>NC_045566.1:21487761-23887761 GCF_009819795.1 Aythya fuligula | reverse complement strand
AAACTTACATGCTTGCATGCTGCAGAAATTCGCACTGGAGTTCGCTACAAGCCTGGTGCCTCCACTGACACCCTAACTCACTAACTGTGCTGATTCTTCAAGCGTAGCCCAAAGTACATCGCCTCAATACCTAAGAGAGCTGTTGTATCCACCTGTTTACAGCACACTAGAACACTAAGAAAATGAAATGCCAACGGTATATCTGGTTGCATACACGTGCAGATGATCAATGACAGATTTCATTAGTTGCAGCAAACAAAAGACTGACAGGGAGCTTCTGAGCTTCAGCAGCTATGATTACCAGAAGGAAGCACAAGTTAAATAAGGGGGAGCTTTCCAGCAATTAGGAAAGGCAAAGTAATTTCTGTAAGGCCCTACTGCAGTAATATGCAGATCTGATTTGCTTGCATCCAAGTGTATAGCAGCTCTGAATCACAGCTGATCATTAGTCAGGATTCTCAGAGCTGAAAGCAGTGGAAATGATTCCGCAGGGTATCAGTCCATTGCTTTCTTTCATATTAGTTATAAGTATGAAAACTTAAAGAAAAAACTGAAAGGCGGGTAAAGCAACCAGTGTCTAAACCCCAAGTTACTGTCACGGAGAGAAATATTACTTGTATACACACAGAGTCAATACAAAGCACGCACTCAGCTTGCAAGAGGATACACTTCAGCGCCAATCTATCAAATCCAGCTTTATCAGGCACATATGGAACCAGCATTTTCTCCAGTATCCTAAAACAGGTGCAGACAGCTAGTTTGGTCTGATGTTTATTTCTCAACCCATACGAACAGCTAAATACTTCACACATCTCAGTGACAGCGACCATTAGCCCCAAATGGAATTTCGTTATATATAAAAGAAAGGTCACTTTCTAGGCTTCCACTAGATGACACTGGCTTAGTCTCAAAGGTGGCATTTCTCTTTAGTCAGTGAAAAGCAGACAGATAATGCCCTGAACAAGTCAAATGTACACGAGAAAGAACATATTGAGAATATCAGTTCCAAATTCTCACTCACCATTCCTTCACATCCTACATGGTACAAAATATTAGCATATTTCTCTACCTCTTATTTGATCCATTTCAAACAGTAAACTTTCCTACTTTAAAATAAAAAACCCACAGAAGCTGTTCTGCTCTACAGGGGATTATGCTTTTGAAGTGAGGCCTGCAGGTAGACCTGTAGGTCCCTACAAGTCTCCCAGCAGAGTTTGCAACATGAACTGCTGGGTACCTGGAGAGCAAGAGCTACTGTCACTAGAATAGAGGCTTCTGAAACACCACCAGCCCAGGCAAATGGGAAGTGCCACGGGTATTAAAAAATGGCTCTCCGAGAAAGATGCCTTGTTATAAACAATTCCAGGTCCAGAATAATGAAATCATGGCTTCACAATAAAAATTCATTAAATAAGTCAGTTCTTCCTAAGAGAAAGTAAGTGCGCCAATTAAGCAAAAACCCTGTTACAGGGAAGAACTGCCAGCAGCACAAGTTATTTTAGCTGACATTACTTCAAAAAAAGCCCACCATTCACCATCTGTTCTGGCACAAATTTTGAATGCTAAGAAAGTTTTCAACATCACTGATGAAAAGAAAGCAGTCAAATGCAGAAGTTTGTTTTGCTGTTAAAAAGAACAAGCATCTAGGACAACTCACATTTCAGCAAGAACAAACAAAAAGCTGAAGCTCTGCACATTTCATAAAATGAATTAAAGAATTAGAATATGACATGCAATGCCAAGTAGAAGACACGTAGGGAAGATAACAGGAAACAAATAAAAGATATCTTCAAAATTTTAGGAGAGAGGTAGATGGGCAACTCCAGACAATGGGTCAACAATTTGCACTCCAGGTAGCAATCATATACCTATAAAGTTTTTCCAGTTGCTAACAAAATCAACACTTTTGCAAGCTAATGGCTCCATCAGCCTTTTAAAAGGAAGACTAGCCTGAACAAACTGTTCTGTTCCAACCAAAAAAAAAAAAATTAAAAAGGACAATGAGTAATAAGGAAGCCAAGAGAATCAATGTAACAAAGAGAAAACAACAGCATGGACAAATGGTATTACAAATAACATTAACGCTCAGATTAACCACCATGCTAGGTTAAATAATCTCTTCCAAAACTCTATTCATAACCAAATGGGAAACTAGACGACAATACAATAAGAAAAGGTGAGAAAGAATGAAGATGAAGTGAAATAGCTAATTCATCTATCTCCAAGTGATATCTATACTTTCAGAACCAGTAAGAAGTTTTTAATAACTTTCTACAAGCTGCTGGTTCTCACTTGGAAGACTACGTGAAGTTTTACATCTCTGTGTTCAAAAAGAAAGGAAAAAAAGAAGTTAACTGGATTAGCTAAAGAATGCTCAGATGGGAATTGCAAGCTCATTTCCCAAGTAGACTTGTTTAGCCAAGCAAAATAAAAAGTTTTAAAAGCATGACTGGTGTCCACAGTACAATGGAAACAAACACTCCCCAACAAACAGAAAAGCTACTTAACTTAAAAGGAAAACAATAGCATAGAAATTAGCACTTCAAAGTTCACTCACCATTCATCTGGAAATGAGAGGTCCAGACTTGGAAAACAGCCTCTAATAAAGAGCTACACCTAGCACTTCAAGTCCATCGAGATGTTTGATGAATACTCAAAAGGCGTATTACAAATACCCTTTAGCATGGGGATAGCACACAAGACATAGCACACATAGGATGCCATTCCAATCTTATTCTCCATATTCCTATGATTTAGTAACGAGCATTCAGACTTTTTCCATTTCACTTTTGGGGAGAAATTTTCGATTTCCTCCTATATTTTCTAGCATTAAAAACAGGAACAACCCCTCCCCCCCAGAAAGAGTAAAAGCTTAATGCAAAATTTGCTAACTAGTAAATTAAGCATTCTGCACAAAACAACTGTCTGAGGATTATGGGTTAGGCCTATGTAGATCCATCACTGTGACAAAGTTTAGACAAAAACAGATGAATACTTCTGTGCCACGTAATGAACAGATTTATTTTACCCCCCTTTGAAAAACAAAGTCAGTGTGTCACCGCAATTTATGAATGAGGTAAACATCTAGGGCAACTTTTTAATAGTCTGTAAAATAAGGCTTCAAAAAGCCCTTATAACTTTTCTTGGAAAAATGCTAAATGACAGATGGAGTTTTAATATTTCTCATGACACCAGATGATATTCTATGTGCAGTCACGCAATACCTCTTAAACAGTTATTCCAAAAAATTCGAGTTTATGTTGCAAAAAGGTTTATTAGTAATTTTTTCTATGAGTTATATCTGCCTCCTTAATGGCTGGCACCAGCAAGGACAGCTTAATTCTACCTCAAAACTTCAGGTGCTATACTGAATATACCAGCTAGGTTTCCTAAAACAAAAAGCTAATTATTTTTATGAACTCCAACAAACATTTTTAAAGTTACTATGCCATTTCTTCACTTTTAAAATTTTTTATACTAACATCTCAGTGTTAGCACAAAACATGTTACATCTCAGCTTTTCTACTTTACTATAATCCTGCTTTTTTCCTCCTTTCATAGGAGGATTTAAACACGGCCTATTTACTAATTTACAACAATATGAATAGAAACAAACACATCATACCATAGAAATCTGCATCTAGTGTAACAACACAGCGTAATCCCTCATAAAGCAGCCTTAAATCACGCAAGGGACAAGAACAAATCTTTGGAAGACATCATAGGTTTTTCCCTCTCTCTCAATCAATTCCTGAATTCATCCACGTTCTCTTTTAGAAGTAAATGGATTCCCTCCTTAAAATGTTACCATACAATTATTTTAAATATTTGAAGTCTGGATGAGGTTGGGAAATGAAAGACTTAAGCAAAAGCTTTTATCAAGAAGAAAAAGTTCTAAATGGTTTTAATAAATTTACATTCAAGATACTATTTTATATTAGAATTAGGAGTGCAAACTAGAAGTAGTGCATGGATTTAGGAGAGTGTTTAGTGCTGCCAATTCATCAGATTTATATAGGTACACAGATGGCAAAAACTTTAATGAGGGCTCTACATTAGTTTTGTAGCATTTGTCCTACTTACCAGCAGATCAAAACAGCATTAGCTTGAGAGCATTCAACCCATTTCCATAAAAGCAGAGAAATATTGGCAAGAAAAGAAATCTGTTCGAGGGTCTCTCTCATCTGTACATGTAACAATTCCCACTGACAGCATTGCAAACTTATACAAAAGAAGTCCATCTCACTAAGCCAGAAAGTTTCAAAGCAGTAATGCAGGTTAAATTCCTCTACCACTAAATAAATTTATTGTTTTTAAGCACAGAGTAAGAAACACGTCAATATTCCAAGATCTAGTTTTATTACTAAGATTTCACAAGTATAGTTTTATCACTTCTGAGTATGAAAGATGTCCTTAACAGGCATACAGAAGGCTGGCAAAAATATAGTCATACAGTCTTAACATAATCAGTCATAAAGAGGCTGCACCTCAACAAGACAAACCTGCCAGCAAAGCGTTCCCATTACCTTTTGACTGCAGACAAACCCCTTGAACAAAATTCTCTAAAATGCAATGACCTAATCAAAACATTTTTACCTTGTCACAGAGAAAAACATTCATTAATTCTATTAGTCAACTGACGTGACCTTCCAGAGCCTAGGCAAGGCTGACAAGACATGCATTGTTTCCATAAAACATATTTAAGGCAAGACCTTTAGCTTACCGTTACAGACTTCAGAGTCATTCCGTGATAGGTACCCATGGTATCGATTTTAAAGCCTTCCGTTTCTGCAAAACAGAAGAGTCTCTTGTAAATTGTTCTGAGCATAGAGACATCATGACTAAACAGACAACATAAGAAGTATCGTTGAAGTTATTTTTGCAAGGAACGTGTCTTGGTGGTGGTTCAGTTTAGGTTCTGTTCATACTACAAAACTTGGTTAGCATTTAAGAGAGCAGTGTTGTCTTCAGGCAGCGCTCCATTTGGTATTTCTGCTTTCAGTAACCAGAGTAAGCTTTTTCTGCTGCATGGAATCATTCAGAGGAAGGATTTATATTTAAATATTTGCAAGAACGTGAAACAACATGCATGCAGTCTCAGAAATTCTCTTTGCTAAAAGATGTAGAAGCAGCTAGTTCCCAGAATGCATTATGATGCAACATATTCACAGCTGTATGAATACAGAAATGTACTTAATCAGAAACTGGTATACCAACTGACTATAAAACCACGGACACTTAATATGATAAACCCACTTCTGCAGTGCAGAAAAGCAATAATGTCATTATCACGATACATAAAACAGAAACCACATAAATTCACACTACCAGACTAAAAGTGATGAAAAGCTGTGTTTTTTCTTTCCTTTTCATGGAGCACTTTTAATCAGGCTGAATATATGCTAAGTGACAGAAGTCTACAAGTGCTCAGTGACTAAGCTTTCTGCTGCTAGCCTTCTGGGGTTTGAGAAGTCCTTCTCTCTTCCTATTTTCAGTACTAAGTCAGCTCATGACTACTGCCACTGGAATTTACAACGAAACCTTTTTCCATTTGTACATTCCATAATCTCATGCATCTGTTGTCAGCTGGTTGGCCCTACCAACCAACAGCTCCAGTAGTTCATGCTTAAAATGACAGGACTACTACTAATCACCAGGGATGGCCATGAGAAGTCATCAGCATGGTTTGTGGTGGTTACAGCAATGCAAGCAAAGCAACTGGCAGCGCAGAGGCAAACACATCTGGGCTGCCACACTGTGGCAAGGTATTGCTACCCAAGCAGAGAACCTGGTTGCTAAAGCATGCCACATAGATGCTCAGGTATTCAAGAGTCAACCAGCAGGTGGATCAGGCTGCTAAGACTGAATTGGTTGCGTGGATCTACACTGGCAACATAAGGGTGAATTATTTATAGCTCAGTGGGCCCAGCAAGGCAGAGATGCAACATATTAGGTGGGCTCATGATTCCTCAATCATGAACCTGACTGCACAGGTTGGCCATGATTGTGAAACACGTGCTGCAATCAAGCCAAGCAGTTCAAGCCTCTCTGATAAGGAGGACAATGGTGACTGCAAGCATTTGTCTATGCTAAGCAACTTCTGTGCTACTTCAACTAGACTTGAGTAAAGGTACTTGATGCTTGCAGAAACCCTTACTGAGAACTGGAGGATCATTGCCTTTTGTTACATCATCTTCACACTATGCAGCAGCATAAAAAACTTACAAACCAAAAATAATGCATAACCAAGGTTAATTCTCATACTTGAGCCTACAGACTTCCAAGAAAAATATCAGTTTTTCAGTACTGTTAGAGCTTCTTGTGCTTACCCTGAGTAAGTTAAATTGAAACCTAGACAACCCTGACAACAATACAGATGGCCCTGGGAAGCATCTATCATTGATCATCCTTTCTTCCTTTAGATGAAGATTATCATAGAGTTGTAGGAAATGAGGCAGAAAAGTTCTCCAGATTTTATTACTCTCCAGTGCCTACCAGAAGATACCAAAGAGTTCCAAACTGATCATACTTGTCTCACCATAATGACAGTTATCTGCTTTCTGAACATTTTAGTTTTGCCTCCTCTTTTTTTCCCTTCCTCCTTAATTATATTATCAAACCTACCACCCAGCAGAGATGCCCAGTCTTACTGACTGGATCGTGTTTTACTGGCACTGCCCACCATGTCACAGGCTGTTTCTCCATCTCACAGTACAAATTCACCTTTGCTCCAGCCCTTCTTTGTCTCAGCTTCCCAAAGCCCTCCCTTCTGCCGGACTTGACATTCCTGAACTATGCAACATTGATTTTGAAGAAGCAAAATGCAGGTACGTACAGTCATGAGTTTCTTTACACATTGAGCCTCAGCACAGGGCGAATACAGCTGGACTCGAGCTAAAGATAATGAAGTTTCTTCTGCCCAGCCTTTCTACAAACAACAGTTTTCTCACTGACTATATAGGTCACTGCTTCTAGGCAAGGAACATATTAATGTTTCAGGAGGTGCCTGAGGCCTTACAGAATACGTGGTAGAGCTCCCTTCAGTTGAAGGGATGCTTTTGCTGACCTGGAGTGACACCAATCAGAGATGCATAACCTAGAATGACAGCTGTTTGGGGATTACGGATGATTACCAACTGAGGAAACTTTGCCCTCTCCAAATTGGCATATTACAGGTTCTTCTTACCTGTGACATAAGAGGTTCTCGACTGTTTCAACCAGACATCTTTCCCAAACTCCGGGATACAGACACCCCTTAACAAGACCAGCAAGCAGCACCCCCCCACCATGCCTGGCCTGCCCGCTCCTTTCCTCTCAGCATAAACCTTGCTTCTACAGTTAATTAGTTCTTCACATTTGCTCTCCATTTCAGGTATCTTTCCAACAACCTGTTTCTTTGTCCCTGTAAAACCTTGCATTCCTCCTGAACTAAATATATAGATATACACACACAACAAGAACTGTAACTCAAGTCTCCATCAGCCACGCAAAGGGAATAAAAGCCCACAGAGCCAGCAGCACAGTTAGAAAATGAAATCTAATAACAAAGGGGAAAGAAGCACCTTGCAGGGAACAAGACCCTGTTCAACCACAAATGGTTTCATCTTCTGCAAAAATCTTAAGTCTCTCAAAAATGTGTCCTGGTTCAAGGAGCCACAAGAGCCACTGAATGAGGCCTTGGATCTCTCTGGTTCCCTTCTCCCAGCCTTGTGCTTCTCCCTCCTCCTAGCAGGAGGAGTAAACAACTAGGATCTGAAGAGCCAGCTCTTGCCTCAGGCATTAGAGAGTGGGCTCTTAGCCTGCTGTGTATTTCCAGCAGGTATACAGGCCTTCCAATGCTATTTAACAGCTACTTAGGTGCTAAATAAAACATTTCTGATCATCGGTAAACAATGGCATAGTGCCTTTTCTTATTGATTTAAGTCTGAGAGAAGCTGAATGGGCCAAGTAGAATGCAGGTGCCCACTTTGATTCCTGCAAACAGTCGCCACAGCCACTATGAGATCTCCTGGGGACTCCAGGGCCTGCTACCTGCAGGTAGGGTGGGATGAGCAGAAGAAACCACCTCCTCAACAGCCCACCAGCTCTCAACTTCCCTGCCTCAAACACTTAAGCAGCTGATGAATGAGTTCAGCATTGCCAGCTTCCAGATAGCCACAGCAACCCTCTTTAAACTGACAACAGCACAGACATTCTTTGCTCAGGCTATTTACCTTGTGATATTCTAACAGTCAGCCACTCACTGCACTCAATTGCAGAAATAAACACCGGGAACTGCAAGAGCCCTGTCACCGTACTGTACGTTCATGCCTTTTTTGAAGGTCTTCATCTCTGCACAGAGCTACATACAGTACCTTCAGCTCCACTCCCTGTACACAGCCTGCGCAAAGCAGGGAACAAACGTTTCCAAGTCAGGAACTCCACAGCTATGGCTGCATTCCCACTTCAAAAATTACTGAGGCTGTTAGCCAGGTTGCTGCAGCTGTTTGTAAAAGACATTCAAGGGCCAACACAGAAAGAGGAGCGGCATTTCTTCCCGAGCATTCTCCGAGGGCAGCGCCTGACCCCGACACAGCTGCTCAATAGCAGCCCTAGGACACAAGAGGACCAACAGGTCACAGTAAAGAAGAGCAGAACACAGAGCAACCTGGAGCACCAGGGGACGTGACCCCAGCATACATCAGCATAAAAGCTGTACCATACGTACTCTAACACCACCAGTGCTACGCGTTTCTTCTTCTATCCCTTCTTCAGCGGCTCAAACCTGCGCTGCTGAGTCATGCAGCAGCACAGGCATGAAATATAGATGCCTGGCCAAGAATTAGTTTGCAACTCCAGTTTCAAAATCGTACTTTCACCAGTGGCGATAAAGAAAACCACAGTTAAAATAGTAAGTGTTTGGGAAGAAAAGAGACCCTTTAAAAAGAAAAGCATCATGATGGTGAAACTGCAGGTCTTTGTTTTTCAACTTTGAATTGGAGGCAGAACAACCGCTAAAAAAAGCTATGTAAGAGTCTTCAATAACTTGGATTTTTTCTATAAATTATGAAATAGCTAGGCAATCATACAAACTTCATTTAGGCAAAAAGCAGTCCAGATTTAATACTTCAAATACAGAATAAAGAATGCAAGCAAAACCCAGCGTTAACTTATAGTGGTAAATGTATTACAGCTTTTTCTGTTTGCCAAATATAATCAGTTTAATAAACATAAGCATTGTTAAAAACATCTTGATCAAGATATGTCTAAAACCTGCATCTCTAGAGACTAAACACAATAACTACTGCATAATCAGTTCTATTGCTTCAAAACAAACTGTCACCAGCTAACATTAAGACTAGCTTTCCTTCTCCAGTCACTGCATGTATTATGATCACAATTTCGCAGTTCAATGACCCAAAAATTCTCTAAAGAATCATATACTTTCCTAGCGTGGTTCATCACTAGTTACCTTTCTAGCATCACCGTGCATCAAACTGAGTGCCTTCTCTCATTTAGAAGAATTAGACCTAGTAATGAAAATATGCACACTAATGCATCAGCTTATTGGACTGATTATATTCTCCATCATGATGCAGTCAGATGTTCCATTTCCTCACATATGAGTATTAATGCTCAAAGTGCCTTCCATTTGCTCAGAGCCCACTGCTCTCTGTCAATCTAGGTCACCAGACATTTTGCTTCTGCACCTGCTGCAGCTCTAGCCATCCCATCCAGGTGTAAACTTGAGCACCAACACGTTGCCTAAGAATAACAGTTTTAAAAAGGCTTGCTTCTTGAAGGAAGTCTAGGCAAACAAACAGTTTGAAGGAATACACCTCTCCAAAGCTGGAAAACTCAAATAAAAGACTTTACTTGAATTGCCGATGAATAAGATTGAATAATCACTTTTTTTTTTTTTATCTGTATACTTTTCAAAACAGATAATAGCTCTGCAGACTGCCTGGAAATGATTCACTACCCCACTTCACACCCATGGCAATTAAGTCACTGACACCAAATTTCATTCTACAAAATAGTTTACTGAACACTCCTTTTCAGTACTACTCCCTAACAAGTAAAACTGAAGTTTCGAGCCTAAATTTCCAAGTTTCATTAGCTAGAGCTTACAAACTTCTCGGTGAAGTTCATCTAAAACAGTTTAATAACAATCTTACAGGTAATTAAATTCAAGTTCTTAAAGTGTCACAGTATTAAGAAAGCCACAACACAAATATGCGTATATTTTCCACTACCGAATAGACACATTATCAAAGCACCTGGTCACATAAAGCCAGGAAAGAGAGAGAGCACAGAAGTGATCTATCACAAGCACAATCTACTTTTTCCAAACGTGAAGCTCTTACACATTTTCTGCCAAAAAGAAACAGAACCCTACAACCTCAGAAATGAATGCAGTAAGTATGTTTAACAAGTTAGTCAAGTTTCAGAACTCTGGAACTCTTACTACCCATTCTCCTACAGGACAGAAATCACAATTTAAAAGATATACTTAAAATGAGACAAGAAAAAATATTTACTGTGGTCCAGAGTCTCCTCAGTTTTAAACATTTCTTAGTTATCTATTGCCTAGACCTAACACTTCACACTTGTTTGAAATTGACGTACTTCTGAAAAACTGTACCTATGTTTGAAAATCCAACAATTACAAGAATAATTTCAACATAAAATGACAATAGCAGGAAGTCAACAGCAAAGCTTTCCTGTACAATTTGGTTAATTATTCTTTTCACAATTATGGAATGAAATCACGTGGCTGTACAGCAAGCCCCTCTCCAATTTACACCAAATAAGACTAAAAATAGTGGTATTTTCACCATGACTGACTTCTATGTTGAAACCTTAAGAAAAAACAACAATGTGGAACATTACTAAAGGGACAAGACTTAGAGCAGCACAGAGAAACTTTACTTTGCTGCCTATACTGTTAGATGCACTCAGTGGGGCAAGAATTGGTACAATCGGTACATTTGAACTGTTATACCTGGGCATTAATTGATTTCTCCACCTCTAATTTCACACTGTCCAGTATAGCTATTTACTTTAAGAAAATCACTACAATTTCCAATGAAGGGTAAGAAAAACTAGTTGGCAAATGCTCAAGTACTGAAGACTACAAATTATGAGAAACAAAACCGAACAAGTACCAGTAGATGTATTTAGGGGAGGGTTTTTTCATTCTTTCCCATTTCAACACAGAACTGAACACAATCAGCTACAGTACAGCACGTACATGGAATACCATGCAAGTTCTCTGATGTTTGTTATTCACTTTCCCCAAACAGAAAAAATGGTATTAACTTTGACAAAGCAAAACACTCTGCAAGATGCAAGCTGAACTGCTCATCTGTAATTTACAGTAGCATTTAACAGCACGTAAGCTATTGCAGCCGGAAAAGAGCGCCCTGAACATCATGCATATGAAGCTTCATTAAGGAACAGAATGATTTTGTTTGATAACAAGAATGAAGAGACAATACAAAAGTGTAGAAGAATTTGCCTTGCCAATCTACAAGAAACAAGAAAACATCCGACCACAACAAACACTATTTGCAAAACCGAAACAGAGCAAGACAACAATACTAGAACCAGAACTTAAGATGAAAAAAAGCAAGGGGGACAAAACAAATTCTGATTTAGAAAGACTAATCATTACTCAAGTTCAAGCTTCCACTCTGGCTTAAAATGAATGAAAATTCTTAAATATTGTAGATTATTTCCATCTTCTCTCTAGAAAGAAGCTAATATTTTGCGCTGCTGTCATTTTTTTCGTTAGAGACACAAGGTAGTAACACGATTACTGAAAGCAACTTCTGAAGTAATTGTGTTTGTATGAGGAGGGGTAACTTATTTCATTTGATTCCTCTAACATTCATAAAACAAAACAGTAGATCTGCAAATATATTTATTAATGCACATGCTTCCCCAGACAATTTTTTTCAGCAAGTTCTGGCTCTAAGCTTTCGGTTTGCTTCCTAAATGGTAGAAAGCATTGCTAAGAGATAATATTTTTAGACTTGGTTACCCAGTATTACCACTGGACAAAAGCTATCTTTAGGCACAGCAATAACTTTTTTGGTCTTTGCTTAGGTTTGCAAGCAACAGCACAGAAAAGCCTACAACCCTGACTTTACAATTCATTGATTTCATTTCCCTTTTATATATTTTAATTATTATTTTTAAGAAGGATTACAATCAACTTACCCTCTTTGCCTTTGAATCTTTCCTGATCGTATCTGTTGTAGGCAGCTGGAATAGGTTGCTTATTTCGCAAAGTGGGATCCTAAAACAGGTTAAATAAGTTTTTTTTAGACGTCCTGAAAATATCTGCTGATTTGTGAAGTTCACAAAGCATTATACGGAACTGCTTAAGACAATAAAATTAGTTCACTTTGTAGGATTTTCAATGTATTTGAATACTGCTGTGTCTAGTTTCAACATCCACTTACAGCCTAACAGAAAATTTGGAAGTGCATACTGAAAGAAACAACAACAACCAGAGGCAAAACTTAAATAGTAATAGCAAACTGCATTAGGTAAAATCTTCAAGTTTTCTAAAAATCACTGAGTTCCTGTAATATCCTCAAGATTCAGAAAAAAAATTGTCAACTGACAACTCATGGTTAAGGCTTCCACCAGACACACACAATGTTTCTTGCCAGCTTGATTAAGCTAGAAATCTGTTAGTCTGCCAAAATAAAACCAGATTTGGTGAAAAAAGTATTCTGTAAATAAAAGGGGAAGGAGAGGTTTGGTTTCATGTTATTTGTGTGTTTTTTTAAAAGCACCTGTAACACACCACTATACACCAATTCATTTTTTCTGTGTCTGATACCATTCTGCATGGTACGTTTGAAGAGTCCTATGGACAATTTATAAAATTCAACAAAGCAAATATTTGAAAGTTGAAACTCACCTTGCTACTTAAATTTAGTTCTTTGTTAAATGCAGTGGTAGCAAGAATAAACCCAAGTAAAATTAAACAGTTTTTATAGTAGACTGTCACCGAGTTCAAGAATACATTATGTTTAATAGAGACCAATAGTAAACACACAGAACAAATCCAGTCTAATACCCAGACAGCTTAAACAATAAAGCTATAAGTCTGTCTTCCTGATTTATTACAGGCAAAAGAAAGCTGGTTCAAGCTGTTCCCGCCAGTGAGTCATGTTCCAGATTCTTAAACATTTGCTACCCTATCTGTCAAAAAACCCACCAGCAAAAAAAATTGTTTGAAATGGCAGCAGTCTCAAGTAATGCATTTCTTCCAAATAGATGCAGAATGTCTCTGGTGTTTGATACATACCGAAGCTGGCACTAACACTTTCATCGGTAAGTAACAAGAACATATTGAACAAATTAAACTAAAATATTCAACTCTTTAAATACCAGTAAATGTAATTTAAGGCAAAGAATATCTGTGAAGTTATGCTTGAAAGTTACTCATTCACTGAAACTAAACTAATACAAACTTCATGTTTAATAACCACAAGACAGTGTACTCGCACTTTCAGAGTGAAAACCTTCATGCTCAAGGTGCTGCTCTTACCGTTGGTGCTGTGTTTGGTGCAGGTCTTTGCTCAGGTGCTCGGCCTTCTTCTCTGGCTTTTACTGATTGAAGAATTGCAAAAATATTTTTGGCAAAGTTCTGAAAAACATATTGAATACCTGTGAACCTCGATGACAATCTGTTTCAAGTGATACTAATACACATGGAAGAAACCATTCCATTAACCTGTGCTTTACAGAAAAACAAGTCATTGGGGCATGAGTTATATCAATTAATGTTTTTAAGCACATTCCTCCAGCTAGTATTAATAGGATTGTTTTACTCCAAACAAAAAGTGCTAATTAACCTTTTGAAAGGCAGACACTTATTACATGACCAGTTAATACACATTTTAAGTTAGAGATATGGACACGTCTTTCATTACTGGCTATTTTAGTAATGGATCATCAGTAAAAGAAACCTTTTATCAATTAATGAAAGCAACTTGTTAATAGCTTGGAATAGGATCAAGAATTCATATGCTTAGAGTCTTCCACAGCATTGTAAGCTAACACTGAAATGTTGTTAATGAAGACCACTGGTATTACGAACCAAATGCAAAAATTATAAAGCAATCATGTCTGGGGTGAATTTTGTAGAAATAATTTATAGGGAGAGCTCTAATTCAAAGCTTCTCTAGGCTCACTCACTTGACCTCAGCCAGTCAGCACATTGTCAACTTGCTCCAAGCCAGAAGGGCTGGAACTGGAATACCCCCAGCAACCACTTATGAAGGCAAAGCCATTCCTTGCACACACAAAGAAGTTCTTTTCACAAAGACTGAAAGAACTCATGCAACACTCTTTCTGTCAAAAAATGGAAAAACATTTCAAAGAGCCGCGAGCCATGTGCATATCAATTATATGTGGATACTCAAAATCAGCTCTGTTCTTTGGAAAGAAAGTGCAACTATATTTTTTAACTTGAAATTCAGAGACTTCCTCCAGACTCTGGACTGGGCAGCATAATAATCACAATTCTTGTCCTTGCTGCGTTTCATCACATATTGCCTCTTGGAAAGACAAGCTCCTGAGTCTTCTGAAACTCAGAAGGATGAACTAATTAAATAACAAGAGAAGGAACTTAGAGTGATTGTCCATGTAGAAGCCAAGTCTTGCAGTCATAGGGAAGCTACAGCCAACTTTCACAAACCTATCTCATTCACAAAACCTACAGTTACCATACTTGTAAAAGTGGAATTAAATTTCCAATTATGTTTTTTTTTTTTTTTCAAAGGCATTTTAGTATCTCAGTTTTTAATAAACTGAAGGAAATTAAAATTTGGTCCAGGACAAGGAATTTTAGGTTAAAAAAAAAAAAAGATATTCTCCAGTCTGCTGAAAAGAACTCGTTAATAAGCATAGAATTACAAAGCGTTCTTGCTGATGTTTTCTCTGAAACCATGAAAATGCAGGTCCCCCAAGGACACAAGTAATATCAGTTCGAAAGGGGAAAAAAACAGCAGTGCTTTAACAAATGCTCAAACTACAATCATCATCTTGCTGTTTATTGGCTTGTTTGGGGATGTGGGATTACATTGTTGTGACAGAAAATGATCGAGCACAAAGTCCATTGCAGGTTCCAACTGATTTGTAAAGCCCTGCAGAGAGGAAAGACCACTAAGTTTTCATTGTTTATCCCTTTACAGATCCAGAAAATAAACAGCCCTTAGCCTCTACCCTAGATTTAGTTAAACTTAATACCAAATGCAACAGTTTTATTACCAAAAACTTCCAATCTGGGGGACAGACCAGGAAACAAAAACAAAACAAAAAAAAAAATCTGTCTCTCTCTGTACTAGCTCTTAAAGAAATTTGAACATTCTTTTAAAACAATGCTTGAGGAAGTCTTCCGTATAAAAGGACAAGTTCATTCATTTTTGTTTTTATCTGCCTAGAGTGCTGCTACTCCCATGAAAGCTCTTTATTAACTCCAGCCATGTCTACACCTAATAGTATTCTACCACACTTAGGAAGAAAAAGAGAGGAAGAATGTTTCAGCAGCTATCAAACCTGGTTTCTGATATTTTCTTAAATAATTCTCTATAGTAATAGATTTCTCCTCCCATCCTCCTTCATGCCTCTACAAAGAGGACTCATGCACGCACTAGATGTAGATTGGAAGAGAAGGCAATGGGAACCAACAGACAATCAAGGACAGCAGCTATGGGCAGATAAACACTGGTGATCATCATCTCACAGCAAGAGTCACACATGTTCTTCAGGAAAACCTTCAGTCGTATATAAATTCTCAAGATTTACAGCAGCAGATGCTCGATCCCCTGCCAACACAGTGACTAACACACAGCAAGTCAAGTTACTATCACTGGTGTTAATTTAACACCAGGCTGTTTTAGGAGAAATACCAGAACAAATACGATCAGCCTACTCTGGTGGGGAAGAGCACCAAGTTACATCACTAGCAGAACTCCTCCTGTAATAAAACTGCTTTCATATAAATATAATACAGTTTGTTCTTTAAAAAAATAAAAGCCTGCAACATTTATCCTGTAACCTGTATTTAATTTCTGTAACTATCCTTCACCCTAAAGCTCATTGACAAAGAACTCTAGTCACAAGAACAGCTTTAACTGCTATTTATCAGATTAGCAAAAAATAATACTTTAAAAAAATAATACTTTTTAAAAAAATAATACTAATGATTTTTAGAAAGTATTTTAAAAATAATAGTTTCTAATACCAATCATCAAGAAAGAACAGATTTCATCTCATAAAAATATCTCTTACAGAAATCTGACATACAGAACTAGAAACACTTAGAGAACATGGCTTCAAAACATCCCCATAAATCAGCTGTAATCGGTTTGTATCAGATTTTACATACTGGCATTTCAAAGCAAAGAAAGAAGATCCTAGAAACAACCCTATAAACTCAAATTCTTATTTGAGATAAGGATTTCCTGTTGGACCTGAATCCCAGGATGATCAAGAGCTGTAGAATACTATAAATATCATCCAAATTTACAGCAGACAGAGAAGGAAGAATCAGGAAGCCCCTTCCACGCTTCTTTACACGTTTGCTTGATACGCTCAGACATGCTGCTAAGTCCTTTGCAGCCAATGACAAACCAAGGCACGATGCATATTCTCATCACAGATTTTTAGTAATTCTTATGTGCTGCATGGCATGAATGTGCCAACTGTATTCAGGTGTTCTTAAAAAGTACAGGAGAATTTAAACAGTTTGTGTGGCACATAAACCGATTGACTGTAAAATTAAAAGAAAGTTTTACACATGGAAATTTAAATCACACACCTAAATCCAGTGTCATTTAAGGCACACTCCTATGTCTTAAACTCTAAGCATCTTCCACAGAAACTGTTCACAACCACTGAAGCTGATTCTCTCCTCCTTGTTATTCTGAATTGAAGATAGTCTTAGAGCATTGTATTTTGTGTTGTATGCTACACTGCCCTCAGAATCAAAGGTTGAATACATACAAGATTGATATTCAGAGACAGCTGCATGCATGCAAACACAGGTAGAACAGCTACACAAAGTACTGGTATTTTCTGCACTGTGCTTATTCAGACCATAAAAAGTTTCCATCGTTTCTGACCCAACATCTTTATTCTCCTAAGGCGGAAACTCCTCGTAAAGACCACAGATGGAAATACGACCACAGATTATGGAATTGTCATGAAATAATGCCTCCTTTTTGAACCAGGTGTACATGCCCCTCTCCTGTTTTCATTCCTTTGCTTCCCTTGAATAAGAAGGAGAAGATGCTCAACTGCACTGACAGGCGTGCTTGCAGAAAGCTTATGGTACTTCTCAAACTATTTTCCATACACTTTTGGCCTGCAATGACCATCATGCAGTAACTCATACAACAGTATGTTTCATACAGAAGGTATAAACAGAACAAACAAGTTGCAAAAGAACCACCTAAGTATAAATAGATCGTTTTCGTTATGCTTTCAGGACAGTACCAATGTAAGAAATTATCACAATCGATATAGCTAACAAACTGGAGCAGAGTATATGACAAATTTCTTTAAACTGTCCAACGAGGGCATATATAAAAAAGCATTATTAAAACTTGATTTATCAGTAACTGCCATGGAAAATTAAAATTAAAGTCAGACACCCCTTATCACAAAATCTGCTCTGGGAAACAAATAATATTCCACCAGTCAAAAAGTTTAAGTACTACTACAGTCTACTGCACTGAAATAAAACATAGTTATTAGCCCTATTTGTGGACTGTTTCCAGTGACAAGTTTCATTCCTCACTTGTTCTATTTTTTCCCCCCACTAGATTTTTATAGTAAGAGTATTTTATGTGAAAGACATATAAAGCATCTAATTTAAAATAGAATAAACATTAACTCAGAAGTATGAAAGAGCAACACTAATGTCCTGAAAATAGAACACAGCATAAAATCTGCTTTAAAAAAAAAAAAAAAAAATACTTTGTACGTAACCTGAAGTTACTTCTTCTTATATATATATATATGCACCATATAGAAATGCAGGTGGGTATTTTTTGTTTATTATTTTATTTTTAAGTCATTGAAGAAGCGCACAAGTGTGATGTTACTTTACAGCTAACCTAAATTTCCTTCAGGTAACACAGCTCTGTTACCCCAGCGGTTTTCTGACAAATTTGAGGTACCTAGTCCCAAAGAGAGATTCAATATTGCTCACTATGAAAACAACTTTCACGGTCTGGTCCATTCTTCCTTCAAGAGCTGTACTCAAACCACATCGAGTGTCTAGCAGCAATACAACTGTCTTCCCAGTTTTACTGAGTAAGCTAATATACATTGAAGTAGAGTTTGGGATTTGAAATCTATACCGTGTCACTTGTGCACAGGCCTTCTAAAACCATACACTCGTTCCATTTGAAAGCACTAATTGCTATTAACCTGGGACACCTTCATCTTTTCAACTTCACAATTAAATTCACCACTATTGTGAATTTCAGGAACACAGAACAATTCTGCCACCTAGAGCTCAAAAACAAAATTGCTTTTACAAAGAATTACAATTTCCAAAATTTTACTCAGACCTTTTAGCTGTCAAAAATAACTTAAAATACCATATTAGTCTTGCTATAAAGTTACTTCAATTTAAGCGTTGTCAATTAAAAGAAGGTGCAGTAAAAACTTTACTGAAATTGCAGTAAGTGTAGTTTGTAATCCCCTTGGCAGGGAACTTCATTGCTATAAGCGATCAAAAAGTACAAAAAAATTACGAAAACAGTAACTAAAAAAATAATCTCAACAGCATTTACTTCAAATATGCACTTACTGTCAAAGTAGTCAACCCTATTATTGAAAATCTTTATTTTAAAAACGAGGAGGTATATAAAAATGCTAGGATTAAGACAGAATACAAGTGTTTTATTTGGTCTTACTTCCTACTTCATTAGGAAAAAAATATTTTTAATATGTTTAAAAAGTCAAAATTCAGAACATTTACTTTTATCTTTCTCATACAGTAAATATTAATCAGGGAGAGGACTATCTACCCAGACTGTAAGAAGATCAAATTGGCCAGTCTGCATAAGGGAAGTAACAGGAAGTAAAAAGTGAGGCTTTTCCTTCAACATTGCAACCCGGACATAGTAATTAACATGCATGTAAAGAAAATCTTATATTAACAAACCCCACAGTTTTATGAACCAATGATTATGAAACTAAACTAGAGGGACAGTTTCAAATAATCCAGATCCTATACCAAGTTGCCTTCTGTATGTTCAATTGGACTGATTATATTGTTCCTTCTGTCCATAGGGTTAGTTTGCTCACGGAAAGGTAGTTCTGATATGTTTATACTTTCAAGAAAATACAACTCAAGACTGCTACCCCAAATTTAAAGTTTTAGCAGTAATCTGTAACATCCATAAAAAGAAATGGATCAAAGATTTGGGAAGGAAGAAAAAAAAACCAGAAATGCTCAGAGCACATTATTCCCGTAAGAACAGCCATTCACCTCAGAGAATTATAAATTCACAAGGCCACTGCTAGTGTATTGTCACGATTCCAGTTTTAAGATTTCTCTACACACAAGGAGCACAGGTTCAACCCAGCCTGCTCCATTACTATGCTGGTTATTTATAGAATATTTCTGAACACACTGGGAGCCTAAGAAAACTCAAGTACATCAATCACTAAGATAATTACTCCTTTCCAATATATTTGTGATTGCTGAAAATCCTGCTTAGACTACTTTCGCATTCCTACAGGAAGAATTCAAGTGCTATGAACACATTTCCATTTACAGTAGAAATGGAATGAGGTGTTTTTTGCTTCAAAAAAAAAAAAAAAAAAAAAGATTGCTGAAGCCTGCTACTAGAGATTACAGAAATCAAAGAATTATTCAGGAAGGAAAGACAAAGGAAGAACATGAAAGGGAGGAATCAATTTCTGTTTAAACACGAAGATTTTTCTAGATGTTCAATGGTTTATTTTGTGAAACAGATATAAAGCAGTAATTCAAAACTTGTAACTCCAAATACTTATGGTGTTAAATATTCTATGTATGGGTTCAAATCCTAGCTGCCAGAAAAGATGTCCAGTTCAATAAACAAAGGGTCTCTCACTAAATAAGTTACAAAAGCAGTATTTTGCTAGTATTTTCCCTTAAGATATACAGTTTCAGCTCAAACTGATTTAATGTAGATAAAATCTGACAAGCTCAACCTGCCCTCCAGAAACAGGTTTCATAGTCAATAGTATGACTATGTTATCAAAAACTCAATTCATACCCCTCTAACATGGTGTAAGTAAACATCCTAAATTATTATATGTGCTTTATACAAAAAAGGCCAGCAAAAGAAACAGCAAGACACTTACAGCACTAACACCTGGTCCAAATATCAATCCACAGATGAAGTAATTTTGACTTCATTTCTAGAACTCCTCTCCCTTTGCCTGTACTGCTTCTTTCCCCCAGCACATCTCTGGTGTTAAGGCAGTAATTCCTTTACCCTGATTTTTGTGCTTGTTTGTGAAGGTCAGCAATTAGAACTGGACTGTGTGAGGACTGAAGACAGACAAAAGAGATGAGACTCTCAAAGGATTCTCAAAGCCCCCAACAATTGTGGCTGTTAAAGAAATGGTAAGGGAACTCAGAAGTTGAGTTTTCAGTTGGTTAGACTCTCAGCTCACCAAGACAGCAACGTTGCATACGTTTATTCAAATCTGAAATTAAATTGCCTCTGAACTATATAGCCACCCAAATAGTTCTAAAATTAAACTACTATAATGGCAAGAAAAACCCCACACTAAACAAATGCACTTTGGCTCTGAAAAGCAATTACATGAAAATGTCACATTATGCATGAACTCTAAGAGACTACAGCGCAGACTGGGAAGGCCAACAGATGTGCAAGAGACAGCACAGGATGACTCATCCACCTGGGATTAAATCAAACACTAGATTTCCCAAAAAGGGTAGGAGTGCATAATAATCAGATAGAAAACTAAGTAAAAATAATACTTCAACAAGAAGTTCTAAGCAAAATTTAAAGATAACGCAAGCAGACAACTGCAAATTCTGGAAGTCTTAAAAACAAAAAAGATAAGTGAAGTGTCTGCTTTTAAAAACCAACAGCAACCTCACAAAATCAGTATAACGATAGCCAAGGATCAATGCAATAGCTGAGTACAACATAGGGGTAATGGAAGGGATCATACGGATACGGGCTGTGCATTATAGCAACCTTGGAGCCAAAGCACGAATGACAACCACTGAATGACAGTTAATGAATGGCAACTTGTACAAAAGCACTAGGGCTCTCCTGCCAATATACACTGGACAGTAACAGAACTCCAGTAATCCCAAAGAAAGCAATTATGAGATAACAGTTATTTTGTAGGTAGGATGAGGGTCAAGAAGGGAAGCCATGCTAAGATTAATTCTTTAGCTATCATAAGCAATTATTTCTTGGAGCATCTGGCCAAAGAAGTCACAAAAGGAAAAACAGCTCTTTATTTAGACCGCAGAACACCTACTTCGAAATGTAGCTTCTGAAGAACACTGTAACAGGGGTATCAATGTACTCAAATCCAACATTCTTGTGAAGCAAAAGAAAACCTTACACCTTTTGCCATAAAAAATTCACTGCTAATTTCAGCTAAGGGAGTGACGTAACTATGAAGTCACTATTAAAAGATAGTTAAAGTAAAAGATAACATCTAAAAGGGCAGAACACAAGCATCATGAAAACCTTTAGAGCTGTACGTAGAACATTGAGGAGCATCTTGCTGAAGGAATCTGTACTTTTCCAGAGACATAAAAAACAGATAAAAATGCCCAAAACATGTTAAAGATGATATATTTTGTTTTGAAGCCTGATATTCCTAGTGTTTTCCTTTTAGATCTTAAGCCTTCTCTACATCAATGTTTACTACAGAGAACACTGGGAAAGTTTACATGCAGGAGCTTTTCCTCTGTGATGGAGACAGCTTGAGGATCTGTCTCAGGCTGAATCATTTTTTATAAAGAAACAAGGAAACTGACATTTTAGGGTTCTCATAATTTGGTACCATTACCCCTGGAGATCTAAAGAAATTCAAATATGAAAAAGATCCTACATGGTAAACTACTGTTGAAGGCAGCTTCATTTTTAAATACATTTAAGAGGATTCAAGAGACTATAGATAAATCTGTATCAAGCAGATATTGAAAAATTACAATAAAAAGAATTAATAGGCACATTAGCAAGCCAAGTATCATACAGAAAAGCCAAAAGAGCAGTTGCAGGGGGTACTGTGCTACCTGGATCAAAATTCTTTGTATGAACTGGAAAGTAGATAAGGAATGATTTGCTGGAAAGAACATACCTGAGTTTCCTAACAACTTGAGACTATCTTTGCAAAGGCTCTTTCAGAAATCAAAATGCTTTGTGAGGTTCTGGGATATAACCTTAGCCCTGTGTAACAGAGTGATGTTTCCCCACCCATTTACTCTCAGTTTCTTGCTCAAAAATATAAACCTCTGATGATTTCTGTTTGTATTCTGTTCTGTATGTATTGGGAGAACACTCCCAAAGTTCTGTGCAAACAGAAAAAAGGACTCGCTAATTATTCCTCAGACTAGTCAAAGGAACTACTTTCCAGAGTCCCTGACCAAACTTAATCTCTTTTTGTCCTTCTTCCTGTGCTAGGTTTTGCCTAAGATTGCTACCTCGTCTTACTGTTATTACAGGGATACTAGGATTAAAAAAAAAAAAAAAAAAAAAAAAAAAAAAAAACTCTTTACTCGTCATCTTTGCAAGACTCCCCTGCAAGGCATGTAAAGATATGAATGCCATGACTGATTCACTACAGGAGGAAAAGTTACCCAGATTCCTTCAATACATACATTTTGGATGATTGAAGTGTTTTTCTGTTTGTTTTGGATTGTTTTTGTTTGCTTTGTTGTTGTTGTTTTTTAATTTATCTCTAACATTTATTTATAACTGTTCAGTGGTGAGATTGCTAAAAATCTCAGACTTAAAGCAGCAATATTGACTCTGCGCATAATGCACAGGTATGTGCCATATTCCTATTAATTACCCCATAATTCCAAAGTGTTTATTCCACTGAGGTCATGAGACTATGTTGCAAAAATGACTATCATGTAAAATACTGTTAAAAATAAGACAAGCTAAAACTGGGAACTCCTTTGCTTAATGTCGAGACATTGTTTTCCTGTGACAGTACTTAGAGAAGTAGAGAAGGCAAGGGATACAATCTGACAACCACCTCAGGAAAACAGACCTCCGCAATCTGTTAGGAATTGACTTACTGCTTCCTTGAGAAATTTAGCCTCAATTGTCTGCTATAAAGAAAGCTTGCTCTCTTTGGACAATCAGGCTATCAGCTGTGCTTGCAACCATGCTCTGGATGGCACGTAACCAAGTACAGATAAAGACATCAATTAAAGGAGCATGAAGGAACAAAAAGACACAGAAAAGCCTCGTCACGTCAACTCTTTCTGGTTTTGTTCATTTTATTATTTTCTCTCATTACTTTTCCACTGTTTTCCACAGCTTAGCAGCCTTTGGACTTTCTTTCCATGTAGGTATGTTGCTACTTGTATCAGTTACACCCCGCTTTTGTCTGTTTTACACCTACAGGTACTTCCTACAGCCTTCCCAATTGTAAGGCTCAAACCAGCTTTGTTTAAGAGGAATTAAGTGACTACTTGGTATCTTTTAAATGGCTGAAGGAAGTATTTTGAGATCTATTTTAAGCTTTCGGTAATGAGGAAAGAATGAACTCTGTCACTGTGCCAGGAGCTCTCCAGCATACCTTTACCTAGAACACTAAGCATAATCCTCTCTTGGTCATCTGAAGTCTACAGTGAACAAGCTAGAGGTACAATAAAGAGAAAATGCAGTTTGCCATTTGGATCATAGAAATAGCTTGGTATCTGCAGCATTACCTTGCCTGTGCTTTGTAAGATTGTAGTTCTTGTCCTCCATACTCTCTCCCTGCTGACAATATCTCTGGTTACATCCACTTCAGCATCAACAAAACTTCTCTGTTTAAGAGCAGTTATGTCATCATCCAGATCAGTTTTGATAGTGGATCTTTTCTTTGCCATGATTTTTGCTTTGATAGCAGCAATTTTTTCCACTGACATGGCTTCAGACAAGGACCTAAATGAGCAAAAATAGCAGAAGAGACTGAATAACAGCACAAACAATTCTTCTGAGAGGATTTCTGAATGAGTAGTTTCCTCCTGCTTAAATTTACATTCATGCCATAAAAAAGTCACCTTACTTATACATAAAGATTATATGAGCTTAGCATTGATTCTAATGCCCAAAACAGCATTTTTCTGACAAAAGACTCCATACAGGTATTAGCACAAAAAAAGTCAAAAAAAAAAAATCCCAACTATAACAAGCAGAAATAAAGACTGCACATGTAAAGCATCAGGACTAACACTTCCATTCACAGTATCATCTGACTTTCACCTCCTAGTAATTTATAGTGAATTACAATTTTGTGTCTAGTCAGCCAATCTCAGGCTTCCAAAGCATTAAACTAAATTCTGGTTGAGGCTCTGTTAGGCGGACTTGGGAACTTGGAAGATCAGTGTTACCTTTTCATAGCATGTAGGCCAAACAAACAACAGATGGTAATAACTTTGTCCACGTTAAACTGTATTTGAAGTAGCTCAGCTCAGTCCAAAAGTGCAACATTTTTATCTGTTTGCTTTTAATTGTAAACACAGCAGGATTTAGTTGCCAAACACTGAGCACTATTGTTTTCCAGGTTAACTGAAGAATAAAAAGGACCGAATTGCACAATCCCAACTGCATGTAACCAATTCTATTTTACATGGTTTTTTTGAGAACACATTGAAAAATTACACTGTGAAGCAATCTCCTTTTACACCTAAGCTACTGAAAAAGGAACTTATTTGTTGCTCTTAAATGAGCAACAAGAGTGACAAAATTCACCGGTTGTGAACATTACTTGCACTTTTAAAGGGACAATCTTTTGCATTCAATTGTATTCTGTATTTACAGATTTTTACTAGGTAATTACAAATAACATTTGGTCATCTTCACTATAATACTGTCTCATACTCCAAAACCTTTGCTTGTAACACACTGCAACTAACATCCAAATCATCAGTTTACACAAAACAATGTGCACAGTTACACTTTGTTTCTTAAACTTCCTGACTTTTAGTCAGGTATGACAATCAAATGGTGTGTGTTTTTTTGTTGTTGTTCTTTTTTTAAAACAGTTTCCTTTTATGTACACCTAAACAAGACAGATGGAAAGAAGATATTTTTATGTGCTTAGGTGCAATTATACCTCACTTGGCTATATTAATTGTTGAAAGGCTAACTGATAAATTTAATCCTGGTAAGGAACAAACAAGCATTCACAACATTGCTTATGCTCAGGAAATAAATTTTTGAAGAATGCAGTTGCTCTATCAAGTGAAACTATTTATTTGCAAAATCCAATGCAGATGAAAGTGTTACTGCATACTCATACACCTTCCTAGCAGGAAGCATGATTCCCATTTTGCATTCTGAGAGTTGACACATGCAAGAAATAAAGCAACTACCTTTACATTACGGTTTCAGAACTCAGGTATTTGAAAATGAGTTACTAGAGTTTGGTATCCTACTAAGTATCTACTAAGCACAAGATCCTTAGCATCAACAAGGTCTTGCAATAATTTCATTTCCTCTCTGCCTGGCTTAGGGAAGATATGGTGTAAGACACAAAAACAGGTGTCATTCTCTGCAAAATTCTGGATAGATTCAACAGAAAAATAAAGGGTACGGTCAAGTTTTCGAACACTTGAATACTGATTACTACTTATGGCAATGACAGGACATTATCCTCTGGTAGTCTACTGCCTCCTTGGAGGAAACAAGCTCACCTCTGCAGGGAGTCAAACTGAGGTCCTGCTAACCTTAAATGTATTCTTACATTATTCTCCTCCTTTTGTGCACAAGATACTCCTCAGTACAAGGTTTTCTTTCTTTGAAACAGAGATCATCAGCTTTCCTTTGAAATTCTGCTCATTGTCTTTGACTGCTTAGATAAACACCATGGCAGAAGAAAGCGTAAGTGGTGGGGGTTGGAGGGCAACGTGAGGCAACTGCTCTTACACTTGTGAATTAAAAAAAAAAAAAAAAAAAAAAAAAAAAACAAGATATCTCATGCCACACCATCTGAACTTCCACTCATGAACAGGATTCTGACCAGGCATGAGGTTCTATCCCCTCAAGTATAATTGATGATAGCACCTAAGGGAAGGGGGGATAGAGGTGAGGCAAAATACTTCCAATGAGAGCTAGTGGACAGAAGTAAGACCACATGCCTAATTGTTATTAGTCTTTTAATTAAGCATTATCCATATGAAATTGAAGTATTCCTACCTGATCTGCTCTGTTTGCACGATACCTTCTTTATGTCCTTCCAACCGAGCCGCCAACCGCTCCTTGTCAAGGCGCACACACTCTTCATCCTAGGAGTAACAGCAGTGCTTAAATTTTTGTGTATTCTCTTTAATGAAAGAAATACAGCTAGAATTAAAGCTATATAGAATTCACTTTAAGATTAGCAAGGACTATCTTTATTTCCAAGCATTTTTGAACTGTGCACTAGTATTAATTGTACACCTACTGGAATTTTTTTAAGAATCACAATTAGAAAAATGAAAAGGAGACTACCATTCCTTTATAAAGTGCCTTGCTGAGACAAGAATGCAAAATAATAGAAAAGCAGTAAGAGAATTTGAAGGTGACAAACAATAAGTAGGACAATATGTATACATACATTTTTGACAAGCTCAATGATGTTTTTACGGAAAACTGCCCAGAACTGTGACATTTTGATGTAGAACTTTCAAAAATGGCATTCTTAATATATAGAGAAGTCAAGAGTAAAGACCAGTAAAGCAACTTCCAGTTACTCAAGCGAGGATGGAGACAGACATGTAAGGTGAGAAAGCAACTTTATGCCATTTTTTCAGCTTCTTAAAGCTGATACCATTTATGTCTTATCAGTCTTATTTCCCCACAAAATCTAAATCATCGTCAAGCCTGTCCTACTGCTAAAAGGCTGAAGCATGGCAAAAACAGTCATGCCTGCGTATCAGGAGAGACCTGGAATCTCTACACTGAAACAGTTTCTGAATAGCTTAAAACAGACTTCACAGACTGAGCAGCAAAGAAACAAACAAAAAGATGGCCATAAACTGATCAGGTTCGTATGCAGAATTCTTGAATCTCCAAATCATAATGTTTTCCAACTGTACATCTTCAACATAATAGCATCACAACCACATAGGGAAATGTAGAATGTAACTCTACAGATCACCGATACGTCATGTCAGAGCAATTGTGCTTGTGAGCCATTAAGAATGCCCAAAGTTCTCACTAATCTCATGCTGATAAAGATAAACACAAGCACTGTTAAAATGCAATTCTGGAATAATGGAATGTATGTATTTACAATAATCTTCTTCTAAGAAGAAATCAAGAGCCTCAGAGCTCCGAAAATATGTACAGACAGATTTTTAACAACTCAGAAGAAAAAAAAAATGGATGAACACAGTTAAAAAGTAATTGAGGAAAAAAAAAAAAAAAAAAAAAACTCCTTTTTAAAACCAGGCAGAATTACATAATACAATATGTGTTAGAACTAGACATGTCAATTTTATGCGAGAGATAATTCTGAAAATACACTGTTTAATTATCCAACACATAGCCTCAGAAAATACTAAATCACAGGGACAACAGTTTTGTATACTGCTATAAAGAGACTAAAATAGCAGATAAATGCCCATCTTATTGATATGTACTCATTTGTTTTAAGTTATGTCAGCTCACAAATGGCACATCACGGTAATTATTCGTTACATAGCACTTTGATTCTAATCACATAGCTCCCAGCAGACAGATCATAATGCAACAGATATTTATAGATCCGTGGTCAAGCTTTACCCTTTCACACTCCAATGTACAGCCAGCAACTCAAATTCCAAGTTTAAACCAGAGGCTAGAATTCCTTAGTTCTATCTCCTCCTGGTTCATGTACACACTAACAGAAGTAGCGTGTGCACCCAGAGGGCGACTGAACTGATATAAAACAAGATAAAAACTATAATTTACACACACACACACACCAAATTTATATCAATGACAGTTACTGTCATTACCTCTATTCTTGGTTTCTTTGCTTCTGCTAGTATTTCATCTGCTGCTCTTTTAACTACAAGAAAAAGAGGACATTAAAAATGGAGCATTGCAGAATACTTTCATAAAACAAACTTTGAGGCTACTTTTTAGTTGAACTATACCTTGAGTGGATCGTTGAAGGCCAATTTCAAGTGGAGCACTTCTGTCTATACTTGACGAGGTTGCTGTAATCAAACAATATTTCATGTAATTACAAAAGGTTTGATAAGTATTTCAGTATAAAAGGATGAAGAACAACAGCTAAAAGGCAACAGTGTAAATTCTAATTAGATATTAAGAAAATAATGTCTTTATCAAAGGTTGTCATACACTGGCAGCAGAGATATTCAGAACTTGATACCAAGTTAAATCAGATTGCCTGGGGCCATTTGACTCTTCAAAATGGGGACTGAACCAGATGACTCTGTGGTCCCTTCCTACATTAGTCAGCAATTCTATGATCTGTATATACTACACAGGAGAAACCAGTCACAAAAATTACTTTATAACCTGGAATCAAGATCTACTTGTTCATCTGCTTTTTGGAAGAAAGACAACCTGAGGGTCCCTCTAAAAAAGGCTTACTGCTCATATTACAGAAATCATCTCATATTCCAACGTAGAGAGACCACATGCAAGACAGAGCAAGATAAAGTAGGCCATATTTATCTTTCTCTGGTCACAGAGAAACCTCTTTTCTCTGACTGTTGGTAACAGAAATTTTAGCACAGTAGAATACCAGGAAAATCTGCCAGACTGAAAAAGCAGTGATTTGATACATTTTAGTATACTGCAGACTTTATCCCACACACTCATTGCATCAAAATCAAAGTTTCCCACAATCTAGAGAGAAGGAAGAAACAAACACGGAGCATTCTAACAGATAACCATTAACCAAGGATGTTAATCATCAAGTAGCTCACTTCTAAACATGCGTAGGAATGCAGCTCCTAAGCGTCTTAAAAACAGTTAAGTTCAGAATAAAATAATTGAAAGAAGAATTAGTTTGAGAGGTCTGAACGTAGTCAGTTAAGCTACAGATTGACCCTTATGTGTTGCCCCCTCATTTATCCCATAAATGCAAAGCAAGAGAGTACTGTGTCTTTAACAGAAAACATCACTCACATGTCTCCCCATTTAGGTATGCAAGTAAGTCTTTCCTATCAGGTCTTCTTACCACAGGAATGTTTTCAGTCTGAAAAGACAGCAGACTTGACATTAAACTGTTATTCCCTCAGAAAGACTCTTGATTAAGATTTTTCCACTTTCATTGACCACTCATCCACACAAAGAACAGAAAACACATCCCGCGTCACAAGCAAGCACAACTATCAAGCTTAAAAATGCAACTACTTTCTGGAGGATGTTTAACTGCACAAAATGAAACACGTCATCTGCTATAAAACAAAGGGAGGACAGACTTTTTTCCTCCTTCACTTCAGGCTTGCAAATAAGTAGTAGAGTATTTTTTAAACACACACACTTCATTGCATACCTTTTTCCCTTTCCCCAGACAAATTCAGACACTAGAATGCTACCATCATTCTCTGGCAATAACTGTGCAAACATTACTCAGCTCAAACCAGACAAAATGAAGTTCTGTATGGTCTACTTACTGCAGCACGACGGACATAAACAGGATGCGAAAGGTGCACATTATTGAGCAGGAACAAGATAGAATCCAAAGTGTAGTATTCCCTGGGCTGACCCTCCTTCCCGGTCCTGTAAAATCATGAAACACAGTTTTTAATGTTTAACAAAGAGTTTTCCCTCCAAGCACAGTGGTTTTACTCACGGCTCACCACCAGCATCGAAACACTCACCACAGAAGTGCCAACCTCTCTGGGGTAAGGCAGAAGAAATAAAAACCACTCCTCAAGCATAACTTTCTTTAACCTGGAAGAGCTACACAATCACCTATTAAATGTACCAGAAGTGAAAGTCTGTTGTCTCTGTAGTGTGGATATAGTGCCACTGCTGCTTTCTTGGAATTTCTTTTCTACACAAAACAAAAATTATGTTGATCAAAAGCACCCAATAACCCCTTCCGAACTCATCACTAACAGGAAGGCTTAAAACATTACCTTCATAGTGATGCCTGAGAAAAACAAGCACACCTTATCTCACAGGGAGAAAAATGATTCAAAATACTTCAGGAATTGGTAAAATAAAGGATTTTTCTATCACTCTTCCTTCCTTCCAAGAACTCAGTCTGCGTATTTACATGGGGGAAGGAAGGGTTATGTTTTGTTGCAAGGAGGAGGGAAGGAAAGAGACTTTGTATCTTTCAACCACTAGGAAACAAAGTTGGCTGAACAACTGTAACAAAACTGGACTCCACTGCAAGGAATTATTTGGCTATTTTATTGCTTCCCTGCTATCTTTGATCAGGTAGCATCTGAACTTGTTCAGAGTACTGGTAGAAACAAAAGCTTCCTCCACATAGACTTGGCTCTGAAGTGAAGCCTGTGTCACGTGCTGCAGTTGTCACTTCATTTTACAATCAACACTGTAGATTCTCTCTTCTCAGGGTAAGTCCTTATTTCTTTGAAGTGCGTCACATCCAATGATTATATTAGAAAGTCCAGCTGCTCATCTACTCAAGTTTCTTTACACTATTTAGCAATGAATGGTGTAATTTAGAAAACAAACACTGAACAGTTATCTATTAATTTGGAAATACAGTATTACAAAGCCCCAGGCATGGACAAAGCTCGGCAGAGCACAGCTGGTACTTCACCTAAGCCACACACGCAAGAAATCCCCATGCTCATTATCATTGCAAGAGGATGCTTTATCACAAGGACAATGCAAGATACTGCATGTTAACGGGAGAGGGTCAGATGGGAGAGCAATTGTACAGCAAGGAGAAAATCTAAGCCTAAACTGGCATTTCAACAGCAGTTCGTGATCCTTTCAGGCTTGCCAGAGGACCTGCTCAAAATAAAGAGGTAAAAGCAAGCTAAGCTGAATGCAGCTTACTTCCAACGTTTGTTAATTGTGTGAAGCAGCAAAAAGAAATTAATCTTCTTTTCCCATATTACTAATTACGTCAGTTATTTCAGAAAAACAATCTTACGATCCAAGCCTTGAAAAGTCCAGCACTTAAAAAAAGTGATGCAACTTTTAATTCTTGTTAAACTCCAGCTTAGAAACTGAAGAAAATGTTCACATAATGCAAAAGAGAAAGCCTCACCTGCTTGGTTTTAGCACCGGAAATTTATTTCCAGTTCATCCATTCACACTCCAAGGGCGACACGAGTTTATTCATTTTTTAAACTGCTCTACTTCCTTTTTTGTGTTTGAAGCATGGATTTTTATAGAGGTTCTAAGTGCCTGGGTCTCATTCACAAAAGCAAGCACTAATCCTCAAAAATACAAGACTGGACACGCGGAGTCTCACACAAAGCACAATACCCACGACCAGCTGCTCTCTGTTTAAAAACTTCTCAACTGTCCAAACAAGTCCCTCTGATGGGTAAACAAGGCAAATGAGGTGCTGGTAGATTGATTTCTTCCTTGGGTTTTGAAACCGATTCTATAATCACTCTTCTGGGGCCGCGGACCAACCCTTACGTCAAAACAAACAAAACACCTCATCTTAGTCCATCCTGCCTTCAGAAGTACTCCGAGTTGTGCTCTGTGGACTGTATCTGGGAACAAACCTGCATCAGAACGACCTTCTGGGTTTTGTTTCCAGGTTACCCTTACCCTGGCTCCTTTCCTCAGACCAATTCACTGTTTGGCAGCCACTCACGCCAGCACGGAGAGAAGGCAGTGCTGCTGACTTCTGCCAGCTTTGCTGCTCAAGGAGCCACAGTGTTAAATGTCTGCTGGGACTAATTCTAGAAGGGACCGAATGCCACCGCTGCTATTCCGACTTGGGTTACTCTCCCCAGACCGATAGCAGACAGAGATGCAATTACAGCAACCAGGCTGTGGACACCTAAGACAGAAATCATATTGGCTTCGTGAAAGATTAAGCTCTTAACAACCGCTCACTGCACACATAGTTTGGACCCCTTCGAGTGACCCTAGTAAGAGATTTTGAACCTTAGAAGTTGTTGAAGATGTTCCTCGTACGTCCTGGCAATTACAAGAATTAACAGCTCCCAAACTGTGATCTCAAAGGAAGAACCAGCTCGTGGAACTGGTTTTTCAGTTTATGGATTTCAGACAGAATATGCCACCGTGGCTCACAAGAGATGCTGTGAATCAACAGCGGCCTCATTCTACCAGAAGTTCAGGAGCCACCTTTTTGGGTCTGAATCAGGATTTACTAGTTTACTGAAAAATAACAAGTCTGTAACATTATCTCGAGAGATGAGGAACTGCACAGCTATGATGTGGTTACTGCTACTGCTCAGCACATCCTCTGCTCCCCCACGATCCCCCTTTGGCCATAAAGATAAAGCTGTGTTAATGTACCCAATAAAGTTTTTCTCTCCAGCTGCCACCTTCTTGCCTTTTGTTAATAATTTCCACACCTAAATCAAGTTTTCCTAAGCAGTAGAAGAGTCAGGCTAGCATATCGGTTTCTCTGCTCCCTACAGAATGGGGGTGAAACGTGTCTGTCCAGTTAACCATTACTTATTACGGCCTGGGAAAAGCGACTTGGAGCAAGGGAAACACCTTAAGCCTCTATGTAGCTACTCAGCAAAACAAAATCAAGACTTATCAAAAGCTTTAAAACTTATCTCTTTATGCAAATATTTTCTTCCTCTCCGGTCTACCTACCAGTATCCCCTCTCAGCCAGGAAGTGCAACTAAATCCCAAGCAAATTTCTGAAAGCTTTAAATAGACAACGAAATACCACATTTCTAGCTTTAAACTGAACGTGAAGTTACAGCAGTTTTAAAAAAATCTGCCTACAAATTAACATAAGCAGACAGATTTCTTTCCTTTCTTCCTCAAACTAGAGGACACTACAGCACTGTTAACGTCCTTATCGTAATTATGAAAAATCAAAAATCCGTCCCTGGGTAGCGTGAACTACAAGGGTTTTGTTTGAGAAATCTGCGGCTTTCCTGGTCGTGCAAACTTCCGAGCACACGGCACTCCCTTTGATCACTACCTGCAGCGCTCGCTACCTGGCATTTAACAACCAGCGTTAGTTTCCCTTGGGTTGAAAGGATTCACTGAAGCCCTTTCAGGGTGGATATCCCAAGCCTGCAGCTGCCACTTTCTGGAGAAAGGTGAGCAGAGCAGCCCCTCGCACGGCAAAGCCACCGAGTCCAACAGGTACAGAAACTGCCGTTCTACAACTTTTCTAAAAAAAATACAAAGTAGCACTTAACCGACTGTAGCCGCTCCAGGAAGAGAAAGGCGATTTCCAGCTGCCTGTTAGGGCAGGGCCGAGCAAGCCCCCGTTCCCCGGGGCTCACCGCCCACTCCCCACCCGGAGCCCGAGCTGCGGGGGGTGCCGAGCCGCCCGGAGCCCCGGCACGCACCGATTTTGGAGGATTTCTCCCCAAAACCCAGGACAGGCTCCGCGGGGCTGCCTCACCCCCCTGCCCACCCACAGCCCCCGGGGGCGACCCGAGGCGAGCCCGGCGGCCCCGGGAACCCCCCCTAAGAGGCAAACGAGGCCCGGCGGGGCTCAGCCCGGCCGCCACCCCCCGAAACCCCGCGTCGCCGGCGGCTCACCCCCAGATGACATAGTTGGTCTTGACGTTCTTGGGCCAGGAGAACTCGCCGAAGATCACCTCGTCGCCCTTCACCACGATCTCCTTCTTCTGCGTGTTGTACTGCCGCAGCACGCTCAGCACGTCCGCCATCTTCTGCCCGCCGCCGCCGCCACTGCCGCTGCCGGCCCCGCCGCCGCCGTCCTCGTCGTCGCCGCCGCCAGCCGCGAGAGGACCCCGCCGCCAGCCGCCAGGCCCCGGGCTGCCCGCGGAGAACGCCTGAGCAGCGCCGCCGCCCCGCCCCGCCCCGCCTCGCCCCGCCTCGCCTCGCCCCGCCCCGCCCCTGGGCGGCCGCAGCGGGCTGAGGGGGCCCCGCCTGGGGTCTGCCGCCCGCCCGTCAGAGCGGGGTGGGAGGGGAAAGGGAGTCGCTGTGGTGTGACCCCGGTGTTATCAGGCGCTAAAATCACTCGTCAGACTTTAATTCCTGTCAGGATTCAGTTCTGGCGTTGAATTCCCGTCAGGATTTAGTTCTGGCGTTGGGTTCTGAACCAGCACTCGGTTCTGACGCGAGCAGGTGGTTGGCACCCCAGGAGAATAAAGTGATCTCGAAAATATTTGGTGTCTCTGCAAAAAACTTTCCTCACGCACCAGCTCCTCATCATCTGCATGGCCGGGTCCGTGCAGCGCAGAGGGGAGGGCTTCGTGGGGCTCTGTGGCACGAAGCCTCCCCTGTGAGCACGCCTCATCAGGCTTTTTGTCAGTCCAAATCCATGTTTTTCCCTACAAGCACACCTTCGCTTTCTCCTCTGTCCAATTTAATATCTTCTGCTGAGCCACAGCACTGGAAATGAGCAGCACAGCAGAACCCACCGCACTGCTCCCCGCCAGGCAACACCAACACTGGGATATAGCATTCATGTACCAAGGAAGCAAAACCACCATGAATAAACAGAATTGCATTCTGAATAAACAGAATGTAACTTCTCAGATTAGATTTACTGCAGCTGCAACCCATGAAAAATTGAAATGGAAATTGAAATTCTTCCAGTGGTTCCAGTCCTGTTTCTGTTTCTCATCCAGAAACTACTTGGCATCACCTAAGCAGCTTTTAACTAGACTACAAATACTTTCTTTAGCAGCATACAAAGTCATTATGTTTCATGAAGTTGTGATTGTTTTGCCTTTTTACTTCAGCGTGCCTTTGTTGAAAGTTTTAGATGGAAGTATGCAGAACTGTTCTCACACTTCACTTTGGAGAACATAGTAAGACTACCAATCGGTATTTTTACCACATGGTATTAGATACCTGAGTGCTTATCAGATTTAGCCCAGGCGATGAATCTAGAAAACCTTTATCTGAAAGGGGAAAACCTGTTAGAGCTTGGTACAGCGACAGCACACTGCCAGGGCACAGCTTCCAACTGCGCTTGTTGACCACTTTAATGCAGCCGTGGTTTAGCAGGCTACACCCACGCTTTTTTTTTCATCAAAAGGTTTGACAACTTGCAGCCACAGGTAAATTCACCAAGATTACACACACCAAGAAGGATTGTTTGAGCCTTGTAGCACAGGAGCAAGACAAACACACCGGGTCTGAACAGGGTCAACCTGCTACCCATAAGGGAGCACAGGCAGCCCACACGGGTCGCTTTTACACATGAACTGATTTCCTTGTGCTGTTTGTGCTGTTTGTCACAGGACTGACCGCTGCACTTTTACACTGTCCCACCCCAGCAGGCGGGCAGGGGGCTCCCGCGGCACCCCCAGTCCCACCCGGCACCTCCCCAGGGGCTCAGAGGCGGCCCCCGGGGCGCCACCCCCGAAGCAGGCAGCGCCGCGGGCAGCCCCGCGCTCGGCCGGGAGGCGGGAAGGGGGTGGAGGGGGGGGGGCCTAGAGCCGTGCCGGACCGCCGCGAGGACTGCGGGGCCACGCCCCTTCCGGCCGGCCGCCATGTTGCAGCGGGGGGCGGCCGGGCTGCGGCGGGGGTGGGTGGGGACGGGACGGGGACAGGGGGGGAGGGAAAGGGACGGGGAAAGGGAAATAAAAAGTGTTTGTCTGTAAAACTAGGGTTTATTTTGATTGTCTTGCGCGCTGTGCGAGCTCGTACAGCCCCCGGCGTTGCAGCTGATGTGAACCTGAGTGTGACGGGGAATTATGAGAGATATTGACAGCGCTGCGATGCTTTACAAATAATAATTTGTGAGCTGTAAAAGGTGCCTTTTCTTTGTAAGCATGCCTATCTGACTCGTGTTTCTGTTTAGTTTTAGGATGGGGAACAGCCAGCCCGTCTCTGTTGGGCTGTCCAGCAATGACGCTGCGAACCAAATACAGGTAACAAATTGCTTGTGTCTTTAATTATTATAATATAATATTATAATAACGTAATTATATTATATTATAATTATTAATATAATGTTATATTTATTTTATAATATTATATCATTTGTGTCTTCAACTGCTTGTGTCTTCTTTTTTTTTTTTTAAATTGTGGCTGCTTCAAAGCTTGTCTGAATTACACAAAAAAATTATGTCAGAAGTTCTGCCTGTCCAACCCACTTTTTAACAATTAGTTGTAATTAATACCAAGTAATATGGGCAGCATTGTTCATCCTTAGTGCTGCCACCTGGTCTTTCTAGGCTGTATCCTTTGTATGTCTTTCTTCAGCCTTCTAGTCTAATTCAGTACTATCATCAGTATTGGGGATTAAAGTTAGTCAAATTACTGCTACTAAACATTTGTTACAGTAATAGCAGATTTATAATTTCCCTGTTTGATTTCATGGCTGTTGGATACTGTTAAAATACACTGACTTAAAAACAAGGCTCGCTTACTTGAGTGTTCTTGTAAATATACAGGATATTATTTCAGAGAACTGCGTGGTGATTTTCTCTAAAACAACGTGCTTCTACTGCAAAAAGGCAAAAAAGCTTTTTGAGCACATGAATGTAAATTACACAGCTGTAGAACTGGACTTGAATGAAAACGGAAGCCAGATACAAGATGTTCTTGAACAGATGACTGGTGGCAGAACAGTGAGTATACTTTCTTGCATGTAGTAAGAAAAGTAAGAATTTAAATTATGTTTTCCATGGGTTATGGACATATCAAGGTCTGCAGTCTTCTGAGATGGGTAAACTTGGGATGCAAGCTCCTAAATGAAAAACAAGGCACTGCAGAAGGGTTCTGTGCTTTTTCTTGAGACCTTCTGGCTGTCCCTCAGAGGTGATCTCTTTTCCGTACTGCCACTAAGATGACTGAAGTATCAAAGTCAGTTTTCATTTGTACGGCTGTATTTATTGCATTGTGTTTAACACTTAGCATGTTTGCCATTCCTTAATTTTATATAGCCTCACTTGACTCAATTGTACGAATCTTCCCTATAGTGAATTCAAATCCACTTCTGAGTAGCAAGTGAACAAAGTTTTCAATTTCCGTAAATATTACAGAAGCAGGAGTTGTACTGTAATACTGAAACATTAATATGCATATTAAGAGAGTAAATGGTGCGTGTGTGTGTGTGTGTACATATACATACACATTCCACTTAGTGTAGGTGTGGGTGTGTAAGCTTACATAACAATACTTGAGTCCACAGGGCTTTGCTCTAGGTTTTTGTCTTTTTTTGAAGTGACTGATGCAATTTTCTTGTTCTCGATAGGTCCCAAGAGTGTTTGTTAATGGGACTTTTGTTGGAGGTGCTACAGATACTCAAAGACTTCATGAGGAAGGCAAGCTACTGCCATTGATTCATCAATGTCAGCTGAAAGGAAAATCCTGAACCACCATCTAGCTTAGCTTAGTTCTGCCTTGATATAGGTACAAATTCACACAAGTTAAAAAGATTGCAAAGACACACTGCATCAGCTGGGGGGTAACAGCTTCAAGCCAAGAATTTCTGAATCTCAGATCATTCTCTGACACAGACTCTATGGAACTGACAAATTACTCGGTTTCCTTGCCTCAGCTTTACCACAATCGTTAAGAACCTCTTGGAACTCCAAGTGTATTCAAATGATGTCATTTTATTGGTGTTGCACTGGTGGTAGAGTTAAGGTTTTTGAAGTATCCTGGGTTTTATTTTGTTTTCCTGAAAGTAAGGTGTCTTTCTAGTCTCATTCTACCACAGTTACAATACACGGTCAATGTAATGGCTTTGTTAAATTTTAAATGTCAAATTGCAATCAGAGAAAGTACAAAGCATCACATTTGTAGTGATGTTGCTGCGTGTCATGTTTCTTACTGTTGTTCATCTGTTACTTCTACACTACTTGTAGTGGTTTGATTTTTTTTCGGCTGTTATTAAAAGCAGTATCTACTGGCTCTGCTTCTGTGTATTCGTAAATAGTGCTGAAACCACTTCTTTTTTGTGCAACTTTAATTGTAATTTTATTTCCAAGAGAACTTAAATGTAAATTAGGGGAATGTGTTATGCAAGGATGGCATCAGTGAGTATGCTTTGTGATATCAGTTGTTCTTTTAAATAAAGGAGGCTGGCAGTAGAGGAAGTAGGTCAGCTTCACTGTTCTCTCCTACAGTTGCTCTCAGTTGGAGCAGAGGATTGCAGGTAACCTGCAACTTTGGGGTCTTGCAAAGGGTCAGTCACTGTTTTAAAACTGACTAGGCTGCCATTGTATGAGAGTATCTTAGGATCTTCTGAAGAGGCTTGAACTCTAGGGTCTCCCAGCCCTAGCCCCTGTTCTTTGGTTAAATTCTTTGGTCATATATGTCTGTGGAAGATTAGGGTAGTAGGAGGTTCTCCCTTGACAGTCACCAATGGGAGGGGATATCCACCTTTGTTTACCTCCCTCATACATGTATTTCATCATCTGATCTTGTAAGTACTTAATTATAAGTTCAGGTGCTATGGAAAAAGGGAAGAGAGATCCTTGCAGTTGTAGAGTGGTAGGTAAGCACTTTCATCTTTACTCTCCACTATATCAGTCTGGACGCTGTCATTCTGGAATGTCCTGGTGTAGCCAGGCAGCTCAGTGACACTAAACTCTACATCATCATCAATCCAGTGCTGTTATGAAACTCAAGACCAAGTAAAATGGGTCTAATATGCATAGAGTTTATTTAGTACTTAAGTTCTACAGTCAGAATGCAGTTTACTAGCAATATTAACTTGCAGTTAAATGTCTAAAAAACCCAAATTCAATAGTTTCAGTACAATGTACATCCAAAGCCAGAGCAGCCACTGCCAAGACTTGGTTATTTCAGGAAAGTTCATCATACGCGAGTAGAAAATTATATCCCTTTCCTCAATAAAAGGGACTATTACACTACTAAAGATGCACAGTTTAGAATAAAAACAGTAAGTCCATTTTTATTCGCTCCTTGTGAATAAGATGTCTGTTATTTCCATTGCTGCAGGCACTGCGTGCACATAAACAACTTTCTTTCCACAAGGAAACAAAGTGCCACATCCACCTTCAGCTTGGATAATTGTGACTGTAAGGCTGTCCTTAGTGAATTTGACGACTTTCTTGTTGCATTGCAGCTTTGAAATAAATTTAAGTAACAATTTGTAAAAGTTCAGTATAGAGTCCTCTGCACTGTGCATCTTTAACGTGTAATTAGCTAACTAAACACACTGACCTTGTTATATTATTATTGCAGTTCACTACCTTTTGCTAGTTTCATCGTTGCCTTAAGTCTTTTTTTACAAGGACACACTCATTAAGTTAAAACACCATCAAATGTGTATCTCTCCCTAAATTTATACTTAATAAAGCAATTTAGTTTGCACATGTGCTGGTATCCAAGTGTTCTTTTTCCCTGTGTATAATTCTTAGGCCAGTTTTGTTTTCTTAGATTAACAATTTTGCACCTGAAAGCTTGTAAATCCATCATGTAAAAATAACAGTACGCAAAGGAATTTTTCAAAGACCTTACTTTTCATTTTGTTCCCTGATAGAAAAAGTCCCAAAACAGTAGTTTAAAATACCCCTTTGAGTTCTACGTTTCAGAAATCCCAGGGCAATGTCACTTAAGGCAATATTCCATTCCAATAGCTGAGAAAGCCTACTATACGCCTGCAGAGCCTCATGAGTGCCAGTTTGTTATTTCTTTTCAGCTATATTAAGGCTCCCCATCCAAATGTTTTCTCATTCATTTTGTATCGTTTCATAGAAAGTAGCAGCAAGACAGTGCCTTCATTATTGGATGGCACAAAGCCATGTTATGTTTAAGTTATTTAAACATTATATGGCAGTTCAAGTGTGGTTCTACTCCAGGAACAAAAAAGGGCAGGGAGAGGCATTCAAAATAAAAAGTTCCATATTTTTTGCTTAGTAGTGTCTCCAGAAGAAAAGCTGTTTGTTTTAAAGTAATGGTTGTCTTGGGATGTGAATGTTAAAAATTGTCCGTTAAAATATTCTGTAATAGGAATTATACTTAAGCACTCATCCAGCTCAAATAACGTGCTCCTAAGAAGCATGAGTAGTTAAAAACAAACGTTAAGTTATTTAACTAAGCAGACAGAGCTGTGAATGCATTCATCTCTTCATTCCTTATATGGAATTAGTTTGAGAGTAGAACTGCACTTTTATATGAGAATGTAACAGAATAGATGTTTTATTGTAAATAGTTGTGCTTAACTAAAAAGCTGGTAACATTAGGAAAACAGCTATTTCCATTCGTTATTTGTTAATGAAGTATTTGTAAAAGTTCTGACTGTACCACACATATATATGCAAATATATTTATTTAAACTTAAATTCAGAATGCAGAAATACCTAAAGAAACCACATGTTACAGTATCAAAATCATAAATCCAAATGTAAGCACACATACTTAAAGACACCATACCTTATGCTGCAATTAGCTAATTTTAAGTCCTAGCTCTCAGAGCAGCACATACAAAATATAGTCCTACTGTTTTATCTTTTCCCCCTAAGTCTTACTCAGCAACGTTGTACACTGTACTCTGTCAGGGTATGATGAAATCTCTACCATTTCAGCAATAAAGCCAGTAGAACAATTTACTTACAGCGTATTTGTCCACTGTGAGCCACTGCAAATAGCTAAATAAACCCTATAAAGTGATGAAATGCTTAAAAAAAAAACAAGGAAGATTAAAAGCACAAGCAAGACAAGTGATTTTTGCTGAGGTTTGCTTCTACATTCTAGTCTTCCAATATTTTCAATATTGCTAAAAAGCTGCCCACTCATCCAGAAGATTCATTTAAATGTTTCCTTAATTCTGCTTGTAACAACTAGGTAACATATGACAGAATGAAAAGCTCTGACCCACTCAACAAACTCGAGAAAGAAGCTTTACATTTGAAAAGCCGATTTTAAATGGTTGTTTTATAGAAGTAAGCCATTTAGTTTCACAGGCAGATGTTGGATTTTTTAAAGAAACAAAGATGCACTTTTGTAATTATGCAACTTTCTTTTTTAACCAAAAGCTGATAGATACAGCAAATTAAATATCTTATTAGAGATTCATATGATCAAAGAAGGTGAAAAAGTTGTCCCTTTTTAAGTTAAGATAAATACTGTGACATCAGTTCTGGCTTAAGTTGTTTAGCTAAGCTAACGTGCTTGATGACAGCAAAATGGCAGATTTAGAACAGTGGCAAAAAAGGAAAGGACAAGAGCTTGTGAGAAGAGGTTCAAGTATAGGTCTGGGTTCACGAGGTGATGGAAAAGGAGAAAAAAGCCAACATTAACAGAGAAAAGGAAGAGCACAGAAAAAAATGGGTAATAGAAGAATCAACATAAACGGAACCAATACTAATGCTTTTGGTATGGTGGCTACGTGATTAAGCAGCACAGCATTTTGCAATGGAGAAAAATATTTTCCTAGTGTTTTTACAGAGTCATTAGTAAAATACATTTCCAAAACTGCTGGTGTACTTTTTAAGCCAAGAACATACGCTTCATTGAATAGCCTTTGAAAGCCATACCCATAAATGGGTATTAGTGGGCCCCAATTTAAAAGCAACAACAACAAAAAAGAACAAATGTCCTGTCCCCACAATGATTTATGTTTCACAAACAGGTTTAACAGTGATTTAAAGCAGCAAGGTACTTTATGGCCAGTTATTAGAGGCTGCTGTGTACTGGGCAGTTAGACTGGCACTGCTAACTTCGGACCTAGACCTACTTTGAGGCCTCTCTTTATTAAACACACAACTGTGGATTAAGCCCCAAGTTCTACCTGTAAGGAAGTTCTACAAGCATCCCAAACTCTCCCTTTCCTTGCTGTAGATCTAAAAATCCTGGCACAAAAGTCTAATTCTTGGCAAAATTATTACTGTCTTTATTCAACACACAATACCGATGCATAATTTTAAAGAAATCTTGAGCAGCACGTGCCCACATTCTTGTCTGTATCACTGCTACGCGGAAACATGACCTCTGATGTCCACTGGTTACAGCCCTCCATTATAGAAGAACATTTTACCTCTGCTGTGCTTCCAACCATTACATCCTTTTCTTCTTTCTTTATGCTAAAGTGCCTGAACATTACAGTCTTAGACAATAATCTAACACTTAAGAATTATCAGGGGCTCACAGTGAAATGACAGTCAAACTGAAAGCCTGTTAATTCTGACAAATAACAAGAAACCTGCATTCACCTAGTCTACACCTGCACTCTGCATTTAGATTTTTATTGTGTTTTTTTTCTTTTTTTTTTTAATGTTTTGAATAAACTTCACTATCTTTAAAATCTTTCCTGTCCTATTTTCACTACTAAACTGTAGTGCACAATTATAGCCCCATTTTCGTTAGTCAGTGTTCCTCCAATGCAAACAACACTAACTTGAAAAAGTCATGTCCACTCTCTAGTGAAAGGTTTTATTTATTGTATACTGAACTAAAGCTGAGAAACTGTCTTAGCTGTTTTTTTTTCCTTTAAAAAAAAATTACAGTAATTGTTGCCTCTTCACATGTCCAGGTATCGTTCTAGAAATTATTTGTTTAGTAACTAAAGACTAAAATCAAGAGAAATTTGTTACAGCAAATGAGTCAGACAGTTCCCCTAAAATTCAGCATACAGACAGAAAAAAAAAGATCAGTCTATGGAAAAAGAAAACGCAGGATCAGTCTTCTTTGCCCCTTGCTGTATGATAATAACCAACTCCAGACAGAAAATAGGAGGAACAAGGGCCAACATACTGCCAAATTTCATCTGTCAGCATTTACTTCAGTTTCCCCTCTCTCTGGAAACTTTAAAGGAGGAGCAGATGACAACATGATCTCAACAGTGCTAGCTTTACACTGGAAAACCAGCATCTACAATAATCTAACAAGATTTTTTGGTACAGAGGTATGGTAAATATTTAGGGGCAAATTATGTACTCCAGCATGGGTGACTATCTTTAACATAGCACATAGCTATCTAGTGTCAACATTTTCTCTAAGTTCTACTGAAAAATTCACCTTCACTTTTACTGTAGTTCAAGGGATTTTATTTTAAACCAGACTGCTTTCAAAGATGCATCGCTACAATAACTGTTCAATCAATCTGTTAATAACTAGTCTAATATTTATTTGCAGTAAATTTATGCAATTGACTGCAAAAAAGTTACTTGAAATACCAGTTTAGGTTTCTCATTTCATATTTAGTCCAAAATATTTCCTATTACTTCACAAAAACTACTTCAAAAAAGAAAAAGTACCTGCAAAAGATACTTATCTGTCAGTTATTTTCAACATCGCTAGCTTAATAGGAAACATCTATTCAGGTGTTTGACTATTGCCTCATTTAAAACACATTACTACCAAAAACAACTCCAAAACATCAGTGCATTTACTTTAAATAATTTACATGTAGTGAGCAAGTGCATTTACGCCCCAAATTCCTTGTGTTCATTTTGCAAGAAGACTACACTTGGTAAGAAGTTTTTCAAAGGAAATGGCTAATTTTCAAACTCAAAGTGCTATTTTATCAGTTTCTGCAGGAACGCTTGTTTTTTTCTGGATGTCACCTGACAAGCTGGTGGTAGTCCTGTGTTCAAGCATTCTATCAGAGCTGTATTATAATAGCAGGGATAATTCAGAAGTAACTACATTCATGTCCACTGAAAACTAACATTCTTACCATCAGCTCTTTAAGCCACAGATTTAAAACAACTCTCGAGTTGTTCCTATACATCAGTGTCAGAAAAGGCTTCCTTCACCGTTCTGATTTATTCATTAAGGTAGTGTGTAAGTGTGTAGCAGAATACCTTCAGTAACATGTAATCTCATATTTTAGATAGCACCAAAATAGATAACCATCCTACAGAATGCAAGCTTTGAACTTCGAGTCAATATGTAGGAGGCATAATGAAAAGTGTTACAAGTATCAAAAGTATAATATGAACTTGAATTTTACATTTAAAAGCTTGTCTTTTAGGCAGAAAAATATGGTCTTACATGTCATTTACCACAATCGGGTAATCTTTATAAACCATAATTATTTTCAAATTAACACCAAATTCACTGTTTAAAACAGCCAGAATTAGCATAAAAGAGGCTGACATACACATCTTGGGGAAGTTGTAAAAGCATCTCTGAAAAAAAGCTCTCAGCTTTTAAGACTGATCTGTGAAAGAGATCTTTTAACTTCCCCCCTGAACACACATACCTAAATACACACACACACAGATTTAAATACATATACACATGAATTGCTATTGATTCCTGTTCCAAAGTGGTAAGATATTCACTAGCTTTCTCCATATTTACTCACACTCTTACTATCAGACTAAAAAAAAAAAAAAAATCCAGTTTCAATCACTTCCTAAACAAGATTTTGAGAACGAGGCAACTGTACACTTCATAAAAGTTTTTAAGAATTGGTCACTATAAACTGGAGGTAGTTTGGAAAAATGTTAGATTGAATTAATTTAAGAAATCAGAAATAATGTTAATCTACAAAAAGATTTTTTTTAAACGAAGTATTCTCATTAGGAAGATTTTTGTATCATCCAATACATTCCTTTGAAGAAAACATAGCCATTTGTTTCTGGTTGTTGCTACTCAGCTTTCAAGAGTAGGCTAAGACACATGCACTTGCTGATCTTCCTCACTGAAAGTGAGCTGATGCTAACTGAAGTTACAACATGTACTGAATGTGGCTTCCTAGCCATTTCCAAAACCTTTCGCTACTAAAAGGTTTGTTGAATATTCACCAAAGCACATGAAATCTAAAATAGTGCTTTTGAAACTGCATTGTACAGAAACTACCCCTCTCTCTAGAAAGAGTTACTTTATCCTCGAAAATCCAAATAATCTAAATAAAAGATGAGCATGAGCTCTTCCACTTTCAGTTTTGTCAGTATAAAATCTCACTGGGTAACTTTTATACTGCATCACAGTTACATGGTCTCACATGTGCCAGAAAATACTTCTTTTGTAGATCTGAAGTATAATTATGGAAACTGTTGAACCTTAGTTTTTTTTTTAAAAAAAAAAAAAAAAAAAAAAAAAGTCTAAAGAAAGATCCCTCTAAACTAATGTTAGTTGTTAAACTAACATTATTCAAAAGCTAAAACCACTTTTCTGTCCTGCCCATCCTAGGAATAATTCATCAATTCACTCTTGCAAACAAGCATTCCACAGCAACAGGGGAAAAAGAAATCTCAGTATTTATAATCTATTATAAATGAAATTAAATTACATGTTGTGTAACCCTGTAGCTACGTTTAACAAACTTCCCATTGTTATTTCAAATTGTGTGCAATAGGAGAAAAGAGAAAAGCGGTGTCTCATCTGCTTTTCTTGTTTTCCCTTCGCAAAACGGATACGCTCTGATATGTATATAATGTGCCATTTTCTAATAAAGTATATTTGGCTGGGAGTTCCCAAGGTGAAAAGTCTGTTGCCAGCAGTGGACCCATTGGGAAGAGCAGATACCTAGAATGCTAAATCAAATCCAAAATGAAGTTCTGAATAACATCCAAAGCTCCTGTATCAAAGCCACATATATCCAACATGCCTCTGTCATCTGGATCGGCAATCGTAAAGCTGTTTGATGTCATCCCACATACGATCAATTTAGCAGGAATACCCATTTTCTAGAGGAAGAACAGAAAATATTTTCAGAAATACACACATATACAGTAAATGAAACATGACAGAGGCCAAATCTTGCTATCTGGCATACATAAACCACTGTCTGAAGAGGCATACTGATAGAACCTAGGTATGCCGTAACAAGAATTGCAGGCTGCCTGTTAACACCGTACTTAAGTTGCAGTAAAACAGTTATATTTAAGCAAATACAAATAAACTTCAATGAATGCTACTGGCAAAACTTCCCTGCAATATTAAGATTTATAGATTTCAAATGTAAACACTGCATTTGCTATTCTGAAGATCATTCTGAGAGAAAACTTTCAATAATAATAATCAAATCATCTAACACGAATCAAGGAGCATGTTTTTGTCTCAGGCAAAGAGTCCAAGTGTTGGTTGAACAAATAAAGCAGCTGTGACCTGGACAACTCAGCTAAATGAGCTGATTTACATGTCAGTCATGTGTAAGTTAAAACAAAGCAAGTGATATTAAGGCCAGAGTACAGGAATTCTTTGTTAAAAGCAAAAATTTAGGAGTGGGAGGGAGCTAATCTCAACTAAATAACTCTGTGGTAAGGTTTCACTGGGCAAGTTAAAGATTATGGTATTAATTTCAAATGGGTGGACATGGTATGAAGATCAATGTCCATACATACTTGTCTTTGCAGTTTAAAATATATTAATTTAGAAATAGTTCCCTTTAAGCCTAAAAGATTGTTTGCTGTTCAAATAATTTTTAATAGCAGTGTGCTGGTAGGAAGTGTTTTTCTTAGTTCTGTTTCAAAATTGCAAAGCTCCACAGCATACATAGCCACTTTAAAACATATAGGGCTTTGTTCACATGGTACCTATCATCTTATCCTCTTGAGTGTTTCCCTACAGACTTGTCTTCATTACTTTGTTTAATGTTTGTGAGATCTAATACAGAGATCGAAGTTGAATTTAATTCTGGGAGCACAGTACCATTATTTAAGAGCTTCCTGTAAAAAAATTATTTCATCAATTATAAAATTCAGAATCAATTACAGAATTATAGAATGTAGAAATTCATGCACTGTCTCAATACCAAACAAATTTTCACTGATATTGCAAGTACAGCTAGCAAAGTAGGTTAATTACAAATCCTTTTTTCAATTCAATGGCTTTGAATGTGAGCAATTACTTCCACTAATTCAGCCTAAGCATAGAATTTATGTTTTTAACAATATCGAGATTATTATTTACGGCAGATTGCAACAACTTGTTTAATCTGTAAAACATGTAGAGAACTAGTGTTTATTCTATACTGCATTCATCAATTGCAAGCACTCAGAAGCATATTTACCTCCCTGTACTCTCTAAGAGCTGTTGCAGGATGAGTATTTCCAGCAAATGTCTCATTATCAGTAAATACAATGAAGACATCAGCAGCTGTCTGTGTTTTCTGAGCCCATATCATTGGAAGGGAACAATCAGTCGTACCCATTGGAATCTTAAAAGGAAAAAAAAAATATATGTATACATGGAACACATTACTACAGAAGTTAGTAACTCATGGAAAATTACTTTTTATGTGAGCCTCGTGGTATATCACATACAGAATTGTCTTTGTTAAACAACAAAACAACAGTTCACTCATTCATTTCACTTAAATAAATAAAATAATGACATAACTGAAGTTATTGTTTTCAAATTAAGCCATTGTGATCTAGCAATGCCATTCTAAATTACTTTATTTAATATTCAGGCAGTTGAAATAATGACATTTGCTGGACTTCCCCTAAATAAAAGGGAGAAAAAAAAATACACAGCATTCTACTATACAGATACAGACTAATCACAGTACTAGAAGAAAAAAAAAAAAAAGCAATGCATTTTTTTCAATTATTTTTACATACTTCATACATTTTCACTAAAACTTGAGGTAACGTCATATCAGCTGTCACAGGGCAAGGGACAATTTCATGTGAAAAGGCAACGATATGGGAATCCTTCTCAGTACGTGCTACAACCTGAGAAAGAGGAAGACGAAAAATAAAAATGTTATTTAGAACTTTTCCTGACTGAATCAAGGCATTCCCTGCTGAAGAGGCATCATACCCTTTTGTATGTAAGTCAGCATGGCTCATTATATACGCTAAAGCTTCACTCTATACTTTAAATACTTCGTAATACTACTGTGAATAGACAGTGCAAAATCAGAGCTGCAGAAATGTTCTCATTACTGTAACTAAAAATCCTTTCCTATTTCTTCTCTCCCCTCTTTGACATAAAACACTGAACATTTTTCAATGCAAACAAGTTCCACTCTAATATAAATGCACAAGAAGCTTTAGAATATCAAACTGAGGTAAAAGCAATTGTGATACAAAGTCAGTGTTGATAGCTCAAATTATCCCAAAATTCCTCAATCCAATCTGTATTAAATTATCAATGCTTCTGGATTTTTTTTGGTTTTTTGTTTGTTTGTTTGTTTCTTTTTTTCTCCCCAATGTATTTTCAGTTTCAATAGGTAAAAAAGCAGCCTCAACCACTTTGATTAAAACTGGAAACCAGCTTTTTTAAAGTGACCTTTCTGAATCTGGCTGCTTTAAGCATCTGGTCTACCATAAAGCCACACCTTCGGTAGCAAAAATAATAACAAAAAATTATATATATCAACTTCCTTCTGGTTTCTAACCAGTTTTAGAGTACCTTTGTATCAAAAGTGAAGCTCAAGCTGCAAACAGCTACAAATAAAAGAAGTTTAACGCCTCACCATGCACATCACCGCTGCAACCGTGCTAGCATTCAGCACACTGCCCAACACTTTTTGGGTCATTGATGCACTGACATCAACTGCAAGTAAGAAACGTTTCCCTGTCGGTTCAATTGTCTAAAAGAAAAAGAAAAAAATAAGAAAATATCTACATAATATATTAATTTCTTTCTTTTTCTACTTTCAATCATAGAAGTGTGGTGTGTTTTTTTTTTTTTAGTTGTTTTTGGGGCAACATTAGGACCATAACATTGCCAAAAGTTGAATATATGACAGTTTTTGTTTTTATTTTTGTTTTTGTCCTCTGTTTAATAAAATCCCCATTACTAAGATTTTTATTACGAGGTTCTCAAAATATTATCCACCCAACAAATTTTTCTATATTATTTTATAAGCTTTCAGAAAAAAAAAGAGACTTCTCAAAGAGCTTAGTGAATTCAAGAACTTTATTTATTACCTTGAAAGTTTTGTAGAACGAAGCATCTAAAGCTTCTAAAATGTCTTCATCAGGACGCCACCAAAGCTTCCCTCTGTTTCCATGTCCAGCTTTATAGGTTTCTAATGCAACCAATATATGGAATGGATGTATTCTACCCTACAGACAAAATAAATCAACAGTAAGTTTTACGTAGTATGAACTCAAACAAACAAACAAACAAAAAAGGCAACACAAACTAAAAAGATCCTACTGCAAGATCTGTTTACTTCAATTTGTTCAAAAGGTTTGTGCAGTCTTTTTTAAAGCTGTAGCATGAACTGATAGCTGTCAGTTACAGGTAAAGTAGCTTCTTTATCATCATCCAATGATGAACCTCATTCCCGTTCCAGAATCTTGCAATGAATTCTATTGGAACCCTCTTTTCCCTCTTATTGCATTACCTCTGAAAAAAATAAAGCACTCTGAAAGGAGCCAGTCTCCTTGTCACTTTTTCTCTCAGCTGCTGTGCTAGTTTCTTCATTCATTTCCTAGGATCCTAGAAGAGTGGCTTCCACTCACTTTTTGTGTTTGTTCATTCTAAATTACAACACTCAGGAGCAATGGATGAACCCAACAAGCAAAGCTTGCCTCAAACTTAAATTAAGAAAAGAACCTAGCCGTCAATACACTTCATTTGTAAAGTTTTGGAAATAGGGGCAAAAAAAATCAAATGAGAAATTAAAGTTTTATTATCAAGGGGCAGCAATTCCACTACTGTTGCGTGGGTTTTCTGTTGTTGTTTGGGTGTTTTTTAAGAATAAGCTACACATTTCTTAAAAATAATCTCTCTTTTATTCTGTAAAGAGGTTGCCTGAAGAAATGCAAGTTAGAAGGGGTTAAAAGTAAAAATCATGAAAAATTTCTTACCTTTTTTAATAATTTCTCATTTCTTAGTCTTTCACATATTATTGCCACTTCTGAGCTTCTTGGTTCAAGCACTGAATTTGCTGTCATCTTTCCTAAATTTCTCAATAATACAGAAATGGGCATGTCCTTCAGCAATGCCTTCCAAACCTATGATCAAAGAAGGAGAAAAAAAAAAAAAGATGAGATTCCCAAGTACAAAAACTGACATCTGCACATTAAATAACTGTATTTTAAAATAAACGTTCAAGTTATAAAATAAATGAAAGAGATATTTATTATTTTTAAATTAGCCACTTGTGTAAATAAACTTGGAAAAAATAAACCATAAGGGCTTTTTTAATGGAAATCAAGACGTAATACTCTAAGAAGTGTTAACTCTAAAGAGAATACAAAGCTCCTGAAGTTTACCTACCTCTTTAGATTTCAGATGGTTTGTCAGTAGATGTTCTCTAACCAGACCATATTCCTCTATTAAATGAGTAACTTCCAATTCATCTTTTGTGTGTTTCACCCTGTCCACAGCCTCCAGATACTTTAGAAGTTTTTCAGTCTCAGCAGAAACTGCTTTGTCTTTATAAGCTTCTTGGACATCTTTCCACCCTTTGGTAATGTATTTAGTGACTATAGCAATTCCTATAGAAAAATATTTTCCAGTCAGGATTACCTTCTTCATATTGGCATTTATCTTTCTGGCAAGCAAACAAGTTAGAGCATTTTTTTGTTAAAAACAACCACCACCACCATAAATGGAATTTCCCAGACCTGCTGACCAGCTAAATGAGGTCATCCCCATACAAGTTAGAACAGCTGTTTTATTCTCTTCATAAGCCAGGAGCCTAATTCGTTCTAAACCAACAGATCTTCCCAAATGATGAAAAAAGTTTATTTCATCATTTGTAAGCTAGATAGCAACAAAGTGAGGGAATTGTATTATTTTACCTTTTCTTGACATGCGCAGAGCAAAACAAGAAATAAACCCTGTTTACCTCTGAAGATAAACAGTTATATTTCTGATGTGATCACTCAGTTCCAGGATATGATCACCAATATGTCATCATTCTACACTGGTACCAGTGTTTCCAAAATAGTTCCACAATAAATATAAGAGGCTTAAAACATAGTATTTCTAGGGAAATTAAAAGCATATTACCTTCACTGGCAGGTTTTAGGTGGGACAATCTCAGGAGATCTTTATGAGACCAACCACTTCTTTGTTTATATTTTGTAACTGCTAAAGCAACAGCCATGCCATTCTTTCCATTGTACCAATCTGCAACAGCTTTCCTCAGTGCACGGCCCCACATGCCACATTTCATGCCCTCCTTCAGATCTTTTTTAAATTGGATGAAAGTAAAGAGATGAGTTGGTATGCAACACACCTCAGGAACAGCTTTAAACGCGGCTTGTTTTGTTTTTGCATCAGAACACTGCGAACAGATTGCAAGAGCAAAAAGCAGGGGCTCCTGTTTTGCTGTTCTGCCTTCTTGACTGAATGTCTTTATTTCTTGAACAACTTCACAACCTCTACCCTCTTCAATTAGCCTTGTTAAAGCTTCTGCATTTTCAAAGCACAGCTTCTGCTCCTTGGTGCAGTAAGTACCACCTTCTGAACCAAAACACAAGAAACGATGCAGTCGATTCGTATCGGTGACGTGCCACACATAACCACTCTCGGAGTTAGGCACCTGCTTTTCATTCAGGGATTGCACTTGGTTTGCCTCGTCCTCCATTGTTTACACTTCCAAACGTCTGTTGAAAGATTAATAAAAAGCTTATTTAAAAGTACTGTGAGAACTTGATGACTATATCCTTTTATTGCTTCTTATCTGAATGTATGGATCATACTCATAGATTTATAATTTTTCCTTCGTAAACCTATTAAGAGTCCGCTCTCAGTGTGCAATAACAAATACCAGTTACAGGAAAAAGAAGAAGGAAAAAAAAAGAATCTCTGTGTTATAATGGTGATAAATTTGTTTCCCTAAAACCAAGCTAGAAGCTACTTTACCACAATCAGTGGCGTACAGAAAATATTGCTGGCACCATTCCCCTTTGCCACTAGTTTCCTTAGTAGGTTTTTGGATTGTATACTGGAATTTGGTCAGAACTCAGATCTTGTCCCACTCTATTTCGCAGAAGCGCTGGTCATACTGACCAAGTGAAGAAAGGTGATGCTAAAATAATTGAGTAAAATACTGCAAAATTAGGTAGTCAGAAGACTTTGTGAGAGTTTAAATATGGTGGGCTTCAGTGAGGCTTTCACAACAGCTTTTTAGCAACTGGCAGTAGCTCAAGAAAAAAAGATCTCTTTATTACAGGCTCAGTCTGCTGTTTCAAGTGAGATCCAAGACACGGACATATTAGCAAGTCTTGTACTGTTTTACATTTTAAGCTAAAAAGCAAGGGAACACCATGAAAATCCAGAGTCTGAGCCTTTCAGGTTTATTTATTTATAAACTCTTGAGTTGCAAGAGTTCTGCAGCAGTAATTGTAGGCAACAACACTCTTCTTGCTCAAACAACATTTAGCATGATACTGTTTAACCTGTAATACACAAACTGAAATAAATGCAGGTGAATCGAAATCAGCAGGGTTACAGGAAGAAAATCCATCATCACAGAATGTTTTTTGGGGGGAGGGACCTTAAAGGCCATCTAATTCCAACCCCCACTATCATCACTAGCCCCAAAACATCAACATGACAACAACAAATTCAGTTTCCTCAGTAAAGAGACTCTAAATAGCTTAAAGAGGTACCAACTTACACACACACACAAACACACAGTACCAATATTGCAATCCATCAAACTCTATGTAGATTTTAAAATATGCACATACAAATGACATTTCAAAGAAATCCATTTGGCATTTTTTAATTATTGCAGATACCTTCCTCTGATGTGCTTTTTTGGGTACCGAAGATAAACACAATTGACCACGATAAGTTAGCGCAAATAAATATCACTAATGCAGACAAAGACTTCTTCCCCAGTGTAGGGGAGTAACGTACTTATTTACAAACAACTTCTGTACTTCCTCTTTGACACCAAATTTTCCTTTCTTTGCATGAGACTACAGACTGCCTTCCTCCATTCTTGCCCACGTGCAATGACGTGCTGTCTGCATCCAGAATTTAAAAAAATAATAATAATAACAATAAGAACAAACAAAATGAACAATCACCAGTGGTCCCATTATGTTCTACATGCTGCTAAAATAATAAAAAATAAATAGAAGCCAAATGCTCGTACCAGATTTTAAAAAGCAAGTTTCAATTAAAAATTAACTAAAAAACATCTTTAACTATATTATTCAGAGCATTGGAGCTCAGCTGTTTTTCTCATTACTTAATATTACTTAAATATTCTAACCAGGTTTCCTGCCAAAGCCATTTAAATACATCATAGTTCATCCAACTTTTTCACTGACATCTGAAGGATGCAAATACACTGAAAATAACAAGAGTGGTATTTGCAATGCATGAGTACCATATCAGTTTGTTTTAAATGTCTTAAACACATTAAACAAATAAACACTTAAACAAATGTCTTTTTTCAGTATATTTCAATTAGTTGGTTTCATTACGCAGTAGGTAATGTTCCATAATAAACATAGAAAATCCAAACAAAAATCCAGAAATCAGAAACGCATTAGTGTATTTTTCAGGGAAAAAAGCCAACCAACCAAAAAAAAAAACAAAACACCTGAGTGTGTGAGAAGATACTGAAAAACACCATTATCTTGAAGTATAAGTAAGAATGTAATGCATAAAGGATCATGCCTGAGCAGGTAGATCTCCATATATATGGAACGTACAGAATAATTGCTTGTTGTGTCTTTCTCATCTGTACCATAACAAATATTACTGCACTGTAACAAAGCTAATGGGAAAACTATTTTCACCCACCTATGGGCTACCAAGACTTAAGCTGAACTGGAAGGGCCATGCCTTCAGTGAATCAAAACATTTATGATCCCACTGATTGTTATGTATGTCCCTGAGGATTATATTACAAAATATGAGCATTTCTTTTAATATTTTTGTATTTTTCCCTATATTTTTCCATTTGCATGGGTTCCATCCGATACGTCCACTCGCTGTCTCACTTGGACTACACCCAATTACGATGTCCTCACATGCTTTGTCTTCTAGTCACCATCACACATTAGCTATCATTATCATCACCACCCTGAGAACGGGAACAAAACCTAAATGAAAGAATTTTAACATTTCTAAAATTACAGTTAATAGTTATCTGATTTGAAATTTTGTTGTTGTTGCTGTTTATGAAGTATTATAATGCAAGATTAGTATTTCCATCCTCCTGAAAAGCAAAATTCCTTTAAGTGGGAACATGCTGTCACGTTAAAATTTTATTGCACTAAAGAAATTTAGAGCAAACCACCAGGTAAGAAAATTCTCCTGGTACACTTCTGTGTTACATTACATAACAAATACCATTCATTTATGTTACTAATGGACGATTTTTATGTTCACTCAAATAGCTAGGCCTTTGTATGGACTCATAGTGCTGAAAAGTGACAGGTGAACCGCAGCACCTATTGCCTTCTGACACAAACATCCGTATTTTAAAAAGCCAGTTACCAATACACACTTCTAGTTTTTCTGACACTTAGCTCTTTAATTGGCTTTCTTAGGAATATTCATAGAGCTATAAAAACAGATACTGTTTTACACTCTTATGATTTCCACCTTCATTTTCATTCAGCCTTCTAAGTCTTCTTGTTGGATGGCACATAGTATTTCACAATGGAATGAATTAACTGCAGTGTTTCTCCCAATAACGCTTACAAGTCTTCTGAAACGTTTTCTAATTTTCTAGATGAATAACAGCCAAATAATAAAATTATTAATGCTTTCCAATTAGCATGCTTCCAATTACCTGTATCTAGGATACAAAACAGACATCTCTCAAATGGTTCATTGCTGCCTCACGGACTGAGAGAGGTTCAAATCAACACCATGTTCTGGGTCCTAATACAAAGTATAAATTCCTTAACACCCTTATTCAGTGTTGAACTAATTAAATCATGGTGGCCACTTCTAGATTCTGTTTTATATTTCAGCCTTACAAGTTCCCAAAGGTGTTCCATCTTGCTAACTAGTCTCTCTCCCCTGCCCAGTCTTCAAGGTTATTTTCCTCCTTTAACACCTGTAAATGCACACAGCTTTCACTCCCACAGCTGGATAAATGCAAGTACACAGCGAGTGTCTGCCCTACCAAAACCCTACTCCTCATCTACTGAGCTGCAACAGTGAACTTGAATTTTGAGTACTCATGGAGGATTCAGCAGGAATATTCTGCTTCCATAACCATGTCCAACTTCTGAGCTGTTTGAATGCAGACAGCAGTGTGAAAAGCCTTAAAAGTTGCAGAGTAGACACTTTATAACAAATTAAATTATTAATGGAAGAAAAATGATATGAACCTGCCCAGCTTGACAATGCCCAGTTCCCACCAATGGGAGAATATGCATATCAACGATTCAAACTAAAATGTTGAAGTTAAATTATTGTGGTTTTGTTTTGGTAAAGCATTGTGGTTTTGTTTTGGTAAAGCATTAATTAATCAATTTTATATGTATCTTTTAGACATTTGTAAGCATAGATTCTCCATGCAGATGAATTTTATCAAACGTAAACCATAATCCACCAGACTGTTTTCCACAGGGAAGGAGTTTTTATATATTCTAAACATAACATAAATAAATCTGTAAGTAAAATATGGGTTTGCCTGGCACTAAACAGCCTATCCGATGGTTAAGCCTTGACTGACAGTCGATACCCATGTGCCACTGTACCATAACACGGCCGAGTTAGCCTCGGTCACGTTTTCTGCGACTACTCCAAATCACTCCTGGTTTTCTTAAGGGATGCCTTACAGCACAAGCTCCAGGTACATACGAAAAAATATATACTTTAAGCAGAAAGCTTTAACAGAACCATGGTCTTTAAGTTCTTAAACTGCTAGGTTAGCAGCGATGATATAAGCTTTGCAGTGAAAGCACACAGGGTTAGACTTGTGCTAAGCTGGATGTTTGTGGGGGCAAAAAAAAAAAATCGCGCTGAAAGTTTAAAGACAATACTTCAAATCGCCCTCAAATTCTTCAAAACCATATAGGCTTTGTCCTGGGAGAAACCGCGCTCGCCCACTCTGCTCTGGCGAGGCTGAAACCAGCCCGAAACCGAGGATGGAGAAGGAGCTGAGGGCTGCGCCTGTGCCTCTGGAAACCACCAGCCCCGAGCAGGCACCTGAACGGCCCCCAGCCCCCCAGTAACCCTCTGATTCCCCCCAAAAAACCCTGATTCCCCCCAAAACCCCCTGATCCCCTTAATAACCCCCTGATTCCCCCCAAAACCCCCTGATCCCCTCAATAACCCCCTGATCCTCTCAATAACCCCCTGATCCCCCCAATAACCCCCTGATCCCCCCAATAACCCCCTCAGCCCTCCCGCAGGCCCCCTTAGTCCCCCTTATTCCCCCTCTGACCCCCTCAGCGCCCCCCATCCTCTCCCTCATCCCCCCCCATCCTCACCCCCGCCCCTCAGCCCCCCACTTGCCTCCGAGACCTCAGGGCAGGGCAGGGCCCGCCCGGCTGGCGGCTGGGCCAGGCGGGGCAGCAGCTCCCGCGGCAGCTCCCGCGGCCGCTCCCCGGCTCCCCACGGCCGCCTCCAGCAGCTCCGCCCGGCGGCGCCCTGACAGCATCCCCGGGCCCCGGATGGGGCCGCCCCCAGTGCCCGGATGGAGGCGGGAGCGGCCCCGGCCCCGTCCCATCCCCGGCCCCGTCCCCGTCCCCGCCCCGGAGCTGGGCTGCGGGGGCTGCCGGGAAGGGAGCGCCGCGCCTCGGCCTTGCCGCGGAGCCGGTGCCGCTGCTGGCGGCCCTCGCGCGCTCGCTCCGTCCCCTCAGGGCTCCGAGCCGCCGCCGCCGCCATGTCGGGAGGCAGCAGCGCCGGGGAGTGGTGCCTGATGGAGAGCGACCCCGGCGTCTTCACCGAGCTCATCAAGGGCTTCGGTGAGGGAAGGAGGGCGGGAAGGGGCAGCGGGACGGCCTCTGAGGGGGCTCGGAGCCTCCCGGCGGAGGAGCAGAGGGCAGGGGGGAGGTGGGGATGGAGGTAGGGGGTGGGCAGCCTTTTGGGGCTGCCTCCGCTCCTCAGAGGTGAAATTTTAATAGACGCGCGTTTTATAGCTCTGGCAGCACAGGGGGTGCGTGGTGGTGTCGGCGGGGCAGTCTGTGGGGCGTTTGGTGATAGAAACAAAATCATTTTGCCTGTTAATTTATAATTCCTGTCGCATCTCATTTCTTTTTTTTTTTTCCTCACAAAGTCTAGTCCACTTTGCTTGTGTTTCTGTTTAACTAATAGATCAATCTTCCCTTTTTTTATTCATTATGCGCCTTTTAAGTGCAGCACCTGAGAAAACCTCTCTTTTCTCATTCAGGTTGTAGAGGAGCACAAGTTGAAGAAATTTGGAGCTTGGAGCCAGAAAATTTTGAAAAACTGAAGTAAGGAGCTTTCTTTTCTGACATGCATATTTTCTAAGTTTACGCTCGTGTGAACTCTCCAAAAGAAATGTACTGAACTCAGGAAGGTGGCTTTTCTTTTTTTTTTTTTTTCCTAATTTCCCCAGAAATTAATTAGGATCTTGATTTATGGAATCATTAAGGTTGGAAAAGACCTCCAAGATCATCTGGTCCTACAGTCCCTCTACCACCAATATTCCCACTAAACCACGTCCCTAAGCACCAGGTCCAACCTTTCCTTAAACCCCCCTCAGGGACAGTGACTCCGCCACCTCCCTGGGCACCCCATCCCAACGCCTGACTGCTCTTCCTGAGGAGAAATGTCTCCTCATTCCCAACCTGAACCTCCCCTGGTGCAACTCGAGGCCATTCCCTGTAGTCCTAATTTAATCAAGTACTTGGTAATTAAATGACCTTTTATTAATGCATTGGTATGTAAGATGGCTTTTCTGTTTATGGGAAGAGATGATAATAGCAACTAGAACGTGAAAATCTGCTGATGACTTTGTCATTGGCTTGAATTACATCCTTTCACAAGTTGCTTAACTTTTGGTCGTTGCTTTTTTAAAACTTACCTCCCTTCTTCCCTGCATAACATGGCATTTTATCTGCTGTCTTAAATTAATTTACTGGAGCTAGGCACTTGTGTTATCCATCTTTCCTACAGAACTGTGTGTGAAGGCAAATAGTCGTGTCATAACTGACGATGACTGATATCATTTGTAACAGGGCTGTCTTCATTCGGCAGCAGTAATTCACTTGCCCTTCTCTCCATTATGCATTAAGTGTTAATCTGTGTTTGCAAGCAATATTTTAAGAGAAAAAATCATCCAGCCTAGGCCACATTCTACTGCTGTGCAGTTAAGCTACGTTTATATATTTAATTTTTCCAGAGAGGTAGCAATCAATATGGAAGGTATGATTTTAGATTCTTTTTGTCTCACAAAAAAAATAATTATGTGTATATATTTATATATATATATATATATATATATATAAAAAGAATATAAAAAGGTATTTTGCAAGTGGCACCTGAATGGCAGAAATGTTACTTCAGTAGTGGATTATTTGCTGCCTGAGCCATACACTTCATCTGGTGCTCCATTGGAATCTTCCCTGTTTTGCCCATAAAGTTATAGCATTGCTTGTTTTTACTGTCAGTTGTGTATCTTGAGTCTTCACCAGCTTCCTTCCTTCCCATCTACAGATACAACATTGTAACTTGAAGATGTTTAATAATACATTAACATGTAGCATTTTTCAAATTCCCGCAACAGACCTACTGCTAATGCTGTCAGAGGTTCAGAAGAGTTTCTTATGTAGCACAGTACCATGTTCACTTCTTGCAAACAAACCTTTTGTGGCGCCTTTGTGGAGATAACCTCAATTTTGAACTGATACGATGAATAAGTTTTTGCTTTAATGTAGCTGTGGGTACTGAATGCGGTGCCACATGCGGTAAAAGCTATTTTCAGTGCAAGACAAGTAGTCTGAATAGCAAGACATGGTTTTAGAAGAAGAGAAAAGTGTCTTCTTGGAGTGATATGTCAAAGTGTGAAGTTTCACAAGAGCTGCTCTGTTCTTTGAATATTTTATGTAAGCCTAAAATGAGTATCAAAAATTTAGTTCCAGCTCATATATGCGATTGGTAAAAAGCTATCAAAATATTTCCCAATCACTAATAAATTCAAAAGGACGTTGTGCAATTATTATAGTGACCAGAAAAACTGGTCCTGACTTATGAAAACTACTAAATGCCAATTCAGACTGCAATTGTTTAGCATACGTGGAAAGAAGTCTGAAGTATGTTCTGCCTAATTAAAAGAACAGGTCCAAAATTTCCAGTGTCAGCTCCTAGTGTTTAGAAAGAAATGATTAACAATTACTGTAGCAGCATATGGTTCAATTATAGTATGTGTTTCTGGCTTTGATGCTTTTCCTCCATACAGTTGTTTTTATTCCTATCAATTTTATTTTTTAGGCCAGTACACGGGCTCATTTTCCTATTCAAGTGGCAGCCTGGAGAGGAACCAGCAGGTTCTGTTGTTCAGGATTCCAGACTGGATACAATATTTTTTGCTAAACAGGTACGGCAAGTTCAGTATTTTTGTTAGATGTGTCATGAAACAGAGCTTTTAATGCTGAAAGGTAAACTAGCATTTTGTTAAAATGAAAGCAGAAATTAACATTTTGCAAGGTGGAATAACTTGCAACAAGTCCTGTGGGACAAGAAACAGTGTATAAGATGACAGATCAATCAGATTTGCTTTGCTAATCAAGTCAAACAAAAATATTATCAGGAATAGAAAAAGTAAAATTTGTATAGGAGAGGGCTGACAAATAAATAAGAGCAAGCAACTCTTCTGTACCATAAAGAATTATTTAGTTTTTGACAGAAGGAGCAAGGCTTGTTTTGTAGTTAGCTTTTTTATTGATGTGTTGGTTCTTTTTGGTTTGTGTGTCTTTTGTTGTTCTTTTTTTGAAACCACTTTCAACAAATCATAGGAAAAAATGTTTTTCACTCCAGTTCTTGTCTCTTGAGTTTATCAAATACTCTGCAGTCAGGTCAATATGTTTCCAGGGATAATGCTTTTCTTTAAGACTTTACAGACTAGTTTGGTCTGTAAATTTTAAGTTTGAAGTATTTAAATCAGAAAGTTGAAATTGGGATGATTATTTTTGCCAATGTAATCCATTGCATTTCATTAAATACAGCATAGTGCTGAAATTCTGTGTTACCTTTGACAGGCTGCTCTGCATATTGTTGTACTGTTTACAAGCAAAAAACTCGAGAGAAAATAACCAGAATGAAAGCAGAAGTGTGTAATATTTTTTTGAAACTTTTTTCAAGATATAATTGAAACTGTTCAAACAAGAATGATACCCCTATATGTTTTATCAAAGGGCAAACCATTAGGCTTTCTGAGAAGCCTCACACACTCACGTCTTTTTCCACAAATGCAGAAGTGCTTCGTATGTAAATTTCAGGATATAAAGAATTGTCCGTGCACTCCTAGCTAGAAACAGAAATGTGGAAAGCAATGGAATCAGAAGATATATTTATAGCTCACCTGACTATATGTGCTTCTGTTATGCAGATAATAGTCTTTAATTAGTTTCTCTTATAATCCTTTTACCTTACTGTTTCATGCTGTTGTGGCTGACTTTATTCCTTGGGCTGTTTTAATACTATTTCTTGATTCTTCCCCTGCTGCAGCTCTTGAGTCCTGCCAATCAGTGTCCATCGTTCTTGGATATAGTGATCAGCAGTAGCTTACCTTTGTCTTTACAGCTTGATTGGCATGATAGGCACCACTTTAGGTTATTCTTTCTACATAATCAAACCTACTGTTAGTGATCAATAGGCTGTGGCTATGGAGTAGCCTTGTTGCAAAGAATCTCAGAGAAAATCCTTGATACAACTGTCAAAGGGTAGCTACTTGGCAGGAGGAAGTAACTCAGATATGAATGTAGAAAGTTTTTTTGTTTTCTGTTTGTTTTGTTTTTTTCTCAGATGAACACAAATTTATCCTCATACAAGAGATTTTCTCTCATTTCCTATGAGTAGGTAGCAGCTCAAAAGTTTCACAGCATTTATTTGCTCTACTTTATCTGCTTTTCCCCCCCAGTATTTTCCTTTTTGGAATGTGACACTGTGTAAGAGTAAGTGGCTAAGAAGAGCTTTGAGCTTTAACTTGGCTTTGCAGAATGTACATCAGAAAACTTAGATAATGTTAGATTTGCTAACAAAAATATGAAAAAAATCATGGCTAACAACAAAAAAGCTTTCTTTGTTTTGTAGCATTCATTGAAGCATTCATATTTTGCTTTTAAAATTAAATCCCAACATGTTAAAGTTCTCATTGTGGAGGTGAAGGACCTTTCTAATCTTCCTTCCACCTTCACCTGCACTTCTTCAGGGTGGGTGTGCTGGTCTGACTCATTAAGTGTGGAAAGCAGTTTCCAGAAGTGTTCCCTATTTTAAAATAATAGTTCCTAGTTATTCCACTGGATGACACTGAACGTATAGTTCAAAAGTAACTTTAAAAGAGTTTAAAATTATAATCTGTTTGTAATGTTTTAGTTTAGTCTGTTTGTTGAGTACACTGGCTTGGCAAAATCAAAACGTTCCTTACAGATGTAGTTTATGTTTCACGTCAGTTCAGTTTTGCAGGGTTTGAGGAATTGTGACTGAATGTCTAGTGAAGTAGCTGCAAAGAAATGAAAATTACAAGTCAAGAGATCAATGAAACAAGTTGGTTTCAGTATTTTGGCAGCAATGTATAGCACCTGTTTAGTTCCGGTGGCTTTAACTAAGGCTGACTTCTCCAAGGTGCGAGTTTTAACTCAATGAGCTGTGATTTGAGGATTAATAAGTGTTTTTTCAAGCAAGTGGCTGATGTGAATATTTGCTGCTGATTAGAATATGGAAGTCTTGGTCCTCCCAGCCTGCCTCCTTTTGGCTGCATGGTTCTCTTCTCTTCCAATGGCTCAGATGCTCATTGAACTTCCATGAGCCGGTGCAGATCGTTAGCAAGCAGTTTTCTGTAGGTTTCCTGTGCTTGTTTTTCTGGGTTAGTCTGCTGCCACATTGTCAGATGTATTAATTTAGTTTCACAATGTATAGGCCAAAGCTGGTAAAAGGTGAGTGGGAACAAGAGCTTCTCTGATGGTAGAGGTGATGTTACTGTATTTCTTGAAACCACAGTCTGTGAATCTTGCTGAGTCACCCGGGAGCAGAAGGGAAGACAAACATTGCTATTAAAGATTTCTGTTGTAAAATAGCAACTTCTCCCAGCTATCGTGCTGCAGGGTTCACGTCCCTTCTTTATTTAGTTTCCCCTTACATATTTAAGGCCAATCTTATAATGGCTTTGAGGAGGGTACGGGCGTTATCTTTCAAGAATCTTTTTATTATTATTATTTTTAGCATCTCAAAAAAAAAGTGATCAATAAGATAACTATATGTTCATTTACAGGATGCAAGCCCAGGACAAATAGATTTCTTGTTTGGGTTAGCAAGATTTGTATGGCTTTTAAGATTACCAGCCTGTTTGTTTCTTCAAAACTGACGTGACGCTGGGCCAATAAAAATCTCATTAAGTTCGTTGATTGCCTTTTTTTCCCATTCCGATACATTTTCTTCTTTTAAATGTTATCATCTAAAGAGATTGGGTATAATACGTCTTACTGCAGAGAAGTTCTAAAATGAAATTCTGAATCCTCTATGAACAAGACTAAGCTGTTAATATGCAACAACAATTCAATATTGGAAAGAAATTATATTAATAGTGTAGCTCCATTTCTGTTCAATATTAATTGGATATTATACGTTGAAAATTATTTAATTTGGCAAGAAACTTTAGATATAAAAGGCTACAAGTCCTATACCCTGTCCAGCAAAACAACTTTCAAATTGTGTTAGGAAACCTGATTTTTATAAGCTTTTGCATGCTCATATTTTGCTCCTACCCACTTTCATGATGATGTTGTAGCGGAATTTTAAATGGCGATTCCATCCTGAACAAGGTTAAATCATGAATATGCTGGGGAGGGGGGAGGAGTTGAATTTTAAAGTCTGTCAAATCTGCATACATATTAAAGGCTTTTTTTTTCTTTTATTGGTCAGTTTTACGTGCACTCATCTTAAATTTGGCCTCCCTGTTATGCCTAGGTATGATTTGGCCCTCTTTTGGGGGTCACAGAACTCTGGATGAATTGCCCTTTGAGCTAGGATACCTAGGCACAATGAGGTGAGTTAAGGATACAATTCCAGCCTTAACTCTGAATTTCCTGATTTTTGTGTTGTTTCAGTAGGCCCTTGCCATTATTTTTACATGCAGCAGTTATGTGGTTGTACCACTCCATGCATTCAGCTGTCTTTAGCACCGTTTTGAATAGCTGTACTCTGTGCTGACCGCTGTGGAAGTGGAAGCCTCTTTTGACAGAAAAGAAAGCTGTAGCTGTAAACTTGCCTACTTTTTTTATTATTATTTTAATAACCCTTTCAGTTTTTATTACTGAAGTATTGATATAATGCATTTATTTTGTGTCATGTATTTATTGTGTTGCATTCTGATGATAGAACATTACAATTGTGATAATAAAACAATAACATCATTAATCAGGAAAAAAGTCTGTACTTTCAGAAGCAAAATCTTGCTAATGATAATGTAATAAAAAAAACTTGGGTTTGTAGTTATCTTTGTGCCACTAATAAGAGCACATTAAATATTGTGTTTTTTTTTTTTTTTTTTCAAATACTTCAGTTGATTTCAAACTCTTTTTTTGACATTTTCAGGTTAGGTAACATTAAAATTGACCAGACACCCATGCTAAAGCAAAACGGGAGATAACAGATAACATCATAAGAAGTTAAATGAACTTGGATACACACCTGATGAAAATCAGAAAGATTTTTAGTAATGGAACATAATGACAGGAAGATTGTATATTTTATTTTTTTTTTTTTTTTTACCAAATGATGGATTAATTAAGTTAAATAGGAGTTTTAAACATTAATAAGTTTCAATGTTAATTTTGTGCCATTGGGCTTTGTAAAGCCAACTGTTTTATAATGCTTTGATGCTTAGCATGTAGACCCTTGAGATTTGCTGGTTGTATTAGTAGTTACAGCACAGAGCTGTTTAGAAGTTTTGTTTGAAAAACAAACTAGGTGATCCATCGGATGGAGGACGTAATTTGAGGACTCAAAGTACTACAACCTTAAGATGACCCAGAAACTTGAGCTGAATTGCTAGGGAAAGGTGTCTGCTTATGGAGTTGTGAACCTTAATGGGAGAGCGTGGCAAAATAGCCTTGTCAAGTAGCTCCTTGCTATGGTTTCTTTTTAGCTAAGTGTCACTTGGCAGTGCAGCAGTATTCCCAGGGTGTTGAGTCTGGCTTCTGCATCTTGCTAGTGCATATGTATTGGTGGTTGGTTTGTGTTTGTTAGCTTTTCATTTTCTTTTCAAATATTATTAAATGGAGCTTGTAGCTTCCAACAGCAAAATCTTTCAAATATGGATGTCTGCTTTAAGTCAGAATCCTTGAATATTGATCAAATCAATGTTCAAATGCTCCAGGACTTACTGGACAGAAATATACAGTAAGTTTGGAGATTTCTGGACAAATGCAGAAAATCCTCCATAATTTCTTCAATTCAAACTATTATGCTGAAAAGATTTTTTTCTAGGACAACCTGTGTGTACTGTCATGCTGTCTGAATGTAGAAAATGTTTGCAGTCAACACTAAGACACCCTTAAGTAACGGAGATATGTTGGAAGTTGGGGTAGATGGGCATCCTGACCATTTCTCTCCAAAAGGACTTAATAGCTTGCGTGTACAGCAGTGTTGGACTGGCTGCATGCAGTGACAGGATGCTGAGCTGTGTACTAAGTAAGCCTTGCACTCATCTACCTCTGGTACCACAGTCGCCTCCTTGGTCAGTGTACTTGGCCCTGCCTGTGGGCTGCTGCTAGCTGGGCACCTCCTCCTTCCACCAGGTCCTTCTCCCTCGTCTGGCTCCAGCACCACGCTGTCCTTTTAGATCAATCACCTGCCCTTCCCCCTGTTGCTCTGCTGGAGCACTCTCTTCTTACTGCTTTTTCCTTCCCTATTGCCTCACATTTTTGGGAGTATTTCTAGTTCTGTAACTTGTTTCCATTTCATTAGCACTGGTCTAAGATCTGCATTTGTTCTGTATTGTTTTCTAGCAGTAAGACAAGATAGTTTAAGATGGTTCTTGTACACTTAAGCAGACTACTTCCATACTGCACTTGGAATTCAAAAATGTCCCAATATTTGCCTTTCAGTGTAAGACCACAAATCCATGCTGAGTTTATTTTTTTTTCCTTGTGTTTTTGCTGTTAGTTCAAGCTCCTGTATCCAGCTGGTCCAGCTTCTGTGAGGATCTGCCTCTAGACTCAAAATGTCTCTTTTACTTTCCCTTCCCTTTCTGAATTCACTGTTGGGTTAGCAGTCTGCCAGAGCAACTCATCATTCTATCTTGATTTTTCAGTGAGAATTATCATCACATGGTGTGCTCTCTGCTGTTAATATCCTGTGTGAGTTATTCTGCAGCTGAAGTTTGCTCGAGTGTACCTTCATTTTAATAGCACGTGCTTCACTGCATGGGGTCTCTGCTGTCCTCCCTGCCTTCTTCCTGTGTCAGCTGAGTTCCCTCAATGTTTGTACCACTGCTTCAGGCCGGCCTGCTCTAATCCATTTCAGATCCTCCTGTTTTCAACCTAGTACTCTTACAACAGTGTCTGATTCCACTCCGTAGTCACACAGCAGAGAATCTTTTGGTTTTGGTTCCCTTTATGTTACAGTTTGATTTCAAATTATTTCATTCTATTGGTCTGTGTTATTCATTTTTTCTGCTGCTGTTTGTTATTTCACTACCCTCAACTGATTTTCTTCCATGCTCTTTCTTTCCTAACTGCAATGCAGCCTTTAGCTTGCCTACCTGCAATCCATTTAAGTTGTTTCAGGTGCCGCATGTGCAGCTGACTCTCTTGGTTGAAATTTAAGACAACCAGATTGTATTTTTCTTAAACTAAGAAGTGTTTTATTATTACTTTATGATCTGCACTAGAAAGACATAGTATGAACGAAGAATGTCATGAACTATAAAAAATAACTGTGTAATACGGCGTATAGTGTTAACACAGTAGGATTTCATAAAAGATCAAGAGAAACAAGTGATGTCTCTGAGGCAGTTTCTGGAGCAGGAATGGCAATGCAGGGGACAATGCTGATCGACAGAATTTAAATAAAGAGAATTAAAGAAAAGCAAACATGGCCAGATATTTCTGCCCACTTTTGACAACTCTTTGCACTCAGTGAGGAGAATTTGATGGTTTTGATAATGAAAAAAAGTTGTTCATTCTTCCCCCCTGCACCCCTTATTTTTTGTTGGAAGTGGTTTCATATTCAGTCCTGAAATTATTATTTTTTTTATTTTTTTTTTTAAACAAAAGCAACATTCTTTCTCCCAATCCGAAGGTTAAGTAGCATTTGCCATTGAAAAGTAGTCTCACAGGTTGAAAATACATTATTTTTCTCAGCTCACTGAGGAAAAAACTGCTGATTTGAAGTCCTTCTGGTATTATGGTCTCATTTATGTTTTTTAAATGCTATATATATATTAGTGTGGATATGATTTTAAAACTATTAAAGGCACAACTGTAATGTGAAGGAGTTTGTTTATATTTCTAAAAATAGAATATTTAGCTCAAGTCTAAGGAACAGTCACACAATAGTAACTTAAATGTTCTGTTGAGAAGGATAGGTACACTGGAAAGTAAGAAACAAGTGTTTTTTTTTGTGTGTGTGTGTGGTATCTATATTTCATATGGCATTCAGCAAAATTTGATACGTTTTGTCCAGCATAACCTTTTAAGAAAAACATTCCAGGTCTGGTTATGTGCTTTATTGCCCAAATGAATATTCTTAGAGTGCTTCTGATCCTGTTAGGAATACTGATTATTTGAACTATTTGAATGACATCCTCTTTGGGAGGATGACTCTTTTGTTTTTTAACACTAGGTTTAATATAGTTTGGGCAGCTTGCCATGAGTAGTGTTTTACTGGTCGTTCCACTAAAATCAGAGGGTTCCTGGTTTGTGTTGTTTCCTTATTTGTTTGTTGTTTTGTCCTTTATTAATGGACAAAATGGGAGGTAGTCAGTAGAATGACAGTTTCTAACAGAGGTGTGAAACACTAGTTTAATCAGTTACTAGTATACAACATTCAGTGTTCGTTTCATTGGTCTTCTACAGCAAAGTTGTTCCTGTGGCTACTCAGCTAGATTTGCTGTCTTGAGAGGCAAGCAGTAACATGAATCAGCGAGGACAGTGTGTGTAACCAAACATGTTACCAAATTTAAACTATATTTTTGTCACCAGTACTGAGCAAATTCTCAACGCTTGCACTTTCTTGTAGGTAATAAATAATGCTTGTGCTACTCAAGCCATAGTGAGTGTGCTATTAAATTGCGCTCATCAAGACATCCATCTAGGAGAGACTTTGTCAGAATTTAAAGAATTTTCACAAAGTTTTGATGCTGCGGTAAGTGCTTACTATTTTCTGTATTTTAAGTATCGGTGTTGTATATACGATGAGTTACAATTTAACTTTTTTATCTAATTTCAGATGAAAGGTTTGGCACTAAGCAACTCAGAAGTGATTCGGCAAGTGCACAACAGTTTTGCCAGGTAGCAAGTCTTTTACATGTTTTCCAGCTAGGCAGAATTCAGGCAAGTTCTTTTTAATCTCAGATCTCTTTTTTTCTCTTACGTTTTCTTTGCAGACAACAGATGTTTGAATTTGATGCAAAGTCTTCAGCAAAAGAAGAAGATGCGTTTCACTTTGTAAGCTATGTTCCTGTTAATGGACGGCTATATGAACTAGATGGATTAAGGGAAGGACCAATTGATTTAGGTAATATTTCATCTTTTCTGAACATCCTTCCTTTTAACAATAACTTGGTGGAACAATTTGGCTGTATATATGTTCTAGGACCAAATAAAGCTCTTTATTTAAAATATATATAGATTTTCTTAATGTACAACTCAGTCGCATACTTTGCAGAAATTCATGTTGTTTTATTTTTGTTAATCTGAAAATCCATTTTTCTTTCTGCTTCCACTAGGTTTCTGATTCTCTCTCCTTTCATCCAGTAATCAAATGAAAAGCCTATGTAATCCTGTGGGTTTCTAATACCTTAATAGTTTTGTTGCAAATTGAGAAGCACTGATAATATACTGATGGTTATTTGCTCTTCTTATGTGAGGAAATAAGTTGTTTTCAGCTTTGTCTCAAAAAAAAAAAAAAAAAAATTAAAACCATGTAATGCTTTTTGCTTTCATTACAATTAATGCATGGTTCCCCTTATTCTCAATGTTATCTTTTGTTTGTGGTATTGTTACCCAAAACAGTTCCCATGTCATGTTTTGAAAGCTGTTTTTCTACAGGTTAATTGTAATGTATCCCTTTATTTTATTGTTTGTTTCTGGGGAAGTACAGCTGACCCCATGTAGTTGTACATTATGCAGCTGACACTTACACCGTGCCCACTTTCTCCATAGGTAGCAAATATTTTCCAAAATATATCAGAGAGAATAGCTGCTCATAGCTTATTTTTATTCTCTGTTAGAGTTCCTGTTTCATGTCTTGTAGTCTTCCTTAACTTGTGGTACGTGTAACATCTTGTATCTTGAAAAGTTACAGTCCTACCATGTTTCTGCACTTTCTTTTGACTCTGGTATAAGCCAGAGTGTTCCAAACTCTGTTTCCAACATCTTTTCTCAATGTGCTTGACAATTTTATTTATTTTTAGGCTGAGTAATGGCTTTCTGCTAAATATCACCTTCAGTCTGGCTGCTGACTACAACCAGCACATCTATCAATAGCATAACTATTATGGTCACAAGATCATACAAGCTTTTTCATTTATTGTACGGTCCTGAAATTGCTAGAAAGACATTATCAATTTATGAAATTAACCTTTAGTTAGTCTAAACAGAATCTTGAGAATCTTTAGTTGGTTGCAAGAGAAACAGGAGACTAAGCTATCAATCATATATCCTTTTATTTTATTTTTTTCTGTTTGGCTTTTTAACGTAGTATTCCATAAGCAGTGTTAACTCTTTATTTCACCTAAATAGAATGGCTGTGATTACCATTACTTTTTTCCTTTTTCTGTGCTCTTTCACATTCTTTGGAACAATTGGTCACATTTGTAGGCCTAATGAAAAAGAAGAACTTTTATTGGAAAATAATTATTTAAGACAGGGAATAAGAAAATCAATAGTCTCCTTTACTTCCTTATCTCTTACACTCTCATACAATATGAAGATTTAAAGGTATGATATGCTGTGCTCTTTCTCTGAAGAGTCCATCCTTTTTTTTTTTTTACAGATTTCCAACCATTTTCCAATTTCTCATTGAAATTAGAATTTTCTTCTGTTCTTTATCACCATGGTAAATGTTAGATGCTTTTGCTATTAAAACTGAGTTTTGTTCCCAAAACTGAGTTTTGGGAAGTTATCTAAATATAGCTATTCAAAAAAGTGTAAATCCACTTCCCCAAAAGATCATGTGATCAATTTGAGACTGCAGTTGCCTAGGAAGATTCTTGCCTAGGAAGAACTTAGTACATATTCTATCAGAAACTGGTGCATAATCCAGAATTATACAAGTTCTGAATCTTCAATAAGCTTTGAATAAGTAATTTTTATTTTTTTATTTTTTTTCTAGGTGCGTGCAATCAAGATGACTGGATAAGTGCTGTACGGCCTGTCATAGAGAAACGTATACAAAAGTAAATGATCATGATGCTTTTAAAATACGGCTCCTTATACATATTTAAAAAATATATCCTTATTCTTGATTTCCTTCAATTAAAGGCTTTCAACTGAATTTCTAAGGAATGAAGCTTGTGCATCATTTTATGCGCATATCACAGCGTGACTTCAGAACCTATTGCCCAACATGAGCCAAATGTGATGAATAGATTAAGTCTCAAATACGCTGTGTTCCCGTATGATTAATCAAAGTAGGTATCTGTAGTGAAGAGAGATGCTGCTAGTACTCTGAAAAAGTGCGAGCAAGTTTAACTGTTAGACACCTATGGGTTTTCACAAGTGAAAAACTCAGTGCCATTACCATGGATAAAGTTTGGGCATGCACTTTTAATTCAAAATACCAGATAATAAATATATTCATACATCTGGTATTTATAGAAGAAAAACTTTCCTTACGTATGTTGGTTATTTTGGAAATTTCAGCTAGAAAAAGGCACTACAGAAGTTTCACAGCTTCCTAGCTGTGAGCCCAAGTTACAGCCGTAAACATGTTAAAATTGATTTTATGTTGGTTTTAGAAAATAATTTTGAATATCTTTTACTTGGAGACTTTTATTTGGTAAGCAAAATATGACTGCCACACCCCATTTGGAGAATTTAAACTCCGGAAGGACTGTTAATCTAACTGTTGAATGTACTTTTCACATCGTATGGGGATGTTACTGTCTAAAATATAACAGTAAGAAGGAAATAAAAGCTATTGCATGCAGCAGTCTTGTACAAATTTCGTTGTCAGACATATCTTTTTTTTTTTTTTTTTTTTTTTCCTGGTGCCTTTCTTTTCTGAATACAGTTTCAAATAATTTATTTTTTTTTGGACCACAGGCAGGAACAGTAGTATCTTGGAAGAACAGGTTATTAGGAGTTACAGTTTGGGTAGTGCTGATCTGAGGTCTGATTTTATTTCATGGCAGGATTGGATCCATAGCACAACTTAAATTAATAGAACTCTTTATGTTCCTTCCCCAGCCCTCCAAAAATGTATTCCCTTATAATGGAAGGAAATCCTGGGGGAGGCTTTTTGATTTGAGACTAATTTTGATTTGTTTGTTTGTTTTTTATTTAGATACAGTGAAGGCGAGATAAGGTTTAATTTGATGGCTATTGTGTCTGACAGAAAGATGATATATGAACAGAGAATTGCAGAATTACAGCGGCAACTTGCAGAGGTAAGTCATGGTATTTAAGGTAGTGGAGTAGTTCTTTGGTGACAGTTCTGTCTTTATTATTCACCTCCTTTCCAAGTAATAAGAGCAGGGATGGATTACTATACCTGTCCAATGCTGTGCTGGAGATACCTTGGTAATACCCAGGGATCACCTGCGTGAGCTAATTTGAGCACTCAGTACAGGATGGCTACAGAATATGGCTCTCTGTCCTGGCTAATCTGGTAACTGTGATAACTGAACCATTATTTTCCTAATTAAAAAACAATAATACACTTAAAATTAACTGCAGAAATTCCTTGAATATTACTGTAACTGTAAGCAAAACTGAATCTTTCTGTAATAGAAATACTCAAAAGGCAAGACTTTTTTGCACTAACTTTGTTTAACACTTTCTGTTTTGTGGAAGGAGGAGCCTATGGATACAGATCAAAGCAGTAACATGTTAAGTTCTATACAGTCAGAGGTTGCAAAATACCAGATGTTAATTGAAGAAGAAAACCAAAAATTAAAAAGATATAAGGTATGTAGCTTTTGCTTTTTGATTAAAGTATAGGAAAAATGCAAGAGAAAGCTAACTGTTATGTCTATGGGAGTCTGTTGCAATTAATTTGAGGGAATTGAATGGGTGTTAGAAAAACAATGTGCTAAATATTTTACATAAATTCACCTGCCAATCCTGAATTTACATGTTACTTACTAGCTTGCTTCCTTTTAGCATAAGGCTTACAAGTCAGTTTGCATTCTCTGTAGTTTTGTTTTGTCAATTCTTTGTGTATTTCTCACTTTAACAGAATTATTATATGATTATTATATAAGCAAATTCACTATGCTCAAAATAATCTTTTAATGTTTTAAATTCATTTTTAGATTGAAAATATTAGAAGAAAACATAACTACTTACCTTTCATCATGGAATTATTGAAGACTTTAGCAGAACACCAACAGTTAATACCATTAGTAGAAAAAGTGAGTATTTTTCAGTTGATTTATAAGAAACAAGCCAATGTATTGCTGTAATTTTTTATACCCTCTTTAAAATGCAGTCAATTGTTTAGGACAGTATAAATGGCATGGGTTCATTTATTGAAACTGCTACGTTGAAATATATTGCTGGTTTATCTGATAGTCCCTTGTGATTCTGGAGGTAGAATTCTAACAGAGATTTGAGATAGAGCATGCTTTTGCATAAAAGTGTTCAATCTCCTCTTTGATAACATAAATGAAGTTTTCTGATGGTGATAAAGGAAGAGGCAATCCAGTATCAGGTAAAGGTCATGTTACAGCACATAAAATCTACGGTACAAGCATGATTTTGGATTTTTCTACGCTGAAAATTAAAATTCCTATTAAGGCTGTGGTGTGGAACCTCAGTTATGTAGTAGAAGTTCTGCCATGCTACCTTAACATCCCTTTCTGAACTGAAAATAAGAGTATACGTGTACAGATACCTAGGTACAAGGCTGATCCCTTTTGCCAAGCAGGAGTCTTTAAAGCTGTTCTGGTGATTTATTTAGCTGTCAACGCTAGATGGCAACCTTAGCACAGAACTCTGGTAATTCAGAAGACTTGAAAATTGTCCTCATTGTCTTCGTCCCGGTACCAATTCACTGGCTCATTGCTTTGCCCTTTGTATAGTATCTAGCCATTATTATAAACCCTAATAGCAAATCAATGTTAAAGCATGTTTTTTAAAGTGTCTGTCACCTTGACAAGGTTGTTAAAGTATATTTATAGCAATATGGCTATTTAAGTATTTAAATTGTAATTAGATGATTGTACTAGCTTGTATATCTATCGATGTGCCTTAGCCAGTATCCCTCATTTTCAACTCACGTCAGAAAAGATCTGTATATTATTAATTTGAAAAAAGAATTAAATATTATTTAATGAGTATATTCATTTAGCTAAATATACTTAGAGTACGTTTGTAGAGTAGTAGTTTATAATAGTAACTTTAGTCTGGTTTTATGATGTTCCAGTTGAGGAGGGGGGGAGAGACAATGAACACTCTTAGGAACTATCTGTGTTTTCTTGATGCCCATAGAATAGAATCAGAATCATTTAGGTTGGAAGAGACCTTTGAGATCATCAAGTCCACCGTTAAGCCATGTCCGTAAGCACCATATCCACAGGTCTCTTAAATACCTCTAGGAACAGCAACTGTAACACCTCCCTGGGCAGCTTGTTCTAAAGTCTAACCAACCTTTCCATGAAGAAAGTCTTCCTGATATTCAGTCTAAATCTCCCCTCATGTAACTTGATGCAGTTGCCTCGCATCCTATCACTTTTCACCTGAGAAAAGAGATTGACACCCTCCTTGCTCTGCAGCCTCCCTTCAGGTAGTTACAAAGAGCAATGAGCAAAAAAAGCTTCAGCTTTCTTTCCTCCAGACTAAACAGCCGCAGTTCCCTCAGCCACTCCTCATACATCTTGTTGTCTAGGCCCTTCACCAGCTTTGTTGCTCTTCTGTGCACACACTGGAGCAGCTCAGTACCCCTCTTGAAGTGAGGGGCCCAAAACTCAACACAGTACTCAAGGTGTAGTGGGACAATCATTTCCATAATCTTGCTGGCCACGCTATTTCTGATACAAGCCAGGATGCCATTGGCCTTCTTGGCCACCTGGGCACACTGTTGAATCACATTCAGCACCACCACCTCTTTTTTTTGCCAGGCAACTTTTGAGCCACTTCCCCAAGCCTGTACCACTGCATGAGGTTGTTATGCCCCAAGTACAGCCCCCAGCATTTAGCCTTTCTGATGCAGCATCACACAGCTTGATGTGGCCCATTGATCTAACCTGTCCTGATCCCTGTTAGAGCCTTCCTGCCCTCAGGCCAGACAAACAGTCCCACCCAACCTGATGCTGAATTGCAGACATCTAGAGGAATTATATTTACTTAGATTACATTTCTTGGAACAAATCTTCCTTTAATCTTGAATTCACCTGTTAATATTTTCCAGATAATCTGTATCTGAATATATTTTTTGTCTGAGAAGTAAAATATTTTCACTAGTAAGAGTTATTTGTAAGCTAAAAGAAATGAGTGGAGATAGGAAAATTCTAAGTTAAAATTTCTGTTATAAAAAGAAGTGCTTCCACACCCCCAGGAATTATGTAACTTTAACATTTCTTTTGTATTATATAAACTTATGCCTATATGTATCCTTACATGCTGTTATACATAAAATATTATTAGTAGTAAACCAGCAGTAGGATACCTCTGAAGCATCTGAATGCACATTTTGAATGTCTCTTTCTACAACATTCTGTGCTGAAGGTTCAGTAATAGAATGACTAGTCAGTCAAAGCTATAGAAGGTAGATCTGTCATATCAGAGTTTAACGGTATCTCCCTTTGCTTTCTAGGCGAAAGAAAAACAGAATGCCAAGAAAGTTCAGGAGGCCAAGTGAAGATGACTGCAAAATACATATAATTATGTGCTTCTGAAACTATTTTCATGACAACAAATAAAACTTTTCATAAACTCTAAATTTGTCCAGCGCACGTTTGACAATTGTTACAGTTTGTCTTGTACTGTATGCACGGGTCAATTTTTTTTCCTCCCCTTGCATCATGTGCATGTAGGGCTACTAAGTAATGTTTAGGTTCTCTTCATCAAACTCAGTATTTAAAAGTCTGATTTCTGAAAGCTTGAGAAGTGAGCCTAAAACGCATAAGGAAAATGTACCCATTTTGTCCCACATAAGTTTATGATGATGCGAATGCCAGAATTTAAGCATAAGCATGAGCTTCCTTTGCTCATCCCTACTAACAGTTGTTCTGAGCTCATCCCAACTATCCAGATGTTCAGCGACATGCCCTGTGTCTTTGTTTCTGAGAAGTCCATGTCTAATTTTTTTACAAAGTTGAAAATTATGAATTCAGCTGTAGAAACATTTGCAAAGACCAATGTATAATCTCAAAAGATCTGCATTGCTTTAGTAGAAAAGATAATAAATATTCCCATTTTTATTTTGGCAAACTTTCTTCCTGTGGTATTTTTATTATCGGATAAGGTAACTAAGATATGTATTGAAGGTCATCAGTCTTATGACTCTGAGTATATGCATTGTCATTTTGTCTTAGAAAGAGAGTACAGCATTGTCTCAGGGAGTTAGTGTTCTTGGATATAATTTAGTGCTGTTATATGGTATGTTGAAGTTGCCTTTAAAGCAATGCTTTTTAATTCACCTTGGGAGGTAAGAGAAAATTTATTCACATAAGAAAATGTAATTGTATAAGAAAAAGCATGTGGGAAGATTCTTGTTGATAACATTGTCCTGGAAGATCCATCCCTGGAAGTCTTCAAAAGACGTTTAGATGTAGAGCTTAGGGATATGGTTTAGTGGGGACTGTTAGTGTTAGGTCAGAGGTTGGACTCGATGATCTTGAGATCTCTTCCAACCTAGAAATTCTGTGATTCTGTGAAGATGCTTGACCTGTCCTCTGTGAACCAAAGGGAGCAGAGCTTGCATAGCCTCCTACCCTCTTAGTGCTACTCAGTGTGAACTGTGAAAAGGCAAACCATTCTTATAAGGATAGTAACAGGCCATTGCAACAATATGTAGTACTTCTTCAATTATTCAACCATTATTAGTGTATAGCATATGTAAATTAATTTAGAAAACTTCCTTTCAGTTTTCTCCTGGAAGACTTGGACAAGAAATAAAGAAAAAGAAGTAAAAGGACTCAAATTGTTTGGAAGACATTTAAAACTGGTAAAAGGTTTCACTTTGCCTGTAGTTAGACTACATTGAACTGTGAGGTCATTTGATCTTGCAGGCCTGTATGATGAGAATGTACTGTATCCAGAACACATCTGAAAAGCCAGATATGAAACAAATTATTTTATTTGTTGGTGCTTTATATATATTGCATATATTGACAGGATAAAATTTTGACTAAAGAAATAAACTGCACTCTCCTGCTGAAAGGATACACTTCAGTCATTGCAGTGGCTGGAAGGATTAGATTTGTTTCAAAAAAAAAAAAAAAAAGGACATGAAATCTGTCTACAAAATTGATCAGGTAAGCCATGGATGAGGAGATAGCTCTGTACAAGTGTTCTCTACATTAGTATTTCATTGAGGCAGCATTGCTTAGGAAAAGGGAAAGGTTTTCTTTCTCAAGAGGCATTTCTGAGCTTAAAATTGTACTCTAAACTTCATCTGTTTAAAGTGTTTATAGTTTAAGTGATAGCCTGATGATTCCTGCTGTACCATGACATTCTCACTTTTAATAACTTTCCACAACACAATTTTCCTGTTCCATAATAATGTCAATTTGAAGTTATTCCATTCTCCTCTGTGCATACTTGGGTGGGTATAAGAGGAAAAGGAATTTTGCTAAAGAAGAAAAAAACAATAGGTTTGTATTGTTGGTTGTTTTGTTGGTTTTTGTTTTTTGTTTAATTTCTATTGCAACTGAAATGTGAATTAGTGGAACGAAAAAAAAAAGGTGGATATTGAGTAGGCAGGGAGAATGGTGAATGTTGAGATCAAATTTGAACAAAACTTGATAGTTCAGTGTGAGTGAAAAATGTGGTGTGTTTTTTTGTTTTGTTTTGTTTTGTTTTTTAAATCAGCCAAAAAGGCATTTAGTGTAGAACTAGAGCAACTTAAAGCTAGCGTACTGTATATCACAGCCTTTCTGGTTTTCTTGATCAAAACCTTAATGATTTTAGACCATTTTCACCAAGTTTGTAAAACCACTTGTCATAAAATGGGTCTTGGTTTTATAGGTAATGATTTATGTGTGACTTACATTTAGGATGGTATCACATCAATGTAAAGCTGTAAGTGAATTTGAAAAATTACCAGATTAAAGGTGTTGGGGTGGGGGAGAATCAAGATAGAGGTTTGGGTATTATTCTCTTTCACAGTATTAAGATGTATTTTGTTCTTTATAGTATGGTGAAAGGCTTGTGCTTTGATTTATTTCAAGGGCTGTGCATTTTGCTGGAAAAAAAACATATGTTGTGGAGTAGCTGTCAAAACAGAAATTTGGCCATACTGGTAGCAAACAGTAAGTTCAGTTTCTGTGAAGAAATGTGCTTTACCATTGCTGTTTCCTGTCCCCCAAAAGAGGTCAGCGTGTCTCCCACTTACTAAGAGTCTGTTAGCATAAAATCGCACTGTAAAATTTCAGTGTGGTCTCACTGCTCGGCTTTGGCTGTCGGTGCTAGATTTAATAATAATGCAGCGTGTTTGTCTTTATTAATAGTCAGGGTTTAGACATGCTTTAATCCTGTTTACCCCCACTTGAATTTTGGTGAGTGAGGCCAAATGATGTGTAATGATACAACTGCAGCATGAGATCATGTTTGTTAGCTGATTGCTTTTGAAGCCAGTTAATGAAAATTGTAAAAATAACTGAAGCTATAGTTTAAAAATATATTAATGCTAAAACAGGAAACACTGAAAACTATGATCCAGCAACTTAACACTCTGAACACCCATGTGATATCAGCACTATAGTGATTCACTGAATAGTAAAGGACTTGGCATTGTCCTGAGATGCATGGGATATTGCCTTCTGCTCCTTATTACCTAAGATATTCAATTACTTATTTATTTTTGATATAACTGTAATGAGCTGACCAACCAACCAGACTTGAATGATTCTTTAAAAATCATGTTATATTCACAGCAAGTGCAGTTCATATTTTAAGTGCTTTGATAGACAAGATTAATAATTCTGCCATAACCTGATTTTGTCCTTCACAGGGTAATATTTTTATTTTTTTTGTACGTGAGTTCTAAAACATAAATGGTAAACATTTGCATGTTCAACAGTGTTTTGATGTGAGCGAGTAGCTGCCCAGTTAAAGTCATGTGAAAATACAGTAGCACGGGTTTTGGCTGGGAGGGAGAGATGAAGTCAGACATACCACTGCACTCCTTAAGTGTTTGCTTCAGGGGAAAATATTATCTTTCCTATTGTATTACTTCAAATAAATTTTATTTTGGTCACAGAAGAATAAAATAGAATGGACCTGCACCAGAACAGTTTAAGTTAAGTTACCCCTGAGCAGAAGAAAGTTATTAGAGGAAAGATTAGATACAGATGGTTGTATTGGTGACACAGTCTCCTGTTCTGTTTAAGGCCACAGGGAGATTTAGGAAGACATATTTATATAAATATAAAGGTGTGTGTGTGTGTGTGTGTACACTATATATACACACACATAAAGCCAGCCTTTTTATATGTTAAGGATAGATGTTTATGCATTTCTACATCTGTTCATGAAAATGACCTGTTACTACTAGTAGTTCTTCCACTTAGATTGCAATACCTAAAGTTAAAAAATAAAATTATTTTTAGCTGTCTCTCTCATTAAGTAATGCAAATGAGCTTATCTGGCTTTTCTTTAAAGTTCACAATATCCTTTTAAATAAAAGGGTATTGCAGAGAAGATGATCATGCTATCTGTACATACACATTGCTATATCAGCTTCTTAAATGTCAGATCAAATAGTAGATGTATTTATTCTCGTGATGCGATGGAGGTAGATACTGTAGATGTGGAGTCCATGGGTACAGTTATCCGAACATAATCGAAAACAGAGCCTCTTTGAGAAATAAATGTTTAATGATTTTAATGTCTGAGAAGGACTAAGTGTGATTTAAGTCCGCTGTAGTGGTAGAGAAATTTTTCTTTATTCCTGGAAAGCCACAGTGGAGAATGATTTCCTCCCCACACACAAGTAAAAGTGTTTAATATTGTATTTGCTTATTCTTCCAAACTGTTCCTGTAGGAAACTATCCTTCTTTCCCTCCCACAGCTTGTGCTGCAGATGTGTGATACCTTGAGGAGTAATATTGAAGTTCACTCTTCTTTCAGTGTACAATAGATTTATTTTTCACTTCCAGGTGCTAAAGCCTTAGATTTGCAAGACTTGTGACTTTTGGTAATTAGTTGGATCTACATTGTTGGCATGCTCTTAAGTGTGAATGAACAGCAGATAAAGTAATGCTTTGTTTAATTTCTTAGTTGCAATATTCCAAAGGTCTCGCCTTTGAACAGTGAGGCTATAAGATTTACAAAAATAGAGAAAAATAAGAGCCTAATAACCCTGAGTATGCCTTTCAGATATAGTTAGACCTATCCGCTTGTTATGATACAAATAGATCTGTATACTTGCTATGCTGTTTCTTTGAGTAGCTTTTCAACATAATACCACCTCCTCTTACCACTTTATTTTGCATTTTTCTGCTGTATTGAGCATCTTATAGCATAGGTTTTAGTCTAGCAAACGTTTAGCATGACCTTTCGCTTTGACTCTTAAAAATCCACTCTTTATTTTTACGTCAAACAATTCCCTGTCTGAAGTATGCTGTTACATGAATGTTCTGCAGTTTGTTTCTACAGAAGCTAATTCAGTTAGCATTTCCTGCAATTGTTTTCATTAAGTTTATGAGGTTAGGTAATGAAGGATCTAAACCTCTTAGTGTGTTTGAAACATGCGAGTATCAGACAAGGACTACAAAAACATCAGTGAATTCCATAAGCAGCAAGAAATTTACCCTGAGGAAGTAGCAATAATGGATGATGCTGTGGTATGTGATTCATTTTCCATTAAATTTGATTCACTTCTTGTGACTCACAATAAATCACTGATTAGACATAAAAATGATCTTCCTCCCACTGCAAAAAAAGAGAGATGTCCAATAAAAACAACGAGGAGATTTGGTTCTGCTTGGGGAATCTGTTTAGTTGTTGCTTAACTGAAGGTATTTCCGTCATTCATGAAAGTTCCCATAAGCATTTTATCGTAAATTCCTCGCCGAATGAATGGTAAATACTTAAGATACCAGAAATGTCATCCACAGGTTTGGTCAATTAAAGCAAAGAGACGTACTGGAGCCAAATAAATGGTGCCAATTTAAAAGAAGGATATAATGAATGCAGTGGATTTCTCTTTATTTGCAGTGTGATTAATTCTTTCTTTTTCTCAAGATTTCTGTGATTGTAGGAAGCATTTTGGGTAAGAAACGTTTTCTGCACATGCAAACTTCACAACTAAAGTTACTTGAAAATTGAATCTTACCACTGAGGAAAAAAGTCAAAGGAACAAAGTTTAGATGTAGAACTTTAGCCTTTGCTTTATGCTTCAGCAGGATATTATTTATTTCCACTTTGAGACTGTATTATTACATATATTTAAATTAATGAATTTGGCTTGCCTTCGATATTGCACAACAAACATGCAAAATGACATGATGAATAGAGAAAATGTCTATGTTGCCTAAAGGACCACCCCACCCCCAGATATTTCTGTTTTAATGGTAGGCTTGAGGTTTTTGAACATTCCTGAACTTCTTGCACTTAATGCATGACCCAGAATAAAGCCACTGACACCTTTGGTCTGAAAAAACACCTTGCCTGGTGATGACTGCTGGTGCCTGGCCCTGGTTACTCTCCACAGACCTGATCCTGATCCATATCTGCTGGGTCACTTTGTGGCTTGACCTTGGACCTGTAGGTCCTTTCCTGGGACAGCACCGTGTCCCTGCTGCTTCCCGACTGCACCCCTCTGTACCCAGTGCTCACCGTGCTTCTGCAGCCTGCTGCATTGACCTGGGTCAAACTGAAGCATATGGTGTGCCATCAAAATCATAGTTGTGCCTGGGACTTGGTGCTTTATTTAAATCAAATAAAAAACTATCTATATCCGTGCTTATCAAATCAGGTCTCAAAGAATCCTCGGTTGTTTGGGAGGTTTGTATGCATAACTGTATTAGGATTGCTTTCTGACTGCTATGTTCTCGGTTTCTTAGCTTAATGTTTTGATTCCTGTTTCTGTGTTAGCTATTTTTCCTAGCAATCACGAGGTCATACTGGCTCTCTGGAGCTTAATATGCCTCTAGGTATCGATCATCTCTTCTTCCTTCACTTGGTGTTGTACTCATGCTTCAGCAACTCGTCAATTTAATCAAATGCAGTGACTCCAGAGACTGTTCAGTGTGTACTCTGCTGCACGTGCTGCTCTCCCTGGCTTATGCTTCCACCATCCCAAGATGTAGCAATTTACCCTAAATGTGAAAACAATCCTCAATAACTTATCATCAGACTGCTTCTTTGCGAAAAGCATTCAAGTCAATTGCTGGCAGTACCATGAGAGTGGGATGTTACCTGTGATAGAGCCCTGTGATATTAGGGAACTTCACATTCTTGCATTGTCAGTTCCCAAACGGGGTATGAACTGCCCCTTTGTATTATATGCATGAAATATTTTAACTGTAACTTCACCACAAACCAGAAATAGAGACGTCAAAGCCAGAAGAGAATATTTGGCTGTCTCAGAAATATTTTTTCATTTATTCAATATCAGACGCTGTAATCTCTGGTTGGCTTTGGAGGCCTGGCCCCTAATATTGTTTATGTGATGGAAAGGGGAGCGGAAAAAAATTTTTAGTTGTTTTCCCTGGAAATGATGCAAGGGAATCAGAATTCTGTGTAGCTGGAATTTTGCTTCAGTGCTTTGAAGTGGGATGAGACACTTCCAGTAGATTGTTATCCTTTTTATGTTTCGTGAATCACTTCAAGCTGCATGCTGTGCCATCTGCTACCAGTTTGAAGCCACCAAACTCACATTAACAGTATTGTCTGCGACACTTAACAGAAATCTGACTAAGTGTGCCTAGAGCGTGATGTGGACTCAGGGAACCAAAAATGGTAAAAGCTGTGACTAGCTGAAAGGAAGCCAGGTGTAAATGATAGGGCTTAGCGAGCTGCAGAGGCTGAATGCTCTTCTGTCTCGAGAAGCTAAGCAATATTTGTACAGAAGATGATGCTGGAATTGAAATTACCCAAAGAGTTTATGGAAAACTCTGAAATCCAAGCTGAAAAATGGAGTTCAATACCAACAGAGTACCCAAATTGGGGAAACGAGAGAAGTGGCCTTCTCTATCACACAGACAAGTGTTTGGAAGCTTCTGCTGAAGTGGAAGAAAAAAGAGACGATGAGAAGGGCAGAAATTTATGTAATTCTAGGACTGCTTGTTTTTCATGTTAGATGGAGCAGTTAGATTGCATGCAGTGTTTGCAGCAGGATCATTGCATCATGGGTTTGCCATAGTTTGTTACAAAACAGCTGAGTACAGCCAGATATACACAATACGCAAGAAGTAGGCGAGTTGGATAGCACTGACAAAGAACACGTCTCAAGACTTTTCTTATCAGCAAGCTGGAGGTGACAGTGGGGAGAAAGTTTGTAAAGTGCATGGAAGAAGCACTTGAAAATAAGTTTTGGTTGTGTGATGGGAGAGCAACAGAAGAGAAGAATGTGGTTTATGTAGAAAGGAAACAAACTTTGTTCTTTATTCTTATAATGCACATGCTGGTTTTCGTTAATATTAATGTCACAGGAAATTATTTTCCACTGAGCACATCTGGATGACTTTTCTGCTGTGCAATACAAGATTATTAAATTTTCTCTTCTGTGTCCATGCATTCCTGTAGGTGGCACCTGGAGATATACATAGATGTGCAAAGACTTGCACGGAGCCTTTCTTTTGACAATAGCCATTCTTGCTCTGCAGAGCTGCATTCAGTGACTTCTGCCTACCACATGGTTTGTTGCGTACACAAACGCAGTACACAGCACACGGAGTTTATAGGTCACAACTGCTGTAAAATGTTAATGACTGTGCTCGTAGCAGACAGCGGGTACATTGTATGCTTCAGGTTCTATTTTAGACATACACTCTGAATTTACAGTCCTCGTATCTTGGTAAATATAATTACTTGCTATATGGCAAACGCCAAGCTCTAAAGATAGCAATCTTTGCTGCAGTGAAGCCGAAGTCCAGATCCTTGTTCTGGTATAAAGGCTGTGTTTGTCTGTACAAGATCCTTCATTTTGAAATGGTACATTCAAATACTGCTTCCCCAAAGAAAATAAAAATATTTGACTGAAAAATCAGACACTACGTCAGATGCATCAGCTGTTCCACTGGAGAAAAAAATGCCATGGCCCGATGGTTTTTAATGATGAGTGATGTTAATTGTTTGTTTCAATTACATTTGGTCTTATGTCTCAAACACACAGGCAAAGAAGTTGTTTGTTACCCTTTTCTTGTGAAGATGTGATTAGCATTGGGACTTAGTTGAGAGCTTCACAACTTTTTCAGATGTTGTCACAAGGTATTTGAATATTTATTTATTTATTTAGTGTAAGAGGGTTTTTTCTCAGCATTTGACTGATTCCCAGTTCTGCAAATATTTATGCACATATGAAGAGTCTGCTCAAGTCAGGTTTCTTGCATAAATAATTTGTGCAGACACAGTAGGGCTCATGCCTGCATATGTAACTTACACAGGCCATCAGCTCACTGCCTTTGAGTAGCTACTTGCTGTAGTTCCAAACAGTTTTTGTCTCAATTGCTAGTGTGCAGCTGTTGCAGATAAGAAATACCTGTAGCATGTCCTGTCACGCCGTAAATAAAACTAAGTTCAGAACATCTTTGAGACAGCAATGAGTTAAACATGAGATGTTTAATTTAGACTGGGCTTCAGTCCATATTGTTCTTAGTTCATTATTTATAAGAGGTTTTATGCTTTACTGTTCTCTTGCTTATTTACAAACTTGGTAAAAGCTCAGTGTTTAAGGTCACTATTTCATTCTGATAAACCATGTAACAAACTAGTAAAGTTGGAAAGCTTCTATGTACTGTTCCTACCCTTCTTCTCCCCCCACCCTTTTTTTTTTTTTTTTTTTTTAAACGTAATCCTATATTTATTTAATATTATTTTATTTCTTCTCCTGATATTTTTCTTTTGCAACACAGTCAAGTGAAATTTCACAATGTCATGAGTTCATGTTAAAGCACTTGAAGCACAAGAAAGTGGATTGATATTTGGAGATGTAAATGCTACTTTAAAATTACAAGCTATTAAAATAGTCTGTTTTGCATGAAGTACTGATTATTTAATCTTGTCCTGTAGTACACTTCTACTTTTTATCTTTGAGAATAAAGCATAGAGTCCCGTTCCTTTGACTACTCTATAGAAGGGACAGACAAAGGTCACTTCCTCATTGATACTTTGATCTCTTTTTTCCAGTTTCCTCAATGGACTTTGGAAACATTGGAAGCATTTGTACTTACAGCATATTCTTTACTTTTAAGTTTGTGATTTGCCACATACATGGTTAGCACATGCAGAATTAATAAAGCAAACACACTAACTAGTTTGTACTTGCACTTGCTTTGCAGTAAAAACTACCTTAGGGTTTATCAAAGCATCCAATTCTTCTTGTGCCTCACGGCTACAAGGGAATTTTTAAGTGTTGGACCACATTGCAGGCTTCATGATGCCTGACATGTCCAGGAAGGCTTCTGATACAGATGGGGGATGGTCTGGGGGATGATATTTCATTTTTCCAAAGGTATCTTCTGTCAGGAGCTGGGGAGGATGAGCTTGCTGCAGAGCTGACTCTCTGAGCCAGGCAGTACCAAGTCTGGATGTCTTCCTGCAGGAGAACCCCTTCTGGCTCCCCGTGCCTTCAGAATATCCCATCAAGGAGTATCTTGTCCTGAGCTGTAAGGAAAGAGCAAATAGCATGGGATCCTCTCTAGCTATGTGATCTTCATGTTTTTAGCTGTGTCTACATAGCCTACAGTATGGCCACAAGACAAAGTTAAATAAGGTAAATTCATTCTGGATAATTTGAGTGAAAACGCAAAAAATCGAGCAAGCAGAGACTGATGTAGAAAGCTCTTTGCCACTTGCTGGAGGGACAGTGATACAGGTTTTTGTTGTATTTTTATCTCCTGATTCCATCCAGATTAAGGTACATCTGCCCCTCCAGCGGCCTCATTGTGGGAACAGGGAGGACGTCTCACTTCTTCCTTGGGCAATGCTGTAACCACGAGGGGGTTACGGAGCAGGTAAGGACCATCACCACTGTTTTTCTTGTATATCTTTAAAAGTGCAAAGCCTGCCCTTCTCTTGACAGATCTGCTGTGGAAGTGTTCTTATGACGTGCACTCTAGGCTCTGTGTGCCTGTCTTCATCCTCATGTTCTCCTCAGCTCCACATCCGGCACCAGCAGCAGAGGTGGGGAGGATTTAGGGCAGCATCGCATTCAGTGTTTGCTGCTGGCCAAACAGACTTGTAGGAGTTTCTGTCTTCCTGGCTGCTGTCAACACTGCCAAACTTCTCTTTCCATGCTGAAGTAGTGAACAGGACCTACTGAAACCCAACTGACAAAAAGGTACAAGCTGAAATCCCAAGATTCTTTACTGTGGCTGTATCCACAATATTTCTGTGAAAATCATTGCCTCCTGCTACTTAGGATGTCTTCTTTTCTGGCAACATATATTTAAGGTGATGTGCTGCTTTTGAAAATGTATCTTGGTGTTGATGATGATAAGGAGAAACTGCGCAGCACATCCCCAAATGAGTGGCTGTGTGTAATGCACACACTGCTCAGCTCCTGCTTGGGCTCTGCTGGCTCCTTGGCTCTGGGATTTCCATGCCCAGCTGTAGTAAAGCACTGCTGTAGCTTCTTGGATTTGCCTGTTTGTGCTGACCTCCTTTAGCAGGAGGTCTAAATGAGGCTGAACAGTGTAATTGGATTATAATTTACAGGCTCTAACGTGATTTGGTTTTAAGTATGCAAAGAAAAATTAACTTTTTAATACAATTCATGCAAGACAGAGTCCCTGGGAATAGTCAGCCTGGTGTAATCTTATGTTAGCAGAGTAGGGGTGTACATTAATTTAATTACAACCTCTTAAAAGTTGATACTAATTCAATAGAATAAATTACCTTTATGTTGTTTGGGGGGGAATTCCTTAAACGAGGAGGTTGATGCTCACATTCAGTGCATCGATTCTCATATGATCCATTTTATATCTTCTTCCTTGAGACCTTGGCAGTGACTTGTGAAGAGAGCAGTCATGCCCACAGTTTAAACACTGCCTAAATTGTTAACAGGACTGAAAAGAACTGTAACAGCATCCGGTTTTGCCTCCAGACTTGCAGCTAATGGCTTTCTGTTCTTGTTATTTTGCTTGTTGTTTTTTTAGTACAATTTTCTCTGTTTTTTATTTGGAGTATTATGTGTCACCTTCGTGAGCAGCCATGTTGCGTTGTATGTTTGTAAGAAGCCATGTTACTGTCTGTGCATACACAGGAGGAAGTTGGCGTAACGTTGCCAGTATCAGTATCTCAGTGATTGTTTTGATGAAATCTTTTTTTTTCTCAACAACCTTTTGAGTTCAAAAATGCTACATGGATAATGCTGTTATTTTGATCTGTTGTCAATTATAAAAGGTTTCTTTCCACCTCTTCCTCTAAAAAAAAAAAAAAAAAAAAAAAAAAGACAAAGTAAAAGAATTGTTACCTGGCTCTCCTAGCCGGGTGAGATATGCAATGTCACAGAAACTTGGGCTGTGTCTCATGTGTCTCATGAAGCTGGCTTCATTCAGTTACCAAGGATCTATTCTCTTTATACAGTACATGTTAGATAAAGAAACTCTATGCCTATCTTCTCTAGGTGTACCTTAGTCCAAATGTGCCTAACTGCTCCTCTGGCATTACTATGATAAAATGTCATCACAGACTTCAGGGGGATGGCACCTTTATTAGACCTTTCTGTTACAACTTGATTACTTTTTTTCTTTAAGAGCACTCCTTGAGCAGAGCTTCAGAAGCAGTCACGGTGTCTTATCGTGTTCTTCTACCAAGTTATTTTCAGAAACTGCATCTCGCTCAGAAATACACGTTCCCAGCCTGTGCTTTAGACCAGTCCATAGCAAGACATGGTTTTGTCAGCTCCTCGTTTGAAAAGGAAATGTCTCCTGGTAAGTATCTTGCATGAGACTGACTGCACCGTGACCAGAAGCAGCCACTCTGCTTGTGTTTCATAATGCTGCCTGCCCGGTGGCAGAAAGTAAACCTGAGCAAAGGGAGAAAATGTACACGTCTCCGAGAAGTAATTGTAACTTATTTTTTATCAAGGTCCAACCTTTTTCTGCAGTCAGAAGTGTGTAAAGCAGAGTAAATAGGGCCTGCACGGAGTGCGGTGTAAACATGTTGCTCACACAGGGGTTGTTCGGACTTCCCAGAATTTACCCTGTGGAATCTCACAGGAGCGAGTAAATTGGCTGGAGAAAACAACTTCTGAAAATTGGGGTAGAGCATCTGTTTATGCATGAGGGTATGAACCATTTTTATAAATGACTACTTCTACCATCTGGTGGCTGAGGTGTTGCACCCAGGGCATCTCCTGGACACGTGAATCCTGCTGTTGGCAGAGGTGAGGTGTTGGCTGCTCAGCAGCAAGCCAAGTGGGAACGAGCCCGGGCATAAATAATAACGGGAACCCTGGTTATGTAGGGGATGAAGTTAATGAGCAGTGCTTTGTCTTACATACCCATTCCTGACTTTCCCTTGCCACATCAGGCTTACAGATGCAGGACTCCCGGCTGCACCTTGCAGCGTGGGGCTCCCATGGCCATGCTGGCGGCAGGGAGATGAGCAGTTCCTCTGGTTTCTTGGGTAGCCCGATCAGCTTTTCACAGCCCGAATGTGCTGCCTTGTGGGCGTCTCTGCTTCTATCCTGAAACTTCTCGCAGGAAATAGCTAAGCTAATTTTAGAAGCAAAAACAGTTGAAAGAGGCCAATTGCGAATGCAGCCAGAGTATCTCCCAGCTAATCAGTTATGAAATCTGATTGATGCTCGAGTTTTTTCTTAGCAAAATGTTTCTTTATTAGTCTTGGCAGGGGTGGGGAGAAAAACAATGCAGATCTTTTATGAGGCAGACATAAATGAACAGAAGCTCTTTTAGAAATGAGCTTGTGGGAAATAAGAGATTGGTGCAATACATCACGGGGACAGAAAGACTAGACGACAGCTTTCTGGGTACATGTTGGCATAAAATCAGATAGAGAGAAAAGAAACTATGACAGTTTGCCTAGCATGAACCAAGGAAAAATACTGGCTGTTGCTCATGTTGCAGTGTTGTGCAGCTCTTGCACGCAGTCCCAGGCATATCATGTTCTCTAACGATTAAAATACAACTTCTGGTGACAGCAGGAACTCAAATGCCCTTCTGAATTGTGTGCAAAGTGCGACAGTTGTTCCTTCAGCCTGGGTCGTGTTTCAGGGTATGTTTTAGCAACAGATTTTTATTGCATTTGATTCCTGTGCCATTGCTCTGAATGAGAACAAGGGAAATGCAAAAACTTACAGCAGCGTTCAGTTTATGAGGGGAAAGGTAATTTGTTCTCAGGATCTATCCTTGTATGAATTTACTCTGTGCTGAGAGGCAGGGAAGCCAAAACCAAAAAGAGTCTTCTGCTTAAGGGAAAACCAAAAAGAGTCTTCTGCTTAAGGGTTTTCCACTTAAAATCTTTCACTGCTTTATAAACTGTTGCAGAATGAACAGACACCGGCAGATGAACTGCCCTCCTGCTTTCTGCACCATGAGTGGAACTGGCAGTGGTCCTTTTGCAGCAGGGCTGCTGCCTGGGGCTCCTCTCTTAGGCTGCCATCAATAGCTTAAGAGATGAGGACGGTGCTGCAAAGAGTGTGCAAGCCTATTCATTAGTGTTCTGATCTCTCTCTCGTCTGTTTTCTGGTGTTTGCTCTTGAACAGATCTTTACCATGTTCCAATTCATCCACCTGCTTTTTTTTTGCTTTTTTTTTGCTTTTTTTTTTTTTTTTTTGCAGATACTAAAAATTCTGTTTTACTTGAATCGTAGAAAACTATTACTAGGTTTAAAACTGTTCCTAGGCTTCAGGCAAGAAAAGCAGACTAACCCGAGTAGGTTTGAAACTACAAGGTGTGAGCATGGCTTTAAACACTCATGAATTTCTAGCTTCATGTTCTAGCCCACGTTACAAGGTGCCACTTTATTTGGAACTGTACCTACCTCTCTTCTGATTGCTGCATGCGAAACAACCAATTCCTGCTCATTTTCAGTAAGATGATGCTTCATGCTCTACGGTGTAATCAGCTTCAGAAAAGGGGTATTTTGTACAAAGAAAAGGTACTATCATAAACCTAGTGCCATTCTGTAATGCTTTGTTACGGCTGATTGTGACTTAAATTTTCTTGTAAATGTCATCTTTGTTAAGACTTTGTCTTTATAGCCTGGGCCAAGATGAGCACTGATGAGCCATCTCCTGCGTCACTGAAGTCCTCAGAGCACAAGTGACAATGGCAAGAACAGTCATGTAATATACATCTTATGCCTCTCTGCCCTACTGGGTTTTACCGACCTCTTGCCCCAAACTGTGGTGGGAACAGATGGGGCTGTGTTGAATGCTTTTGACAAGTCCTATCCAGAGCATTTTTCCAGAACTGAAAGACCTGTACGAGGATATGTGTAAAGACCCATCATGAGGCACAGGAGCACCCTAAGACAAGGAAATGCACTATTCATGTTCTTTAAACTCCTTTGGTGCTCAAGTCACTTCCGAGACAAAAACAGGCAGATGTTAACCTCAGCAAACTTGTTAATGTCAGAATTATTTTGGGAAATTGAAGTCCTTCTTTATAACCACATATTTTGCCAAGATATGTTATGTGGCCCTAGTTCAAAGAAGTTGTGCATACTACATTTTACCCAAATTAGTATTCCCTTGCTATGCCTAAACTTCAGAGAAAAACAGTTTCTTAGTAGCATGTGTGATCCTATAAATAATATTTTTTTTAATTGCATGCTGAAAAAAGAATAGCATCTCATGAGTCACACGTATTGTGGGGTCTGTGGGCAATGCTTTCAAGGCCTGATGTGTTCCCACAATGTGCAAAAGCCTTAAGGCTCAGCAGTTCTGCTTCTTCCAACAATAAATCAGAGACATTCTTAAAATACCTTGACATGAATAGCTGAGCCTGCCTAATGAAGAACCTTGATAACTAAGTTGCTGTCAGACCGAGTGGGGCTATATGCAAAGCCTCATTCAGGGTAAGATGAAGAAAAATCCTTGTCCAGAAATGTCTTGGAGTTTCCTGATGTTGTCAGTTGTGTGTTGGAGGTCATGTGTTTACTGAATGCTTTAGTGCGTGACTCCCAGCTTTTTTTTCAAAAATCAAGTCTGCTAGAAACATGACACTCTGCCATGATTTGTTGCAAGTGCACAAATCCTGTTCTGTTCCACATCTCTACAAATTCTTTTGAAGTCCCTGGCAGAAAGTAGAATTTGTCCCTCATTATTATAATATAAAACTTTGGGGGGCGGGGGGAAAGCAGCTGTGTCTATACCATTTTGGTATGTGCCATCATTTTGTCTATACTGTCACAGATAATAATAATGTTTCTCATGTATGAGGATTACTCAGTGCAGAGACTCCACTTAGCCTCTATCTCTGTTTAAAGTGTTTTTTCCTGTAAAATGAACAAAAAAAAAAAAAAACACGACCCCACAGCCTGAAGACAGCACTTTTCCAGGTGTGCAGTTCCTTGCCGACACAAATACCTTCTTCAAATAAGCACCTTTCTGAGTGAGTAGCACAAAACAGGACTTGATCCTTCCACTGTCACAGGCATTTTGCTGTCCTGTGTAAGCGTCAAAAGATGAGCAGTTCAGTGGATGCATCTAGTTGTTTAATCAAGACTTGCTTAGCTTGAAGGATGATGGCAGTAGTGTGCATTTTGTCTTCAACAACAGCTGAAACCACAGCTTTATCTTCATCTGACAGAGAAGAGAAGTGATGGGAGCTGCTCTGAGGATGGGATCGCTGAGGGCTGCTGGAAGTGACTGAGTAAGGTTCTTTGCAGAAATTCACTGCCTCTTCAAATGCTTCATCTGGAAATATCTGTCCGCTATGCAGTGGATCTAAGGGTGATGAACAAGACAGTGAATCACATTGAATGATCTGACTGAGCAATTCTAATTCATAACATTTTCCAAATAGCCCTGCAAATACGTATGGGAATCATTTACATCTGGGTGCATAAGCAAATGTAAGGGACCTTGTGATAGACTTCTGCAAAGCCACATCTATGAATTTTATATCTGCAGAGGTTGCACTGGGACTGTCTCAAATGTTTTTCCTGAACACAGAAGGCTAAAATCAAACTCTGGGTTTAACTTTTCTTCTCTCTTTTGAGAATGAGGTTCTTGTGAAAAACCTGGGTTTGCCAATTTGTCTCCTACTTGGGAGCAGAAGTCTCTTCTCCACACGGCTTCCATTATCTGTTCTCCTAACATGTAATGATCTCTCATTCCTTTCAATATGGAGACTAGAAAGAGAAATGCTGTATTCTCATGGAGTCCTCTCTTGGTTTTGCATCAGGTTTTTGCAGTATTGGGGAAAAGTGCTGTAAAACAAATAGTTGATCTTATGTGATACATTCAATGAGGAAAAGTAAGATTGAAGATTTTTAGATGAGAGCACTGAAGTAGGGGATGGTGTTGTCGATCTTCCAGTAATTACCAAAACAAGGTAAACACAGCGAGAGTGGATTACTGTAAATGGCAGTAATTCTGCAGGTTTTCAGGTTGCAAATTAAAATATTACTGCAAAGGTTCTTTGGTTTACATAAGAAACATTTGCATTGATTCAAACACAGTAGCATTTTCCTACGAGGTTATCATGGCACATGGGGTTGTGTGGGTGAGGTGCTAGGGCCAGCACAGGATTCGGAGGTGAGCGAGCAGTAGTCAGCCCTGCGTTTTCTGCTGTTGCCCACCCTGCAGAGCAATGACCCTTGCACCTGGTCCCTGCCCCTCTGAGCACAGAATTTGCAGTGGTTTTAGTACAACTTTCGAAAGTACCTTCCTGCCATGATTTTTTTTTTTCTTTCTTTAAGTATAATTTTGCTGCACCTACCTTTTTTGCTGCACATATCTTATTTGACTGTATAATGAGGTCAAGTAAATGTCAAATATATGCCATATAATCTGTAGGAAAATATTTCCCTGCATGGGCAATTTGTTTTTAGGGTTGCTGCTTCTCTGTTTAACTGTTCCGTCAGTTGCACCAAGCAGCAAGATGTTTGAGCCTGGGCCTTTCTGATATTTAGGTCGCTTATAAGAAGTCAGCGATGGCTTCTTTGGAATGTCACCTAACGCAAAAATGTCAATATTTATGGGCGGCTTTCAGTATGTCATGGGGTACAAAGAGCATTTCCATGCAAGGGATCGTGCTTCTCTACCATCAAGAAATCAAAAGCTTTTTTTGTTGTTTTTGTGGAGTAGCAGATACGAGCGGCACTAAAAACAATGCTAGAACAAGTAAACAAAGGTAAAGTTTGTGTATCGTTTACAGGCATTCATCCAAGCCAAACCGTTTCAAGTTCAGCGTGAAAAAACAGGTTGGGATAGTTGAAAGCAGGCACAGAGATGCTACTTGAGGACAAGATGAGGTAAGGAGCACGCTCAGTCAGTTCTCTGCATCTGTCCTTCCCTCAGAGACCTTCTCAGCTCTTTGGGAACCACTGCAAAAATTCAGATCAGCTTCAGTAGGGGTTATTAAATATTAACATGCCTGGAATAACACGAAGCAAACTTCTAATTCCCTTTGGGTCAGTTCTTGCCATGTATTCCCTGGCTAGCATCCCAGTGTCCAATGCTAACTTGGTTTCAGTAAGAATAATTACATAGGGAAAGCTGGGTCTTGTGATTATGTCACTGGTCTATAAGCCTAGGGCTTTATTCTCTTCTCAATCCCATAACTGATTTTCTGCAGGACAAGTTATTTCAGCTTCTGTGCTCCGCTTCACTGGTGTAAAATGAAGAAGCCACTGTATCCCCTGCATCTGTGCTCTCTGCCGACTGAGTAAATGATAAATAAAAGGAAAGCTCTCAGGAGCAGTTATCCCAATAATGAATATACTCAAAATCTTTGGAAGCATTTGCAGTACTACAGTGTTTGGATGCGGTAGAGAATTTTCCTAACCAGTGGAGTGTGCCCACGACCATACCTGTGTGTGAGTAAGTGGACAAGGTACGATGGCACGAGCCAGTAGGTCATAAAATCTTATTTGTGATCCCCCAGTTCCCTGGGGCTGTCCTTCGTAGGCAGCGTAAGGGCACCGTAAGACCAGAGAGGTTGCAGCTAGAGGGTGAGGAGCATCTTGCATCAGGCAAATGTTTTCAAGTCTGAATGAAAAACGCTGCAACCGCGCTGCTGGTTTGGGGCATGGAGCTCAGTGCCGAACTACCCTACCCTTTATACAAATCACTTTTCATCTTTACCGTAACTTTTGTCAATAGTTTTCTCGCTGATCGTTATCTATGTGAAAATTCCAACTTCTCTTTTATTTCCTGCTGTCCCTGGGTTCCTCTCTGGTTTGGGGCAGCACCTGGGGCTGGGGTTGGTGCTCCGCAGCCACCCAGCATCGTGTGTAGCCCTGAGGTGCTGCTGAGCCCGTCTGCGTGGTTTTGGGAATCTTCCCAATTGGAAGCTCGTTTTGTTGAGAGAGTAACTTGAAACTCGTGTCTAGGGCTATAACTTTGTTTCAGTAATTTTGCACCTTAAGCCTTTGATTAATTTAACATGCTGTGGCCAGCCCCTGCCTTGTTTCTTCGCTTTAGCTGTGGGCATGACCATTTAAAAATACATTATCTCTATATATATGATCTTACATATATAATATATATACACAATACTATATAATATATATGTATTTTAGTATCCATTGATAACTGTCTCTTTCTCAACCTTAGTTTGTCCACGTGGTTTGTTATACTTTTTTGTTGTTTTTACCTGTTCTTCTTTGGATATGTGAAGTTATAAATGTTGAAAAAAATAATTAAAAAAAAAAAAATCAAAAATTGCTACTGCTTGCCTCGTCCTGAGAAACCTGCAAGCTTCTTTAAGCTTCTACAGCCCAATGCTCTGAGCTGTATGTAAACTAATGTTCCTGCCTAATGTTATCATCAGGCCAGGAAATGTACTCCAAGTGGCACCATCTTTTGATTTGTACATCCCAAATTTGAAGTCTATCCATCACTACTGACTTTTATTAGTTTTCTGAGTTAGGCTTGTTAGGAGCATGTATCACCACGGCTTTGCAGACTACTCCTGCATCTTCCAGCTTGCTACTAAAATTCTTTGCAGTAGTCTAAACTAGACAAACTCACCTCACAGCTCTTCAGGTATCTATTCCACCACCAGGGTATTTATTGGCACACGAGACAACTTGTGCCTGCCCATAAATCCCTTTCAACAAAGAAGCAATATTTAAAGATTTAAAATTAGAGCATTAGCAATACAAAGGGAAAGCGGAACAGGTTTGTCCATGCCCTGCTGTACCTGGAACAGGATGATCTTACTGTAACGTTACCTTTATTTTATTTATCCCACTCTTAGCAGGAGCCTATGGCAAAAGCTGCTGCACTAGCATTTTCCTTCGAGGTGCATTGAGCTTACAGGAGGTGTTTATGGCGTAGAACAGGGTATGTAGACCTTGCTGAATAGTGGGCTGGGACGTAATTGGACAGGGATATATTTTTTCCAGTTCATTCTAATAATGAATATTTAGGTATAATTTCCTCAGCTGAATTTTCATCAGTTTGGGCTAATACTTTGTTAAACTTCCAGATGAAGAGCAAAATACTTCTAATAACTGTAATAGTTATCACGGCTCACATTGCTTCTGTGGTGGGGCACATTTGAAGAAGTCTGCAGGAAGTTCTCACTGTTTCTTCTCGGTATTTTTTCCAATGGATGTTAGCATTCATTATTGAAAACATGCATCCCATTTCTAATATACATGTATGTAACATTTCTTTCTTGTTTGCCTTTTATTGATATAAACTAGCAAGGTTTTTTCTTAAAGGGCTGATTTTGGCTGCTTTATTCACATCTAACAGGTAGCTGCGCAGAACAGAGTCTACTGTCACCCATAATGGGAAATTTGGGATTTTTTTTATTTACCTGTTTAAATTCATGTGAATGTTATTAAAGTACAAAATAAATAAAGTGGTGGGACATACTAATATCTTAAATTATCAAGATTAAAACTACCAGATACTAAGTGACGCACAATTTCTCATTGTTGTGTCCTAAATAAGCCTGAAGGGATCATGAAGGGAAGTGGAAGCTCTGGATTCTTTTAAGAATCAGTAACTAAAACACATATGTTTTGGGGGAACAAAACAGGGACTGTTTGGTGTTTTTCATTGAAACCAGCATAAATGTTATGAGTTCTGAAAGTACAAAAACGCATTTTTTTCTTCTTCTTCATCACATAGCATGCCAGCTGTTGATGACGAAAGTTGGAAAAAAAAACAACCCTATAGTTTTCAGATCTCATATTATTTGCATGTAATCAGAATGAAAGATAATCCTGGAGCACAGCAGGAATATCATTTTGAAAGTCTTTGCTCAGTCAAAATGTTGTTTGCGACTAGACTTCATATAATGAGGTCAAATAAACCCTTCTGTTGGCCAAGGTATTTTTATTTCTTGTCTAGAGTAGAGGCGAGGGAGGAAGAGAAGCAAAGGAGAACCAAGACAAGAATTTGTCAGTATATATAAATCAGTCATAAAAATCACATGTGTATCAAACACATCTGGTCGTGGTCTTTTAGCTTGAAAATCAGGATAAAATATTGACTCATTGGGGTCAGAAAAGAGCAAAGGCAACTCAAGCCAAATCCATTGTCAGCAAGTATGTCTCCAAATATAGACTCGTTTAATTGTCTGTCCTTGTTAGGCCTGTTTTCTAGAATTTAAAAATAGCTGCAAGCTCTCTTTAATCAAAACTTGCAAAATACAATCCAGCAGTGACCTTTGTTAAGTATCCTGCTGCAGGTCTGTGTCGTCCTGGTGGTCACAGTGGGACAAATGTATGAATTTTCCCAAATGCCTTTTGGACAGTTGGGATGCCACAGGTCTTCTTGGCATATAAATGAGTGGCAGTCATGGTAGTGACAAAGCTCAAAGTTGGTCCAAAAGAATATTGTTTATTCTTTTTCATTACTGTATTCACATATATGATTTTTTTTTAGTGCTTTTCCCATCTATATAGTCATTAAGAGCTTTAAAAAATAATTGAATTGTTGTTTCTCCAACTGTTTAATAAATAAACTAATGCCTGTAGTTAGACATTATGTAATTGGGCCAAATCTTGTTTGAACGTCAATCTGTATCATGCTGCTAATTTCAGTGAGAAAGACTCATTAGAATTGGTACCCAAATTGGAGCTATGCTGTTTAAAAGCAGCTGATGGTATAGCCCAAGAGGAATAGAAATGTGATTAGACATGTTTACAATGTCCTCTAAAATGAAATAAAATTATTGAGAAAACTCCTGGAGGCAGGAAAATATTACATTATCTCCACATATTGTATTGTCTTCAGAAATGTCTCTAAAGCAAGAATGACTCATTTTGGAAAACAAAGGATGTAATGAAATACCCATGAAAAGTCAGAAAACTGGATGGTTACAATGACAACTATAAATAGATTTCTATAAGCTTAATAGGGGGTTTCAGTGAAACACCCAGGTTCTGAATAGGGCAAGCCACTAGTTATCTTGGGAGATGGGGTTGCTTGAGCTTGATTTAGTGGAATAATTAGGAATTTTCTAATAAAAAGAACTGTGACAGTGCAGTCCTCGCTGTGGTTACCGTTATCCCCCTGCGTCTCTCTTCCTTTTCATATTGTCTTGCTTTTAACTTTTCCTTGTGCATTGCAGGCTGGTAAATGCCCACAAGTATTGTACCTTGCTGCTTGATTAAAGTAAATGAGGGTAGTGGAGGAGTGGGAAAAAAAATCCTATGAGATAAACCCTGTTCCTAAATGGTCAGCAGCTCATTCGACACTGGACCAGTGCTTCTTAAAGATCAGCTCATTGTCAGTCATTTCTAACAACATCAAGGCAATCAGAGGTATGGGATATACTTACAGGTATATTGTCTTCCTTTTGCCTGAGACAACTCAAAATCAAGTTAACTTTTTTTTTTTCCTTGGCTCAAATGTTTTATTTCAGATCTCCCTTTATTCCGCAGTCATTTAGAAAGCTGTCTTAACTAAGCTCTTCAGCATTTTTACCTCTTCACTCAGTCTCACTGGAAATACTCAGTTAGTTTCTCTGATCTTGCCCTGTGGCCATGTGCCAGGAGCTCTGATTTGGCAGTTTTTCCTCAGCCCTGGACTTCCTAACTGACACACCATGAGAGGGGCACTCATAAACAACCTCTAATTAGGAAAAAAGTAGAGTCCTTCTCACATGATCATTAGTTACTACACACAAAAAAAAAAAAAAAAAAAAAAAAATGGAACTCTAAAGTCAAACTTCTTTCCTCTCAGCTTGAAAAGTTCTGGTGTTTCTTACTTGCTATTGTTCCATGCTATTTATAACTTCTAGCTACCCAGGTGACCCTCACTGTAGTTCCCCTGCTAGCTGAGAGGAACGTCATTGTCTTCTTTCTTTCTAAAATTACTTCAGTGTGCTTGATCTTCCCTATTTCCTCTTATTATTCTTCCCCAGTTCATTGTTCCTGATATTGTTCCTAGACCGAGTTTATTGATTTCCTGTCTCTGTCCCTGTCTTTTGTTTATTAAGATGATATATGTCTCAAGATAAAGCCTATATTTTGTTACACATATTGGATCTGTGTTTGATCTTACAAGAAAATTGCCATCCCAAATTTAAGAGCTGAATCACAAACAGAGTAACTCTAGAAGAGCCACATCTTAATTGTAAGCTCACGTACCCGCTCCTACCTCAAGATTTAATGCTCTCGCTGCTATGTATAAACCTCATTTTTAAATCAGAATTTGGTATCTCGTGTTTTTTTTCCTCCGTGCTGCAGTTGGACTTCTCTGGACAAAGGCAGCCAATGCTTGTCCTGCAGAATTGAATGGTCCTTGGCTTTAAGGCAGGGGAAGGCAGTGCACACACCAGTGAAAGCCCAGATGAGTCAGAGGAGATAGGGACCCAGAAGAGTGGGGAAAGGTGCAAATGGAGAGGAATGTTGACTGGAGCGTCCTTAAGTTGACATTGCTCCCTCCTTGTTTGTTCAGGAACACCCCAGGGTGTCCCCCAGAGCATTCTGCTGGAGGCAGGGCCTGGAGCCCCTCGTGTGGTCAGTGATGGACTTCAGGAGGGCCATGGCACGGCTTCAGGACATGATCTAACCAGTCAAAACAAACGATAACTCAGCCCATGTGTCCATGTTAGTGTTACATGGCTGGATAATGTTGACTTCAGTGGAATTTTGCTCCAACAGAGCTTTGCTCCAGTCATGGTACTCTCTTTGGAAAGACAAACATGAATGTATACTCATATCCTGAACGCAAGTTAATTGAGTTAGATAAGGCAAGAGAAGGTAAATATAAGTAATTCTATAGAGCAGGATGCCAGCTGATCTTGTGATCTGATAGGTCACTTCTCATTATTTGTTCTGCTAAAAGGAAAACTTGTGCATTTCTTTGCAATGTTTGTGAATGGGTTCATGTATTTGTCTTTGCGTTTTTCTGCCACGGTGCCATAAATGAGATAAGGAGTGATTCATGCGCCCTGTTAACAACATGAGCACTGAGTGACGCGCCAACTGCTCCCACTGAAGCGATGAATATAGCAGGAGGAAGATGTGTTATGTGTACAGTATGCAAAAGGATCTGCGGGGAGGCGAGGATATGTTTACGCAGCCATAAAGAGAACAGGTGTGAGGGGGACCCCAAACAAAATCCAACATCCTGTTTATCAAAGGAAGTTTTTTCATGGAACATTGGTGTCCTTGTGCTTGTATCTCTCTGCACAAGAGAAATGGAGATCAATCATAAAAATAGCTGCAGTATCAAGCTGCCTTCCTGGATGCTGCTCTGCATGGGAGTGGTTGAAAGGTTTTGCTCGGGCAGCGGTGTAACCGTGCGGTTGGGTCCCGGGAGGGAGGCCTGCTTTATCTCGACGCGATAGAAGAATTTCCATCTGCTTGGTTGGAGCAGAATCCCTTTGTTTCTGACAATCCTTGGCATAGCGTTGACACTAGAACTGCAATTTTCCATTGTTGTTTTGGCCCTCGGATAACTTCTTTTATGGACAAGAGCTTACTAGCTGCACATTTTCTATTTAACGAAACTGGCATTCTGCCACATTGGCTTTCCTGCTGCGTTTTCATTAGCACGCCGTGAGGCTTTGGCTGTACATAGAAGACACGAGGCCTTGCTGAGTGGCACTGAAGGGTTATGTCCTGGCCACTGGAGAGCTCTAGAGTTAACCCTACATGAAGTACTTCTCGGTGTTTTCCAAATTAAAATTAGAGATGGAAACCTTGTTTGTTTCTTTCAGGTCAGCGAAAGTCATCCCAGACTCCCAGAGGTTGAAGAGCATTTTTTCCATTTTGTATTTAATGACAAGCAATAAATATTCTATTAAGCCCTACTGGGGCTGTCGTAACAGCAGCACAGAGGTTACGGTGCGTCTGTGCAGCCTTGCAAATGGTTTTATTCACGATGCGCAAGGTAGAATAAAACCACATTCCCTAATTCATTCCTGCTAAACTCAGCAGGGGACAGATGCTGGCCGACTGTTGCATGGGCTGCCTGGTGCAGCTGGTGATGGGGTGTGCGGGAGCAGGATCCTTGGGAAAGCAGTGGCTGGGGTGGGCGAGCAGGACAGGGATGATAGGAGGGGGGAAGGAGCCACAGCTGCATCCTGCTGGGGCAGTCATTTTGCAGAAAGAAAACTTGTGGTTTTAAGTTGGCTCAGCCATAGAGCATTTAGAGATTTAAACTATTTTTTTTACTGTTATTAAAAAAAAGTAAAAATCACCACTGACAAAAAATATATATGTTCATACACAATTTTGCTGGGTTTAGGCACATGCTACTATTCTGTCTGTGCATGGTGAGACCAATAGCTTTTTTTTTTCCCCCTGAATAATGACAATAACAAAGTACCTTCAATAACAAGCCACGCAACTTTATATATGTTGTGAAGCTATTCAGGTTGTGTTTGCCAAATATAACCCCTGACTGAACTTTAAAATGTCTGCTTCTAGAAGTACAAGCAAAAGCCTTTTTATAGCAGCCTCCTGACAAGGAGAATTTATGTATTTCACAGTATAGAAAATCCTGGAGGCAGGGTTATTTTTAGCTGTGTAACCTTTAAGCATATTAATCTATATACCAGTAAATTAGTTTTTAACAGGTGAATGACTTAATATAGCAAGGCAGATGAATTACAGATGTGGATAATGTCTGTCCAAACTGCTTTTTTCCTGGCTTTAGATTATTCATCTGGAATGGCTAGAAGCCAGCTCTGGGAATTATTGATAAAAATGAGTTAAGAATAGATTAGAACATTTCCCTTGTGAAGTATAATGTTTCTTTGTTGACTGCATTTTCCATCTTCCATTAAGCACTACAAGCCAGATTGTTTTTAACCTGATTTTAAACTATTCATGTTCTATTTAAAATATATTACTATAAATGCTTGAGTTCCTTATTACAGAGTGAAGGATGTTCTTTTAGAAGAAATAACATTATTATAAGCAAAAAGAAAAACATTTCAGCTTTTCGCTTAGGGTTATATTTTTATTTTTGTCCGTGGAGAAATAAAATCTCTGCTCTCCTAAGGACTTGCCTTCTCCCTGAGCTGGGTAGCTGAAAGGTGTGATACCCATTAATTTTAGTCAGTGGTGCAAATGCAGCTCTCTGAGTGTTCAGGCTTTTAGAACAGCTATGGTTTTGTGTAGTTTCTTTGTTCTGTTCCTCTTTTCTCACTTTTGTTCTTATTTCTAATAACTCCAGATTCCTGAGAAGATTAAAAAGGTCTTTGACCTGTACAGAAAGTTGAAGGGATGGAGTTACATGCAAGGAAGTAATTTGAAATGTGATAACAAAAAATAAATGCATAAGTATCCATTCTAAAGCGTAAAATAAATGAGTTTCTGAAGTCTGTTCTGTGATGTAATAAATGTGAAATGACTCCATCCCTGTGAAGGTCATAAGGGCTCCACTGTAACTCCGTGACATTGTGAATGCTTTTTTGCATTTAAAAATAAAAATAAAAATAAAAATAAAAAATTAACACTGAGATTCCCCAAATCCTGAAGTTTCTTATGCAACAGAAGCTGGACTGCTTGAGTCCTTGGTTACGTTTCTCATCTGTGGTAAGGAAAAACTGGTTAAAAAAAAAAAGTAATGGTGAAGACTGGAGTGTTCTGCACCAGGAGTGAGGTGAAAGGACAGCAGGCACTAAATGTGCAAGGGGTTAAGGATTCAGCTCTGAACTCTGACCTGTCTTCTTGTCATCATCTCTTTTTTTTTTTTTTTTTTTCCCTGATGTGTAATGAATATAGTTCTTTCTCTTCTACATATTGCCAGTTATTATAGTAATTTCCACAAATGTTTTTTCAATCCTAAAAGTTTTCTGTTCTGTACTACATTTTCATGCTATTTTTAACTGTTAGATGACTGTAAAACAAACTGCATTTCATCAGCTGTGCTGGTAATACAAGAGGAAGCATCTTCCTAAACCTCCTCTTTCCTGGCAGCCTCATCACTTGTGATCTTTTTCCAGCTCTAATTTTCTCGGCTATTGGATACTGCAGGTAACTGGATGATGTGAGTAAAGAAAGTTTGTCTTTGGACAAAGTGGAGGTTATCTGAGGTGCAGGTTGCATGTATGAAGATACTGTATTTTAAAAGTCCAGCCTTCTTATTTCCATCTCTCCTGTCATTACATTTGTCATCTCTCCTACACACTCACTTGCACCCAGCAAAGCTGGAAGTGCCATAAGAGTGTGAAGGTGCCTCTCGGTGAAACATTGTTATCTTGACAGTCGTTAGTCTTTTAGATCTTCTAGAAAAGATGGGGTGAGAAACATCACGTGGGATCTATGCGGGAAATGTAAGCTGAGTGACAAAGCAATCCAACATAGGTAATATTTATAGAAGCAATGCAATAAATTATCAGGGTTAACAAACGTATAATCACAGAAATAGAGGGAAGTTGCAAATAGAAGATAGCTCCTCTGTGGTTTTAAACTGGCTCTATCACTCTGAGGATTTCTCTGTTTGTTGGTGTGCTAATTTCTGATAACTATTATATCGCTTGGCTTTTGCAGGTTTTTAAGACTCCTGTTGTTATTCCACCAAATCTCCCGTCTTCTCATCTTCCCTTATTATTCTTTAAGTTCCAGCCAAGGTATATCTTGACTGCCAGGATAAAATGTTTGAGGTATTCAGCAAGGCTTTCAGTGGCAGTCTAGCCAGTGGAGCAGCTCGGCATGTTTCTGTTCCTCCTTCCCTGCCCTACCTCATCACTCCCCTCCCTTCCTCAGCTCTCTGGACTATGCAGTCCTGCCCCTCCCTGGGACCACTTCTGAGCTGTGACTAACCTAACTTAGCTTTCTAAAAATAACATAAAACCTATCGTTCCCAGCTCAGTGGCGTTGTCCTGACTGGTGGTACCATGGGCCTGGACTGGAATTTCAGGTAAATGTGGGGGGGAATAATGGTTGCTTTGGGTGTTTTGAAAGGATACTGCAGCACATGAAGGAATCCTCTCAGTCCCTCCTTTCTCCTGATCCTCCTCGCAGGATCCTCCTTTCTTCAGCTGGGCACTGGCTGGAAGATAAATGGTCTGTGCAGGTAGATCTTCCAGTAACATCATGGTCTAATTTGCATCTGTCTGTACTTTTTCTGCTGAAAGACTATAGGGGAACTGTAGGTTCATATGGAAATAGTTGGCCGAAATATACCAGTCCAGTGAAAAATTATGGTTTAGAGCATGTCTGTCAGAATAAATGCAGCTCGTAGAGCAAGCCCTGAATGGCATAATGGAAAATATTACCCCAGTTGTCCTTGCCTCTGTTGTTTCCTTCCTGCCCCCTATGAAAAGCATTCTCTTCCTAGACTTTACATTGTGTTTCCATGAAACACTTCAGTCTCCCTCATGCAAATTATGCAAACGTCAGCATGAGCACTTAAAGATTGTGACAGTGGCACAAAAGGTACAGGACCAAAATAGGTTTCGCTAAAAACAATCAAAAACATGGCAATGAGAGACCTGATTTCCCTGTTATGTATTTAAATTCTTTGGGGATAAATTCTGTTTACCAATCAACAAATCTGACATTCAAAAAAAAAAAAAAGTATCTGGATGTTGTAAGAGAGGTTGGGATGCGTGAATATGGTGACAGTGATGAAGCAGACAAGAGATATAAAAGTGAATTCATTTGCTGCCACGCAGCTTTGACAGCTGAAAGAATTTTTGTTCGTGTTTCAGAACAAACTGACCTTCTCGCAGGGGCCAGGCACGAAGCTTTTTGCCAAAGGTGAGTGGCTGGAAACTTCTGAGCATGTGTGAAAAGGGCAACAGTGGAAACTGGTTTTCGTTTGGAACACACTTGTGTGCTGAAACGCAGTTATGTGCAAATGTCAGCCTCTTTCTAACCAGGTCTTTTTTCTGTGCATCTAACCAGCCTCAGCACTCTCCGTGTTCCGTGTCGTGCGTGCAGGTGGTTACAGCTGCTGTAGTCTATGGGTGCGTTTTAATGTTTTTAATCAAATAGTGCTTCCCTGCTGGCCCTCTCATGGGTACCACTCCAAACTCTCCAAGCTAGAAGCACTGAGACCTTGGTCTAGCAAAGCACAAGTAATGCTGCTTAAGTCAATGCAACTTCTCTTAGAGTTTGCTGGTGGCTTGAGGTCCTAAATTGTGATAGGAGCCATCCAGAAACAGCTGCTTTGAAATAAGTCCATCTATTACACATTGCTACTTGTATATTTCAGATATCAATCAGATTTTAAGCTTGTCCAGGACCTCCTGAGGTGTAAGAGGCGCACGCATTAATGGCCTAAAATTAAGCGTCATTTGTTTGACAGGAAAGTTAATAACGTTAGTATTTGAGGGAACTATTACAGAAAACATAAATAGCAGAACACTGTGTTCCTTTTTCAGTGTCTTGCACTACTCCTGATGCGTGAGCAATCTACCACCACAAATAACATTATCAGTTCAAAATCTCCAGCCAACCATAAATCACTCCTGGGCTAGTGAGGCTCTTGCTGCACAGCAATGTGACCTCTGGCCGGGAAGAGGCTTTCTGCTGTGTCAGATACGGTTGCATTCGGTCAGAAGCAACTCCAGGCAGTACAGCACAGGGTAGAAATACTGATAGATGTGGGAAGGTGTAAATTCATACAGAATATGTATTGATGAAGTTGTCTTCCAGCTACCCAGAACAGCTGCAGAGGCCAGTAAGTGTTTGCAAGTGGGCGGAGAGCAGGTGCTCGGCAGCATATGGGTTATAGCTCAGAATTAGACACTGTTGATTGCAAACAGCTCACTGCTAGCTTGCGTTGGCGAAGGTAAACCTCTCCATACAAAGGTGTAATACTTGAAAAAAAATGATTATAGATAATGAAACATGTTTGGAAAGTAACCAGCACTTCCACTTAGAGATTTTTTTTTTTATCCTAAAAACTATTTCAGAATAACCAGTGTAGATATCTCAATGTAATATGAGGATATAATTTGCCCCTTTTGAAATGAGCTGGATGTGGAAGAGCAAAACTCCACATTTTTTTATTTATAGACATCTTGGTGGCAGTGGGTGTTGTGTTGTAACTGAGTGCCTACACGCTGTCAGCATACAGCAATGTGTTTGAGCTAGAGCCCAAACCGGGAGCTTTAGTGTTTTCCCATCCTCTCCTTTGCATTTTACAAGCTTTTGTAATCCCAATTGCAAAATACTATCAAGAGTCACAACAGATGGATAAAGCATTAGCAAGAATATCAAGATACTGTTTGTCTAAAAAAAAAAAAAAAAAAAAGTATTATTTGTTTCGAAATTATTGGCTAGGATTAAAATCTATTTTGAAGTCAATGAGAACCTACTGACCCTAATACAAGATGAACTATTCTAAGAGACCCAGCATAAACATTTAGAACTACTTAGCTATTAGTAGCAGGCTCAAAAACAGAGACGAAATAGCACATCAAACACACACACATTGCTGTTTGCATACTAAGGAGAAAAAGAAGGGTGTATGGCACACCAGAGCCACAGGAGAGCGAAGGTAGCTTCTGTTTTATGCTGTGATGCTGCAGCTGACAGCATTGTGCACCTAATTGTGAATAGTGTAAGTGTACCTGAGCCATACAGGGAAGTAAATAAGGTCTGCACAGTCAGGTGTGCATCTGAGAGCCAAGGGCATTCACAGTGCTGTTCGTACTGTGCTGAGGGGAAGGAAGGTTGTGCGAAGGCACCACCAGGCAGGCAGGATTTCCTCCTCGAAAATTTTACCCTGGTGAATGACACAGAGCATTGTGTGTTACACAAATAGAGGCAGTGTTGGTGTGTGTTATATGTGTAAATCTGTCCCAAAAGAACATAATTATGGATGCAAAAGTGGACATGCAAAAAAAAAAAAAAAAAAAAAAGCTTGAATTATTGTTGCTTGTAAGATTTTGCTTAGCCTTCCCTGAGTATATGCATCCAGACATGGTCTTTAATTCTAGAATCCATGTGCTGCTTTGGTTTTTGAAGACACTTGACATGCTTACTGTTTTCCTAGCCCAGCCATGGCAGCAGCCCACATGAACTCCCACCTCCCTGCAGATCGTTCACAGGTAGGTGACACACGAAATCCGCCTGGAACTGGTAATTTTTGGTGCCCTTCTGTGTTCTCTGGTTTCTGTACTGCTTTGCCACTGCACAGTACGTCTATAAACATAACCCACAGTCACCTTTTGTACTTTCTCATTTTCTCCCCAAACAAGAATGGTCTAGTCTGGACTTTGCAGTAATCTCTGATGTACAAGGCAATCTATCTCCAGTGATGCAGGAAAGGAGCCGCAACCTCTGTCAGCGATCTGTGCCTGTTGATAGGAGGCGCCAGGCCCTGCCTGTGAAGGAAAGCAGGGCAGAATTTAGCACAGACCAAGGGGGCTCAGCTGCTCTCCCCGCACACACACAAACCTGCTGAGCCTGCAGGGTGGTATCAGAGCCAAAACACCTGAAGCCCGGCCTGGGTTTCCCTGCAGTAAAGGCTGGTGGATGATGGAAACGTCCTCCTGCCTGCCTGCACCCTGGCCTGCAGCACGGCTCTGTCCTCACCCTGCTGTCACACCATGACATTTATCTGTGACCCCGTTCCTCATTTCTCCTGAGACCCCGTACAGCCCATGGCCTGCCTCGGTACAAGGGGAAGGCCCAGTTCTGCCTCTAGCCTGGTACAAAATCAGAGAGCAGCTGGCACTGAGGGTCTATTTGACAGCGCTTTGAGCCATCTGAGAGGTCTGCACATTGCGCTAGCAGCTTCTCAGAAAGAATAATCAAGTCCTCTAAGTGTTTTAGGAAAATATGGCAAGAATGTGAAGTCTTCTGTTAGAAAAATCGTTGGTGTCATTCCCCAGGGAATTTATTTATAAATAATGTTGCCTTACACTAACTTTCTGTGTACCTGGTCTTAACCCCATTCTCCTTCTGGCTATTGAAATGTTTAAATATAAAATATAAATATATTTTGTTATGCTTATTTACTTTGTCTCTTGCATTTGCAAAGATAAAAGGCTGAGCGCTAAACTACAGCACTTATACAAAAATACGCAGTGTTAGCGACTCAAATGAAATGTCTGAATTTAGGGTTTTGCTTGTATTTTATTCTTTCTTTCTTTCTGTAAATTTTTCTTCCTGAAGGTCATCCACATTGAGGAGAGCTTTTGTGTGATAAAAAGTGAGGTAAACCCAACGTATCTAGGGCAGTTACACTCATCTGATCGGATCCTACAGCCAAGTAGATGGAGGTGCAAGGTGTGGCCTGCACATTTAAGACAAGGCCTTTCCCCAGGGACTGGCTCAGTGTCCGTAAATGCTCGCTGCCCGACTCCACGGCTTGTCCCTGGAAGCCAATGACGCCTGTCACGAGATAATGTGCTACTAAACGGGATCGAAACTGTGGGTGCCCAACTAGCAGGAATCAAGAAAAAGCACCCTGAAACTGTTCAGGCCCTTTCACGCCACGTTTAGGATTTCATTGAAAAGGCCCTGATGTACAACAGCTGCACCCATTTAAGCACAAAGTGTTTCACTGAAAAGTGAGAGACTCCCATGCAGGGGAAGAAAGTACGGAGGTTGCAACACTCCCGGGGAGCTGTGATGAATTCAGCAGCCTGTTTCGTCTCTGTCATAGTTGTGAAACCATCCTTTTGTCCTCAGTGAGGTGAGTTTTGCCTGCCCTTGCCCACCCGTGTGGCTGGTGAGATGACAGGGAGCAGTGTCTGCGGTGCAGGCTGTGCTGTGCTGAGTGGAGCCCACATTGCTGTGCTGTGCTCACACACCTCACGGCATCAAACTGAGGATGCGGCTCCTGTTTCTGGCTCCTGTGTCGCCTCTCCAGCCTGCCCACAGGTTTTCTGTGGTGTGTCGTCGTTTTGGCAGTTTTGTTTAACCCTACTGGTCTGAAACTCTATGTTTGTATATAAGAAGGGGAGCACACCCCCCCCCTCCCTGTAGTGCTGTGTCCATAAATGGTATTTAAATTTATAAACTGAGAAAAATGGTTGCTATTTTAAGCAGCTGCTGCTGGAAGTCTGGCTCTGACCCTCCACAGTGAGGTCTAAATAATAATTTTTTGAAGTTCCACAGTGTTAGGGTTCTGCCATCTACAGCAGCAGAGGCTGCAAGCAGAGACAATGACATTGCACCACTTTATGTCAGTCCTAAATGTTAAATGTAATCATAATTCAAAAACTAAAAAACTTTTACATTTTAAGAGAAAGAGGATTTACATTGGAGGAGGATGAGGAGGGGTTGCTAGCTTTGCAGTCTCCTGGACATTTGGAAGTTTTATTTCAGTATTTGTTTTGCAACCACAGGTGTTGTAAAAAGAAAATTGAATTTGTCATGTTAAGCCACAGCTCCAACAGCTGTGGGCTCTTGGACAAGGAAAGGAGATTTCAGGAGCTAGAAGTGCTGCCTGAGGACAACGTAGTTTTAATCTGTGTGCAGCTCTAAATCAAAAAGACCTAGCCCTGCTTAAAGCAAAATCTCGAGTCTTAAACTTTCACTTTTCATTTTTCCTTGCTGAAACCTTGTCAAATAATCTCACTACAGCGTATTACTAAATACCCGCTTAATTAATGTGCCACGATTGATTGCTGCCACTGCTATGGCAGCAGCTAAGAGTTGTTTCCTAACCACCCGACTTTTACTGCTCTGCTTAGGAAGCTGTGTCACGAGGCAGTGTAAGTGACACCGCGCTGACATCTGTGGCAGTGCATGATGACATTTCTGAATGAATCAAAAGGGAAGGGCAAATTTCAATATGTATATCCTGGTGTGCAGCAGTGACTGATATGGAAAATATTAAGAAGCGGCATAATGAGTGGTGTAAGTGGGAGTGCTGTGTGTATGTGGGACTTTGCTAAAAAAAAAAAAAAAAAAAAAAAAAGCTTCATGCTGTCTGACAGTTGTTTGAATAAATCTTAAATCTACAGAGCGAGGGCTGCACCTTCATGGGCTGACTGATATGAAAAGAAAAATCAAACAAGCAGAGAACATCAGGTTTCTATTCTTAAACTCGGTACATTTTTTTTGTTTTCGTTCAGTGCAATGTGTGAGCAGCAAAGGGTGCACCTCTTTGTGGTAGAGACGGGAGGATGGGGAATGGATGTGAGTCCTTGCTCCTGCTGACTATGAGCGTGGGAACGTGCACAGACTCGGCACATAAACACTGTCCCAGCACAGGCTGGTGCACTGGGATGTGTGTGAGGCGTAATTAGCTGCCGGGTGGTTGTTAATAATGTTGTCGTGGCTCACAGCATGAGAGGTCATCCAAGACAACTCTGCGGGTCAGGCTCTGGGTGTGTTGCAGACAGCTCCTGTGAGAACCCCACGTGCAGGTTTATCACCGTGTGCTATCGAGTATTTGAGAGCTTTGAGTCACTTCTTAGCATTTTCTCAATCAATTAAGTGGCTGAAAGTGAGGAGCAGTTTTGCCACCACGTCCTGCCTCACCGTGCGCTCTCACCACAGCACATGCACAAAAGCCACCGCTTGTGACTTTGGGATTTAGGGAGCCAGCTCACTCTCGGCTGCAGAGATGCCAGAGCCAGCATCCCGCTGAGGGTGAGAATGTGTGGGTGAGAGGGTAGGATTGCAACACCCTAAATATAGATGGGAAGTGCCCAGCCCAAGTCTCTGTGGGACCGCATTCCAGCCCCTGACAGCAAGGCACAATTCTCAGACCTCGCTTTGGCAGCACAGTGCTGCTTTTACCTCTTTCTCAGGTAACACAACCCTAAAATAAAAGCTAGGAAAGCTTTCATGGGGATGTGTGCATGGCTGTCTGTGCTGTTAAACAAGCTCATCCTAAGGTCTTCCAGTATGAGTGCAGACAGAGAACTTCTAATACCTTAGATTTTTTACCATTTGTGAGGAGCTGCGTTTTGCCCTTCCTTAGCTGCTCAATTCAGCACCAGCTGTCAGCACTATCTCTGTGTGTTTACAGGAGTGTGAAAGACAGATAAAACACGCTGCTCTTGAGCCCTAATTACAACCTCAGCAAAAGCCTTACGAAGCTTTTAAGCTCTGCTTCAGCCCTTCTTGGTTTCCAGATCTGCTCAGTCAGCCGAACCCCTCGTCTCAGCACCTAAGGGTGCTCTGCTCCAGCCTTTGAGCCGGGAGCAGCAACAGACTCTGCAGGCTTTTGGGATGCCCCCAACACACCAAGTCCCTGTGGTTTTGCCCACTGCCAGTCAGAGGGGGTGAGAGAAGGGCACAAATGTCTGCCTGTTGCCTTCCACACCCCTCTCTGGGTAGCATCAGGGTACCCAAAGCCCAGAGCTCCAGTATTGGGGAGCCTCCTCATGCCAGTGGCTGGGAGCAGGGCATTATTGTGGGGCCAAAGGGGGCAAACACAACGTGATCCCTCTCCTTGCATGCCCAGCTGCAAACCGCTGCTTGGAGATTTCTCACAAGTGAGCTATCAGCTCTGATAACCACGCAGACCAACATTGCTTTTGCTCTAGTGAGTCAGATGTTAAAGCTGCTGATACTTTCAGCCCCTGGACGATCTGCAGAGGCACAGCAGAGTGTGCGAGGACGTGCTCCTGCTTGTTTGCTTTCATCTGCCGCCTGGCAAGAGTAGCTGGGTGCCAGGCGCTTCCCGGAGCGCAAGAAGCAGGGAGGGCTTTTGTAAATTTATTTGCTATTTCTTTCCTTCTCTGCACTATTTGTCAAGCCATGAGCAGAACCCTCGGCCACCTTTTTTTTTTTTTCTTTTTTTCTCAGCTTGAAGCATTAACCCTACTCCAAGCTGACGGCAAAGTTGTTCCAAGGACCGATCTGAGGGAAATGAGTGTGACTTGGGTTTCGCAATCTGGGTCTTTCTGCCTGTGTTCCCATTCCCATGGGCTTTGCTGTGGGAAGTTCTTTGAAAGGGAAAGTTGTAAGACACAGTGCAGTAATGGGATTTTCCTTAAAGGGCTTGCTACTGTGCTCAGCAGGATCCCGGTGAAGCCACATCCCTTTGAAAGCCATATTGAAGGGGATATCTGGGGACTTTGTACGTTTCTTCATTTTCCATTTCCTCCCAGGAATGTACGGCAATAAAATAAGGCCTAGTGTTAGGAAATTGCTCTGGAGTTAACTCTGTTTAAAATTTAAAGAGATTCATGAACATCTCTGTTACTGGAAACTTGTTTCAAATGAGAATCCATTTTAGCTTAATGTAATTCCCCAAATGGGCTAAACTAGGAAAAAGCTGTGTACCCAAGCTGGAACATTTCTATCCTGGACCGGGTACTGTGGAATATTTTATTCCACATTAACTATTCCAGCAAATTCTCCTGCGAGGAAAATGCTTAATGGAGCTGCGGAAAGAATTAAAACCTTTTATTTTCCAGTAAACTGAAGCATCACTGTAACCTCATTGAATCACTTAATATTTTCCCAGACATAAGAATCAGGAGGGATATTTTTGAACAGAAAAGTCAAAATTTGTTAGACTGACATTTGCAGATGCCAGTCTTTGTACCAACCATCCCGCTTTTTGCAAAACCTTATGCTCTATTTCAATCAGAATTGTCTTCAGAGTGTCAGGCCTGGTTTTGGTTTGAGAAGCAAGAAAGATTTATCAATAACTTCCCTTTTTATAACAAAAATATGCCAAATTTATTGTATGAGAGTCAAGTTCAAGCCAGGGTGTATTTCCTCATTTGTATCCCCTAAATCTAGGCTTCTTCACACAATGAGGTGTCTCATCTTGCGTCCCCATGCACCCAAGCAGTATCCTGGTGGCTGGAAGACCTCAGTTCAACTGCTCACCGAACCGCTAGTGCTGGATGCAGTCCCAATTTTTCAGGCAGCCCTTCTCAGCAAACACTGTTTTCATGAGGCAAGGACAGAAAACTGCACAGCTGGAAAGCTGATGCTTATTACTTCTGCCTGTTCTTGTGGCTTTCCTGCCACCTGGTATTGAATTTCTTTGATTTCCATGTCATACCAATTTCAGTTCAGGAAAACAGTCCTCCTCGTTGCCTTTTGATGCACCAAATCCAGACCAGGCCTCAGCCCGAGAACTGAGCAAGGACGAGGTTGATGCTTCTGTGGCCGATTGTTTGGTTTCAATTTCAGCCTTATCTTAAAGGCTGAACTTGAGAGGAATGTCTGTCTATTCCAAACGCGTGTTTCATATATATCTTATGCTAACATTAGCAGGTATCTGTATTTTAAATAGTCATTTAACTTCTAAGCACTAGCTCCCTTTGCACTGGATCTGGATCAATAATTTGGATCTATTATATAAGTATCATCACATCGGATATATAGTCAGAAAGAAAATTCACTGTAGCCACTTACAGAGTGCACAGGAATCTTGTACCTCACTGTGGTGTATTTTGGGTCTAAACCCAGAGCTGTACCACTTAACTTTCTGTATCAGCAGTAATGAGGGCCATTTTTGAAGCTAAGACTTAAGACAGAGTTGCAGGTGTTTGGAGGGCTTAGTCCCAGCCCTGAAAAGGAGCTGGGCGGTGCCACTGCAGTGTCACCTGCCAGGGCTGGTGCTGGCCGAGTGTCCAGCGTCTGCTGGATTTCAGAAAAACCCAGCCTGTAAAGGTTAATCGGAAACGTCAGTGCTGGCTGCACAAGGAGTTTTTTTTGGAAAACATGCGCTGGATGATCCCCAGGGAGGAGAGTGGCTGCTCTCAAGAAGGTCAATGAAAATAAAGTTGTGCTGGCAGTGCGAGATGAGACGTGCCCATCAGTAACTGGCAAATGTTTGGTGGCACAGAAAAGCTGCATTTCAGAGCTGTTTCCAACCAGAAATGGAGCTCCAAGATCATCTCACAGTTGCTTTCTATCCCTCTGATCATCTTGTATTGACCAAGGACATATCTGTTTCTCTGTATTTGCAAAAATATGACATGGAGAAAAAAAGACATTTGATACAGCTGACTTCATTTTCTCTTGCCAAGGAGAAAATATGGGTGAAAAGGATTCCCTGGGTTTTGCAAGGCAAATTCAGGGAATATCTTCGCAAGCTAGGGCAGTAAATAGAAACAGTAGTTGTGGAATCAGAGAAGACTGCAAGAATAGAAATAATTATCTGCGTGCATCAGGGCTTGGGAAAGGGGAAAGACCTCCTGCTTCAACTTACCCCCATCCCCTGGTGTTCCTAAAACTGCAGCAGGGCTCAATCACGGGGCTTCCTTGCTGCAGCCTAGCAGAACAGTGAGTTATGTACCCTCTGCCTGTTTGGGAGAGAGCAATTTAGGAGGTGTGGGTTATTTGGAAGCACATATATACTCTAAATACATTTTCTATGAAGCTTTAGCAAGTTTTAGGTGAATGTTCAAGCAAGAACTGTTAAAATTCTTGCTTTAATCAGAATTTGTTTGGCCTTAGTCAAACTGTGATTCTGGATACTGCAGAAGAGACCGTGCAGTCAGTAATAACAATAGGTTCAGCTGCTGTGGCTGAGTTGTGCCTGTTTCCAGTAAATCATTCTCTCCATTACAGGTAGTGCATGGCAGGGACAGAATATTTATAAACTACACAGTAAGAAATAAGCATCAACAAGCAAAATTAGAAGTAACATTCATCTCAAATATACTGAATTATTGATGATGTCAGTCCGATTTTATCTAGTTTAGGCAAATATCACTGCTTGGTGGTATCAAAATGTTGTTGAAAATGGCAAATTCAGGTGGTTACCTTAATCACCAGTAAAACTGATTTCTGGCAATGGATCTGTAGCAAGGTGTTATTCAATCTGATATTTGCCTTGTAAAAATCTCTACAGGAGTTTTAAAGTGTATTTCCTTGTTCCATAACAGCATGGGTTTTGCTTATACTGGAAACTGCACTCATCACCAGAAAGCCACTGAATACATGAAAATGTACTGCTGGAAGATATGAATTTGCATTGGTGCTTTCCTGGCTGTATTTGGAAATCAACTGAGCTGCTTTGGGAAAATGATGATGCTGTGCCGCTTTGTCCATTTACACTTTTACCCACTTGCATTAAGCCAGTGACTCATAGCAGGACACATAGCCAATGTGCTAAAATTATTTTTAGGCTGTATTTGAACCTTGAACCTCCCAACAAGGCTGAGCAGCGTCAGTAGGTGTTCAGGTGATCTGTAACATGAATTCATTCATTGGGTCTTAAACCAGCCAACAAGCTTTTTCTGAGAACCAACCCAAGGTGTCCCCTCCCTATTAAGGCATCACCGCACTCCCAGCTTTGCTGCTGATATCCACCACGGGGACGTTGCTCCCGCAGTCTTTGAACATCTCCATGTGCTGTTACATGACCGGTCTGGTCAGGTTTTCGAGGAAGGAGGGGCAGAAAATCAGCAGTGCCGTTTCCAGATTAATTGCATTCCTTACAGAAGGCTGGTGATGTGCCCAAGGAGGAGCGCAAAGGGAAGAGTATGACAGAGCGGTGATGAGGGGTGTGAACCTGAAGGTCGGTCACCCCACCTTCCTGCCTGTCTGGCTGTGTACTCACCAGAGGGAGAGCAAAGGCTCTCTGCTTCAAAACACAGCCCAGGCTTCAAACAGCCTTCCCCTGAAGGCTCCTTTGGCTGAGGGGAAGGGACAAGGACCCTGCCCCTCACCCATGGTCAGTATGTTAACGCTGTTCCCAGCTGATTCAGGCAGGACCCCTCTTTGAGCAATCTGAATAGTTTCCCAAAATAGCTGTTTCTTGAGGCAACCTGGTGCAGCAAGGTTGCCTGCACCCTGCCATGGTCCTGCAGCCATAGCTGGTGCAGCCCACTGAAAGCCAATATATTTTACTCAGCAGAGGGTTTGTTTTTTCTGTTTTGTTTTGTTTTGTTTTCAAGAAGCAGGGCAGAATGTGCTTGGTTTTTAAGCAGTGACCTGGGACAGAGAGGGAAAGGATGTGTTTCCGTACCCAGATGTGCTGCCGTTCCAGCTCTGTCTTTTCACAAATCTTAGTGACACACCAGGTGACCCCGAAGTTCTGTTTTTCAAAGGGAGAGCAGATCAAAGAAGCCTGTCTTTTCACAAGTTTTGTTGTTGGCAGGAGGAAGGAAATTTCAGCTGTATGGACAGCACAGCTCATGATACTGCAAAGGATTTGTCAGCATTGGGGCCACAGATGCTGCAGACTGATTCAAACTGCATTTTAATGACCTGCTAGGGTTCTCTGGCAGTACCAGCAGATGGACAGACTGCTCAGCACAGCCTGCAAAGTGCACCCAAGGTGCTGGGTAAAGGCTGGGAGGTTGATGTGGCTGGAGGCTGCAATGGTCTGGGCAGTGTCCTCCCACCAGAAGGTTCCTCTCTTCCCATAACCTTCCAGAGGCTGGGTGTCTGGACAGTCAGGTGGACCAGCCAGCTGATCCCATGGAAAGAAGAAAAACTTCCTGCCAGATCTGCTTGCTCATTCAGCTGCGCAGCAGCTGCACAGTTGCTAAATCAGATGCAAGGACAGTGAGGGACGTGCAGGGAGCAGGGATGGGGAGGGAGCTCTTCCCAATAAGGCAGCTGCTGCTGGTACGTCATGCTGCAGCGTAACGTGCGAACCATATCCTTAGTCCTTCTGAGCAAAATTCCCTGAATCTGTGCTGGTAGCAATACGCAAGTTCAACCATTGGAAAGCTCACGTGGGAATGCTGATGCTGTCCCAAAGCATATCCTGTGCAGTGTCACTCACTGAATGTGGCGGGGGAATTGGGAAGGATGTGACAAAACAGCTGTCATCCAGCTGGGGATGTTGCTCAAGGTCCTTTGATACACATGTTGACATCATGCTGAGATTCTAAAAAAAAAAAAAAGAAGAAAAAACTTAAATGTGGCTGGTTTTGGTAAACTGCTACTAAAATAATTCTGTGTATCCTTTTGTGGTTATATGCAAGTGGCTTATTCCAGGAATAAGCAATTGGCCACATTAGCTCCCACAAGTGCAAACTACATTTTGTTGCCAGTAAGGCAGCAAAACAGCTTCATTGTTTCTTTCCTTGTGGCGTGCAAATGTTGATGCTCTGCCAGCACCCTTGATCTGAAGGGGGATTCCTATCTGCTGGTGATCTGCTGTCAGCTGCCCCCATGCTTCCTGAGTGCCAATTCATCCGTGCTCCTCTGTTCTTTGTGGTGCTAAAGCCTCGTGCAAACCCTGCAGCTGGCATTGTTCTTTGCGTGTAAAAAGAACTTTGCTCCCCTTGTATTTCTTAGTGGTGGTGTTTGTAGTTTTATGTTTTGTTCTGGTAGCATCGACACCATCGTCCTCCCGCTACCAGGACGAGCACCTGCCTGCGCCCAGCCCGCCCTGCAGGGCAGCAGCAGGGCGATGCTCCGCCAACCTGCGCTTACTCAGAGGAGCTGCTGCTGTCTTTGGACGTTATTTCCTGACTCGCCTTCTTGTTAATGACTGCCAACGTCGTTAGTCACTTACTATTTCCTAGTGGAAAATATGCTGGTCTGTATATTGTAACCCTTCCCCTCCAAGTCTGCATTGATCCTACTCATTCACATACTGACAGGAATGAGCCCCCCCACCCGGGGATGAAACCCCAGTGTAGCAGTGGTTCACAGGGCTGAAGCAATGTTTGTAGGGTTTGTTCCCCTCACTGGTGCCCAGCCAGCCCCACAATGTCCTTCCTGGCTTCACCTGCCTTGCGTCCACCCTGACACAAAGGCCCTGCTGGTGTGAGCAAGCCACAGCCCATGCCAGGGGCTCTCCTCTCTCATCTCGCCAATCCCCATGCTCCTGTCGTGGGGCTGGAATCATGTTTTGGTCCAGAAAGCCCCCAGGGACTGCTGAAATGGTGTTTCAGAGAGTCACCCCTCTCTGAGGTGTCTAGGTGCTACTTTTGGGAGCCTGTTGTTACAGTCCAGTCACAGGCACGCTCCCTGCTTTGCTGCGCCAGCCATGCAGCACTACCTGAGGTCTGCTGGGTGCTCTGGGGTGGTCTAATTGCTCTGCCCAAAGCTGCAGATCTCTGATATTTCCTAAAATATCATTCTGTCTCTTAACCAAGTCCTTATGTCCCTTGTGGGAAGAAGGGCCCTGTCGTGGAGGCACCCATGACTGAATGCGAAGCAGGGCCAGGCCGATGTGAGGCCACAGGGGCTGACAGAAACTGCTGACAGAGAACCACTGCATGTGCTACGGTGCCCAGTGGAGCTGGTTGAGAAATGAGTTTCCTTGCATTTCAGCTGTGAAGAGGCAAGGCAGTTAAGAGTCACTTTCAGTAGGTTCCCCTGTATCTAGCAGCCTTGGGAAAAACATACGGGGAGATTTGCTAAAGCTCCTGTGTGTGGTATAGGTGCCTTTTCTGGGAGCTGAAGCACATCTGCATGGCAAGAGACAAATGACCTTTCAGCATGCAGGCTGCTTATTCCAGAGTACAGTATTTTTATTATTATTTATTATTATTATTATTATGTCAGTGTAGTTTGTTGGTTTTGTAAGGAAACATACAAGAAGAGAAATAGTTTACAAGTGTCTGTGCTCCAGAACACCACACTTCATAAAAACTGTGTACTCTCTTCTCCTCAGAGCCAAACAGCTTCAAGACATTATTAAGCAAATGTGACATTTTAGACAGGGATACTTTTTCAGAGAAGAAATACTTGGATGCAGGGAGAGGGGTGCCAAAAAGAGAAAAGAGGTTGGCTAGAAAGGAGGGCTAGTGCTCTTCAAGCCATTTCAGACTCTCTACACACGTAGCTTAAGTGCTGATCTCTGGAAAGATGATCTATTTGTCTTCTAGGTGTTAAATATCCCAATTCCACTGCCCTGTTCCATGGCACTGTGTGAAGACCCACGCTTGGTGACCCCTGCCAGCTTCAGGAAGATCCCTGGGGCAGAGTGAGACTCAGTTCAGCTGGGAGCTGTCCTAGGGTAAGTATCATTCTTCACTGCTTTCCAAACCTGCCTGCTGGCAATCGTGCTGCTCCAGAGCTCACTTAGCACAATCCCTTATCTTGGTTCACTGCACCAGCAGACCCTGCAGGCAGCTCTGAGGCACAGAGCACATTTAACACAGCAAGACCTGCAGAGGCCTTCTTAACCTTTGGGAAATTGCTCTGAAAAAGCTCTGCCAGATGGATTCTTCCAGTTATTGGAAAGGTTTCACTTCCATGGTTGTCACAAATAGCTGCCAAGGATTCCAGCTTCTCAGCTTTAATAAAGCATACACACTGCTGTGGGGCTTGGGGGTAACTGAAGCATTTCTACAGTACCTCTAGCTGCCATAGCTTCTACCAGGATCAGGAGTCTGGGCCCAACAAATAGTTAGCAAATGTTAATTGTAGGAAAATTGAAAGGGTGACAGTATATATTGCTGCTTCGGTGCTAGCAAAAGGCACGTCCTCTATTCCTTCCTCACTGACTTATGGACAGAGCCATATGAATGCAGATCTAGGTCCTGGCCCAGTGAGTTCTCCAGAGTGATAGATTTGGCCCTTATCTGTAAGTGGCTCTCCAGGGACAGAATCTATCTGTGAGAATTTGAAATTAAAACGAATTTGGTCTCTGTGTAAAGATAAACCAATTTATTCATACAGCTGGCTCTGAAGAGTGCCTTGTTTTTTCCTGTATAAAAATTAAGCCAAGAGGCTTTATCGGGAAAATTCTGTGCATATTCAATAGCTCCTGATGTGCTTATACAGGCACCATTAGCCTGTTGAAACAAGTGTTATCCCTCTAGCAGTACGAAGATGCAGCCAGTTGGATCGTGTAACTACGTAACTCCACCCTTCCAACCAAACAGCTCTTTTACCACCTAATCCTAAGGTCACAACTGTTTTTTTCCTCAGCTCTCAACCATGACCCATTTATGCTGCAGATTTTACTTGGCACTTCCACCTGGAAGAGCCAAGCTACACTGCTGCAGCATGAGCTGTGCTTTCCCTGTGGGAATGGAAGGATCCTGTTCCCAACCCCTTGTATTCCTGCTGAGAATACAAGGTGCAAAAGCAATCCTTCAGGCCACTGATGGCACTGAGTGCAGCTGGAGGAGCCCTGGCCTTCCTGGCTGTCATTTCTCTCCTTGCTCAGACTCCTGGTCCCAGCCTTGGAGTGGGTATCAGGCAGTGTAAACAGCAGGAATCAGACGCAGCCAAATCGGGAGACAGCTCAGCTCTGCAAACAGACGCATGAAGCCTGGGTGGACGCCAGGGCGGGCAGCCACACACGACAGATAATCTCCGTGACGCAACGCGAAGCCCGCTGGAAGCAGGAGGACCTCCGAGCTCCATGAGTCTGCAGTTGCCACAGCCCTGTCCTGCTGCAGGACTGCTCTGACACCTCCCGAGCTCAGTCCCAGCAGCAGCCCTCATCTCTGGCAGGTCCAGGCAGAAGGGTTAATGCTGTCAGCCTTTACAAAACGGCTGAGCCAGGAAGGTGCTAGCCCAGTGCCTCACTGCCCCTCTGTAACACTCGTGTCCTTTCACGTCGCTGTTATTTCAATTTCCCTTTGACATCTGTGAAGGCGAAGGAGCACACCAGCTAAGTAAACAGCCTGCTCTGCTCCTAAGTGCCTTTTCCATATTGGCCAGCCGACTTTCCAAGCCCTATAAATTTTAGATTAGTACCATGTCCTCTGAAAACCCAAAGTCAGGCTCCGAGCCAGGAGGCCACAGAGCTGCTCTCTGTCTAAATCTGTAATGCAGAAACACAACTTATTCCATTAGATCTGAAGTGGGAAAATTGGCTGGGAAACACAAGTACTAATTCCTGTCAATTAGATTATCTTGAATGGGATATTTAATATTTTAATGGAACATCATGTAATTGCTGCTCATGGGTACTTTGTAGCTGTTGGAAATTCTGATCTCAGTGCTTACTCTAATGAAAGGTTGCCAACAGACACAAAGGACTCGTGTTTGAAACTCCTGCGTAGGAGAACTGTTGGGACTATTTTGCCTGCGTTTCTTTGCTGGCCAGCTGTCATTTCGCAGCTACAGCACTGAGGATAAAGTCAATTAGTGCATCTACAGAAGTGCATGAGGCTATCCTCTGTGGGGTGTTCCTGAGGATGTTCACCACAAATCCTGCTGCAGAGACTCTGTAAAAATTCAGAGTGCTTAAAGACGGTGAGCTGATGGGACCATACAGCTAGCACAGTAACCCTCAGAAAAGACCTCCTACACAGTTGTGTCAGGGCACTGATGGCCTTAATTGTCCTGATCAGGCCCACCTGGGTCCCCGCCACCTACTGCCATGGGGTGAGGGCTTAATTTAAGCTCAGCCTTGATTTCCCTGCCCCTCCCTGTGTTGTAGGTGCAGCCTTGTGTCTGTTCCTCCCTCCTAGATGGATCTTGGATCTATATTGCAGGTATGTTTGTCTCCAGCCCTATTTCTGCACTGTCTGTGGCACGGACCATGGGTTGATGTTGTAGTCTTTCCAGCAGTCGTCCCCATCTCCTGCTGCTCCCTGGCAGTTTGTTCCTGGCATGCGTGAGGGACACCAGCTATTGCTGGACTGGTGGGATGAGGAGAAGCCATAGGTAATGCTTTGCCACCTGAAGGAAGATGTTTGGGATGTTGTCCCAGGCTCCAAACAGTTTTTCCCCACTTAAATCATATTAAGCCAAATTTGCAGAAATATATTTACATACAAAAATCCCCAGACTTCTAAAGGCTGATGATTTTGTGCTGCATAAAAGTCACCAAGTTGTGAAGTCCCATCCAAGGAACCCTTCCATGAACATGCACGCATGCCTATAAAGCCCTGCAAAGCCGTCATCAGCCTCCTGTTCTCCAAATAGGACTTTGGAATTTCAAGTGGAAATGCATTTTTATTTATAGTCTTGGTACATTTTTTGACCACAATAAACAAATATAAGGAGCAACAGCAGCGCATTTCAATTTGTTTACAGGGTGGCATTGTTTTCCCATTGGCCTGGAGTGGTGAGTCAGCTTTGCTGTTTAGCTCACCCTGTTCTCAGAGGTCCTCTCCAGCCTTTGGGCCAGAGTGCACTTGCCAAGGGTCAGCTGCCTTGGCTTCTTGTTGTAAGAGATTACTTTACTTGTTTCCTTCTTGATAGCATGGAGGGCTCTCAGTCAGATAGCCCTGTGCAGAGCAAATTCTTTAAAACAGGCTGTTGCCAGATGCAGGCATTTGAAAATCATGACCTAGTTTCCTCAAATTGTCACACTGTAGTTAATATTTCCAAAAATATATATATACAATTTAAGCAGAAGCATTTATGTTCTGGTTTGGGGAATCTACAAGGGGTGCACAGACTCAGATTGCAATTTCAGTTTTTTCTGCATAATTGTAGGGGTGAGAAATGTATCTTTTGATCTGAAAGCAGGGGAACCACTTGCCTCCAGCAACCAGAGCTGTAAGAAAAGCACAAGATATGGGGAAACTAGAGGCTAAAAAAAGAAAGTGATATATAGATAGTTGAGTTGCTTTTTGTTCGGTGTTTTTCAGTTAGGCAGGATCTCCTATCCCAACACTGGCTGTGTTAGTGGTGCACGAGCCAGCGCTGACTTCTTGGGATCAGCCAGGACTCGTGGTGCTGCTGGAGGCTGTGACAGCAGAGCTGGGGTGCCCCCCTACCACCACCCTCTGGGAGGTGTCCAGTTCTCTGCATCCTCAGCTTTTTGCAGCAAGTCCTTTCTCTAAAAAAGCGAGCTTTGTTTGCAGACTGACGTGCTCACAGCCTGTTCTCATTTGCAGCTATGGTTCCTGGAATGATGTTACCCAGAGGCATCCCTTCTCTTTATTTTATTCTGCCTGGGAGGCTGTCAACATGGCCAGGGGCTGGAGCAACTTGACAACATGATGAGAGTTTTGTTTAAAAATATATATATTTAAAAAAAAAAAAAAAATAGAACCATGCCCTGGCCTTACCTTTGCTTGCAGGATCCCAGCTCTGCTGAACCTCCCTCTGCCATTCCCAGAGCCACCTTTCCACACCAGCATCGGTGGGGAAATCAGCAGCTCATTTGTTGCTGTTGGATACTCATAGCAGGGCACCAGTTTTAACCATAGCTGCAAGGGTGCCCACAGTATGGAAGAAGCACCTCTTAAAGCAGTTGGTATGTTCGTGCTTCTCCACGAAGTGTTCATAGCAATCTTCCAGAGGTGGTAGGGCTCCCAACATGCCTGTACCAAACTTTATGATGAAGCTTACCCTGGGAGCTGGGAAAATAGGGCTCTTTCTGCAAACTGATAAAGCAGTAATAGATGTGTCCACAGATGTGTTGAGCATTTTACTGAAATTAATATTTTTTTGTAGTTGTTGATGCATCAAACCGTTGTGCTGCAAAGCGTACCCTTGAAATCAGGGCTCTCAGACTGCATGAAAACCTTCCTGGGGCCACAACACAACTTGGCTTTTGATACCCTGATGGCATGCTCAGTGCAAGCTAAGGAGCTGCCTGCACAGACTTCAAGTTCCACGTAAACAACTCAGATATTAAGAATATACAAGAATAGCCCTCAGGCAGTGATGCCTTGCCTAGCAGCCCCACCTAATTTTCCCCTCTGGACTTCAGGCTGTGCTATAAGTAGTTCTGGCACCTGCTGAAATTAGAAATGTTTCTTTCCCTGAAACCAGACACCAGCAATGGTTAATTACCATGATTGGCACAGGTTGATGAGGCTTTACTGAAGCCAATGAAATTTCATGGAATTATTCCTGCCCTGGCTCTGAGTCATTAGTAGGTATAATTCTGGCTATTTTTATGCTCTTCAAATTTTTTTGGATTACAAAAGCACTTGTCAGCCTCAACCTTTTTTCCTGGTTAGGTGTTGGGGGAAAGCTTTCTGTTACTGTAAAATACCGCTCAGATTTTATTTTTTTGTGTGCTTAAATGATGTAGATATAACTAATCAGAAAGTTTGGTTTTAGGAGCCAGCTCTCCACAGGTAAAACTCAGCCCTGGAAATCGGGCTGTGTTGCCTCTGTGTTTGCTGTTTTCCATGTATAGAGGCAGTATAATGTGTGTATTTGTGTATGTGTACTGCAGGGCATGTAAGAGCATATGGATGCATAAAATAGTTGCCTTCCCACAATCTTTGGGTGCACAATTAAAATAGGAAGTCCTGTAGCAAATTTTCTTGGTGTATGAAGTGGATCCCTGTAGAAGTGACTGTTGTGGGTATATATGGACCAAACAGGTAAATCTGGGACCTGAGGAGTGTGGTCAAAGCAGCTGGAGCCAGGATGTTGAGCAGCCCTTGAGCTCAGAAAGCTTGCAAATTATGGCTTACAACTGTGGGACTGTTGGAGGTAATGCTTTGGGATGTTGTCAATTAGAAAAAGTATCCATGGATGAAGGATGACCATGAACGCTCCCTGCTAAGGAGTGCTCACACAGCAGCAGTCAAGTGGTTTCATTACAGTCTTACCTCCACTGACACTGCAGAGGTTTGCAGCCTGAAAATCAAGTCCTGCTTGTAGCAGGGGTCTTGAGCAGCTGTGCTGCTGCAGCAGTTACAGGTAGCTGTGTTCCAGGGAGCATCCTTTCAGCTCCAGCAGCAATGCTGCTGCTGTTTTCTGGGTGATTTGTTGTCATCCCTACCCATGCATGCAAATTGCACTGTCCTAGAGATTATTTCCATGGGGAGGTAGCTAAAACAGGATGTGCTGAAGTTTATCTTCCCTGTTACACTTCCAGGCTCTGAGGATTTTTACTTTGCTAAAAGCAACGTGCCTGCTAGATTAAGAAGTAACAGCTTAAAAACTACCCTGGAGATCACACCCATGAGAACAGCTACTGCAGAACACCCCCTCCAGTGCCAGACCTTGTATCTGTGTGCGAAACAAACAACAACAGCAGCTTTGTATCAAAATAGTTTATTAAAAACAATAAGACTTCACTGAAGCTTGCTGTCCTCAAGACAGAATTATGACATTGTTGCAGAACTCAATCATAATCCACCTTTAAGTATAACACTACATAGCTCCTGTTCTCTGTGGCCAAGTTTTGCCCTCCATCTGGCTTTGTGCAGCCCTGCTGGCACAACCCAGCCCTGGATGCTCAGCTGTACAGCCTGTCCCCCTGGGAGCAGGGGGATCTCCCTTCCTCACAGCGCAGTGACAGGGGTAGCAGTGCCTACAAGTCACACACAAACCCACCGCATTTCTCTGCAACTGGTGTCAGTTTACACAACCGGTGTTAAAATACCAAGTGACTGATGACAGCAATACTGGTTGATGTTTAGGAAAAATAAATACCCAACTCGAGTTCCCAGCACTGCCCAGCTGTACAGAGCCACTTCTGTTTACAAGGAAGCCCTGTTCTGACCTGCTCTATCAACACCACAGCCGTGACAAGGACTTTACACTGCACAGCTCAGTCTGAGGCGTGGAGGCACCTTTCCACTGCAGCACTCAGATAAGTGCATAGCCAGCAGCTGCCTGGCACGCTTCGGGTGCCCTCTAACAATGTCATTCTTTACCATCAGCTTTCACTGAAGTCAGTAGTTGTCCTTTTGCACCATGGAAAAGGAGACTGAGTACTCAGTACCTCAGTCTTTCAGGTCAGCTGTGGCTTGCTTCCTCAGTGACTAAAAGGCTTCTCCTTGCAAAGAGCAAGCTCATAGCTCCACAGCTCATGTCCCTTGGGCAGCTCTGGTGATAGGTGTCTTCTTGCACAGTTCCTGGTAGAACTCGGATTCCAAAAACCTGGGGTACGAGTTGTTCTCCATTAAGCTGTAAACCCTCTTCTGCGCTGCGCTGAAGCAAGTATGCGTAGCTTCTTGGATGTTCTGCGCGATTGTGTTCTTGGTTTGGAAGTCTATGTTTATCTGAAACAAAGAAATTACATTTACTTCTGAGAACTTAATTCAAATAAATGTAACAAAGAATTTCTGAAGAGCTTTCAAAAAATCCTGTTACTACAGGGTTATATTAATTTAGTTTCCTTTAAAAATTCATTAATCCAAAACCCAAAGTAATTCAGATGATTACTATCTTTCAGTGCTAAACTCAAGCATTACAGGTGTTCAGTGAGACTGTTGGTTTTCCCCAGCTTAGATGGGAACTCCCTGAAATGCTCTTTGTGCCATAGTCCAACTTGGTGATAAGGCAATTAGTGGTGAGTTGTATTTGTTGAGACATATATGATGCATTTCAGACAGCTGTGTCTCAAAAGGAGTTCAGAAAAATAAAGTAGGGCTAAAAAAAATCATAGAACAGGGCAGTTATGTTCAAATAGGTTTTCTTTACCTCTTTGGGAGCCTCCTTCTCAATGAAGTCATTGTAGATCTTCTTTGCTTTTGATGTGAGCTTCTGGGGTGACTTGGTTTTCTTGAAGTCCTCACAGGCCAGCCAGAACTCGATGTTCTCCTCGCAGAACTCAGACTTCAGAAAGGCTCGGAAAGCAGCAAGACCATCTAGGGAAAGGAGGGGAAAAAAATGCATCAACTAAGTATTTCAGGAATCTTGAATTTACCCATTTATCACATCTGTTCCTACCGAAACACTTTGCTCTGTTTCTTATCTGGTTCTTTCTGGGATAGCAATGAAAAGTTCGCTTTTATGTACGCAAGCAAACTAACGCCCTAACAGCTTGGCAGGCTTCAAGTTACTCATTTTTAGATAAACACACAAACAAAAGCCATTTCTAGTCATTGTGCTCCCTTTTGTGATGCCTGCACATATAAAAAAATTTTCTCTAGATAGGTTCTCCCGTATTAACCTTCAGACTGGAGTAAGTATTTATGACAGGGCTACAACCCCCTGCAATACTTCTTGCAATGGAAAGGATGACTCAAAGGTTCAAAGAGCAAACAGTAATATTTCTTAGTCTCTTTCGCTTTGCTGTTGCATGCTCTTCCTTGTAGAGCTACAACAAAACCTGGAGAGCACTGAACTTTGTTGCAGAACCCTTCCCAAGTTTTAATGCGTCCGTCTTAGATAAGCAGAGAGCACAGCAAACAGCCTATGGCAAAGCCAAGCTAACAGGTACGGTTTAACTACAGAGCTTGCAGCTCCCTCTGGGAGGAGAATACTCCATGGCAGGGGAATTCCAGTGTTTTAATACTGGTTCACAAAGCAAGGTACAATCTCTTAAAGACAAGAAGTTCCCCATCGTTTCAGTCTTTTAAATGCTAGAGTTTGAAGACAAACTTACATTTGTTAGCAAGGAGTTCATCAAAGGCTTCTGCCCACAGCCGAGCTTCTTCAGGGGAAGGCCTGCGGAGAACCACGGAGAACATCAGCATCTGCTCCTCAAGCTTTTTTTTTTTTTTTTTAATTTTGTGCAATACTGGAGTTATTTAATCAGAACCCGCTGTAACTTACCTGTAGTAGGCATGGTGCTTCCCCCCCTTACTGGCTTTCACGTTGCTGGAAGCAGAGGAGTTCTGCAGGAAGTAGCTCAGCCTCTTCTTCCAGTCTTTAATGCTAGGAGAAGGGAGAAGCGCCTTTAGCACCGGGGGCACCCAGCAGAGGGGTCCCAGCCTCCCCCCGCACCCCACCGCTCCCCGCCGGGGGCACACTCACATGGTGCGCTTCATGCGGCCCTTCTCCGCCTCCTCCAGCTCCCCGCGGCGCCGCCCGCCCCGCTCCGAGTGCCGCCCGCCGGGCCGCAGCGCCAGCAGCATCGCGCTCTGCATGCCCCGACCGTGCCCGCAACCGCCACTGCCCTGCCGCCCGACGCGCGCCCCTTATATAGGCCCTCAGGCCACGCCCCCCGGCCCGGGCCACGCCCCTCGCGGGGGACGAGCACGCCCCCAGCCCACGCCACGCCCCTCGGGGTGGGCACGCCCCCCTCTCCTAGGCCACGCCCACCGCGGCGCGGCCCCTCCCGGCCTTTGGATGTGGACGGTCCCTTTTTTTCTTTCCCTTTTTTTCCTTTTTTCCCTTTTTTCTTCCCCTTTTTCCTTTTTTTCCCTTTTTCCCTTTTTTATTATTTCTTTTTTTTTCTAATTTATTTTTTTTCCTTTTTTATTTTTTCTTCTTTTCTTTTTTTCCTTTTTTCTTTTTCTTTTTTCTTATTTTTCCTTTGTTTTCTTTCTTCTTTTTTTCTTTTTTCTTTTTTTTTTCCTTTTTTCTTTTTTTTTCTTTTTTCTTATTTTTCCTTTGTTTTCTTTTTTCTTTTTTCTTTTTTCTTATTTTTCCTTTGTTTTCTTTTTTCTTTTTTCTTTTTTCTTTTTTTTTTTTCCTTTTTTCTTTTTTCTCTTTTATTGGAGGGACGAGTTTTGTGGTTTTTTTGTTTTTGTTTTTGTTTTTTTTAAGGGAATTTTTCAAGGAAATGCAGTGCATATCCCACAGGCTAAACAAGCAAACGGGAAAGCAAGAGACAAGGGTCCGCCCTCACCACACCGCAGGATGGCCGTGTGTTTGGGGTGCCGCTTTCCATTCCCTGCAGCCTGCCGCCCCTAATTCGGCTCTGCCGCCCCGTGCAGCGTCCAGCATCCCCATCCCGTCCTGCAGCCCCTCTCTGCAGCCCCTCCCCATCCTGCAGCCCCACAAGAGCAGCCACAGAGTCCTCATTTCCCAAAAACCTGACTTCAGCACAGCCCTGCAGCATCGGGGCCACAGCAGCATCCCCCGCCCCTCCCAGGCAACCAGCCCCCAGCCTGGCATCCCCTGCTCGCAGAAGGTGCACAAAGCCGTGCCAAGGCGTTTTGCCTTGGGTGAGATATACCCAGGGCAAGTGAATTCTGTTTGCTTTGTGAACACACCGGCACAGGGATGCTTTCCGGCACTAGTTGTAAGTCCTTTGCAAGACCTGTAGGGGCTCTGATAGGAAAACCAAGTTCAGTGCTCTGCGTGTTACCAAACGGCTTTTGCAGCAGGCAGCCCATTAGCCTTGTACCTCATACATCGACTTGTTACAGGAATTTATTACGAGGCTGTTACCCCAGGAGGGAGGGGATATGGAAATGTTATTGGCGTAAGGGCACCAGCACCTTTGCTGACAGGAACTTGCCAAGAGGAGCCGAGGGCAGGCTGTGCCTGTGTGAGGGATGGAGCTGTGCTGGCTCGCTTCCAGGCATTTTCGGCCTGTGCAGCTGCAGACGGTTTGGGCAGGAGCTGGCCAGGGGCTGCCGAGCGGCCCGCAACGTGTGAGGACTGGGAACTGTCTGCATGTGTGAAACTCACAGCATGCAGCCCCTGCTAGGCTGCTTCAGAGTAAGGAAACAGCTCGAAACTCAGCCCTGGGCATCACTGGGGCCATGACATAGCAGAGCCTATGTAAAGGAGCAAATGCTCTGCAAGGAGAGTTTCCTTCACCCAAGTGCTGCAATGCCACGGTGCTCAGTGCATCCTCATCTACCCGACTCATAGGTGGTTTCTCCATTTTCAGTGCTGGCTTCAAGTTTCTTTTACCCTGATTCTCCCTGAGTTCCTTTTCTTTGAGTATCTGCCCTGGACTTAGGGGTGTGCTACCGATTGTAACCTGGTGAACTTTGGGGTTTTGTGCTTGTCTGCTGGAGAAACGCACCAAGCTCTCCTGGGAAGCAGGATCCACAGCTGATGGGGAATGGGGCTGGAAGGGAAACTGCAGGGAAGCTCCAAGGGAGAGAGAGAACAGTCTGTGCAGGGAATGGGTAATTGTTACAGGGTTGACAGGTATGTGAGATATGCAAAATTGTTTAGAGGAAAACATCTGGGGTAGTGGGAAAATTAGGCATTAATTGCAAGGGTACAGCACTGGTGACTATAGGAGAGATGTAAGGAGGGATGTGCTCCGAACAGGAGGATGAGAAAACTTCAGAGTCTAGTAAGCTGCAGTAGGGTTTGGTTAAGCATTTATACTTTGGGGGCTTCCCCACAGCACACCTGAGGACCTGCTGATGTTTGAAAGCTGAGGAAAAGCTTTCTTGATGCCTCTGGGGGAGGCTGGCAAGGTAGAGCAGGGGCATTCCCGTGCCTCTGCCCAGCTGGCAGAGTCAGTGCATGGAAAACAGCAGTGTGAATCATGGCTGTGTGATAGCATTTGTTCTAAACTTTTTAATTGCTTCTTTCAGAGGCCCATAAAAATGGAAGTGACTGTTAAGGGAGGCAGTTATAACAACTGTGGTGTCTTTGGACAGTGGAAAAAGTGTTTCAGATTAAGAAAAAAAGCAGAATATGGAATCGTGAGTTCAGATGGCCTTATAAAATGTACTCACTATAACATTTGGTTTAAGAAATATTCAGATTAAAATTTGATTTTATTGGCTGCATTAGTATGTATTTTTAGTTTACATTTTTATTATGCTCTGGGAGGATGGATATGACTGTTCCTCCAGTAAAAGGGAAACTTCACAGAATGGTTTCTTGCTTCACTGTGTTGTGCAGCGTGTTTTGTGGTTCCAAGGCTAACCTGTGCCAGAAGGTTAAACATTTGCATGACAGAAGATCTTTTCCATTTGCATTTTTTTAAGAAAGAAGAGGCACCTGGCATCAAGCACTGTGACCAGCGCCCTGCTGAGTGACCCAGCCAGGCCCCAGGGGGCTGCTGGACATGTGCTGCTACCCGGAGCTTGGGCTCATCAAACAGCCTGTTTTGGACATCCCAAACCTAAATATTGTCTGATTGCACCAACTTCTGGTTTTCTTGTGTTGTTTTTTTTCTCCGACTCTGTGTGCACTGACCTCAGCTCTGTCAAAACAGCGAGGTTCTGGGTTGCGGAGGCCAAATACAGACATGGTGCCAAATCTTTTCCTTTACGCTCTTCTGAGGACTTCATCTATTTCTGTAACCGTAATCTCACTGTAAAGCAGCAAGGCCACTGGAAAGTGGTGGGGGCGGGGAGCCTATAGCCCAAACTTTGCAGCTGAAGTCGGTGAGAATTCAGCTATTGCCAGCAATGAAATCTGATGTCAGGCGTTTAATGACACAAGCTCTCACCCCGGAGATCACACTTCTCTTTGCAGAGGCTTTCTTGAGAATGTTCTGTTCTTTTTCTGCTTCTGCGTTTCCCACTAGCATCAGTGATAGCAAGATGTACAGAGGACTGTAATGTATGCAATAAACATCCAGGATGGAAGACGAGGTTTTTTCCGTCTTGGTTACGTTCTGTGTTGCAATAGCTGTGCTGATCTCTTCCCAGTCCCCAGTGAGTTGCTGTTCTCACTGCATAACATTTAAATCTGGGGCTGTGTTTTCTAAAATGCCAGTCCTTGCTTCTTCTTTTTATAGTGGAGATTTGGATGAAAGGAAAGAACATATGAAAAATACTCCAAAGACGTTATAGCCATGTTTTGTAAAGCCAGGAGGAGAGAATATGCTGTCGCATGACAGCTCAAACTATACGTTAAAGTTATATCTATAAAGTTAAATCTGAGGAACGGCTTACTGAACCCTTATTGTCTGTGACTGACAAAATAATCCTATTCAAAAGAAAGAATAAGCCATTGAGATATGTCTTTTTGTTCTGCAATATGTATTGCAAATGGTACAGGTGCATTTTCACATATTTTCGGTGTTCTTTCTGAATTTGCAGCTACACAGTCCTCACTGTCCCAGTGCTGTGTGTGTGAGATGGAAGCATCAGCACAGGAGCTGGGCGAGGAACGCCACCGCGCCTCTTGGGACAGCATTGGCTGGGCCTCAGCTCGCACCTTGCCTCGAGGCTGTGCCTTCTCTGAAGCACTCAGGATGGACACGTGTATCTGTGTGAAGACCCCAGAGGAGCCTGGCTACAGGTGGAAGCCCATACTTCTACACTGTGTTTTGGTCAATAATGGCAATCAATCATGCATGGCACGGTAGGGCACCATTTTCTAGATGGATATTACAATTGTCGCTCTTTTGATATTTTTGTGTAAGAGGAGTTGTTTACTCAAAGCGTTAGTCTGCTTCTAATTCCCTTGTTTGCGTTCTGACTTTCTAGTCCCATTTACAGCTTCAGTGGCATGTAGCATGAGGGCGTGTTGGTTCTCTAGTTGTTTTTGTTGCCGTTTTCTATAAATTGCTTGAAGCTTGTTGAGGTCAGCTTGTTGCACTCGCTGACTCGGGCACTGCTCTCCCTGGGCAGCTCTTCTTCACCCAGCACTATTTTCCAGTCGTAAAACTGCAAACCTGCAAATAATAAGGAGCCATTTCTGGATCTAAATTTAGCACTACTGTGGCTTAACAGTAAGACTGGAGCAATTAAATGTTCAGTCTTTGCTAAATAAAAAATAAAATATATCTTATTACACATGGATCTCATTTCACTTAACAACAAAATCCCGTGAGCAATGTATAAACTAGACAGAGCTCTGTGAGCGCTCATCATTCCCAGCTGTTAGCCACCTTGTTTTACATAAACAGCCATGGCAGCTGACAAAGCTTCCAAAATTAGAGCTGAAATTTATCCAAAAGTGGATAAACTGGGACCGTATGCCTACTTGCAGCACTGCTGTGATGTGGATGTATACATCTTTATTTATAGCGACACTGTAAAAAGAATCTGAATTTAGGCATTGAACAGTTGATTCTGATTCCACCTCTAATCTGCTTCTTTCAGCATTGGGAAACGTTGGTTTTCGAAGGTGAAACCATCAATAACGGCGGTCAGGACAGCAGCTGGGGTGCTGTCCTGCTGGTGGGAGTCCTGCTTCATCCTGCTGGAAGCAGAAGCTGAACGGAGGCCCACTGAAATAGCCTAGCTTGTAAAGGACAGGACATTCTCATATTCCTTACATCTTTTGTCAACACAGAAAACAAACAGCTTAGCAAGAAGCAGCGTGTTTTTAACAATGAAATTTTCTTTGCAGACACTATCTGGGTTACACCATCTCAGCTGAAGAGATGTGATTAATCTTGTTTGAGGTTAACGAGGTGATGCAAAACACCGGCTCTGTGTTTTGTTCAAACTGCAGTCTATTTTGTTTCCTCCCCAAAGGCCATATTTGTTAAACTGAGTGTGCAGAGGGACATTAAACAATCAAATATGTTTGTTAAATCTGGATGTGGGCACTGTCTTTATCATATTATTTGTGTGTAACACAGTCAACATGCAGTCCTTTTGATGACTATTTAATCCAAGTTAATGAAAGTCTCTGTAAGTGCCTAAATGGCATTAGTCAGATACTGAGCTAGAAAGTCTCCGTGGCTTATAAAACCAATCCCTTTTACAACTCCTACAGGTGAATGCAGTCAGCAACACAGTGCTGGGCAAGCTGAAGGTTAGAGAGGAGAAAAATTTGTAGCAGCTCAAGTGTTTGCATTTTTGAAAATAAGCATTTCAGCTGAACTGGAGACAAAAAGTCAGTCTTTCCTATTTCATGGTGGGGGAAAGTTTAAACAAAACCATTTCTTGGAAGGACTTGATTTCAATGCTGGGTGGAACTACCAGTGGATTTAATTAGTTTTTCTTAATGAAAAAAAAATATATATTTTTTTTTTCAGTGAAAAAAATATCATTTTCTTTATTTAAGGATAGTATTTTCTTTATAATATTCAGTGTTAGAGTATAGGCTTTTCTGTGAAAAGAAGCAAGGTAATGAATGCGTTTCAGATGCAGTAAAAGCCATATGATAATCAAGGAAACAGAAAGCACTGTGTGAGCACACCCACTTATTCAAGTCAGAGGGCACTGCATCTGAGTAAGGGCTGCCACCTCATACAGTTCCTATTCACTGTATTGACAAGAGTAGTTGCAATTTGTAAAAGTAAGCTCTCTGAAGCTAGAGAAGGCTGGAAGGAAGGTTTCCTGTGCAATATTAGTAATCCCACTGTATATATCCAGTGGCATCCTGATCTACTCCCAGTGTGAAGGGAGAGACAAATGAATGGTCGGGTGATATTTGTCTGGGTTCATCAAGCTCTGGAAATTCCCTCCTGGCTGGTTAAGGAGTGCACTGAAGAGGTCAGGCTGTGGCCAGGGCTGGACTGGGGGTGCCGACTGTCTCAGAGCTAGCCTGGGAAAGAGGCACAGGCGAGCAGCTCGACAGATTAGTCACGCACTTAATGCTAAGCATTGCAAAATAATGTCTCAGTCCCCCAACTGAAGTGCATTAGTTGTAGGCAGGTACATTGTTCTCCTGGAACATTTTTCTCATCAGTTATTTGTTCAGCATTCAGACAGCTCTTCGGAGGACAGCGGATCCGAGCAGCTTTAGGTGAGTCATTCCATGCGGAAAATAATGGTCCAAACTTTTAAACTATGTGAACAGAGCGATAAAGTCACTTCTTGCATTTCAGTGCATGCTGAACAAGTAAAACTCCCCAAAAATCAGTGGAGCTATGTTCTGCTGTTGTTCCAGCAGTAGACTTGCTCATAGCAGTTACTGCCACAGCAGACAAGGGTGACAGGTAATTTTACATTTAACAAACATTTTCTGTGTTGCTTACCACACTAGCAAATGGCAGTGCAGGACTACACATTTTGACAGGCTGCACTTAAAAGTCTGAAGGGGATGCACGTAGCTGCATCTACCTTACTGACTGTGTTTTGGCAAGCTCTGTTTTACATTGACAGCATTTGGTTCCGCTCCACATCGCAGCCTTCAGCCAGGAGCTGTGATGTGACCTCTACTTGGAAATACTCTGTATTTTTCTGGTTGCAAAGAGATGCTCTCCAAGGATTGACTGAAGCATCACTGACAAATGAGAGCACGAAACATTAATTAAGGTTCAGATTAGATTTTTCCACTTGCACAGGAGTGGCCAAATGTTTCCTGAGACCACCTGTGGATGCTTCCTTTGCTTTCCTCAGGTGCAACCCTGCCAGCCAGTGTTTGTTTCTAGGTTGGTGGCATCGTCTCAGAGATGAGCAGCTATCACATAGCAGGTGCATACTCTGTGCTACTAACTGTGATTTTATCTGATCCTTTCATTAAACTTTTCTTAATACCAAATTCTTTTAAAAATTGAACCAATTGTGTGGCAGTTTCTAAACCTGTACTTTGAAATATCCTTCCCTACTTTTTGTGATACGCATTGCTCTGAGGTGTGACGTGAGCTACAGTTCAAGTTCTGGGATGGTAAAATTATTTTACAGCTAACATAAACTAGTGTTAACTGCTGTGGATTTTATTTTATTTTATTATTTTTAAATCGAGTTGTTTACTTAACCTCTGCTTTAAATAAGGTTGTGGATTTTTTTTATTTTTTTTGGTAGCTTTCCAACCAAAGCTGTTATTTGAAGACTGAGACAGCATTCCTGGCAAGACTGGAACTTAGGGGATAAGATGGTTCAGATCAACTCTTTGGAATATACTTTAACATATCAGATAAATTACAAGAAGAAAAAGAAAGAAGAACAAAAAACATCTTGAGGAAATCACTCCCTGCCATGTCCTATGCTAATATCCACTAAAAACTAATGTCCATTATATTAATTATCATCTGGTTCCTTTGGGTACAAGATAAGAGTACATTTTCCTCCATTTATTATGGAATGATTATAGAATTATTCCTCCCTTGTATGCTGTACTGCATTTTCTTTATTTCAGACAAATGCCAGTGTTGTAACCGCTGACGTGTACAGTCAGCGGTTATGCGAGATCGATTGCACATCTGTGGACAAGCCTCTGAGAAATACAGGGCGCTGCAGGGGAAGAGGAGCTGTTAGTTCTAAGAAGAGATTCCATTTTAAAAAATCATACAAGCCCAGAAGCCAAATTAGGAGAACAATTATACAAGCAGATTAAGTTACAAACGGAAAAACGGCCACTAAAACCTCCCAGGGCTTTCAGCATGTAGGCTGAAAGAGAGGTGGCTCTTCCAGCATCATTCAGTGAAGGGTCCGTTCGAAGATGCTCAGCTCAAACAGCCATTGTTTTCTCATTCTTTCCATAACTCATTCAGAAGCAGCCCCAAGTTTATTCAAGGCACTGTGTTTACTGTGATGGGGAAGAAGATTAGGCAGCAAAAAATCACTGACGATGCCTGAGTTTGAAAGCCCAAACTTCTGTAACGAGTCTAAAATTGGACCAACACTGGGACTCAGCAGCAGAGAGGCCCCTCAGCATTGCTGTTGACTGCTTCTTTCCTGGTTGTGTGAAAGCTGCTCTGACAGCAGAGAACCCCCTGCATTGGTAAACTGCGTGTTGCAGCTCACAAAGGGATTTCTTTCAGAGTAAATGTCAGATCATCACCTCCAGATCAAATGTCAGATCATGTCTGTCTTTGGTCTATCTTTGCTGGACATCAGCAAAGCACTGGTGGGGTTAGTGGTTTGTGGATTTTTGCACTTTATGATTAACGTCAGCTGAAGGGAGAATGTGAACAATGTAAATAAGCATGTTGTCCTGGTATGTGCAAAGCAAATGATGTATATTTCCATTTACTCTTGAATCTGAAAGAGAAATTCAGAGATTGGGGGGGGGAATAGCAGATGGAACCAGGATGAACACACGCAGTCTCCTTGGTGTATAACGTGCTGGGTAAAGCAGTGAATCAGATTTGCAATGCACTTTCCTGAGCAGACAAGGGAGAGTCACTCTCGCCCGCTGCCTTGGCTGTGTGGTCCTCAGTGGCTAAAATATTTTAAGTGTCAGCTCTCAGGGGTAAGTTAAAATGTGTTTGTAATCAGGGCTGTAACCTCGCAGCTCATTTTAAATGTGTTCCAAAGTATGAAAACATGAGTGTAGACATGCAGAAAATACTGTGTAAACTGAATACTAACTTGTTTTTTAATATGTAACAGCATTTTAATTATTGACATTAATTACTGATGATAACATGGTTTGGCACCAATTTCTCAGTACCATCCTTGTGTTGCTGCCGCTAAGAAGTAAGAACATGGTTTCAGTCACTGCTATGACTTTATCTAGCTGCTGTTACTATGGCCTGAAATATTAACACTTGATTTATTTTTTTTAAATAGTTCAAATTAGAATAAATAAATAAATAAATAAATGCAAATAGAATTGGTATCTAGTTTTCCTGCTTTCCCTTTATATACAGAATGTATCATAATTGTATGTTTCTTATATAATTCACAGAGAAAGGACAGATATTTGGGACTGGGTGCAGAATCAACACAAGAAAAGCCTTTTGATACAAGAGGAGAATAAATATACGCTGGTAGCATGTTTCTTCTTCGCAATGCTTTCTGCTTTCCTGAGGCACAACTGCTCTGTGTGCATCATACAGGGTTACTACTTTGAACATGTTCTTACTAAATCTTTTGTCTGTCCCATGTTATTTTATTTGTATTTATTCAAACTAAAAAACGTGGAACTGAAATAAAAGTTAGTTTTGTTATGACCCAAAGCAACTAAGACATTTATTTTCTTTTTTAGTGTGCATTTACATTTATAACAGCATTACTAGCCAGCTCAGTCCTCTGATAGACTTTATTTCCAGTTACACTGGTAACTGGGAAATCACCAGCTTTTTATTTAATTAAATCCTCATATTTTTTTCTTCCCTTGAGGACACAAGACTATTTTGGAAAAAAAAAAAAAAAAAATCAAGAAATCTAAAATCAGGCCTCTATGTCCCTTTGCATTCACAATACCCCGCAGTACCGGGTAGAATCTGATGACAGCCTCAGAAGGCCAGAGATCAGCTTGCAGCTACCCAGCCTCTTGGTAATGATCTATGGCCCATCAGCAGAAGAAATCGTTGCAGTTTGCTCGAGTTCTACTGTTGTTCCTGGATTTAATCTCCCTCTTTTTCTATTTTTTATGTATTGGACTACCTATGTTTTAATCATTAGCTCTCCCATTTTGTGGTCGGTATCATTTCTGTTCATATTTCAGAATCACTTATTTATAGAAAGAAGTTTTATCCTGTTTAAGCGATAGAACTGTAAGAACCCAGTCTGATAACACTGTTAACAGATCGCAGATTTACAAGATGCTTGTAAATATGTGTTTCTTTTTTTACATATCATGTCTCTTGGGTTATATATAATTTACCTCCATAGAGGATAGTAACTAACTTTTGCTTAATAGCAAGAATCATAACTCTGGACTGCTGTTTGAGACACGTGTTGAAGTTTTACAGCTAGTCAGAATACCACAGAAGAAAATTTGTATGAGACAGCAACAACACTTGCTGTGAAGAGGATGTGAGGAGGTTCTTAGATCACTTTAGTCAGTACTGCATGATTTTTAAGTCATAAGCAGCCGGGTACTTAATTGTGCAGCTGCATTGTCTTTTGTATGACTAGGCTATTACATTGCAGGGGAGAAGCATTTATCCTCTGTGTTTTGTCTCACGTTTCTTTGCCATTAGCAAGAATTCACGTGCCCAGAGACTTTTCTTCCTTAAGATGCATGTAACCGTTGAGTATTTTCAGCCATCATCGTAATACATTGTCTGCTAAATCCAGTTGCCTCTTTGAAACACATACCTTTTTTGAATAAACTTTTTTGAAAGCAGACTCAAATGCACGTGGAATTATCCACATCTATGACAGACTGCAGTTTGGACTGGATTATTCTCTGAGTGTGATAACAACATTTTGTGCTTTTGGGAATTTAGGATAGTTATACATGGAGAGAACTCCAACCATTCATTTCTGAAACCATTTTCAAGTGAGAGTCTGTCTGGAGAGAGAGATCCATTTGTGTTGTTTACTTTGCCTTAGTCACCCTTTGCTCAATCCTTACATCGTTGGTTTTCCATCAGCACCTAGACAAACTGAGCTGCTTTTCTGCTAGTTTCTTAGTTACTGCAATACCACCTCTCATGGCCTCACAAGACATCCATTCTCTAGGCACACACTTAGTGAAATTCCTAAGCATTTTTTTGCTCTGGGTTTCTTTATCCATGGTTTCTAACTAGATTTTAGTCAGTAATTAAAAGTGGATGCCATTGACAAGTGTTCCAAGTACTCAAGACGTAAGACAAAAATGTTACTAAGCAGTTTGTGTTTAATGCTTAATTGTCGTTCTTTTTGGAATATCACGTTCAGAGCCACTTGGAAAATACAGAGAAGGTAAGTCTTGTGATTTTGTTTCCTGATGCTCAGGACCTTGTGGCACTTAGTGTTCTTGTTGGGGAGCAGGCTGGGATGCTGCTGTTGATGGACAATAAACAAAGATCCTCTAGCATAATACAACAACTGCACATGATGAAGGGCAGTCTGGGAAGGGAGCAGGAAACTGGTTCCTTATGCTTTCTTACCTATCTTCTTCTAGAGACACACTGCCGGGCAGATAAGGCATTACTGTGACCCACTGGGGCATTTCACGTGTCCTTATGAGATTTAGTCTGCAGACCACTGCACAACTAAAATTTTAAGTATTTACCCCTGAAAAGCCTACAATGAAGGACCTTGTATGTGCACAAGATTTTGCTAGACTCATGGCATATACTTTATTTGGTTAAATAGCACCATGAACATTTACACGGCTGTATAAATAATCACTTCCAGTTAGAGCTGTCAGCTGAGCCAAAGTAGAGATTTGAAGTGCCAAGGACTTAGAACATCTCTGTCTAATTTTACCCCAGCTCAAAGTATGTTTAGAAGATGAGGTATAGATAAAAACCAGATAAGCAAAATTATTTAGTGTTCTGTCACTTGTAAAATGTTTATCTGTTAAAAATATGAGGTGAGAAAAACATGTTAATCTCTTGCAAGAAACAAAACTATATCTAAAGGCTGGATGAGGAGGCTGTGTTTAGTGAGTGACAAGAGATGATTGCAAACCAAACGCTGGATGTTGACAAAGATCCCATTATTTGTAGTTTGTGCATGCTTCACAAACAGATGCTACCTGCAGAGGTAGAGAATCTCCACACGTTTTCCTAGCAGTAGCTAATTAGCTGGAAGATGGGAGTAAAAACATCAGTGACTAAAACGAGTGTTGGAGTTGTTTGGAGATGTTCCAGCTGACTGCTCTGCTCTTAGAAAATGCTGATTCTTCCAAATGAAAACATTTTGCTGGAATATGTAGCAGCATGGAGACTATAATCTGTGCTCCTTCCAGGCTGTTTTCCCACTTCGCCAAGCTCCTTGGTGCCCTGCCAGGTGGTTGGTAGCAAGCTGAGCTCTTTGCCTTTTCCTCTGCTGGATGTGTGGGGCCTCCTGGCTGGTGTGGGCATCCCAGCTCTCTGGGCTCTCCCACACTGGGTTGTGTAGCCAGCGACCGTATCTGTTCTGCCAGCTCCATCAGCTGACTGTGTTGGTTTTTCAAGTCTACCATTCCATGTGGTATCTTTAAATGTGTTTGAAATATTTCACTGGTTAGAAAGTCTTCCAGGCAGGTCCATCACTGTACAAAAACCCTAGTAACAAGCAGCACCTTTAGAGAAAACACAACAGATGCACTTCTGCAAGAAAAAACTACCATAGGTTCGTGATTACTGATTTTCAGATCAGGAGGGATCTCCAATGCTTTTCTTGTATTCTTTCCAGTTAACACTGGGCTTTTCTTTCCCTTAGCCTGAAAAAAATATATCTAATGGTATGTACTAAGTTTCACCCTTAATTTGTTTATAAAATTGTGGTACAATTGCCTTTGTGGCACAAAGGATGCTGAGATAGGTTCATATGCACAAAAAAATTTTAGTGGGTTTTCATAGCCGATAACAAACATCAGATGGAATGATCAATGTAATTTGAGGGGAAGAATCAAAACGACAGTGGAGAGTGAGAGACAGAGATGGGAAAAGTCAAAATCTTCTCAGTAGCCACCAGAGAAGAAATCAGCTTCTTCCCTTGGCCACCCTCTCCAGAGCCGCAGGTGATTCCTCCACCCATAATACTTTTCTGATAATAACTTCCTTCAGTATCTCAGTTGTTATCAAACATTCCTTTTAAAATTCGCAGTAAGCCCACTGTTTTGTCATATGTTTGGATGATTTTGTATTAGTCTGGTAGATCATTAATCAAGAATACTGCTTTAGCTATTTTACTGCTGTTGCAAGCATGAATATATAGCTGGAATGACAGAGCAGAAACAAACAAGTGGCCGATCCTCTTCATCAGAAAACAGTTCTTTATCTCAGCTATAAAATGTGCATGACTTTTTTATTTTCTTCTCTCTGAGGTGTACAGTTTCTCCATTAGAGAGATTTATTTTGTGCCTGGTAATTTATATCCTTGTTTCATGGATCTGGAGACTTTGCATCATACAAGGAATTAAAAATGTTGAGCTCAGCAAGTCGTATTCCAGGAAGAAATGTCAACCATAGACTTATCCCTGCTGGAAGCAGAGACAAGGTATTACCTCAAGGAGAAACCGAGGAGTCACTTATTCTTGTTTATCAAAGCACAAGGACAAACTTACCACGGTGGTGGGAAATTTGTATTCATCTTTGTCTTTTCTATATTAAAACTACTGTACTAATAAGGAAGGAAGGAAGAAGAAAAATAGGGCTATTACTAGACAATTAATTCTTGCAAAAGAGAAAAAATATGTTTACAGAACAATGTTTATGTTATGGGAAGGAACAACCATCAGTGACTTTAAACATTAGCCATTTCAGTCTCTGCAACCTCCAGATGTTCCTGCTGGCAGAGGCCTGCCGTTCCTCAGCCTTACCATTTGTGCATCCTTAAAAGGGATGTAGAGGGATGTGGTTTCACTTCACAGCTAAACAGAGCAAATGGTGCTTTGCTTCTGCAGGGAGTGGCCTTGCTCCTGTTCCTCTGTGTGCTGGAGCTAGACCGCATGCAGCTTCTGGGTGCAATTCAGCTGGCTTTTCCAGCGCCGATCTAGTGCTCGCTTGCCTCACTTGCCCAGTTGCTGCATACAATAGGAGAGAAACAATGAGAAGAAGGTGCAAGGGAAAGCTCTTGTCAGTGTTTCTTTCTAAGTTGTACAGGCTCGGCTTCATGTCATTATACCCTAAGGACCATGCAGATTACTCCTTTTTCCTGGAGGGAATCCTGTGCCTGGAGATGGTGGCATCTACAGAAGGATCCTCTGAGGGACAGATGCTTAGGAGGAAAAAAAATAGTCTTTGGTGTGGCCCTGAAAATCAAACTAACTCCAGAAAAAAAAGTAGATTCCTTTCTATAGCTGTTTCATATTTGCACAGTTCAAATGACTTACCTATGTTTTGGATAACTGAAGGAAACAGAAATCACTTTTTGTTTCATTCAAGTCAAAATCCAGGCCTTTACAGAAGGTGAAGACAGTACAGACAGTAATAATTTTTACCCACACAATACATATTTTATGCTTCAGATGACTTCCCCTTTTTAGTGACAACTGGTGAAATAAGAATGGAGCAAGTTTTTAGAACTGTTTGTCATAAGAATGAGGAAAAACAGGGTTGGGCTGAAGGACTGGATATGGTCCTACAGCACAGTATTTAATCTGCATCTGGAATCATGCATTTTCCCATTGTTTTCCTTGGGACTCTGTTTTTGTTTTATTATTTTAATGTTTTTAAAAAAATACTTGTCACAGTTCAGAGTACTTATGAGATGGACAGGTTTTAATCTATAAACAAAACTATGCCTGCCCTTTCCAACTTATTTGTCCTATTTGTTGACCTTCTTAAAGATAAGAAGCTAGCTCCCAAGAATAAAGCAACACACGAGAAATGTTGTGGCAGGAATCTCAGTGCAGTGCAGCCTATAAAGACATTCAAAGAAAGGCTGTCAGCACCAAGCCAGAGTTAAGGAGAGGGCTCAGTAAAGGATGGCTGATAGTACTTTTTAAATAGATCGTTGTGGACTAGCAAAACTGCAATGGCAGCAGGTGTTCATGATGATTTATGCTGAATTTTAGCTGATAGATGGTGTTGGGATTAGTGCTAGGTTCTGTAAATATCATTGCTGAACATTGCTTGGTCCAAAAGCTAGAATAACAGGGTCCAGTAAATTACAATTGGTTTTGGTATTATATGGGGTATCTTGGTGGGCTGAATACTGCAGTCAGGATTGAGCATAGGTTTCAAAAAACCTTAGGTTTGTGGTTGCAATGATGCCTGCTGTGGTCAAGTTTCAGTGACAGCGGCTTAGTTCTTGTACTGGTATGTATTATTATAAACAGGGCACAGCAAGTTTGTCTGGGGGTTGTTTGTTAAAAATATAAATAATCCATTTCTTCAATGAAATCTCTAGTTCTCATGTTCTCATGTTCCTTAGGTCCCTGGAAAGGGACAGGAGAGGCACAAGCTCCAAGAAACAAGAACATCTTACATTTTTAGAAGGTACTTCGGAGAACGCGTTAGCATTATTTTGCTTATATGCATTCCAAAATTAAAGGAAAGATAAGCATTTGCAGTACAGGAAGATCTTAAAATAATCCAATCTCATCTAGAAAAAGCGGAAAATGAACTTTGCAAAGTAATATTTAAAAGTTTTGAAGTCTCCTTGTATTAAATTATCCTGTCTCTTGCAGTGCAATACCCAAAGAAACAACCAGAGCTAAAAACGATGAGAAAGAATAGCTGCCAGACAGAGCAGCTTTTCTAGGAAAGATTCTTCTTGCAAGCTTGCTGGAAAAGAAGCAAGGAATAAAAACAAGAGTGCTTAAATGCGTTCTTTTACTCCAAATATATTCTAGAAATGACCTGCAAGATATTCCTTCTCTAACCTTGCAATGAATGTACTCATGTCTCTACAAGCTCTATCCAGTAATGTGAGAATTTCTGTAACAGGATAAGATCAATAATTCCATATCTGGATATTTTTATTTTATTTTGTTTTGTTTTACTGGAAAGAGGTTGTTAAAAGAACAACTTGGAACTAGATTTGCTTCTCAGTATTTTGCAGAAATGCTAGCTTGGCAGTGTGTGTATAAAATTCAAAAGAATATCCTCAATGCTCTAAGATTTTTGTTTACTAATTTTGAAAATGAAGGATGTGCCTCAGAAGGTAAATGATCTCAACTATTATTTGCAGACATTCCCACAAGGAACAGTTTCAGTGCCTATGAGAATGTAAACAGATCTGTATCATTTGGTTTCTACTGCTTATATATTTTCGCTTGGCTTTGGTAGCATAAACATTAGAGCTTTGGTTGGTCTACTATAAATGCCATGAGGTTGCAGAAAATTCAAAAATGCATTATTACTGTCGTGTGCTATTTTCTTTTACCTGTGTAGGATAGCTAATGACAAAACCTATTCTATTGTGTAGCTTTGCTACATGGAATTAGAGATATTTGTGCTAAGGTTTCTTAACAGGCCTAGAAGGACCTTTGGGGCTCCCAGCTCTCAAAAAAATTATGTCTGTTGTTCTATCACCGAAATGTGTGTCTTCCACTTCTGTCATAATAGAGTATTAGCTTTAGGAGGCATTCTGCATCCTGACTCTTCTTTCTTTCTCATGACTAGATGGAAGAGGCTTTATAAAAGTCCCTTTTCAGAGGGATATTGTTTGAATAACAGCTCTGTAATACTGGAAGAATTTTGAAAACTAAAGTGCAATGTTTAGCCAAGTTTATTTTCTGGACAGCTATTTAAGATGGTAAGTTAATACACTTTAAATCATCATGTTCAACATATAAATTAGATGATTCCACTTAACATCCGTACCATTTATCTGTAAACAAACGAAGCAAATGAAGGAGGACTGGGCAGCCCTGGCTTGTTTTCTTCACGTAGCTCTAGGTTCAAAGTCAGAGAGGTCTTCCAACCTAAAAAACACAAAAGGCTTCTTGGATATGAAGTGCATGTTGATGGCTGTTTTGAGGAAAAAAAAAAAAATGATTTCTGTGCAAGAGCTCAGAAATTCAGAAGCATCAAGTGGGTAAGGGGAGAATGAAATTTTCTAAGGCTTCATTCAAAAAATAACAATAAGCCAAGAAGGAAGGGAAGGGAAGGGAAGGGAAGGGAAGGGAAGGGAAGGGAAGGGAAGGGAAGGGAAGGGAAGGGAAGGGAAGGGAAGGGAAGGGAAGGGAAGGGAAGGGAAGGGAAGGGAAGGGAAGGGAAGGGAAGGGAAGGGAAGGGAAGGGAAGGGAAGGGAAGGGAAGGGAAGGGAAGGGAAGGGAAGGGAAGGGAAGGGAAGGGAAGGGAAGGGAAGGGAAGGGAAGGGAAGGGAAGGGAAGGGAAGGGAAGGACACCACCAAATAAATAAATAAAAACAACAACAAACAAGCATATAAGGCCTAATGGTTTGCAGGCTGGAGGTGATCTTCCACACCCAGAAGGTCAAGGTTGGATGAGATGGAAATTCTTCTTCTATCTTAATGAGAATAAATATTTGTAGTCTAGCATTGTCTAGGGTGAGAATTGTTTGTATATCTAATGACAAATAAAAGCATATTGAGCAATTGGATGGAGAAATTGGATGGGTGTTGCCATTTCTGGGAACAATCTCCCAGGCATGCCCACACGGCTCCCTCTGTGCCTCCTGCCTGCCTTCCCCTCAGCAGCAGGACACCGAGCAGGATGGCCACCTGTGGCAAAAGACCCCGTGGCCATCCTGGCTCTTCTAGCTCGCCTTCCTTGTGGAATGGTGACGGCTGGTGAGGGTAAGGCCCCAAAGCAGTTGCCACCGGCCATGGCCCCTGCCTGAGGGGCCTCTTCTCAGCCCGGCCAGAGGGAGGTCACCAGCAAAGGAAAAATCAGCATTCCTAATAGGATTTCAGAGAGGTTGTGAGGCAATGGCTGCACTGTGGAGAGCAGGGCAGTCATCAGGAGTGAAAACGCAGTGTGTTGGACAGAATGGTTGTGTATGACAAGAAGACCGTGCCTGGCCTGTGCAGCTGTGCCTGGGCTGGGCAGCCATTTTGTACAGGGGGTGTGCTGCAGGTGTGAGGCAGCCTTGTTCCTGGCATAGTGGACAACTGACTGGGAAAAGCCGAGCTTGACACCCTGCCAGCATGATTTTCTGCCTGTGTTCCTGTGACTGTACCTTTTGATTTCCTCATCTGCACGTTTGTGCTTTATTAGCGTCTGCCTTTTCCAAAAGAGACGGTTAGCCTGTTGTTTCTCATTGCCTGCCTGTGTGCACCAAAAACCATCTCCAAGTGTTCATGTTGTTTCCTAATCGCTCCCCTGGAGAACCTGTCAAGCACTGCTGGCCATCCATGCCGAGATCTTGCTAGAGTCTCTGACATTAGTATCACTGCCCTGTAATACAAGAGAATTTGTACTGCTATAAATATTCTGACTTCAGCCATTTAAAAACTTCTAAAAAATGAACAACACAAAAGAATAAGAATGCATGTTCTGGGCAGTAAGAAGCGCTATTTATTCCTGCCGGAGAAGTCAAAACCAGGGCGTGCAGCAGCAGTTCCCCGTGCTAGCAGAGGGGTGCCGGTAGGTGCTGCTGGGGTGGGTCTCTGGCTAAAAAATCTCCAGGGAGATTACTCTTGTTTGCCAATATTCCCTTACTGGGAATGTTACCTTAATGCTTGTGGATTGATCCCTAATGAACAGTTGTTATCGTAAAGGTATTGAGCCACTAAATGTTCACAGATATTTTTGATGACTGTAATAAACTTATTCTGGAGAAAGCATCTTATCACAACCGTGCTATAAGCTCTAATTGCAGTTATATTATTAATGGAGACGGAAATATGCTTACTCTTTTACTATTAAGAGAATGAGTCAGAGAACTTGTTTAACCCATATAATACAATATTTTTTTCCTCTTTGTGGTTTCCTGGCTTCACTTTACTAATCACAGCGTAAACACTAGACATATTTCCAGGTAAACTTTTCTGAGAAGTCTTATATGCATAAAACAGTATTTTACATTATTGACCAAAATATTTAATCCTCAATTCATAGGAAGAAGGCTGAAGGTCTTTCACAGAAAGGAACAGTCAGGGTTTGCAGGAACTTCCTTTAGCATGAATGTTTGTTTTTGACAAGCTTTCCTAGCAAACCCATGACAAAACCATACAGCTGCTGAAGTACTTTTGTAAAAACAGAGTTGCACAGGAGTCAGTGAGGTCTAGCTGAAGTACGGGGACTTCTTCCTCTGGATGGCTGCAGCAGTTTCTGCCTTGCCCTGCTTTAAGGAGAGCAGCTCAGCTGCCACCACCTGAGCCCCTTCTGATCTGGCAAGACTTGCAGACTATAAAGACAAACTAAAATGTGTCTGTATTGTGTGTGTATGTGAGGGGTAGGGGTGATGGTCCTCAGCAGTTGTTTCATTATCATTCCTGCAGCAGGAAAGGAAATCTCAAAATAATAGGGTGGGTAGCTGGATGTAAACTGTCCATTTAAGGAATAAATTGCCCCTAATAGGCAAAAGGTAAAAATGGGAGATAATTAAATTCCAGAGCACAACTGCAAAACAGAAGAATGGTAATAGAGAAATGGTAATAGAGAAATGTAGAATAAAAAAGAGCTACTGAGAAGGTCAGGAAACATATATTGGGTATTGCATGGTTTGCAGGATCCCATGATGTCTTGTTTTTGAGTATGTGTATGTTTGGAAGGGAGTAGGAAACTAGAGACAAGTTTTGGCGTGTTAAATTTGGCAAGCAGTTCCTTTAGGAATGAAGCAGTTAGTTTTAAAATGTCTATATTTACAGCCAGGATTTGCTACATAATACTGAAATGAACATTGTAAAATGAGGGTCATAGGAATTACTAGACTCTTGCAAAGCATGTTTCTTTTTCTCATAACAGCAATATTTTTCCGTCTTTTTGGTAGTGAAATGGAAATTTTATGAATAGGTGCAGTGTTTGTGAATTACACCAAATACTGTTGAAGATTGGATTAATAGTTGATATGTAAAATACAGAAGGAAAAGATATACAAAATTCTTCTTGCTCATCTTGTATGTCTTGGACAACCCACACTGTATGCAGGAGAGTTCCTCTGTGTATAATACATTGACTTGAAACGGCAATAAATCTGAAAAAGTTACAGTACAAACTGAATGTACTGAACCAAGAAATTTACGAAAAATGGTCTTATCTTATGTTCTGTTGTAGTTCAGCTGTTTCCGAGCTGGATGCCAAAATTCAGTTGACTAAGTGTTTTTTAAGGACTAATAGGATTTGGAAAGAAAATATTTGCATAGGCGTCAGATGCGCTTTTTGTTCCATCCTCTTTCTCTAAACTAATATTAAGGATGTGCCACAGTTACTGAAAGTTAGTACACCTTTTTTTTTTTTTTTTTTTTTGACGAAACTTTACTACATTTTGGCAGGACATATTGTAGCAGTCACACTTAAGAAAATCCCAATAGATCTTTAAAATCTCTTTATTACCTGTCATTACTAACACCTAGCTTTGTCCGCAATGGTTATTTAAATGCTAAATTCAGTCTTTCAACAATGGCTTCTCCTGGTGAAATGACTTCTTGTGATACCTTGTGAGGCTAGTTATCTGTTATTAGCTCAGGGAGGATTTTATTTTTCACTTTGCCTCCCAGTCCTAAGCTTCCAGCTTTGTGTAAAAAGCATGCAAATAAATGGCTGGAATTTAAGAAAGGGCAGAGTGACCGGATAGCTAACTAGAACCTTGCACAGTTGTGATTCAGGCTTGTAAATCAAAGTTCATGGGCGCTAATCACATGCAGGCCATATAACTATGTGCATAAACACAGACAAGGATCTCACTTCTGACACCTGGCTTTTGGAGAAGTTTGGCTCAGGTCTCCCAAAATGCAGCCTACAACCCATTGCTCCTTGACACTTTCTCCAAAGAGTAACCATGAGAGCTACCCTGTGATGCACCTCTATTAAGAAAACAAGGGCAGGCTCAGATTTTCATATTTTAATCTCTCCCTCTGTATTTCTTCTGAACTTGGAAGGAATTCAGCCAGGGTTCATTCGGTAATGGTCAATCTTTACTGGAAATTCGTGCTGAATTAATTGGCAGGCTTGAATGCTTTTCTACTTTTACTGATAGCGATTACAAATCGTTGCAATAGTGACCTAGAGATAGTAACTTCGGTTGTTTCAAAAAGTAGCAGATAGCTGTTCTCCCAGGGATACAGGATACCAGCAAAAAGTTCTCTTTTTGTTAATGATCCTCAATGGAATGGCCGTTTCAGGTTTCTCTAGTTTTTTAATTATGGTGTGATGTCGAGGAGTTTTGCAAATTCAAATTGAACAGAATGCCTTTTTTGCACGCCAAGAATATGTACACGCAATAACATGCAGTGCTTCAAACTAGACAAGAGTATGTATCAGAAAACACTATGGAGAAGAAATAACAGGAAAAATATGCAATGTTTTTTGAGGGAGATATTCACATCTAAAATTAGCTATCTGAGTGATGTGAGTCAGGATGGCCTCACATGGAACAGCTAGTTTTTCCTGCCTTACTGTAGATACAGCTAACAGCTCATTTAGCAGCTGCTGATGATTACAGTCATGAATCTCTATTGATTTGGGGCTGCCCTACGTGGAAACAGGTGATGTGGTAACTAGTATTTGAGCATCTAACTGCAATTATATAGAGATGATGAAGTTTCTGGAGGTTTTGAGTGGAGGAAGGGGATGTATTCAGAGGAAGGGAAGTGTTTTGGAAATTTTAAAGTAATTAGTTTATTTTATAGAGGGTACTTACATAAAATACACAGCTGAGTGACTTAGGAAGTAACAGCTATGCTGAATTTACCTATTTAATCCACTAACAGGATTTTTTGCACCTGAGCAACTGAGGCTAAAGCACTCCTGTAGCAAATTCCTGCAGTACAGATGGTTGGATTTACAACTTGCAGGTAAATTAAGTGGGATTCCAGTATAGTGAAACATTGTTTTAAGTATTCAAGTTTAATGAATTGAATAATTGCTCACATGTTATCAGAAGCTTCCTGCAATGTTGGCCTGAACCCCTTCAGGGAGAGGAACGAACAGAAGTTGGGTTTCTGGCATCCCAGCTAATGTCGCTTTGCTTGCTGCCAATGGTAGCTGTATTTTAAAGATTGTGACCTCTGCTCAGCCTGTTAGAGACACAATTTAGAGTAGCCAAGCCTGAATGAATGCTATGATGATGTTGTTCTGCGTATTACAGTGCCTAGAAGTGGTATTTCTCAGGAGTTGTTTGCAGGCAGCAGTGCCCTTGCTCTGCACATGTGTTGGGCTGTTGAGAAGGGACGGCACTCCTGCAGTTTGTTAGGCTTGTCTGCAGGGCCAAGAGTCTTGCTTCAGGATTTTTGCTGTGTAACTTACAACTTGTGAGCATCTTGAAGAATAGGTAAGAACCTGTGTCTGATTTGATAATAAGCAAGTCCAGCTTGCTTCTGCTTGGCAAGTATAAGGACAACCCATAGGTTTATTTTCAGACTAAGATATATCAGGCCAGAATACGCTTGTGTTGTGTCTCTTATCAGTTCTATTTCTTCTTTGTATTTTCCATTATCTTTTGATAAGGACTTGATTATAATGCTTCCCATAACTGGTGAGAAATATGCCTGGGGAGCAGGGGTATAGATTTGGACTGCTACCAGGAAGGAGGACAGAATGTACTCACTGCTCAGTAATTCATTAAAGCTAGTGCACACAGCAGGGCATGTGGAGCTGATGCTTACAGTTTGACTAGGAACATTTCTCAGTGTTACACGGAGATACGTGCATACGTTGGTTTTTTTTTGTTTGTTTTCACTGTTTCAGACCCATCTTTGTGCTATGTCTGGGAAATGAATCTCTAGCAAAGGTTTGCGTTTGCCACCTTCTGCTGTCTGTGTGTCCTGTACCCTGGGATGCTCAACAGAGAGCAATGCTAGTAGATCTGAGCCCACACCTGCTCCAACAAGCTTCTCCTTTGCTCTTCTGGCACTTAGTGAGCTGCACTGGCTGCTTATCTGTGAGATATGTTATGTTACTGAAGCTGTTTCCTTGGGCAGGTACATGACCATCTCAGAAATAAATGTGTGCCTTTTTTATTATTACTATGTGACACTTCTGTAGCTTTCATATAACTCAGTTTTGAAATCCAACGTGGAGCTTGGGAGCATCTCCTTTAAGAGCTGTAGCATTTTGATCACATTATGGCACGTGTGATGTTCAACACATAAAGTACAACATATGCTTTAGAATGAATAAAGGATGGCTTTTGTTTTGTTACTGACAACATTAAATGCATCAAAAAGAAACTGAGGCATTATTTTGTTGTATGATCTGTTACGTCTGCATCTACTGTGCATAGTATTGCTATGCAGACCTCTGCCTTGGTGAAGAGTGCATTTAGTCCTCCAAGTAAGAAAAAGCCATCAGTATACCCATTACTTATATTTGCAGCTCTGTTCTCCAGACTTGATTATTTTCAGATTTGGGCATCACAAGAAATGAGTTATTTACTCCACCCAAGTCATGTTTATATGAAAACTGCACTGTCTCTAAATTTGTACAAGTGATGTTAGGTGTTCCATGCAAACATGAAACATGAGAGTTTTTTTACTTTGTTTTTTCTTGTATAATGCATTTTGTAGTCATTAACAGGGAGAGGGGAGGAAGTTATATTACAGGTTCTTTCTTAGATTAAAATTAGGCTGCAGATGCGTTTTAAAAGCCTTTTACAAATTAAAGGGTCAAAAAAAGTCAATAGATAAAGAAAATTACAATAATGAAAAATGATCACAAAAAATGCTGATTATTTTATGTCTCATCTTGAAGAGAATAAATGTCAGACAGCATGCTTCCCTACTTCCATCTGAAGTAATTTCTTGATAACAGTTGTAGAAGATTGGTGTAGGAATGTTTTTGATACTGCAAATGTATACAAAATAATATTATGTATGCCTTTTACATCAAAGAAACCAACCTGGGCTTAACAAATTACTCTTCTTGCTAGCCTTCCTTGAAGCAATTTGGCACTTGCTTTATTAGCTGAAGTTTGACATAATTATGTTTTTTGATATATTGCTACTATGTCATAGGAGATAGTATCTGAAAAAGCAAAACAGGGCAACAATAAGTGTCACAGAGAATTAATGTTCCGGTTATAAATCTGCAAGCAAATCTGAACAGTCTGTTCTAAGATATTTTGTACTTCTGTCCAAGACAGAAAAGCAGTGTTGGTAGGCTGCTGAAAGTTGTGTTTGTGTGTATGGTGTGTGAATGTGTGGTTATTTTGTGTTTTATATCCAGACTGATCTGAATGTGGTCTGAAGTTGGTACAGCATTGCTGGTCATTACGAGGCTAATGTGGAACTAATTGCTGGCTTTAATTTTATGTTGGAGATCAGGCTTGATGTTCCCATCCTATCTTTTATGAGTGATTTTTTTTTGCAAAACTCATCTCACAAATTGCCTTTAATTTCTTTTATAAAATAAAAATGAAGCTTTCTTAATCTACCAGGAGACCAGAAGGATTTAGATAGCTAGTGACCATTAACACCACACCCTGGGTGAAGCTGGATTAAAACCTCTCCATCTCTAAACTCTGCCTTTTTGAATTTCTCTCTTCTTGAGAGAGAGGATTTTTCACCTCTTCCTGTTCTAAAGTACTTTCAAAGATACATTTTCACACTTTCTTTCCAGAAGCTAGAAAGAAAACGTGGCTTAAAATGTAACCCCAAATTGATTGATCAAAAAATTTCCTTGTATTATTTCAGTTTTACCATGGGCTTGGTGTACTAACAGGGCACACATTGTGGCTTGGACACAGTAGGAAAGGAAAGAAGATAAAAGCACCCACCACTTACTCCTCTTGACGGTAATCCTGGACGGGGAGGAGGAGGGTTGTCTCTCAGCAGGCTGGCCTTTGCTGAGGTGTTGCACGTGGCTCTGCTCAGCTCCGGGAGCTGTGTGATGCAGCTGTGCAGTGCAGCCCTATGCACTGGGGGAAGCAAGCAAAAGTTCCCACTGCAGAGATTCTCCTGAAGTAGCAATGTTGGTGGAGAGGGGTGTGTAATTTTTACATCATTACTTCTACAACACAATTTAAAGCAATACAGAAGCCGCCCTTCTGTTTGCCAGCTGTCACCTTCCCTTGTCACCTTCTGGTTCCTTTCCTTGATAAAAGAAAGTTATCTGTATGAACAAGGCTCGCTAATCTCACCAGGTAGCAAGTGCTCTTTCTCCTGCAGCTGAGACTTTGAGAATTTTTTGCCTTACCCCAACAGAAAACCTGACAGAGATCACGAGTGGTCTTCTGAAGGCGCCACTGAATAAATGTTTGTGGTACAGGTAGGTTCCCTGAATGTGTTGTGCTCTTTCCAAGTATACCAGAGGAAGTATGCCTCATCGACTAGGGACATCTGTGGTTCTACTGAAAGACAGAAGAATGAATAAACAGAACAATTTATTTAAACAAAAAGGGGGGGGGAAAAAAAAAAAAACCTTTCTCCCAGGTGCCAGAAGCAGTGCTATTTGCTTCTATCTTCTATTTGCACAGTACCAATGTTTGATACCAATTATAGCAGTAAGTAGGTGTTGCCCGTTTCACTCCTGTTATTAGCTTTTCTGTTCCGAGTTTCCTAGTCCGTGTAGGATTGCCTGGGAATGCTAGGTTCATTCTCGTGGTGAATTCATTGCAGTCAGTTGATTTCTGAGTAGGGTTGTGGCCTGTATCTGATAGAAGAGAGATCAGCAGTGTTGTGTTATGCATGATGAGGAAATAACAAGGGCAATCTCTTTATCTCATCTGAGTGTCTGGAGAGGATTCTTATTTGTGCCTGTCTGATTCTTTAAACTTCCGCACTTAAACACGAGGCTGATCTTCTCCTCAATTACACATCTCATTTGCTGTTGGATTATTTTCTAAATAAATTTGATAAACCTATGTAGTAATTGTGCTCTTGTTTTCCACTTATGCCTTTGATTTCCCGTTATTTTCATTGAAAGACTTGATGACATGAGAAGGGAGCTAGAGCCATTCAGCAGATCCATATGATAAATAACAGAACACTTTACTTACGGCAAGTATCACTTGGAGATACGTAATTTAAAGATGTAGCTGATGAACTTCAGCTTTCTTGTCCTTCCTTCCCGTATTCATCTATAGACCTGCAAACAAGTTTCTTAAAAACAACCGTTGTAAGGTTGGTTTCTTGTCTTATTCCAGTCCGTTTCCATAAACAAACCCAAAGCAAAATTCATGTGGCTTTTAGCTGCAAGCTTTCACTCTTGTCAAAAATAAAAAGTTGAACGCTTCTCATGAAGCTGAACACATCAGCTGCCCTGGCTACAAACCCTGTGTGGTATATAGGAGACCTCGCTCCAAAACCCACCTTTCTTCTTTCTTTCCTTTTTCCCTCCTCTCCTGTTCTCCAGAAGTCTGACTAAAGCAGCAGACTGTTGCTTAGCTTTGTGCAAATGAACTTATCAGTCATTTTTTTCCATACAACATTTGAGGGTGCTGATTAAATGGCCATTTCAACCAGGTTTTTGTCTGGATGTGAAGACACACTGGAATAACCTAAAGGTGGCTTTAGAAATTTGAGGTGTCTACTCTGGGTTTTGAATGAGGCACGGGAAGGACTGGCAGCTAGTCATTGCCTGTGGTATGACTCCTGAAAAATGCAAAACTGACAGGTGTCATTCCTAGCTTGCACTCAGCCTTAGTTAAACATTGGTTTAACTCATTGGTTAACTTCATTAACTCTTTCTTAATGAACCTTTTGGTAATTCATAATTGTGCTTTGTGAGATGGCCTGGACAGTTTGTGCTTTACAGGAGAAGCTTTTCTGATACTGATGTTGTGATCACAGTGCTCATCTCCATCAGCAAGTGAGGATGAAATCAGGTGTTCCCAGCAGCCTGAGTGAGCCCTGGGAAAAACATGCAGCTAAAACTAAGCAAAAGTAAGAGCCTCAGCCACTACCGGTGTCCTGAGCAATGTCTATTTTATTTGATTTTGAAATAGCTGGTTTTCGAGACTAAACAAAAACCTGCTTCATAAAGGCTAGTTTATTTCTGTTGCTAACATTGGGTCTATGCTGAGCTCGTTCTGGGTCTTGGATTATTTTCTGATCTGCTGCTGATAAACCATAATTTTGGAACTAGTGCACCAAATAACATATAATAACAAATAATTGATTAACTGAAAAGTCTGCTGTGCAGTAGTCATGTTCTCTTTTTTCCATTGTTGAGCCAGCACTATGAAATACTACTTTACTGTAAGGGTATGTTACCATCTAATGTTTTGTTCATTTATCCAGTGTCAGATGGTTGAGTTTTTCAGCAGCATTACCACGTGGAACTCTCCGGTTTTCTTGATTTTCATCCTCTTAACTAATTATTCCACGTCACCAACACAATGACTCACCTAATATGCTGAAATTATTTGGTAATATTCCTGGAACACTGTTTTAAACAGTCTTTCTGAGAAGTTGCCAACTAATACTGACATACTCTTACTCAGCAGATCTACTCCTCTTACTCATTAAAACTTATTCCAGTTGACACTAGAGGCAGCATGGTCCTTGCTACTTTTTGTTCCTGGTAAGCTTTTGGTCAAATACATCACTTTCCAGATCTGTTGTATCACAGTGCCAGATCTGTGTGGAAAATTTGCTCTCTTCAGACATCTCCAACAAGAAAAGTGATCCCCAGTGACACTGCAGTAAAGTTTAATCCCGTTCCCTCAAAACTGCAGAATTTATGCACACAGACAGGAGAGGAGGATATAAAAGGATGGCAAGGTGACTTACGTGACTTTGTGTGAGTAAAGCATTAGAAAAAAATCCATGTGTATTACCTTGCATCTTGGAAATAGCACTGTCTAACCTATTTGTTGGTGCAAATTCCAGCAACGGGCAGACAGATTCATAACAAGTGCTCTGGATTTTACAAGGCTGATACGGCCAGTTCTGTGTTCTGCTCCCCCTCCCTGTGAGCAATACAGGAACAATTGATTATGCAAAAAGTTCTGGAGTTGTAATTTCTTGGATGAGGGTTGTCTGGTGGCAACAACTGTTGCCAAAGCAAAACCCTGTGTTTTGCACATCTCTTTAAAGAGATTTAGACACCTCTCTTTAAATTGTTCCTGGAAAACTGGTGGTGGAAGGTATTGTTTTGCAATCGGCCAGTTATAAGCTTGCATGCTTTCCAGCTGTATAGCCTCTGTGAAGAAAAGGATCATTTCTGAAAAATCACTTCAAGACCTCTATTGGTAAATCAATGTGATTTCTGGCTCCTCACCAAACCTCAAGGTTGCATCATTCCATTTGGAGTACGCCTTGCTAATGAGGATGCTGTATTGTCGCATGTTGTCTCTTCTAACTGGAATAAGTGTGATTTTTTATTTATTTTTTTTTAAGAATTATTGGATTTTTCTTTTTTTAGTGATGCTGAATGAAGGGCTCAGTAGGTAGCTGATATTCCAAAACACCTAAGCATCATACACATACAGTTTTGAAGAGCAAACGAACATGTAAAAGTTACTGAACTTCTGTGAGCAGTACTTAATTAGCTAATAGCTAGATTTGAAGGGTAATTTGCAGATGATTTAACTGCCCTTTTTTTCCCTTTCATTCTTTATACTGGCAGCTACGGATGAGACAGGGGAAAGGCTTTATGCCAAGCACTAACCATGCTTTGCCATATGATGAGGGACCAAGTTGGTTTTATGTTGTTGGTCATCAGATCATGCAGAAGAGCACCCAGTCAGCAGGCTGGGTGCTCAGAGATGTTGGGAATTCACCTCTCCTCTGTGCCACCACCTGCAATAACACTGACTAGATGAGACAGGCTGGAAGAGCTGTGTTGGAAGTACATCTTATCTTCCTGCTAGAGGAAATTAATGTCCTTCAAGTAATGACTTGAAGGGAACTGTTCAGCTGGCCACATCTAGAGGAGTTATACAAATATGAATTATTTGAATACAAATTATGAAAAATTCCCTTCCAGCTGTTTTCCTTCCTTCAGATAAGGGGCCCTAAACTGACTTAGTATGCTCATCAGCATGGGATGTTATTTCTTCTGATATTGCTGCTTGCTGTATTTTTTTTATTACTATTTTTATTTAGAAAGTAAAAGAAGCTTATCAATACTTCCTGGAGGGACAGAATTGCAATTCCAATTTGTGTAAAATTCCATCAGTTGTCTATTTATAGACAACACTTTTCATGCTCTTATTTAGCTTATTTTAGTTCATGTTGGAACTTCAAAAAAATATTTTTATATTATTTCCCCCTTCTTTACACTTATCTCAGTGCTAATTCATTCATTTGTGACTAATAGCTGGCTGGTTTCCAGAATTCAGAAATCTCTAAAGAAACCTGAGACAGAGCCACATTGTTTACAGTAGTGGGAATAAATAAGTGGCATCTCTCGTGGTAGCAACTTTTTAAATTACTAAAAGGGAACACAAGTGACACAGCTTAATGAATATTTATTAATGTGCTAGAACAGGATGAGCTGCTTGATTGGCTGCTGTGCGTTCTGTAACGTGCACGTACCCATTACGGTTTTGGCAATATCAGCTATTAGCCATGTCACCTTCCTTTCGTTAAACAAACTGCTGTCTTCACAAAGGGGAGGTAAATATGAATTTTTCACTGTGAATGGCTTGCTGGGGTTGCCTCATGTGGCCAAGACTGTGACAAGACCAAGGACAAGTGTAGCTTTTGGCAGGTTTCCAGTTTAACTTGGACTGAGGCAGAAAAGCAACTTTTAAGTGCTTTTAGGAGTTCCTTATCAGTAATGAGAAAAGAATTCCTATAAGGAAGCTGTCAAGGTTTAACAAGTTTTAGGCCTTTTAATGTGAGGTAGAAAATTCTAAGAATTAGACTTGGACAGTTGTACAGAGTATCTTCAGATATTTTTTTTAGCTTGGTTCATTAACTGAGCCCTGCACAATCCTGACACTTCAATTAAAAGCACAGGCATCAAACGCACCTCTAAAATTTGAACAGTCTTCTGCCTCTTATTTTTTTTTTTTTTAGTTTCTATCAAGATAGCCTATATATAAAGAAATTGAAATAAAAATTAGTTGCTACTCAGAACAGTTAGTGTGAGCAACAGTAAGAGAAGCTCCTTGTCCATTTTCTACACAGGGGCTCAGTCCTCCCTGGGTGAGTGATCTCTGCCTGGTGACTGCAAGCTGATGAAGGCACAGCTCAGTGCCCTAGCACGTGTGATGCCTTGGTGTTTTTGAACATCCAGATCTGCTTTGTGAGAGCGGTGTGAATGTTGGGTCAGCAATGAGCTGTGCTTCGTGAAAAGGGCTATGCAGACTCAAGGCTGGGGGCTGGAATACCTCCTCTGCAGCTTCAGGTCATGTCACCTGTAGACTGGCCCCCCTAGCTGGTAATTCTGCTGCATTTTGGAAAGGAGGAATCACTGTCTGGTCCTCTTACTGTAGGGTATGAGTCTTGGGCTTAGTCTCCTCAAAGTGTCATGGAGGCCTGTATTTCAGTCCTTTCCTTGGTATGTTAAGTGTCAGCGAGGGATGCCTTGCAGAGGAGAAAACGGGCCTACAGGCCCAATATTAGTCATCTGATAACCAGCTGATACCAAACATTTTGTTTCAAAATATTTGCTGTTTGCCACCATAATTGGTTGGCTTAGGTTTGCTGTCCAGGCGGCTGGCCTACTCTACAGCCATGATGCCCGGTGGGTGGATGTTGTAAAATGGCAGCCTAGGCCTGCTGGGTTTAGCATTAGTAGTTTAAGCTTTGTTCAGAGAATTTCAGGCAAAGGCTCAGTGATGGTGACCACCCTGGAACTTGTGCTCTTGCTATCTGTCACAGCTGTGACAGCTTTCAGCAGACAACATCAGAAAAATCAGCAATGACAGTTCTTCGTGCCTATACAGTGTGTTTGTGTTAGAGGGTGCTGCTATGGTGGAGGTATGGGAACAGGCTTTTCTGGAGGCATGAGGGCGCACACAGAGGGTATTACTAGGTCTCAGATCAGTATGGAGGTTTCTTTCCTAAAGAAAGATAGTCTTTCTTTAAGACAATTCTGGTCTAAAATTGTCTAGTGCTAAATTCCCCAAGGCTTGAAGCCCCTGGGGAATATGCAAAACAGATGAAGGCCTCTTGATTTCTTCTCCTGCAGTCCTCTGAGAGGAAAGCACTCAGCTTTGGGTGGTATTCCCATACTGAAATGTAGCAAGCAGATAATAATAAAGCAATAATAAAGCAATAATTAAATACTGTGTTGGGGGAACTTCCTTCTGTATTGTAAGAATTGCCATTTTTTTGGTAGAATTTGTCTGAAGACACTGAAGATGGTTACCATGCACTGATCCCTTGCAGGATCACGTTAGGTAACTATTCAGCACTTTCAGTGCTTCTAGAGTTACAGACAGATGGCCCAAAAAAAGGGGGGGGGGGGGGGGGGGGGGGGGGGGAGGGGGAAGCAAGGCTCCCTTGTCACGGTGGCACTTCGCACACTTAAGGCCCTATGCCAGATGATTTCACATTCCAGATGTTACCGAAAAGGCTAGCTGCTAGGCCCAGGTGTTCATCTTGTTTCTCGAACACCAGAACTTCAACCTGCTCTCAGAGTGTCTGGAGAAGGTGAAGTTTCTCTGTGAGAAGGATAAAAAGCAGTAATGGGAAATTAGACCTATCCCGCCATAGGCACACCCAAGGATTCTGCCTTCTCTTACTGACAAGGCAAGCTGCATATGGATTCCTTAACCTCTAAATTCTGATAGAACTGCACATGGGGCGGGATAATATGTAGCCATAACAAAAGGCAGATAATTCCCCCCACTTTTCTTGCTTAACATATATATAGTTGTGATCCCTGTTTGTTTTTGTGTGTGTGTGTATATATACATATGGGGTATATTATAAAACAGTTTCCCTCTAACCTTGCCTAACAGCTCTTACTAACTTTTAGAAGACTGACAATTATTACTCTTACCTAATCAGAAGTAGCACCTGAATATCTTGGCATGTTGAGGCCTTGTGTACAGCATTCTTACAGTGGTAAATAAAGCCACATTGTTCTTCAAAGCTGGATGGCAGGGAGAAATTTTCTTTCCAGCAGCTGCTTCTTTCCAGTTACTAAAAGAAACCAGCAATGACATAGCCCAGTATTTCTTAATAAACAGTTATCAGGTAGGGAAGTGAGAGGAAACTAGCTGGCAGAGGATGCTTTTGCTTGATTTTTTCCCCAGGTGGAAAAGATAAGGAAAAATATATAATAAGTCTAATTGTATAACTTGTGCTGTGCTAAGAAAGCTCTTAATTTAAGCTATTTAAAACACCGCATTCTTCTCTAAGAAGAGAAAAAGTACATAGTTTAAGAAAAATAACACAAAACATATTACTCATGCTGAGAAGCAAGAACGGCATGCACATCAACCAGCACAAAGCATACCCGACATGACTGGGCTAATCAGAACCTTTCGTGAGGCCAAATGCTTCTGCTGGCATGAGGGGAATAAAAGAAAAACCCAAGCAGAAAACAAACACCTCCCTCCTCAAGAAGGTACTTGGGGAAAGGCTGATGCAGTAATAACTTGACAGGTAAAGGAAGGATGGTTTACTTACCCTGACCACCACTCCCTGACAGTAGTTATTTTACATCCCCATCTGTTACCTGCAGTTCTAGGAGGGCTTTGACATCATCTTTGACTACATAGAATTGCTTTGGTATATTAGATTAGTAGCTGGCTAATGTAATCTGTGCTGAATAGTAAAAAGAAGAGTTACAACAGCAGGTTGTGCAGATGTGGTAAGGTTGTAGAGATACCATTATACTTGAACTAAAATTTCTCCCACCAAACATATAGGTTACATGTCTAAGAACAAAAGTTAGAAGTTGTAATTAAACAGCGAAGTCAGACTTCAGTATTTTGTGATAGGATCTTCAACAAAGAACAAGAGGAACAAGAAAATCAAGAAACAAGCACTGAAACAAATCTTCATGTACACCAAAAAGGCTACTTTAAAAAAAAAAAAAAAAAAAAAAAAAAAAATGTTGTTAGTGAGCTTATTCTCAGTTTTTATTTTTGGTGTGATTAAATTATTGTGATAAGTATCTCCTACTTTAAGCTGCTGAGAAATACCTTTCAGATGTCTTTGCTTTCAAACTGATGCTTGACAGTGTTCCTTTTAAAAGCATGAGTTATGAAATGGAGCAAAGCATAAGATCTATGGTTACATGACAGAAATCATGAACTGTATTTACTTGCTGCTTTTCCCTTCTCTGTGGCTGAACAATATTGCCAACTGAAGGATGGTCCCAACTGAATGTTAAGTGATGGAGAGATACAACTGGTCCTTCTGCCTGTTGAAATCAATGCAGCATTGAGGAGGTCAGAAAGGGTATAAAAGGGCATAACTCACACGTCTCATGTTTTTCTTTAAATGCTCTTCTGTTCATGGAGATACCCATGAAATCTCACTGATAAATTTACCACTGATAAATTCTTTTGCTGTCCTCATGCGTGCTGCTTCTTGTTCATTCCCTTTCCTGACCAGTACGGGTCAGGACCAGTGCAAGACTGAGACAAGAATAAAATATAATGTACCTTAAATTGTTCTACTCTACATGAAAGCCGTTCACTTTGTCACTTTGCTTTTGAAGCACCACTTTGTGTTTTGTTTCTCTTGCTCTTTTCTGACTGATGCTGCAGATATGAGCACATGCCTTCTTGTGATACTGTGCTTCTTTTTTCTTTGCTTGTCTGAGTCTGTTCTAGGATTATTTCTGTGTGGTAGTGCGGTCATATCTGCTGTTTCATTGTAATGCTGGAGTTAGGTGGAGTACAGTTCGTGCTTTTAGCTTCAGTGAACTTTATCATTCATTAATTGCCATGGACTTAAATTATTTGTTGATGTAAATTACTTCTAAATCTCTTACTTCACACTCAAAATTACGATAATTGTAAGTAGATGAACTGAAATGACAAACCTAATGATGCAATTGCTTCCTGATAGAGCTCTTTAGATAAGAGGCAATAACAACTTTAGTTTTGTCAGTGTCTCTAAGGACTGGTTTTTTGTTTTTGTTTTTTTTTTTTCATCACGTAAGACATCTATACCTATCCAAGCTGGTCTGATTTGTACATCTATCAGTAGAGCTGCTTGGCCAAAAAAAGAGTGGTGCTCCAAACAAAAAGATAAATAGCCAATATGGAAAATTGATCAAAAGCAATTTTATTTCATTGAGAACAAAGGAGTGTTGAGTTTCTATATGAATGTTTCATATGGGGTCTGAATTACACAGTGTTGCAAAGGGGACGCAAATACTTTCCTCATTGCTTTGCTAATACGATTGCAAATCTGGACAAATATGACAAATATGATGAATCTTATGTCTTGCTGTTCCAATATATGCCACAACTGTGCACAAGCTGGGAGGAAGAAGAAAACTTTCAATCTCCATATAAGGTAGACTTCTAAATGTGAGAGGTTTAGAAAGTTTTGTGTTAGACAAAATGGGAAAGCAGAGTCTTTTTATAGTTTTGTTCTTCTTCATTTTTAGCTCTTGTTATTCTGGTCTTGCAGGAGCCAGTGTACTAATTAAATCATTCTGCCTTCTGAAGCCTGTTGGTCATATTTTAATTGTGCTTTCAATGATTTTTTTTCAAATAAAACGGAATGAGAAAAGTCTGTTGAAAAATTTTGTGATTTATATTTAGATTTTTGGTGCAGTTTGCTTCTCTAAATGCCTCTGTATGCCTAATTGCTTAAGCCTCATTGTTTTCTGAGCTGTATTAAAAACACTTCTAATATAAAAATATAGAATTATACAGTCTTACTGAAATAGAAACTATAACTTAGGATGGCTTGATATGGTGATGTGGATATTCTGACCTTTAGACAAATTTTAGAAGTGTCTTGCTAAGTAGTTGGGTTTTATTCATATTGTCTCTGTTCCGTTGAACGCTTCACAACTGCCTGTAACAGTACAGCAGTAGCATCTAAAACCCTCCTGTAACGGATTGATTACAGAAGTACAAAGCAGTGCTTTGGTTACCTCTGAGGGATGGGGCAGCGTTTGGTATTTGGCTCGCTGAGTAAAGCAGGTGCCCAGGCCATGTAGCTTTCTGCTCCCTGAGGTCCACAACATGGACGCCTTGGGGCAAGGCCTGCGCCACTGGGGGCGGCTGGAGGCTTTCCACAGCTCACCCAGCATGTCGGAGGGACTCTGCTCCAGCTCTTCTTATAGCTGGCAGCAAGTTCAACAAGGGCGTAGGCCCTGGGTAGTAAAGAACGAGGTAGAGGTGGTGCTGGTTGTGAGCCGGCCTTCTTCCAGGCTCTTCAGCTGTTCAGATAGGGCTGTGCTTCCCCAGGAAACATCATGCTAAGTTCTTCGTCTAGCTAAGTTTCTTACCTGCTGGCATTTCAGCTCAGTGGCTCCTTCACAAGTTCTCTAAAACAGAAAGTCCTAATGCCCCCGAGGTTTTCCAAGACGACAACTGGCATTAGCATAATATAAATACATGACATTCTAGTCCTCTGTGTCCAGAAATCCTTCCAAGTTACATCATGGCTAAAACCTCGCTGCTTCAGAGTCGTGAGATGTGCTTTTATCAAATCAATTTCTCTACAATTGTTGTAAACTTCTGCTAGTGGGGCCAGATAGTTCTTGGCACTGGTACTCTTTCTTCTGCTGATGTGAAGTGCAGGCAGGGCAGATTAGCACCTTTCTACAAAGGGCTGTAGATGTATTCTGGCTGGTTGACTTCACTTGTAAACCTTTTGATGCTGGGTAGAAAAAGCTATTTTTGTAGCCAAAATGGCTGACAGAGCCAGTGCAGGTACAAAAGTGAAAAGAGTTCTTCAGAGAGTTGTGGGGGAAAAAAAAAAAAAAAAACAACGCTGGATTATTTAGATCACTAGCTTCATTATAACACTGCACAGTGATCAAGAAATCCAGACTGGGTTGCTAGAGACAAAATGATAAGCGTGCTTTTTTAAGCTCTTTTATCAATGATTAACAGTTAACTCCTTGTTTGCAGAGCAGTTGACCCTTTGTCAAGGCTGTTGGAGCAGGTAATTTGTCTGCTGGATTTCTTCCTTGTTTCTTGGTGTCACCTCTAAGGCTGGAAAAAAAAAAAAAAATACTGTACCTTAGCAAATTCTCTAGAAAGGCAGAGCTAGACAAAGCATAATTATCACAGCAAGTGTTTTTATTTTTACAGCAGTTTATATTACTTTTATGACTGATAGTAGAGGTGGATTTTTCCTTCTCTTCAATACTCAGCAATGTAAGACTATCTGGTTTTAAATGTCAGTGAACAGTTCATCCAGTGCGCTCCAAGTGCAAAGGCAATACAGGCTTATCATCCTCTGAGCAATTTTATCCTGCCTTAGCACTAACCACGTTGCTAGGAAGTAATTGCCATGCTGATATAGCAGCAATAGAAGTTTAACTAAAGCAGACCCGGTGTAATTTGCTCTGTGGGACTCTTGCTGCATTTGTATGCTGGAACTGCACTTGATAACGTGGTTGGTGTTCACCCTCCTGATCCAGTAACTGCTCCACGTGAGGATGTTTGAGTGGATGTGCAGGCCGGGTTGGACAGGCAGGTGTCACACCTTCAGAGCTGTAGGGAGCGGCCCTAAGTCCTGCCTTATCATGGCCTGTTGGTGGGACTTGCAGGAAACCCACGTGTTCTGTAGGAGTCCTACATGAAACAAAACAGCACTTCTGGGGAGGCTTTGTGGTGTGTGAACTTGTCAATGGTGCTTTGGGCCATGCTGTTCAACCTGGCTGTGAGGCGGTGGTAGTGCTGCAGGATGCTCCAGCCCTGCCTGGAGAGCAGGGAGCTCCTTAAAACAGCCTCGAGGCTGTTGCTGCCAGAGCAGGGATTTGTCCAACAGGGCTATGAAGCGTTGGCTGTTAATCTAGAACCAGTTCAGGATTCATATACCGTAAATTGTGTTATCTAAAAGCATAACAAATAAAAAACCCTAAAGTATGACAGTGTTAAGTGTGCTTTGGGGGCAAAAAGTAAGCATTGAATGTTTAAAAGAAAAAAAAAAAAGTTAAAAAAATGAAAAGAAGTAAGAAAAATATGAAAAAGTAAGTGGTGAATGAAGAGAGGGCAGATTTTAAAATAAAAAAAAAAAAAAAAGTGGGGGGGGGAGCTTGGGCTGAGATAGCTACACAAAGAAAAACTGTACTGGAAAACAAGAGCAAGATGACCACCAACAGAAACAGTGGTGAAATCACAGCTAAAATGAGAAGTAGTGAAAGTCAACAAGATAGAAATTACTTCATTGACTCTATTGGCACCTGAAACTGAAATGAGATTATAAATATCAATTATCAAGTCATCTTTCATTGTTGTAAGATTATTTCAACACCAAACAAAACTCAGCAAAGAAAACACATGGTCAAGGGCTCACAGGCTGGAGGTTCTAGAGGCTTCTAGATTATTGTTACTTTTGAATATATATGTGTATATATATATTTTATATATATATATATATATATATATTATATATATTATATATATATAAAGTTGTGGACTTGAACTAGACTAAGCAATTCTTGGTCTTATTGTGGTTTAACCTGGATAGCAGCTAAGAACTGTCTTGGGAGAAAGTAATTAATAGAAAATATTGATGATTCCTACTGCAGAGGTGATATCATCTGCCATGGTACTGAATGAATCATTAATAATTTACCAGAGCACGTGAATGGCAGGTCTTTATAACTGCAAATGTCTGGAAAACTGCTTTTAGAACTTGAATTGAAAGGTGTTGTTTTTTTTTTGTTTGTTTGTTTGTTTTTGTGGATTTTTGCAAGTAAAGTTATAGTTTTGTGCTATTTGTTTTTTTTTCACCACCAAAGCAAAGGCAAAACAGATCAGGACATAATAAGAAGGAAATACCTCCATGAAATGGAGTATGTAACCATTTCTTCGGGGGGGGAAAAATAAAAATAAGAATCTTGTTCTGTTTGCTCACCTGTTGTTACTGAGGTGATTACTGGAATCACGGTCTGCAGACAAGAAGTGTGGGAGAAAAAACTATTTGCCTTGGCTGGTGCTGTATGTAGCAATAGAGCTAGTGATGGATGTTCTGGGAAATTTTTGACTTATCAGTCTGAGACTAGTGAGATAGGCAAGCCAGAACACAAAGCAGAGGTAACTATTTAAATTCATCAATAGATGAATGCAGTTTTCCTTCAGGACTTGGCAAATAAAATGACAATTTGCCATTTCTGATAATTTGTCATTTCTGATTATTGGCACTTCTGGCGTTTACAAAATGCAATCTTTCAGCTGTGCTTTCACATTATACTGTAGGCCTTTCTACCAGCCCAGCAGAACACATGCTCTTACCACAATGTAAAAATCTTCTGCCCTTTGCAGCTCAACAAACAGGCAGTGCTTATACCAAGCCTTTGCTGGGACTTCTAGGTTTGGACTCACTGGCTTGAAGCAGAGGCAGGAGTCTGTGGGGTTGAATGATCTGCTAGGTGGGATTATGGAAGAGGACCTGCTGCCCTGCCTCCTATCATTAGTGTAAATCCTCTGGTGTTTTTTCCCAATTTATCCTCAGGTTTGTGCATCCACCCTTTAATCATATTCTGAATGTTGTTTAGAGGGTAATCTGATAACTCATCTTCATTGGTACTTGCTCAGTTTCAATTTTTGAAAACTTGGGCAGCTATTAAGTGACTCTCTATTGCAGAGAACAAAAATTTAAAAAAAAAAAAAAAAAAAAAAAAAAAAACCTTTTTCTGTGCTAGATGATACCTAGTTGTTTGGATCGGAAACATGAAGTTGCAGGACTCTTGTTCTGGAACAAAACGTGCTCTTGCAGCTTTTCAACACATGTTCTTTTCAAGCTCTTGCGAGCACCGCAGAAGCCATTTGCCACATCAGATGCAAATGCTCCCTTTCTGAATTGCATCACTGCATGGTGGAGAGTCTGTAGGACTGCAGCTGTCCCAGTGTCTACAGGAAGTTTGTATTCGAAAGCAACCAAAATATCACGTTAGGTAACTCTGGCTGCAGGGAACCCAAGCCAGACCATTGAAGTAATGTATGAATAACCCCATCCTTGGAAGAGGTGGAAAAACTTTGTTTTTGTGAGAAATTCATTAATTTCCCAGATATTGGGCTAAGGAAGACTGTAGGATGAAAATGGTAGAGCACATCAAGAACTTCTATACACAAACACGATTTGCTCTCAAAGCTGTACAGTTACTCAGTGCTACTGACAACTTATTTAATGGATAAATCTACTGAGAGGGAGATTACTACCACTGAAACTTCATTGTAGAAGACTTTGGGCAAGCCTGTGTTAGGCTTTCCCCAGTGCTCGTCCAGTCTCTGCACAGGAAAGGCCATAACCACGGAAGCCAGCTGTCTAATCAGCATATGCAACAAAATGTTGTTTTGGGAGGATTTTTTCTTAGATCACACTCTTTCTCTGGTATTTAGTGAACATTAGACCAAATTAAACCTGCAGTTTCTGAAGGGACCTGTGATTGCAACAGCACTATATATGGCAGTACAGTCACTGCCCTTTCATCAGATTGTAGGCTCTTAAAAATCCTCACCTGCCCTGTAATTAATGCTAAACAGCTCTGCTCCTGTTATTTAAATCAGTTGACTACAGTACCGAATTCTGAATATCACTTCATTACTACATTTAGAGTGAGTTTGCCCATCTTTTATTTCCAGGGGTTTAAAGTAGGAAGGATCCAGAAATAATCTGGAAGTACAAAATCCTTGAGAGAAAAGCCTCCTAACAGTTTGTTTTCAGAAGACCACAATGCAGAAACACTGTACATTCTTATTTACCACCAATCTGTGTAGAAAAGAATAGTCTATGCTATTTTTACAGTTTTATTTTGACTGGCTCTAAGTATATGCATATTTCTTACTTTACTTTTTAGATATTATATGCAATATGCATTTGTTATATGTTATTTATCATCACTCAAACACCAGGAGTGAATATAAAACACATGAGAACGGCAGTATAATAATAGAGCATGAATTTCATCACTTCTATTAGGAAAGTAGGCCAATACAGGTCACGCTTCAAGACTAAAAGTTATCTAATTGTCACTTATTTGGGGGGGGGAATACTGGCCATCTGTCCAGCAAGTTTTAGGTCAGCAGTTTCCAGGACTGGATACAGTCAATTGGTGTAGTGGTTTTTATTAATCTGCAATTTATCTTGCCAAACTTAATGTTTTTGAAAAAAATGCCATTGTTTTGATTATTTTTTATATATTTTATTGTTTCCTCTAAGTAAGAGGGAGGAATGAGAGAAAATTCTGCCAACTTAGCTATTTTGAAGCTTTTTTTAATCCATGTTAACAGTAGCTTTTAATGATTAATGTGAGCAAATGTCTTTTAGTGCTGTCTGCCAGTGGAAAGTGTATCTGAGCTTGTTCAAGTGCTATTAATGAAAATGCGAAAGGCAGCGAGTTGTTATTGCTGCTGCCATTAGTTACTGTTGTTCTGAATCACGTGATTTGATGCAATGCGCTGTTATTGCTGTGCATCTGGTAACGCAAAAGGAAAACCAAGCGAGAGCGAGATCTCTACCAGTTAAGAATAAATCTGTTTTAAGCTGGAAGAAGCGTACTATTTTCCCAGAACAAACAACAAAAAAAAACTCTCCAGAACTTTTAGTCATTGTTAGATTTCTAGGAGGAAGTCTTTAATGTGAAACTGATAAGCCTGCCAATGATATGGGTTGTGACTTGTTAGCAAAATAAATCCAAAACATTGCATTGCCATAAGAGTGATTTTTCTAGTTGTTGCTTCCCCTGCCACACCCCTTCTTCTTGTTTCTGGATGATCTCCTTTCTGCAAGGAGAAAAGCACAGTATACCAACACACCACCTGGACAGCCCCCAGAGGCCTAAACAATGATTTATTCATTTTTAGGAGGGATTGAGGCTCTCCCTTAAAATGCCTTTGTGCATCATGTTGCACTAGAAAGGAAAGTATCTTAAAACAACAGCTCTAGTTTCTCCTTGCTACAAGGTAGATGCTGCAAAAGCAAAACCCAGTTTTGTTCCTTATCTGTCTGCACTGACCTGTGTTTTCATGCTTGCCTGGTAAGGAAAAGACAAAAAAAAAAAATAGATTGGGGAAAAATATGAGTGAGAACAAAAACTTACTATGGTTAGGTAAATGGCACAATGAAGTGCCATGAGCATCCTATAGAAATCCTAGACTTTCTCAACATAGGTGAGACTGATTTATTGTGGTCACAGAAGTTGCATTTTTGACCAGGCAGCCAAGCTGTAGCTGAAAGTAAACTGTTAAGAAGAGTGAACTCACAACATAGTTGAAATAACCTCGAATAATGTCAATTAAGTGTATCCGTTTGAATAAATACTTCATTTCTCTGGTAAAATCATTCCAGAGCATCATGCTACTGGGGTTTATGGGGCTACTGTCAGAATGACTCATACTGTGTATTCCTTGGAATAATGCAGCTTGAGAGGAAACTCAAAAGGTTCCTGTTTTTCCATGGCTTTTAGCATCCATGCTTCAGTCCATTAAAATTGAGATCTCTTAACACTTTTAATGAGAATCAAGAAGGCATCATCAGGTTAGTTTTTGAAGGAAACCCAGAGTACTCTGGTACCCGATTGATGCATCAGTGAGTCCCCTCTTACAGCTGGTGTGTGAGACAGACACCTGCTTTTGTTACAGGACGATATTCAAACCTCAGCTCTGCTTGTGTCTAGTTATTAGGGAACCTGAAGAGAAAGGGCTCTATTTGAGAGTCCACACCAAGAAAGGGGGAAAAAAAAAAATATTACAGGAGATAAATTTGGAAAACTTTGGCACAAGGTATATATAGTAGAGTAGACTATATCTTTGTAGCAGATGTTGTAATTGAACATAAAATCAACCCTACACCATATGATTACTACACTTGGTAACTTAACCTTTAAGCAAGAAGCTGTACTTCACAATAATTTTTTTTTGTGGTTTATTTCTTTAACTTGGAAACAATGAGTAAAACAGCAATAAAAACTTGGTAAATGAAACAATGCAAATATTTTTTCTGACTTGTCTGCACATAACACAGCATTTATTTTCTAGAAGCAAAACTTATTTCTTTCAAAACAAGTATACTGAGTGTTATTAGACATGTTGCACATCAATAAAGTCTACACCTTCAGACTTTTTTTTTTTTTCTGATAATCTGTAAGCTTTACATTTTTCACCAGTTTTGTGGGGATTTGCTGAGGGGAGAGGAAAATGAGACAAAATCAGAACTCTTTCATGGGAAAAGAAAGGAAAGGGGAAACCAGTTAATCAATTGTAACATCAGCAGAACTGTCCAACAGATCATTATTATGTCTACTGCCTCACTTTTTTTCCTGTCTTCTTTAAAGCTTACGAACACTTGCATGGCAGAAGAAACCTTTGTAAATTTTCAACCCTTCTATTTAAGGTACTGATGAATTATTGGCATTCAAAGTCTGAGTTTTTGATGGAGCTTTGATACAAGGAAGTGGGGCTAAGAATCTCTTTCCATGTACATGTAAATAATTCACTGTGCTTCATCAAAACACGGCTGTGTTGGTTCTTGAATCCTCACAGAACTGTCAATATTAATTGGAAAATGTAAAACAACATTACTAAAGTATCACTGAGTATAGGTAAAAGGAAGGGTTTGGAACGTGGAAGTTAGGTGAACTGTACTGAATGCCTATTTATATCCTTATATCTGCTATTTTAAAATCAGCACCTAATCAAAAATAATGATCAATTTTAGGAGAGTGTCTTGCTCCTTATAATGCTAGTAAAACCTAATCTTAATAGTTAGCCTATCTGCTCTTTCGGTGTTGGATTTAGTAAGAGGTAGTGGCTGGATAAGGAGCTTGCCCTGTTTGGGGACCAGGAGTCTGGCAGACGAAGAGCAGTCTGAATGTCCCAGCCTACCCACATCCTCATGGAAAAGCACATATGTAGGCAGAGAGTAGTAGTCCTGAGGGCATGGGCTGCATAGAGTAGCTGCAGCAGAAATGTTTTTTAGCTGTTCTAGTGATAGGAAATATCACAACTTCCTTTTAATTTGGTATAACACATTAGCTTGTGATGAATTGCATTGATGTCGTTAATGGGCTGGGATGTGGCTACTCCTGACGAGTCATTTGAGTTGCACCTTTTAAAATGAAAATTGGATATAAACTCTGCTAAAATCCTCATTGGGATCTACCTTCTCAGAGCAGTATCTACTTCTTGTATGAACAGTGAATACTGAGAAAACACAAAGTCAGTGTGTCCTGAAGACCTAGAAACCAGACAGCCAATAGCAAGATTCAAATACATATTTTTTTATTTTTTTTGGGGGGTGGAGGGGAGGAAGATTACACAACTTATTTTTAACTGCAAGGTTTTTAAGGTTTTTACTTTTGGTTAATGGATTTGTGTTTGGCAATACTGACACTTCTTAAAAATGTGAATGTCTTACTGGGTTTCCTATAGCAGCACATGCTAAAAATAGCCATTGTTCTCCCCAGCCTAAATAAATAAAAAAATCTTCAGAAAAAGAGAAAAATGCTTTGTATTTCCAGTTGTGTTTTAAAAGCAGCAACAAGAACCTTCCAATTTCCTTTAGTTTTATAAGAGTGGGAATGATTTAGTCATTAAAAGGAGTGAATGCTTTTGGCCAACATCTGGGAATCAAGTGGAGTTGTTTTTGGCTTGCCCTTCTGTGTCAACAGGGAGGCTGCGCTCTGAGACTCTGTAATAGTTTTATTGTTATGCACAAACCAGAAAATAAGTCTAGTCAGATTTCTTTAGCTATGCCAATCTGCTAGGAGCAGAGGCAGAAGAAGCCAATATTAACTTATTTTTGCAAGGAGAGTAATAAGCAGGGATAGTTAAAGGTCACAGCACAATCTGCTGAGCAGGCTATGCATTCTTACATAGCCACTTGCCAGAAAGAAATCACACTTGAATGTTTCTTAATGCTCAGATTTGCTATATTTTCTCTGAACATTCTCCTTCTGTAAGCAGAACATTTTATATTATATATATATATATATAAATATATATTCTTTTTTAATATATATGTATTTAATTTCCCATTTTCTAAAGGGACAGGGCTGGGTGGAGTACTTGTTTCATTTCTCTTTCCTCTTGCAAAGACCAGACTAATATATGTATGTGGCAATGGTGCTGCCAAAACATATTGAAGTGAGATCCACGGCCTCTGGGTCAGACTCTAAAAAAGAATAGAATAGATCCAAGAATTTTGTTCTTTATCTAGTTGTGCCTGTTGTGGATGTGGATAGATGGTGGATATAGCTGAAAGATTTGCTTACAAACAAAGCAGTGAAGGCGAGTATTAAAACTGAGTGCAGAAGAGGTTAGGCAAGATGAGCAGCAAAGGTCTTCACTCACTGTACTGCAAGTGCTAGGTATTTGTTGTTGCATTTGGTAGGCTGCATCACGCTTCAGACATTTCTAGAGGAAACAGAGCTCACGTTATGGTGTGTGACCTCGCTGGAGCCTGGGGTTGAATGTAATTTGTAAAGAGTTCCTGGCCACAGAAATCCTTTTCCTGTGTGACGTGATCTTCTTATAGGCTTTGCAGGCATGCAAGAACTGTTTCCATCACTGCACTCCATCTACAAGTAGGTCATAGGTCCCGTCTGTAAATATTTTGGAAGCCAAGTTTTGTATACCATACAAGGTCTTACCTTCAGAGGCCTTTGAAGACAGTAGGGATGTTTACAAGGCAGTGTAATTCTTTTTTTGTACACCTATAAATATCCTTATTAGACAGATTTTTGCAATCTGGGAAATCAAATGAACTAATTCACCTGGAGCCCTAGATGTCAACACTGCATTTTCCTACGTGCATGGAACTTCCTTTAAACCTCAGCTGCGTTTCAGTCTGCAGGGACAGGGCACTGAGAACTGCACTGAGCAGTATCTGAGCTGTGGGAAGATAGATCTGAATCTTCACATTCACATCAGAGATCTGAATCTTCACATTCCTAAAGATGTTAGCAGTAGCCTTGATCTTACACCTGCTGCAGCTTTTTAAAATGTGTTTTTCTGCACTTTCCTCTCCATGCTTTCCCTGTAACACAACAGGTTGGTTTCTGTTAAAGAATTTGATGGGGAAAGTCTGTTCATTTCTTTGTAGTTGTTACAAATCCACGTTCTGTTAGTGGTCTTGCTCATTGTGATTAATCTATAGCTTTAAAATAATGGAAGCCCTCAGGAATAATTTTAGGTTTGTGATGCACACTGTACCTGACCGTTTTATGAATATTTAAGTCCAGCAGTGATGTTTCAGTCAGACTGCAAGCTGACTGGAGAAATATGGGAGAAAACATGTAGAAATATGGGAGCACTCTGAGCCCTGACGGAGGCAGGAGGATGCTGGGGGGACATTCAGACTTGGTGCTATGGCTACAGTTCTTCCTGTACCCAAGAAAAGGATCTGAGCTACCTTCTGTGGCATTGCACAGTATAAAAGCACCATCAGCTAGGATGTCTTTGCCATACATAGGATTTGCTAAGTCACCTTTGCTTTTGCTTTCTTCTAAAATAGCTTGCTATGCGGTGCTCTGACTGGGGATGTGGCAGATAAATGTGCCCTTATCACATGTCTTTAAAATAATTGCATGCCCTTTGCAGATGGGAGTTTATAAATGGTAAGTCTGGAAAAGCATTTCCAGCATGCTTCATTCAGCTTCCGTGTGATGCATGGTAAGCATGACACCTGAAGTTGTTTTTCAGTAGCTGCATATATAAGATAGAGCGTACAGAATACTGCATGACTTGCTGATTTAACGTCATGGGAACTTTTTTTTTTTCAATAACCCAACCGGGATACAAACATGCATTTACTTACATCTTCTTGTTATCAGCGTTTCAAAAGGCTGGGACCAACGTAGTACTTCCTCCAAAGACGCTCTTTAGGGGGAAAAAAGAGAAGGAGGTAGGATTATCTATGGCTAAATATTGAAAAATCTGTCCCTTGATTTAAACAAGACATAAGAATCTTGCATTTAAAAAAGCTTTTCTGTATGTCCCAAATTTGTGCTCACTATGCCAAAGCAAATATTCTCAATATAGCAGGTACAGTTCTATGTTGAGGTGCTCCCATATAATTCCTCTGGAAATGGTATTCACTTCTTTAGAGCTGTGCTTAGGTTAAGCGCAAGCCAACTGCTGGCTTTCTAGAATGTAATTTCTTTGGGACAGGAATTATAATGATTTGTGTATGAAATGATAATGCTTGTATTTAGTAGCAAAATCTTTTAGGGACTCAAGCTTTTATTGTAATTTTTAAAGGCCTTCTATGTCCAAGTTGCCAGATAATTGTTTTACCAGTGGAGAGTTGAAAATAAGCTCTGAATTTAAGATAAATAATGCAAGCATAATACAATTTGAGCTGAAAGGGACATCCTCTCTATCTCTCTCCAGCTGTTTACAGTGCGGCATGACACATTATTACTAATCTAGACGCGGTTCTTGAAGATGACTAAAATCAGATTTCTTTGGTATTTGTTATTCTCAAGTGACAATTTCTTAAGATTGTAGGAGTTTCCTGCCCAACTCCGGGAAGAAGTATGGAAGTAGTTGGGTGAAAGACTAAACAGTAGAAGGAAAAACAAATGTTTGATAGTGAGATTGTAGGTGCACGTAGCTCCTTTCACACTAACCAATTTTTAAGCTTTGCAATTCTAGGATCTCAACACTGGTAACTTGGAAAAAATGCTCATGCTTATGTTACTAGAAGAAAACAGGGATGTATTCCAATGAGTGCTTTCCATTATGAGTCAGCCAAATTGGGAAGAGATCTATTCTCTGAGTGTTCCCTTTTCACATAAGTTATAACTTCAGTGATTCTGAAAATGTAGTATGTAAAAGGTGCTTAGTATCACAGAATATGTGTGTGTGTGTATACACTTATTTCTTAATTAAAGCAAAATCAGGTTTGGTATGCAGGCTGCATGGTGCTTCATAAGCTTCTGCTGCACAACAGACATCAGAAGCTGTGTAGCTTTTGAAATTGGTCTTTACCCATTTATCTTTAACTTGATATATTTCTCACTTTTTCTTTCTCAGCACGTGCTGTGGCTTGCTGGCTATTATGTCAAGCTTCACCACGCTGACCTGATCAGAGAAATATCCAATAATAGAAATTTTACCTCTGTCAAATTGCAGTGTTAGTAACTCTTGCCTGTATGCTTAATTTTTATCAGAAGATTATTTTTCCCCTTTCCTCATGAGCTACTGGCCCTCCTCTCTGTAAACTTGTGAAGTACGTGATTATGGGAGGTGAGTCTTAAGGAAAAGAAGCATTCAAAGGACTAGAGAGCTGCTTCTGAGTCATATTCGCTGTTACTGACGCAGATGATTTTTCACCCCTGTCAGCAATAGCACTTGTATATAGAACAAGTGACAATCTAGTCTGTCTCATTGAGTATCATCAGCCGGGCCATCTTATTTCCATGTCTATTTGCCTTTAGCATTAGTCTTTGAAGCAGAAAGAACACTGCCTGATAGGGCATCTGACATGGAGGGAAAGCTTTTTACTTTTTTCTTTCCTTTAATACAATGAATGTTAGGAAGGGAAATGTGAACGTGATTTACTGGGATGTGTATTAAAGCTACTCTCATAGCTGCTGTGCTGACCATAATATTTTTGCTGCATTTATTTGCAAGATGATTCAATTTACTGGAGAACAATATTACACTGAAAAACTAATTCTCCAAAAATATCTGAGGGCTTTATAGCTGGGACTTGAAAAATTTAAATAGCAGTGCTATTGCAATGCCTCGTGGGAGCTGTAGTTCACTTACTGTGCTCTCCCCAGTGCAAGGGGCTTCCCTGGCTGCACTGCATCATTTTCCTTTTGGCTGAGCTGTTACTGTGTGGGGGGAAAAGTCCTTGTCCAGGAGGCACTTCTGGATGTGCTCTCTGGATTTCTGATGTGCTGTCATTTAGCTTCACTCAAATGATAGGAGTCAAAAGAAAGACCTATTCTCAGTACTGCAGTGGAGCACTCCTTTGGCTCCAGTCAATAAATCAGCACAGTGCACGAGTGGGTACCAGTTCTTTGGCAGGTGTCTTGGATGGAAGCGATGTGTCGCACTGACTAAAGTTCTGGCTGCATGAAAAGTCACGTTATATAATGAGATGTTATTGGTTTGAGGAACAGTTTTAATTTGACTTTGAGGCTTTCAATAAAATGTTGTGTCCCAGGGTTTGCTGAGTACACATACTCACTATGTAGGCAACCAGGGCTTTGTGGTTCTCTTTTCTCTTTACATAAGAAATATTTCCAAATAGGACAAAGCTAGCTGTTTGTTTGTTTGTTGTTGTTGTTGTTTGTTTGTTCTGTTGTTGTTGTTTGTTTGTTTGTTTATTATTATTATTATCATCTTTATCTTTTTAGAATTTCTTCATTCCACCAAAGTACAGTCTGTTTCATTAATCTAATGTTACTTGTTACTGCTGGGAGTAGTGTTATTCCTAAAAACAAAACAGGTATAGTACCTACTGCTGTAGTGCAATTTGTATCAATTTTAAATTGGCTAAACTTCATAAATGCAGCCTGTGATTATTTTTGCCTACAATTTTATACTATTTTCTGTTGTGAATGGTAACAAATCTACATCTTAACTACTCAGATGTAGTAGTTAAACCAACTAGTTTAGGGCTACAGGAGCTGTTTTCACCAAATACATACAAATAACATATGAGTGAACAAAAAGCTATTATATAAGATTTTTATTGTAACAAGGTGACAACCCTTCTAACATGTAGGGATCCGTGCTTCCTGCAGGTCTTGTAATCAAAAAGAAAGTCACCTGGTTACAAGATTTTCAGGTGAATTACCTGTCTGATGAATTGAAGACATGAGTTTATTCACTTCTGTACAAGATCTAAGTGATACTGATCTGGAAATCACTATTTAGCAGTCATTATATTTTAGATAGGAAAACTATCAGGAAAATTGTTGGTAGATCACAGTACACTTGATCTATTTTCAAGCTGCAACACAAGCCTTGATTCTCAGCTTCCTTAAATGTTAAAATGTTCAATTTATTAGTTGCATCTGTAGGGATAAGATCCCAAATTTCTTGACTTGTTTTCTTGTTTCATTGTTTTCTGTTAATGCAAAAGGCCTTACTACCTTTTGGGCATGTCTGCTCTGTTCGTGCTGGTGCCTAGCTGCTTGCCACAGGCAAAAAGTGTTTGTGATTTCTATCAGAAGAAGTTCAGTTGGACTCTGCACCACTGTTATATGCTGTTTGCTCTGAAATTATCTTGACATCTGTACCCACCAGCTGTAATGAAATAAAGCTGTGTGTTACTTGGTTGAAATCTTGCATGTATTGTCCAACTTTTGTGACTAATATTTTCTGTTCCCATATCAAAGTTCTTTATGCAAAGTTTGAAGTCCACGTTGAAATGAGGTGAGTTGCACTTAAAAACAAGATTGGCCCTCTTATGGGCAACATCACGAAGCAGGAACTTTGTATTGTTATGGAATAATAAAAATATTGTTATTTTTCTGCTCTGACCCATCAGTGTGAGGGGTTTTATACGTCTGTAACTTGGTATTTAACAGATCCTGAGTGATGGTAGAACAGAACTTTGTTTTAACTTGTGTGAGGACCTTTGTTATTTTTCTCATAGCTGTTGCCCAGGTTATGACCTCATTTTAAATTAAGCCTGGAGTTATCTACGTTTCATTTATTCTTCTCTAAGTGTTTCAAATGGAAGCAGCCCTGCAGTGCAGCAGCACTGCAGTTGCTCTCTTCATGCCTGTGGTAGACTTGTATTAAAACTAGGGCTTGGGGAATAAGAACCAGATCTTAGGGACCTGGTAAATCATAGGAAGAAGGGAAAAAAAATATTTCTAAAGGGCTTGTCTGTCCTTTCTGGGGGTAGTTGTGACCTCTGGGGATTTGCCAGTATGTACACTGGGCATGCTGACTGGGTCAGGAGGGAACGGCCGGCCTACTCCATCCGACAGCCCAGCTGTGCAGTGAGCTGTTTCCGCGGATCTTATCTCTCCGTTTTGACTCATCGTTCTTTTTCTTCTACTGTGGCTCCTTGGCAAAGCATAAACTCAGCACTGTCACCTCAAACTTCAGCTGAAGTTCAAACAATAAATCAGTATGCTCGCTTGTTTTATTGCAGCTCACCCACTGGTATTGAGGCCTAGTGTAGAAGGATGAAATAAATTTGTTTTGACCTTTTTTTTTTTTTTTAACATTAAACTGAAGAAAGTTCTTCATAACTACTCTTGACTTGACAGCAGGAGGAAATTTCAGTGCAAGATTAGCGGCCTATGTAATATCTTGTGGTTTCATTGTGTCCTTCAACTTGACCATGTCCTAAAGCAGCCTCTGGAATGTAATGGTTATCCACAGTGCCTCAGCGTTGGGTGGTTGACTTGCTGGCACACGTATCCTTAGATGAGCACACAGGAACTGTAAAACCAGACAATCTGGCTGGCTGGAAGGTCCTCAGAAATGGAGGGACCCTGAAGGGCTACGGATGTGCCTGCCTGCCACCACCACATGTCCCAGCCACTGCAAGGGTTCTGTCCTGTTGCAGGACTGCTGCCATTCCTGCTTGCTGTTACTTCAATGCAGCTTGTGGCAAACTTGTTAAAAAAGTTGTTTATTTTAGAGACAGCTGCTTTCCACTGTCCTTTTTTCATAGCTTGATACTCAGAATGTCACCTTTCTACTTTCCTTTCCAGAATATTTAAAGCACACAGGAACGATAGGTTTAGTCATTAAAAGGTATGCTTCTTCAATGAAATACTGCGATCAAGCCTGAACTATGCCCTCCCTCTTATTACATGGATATTCCACTAGATGTCATCTGACATCACCCTGAAGGAAAAGGCACAAGTTCCCTGTGCATCAGTTCAATGGGGTGGATCAAATCGGTTCATGAGGGTGGATGAACAGCCTCTGCAGAAACTTTCTGCAATTTGATTGCAATGGATGGTTTCACCTGGCTGGAAGGGGACTCCTTGTTCAAATAGGTCAGACAGTGAGACAAGCAGGCAACTGAAGCGTATGCGGAACAGGCTGGTTAACGTGGCTTCTGATACAGCCTTGCTCCTTTGAATCCTTCCTTACATTGGAAGGGTGTAGAACAACTTCAGCATCATGAGGGAGCATGGCATTTAGGAGCCAGTTATTGCTTGGTCCATTCAGTAGTTGAGATGGACATGCTTTTGAGAAGGAAAGTAAAATGAGGGAAACGGAAAAGCCAAAGAAACAAAATGGAGGAAAAAATGACTAGCAAGTCAGAGACGTGAAACTTGACAGTTGCTCTGGCCTGTTCTTTTTCCACAGATAACTGCCTAGTGCCAGCAAGCTGCAGCAGTATATACTGACCATCTTGATTACAGCAATTTTTTCCTCCTCAGTGAGGACAGTGCTTCCAGACAAACTCTTGCTCAAAGCTTTGTTCTTCTTCCTCTGTTCTTTCTTGTGTTAGCTTATTTAATATCGTTCTTGATAATTCTTACAGATTTTCTTTAGTTTTGTCTTGCCCTTACGTTCACTTTCCTATTTGTGTTTCTATTTTAATGCTCCTCTGTTCGTTAAACACCTCGCCCACCTACACCTGTTCCGCACTAATAAATTTGGATGCCCTCTGTCTCATTCTCTGTCTTGTACCCATTCTTTCCATCCACCTACACACTCCCTTGCTTGCCCGTCGCAGGAGAAAGGAGGTTGGGTAGCAGTACACCCACACGCTGGCATTCATGAATGTAGGAACACTGCTTGCTTGGGCTTGCCTGGTATTCACCTTATTGAGGCTGTGTCTTACAAGGGTATGTAAACATGAATGCTGAAGATGTGCCTGGAAACCTAGGACCAAGCACAGGAAGAGAAGAAAGACATTGAGGCCTCTTTTTAAAAATAAAATAAAAAAATTAAGGGCCCAAAGTGGATGTTCTGATCTAGGTGCTGTTCATACTCATTGCTCTTTGAGTGGATGCAGTATAGAAATAGTGGATCAAAGCTCTTCCTTTGCCTCTATTCAGATAAGGTGCATTCAGATAAGTAATTGTAAGGTGCATAGCTTACAATTACTCACTGACTTAAAGAATTTGGGTAGTTTCTATATTCATGATTTCTTCAGGTTTTGGCCATAGAGTTGGACAGACTTTATGTTGCCAATGCTCTCTGCAAATTTGACAGAGTTGTCATCTTGATAAAAACCGACTGAAGTCAAGACAGAACTTATGAAAACCTTACATCAGTTGTATGCCATGTCATTTCTTCCCTTTTTCGTTCTGAAAAGCCCTCATGTCACCATGTGAGCCTGACATTCTATAGTCATTAAAGCAGAAGAGGAAATCATGCGACTGAATGCTTGGACTAGACATAACGTAAACCCTCAGCCCTCCCATTCCGCTGGGCTTTGGAGAGGTGGGTACCACAGTTTGGGTACAAAGCACTGTGTGCCCTTAGCCCTCCATCAGACCACACTTGCATAAAAATGCAGCAGTGTACAAGGCATACCTGTGCATCACGCAGGTGTACTCATTTTCAAGATGCCAGTTCTCCATAGTTATGTCAGCATTCAGTGATTTTATTTATTTATTTATTTATTTTGTAGTTTGCTTTTAGTGTGAATTTATTAATCACAGCTTGGTCCACATAGGTCAGAATATATGGCCATGCTAGCCCAGGTACCCTAACTCCAGCTGTTTATTCCAGCATACGAACAGTTCCAAGTAAGACTTTGGGCTGTGTTCAAACATTCGGTGTTTGTTTCCTCAGAATGGCATGGATAAGCATGTTGTCTAGCTTAAACTCATTGCTGGTCACATTTGGTTCAATAGCAAGTCTCTTCTTCATATTTCTAAAGCTGTCTGCTTGACCTTTATTGGATGACAAACCATATATGAAATACAATGTGGCCTCTTTCCAAAAGTCTGAAAGTAAGAAGTATGAAATTCATGGGTTTGTAAGTTATTACCATTATGCACAGTGTATTTTATTTTGATAAGTTGTCCTCTAATTGCAGAAACCCTCCAACAACGCTTGGTAGATCTTAAGTCTCATTTTTGTGACTAAGGCCTTTCAGACCGTGTTTATCTAAACAAAGCCAGGGGATAACCTGAATTCCAACTTTGTTTCTGAGCATCCAGGACAAATTTAAATCATCCAATGAAGCAAGAATTTGTCTGGCAATCTGTGCTCATGTCTAATGACTAAAGACTTCCTTTCAAGAAGCTTCATTTAGAAAGTTTACACTCTGATACAATTAACCCATGTCTCTGAATGGAAGATGAAAACATCTAATTTTCCACCTATTGTCATCTAGTCATCTTCATGATCTTTGCTTTTCAAACCCGTTTCACAACCACAAAGGAAATGATAACATCCAGAAAGTGCATTACTTCGGTGTTGGCACAGACGGATGGCATTTATGAGTCTAAGGTGAGAAGTTTATACTATTCTTCACCATCTTAGCTTGTCCTGGCCTCTAGCTTCTTTCACATTTTGTTGTGCAGGATGCCTCTAATAACAGGCTTTCATGGATGGTCTCTTCATTATATGTGGGAGACTAACACAATGTTATATCACATTTTCAATTCTATAATATTAAAACATCTATTTTGGGGAATGCATTTTCAGGAAGTTTTTCGAACTGGAGAGACTAAAATGAGCCTAGCAGTTTCACATTGTGTCTGCAAAGTTGGGTTCTTGAGTTCTTCCTAAAGAAAACTCTCTACAGCTGTGAGAAGTTAACTCACTCTGAAAATCTGCCCTAAGGTGGCACCATGATTATTTTTTTCCTACTGAAACACTGACAAACACTGAAGATGTTTCCTTGAGCAGTGGAAGGGAACTCTTAAAGACAAGTCTGAGTCACAACTGTCAAATCTTAGTTTCTCCCTGTACTGCATCCTGCTTTCAAGTACTGATCTGTAGCTGATGGCCCGTCTGATTCAATGGTTTTTCTCACAGTCAATACAAACAGAACTGCAAATTCCTTCTCTCTTATGGTATATATGTTTCCAAAAGAGGAAAGTTAAAATTAAAAATCAACTAAACAAAGCAGGTAAGGTGTTTCACCCATTAAATATTTTATTATGTTCAACCTGTAAGTGCAAAAACTTAATTAACTCTTGCACAAACCAATTCTGGAAAGTTTTAACAGGTAACTGATGATCAACTCTAGCATATGTTGAAGAAGGACAGTTTCCACCAGTTACCTAACATATTTACCAGTATAGCAACCAGACCTTTTGTTCACAAGTTTCTCCGTGGGGGGCACACTTACGGAAGGGCTGTGTAACATGCGCTGTTTTGGAAGAGTCTGCCCTGCTTGGCAGGGCATGACCCACAGCTGTGAAACCGATTTACAGCACCAAGGCTATTTATGTGCATGGGTGGGGGCAGGAGGAGATGAGTAAGAAATCACAAATGAACTTGATAGAGTGCATGCACCTTGTCAATGATCTGAGGTCACAAAGCTTAATCCCTTTGATCTGGATGTTCTCTTGTTTTTCAGAGCCCAAAAAAAACTTCCATTTTTAGGTTCAAGGGAAGAATTCACTGTAAAATAAGCACCATATACTGCATTGTGAAAAAGATTTTGCAGAAATAATTTAAAAAAACACCTCCCCTAACTCTCAGCTGTTTTAAAGCACTTGTCTTAAAGTACTTTTAAAGCTGTTTCAGTTGTACCATTGAGCTATTACTTATAGCTGCTTCTCTCCATTAGGTAGATTAATATGGACAGCACAATAAATTTCTGTAAAATACGTTGAGATCTCCTGCACCTTGTTTAAGCAACCAGCTTTGTATAGCCCTGCTGTAGCAACAGCTATGTAACACAGGGCTTGTGACAGCATCCCAGAGATAGCTCTGCATTTCTGAGCGCTGTTTATCCCCCGGTGAAGCACGGCCGTGTTGCTCGAGCCCTGGAGGGGGCTGTAAGAGCTCTGGAGCTGGTGACCTGGGCACCTGACATGTGGGGCTAGTTTCAGGCCCTTACTGCAGGGGCATTTATGAATTTTAGGGTTGTAAAGTAAAATTGCTGGATTGTAAGGAGCATAATTTATTTTCTTTTTAAAAACAAACAAACAAAAAAAACATCATAACTAGCCATACTGTGAAATATGATTTCTGTCAGAAGCTTCATACAGGTGTTTGGCTAAATCATGGCAAAATAGTGCAGGTGTAGATTTGTGCTGTAAATTAAATTTGTGCCTATGCTAATTTTAAAAGGTTTACGAGGATAGCATCAGTTAAAGGCACGGCCTGTGCAGAGTGTAGCTGACGTTGCATCTTTGACAGGCTTGTGGGGGCGCTTTGGAAGTGCTGTAGGGACACTATGTGATGTACAAAGCAGATGTAGATAGCTGCTTCTTATTAATTCTGTGAGCATGTGACCAGTGCACACAGGGACCCGGTTTCCTAAGTAAATAATAATAACAATTAAAAAGAAAAAAAAATCACTGGCGGTACTCTTTTGTCTTCCGTGGCTTTCGAACTATGCGAACAGTGACGTTTGGTACATGCTAAGTGTGTCAGCAAAGATGAGGATGCCCCTGGTGTGGGAGGCAGTGTTATTTCCTACTTCACAGGAACTCACTTTATTCCTACTGATCTTGGAAATTCAGCTTATCTAAGAGAGCTGATTGGAGACCAGTTCACGTTGTTTCAGGAGAATTCAGGCTTTGCAGTCGGAGACTCCCTCGGGTATATGCATGCTTGTTCTCTCTCTCTACACTAGTTTTAGAAGTAGGAGGCTGTGCCTTGCGCTGGCTGCCAGGCTGCTATGACAGTAGGTGATGGAGGAAGCTGGCAGCAGCTGCCATGTAGCCTCCCGCAGAGCCTTTGTCCTCCCTTGGAGGCCCCGAGGTCCCCAAAGGGTGGCAGTGTGAGCGCAGTCTTCTCTCCCCACGAGAGGAGTCTGTGGGTTTACAGCTTTTCTCCATTTGGTACAGACTGGCAGAGTGTGCCTGATGAAGCTCATGTTGTTCTGGAAAGTGGAAAATCTGTCGGGCTGAGCTAGTCTTGTACTGCCACGTCTTGTATTGCCACGCATGTGATAGCTGTCTCTCATGATGGTAACTCATCAAGACCAGAACACACTTGAATTCATTTTCATTACAAACTGTAATGTCATCACAAGATCTTAAGCACTTCAGATTTGGTAGTCCCTGTTTCTCTAGCTGCATAGTTTGAGTACAAGTGCAATTTTTCTTTCTTTGGTTCCCATCACTATCCAGTGTGGTACAGGCTGTGCATAACATTGCATGTATTACAGAGTAAATTTAATGCTTTGTCTGCAATGAAATTAAACAACTATTGATATTGGAAATTAGGCTGAATCTTGCTAAAATTAGTCTGTAGCATTAATACCATAAGAAATGTGAACGCTATTGAGTCACACCAGTTACTGCCTCTCTGTGTAAGTGAGCAAGATTTTATCTTCTGTATTCAACACATCACAGTTAATCCACTTTGATGCTGAAGTCAGTGATGAAATGGTATCTATATTTGAGATTTGACTCAAACGCCGGTAGCTGGGGGAGTATGAAAAATAAGCAGGAAATTTGGACCTGCTTTTTCTTTTTAATTTGGGGGTGAGTGGGTGTTGTCTATGTAGGATCCGGTATTCCATATAACTAAGGCCATATCTCTGTAAAGTGAGTAGGAGAGAGAGAAGGGCCTGTGGGGTGAGAGGGAAAAAATAATATTTGAATAAGGAGATGGGAAGTAGTGACATAGTGGGACAGAAGGGAACCATGTGCTTCAGTACTTGTTTTGGCATGTTTCAGTAATTGTAATGGAAAGAAAACAAAAAATAAGATGGAAAATGACCATAACTTTTTTTCTGTATTTTGAGTAGATTTAATTGAAGAGTTGCTTATTATTTTGCAATAAATTAAACAGAAAAGATGCTACATATCTGCTTGTTGAATACAAACTTAAAAAAAAAAAAAAAAAAAAAAAAAGAAGTACAGCTTATATAGTTCTAATATAACTTAAAATAGATCAATTTTAAAATAAGTCAATTTATAATATATACATAGCACAATATTATCATAGAGCTGCACTCACACTTATTAAGACTTCACAGATTTTTTTAAAAAAGCCATTAAAGAGTCTTGGGCATTTTCTTGTTATGCACAAAGTTGTCAGTCGTCCTTATTTTTCTTCTGAACTTGATCATCTTTTCCCAACACTCAGCGTGCTAATCTTGTGCTTCCTGATAACCAGCAGTTCTTTGGCATCTAAGACTTGGTTCAATGTTCACAGTGGAGTTCAAATAATAAATAGCATCCAGATCCTGTCTCATCTCCATGATGTATGTATGGCAGGAGAGGATTTTCTCCATGTACTGCTCTCGCCCTTGTAGCAGTCTTGCTAGCTTTTATCCTGCCTTCTCTTGGCCATGGAGCTGTTTGCATCTCACTCATACCTCCTCCCAGGGAGGGCATTCTCCTAGCCAAGATCCAGCCATCCTGGAGGATGTTTCCATGGGATATTTGACATAGTTTCTTTGCCTCTTCATTATCTCAACCCCTTTATTTTGAATTGTTGGTCTGCAGCTGGTTCAAAAGGTTCAGGTAGGCTTTGGATTTCAAAAATCTGGGATATGAATCCCTCTCCATAAGGACATACACAGTTTTCTGGGCTTCATCAAAACTTGTGTGAGTTGGGTCTTGAGCCCTTTTGGCTGTTGCTTCCCTCATATGATAGTCAATATTGATCTGTAAAGTAAAAGAAAATAATAATAATAAAATAAATGTCATCAACATCTTTAAAATGTACTCTTCTGCTGTATCTATCGCTTGGTCTTGTCAGTAAATAAATTCCCAGCCTTAGAACTCAGTGTGATATTCAGTATCAGAACTGCAAGATGAGGGAACTTGAAGTTTATATCCCAGCTACGCACAATAGAAATGCAGTTTCTTAAAAAGTCAGAGACACTAGAGTTGAACAATAAATTACCGTCTCCAGTGAAACCTCAAATTAAAACAAGGAGAAATCCTGCGTAGAATGAGTCTCCAGTTAGAGGTATGTTCACTGTACACAACGTTCAATTCTCTAGCATGTCCCCATATTTTAAAGGACAAAAAATAATCCACAGCTCTCTTACAAGCCAAGCTTACTCCAGCGGTCTGACCCCAAACACCAGCAGTAATTCAAACTGTGCTGACTCGGAGAGAACAGCGTCATGTGTCAAGACACTAGTGCTGCAACTGAACTTCTGCTGGCGCTGTAGTAGTGCTGGCCTGTGTCGTGTGACTGCACTTGTGAGGTCTGATAGACTCGTGTCTGAAGGCACTAACGGTGCAAGCATGCATACAAAGCATGTGGCTGTCATCTTCCTGAGTAAATGAATTTATATGCATCTCAGTGGAGGAATGCTTCCCTCTCCTCAATTTTCAGAATCCCTTTTCGGTAAGTTTATACAGATTAAGTTAACACTTACCTGTTTAATAGCATCTGACTGGACAAACTCCTCGTAAATCCTCTCTGCTTTGCCATGTAAGTGATCAGACTTGGTTTTCTTGTAATCCTCACAGGCCAGCCAGAACTCGATGTTCTCCTCGCTGAACTCTGACTTCAGGAACTCCCGAAAGACACCTTGACCACCTACAGCCAACACAAATACACCATATATAGCATGATGTTTGTGACCAGGGGTGATAAAAATAAATAGTTTATAGCAGGAGTGAAATCTCTGGTATAAAAATCTTGCCGAAATAGTGTTCTCCCTTTCTTTTTACATACTGCAAATACTCCAGTTCTAAGGGGGATGGGACTCTTCCTAATGGCATTCAGTGGCTTTTAGATCTAGACCCCGGGTACCAAAACATATCATCAGATTCTAGTCTTCCCTAAATAGACTGTCCTAGGGTATAGCTGAAGGCAGAATTCCAAGTTAAATCAGTGTTGTACAGGGACAGAACTGGTCAGAAAGCAGTGAATTGAGCTTTTGGGGGGTTATTTGCTATACTAGAGGTATGAAACAGGGCAGGGGAGACAAATTTTTGGAATCCAATTAGAATATTGGAGCTGTGAACAACTGAAATGCTCATTCTTTGTCAGTGTTTGCAGGATGCTACAGCTTTGCATATTTGGTAACATTAGATAAATTTTTATCTGCAGAATAAGAAAAAAAGTAGTACTAAAGTAAAGTACTTACTTTGGCTGGCCAAGAGCTTTTCCAAAGACTGGGACCACTGCATTACTTCCTCTGCAGAAAGCCTAAATTGACAAAAGAAGGAAAAGGCTTTAGGTAAGAAATCACATTTCTCACTTGCATGTTTAAAGCAGACAAGTTTTATAATTAATTATTCTGTTTCAGAAATATGTAACACATTTATTAAATTCATGGCTTTCTCAGTGCAGATCTGAGAGCCCAGACTGAGGAAAAATAATTGGAGAAATGGAAAAACAGGCAACTGTGCAGTCACTCTGAATTCTGTTCCCTGAAAGATGAGCTGCTACTGTGACTATGACCAAATCCTTTTGAATCCGTATTACTGTTTCCATATATCTGAAATGAGACTTGTAATACCTTGGCTATTCCCTTGAGCATGAAGCATTTTTTCTTGTAAACCTTTACAGATTGGATATGATATGCCTCTGAAGAAGATAGATTTAAGAGAGGCTTCTTCTTCCCCATCATTTGATGCAAATATAATCATCACTAATAATGAATTTAGGAAGCAGAAATTATTAATGAAATTATAATATTAGTCCCTTTTGAAAATTTCAGGCACTATTTTGTTGTGTTAGAAATAATTTATTGGTCTAAGAGTAGTTTAGAAGCCAGTAAAAAGTAGTTGGAATATATAGCAATCTAACCATAGATTTACTTTTTGTACTTACACGACATTTCTGGAGTTGGAAGCCTTAATCCCAGATTCAAGATGCGGGACCATGCACTTCAAATAATTCTTGAGATCCGCACCACTGAAACCAATGAACAGACATTCTGTAATCCTTTACAATTGCAGTTGCATTTCATTTCTACATAAATTCCTTAAAGCTTAAATAGAGGCAAACAGCTCAATCCTAGGACTGAAGCCTGTGAAGTTGCATATCCATGTAATTCTTCTCAAAAGACTGACTGCCACTGTATCCAAAAATCTCATCCTGATTGCCTAAATTAATCAATTCGTTGGTTTCTATTAGCTCAAGCCACTTACAGTGATGCTATATTCCTGGGCTTTGAGCAGGCTTTGCAGTCAGTTAGCCTGAAAAAGACGCTAATTCTTAATCTTCAAGATCTAGTGCTATTTTCACTTCTAACACATTAAAGTTTAGACTGAGACATGTATACTTACAAAGCCTTTTGCTTCTTTTTATGGATTTTGCCTTCTGCAAGCTTGCAGTCGTCTTTTCCATTTATTTCAGTCATGTTGTGGTGGGAGAAAAATAATCCTGGCATTTTACTTAGCCTTGATGCGAAGCGCCTTGCGCAGCGATAATCCTCCAAGCACCAAATGCCAGTTCCCTGACTGCTACCTCCTTTTATTGACGCAGGCAGCCCTGCTAGTTGGTGTGAACAGATCTGTTTATCGTGCAGCCTCACCGCAAACTGTGGAAGTTCCCTTTTTTCAGTGTGCGGTGACGTGAGTCTTTTGAGAAAGAAAACAGACAGCAGTGTCTCGTGGTCGAGGTTAAACCGGATGAAACTGAATTACTTTGGGTTTGTTTTGTGTGTCTGCATTACACCCCCCATCAAAAAAAAAAAAAAAAAAAAAAAAAAAAAAAAAAAAGAACTTCATAACCTTGAATTCTTGTCCCTCTCTGATTGGTCTTTTCAAATCAGCAGTTCTTCTTTGAGTTTATCTAATGGGCTCCAAATATTGCAGTTTAATCTTGACAGAACTCACCTGCTACGTGTCTGTTATACCAGGTGTGCTCTGAAATTGCATACTCTTGCTTCAACCCATCAAATCGGTTGTAAGCTAGAAATGAGTGCTTTCAGATATACCAGTACTAACATTCCCTATGTAACAAACTATTTGCAAGTCACTTACGTACCAGTTGCTCTTCAAACAAGAATACTCTTAGAATAGAGGCATCTGATTTGTTCAGCCCCACAAGCAGTACAAATGTTTGAAAGTAATTTTCATAGGAAAGGGTTTTGTGTAGTGAAAATTTGGGGAAATTCTATTTAATTTCTCCAAGTCAGATTATTTGGAAGTACACTGACATATTTCAGGAAAGTCTCTGAAACACGAGGTGATTCAGAACGGTCTAAAGATTGATGTGAGTTAGAGAGCTGTTGTTTGTAAAGGCAATGTGAACACTACAGGCTGTTCCAGGGAGATGTGCATTTTTCAGATCTACTTGAATTCCACTGCAAAGATGACACCATGGATATAAAGCAAGATGAATTAATTGTTACCCTGAAAAGATAGAAATAGCCTCTGTTTATTTGTCTGGGTTGCTTTAGAGGTGTAAGTACTTCAACTGGTCCTTGGACATATCCATGTTTTGTTTTTTTTCTGGACAATTTCAAAAATGTTGTGTTCTTAGATAATGCTTACAGCTTTGATTAGCTCATTAGCTCTTAGAAATAGCTCACAAATGTTTTGTACAAGGCTGCGTATGGCTGTGGTAACTGAGTTGTTCACTTATTTACAGTCCCGTAGTGGACTGTGGTACAAAGGACTCGGTACGATGATGCACATGCAGGGACACTCTGTATCAGGATGATTTTAACCACAGGAGGCTACTGATCCTCTGCATGCTAGTAGTGACATAAATGCCCCTGTATAGTCTGTACCACAGGAAACATTTATCTGCACGTTATCAGGTAAACGCTGACCTTCACGCAGACAGACTTATTTACCAACTGCTTTTAACCCCCCTGAACAGGACGAGAAAGGAAGGAAGAGATGGTATCAGTACCGTATTTGTTTTCATACCTAGCATGAACAATGAGAGGCTGAGGGAGCTGAGCTTCTTCAGGTTGGGGCTCTCCTCAGTGAATTACTGGGAGGGTTATAGGGATGCTAGATCCAGACCCTACTCAAAGGGTGCACTACTGGTTTTCTTCTGGGGAAGAAAGTTACCACAAGAGTGGAAACAATGGAGCAGGCTGTGTAGTGACTGAGTAATCCACTTCCCTGGAAATATTCAAAACAGACCAAGTCATGAGCAACCTGATGTAATTCTTAAGCCTGTTCTGAACAAAACTTGCACTAGATAGTTGCTAGAGGTCTCTTCTGAGCTAATCTATGATTCTGTTCTATAAAAAAAATAATAATAATTGAAGTGCTTGGACTCTTTCTCAAGTAATTCAGGATTTTAAAATAAACTAATCTGTAGTATACTGGACCAAGCCTTCGGACATAGGCAGCACATGGTTTATCTGTATGCTTAGATTGCTAGATGGGTAAATGCCCACTCTTACATTTGGGGAGATCTGGATATATAAGTGAACATTCTTCTGGAAGTCAAATTTAAAGACTTCATACTCCAGAACTGAGTGCAGACTGCTGGTTCAGCTCTCACTGGAAACAGAGGAGGCAAGGGAGCCTATTCTCTACCACATCTCTCTGTACCTTGCAGACTAAAGTTAAAAGAGAGGGGGGCACCACTGGGACTTCCAGTTACAAGCAGCTGTAAGTCACCAGTTAGGTTCTGTGAGTCTAGGATGAGGGACTAGACAGCCTTCCTCCTCTGAACTGGCTGGTTTGTTTCTTTGTGCCTAGTATCAGTGCAAGACTGATGGTTTGTTTGCCAGACAAGGAATGACTACCGCCCATCTGAAATGAAATTACTATTTTTACCTTTGGGATATGTTAAAAATATCAGTACGTGTTGCAGGTGTTGTTTCAGACCTTCTAGAAAGGGATTATCATGTGCTACTGCAAGGACATCGAAGATAACCTTCTTGCAATAAATATTCTCTAGAGTAAATAAGGAGTAATATTCTTTTCATTTACATCCATGTAACATTGCTGTACCACAGGATCTGAGTTATGTTTACCAGTTAACTTTTTTGGTAGAGGAGATGGGTTATGTTGGTATTGGATAACAGTGTAGCTTGCAAAGTGAAAAAAAAAAAAAATCATTTCCTATCGTTGTTTCCTGTAGACAGGCAGTGTAGTCCAGGCTCTGGTCAGATTGAGTGTGATGCTATGAGCAATAGTTGTGTCCTGCCTCAGTAGAAAGCTTTTCAGATATTTGGAGGTCAGAAATTTCACTTTTTTTTCCCCAGTTTCATCATGTGACGGTTGGTAACAGACCCATCTGTTTCATCTCCCACCATCTTAATCTAGAAAATAGTTTTCCCCACTTCTGACTATGGATTGCTGCTTGAAATGCTTTCATTTTTAATAGTTGTTCTTTTCTTCTAATATATATATATTTTTCAATTACTATAATAATGTATTTTGAATCTGACAGTTTTACAGCTTATTAGAATATCCCTGTTATTTGATACAAATAACCTATGTTTGTCCTGATGCTGGTATCACCTCTATTTAAATCTGTCCAATGGATAGAGATCTTTTTTTCTTTTCCAGTAGCACAGCTGGCTATCACTAGCTGGTTTTACTGCTTTTCAGTTCTCTTATTTTCAGTTCTCTTACAGACTTGTGATGAGTAATTCATCTAGCTTCTTAATGCGTGTAGAAGAGATTTAATGTGCACATACATAAAATACTTGCTCTTACTCTACCTGTTCCCAGGCTTTATTTCCCATTCATTCTAGCAACCACTTGGTGGAGTGCAAGAGAACATGTGAGAGAATTTCCAAGATTACAGCAGTGGACAATTTTAGGTAAAACAAAGAGAAAAAAATTCCTAAGAACTTTCAATGTGCCACTTGCTGGTGTAAATGACTCCAAACTTCTGCTTCTGACTTCTGTTTTTAATTTTCTTTTATGTTTCTTCTGACAGGCCTTACCCTCATTCCTTCTCCACTTCAGCCCAGTTTTGTTTGTGAACAAAACGTTTTGGCTTTAGGTGAGCTGTTAGCTCCCATGCTAGTGTAAGGCCAGCTTTACAGGTTTTAGCGTTACTGTATTCTTGCTGTTCACCATCCACTTCTCTGGATTTAACTGGCCAAACTGGTGCTGGGCTGGAAGGGTTGAGCTCCATGGTGCCCAGACAAGCAGTGCTGTCCCAGTAGAGAATATTCATCCCCTTGATAGTTGTGTTGCTGAGCTTTAGCTTAGCTATGAAAACAAGTGATTTCTTTGAAATGCTACTCTTTCTTACGTGACCTAAAGAGGTAAGTTACAGATAATCCATCTCTTAAGCAAAAGAGGCACTTAAAGGAAATAGAAACTAGTTTCTGTGTGAAAAGGAAATAGTGCTCATTTTACAAAAAGCGGGGGGTCCGCTATTGGGTGGTGGGGATAATTATTGGGAACATTAATTTTATTATCTACCATCACATAGTCAGTCCATAATGGAGTGATGATATCCCTTATGAATTTTCTTTTAACTCTTTCTGTTACAAGTGAGCCACACACATTAATCTGTCTCTCACTCTTGGTGTTGGACGGATTTGACTGAGAATTGTTTTGTTTGTTGTTTTTTATATTTATTTGGCTTGAACGTTTTGGTATTCCCCATGTTAGCTTTTATTCCTAATCAATTTAATAGGAGTTTTATTTTGGCAATCACTAAGATGTAACAAGCACTGAAAGAAACTTTTATATTTGAAAAATATCTGCATCCTAGTGCCAACCTACAGCAAGGGATGCCATGCATTGAAATTTGGGTAGATATCTTCCACTTAGTTCTGCTATTTTTCGTTCTTTGGGCAGCTGCAAATGTGCAACAGACATGCTTAGTGTTTCAGTTCAAGCATGACAGAGCAAGAGACTTGAGTCTGGAGGATAAGCAACCAGACCTTTCCTGAGTTTTTAGCTCTTTCACTTCCTCCATCACTATAAAATGTCTTCATAGAAATGCTCCTGCAGACAGCCAGTTCAGTCCAAAATTGCCCTGTTGTCTTCTGAATTATCAGCAAAATGCTTTCAGGGGATTTTTTTTAGGGGTTCCCCCAGCTTCTGCGGAGGACCTCATGGAATTTTTCATCATGACAGCAAAGGGATGACTTGTCAGGAGCTCTTGAAAGCACTGTGGAGAAGACAGCCTATAAGTGAAGTGTTCCATGTGGATCACTTGGAGATTAAAATATAGTCCGCTCACTGCATCCATTATGGAATGCCTACAGTCTGTGTAAAGAAAAAGAAAACCAGTCTACCTCTCAATGTTTGTACACGGTCCCAATGGACACTGAACTTTTGGTCTGTGTGACTTCAGACACGTTATTAGCTTCTCTGGTACTTGTGTGGCTGTTTTGAGTCATCATTAACTACTGGAAATCTGTAGTTAAAAAAAAAAAAAAAAGTTGAATATGCATTTTTCTTATCAAATTACTGTTTTCTCTGTGGCATCTTTTAGAACTTCCGTGATTTTTCTTTACAGAGAAATATTAACAACATTTTATGATGAATGTTGTTAGTATTTAGCAATCTTGTTTATACTGTAGAGTCAGTGCAAGGAATTATATATGCTTATTTCTTCCTCCTGCCAAAGCACATCTCTCATAATCTGAGAAATGCACATACCCAGTAACTCTCTTTTTTCTTATGGCCATTTCTTATTTAGAGTATAATAAGTTTATACAGTTTATCAGAAATCAGATCATTTTCATTCTGGGGCTTTCCATCAAAAATAAATTAACTGTTTTACTTCTGTGAATTCAGGGGACTTCTGGTTCTCAGCTGTACTGACTGACACCTGGATTGAAAGAAAAAAATGCAGTACAGTAAATTTTGGCGGCTGATGGTGATGCTTCCTGTGTCTGTTGTTCGGCAGTGCAGGAAATGTGTTCACCACGCACTATCTGGGAAACACACACATTTCTGATTGCCTACTCCACATTTTGTATGCGCTCGCATGTTGGTGCACTGAAGCAGGGCAACATTTCTTTAAGCAAGAAAATGTGAGAAGGTGGTCTGAGGTGGTGAGGTGTGAAGCAGAATTTGCTGAGTGCTCTCGCTGTGAGCAGGGAAATGTGCTATGTGAACACGATACCAGTTTAGCTTTTGAAATTAGCAGGCTTCCTCTTCATCTGAATCTTAATTAAGAAAAATCAGATGCTCTTTCTTTTACTGATCTGACACGTTAAACTGAGGTTCCATTTCTTTTTTAAAACAGTGGTTTGGGTTGTTTGTTTTTTTGATTGGATATGGACAGCAAGCTAAAACTTTGAAAATGTTTTTATGCATGTTTGAACAGGAAAAGTAATACCAAAGAATTAGGTGGAGTTCTACAGAACTTGTTTCAGCATAATTATGAACACTTTCAGGAAACTATTTCATACTTGCTGTTATAAATTTCTTAGCTGAACTATCACCTCAATGCAGGCTTAGCTTTCCTTCTGACCATAAAAATCCTCACAGAAATGAGTTCATCAGAAAATTGCCCTGTGTTACTGGAAGCCATTCCAGACACAAGAAGGGTCCATCTGACACTTGGGAAAACAAGTAGCTGTATTGGGATACTGGCTTGGCTAAGCCAGGCACTCAGGACAGCTCAGATTCAAAAAAGCACCACCATACAAGGGATGGAAGAAGGGGCAGACTGTAAAGGAGGAATTTAGAAATGTCACCCAGATGTGTTGGAAAGCCAAGTTTCTTGGAAAACTTGGAAAGCCAAGAGTTGAGATGTGCATGGGATGTAAAAGGACACCAAGATCTGCCACTACATTAGCTGTGAAAGGCTAAAATGGGAGGATGAGGGAAGAGCAGGGGATATCACATGGATTTTTAGCAAGGCTTTGATGCTGTGTCCTATAGTATTCTTGTGGAATATAAAGTTAGGGCATTACAGTCGTACAGATGAACCACCAGATGAATAAACAAAGTGGTTGGATGGCTGGGCTTAGAGACCACTGGTTAATGGGTCATAATAAACCTGAAAGGCAATAATAAGTGGAGCATTGCGAGGGTCTATCCTAGGATCTGCTGAATTTTACATCTTGATCAATATCCTATTCTTGTCAAGGTTTCAGATGACACCAAAATGAGGAGGATTCAAATGGAGATACACCTAAGTGCAGGGATGCCTTCTTCCAGAGAGAACTAGACAGGGTGGAGGAAAAGGCAATTGTCTTCTGATATTCAATAAGAACAAATGCAGAGCCCTGCAGGTGGGAAGGAATAACTGCGTGCATCAATGCAGGCTGGGCGCTGACTGGCTGGGGAGCAGCTCTGACAGAAAGGTGGGGTGAGAAGGGTAAACTCAGGGCTTGGCAGACAGCAGTCAGCATAGGCTGGCAGTGTGCCCTGGCAGCAAGAAAGACCAACAGCATCCTGGGCTACATCCGCACAGCATAGCCAGCAGATCAAGGGAAGTGATTTACCCCCTCTACTCAGCACTCCGTAGACCACAGTGAGAACTGTGTGCAGTTTTTGGCCCCGACAATACAAATGTCATTGACAGATGTGAGCAAGTTCAGCAGAAGGCAACCAAGATGGCTAGGGCTGGGACATGAACGAATGTTATTATAGAACTGTAATTCGGTTAAGAGTCCTGCTTAGGAAAGAAAGGTAACTGTAAAAGCTAATAAGGGTTTCCAGTTTGTCTTTTTTGAATGAGAACCACATTCTGAAAGTACATCGGTCAAACTATCGCTTCCTCCATCTGCCTCTGAAAATACTTGCCTGGTATATAGGTAAAGTAGCAGCAATTTATTTCAAGAAATGGGAAAATGGGAGATATCTATATATTCTCCATTTAAGTACATAAAAGGATAGAAGAGCTAGAAATCTTCGGGGATGTGATGTTACAACCACTTCTGTTTGTGATGAACCAGAGGAAGAGAGTTCCCTTTCTTGTCATTTACTTTGAGTCTCACCTGTTCTCTACTTTTAATTACCAGGTGTTAGAACATGTGCAACAGAAAGACTTAAATTTGCTCAAAGTCATCATACTTGCTTTTTTATGTGGGAGCTTGGCACTCCACAAGCTGTACCACACAGAGAGACCTCTCCATCCTATCAGCCTGCCTCCCTGCCCTCCCATGTGCCTCACACCTACCTGACCTGGTTTCCCTAATGCTCAGGAAGGCTGTTTCCTGACAGATGTGCTGCCTTCCTCAATCTCTTTGTCCTCTAAGATAGTCAGTCCTAGTTCTGGGCACGCGGTAAGACAAAAGCTTCTGCAGTAGTGCTTTGAGATTGCATGCTCATCCATGCAGAGCTTGGGCTGGCTGGGAACGCGTGGCTATGCTACTAGTATTTAGTGTGCTAAATGTGCCGCTGCATGTCTGGGCGCTGCCAAGAAGGTGCTGAAAGGGGCAGGATGCAAGAAGGAGGAGGGGGATCTGAGGATTCAGTCTCCACATGCTTAAAGAAATGAAGCTAACCCTGTGCAATGGAGTTGCTGAGAAGTTCTAATTTAGTCAGGGAAGGGTTTTGACTTTTGACTAGCAGGGTGGTTATTGTCAATTTAGGGTAACAAAGAAGAATCCTGTAGGAAGTCTCTTTGCTGGAGGTGGCTGCTACTTAGGAATTGCTGGTACCAGTGGAAATCCAGCTACTAATCCAGCTACTAGCAGTTAGTGTTTCATTCCTGGTCCGAACGAGGGCAAAAGGATTATTACAATGTAAGCCTACCGTGTTTCTTTGAACAATGACCTCTTTAATCATATGCTTTTTAGTAAACACAAGTTATTTGTAACAAACAGGTGGTTTTGCATTTAATAAGACAAGTCTTTCCGAATGTATCCCCCCCCCCCCGCCCTGTTACCTATGCTTGGCACTCACTTCTCAGGCATGCATCATTCAAGACACCAGTCTGAATGCTTAGAAAAGTTTTGATGCATGATTTTGATTAAGAGCAGCCTAATTCTTTACATACGTAACTCCACAAGGAGAAGTTAACTTGTATAGGTGCTCATGGCTTTATCAAAAGGCATATTTGCCTCTTTGGGTCACTAAGTACCTGGCCTCTCTCCAAAATGTGTAGGAAATTACAGGCTTTTAATTTGCTTCTAAGTTCCAGGACACAGAAAGGTGAGCCTTTGTCATTCAAAGCCATTGTACAGTTCCTCAGAGGTTATCTGAAAGTCTACTTCCAGAAACAGTCTTTGGCTGTTACGAGTACTGAATATATAATCTTTGCCCAAAAGAGGGGTAGTCACAACCTCAGAATGTATTTTCCTAATGTGTGTCATTATTAAAACACCAAGTGATTACTGTGTCCCTCCAGTTCCCCACTAGTGGTGAAAACTAATTACTTCAGCCTAGTTTCTGTGACAGTCCATAGAAAGGTTAAAAAACCCCACACTCATTTCTACAGTGTGGCCTGTACGTTGCTAGGCCTGGAATTCCCCACCGAGTGTGCTGTACGTGTCAGTGCTGCTGTACTGTAAACCAGGTGAGCTTTAATGTGTGTGTGTCCATTTCCTTTTAATTTTTCAACTGAATTTGAAGACGAGAACAGAAGAAAATGCAGTGTGCAAACCACGATAACCAAATGTGGAGGGATGGCTTCATGCGAGCTGCAGGAAGTGGAACCCGCTGAGTTTCACGACAGTAGTAGCTTTGCTGTTAACTGCTGAGCATTTTTGTGCTGCTCTGAGTTACTCTGAAAGCAATCGTGAAAGCTCGATGTATGTTCTCCTAACCTCAGCCTGAGAAATGGGGCCTAGAAACCGTGGGATCACGACTCCCTTATGAAGATGGCTTTTCTAATCATTGGCATTACCTGGGAAGTGTAAATGGAAGCAAAAAAAATGAGAGCAAAAATAAATAAATCCATCCTCTGAACCTTTCTCTTCTTAATATGTTTTCTGTCTTATGAATGGAAGATAGCTCTTAAAACATGGATCTGCATGTATGTATAACTGGATATCAAATATCCCTTTTATGTAGAAGTAGAGTTGTTCTATTCTTTACTTGATTTATACCCACATCGCGATGTTTGCAGGTGGCCTGAACATAGCTGTTAAGAAATGTTTGTAGATCTTTACATGTATTCTTCTGGTGTTACTTAAAGCACTTTTGCAACTTACAAGTCATCTCAAGCACTTTATTCTTGGTTTTCTTTTAAGGTTAGGCTTTAAAGTGTCATCTTCAACACTCGCTATGTATAGGAACACAGTGTGTTCAGTGACAAACACCAAAACCCATATTGGTGTTGCAACTAGATAGAAGAATCACAGAATTTCTAGGTTGGAAGAGAACTCAAGATCATCGAGTGCAACCTCTGACCTAACACTAACGGTCACCCACTAAACCATGTCCCTAAGCACCACGTCCAACCTTGCCTTGAACTCCCCCAGGGCGGTGACGCCACCTCCTCCCTGGGCAACCTGTCCCAGTGCCTGACTGCTCTTCTGAGAAGTAATGTCTCCTAATTGTTTTACTTGTTGAACAGCAGTGCTCTTTGTTCAATTCTTTAATTCTTGAGGAGCAGGGGCATGACGTTTCCATTTTTCCACTCCCCAGTGACATCATCCCACTACCAGGACTTTTCTGCTGTGACGGAGGGAGGCTTGGCAACTCCATCAGCCTGTTCCCTCAGGACCCTGGGATTCTGCTCATCAGGTCCCATAGACCTGTACCTCTTTGGATTCATCAGCTGGTCTCGAACCTGCTCTTCGCTTACAGTGTCTGGGACTCTGCTCCCCCAGCCTCCATCTATGGGTTCAGGGAAATGACAGATGTGGGAAGCCCATCTACCAGTGCACACAGAGGCAAAGAAGTTGCTGAGTACCTCAGCCTTCTCCACATCTGTCAATACCAATTACTCAGATATAGAAACTCACTCCTAATATAAGAAATTAGCCACCTATAATCACTCACACACTACTATTTTCACCCCTCGGTTTATTTTTACAACTTTTAAAGGCGCACGGTCGTTCCTGGGGACTCCTCCTGTCACCCCAGCGCAGCAGCCCCAAGGGAGCTGGGGCCTCTCTTGGGCTCTTCCTCGAGGCTCTGCGCAGAAGGGCTGCCACCTCTCGCACAAGGCCTGGCGGATGGGAAAGAAGCACTCACACAACCCCTGACAATTGGCAAAGGTCTTTATTGCCAACATGGCTCCAGGCTAATGCCTGGAGTGGAGCCTGGGTGATGTGGAATAGGGAGCTTGCCGAGCCCTTCTGCACAGCTGCCGGTGTTCCTTCAGGACACTTTTCAGAGAGCTGCCGGCGGAGTCCCATCTTTGTTGTGGCTGAGGCGGGTCCACTTCCATTGGTTCTTCTTCATCTTGTGCACCCACCTCCATGGGCTCCGCGGGTTGGAGGACGAGCCAGTCCCTGGCAGGGACTGCCCACACAGGCTGCCTTCCATTGGGCATATTTTCTGGCCACGGTGCCGCACCAGGACGCCTCCCAGTTCCGTGCCTCGGGTCCTTTCCGTTCTCCGCTTGATTTTCATTCACGGAGTTCCTGCTGTCATCTCTCCCTCGGCCACGGCTGGGTCCCGCATCATATTCTGACCGCTGGGCACGGCTCCGCTTCCCGTGGCCCTCCAACCCACGCTCTCCGTCATCACTGGACCTCCGGCTAGGCCCAGGCCTGCTGCTGCTGTCCGTCCGAGGGGCCGGTCTGCTCCCTGCATCTCTTCGGCTCCAATGATATTTATCATAATAGCCTCTGGGCCGGGCACCAGACACCTCCTGGGCACTGCTGGTTCTTGTGCTTGAGGTGCTGGCCCTCGACCCATGGCGCTTTCTCTCAGAGGCAGACATCCTTCTCAGTGGTCCTAGGAACAATTTCTTGTCCTCGCACTGAGAAGGGCTGCTGCTCGCCTCTCTCTCTCTTTGCTCCTAACTCTGGCCTTCCTTCAGCCAATGGCTTTCAGAAGACCAAATCGCTGAGCAAGTGGCGGGCCAGTGGCAGGGGGGCCCCTTTTATAGGGCCTGGGGTAAGGGTGGGCCCGCTGGTGGCCACTGTGACCTCAGCAAAGCTCTGTGATGGAGTGGCCCGTGTGAGGCCGAAGGCGCCTGCCTTGGGAGAGGCCCAGAAGATGCCCTCATGTGGAGCAAGGACGAGGGTTGGGGGGGCTGAGGGCCCCCTTTTCTGGGGCTGGCTCCCCCCCAGGCCATTTGGCTTGCCAGAGAGAAAGGCTGCCCCATGAAACCCTGCCTTGACCCGTTTTTTCTCCAGATTTCCAAGGGTCAGAGTCTCTCGTTAACAAAAAGAAAACCCTACCAACGAAACCAAACCAGACCAATTCAGAAGGCTAAAGCAGTCAAAACTGAAGTACCGATCACAGAATTTCTAGGTTGGAAGAGACCTCAAGATCATCGAGTCCAACCTCTGACCTAACACTAACAAGTCCTCTACTAAACCATATCCTTAAGCTCTACATCTAAACGTCTTTTGAAGACCTCCAGGGATGGTGACTTAACCACTTCCCTGGGCAGCCCGTTCCAATGCCTAACAACCCTTTCGGTAAAGAAGTTCTTCCTAAGATCCAACCTAAAACTCCCCTGGTGCAACTTAAGCCCATTCCCCCTCGTCCTGTCACCAGGCACATGGGAGAACAGACCAACCCCCACCTCGCTACAGCCTCCTTTGAGGTACCCATAGAGAGTGATAAAGTCACCCCTGAGCCTCCTTTTCTCCAGGCTGAACAAGCCCAGCTCCCTCAGCCGCTCCTCGTAGTACTTGTTCTCCAGGCCCCTCACCAGCTTTGTCGCCCTTCTCTGCACCCGCTCGAGCACCTCGATGTCCTTCTTGTAGCGAGGGGCCCAAAGCTGAACACAGTACTCGAGGTGCGACCTCACCAGAGCCAAGTACAGGGGGACGATCACCTCCCTAGCCCTGCTGGCCACACTGCTTCTTATGCAAGCCAGGATGCTGTTGGCCTTCTTGGCCACCTGAGCACACTGCTGGCTCATATTCAGCCGACTATCAACCATCACTCCCAGGTCCTTCTCTGCCTGGAAGAGCAATTTAATAAAATGCTAGTCTGTATAGAAGCAAAGCAGTGATCTTAGAATTGATTGGGGTCTGAGTATGTTTTAGGTTTATCATAAACTCAGTTAATTTAGGGATATCCACGGTAAATCAAAGAAATAGAAGACAACTAGATTTTCAGGTATGACTTTTTCATTTTTCATGTTCATTAATGCTCTTGAAATGCTAACACTTGCTGAATTTGTTTTTCTGAAAACTGTAATGTAGCCCCCCCCCCCTTTTAATGAAAAAATCAAGTCAGGTAATAATGCACTTTGAACTAAAATCAGTGTAGCCACACTGATTGACCTTAAAGTCTCCACCTAAACCGTAACGTTGAGATACTTCCCTTTGAAGAGCTGAAGATTTTTCTTTCTTTTCACCTGTCACTTCCTTCCTCTCATTATTGTTTTCGGAAGGAGGAACATAAAACCATAGTAAATTCATTACTTTGCTGCTCTGTTGAAAGTCAGAAGCGTGTGGAGCAAAGGCATCCTGGATTATTTTTTTTATTATAAAGCTTGGGACCTAGGACCCAAATAAGTATGGACGACAATTCAGCAAGTAAGTTAACTGCTGAACTGAATAAGAAATAACAGCCTTCAAATGCACCAGAAAAACATGGATAAACAGTGGAAGATTATTGATGAAATTCCTCCTGCCATTGGAACAAAAAAGGCACGATTTTTCCTATGTTATGTTTATTTCCCTCTAGTAAATTGCCATGCCACACCACTTAATTTATCAGCTGATTATTGTTTGTACAGAATTTATTTCATGGATTCTTTCCCATGATATTTTTTTCCTGTTACAATTATTCTACTTTGCTATGAATATGGCAGATTCCCCTTCCCGTATACAAATATCACTGCTTTGACAATTACAGAATGAAGATGTGTTAATACTGCTGGGTGGGGGGAAAAAAAAAAAAAAAAAAAAAGAATAATTGGACATTTTGCTTGATGTGGCATCTCTAACTTTGACCATTAAGGATGGTATAAGCAGAATATACTGAACAGAAAGCTACAGTGAAGCTTGAAAAGCATTTAATGCATCTTTACGGTATTCTCTTTTTTCATGCAAATCAACCTCTGAGCACAGGCCATAACAAAATAGACCTAACAATGCTTGCTTGCGTCATTTGAAGTTCAGAATACTGTTTGCATATTGTTCTCAGTCTTTTTTATTGCTTTTGTCTTCTATTGCAGCAAGTCTTGTGTTTTACCAGCCAATTTTTTCCTTTTTGATTCCTTTTGCGTTCACTGAATAACCAGCACCACTTTCACTTGTCATCTGGTTTAGTCTCACTGTGTGTTGCTATGGAACACTCCAAATATTAGGGAGCTGCGGTGTAACAGAGCCCAGGGCTCCATGTGGTTTCCAGTCACAGAGCAAAACAATAGGAAAAAAATGATCTCAGAACCCAAGGGACCATCACAGACCTCACGGCACTTATAGTACACAGAACATATAGCTTACGAAGTGTATGATTATACTCTTGAAGGAGGATGCTGTTTACCTGATTTACGTGTTAACAGGCTCAGCTCAAGAGCAAAGAAGTTTTCAGTATATATTGCTATTTCTGTAAATGTCATTTCTGTGAATTTTACTTTCTCGCTTTCACTGGTGCATGTTCGCACCTGTTTCCTTTTTGCTTAATTTTTGTTTTATCTTGTATTCATAAAGAAGTGCATGAGCAATCTATAAGAATCTCATTAGGGATTTTTGTCTCTGAAGACAGACAACCACAGGGCTTTATTCAGCACTGCGTATGCTTGTATTTTCAAGAAACTAAGTGAGGGCTAATGCAAAGATTATGAAACAAATAATGACAGTATTTAAATTATCTATATCTATATATATAGATACATAGACACATAAAATCATTCTGGTTCTGTCGTTTATCTGTTGTTTTGGTTTTTTTTTTCCCTATATGATCGTCAACTCTTGCTTCTCATCCTCTTCTTTCTGTGAAGCATCTGTCAGTAGTGCTAAAGAGACCACTCAGCTTAGCCTTTCCCTCGTGTTATTCCTGCACAGGAACCTCAAGGAGCTGACAGTGTGCAGGAGGCTTGTGGGTGTGAGGTAATGGTAACAGTTGACCGAAACTAGCAGAGGAGCTGGTGAGAAAGGACAAACAAAGGTAGAACAGTGAGAGAACGCTCTTCCATATGACCTGCAGCTGTGCTGTGGAATGAGGGTGCAAAGCTTGGACTGCCTGAGGTCAATAGTGAGAGGAAAAAGGAGGTGTTAAACTCATTTTCTCCCTAAACTTGATAGTGGAGTTTAGCTTGAAATTTCCTCATGTTCACATTCCATTGGAAGTACATTTAGGACAGTACTGAACTTTATTTTGTTAAAACTTGCCAAGAGCTGTAAGGATATGTGCAGCAAGGCTTTAGAAACAAATGACTCATTGTTTTAAACGTCTCAGTATTGGAGGGTGCTGGTGAGCTCTGCTTATTATCAAACGCTGGCTGTAGGAACGACACAGAAAACCCAACCTGCACAAACCTATTTGTTCTAGAGTTCACACCAAAACTGTAAGGCATCCATCTCTCTCCTTTTTCATGGCATCTGAGACATGGTGCTCAACCCTCAGAAACACTTGAAGCAGTCGTGGCCACTATAGCATCTGCAGCTGCTGTCCCTAGGGGCTGGCAAAAGGAAACCACTTCAGAATGTGGTTTTCCGCCGTCTATGTAATGTTTATCAGCCTTTTTCAAAAGGTAACTGATTCCTTTTCAGTGTTACAACAGCCAATAAGATGGGGTAGGGGTGGCATACTTGAATTTTAAGACAAACCCAAAGCCGTGATTCTTTGAAATAAACTTGGAAGTCTGCTGTCTGTTTTATACAGAGTATGATACAGAGTATGTATGTAGGAGTGTCTTGCTAACTCACATTCTCCTCCTTTCCATGTAAATTAACCCAACCTCCTTTGTTGGGATCTCTGCTCAATTGGCAGCTCATTACAAAACAATTTGCAGGGGCAGGTGAGGAACTTCTATGGAGCACTCACAGAACTGTTGGATGCTCTATAAATAGGAATTAGTAACTACTAAGAGCCAACCACAACACTGGGAAGCACTGCTTATTTCATAAGCAGGTAGAAGGAAGTTATCTTGCTATGGACCCAGAAATCTGTGGCACTGCTTGAATAGCATTAGGAAGCTTGTTCATCACTATTAGACAGGTTTGGATTTTTTTCTGTGTATTTGTTCATTAGAAAATTCTAATGAAAGAAACCAACAACACCGTTTAATAGAAATGCATCTATATAAATGAGAAAACCCTCTCAACCTAGTTTTTAAGTTGAGACAAATGTACTGCTTCATAGTCTAATATCCAGCTCAGTCAAGGGTCTCTCACTTCAGGCTCACCACAGATGTCTTGCAAGGTTCATCCTCATGCCCCTGCTCTGCTTGATGCTTTCAATTTCCTAGCTGTTTCCTATCAGTTATTAAGGGAAAAGCCTCTCTTGTCTTTATTTTATTCCCTTAACAATATGGGCGTGCATATTACAAGCACACATTCCTCCTCCTCGGGGTGTGGTTCACCTATTTACATGCACCTGTTGTTAGCTGCAAGTGTTCCAGCTTTCCATGTGTCCCTGCTGCTCCCTCTATCTGATAATCCACATACTAGCAAGAAAGCTGCCATGGTCATATATACATGTTTTAAAAAATAAAAAGGTAAAAACGTAGCTTGTGAATTCCTGTAAGAAATGCTGATGTGCCAACTTGGTATGCTCTTAGCATGACTGCTACAGGTTCAGAAACAAAAGAGAAACTGCTAGATGAATCTCTTTTGGGGGATCCTTGGACCTGCAAAACTTGATCGCATTTGCTTTTTGGTCAAGTTTGTCCCTAAGCACTAATGTTTTTGAAGTTTGGTAAAGAAATGGGTCTCTAAAAGTAGAGATTCTTGTGCATTGGATCACAGGTTATACATGGAGCCATACTTTCAGATGGGCTGGAATCCCATTGACATACATGAGGCTCCCATCCTGTTCTCTGTGGCTGTCAAATGCTTTGCACGGTTCTAAACTGCTGACTTTTTGGAAATGATTTCAACATTAACAGAATGAGAAGAAAATGGAGAGCCTACTGATAGAAACCTAGAGATAAATGCTTGCTAGCCTTTACCAAGTATCACTGTAAGATATTTGACTTTGCATAGCTGTAGTTTTGAGTGGAAGTGTGGAATGACGTTGCTTTGTAGGGTCAGGTGTTGATCCTAATCAGCACTTTTTAGCATGGAACAGCCTCTGTACTCTGCTAATGTGTCTCTAATATGATTTTTGTTCCTCCTTTTGTGCTTCTGCTTTTTTTTCTTTGTCACAAGGGGTTGCTTGCTGTTCCTTTTGCGTCCTCGTTGACTTTCAGAAGATGCACTAATATTCTAAAACCTGTTGAATTCACTCATCAGTTCACTAGATGCAGCCATTCACCTGTATGACTATCAAAGTAGATTAAAGATATTTGAAATTAGTTAATTGGTTGAAAACGTAGCATTGTGGAGGCATGAAAGAGGAAGGCAGATCAGCTTGCCACTTGAGAACAATTAGAGGAATTGGAACTTGTGTATGTTGAATTCAAAAACTTCATCTGGTGTTGCTGTTTTGTTTGTTTGTTGTTTGTTTTTGGCTCACAACTATTGAAGTTTCATAAACATGAAGATCAACTCTAATATGCAAGACATGATTTCACTTCTGAAGAGCACCCTGCGAATACCCAGAGCGTTAGACGTGTAGATAAGCAGCTTAGTGCTTCAATGGATCTTAATCTGGCTGTTGGTCATGTATCAGCACTATTTACTGCTACAGCAGTGAGATCAGAATGAGACAGAGAACAAGAGAAGGAAGTAGATCAAATGTTAGGGACAAAAATAGCTGAGAAGTCATGTCAGAGTGATTGGAAGATAGAGCACGTGGGTTTTTTTGGCATTGAAGGATGTATAAAAAGAAGGCCGTTTCTCACCACCAGAAGGTGGTGATCTCTTTAAGTTTCAGTGCCAGCAGAACTAGGGGTCTTGTGGTTACTGGGTGATACTGAAGTCAACTGGGTCTAATTTCTGGGTCTGCCATGGGTTTCCTGTGTGAGTGAGAACAAAACTGAACCTGAGTTCAGACCAGTCATCCGACATAGGTGTCTACACTCATCTGGAGTAGGCATAGGGCATCTGGAAAGTCTAGACAGTGCTGGCAAGTATGACACAGGGCCTATGGGGAGGAGAAAGAAGATCAGGTGATATTTGAGTGAATATCAAATAGTATTCCACCACTACGTGTGGGCAACTGAATTGAATATTCTTTTCTGCTATCTGTAAAATGAGGGAAGGAGTAATTATTTCTTGCTCCATCCTATTTGTGTTCTCTCTAATGAGATTGTACAATAAGCTTTCTAGAAGCCATATAGAAAACAAAGATTATGTGACAGCTTTCTAGCAGTCCTTTTCTGAGCATTCACAAAAGTATTTCTCTCTCATAAGTAATACCACAGAGAAAAAAACAAATTTGCCAACATTTGGCAGGGTGTGAACATGGGCTGCCCCTTTATTCAATTAAAGGGGAAATATTTTTTTAAAGGTTTTTAAAAAACATGAGTTTAAACTTTATTGGTACCATAAAAAGCCATTCTAATTTTTCCTAACTTTTCCTAACTAGTCTTGATGTGCCATCTTTGGTCAGTGATGTGAGGGGTCTTGTCCTGTTTCTGTCTGCTTTAGACACTGAAAGGTTCCAGTGCTGTGCTCTCCCTTTTGCAAGCACCAAACGTCTCTTTGGCAACCCACAGGGAGACCACCTTCAGTCTGGGGCATAGAAGTCTCGGCCCTGGGTCTTGCACATCATTGCAGGGAAGGCAGAACCTGTAATCTTTCATATAAAAGAAGGAAAAGGTTGAAGGTATTCACATCCATTTTGGCTATTGATGGGCTAAGTGGCAAGAACCAGAGTTGAAGGTGAGGATTTGTATGGGATTTAGCAAATGCGCCGTAGGTGGTAGAAAAATCAAGATCCAAGAGTAAACTTATTAAGGAAAAAATGTGAAATGAACCTTGGCATGGTTTCATGTGGGCAAAGACTAACTTCGAGTTTTATTGTCAGAATGTTAGGACATCTGCATTTCACATAACCCTGAGCTAAAAACTGCTTTTTTCAGGGGAGTTTTGTCCAGTTTAGATGTGTCCAGCCTGGTCAAGGCTGAACTCAGAAGGTTATTAGCCCAACCAAAGGTGTAAGATGCATCGGAAGTGAATTGATGAGTTTTATGAAGCTGTCAAAGGTACATGGCCTGGGGTTGACTAGATTTTCTCAAAGTGGTTTGCTCAGAGTGTGAATAGCCAAAGCACAGATTTCTGGCAGGTTTAGACAGACTGAACCCGCATCACAGTTAACAGTGGGTTAATTTAGCTGGCACTTGAGGTCTTTCAGAATGTATCTTCTATTTTTTGCTTTATTGCTCACTTAGTTAACCGAAAACGGAAAACATTTTTTTCTTCCTTCTTTCTTTTTCTACAGTTTTAGATATATAACTGACTACATCTACAGCTGTCTTTCTTATTTGAACTCCCAGCTGTTTCCCTACATCCCCCAACTAAAAGGGGAATGTAGGGAGGCTATGCTTCTTCCATACTCTTACAGTGCCCCCTCATTAGAATAGGATATTAGATTCGTCCTGAAAGTCTTTTGCCTACGCAGCTTTTTCTTTATCAAACTGTGAAATTACAGATAGTGAGTGAAATGAGTAACACAAGTCACAACTGATTAGTCAGTCTTTTAAAACGGAAGCAGAAGACTTCCACCGAGAACCACGTTATAGAGGAGACCAAACATAAAAAAGGAAATTGGGGACAAGTAGTCTGAAAAACTGCGTTTGAGACATACGTCCCACATAACCACACACTTTTGCCAGACAGACTCAAACCTGGTTTTACGCACTGTCTCCCTGTTGTATGAACAAATCAACATACTTAGTAGAACTTCATTACATATTTTGGTACTATATCTTTTCCAATTATGCTATGTCATTTTCTAAGGGCATGTTCTAAGGGAATATTTTCTAGAGGATATTCTTCTGGTTTCTTATAGTGTGATCAGTAGTTATTCATGCTAGATATTAAAGCAAATAGACTGTGTATTTCAGTATATGGAATTCAATTTTTAATTGAAATACTCTGCCCTGAACTATTCTAATAAATGTAACTGCACTTAACCCTGAGGAAAAATGCTCTAACCTATGTTAAATATGTGGTCAAATGAATTTTTAACTCAGTCACTCTAGTACTTGAATCTAAGGATGAAATAGGTTTTATAAAGCCTAACATTGAAAGAAACATCTTCATGGTATTTAAATGGCATTTCTCTAAAATGCATCCATTACTGTTTTAAGACCAAGCATACATTGTTGATTTGTGAACACAAAAGTTAGTACATAAAAGGGTAACCAATTGATTTGTAATTCAAACTTTTTAAAATTCCAATATGAAATTATTTACATGTGACATTTAGTTGTGCAGTGAGATGTAACATATCTGTTTAGGGGATGGGGAGGATAAGGAGTGTATGTATGTATCTGTATTAATTTACTTATTTTACCAGGCTGAAATTTGTAAAAATTCAGGGAGATCCCCGAAACACCACTTCAATTTAGTTAAAAGATTTGGGTTAAAGAAATACTTTAGTTAAAATATTTAATGGGGGAAAATAGGGCGGAGGGGTGGGAGGGGGGAGCAGGATATGGGACTCTGACAAGTGTTTGCCAGTGAACCAGCAGGCCTTCCATCTACTGTTTGCACCGCTTTTGGAAAAGGTGAGATCTGGGGAATACTTATTCAAGACTCTAAAAAGAAAGATTTTGGACTGGTAGATACACTTTGAGCCTCTAGAAAAATCAATAGTTTCAAGGAACAGAGTACTAAGAAACAGCGAATGCACTTCGGTGTCAGTTCTTGAACTTTAGACTTCACTGGGGTCTGGATAAATGGAACTCTGGGAGTGCTCCTCAATCAAGTTCATTACTCATTGCTCTGATTTTCAAGTTCTTGCAAATTCTGTTGACAATGAAACAATACAACTGCCAGAAGCTTAAGGCTGTTTCTAGCTGTTAATAGCAACCAGTGCATGTCATAGGTTACATGTCCAACAGCCAGGGTGTTCTGTGTTTTCTCTTCTTGAGAACATTATTTTATTAATGTTAGTACACTCAGCTTGCATTAAAAAAGATTTATTGATGGAAAAAGGAGATATCTAGCACAATCCTACAATCTCATGTACATCATGAACAGCAATAAAACCAAAAAAAAAAAAAAAAAAAGTTCTGAAGTCCACGTGCATTGTTGTGAGATTCAGAAAGTTTACAGTAAGCCCTAGAGTAATTCTAGGTGTCAAATCAGAGGTAATGATGAGGATATACAATGTTTAAATATACTCGCAGAAAAATTCTTACTCGCAGAAAGATTCAGAGATTTTTTAAAACCAAAAGAGACCTTGGTGACCAAGTTTGACCCACCGTAAAATAAGGGATTTAGAATCAGGTGTGAGTAAAACATTTTAGGATGTCTCCAATCTGGATTTGAAGTCTCAGTACAAGCATAACATCTCTTAATTGTTGTTGTTAAGAAGTGTCTCATTCTAGTTTGAAATTCTCTTGCTTTTTTTTGTCTGTTATAGTTATTCATTAATCTGTCCCTCAATAAATTAAAAAGATTAAGCATTATTTTTCTTGTTCTTTTCCTAGAAAGCAGATTGCTGGAACTCAACCATGGTTTTCTTATAAACCCCTTAAATTTGGAAGCAGTGTTTTTTAAACATGGAGATCAAAATTAGTCATGAGATTGTATTTATGGCCTTCTTTGTATGCAAGTTTGTTAATACCTCTCCATGTGAACAATCAAAATACAAAAAAGAACTTCATAATCATAACTGAAATAAAAAATATGCAAGTGTGTGTAGTTTAGGGTTGTTATCTGTGGGTCTGGTATCTGCTGTTTTTGGGTGAATACAAACAGCTTCTGAATGCAGTTTTGTACATGAAGAACAGAGAGCTTTCCTTTTTTAATTTTGCAGAATTCCTTCAGAGGAATTGCAGCACATGCATACACTACTAGTTATTGAGAGATGGTTCAAGTTCATTTTTCAGTATCTGGCAATTTTACATGGTAATATACATTTTTGAAATTTTTTAATAATTTGAAAATGTATTATTGATATTGTTTCAAAATTGGCATTTTTTCTTGTATGGAAAAGATGAAAATGAGACTATTCACTATTCCACTTAAATCAGGACTAGGAAAATTTCTTATTTTTGCTGAGACACTGTTGGTGCAGGCAGTGTGTGATGGGGGGCTGCATAAATGTCGTCATTCCATGGTGATAACTGTCATCAAATCATGTGGGATGGAAAATCATGGAAGGACAGCTGTGGTCAGGAATGATTACTTACATTTCTAATTATCTTCCCCACCCAAAGTACAGTAAGCGTGAGCCAGCTGCTTTAAATATAGCTGTTTAATGTCACTGTAGGTGTCCTAAAATATTGAAGATATGGGGGCTGTCAGCTATGACACTGAACGTTCAAATCTCTGCCCTTCTGAAATAGTACTAAGGCTGAGTAGGATTCCATTCAGCATATAAAATAGTGCTAAAAACTTATTTTAAAATAATTTAAACCTCTCCTTAGATAAGTAAAATAGGGTGATGTTTGTATTTTTAATCCAAGATTGAGCCTTAAAATCTCTGCTCTGGGTCTTTGCCATTGCTATCCTACAGTTCTGGCTGAAGTTGAGCATTCATGACTTTCTTCTTAGAAGTCTTTGCTTAATGGTATGTAGAGACTGAACAGTTTTGTTTGTTTGTTTTGTTTTGTTTTGTTTTAATCAGACCAGAGAAGCAGAAAAAAATTGTGTGTGTATATAGTCTTGCTGTCCCCTGCTGGTGAGTGAAGTAAATCTGAACTGTTTGAAACACCTTTTGCAGAGTCTTCTCTGAGCCTATTTTACTGCAGACTCTTGTTCATTGTTCCCTTTAAAACCTGGTACATATTTGGTTGGTCGGTTTGGTTTGTTGTTTTGGTTTTGTATTTTTTTGCCCATGATTGAGTGACTTGGGTCATTTAGTCAATCACTTGGGCTTAGTAAGAGGTTGAGGCAGAGCCCTCAAAGCCAGTGGTCTGCAGGTGCCAGCCACTCTATGTGAGTGGGTAAACAGGGCTGAAAACAGGTTTTGTTCCTAGGTGGTCTATTCCTCAAAATGAATGAGTCTGATAAATCAAAGTTATTTGATTTATCAAAAAAAAAAAAAAAAAAAAAAACAAAAAATCAAAATGATTTATCAGACTCCTTTCCTAAGGAAATGAAGCCTAGTTATGCTCTCTTCTATCTACCTGGCCACCTTGCACAATAACCCTTTTGGGTTTCAGCTGACTGTAACTGGCCTTGGCGGAGGGGTACGGGTCTGGTCCCTTCGGCTTGATGAAACTGGTGGCTCAGTGGGAGAGACTGGGTTTCATACGCTGCCGACAAAGAGCGTGTGATGTCTCTAAACCACATGCTGTCTGCTTTTTCTTGCCTTGCCAGAGGTCTACAGGCAGTGGGAGGGAGAAGGCGTGAAACATAAGGGTTGTGGGCGTAAGAAACGGAAGCATCGCCTAGGGGTTAGGTGGAAGGTGACAGCAGGGCCAGACTGTATGTCACCAATTTCCACGCTGAGAACAGGATTCACTGGTTCCAGTGTTCTCACCACAACTTGTTAAACGGATGCAGTTGCAAATGCCAAAGCTAGATTTTCACTTCTGAGTCTAAGGAGGAGACTTCTTTGAGCAGGGGAGGGGATTGTGTACCAGGCCAGGTTAGGATGGGCGATTCAGGAGTGGCACAGATGAGAACGCAGCTGACTGACTCGGGTGTCCTTTATGGGTGGGCATGTTGGCAGACAGTTTCCCTCTAAGTCACCACCTTCTTTCTGCTGTTCTGAGATGGCCCTCAAAGCCTGCAGTTGTGGAAACATTACACATATACATTTATATATAGATGGAGAGACTCGAATGTGGGCCAGAGTGCTATCACCCACCTCCTCCCACAAGTCAGACAAGCCAAAAAAGCATGCAAGGCCATAAATTCACCTCCACACAGAGGAGCATTTAGACTTCCGTGGGCTGAGAAACAGGCGGGGTGGTGACATCATCAGGACCTCAAAAACCAAAATACCCCAAATCAAGATAAAAAGGCAAGAGGTGAATGTCAAGTGGGGTCAATGGGTCTGGGTTAAAAAAAAGAGGAATTGGTAGCGACTGTGTCAAGACTAAGTTGGTCTGAAAGCAAGTATTCTTCTTCAGGAAAGATACAGTAGTTGCAGTGTTTGCTTCTGCTCCTCGTTATGGAAGAACTGAAACTACTGCTGTCATAAAAGAACCCACACCAGACAGACAGACACTCCTTAGTCACAAGACGAGCGGTATCTGGAATGAGGGAGGCTTGAAGCACATGTCTTGGGCTCCACGTGCACCTCCCTGTGTCCCAGCTTAGCTTGTAAATCAGGGGCTGTTTTGGAGATAAAGAGTAAATGTGTTGGTGGTGAATAAAACAGATTTTTCTTCTTTTTCCTTTTTAACTTTGTCCTGAGAAAATTCCCTGACGACCCTTTTGAAATGTGCGTTTTTCCTTAGAAAATTCAGGGTTCCAGTCACTCAGACTTTCCCAGTCAAAAAGCTTTCACTGAAAAATCCCAGCCAGATTTAAAACCACTGCGCACGGAAACAGAATCACGGGCAGTTCATTTGTCTGTCAGCTGCACGACCCGAACGTGAGAGGATCCCGCCTACAGGGCCGAGGACGGAGGTACGGATAAGCTGCAAACAAAGCCCTTCAAAGCACCAGGTGCAGGAGGAGGCCGGAGGTGCAGCGCTAGGCCGGGAGCGCACCCAGCACGCGGCTTTCTCTTGTGATCTGCCATTGGCAGGCCGGGTAGCTGCATTTAGCCTGCTGCTGGGCAAAAATAACGTGTCTGAATGCCTCCTCCAGCCTTCTCTCTCTGCCGTCTTCCTGTGGCTTCTGAAGACTCTCAATGAGCCTGAACAGTTTTCAATTTCGGTTTTGTTTTTTTCAGGTTAATGCACACAACTTTGTGACAGTATCCTTAGCCGTGACTGGAGGGGTTTTCACTTATCTTCTTACATAGGCCTTAACTGATTTCTAAGATGGTTTCAGAAGAAATATAAATTCCTGTTACACTTAAGTACATTGCTGTTCTCCTCAGGAACTCATGTCTGAGCGTTTTTTTTTCTAATGTGCCTCTCTTCCCTTTCACTGCTCACCAGCTGTGCGGTAAGCATGTGTTTAAGCATGTTCTGAACTGGCCTTCCTTCTAGAGCAGATGACGTGACGTAGTATATCACAAATATACAGCATAAAATGGTAAACAGGACTTTAGTATGTTAAGGTTAAAGAAACTGCTTAAGAAACCTTCCTTAAATTAGCCCAATGTATCTTCTCTTTCTGCTTCTCTTCTTGCTATGAGTTACAACCTATTTAATATAACATCAAGGCACGGGCTTATAGTTACTATAATGATGGATATTTGCAAAGATTATTTGGCAGGTTACTGTCAACATTGCCTTATAGAGTATGCATGAGAAAGTTTGGAAAACAAATGTCTCAGGTACATAAGTGCCTACTTAGTGGAAAATGTTTTACTCCAGTAACAGACCCTGACATTTGCTCCTAACAAAGCAGTGTGGGCTTTTGAAGGCTGGCTTTTAAAAATGAAGAAGATAACAAAGAGTAAACATGATTATTCTATCAGGAATCTGTATCCATCTGTAGAACAAATTGTTTTTACATCGCTAATCACCTAATGGATCCTCTTTCTGATTTTTTTTTTTTTTAATTTGAGCCTGAGGTAGAGGGGTAATGCAGGCTTTCAGGGTGGAGAGATTAAAAAATGTGAAAGGACGATAGGGTTCTTCAGATGGTGCAAGAGCATTTGTTAAAGTTTTATATTGCTTTATGTTTTAGCTTTCTGCCTTCTCTTCAGCTTGACCCAAACACCTGCTCTATTGGCATTTTTTTCCTATTTCATTACCAAACTTAATAAATTTATTATATAATCCCAGTGCTTCTCCCTTTGTGATTCAGCTGGAAAGAAGAAAGCAGGCTGCTGGCAGAGAACCAGACCTTGCAGAGCTAAAGTCCTTGCTTTAAAATGGCTTATTCACACAGAGTTTCTGTGCGAATAAGAGAGTTTCTAATCTTTTTTACAACAGAATTGATGCTTGCAGATAGCGAACAAAACAGGAGCAAGCATGAGTTGGAGCTGGAATGTGGAAGCTGCTTCAAAGTCGAAGCATTAATTTGAAGACATCCAGAGCTTCCTGGCACACACAACAAGCAACCTGTTAACTACCATTTTCAAACAAAAGAAGTTCTCCTTCCTGCTCTGCTCTGTGTTTTTGGCAGTCAAAACTGTAAGAGAGAAAATTATACCTAAGTTTCAATACCCGAAGATGGACCTAAACCAAAGCAGAAAGTCTAAATAAATGTTATGTCCTACTGAGAGCAGAAACTTCATCTCCTGTGGTGATGTTGAAAAAGAAGGATGAAGATGGCTGTCAGAAGTAGACTAAAAGATGCTTGACACAGTATTGTTGTTTAAATTCCAGTGACTCCAATAAGGTCAAAAACCAGAAGAGTACAAGAGGCTTGTTAGCTAAGGACTGGCCCAGCCAGGTCACCTAAACCAAATGCTTTCTTAGTCTGACATCTGCTGTCAAGTCAGCAGTGTCTGGATCTCTGTGTTCTTCTTTCCAAAAGCTCATCTTTACAGTGGTAGTTCATTTACATGCCTGTTTGCCTTCTGGATTTGTCCACGCCTTCCTCTAATCTTAGCACGATGAGAGCAGAAGCTGCTGTCACCTCTCTGTACATCTGACTGGCTTCTTCCTCTTTGCACGTGTGAGGCAACAGGGACACCCCTGGCTCTTCCGGGTCTGTTAGTGCTCTCATATCGCTGATGCTTATCAGTGCTCAGCAGTGTCTCAAGATTGCATGGAATGGGATGTCAGGAGCCATAGCCAGTCCTACCTGACAGATGTACCCATGGCTTCTCTGAGCCCTGGCTTCAGAAGAGATTTGTTGTCATTTCTGGAGCTCAGAGTCTGAAACACTGTCACTGATCTGATGGCCGTAACAGAGGCAGGAGCTACCCTTGTTTTAGCATCTTTTTCCTTCCCAGGTTTGATAATATTTGTGTACCTGAGCAATGCCAGACTGAGAAGACTCAACAAGTAAGTTCTTACGTATGTAGTTTTTGAACAGTACTGAAACACTGATGTTCAGCTTTCATGGAAGCACACTTGAAATTTGCCTCAAATATTCTCTAACACAGAGAACCACAAATCCATCAAGTATATTGCTTGCTCATGGTATGCAGATGGTTCTGAACATAGCTCAAGACTAATCAGTACAAATGTTAGTTATATATTTTTTTTTAAATATACATGGTCTTAGTGCTATCTAAAAAGTTACCACAAGGTGGTACCACAGTATTTGGTAAAATGTTGAAATTACCATATCAAAACAAAAAATTTTCTTGATATCAGTGTAATGTAAAATATCTGTGGATACACAAGACATGCCCTTGTTTCAGGATAAAACCCCTCAGAGGTACTTTTCACAGAATGTCCATTTGCTCCTATTCATGCACGAGCAAGCGGCTTTGTCTGTCCATGACATTGATTGAACAAAACGTCGACATTTGCAATGTGTTCTTCTGCCATCACTCCTCAAGGTAGCGCTACCTAGGTGCTGGAAGTGAAGCAGATTAAATAGGTTCCTAATGTATGGTCTGAATAAGCAAAATCTTTATGTTCTGCTAAATTCTTCACCTTCTTTCTCTTGTCTGCTAGCTGCTGTAACATTTTTCAGCTCTTTGTCAAGGACAGTTGTTCCTGAATTATTTAAAGGCGTTTATCTGAAAGTGGCAGGACACTTAGGAGTCAATGGGATAGGAAACCTGGACAGTTTTGCATTATGGGAATTGAGCTCTTACTCTGTGTTCTGTGCCAGCTGTAGTGGTGGTGTCAGTGTCAGACTGAAGTGAATTACAGACAGAAAGGAATTATTTAGTGGTGAGGATGTGTTCTCTGCTCCGTTACTTATTCCAGTGAGTATCCCATGTGATAGGAATTGTGTCCCTTCTCTCAGGGAAAATAGGGAAACATTGCTAATCCATCTGTGTTGTATACTTGTTGTCTCATTACTATGGTTTCTTGAGTCACACTCTGTGCCTTCTGTCTTCATGCTCCTTTAACACGTACGGTTCATGTACCTCCTTGAGCAAGACACTGTATTTATGCTCATCTCTTTAATGCTGTTAATAAATCAAACACGTTTTCCCCTAATTTCCTAGTAACCAAACTCCTGCCTATTCACTAGGAATATTCACTAGGAATTTTCTGATAAATAGGGTGCAACTGATTTCAAAATACTGAATTTTTAAACTTTTGGAGAGAAGATAAGTTCTCTGAACTCTGCATACCAATAGTATCATGAGGGGGGAAGAGCCCTGAATACCTCTCCAGGCTGTAACATTCAAGATGTGCATAGAATTGTAGGACTGGAGTTGGGCCTGCATGCTCAGCTCCATGTGTGGTGCTTCCAGTCCTTGAAACAAAATTCAGCAGCAGATTGTCCTTAATGAAAAGTGATGTCCCTGGAGTTCAATTTCTACACTCCACATGGTAGCCAAATCCTAAAAGAGCATTGTATAAACATTGTCTTTAGTTCAGATCTTGGGAAGCTTTTTTTCGGTAACAATTAAAATACACATTTGAATAAACAAGCTTTTTTGCCAAGGTGCGCAATGTCCTTCAACAATACTGCTAGGTAACACCTGCCTAGTGGGCTGCATTTTAAGGTGTTTTTCCTTCACTATATTAGTTCACATTTATGAAACTGCCTCATTACCTTTTTTCCTGTCTTTATTCTGCTGTGTGCAGTTTTGTACAACTGCTTTGTACTACCTACCTTTGTAAAACCTGCAGCTTTCATTTGCATATGAATTTCCCATGCTTTTATATAATCAAAGAACTTACAACCCATCAGAGACCACCTGATGTTGTTTCCTTCTGTCAATTCTTTTTTCACATGGATTGCCAAAAAGAATCAACTCCTGGGATAATTCTAATGCATAATTGTTATAAAAGTAAATAGTAATACCAAAATAATAATCAAATTTATTACAAAAATTGTGTTAGATAATTTAAAAAGAAACATACGTCACCATTTTGTGTACAGTACATTAATAAGCACTTTGGTAAGCAGTAACTCATAGGAACTGCCTTATGGACTTCTAGTATCAGTGCATCAAAAGCTTTTCATAGAGGACAACAAAGTATGAAATAACTCTGATTTCACTCTATTCTGAAAGGAAGCAAAGCAAATCAGCCTTGTTAAGAAATAAGTGAATATTTTTATTTTTATAATTATTAAATCCATAGATACAGTTGACACAAAACTACATTTTTAGGGTGTTAAGTACTTAATGGTGGTGGGCATTCTTTTTTATTTATTCACAAAACCTGTGGAGATTTTTTAGAAAAGCAGACAAGCACTTTTTAAAAAATGCAGTCTGTTACCGAAATCCTCCTTTTGTGTCCCCCTTTGCCATTCCTCCAGTTCTAATTTCAGTTCAGAGTAGAGACTTACTACCTGGTCGTGCATGGCTAGATAATGTGTTAGTCCTTCTAAAAATATTTTTTGAATATTTTAGAAAAAAAAACTTGGGGAGTTACCATAAGAAGAACTACAATCAGGAAGTTTATTATTTAAAAACAAAACAAACAAACAAAAAAAACGTGTTTATAATTCAGGCAAAAAGGTAATTTCATTAAGAAAACTAATGTATTCCTGGCTACAGAATTCAGCATCGCTGTAGTATGTACATTGTAAGTGCAGAGAGATCAACATAAAGTGTAATGTAAGACTAACTGAAAAATGACATAAATATCAAAGTAGGAGGCATGACAGAAGTGCAGTTTATTCTAGTAATTCCTGTCTCAGTATATAAAACTTCCAATACTGATTCACTATCATCAGTGAAAAACACTTGACACTGTGAAAAGTGTCAGAATTAGTGTCTAGCCAGAATATGCTGCACTTATCATTTGACATGAAAGATAAATGTGTCACAAAAAATATTTTATGCCATTTGACAAGCTATGTTTTTCATTTTATTTCTCTAAAAGACAAACCTCTGGTAAGAAAATCAATAAATACAAGGACCTTTCAGAACTGCCATTTTATCTCATTGTAGCAAGCAAAATGGTTGCATGTAGATCAAAATCCAGTCCATTTGTTCTGGAAATTAAATTCAAATCTAAAACAATGAAGTTGGTATGATTATATAAATGTATTTTGTATGTAATTTTACTGATAGTGCTTCAAGAGAAGCAATAATGCTGTGCAAGTTTAGAATGAACCTGAAGATGTCTTTTCACGGTGATGAGCCTAGGCAGGTAGGTGGAGTGCAGAACTTAGAGAAAACACAAGAATTGGTCTTAGGCAAGAGCATTTTTTGTCTGATATCTCCTAGTTTATGCAGCATTGTTTTACAGTGTCAAGAATAATTCTGAAGTCTTCTGTTGTCAGCAAATTCAGCCTGCATTCACCTATGCATCTCCTCTACTGAATGGAATGTTTTAAATAACAAACTAGTTCAGCCTTTCAAAGGAGCTAACCCTGGTAATTCTCTGAATTTCTTGAGATCATAATTTTCGATTGTGATATATTTATGCTGCTTTAGGTTCTTTATCTTTTATCTGTTTAGAATCAAATCCCCTTTGTGCCATGCATGTTGGCTACTTGCTTAGGTTAGAACAGAAATATCTACATACAAATCAGAATTACTATTAAATAATGTTGTTTGTGTGTGCTGGTCGTTTAGAGACTGTAGCCTGTAGTTAACATAGTACAATTCTTCTGTATTTCAGGAGGAGAAAAAGGTAACACATTTTACACAAGGGTGTGCAGGCAGGGGAATGTTGCTATCAACACGGATAAAAATAAGAGGTATTTCCTCAAAAATACTCGGTCTTGAATTTCATGATTTCTTCTCTTCCTCCCCTCTTTTTGCACATGTTCAGAAAACAACATAATGCATGCAAAATTCTTCAGGAAATATAGTTTTAAGAAGCTTTTTCTTTCCTTTCTGGCTTCTGAGTCTTCACATTATAACCACTGCATTAGGAAAAAGAAAAAAAAAAAAAAAAAAAAAAAGTTTTCCCTAGACTTTTATTGAGTACGTGCTTTTGTTTGCCTTTCCAGCACTGTTATGCATAGTGGGGAAGCTATTCATAGAACAAATATAACCTTACATGCAAACCTAAATGCAAACAGGTATAGATGGGGAGACAAGTCCAGCTGTATTCATTTTATATGCAAAGATAAATGCAATGCAGAAAACAATACAAGGCAATGTCTCATTTAGGGCAGAGAAAAGATATCATGGCAGCCAGAAACCATAGCAACAAAATAATAAACGAAGGGAATAATTTGCTCTAGTGCTGTCTCATTTGTTTCACTAAAGCTCAGAACATCCAGAGCCTCCTCTGAAATGTCTAAGAATACACTGAATCTAATTTACGGAACCTAATATTATAGAAGTTGAAAAACTGGGGAAAATGGAAAAGTTTTCTAGGAGGCATTTTCTCTCAAAATGAACAGCTTAAGAATATATGAAGTAGAACTTCTATTGATGTTTTTAGTGCCATGTGTCAGTTCTTCAAAATACTTTGTCGCTAAATGAATTAGTTCAAAATTACAATACTGAACAATCATAATTCTAAGCAGTGTAAAGACTGCACATCACACAGTATTTGAAGGTGAATATGCACGAGGACCTTGTTTTTGTTACTCAAGTAATAAAACAGGGACTTCTTAAGCTACCTGAGATCTTTAACCAATATTAACAAACATGGCAATTCCTCTTTTCATGGCTTGAGAAAAGGTAGAAAATATATTCAGTGCTTCAGGCCCACAATGTGTTTCAGTGTTCCAGGAATAAGAATGTTATAATGATTTCATGGATCTCCAGAGCTTCAACATCAATAAAAATGCCTTAGGAAAGCACTGCATGGAAATTTATTAACTGAATACCTACTTAAATACAATGACAACTGTGTAATCAGAGATGGATATTAGACTAACACATTTGGGTACACAAGCAAAATTGTTATTCAGTGCAGGTTAATGGTGCTGAACTACTCTAATCATCTTAGCATGATAATCTTCTTATTTAGCAGCAGACACTGCTGGAGGGATTCAGTATTTTGAACTTTTTTTTTAAAAGCGTTCTCTTTGGATCAAGACTGAAATGAGTCTAGGAGGGTCTTGTGCAAACCCTGGGGCTCAGTGTGCGTGTTCAAGTACATTTGTGTTATAGTTTTAGCAGGAAATTTTCTGATAAAAGCCGAATGCCAAGTTTTCAGATCCAACATTCACAGAGGTGTGCAGAATTTGACAAACCTTTGACAAAGCATAGGTAGGAATCTTGCAAAGTCCAGTCTGCCATTGGAAATATACCAGGCTGCTTGTAACTCAGGATCCTGGGCTTCGGGGCAAGCCTGGAATCAGTCCTGTGTTGAGGACGTAATTATGCCTTTATTTTATATGTATATAATTTATATATATAAAACTTATAAAACGTATATATATAGAGAGAGAAAATATATAGAACTTGTTTATTACTTGCTTATTATTATTTATTTATAATATTTTTATGTCTTTAATTGTAATTCTGGGACAGTCCTGTCATGATGTGTGCATGATGGATCTGGCAGTCTGCGAGTCTAGATGCTGTGGGAGGTTTAGGATTGTCACTGCATGCAGGAGCCGAGGTTTGGTTTTGTTTTAAGAAATGCAGTGTTATTAAAAAATAAACCCCATTTTATTACTAACATTTATATTTGGCATGATTTTTTTGTTCTGAAAAAGACTGAGTCCTCTAAAAAAAAAAAAAAATAGTTCTCAAAATTTAGATTTTTGCCTGACTTGGACTTGTAAATAGAGAAAAACTGAATAAATAATCACTTATTATTTTTTAGCAAAAGCAAGTAGGAGGGTTGCAGTGCAAACATTCTTCCTAATAGAACTTTCTGTGAGTGCTTTCTATTTAGGTACAACAGTATTTTCTTCATCCTTTTACTGTAGACTAGCTTAAAAAAAATCTGCCATAAATTCTGTAAGATAATTGTTGAAAGCATAATGCTGAATATTGTTAACACTGCAGTCTTTTCTTCTCTTCCCTTACAACCCCAAACTGTTCTTAGTATAAGTAATTCTGGTAACATGTTAGCACTTGATGTTCCACAGGAATAGGTGATTTACAAACATACGGAATTATTTGTGACCCCTCTCCACAAATTTATATCTGGGATTTTCAAGCTTTAGTGGCTTCGGCATTGCAGATGTTTCTCTGACTGCTGCTAAGTGGCTTTGGTCTGAAGGATCACTCTGAAGCCCAATCAGAGATCCAGCTTTCCTGTAGTATTTACACGCTCCCTAAATGCTAATGGGCACATCTGTACTACATTTCAATGGAAGGTGGAGGTAACCTCTCCATTTCATATTTGTTGCTCAACAGTTTATACAAACGGGCCGAGCTCATGTTGGAAATTCTTGGTAAAGCTCTGGGATTTGTGAAAAATTCAGTTTTCTAAGTTGTACTTCTGTTCCTAGCCTTTTCCTGTGCCAAACTACTAGAGTTTGGATGCTTGGTTTTCATTTTTTTTCATGTGAAAGTTTGAAGCATCAGTTTTAGATCCAGAGGATAAACAGAAATAAAGACTATCAGCTCCCAGCTTTCTCATCTGGGTGTTTTCAGATGCTTTCTGAAATGTATCTTTGATAATACACATCTTGTATTATATACATTTTCAGATATTTGATTGCCCAACTCTGAAACACTTCAATCCGCTTGTAGATTCTTTTGTTTGGTTGCCTGCTATGTACTGAGATAGTGCTCTGATGGCTTGAAAAATTAACTGTGTGCACACATCCAATTATCACTGGATATATCCAAATTTAAATTGATCGTATATTTAAACTTTGCAAAGTTTCATCTCATATTTAAGCTCCAGAAATAGACTAATTTATAAAAGGGTTGAAAGGTCTGCTCAGCAAATTTGTTACTAACTCTGTTAATTAATTAAAACTAATATAATTTTAATCAGGGGCTATGAAAAATTAGTATTTTTATATTACACTTCAGTCTGTGATAACCCTTAAAAGTGCAATTACTGTACATTTCTGCTTAAATTTTCTAAATTAATTGAAATAGTGTTAAAACCATCCATGGTACTTTATTAAGTAACTGTTAAAATGAACGTCAAATGCTGATATGTTAAGAACAGTTTCCTCTATTGATGACAATTATGCTGGTAATAACAGAATTAGTCAGATCTCCAACTGTGGTGGACATAGGATGTATTGACACTGAGGGCTTCCTACTATTGTTTTATAGAGTTATCAGAAAAATAGCATGCATTGTTTTTATCAAGTTAGACTGTTTTATATTTAACTTCTCCTTATCCTGTGTTTTCAAACAGTCAGGAATCAAAGATCCCTAGCAGCCACCTTGTCTGCACTTTCTATTTCTCTTTGTGATAAAGTCAAAAGTGCAGAATTTTTAAAGGAGTACTGACGTGAGATTTCATTATCGTACATCTATTTTCAAGGTACTTTTTGTCCTTGTGTCACTAACAACTGATGCAGCAGAATTTTTTGGTTTTCTACTTGACCTATTAAGACAGGTGATTTGATCCTGCCCCTTCCTACATGTGGGCATTTTCTCTTCTGAAAATGAGGTTTGGATTTTAAGAGGGAAAAATGACTTGCTACGTTTTTGAGTAAATCATATAATTTCAGCTATCCTGATCGCTGTCTTCACTGTGACTTTAATCAGCAGAAATTCCCCAGTGCAGAAGTGATGCCGAGGCTGCACTGCAGGCGGAAGCTGCAATTTTCCACTGAAGTATCATTGCAAAATGAATGGTAGCTGCGGGACTGCAGAACAAAACCACATCCTCCTTGTAGCTCAACCTCAGTGCTCATGTTCATTTCTCTGTTAACCACTAATGCTGGGGAATAAAGAAATGAAAAGAAATGCAGAAAGCAAGAAGAAAATGTAGGTAATAGCCTAGGCTGTGGGTATCACAGAGTAGCTATTTTACACCAAATTCACCTACATAAGCTGTGGTACCTAAGTACATAACTGAGAGCAGCATATTAGGGCTTCCAGACTGCTTAATGTCCTTTATTGTCTAAACAAACTTGTTCTTTAATTTAGTTTGATAAAATAGAGAGGATCTTTTGTGTATAGGATGCAATGGTATGTAGAAGGCAAGAGGAACAGGGTTCCAAAAAAGGGGAGGGATCCCTGGAGATTTAGAGCAGCTCAAAGCAAGAGAATTAAATTCATATCAAATGAAAGTTGGTTGGTGTTTTTCTGCTGTTGTATGTTTGTTTTTAAATCTTATTTTTGTCTTTTATGTTTAGAACTATTTTCTATTGTGAATATTCTTCCTGTCCCATATGGTTTAGAATGCTTTTTTCTTCAAGAGCATGCCATAGCTCCTTCCTTTACCTAAAAATATGCATTAAATCCTCTAGTAGCTATGAATGAGATCATTCATTGTGTGCGTGCTTGTAGACATGCAAATCATTCATTGTGTGCATGCTTGTAGACATGCAAAGATTGTACTAGAATCTTTTTATATCTTGTGACACCATGCACTAAATTCTGATTTATGTGGTTATTTGTCTAAAACTGTTGGCCTACTTTTGTGCTTACCTTTACTTCATTGGGAAAAAAAAAATAATCATTACTGAAATTACATTGTCATGAGTGTAAGTAGACAATATAATTAATACATTTGGAAAAGCAAAGAAAATGAATTTTTAATAGAAAAAGTACAAAGGTTTCCACTTCTTTTCCAAAATGCCTATGCAATTAATAAATGAAAAATTTCAATGAAAAATTTAAATGAAATAAACCCAAAGAAAATATTAAAGAGGGCTGTAGTATGAAACATTCGCTGTTTCATAGTGAAACATTCTAAATGCTAGGAACATTTGTCAGAAAGCGTGTTTATTAAATATTCTCCTTAATTTATTATCATTCATAGTATGGTATCTACCATAGTTCTTGTATTTCTCCGTTTTTTGAACTGGTACAGAACCTGATAAAAGAGTTTTTTAACTTTTATTTATTTATTTATTTATTTATTTATTTTACCAATTACAAATAAGAAGGTGAATAAAAGTATTTAAGTTCCTTGAAAAGAATTTATTTTTTGAGGCCATACTTCTAAAGAAAAACCAATGGCAAACCAGGAAACCAGAACATTCTGTTTACAAAATGTGAGAACACTTTGACTAACAAAGAAAGTATTGGAAAATTTAATAGCAAACTTTTTTCTTTTCATTTTTTTTTAACTGAAAAGTTAATTCAAATGTCTTAGCATGTTTCCATTCTGTTTCTAGGATACTTCTCCACCAAATTTAGCAGAAAAAAAAATCATGTATTTATCATACTTAAAAACACACTAGTTCTGGTTTCTACTATCACTTTAATAAAATATTACCTGTACTGATCTGCAACAGGAGACATTTATAAACTCGTAAACACTCAAGTCTTTCCCATTTCCATTTTCACAAAAATGGGAGCCACCTTTTTTGATTTCTATTCTGCTGCTTCTTTACTAGTTCCTTATACTCATTTGACCTTAGAAACCTGGGAAATGAGTCCTTTGCCATGAGACTATAAATTAACCTTTGAGCGTCATCAAAGCAACTGAGGGTGGGCTCGGAGATGTTCTGAGAGATGTGGTTTCTGGTATGGAAGTCAATATTTATCTGTAGGAAGAAAGGAGGAAAAAATCAATTTCATTTTGACTGAAAAGCTGAAGTCTGTGTACAGGACACAATCTGCAGTTGACCTTCCTCCCAAATATCTTGGCTGATGCAAATTAGCAGGGAGGTCTTCCCTTCTTTTCTAGCATGCTGAATTTTGTATTTAATTTGGTTCTTTAAAAGTTGGCATCACTGAAAAAAAAAAAGGGGGGGGGGGGGGGGGGGCGGGGAAACTTGTTTCTGATTATCTCATCTTGCCAGACAAAATCCTATGAAGTATAGTTTACTAATAAGTAAATTAGAGATGAAGATATTCCACATCAGCTTAGGTTTGGGCCTTACTCATTTGGCAAGGATTTTTTGCTCTTAATAGTAATTAAATGGATTTTGATCATGCATAAGATATGGAGACGTTCAAAGCATGGTCACTGTCAAGAGCAAAAAACATCAGCATTAAAGTTTATCAGGAATCATACATCGAAGCAACAATTAATTAGCAATTTGTTCCTCCACAATGAGTTTTGTTTTTGTTTTTTTTTTTTTAAATAATGATAAAATGGAATACTGTGATAGAAATTTTTGCAAGTTTACATTTTAATATTCATCACGGCAAAAATATCTGTACAAAAGAAAATGAACAGATACAATCATTAACATCCCAATCTGCTTGTACCTAGAACATGGAGGAAATTATGCTTATTGCATGAAAACAGTTAGGGAAAACAAATTGTATTGAACATATATTTCCTTAAATCATAAGACAAATTTCTGAAGTGAGATAAACACATGCCCCATGTGAACAATGTTGCATATTGCATTCAACCATAAGAGATCCTTGTTTGCTTCAGAGTTTCACAGTGTTTTCCACCTGGTAAACGATTGTCATAAAAATGGAAGAGAAACCACATTGAACAGTGTTTTCTGTCCTTCCAGGAACTTTGGACCTGAACTTTCCATTTTATTCCCATCTTCAGTAAGTACCCAAAGTACATGCAAAAAAGTATTTACCTCCTTTGGAGCATCAGCTTCTATAAAGTCAGAATAAATCCTTTGGGCTTTTAAAGTGATCTTGGTGGAGGACTTGGTTTTTTTGAAGTCCTCGCAAGCCAGCCAGAACTCTACGTTCTCCTCACTGAACTCTGACTTCAAAAACTTCCTAAAAGCCTCCAAGCCATCTGGAGAAAAATGCATGAGATGATGTGTAGAGGAAAGCCAAAAGACCAATGCAGTTTATATATCTGTGTGTGTATGTATATACACATATATGGGGTATGTAGTGTCATTTGTTGCCTGTCATCCAGGAGTTAGCCCAAAGAGGCTGTTGGGTGGGAAATAAATAGGAGAATAAATGAGCAGTGTTAAGGTGTTGATTAGATTTCTTTTAGAATTAACTGAAAAATATTCCAAGTACCTTCCCAGTGTTGTTTGGTGTCTCTAATGCTGCTAGTTCAAAAGGAGATCTAGAACATGTTGGTTGCTGAGGATTTAGGGCTGACCCCTGGACTAAGCAGCACAATGGAAATGAGTTCTTACTGCGGTGGCATGCTGCTTGTAGAGCTGAGGTTAGCCTGGCCAGACAGCACCTTTGTCTCCTTTCAAGCAATGAGTCTGAAATTGATTCAAGCTCAGATGCCTCCAGCCATAGCACTGGCGTGGCTCAAAGCATGTGGCGAATTGGGTGGGCACCACTGTGCAAACCTGACGGCAATGTCTGGGAGTTGGTTTGACACGTGGTTGTGTTCTGTTTACTATTTTTCAAGTACTCCTTACCTTTATTAGCTAGTAGCGTATCTACGGAGTCAGACGAAGCCATTGTTTCCTCAATGTTTGACCTGTGGAAACAACATCTATCCTTGAAAATAGCATTGTGATCTTTTGCCTTTGCAGGCCGCGGTAACTACTCTATTATTTGGCTATTCATTGAGGGAACAGGGTAGTTCATATTACCCTGCCTATTGAATAGCAGAAAGTCAGCACAAAGTGTGACACATTTTTCTTTTCTTTTTTATTTTTTTTGAAGAGTGTAGAGAACCATATAGACTCATAAAGTAGAATGTTATTTAGCACTGGCAACTGGATCATTCACCCAAGAGACAGCAGTAATAGTGTTTGCAATTGGTTGAACTACAATAAAGGCATAGGAGGGATATTAATGTCCTGGAGTGTGTACAGAATTTCTTTTCAAGTTCAGATGAATTAACCATTAATTTGACACTTTTTTTTCCTTGGACTGAGTAGAATTATCCAAACGTTTACCATACTAGCTAACAGTGGTAGGATAATGGGCATTTCTTCAGTTTCTTAGTGGTATAAAAAAATTGAACAAATTCTTAGCTTTTGCTCTTCATTTGTAACTCGCTGTAGGCTTCTGTTAGAAATGAGACACTGAACTAAACAGAGCCTTGCTTCTACCTCAGTGCTCTGAAGAAGTCCAAGGTGTTTCGGAAGCAAGGCGTGGTGTGGAGGCCAGCAGCGGGCACCCGCAAGCTCTGACAGGCAGAAGGGCGTCAGATAAGGGAACTGCGTGCTAAGTGGGGGGATTTTTTTTTTTTCTTGTAATGTGGGAAGGCTTCATTCATATTCAGTTTAGACCATCTCATGCTGCTTTTGTTGAAACTGTCATATTTTATACAAATAGCTAGAGAGGAAACCAACTTTCTAATCCTGTGGTTTTCTATCTCATATAGGTTATGATAGCGGGGAATCTGAAACTTAATTTATGTTTTGTGTGTACATAGTAGTCACTTGACATACTGGCAGATCTGGAATCATTTGTGTGCATCCTCTTTCTCATTTGGTGGTAAGAAAGGGGGAACTGGAAAATTCGGAAACATTTCGTTTCAGTGCAGAATCAAAACAAATCCCTGAATTTTTACCAGAAACAGAAATCTTATTTTCTGATTAGTCCTTGTTCCTGTTCAAAAAAAAAAAAATAAATAAATAAAATCAAAATTTAATTTTTGTGGAGGTTAGTCACTCTGTACTGAAAGGTTCTTCTAAGCTGGTCTTTTTGGTTTCAGACATGCAAATTCAGGGGGCATAATGTTCTGCCTGCGGCCTAGGCTGCAGCTGGTGTCCCTGAGGGCGGACAGGCCTCACCAAAAGTACAGGAGGTCGTCACTGGGTCGGAAAAGAATGACAAGGCACTAACTGACTAATTGGCCGTGACACCGAGGGGTGAGAAAAGTCAGTGTGCCAAAAATGGGGTGGAAAAACTCTGCTGGAGCACCAAAAATGGGGTTGAAAAGGCCTCTGCTCTGCTGGAGCACCTGCCTGAGCGTGCTGTGCTGCTTCCTCTGGGCTGAGCTTGTGACACTGACACAAGAACACTTACTTTGTGCCACTGTGTGTACCAGTAATGGTATTTACAATCATAAATTTATCAAAAGCTTATGGGATGGCATCATATTAAGTAACTGCAGTTATGTTTATAAAAATTACAATTTATGTTTGCACTGACAACTTTAGGAAGGAAGCATTTTTGTAGTTGTCAATTTGCTTATATCTAGACTGCACAAAATGATATTCAAACAGAATTAAAATATATATATTTAGACATACATATGCACACATACAGGAGGGAAACTGGAGTGCAAATATATTCGGTCTGGATTAAAAATAAATGACACCTAAATGTAGCATTATGTAGTACTTTGTGAGGTGTCGTGTGCTAATGGGATTAATCAGCAGAGAATTTCTTTTAGTTACTGTAATAAACAAATCAAATCTAACAAATTTTGGGGTGCTTCAGTGAACACTTAAGAATCTTCCTGTCAAAAAAAGACGCATAATGAAAGATGAAGGCAAGACAGTATGAACCTAATTCTGCTTCTCTTCCTCATGAGTAATGTTATTTAATTTAATGTTTGTTTATCACTTGGAGAATGATCTCGCTGATCTCCTTGGATTTACTTGAATAGGAATAGCAAGCAGAATTGACAACAAGGAACCGAAACATAACGCTATAAAGGGGGAGAGAAAAATAAAAACTGTCCAGGTCATTCAAAACCCAAGGACCATCCCACAAATCTCCTAAGATTAAAATAGCCATAAAAAGCAACTCACTTCACTGGCATTTTTGTTTCCACTGTCTGCCTGTCACAGGTAGAGCAGAATTTCTTTTTCTGACTGATCTTCAAGCTGAAGGTAATGTGACAGTAGGAACAATACAATTAGCACATGAATCACCAAAGAGTACGATGCAAATTGACAACCTGTTTATAACACCGCCTTTAAATTTTTCTTTCAGAAATGTGGCTTATTTTTCACCAGAAAAATAAAGCAGAAAAATAGAATTTCACCCTTCCATTTTAATTTACCAAAGGTAGTCATTTTAATTTAATACAATTTATATGCAAATATCTTTTAAAACACATTTATGCTCTGAACAACATCTTATCAGAGAAATTATTTTGTGTTTGGCTTACTGAGAGTGGAAAACAAGGAAGGAAAACAGATTCAGTGCACATAACTAGCAATTTTTTCATTATATTTATTTGCTCTTATGTTGTATCTGCAGTAAGTACATATATAACTTATCCACTACCTTATACATCTTGAAGGTCTAAGGCCCTTTTACCATTCTCTGTTGTTTATTCAAGCAAGACTGCTCACATTGATACTGCTACAAATAATGATATCATGTGATATTTGAAAATTTTGATGTGATGATTTCTTCCAGTCTTAACTCATTTTGTGTTGTTCCCTTCTAGGAGCACCATTCTGTCCCAGAAACATTCTCATATCATTTTGTCTTTTGCTCTTTATGTGATCTCTCTGCTCTTTCTCTATTCTTTCCTCCTCAGCTTTTTTCTTTCCCTGTGTGCTCCTTGCTCTCCTGATCAAGCAGGCTTCCTGGCTGGTTTCCTGCCTCCCTCCAAATCTTGTGCTGCTGCATCATCCTTTGCTCAGCCAGTCTACCCAGCTTCCCTTATTCTCCCTTAATGGAGGGGAAAATATATACATATTTTAGCTTAAGGAACATATTAGTAAAAAGAACAAACGGTTATAAACAGACAGTGAGTAATTTTAGGCTGGAAATCAGAAGGAGGCTTCAGAAAGTGTCATTGTTAACGGTCTCCCAGTAGGATCTTTGTCCTCTCTGCTCCTCTGTTCTTCAAAGACAGAGCTTGATATATTTATGAAAGAGATAATTTTACATTATTGCCTTTGATAGTAGAAAACTAGAAACGATGACCCAGTCCTACTTTTTTAATGCCAAACAAGGTTCCTGGCAGCAAAATAGGGATCTTGTTTTCTTCCCATTTCAAATTTCTTACCTTCAAATCTACCTTCTTCTGCAAGTAATATTAGAATGACAGAAATATGATCTATCAACCTGATTCTCTACAGTGCTTCTCATTTCCCTTAATTAGTTATTTTGTCTCATTTCAACAGAATATATACCCTGGACTATAACATAGTGCCAGACAGAACCAAAACCCTTCCACCCATTGTGTTATTAAGACTAACTTCAGCATCTTACAGGCAGGGGGCAAACCTCCAGTATCTGAAGTTACATTAAATCATTTGTGACTGATTTAGTCCCAGTTTTGAGCCTGGTAAAAGAGAATAAACACAGTACAAAATGTAAACAATATTGATTTATAGAGATTGTGGCTGGACAGACTGTAAATAGTTAAAACTTGAATTTTCTAACAGTGAGACATTTTTAGTTTGTTAGTGAATATTCAATGACCATTGAAATTTTGTTTTTATGGTTCATGATCGCTGGTTTAGCATTTTAATACAGAAATAGAAGGCTGTGCAAACTTACTGAAACTAACTGAATGTACTTATTTTTGGCCGGTTTTCACGTAATCAGTGTATTTGTTATTAAATAATATGGCCGTGATTTCATAATTTGGAGATGAACTTGCTAAATCCAGCATGAAGATAGTGTGTATTTGTAATGGTAAACTGTGAACAGTAAACAGCATATAAAGAGTGTCTGAACGTATAATTAAAAAACACGCATTTATTGTGTTATGCTCTTAATCTCTTCTGTGGTGTAGAAAAAATATTTTTTTGCCTTGAGAATAGAGCAAGATATGGTTAATGTAATTGTGAAATCTATTGGAAAGCAAGACACGAAGGATAATAATTTAGATGCAAGGGCTCAGGTCTTAAAACTGATACTGAACTGCCAGCTGGGGATAGTGCTGGATGCTCTGTAATGTAACTTCCATTTGCAAGTAAGTGCCTCATTTTCGACATCATGATTTGCTTAGTCTTTAGGCATCCAGATAAGATGCTTTCAGGCTCAGTATTATTGCCTTTAGTAGGTGCTCACACCCACGAGTGTTCTGACTAGCACACAAAGTAACTAGCTGGACGCAATCAGATTGCTATTGCATTTTAAGGGGTACTTATCACTGGAAGCTGGCAAAGACAGGCAGCTCCCAGGGACCTTGGGAAGCACAGTACCACCTTCTCCATATCATCTGCACGCTGCGTGCCCCAGCCTGTGTTTGGAAGAATGTCTCTGGTGTAAATAGGATAGCTTAAGCTCCCTGGCCCATTTGGGCCTTTACCTTGCTTGACTGGCAGCCACATGCTATTTCTGTGCTGATGGTTTGATGAAATAGATGTCAGCTGGCCAGGTGCTTAGTGGGAACCTGATCATGGTTCACAAAAGCACAAAGAACAAATGAGAGACTTTCACCATCGTGTAATATGCTGCCCGGTGCCTGCTTAGTGAATGTAAGCTGATTGTATTCCAGGCCCTCAGAAATACAGTCTATTTTCAGGTATCCTTTTGGCAGCATGTGACTCTTGCAAAGAAGATATAACAATCATCACCAGGTAGTAGGCTTATTCTTATTATCCCAGTACAGATATCACAACTATACTATACCGAAGTTAGACAGTCACCTCTTCCCATAACGAGTAGCTGTTAGCATAAGAAGTTTAAGAATTTCTGTTGTATAACTCCTCTGTTTGGAATTTAATAATTTCTGAAAAGGAACCCTAATATTTTACTGAAATTTCATATTGAGAATAATTGTCTCGGTATTACAAAATAAATCCATCAGCTGCTTGTGCAGATGTGTTAATTATTCATAATATACTGTATTAAGCAAACAAAGAGAAATATGAAGATATACTAGAGATGGGCTGGAAATTACACAGAATTATTTCCAAACTTTCTGGAAATCTGGATCCAGCTGGTGTTGTTGATGTTTGCAGCTTCAGTTCACTAATAACCCAGACCGGACTTGCCAAATAGCTCAGACCCATATTTGGTTAGCTGGTTTCAGTGTATTTAAAAATAAATAAATAAAAGTCTATGAGGCTTCTGACTTAAAACTGTTGACTGTGCTGTGGATTTCCGAGTGTCCTGCATTGGACAGGCTGTAGGAGAGCTAGAACTGTAGGAAAGGGAAAGTGGATCTATCAGTTGCACATTTCCTTTGCTGATGTTACCTGATAAGAACCATTGATTTATTAAGTACTTGAATCTTTTGAACTTTAAGGCTTACTTCTTGACTTTTTAATGGTATTTAGCTTTCAATTTTTATGTATCTTTATGCGTTGGTTTCACTAAGTTATCTGCCTTTATGAAAAGCTATTGGCTGATTAGGGAAATTAAGCAAGTCATTTTGTGTTCCACTGAGCCACACCTGAGCTAGATACTTAACTCAACAGGCAGCATAAAACATCTGCTCATGTTCAAACTCTTGGTGTATTAGCCTAAGAAATCCGTTGCATTTATATATGTTCCTGACAGGGTTGCCTTGTACTCACCTTGTACTCAACGTAAGAAAAGGTCACGCTCTCCAACAGCAGTTTTGGCGTTTCCCCTGGATCAGGTTCAATATACCATTGCCCTTCAGCACCTGGCCTCTGTTGAATCCATTCCACACTGAGCCTTGTTGGATAGTGTTCTGTATAACATAACCTCGGCAGAAAAGTTAATGTTCTCTTGGTCCAAGTAATTCAAGTGCATGTAGACTTTACTACCTTTCTGACATCGGGAGAAGCCAAGATGAGTGGAGTACTGCCGACATCCTAGTAAAAGGGAACCACCTGTCATATGGGATGCAAATACATTTTAATCACAGCACTATGCAAATGTCTGCCTTCCACCTTCTAATAGCATGGTGCAGTCAACTTACTACTTTTTTTTTTTTTTTTTTCCATGTGAATATCTCTTTGGTGTGCCACTGAGGGTTTTTTTGCATAAGGAAATAAGCTGTTATTTTCCACCCAAGCAAAGTGTGCCCTTCAGGTAAAAGATTTGATTTCAAGAACAATCTGTCAAAATGTTTTACATCATTCTAGGCTCCTTATATGCATGATTTCCAAATCCTATACTAACACAAATCTACAGTAGAGGAGAATTGACAATTCTCAAGAAAACGTGCAACTTTGAAGATTCTTGTTTAGCACTAGCTGGCAGATTGTTTGTCACAGATCATGTCCTGGATGAATAAACTCTTATTTATATAACATCAGACTTCACAAAACGTCGGTTTGTGGAAGGAGCCTGTATAGTGCAAATGTAAAAGACCATTTTGTGACCTTGTGCTTGGAGATGGGTATGAATTGCACCAACACAAGAATGTATGAAAGGTAGGCATGATGCCTCAGAAGGCTCTTGAACCACAATTCCCCATATCAGTCTTCTCTTAAGTGGTGCCTTGCTGGTGGTGGGTCCCAAGCCAAGCTGTGCTAGGAAATGGATGAAAAGGAAAACCAAAATACAGATGTTCTTGGTTGCCTTATTTTTGTAGAAGACTATTGGAAGTATATCTCTCACTTCTCCTGTGTGCCTGTATGTGTATGTTGCAGAAAAGCTCTTGCTGCGTTCCCCTGAGAGGAACTGTCCACATTAGGATTCAATAGTAGCTTTAAATTTAAAACGGGTCTGGAAAGTTGTGTAGAAACAAGAGTACAAGCAAATGGCATGGTGGAGAAACAACAGTTCAGGGTTTGTCATTGTGTTGGGCTTCAGCTGAATCTTCTGTTTGAAAAATATGAATTGCTGTCCATTATTGTATTTCATGCTAGTGAATTTTAGCTACGTTTCATAATGAAGGCGAAGATAAACTCTAAATTATAAACCTCGTGGTCTAGATAAGCAGGGAGCATTTACAAACAGAGTTCTATATGGTTGGTGTAAAAAAAATGGAATGTAGCAACAAGACATTAGCAATAAAAAAGTAGGAATGCAGAGAAGTTGGATGCTGTATAGAGGAAAGATATTTATATCTTTGGCACGGAGCCACGCAGGAGCTTAAAGCTTATTTGATTGAGGCATTTAGCTGTAATGTAAAAAACAGAGAGGGAACTAGGCCAGGTATCTGAGCAAGGTGTATGTGCATAAGCATATGGATCACTGAAGAGAGGAAGATGGTTTTATGCATTTTTTTTATTTTTTTGATAGTAAGTGTGGAAAAGAATTTGGAAAGGAGAGGGAACTGCATTCAAAACAGTAGTCAACTAAGGCAGGCTGAGCAGCTGGGGACAAAAAGAAAAGAGAAAAAAATGACCTGCCTTTTGTGAGTCATTTATAAACTGTAGCATGTAGAGGCTTATAAGAGCCTTATTACCAATTGCCTACGTTAGTGGAAGATAGAAATCCATCCTGTTCTTTGAGATTCGTTATGTTAGATCTCATTCTTCTTGTTCCTTGTCAGTTCAAAAATTAGTTGTCTTTTGCAAATCAAATCCTAAAAGCCAGAAAAAAAAAAAATGTATACACGTGTATTTTAATCTCCCTCAAGCTAAGAGGCAGATGATAATTTTAGCTAATTCAATGCATCTAATCAGACCTGGGTATCCAAACAGGCAACAAACCGACACAATTCAGTAGATTATTTCCCTCATACATTTGGTCTCAAGAATTCATATATGCAAGGAGTAAAGTGAAGTGTTTTTGTAGGGGTGAAGTATTGTGTTGATGCTACAAAAATGCTGCTACATAAAATAATTCCCAATAAAAATACGTGCCCAATAGGCTTTGTATGTATTATTTGCACTAGGTCAGATAAACAATTTACATAACTATGACACTGATTCTGCCAAACCTACAGAAACCTAACTATGATTTCTGGCTCTGTTCTGAGGTTTATACTATAAATACACCAGTGCAAGGCTAGTCTGATCAATCCTGTCTCACTGACTCCTGGAAAAAGCATCACAGACTTGTCCTAAATCTATGTTTAGTGCCTTTTCCAGAACTACAATAGAACACTAATTTTTCTGCCACTAAAAGGAGCCACTTTTAGAAAAGAACCCTTTGCCAGATAATTATGTTATTTTGGTTTATCTTTGTGCCCTTTGTTTTCCTTTCTCTGAGTTTATCTCGACTGTCTTCTTACAGTAGTTCCCATGGCATTAGTCTGCTGTAAATTCAGTTCTGGTTCATAATTATCTCTGAAAAACATACATGCATAAATAGCTACCAAGAACATCTTATTTGTTTGCTGTCATTATAAAACTCATAAAAGGGACTAGCACTGTCAGTACCACAGAGTGATGGTTTTGAGGAAGGCCTCCCTGGAGATAAGCAAAATTTTCCATGTTTCTGTGAAATGAAACAAAGGGCGCCTGCTTACTTATATTTATCATTACAGACACTTTTGACTAACAGCTGGGCTTTCTTTGCTGAGTAGAAAATGTCTTACTCAAAGCATTGTATTTGTCATTTGTCTGGGTTTTGGACATGTATTGAATATACACAGTCTTTTAAATTTATTTAATCCATGGTAAGAGTAAATGTCCAGATTCTTAGCTGGTGTGGAGGAACGGAATCACACCAGTTGAGAATCTATCGGCAAACATCTAAATCTTATGTCCGTGTTGTAACAGACCCACCGCTACCTCCCAAGTGAACTACCAAGTGAGGCATTTGGCAGGATATCATTCAGATAGGTGAGCACACAGAAGAACGTTTTGGGTGCAGTAATGGCTACTCAGTTTTTGCGCACAGAGGTACATATTGTGAGCAACAGTTAATTCATCCATCTAACTGGTTGCATGCATAATTTAGCTTGGGGAGGAAAAAAGGAGGCTTGCTTGTAGACAGACACTATGCAAGACTCACTGGGCTAAAACAGTGAGACCTACAGTAAAGGATGGCTGCGTAGTGATGCACAAGGCAAGAAGGGGATAGGCAGCATATAAAGGTTTAGGCAATAATGAACTTATATTTCCCAGACCATCTTCAGGCATCAAAACCTTAGGGCCAAGAGCTGGACGTGCAAATAAATGAGGAAAAAAAATGAGAGTCTTCTCTACATGTTTGCAGAAAAAGGACTCAGAGTGAGTCGTTGATATGAATAATATCCAAATAGGGTAATAGCTACTGCTTTTTAAGGGTTTGAATAATTTGATTATACCACAAAGAATGGAATACCTTGAGGTGGTCTGTTCTCTATGTCAAACAAAGTTAGTAATACAAAGCATAAGAAAATGCATATTTTAAATACCTGGGAACTCTGGCACCATTGTTGGTGATACTAGGGATTCCTTAATTAAAAGGATTCTGAGAAGAATTGATTCACATTTAGGGGAGACGCAGTCGAAGAACAAGGCTAAATCAACCATCTAGACAAATACACTGACTTCAGCAGTGAAATTGGGTTATAAAGTTGCCTTTCACTGCATTCACTCCTTCATGTGACGCCTGTAACAATGACAACAGGAATGTTGACAGTTCTTTAAAAATGGAGGCTGACAAGCTCCAAAGCTGCACTTTATATTGATAAGGGTGACTGAAGTACAATACCAACCTGCTAGAAACATTCAGTGTATTCCCGAATCACCGTGCCCGGTTTATGACCACGTACAGTCTTAGAAATAGTGACTGCAGCATTCCCTTGTGTGAAACTTATGCCCAGAGTTTTGGGGTTAGGGAAGAGTAATACAATAAATCAGGAAGGATCACACTCCTCAACTGCAAATGTGTTTCCTATTTATTTAGCAGGTAAAACGAAGAGCTTGGAGAACACTGATCCTGGGTCATTGCCACTCAGCAGCATCCCCTGGTAAGTTCTGCGTCTGTGCTTTGCTTACCACTTTTGATTGAAATGGCATTGATTTATTACTATTTAATTATAAGTGAAGGGAAGCTTCTGTGTTTTGTTGTTGTTGTTTGTTTCTTTGTTTGTTTTAATCAACGTAATAGTGATAAACTGAATCCTGGCAACTTTTTAAGTAGATCACTTCAGATTTATTGAAAGTTAGTAAAGCAGACACTGAAGTCCTCAGAACAAGCAGTTCATATATACTCTGAATTAGTACTGAACATAAAATTCATGATGAGCTGTACCTCATCACTTTGACCATTTACTGAACGAGAAAAAAAAGGGAGAAAGCTTACATTCTATGCAAGGTGACTGTGTGTTCAAGTCACAGTTCCAACTAAAGCATGGAGTCACTTAGTTGCTAAACAGAACCAACATGTAAGATTTTAAGAATTTCCCCAAGTTTCTAAATATGTCTGCATCAATCCTGAAAGAAAAGGACAGGGTGGTTGCATATGCTTGCTACGAAAATAATATGCATGACTTTAAACAAATAAAATGGGGGATTCTTCCTTCCTGCTCTACACCCACAGAGAGTACATCTATGACAGGTAGAACTGAACATTATTCTACTTAGTCCAAGAGCTGTTATTTTGAAAAAGAGTCTGAAAATTAAAAGGCAGACAAAAATTAGAACAAGGTTTAGTAACAAAGGTGGTATAACATGAGTATTTACAAATAAAAGTGAATATTTATATATATACATTACTTGATATTAACACACATTGCATTAAAATAGCGTTCTTGGTTCTTGATTGCTGCTTGTTTGGTTGCAAAAAAAATAGAACACATTTGATGACAAAGCGAATATATACAGAATAATTTAAATAGAGAGAACAGACACATAAGAAAACAGTGCAAAATATATCCCTATAAAAATTAAATAGGCTTTCTTATGATTCTCTTAAAATATGCAATAGCTAAATTTTAATTATACAGTGGCTGTAGTTAAAATCCGTATAATTTTTACATTTCACCCAACTAATGTTCCCATGTGTTTTGCAATATGAGAAATACCACAAATATTCTGTGCTTAGTGTAGGAAATACTGCAAAAACAGTTATGTGCAAAGGCTATGTATATAGGTTCAAATTGTGATGAAACTCTGTTTTAAATAATACAGGCTCAGAATATATGATGGATGTTATCAAATGGCCTTTTAAACAACGTTTTCATGTTGGAAACTCAGATTCTTCTTTCAGATATGGTAACAGCTCTTGACTGAGTTAAAAAAAATACTGTACAAAAGGTTCACACAACATGTCTTGCCAATATATAGTGCCCACTTAGCTACGATAAATGAGATTACTCACTGGTAACAGAACTATGGCCTGGTATAAATGCATGCAATTTTGTTTTCTACATATTTACACCAGCTAAGGATTTGGATTTTAGAACACACATACAGTTTGCTTGCAGGAGCTAGAATTTGTAAGGGTCGCGTTTCCTATTACCAAGCAGTAAAGTCTGGTCGTACACCCTGGAAATCATTGACTGTAAAAGATCGAGACCGCCTCCTAAGAGTGGGTCGACCGGGATTTCTTCCCTTAACCAAATTTAAATAAGTATCAGATCTTAGGAAACGCGGATAGCTGTCTTGTTCCATCAGCCTGTAGACTGTGATTTGTGCTGCATCAAAGGTGGTGATGACGGGCTGTTCAATATTCTGACTTGTAACTTCTTTGGTTTGGAAGTCCAAATTCACCTGGAGAATGAAGAAAAGTGTATCTCTTTAATGTACATTAATGTATTTCCTGTGTTATTATCCGTAGCAATGATACTGTATTTGGGTGAAAGTGTTTTCTGATAAGAGGACTTTGAATCCCTTACACAACTGCGTATGAATGCCACAGAATTAGCTGAATAATGGCTGTCAGAAAGTCTTCACAGATGTGTCACTGATACAATGAAAAACTGGTGAACTAACTGGTAAAATAAAACTAATCAAGCTTGCTGTGGTAGCATTGGAGTAAAAGGGATTTGCTAATGGTGATCTTTATATAGCTCCTGTTGTCAAGCTTGCAACACCAGCCTAAGGCAGAACTCCCTCCATTCTCATTTAGGATTTATGTAGACTTCATCTCATTAGAATATGCTAGTGCATATTTAAAATTTCTAACTCCTGTAGAGAGTTTTGGTGGCAGGAAGGTGAGAAAATTCTAATAATTAAAATATTAAAATAATTGTAATAGGCTTCTGGAGGTTTTAGAGATGTGGAAAGCATATCAAAATCATCATTTATTCCTGTTGGATTAATCCTGGGAAGATTTACTTAGTGTGAGGGTTTTATTGAAGTGTCAGATACAGGTTTGAGCATGCTATTTTGAAAGAAAAAAAAAATTCCTGATCCAGTCAAAAGTCGCTTCAATAACATGCTATTGTTTAAGGAAATGACAACGTGACATTTCCTTAAAGCTATAACAAATAGCTTAGATCTAAAAACTGAAGAGTAATTAATGATGGTAAAATAGTCCATTCCATCAGACCCACGATTTTAGGATCCTATCTAACTATGCTCAGTAAAAAATGTCTGTAAAAGAGCTCTGTAGGACAAGAAGTCAGAGGAGATGCAAGTTCCAGAGCTGAGTGGTCTGCAGGGAGATGCTGCTGGCTGGGCTCAGCTGCTTGGTTGAACCCACGGAAGGAAGTCTCACCAGAGCCATCTGCTTTCGCACAACAGCACCCACGCCACATGCAGCAAACCAAAAGTACGATAGTTAAAGAAATCATTTCGTTACTGTTGGTCAAAGTGTGACTTTCATACCCCATCCCCTCTCCAGCTTGCATCCTGCTCATACTTTTGCTTATGTCATTCTCAAGAGTTGATAGTATCAGTGCCTGCTGCCCCACCATAATTGCTTATAGACCAATCTGCTGCCACTGATGGGTTGTACCTCAAATAATTGTGGGGCTTTCTTTTTATGTAAGGTCTACCCAGCTGAGATGCTGCAGGAAAAGCAATAAAAATACCTATAAGTTTTGCAAGTGGACCTACCAAATTGGCCCCCTGTCCTAAAAACAGATCTGAACCTTAAAGATAATCTGTGGGAATTATGAGTGGAAATTGCACCATTTTGCAATCCTCTTAAAATAAGAATTAGACCTTTTTCACCCTTGTTACAGGGAAGTAGCAGTTAGGATTTAACTTCTATTCTGACAAATAAATACAAAAAAAAATAATAATGGTAATAATAGGAGTAATAATAATACAGGAAAAAGGAGTATTAGCAAGTGACAAACTTGCTAATTTAGCTAATACTTGCTAAACTTGCTATCTGCTCAAACTTGATAGAATTACAGGAAATTGGAAGTCCAAATGGCCTATTGAAGAAGCTGATCCTGATTTCAGTGGGAGTTCATCATTTCTCAACCTCTTCATCTCCTTCCTAGACCAGGCAAAAAAATGTTCTTTTTGCTCATTTATAATACGATTCCTTTACAATACATTTCAGCAATGCGAAGACATAAATATGAAGACTTTGTACTACTACAGTGATACAAAAAGGCCTTAGTGCTAATGAGGATTGACACATGAACTTATTTGTGTTTGTGCTGTCAGTAACATAGCGAGAATGCTCAGCCAGAGCTTTGGCTTTGCAGGGAGATCAATCAAGAAAAATCTATGCTTAAAACATTGTAATTATTACTTTAAAGGACATGTTTAACTTAAAAGTTTCTTCTACTCTCCTTTAGTCTTTAAAATAAAAGCTTCTTAGTCTCAGCTATGTAATAATTTCATAAATAATTGCTAGTTAAAGAGAATGAAAGAATTATTCTGTTGTTCTGAAGGTGGCTTTAAAGACAGATGATACTTTTTCACAAACACTGGTTGATAAGTCTCCGTGGCAACATTAACATTTATCATTAATATTTTTCTTTTAAAATAGTCTGTGTGTATGTGTATGTATGTATGTATTTGTGTGTGTGTATATAAACACTGCCCTTTTATATACAAATATATATATATGTATTCTACATTCATACATAGCCTGTATATAGCCATCCTGGCTCCATATCCCCCTAGGAATCTTTGATTCCTGAGATATAACGTTTACACTTAAATGAGTAACATGCAGCGGTTTCTGTCTGGAGCCAGGAGCCTGGAGGACAGCAAGAATAATCTATGCAGTTGCTTCCAGGCTTCCTTCCAAAGTTTTGACATTTAAGATACAGTCTTCTGAAGTCAGTGAGTACACAATTAACTGTTGCCACTGCTTCTGGGCATGCTCTTCTTAAAGGCAGATTTCATCAGATGCATTTGTGACAAATACTGTGTACAATGAAGAATGTTTGTACCTCTTTTGGTGCATCTTTCCTTATGAATGTTTCATAAATGGTCTTAGCTTTTGGGAAGAGTTCATGTGTAGTTTTGCTTTTCTTGTAATCCTCGCAAGCTATCCAGAACTCGATGTTCTCCTCACTGAACTCAGTTTTCAGAAACTTTGTAAAGGCATCCAGTCCAGCTACAGAAAGGAATATAGAATTGTGTTAAAAAAAAAATATATATATATATATATATATATACACTTATTAGACAGTTAATATTTTCAAACAGTCTATGCAAAGTAACAAACTAGGTTGTGCTCCCTTTGAGTTACATTCTATTAGAGATAATTATTTTAAATTATATAAAGTTTTTAATTAAGTGCATTTCTTTGATTATGATCCTGAGTGCTGTAACTCCCATTACAGAATTCTCAGCATCTGTAAAAATTAATTACCAAGACCTTATGAATTTATAAATGGAAGCAATCAAAAGATCTGGATAAATCTGGAAGTGATGGATTTTGCTCAAGTTGAATATCACATTTAGGTTAACATAAATAGTTTGAACCTTTGCTCACAATCAGACTGTTCTCCAGTAACAATTTTTCTTTTCCTTTTCTCTTTTTCTCTTTTCTTTTTTATTTTTGTTTTTCTTTGTTTTATCCTAGTATTGATCACATGCTGAAGATATTTTCTTTCCTAAAGATGCTTAGTCTGGGGAAGTAATGCAATTGTATTGGAGTCAACTGCTCAAGGAACATATTTGAAAACCATAGAGTGTCCAGCAGTGCAGTGGGATCATACGTGCATCCATCCAGAGTGGGAAGAGGGGGACATGTGTGCATTTGATAATTATGTAAGCAATGGGCCCTTGCAAACGATGGCCAGTTTGGATCCCTATCACTGTTTTAGAAACCAGCTGTGTCAAAAGTGACAAGTTCTTCTTTTAGGTACATAGAATCTATTTTTATTTTTTTCATTTTTAAGTTTCCAGTCTTGCTGTCAGAAATATTTGAGCAATATTCAAATGAAGGTGATGTAACAGGCCTTTCTCATAGCCATCATGAAAAATCCATTCTTTGGCCAAATGTTGCCTCGTATAGCTCTTATATCTGAAGCAAGTGATTTCTGCCTTGGGACCCTATATTTCCACAAACATATGACTAAATACTCTCAGTACTGAGTTCACCTGCCTTTCACCATTGGTTCTTAAGAATTTAAAACCACTGAAATTGTTCTGGAAGGATTTATCTACCTGAAAGAGGGTAGTAAAGATGTGGACCAGAAACAGGCAATGGTCTGACACTTCCAGACATTTTAGATCTTCTGAAGTCCATTTAAACATTTCTTACTTTCCCAAGGTTAACAGAAGTGTTAAATAGTGTAGCTCCAATGTAGCAATGAAAAATAGATATTTATAAGAAGCAAGGACTCCCCGTTTTCTGCTTTTTATATTAAAGTTGATATGTTTTACTAAGAGTAATGTGTTCATAACGATAATTCAGTGTCCTAGCCTTCAGACAAAGTCACAATGTTAATGAGCAGTTTGATTAAGAAATTCAGTATCAAACTTCCATATATTGTACAAAGATGCAGGACAAAGATGCAATATTGATTTCCATGCAAACTTGGATTTTTTCCCTATTTTTATGTTTCTCCTGATAAAAATATAGAGGCACTTTCTGTCTGCAAGTCCTCTTTCTATTATAAGCTCATTTTAATAGTGCCTGTATGCCACACATGGCTAGTTATCCCTAGTAGGAAAATAATCACTATGAAATATTTTAGAACAAAAAAACTACTGCTTCATGCCAAATACAATAATAATAACACAAAAATTCATTTTCAGCCTTCATTATACAAGCCTGCTAATACGACAGGACAGGAACAATACAGTGTGATTCTAGGCAGAGGCAAAATGATGGATGAGAGAGTAGCCAGCAGATTTCCAAGCATTTTTTAAACTGTCATTCAGTATTTTCATGCTAATATAGCAGTTACCTCATCAGAACATAGCTGTTCTTCTTGGCTATGTCAAAAAATTTAGTCCAGAAAAGATAATATCAGTTTCTGTTAATGTGAATGCTATTCTAAATAATTTATTAGTATGCCACTATTATAATGGATTTTTCCAAGTGCCTGATAAGAATTGATACAGCAGAAAAGCACCTTATTCATTACAGAACAATTTAATAACTTTTGGCTGCCTTTCACAGTTTATTGCAAGAAATCTTCACTTCCTGTTATTTGGCTTTGTTCAGCAAAATACCCAACTTAAAAGTTATTTTCAACTATTTTCAGTAGTTGACAGCATGCTATAGCTTAAGCACATGAGCAGAGCAGAAACACATGCTGCTACAAATGACCCATCATACCTAATTTAAGTAACAGCCATGTCTACTTAAATGCACAACTGGATTTTGTAATTTTCCATCAGTTTTCCATCACAATAGTCAACAGGAAGAGGGGAAAAAAAAACTACTAACCTTTCTGGGAAAGCAATTTGTCAAAAGATTCACCCCATTTCACTGCTTCTTCAGGAGACACACTGTTTAAGAAACAAAAGATGGTTTTGAAGAGTTGTATGTATTGTGTATATACAAAGCTATTTTGATATATGTTATAAATTGCTGTTACTGCTCTACACTGTTTCACAAAGCATTTGATTACATTATATTGCTAAAGGAACACTTTATTTATTATTATTAATAACTCTACTACAGACTTCAGAAACACACGGTAAAATTTTTCCTGACATTTTTCATACAGAGTCGCACATTTTCAGTACTGAGATTTTTCTCTTCAGTGTCTGCGTTGTGCTACTAATCTTTAAGGCAATAGAGATGATGCAGTATGGCAAAACTTACAAGGGAAGCCGTTCAGACACCTATTTAAACTTAAATACTGTTGCAGAGATGTGGTTTTGAATGCACGGAGTCTGAGCCTGTGTTGCCACAGCCTATGAACTACAGGAAATTCTATGGGCTGAAGATGAAGTTGTAGCACTATGACTTAGGTGACAGCCTTCTAGGGTAACAGCATATAATCTGCTTTGTTCACCACAATCGTCTTTCAAATATCATGCTATTCTGAGACACTGCACTCTATTTATAAAACTCCACATATTCATCAAAGATGCTAAGTTACATGTATTTTTCATTGGTTTCAAGTATTCTGTCTTAGAGAACAATACAGAAAGAAACAATACCCAATTCCATTCACCCAAATGAAATTTTCAGGAATCACTTTTTATGTGTGCTGTATAAATTAACCCTGAACAGTATATTGATTTTTGTAGACCAGAGCTGGTACAGGCCTGGAATTAACTTTATGAGACCAGGACTATGGCTTAGTTCTAAGCCTGAAGGTGAAGAAGGAGTATTAATATTTAGAACCATTTTTGACGTAGCACAGCATTGTGCACTGAAAGTATCCTCACATAAGCAACTTGTCCAGGGTTAGTTGATAGTGGGGCTGAGAACCAGAACAATCCGTTGTTATGGATTGAACAATTTTGGAAATGATTTCTTTTTCTTGCCTGATGCTTACGTATGTTCTGTAGCCTGATTTACATAGCTTGGGCTCCCTTGGAAAAATCTCTAAGAACATGAATTTTAGAGGAAGGGAAACTTTAATGAGTATGGGCAGGAATTTGAGCCAGTAATGATCTTGGTTTTGTACAAAACTGAAAAGAGGGTGTTTTTATTTTTTTTTTTTATAGATGTCATGTGTCTCCTTCCTGAAGTCATCACTTATAGGAATGAAATTTTTAGCTAGGGAAAGACAAACAGATCTTGAGCAGTACAAATGCAGGAGAACTGAAATTTAAATAATAATAATAATAGTAATAATAATAATAAAGTAGGCCAATAAGGTAGGGGAATTCTTGAGTGGGGGAAAAAGAGAACTCACTCTCTTACAGAGGTTTTTTTTAATCATGGGAAGTACAAAATTGCAGTTCTCCGAATTGTGTGTACTCATACATCTGGGAACAGTGGATTCCTACAGCTAGAGAAATGAGTTTTGCAGTAGTGAAAGATAAACCCTGACAGCTTCAGAGCACATATGCAGTCCAAAACCAGTTTCTCTTTTATTCAATTGAATCCATGCTAGTCAAGCATCTGGCTGAGAGTAACATGGTAAAATGTAGTTGGCTGAGCAAGGAAGTGTTGGTCTGGTAGAAGAGGGAAATTCTTCAGAGAATTGCTTATCAATATTCTATCTGTGTCTGAAAGTGCCTTTTCACAGCTGGTAAGAATGCTTTGATGGCTCTGTACTTTGTATGAGATGCCCAAGGGTAATCAGCCACTTAAATAAAAATGAGTATTAGAAATGTACAGTCTACCTACAGGTGATATGGAGATTGCACTTTCTATTTTTAGATACAGTCTTAGCAGAATTTTATATGTCTGGAACCAAGGTACTGAAAAAGGTTGTTCTCAACACTCTTTTACCTTTGTTCATAATTTCAAGGTCTTCTATTTCTGAGTGAACTGTAAAACAATTGAATTAAGTTTTCTGCCAACAGCAGCACAAGAAAGAAAGGGGGCGGGGGGGGGGAGGGAGAGGGGGGAAAAAAAGAAAAAAAATAACAATGAAATCCCCTGGGATGGTAGAGTGGAAAGTCTTCCATGTCATGAGTACATCCCTTCATTTGGATGCCCATGATATTTGGATGTGATAGCAACAAACACCACCTAATTAGCCAGGTGCGTAGGTGCTTAAACAAGGTTCTTCAGGCTTAACAAGACCAAAGAATGACATGAGAATCTCTGAAGTGATTTGTGATGGAAAGAAAAGAACTACAAATATTTTAGGCCATGGAGTTGCAGTACATTTGCAGTTCTTTTAAGTCAAGACCTACAAATGTAATACTTAGTATATCACTGAGATTTTGGTATTCTCGTGAAGTCAGGAACTAAGCTCTTACTGAATTTAACAAAAACAAGATTTCACCCTGCAACTTAATAGGAAACAGTGTAATAGAGATGATATTACAGCAGTGCTTAAATATTGATATTTAAATTTTGGAGACAAGACAGTGTTCAGTCAATTACTGCAATTATTGAGGAACTATACATCCAGTATTAGATATGCATCACAAATTCTTTGGAAAATGTGTTATCCAGTAGCTATACGATTTCCTTCAAAGCAATAATTTGTCAGCTTCATTTTTGAGTCAATGCTTGCTCAATATAGTCAGTGGATTAAGAAAAGTACTGTTGACATGAGTAAAAGCTTTTATGCATATGTGTGTGTGGGTGGTAACCAGTATACACTTAGTGGTATGAAAACATTAGTGGTGAGTTACCTTGATGTATACCAGATAATTCTATATCGTCTGTATGTTTGGTTTACATAGCTGATTTTTAAATGAAATAGATCTTGAAAGCATTTCTCTCTGCCAAGTCTGAATGCGGACAAAAATGCAGGAAATGTTCTGAGTCACACTTCCTGGAAGGAATCCCCGTTGTTGGCCTTTTATAATGCCTACCTTGATGCTTTTGTCAAGTTTCCAGGTTTACCAAGATGTTCACTTTCGTGGTATTCAGATCTCTGCAGGAGAAGGCTCAGCCTATTTCTCTTCTGCTTTGCTCTACAACAGAATTCAGGTAGCTTTTAGATCAACCTCATTTAAAGGTTTTCCCAAACTGTTTCTTTGCATAAGAAAAAGAAACTCTGCCTCTGCATCACCAACCCTCAAATGTTCACTTACAGTAATATTTCTGTTAATCTCCTATTTATGTTATTCACATTAATGAATTTCTTCTTCTTACATTAACATGAATTTATATGCAAAGCACTGGCAAAGAGAAATGGACATCTTTCCATTTTCAGCAGCTCTTTCCCTTATTTTAAAGATAGTAGGCTGAAATTTCATTTAGAGGACATGAACGCAACTCATGAACACATGAAACAGTTGACTCAGTATCTTCTACTTTTAACATTTTGCAAAGAAAAGGGAAGTATTGCTTCCAGACATTTGAAATCTTTAAAAAAGAATCTTTCCCGGATCATATTAACACTTTGAAATGCATTTTTAGGAATTTTATGAAACCTTCCTTTCTTATTTGCTTAGTTTATTTGTTTCTTGTTCTTAAAATAAAATTAATATTTTATGCATGCAATTCCCAGGCTTGCAATTCATGAGTTTTCACATATATTGGCCAGAAATAAAAATATCTATGCCCTAAATTCATACCCACGAGCTATGTTAGAAGAATCCTGTATATAAACAGAGCACTCAAAGTGTCAGCATGACCTTAAAACTTACCCAGCCTTGCTTGCTTTATTTGGCTCTTCCATAACTGCTGACTTCGTGACTTTGTAATAGGATTTATCCTTTGAAGCAGAAATGTTTAGCTGGGGGAATAAAAGAAGTGGGTTTTCCATCTTCTTCTAAAAAACCTTCCCAGCTTTAGAAAATGTTTCTTTAACTTCCTTAAGCAGTTTCATCTGGTGTAACTGGTGTGCTCAGGAAGGCGTGCTCATGCTGTATCGGGCTGCGTTGCCCCCAATTGGCTGTTGAAGGGTTTCCAGAGCAGGTAGTGGAAAGAAGGAGGTTCTCCACCTTCGCTGTCACTGCAGCTGCACACACACAGGACTTTAAGTACAGTTCTGTTTTTACAGTCGTCATTTAGGGAAGTGAGATTACAGCTTTGCAAAATGGCCGTTGATCATACGGACAAACGCAGCTACCAGCAGAGAGCAACTCCTGCTTTTGTGCTTGCAGAACTTTGATATTTTAGTAGACTTAGGACGGTACCATCGTTGTCTTCCAAAAACCTGTGAGAAGTGTATATAGCTTCTCTGAAATGAACTTCAAAGAGAATCGATTTGCATTAAAAAACATGCAGAATTTTCTTTAAGCTCTTAGCAGAGCTTCTAGCTGACCTTTAACTGCTTTCTGCAGTCTCAGATGCCATAAGCTGGATACAAAGTTAGCTCTATCTGCAATATGCTAAGCTGAAACTGGGGGGCTCTTGGTCTGTCCTGCAAGAGCTTGATGATGCTGTGGTTAATCAGGTACTTTTGTAAGCAGAAATTTTAATTTTACACCATTTTTCAGAAATGTTGAACACCTAATTTCAAGCTTGTCCACTTAAAGCTTCTCATTTATCTTTTATACCTGTGGCTTTATTTTCATTTACAATCTCCCAGCCTGGATAAAATGTCCTTCGGCTCAAAATTTGTGATTTCTTCTCTTTTTGGCAATAAATAAACAAAAAATTCTTATTTCAGTTCACATAGCCTAAATGTACTGTTTTATTTAGGCTGATCACCACAAATGACCTTATAATGTACAAGCTCAGTCTCAGTTAAGTTTCTCATTCTAATAAAGATTGGTGTTAGAGATGTGACAGGAATAATACAACCACCAAAGAAACCTCTTCACTATTAGTTGAGTTAAGGCTTGGAAAAGAGAAACCTACATCCTAAGTCCTAGAGGAAATCTCCTTGTTATAGCTAAATTATGCAGTAGTTCATTGATTAAGAATTATATAGTCTTTCTCTTTTTAATGCTAATGTCTCATTTTGATTATTCAGGTAAGATATCAAGCCCTGGAGAGAAGATGTGACCTCATCACCTTCCCATGACTTTTGCAACTTAATGCAATGCTGGTAAGTTCTGGTGAGAGTCATACCATGGCCCTGTCTTTGTGGCTGCAGAGTTGAGGCATTCATAGTCAAAAAAAAAAAAACTGCGTTGAGACTCCGTATTCCTGAAGCATAACCAAAAAAAAAAAAAAAATTAAAAAAAAAAAAATCTACTGTGAATTTATTTTTTAAAAAAAGACAGAAAAAAAAAAAAGAGAGAGAGAGAGAGAAATACATAGTATTATCTTTGTGACACAAATTTTAAAATCAGACTGAATGGAAAATATTCAGTGCAAAACTGCTTTTTGTAGCCCAAGAACCTTTAAGAAGCAGGGTTATGGTTTTAAACAGCATTTTCAGTTTCAGAGTAGGCTTATATATCACATCCTGATTATTGTGAACTGGCTTTAACCACAGCTGTCTTTAATAATATATTCTGCCTTTTACTAATAAGTAAAGAATAAATAGAGAATGTGTTATTTTGTTTCACTTTTCTGCAACAGAGGTAGTCACGTGAGCTCTTTTTTCCACCTTTTATGGAAGTTTAATGCTGTCTATGTGTTGATCTGTCATAATTTTATTACCTGGTGATTGCAGTTCCTGAAAAAAAGTCATCAGTTGTAGCCTCAGTAGTTCACATAAGCTGATTTAAGAAAGTTTTGTAGCATGAAACATCACTCATAAGTGAATAACTTTCTGCTGGCCTTGCCACTATGCCAGTGGACAGTAACTGTTCTAGTTATAGATGGAAATGAATGGTTGAGACACCTCCTCCAGCATGCACTAACGATGGGCTCTCAGCAGCGTTTGTCTGAATGGCTTGTCCAATCCATTCTTAAATGACTCCAGAGCAACAGGTTATGTTTAGAGGCTTGAAATATTGCTGTACTGTATTGTGATAATAGCACCAGTCCCAAATGCAGCGTTGTGCTCTACATCTCCAGAGACTTCATTTGGAAATTTTGAAAGAAAATATGGAATAATTGCAATCAGTCTTTTTTTTTTTTTTTTCCTCCATTAATAGAAAGCTAATATTAAATCCTGTCCCTGAAGTAACTAAATTACATCAAAGTCAGTCTGTGTTTTGTCAGTGACAGTGCTGGTGCTAATAAGCATCTCTGTTTTGCACTGCAGGCTACAGTAGTTATAGCAACAGTGTAAATGACCCTGTAAATGCTTCTGGACTGTTTTATATACTGCAAGATGACAATCTAGAAGAGTAAGTTATTTTAAGCCAGAAAAACAGGCCCAGAATATTATGCTGATGACATGACTACAGCCCTAGAAAGCTCTAAAGAAATTTGGGATGAGAACTGATGTCCTAATTCACAACCATTTATCTGAACTCTGAAATGTATTCACAAACATTTCACAACTAGGTGAATAGAATATGTATTTCCAAAACAATATTTACTTGACAAAAAAAAAAAAAGAATAGATCACAAAGTGCAGGAAGTTCCTTGAGGTGACGCACCATCTCTTTGGACCTGCTTCTCATCTGAAATGTCTCTGCACTGACTTCTGTAAGTGTTTGATGGGGACCCATCTAGCTGATGATAAAGTCACATTTGAGTTGTATAGAACTGATAGCTGTCCTCTGAGAAAGAAAAATTGACTGACTGCATTAGCAATAAAGACTTTGTATTATATGTTGAATGTCTTTTTTTTTTTTTTTTTAAGGTAAGCTCTGAAATATTCAGACTTTCAGTTCTGCAGAAAACAAGTGAAGCCCTGATTGAGTGCTTCAGCTCAGCACTAAGAACTAGAACAATCAGAAGTTCTCCTTTGTTAGCAACCCCTCCACATCTTTCTTCAAAGTATTTTTATTACTTGCCTGGTAATTGTAAACCTTGCCTCCTTCACATCCATGTTCATGTTCTAGCACTGCCCCGATTTCTCTACAGTCAAGCTCTACAACTGTTCTTATTCAGTCCCTTTCTACCAGCTATATGGCTTCTGTGGGGTTATATTTGTACTTTTTTCTGCTGAAGGGAAGTGATACTCATCCCTCTATCAAGAAAAAAATGTAAAAGTATCTTTATTGTCCAGGGAAGAATAAGCAAGGTAAAAATTTTTACTGAAGAACACAGGCTGAAAAAATATTTCCATTTTTTCTGTTCCATATTTCTCTTTCCTTTTATTGCAATGATATTTGAAATGATGAAAATGAAAACTGCATGTTTTGAATGAAAGAATTTGGCTTTCAAAAATAATTCTAATGCTCTTCAGAAACATCTCAACAATTCACCACTCATCAATATTTGTTGCTTACCCATTATTGGAAACCATAATTGGACCTACAGTTTAATAGCACTATGATCAACAACACTATTGTTGTTTTATTTGTCTTCAAATTAAAAAAAAAAAAAAAAAAAAGCTTCATGAAGCTGTACCACAGGGAAGATAATTTTATTGTAAATCCCAAGGCGAGGAGCTTGCAGTCTGCTACTTCAGTGAATGTATTTAGTGGTGCACTTAAAAGATTCATCATAATGGAGGAACTTGGCATGTGGGATACTTAAGAGTTAGTGGAAGAGAACCATTATATCATCTATGCATAGTTCACGTTATGAAATCTTTTGTTGCTGCTGTTTAAAAGGAAGGAAACACAATTGCATTGCTTATAGATAGGCATCACAGAAAACACAAACAGTGTGCTTTGCATTTAGGGTCTGTAGGCCCTGTCAGCCAGAGGTCTCAGAAGAATCTTGTAAGGCATCCTAGATGAAAAATCAAACCTGGTGTAGGCTTTGGGAATGCTCGTAGTTTCTGCAGAACTTCTGCTATGGAAGATGTTTACACCTGTGCTAAACGAAACTTATTATTTAGTCTTTTGGAAGGTCAAAATAAGAAACTGAGTCTGCGAAGTTCTCAGTAGTATTCATTTCCTGTCTGCCCCATGGCTATATGGCCTGCATCTCTGATTAGCTCTATTTACATATTACATACGTCACTGTCACAATTAATCTGCAGGAAGCTGGTTTCCCAGCTGAACCACTCAGTGTTTACAACTAGCTTTCCACAAGTGTATAGCAGTGACATCAGTGCTTGTTAGACAAATGCGTTTTAATGCCCAGCTTCTGGAAGTGCTTACCTTGAACACATACATTTTAAAATGTGTTTTTTCCAGTGTGTACTCACAGGAAATGTTGAAGGCGGGAGCGTACTCTAAATTCTGCCCAGAATATCCTACCGGAATTAAGCATTACTTACAGAAACCCACAGGGATTCGGCACGTGACAACCTTCTTGTTTTTCAAGAGAAAGTTTCTATCAGTCCATACTAACAGTACAAGCAATGGCAAGTATTGGGCTGAGTGTTTTCTGGTCTTTCTATGAAAGATGTGGGAGAAAAGAACAGAGGGACTGTGATTTAGTAACCTCCTGGTGCCATGCTAGAACACAGTGAGTCCTGGTCCACTGGCTGAGTCATAAAATCAAATTCCCTACAGCAGACAAGGGATGAAAATCTCTTTTCTACCTCAGACGTGAGTCCACTATCAGTGAACTGTGTGGTTGAAGCAGAGGTGGGTTGAGCTACTAGGCCAGGCATCGTCCATAGCACAAAGCTGGGGAAGATGTGAGGAGCATTTCATATAAAAAAAGGCAGCTCTGCAGGGGAAGAGGGCTGCTGCCAGGGCTGGGAGAGTAGTCAAAACAGGTTCTGATGGTCACACCCTAGGTATTCAGGATTAAATTAGGCAGGACGTAGGAGCTCAGGTTCTACTGTAGAGACACCCCTGGTGGTTGTAGTGCTGTATCTCATGCCTCCTCAGTGTATTAGCCCTCCCTCTGTATCATCACACTGATGCAGATATACAGAATTATGCTTATTTAAAGCACAGCCAAGATATTTGCAATAATACTTTCTTCAGTTTATAGGTTATGTTATATTCATTTTCACTTCTTCCTCAAAGTGCATTGCTCTGATGTCCTGATTTAGCTGATATAAATAGTGCTAGGGTTTAGAAAATAGTATGGTGAATTGCTCATCAGAGCAGTAAAAAAATGAAGCCAAATAAAAGAAAAAAAATCTCAGTCACCACTAAATATATAAAATATATTTATATAAACATATAAAATGAGCTACAAAATATCTCTGTCAAGACTGTCTGAAGATTTTAAAGCTACCAGTTACTTTGATTTTTTTCTCCTCAGCCATTACACAAAGGAAGCTCACCACTAAAATTAGACCATTCAATTAATAATCATTCCAGGTGAAATTTCAATGGTTAACGAATCTTCAGAACTTCATGACTGGGGAATTTTTCAGGAAGGTTCAACTATTATTTGAGGATCAAGAAAACCTGTATTCTTAAATGAAAATTGGTGCAGTTTTATCTCCTAGATGATAAAGGATCTGCAGTAGTAGTTTCCTCCTCCTAATCTGTTATAAATCTTCTATGGTGAGGAGGCTGGCTTCAAGGCAGGGATGCTCATTGTCACTGCTCACCAGCCGGTCATAGTCTCTCCTGCTCCTGGTTGATACCAGAATTTGCAACAAAATTCTTCAGCTATCAAACATCAGGGTAACACCAGCTTTCCCAAAACTGCCAGCCAATTTCTTCTTCAGATTTGCAAGAACCCTCAAGAAAATCTCATTACTCAATACAGTAATACGCAGAGGGCTACAATCTTAACTAGGCTTCAGAAAAGCTTCAGGCACAGTACAGATAAAACTCTGCTCTCGTAAAGTACCTATGTTTACGTTTCATTTCAGTCATGCAAGAAATTTAATCTGATGAACTTGCTAAGTCGGGTTGGAGATGGTCATCTGGGTAAAATCTGAGACGGTTTGGTATGCAGCAGAAGTGAGCAGCAATAAAGGAAAGAACTGAACCCACCTCTTCATTCTGGATTCAGTGCAGCTGTATGGATTTTATGGATTCCTCACTGTCACCCCTTGCTGTCCTGCTCATGACAAATGAACGTGCCATTTCGGCACTGTCTGGCTTTTAGCCCACGTCATGGTGTGCTTCGCTATTACCATTTTGATTTGACACAGTCCATGACTTTTCCAAATGTTGACCATGGCAACCTTTTACTTCAATACCAACTTCTAAACCCCATTCTCATCTGCTACAGTCTGTTGGTCCTGTCTTTCTCTTGCCTGCGTTTCCCTGTCACAGCTAGAATAACTGTAATTGCAAAAATAAGTTTTGCAAAGCTTGCCAAAAATACTTCCTCAAAATGAAGAAAACGTGATATTTGCACTTTCAGTATGCATAGCAGGAAGCAAGCTATTCTAGTCTCTCTGTTGAGGAAAAACAGGTGATCATTTATCAGGTTACCCTGTCAATTTGATAAATGTATTTAATAATTTCAGCATTTCTGGAGCCACTGAATCTAACAGAAATGTTACGTTTCATTTGTTGCAAATCAGCCCAAATTGCTTGATGATGGAAACTGATAGTGTAAAGCTTGTCCTCGTGGTGGTGTGTATGAAATAATTTCCGTTTCAATTCATAGTAAGCATAAGCCTTTTTTTTTTTTTTTTTTTTTTTTTTTGCAATTCATAGTGGAGATCTTCAGATTGCTTTGCTTGATCCACAAGTGCCTTTCGCATCCTAACTTTATAGTTTGTCACTGAGGCTAACTTTTTTTCTTTTTTTTTTTTTCCAGAACGGTCTCCAAGTTTAATGTCTTTGCTTTCTGATGACGAAATTACGCCTCGATCCTGCCAATGATGATAAACCTCCCCTGGAAGAAAGGTAAGAACAGCTGTATGGGGGACTTCCAGTGGCAAAGCAAGGCACCTCAGAGGAGGGGTAGGCAGTGCAATGGCTACGGTGCTCCCTCTGTTGGAAAAATTGTGACACGTCCTTTCCCCTTCAAAAAAGGGACACAACAGCCTTGCATGGATGGCAGTGTTTTTGTTCAAGTCCAGGCGACCTGTGCGTGCTGTGTACATTCTGCAGCAGGCACTTTCCTTCCTTGTATTCATATACAGTGCTGAGATTTGCCTGATGTATCCCAGCAGAGGGTTTTTTGTTTTAACAGCAGTAGCAATATACAGAGAAATATGCTTTTAATGCCTGAAGTCAAACATTAAGTCTGATATTTTGCTGATATTTTGCCTAGAAAGCATTTCAATGAGTTTGCTTTTTTTTGTTTGTTTGTTTGTTTGTTTGTTTTGTTTTGTTTTGTTTTCCAGGAAAGGCCACAGGAGTTGGGCCGCAGGCCCTGGGACAGGGAGAGTCCCTATGGCCACCACCTCATTTTGTGGGCAGGAGTACAATGCAGGGCCACAGCAGTGGCAGCCACTTTGCTGCTGACAGGAAGGGCTGTGAGAGCTCTGCTGGGCACTGAGATTCCATCTCCCAATGTGCTACAGGAAAAAATGCCAGCCCGGATGGCCCCGCTGGCCCTGAGCATGGCAGGAGAACGAGCAGGCCCAGCTGTGTCTCCTGAGGGGCAGCGGGGTGGCCTGTATGGTGCGCAGGCCTTGTGATGACTGTTTGTCAGGCTTCAAGCTCTCAGCCTGACATATGGCCATGCCCAGAGACCTCAGGAAAAATCGTTGGGTATCAGTGAAACCTTCTGTCCCTGCTGAGAATTGCCAGGATGCCCTTACCGAACTCCTGCCCAGCCTGCACATTGTTGCTTCTGGTGAATCTCCGGTATCTAGAGCCAGGAGACAGAGCCCAGGTTTCCTGGTCACCCTCTCCCAATGACAGCTCCATCAATAAGAAACCCATGGTTGAGCTGAGGGTACGCACGCTAGTTACTTTTTTGTTTCTGCTGCTTTCATGGCAGGGCTGTGCAGACGTGGCAAAACACACAAACCGCTCTTGATGTTTGCACCTGGGGTCATTTTCTAGTAACTGAGTGCGTGCAGGAACCTGCATAATCTCACTTGCAAAAAACAGATGGACTGTGAGCTGGAGTCCTTTTATGGCCGCTGAAGAAACATTTGTCACTGCTTCACCTCTGTGCTTGCCATTCGGTATTCATTTAGCCAGATGGACTGTGATGGTTATCTGAGTAGAGCTGAAAACAAGGAACCCCAGCCCAGTCCTTGGGGCAGAGCCAGAGCAGAAACTTCAAAGGAAAACCCCAGGCTTGAGCCTACAGAAAGTAAAGTGGAGGAAAACCTCTTGCACGCAGGTGAGCCTGTCTCAGGTCTCACTCAGGCTCCTGCAAAGCATGCTTCTTTTCAGGTGGCTTCTTTATCTGAACCTTCTGCTTATCATCACTTGAGAACAGTTAAGCTCATGCCAGGTCTTGCTCTAGCTAAATATGAGTTGATCACGTTTTAGAATTTTAAGCTGTAAAATGATACAAAAGCCAGTACAAGCAAGGAAAAACGTGTGACTTTGGGCTTGCCTATGCCCAGACCATTCCAGGGAAGCTGTAGTTTACATTAACCACCATCTTTCTAAGTCTGATAGGATGCTCACCGCTTGCTTGAATACTTCAGCAGACCAGCTGGTGCACTGTAAGATCACGAGTGCTAGATGTGAGACTGTCCTATGGTATTTCTTGACGCAGTCTGGCTCACGCAGGATTTAAACTCTTGGACAGAAGTTTCTGACAAACATTAGTCACATGAAACAAATGGTCCTCCACTGACCGAGGCTCAACCCTCAACGTGTTTAATTGCAGCTGAATGCGGCAGAGATAACAGAAGGCTGAATACTAATTAAGTCCAGCCAAAATTAGTTTCTTGGAGAAAATGGAAACTTCTCACCTCATCCCCACCAGCAAGGACTCAGTGGCTTTGTATGGACACTGTGTTGGGCATGTGTAGACACACCAGAAATGAGCACCAGAGCTTCCCTGATCAAGAGACACAGGGACAAGGCCAGCAGACCAAGGTGCATGTAGAGAAGTGAGCCTTCAAGGCACGCTGGTGGAAACCAACCCAAACAAAAGTGGTGCTCGATGGTGTGTATCCACCCCATGGCAGGCACCCAACGAGCCATTGCTTTCTTGCTGTCCTGGCTGGGGTGGTAGTCCCTGTGCCATGCCTTCCCTTTTCTTAGGAGAGACTGGGATTTTTCTCCTGCTTTGTTGTTATTTTGTTTTTTCCCCTCCTGCCTTAGCAGCTGTGAGTTCTGGGAACAGAGACACGGGTGACGGATGCACACAGCTCCTGTCCCTAGCCTGAATGACCAACATTGAAAAAGAAGAAGGATGTGATGTCATTTGAAATGACACTTTAAATAAATAAATAAATAAATAAAATGTAACATAGCTGTGGTCTTGCAAAGTTTTGAGTGGGCTAATTAGCTGGGGTGATGGCATGACTAATTGGTGAGGCTGGGTGTGGTGCTGTTACAGCTGTCTTTCTGGTATCTGTAGAAAGAAATCCTTCTTGATGTAAGTTAAAAAACTTCTAGACACTCCCTAGCAAGCCTGGTTTAATTTGCCTTTCAGTGGAACTTGATGCCATCTGATTTGTAGAAAGGATGCAGAGAAAATGTCAAAGCTATCCTTGCTTCGTGTGAGTGTTGGGCTAGATGGCTCCTGGCTCCCTTCTAGCCTCTGTTACTCTGAGATCCTGAACTCATGGAAGGATTTAGGAGTCTGTCCTAGCACAAACAACCCATCGAGTCATCCCCAGTGAACCAGAAACTTGCAGAGCACCAAATGGCACAAATTTCATTGATCTTTGTCTCAATGCAGAAGACCAACGGAGGGAATCCTACCTTGGATTCCTCCCCAGTTTGCTCTGGGACACGCTTTGCAGGAGCAGCAGGTCCCTGGTAGGGGGCCAGAGGGGGAAGTACCTGGATCTGCTAGGGCCAGGTGCTGCAGCTGCTGCTGCTGCCTGTGAGTAGTTGACAGAGATGCACATTTCTGGGAGCAGCTACACAAACACTGTGTTCTGTTCTTCCTGTCACACAGAAATTGTGGAGGGTCATTTAGCTAAAGTCGGACAGAATCAAAGTATAAAACGTTCACCCATGCAGATGTTTTGCCGCTGACAGGTTTGTGCCAAGCATACCAGCAGTGGGCAGTCTAAGTCCATTCTAGCATTCACCCAATGTCCAAGCACCTGCACCAAGGGGGGGAGAGTGGAAAGGTGTCCCCAACTGCTAGGGAAAGGCATTAATTTAGTTTTGTGCTTCTGATTTCAGGAAGCAGCAAGATTTCACCGTGGTCTCAGCACTGCCGTGGAAACGAGCACCAGAGTGGGGTCTGCAGGCCAGACGGGAGCTGGAAAGAAGGTTAAATGTAAGGAAAAAGGTAAAAGAGCTTTGATTTATTTCCTGAGACAGATGAGATCATTTCTTCCCTCCAAGTCACAGTCCTGGTCTCTTGTATTTTTCATGTTTCATTACAAGTGTTTGTAGTTATATGAGTGGCTTTAGAGGCCAATTAAGCCTTCATTTGGAGGCTGCTCTGGGTGCTGGAAGCCCTCCATTAGCCTGGGCTTCTGCCAGCGAAAAACACTACATTGTCTTTAACAACTGCACCAGCTCCTATCTGCTTAATGTTGATTTTCCTATTAAGTTCAACTAATACTTTTCTAATTGTGTGAGCTGGGCCTGAAGCCAGGCTGGGTGGTTTTTGCTGGCTGCTTCCTAGGCTGAATCAGAGATGAGCAAAATCCTCACAAACAATTCACTGTGCACATGTTCGGTCCCATCTAAACAGCGGCTCTTCTCCTTAAAAACTGACTCAAACTGCATTTGTGCCTCCTGTGTTGACTTCCCAAGACAAGTTCCACACAACCATGGGAAGTAGATGCTGGAGAACATACTCACTGGAGCACTGAAGGCCTGGGTGCTGCGCACAGTTTACACCATGAAGTACCTTAAGTGATGCCGTGGAAATCAAAGGCCAGGAATTATTCCATGGGTTATTTGAAGCGGGTAATACAGTGCAAACTGCCCAGGAGGAATTATTCCTTCCATGCAAACCAGCCCAGAGAAGGATTGCTAAGAGATTCAATGTGGGATGCCCCCAGAGAAATGCAAGTGACAAAAACCTTAAAGAAAAGTGAGATTGTTTTATTTTAGCAGCAGATGGAGAGGCAACATCCCAACAAAATCTGTGTCACATTGTGCTGGCAGAATGAAGTTTGGATATCATATAATAGTCTTGCTGAGAAATAGGAACCATTACCAGCAGCTGACTGACAGCTATTGCTAAAGGAGACCCGAGGTATACACGTACAAAGTGTGCACTTCTCAAGCTTTTTCTCTCGGGCTGTGGTTCAAAAACACATATGATTGACCTTAATGAAATTTAAGCAAATGTGTAGATCCCTTGCTGCGTAGGGATGAAGCTAAGCACATACAATGTCCCTCCTGCTTAAAGTGTTTGATACACAGAGATGAGAGTTTTAACAGCGCTGGACAACCAAACAAGTCATTATTGTAGAAGGTTTCCTGGTAGCATGAAGAAGCAAGAGGGAGCCAGGGCTGTTTCAGAGCAAAACTGAAAACGCTAATTGACTTTTACTCACTGGGAAGGAAGATATAGCATGACAAATGGCTTTGTGGTTTGAATCATTAGAGGCTAAAGAGAGAGCTGCTGGCTAATGGGACTCTACTGGGCAGAAATGGCTGTATTAGGATTGCTGTGAGCAATTTACAAGATGTTTTTGTAGAACACAGGAGGAATCAGTAGGACCCCAGCTGACACCCCGTGGTCAGGAAGGAAGGAAAATGGTAAAGCAAGGAGACAGGGAAGGATCAGGGGGGAACTTGGTTGTCTTCCTCCCTGGGACAGATGGCACTGCATAGTTCTTCATGGGGAGGTCCAAGACAGCTCTGTCCATCCACGGAGCAGGCTCAGAGAGCAGATACAGTGTCAGGGTTCTGCGGGCATTATTTGCTCTTATTTGCACCAACCACCATCACCTGGGCCATGGACTAGGAGCTATATTTAAACTCAGGACATGGGCTTTAATCTTCTCCTGAGCTATCGTGTAGGGAGGTCTATCTTCAACCCCCTCCCCTGTCATTCCTGATAGGGCTCCCCAGTTGTCCCCTGCCTCAATTTGTCCCCGGAGCTGTGGATGGGCTGTTAGTAGCTCTCTGTGCTGCTTGCTCTGCCCAAGCCTTGTGGGATGGTGCCTCTCATCTGAAGGAACAGTCTGGTCATCCTCAGCTCCTGGCCAGTCCTTTTGGGAGCAGGTCTGCTCCTGCTGCACCTGGACACATCACGTTTTGTAGGGGATTCTCTGGAGAAGGTGACTGGAAATGTGGTAAGCTGTAGAGGGGACATCAGACAAACTCTAGGAGGAAGGAGCTGTTTTCCTGTCTCGTCTCTTCTGAAGGACACATTTATTTGCTAAAATATTAAGATATGGGTCTGATGCTCCTTATTTCACATAGTACACATCAGCGTTTGTTCTAGCTGCTGGAAGAAGTGAGCTCAGAAATAATTCAAGGGTCAGTTTTCTAACATTAGATTGGAATTGGCTTTATTTACTTTTACAAACCTGGCCAAGGCTCAAGGCATTCTAATGTTATGTATTCTTCAGTAAACACAATTAACTGGGAACTCAGAAACGCTGATATCATCTTTTCCCTTGGGACTGGTCACTGTGAGCTGCTTTCTCCAGCCAGAAGATTGGATTATATTTCCCCAAGGTTGCGGAGTACCTGGAAATCTATTCAGCTCAAAAAAAAAAAAAAAAAAAAAAAAAAAAAAAAGGAGGAGGTCAGGAGGTGGGAACACAGGCATGAAGTGCTAGAGACAATGTCTTTTTTATGAATGGAATATCATACCTAAAATTTGCCCGGTGTGCCTGAGCCAGCCTGATTTCTGCAGAGAGGCTTTGACAGCGAACTTCACAGTGTTTGCAACTGGAGAGTTACCTGACTGCTGGTAGGTTTGGTGATGCAGGCAAGCGTGGTTTACTGCAGCAGCAAGGCCTGGCACATGTGAAACAGTCTGGATTGCAAAGGGCATCTGCACCTTCCGCATTCAAGACAGGTTGCCCAGAACCAGTGGGCTCCTGCTGTTTAAGAGCAAGTGGGTGTTTATTTCTGAGGCAGCCGGGCGGGATCCTTAGGAGCAAGATATGCAGAGTATCCTATATTTAACCAAAAATCCTGAATGTGGGTGTTGAAACTGGACTTTAGACTTCTGTTTTATCACCTCTTGAATAACCCCAAGCTGAAGGAATGAATGCAGAGAGCCTTATTATCTAGGGCCTTGCCTAGCTCCAAGGTGGAGAGAAACAAAGCACATTTGTGGTAGGACCTTTTCTAAGTGATTGTTACAAGCCCTTCCCCAGTTGATCCAGTCCAGTACTTCATGATCTTACAGCTAGAAAATCTTGTCTACCATCTAATCCTTCCTTGCTGTAATTCAGGACAAACATTTCTTGTCCTAACCAGCATGGACATGGTGAACAGTTCATCATCGTCGTCTTTGCAACTGCAGCCTTTTATGGACGTGGCATTTAGGTACTTCATGTATTATTAACCAGTGTCCTTTAGATCTGCTCACATCTAGATGGAACAATTTCTCATTCTTTCATCTTTCTTTATAGATTTTTGTTCTGGACTCTCTCCAGCTAGTCTACAGCCTTCCTGAAGAGCAATACCATCTTGGAACCTCTTGCTGAATATCTAAGGCAGAACATATTGATTATGCCGCATTAGCATGTGCAAGAGATTTGTGACAGAAATTAAGGTTGAAGTGAAGTCTGAATGGAAACGTGTGTGTAAACACCGGGATAAATAACTGAATGAGGATTAAAAGGATTAAAAGTACTGATAATGAAGAGCACCACTTCCAGGATTGTGTTCCTAGGATGCCATTCCTGGTTGTAAAACCAGAGAATGTATTTATGGCAGGACCAAAAGCCCTGTGCCCTGCCTGATAAGGTAGCACAGACAGGTGATAAGGTCTCATCGGCTGAAGACCTTACATCCTGCCCGGGGGACGACAATGAGCTTGCAGCATAACACATACCATTCCTTTTCCTGACAGGCCACCAGAAAAACAGACATGTTATAACCAGAAGAAATAGATGATGGGCTGCACCCTGGCCTAGAATTTATGGAAGCTGAAGTTGGCATTTCTGAGGCAAAGACCCACTCCAGAACAGCTGATGAATTCATGTCACATGTGGCTGATCTCATCCAGCCCCTTGGACACTCACGTTGCGGTGCTTGTGGGTAAGTGAGTGTGAGAGTCTGAGTAAAAAGTCTGTAAGAGAGGGATTTTGTGTACATAAAATCAACTGGTTGTTAAAGGTTTAGTTTAAAAACAACAACAACAAAACCACTATCACCTTGCCTGCAGCTGAACTGTATGAGCAGACTGTAGTTAACCACAAGTAGCTTTCTACAGCACCCAGAGGTCCTCTAACCTACACCTACTGTCCTAAATCACTCTCAGATCTGAAGAGTTTAGCCCATCTTGTTTGTAGCTAGAAGGATGCTGTTTATATCTTTAAGCTGACAAGCCTGTTTTCTGCACCTCCTGCATCTTTCTCAGCCTTCAGCAACCTTTTCCATCCCATTTCTCCAGCAGCACTGGGCTTCCTCAGTCTTTGCTGTTCTCCAGACTATCAATCCAGGTCTTTTTGTTGTTGTTGTTGTTTGTTTGATCTCTGCTGCTTCTCTCCTGCAGTTTGTCATCTTTCTTGTTGGTCTTGCAAGCCTTTCACTCTGCTGCTGCATCCCAGCTTCCTCTGTTTTTCTCCCCAGCTGTCACGATTTCCAAGCTACCTGCTGTCCCTTGCACTGCCCCTGTTGTCACTGCTTACTGAGGCTTTTGGCTGTGTAGTCCTAGTCCTGCTCCTCATTGTGTAGTGGTCCTAGACCGATGCCTTTTTTCCTCCTGGTAAAAACTTGATCAGTTTAGCCACGTCGTCCATTCTTCCTGCACTGACCTTCAGCAGACTGTGCATGGACAGCACGCTCTGCTCTTCCTCCCTTCAATCCCTGTGCTGGACTGCTCACATTGCCATTCTTTGTGCTTTTTCTCACTGCCATGCCTCTATTTACACCGCTTCTGAGCCCTGTATGTGGCTCAGCATTCAGCACTGCCTTTCCATGGCTGAATACTTGAAGATTCTGGACTGATTAGGAAGGGCATATGTCTCCACTCAAGCCCTTTGGAGGTCTGGTCTGATGGGTTTGGTGCTGAACAAAGTGTTTGCTTCACTGAGTTGTAAACTCTGGGTAATTGGACCAGGTAGTTCATCCACAGAGGATGCTTGAGATCAATTGTTTCTGCACCAGTACTTAAACAGGTTTCTTGAAAACACATTAGCAGCTGGATAAACATCGGTTGAGAATAACTTCCATATCCCTGTATAATAACACTGGAGCATGTACTGCTGGTCAGTTTGGGGTTCAGGGAAGGTTACTGCTTTCTTGTGATATCAAGCAGACATTGTTATGGACTGAAGGAACAGCTCATGAACAACTCTAGACTACACGAAAAGTAAACTGAAGAAAAAAATTGTTCCCCTCTTAGAGCTGTTTCCGTTCTCCTTCCAGCCTCTGCTGCGCATTACCTTGTGTGACTCATGCAGAACAAAGACAAACTGCATTTTAGAGCTAATGTCTTTAAAATTTGAGCCCACTTTGGTCTCTGCTGCTGACAGAGTCCAGCCTGCCTCCCCTACCGGACTGATGGTTTCTGGACCAAGCGCACATATATTAGAGAGTTTAAAAAGCAGTAAAGCAGCACAGCAGGATTCAGCCTCTGTTATCCAGGAGCCCTATATAAAGGCACTCCGCAGCTGGATACAGGAAAGTGGAGAAAAACAGAAGCAAAAACCTCTCCTGTCAACACCAGATTTTATGCACTGGAGTAACTCTGTGAAGCTCCGTGCTGTCGTGTTGATGTACCCTGCCTGTGAAGGTACGTGATGTGGGTGTCATCTGCTGACAGTGCCTGCTCCGTCCTATTACGAGCATTGTGGTGTGAAGTCCCTTTGACAGCCCAACCCTGGGCATGTGGCACTGGGCAGCAGATACTAAACTGAAATACGATGACCCTAGGGAGTAAGATCTTCAGCAGGAGCAAGCTGAGCTTTCGTGAGATATGGTTTGAGCCACGCTTTCAGAGGTTATGGCACTGCTTGAGCAGGGGATGCCCTTGGTTGCAGTCCTTCCTCCGTGATGTTTTATGATAGGGGTGCAGCTGTCCTGCCAACTGGCTGTGTCTCCTGGCTAACGTCCTTCATATCTAGTTGATCAGAGGCTGCTTCAAGAGATGCTCATTAACCCTCAAGGAGAAAAATCCTGTTGGAAGACAGTTTTGCTCGACACAGAAAGTGCCACAGCACACGGGGCAGCTGCAGCACAACAGCTCCGCAGACCAATGAAAGCATGCCCAGGGTGTCGCTAGATTGCTGGAGCGCTGAGTCCCTCAGCATAACAAGTGTATGAACACACCGGTGATTAGCAGAGAAACCAGGCTCGGGGGCTTGTTTTGATTTCTGCTTCGGCCTTCCAATCTAACACACTTAATGCGCATCAGGGAACAGGGCGAGGAGACACTTTGTTCTCTTATCTTGCAAAGTCAATCAGTTGCATAATATGAATCACAGAGGCAGCAGGAACGTGATGAAGTGCAGAGAAGGGAGACATCAGATGTTTTATTGTGGCTATGGGGGAGTGAGCCAGGCCTCCCTCTACCCGAGTTATTTTCCCCAAACTGCCTTTGATCCTGCTTTGCATCAGCTGCTTGTCACTCTGAAAGCAGCACAGACTGCAAGACAGCTTCTCTGGAGCCCCTATCTGTTAGAATAGGAGAGGTAAGCACCCCCAAAAGTCTCCAGAAGGACTCAGAGAGTTTAAATGAGCTGTTCCCTTTGCATTAGCCTCACAGTGGGGCAGGGGCTGCCTAGTGTCTGCACAGCACTGTGCACAGAGCAGCGTGATCAGACCCAGCGTGGGTGTGAGACAGGTAAGAGCACCAGATCGGGTGTCACCCTGCCCCTTGGATTCAAAGGGCAGAACTTGTGAGGGAAAATGACCTTTTTGTAAAGATAAGGCTGACGCTCAGAGCTCCTGCAGCTTAGGAGAGGTGTGTAGGCAGCTGGTGTGGTGTGGTGCAAGTCGGTTTGTTTGTGTGTTCCCCTTCTGAAAATGGGACACTGTGCAACCAGTAGCACCTGTCACACCATCCGAAGGACTGTGGGCACCAGGGATTCAGCTCATTTGGTAGCCTGAGCTCTTGGCTGATTCCCCTTCCGAGGCTTCTGCTTTTCGTTTATCAAAAAGTGTTTAAAAATAGAACAAATCCATAGAGCTTTATTCGAAGCCTGAGCTGCTAATGAGCCCACATCAGAGGGGACAGGCCCTCCCCACGGGCAGAAATTGCAACACCCTAGCTGAGGCTTAGCCTGAAAAGGCCATGCATGTTTTGGGCAGTGTCTGCCTCTGACAAGGAAAAAAATGCCTCTTTGTAGCCTCTCGATGATTTGGAAAATGGCAGACTATCAGTCTGTTCTTTCCCAGCACAAGGCTTGCTGTGATGCCTTACCAGATGCTCTGTGCGTACCTGCTGGCAGCCGAGCCCCACGTATTTTGGTAGGAAGGGTGCCAGGGGGGTGAAGAACGCGGGGTTGCAAGGTAAATAACAGGGAGGAGTGCTAAAAGGAGAAGGGACAGAAAGAAATCACTCTACCAAGAAGCCTCCCAGGCGTATGGCGCTGTCTTAGGCAATTTCCCTCTTTCCCTAACAAACAGCAAGCGCATTTACTGCTGGCAAGCTCAGCCCAGAGCTGCGGGAGCATGTAATGACTGCGAGGGGCTTCTGGGCTTTCTTGCTCCACTTTGTAAATTCATCTCTCATCCTTGTTATATTAGCGCTATTTTTAGCTGCTCTTAGTCAGAGAGAACAGAAGTGATTCTCCATTATGGATCTCAAGCAGGAGATAATAGAGACAGTTGGAGATGTTGCCGAGCAGAAGGCTGGTGCAGGAGGCCTGTGCCCAGCACAGCTCCTCCAGAGGTCCCACCACACTGCCCCAAAGCCCCGGGGCACTGGCTTCAGCTCTGCAGCCTCCCTTACAGGGCAGCAAGGCTGCTCAGCACGTGCACGTGCTCCCTCTGGACACAGCCGAGTCTCCCAGGAGATGCCTGGCTGTCAGACAGCATTCCCAAGGATCATCTTGTCCAGATGCCATGGGATGCATCCTCCTCCTTCCCACGGCTCATCTCTAGGGCTTCTCACATAGCCTCCTGCCCCCTCTGTACGTCACTGACCACTTTTCTCCCTCCTGCTCTCCTCCCTTCCAGCTCTCATGACCCCAGTCTTTCCCCTTTTGGGCAGCATGGCCAAAATGGTCCTGTTCCTCAGCGTGGCCTTACCTCCATAGCCACCCCAAGACATCTGTGCTCATATGACAAAGGAGGGTCCCATATATACAGCTGGGGGTTGTGATGGGGTGAGGTAGGACGTGCCTACAGAATGGATATGGGTGCGGAGCACGGTGTGATTGTGGTGTGAGACTTTTTCAGTAAGAGAGGGAGAGAACTAGCAACGTCCAGGGAGGTTTTGCTGGTTTGGGGGCATCTGGTGCTTCTCCATAAAAAGGCTGAGTCTGTGTCTGATATCCTTTCCGTGTGGGGCTAGCCCTTGAAATTGGGCTGAGGATCACAATCTGATGTGAGAATTTTGGGGGCGAAGTTTAGCTGGACTGACTGGAACTGCAGCATTGTTTAAAAAAAATAAAAATAAAAAAGGCAAAAAACAAGGCAACACAATATGTCAGTGCTGCCCTCACCAGAGGCTTGCAATTTCCAGTGATGCACAAATAAGATAAACACTCCATGCTTACGGAATATTGAGCGCTTTGTACATGATAGCAGCCAATTTATGCCACAATAACGCTGAGCAGCACAACTCCCTTCGGAGCCACGCTGGTCTTTAGAGCTAGCTTGTCTCTGCAGCGATCAGAAGCAGTACCTTGGATCTGAACACACATGATCCGAGAGAATTTGGGTCCAAAATATACCTTCCTGGGTCTACCTCTGAGAATACCCAGGGCAGCATCTCCTTCGGCACTTGCATTATATCCTTTGTACCACAGGTCCCCTGTGGCTGGCAGTTTAAGGACGGCTTTGCCAGGTTCCTGTTGTGTAGTCCAGAGGGATATTGATCCCTGACAGTCCCAGCATGATTAGTCGGTTGTTATTTGTCTGCACTGCACCTTGCTTTACATGCAGAGCTTGATGCAGTCCCAGCAGGCCTCCTTCCCTGGCTTCCTCCCAAACCTGGGCAGCTCGGTGATGCCCCAGCCCTAGGGAAATACTCTGGGCTTGTCGCCTCCAGTCACTGGCACCGTGGCATCCTGCAGGAGTTTCTCTGGGGTGGCAGGGCATTGTTGGCACTCACACGTGCCTTAGTGCTGCCAAAGCCTCTGGTCCTGCACCCTCAGCTCCATTATTCCTCTGGACAAGGCCTGGCATTGACCCCGGTATCTGCAAGACGTGGGAGCTCTCCCCAGCAGTGGTGAAGCAGTGCAGGCATCAAGCAAGGGACAGAGGAAGCTTGTTTTAATATCTCTGGGCACATGGACTGCTCTTGGCCACAAGTGCCAAGGCACTGCTGTGGAAACTGCATTTCTTCCTGGCATCTCTTAATTTATTTATATTATATTTTAATCACTCCATTTAGAGACTGTACCCTGTGGAAGTTTCTGAGCAATCCTGTGTTAGAAGAGCCAGTTATTGGTGCTAGAGGCTTGATTCGAAACAGGTGCAAAGCCCCTATTTTTCTTCCTGTGGTTAAACTGATTTCCAGGTGAAGCACCAAAGTGCATGTGTGCCTTGGACGTCAGGTTGCAGGAGTCCTGCCAGCTGAGCCAGGAGCTGCCATCCTTAGCATCCCGTCAGCGTGCAGAGCAGCAGATGGGCAAACGCTGCTTCAGAAGAGACAGAAAGATCTCAGCCACATGCATTCTGCTGAGAAGTTCAGAAGGACAAAGTGTAACAACAGGACCGTTGGTTTCTTCTTTGCAAAAAGCAGGCATTTCTAAATGATGAAGCATTAAATGTTGTCATTCAGCGAGGAGCCGTGAGCGTCAGCTGCTGGGCACAGCTGAGCACCACGTGCCACAGGTTGTGGCACACAGCCCTGTCTCTGCTTTTTTTTTCTGTGGCACAGTGAGTTCAGGTCTGCTTGGATTTACAGCCTGCTGTAACACACATTTTGAACAGCAAGAGGTCCTGGCAAAGCAGAGCTCACTGGGCAGTGATTGTTTTCCAGTAGTCTTTGCTTGCCTGTTATGCACTGTACGCCTTTCTGTGCAGTCAGCCTCCTCAGCAAGTGACATTTTCCCAGCGTTGTAATTCCGCGGTTGTGCTACTCCGCGTGTTTACTACTTGTGATTTCATTCTGTCTGATTCACCTCCAAACCGCAGGTCAAAGAACTCCAGGCTGGGATCAGCCCGTTTTTTTCAGTGCATTCTCCTTTGACCATTTCCTTTTTGTGATTTCTCAGCTCCCTGCCCGGCACGCCTCGGGGCCGGCGGATCCACTGAATACCTGGCACCTTCCAGAATTGCCCTCCAGGCTGGGGCCACATCAGGCTGGGCTCACAGCGCTTTTGTATGGATGCTCTTTCTCAGCTGCAGGTGCTTGTCCTTGCTTTTGTGTTTCTTTAGCCTACAGTCATGGTATTCTGCAACCCCACCCACGGACTTGTCAGGCATCACCTTTTAAATAACCAGCATACCCTTGAGGCAGGCACTGACAGATGCTCCTTGCTTCCAAGCTGCCTTTTGTGAGCAGGCTCCCAGCATTAAACAACTAAACTGTGACCAGAGCAGTAAGCAACATGCTTTGGATGCTGAGCCATGACCCCACAGATAAAACGACCCCTGGGCTTTGCCCTCCTGAACAAAGCTGTAGCCTTTGTTCCCTGGCATGGGCCTTTGTGCCATGGCAGCTCTAATCCTGCTCAGCTGCCACTGCAATTTCACATCTTTCACATCCTGTAACTTCACATCTTTTAGCAATCGTCTAGGCAGAAGGTACCTCAGCCACATTTAAAAGTTGGGCTTTATAAAGCTGTGGAAAAGAAGTCCCTGCACAGCTGGGTTGCTAAGGCGCAGAAGGAGCGAGGAGCGTTTCAGCTGTGCACTGTACGTAAAGGAGTTGATGCTCTACATTTCTGACGCATCCACCCTCCTCCTGCCTCGCTTTCTGCCGCCTCCTCCCCGTACCTTAGGGCACTTTCAGGTGAAGCGGTCGGCCCACGAGTGAGGAGTACATAAACCACTGTCTTTTTAGCTCCTGTGCTGATATTGTCCATCTCTGCTCCTGTCTCGATAGGGGATTTCCCAGTAAGGATACAGCAAGTGTGTCCCTGCCTGGGGGCTGCACTAAGATTCTTGGAAGAATAGGCTGAAGAGCGCTCAGGACCAAAAATGGTCATTTTTAATACGTTTCAGCATAAAAGGAGACCGGAGGAAAGCCATCCTGTAAGAGGTGGTAAGCTATATCGTTATAGAGCTATTAACCTTTGGATTGGTGCAGGAACACTATTAGTATGGATGAGAGCAGGCTCATTTGAAAAGGAGGTGATATAATTGATACCAGCTAACATGATTTAATGGAAAAATAGGCTTTTTCCAACAAAGCTAATGATGCTTTTCAGAGGCACTTGTGGTGGTGAAAGATTTATAAATGAATCTGACTTGCTATCAATATTTGGGTTAAAATATCATAAAATCCATATTAAATGGACTAAAGTTGGGTAAATGAGACATTTCAAAGTGTTTTTAGTATTGGGAAAGCATCAGTGAATAGGCACATGTTGGCTTGGGTTTGTGGTCCAGTGTTACTCAAAACGTTCTTAGTGATTAAGAGGGAATGTTTAAGGGGCTGTTAATCAAAATGGATGATGAGATAGAGATATGGGAAACTGGAAGGCAAATTACTCAAATTGGAGCTTTTTCTATTGTCTGATGTCCAGAAACAAGAAAAATAGTCAGACAAAAAAAGCTATTTCATTAGCAAACCCAAACCAGGAGAAAAAAGTCCATTTGGGCTAAACAAAATTCTTCCTCTGATACAAGGTTAAATATTTTATTTTGATTTTTCTCGGCTTTCTTAGTGTAGTAACATAAGTAGGCAACCCAAAAGCTGAGGGTTGAAGCCAAAACACAAAGGATCAGGAATTTGCAGGCACTTAGAAGTGACAAAAATCTGGTAATGTAGATGCATAGGCAAGTAGAAAATACCTGAGAGTATGGGAAAATTGTCTGAGTTATGTTGTAGAAATTATGTGAAGGTGGGGTTAGGTGACCTGCTTCTTGAATACGCTAGCATCCACAGAGCATCACTTCAGAGAGGAGCAGGCTCGGCAAGGAGCTGCAACAACAAATCGAAGCTGCTTTGCCTTTACAGTTCATCTTCACCTTAGACAAGGAAAGCCAAAAGGTGACCGGGTCAGGCTGGAGAGCCATACACATGCCTGCAGCAGCTCTGTGTGTGTGAGCAGCGAGCTACCCACGTGGCAGCACGGTGAGTCAGCCACCCCTGGTGCCAGGGCTAATTTGGGAACAGACGCTTTCCCTTCAGAGCCTGCCTCTGGGCCTGTTGCGAGGCTCATGGCACTGGCCATGCGTGAAGTCAGGCAGCGCGTTGCAGAGACATGGGAAAGAATTATTTCCTCCCTGCACTGTGGAATGCCATTTCTGGGAATCCCTCTGCAGGCCAGGGGACACAGTGGAGACAAATTTGGCCTTTATGTGCCTCTTCTAGAGGTCAGGCCACAGCAGAGCCCCAGGGCAGGACATACGGCTGCCTGCAAGGCCATGCGCAGACATGTACTGATTCATCCCAACTCAGACCCAAACGTGAAGACCCCAAATGCCCAGAGAAGAAAGCAGCAGCAGCAGCAGAGGCTCTGTATGGCAGCACATCCTCACAACACCCATGTCATGCCCTTCTCTGTTTCCAGTGACACAAGGCAGCCATCACCCCTGTGTGCTCCTCCAGCCCACAGCGCGCTGCTCTGAGAGGGGAAGGGGCCGAGGTGGGAAAGCCTTGTGCTGTCTGGAGGGCAACAGCCTGCAGTAGCTTGTCTCTGGGCAATGACCACCGAAATAGCACTCCTCGTGCTCACTGCCTCCTCCCACGGCCGGCGGCTGTCAGCCGAGGGCCGGATCCCACACGCGCTTGTGCACGGGGGCGGGCGAGCATGTGTGTGAACTGTTCCCTAGCAATGGGGATGAGGGGGAAAGCTCTGTTTAATGTCTCTGTCTCTAGCTGCATCTCCCAGGCCACTGTGAGGAATTTCTTGGCATTTACTTCATGCTCTTCAGTTTGTTTCCCTCTTTCGACTGCGTGATGTTTCAAGGCCGCAGCGGTATTTGTCAGGGATGTATTGGCTGGGGTGCCCCCCACCCCCAGCCTTGCACACCCCCAGCCCATCGTCACTGCTGATTTCTCTATAATTCTCTGCCCACAGGTGAATTGAGCCAGACATAAGCACTGGCCCAAGCTGCTGCTTTCCTAACTTGCAGGGAAACGTTTTTGGTGTTAAATACAGCCCTGCCAGTGCCCTGGGAGAAAAGGCCTGCGTGTGGAGGGTAGGAATAAGAGATGGAAGGGGCTATTTTTCACTGGGTACCAGCTGGAGTGGCTAAGATGATATTAAACTGCAACAGCTGGGGAACACAGCTTAAAAGAGAAGCAGTATACAAACCCAAACTCCTCACAGGGGGAATGGGCCGAACAAATGTGTGTTGATGAACTGGAAAAGTCAAAATTTCAAACACTGCAGTTCTGGGAGTCTGTATACCAAGTCCTGGGAGGATGGTTTTGATTGCAAATTGCTTAATTCTTAATTGCTGTCCATTGAGAGAGCAGTGTTAGAAAATTCTGATTATTCTCACAGCCTTCTCACACAGAAATTAGGGTATCCAGCAGGTGAGTTCATGTTGACAACACCATCAGTCCTTTGAATGTCAGTAGAACTGCACAGCCAAGGTACTTACAATCCACAGAGAAGGGTGAGATTCCAAAATTCCTGAGCACACCAAATTGCAGAGAAAATGCAGAATTTCTGTGTTCTGCACACGTTCCCTGTTCTAGCAAGCAAGCAGCCTGTTGGCAGCTTCCTGAGCCAGAAGCTAAAGTCTCATGCCAACAGCAGTAGTATCTTACAAGTGTGAGATAAAAAACAGTTAATTATTTAATTTGCTTAATTAATTAAGAAAATTCTCCTTGGCTATATTCTGCTCTTTGGTGTCTCTTCTCCCCAAACAGGAGACATCAGAGAGCTTTGGCACCAACTCTGGCAGTGTTCAGTCGCTTCCTACAGATCCATTCAGATCAGGTTTTACAGTGCCTTGCCCTAGAGCTAACTTTTAATCCAAAGAGTGCAGGAACTGCAAACCCCAGGACTAGCAACCAGATGGTCACATTAGTACAAAGGCAGTTTAAAGTTTATTAGAGCATTGCCTTTCGGCACAGTTAACGAACTGATGGGATGCAGTATGCCAAGGCAGGTAAACTCATCCAGCATTTGGGTCTTCCATGCTGCTGGCTGTAGGCACGGGAGAGAAAAACTCACCTTAAATCTTTTGCAGGTTACAGGCAAAGTATTTAAAGATTTCTGGAAAGAGGGATCCCAACAGTGGGTAACATGGGCAGACAGCCTGCTGCTAAACTGAAGTTTCTTTGTTTTACATCAGGAGCAGACTTTGTGCATGATGGTGCATGATACCCTCTTATGATGGTACAGGCTGTGCTGAGCAGCAACTCAATAAATACCAGCCAATTCCCTCTCTTCAGAGGAGTGCTTTCAGCCTGCATCTGCCTTCTGCGCCCTGCTAGGACTGAGGATAAGCGGCATAGCTGGAGTCACTCTGCTCTCCTTTGGGACTAACGAGAGTCAGGCAGTGCAGTCACCGCCAAACATCCCCATAACCAAGTGTTTCATGGGTTCATCCATTAGCGCATAGTAGCCTCAACACTGCCAGAAAGCCCTCTCTGAGGAGACACCATTATTCCTATTGTTTTAATGAATCATCTTCCCTTGGGTACCCAGATACTCCCGAGTACCTAGGCCTGGCTTTGGATTAGGGGCAAATGGAGAAGTAAAGCACTAGTGGTACCCATGGATGTAAGGCAGTCATGTTCTTAACTTCCCATCTTTTCTTCCTGCATGTGTGTGAGCTGTCCTTACATATAAATGTGCTGGGACACGCTAACTCATTTTGCATTTCAGTAGTGATGTGCCCCGCAGACCTTTCCTTTCAGCCTCACCAACGGCACATATCCCCATGCCTCTAGACCAGATTGGACAGCTTCATCTGCCTGGGTAGTTCCCTGGTGACTTTACATTCCTGTTTCCTTGGAGCTCCAGTTTCTGTATTTGTTGAGACTATGCGAACATTTTGTGCTTAAAATACTTGCCCCTTATTTTCCCTAGGTTGATTTAAATAGGAAAATGAAAAGAGGAGCTGACAAAGCTCACCACACTTCTCAGAACTGATTCTCTGACCCTTTTCACTGTCTGTGCCCCTCTGAAATCTCCCCAACCTTTCATCTGCACCATTCCACCTTTTGCAATAGGGGAAAGCCCCTGGAGCTTTTTCCATCCTTTTAAAAGAATCCACCTCTGCAGCCAGACACCGAGCTTCATTTCTGGTAAGGTTTTCAGTCCCACTCAGCCCTTTGTCTCAGCTTATACGTCAGCCTCTTCCTCTTGGGTGGGCAGAAAGGGGACGGTTGCTGCTGCTGTGCTGGCTGCTGACTGGGTCACCGAGTGCTGCTGGGCTGGCTGGGCTAGGCTATAAAACACAGCAGAGCTGGAGCAGCTGGCTCAGAGAGCAGACTGAATCCCGCAGCTGGCAAAGGACCTGCACGCAGCCTCTGCGTTGTTATTTTTCCCGGGAATACAGAACCAACCTTGGGAGCAAGATGTGCAAGGGACTCGCTGCGCTGCCAGCCACTTGCTTAAAAAGGTACCGTTTATTTTTGGGACTCTGTTGTGGGCTCATTTGTCTGGCAATACAGGGGTTTATGCACGTCGTGTCTGAAAAAGAAGTGGCAGATTTGGCTGTGAATCTTTTGCAAGATTAGATACAAATGTTTGTTTGCAAGTTTCTTCTGTTAGTCAGAACCAGAATCGCGTAAAGGTTTTGTAGCGAACAATGGGGACTCTAAACCCGTCCTCCCTATCAGCAAACCAAGCAGCTCACAGCACTGCCACAGCTTGATATTCCTGTCAGCTGCTTCTGCTGCAAGCTTTGCACCCCTTTCTCCTTTGAACCCTTTTTCTCTGGTGAATTTTCTTGTCTTGATTTCTGTGAGGGGGAAGCGAGGCAGACAAGATTCAACAAAAATTGAGGGTCATCCTTCAAAACCCAGCCCAAATGCGAAAGGCAAGAGTGGCAGGACCAGGCAGCGCGGGGCTGGTGTGGGGTCAGGCTGTACCCCCACAAACATGACTTGGGGGTCAGTGTGGGGCTGTGCCCCACAGTGTGTGGCACCATCCAGGCATCTCCATGCTGGCAGAGCCACCCCACAGCAAGCTCCTCGGGCTTCTTCCCAGGTGCTGAGCAGTGGTGGAGGGCTGGGAAGGTACAAGCTGAGATTCACCCTGCGCTCATCGGGGGGAAAAAGCTCCCCGTGGTGGCTTTGAAAACAAACCATACCAACACCCTTCTCCCCCAGTTCGAAGGAAATGTTGACAGGGAAAAAAAAATTGCAAAACTGTAAAGAAACGAAGTGCACATCCTTTATCCACCTCTGTCCAGGAATCCCCAGAGAATCTCCATGTCTTAGAAAGCTGCAGGACGTGCTGCAGGCAGCGGTGCCTTGTTTCCTTCTGCTGCCTCCTTCCCGCAGACCAGAGGGGTCCGATTCTGGGGGTGCCCTGAGAGGCAGCGCATCGGGCAGTGCCGAGCATCCCGTTACTGCCAGAGGTGCCGGGGTGTTTACCCTGGTCGCTCTTCTCCACATAAGAAGTTGTGAGTTTCCTCCACTCTCAGCCTGCGCCATAGAAAGAGGGCTGACTGCTCACGCTGCTAAGACAGCATTTATGAGCAGGAGCAGGCAGTGAGATAAGATAGGGCCGGGAATGCTGACAGTGCCCTGACTGGCAGGCCGAGCAGCTACTGCAGCTCAGCCCCACAGCACATTCCCCGGCTCTTTTCTAGGCTCTGATCTGAGCAGGAGGAGGAAAATTTCCTGCTTCTGCTATCATTACACCTTGAGGCAAGCCAGGGCGTGTGCCCCTCAGCAAGCAAGGCTGGTTTACCTACGCCCTCATCCTTAAACTGAATGGAAATCCAGAGAGATGCTGAAGGCAATCCCAGCTGCATATTTAGGTTGTGCACTCAGCCAACACTTGTCCTGGGCACGCTGAATAGCAGAATAAAATTAAGCTCGCATCCTTGTAGGAGCTTGCTGTAGGGCAAGGGAGCAACTTGCAGTCAGCGTGGGCTGGTTGTGGTGAAGCTCCTGGCTCACCCCTGGTCTCAGCACTGATCCTGCCCCTGGCTCTTTGCTTCCTTCCCTTCCCTCCGAGTCACACTGGCTGCCTGGTGGGGTGGCAAGGAGGGAGATAACAAGGGCTGCAGGGAAGGATCAGTAAGCATTTAAGAACCAGACACCGGCTAGCTGGGCAAATCAATTCAGGGAGAAGTGTGTGACACATTTACCCAGCAGCAATACCTTCCTATCACAATGTTTTACCTGAACAGCAGTAAACCAGCAGCTCCTCCGCCTTTGCCAGACCTCCCTCCAGGCTGACGACCTTCTCAGCAATAAGCTTGTGCTGTTGAAGGTGGCAAATGAACTCCCTGACTTTGCTGTATTTGTTTAGCACTGAAATATGCACTGTGAGGAGTGAGAAGTCAGGGCTGTGACCTGCGTTTGTGTGACCGAACAATGCTGAACAAGCGAGCTGCGGGCGAGGAGGCTGCAGAGGGAGTTGTAATCCAGTACCTTCACTTCATGGCATTCCTGAATTGTTTCTTTCAGTGCCAAAGACATGAAGCATCGCCTGGGTGTCCTGCTGCAGAAGTCAGACTCCTGTGACTACAGCTCTTCCCAGGGCAAGAAGGAGAAAGTGTCTCCGAGCCAGAGGTAAGAGCAGATGCTGCCTTGCAGCTAAGCAAAGGCTGGCTGCAATGTGGTGTTTACTCCCGCACTGAGCTGAACTCATTTGCATTTCTACTGCTGCTTTTTATTACCTCCCAAATGCCTCTGTGTTTGAATCCAGCCTGTCAGTAGTCCTCAAGTACTGATAGTCCCCTTCCAAGGAGAAGGTGGGACTGGAGACTTCCAGAAGTTTCTTTCTGCCAGCATTTCTGATTCAGGATGCACGTGCACATTGAAAGGCTCCTGCAGTCTCCTGCACAGGGCAATAAGACCATCCCAAGACCCAGTATGGCTTGATACATTTCAGTATCAGACACGCTGGTTCTTTGAGTTGGATTTGTGTAATGGTCACACAGAAATATTGGCACAGAAAACAGACCTGCCAGCTAGCACAGCTCTCACGGAGCTGCAAGGAGATGTCCTTTGCAAGGAGGCCTCCAAAGGCCAAGATATGCTCTTGGAATAGATCAGCCCTAGGATATGCTGGTATGATGAGCGGAACAAACACGGGAAGTGCAAACATGGTTTATATTTCCCAGGTTCTTCCCTTCCGTGTATCTAGTGCTTCTCTGACAGGTTAAAGAAATCAGCTCTTTGGAGTTCACTGATAGGACCTGTAAATGTGATCCCAGGTCCATGCCTGAGCGGCAGATGCAGCCAGTCATAAAATAATCGTAAAGTCAACAATTTTTACAGGAAAATTCCCTTCCAGACCATGGCTGGTGAGGGAGATTGCAAACTGGGATTTCTGTAGGTTGGATCTGAGATCCTACAAAAGGAGGTCTACAAGAAATATTTGTCAGGGAGTGTAGTGACAGGACAAGGGGTAATGTTTTTAAACCATTTATAATTCTTTGTGTTTCTCTCTTTGTGTCCTGATAGGGTTAGCCAAGAGGAAGTCAAAAAGTGGGCAGAGTCTTTGGAAAACTTGATCCATCATGACAGTAAGTAAAGCGTGTGCTTCTGCTGGTGATGTTGAGTGTTTTGCCTGCAGTGTGCTTTGCAGTCCCCAGGGGAAGTGTGGGATTTTGCCTTTTGTCTTTTAGCAGCGCACACAGTGGCTCCTTTGGGAAGGGCGGTGATCTGTTTCTCAGATCCAAGGGACGATCCTGCTGTATCATGAGTGGGGCTTTGGCCTGCTGCTGAGCAGTCCCTTTCGTGAGGGCAACCGTTTTAGCCCTGTGCAAGCCTATTTTAGGAGCGGCAAGACTGCAGCACGCAGTTAACACTGGGTTAAACAAGAGCCAAAAAGTGGAGAAACTTCTTGCAAGCTGAGCCCATGGGAGACTTTATCTTCTTGTTGGTCCCAGACTACACCGATGCCCTTGAGGTTTCCCTCACGCCGTTCCCATGGCCCGAGAGCCTGCAGCGTGTGCTAGCTGTCTCCTCGGGGCCCGCTGGGAACACACGGCTTGCTTGCGTTGTCCTGGCTGAGCCACTGGAGGTCACGGTGTGGGAGACAGCTGAGGAACCCATGTGTGACATCCCTGTGGGGTCTGCATGAATCCCGGCCTCCTTTGGCTTGCATGAGCTATTGCTGTAGAAGCAGGGGCTATTGCCAGCTGCCAGGGGCAGGGGATTTGTTCATTCAGCTCTGGAAAGGAGAATCCAGACTTGCTGTTTGCCGAGGCTCTGGGTTTCACAGGTGTGACTAACTCTCTTCCCTGTTTTGTTTTTCCTCTAAATGATCTGTAGGAGGACTGGCTGCCTTCCGTGCTTTTCTCAAATCTGAGTACAGTGAGGAAAACATCGATTTCTGGGTCAGTTGTGAGGAGTACAAGAAAACCAAGTCGCCAGCCAAGCTCAGCCCCAAAGCCAGGAAGATCTATGACGAATTCATCTCTGTGCATGCAACAAAAGAGGTGTGTACACAGAACATCGCTTGGGCATAGGTATCACCCTAAATCCTGAAACAGGCCAGAAGCACAGGGAAGTAGAAGTTTGGTAGTGTCATGACAGTTGAAGGGTGCTGCTTAGCAAGTAAACGGTGTCATTTTTATTGCCTTAATGTTTAACTTGGGTAGAGAGGAAGTGTGTTTGATGACGTGGCCACCCCACATGCACACTCGAATGGGAGAAGCCCAAGAGGTCTGTGATTGCCAGTGTTCCAGCTGCTCCCACGAAATTGCTTGAGTTTTCTGTCTGGCTGCACCCCAGAGGAACATGTGTCAGTCTGCACTGACAGCTCGTCTGGCAGCAGAGATGCGTTGGTATCCAGCTGCACAGATTCTGTGAAGGCTGCAGGGTGTCTGTCAGACAGTCATTTCAGACCACTGCCCGTCAAGGACAGATTAAGCACATTCGGTGGAGTTGGGAGGCACTTGGATTTTCCCTTATAATTTCTAACCATTTCTGGGACAGGTTCCATTTATGCTGTCCCTTTGGCCCACACAGGTGAACCTGGATTCATGCACAAGGGAGAAAACGAGCCACAATATGCTGGAGCCAACGCTTTCCTGTTTTGATGAGGCTCAGAGAAAAATATTCACCCTCATGGAGAAGGATTCGTACCGCCGGTTCCTCAAGTCCCCCTACTACCTGGACTTGGTCAGCCCACCTGGTGCTGGCTGCGGGCCTGAAAGCTGCCAAAGAACCCACGCTCACTCCTTAGACTGCAACTCCAACATCATCTCTCAGTGTGCCTGAACCTGCAGCAAGGCCAGGAGCAGGCTGGGCAGGCAAGGAAATACTTGGCAGCAAAAGCATTCATTGGCATGAAGCAACAGAGCTGTCTTCAGTAGCTGTCTAACGTCCCAGTTGTGTCCCATGTCATGCAACAGCCAGCATTTGTAACCCAAGCCAGGCTCAGTTTGTGTAGCAAACCCTCCTCTGACTCCACCTGCGTAGGAGCCCTGGGGATTGATGTGAAAGCTGGGCGAAATCATCGCGTGCCCGCGGTGTCTGACGAGCACCAAGCCCGGCAGGGCGGGAGCAGTAGGGAAGGGAAGGGAAGGGGCAGACACTTTTGAGCCCAGCACTGACCACAAAGGGACCAGTCCTGCCAGGCTGCAGTGCGACACCTAGCAAGGGGCAGGGGAAGCCAAGGGAAGTGGCAGGGACTGAGATCTCCCCTTTCTAACCAGCAGCAGCTTCAGTGAAAAAGACTTGGTCTGGTCCTTAGCTGTTCATATAGCTCCCAGATATTTCGGCTTTCAGTAGTATCTGCTCAGAGCTCGGGCTGTGCTGCTTTACAGCGATCAGACGTGCGAGAAGCTCCTACTCTTTCTTGGAGACCAGAACTTTTCAGACTAGCAGACAGCCTGCTGTGGTCATTACAGCCCAAATTGCATGAAAGCTCTCCCCTCAGCTGCTTTTCTCTCTGTAGCATCTAGTTGCAGCTGGCCAAGGATCTTTTCTAGGGCTGTACAGAGCTATTATTTTACAGGCAGTTCATTATTTCAAGCATATTTATATCCGTCGTGCTCCCAGACTAAGAACACCATCCTGACACCATAGCTGAGCAGAACAGGAACAGGTTCCTTTTCCCAGACTAAGACTTGTACATTACCAACTGGGAGTGCCATCTGAGTTCAGGTTTGCCTGCCCCAACTTGTATGAAGCAGTTTGTGATGGGATAGGACCACTACCACAACAGCGGAGGAGGAAAGGCCCTGCTTGGGAGTATTTAAGAAAAAATAAATAAATAAAATGTTACGTATTTGAGTTTGTGATTGAGTAATTGCATTACTCACTTTGTCCTGAAGGTGGTATGAGGAATATGCTGGCCTTGTTACTGCTCCTGGGTTGGCGATCGTGCTCTCCCCTTGGCCTTTCTCTAGCTGGAAATTGCTTCTCTGACAGCCGCGTGTTCCTTGCTCTGCATCCCAGTCTAGTGATGTTCCCACACTGGGGTTTTGCTGTGGCAGGGGAGGGCTGTGGTTCTCCAGTAGGTGCTCTGAGGTCCACAAAGAAGCGTCTCCTCTAACATTTGCTTTATTTTGTATTTATTAGTGTGCTGACACATACCACCCTGCATGTTCAGCTGCAAGATGGAGAGGCTTGCTAAAACTCTGAACATAGCTGAGCATGTGGCTATGTTTTATTTTCCCCTGGTACTGGGAACTCTTGATAACTTGCCAAGATGTATTGATATTTAAATAACGATGAACACATTCTAAATAAAAAACGTTTGCATTAGTCTCTTCTAAAGTGCCATTGTGTGAACCAAGGACTGCGTGGTGATGCAATTCATTGACTAAGGTTCCTCTAAAATTAGTCTTTTGTAACTGCTTTCACTCAGATTGTTTTAAATCACGGGATAGTGAAACAGCCATTATACCCCTCAGCTGTGCTCTTCTGCAGAGGAACCCACCCCTCAGCCCTGCGAGCCTGGGGCTGTGGGGATCCTGGTCTTTTTGGGGTCCATGCTGTGCCTGATGGGGAGCAACCATCCTCACCAAGGGGCTGGGGTGGGCACGGGGCCACCCCAAAGCCAGCTGTGGAAGGGGGAACCCCAAGGAGCACCTCCTTGCTGCAAACCCCCAGTGTCCTGCGTGAGTGACCGCAGCTGGGGAGAGCCTCTCCCTTTCCCCAGGTGCACCCGCTGCCTGCAGCAGGCCCAGCTGCCCCTCGGACAAATGTTTTCCCTATCACAGCTCCAGAGGAAAACACATTTCAGCTCAGGGCTTGACCTAGCCCTGGGCGCAAATCCTCCAAGTGCAGAGCTGCTGCCTGAAGGTGACGTGGCTGAGGGTGAGCAGGCTGTGCAGGCATCAGGGGGTTTCCTCCAGGCCAGTCTCCTGGGGTGATATTTTTATTCCTTTTTCCAGTTTCTTGGGAAACTGCCACATCTGCTGCTGCCAAAGCTCTCAGAGGACTTTGCTGCTTGCCAGGGCTTTTGGGAACAACTTTTGGGAGTGCTCTGTGGAAAGTAAGGACGTGCTGCCCCTTCGGTGCAAAGAGAAAAAAAAATAGTCCATCGAGACGGTAGCAGAAATACATGTTTATATGTGGATTACTGAGTGGTACAAGAACGTGGGTTAACACAACCAGTTCCTCAGTGCCCACCAGCACCCGGCATCACCGCTCAGGAGACCTCTCTGGTGGGAATCCCACAGAGACCGTCACCCTGAGACAGCTGCTCGGACGTGTAAGGAGCTGATCCTTTCCAACCTCGGTCCCATCTTTGGATGGGGCACTTGGCACGCTCCAGCCAGGGAGCCCAAGCCCGTGACCAGGGGCTGGGACGAGCCCTGGGACACCCCCAGCCCCTCCGTGGGCCCAGTTGCCAAATTAGCCAGGGCGCACGCAGCAAGCAATGCCCCGGCATTAACCCGAGCAGCCCCGTGCTGCAGTGTGGGGTTGTCTTGCCCCACAGCAGAGGGGGGTCCCCGGGCACCCCACGTGCCTCGGAGAGCACAAGGCCTGCTCGGTGTGCCAGTGCCAGGGCTGCTGGTGGTCTGAGAGCACGGGGCAACTTCTGAGGGTGTCTGGGAGGACGTGCCTCTGTTGGCACCGGGGTGGGTGGCCAAGGCTTCCCTTGGTGGTGCCGGGGGCCGTGCTAAATCCTCTCACACTCATCCCTCAAATCCCAAGTGCTGCATGCAAAAACTCTGCATCTGGGCTCACTGATTCACTGGGGAGCTGGCTGCCAACATTAAGAGTACACAAATACATGTGTGTGTGTATACTTCTGTATGTCTGCAACGGTATGGATGTATCGTGTCATGTGCATCGTGCTCGTATATATGCCAAACTTGGTAAGAGCAAGAGTGACAAAATACATGAAGTATTTGCTACCAGAGATATGATGGTTGGTATTAGCCCACCTAAACGCTTCTGGGCCTGCAGAAAGCTCGGCTGTGCGGTACAGGCATTGCTACATTTCCGAGCGAGCGTGCCCAGCAATTAGCCAAACGACCCTTCTACACAAACACAACTTCACAAGAGCTCCACAACACTCTGGGGGTCACGTTTCGTGGCCACCCAGTCACTTCCTACACCTGTTAAATCACCCCTAAAGCAGGTTTCCGATGGTTTCAGCAGAAGTCAAGCTGGGGTGGGATTCCCAGCGGAGCAGTTTCACCTCTCTGGCCTCCGGCTTTCTTTTCGGCACGTACGTACCTGGTGCCACCTCCCTGCCCCGCGTGGAGCTGCTGCAGCCGGTGACATCCCAGGTTTTCATCCAGCAGAATCCAAATCTCGACAGCGTCGGTGTTCGGCTGCGAAACGTGCGAGGGCATCTGGAAATAGCTGCCAAAGCGTCAATGAAAATGAAAGGTCTGGGTCTGTCTGCAGGGAAGCCTGCTCAGTTTCACCTTGCTGTGAGCAGCACCATGAGCAGGCAGAGTAAGCGTGCCGAACCCGCTTGTCATGGCACCACATCCTGGAGACATTCAGGTGGTGGTGGGGATGCCCTGCGTGACCAGGGCTGCCCGAGCCCTCCTGCCCCGCTCCTGCTCTCCACACACCCTTCTGGGGTGATCCCACACCTCCGGGGGGCAGCTGAAGCTGAAGCTGCCCCCAGGAGATGCCCACCAGCCTCCTGCCTTGCTGCTCCGCTCCGACTTCCCCGCCAGGGCACTCGACAGCAGAAAGAAGCCACCGCCGTGAGCACGCTTGTGGTCGCCTTCATCTCTCCCTTGCCTCCCCATCCCTGCCTGGGAAACGCAGCCCCCATCCTGCGGTGTTTTCATTCCTCGCTGCAGTGACCGCATGCAAATATTTGGGGCTGGTGGGGCTTTGAGCCGATTCTGAAAGCCTCGAAGAGGCTGCGTGGAGCCTCGTGATGAAGTTTAGAGGTCTGGGCCTGGTCCGAGCCGCTAGCAAGGAGCATGACCACTCACTCGTGGCCGATCCCTGGCTGTGTGCTCCTCACACGCAGATGCTGCAGCAAGAAACCATTGTGGGGATGAGGCCTCCAGGCCCCAGGAACAGGGCTCAGCACATCTGGTCAGAGAACTTGCCCGTTTGGGGACGACTGAGGCCTCGGTGGCCTTTTGCACTTGCCTTTGCCCCATCATCAGATGGCATTTGTTGTTGTAGCACACAGCGGGCTGCATTTGGATAGCTTGAAAAGATGTGGTCTTTTCATGAGACTGCTGTATGGAAACACCTGCCCTGGGCAGAGAGGGGGAGACAGAAGAGAGAAGCAGGCTACACAAACTCAGCAGAGTTTGCCGTCTGTTCAAGAAGACAGGGTTTTATTTTTTTATATATTTCCAATGACATTTTTGGCTTTGGCTTTGCTCTTTGCTTTTTTTTTCCTTTTTTTTTTTTTTTTTTTTCCCCCTGGAATTGGCTCTGACCAGTGTCGCTCAGCAGCTTTCTTCTCCCCCAGCATGACTTTCTCCCCTCTCACCGGCGCCCCTGGTTTGGGTTTGTGCAGAAGGATGGCTTTGGCGTGCCTACTGCGGAGAGAAGCTACCGGAGCGGGAAGCGGCTACAGCAGCATCTCCAAAGGTGCCACCCGAGCACGGCGCCGGCCACCGCTGTGGCATGGCTCCGGGCACTGGGAGCACAGGTGGGGACTACGAGCTCGGTACGGAAGGCAAGCGGGCAGGAGGGCTGCGTTGCTAAACAGTCCCGGTGTTCTGAACGAGTCGATCGTGCTTCATCCTCTGCGCTGCCTCCAGCGGGGAGCAGACGGGCTGCCTCGCACACGGCCACCTCTGCCCTGCTGAGCAGCCCCGGGGGCTCCTGCTAGCTGCTCTTCTGCAGGGGAGGACGGAGGCTGTGGGAGATGTCAGGCCTTCCGAGCGTCCAAAGCACTGGGGCAGGTGTTTAGCAACACTCCTGGGTGCTCCTGCAGGGTGGCGTCAGGAAAGCAAAGCGGCTGCGGGAGGAGAAGGTGCTGAGCCAGAAGCAGTAGGGCCGCCCGCAGGGAGCGCCTCGCACAGCCAGGCCGCGTTGCTACTTGATGAGCTCCTGATAAAACTCCGACCGCACGAATCTGGGCAGGGAGTCTTTCTCCATCAGGGCAAAGATCCTCTTCTGGGCCATGTCGAAGCTGCTCGGCGATGGCTCCACCAGGTTCTTCATGGTCATGGCCTTGGTGAAGTGGTCGATGTTCACCTGTGAGGGGAGTGTGACAGCATCATCCCCAAAACCCCTCATCCCCACCAGCACCATCCATTCCCTGGCGCTCGGCCACCGACCTCTTTGGGTGCCTCGGTCTGGATGAACTCCTCGTAGATCCTCTTAGCCTTCTCTGCCATCTTCACGGGGGACTTGGTCCTCTTGTAGTCCTCGCAGGCCACCCAGAACTCGGCATTCTCCTCGCTGAACTCGGAGCGCAGGAAGCTGCGGAAGCTGGCGAGCCCGTCTGCGGGGGGCCGGGCACTGCTGAGCACCGGGGGGGTCCCAAGACCCCGCTGAGCCCCCGGGGGGACCCTGGGCATGGGGGGATGTGGCCACGGGAGGGGGGAGACTTACAGGGGTTTTGCAGGAGCTTCTCCAGGGAGTCGCGCCACTGCAGAGCCTCCTCCGGGGATGGCCTGGAGGGGGTAAAGAAAGCCCAGGTAGAGGGGCTCGCCATGCAGTGGGCCCCTCATTCCCTTAAAAAAAAGGGAGGGAGGGAGGGATGGAGGGAAGGGGTTTGGAGGCTGCAGAAGTGGGGTGGTGGGTCACCAGGAGCTCTGATGCTCTGTTTAGGGACAATGAGGTGGGGTGACAGTGAGTCGGGGCGGAGGGATGGTGTAAGAGCTGCTGGGGCAGTGGCTCAGATGCCCAGGCTCGTGGGGAGGCTGGGCTGGGGGTACCTGGGTGAGGCTGTTGCCTACGTGCAGGATACTGTTCTGCTTTTAGATTTAAGCTTTTTTTTTTTAAAGGCTTGCTTTGCCTCCCGACACATTTCTCCATCCCTCAAACTGCTAACCCTGCAGAACCAACCATCAGCCTCTCCAGCAGCTCCTCTGCTTTGCAGTGTTATAGCCGTGGGATGCTGGAGAGCAGGGGCTCGGGGTGCGAGCAGCAAGGTGGGAACAGCCTCAGCGTGCCCTGGGGCCGTGCCCCAGCTCGGGGACACGCCGCGGCCCCAGAGCCACCCTCCCCGCCTCGCCGGCACCTCTGTGCTGCGGCGGATGACTCAGAGAAATCCGAGTGCCTCACGCCTCCGGCAAAACCTCTATCAGATGAACGTGAAATCTCATCAAACACAAATCGAGTTTCCATCAGAAACCTGGTTTTCGCGTGGCCCGGCACGTCTCGGGCTGCACGGCGCCAAGCCCCCACTCACTTCTGGGCCTTGGCTGGCTTCTCCGGCTTCTCGGGGTAGGGGATGATGAAGTCGATGGCCGAGTCAGGCTTCTGGAGGAGTGTGCCCAGCTTGGTCTTGATCTCCTTGGCCCTGTGGGGGGTGAGCGGAGGCAGGTCAGGCGTGGGGATGGGCAGGGGGCATGCAGACACCGGGGCAGCACAGCAGGACCATACTGCGAGGCCATGCCAGGCACAGCGCCATGTAATTAATTACACACCAACAAATGGGCGCTAATGCTGTAAAGGAGCCTGTCCGAGGCGTTTCGAGCCAGGCGCTCGGAATTAGCGGCAGCTCTTGAGCTTGAGCTCAGCGCTTTGTCCCCATCTGCGGCCGGGATAATCGCATCACCCGAGCTGGCTGCTGTGCAGATGATTCAGGGGGTGTCTGCGCAGCTTCTGCAGTGCTCAGCCCAGACAAAACGAGCGAGCAGCCTGCCCGGTGCCCTCCGGTGCTGCGCCCACCCTCCAGCACCAACCTCTGCGCCCACCAAAACGTGGGGCAGCGCTCCCTGTCTCATCCCTGCCGACCCCGACCCTCCCAAGCACTCATGCCTGGGGGCTCCCTCCTTTCTAGGCATGTTTGTAAGGACTATAATATTTTTTTTTTCTCTTGCACCTTCAGTGGGGAGGGTCCTGCCGACACAGAGCCCCCGGGTGCTGCTCTGCAGCCCCAGCACGGCGCGCTGACGGAGGCCACGCTGCAGCTCCCCAGCTCAGGGCTCGCCGCGCTTCTCTGGGCTGTTTATTTTCACATGCCCTCTGTGTAAGATTGTTCCCTTGCTATGTCTGCTATTTCACTGCCATTCCTCTTATTCATTTATTTTTCCCTGCCTGCACAACTCTCTCCGTGTTTTGCCCGCCAGGCTCCGTGGGTGAACTCTGGGGACCTGGCACGGGCTCCGCTCCTGCCTTGGCTGCAGCCACCTGCCTCCAACAGCCACCCTCGCACGGAGCCCAGGAACCCGGCTGTTTTCTCAGAAAAAGTCAGTGGCTGCGGGGACAGCTTCCATTCCTCCTGCTTCCAAGAAAGCTCAGATCTTGCCTGGAAGGAGCAGGACCCTGGGTGAAGGGTGACGGGGTCCCCATGCTCCCCGCACCGAGGTGTCCCTGCTGCAGAGATGCTGCCGTGCACGGCTCATCCCGGTCTCTCTAATAAATAAATAAATGGGATGTGGCCTCTGGCTAAGCGGTGGGCACTGCTGTCACGAAGGGGAGAACAGGGCTAGCAGTTTGTCCCCGTGGAGCAGGACGTGGTGACACCAACCCATGCTCAAGGTATGGATGCACCCAAGGGTGGCTTCGCACAGTGGGGAAGGTCCAGAAGCAAGGAAGCTCTTCAAAGAGAGGCAAGAAGGGACAGCCAAAAAGGCTGAGTGCTCACAGGAGGGCAGGACTATTTAAAGACTCCATCCTGGAGTCCTCAAGCAGATGTCCTGTAAGTTTTGGGGAAGGCTAAACAGCAGGGTAAAAAAAGGCAGCTATAAACAAACAGGAATTCTCCCCAAATCCCAGAGCCGCGTCCACGTGAGAAGAATCGAGGCGGCCATAAAGCATGCAAGGTTAAGTGTGAAAACAAATGGGAGCAAGCCAAGAAAAAGTCTGAGAAACAGCTTCCAAAAGACGTTAAGAGAAAATATGGGCTCTGTCAAACATAGCAGGGCCGAGATGCTAGCCAGGAGAGGCTCGACCTTAGAAAACAAAACAAAGGAGCTCAAAGAGGTTACAGCTGAAGAACTGCAGCTCTTAGCTTGAATGCAGGCAGGAAAACCTCCGGGGCTGTTTGCACGGGGAAACCTTCCTTTGCACGGGGTCTGCCTCAAATCCCGACGTCGCAGGAGGGGCTGTGAGCGAGCGCAGGTCCCCAAGCCCCACAGTGGCCCCCCAGGAGACTTCATGGGAAGATGCTGGCGTGTAACGTCCCCGTGAAAGCCTCCCTGGGATGTGACGTCCCTCGGGAGGGGGGGAAAGGCCCCGGGGAGCTGCGGGGAGCTGCCGAGCGGCACGGCCGATGGCTGCAGGAGCGTGTCAGCAGCCGGCGGCGCGGTGCACGCATGGACAAATATGGACTGCTGGCGAGGAGGCAGCGGCAGGCTCCCGGCAGCCCCCTCCGCACAACGTGTGCTCTGGGGGGGGCAGAGGGCAAGGCAGACCCTCGGCGAGACCCCCGGAGGCTGCGGGAGGAGAGGCCGCCTCGTGGAGGGCGGTGTGAAGGTAGGAGCATGGCTGGGCCCACGGGGGTGAGCTGTGTCCTGCCCAGGGTGGGTGTGAGGCTCAGAGGGCTCCGTGAGGGCAGGGGGAGGTGGTCCTGAGCTGCCCGTGCCCACAGCCCTGTGGTGCCTGCGCCCCCCGGTCAGGTTGGCCTGGAGCCGAGGGTCCCGCGTTACCCCTGGTGCCTTGACGGCCGCCAGCCTGCCGAGGGGCAGCATCAGGCTCCCGTGGCAGAGGGTTTGTCAGTGAACAGGGGGTCTCCAGAGACCTGGCTCCCTTCTAAAAGCCAGCACTAAGCATCTCTGCAGTGCCAAGAAATCCCTGTGTTCAAACATTTCACCAACCTTCCTCCTCCGGCACAGCCCCCGCTGCCTGGGGGATGCCCCAGCCGCCCGCAGCAGCCCCCAGAGAGCCCCCGGAGCCCCAGCCCCCTGAGGAGCCTTTCCTCCTGCACCAGAGCCACAGACACGGCTACCGAGGGCAACGCAGGCAGCGACAGAGGGTTTCGAGGCACTTCAGAGCCAGGGCTGTGCTTGCTGCAGGGACACAGCTGCTGCCCTGCCTTTCCCCCGCTGCAGGCTGCAAACCTGAGACGAAGCAGTGCAGGTGGGGGAGGTCTCCAAACCAGAGGGGAGAGTTCGGGATGATGGCGTCACAGCAGCTCCAAGCCACCCTCAGCATCCCCCCGAGCAGCCCCATCCCATCCCATGCCACCCATCCCTTGCAGCCATCTCACCTCTCCAGGCAGGTGTGGGGCAGCGCGGCCAGCCCTTTGCACATCTTGGCACGCTGCGGCTTCCCTCGGCTGCGAGAAAAAGGGTGCGGGACGGCTGCGGCTCGCTCTGCGGCCCGGCTCCCCCGGCGCTGGCTTTATAGCATCGGCAGCTGGACCCCCGCCAGCCCCCCCAGCGCCGTCCCGCCGCAGCTGGCCCCGGCCGCCTCGGGCTCTTGTTTTCTCCTCGGGCGGCTCGCGGGGGGAAATGTGTGTGCCCGGGGTGAGGCCGGGTGACGGCAGCGCGAGGGCCGAGCTGCGCTTTGGGGAGCTCCAAGGAAGCCGCGAGGTTTCCTCTCGGTGGTGCGTCGGGCTCCTTGGAAGGGGGGGGGGGTGGAAATGTGGTGTTGAAGCGAGCTTTATTTTCTTCGGTGCAGAACGTTTTCATGAAGATCTACGTGCTTAGGAGAAGATCTTGCTGTTGATGTAAAGGTTGTGGGTAATGCCCAAACCTCCGCGCTTTCGGCAGTGTGAGTGTTGGTTGGTGGGTAACAGGTTTGCTCTGAAACCAATTGGTTTCCGTGTACGCTTAAAAAAAAAAAATCTTTTAATGATAACAAATCTTTCAGCTTCATCTGACAGCGATGCTTTGATAAGGCTGAAACACATTCCTGCCCAGAATTTTGTGATTTTGGTAACTCAGCAGGTTCTCCCATCTCCTTCCATACCAGTGAAGCGCCCGAGCCCCCAGCTGCCTGCGGAGGGGGGAGCGGTGCCTGAGCAGGGACCTGAGCTCGTCCTGTGCAGCGTGACAGCTTTTCTCTCGGGTCAGGTAAGTTCCCTTCGGTTCCTCCCCCAAAACTGGAAACCAGGGAGCCAATGCCCACCTGTGGCCAGGGCATCCATGGCACGAGTTCCTCCCAGCCTCAGCCAGCAAGGCGTAGGGGCAGCCCTGGGGGGCAAGGCTGCCAGACGAGGGGCAAATCCTGGCTCCAGGGGCTCTGGCAACAAAATCCCTGTCTCTAAAGCTGCCCTAATATTTGCTGCAGGTGCCTTGGCCAGGAGTGATTGCGCTGAGAGCAGGGACCTGCCACCAGCAATAACCAGCTCCGGGTAATTTCAACCCCCAGCCAGCAAGGCCTTTGTGGCTGGGCCACTAACCAGCTTCCTACAGCCCCCAGATGCCCACCCCCTGCTCTGGACCCCAGGGCACCAGCGCCTTGGCTGGCCCTGAGCTGCCCCACGCCCCAGGGCTGCGTTTAGGCTCATCCTGGCACACGCTTTCCTCCCCTGAGCAGTGCCAGAGCTGTGCCTGCCCGTCCCTGGGGCGGATTTTGGGCCTGTTTCATCTGCTGATGGCAGGGTCATCTGTCTGGGGACAGCCCGGGGTCCCTGTGCCAGCAGCTGGGCTGTGGGATTTGAGCCCTGCGGGGTGTGCTGTGCCGTGCCACTCGCCTGCAGGTGACATTGCCACCCGGCTGGGGCTGGGGGGAGCGTGGCAGGCACGGGCACAGCGGTTCTCACAGCTCCTCAGCCAGGAGGGCATCGGGGCCATGAGAGCCGCACGGGAAGCCTTGCGCCCGGCTGCGGAGCCATGGGGACGGGGGTTGTTTTTTCCTCATTAATCTCCAGCCATACAGCCAGCGTCAGAAATCCCAGGGGAGCCGGGATCTGTGGGATCAGGCGGTCCGCGTGGACGTCGTCCAGCAGACACCGAGCAACCTTGCATGCTCTCCTTCCAGCTGCGGCCCGGAGCACGGCTCCCACCGTGCCGACCTCCTGCTCGCAGGGGTGCAGGGGCTCTGCCCTGGCTGTTTCGGGGGGGTCTGAGCACCGAGGGGTGCCCCTGAGGACCCATCTCTGCTCCTTCAGTCCCGGCTGGGCCAGGAGGGGCTGGGGAGATGCTGCACGGTGCCGATGCACCGAGCAAAACCGAGGGTTGCACAGAAATAGCGCTGGCGTTTTCTGCAGACCTTTGTCTAGGAATAAATGTTTGTTTTGTCCGTTTCAAGGCTTTATAGTGCTAAGAAAATATTTCCAATCAGAAATGCACAGACCTTGCTTTTCTTCCCACGACAGCTTAATTTCTTTAAGAGCCCTTTTGGGAGAGCTTTGTGGAAACCCAAGTGCACCCTGAGGACCAGACCGCCTTATGTACACAGCGGCCGATTTCCTCCAAAAGCAGCAAAGGTTTGTGCTTCCTAGCTGCCCCCTCAAAAGACAAGCGGAATCTCCCATTGCACCATATTTATCCTGGTTTCTGTTATTTCAGGACTTTATTATCCTTTCTAACAACTTGCCTTTTATAGAGGCCATCTTACTGCTTTGCAGCTTCCTGGTTCCCACTGGAACTTTTTGAAAATTAGCATCAAATTTAACTACATTGACTTTTTAATGGCAGGATCACTCTCGTTCTCACCCAATTCAGTGTTTTCCAGTTCAGCTGAGAGCTCCTTCTGGCACTAGCGTTTTTCTTTTTTTAACTATGTGCTCTAAAAATGTAGTTAAAAATCATTTTTCCCCAGTGCGTTAGGACAGTCATGCAAACACGCTCCCCAAAGGAATGATGCGAGTGTGAGCCTGTCGCTACTAAGGCTAATACAAGTAACTGATTAAGCTCTCCTGTGATGGCTCCTTCATATAACCTGATCGTGTCCTGTCCCCTGGGGCTCTCTGCAGAGTTTTTTTGCTTCTCACACAGCCATGATGAATTTTTATACCTTCAGGATGCCTTTCTCAAACCTCCTGGGGCCTGTCTTTTACTTGTAACTTTCCAGAGCTTGTATTCTTTATTTTTACTCTCATCTGTTTGCAGTCTTCACTTCTTTGAAGGTCTCGTCACCTCCAGTGTTCATTTATACTTGCCTGTTTAAGCACAGCATCTGTTCTTAAAACCTCTGAGCACTGGCGTGTAGCTAAGGCAATGCAACCCACCCCTGCATGTTTAAGCAGCATAACCCTCCTGAACACCCCTCAGAGGCTTGCGTGATAATCCTGGCCAGCCCACCTCACGTCTCCCTTTGTAAATGAAGTCTGACCCTCCAGGTATCCCTCTTGCCCTCCTCCCCTTCCCCCTGCCGTGTCCCCGAGGTACCAGCCCGCCGAGCCGATTATTTGTGCGGGAGGACGGAGACCACAGGGACCCAGGCTCCCTCCCGCTCTCCCCATCCAAGTCACTGACACAGGAGCCACGGGGAGGTCGAAGAGGAGAAAACCCTGGAAAGCTGCACTGCCCGGGGCGCTGGGACCGCAGCCAGCAGGGAATGCGGGAGTCACGTAAGGCCCCGTCCCAGCTGCGGAGCCACTGCGGTCCTTGACCCTGCGGGAGGCCTGAGAACGGCTGCAGTGGCAGGAGCTGGGGCACGGCGCAGCCCCCTGTGAGGCAGGGGGGCCCTGGGCAGCCCCGATGGCCCCGGCTCCTTCCCCCTGTGCTCCTGCCCGCCTGCGTTCCCGGAGGTGTCACCACAAGGGGCTGGCAATGCGCAGGTGTAATTTCAACACGGGGCTGGCACGGACAGAGCGGGCACAGGATTTTATTCGAGGCCTCAGTTCAGAGCACTGTTTGAGGCGTACAGCTCTCACCCAGCTTCGCGTTCCGGGTGCAGGAAGCAGAGCACCATTTCCCCTCTCCCAGCAGCGCTGGGCAGAACGGGCTGCCTCCTGCAGGAGCACACCTCCAGCTCCCCGACACCCATCCAAACGCCCCACCGCTCTCCCATGCGCTCATCCTTGGCCCGGAATAGCACCTGGAAGGTGAGCCCAGCACTTCTTGCCCACCCTTTTCACCCTACGTGCCCAGCTGCGGCTCTGCCTTTCCCAGCTGATGGACGGTCTTGTTCTCCAGCACCTCCACCTTCCCCCCGCCCGGCTGCAGCACGCTGGCCACCATCGCCCTCGCCACTGTCTCCACGGGCACCGAGTAGGCGGTGGGGAAGAGCCAGGCCACAGCTCCCAGAACGTGCTGGGTGAGCCACTCCAGGGGGCGAAACTCCTGGCGCGCGCACAGCAGCACCCTGCGGGGCGAGGAGACACGGGGTCAGGCTGCAAAGCCAGAGAATGACGTCCCCTGCTGTGCTGAGGGACCCAGCCTGGCTTAAAAACCTGCACGGGGCATGAGGGGCTCCTGTGGGGTCCTGAAATGTGACTGGGATGATCCCTGGGACACCCAACTCCTTGCCAGGATGCTGGTTCTCCCAGGTAGAGTATGGGGGGATGCACACTCAGCAGGAGTAAGGAGAGCAACCTCCCAGTGTAGGCTGACCTCCGAGTGAGGTTAAGCTTTTCCTGGTGTCTCCCAACCTCTGCTTTCAACTCAAGCCTCTCCTGTCACGGAGAGATGACCTAAAATTTGGAAAATGCTGTGGGGAACGGCCGTGCTCGCTCCCTGCTGTGGTGGGGAAGGGGTGCAGGGAGGAGCTGTGCTTGCACCAGAGGTTTTCCCCGCTTCCTTCCCCAGCCCTCTCCTTCTGTGTCCTGCCCGTGGCCCCATCTCCCAGCCCCCTGTGCCTCCCCCTGCTGAAGCCAGAGGCTGCTCCCATCCTACTCACGCTGGCCGGAGGATGGTGCAGCGATCGAAGCCAACAGCCTGGACCAGCTTCTCCACTTCTCCCTGTCGCAGGAGGGATGAAACGAACCGAGGGTGACCACAAGCACCACCTCTACTGCCCCACGAACACCTCGGTGCTCAGCCTTGCCCAGAGAGCAGGGAGAGAAGAGCCAGAGCCAATCCTGCCCAAAATGTACAACATTTTGCCAAGATGCCAAAGTGCTAAACTGGCAGGGTGGCTGTTTGGAGGGACCACCACAGGGTGGGTCAGCAGGGACCCCAAAAACATCAGTAATGGTAAAAGCAAGGCCAGGGGCTGGACAGAGGCAGCTCTGCAGAAGGAATGGTGTGGACAGCTGAGCAGCAGTCAGCAGCGCACCCTTGCAGCCAGCATGTAAACTACAAGGGCTGGCAGGGCGAGGGACGTGGGGACACAGGGGTGGACTCTGCCCAGCCTGGGCATGGCCAGCCAGGGGACACTGCCCGGCAGGAGCGGGTCCTGCAGGTGCTGGGGACGTATGGGGGAGAGGATTTTGTGATGGATGCTGCTGTCCCTGGGGAGTTCGGATCTCAGTGGCACCCACCCTGAGCCTCCTGATGGCTGTGAAAGGTCTTGCCCAGACCTTTCTGGTGGCTCTCAGAGGTTCTCGGGATGCTGTGTGTGGGGTGTTTGCTGGTTAGGACGCTGCAGGTGACACTGCTGTCCTGCCAGCCCCCTCCCCTCAGCTCTCTGTTCCCAGCAGCAGGACCCTGGGGCCATTTGGATCTTCTCTGACCTCAGCCCCGGCTTCAATCCCAAGTGTCCTGGCATTTCCTCACCCCCCGGGCTTCAGGAGCCCGCCCCGGCTCCCCTCCTCACCTTCACCCGCAGGTAGAGGAAGCGGCTGTGCTCGTTGGCACCCTGCGAGGACAGCATGACGAAGTGCTTGCAGCCCCCTGCCCGCGCCAGCTCTGCCGCCTGCGCCACGTAGTCCCGGTCCACACGGACGAAGCCATCCTACGGCACAGCAGGACAGCAGGATCAGCACAGCTGGGGGCTCCCCACCGCTCTCACACCCCCCTGAGGCAGGGCTGCCCAGGGAGACCACCCCATGGCCAGCGTGTGCCCCGTCACCACGCAGGGAGGGTGCTCGGTGCACCCCCATAGGGCTGCCAGGATGGGTGCCCCACTCACCGCACCCGCCTTGCTCCGGGTGGTGCCCAGGCAGCAGAAACCCACATCGTGGCCCCGGAAAGCAGCGGCGTGCTCGCTCAGCCTCTCAAAATCCACCACCACCTGCTCCTGCGGGGACAGCACCGGGCTCAGAGCGAGGAGCGGGCACCTCCAGCACCCCCCCCGCCACCCCACGTCCCCACCGCACCACGGCCCTGCCGCTCTCCTCGGCCAGGCTGAGGCGGCGCCGCCCGATCAGCGTCACCCTGGAGAAGAGCCCCCGTGCCCGCAGCTCCCGCAGCAGCGCCTGCCCCGTGACCCCCGAGGCTCCCAGCACGAAGCAGGACCCGGCCCCGCTGCCACCGCCGCCCGTGGCCGCCATGAGTGAGGGCAGCGCCGTGCTGCAGGCCGTGCCGTGCCGTGTTGCCGGCTGCTTTCCCCGCCCGGCCGTGCTCAGTGCTCCTCCCCGCTGTGCTGCCGGGATCCCGGCCTGCAGAGCGCTGGCTCTGTCATGTTCATGTCATGCTTGGCATGGAAGTGTCCCCGAGGCTGGCCCCGCTCAGGTCTCCGTGCCCCCCGCTGTGAGGTGTGGGCACGGGAAGGGTGCTCGGAGGGGTCTGTGGCCTGCCAGGCTTCAAACCCTTCAAAAACCGTGGGGTTTGGTGCGCACTGCCAAGCTCAGAGCGGCAAGGGGGTGGCAAGGGGCAGCCGTGTCCCCAGGGCAGGAGATGAGTCAAGCCCCGGGGGGCTGGCTGAGGACTGGCCACGGGGCTCACAGCTCAGCGGTGACACAGCCCCGACCCTGCCGTGCCTTTCCGGGCACAGGCAGTTCCAAGGAACCCCAGGGTGCCTGATCCCGTTTGTCCTGATTCCTGGGGAGGGAGGTGCCGAGGCCCCAATGCCCGCTTTTGGGATCAGCCCAGCAATTTTCCAGCCCTGCACGTCAGCAAGGACTGAGCCTGAATCCCCGCAGCACGTGCCACGTGCGGGACATGACGCGCGTCATGAGTGTCTCCTGGTTAATGGCCAGCACCCCGCTCAGCCTGCCAGTCGCAGCCTGCCCCCCGGGCTGTGTGCCCCGTCCAGCACGCTGCACCCGCCGCCACCGGCAAACCCAGGTGGGTGCAGGGGGGGAGGCCGAAATACACCGGGGCTGGGGAGCTGTGGGTGCATCAGGGGTAGCTGTGTGGGGTGCGGGCATGTGTGGGGTGGCTCTGGGGTATGGACAGCGATGGGGATCATGCGGTGCTGTCACCCTGGATCATGGTGCCACTTCTCCTCCAGGCAGCTCTCAGTGGTGCCGGGGTGCCCGTGCTCCCTGCAGCATGGATGCATTCGACTGCACGCCCCAGCCGGCTGCCTGCTGCCCCGACTGGATGGCGGGGCTGCCCGACGCCCTGCCCCTCTCCCGCCTCTCCATCCCTGGTACCCACGACTCCCTCAGCCTGTTCGGCGGCCGGCGCCTGCGGTGCCAGAGCTGGGGCCTGGAGGCGCAGCTGGCGGCCGGCGTGCGCTTCTTGGACGTGCGCTGCAAGCTGGAGCGGGGCGAGCTCCGCGTCTACCACCTCTGCACCTTCCAGCGGGCCAGCCTGCGGGGCGTCCTGCGCCGCACCCTGCGCTTCCTCCGCGCCCACCCCGGCGAGGCCGTGCTCATGCGTATCAAGGAGGAGCTGCCCTTCTTCTCCCGGCCCGGCTTCGCTGCCCGGCTCCAGCGCTGCTTGCTGGAGGAGGGACGGGGCCGCCTGTGGTGCCGCGAGGAGGTGCCCACGCTGGGCCAGGCGCGGGGCAAGATCGTGGTGCTGGAGGCGCTGGAGCAGGCGGTGCTGGGCATCCCCTACGAGCAGCTGAGCATCAGCGACGCCTGGAACGTGCTCTCGCTGGAGAGGAAATGGGCCCGAGCGCGGCGGCACCTGGAGGCGGCGGCCGGCGGGGACCCCGCCAAGATGCACCTCACCTTCTGCTCCGGCAACGGGCTCTTCACCTGCCCCGAGGAGGTGGCTCGCTTCGTCAACCCCCGCTGCTACCGGCACCTGCGGCGCCGCTCGGGGCAGGCGGTGCGCTGGGGGGTGGTCATCATGGACTTCCCCGGGGCAGGCCTCCTGCGGCTCATCGTGGACAGCAACGCCCCGTGGGCCAGCGGGAGCGTCGTGGAGGCACCCGGCACCCCCGCGGCACCCCGGTGGCGGAGGGGACGAGCGCTGCGGGCGGCACCGCTGGGGCCGGTGTCCCCAGTGGCACTGCCAGCCCCACGCGTCCGCCGAAAAACATCGGTGTCCTTGGGGAAGAAGAGAGGCCGTAGCTCCCGTGTGGCACCGCGAAGCCTTCGTGTGACGGCTGCGTGACAGTGCTGGGGCCGGGTCGGAGCCGGGCAGCCCCCAGCTGCCCCTGTGCATCGCGTCCCAGCAGGAGCCAGGTAGGGTCTCGGTGTGGGGGAGTGAAGCCTGGTGTGGGTCTGGGTCTGCGAAGTTCCCAGCAGAGCAGCAGGGATGGGGCGGAGGGTGGAGATCCTGCTCTGCCTCCCCTTGGGACCAGTGAGTCCACCTGGATGTGCCCTGCGGCACAGCCCTTGCCCTTTCCATGAATAACAAAAAGAAGCTAGGAAATCACTCCCTACATTTCCTTGCATTTTCCCAGCAGAAAAGTGTAAAATAGCATGGAAAAGCCCCTTTGCTTTTCCTGCTTTGCAATGAAAGAGCCCATAGCCCTCTGTCCACTGCCAAAGCACGGTGAAATTGGTGTTCGCAGCCATCGTGCTCTTAAACCACAGCTGTGGGAGGCCACGATGTGGGGAAGGAGGAATTAATTTCAAAGGTGACAACAAAATGTTGGGAATGTCGTTCCCCTCGTTATTCTAGGTGGGTTTTTTGTTTGTTTGTTTTGTTTTTCTTGCAGGGGCTTGCCCCCAGGGTCAGGACTGTTAGAGAGAGGCAACTTCAACCAAGCCGGCAACAAACGGCGGGGCGAGAAGGCAGGAGAAATGTCCCCATCACTGGGCTCGTCCTGCAGGCACACAGGGACAGCAGCGAGGAGAGGAGAGGAGAGAAGACAAGAGCTTTCCGAGGAAGGAGGGTGCCTGCAGGGGAGGGCTCGGGTGACACGGACATCCCCTCCCGTGTACCCGGGCCAGGTATGGGGAGGTGCCCCGTGCAGAAGGCAGTTTTCCATGGCTGGTGCATTCGGCACACGCGGAAAGCTGGCAGGACAGAGCGAAGGGTGTAAACCCCAACCCTGCAGAAAATAACCCGGCGATTTAAATAGTGACCGGGGAGCTGCAGGACAAGCCACATGGAGCAGAAAGGGAACCGAGATCTGCTTGGTGCAGAAAGCACCAACCTGCTGTCAGCGCCCAACAAGGAGGGCGCAGAAAGCGCGAGGCAGGCTGCTCGCCCGGCACTGGTGAGAAGAGGAAAGCTCAGCCCCAGCCTGCCAAAAGGTGAAGAACATGCTCAAGGATGCTTCTGTGTCAGGGAAAAATAGAGCTGGCCTCGCTGCCTGCACACGGGTGCCTCAGGATTTCCTGGCAGGAGGAGAGGACATTGTTTGCTCCACAGAGGCTGGCTCTGGCTGGACACGAGGCTCTCACTGCTGAGTGCGTTCATCCGCTCCCCCAGGGTGGCTCTGCCCAGGAGCTGCCGTGGCCGAGGAGCGAGGGGATGGAGCCAGATGTGAGGGAGAGGAAAGGGCAGAGAGGCCCCAAACATGCCGGGGGTGATGGGCGGGGGAACCCACCTCTGGGCTTGCTCTGTTAGACGTGGGAAGACTGAAATTGCTCACTGCATTAAAACAGACTGTGCAGACACGTGTCAAAAGCGCTGCTGATGTCTGGGGTGGCACGAGCCGGGCAGGGTGCGGGCAGAGCTGCTGCAGCCCCCAGGAGGGGTCACGGCACAGTCAGGGGGGGACAGGGGGGATGGGATGCCTCGGGCTCCACGCACCCACCCTGCACCCCGGCGGGCAGCAGCACTTGTTTACAACACCTCACGCCAGCAGCACGAGAACCTTGGCCTTATCTACGCCCCCGGCATCCTGTTTGGCAAACCCTTATCTGTGCCAGGCACGTGATGCCGCAGCCAGGCGCCAGGGAGCCAGCTTGCGGGGTCACACGGGTGGCGGTGATGTCCAGCCAAAGACTCTCCATCACCTGGGTCCCGGGGCAAAGGCAGGAGGCCGAGAGCTCTGCCGCAGCAGGGGTCGAAGAATCGGCTCTGAGAGGGGTCAGCAGGCAATGGGATCTGTGGGGTGGGCAGGGGGACTTGTCCCCAACCCCCCTGACCCCTCAGGTGGAGTTGTCACGCCTCGTGGGTGCCCGGGGACATCTCGGGGACAACCCTATCCCTCTGGCCCAGCTTGTCCTTGCTACCACCTCACCCCGTGCTGGTTGGGGTGGCGCTTGGATAAACATGTTTTCCTGTGGCCAAACTGTTCTCGCTTTCAAGCCGTGAGAAAGATTTTATCGGGTGCTGCTTTCCCCCCGGCGCTGCGGGCCAGGCGTTGCGCTGGAGGGCCCACCGAGGCAAGATGCACCCGGAGGCACCTTGCGGCTCGGGACCCTCTTTGGGACAAAAAGCACCCCCGGGGACTGCGGGGGTCCCCAGGAAGGTGCCCGCGGTATCGCTGGCAGCAGCCGGGCTGTGTCAGGGTGAGTTGGTTCCTCTGCGGTTTGCCAGGGAACATTGCGCAAGGAGGGCAAGGGGCTGGGCTGCCTGGGGACCAGAGCCTCTGCCGAAAACAAGGGCAGTATGTGCCTGCCTGGGGAGCTCCTCCCGAGCTGATTGTGGTCATTGGTCCCCCCCTGCCACACATACCCCTCTCCACTACCTGCAAAGCATCCCTGAGCACGTGGCCGTGTCCTGCCCATGGCAGCCCCTGGGGCTCAGCCACCTCGCTTCTGTTTTTACAATTTGCACTTACAAAAACAGAGGTGGGAATATTTCTTTGCTGCTGCCCTGCCCTGCCGCGTCCCGGCCCAGCAGAAGTGAAACCAGCAGGGGCACAACCTGTTTTCCTCCTGTCCTCCCCTGGGGCTGAGCACCCACAAACACACCTCTGACTGCTCCTGCCCCGGTGCAGCAGTGGCAACTCCCATCCTGCCCAAGGGACCTCGGCTTTCCGAGGTGTCCCCCTGTCCTGGCAGCCACCCCTTGGTGGCCTCGCTGCCCATCCCCATCCCAAAGCTGCTCACCCTCTGCACGGGAGCTGACACATAGCGTTTGCTGCCAAACTCCTGCGTGCACAGGCTGGGCTGCAGCTCTTCCATAAAACGGGAAAATTGCACTCCAGGATTTTGCAAAGCTAATGACAAAACCCAGGAACAGAGTTGCATTTACATTGGCGGAGTACGCAGTCATTGTAGCAGCTCGTGGGTTCTGTGGGATGGGTTCCTCCCTTTGTGTAGGGCAAGTCCCACTGGAGCCCCGTTTAATTTCTTTGGAAGTGGGAAACGCTCGTGACCCGAGGGGCTCCCGCGCTGCCTTTAGCTGGAAGTGAGCAGAGCAATTCCTGCAGAAAGCCCTGCCAAGACGATTTCACTCACGAGCAGAAGAGGGGTAAAAAAAGATTTATGATGAGTCAAGAAGGTGGACACAATGGGGCATTTTCCTGGAGCACTGGTGGAAGTTCATAAAGGATGCTAATGGGAGGGGGTGGGGGCCGTTCTTCTGTCCTGTTTTTGGACCTTTCTCATAAAGACTTAAAAGAGGCAGAGACAGGAAAATACATTGTGTAACTAATTGTTCTTGAGCAGTATATGAAGATTCACAGCCTGCAAATGAGAAGAGCATCCGGAGCAGGAACTGGGAGGCTGCGAGCCACGCTCCTGCTCTGCCCGGCGCAGGAACCCCCGCGGCCACCTCTCCTCACACCTCGTCCCCCCGCCATCCTCCTGCTGCCACCACTGGCACAGCGTGGGCATGGGGGGCCGGAGAGGTCTCGGTGGTTGTGGATCGGGGCTGTCCCCCTCGGGGGAGCCCTTCTGCACCTCCCCGGGGGCTCGGCCAAGCCCTGCTCGTTGCGGTGGGCTCCTGAGACAGGTAGGTCCCCGTGGAGCCCCCAGAGGGGAGCAGGCTCCTGCGGGTGGGGAGCCCAGCGGGGGCAGGATGCGGGCAGGCAGCGGGGCTGGGTCGGGAGGGGAAGAGGCTGCGGGGAGGGAGCGAGGCTCCGCGGCTCGGAGGAAGCGCGAGCACCGCTGTCTGCCCAGGGCCAGGGCACCCTGCAGCACCAGCATGGTAGGTCTGCTCCTCTCCCCGGGGACATTTTGGGGTCTGCTTGGCAGGAGAGCACCAGCATCCATCCCACAGCTGGTGCAGGTGCCCTTGTGGGTGCACGGGACTCCGGTGTTGTGGGCTGTGTGTGCTCACGCCTCTCTCCCTGGCACGCAGGGCACCGCCGCGGGACAGTGCTCCGCTGGGAGGACGGGGGCTCTGGGCTCTCGTGGCGTCTGCTACCTGGGCATCGCTGCCATCACATGGGGTAAGTGAGCCCAGCGTGACCCCGCAGAGCTGGGAAACCGGAGAAGGGCAGCAGGGTTATTTTTGGGAGCCCATCAGTCACTCAGAAACCAGCAGGCTTTGCTGCCCGTAGGGCATTTCCTTCGTACGTTGGCACTGCACGGAGCAAGACCCGCTGGTATCTGCTGTGTCCCCAGGGGTCCTGCGGGGTCTGGGCTATTTTCTAAAAGACCTTTCGTGGCTCAGCTGAAGGGTAGAGGCAAATGCAGAAGTTTCAGGAGGAGGCTGAGATTTAGGTCTAGCCAGGAAATCAAAAATACAAATGCACCCTGAGTGTGGCAGCCCCGTGCCCCACACCGTGCCCAGCTGCACGGGGCAGGAGCATCAGGGCGTGAAACCCAAGCAAACGGCACCCAGGTGGGGTCAGCTCCAGGTGGGCAGGGAGAGGTGAGATAAGGCTGAGCACAAGGAAGATTGAGACAGGAGAGTGTGTGGAGGACAGGTGAGGTGTGGATGGGCTCCCTGGTCCTTCTGGGGTTGGGGTCGGGGTGTGCAGGGGTAGTGGGGTGGCTGCCCCGAGGGGAGGCAGGCTGCCAGGAGGTGTCCCGAGCCCCTGGGGAGCGAGGAGCAGGGCTGCTGCTAGTGGCCACATTTTTCTGCGTTTGGTTTTGTTTAACAGAAATGGGTAGTTTAATCTCTCACGAGGAAGGACAGAAAAATGTAGGGGATTTTGCCTATATAAATGCATAGTAACTGGCCTGAGTAGACTTCTTGTTAGATTTGGGAAGCCTTAAAATTGCATTTAATTTACAAAGCTCAGTCTTTTGCCTTCATAATAAAGGTTTATGAAGTGCTCTCCTGAGACACGGGGTACCCTAGGCAGACTGCTTGGAGCAAATGCTGTCTCCCACCTTGCTTTCAGGCTTCATTCTGCAGCTGTGGGGATTCCTCCTTCTAGAGAGAAGCTTCTTTATGGCAAAAACCTTTTGATTGCATCAGGTTGTGATGTGAAGCGCTGTTTCTAGAAGCAGTGTTTCAGCAAAGTACCCTCTGCTTCTGGGCGTGGGTTCCAGTTAATCTGGGCTTCATCCTGCCTGGTGGGCACGAGGAGGATGTCAGCTTCGCTTTTGCAAGGCTTTGTTGTGCAATACCGAGGTTTACAGGACTCTTCAGGCCACCTCCAGCTGCCAGATGCTTTTGGGTATGGGGTGCACTTGGTCCTCTTCCCTGCACCAAGCTGACCCTCATGTGAAATTGTAAAGCAAATGAGGAAAAAGAATTACAAAAGCGGTACAGCTCTGCACTCGTGGAAGGAAACGTGTGTTAAGGAACCATCTTGATACCATTTTTCCTCTTTGGGAGGCCCTTGTGGGCAGGGGAGCCCCAGCTGCCTCCCACTTTTCTTGTCTCTCTGTCCCACATCATCTCCTGCTGTGCCTGCCCCACACAGGTCTCTGTACGCCCTCTTTGAGCCCCGTTCTCACCCACACTTCTCCCTTTGTCCCCTCGTGTCCCCTTGTCTGGCTGGTGTCTCCTGGCCCTGCTGCCAGCCCGAGCTCGCCCTTGTGTCCTCACCAACCCGTCCCCAGCTCTGGTCTTTTCGGTGGTGACCCTGGACCGTGTCCTCTCCCGCAGGCATGGTGACGCAGGTGGAGGCCTGGACGTACAGCTACAGCGACCCAGGGCTCTACTCGTGGGAGCAGGCCAGGAACTACTGCCGGACCTTCTTCACCGACCTGGTGGCCATCCAGAACAAGGAGGAGATCGCCTACCTCAACGCCACCCTGCCCTTCCACAGGCAGTACTACTGGATCGGCATCCGCAAGCAGGGCGGCGTCTGGACCTGGGTGGGCACCAACAAGGCGCTGACCAAGGAGGCGGAGAACTGGGCCAGGGGGGAGCCCAACAACCGCCGCTCCAACCAGGACTGCGTGGAGATCTACGTCAAGCGGCAGCAGGAGGCGGGCAAGTGGAACGACGAGCCCTGCAACAAGAAGAAGACGGCGCTGTGCTACAAAGGTGGGCGCGGGGCTGGGGGCTGCGGTGGTTTGTCTGCGGTTTTGGTGGCTCCTGACCACGTTCTGTGTGTCTGTGTGTGTGCAGCCTCCTGCCAGGCTTCCACCTGCCGCCCGCACGGTGAGTGTGTGGAGGTCATCAAGAGTTACAGGTGCGAGTGCCACCCCGGCTTCGAAGGGGACGATTGCAGTATTGGTGAGTGCCTGGCAGGGTCAGGGTGCTCCTCCTGAGTGGCATCGAGCAGCTCAGCCTCTGCCTGCTGCTGGCTATGCCCCCAGAAGCCCCCCACTCTTACTGCTGAGCGCCAGTGAAGGATTTGCTGTGTGTCCCCCAGCCGTGCAGTGCCCCACGCTCGATGCCCAAGGAGCGCTCATGACCTGCAGCCATCCCTTCGGGGACTTCCGATACAACTCCACCTGCGATTTCGGGTGCCCGGAGGGGTTCGAGCGGCGAGGTGAGGGCACGCTGCGGTGCCTGGCTTCACGGCAGTGGTCAGCGGAGACCCCCACGTGTGCAGGTAGGGACCACCGCGGGCTGGGACTCAGATGTGGCACCGATGCCCAGTATCGCTCGTGCAGGTGCTCAGTGGTGTCTTGCCACCTCCATCGCACCCTCTGCTCCTCCCCAAAGCCCCCAGCAGCTTTGGGAAGGTGCTGGGCACCCCAGGGGGGCTCAGGGAATAAGGATGGGGGTTGCTGTTGTGGCAGGAGGACGGGTGTGCCCTGGCAGGGCTGGGCAGCAGAGGCGAGGGGCGGTGAGATGAGGTGAGATAAGCTGGGAGGGACACAGAGGGCAGGAAGCCACCACGGGGGGGAAAGCCACAAAGGAGGGAGCTGCGGTCTGCCATGCTGCAGAGACAGAGAAAGTCTTCCTGTTGGCATCTCGAGGGCTCACAGCTGCTCTCCCGGTGCCCCAGAGAGGTGCTGAGCTTTCTTGTGGTTGGGGTGTGTGCAGAGCCCTGCTCCACCTCCTCCGTGCCCCTGGGTGCCAGCTCAGTGTGTTTGCACAAGGACGGGATGAGTGGAGCCCCAGAGCAGATACGGGACGCAAAGGGGCACCTCCTGTATGGGGACACCCAGCAGGAAGCAGTGAGGTCATTCATGCAGAGATAACGCTGCACAGACACTGATACGGACCCCCCGAGCTCCCTGGATCCTTCCTGCCAGAAGGGGGGCTGGCTCTCTGTATGTAGGTTTTTGGGAAACAAAGCTTGCCTTGCAGTTAGCGCTGCCGATGGTGCTGAGCTCAGTGGGCTTGTGGCCTGGGGCTTTCCCCAGTTATGGGAAACGGGCACGGAGGGGTGAAGTGATGGTCTGCTGGTGGCAGTGGCAAGAGCTAGCCCCGGCTTTTTGGAAGTCCCCCTACACACCATCCAGCAAGCCGCCCTGACCCTGCTTCCAGCTTTCCGAGTTCCCACAGTTGGTTTTCCAGAGTGCAGCTCTGTTTTTACCTGCTGGCTGTACGTATGCTGGGTTTTTCTTTCCTTTCTTTTTGCAAAGATTCAGATGAGTCAATTGTTTGCCCCTGCTGATAATGGAGTTATGCTAGCGAGCATTGCCAGCTGGGTTTTCTCCAGCACTAAGCACAAGTTTCTGCTGCGGCGGGGCTGGACGTGCCCCGGGTACCACAGGGACAAGGGGCGAGAGGTGGCTGTGCCTGATCCATCCTCACCAGCTCTGCCTGTGTCTGGTTGCAGCCGTCGCCTGCCCCGAGCTGGCGGCTCCCGAAAGTGGCCGGGTCAATTGCTCCCACCCACATGGAGCCTCTGCCTTCAGCTCCACGTGTGACTTCTCCTGCCAGGAGGGCTTTGAGGTGACGGGACCGGAGAGACTGTGGTGCACGGCTGAGGGGGCCTGGTCGGGGGCTCCCCCGCACTGCAAAGGTAGAGCTGGGGGGTGTCTGGAGGGGGACATCCTGCGGGGAAATGGGCTCTGCGTAGGGCGCCTGCAGTCCTTTGCCCTGGGGCTGCAGTCTGGGAGTGCTGGGGATAAACAGGGCTCTGGTAGAGCTGTGAGTGCTCCCACAAAATCACGTGTGTGGAGCTAAAGTCCCTGTACCACCTACGGTACCTCAATGTCTCAGGAAGTGAGGCTTGCTGCCTGGAATTGGGCTAGGAAAGCTAGACCAAAAATACCCCTATAGGTTCAGTTTGATAAAGTTAGGATTAAGGCTTAATCCTTGGATTCAATCTCATACATCCTCCCCTGAAACCCTGCTCTCCCCTTGCAGCCATCACCTGCCCAGTGCTCAGGGCTCCAGAGCACGGAGGGATGAACTGCTCCCACCTTCATGACAACTTCAGCTTCGGTTCCACGTGTAACTTCTCCTGCCAGCCAGGGTTTGAGCTCATAGGGACAGAAAGCAGAGAATGCACAGCCATGGGGACCTGGTCTGGGGACACCCCACGGTGCAAAGGTAGAGCTGTTGGTAAACGTGTTGTTGGCCTGGGTTTGGCCCCAGGGTGTTCCTTGGCTTCTCATCCCCACTAGTTCTGCCTCCTGTTCTCTTGGCTCCTGCCTGAGGTGTGCCTCTTCTCCCTTGCAGCCATCACCTGCCCGGTGCTCAGGGCTCCAGAGCACGGAGAGATGAACTGCTCCCACCTTCACGAGAACTTCAGTTTCAGTTCTGTATGTGCATTTTCCTGCCAGCCAGGGTTTGAGCTCATGGGGCCAGAAAGCAGTGAATGCACAGCCATGGGGACCTGGTCTGGGGACACCCCGCAATGCAAAGGTAGAGCTGCTGGTAAAGGTGTCAGTGACCTGTGTTTGGTCCAGGGATGTTCTTGGGCTTCGTATCCTATACAGGTCAGCCTCCCATTCCCCTGGCTCCTTTTTGAGGTGTGCCTCTTCTCCCTTGCAGCCATCACCTGCCCAGTGCTCAGGGCTCCAGAGCACGGAGAGATGAACTGCTCCCACCTTCATGACAACTTCAGCTTTAGTTCCACGTGTGCATTTTCCTGCCAGCCAGGATTTGAGCTCATGGGGCCAGAGAGCCGTGATTGCACAGCCATGGGGACGTGGTCTGGGGACGCCCCACAATGCAAAGGTAGAGCAGCTGGTAAAGGTGTCAGTGACCTGGGCTCGGCCCTATGAGGTTTTTGTATTCCTGGTTCCAAGAGTTCAGGCTCACAATCCTCTGGCTCCTTTTTGAGGTGTTCCTCCTCTCCCTTGCAGCCATCACCTGCCCAGTGCTCAGGGCTCCAGATCATGGAAAGATGAACTGCTCCCACCTTCACGAGAACTTCAGCTTCGGTTCCACATGTGCCTTCTCCTGCCAGCCAGGGTTTGAGGTTATAGGGCCAGAGAGCCGTGAGTGCACAGCCATGGGGACCTGGTCTGGGGAAACCCCACAATGCAAAGGTAGAGCTGCTGGTAAATGTGTTGTTGTCCTGGGTTTGGCCCCAGGATGTTCTTGGGCTTCTCATCCCAACAGTTCATCCTCGCAGTCTCCTGGCTCCTTCTTAAGGTGTGCCTCTTCTCCCTTGCAGCCATCACCTGCCCGATGCTCAGAGCTCCAGAGCACGGAGAGATGAACTGCTCCCACCTTCATGATAACTTCAGCTTCAGTTCCACGTGTGCCTTCTCCTGCCAGCCAGGGTTTGAGCTCATAGGGCCTGAAAGCAGTGAATGCACAGCCATGGGGACCTGGTCCGGAGACACCCCACAGTGCAAAGGTAGAGCTGCTGGTAAAGGTTCTGCTGGCCTGGGTTTGGCTCTATGAGGTTTTGGTCCTCCTGGTTCCAAGAGTCCAGCCTCTCAGTCCCCTAGCTCCTGCTTGAAGCATGTCTTCTCCCTTGCAGCCATCACCTGTCCAGTGCTCAGGGCTCCAGAGCATGGAAGGATGAACTGCTCCCACCTTCATGACAACTTCAGCTTCAGTTCCACATGTAAATTCTCCTGCCAGCCAGGGTTTGAGCTCATAGGGCCAGGGAGCCGTGAGTGCACAGCCATGGGGACCTGGTCCGGAGACATCCCACAATGCAAAGGTAGAGCTGTTGGTAAAGGTTTTGCTGGCCTGGATTTGGCCCCAGGATGTTCCTGGACTTCTCATCCCCAGTAGTTCAGCCTCACAGTCTCCTGGCTCCTGCTTGAAGCATGCCTCTTCTCCCTTGCAGCCATCACCTGCCCAGTGCTCAGGGCTCCAGATCACGGAAAGATGAGCTGCTCCCACCTTCACGAGAACTTCAGCTTCAGTTCCACATGTAAATTCTCCTGCCAGCCAGGGTTTGAGCTTATAGGTCCAGGGAGCCGTGAGTGCACAGCCATGGGGACCTGGTCCGGAGACACCCCACAGTGCAAAGGTAGAGCTGTCGGTAAAGGTTTTGCTAGCCTGGGTTTGGCCCCAGGATGTTCTTGGCTTCTCATCCCAACAGCTCAGCCTCCCATTCCCCTGGCTCCTTCTTAAGGTGTGCCTCTTCACCCTTGCAGCCATCACCTGCCCGATGCTCAGGGCTCCAGAACATGGAAGGATGAACTGCTCCCATCTCTATGGGAGCTTCACCTTCACCTCCACGTGTGCCTTCTCCTGCCAGCCAGGGTTTGAGCTGAAAGGGTCGCAGAGCCGTGTGTGCATGGCCATGAGAACCTGGACTGGGGGCACCCCACGATGCAGAGGTACAGCTGGTGCTCACACGTGTGCCTGGATCATGTACTCTGGTGAAGAGATGCCACATCCTCAGGATCTGTCCCCAGAGTCCCTTTGTTAGAGCTGCTGAGCCGCATGTGCTCAGGCAGGTGGTGCTGGGAAGGGGGGAGTTGTGTAAGGAGGTAGCAATGAAGCCCCTGCATCACTGTCCTTATCCTGACACCCTCTGTGACCCCAGTAGGGGTGTATATGCTGAGTGCACAGCACTATGTGGGTGCTTGACCCTCTGAAATCAAGCCTCCTGGGAAGTGCCATGCATGGCCAGCGCAGTGCACACTGCTATGCATTAGCAGAATGCGTTCACCAGAATCCGCTTCCCTTTAGCACTCATCTGTGGCAGCTCACCCCCTGGCTCCCCAGCCCTTGGGTCCTCATCCCGCCACCCCCAATGCCATCCCACCAACGCTGCTGCTGTGCTCTGCCCCCAGCCATCAGCTGCCCAGTGCTGGAGCCCCCGAGCCGAGGCCGCCTGAACTGCTCTCACGCCCACGGCAACTTCACGTACAACTCCACCTGTGCCTTTTCCTGCGAGGATGGATTTGTCCGGATGGGAGCAAGGCTGCTCAGGTGTCAGGCCACAGGGAACTGGACCGGCCATTCCCCTGTCTGCAAAGGTACGGTGGGGCTGCGCTCCCCAGCCTCCTGCGGCACAACTTGAGCGTGGAGGGGGGGAACTGTGGTGGCTTTGGCTTGGTGAAGTCCTTCTGGTAACAACCTGTGGTGTTGTGGATCTGTTGCAGAGGATGCTGCCCCCTTCTTAAAGCAAGTCCTGGTCTACACCAGCAGCAGTGCTCTGGTGGTAGCTGGCGTGGTGCTCTCCGGGACGCTCCTTGCCTTGCTCGCCAAACGGCTCAGTGACAGAGGTACAGAAACACCCCCTGCAGCCCACACTCGCTTTGGATGGGGACTTTCAGCTCACCTTGGATGGGAGACCCAGGGAGGGTGGGTTGGTTGACAGAGTTCAGAAATGTGATGCTGTGTCCAGCTAAAAAGTGTCAGCAGCCAGACTGGGGGGGAAGCCAGAAAAACACCTTCCCCTTGAAGAGGGAGAAAGCAATTGCCCCAGCACCCCTCTCCTCCATCCCATGCTTGTCAAACTTGGTTCACTTTGTCAAGTGTTGCTGCTTCCCAAGCCATCTAAAAAGATCTGGTTATTTCTTTTGCATCGGCACTATCCACATGGACACTTCAACGCCATTATCAGAGGAGAAGAAGAAGCTCCTGAACCCCACCAGGTGAGAGCTGTGCCCGGGGCCGTGCCCTGCAGGCAGCATGGGTGCTACCCCTGCAGTCGCTGCATTAGGGTCCAGTTCCCCACATCTGTGTGTGTGTAAGGCTGCTTTGAGAAGCAGTGGGAGCCTATTCAGGGGCTAACGATGTCGTGTTAATTGGTGCTCATCAAAACCCTGTGATTCTGCTGTAGTGCATGATGTCAGGTCTGACTGTGCAGCCCCTGGGGAGACGTGGCAGACACGAGTGCTTTCCTCACACACACATGATTAACTAGTGATAGGAGTAGAGGGAGTGGCCTCAAGTTGCGTCAGGGGAGGTTCACGTTGGAAATGAGGAGACATTTCTCCTCAGAAAGAGCAGTCAGGCATTGGGATGGGGTGCCCAGGGAGGTGGTGGAGTCACCGTCCCTGGGGTTGTTCAAGGAAAGGTTGGACGTGGTGCTTAGGGACATGTCTTAGCAGGTGACATTGGTGGTAGGGTGATGGAGCAGATGATCTGGGAGGTCCTTTCCAACCCTAATGACTCTGTAATGATGACTGCCTCTTTTCCCCCAAGCTGACACCCTTCTGCTTTTCCTCCTAGCGACCTCGGATCACCAGGCATCTTCACCAACGCAGCCTACGACTCCAACTTGTGAGGTGTGTGCCGGCACGCTGCCTCCTCGCAGCACACTGGCGACATCCCTCGCTCTGAACAAGCTGCCTGTGGAAAACCCACAAGCTTGCAGGCTCCTCCACCTGCAAGTGTGTGTGTGTGGAGAGGAGGAGACCCCCAGGCGCAGGCCAAGCAGGCGGCGAGCCCCCCAAAACCTCTCCCCTCTCCTTGCAGGCAGGGAATGCCATGCTGTGAGGGCCATCACCCTGCCACCCCATGTGTGTGGAGAAGACCCCAGAGCTCAGCCACGGACCTTCAGCTTGTGTGGGAAAGGGGGGAAGCCCCCAGCTGGGTTTTGTGGGGCAATAAATAAATAAATGTGTGTATGTGTTTGACCTGTGCCTCAGTGTGCTGTGGGGGGGGGGATAAGGGGGGGGATACAGGGTGGGGTACCAAAGAGGGGGGGGGTTCATGGGGGAGGCGGGGGGTATATGAGGGGGTGTGGGAGGTGCTTTTAATTTATTTATTTACTTTATTTATTTATTTTTGGGGCTGGCTCTGTCCGTCGGAGGCCGCCGTAGCGGGGTGGGGCGAAGGGGGGGGCGGAAGCGGCGGAGCAGGAAGGAGGAAGCCATGGCGGCGGCTGCGGCCGAGGCCGAGTGGGAACCCGCGGGGCTGCTGCCGGCCGCGGGGGGCGGCCTGGACTGGGGTGAGGGGGGACCTGGGGACGGGGATGGGGCCGGGGGCCGGGGATGGGGCCGGGCAGGGAGCAGCCGAGCCCGGTGCCGGTGCTGAGGCCGCTGTTTCTCCCCCCCACCCTCCACAGAGGCGGTGTTGGGCGAGGAGCTGGGCGAGCTGCTGGGCGCCGCCGGGCCGCCGCGGGACATGGGGGCAGAGCCCGAGGTGAGCCGGGGCCGGGGCTGAGGGAGGTGGGGGAGCGATCAGAGCCTCTTTTTTTTATAATTTCTGGGGGAAATGGAAGCGGAGGCTCCGGTTTTAGGCGATGACGATGTCGGTGTGGTCAGGCGTGGGGAGGCCTGATCCGTGCGTAACAGCACTGAGGTGATCCTGAGCCCTGGGTCTCCTGCGCTTGGGAAACTGCTGCAGCTCTCTGCTGTAATTTGTAAAACGCCTTGAGATGTGGCGATGGAAGGGCGTTAATTAAATCCTTCAATGAAGGTGAAGGGAGAAGACAGCAACAAGTCACCAAACCTGTACCGTGTAGGGGGTGGTTCAGTGGCTGCACTTGGAACTTTTGCTTTGTGAAGCTTTGATAACAGACCAACGACCACCACTGATGCCTTTGAACTGAAATGCTCTTCTCCTCTATCTCCAAGCATTAAAAGAAACCTAGAATCTTTATTTATTTATTTATTTTTTCTGTAGTCCAGTTGAGAAGGCCCCTCTAAAGGCTCTTATCTCTGCACGCCTTCAGGCAACTAACTGATAGTCCTGTGCTTTCCTCTGCTTTCCTTCGCTTGTAATTGTAAGAACGTGAACACAACAGCTGACGGATATATGTTGTCTTTTTGTCTTGTTTCTTTTTCCGAACTGTCGTTTCAGGAAAGCGATCTCTGTAACTTCCATTTTGACTTGGATTTGATGTCCTGGGACTCAGACCTTTGGAACATCACAAGCCACGCTTATTCAGGTAACTCCTGGCTGTATTCAGCAGCCGTGACAATGCCCCCCCGCACCACAAGGGTGAGCTGTTAGTGCCTTAAGGTACCGATCGTTTGGCACCGTTGGATGCCTGCTGAACCTGTCCTTCTGCTGAGAAGTCAGGCGGTGTTTCTGTAGGATGGGTGCAGCTGGTGTCTTTCATCTCTCAAAGCTCTGCTGTGCCTTGCTTCAGGAATTAAAAAGCTGGCGCAGAGTGTTCATTACTGATCTCCCCATGTTAAAGACTCCTATGGTAAGACTTCTTTGTCTGTCTCCTGCAGATGCAAACGTGAAGACAGAGCCCTTATCACCAGCTGCTTCAAGTTGTTCGGTCCCTTCTCCATCATCGGTGGACTCGCCAGTGCAGAATGTGCCTGTATGCAGAAACCTCCCCGTAACACAGATAGCAGGAGTCATTCAGACCCAACTGTGGCAAACAAAAAGCTGGTTGATTTATGTGTCTGACCAACTTTGCAGAATAAGAGGAAACAGCTTATTTTTCCAACCTGTGTGCAAAAAACTTCCCTTCAGTAATGTTTTCCTTACCCTCCTACTGAGATCCATTCCAAAAAGAGCAGGTTCAGTTCTGTTACCTCAGTTGTGTGCCTGCTTGCCAAACAAAATGCCTTTTAAAGGCTTCTGAGTCCAGCAGTTGCTGGTCTCTGCCCCTCTTCATTCTGCTGATGAGGAGAAGGTGCTGCTTGGGTTTTCAGTGTTGCTTAGCATTGACCAGAATAAAATAGAACAAAACCTTTCTCCTGTGTCCTGCAGCAGCAATATAACACAGTTTCTAGTAGACATTTTTATCTGTTTCTGAAGCGTAACCTCATCTATTTTCTGTCTGCAGGATGATATGGACTTCAGCTGTAGCTCCCAGATGTCTCCCATCTCCCTCTACATCAAGAGTTCTGGAAGCCCCGCGTCCCCTGACGGAGATGCAGGGAAGAAGCCTGCTGTCAGCGCCACTTCTCGCTCTGGTAGGAGAGATTGAGTTACTTTGATTCCACAACTATGGATATGTCAACTTTAATAAATGTCACAGATGGATAATAAAACATACCAAAAGCCACGTTGCTTCCAGCCATTCCTGCTGGATTTTTTTTTAATTTTAGATCCTCTGGCCCTACTCTGACTCTTCTTCCTTTCCTAGCAAATAATTCCGTGAAAACTCCGAAGAAATGTCAGTCAGCATCCAGGCCTTCAATACAACCGAAGCCCCTTCTGCCTGCTGTACCTGAGGCTCAGGCTAACATTGGCATCCCAGCTAAAACCATCATTATTCAGACTCTTCCAACACTTGTGCCACTGCCAAAGCATCAGCCAGTTGTTAACATCCAGCCAGCACCTCCCAAAGGTGGGTGAATTGTCATGACTGCGCCGGGTCCTGGGGGTAAACACTGTGTCTGTTTGGGATGGTCCCTAAACCGAAGTTAGGTTTGGCAGGTGAAACAGAGGGAGTAGGAAAAAAGAAGCAGGAGGGGTGGGAATGAAAGAGGAATGCTGCATGCTTTGCTGAAAAAGGTTTACACTGAGAAAATGGCCTTAGTTCTTTGTCATGTAGTTGTGTGCAAAACAGCAGTTGCCCGAGCATGGCGTGGAATGGAAGACGGTGTGGCAATTCCCTGAGCACTGGGAATTGTGGAAATAAAACTGCTGATCTGGGTAGATCTCTGGGGATCCTTCGCTCTGCTCTACTTGTGATTGGCAAGTGGTGCACGGGGAGAACCTTGTTTTACTCTGCCCTAAACTAAGGAAGATCCATCAGTCAGAATGGCTGAACGCAACTTGAAAGCTTGGGAAGGAGTGATAAAAGTTTTTTACCTACATGAAACTCTGACACAGAACAGAAGGAAAATGAGTTTATGACTTTTTCTCTAATTCAGTAACTTTTAAAAGGAAGTTACGAAATTTGTTAACAGGTACGAGGACAGTGCCAGATGTTAGAATAGTTGCGTGCAGCTGTAAACTGATGTTAACAAGAGGCAAATGATTTCCTGTCCATTGACAAGTTTTCGCTCCTCCTGTTGCTCTGTAAGAGTTTGTTGAAGCCTGATTCTTTTTTTGGAATCCCAAGCACTATTTTATGCTGCTGCAAAGGGAGCAGGGATGTTACTTGCATTGTGGAAATAGTCAGATGCAGTTGCTTGTCTTCACCAGCTGATGGCTGCAGATTTTTGCAGTTGACTATACAGGAGGTGAGGAGTGGAGGGGAAAGGCGATAAATATGTCAGTGAATGTATCTAGAAACCATTACAATAGTGAAATTTTGTCTTTCTTACTAATTGCTCATCCATCAGGAGCTAAGCCAAAGCTGCAGAGGCTGACATTTGTTGCAACATGCCTAGGATTGTTAGACTGCTTAAAACACAGAGCGGCACAGTCAGCGTGACCTAATTCTTACTGTGTCTGATGTTCCAGCTGATAAAATACCATTTAGAATAAGGAATGTTGCGGGTACGAAGTTTTTGGGTATAAATACAGTGCTGTGAAGATCAGCTTCTCCTTTCCCCTGAAGAAGAGTCAGGAGAATAGCTTCTGTGAGGCACTCCAGAGGAAATACTGTTGGAAAAGTATTTCTGTGCAAAGTATTTACTTTGATGGCATGTTTAAAAATTCTGTAGTGCCCCTTCCAGCACAAAAATATTTTGATTAATCTATCTTAATCAAAGTCCCCTGCCTGTGGCACATTGGAGCTGCCAGATTGAGATGTGCCAGTATCTTCAAGGAGGGTAAGGAATGATCCTCCTTTTTATAGTCACTTTCATGAAAGCCTAGAAGAAGAAAGCGTGATGTTAGAGCATCACATGCTCTATGCATTAAAAAACTTATTGAAAGCAGCTCAAATTTACTGTTTGAAGTGTTTAAATAGGGTAGTTCTCACTTACTATGCCTTTAATACCATCTCTGCAATAAAGCGACCTGATCCTTTAGCTCGCACATAAAAGATCTTGGAGCGCTGGGTAAATGACTTCATTCCTCATCTTCCAGAAAGTGGATAAGTGCTGTAATACAGAGTCATGCATATTGATCGGAATGCTCAGCTGGAATGTGCTGCTCCTAAGAGGCAGCCAGGTCATCTTGTTACAAAGGATTAAAGAGATGTTCATGTTCTTTCATGCAACAAAATATTACTTAAGCACCTGCTTGAGTTAAATGTAGTTCTTGGACTGAAGTTTCTTGGATGTGACTGTTCATAATTCCATTTCAAAGCTCTTTGGAAATTACCTCATTTTTTCTGCTTGCTTTTCTTCAGGCTCTGTTCAGCTTGTGTGTAACGTTCCTTATATAAGGCAGTACTTTTTTTTTCCAAAAACTTGTTCTTGTCTCAGTGTGAACTGAGGCTTTAACTTGCATTTTGAAAGCATAACTGGGGTTGTTCTTTCTTGTTCATCTTTTTCTACACTGTTTCTGAATTGTATAGCATGAGTCACTTCTGTGTGGTAACATTTCCACAGCAGTGAAGTAGAGATGGACAAAAGGCAGCAGAAGGATTAAGGTGAGCTGCCTAGGTTCTTTGAAAAAGTTGCTCAGTGTTCATCAAGTGTTAGCATAGCAATATTGAAACAAGAGTAAGTTTCTAAAAAGTGCTGATTTTTCTTTTATTTTTTGTTAACCTTGAAGAGCCAGCAGGTTTTAAGAGAGATTGATTTAGTGGATCCCTTTCATATGTGTGCTCTTTGTTTGCAGGATGGATTAAGGGCCATGCAAACTTCTTTTGAGGCTTTTTTTTTTTTTTTCCTATGGTAAAATGTTGAAGAATTTGACTTAAATATAGGGCAGGGAAGCAAAGCTTCCTACCACCTCTATCAGTATCGCTCTACAAGCTGACCAGCTACGAATCATTTTGTACCACATGCTAAGCACTCGCATTTGTTCTTGTGTTCTAGGTCAATCAGTGGTGCTCCCCCAGCCCACCGTGGTACAGCTCCAGGCTTCTGGGGTGCTTCCTGCCTCCCAGCCAGTCATTGCTGTCACCGGGGGGACCACGCAGCTCCACAACCACACGGTGAATGCGCTGCCCCCGGCTGCTGGAAATGGCTCACCAAGTGGCAAAATCGCGGTGACTAAACCCTTGCTGCAAAGCACCACACCGACGGTGGGGCTGGATGTAAGTTCTGTGTGCTGATAGCTAGTAACTGAGCCCTAATAGGATGTGATAAGACACAAAATACTTTGTGTCTGAAGCCTTTAACCCCCACACCCAGCAGGTACAAATCGGTGCTGCTCTACTAGAGGTAGGTTGGCTGAGCGGGCTTAGCTCTGTGTTAATTTGGCATTCGTGCAGAGCAGAGGGGAAGCGTCAAATTGGCTGGATGACTTCCCAGTGTGTTAATTATTAGTTGGTAGTTCTGACTCATTTTGTACTCCTTCCTCAGGAGTATCAGACTTCACAGAAGTATTTCAGTCCCAAATGGCCAATTTCTGCTCTCAAGTACTGTTCTTATCTGCAGAAACAAGTGCTCTTCCGAGTTTCATGATAAAGAGGACTCAGGTTCTTAAGATGTTTTCTGTTCTTCCTGTCTGTTGATGGTAAAGCCATTCTCTTCAAACTTTGAAACTTTCAGCTACGGAAAACAGTAAGGCTGTTGATCCAAACCTGCTGGAAAAGCAGAGTTCCATCTTTTCTTGTGAAACAGAACTTCTAGAGGTTTCTCCTTGAACAATTGAACTTTCCAGTATTCTTGCTGGAAAGCATGCCTGTCTGGGAGAAATGGCACTGTGCATTAACAGACTCTTTGGCTGTGTTGGACCAAAGCAGTGCTGGACCAAAAGAAAATCAGGCTTGCTTAACTATGCAAGAGAAAAAGCATTAACGTTTCCAAATTGTCCTGCAGGCTCAATTAAAACTTGCCAGATCATTTTTCAGGCACTGTTACCAAATCTTTTCTAACACTGACATCTTCTCCCCTTTAACTGAGAGGAGATGGTAAGTCTCTATCCACTGTGTCGTTTCATTTTGCCATCTTTGTGATAGTGCTTCAAATACCTCTTTGTACCTGCCCTTCAGAGTGCTAGTCCACATGTCAGTGAGCCTCTCTGATGGCCCCTGACTCAGCAAAGAACGTAACATAAATTTAACCAAAGCTGTTGTTGTTACAGCTTTACTTAACAAAGTGGTGGTGTGGGTTGCAGCAACTGCTTATCATGCAGTTTGCTTGATGTTCCTCTTGCACTCTTGCCTAATTTTTTTCATATAACTGCCTGATCTGCCACCTTGACTTCATAAATTGCAGCACAGTACATTGTTTCTCAAAAGCATGTCTTCTCCCTTCTTTGGAAGGGTGTTTTTACATGGGTTTCCTAACATCCAAGAACTGCCAGTCATGCTTAATAATAAGTTTTATTAATTCTTCATGTTTGTGACTGGGCTGCATTTTTAAATGAAAAAAAAAATAATTATTTGCTGCAAATAATTCAGAAACCACACTGCAGTGGAAACCTAATCTTGAATTTGCAAAAAGCAAAAAAAGTCTGTCAGCAGACAGACAGTTAAGAGGACTACATTTGTAAATGATAATAGGCAGCCATCCGAAGCCAAGCTGAAGAAATCTGTCAGCAGCCATTAGATTTGTTACTCCCTGTAATCAAAACTAGCGTGGCACCTTGCCATTGTCCGAATTGGAGGTTTAATTGACAAAAGCTCTTTATTGTCATCACACTGCTTACACGCATCTGTGGCAGTCAATAGTCAACTGTGTAACTGAGGTAACAAGTAGCTACGTTTTAAATGATAGTCTTATGGATGTTTCCACCTGAAGAGGCAGTTTTAGGACTTTATATCGGCCTAAACACTGGACATCTTACCTGTTTTTATTGAAGCATGAAAAAAACAATTGCAACTGCTCTTTGGTATGTATTGTGAAATAGCACTTTGAAAAAGAAGAAATGTTTCAGGATCCAGGCAGCAGCAGTGGAGTTAAAACATCCTGCGACTGCCACAGACGCCATATGGGGTGTTGAGAGCTGCACAGATGTGGCTGTCATTTGAGCTCTCCAACACATGTTTTTGTTTGCTAGTCTGAGCAGATGTTGCAGGGTAAAAAGAAACACTGCAGGACTTTCTTTCAAGCTTAAGAGGGATAAAGTGTTAGCTTAACACTCAGCCCTTCAGATGGATTAGGCTAAGATCAGTTGATAGCAGCCTGACCTTGTGAGGGCCCTGCTTTGTGCTTGTCCCGATTTAGGAGCTTGCCAACAGCAGGGAAGTGCAGGGTTTTCAGCGCAGCCACTCTTCAGCAGGAGACTGGTGAAGAGCTTTTAACCACGAAACTGGAGGTGCTGCCTACGCAAGCCACTCTTCCAGTGAAGGACAGAAGCTCTTAACTGAAAAAGCAGATTGCTGTTTCTGTTGGAATTAAAGGATAGGAAGGTACAAGCGGGTCTGTGAGGGAATCCAGGTTAGCAGTGTGCTTATAGGGACCTCTCGTGTTTCCATCTAATGAGAAAGGATTTCATTCTGTCTCATAATTTTAATTGCTAAGAAAAATAAACTAGTTTATGCAAAATTACTGAGTGTAAGTATAGATTTCTGTTAAAGGATCCTATTTTCTGTAGGTAATTGTCAGATGAGATAAGCTCTTAAATTCTGTTCTGTTGAGATAGAGGCAAAAACAGATTTTTCATAAGAGCAGAGAAATACTTTAATAGTTTTTTTATTCCCACATTTAAGGTGCATCTTCAAAGACAGCACCTTCCATAAGCTGAGGTGAGAAGACATCTGATGTAAAGTTGAAGTGGTTTGGGCTTGCAGCTCTGTGCTAACTTTCTCAGTGTGTGTACACAAAACCCTGTGGAGAGCTGTTAATTTTAGTCATTAAATTAACTTTTACCCCATGACCTGTGTGAGATACTCTTGCCGGCTTGTGGCAAGAAGATATCATCTTGTGCCATGCAGCTGGCATTTGAATGCAGGTTAAATTTTCCTAAGAACTGAGTTTTCTTTGGAAGACTATTTTGAGGTAGCAGTGTTTGTTTGTAAAATGTGTGACCCTTGGTAAAGACTGAAGATGTGGGACAAGCTGAGTCTAGCTAGTACTGTTTAAAATGAGGTTTTGCAATGAGTATTTCCCCTCTCCATATTTACATCTTCTTTTTTTTTTTTTTTTTTTTGGTGTAATTGTGTAATTTTTGAAGCTGGGAAGCAAGATTGCATCACTGGTTAATGTTTGGTTTTAATGTCATTTTTTTTCTGTTTCCCAAGAACCAGAAGTTACTATCTTGAGCAGTAAATCCATACAAAACAACCTACACAGGGGGAGGCTGCAAAAAAAAGTTAGCAGAGGCGTTCGCTACCTTTCATCTGCGTGCAGCGCATGTGCAAGGCGGTGTTGTTCAAGCTGTCTGTCATAAACTGCTTCCCTCTCTTTCTTCTGATTATCAAAATGCTCAGCAAGCAGCATGTTTGTCTTGATGCCAAGCCAGCTATGCAGTGCCTGGCTCTGTACTGCTTCCAAGGGTAAGCAGTGCTGCTGTTTCACTCACACAACTCTTTCCACTTCCTGCGTCAGATTAAGGCAGGATCAGGTGTGCAGTTATGGTTTATTACTCCTGAAAAGCCAGGCAAGTGCTCGAGGGTTGACTGAGGACCCGAAACTATGTTAGGGTTTGTCACCTAACCCACAGTAACTCAGGGACACGAATAGTTGGTGTTCAGTCAAGGAAGCTTGAGAAATGAGTCAAAGTGAAATCGGTCTGGCAGAGACTGAAACGCAGTTATTGCACGGGGACCTCGAGCTGGCCAGGGTAGGGCTGCCGTTCGTGCTGGCGTTTGGAGAAGGCCGAGTAAAGGAGGGCAGTCTGGATAAGCACCACCTGAAACAGAGCTGGTGGGTTCTGAAACAGCCGCAGAGGTACCTTGGGGTGTATGTTAGTGTGCAAACAGCACACCAGTGCTTTAGCTCCGTGATTTCGTCGGAGAGCACATAGATCTGCCAGATTTTCCAGACGCAGAATCAAAATATATCCAGTCGTGAATAAACCTGAACAAGTCTGCAAACAAATGGATGTAAACAAATTGTTCTTCTCTGTTTTGCTTCAAGATGCAAAACCTCTATGAATAGAGAGGAACGTTACGGTACTTGTTTGGAGTATCACACAGAGAAGCCAAAGCTGCTGCATGAACACATGCCTTGTTTTTGCATCTCTGGATGGTTGAAGTGATCCTGGCACCAAACTGGTGTGTTCTGTACCTTCCAGTCCTCGGTTAGCCCGAATCTTTCTTTTTCCCCTCCAGTGCTTTTATGTGTTTGCAGAAGTTTGCTTATGTTAAGTGTTGGAGTACTTAAAAAGTTCAGAGCAAAGCTTAGAGCTAATGAGAATATATTAAAGTCCCTTCCTTTTTCACTCTCTGCTGAAGAGAAAAACTGGAGTAAGTACAAACAGCTTCACTTTCACAGGCTTTTGGTGGCAGCAGACTAGACTTGTAATAAATGATCTTTACAGAAAGCAGTTAGGTCAACATGGAGACGGCCCAAAATGCTAATGCACTGTAACGTGTTTTCTTAGTCTTTGTCACCAGACTGCAATATCGTGAAGAAGGATGACTTCTTCAAACAGCCTGTGGCCCATTTTCCTCGCAGATGCCAAAACTCTAGAGCAACATATTGTCTATGTGCAAGTATAGACAGGGAGGGAGCTGCAAAGCTGCGCTTAGGATTCTTTAGGCAGCCAAACTTGCACTGGGGCACAGTATCTGATTTTTTTTAATGCTACTGTTCTGTGACTTATCTTGTTTATTTTTTTTTCTTACACTAATACTTCTAAAATAGATCTCATCTTTTTTTCTTTAGCTTTCGTGCTCTAATAGATAAAGGCTCCTCCAGTGTGTGTGTTGGTAGCTACTGGAGGATATTCAGGTCTGTGGAAGATACAGCGTTCAGTTGTCTTTCAAAGTAAACATAATTAAATCACATCCTGTTGCGGCTTAATGATGTGATGGAATTCTTCTGGTTTTAATCAAACAAAAAGCACGGTTGCCATTGCTAATCTGTGTGAAAAGGAAATCAACAGAGTAGTCTTTGAGCTTCGAGTTCCAAGTCGTTTTGTGTAGCTGTGCCGTATCGATCATCGTTGTCCGTGTCAGCAGCAAGATGCTTTCAGTCTGGGGCATCCCACTCAGTGCAAACCACAAAATGAGTAAGTGGTAAATGATGATAGACTGCTCCTGCTTGGGAAAGAAATCAGAGTCGGCGAGACTGTTGGGGGATGGGGGGGCTGCTTTGAATTGTCCCCGTCTGGTCTCGCAGACTGCCTGCCTGCTAGCGGTTGCAGTGCATCATGTGCCCTCCTGCAGCCTGTTTGCTGCTGTAGCTTCATCCAGGAGTCTGCTTTGTGCACTCTCATCAGAGGCTGTTCTGTGAACCCAAGCATATGAAGCGGGACAACCAGAAAATTTGCATCAAAACCACACGTATGATCTGAATTAAAATGCTCATGTAGATGCTCACCCAGAGGATGCAGTCAAACTGCCACGCAGATGCTTGATACACATTGAACATGCACCCTGAGATCAGCAGCAGCATTCAAAATCCCCAAAAAACATACAGCAGAGCTGGAAAAGGTACAGAAACGGGTGTAGTCACTGTGGAAATGGTTTCTGTGCAGGAGAGACTAAAAAACTGTAGGACTTAAGAAAACAGAGATCTGATTGTAGCCTGTAAAATGGTGTATGATAAAATGAAGGCAAAAGGCATCCTTGTTGTCTCGCAGACCTGTAGATTAGCTGTGTATTTGCTTTCTTTGTGATTTGACTGATCGAGTCAAATTGTTGTTTGAGTATACCTTTTGTGTCCTCTGCACGTAGGAGAAGGTTGAGATTGCAGCTGAAAACAGAGTGCAGGGCCTGATTTTTAAAATTATCCCCGAGCTGTAACTCTTGGAGGTGAACCACGATAGCCAGTTGCCTCTGTGCTGAGCACGTTGGCTCGTTAGAAGCAGAGGAGGGGAAGCAATCTGCACAGACTTCTGATGAAGTAGAGCAGCAGAAATTATGCATGAAGCAGAGGCACTTTTAACTTGCAGGTTATTAACAGCCCTTGGTATTGCCTGTCTAGGTCAATGTCTTGAGAAGGCAGCAGCGCATGATCAAAAACCGGGAGTCAGCCTTTCAGTCACGGAAGAAAAAAAAGGAATACATGTTGGGGCTAGAGGCCAGGCTGGAGGCAGCCTTACTGGAGAATGAGAAACTCAAGAAAGAAAACAGCACGCTGAAGAGGCAGCTGGATGAAGTGGTATTAGAGGTAAGAGGCCGTGATGAAGATCTGGCTGTATATAAACAGTTGCTCGGGTGGAAGGCACTTGAGTGGACGCATGCAGGTGTTGGCTGGAAGACCTTTGGGAGTTTCTAGCCCAGCCTCCCACTCAGAGCAGGACCTCCACAAACTCTTGGTCAGGTGGGCTGCTGAATCATGTAGTCGGCTTTTAATTTCATATTTCATGGTGCTTCCGGAGATTTTACTGAAAAGATAGATTGGATCACATTGGAATATAGTATACAAAAGAAATAGTTTTATTTTCAAGTAGTCCCAGAGTGTATTCATACATAAACAGACATATAAATCTAAAAAATAAGCATAATCTGGTTCATTTAGCTTCTGTCATAATTGTCGGTGCCATTTTTTATTTCACGTATTCTCTGCTTTTTCCTGCGTAGAACCAGAAGCTCAAAGTATCATCTCCTAAGAGAAGAACCCTGTGTGTGATGGTGATACTGGCTTTCATAATGTTGAATTATGGTCCACTGAGGTAAGATGCTTGAGAATTCCTCGTTGCCTTACACCAGTACACTTGCTCCTGATTGCAATCAGTAGTGAGTTTGCTGCCAGGTGATTTTTGTTTGAATTTTTAGTGTAGGCTGTGTTGTGTTTTAAGCCTTGAGCCTGAAACCTGTCTTCTGTCCTTTATGCTTCTCCTTCACAGGGGCAGACTAATCTGTGTAATGGTTCCTCTTTTGAAATCATTCTGGCAACAAGAGCTGCATCTTGTACTTCTCATTTCTCTTGGCTTTGGCGTTTTGTTAACCAATGCAGAGTGTAGCAGCTTGCTCCACTTATACTTGAGGGGATTAAAGACCTGTGTTTTGAATCCTTTTAGAAAAAAAGTCAGAAAAGGCTATTTCTGTCTTTATAATTCATCTTTTGTTTGTTTTGTCTTGTGTATTTTGTCGTAAACTTTCAAACTATGCAGATTTATTTCCACTTTTATTTATGCATACCTGTCACTAGAGAACAGCTGGGCTCATGAGTATATAAATCAAATGTTGGGCTTTTCTAATTCCAGTGTCTGTTAAAATGAGATGCTGAAGAGCCATTGTTGTCTTTGTCTCCGAGCTGACGGAGGATCTGCCAAATATTCTTTTAACAAGTTATTGTTATTTTTAAGCTACGAAGTCTGCTGGGTTCGTTGAAGTGGTAATCAAAAGTCTCATTTGAACTGTGTCAGTGGGACATGAGAATAGGGAGCAGGAAAAAAAATGCTGTGTTACAGCCCACTCATTTCATAAAGAAATCCACAGAAGAGAGGAGATTAAAAAGGGTTAATGTTGTAATTACTACGTTGATAATGATTTGTTGCATGTATCTGTCTATTTAACCCGTCTTTGGAACGTAAGGATCTTTTGTATGAAACTGTTCCCTTTCCCAAAAGGGGAGGATCTTTCGGTAGATTCCCAGTCAGCATTTGTCTTTAAAAGCCCTGTCAAACTAAAGGAATAGGATGGGATAAATCTGGAAGAAGACTTTGTTTCCATCTCTGGTAAACTTGTAAAATGTTGGTGTTTATATTTTTCATAACGCTAGTAAATTTGATAAAGGTGAAATTACTTCTGAAGTATTTGCATTTATTGCAAATACTGCTTCCTTGCTATCAGGCAGTAAAATATAGTGCAGTGTCTTAGTGCATTTAGCAATTATATTGGAATTTTTAACTTCTAAATGAGTTGGAATGCTTGAAGCTTGCTTAGTTTTGAGAGACCTGGAAACAGGACAGAAGATGAGAGTGGGAAGACCTCCTGCAGTGCTCTGAGGTTTGTGTGTCAGCTCCTCTACCCCCAGCAGTGAGTAACGGGTTGAGCTTGATAGCACGAAACTGCTCCCAGAGTAGACTGAGAGGTCGGTTTGTGTTCATATCTCTGCAACAACTGGGAACTACAGAAATGTGACAAGGTTAATTTTTTGACCTGTTGGATGTTTAATAAATTAGATAAAGCAAAAAGAAATTCTTGCGTGTCTGGCTGTTCCTGGCCAGTGTAATACCCGAGCGTGCCAGTGTAATCACTGAGCCTTAACTTGGTGGTCTGCATCAGGACTGGATTTAGACAGTGAGGAGAAATGCCTATTAGCAAGGAGCTGCTCTTATCTTTCTGTTCTTTTTTTTTTTCCCCTAGCAGCATGACTGCTTGCCCTGCAGTTAAAATACTGGATTATATTAACGTGGTGTGAACGTTGATTGTGCAACACCCTTTGGAAGGCCCTGAACGTGGGATATACAAACAGTTACTTCAGAGTTCACTCCTCCCATATTCACTTCCTTACCCTCACAGAGGTGTTACTGAGTGCTGGCTCCGTGGATGTGATAGCCATGGCTGCTGTTCTGCTTAAACCTTCACAGAAACTTCCAACAAAGTGATGTTTTTTGCTCTGTAACCTCTTACAAAAATACGAAATTCTTGTGATAACGTCCATGTGAACCCAGAGTTCATCTAAAGAAAAATTCCCCGAGTTGGCTAACTGTGGAAGATGTAATTTGTAAGCAGTGGCCAACTGGAGATAAATCTGATTTGAAACCTTGTGGCAGTGTTGCCATTTCCTCTGCGTAGGAAATCATTCGCAAACCTGCGTGGAGGCATGACAGCATTCAGGCACAAAATGTTTTGATTCAAACATATTAGCAGTGAATATTGTGTTATTTAAAACCAACGAACCATTGCAAAGAGGGAATGACATCCAAACAAAGCAGAAATGTGGGAATTTCACCCCCTAAATTCTGCAGCAGATTTTGCAGTTCCCTTAGTTGGCTTTATTGTAAGATGCTTCTTGGTTTTCTAATCGGAAGTGATAGGATTCTTTGAAGGCTGGAGGTAAAACAAAGGAAGAGATATATCGGTTTTCTACTTCGCTGTCTATTTCTGTCAAATCAGAGAAGCCAGGGAAGTGGCTAGGATGGTTGGGGCTGGGGATCTGAAGCTCCTTGGCTTACAGGGGCCAGTGGCAGCAATCCCCAGGTAGTCCTTTCCTACAGAGCTGCGTGGCCACATCTTGTGTGTGTCAAAGGTGAGATGTTTGTGATGCTTCGTGGAGGACTCTGAAGTCCTCTTCGTGGAGGACTGTTCTGCTATTTTAAGCTTATGGGAAGCAGTCCAGGATGTGGCAGCCCTTGGCAAACATGTTCAGTGGATAAAATTATTCTGCTGGCGCAGAATTTTGCCTCCTGACAAATACATTATGCGTGTGGATAATCCGTGCCATTGAGCCAGTGAATATAGGAGTGGTGCTGGAAGTCTGGTAGGGAAGCCAGCTTATCAGAGCGAGAAACCTGTTAGAGAATTTTGGAGAGTCGAGTCCAGTTCGTGTAACTGATGGATGACAAGATTTTCAGATGACCTGCAGCCTTGGAACTGGCACCATGATGTCTCTGGTAAAAGAAAGTCAAGTAAGTAAAGTACATGTGAACGGAATGCTTGCTGATCGCCCACGTGGCGTGTGTCGAGTTAACTGGAACTGCATCGCAGCACACCGTGCTACTAAACTATTCTGGGATTGTTTATATTGGATATTTGTATAGAAACTGAAACTTTCAATTATTAAAAGCAAGAGTAATTCAGTGGGCATTCGGTTAGCGTAAGCTTCTCTTTAACATATTTGGTTTATACTAGGTGAAAGGTGTCCAGGAATTTCTCGTCTGTGTGTCAATGAACTATTCTCTAATCTGCATGAATTATTTAGATCTGATTATAACATGCATAAAAAATTCCCTTTATTTTTACTTAAGAATGATTGGTGATGTGTATGAAGGCAGAAGGGCGCAGTTTAGATTTCATTCCTTGAAGAGGTCACCCTCTTGCCTCAGTCTTACATACCACGAGGTGCAAGGCAGGAGTTGGCAACGTGCAGTGTTTGCACAAAAGGCAGCGCGAGCACAGACTTTGGCACGCAGCAGGGCTGGGAGCTGGAACCACAACATCTGGAGGCAGGTATCTGTGAGAGGCAGTCCCCTGCCTTCCTGCTCGCCCTCTGTGAGAGCGTGCATCCGTCAGCACAGCCGGGTTCTCAGCTGGCATGGCACCTCTCACAGAGTGCTGACTTCTGGCATTAAGACATCTCTAATTAGCTGTGCGTTTTTTTATCGCTTACAATATGAAATCTGGAGATTTCTGGACTGTTACAATTCCTAGGTTGCTTTTTTTTTTTCCCCCTTTTTAATTTCGGTATTTGTGTTAGACCATGCCTGGGTACTAACCAGATCTGAAAATGTGTTGAAACAAGCACAAACAATGCTGAAACAACAGAAAATGAAGCGTACGTGCTAAAGAATTCCTGTATTTATTTTGGGAACCTTTTTCTTTTATTTCTTCTCCCTGTTCTCATTTGAACATAAATTATCTTGTGAATTTTTTAATGCAAGTTCTACATGTGATAATAATGTATTTGCAGGGAACCAACCAATGAGTTGCTAGAAGTGGCAGACTACTGGCCTGCTTGTTCATTTATTTGTCTCTTTGTTTTATTTGGTAGGAATAAAAGAAATGTATAAGAAGTAGGAAAGGGAGAATAACCACAGAGGATGCATCTGTGTTTTGTGTTTGTACTTCTGTATTTGTACTTCTTGGGGCAGTAGCAGCAAAGCAAATAAGCCAGATGCTTGCTAGTGGCCCTAGCATTATTTTTTTGGGCTACAGAAAACATTTGGCTAGGTACTTTTTTTTTTTTTTGGCCTGATCTGTCTGCTCAAGCTTACATGATCATCATCTAACAAGAGTTTTTAAATATTTATAAAGATAGCCAGCCAGAATATGTCTCAACTACTATTTCAGCTATCTAGTGGACAGAAAACAAAACCAAACGCGAAGCTGGAGAGGGGAAAGACAGATCTGTGAAGCTGTTGGAACAGGGAGTGTCTAGAAGTTGGTGTAGGTTTATTGTATTTTTTTATTATTTTATTTTATTTTTTTCTCCTTACAAGTTGGCCATCTCTGTGTGGCTGGAATCCCTTTCAAACAGGAAAATAGACTTGATGATGCAACCAAAAATCCTGTGTTTGTGATGGAAGATGGCTGAGGTGGTGATTGATGGAACTAAGGAAAGCTGCTGCTTCGAACTCTCTTGTGTCCTGTTGACCTCCAGCAGCTGTGCTGGAATTTGCTGGCCTTTCATAGAGATTTCGTTGTAGCTCCTCTCTGGAGTGTCCAGATGGGTTTTCCTCTCCTTTCCAGGACTGTCGTGGACACTGAATAATCTATTTAAAGTTTAGATCCGCTGAGCAACCTGCAAATCAAGGCACCAGCCTGGGGAGCTGGGAGCTGGGATTTGTCTGCTGTTGTTGCAGGGCACAGCACGTGGAGAAGCAGCAGTTTTTGACTCTTGAAAGACTTAAGGGTGTGTCTGATTTCTTCGGCTGATAGCACAAACATAAGGAAAAAAGCAGAAGTGGTAAGGTTAATCATCTTCTACGAACAAGGAGGAAGCTACCCTAGGGTAGTTCATTTGCATGCTGCCCCAGCCTGCTTCTTGTAAGCGTGAAGTAAGCAAAACACAAGGCTTCACCGCTGCCCAGGCTAGTGTCCTGCCTAGTCTGCAGGCTGTTAGTCTCACGAGTGAGCTTGCTGAGCTATCAAAGCCACGTTATTTGGGCTGCCAAAGCTGCCATCCGTTGTGCAGAGCTGTATCGGTGGCCGTGGGGCTTAGAGCCTTTACTTGAGCCGAGCAATCTCGAGTTAATGTATGGGAGAGCAGGGTTGCTCTGAGGTGTGGTGCCTTCAGTAGTGTTTTTCTGCAAGTTTGCTATTGTTTGAGTCTCGGTGCTGGGCTGCCTGATTAAAGAAACAGACACGTCTTACAGCAAGCGGGAGCCTGGGGAGCTGCTGCATACCTCAGCGATGGGATATTGGAAAGTCAGAGAAAGCATTTGTAGTTCCCTTAAAGAAAGCGCCGGCTGTGTGGGCAAAGCCTTCTTACCTTGCTGCCTGGTGCTGCTGAGAGATAGGGGAGCGGTGGGTCACCCCGTGCAGATTGCACCCCGGGAAGGCAGCCCTGCTTAAAATGACAAGTTTTTTTGTTTATTTTTGATTGCTTGTTTGCTTCTGTTGCCCTAACAGTTCTTCCCAGCCGTGTGCGTGCCCTTTCCTCCCTCCATCCCAGCACGAAGGCAGGCAGGTTAGTCGAAACCATCGCTTTGAGAGCAATGGAGGGGAGCTCCCCAGCCAGGACCTTGCCTGGCCCTTGCTGCCTTCCAACCCAGCTGGTGCCTGGTCAGGGAGCAGCGCTGATCTGTGAGCCTTCCTCATCACACCTGTGGCCTGCCCTCTCCTTCAGCTGCAGGGTAACCTCGCACTGGCTGCTGAAGCACCCCTAGGAGAGGTTCTGAGAACAGAATCACCCAAATTACGGCTGTACAACAGGTTGACTTTCCTGCTGTTTCTCTGCCTGTTGTGAGCCTCGATATCTTTCCACTTGTCTTCAGGAGCATGGTGGGTTTAAAAGGGGTCTATACCTGGAATATGCTAACAAACAATCAGTCGTACAAATGTTGATAGTCAAAGGGCTATTAATTTTTTTGTAAAATCATAGAGGAACTGATGAAATGTGAAAACTGTTAGATGAGTGCAGCAGGCATGCAGCAGTGCCGTGCTAGCCAGCTCCTTCTGGCTCCCAAGGAAATGTGGAGCCCTCTGAGTGTTTTAGGAGAAGCGGCAGAAGCCCAGGAAGACATTTGTGGCTTTAATGCTTCAATGGGGGAAACCTTTTTCAGTATTTGTGACGGTGAAAGTGTAAGTTTCAGTGCTGAGCTGAGTGTTCATTTGAGTAGAAGGTGACCCAAAGCTAGAAGATGTAAAAGTTAAGTTGCACTGTTGCTCTCGTGTTGCAAAAAGACGAGCTGAGTATTTTGGACGTGAGTTTGGGGTCCAGCCGTTTCAGGATCTGTCTGGATGTGCTGGTAGCTTGACTAACACTGAATACTCTCGATTTTCTTACAAACTACAACTGCAGGAGCAGGAAGCGATTCCTTCCTCCTCCTCCTGCTGATCACAGCCACATGTTCATCCTGGCAGAGCCGTGCCTCGAGCTGGCTGTGCTCACTTGTTTACCTTGTCCTGCTGGTGCAGTCGCAGAGCCTCGCAGAATGCCAGATAACACTCACTGATAGCTTCCCCCTGTCTCCACCAGTTCATCTGCTGGGAACAGGACTGAAATATGCACAGGTTTCGCCCTTGATGAACTTTGCAGTTGAGGCTGCTTCCATCAGGCCTGCCCAAGCTGTGGCAGTAAGTGCCAGCCCACTTTGAAAGCACTGTAGACAATTTCCTAAGCAAAACCAAATGCTCTTGGTGTCAGTATTTGCTTTCTTCCTTTCTTTTTTAACAGCTTTATTAAAATGAACTGCTTTTTAAAGAAGGCAAACCAAAACACACAGGCTGTCCCTGCGACTTCAGTGACTTTCCTCGTCCTTCCCTGCAGAGCAGAGAGGCCGAGCTCCTCTCTCCAGTCCAGCACTCGGAGGGTGGCACAGGAGGAGACCTGAGGAGTGGGTAACGTCTTGCTGCTTCTTTGGGCAGCTGGGCAGCTGGTGCCCTCACTGAATACAAGTGAGAAAACTTTCCAGAGAGCGGTTGGAGTTGTCACAGCCTTGTCTGGAACCAGTTAGGAAAATGACAACGTCTTCGGTTGGAGGCTCCTAGCATTGCCAACTTTAGCCTGTTGGAAGAATCCCAGCTCATGCTCAGAGATAATTCTGTCCCCAGAAAACTCTTTGTTATGATGTTACGATTGGCTTTCATCTAGAAATTGCTGTGCAACTTGCATTTAAGTATTCAAAACTTGAAGTGCATAGGGTTGTTCAGCCAGAATTACAAATGAAGTTTTCAGCTCAGGCTCTTGGCAAGCCTTTCTTTCACGTTTATCAAACTGACGTTCAAACCAAAGGAGCAAAAATACAGCTAAAATATCAGGTGCCACTGAATTTCTGGAGAAACCATGACAGGAGTGTTTCTTTTCTTTCCCTCCTGTAATCAAATCTACACTTCTGAGCAGCCATCTGCATGGAGTAGTTAGTGGTTCTTTCTTTTTTTCCCTTGGATCTGGTTTTGCATCTTAAATGAAGTGATAGCTCAGCCAGCTTAGACAGAGTGTTTGTGGCTGTGTGAAAACCCTTTAATGCCCGTGCTATCCGGAATGCTCAGATGAAGGCTACAAAGCTCAGAGAGGGACCCCAGGTACGTAAGTGTGGCCAAACAGAGAAGATCACAGTTCCCAACATCTAACTGGTAATCTTGGCCAATAAAGCCATTTCTCAGCCTTGATCTTTCTTGATTACTAATGTGGGGCAGTGACTCATTTCCTACAAAAACTAGAAATTTTGTACAGCAGATATGCCAATGTGCTTTTTCTTTCCAAAATTCTCATCTTCTGGACCAAAATAATGAAAAAAAACAACACAAAACTTCCTTGCTTTGACCTTGTCATAGGAAACCATTTTGTTAAGCAGCATTTTCAGCAAAGATATCAATAGTTATCTTCAGAAGCTTTTTCCCCTCGTAAGGGGGGATCCTTTCCTTTTCATTGTTCCTATCCTCTTCTGCATCCTTTCAAACACCCAGCATTGACTTCATCTTCAGCCTCGTTGTTGGGAAACAACAACAACGAAGTGGGAGCTGGGCTGTATTTCAAGTTGCAGTGGGAGTTTTATATCTTATAAGACATGAAAATTCTTTTCTTATTGCATCATTACCACAAACCAAAGGAGCAAGGAAGGTCGATTACGTTTTTTTTAGCCATATTTGAGATCTTGGGAAAGGTACTTTTGGTCATCGTCCTACAAAAATGAATTGCAATAGGGGAAGTAAGTGTAGTCCATGTAGCATAAAGCAGAAATTCCTGCTGGTTTTGCTTCAAAAGAGTCCTTTTAGGGGGAGAAATAACAATCCTGGTAAAGGAAAGGGCACCGCAGTAAGTACTATAAATAATACCATATTTTGCCCTCAGGATTTTCTGTGTATGTTCTCAGAACTGGGAGCCATGGTTCATGCCTGTAGGGACTGCAAAAGATATTCCGCTCATCTGCTTCTTTATCTCTTGCTGCTGAAGAAATCGTCTTTCAGGCCAAAACATCCCATAATTAGCTGATGCAAAAAATGAAATTTTAATTTTGAGGAAAAGTTTAGCGTGTTTCAAGTATGAGAGGAGTACAAATAGACATGTTCTCTATACTAAAGCTGATATAATGAAACGAGGTAGGTGCCGTTTTGAGTGGCTGTGCAGCTAAAACGACGACATTACAGAAACTGAAGATTAGCTGTGATTGCACAGCAGGGCATACCTTTTTTCTGGATGGACTTGGTTTTGATTTCTCTACTTCTGTGCAGAGTTTGGGCTGAGCACGTTACGCGTGGTGCCTCGCTTCAGGCTTGTCACCTCCCACGTTTGGACCTGAACTGCTAAGAGTTGCCTTTGCACACCTGTCCTGCAAGAGAAGAAGAAAAAAACATCACAGAAAAATGCAGATTTGCTACTAGACTTCTGGTTAGGTTTTTAAAAAGCTCAAACTAAAAAATTACACAGCAAGTTTCTCTAGTTCAAAATGTCAGTTTGAACAGGGAAGAAGAGGAGGAGGACTGGACAAAGTGCCAGACCTGTAAGGCTGTCAGTAAGCCATCCAGCTTTCCAGTCTCCACAGCAGAAGCAATGGATGCCAGCGTGCATCTACAGTAAGAAACTATCTGGAAGTATTTTTCTGCCCACTGTTGCTTTAGGGAAAACACCTTGTGGGCTTCTGCTGGCCGGGTTGTGTGCTGCTGCCTGGGGACCTGAAGGACACGGGGCAGTCCGAGCGATGTCTCTGAATTGCCCCCGCCTCCATGGGTCTGCAGGAGGTGACAAAATTACTTCTCAGGAGACCTGAGCTGCTGTCAACAGGAGCACAAATACATTGGCAAAAGAGAGGGGATTGCTAGGCAACTACATCTGCGTGCCTTAGTTGTGGAATGTTTAACCTCTCGTCCTTGCTAGTTCTTCTCTTCCTCTGCTATTACCATTTGCATTCATCGCCTGCTGCAACACGATGCCATGTAACAAATAGGAGAATGAGGTCTTCCCCTGCAGGGTTTATGCTCTGCTGCACAAGAGGGATGGGCATGAATTAAAATGTGCTCTGTGAGCAGTGGCCAACATGCGTGGCAAAGACCTCAGCATGCTGGGCTCTTGTATTTTTGCCCTTTTGCTGTGTTGCTGGCGGCGATGCTCTGCTGCTGTCAACCAGGAGCGTTAGGACTTGCCTTTGATGTGTATTTCGGGAAGCAACCATGTTTACAGAAAAGCAAAGCTAGTCTCTGGGAAGGACGTGGTGAGGTGTTGCTTTCCTGCTTGCAGGACTTCTCCCTTGCAAATCGCCCTTCTGAACCAGGCGGCGGTGGATCTCATGTAGCAGTCGCCGGGTCATTTTTCCAGCTGGTGTGAAACGCCACCCTGCTTGGCCTCAGGAGCAGCACAGATGTGCTGACACTGCCTGGGTGGCTCAGCAGGCCCTGGGGGAAGATCCTCCATCCAGTGCAAGCAGAGCAGGAAGGCAGGGAAATGGGACCGTGCCCCGCTGCTGCTGTGGAGGTGGGGTTGTCAGCCCTACCAGTGACTCTAAATCCATCTAGTTTTGGACATAAATAAGTTGTGTACAGTTCTGTTAAATGTCTGGCATAATACTCCGAGCCTGCAGCTGCACAGAATTAGGGAGCTGTATTTTATTTACGTATTGTATTCGTATAAACTTGTCAGTTAGCTTTGAGGACGATGTAAGTGGAAGTATAGAGGTACTTGGATTTGAACATAAATTATTTTCTTATGCCTGCAGGTCTGTGTTACAGATTGATTTCAGTTTCATCAGGTGACATTTATGGGGCAACAAGAAAAACAGAGCATCAAAATCCTTCAAACGAGTAGAACTGAAGAAGAGAATTGCTTTTCTCCCTATTAGTGCTTTCAGTGACAGGAATATAATGACAAAAGACGTCATGTTTTTACATAAGATGTGACATGAACCTTATTTATGTGACACGGCAGCAGCCAGAAATGTATCCACCTGAGTATTTACACCTTAGGGTAAAGTGTCTTGCAGACCATTTGGATGTGAGTGCTAAGTTTTGCTCTGTCTGTTGTGTTTCCAGTGTATTCGAAAAAGATCCCAGTGGAGCTGACTCCCCTGTGAGCTCCAACCACCGGACCCGAAATCTCCTGGAGTTCTCAGCTAGCCAGGAGTCCAGCACAGCACAGAAAATACCTGATGACATAATTTCCGAGAAGAGTAATAGGTAAGATGAAAACTTTTGATGTGTTTTAAGTGGCAGAGGGCAATGTTGCTTTAGACCTCACTGTCCTTCCATTTGGGAACCTTTTTGTCCAGTATTATTGCAGCTCTTAAAGAGCAAATGAGCTTACAAAAATGGTGTTTTGAAAGCTGATCTCTTTTTTTAATGTTTATTATGTAACAGTTTACCATGCTGCTTTTTAAATTAATATATCATTTAATCCACAGGATTAGCCAGTATGTAGAGGTGCACAGCTGGCAAGTTTTGCCTTGCTATATGCTATTAAGGAGAGAGTGGTGGAAGAGGATATATCAGCAAGTGTGTGTCAGGGAGATTTTTGTGACCTTCTTCAGCTTTTCATCTGTTTGATTTTTTTCCCTGATCTTTATTTTACCTAGCAGAATTGAGATATTTGTTTTATTATCTATCTGTCCTTACTTTTCAAGTCGCAATATGCATTTTCTTAGTTACTCAAGAGCGGAGAAGGGAAGCTCACAATTGTGAGCATACTCTGAACTTAAGAAGAACTGTACTTTTTTTTTTTCTTCAGAAATCTCTGAGTCCATCCTTGTGCTTACCCATTATTGCATCATGTAGTTGCTTTAAAGATTCCTCCATCTCTAGCATTCAGTGCATAAGTAATTGAACATATAATTGCCTCCAGACTGAAGTCTGGCGAATCCAGCTCATGTTTTCCCCTCACAGGATTTATCCTATCAGATTGTCCCTTTCCAGTAGAGTATTTTGGCTGGTTGAACAAAGCCAGGCACAGACGTGCAGAAGGTCTTAATACATTTTGCCATGCAGAAGACAATAAATCACAAACACTTCAGTGCTGTAGCCATGGTGAGGGCTTTGTGTCCTATGTGGCACGTTTCAGACCGTGACTTATGTGACACTGTAGTAGAGAGGTTCTCTTAGGAGGCTGTGCTAGTGCCTGTGATACAGTTAACCAGGAGAAAGGAACATTATTCTTTGATTTGTTGCTGAAATTGCTGTGGATTTGTGTATTGAAATGCATGCTCTTTCTTACTTTTTCTTGTAGCTGAGCTAGCTGCTGGAGACTGTTGGAGATGTTTGGGAAAGCAGTCCTCGCCACTTGGTTGTAACATGGTTTCTGGCTGCTCTGTTGTTGTATAGCTCATGGTCTTTGTATCCACATGGTTTTAGTGGCTAATAAATTTAGTATTTCTATAGCAAATCCTTCACAGCTCTGGAATGAAAGAGAAAGTTGTCTGCTGAGATCTCTCAGTTTACATCTTATGAGAAATATTCTATGGGCTGCATTTCCTTTCAATATCTGCCCTATTTGGGAAGAAATTTTGCAACCACTAATGCTCATCTGTCTGCCCCATGTTGAGTGCCACCAGACCCTTTGGAGGACTTGCCTAGAACCACTGATTTTTTGATAGAAATTATTCACCTGTTTTGAAGGTCTCGTAGCAGCAGCTGTAACCTTGGTGGGTTTGCCACTGGTCATTCTTAATTTTCTGGGTTTGGTCAAAGGTTGGTGTCTTTTTCTCTTTTTCCCAGGTACGATCATTCAGTGTCTGACAACAAAGCCCTGATGATAGTATCAGAAGAACCACTATTATATATTTCACCACCCCCACCCCCACCCCCCTGTCAGCCCCTGATCAACCGGACAGAGTCACAGAGGTGAGCAAACAATTTTTTCTGAGCATTTAAGCGTTTAGTAGGAGCAAGCTGTGTGATAGGTGAGTGGACAGATGGCTCTGGATGATGTTATATCCGCTCATAGCATTCATCTAGTCTGGGACCACTGCCTCTGTAAGTGTCTGTGCTGTCCAGCACCTACTTCCATGGAGACATGAGACTGACTTTGATCTTCGTAATCTTCTGATGTTTTTTCTAATGATTTTCACTCAGTATTCTCACTGGTCACTTAGCAATAACTGAATAACAACTTTCTGGTTGCCTGGAGGTTTTTAATGACTTAAAACAGAAATCACTTCGTAAGTGGAAATGTTTACAAAATGGAAATCAAGGGCACTTCCATCAGAAATACGCAAAAGATGATCTCCTACCCTTCAACTTTCAAGACAAGTAAACTCAACATTGCAGATCTGCTTTATTCATTATTGGGAAAAACTTAGCTCTGTTTTTTTCCAAAGATACAAGTGTATCACCAAAATTAGCTCCATTCTGCTTTGCCCATTCTGTCTCTCAAATTTATTTGCAGTATTTTAGCTTTCTTAGCCAATATTTAGTCTTGAACTGATGATCTTTTTCTTTTAAATTTCAGTAGCCCTTCTAGTAATTTAAGAATTACTGTTCGTTGGGCAAAAGAAAATTCTGTATCTGCTTTATGTTAACACATCCATAATTCATATACTTTATGGATATTTAGCCAGTTTGACTCAATGATCTTTTTCGGTTCGTTCCAACTGAACAACTCTATTCTGTTCTATTACGTATGAATTCCCTTAAAATTTAATCTTTCAATTAAGTTTGCTGCTCTGGTGTTAAAAATAAGATACGGTAAAGCAAAAGAGTACTAAACCGCAGCGTGTTTGAAGTGTTTTCTATAATTAAAAATTTTGCCACTGTTCTTTGAAACATCTGTTCATGCTGTGTTGTGTTTGTTGTTTGTTTTTAGGCTAAATCATGAACTTCGAGGGTGGGTTCATAGACATGAAGTGGAAAGAACAAGGTCTAGAAGGCTGTCAAATAGCAAACAGCAGAAAGCACGGGTTACACAGGTAGGCAGGTTTATACTGGTGAGTCAGTATCGTGACAGGTTAATATAAAACATAACATAAACATAAAAATAAACATACCACAAAAATATTCAATGTTACTTGTCTATGCTTGTTATTATATACCAGAGTAGCAAGAGTGCCTGTAATTAGGGTTACCAAACGCTTGCCATTTTAAATTGCTGTTTTTGGTTGATAATTGTGTGTCCAGAGTTCTTGTTGGGAATACAATTTTTCATTCTTGGTCTCAAATTATTTTTTAGCAGTCCTCAAAACATATTAGTTGATCTCTAAAATTAAACCTTTTATATGACTTCTCTGTAAGGTTGTGTAAGGTTAAACGGTTGATGGAGAAACACAACCTACTGCACATTGATCAGGCTGACTGGTAAGAGGCACAGCTGATTGTTGAAATATTTCTTGCTAAAAGGATACATTTTGGGTAAGAGTACAGAATTATGAGATTTCTGTTCATATTTCCCCTTTTTAAAAATGCCTTTCATCTACATGGCTTATCGATAGCAAGGATGTAATTAAGAGCATGAATTTTTGAAGTCTTTCATTTGATTAAGAGATAGGAACAGCCTTAAAAGGAATTGAACTTCACACTGTGGGCAACACAACACGCTTCTAGAGAAAAATTGTTGAATATTAAACTTCTCACCGATGTCCAAAAGACATCAGTGAGATGTCAAAGGTAAGGCAAGTTCAGGTGTTTCTCGTGTCTCAAACACAAGAGGTGTGCTGTGGGTAGTACATTTTGGCAGAGAGACAAAGTGAATATGACCTAAAAGAATGTATGCAACTACTGTGTATAGTACCTGCATCTCTTATTTGTGTCTGAGCGTGTGACTTTAAATTTGGCTGTATTAAAACACTTGCTTTTTTCTTTGATTCCAGCTTGATTGCTGGTTACCATTTCAGTTAGTCACTTGTCACCAGTGAAAAAATGTGCATTCATTGTCCAAGGGCACTAATTAACCCCTGTACCTCCGTAAATATTCACTCTGCTACATCTGTGCTTCATGTTTTTTGTAGTGCAAAACCAAGAGGATGTTTATTGTTTTACATTTATCTTTTTTTTTTTTTTTTTTTTTTTTTTTTACCTCTTTTTCAGAGCTCCCTCAGTAAGAAAGTAGATTCCCAGCTAATGGCCATGCCTTATACAGACACCAGCCTCAGGTAAGGCAAAATAATTGCTTTATTTTTGCTCTTTACTTACTAACGTCATTTCTCACCAACGGCTGGTGAAAAATGCTTATTTTCACCTTGTCAGGTTTCTTAAGTGAGGGGCTAGCTACATTTATTGGCCTAATTTCCATCCCTAGCTGCTTCTAATGTTTCAACCTACACGTAGAGGAACCCTTATATCACAGCTCTTTTCTGGGGTCTTCCTACCAAGAAGTCTGAAGAAAATCATTACTTCACTCAGCAGGGTCCCTCCCTAAACAAATCAACAGATTTGAATCGTTAAGGGGAAGTACAAGGGGGGTTGTTTTGGGACTGCCCTCTCCTGCTCACCTGTCCTGTCCATCTTCCTGGAGGATAGGAAAAGCTGGAGAGAAAAGCTTAAGGAAAATAAAAATTCTCTCTCCTGAATTCTCTGTGACAGTGTTTAAAAGGATCTCTGTTTCAAAGTGGCAAGGAAGGATAAGGAAAATGGAGTACAAAGTGGACTTTTTATTGAAGGAACATACCTGAAATGTTGCTATTGAAAGTAAGACAGCTGTGGACCTTCTGTTTGTATTGCAGCAGCTTTGAAAGCAGGATAGTCTGGGAGAAGATAGTGATCTGTAGGCAAGTGTTCTGGAAACGAGGCTGGCAAAAAAAAAAAAAAGAGCTTTCTTAGTTCTACAGGCAGATGCAGGATGACCGACAAGCTTATTCTCATGGCATAAGGTAGTTTATATACATGCCTGCATTACTCCTAAAAAAAAAAAAAAAAAGTATTGAGATTATTAAAAACAATCTGTGACATGCAGCTCCGCATGGTATAATTTACTGTGCTCAGAAAGAAGTGAGTGGTTTTTTTCTGGACAAATGATGTTTAAGTGAACAGGACCAGTGAGTGAGTCATGGCAGCTGCTTGCTGGGACCGTCCTGGAACTGCTAAGAACATAGAACAGGCTTCCAGTTTCTCCCTGAGACATCAGCTATTAGATGCTCCATGAAATCACAGAATTGCAGAATAATTAAAGTTGTGAGGCATCTCTGGCGATGTCCAGTCCAACCTCCTACTTGAAGAAGGTTTAATTTCAAGTGGCTCAGGGTGATGTCCAGCAGAGTTTTGAGTATCTCCTGAAGGAGAGATGCCACCAGCTCTCTCGGCACTTGTCCCAGGGCTACACCACTGCCGTTGTGAAATGTTATTCCCTTGTAGCCAGCTGGAATTTTTCCTGTAGTAATTTGTGGCTGCTGCCTCTTACCCTTTCACTGTGCATCTGTCAGAAGAGACTGACTGCCTCTATCTCCTTGTAAGCCCCCGGTAGGAAGCTGAGGATTGCAGTCGGAGCCCCTTCAACCTTCTCTTCTCCAGGCTGAACAAACCCTGCTCCCTCTGCCTCCTGTCTCTCCTTGCACATCCTGTGCTCCAGGTGCTGACGGTCATGCAGTTGCTGCCCAGATGTGTTGCTGACTTGCATTTGGCTGCTCTGCCAGGACCTCAGCTCCTTCCTGCAGCCCATGTGCTTCATCACTGGGAAGACAGGAAAGATGCTGTTTATCTAAGTTTGTCATTGATGCTATCCATGAGGCACTGCCTTTGGAAAACTATTAATGAGCTAGGAGTTTGTCTGCAAATGTCTAAGTCAAAAACTAAGCTACTTGTAAGCTTTCTGATACTTAACATAAGTGCATGCAGACAGCCACAAAGCTTTTGTTAATGATGCAAGTGCCATTATTCGGAGCATGCTGTCAAGACTTCTTTTTAGTATTGGTCTTGCGCCTGGAATTTGAGTGACTGTTTCCTTCTGAAATAGCCTTATTGTTGACCTGTGGATCTCGGGTGAATCCATGAATAAGAGGACATTAATAGGGTTTGGATTCATCTTTGTGGTGCTGATGATATCAGCAGTGATGTAAAGTGTTGCAGTGAAGTCAAAGCAGAGCAAGATCAAAATGAAGATGACTTCAAAAATCATTAAACACCCCCAACCCACTTCAGTCCTTTTAGCTTTCATCGGGGGTTATTTTGATGAGGCTTTCTGCAAATGTGTATTTGGGGCTCTGGATATCAAGTGCTAAAAGACTCTCCAGCTTTTTTCCTGTTTCTGAATTTTGCACTATTAAAATCGTGGTTCTTGGTGAATAAAGCACTGTGTCCACAGCCTCACTCCTTGAACAACAGTCTTGCACCATGCTTGTGCTTGGTGATGCATAACAGAGAGCCCTTATAACTCTGAAAACCATGAAGACTTATTTATATCATAATAAGTGGACAGATTCAGCACCACCTTTTGGATACATATTTAATATGATGCTTTCTTGTAATATGGTAAGGTATTGCTAAAAAAATTTGGTATCTTTGTAGCTGGTTTTGGATCTTCAATCTCTTTCTTTCCTTCACGGAGCAGTCCATAGTGAGTGCTCTTAACTGCACACAGGTCAACATGGTGTACTACCAGTAATTACTGGTGTTACTGGGAGTTTGGAGCTGGCGATGAACCTGTTCCATGGAACCAGCAGAGCTCAGGGAAGGCCCAGTGGTTTCCAAGTGCTTTGGAACAACTTTCTCCTGTGGCTGGATTTAGAGTTATAAAAGGCTGTTTTCCAGGTCGAGCTGGATCTTCTGTAGCGTGGGCGAGCAAACGGAACTGTGGGACCTATTTCAGTTTTCAGGATGTGTTTTTACAAAGCAATACGTGGGTGTGATGCCTTTTATCACAGTGCAACTTCAATGCCGAATCTCAGGGGTGTTCTAGTGGGCCTACGTGTTTTTGTGAATGAGTAATCGAGTTCAGATTAGCTTGGATCTTTGTTTCCTGTGCGTGAAGGACATGATCTGATCCCTCACTTGCATAGGGCTGCTAATGAGGATATATGGAACAGCACTGCCTACTCTTAATCCCCCAGGACTTTCACCCCCCATTTCATTAAAGGGGAGCCTGGCTTGGCAGCTGCAGTCCTCTGATTGCAGCAAGGCAAGATTAGCAGTAGGAGAGGAGATAATGGTGGCCTGCTATTACTGCTGCTCAAGAAAATCACTTGATGATATATTTGAGCCTTGTTTTCTTTGCGTAGTTATGTATATTATAGAAACATACCAAAATAATCTAAATGAGCCACCGTATTTTAAAATCTGGGTCAGCACAAGACAGTTTGGGAGGAGCAGGCTCATCAGTGATGGTGCCACAAATACTGCAAACAGATAGCATGCTATTAACGTGGGGAAGAATTCAAATAACTGGTTGAAGATCCAGCTAATGGTTTGTCTAAGTACAGCTTTCCCATTTGATTAAATATGTTATTTTTGAGTGGGAATGGGATGATAGCAATATCTGCTGGGAATTTCTCACCTTTCCAAGATAAACAGTGGATAAGTACCACGATTGCCTGACTTGCCAGTGTGTCTGCTTAGAATATTTCAGACGGTGTCTTTTCCTCATGTCTGATATCAGTAAGATGAGAATTGTGAAAAAGTATGAATTATATGAACGTTACGAATATCTTATTTTTGCTCCACTGTCTAAATAGAAAATCAAGAGCAAATCTGTGAATTGACCAAAGGCATAAAAAGAAGGCAGGTGAGAGAGAAGACGAAGTTGCCACTTACAAGTAAATAAATCAAAAACTGATTAAATGTTTTGATTTTTCATTTCAGAATAACATTTGGTTTTAAAATCTGCTATGATCTGTTTTCAGAAGTCATCGCAAATTTCCAGACGTTTTAGATTGATTTGAAACTTTTTATTGTTGTTGTTGAGCTAGTATGTGGCTTTTTGCTAGCCTCCAAAGCATGGTCAAAATTAAGCCTGAAACAATTTCCTGGGGCAAGACTTTTAAAGCACTTTGAACTTTCAAAAAGTACGCAGTAGTTCTCACTGTCTTCACCTATGTTTAATGTTCCTTGTGCTGCTCTCAGTGCATAAAGATCTGCTGTTCTTTTGAAAAGCAGGTGTTTATAGCCACTGTCTCACTGAAGTTAAGTTTCTTGTGTCTAAAATAATTACCTTCCCCCCTTCTTTATTTCAGCAGGAACTCAGGGAACGAGCTGCAAGTGTATTATGCCTCTCCAAGGAGCTATCAAGACTTCCTTGAAGCTATTCGCAGAAGGGAAGACACATTCTACGTGGTGTCATTTCGCAGAGTAAGTTTATATCAATCTGTAAGACTGTTTCTAACACCGTACCTCTTTCCTTGTGATACAAAAGATGATGTCGTCAAGGTTGAAGCTAAATTCGTTTCTTCGTGAGTGATGCCTCAGCATGAACTTCACAGTAAAATGGCCAGATCATGGTCTTTTCAAAATATGCCTATCGTGGTTAGGAATGGAAAGAGAACTTTTCAGGAAATGTTGCAGTGCACAGGCAAGACAGCATGAAATTGTATGAGAAGCACAGAGAAGCAGGATTGAGGGAGTATCTGGAGGTGAGAGGCAGTCTGCAAAGAAGGGGTCTTCCTCTTTGTGTAGTAAAAACTGCACAGAGAGGTAAAACACTGTAAATAAGTAAAACACTGATGCAATTTCATCAGGTAACTGGGACTGTTTGTTAGACACTGTTGCTGAAAAGTTATTGACTGGTATAGTTAAAACATGAGGTTGTCGAGTTGTTTAATCTCAGCATAGATGAGGTATGAGCACTATGCCTTCTGATTGAATAACTTTTTTTTCTGGAAACAGTCATAAAATCCTCCAAAGCCAGCATATGATCCCTGCTACTCTGCAAGAATTGGAGAGTGGAGTTTCATTGCTCTTCCTGGGCTGCCACCCTGCTCATTTTTCCAGATGTGCGATGTTTCTGTTACAGATTGTGCAGGCAAGGAAGGGATTAAGGAACACAATGACAGTTTGGAGAGGGAATCTGTGCAGGGCCAAGCACAGTAAGCTCTAAAGAGACAGAACCATTCTGTGAGTGTTGTAAATGTGTTAAAAGCTCTTTCAGGGTGTATGTGGCACAGAGCTGTGCTTAAAGGCATTCAGCTTTGCGTGTGCACCTCATCATATCAGGGCAGATTGGCAAATCTGCTTTGCCAATTTCTTCCTCTCAGCCACTCTCCTCCCAGCCCTGGCTTGACATGTGTAAAACAACAAATGGTCCAAACCAATTCTTTTTTTTAAAGTGATCAGGATTGGTGAAAGTGTTCAATGAAACCGAGAGGCACCAATTTTTTAAAAAATAAGTGATTGTGTTGCTCTGTCAAGCTCTTTACCACAGCAGTTTTATGGTCAGATGCTTGGTGGGAATGAAGGGAGTGTTCAGAGTTGTGTAAGGAGAACTGGCCTTCTGACAAGCCTGTGCCTGCTTTGAGAACAGGGCATAAAGTTCTGGGTTGATGCAATACCCACTGGACCTGACTTGTAGTTAAACACTTACTCATGATAGCAGGCCAATAATCAGAGTGGTTAACTAGATATTTGTTTAATAGGTGTAAAAACCTTTTGTGCTTCAGGGTACAGGAAGAAATGTACCCTGGGCACAAATTAATTCTGCTAGCTCAACATAACATTATTTTTATCTTCCCCTAAAATAGTCTCATTTGAGGTTTTCTGTGTCCCATATTGTGGCTGTACAGGGCTTTTCTGCTGGTTTGTGACTTGTAAGTTGAGACGGATGATCTCTTTTCTGTCCGTGCTGGAACACAGCATCAGCTTGTGCTCCAGCGTTGTCTGGCATAGCCTCACATTTGCAGCACAGTTGGTGAGAAAAAGCTGTTTCAAAACTGGAATTACAGATGTGTGATGGCCAGAGTGGCGTTGAAGCAAGGATAGCTACAGGAGCAAGAAGCTGCTTGGGATCTGGCAAGGGAAGTCATCAAGGCCGACAGTGGTTAGAACAGCAATTTGTGGGTGGGAGAGTTTGTTTCCTTTGTCTTGCAAGGTCTTGATGGGTCCTGAGACTTCTCTCCTGCATTTTTGGCCCAGGCCTGAACCTGGGCTCATAGCTCGCTAGGCCTCCTGCCTTGCTGTTTTGCAGTGGGCACGGATCGGGTGGCATGCATGTGTGTGTGCTTTTGCAAGGCTGAGAGCTTGGGCACTGCCAAATCTTGTGCCCGTGTAAAGCCTCAGCAAAGCTGATTTACACCCTGCTTTAGAGGGTTGAGTTTCAGAGCTGAGAGTGGAGATGTCCTCAGTTGCTCCAGCTGAGGAGGACATCTCCCCACACCTTCAAGGAGAGGACACAGACCTCAGAGATCAGAATTAGGATTCCAGACAGCGATAACAGTGATTACAGACAGAGTCGTGTTACTGTTTGTCTAGATATGTTTGTCATACTATTTCCTTAAAAGATTACTTAAAAGAAAACCACTGTATCCAGTTACTATTGTTTCCTGCCTCAGGACTCTCGTGTCTCTCTGCCCCACGTAAATCAATGTATGTACATATGTAAGTTTGGGTAACACATCCCCGTTTGGTCTGGTCTGCAGTAACTTCCTTAACGTGTGAAATATATGTATTTAGAGGAGATTCAGGCAAAACAAAAATAGTACTTTTGGTAGGATGAGGATTCTGTAAGGGTTCAAGAGAAATATGAGATTAGTTTCCAGTGTTGGGATTACTGGCTTGTGTCACAAGACTGGAATTTTGTTATTAACTATTTGGCACGTTCTGCTGTTCTTTCAGCTAACAACACAAACATAGCCAGCACCAGGCTCTGCGTACCCTGAGGATGAGTAGAAGGGGGTGGAGAATTGATCATAAAAGCTTTTTTTCTGGAAACTCAGAGCAAAAAGCAGGGTAGTGTTTGTGTACTTCTTCACTTTCTGTCCTTGCTGCAGTCCACCTGAATGCAAGCACTGGTGCACAGGTTCTGTTCATGTTGTGTGTCCTGTTGGATTAATGACCCAGAAGTTGGCAGCTTTCATTTGGACTCGCAGAGCTGTCCTTGGAAATCAGAGTGAGTCTTGTGCCACCGAATTCCTATTGCTTGGCTCTGCTCTATTACAAGGAGAGGTTTGGGGACTTTTAAAAAAGCAGCTCTGAAGTTTATATGGCAGCAAAGCTGTGGGTATTTCTGTTTTATGAATGAAACGTCCTCAAATTGAAGGCAGTTCCATGCACCACCTCATTGGTTATTTTAACAGGGCAAACCTGATGAAGTGACAAGTTCTGCCCTCAGGCACTTTTCAATGGGAATTGGATTTTTCTGTGAGACAGGAGAAGGGAGTCCTGCACAGCCTGAGGGGTGCCATCGGGCCCTTTCTCCTTCGCAGCCCCACTGACTTTTTCTCAGGACCACAGTTCCTTCCCACTGGTGACTGGGAGCCGAGAGAGGGGACCGATTTCCTCCTTAGCATTAAGAGTCACTCGTGTTGCTTGCTCGCTTGCCCAAGGTAGAAGGCAGTGCGTGGAGATGATGGGTTTTATTCTTCTGTCTGGCCCTGTGCTATGCAGACACTCCAAAAATAAATAGGATGTTAGCAGTGGTACCGCAACGACTGAATTTCTCATGGTCTCATCAATTTTGTTTTCTTTCCTTGCATTGGAAGGCTTGCGTGTGTGCCTATCACTGTTGGAGTTTTCTTTTGTTTTCTTCTTTTTCTCTTTTTCTTTTTTTGTTGAAGAGGACAGAGGAGAATAAAGTAGTACTTGGATCCACTAAGCCCATATATGAGGCAGGACTTTCACTCTGAGAGACTACAAAAATTGTTTTTCTGCAATTGCCAGGGGACTCGAATGTCATTTTTTAACAAGAAATATGTAGCTGACAGCAAACAACGAAGCCTTTGAATGAAGCCAGTGCTGTCTCCCAGCTCTGCCAGGCCTCAGCAGCTAACATCCCTTAGCCAAGGCTTGTCACCATTTATTTCTTCAGATATTAACTCATTAATTTCATCTTTTTTTTTCACATTACTTACCTTTTAGGAAGCCCTTGTTCAGCTTTCCTTTAGCATTGCAGAACATGACACGTGGAAATGTACCAAAATACACATGCACACCTGCGGCCCTCTGCTGTCCCCAGACACTCCAGCGCTCAGAAGCCATTTGTTTGCAGCATGGGTCTAAGTTGTGCTGTTTGGGGTGGATTTGGAGAGTCTGTTTAGAGCTGAGAGGTCCGTGCAGTGAGTACTGAAAGCAAGTTGCCATGAAGGTTTGAAAAAGAGTGCCACAAACTGAGCTCTGCTGCTAGCTCTAGCCAGAGGAGAACGGCATGGGCATGGAGGCCTCATTCTGGTACAGTGGTCTGTAGAAATGTCTGAAAGCACTGCGTGGTGGAAAAGACAGCGATTGGGGTGAGGAACCATGGTCCTGATTTGTCATGTTTTAAGTAGCTTTCCCTCGCTGTCCCCAGATGGAGCGGAGGCCGGTGAGGTTTGTCACCTCACTGAACCGTGTTGGAGCCTGCAGTTGGTGCCGACCCTTCCTTCCATTTCTCCCAGGTCTCAGAGGCAGAGTTCAGAGTCTGTTGCTCTGCCAACACCTTTGATTTCTGCCCTTTGACACCTGTGACACCAAACCTGCTCGAGCTGTTCTAAAATCCCAGCGAAGCATGGCCATGAAATTCAGAGTAGTTGCCGTAACGTGAGGGAGCACCTGGCTGCCACGGCGCTTCCCCTGCAGGCCTGGCACTGCCTGGCACAGAGGCTGGTCTTTCTCAGAGCTCACATCTATTTGGCCACGGAGTATTCAGGCCTTGAGATTGTTTCTAGAGTTGCTTTGGTAACTTACATACAATAGGATGTTTGCTGCTGCTGCTGGTTCCAAGTGAGCTACAGCCAACTGCACGAAGATTGCTGTGGAAGTGGTGGGAAGTTTGGCTGGTATCGTGCTCTGAGAGGGTGAACGTTGCTGATAGGGCACAGAAGGTAGGAAAAGAGAACAGCAGATAGGAACAGAACTTTTCTGAAGACAATTGTGTGTTTTCTGGCCTATCTTAGCTGCTTTTAAAAACACGCGTAGCTAACAATTTGAAAGGCAGTTGAGTAAGTAGCTGAAGAAAACATCCCTTCCAATTTACTTTGACCTGCAAATGCTGCCTCACATCCCCACGCTGCTCGTGTGGTTAGGGTCAGAGTCCCCTCGGCCTCCCATGGGTAAGCAGTGGATTTCACTGTCCCTCATCAGAGACGCTTTGCTGGCATCTGTGTAGGCTTATTAAGGACAAGGACATTTTTTAGGGTAACTGTAATTACTTACATTAAGGAAGGCCACTAACATTCCCTTTCTCTATTTATTTCAAAGCACAGATGTCTCCTGCTATCAAAGGTTGCCAACTACATTTAAACAGTGCACATACAATGTCTTACAGCATGTTGCAGTAAAAAATGCATATTATAATTTGATTCTGGTTATTATGTATTAGAGCAAGGGCAACGCTGGCCCTATGGAAATCATTGGCAAAGCCATTACCAACTTCACCAAAACCAGAAGTTCTCTTTGCCAGTGTGTTTCAGTGCCGTGACACATAAACCACAGAGCTTCAGATAAATATTTTATTTGAGGATGTGAATTTCTGGTCCTAAAAACCAACATCTGGAACAAACATTGAAGGATTTCTCAAGTTCTGCAACAAGTTTTCACTGAAGTAATTACACCAAATTTAAATCACAGCTTTTGTTCTTTCTTTGTCAGTATCTTTGTGTGAACACTCAGTGTGCTAGGAATAAAAATATCTGATTCGTGTTTTGCTTTTGTGGGTAATAAGCTTGTGATGTGTTAATTGTGTTGGGGATGATCTATTGCTTTCAGGCAGCAAAGGATTACAACATGTTGAAAAAAAAAGTTGTTTTGTTTTTTGAGAGGAGACCATAGGTTTCCACTGGGGCAGAGATGTGTGTGGTGCAACGTGATCTCGAAATAGAAGTTCTGCGCCGTGCCTGCTTTGCAGAAAGGCGACCAAAGCTCAGACAGTAGCTGCGATGTCCCCGGGGTCTCGCAGTGGCAGAACGGTGTGCACAGTAAGAGCATAACCAGGATGGTTGTTTGAGATGTCATCTGACCTCGTTCCTCATCCCAGTTAGCCCTCATTTCTGTTCTGTCATCAGGTAAGCTGCTGGGAAGGACCAAAGCACTGCTGCTAAAGGCGTTGCCTTGCTGAAACGGTTGTGTGGCAGTAGTTTGCTGTGCTACACGGTTTTGGCAATAGTTGGCATTTATTCAGTTGCAATTCATTGCAGGCTTGATGCCGTATGCGTCCTGCAGGCAAAACTGCCTCGTGATAAGTTGGCTTCGTATGATATTTCATAGCCATCAATTCAGTCCAAACATAAGCTTTTCTCCTATTTTGTTACGTTTGGCAAAGGGTGGTGTTTTTATTGACCATGTAGTTTTCTTCTCCTTGTGTATTTCTGTGGATAAGGATGTATCACTTGGTCTCACATTCAGATAAAGGGCAGACTTGCATTTAATTTGACTCAGATAAAACGAGACCCACAGAGTACTGCTACTCCTAAAGACAAAGTATCTAATTTGTAAGTTTGAGTCTTGTGGATTTGCAACTGCTGCAAGTTAAAATGCAGCTTTTCAAAAGATTTTTACAAATTCCCCTTTTTCCTGGGGAACCTGACCTTTGCTGTTGAGAGAAAAAATGTCTTTGACCTAGGAATTTAAGATCTCGTCCTATACAGTATGGAGACGCTGAGAATAATATGTGCTGAAAGAGCCAAGGCTAAGGGCATGGTATCCATAATAAGCTGCTTGTCGTTTTCAAAGCAGAGGTCACCCCTTAGCCTGTCTTCTTTGTGAAGCCAGACCTTGTCTCTTTGGGGAAAAAAAAATATCTGAGAAAGCAGGCAGTGTGTGTGATTGTACCTCATCGTGCCCTGGAGCTTAGCAAGCTGACCTCTGTCAAATTATGGCTGCAATTGACTTTCAGATCTGAAAATCTTTTATGAAAACCTGTTTCCATCTGAGTGTCACTAGTGAAAATGAATCCTGCCCTGCTGCACACTTTGCTTCCCTCGTTTCTAGCTGAGCTGTGGATTCTCTCCGTGAACATTTCTTCTCCCAAAGCCCACGTATCCCTCTGAAAACGTGAAATAAGCTTGCTTTTTGGCCTTTCTTCAGCTGTCACCCCCTGGTGCGAAATATTTCTGGTAGGCAGGGAGAAGGGGAGAGCTGACTGTCAGAGGGACTGAGAGGTGGAGAAGGAAGTTGTCTAGATGCTCGTCTAGGAAATGGTGCTTGTGATAGCGTCTTAAGGCTGTTCTTGCTTAGTCTAAAAATCTCCAGAAAGAAATTGAATAATCTAAAATCAAGTCTGAAAATGTGTGTTGGTTTACACAGCGCAAATGGCCCTAGTTGAGTCCTGGGATTAGCAAAATAAGTGCTTAAGAAAACAACTCCAAGTTTCAGTAACAGGACGTTCAAAGTAGGGGGGTTTATGCTTCTAGATAAGGGCCAGCAATTCCTTAGAAAACGTCTCTCTCAGTGCCTTATAATATTTCCAGCAAAGCTTCTGAAGTTTCCTTCATTTCTCAGTGCAATGCCTGGAAGTTTTATTCCTGTCTCGTGGTACCAAGGGTGAAGAAAGGAGGGCTGGGCTGGGCTTTAGAGGGCTGGCATCCAGGAGAGCAGGCTGAGACGAAGGAAGAGAAGGAGCCAGGCAATGAGGCACCTCTGCTGGAGTGAGTGCAAGCCAAAGGGGAGCAGCCAGCAAGTACCAGCTGCTCCGTAGCCTCTTCGGGGCAGCAGCTGTTTGGCTCAGCTGGCTGCAAACAGTGGTCAGGAGGACCAGGACAAGAATGCAAAAAGTGTTCCTGCGGAGAGAGGTAATGCCTGTCGCATCAAGTGGGGTTTTGTTTCACTTGGAGATGTCTGCTCTGTTGCTGGCTCTCCAAGGCGCTGAGGAAGCAAGCTCTCCATCACTCTGCTTTTTATCTCCTTGGGGTCCCGTCGAACCTCTCTGTCCTCCGCATAAAATTGAGAATAAACGTGGTGTTGGGGACAGATGTATGAGCACAGACAGCAAGTCACTCAAATATGTCTGGCATGGACCAAAAGACACTCTTGACTTTTGTGTGCATCGTCTTGATCCGCTTGTCGTCTTTCTGTATGGTTGCTGGAACTTCATGAATCATATTAATGCCGTCACTGAACTGCTTGCAGCCTCATATGTCCCAGGCCTAACTAATACTTTGTTATTTTTAAACTAGTGTTTGGAAGGACAACATACACTGGAGATAATTACAGTGAAAATAGAACATACTGCAAAAAATGTCTCCAAAACCTAAACTGGTTGCAGACAGATGTGACCAGTAATGGCATACATTTATTTAAAATGTGCTGCATGCCTGACAGGCAGGGAGCTGTGGGCAAGAAATAGAGGAAGATTGTTGGGTTTGGAAAGCCTCTGTAAAAGACCCACTGCTTCTGAAATTGGTGCGGACATCGGATAGAGAAGGATAACTGGGAAGTGTGGGAGGAAGATGTGATTATAAAGTGGGAATTGTCTCCGTGCAGGAAGTGACAGCAGTGTCTCTTATTAAGAGCAGGGAACGGGCACTTGCCAGCAGCAGGGCGTGCAGGAACATGAGTGTATCCACGAACAAGCAGTGTGCAGTGCAGGAGAGCTGGCAGCGGAAATGCAGCTCTGAAGTAGTCCTCCTTTTTCAGGAAAAAGCCCAAATTTAGTAATATCTTAATAGTGCCAGATAGTAATGCTTTTTTCTTTAGTGATGGATTTGCATTCATTGAGGCAAATTTGGCTCAGAGTATTCTGAACAGTTCCCAGAAGTGAATGATGGGCTCTTATGATCTGTAGCAGTATTTAATTATGGAATGGATGCTAACAGAGCCCTAACTGCATAAAGACAGAAATCACAGAATCACAGAATTGTCTAGGTTGGAAGAGACCTCAAGACCATCGAGTCCAACCTCTGACCCAACACTAACAAGTCCTCCACGAAATGGTACCTTCGACTCCAGAGCTGCAGCACCCAGTAAGGCATTGACTTAGTGTTCAGTAGGAACAAGCTCCTGGGTGAAAAAACGACCTTAATGATCTTTCACGTACCTTCAGTGATGGTATATACAGAGAGCACCTTGCAGTATCCAAGCTTATTGTCTTAGTTGGACTTCGTGCTTTCACAGCTTTGGGGTACTGATTTTTTTCTGATTGTTTTCAGTATTTGTCTGACAGCCCTTGGTAGAGTCTTTATAAAATCAAGATGTGCAGAATTCAGATATGTTTGGCTTCCCTAAGCGCAGAGTTTGTGTCCACAGCAGAAATCCTACCTTTTAACAAATGTTAATCGTGATTACAGTATTGCATTTGAGAGCGTTATTTAAAGTCTTAGAAACACGTTTAGAGTTAATTCTTGTCAGGTGGAGTTATTTGCTTCCAGTTTGAATCACTCCTTTTGCCAGATTTTTAGCTGGACAGCACACAAAGCTTATTTTCTGAATCAAGAGCCCAGGTGTTATTATGAGTGTGTACAGCTTATCGCCACCTCCCACTGGACCAAACAGAAGACTTGACTTCCAGGTTTTATTTTTAAATCAGTTACACTCCTAGGACAAGACACATGACAAAATGAACTGTACGTTTTTATCTTTACACTGTTTTAAAACTTGTAACTGTCTTTGAAACTGTGACCAAAACATAAAACTTTTCTGCTTCTGAGACTCTTGGTTGCTTGTAGCTTATCTGCTGTGATAGAAAGACAACGACTGCAGAAATTCACTTAGTTCTCATAAAGAGGTAAGAACTAGTAGTCTCTTTGGCATCTAGATCTCCTTTCTGTGAGTCCTGGAAGGCAGCAGTTTCATTTCCATGGCCAGTCTTTTTTATTTGCTCTGTTTTACTCAAGTATTAGGACAGTTCTGTTCCAAAATCATATCCACAATGACTAGAGGTTCTTTAGAGAGTCCTGAATATGTGTGCTCTACCTGCAGCTTCTCATCCAGGTAATTCTTTTAAATTAAACTTCCATCACAGCTCCCAGCAAGGTGGACTTTTGCTCCTGACGGTTAACGTGGAGAAAGGGGTATGAGAACGAGAACATGTGCTTGATGCCTGGCGTGGCTTGCTCCTCGCCATCTCGTTGGAAAACTGCACTTCTGCCAGCACAGTTGATGAAAACTCTGGGTTTGGATCAGTGATTCAGAACTGGGAATATCTTGGGCTATGATGAGAAATCTTTCATGCTGGAAACCACTGCTCAGGAAATTCTCTTTGTGTTCTGATGGCAAGCAGATCAGTGAATAATTCTGGCACTAGAAAATACTTCTCAGCAAGAGGAGAGCTGTGCAGGAGGGGCACGTGAACAACTGACTCAGGGTGTGTGCACCACGAGAGTCCTAGGTAGAAATGGCTGGTGTGTTAAATGCCTGCTCTGGCAGTTCGTTTAGCAAAGCCCCACTAAGCGTGGCAGTGCTTGACAGGTTGTTGTTCCGTGGTTTCATGACTATGCAAGGTGAGGTCCGAATTGTCAGTTATCTCAAAGAGCGGTACCTTATATGAGGGAAAAAATCAAATTGTACACAATTAAGAGCTCCCTGTGATACGGGGAGATACACAGTCCGTCTTCTCCTGATTCAAGTCCAGCCAGGCGTGTGTGTATTAAGCAATGCTCTCCTACGAGACTGCAGAAATGGACATTCCCAAGCTGTTCCCCACTGATGGCTCCTTCCACGAAGCCTTGGCCAGCGGAGTTTCCTGGGCTGAGTCACTTGTTAGCATCTGGGAGGCCCTTGTTTAAACTTCCCAGGGAATCCGTACCTAGCTCTGCTTCCTAAGAACAGTCCCAAGTGCTCGAACCTGAACTTTCTGACCGGGATCAAGAGCTCAGTAACTAATCGCTGGGCACTAATGGCTGACAATGGGTTGGAAAGGGCCCATTTTGCTGTTTCAGGCAGTCTAAGGCCTGCGTCTCCAGAAGGGTATCTCCTTGACGTCAGGGAAATACACTGTGGGTTTCTCTTTGCTTTTGCTAAACCATCTGTTTGGTATTTGCTTACCAGCTGCGAGCTGTAACTCCCCGGCAGACAACCAAGGTGCTGCATCCAGTGTAGGCAAGAAGTTTCCTAGCTTCTCGAGCTCAGTTTCTGAAGAGCCAACATAGAGAAAAGTGTATAAAAATAACGTGGGTTAAAGTGGTTACACCTGGCTCCTGGCAGGTGTAACCATTGCTGTCCATTGTCCTCCTGCAGACTCAGGACCTCTTCAGGTGGCTCAAAGCTCACAGCCCTTGCAACTTACAAGTCTCTCCAAGTCTGAGTAGTTGATTTAAGAACTTACCTATTTGTTTATCAAAGTCGATTCCTGTAACTTAATTTTCATAGGAAATATAGCCCTAAGACAGATATGGATTAAAAGAAGGAAAAGAAACCCAGAGCCCTGAACCTTGGCTGTGGCACATTTTGTCTGATTCTGTTATAAATTACCTTTATCTGCTTGTAGCATTTTTCTGTTTGGAAAATACCCTGGTGAAGCCTTGCTACAGGTACTTTGTCTTGCATGAAATTACAGTACTGAATTTGACCCGTTGAACGATAAGTTACTGTGTTCCTCGACTGTGTTTCCCTCCCAGTAATGGCATGTGCAGTTTTTCCAGCACTGTGTGCACTTTACATCTGCTTATAAACACATTTCTGCGTGATCGTAGGGATAGAGGGAAATGTTCTGAAGCTCAGGGACTGCCTTGAGTTCACACAGTCTTTGTGCAGGTCAGGGGTGGCTCTGTAGAGGCAGGAGAGGTTCAAAGGGTAGGCAGGAAGGTAAATGAAAGAGGGCACATCCACCAGAACAAAGTAGCATGAGGCTTTTACTGTTTTCTCCCTCCCTTCGCACTGAGGGCCTGATGAGTTACACATGAAATCTTCATAGCAGGTAGAAGTTGTGTGGGAACTGTCATGAAACTCAGCCAAAAACTTCTCAGAACCCTCAGAAGCTCCAGAATTACCCGGAATTTCAGTGACCTGCTGGGATGTACATCAGGTGATGTTAGTCACGTCTAAAACATATCCTGTTCTCCAAGCTCTTGGTGTTTTCTTCTGCAGCTGGTGGTCTGGGTAAGGAAAAAGTAGAATAGATGGTATATCTTGAATTAACTTTTCACTTCATTGGTGAGTTAGGGAGGTAGAATAGAGCCAATGCATATTAAATGAGTTCATGGCAAGCTGAATGGGCCTCCAGCTGCATTTGAGGAGAGGATTGGGATTTAATTCCTGTCAAGGTGCTCCGTATTTCTCTGATACTTTGCAGAAATCGTGGTGAGATCGATGTTCAGTATTTTTCTGTAGAATTAAAACTACTACAGTAGTAAAAACAAAAAGGAGGATTCATACAGGAGCATGGTTCAGACATTAAAACACTGCAAAATATCTATAGCTTTAGATGTACATATGCAATTCATGTTATCCACACAGTCAGGTCAGTTATTTTGCAATAGCATTCGTAGTCTCATTGCCTAAGAGTACACCGATGTACCTACTTGTCTAAAAACTTTTGGGTATCATTCCTCACATCTTTATTCTGTGACCAGAATTCCAGTAGAGCCTTTTTTTGACTTAAAACTTTCCTGTGTTTTGAAACAGTTAGAAAAGCTGGAATCTCCAACTACTCAGTGAAATGTTATGAATGGGATGTCTCATTTTTAAAACCCTTAGTTATGGAAACACATCTCCTGCGGTTCTCTGATACGGTTGCATCATATTTTGCAGGATATTGGCAGAAAAAAAAATAAAATTAGCTTGAGGCTTCTACTTTCACAAAGAAAATGTACATAATTAGAATACTTAAAGGCAAAAGCATTTACCATGGTTCTAGATATTAGTAGCACACGTTGAGTGAGCTGTGTGCAGATCAAGGCAGAGAAATGCAGCCTTTTATTTGTTTGACGTCGCTGGCACCACCTCCCTGTACAGTGGAGTTTCTAAATAACCCTTAATAAAGAAGGATTTTGAAAAAAAAAAAATCCACTAGCAGCCGTGAGCAGTATTGCCAGTCAGTTTTTCACTCACTGACAAGTGCATGTTCCCAAAATCACAGGAGGGTTTGCCAGAGGGACCTCTGGAGGTGCCCAGACCGAAGCGGGAGTGCTGTCAGTCGTAGGTCAGGCCATGTGGGGTGGTCCAGGTGAGACCTGGGACCCTCTGTGGCTGGAGACCCCTTGCCCCTGTGCTGACTTGTTGCTGAGGGAGGGTCTGAACATCCCAAAGCACAGCGCATGGCTGCGGCACCTCGCTGGGTCGTTCAGCACCACAGAGCTGTGTGTGGCTCCGTTGTCTCTGCAGCTCCCTTCAGGTAGCTGTAGGTTGCTCCTAGGTAGGCCCCAGGCCTCCTCCCTGCCAGACTGAACCAGCCCAGCTTCCTTCATGCTCTTCATCTTCCACACGCCCCAGGCCTTGATGATCCTGACAGCTTCTGGCCCTTCTCCGGTTTCCCCACACGCATCTTCACCTGAACTGAGAGAGGGCGACCCACAACTTTAGGTGGTGTTCCACCTACGGACTGGGCAGTGCTGAACAGAAAGTGACAAAACTTCCCTGTCCACACTCCCCAGATTTAGTTTGGTTTGGCTGAGCGTTTCTCTTAAATTGTTTCAGACTGCTTGTACTGCTCTGTGCCCTCCCAGGCACCACGGATCCTCAAGCACCGTGCAAACTCCTCCTGCATTAAATGGTGACAGAAAAGCCGCTCCTGGTCTCTCCCAGCTCTCCCCAACACCTACCGTTACGTGGACTGAATTTCCTTCAGGAGATGCCTCCCTTCTGTGGATTTTGAAGGGAGCCTAGACGACTCTGTCAGGCAGCTAAAGCTGGAAAAAATTAATCTCCCCCTAAGTGGGGAGATGAAAGGCTTCTATTTGCTTGAGCCATGCTGTTTTAAATGTGGTTAGGAGTTGGCAAGTACTGATAGAAGAAAACACATTGCTCTCCAGGAAGAGCCGTACCACTGGGACTGTCGGGCCCAGCTCGCTATAGCTCGATATGTCTTTTGAGCAGTGTGCAGGACAGCATCTCTCTGCGTATTTCTCTTCCAAACGCCGACCTTTCGCTCTCTTTAATCTGGTGCCCGTGGCCTCACTCAGGCAGTTTCTGCAGCAGACAGACAGGCACACACGCAGTCACGAGATGGATGAGTGTGATGTTCCTGCACCAGTTTACAACCCTGCGATCAACCCCCGTTTATCCTTTTATTAGTCAGGCTTCACACAGGATCCGAGTTATCTATTGTCATGAGTAAAAACTCTTTTCCTAACAGCTGTTTTGGCCGTGAAAAGTGCGTGGTGCTTTGCATCTCTTGTCGTGCTCTAAGTTTTGATGGCTTGTGTGAATTCAAAAAAGGATCTCTTCTCTTCCCGAGCAAGATGAGCTGCTTCCAGTGATACCAGCGAGATTATTAAGCAGTCTGTCACCACCAGCAAGTTTCTGGTACTGTTATCTCCTTGATTTTGCATGCTCATGTGTCCTTCCTTGAGCCATTTTATTGTGCCATCAGGATGCTGCTTCCCTGCTGCTTGCAGAGATGAGGGGACTCTCAGAGGAGTTTGACAATTGCCAGGAGGAATCCCCCACATCAGGCATCTAGATCCTTTTGGCCACCAAGCGTGACTGAATTACGTAACTTATTTACGCCTTTAAGGGCTATTTTCCATCAGGTTTTGTTCTTGTTTTTGGTTTCAGGTTTTTGTTTTGGGGGAAAAAATGTTAAGAAATGTTTATAAACATTTTTCCTCTTATAAAATGAAGCCTGTTTCTAGAGCCAATTTACTACTTCTTCAGCAATACTAGAAATTCAAACAGAGCAGGCATTTGGCAACAACTGGACTCAGAATTGGGATTTAAAAGTGAAATGCAGCTACAAACTTGAAGAGGAGGGAGCTCATCAGGCTGGCTTGAGCTAACCAACAGGCAACAAAATGAAAAGAAACTTCATCTTCACAATCTTTATTTAACTAAGATTATTAGTAACAGAGGTGACAGCTTCTTTAACATTATTATACCGAGTATCTCTTTAATTAAAAGAAACTATGAATAGTTGATGAATCATCAGCTATAGAGATGTCCTGGGATCTGCAGAATGAGAAACATCTTTCCTACAAGCAGTTGTAATGCAATACACATTGCACGGTTTAAAACGCTGCCATCAACTCTGGATTTGGCCCACTGCATCTTGATATTAAAACCTTGCTGTCTCTGATCCGACATTTTAAGAAAAACAAAAGGCAACTTGGACTGGGAGCACCAGCCCCGGCCCGTGTGTGCCAGACCACCGTCCAGCCATCGGCGGCGCAGGAACTTCTCCTGTCCCTGCTGCCAAGACGTACAGAGACCCACCCAAGTCTGAGCTGAAGTCATTGCGGAGCTCCGGGTAAATCGAGGGGATTCAAGGAAAAATGCAGCCTCGCTGCTGGCTGGGAAGAGCGTTTGTTTCCTTGTTGTCTGCTTGCGTTTCCTCCTCTGTCTCCGAGGTTGCCTTGTTTTTTTGGGTTTGACAACGGCACCTGCGTTGATGGGGATTGTTTAAAGGCACGCTTCTGTTCAGCTTTGGCAGCATGTGGAAGGAGGAGGAAACTGTTTGCTGTAGGGAAATCAGAGGAGGCTGCTGTTGGACAGGCCAACAGGGGGAATGGAGGAGAGCACTCTGTGCTAGTGAGATCTGGGTTTCACTGTTAGGTGGAACCTTCAACAGGGCAGAAAGTAACTTGTAGAACTGGGATGCTTTTTAGGCAACTTTAATTGCATCTATTTAATGATGATTTTGACCTAGCATTTATTTGTGTTTGTTTTTTTTTTGACCTAGAATCATTTTGACCAATGACTTTTGACCTAGAATTTAATTCACACTATTACTTTATTCTCTCCTGTTATTGGCCTTGAAAGCTATTCCTGTTTCTGTGCTATTCACTGCTTTCTGTTTTTTTTCTCCTCCCATATACACCACCAGTGACTGTGAGATTTAAGTTGCTGTTGGCCAAGTGTAATTTTATCCCCTCCAACCATATCTGAGTCCAGTACTGTATTTGAATCCAGTGCCTGGCTGCGAAGGACATACATATTCTTTTTAAAGACAGAAACACGTGTCCCGAGATAAATCCCATGCTAGGTGTTCTGCTCAAGAATGCATCTGCTGACAGTCAGTATTTGGGCTAAAGAACTGTTTTTAGAAAAAGCATATTAGAAAAAGTGTTGCTGTTGCTGCAGAACACAAAAAGACAGTAATCTCAAACCAGGGGTGGATTTTGTTCCGCATGATTTAGGATGGAACACAACGTGATCAAATTAATTGCCTTCATTTAAAAAACGTTAAGGTTTTGATGCTACTGGACAGTTGTTTCTGGTTAGGGTTTTAAAGTTCACTTGCTTTCCTGACTAGCTCTATGTGTGGGCACATCTGCTGTATAACAAATGCATCTTCTGCTCTCCAAGGGAATTGTTTTGTCCAATGATTGTTCAATCCCAGAGCGGACTTCAGCAGCTATCCCTACCTCAGTGCTGTCAGTGTTTCTCCACTACTTTTCATGAGTGGGCTGCAGGTTAGTAAAACAGGGAAAGGGTGATGTAGAAGCATAATAATGAGAGACTCTTCCAAATTTGAAACATCCTGGCTGGTTAGAAGATCCCTGTGGTCGTGCCCTCCTGGGTGCAGGAAGGCTGTCACCAGCACTGGGTGAGGGTGGCTGGAGCATGTCTGGAGGGCTCTACAGACCTCCAAGGATGGAGATCTCACCACACAGTGTTTGAATGCTTTGCTGTCCTTTGAACTTACTAGAATGAGAAAGCAGAGCACAGCTGCGTTAGCAAATGGATTTTGAACCCCAGTGTCATGTAGATCCAGCATTTAGAGAAAGCCTTAGAGAAATTTCCTTCTACTCATCCAAATTCTGTTTCATGGAGAATCTGGTCTAGAGACAGATCAGGTTTTACAGTCTGAACCATCTCGTGATACCGTATCCAAGGAGCATGTCCATAAAACCCACGTTGTTTTTGAGCTTTGGTTGGCTCTCTGCTTTATGTGGCTGGGCTGCAAAGGCAGAGCAGCGGAAAAAAGGTGTTTGTTGGTAATAACATAACCCTCTCTAGTTTGCATCACGTGTGTTCGTTTTGGGCAGTAATTCTGGGAATCCAGAATTTGTCTTCAGTAGGAGACCTGAGGTCTCGCGAGCAAATATAGAAACTTTGGGTTAATGTTTTGTCAGAGAAGCAAAGAATCTGGATTATATCCTTTTTGGTTTTCCTGGACCTTATTCACATGCCCTACCTAAATTACATGTTTTTGCAATTACAGATTGCAGTTGCAAAACTAATAGCCTGCAGATGCTATGCAAAAGCAGAGCTCTGCTGCAGTGAATTAGAGAAGGAGGGGAATATCTTTTTATGGGTAGTAGTAATAAAATAATTAATTCCTTTTGGGTCTTACAGCTTTGTAAAATCTACAAAGATAATTGACAGACTCAACTGGGAAATACAGAACTGCATTCCTGTGCTTATACAGCTAACAAGGGCACAAAATGGCAGAGAAACATCGTTTTTGGATAACTTAGAACTAACTTTTTTTTTTTTTTTTAGCGTTATTATGCTGGGTTGATTGAGAGAGCCTTTAGAAGAAAATCTGATCCTTATCAAACATAAGAAGAGCTCTTCAACTAGTATAAGCTGGGATGGTTTTCGTCTTAGAGAAGCACAGAATGGAGTCAGTCATTCATATGCACGTATATTTTCCAGTTAGTCTTGTACACAGACAATTTCCACAAATAACACACAAATTAATCGAAGCATTTTCAAGTCCTAAGAAATCTCCCGATATGATTTTAACCAAAACTGTTTACTTAAACATAGAATTCTGTTCTTCACATCCTCTTACTTTGCGTTTAGGAATTTTTTTTTAATCTGCTGCCAAACCAAAATTACATCATAGCAAATGCATGCATTGTTCTTTACTTTTGGGCCTTGCAAAGCAGTTCTGCAAAAAAGTTTAATTGGCTGGATTTCTGTCCAGTCTGTCCTGTGCCCTCCTTGTTCACAAGGGCTTGTTTTTTTTCTTTCCTATACCTTTTCTAAGAAAAAAAGTCAAAACTGAAAAAAAAAAAAAAAAGTACATTTATGGTAAAAATAGAGCTTCTGCTAACTGTGATTTCCCAGAGTATTTCATATTCACATAGGAATGCTGATAGTATCTCGTGCCTCCTATTTAGGACGTGTTGCAAGTCAAAAGTGAGATTCAAAAAGCTCACACAGAAACGAGGCAGGTTTGTCTTAGAAGCTACAGAAGGACAGATTCGCAGAGGAATGGGAGGGCTGAGAATAGCTGGTCGTTTGGCAGCTGCTGTCACTGTGTTAACCGGATTAAGACAGATATTTCAGCGGGACGTAAGGTCAGCTGGCCTGGCTTCTGGAATTGTGCTATATTCTGATTCCTGCAGGCAGACAGCAATTCTCTCATGGAAGCCACTAGACAGATTCTACTATTAGACTAATAATTATCAGAATATTTCAATGTTATTTTAAAGCATAATTCCCTCTATTTGGTGGTAGAAGTTTAATAAAGGGATTTTAAGCCATGAAAATAGAAAATAGGAACGTTATATATTTTTATTTCCGCCTTTATGTGACGTCTGCTTTACAGCTACCTTTGGTTTACCTAAGCAATACTTTGTATTATATTCTGTTGTGCATCAGAAAGTTGTTGTGTTGATCTTCTCTAACTTTGCAGGAATACTGGGAGATCTCTTTGCATTTTTATTCTTGCTCTCTCAGTTGTAAAATTGGTCTTCTACCTAAAGGGAACTGAGTAGGGTAACAAATGAGAAAAAGGGCGGGCAGCAGATGAAGCTAGTAGTGCACAGGTTCAAACAAAGGAAAGGAAGTGATTCATATAATAGAGGTAGACTTGTGGAATGCCGTGCCGAAATGTAGATGTGAATTTACATGGATTCGAGGTAAGACTGGGATCGTTCATGTAATAGAAATCTATTAAGAGCTACTAAATATGTGCAAGTTGCATCTTTGTTAGGAAGTCTCTAAAGCAGTCACTGAAAACAGCTAGCAGCTGGAAGGCAGGTAGGGGAAAGTGTCATGTATGTACACACCACCTATTTCCAGCTTAGCAAGATGGCTTTCCACAGAGCCAGAGGAGGACAGCATCAGCTCTCGGGCAGTGATTGAATGCCCAGCCCAGGACAGGCAGAAGGAGGAAACTAGGAACAGCTTCAGCAGCAGGAAGGCATAATTAACTTCAAGTCATTGCGAAACCATGTCCTCTGTCTTTATACCTGGAGAGGTTTTTTGTGCTGAAGAAGAGGCATATGTTGACTGCTGTTATGTCTTGGATCTTCTGGAAGTTGAGAGGTACTTGAGAGGTGATCTGAATAAATGTATAAGCGTGAGATACTTGTAGTCCATTTAAAAATCTAAATTAAACCTTAATTTGCCCTCTGCTTTTTAGGTTCCTTTTGGTCTTTAAGGTGACAAGGCATAAATTCAATCCAAAAGGTGAAAGGACAGAACAAAGTAGTAGCTCTTGCTGTAGTAATGTTTGCTGTCTCCCCTTGTTATCTGCAGAGGGGGGACAGTTTGCAGTAGGTCTCCATATCCTTGTTAGTCTCCATAACCTTTTTAGTTCTTAATTCAGAAGACATCTGTGGCCCCTGTTCCTCTTTAACACTGCACAAACGTTTCGTGCTGACCTTCAAGGCAGAGCCCTGCTCCTGGAAGTGCAGCAGTGCTGCCACTGGAAGAGAGTGGAAGAAACTCCTCAAAATGAGACTTGTAATAGGGTAAATTTTCCATTCCCTTGAGGTCTCTGGGATTTTCACAAGGCTCTGGTTCACAGTGAGATGCTTCCCAGTCAGTTTAGTTTTTGCAGCCCAGGCCCTATCACATCTGGCAGTAACACAGCTGATAATAAAAGGCAGTAAAGACTCCTTCATTAAAGGGTTTCTCATGTGGGAACTAAACTGGATAGCCACCCTCTCTTCTGCGGGGATAGTGACCAGAAGGTATTCCAGATCACCGTTAGGTGGTATTTGTAAAGGATTGTCTGGGAATGTCAGAAAAGTGTAACCTTATTCTACAGGGCTTTTTATTGACCGTGGGATTGAGTTATTTCTGGTAAAATGCTTAAACAAAAAGCATATCTCACCACGTCATGGCTGCTTGCAATGAATAAGCTGTATAAACCACCTGCACATAGAAACACTGGGACTGGAACAGCACCGATGTGAACAGGAGCACTGCTGGCAGACATAAAAGCAGAAAAAGAAGCTCCATTCCCACCACTTCTGGGAGCTTTCCTGTTATGGGACAGTTTCTCTATACCCCCACAACCTCCCAGTCTCAGAATAGAATTTAATCACTTCTACATTTTAAGTCTACGATTATGGTGTGGGGGTTGAATTTTCAGTTACAGACTTAATTCTTTAACATACTGCGAAATCAAACTGTTAATAAGTGCTAGCCAAGCTCAATTTAATATATGGAGAGCCAGCACGCTTTCAAATTAAGTGAAATTGTTATTGTTAAACCCAAAGCAGTAGAGCTGCTGTGGCCTCCCAGGGTGAGCTGTCAAGAACCGGTGCGGAGAGGCTGAGACCTTGTGAATTTTTAGCAGGGTTTTTCTGTGGATTCCTTGCAGTCGTTGTCCCATCGTCCACTCGCTCCCATCCACATCGCTGCATGTCGTGTTTTCTGTAAGGATCCATCCATGATGGGCTTGCTTGGGTTTCTAAGCGTTAAGAAACAAAACACAGACACCCCAACTTTAAAAGCAGTGCAGCTTTCACGGTTTGTGGTATAAGGGGCAAATAATGTGGCTACGTGGTTTGTGTAAAGGTTTTAACTGGTTTTCTCTTTTTTTTAAGCTTCTCTCAAAACCATGCCCATGCTTTTCAGATGTGAGGGTCAGACTGCACCAGTAGGATAGCAGTAGTTTTGGAGGCACCCTCCCTTCTACAGTGACCTCCCCATTTAATGTCCTCTGGTATCAAAAGCAACATTGCAGGAACTGCTGGCATTTTTAGGCAGACCACTGCCGCATCCACTGTGGTGTATCCTCAGGACACCATATGGTTGCCATCACCCAAACAAATCAATAGTGAAATTATACAGCCATTTCCTGTACAAATTTGTAAACTTTCTTACACGTCCTCTTCAGTTGTTCTTCGAACAGACAGAGGAAACCAGAAACAGATATGCCAAGGCCTGATTCTCATTTACACCGTGGGCCTCGTTATGTGCTTGGCACTCTCAGGAACTGCTGAGGAAAATGAGATTCAGCCCTTAGGCCATGGGTAGGCTGCAGGAAGTTCCCTTCTAGAACTTACTGGAAAGGAAGCTCGAGAACAGCTTCCTTTCCCAGAGAGGCTTGCCCTCTTTGGGTTAAGGCTGTGTGGAGAACCAGGTTCCAGCTTCTCAGTTAGGGTTTCCCAGTCAGGACGAGCGTGCCAAGGCCTGTAATGGCGCTCGGTGCCGGTTCGATGGCCTACTTAGGAGATCAGGGCGTAAACGTCACATCTCAGGCAACAGCCAGACAGCCTGAAGCAATTATTCTGAAATTTTCAGAAAGTGTGAAGTCTGTGGTAGATGAAAGCAAAGCTCTCCCAGCAACCCCGCTGTCGGCTCAGGGTTTTAAACACTCCAGCTCCTCAAAGGGCTCGTCCAGGGCTGTCTCAGAGGCTGCACGTAGCTTTTTGGGCCTGTGGAAGCACATTTTAATCTCACAGGCTTTGTGTGGCCAAAACATAGCTCAAAAGAAGTTCCAGTCTCATCTCATTGACCTGAAATCCCTGCAGATGTCAGAACAAAATATGAAAGATGATACATGGATTTCATGCACGGCTTTTGTGGTGAAATAAACACTTGGTTTGTATCTGCTTCATCTTGAGATCACTAGGTGTGGCTGGATAGTTGATAGATAAGCTTTTAAGCTGTCAGGACATGCTGGGCAGTAATAAAAGTAGCATGATTAAAGAAAAATGGTACCCTCAGCAGCTTTGGGGAACCGCCAGCACTTGAGTCGGATGTGGGAAGCTCTGCAGTCCGCATGGGCAGTAGTTGTAACACGGTCTGAGAATCGCCGCTGTGAAGCTTCAGGCTGGAAGAGATTGAGGCAGGATTCCCTGGGAGACCTGTTAGTCATAAACAGATGAACAAATGCCCAGCTACAGTGTTTGTTTACTGTCAAAAATCTTCTAAAGCTGTCTGGACAGAGTACCCTTTGGCATGCCGAGGCGCCTGGCTTTGTTTGCCCTCTCCGCTTTGGCAGTGGCTTTGTCAGTTGCAATAATCGAGCACATTGCTCGTTTCCAAGGCAGTGGTAAAGATCAAACCTCCTCATCCAGGCAAGTTACGAGAACAGCACTTTAAGGTTTTCCTTTGGTATTTTAGGCCAGTCTCTGTGGAGCTTTTATTCCTGTAAAGTAACAAATGTCACTTGTTTTTGAAAACAATGTCATTAGTTCATTGGAGATGGATCTCTAACGGGCTGGGCTCATCTGAACATCTTAGCAAAGTCTTCTAGCAAAGAAGAGAGATGCAAAGATAAGGCCTGTCTTACAGGAGAGGGGTCACGGCTTCCACGTGGAGCACATCTACACTTTGCAGGTTCTGTGTCCAAAACCAGCAGGGAAAGGTCAGAGAACCAATGCTTATACAGGCAGACGTGCTAAAAACACCGTAATAAAGCACATGGGAATCAAGTTGTGTTCAGATTTTTGGGGTAGGTGATGCTTTTGTGCAGGATACTTGAAAAAGCTTTTGAAAAACACTTACCCATACCTAAGCACATCAGCTAAGAAGGTAAGATAACTCTTGGGGAGTTGATTTAACAATAAAATAACATCGAGGTAGCAGGAAACACAGCTCATACTGGGAGTGCAGAGCCTTGGTGATTGGGAAATCTGTTCCTTTGTGTCCCGTGCCACTCGGGTACTCCACAAATGCATGTACCTCTACTCTAAATGTTTCCCACAGCACCGATATTATTTTCCTACATCACAGGCAGGCTGCAAGCATTAATTCATGGTTGTTTCTTTCAGACAAACAGAAATGGGGGAGGAACTCCATAGATTGCCTGTAATTATGTGGCATACAGCTCCCCTGGGAAACGCTTGCTGCTGCGTGCAGCATTGCTGATGGAACATGCATTGCAAAACCCAACCCTAGCACTATTGCCAGTTCTTTACATTTGAAAGCCAAGAGTCCAGCTTTGGAAACGATGATAGCTTAGAAAAAATAAATTAAAAGGTCTTTGGATTAGCATGTTCTTCCTGCATTTAATGAAACTTCCTAGTATGCAGTGACGATGTTTACTCTGTGTTGTGTAACTGTGAGAGTTAGAGATGATTTTTTTTAATGAAGGCTAAGATGCCTGCAAATTGTCATGCACTTCTAGGTAGTAGGTACTTTGAGAAACAAACCACCCATATTACAACTCAGGCTGAAGCTGCAGGCAGGAACAGCCAGTTTGGGAATATTCTAGCACAGTGGATGAAGCTTTCTTTTGCCAGTTGACTGTAGGGTTAAAGATACATGAGGCTCCAAAGCTAAATCCCTGTTAGAGCTTTGACAACATTGATCATATGGAAGAAGCCTTAAAATCTCTATTGCGGTTCCATGTGTTGTTGAGTCCAGAAGCAGATCAGCAGACACTGAAATAGCCAGAAAAGCAAAAAGATTCAGTGAGGATATTCATTTTATAGGGGTACCTAACTTCTTAATGTTTGCAACTCTGGTTAATTATATCCTAATTATATAGTGCCCTCAATGCTTTGTGGTTGCAAGGACTTAATAAATGTGATTGTTATCAGAAGTTTAACAAATAACTTCAGACTTTACCCCCAGGAAAAAAATGTGTTTCTGTATCCCAGCTTAATAAATTAAGGTAATGCATTTGTGGCTGGATTTTTATTATCCATATCTGTATCTGTACATCTCATCTGGCTTCAATATCACCGAACTGTAGAGATGATCAAAAGCAAAATGAGAATGCTGAAGCTTGGGGCTCACTTGAAATATTGTCTTTCCAGGCTGATATTTTTCCAGTCATTATGCCAGCACTTTCAGGTCTGCGTCGTCTATTTAAATTGTCATCTCATCTAAGTGCAAATCTTGGCGCAAGCCAAAGCCATCTGTTGTTGGGTAATAGCTGTGATTTATTTTGCCTCTGGTTGATGTTCATGCTCATGGGCCAGATGCTGACTTGTAGGATTTGCTTTTATTCATTTTCAGTTTTATGCCATGTGTTAATATCACAAACGGTGTTTTAATTTTAGATATTTTTGCCTAGTGTTTAAAATTAGGGATGAGTAATAGCGTCACATTCCCCTGGATGCACGTGGGATGGCACATGGGATGCTATTCAGCTTACTTTGAATAAGATAGGACAGGACAAAATGTTTTACATGTTAGAAATGCATTTGCACTATGTTTCCAAATGTCTCATTTCTTTCTAATCACTTTACACTCATTTATGTTGCATACAAATAATTAGGCATTATTTTCTGTAAAACTTGTGGACTATTTGAAGTCTTCTGGACTCAAGAAAATGTTGTGGGTAGCCAAACTGTAGGCAAAGTATTTATGATATCCTGCATTGTACCTTGCAAGTTAGGACCGGCTGTCAGAGGGACAGTCCTGCTTACTAAAGATAAAGGTGATAGGGAGCTGGATCAATTTTCTTAACTCCAGGTTAAAAAAGAACTAAAAACCTGTCCAGCTCTTTGTAGTAGAGAGGGGCTGTGTTCAACTTCCAGACGATCTGTGCATTTTGGACTTCAGCTCCTGCTAGTAGCTTCGACGTAGCACTGACTGGGTTTTTCTCTGTGTGTCTTCTCCAAAGTTGGTGTTGAAACCCTGAGTTGTGCAGCAACTCCAAAGCGTGTTTGGATACACAAATGTGAGTGGAAATGACTTCATTGTCTCACTGTGTGCTAGGGGAGCAGAAGTCCTTCACACGCTGTTCAAACCGTACCAGTAAGCGTGGTGTAGCAGGTGAGTTGGTAATGCCCTGTGCTGCCTAATTCCAGGAGGCATTTCAGAACCTGGAAGCTAAGGGCAAATAGCTCAGGTGTGGGCCACTCAGCTGAGCCACCTGCACAACTCAGGGTACGAAATGGGGTGACCTTGTTCCCCCCGACTGCTGCCACAGGATCGCACCAGCCCTGCAAAAGGGGCTTGAGCCCGTTCAGTTGCCCGATCAGCAAAAACCAGCTCGATCATTTGGTCATCCTGTTTCACGAACTATGAGAAAGGAGAGCAGGTAGTGGTTATCTGCTGGGTTTCTTGGTTGTAGCTTTTGAAAAATAATTCACAGAAGTGTACAATTAGTTGAGATTACATCTATTCCTGGTATTAAAAACATGGATTCTAGCTGCGGCAGAACTAAGAAAGCTGAATTTTACACCTCATTTTCAGGGCAATGTTCTGAGTAAAGTATTGTTTTCTAGCGGATGTGACCGTCACGACTGGTAAATTGTTTGGCACCACACCAAAGGCTTTTTTCCATTAGATTTATAGCCACTCTTCTGGTGGTCATAGGCTTGTTAGGTTGTCCCTTCACCTTTTCAGTGGAAGAAGACAGAAGCCCAGTTCCCTCTGCCTCTCCATACAGGTTTGTGGGCTCTGGACCTCTCACCAGCTGGGTAGCCTCAGTGGGATTATCAAAACTTTTCTACCTAGGCTTTCAAACTGCTGCTGTGCACTGGAAGATTGGTTTAAAAGGTCTGCCAAGAAGGTAATGATGTAGGAGGAAAATTAGGAGTTCTCCTCATTTTGTTGCTATCTAGTCATTTGGTAACTTTGCCATGACATCGCTGTTTATTTCTGTAGAGTGGCTCTGATTGTAAAGCCTGTGTGTTGCTTCTTAATGGATTTTATACAGACAGTAAATGAAGGTGCCATTAGAAACAAAAGCAAGCCGTGTCAATTAATTTACTGATTTTGAGATATGTTAGCAGAAAATAGTAGCAACTTCTAATAATTCCTCTGTACAGTTCTTGTTTTTTGCCAGGTAATAGTATTATAGACTCTCAGAAGCATTAAAAAATAAATAAAAAAGACAAGGACGACCATTTTTAATATAAAAATATAAAATAGTCCTCAGATCATGACTTTGTCACAAACTGCACTTCTGATGGGCATCTGACCTTCAGGCTGTTCCCTTGAGATGTGGGCCTCATCGAATTTCAGAGCAGTTTTTCAGGGAAAAAACTTAAGTTCGTTGAAAAAAAGTTCGTTGTCTTACTGAATGTTGTCTTAATCTCAGTGGTTCAGGAATGAGATGGGAATTACACATGTAGCCTGAGAACTGTGCTGGAGTGGCTTTATAATTTTGGTACCAAGATGGTTTTAATTATATTCATTTATTGAAGTTGTGTTTTTTTTTTCTTGTCGTCAGTCTTTTTTTTTTTTTTTTTTTTTTGTGGGGAAAAGCAGTGATATTTCTGCAATATCTACAGAATATCTTGAGATATTTAACACCTAACTCTGTGTGTAACTCAGTACCCTGAATTTTAGACATAATAATTGAGCGATTTGATACTAAAATGGGAAAAATATTCTCCTGAAATTAAGGAATTAACAAGTGTGTCCTGAAGGAAGTATAATTCAGGCTACCAAAACCTTATCCAGAAGCATAAGGCGTTTGTGTGCCTGCTCTTAGCCTTACCCAGGGAGCTGAAGAGCTGCTTGTAAGGTGTCTGAGTGCCGCTTTCCTAAAATACCTTGGGAGTTTTACAATTGGGAAAGCACGAAATAAGATCAAAGTTCCAAGCTTCCTTCTGCTTTTTACCCATGTGAGATAGATGCCTGGATCTTGAGGAGTGAAAGGCAGATGTTCCAGGTCTGTTTTTCTGGCAGTTGCAAAAATTTCTTAAGGAGTTTGTCTCCATGTGTTCGACGTGATGGCACCTGCTGGCCTGGTTCTTCTCAGTGACACGGGGTGAATTCGGAGCTGTTGGGGCTGCGAGGGACAAACACGTGGGAAAATAAACCCTTGAATTCATTCTTTGGAGCCTGGGAAAGGCTCTCTTTTCCCAGATGACAGGCTGAGTGATACGAGCTCAGCAACAGCTAGCAAGAGAACTGAGGAAAGGCGGCATTTTTCCTGGCAGGTCAGGTCCACGTCTGGAGCTTCTCCTGCAGACACAGCTGCTGCTGCTGAGAACCCGGGATGGTTTGAACCCTCCTGTCCTACGGCAGCGCCTAGCCACCTCCCAGCTGAAATAAACTCCTAAGGCATAGCTCTGCCATCGGACAGCCTTGGTAGGTTTTGTCAGCAGAGCCCGTATTTCACAGCCCATCACAGCCCTAACTGATAGAGCCCTGCTGCAAGAGGCATGTGGCATGAGCTTGCCATAGATACAGCAAGACGATATTTATATAGAAAGCAGACAGCACTGCCAGTAAAGGCTCCAGTTCAGCAAAGCCCTTAACCACATGTTTAAATATCATTGAAGTCAAGTTCAATTACTTTAATCATATACATAAGTACGCTGTTGAACTAGGGCCTAATAGGAGTTTCCATCTCTCTCCACATGATCAAGGCCTTTTCATATTCTGCTGCATGCGATAGGGATTTCTCCTTGGTTGCACAGCGTGAGCAACTGCTGTGACTTTTGGAAGACTCTCTCAACAATTTGAAATTGCTAAGCTGTCATAAATACTTTTATGTGGAATGCCTGTAACACAGAATGGAAAGGAATTTTCCCAGCTCTGTGCTTCCAGGGTAGATTTAACACATCTTTTCCCCTGTTTTTCAGGACCACCTGTTATTGCCAGCCACCACACACAACAAGACCAGAAGACCAAAGATGTCTATAGTGTTGCCAGCTGTAAACATCAATGGTAAGTGCAAAACATGAAAGAGACTGATAGGAGAATAATTTCAAAGAGATGCCTGACTTGTGTATGGAAACCAAGCTTAGACTAAGCGGCCGCTGTTACAGCTTTGGAAAAGATGTCAAACTGGCACTTGACTAAGTTCTCCCTGGAAAAGGGATACTGGCACATCATCCATGCCTGGCATCCCAGACTGTCACAAGAGGCCTCGTGCATAGAAAACAGAGAAAACAGCTTTGTACTAAAGGCACAGGATTATTAGTGAAAAGAAATGATCTTGGCCTCCGTTTTAGTCCCACGTGAGAGATATGACTTGAACTGTACAAATATGCCATTAATTCATGTGATGAGGAGCTGACAAGTTAAGACAGTGTCACTGTCACAGTCATCAAATGCAGCAGGAACCTTGTGACAGTACAAACTTTGCTTACTGAGTATCTATACACTGCAATGCCTTTGTAATACATGCTTTACAGTACAAGTGAATCATAAACCCAAATGTTTTTGTTAAATTCAAGCGTGCCAAAAACATTGATGACATAAATTTCCATAAACAAACAAACACATCAGTTCGGGCTTGCAACATCTTAATAATTATGTTTTCCCATGCACTACAGTATGGTAAGTCTAGAGTGATAATATATAACCGGCTGTCTTAGGGAAATTTTTATTAGATGTATCAGAATTATTTTTGGCATTCCTCAGTCTGAAACTCCCTTTTCATGTCTGTTACAAAAATCCTTTTCTGGCTGAGCTGAATTATCACATGCAAATGTGAACTTTATCACTTGGAGAATAAACCCGATTTCTAATTTACAAAGTATTTATTCTTAAAATGTTATTGAGTCTGAAGTGGGATAGCTGTTCAGTTATTGGAGTAAATATAATTTGGAAAATGCATGTCAGAGTCCAGTGATAAATCGTACCCTTTATTAAGAATGAAACATTGTGAAATTACAGTTACTGGAGTTTTTTGGGATTTTTCTTCAGAACGTCGGTATAATCCAGGAAATAAAAAATGTCCTGGGACTTCGTAGAGGTGTTGAAATGGATCAGACACGAGGACAGCAATTACGTGAACAATGGCATCAAACACTGCTTCCTCTGTGACACTCGGCCAGGTGTTAGGAAGAAAATTACAAGATACATAAGAGGCAGTGGGTACCTTGGCATAATGTTTAATGTGATAATTAGTAGATTGCTGATAGGAGACTATTCCCTAAAAACTTCTGCCTGGAGACGAACCTGTTCCTCTCCTTTGAGAACATTGCTCCTCCACCCTGTCCTGCCTCTGTGGGGACTGAGTGTGTCCTGAAGAGGCATCTGGAAGTTTGCTGACAGCGAAGCTTTTCTCCAAGCTGTCTGCTCTGCTTTTAAGCCCACCTTAATTCTTTGTCCACCTGCAGAGAATTGGCTGCTGGAAAAGGCTGGGTCTCCCTGCGCGGAACTGTCAAAGCTTTGAGTGAAAGAACTCCTGCCTTTCCTCATGCCTCAGACAGGTCTTTGTGGAAGAAGGGAAACCCTTTTCACTGCCACTGGCAGAGGAGCTGAAGGGAGTACAAGTAGAATGGCCTTTGCTTTGAATCTTTTTCACAGCTACTTCACTTGATTTCTTCGACAGGATCTTAATTTTATCTGAGTACTAACATTTACCCCTAACACTTTACAAACATGAAACAGCTTTACAGTTCATTAGAGGACTTTTTGAACAACTTGGACGGTCTTTTACCAGCAGGGCTGTCATCCTTTTCTGATTGTGTTTTGATCTCTTGAGTGCCCTCTGAGCTCTGCTGGAGACTCTTGAGCTCACTGAGCAGTTCCCAGCAGCAGCAATGGGGAGAGAACAAGTGCGGGCAGAGATTGGGAAATGAAACGAGTTGTCACTCACTGTCTTGTGTGACTCGACGTGGAGGTTAGTGACATAGCTCTGCAAGGTTTGTTTTGACTCTTTTTCACCCGTGTACAAAACAGAATTTGGTTTGTAGTTTGAAAAGTTTTTCGTAATTCTTCTCAGGGGAAAACTTGATGCAAGTCCAGCAGCACTAGTGCTTTTCAGCTGATGGCAGATCTCGAAAGAAAACTTTCTAGTAGACGTGTGTGTGTGTGTGCGTTCAGTACAATGGAAGTTGTAGCTGGAATATTTAAGAGAATATTGTACAAAGCAATAACAGTTATTTATTTTCAAGGCAAAAACTTGGTAAAAACGATTCAGAGTTTTATGTGGTTAAAGGTGGCCGTTGCCTTTTAAATACACCCTATGTGCTCTGTCTCTTGTTCAGCCTGAATTGCCCAATGCCTCTCTGCGAGCACCAGTAGCCAGCACAGCCTCCACTGAGGGCGTGTGTGCCGGTGCCTGAAAGTGTGTTAACTCTGAAATATATTTAAGTATTAAGGTGTTGCTTTTCTTTTTCTTTTTCTTTTTTTTTTTTTTTTTAGTAGACAACAACTGTGTTGGTGCATGTTAATCCCTCCTCTCTCACCGATTGGTTTCTCCCCACCCTGTTCCAGCCTCCCTTCCATGCTCACCAGGCCACTCCTGCAATTCACAGCCAGTGCTTGCTATCAGCTTCTGCGTTGCTGCCTCCCCAGCTGCTCTCATTGTGCTTTACCCTTGTCCCACTTCCCTGCTGGCTGCTATCACTCAGCCCAACTCTCCCCTCGGTCCCTGCAGCCAGCTGAGCCCACGTCTTGACCTCCCTCTGCCCAACGACGAAGCCCCAGCATTTCTGGACACAAGTAGTAGTCAAAAACAATCTTTCTGATGGGACCTAAGTAACCCGGGCTTGATAAGCCTGGAGGGAAAAAAAGCAGAGTTGTGTAGCCCTAGTCCCACCGTGCGTGGTTCTGGGAGTACCACTGGTATGACTTTGCTGAGAAGTTATTCCAAGAAGAAATATCTGACAGTTTCTCATGGGAATGAAAGCCAACTGCAATTTACAGTTAAACTTCAGCTTTTGTTTTTGAGCAAGTCATGTTTGTTATGCTGGATTGCAGCTATTATTTTAGAAATCTAACTATGCACTTGAGACCAGTTAAGTCTCCAGTAGATTTCATTCCTAAATTTGCTTTTATTGTAATTCAGAGTCGTGTTGGCTCATTACACCAGTTCCAAATTGACGTATAGGCGGTGCCTTGCTTGAAGTTTAACTGAAAACATTTGCCATTAGTCTTGTATTTATTTAACTGCTGTAAAAAATGCAGTGGGTTATAACATGGGTCTTTGGATCAAAATAACCTATAGAGAGCAGCACAGCTGAGCCACTCTTCCGACCCCAAGCACGGGCCTTTTGTCTCTGCAGGACGTCCGCAGCTCTGCAGCGCAGCGCACACTACCAGTAGTCCTCTCCATGCAGCGTGCAAAAGAGAGAACATCTGTACAGCCACTCCTTGTAGGAGACAGCAGTCAGAATTCAGCTGAAGAAGACACTTTGGTTAATGTATTTTTCCCCAGGCAAACGCTGGTGTTGCAGATGTTGGAAGAAGCAGAGCTAGTGCCTTGGACTTTCTGCTAGTTACAAGCACAAGTGTTGTTAGTGCCAGCATCAGGCCATTTACCACGTGGAAACCAACCAGCTGAGTACTAAGCTGCAGGTTTCCTGTTGATTTCACGTAAGGGCTAATGTACGGTCTTCACATCGTGCAGATTTGGGATCCTTCGTGGTCTGGAGGTGAAGGCTGCACATCCTCTTCCTAGAACCCCCTGGATATCCTGTACTATGTCAACGTGTCCTTTGGCATTAGTCTCTCCCCTTCCCCTTGCTCCCAATACATAAGTGTAGAAGTCAGGGCCAGCGGTTGTTTACATGGAGGCTGATTCATGGGGATCAGTTCAGCTGCTGGTACGTGGAATAAGTTACCAGAGTTGGTTACTGAGTCCTGAGTATCCGTCGATCCAAGAGAGAGCTGCTGCAAGGAGAGCATTAACAGCAAGGCTGTTGAAAGCAGGGGAGTTTATCAGTTGCCTAGCAATAAGCAAGTACATGTCCAGCCAGCAGACAAGTTCCTCACCTTATTTTCTGAGAACTGACAGCCATGAGCAGAGTTTTTTGAATTTTCTGCAGATATTCTGGATAGGTCCGAGGTCTGATGTCACACAATGGGACTTGTCTTCAGCCTGCCTTTGTTATACTTGTTTGTGTGCCTGATCTTCTGTAATGTGTGTGTTCCTGGATGGAGTTAGCCTAAGAGCTGCTTTTTGTGATGAAGCACAACAGCCAAAGAGGCTCTTAGAGGTAAAAATCTACCGAGCGGAATGGAGAGCTTTGCAAAGTCCATATGCTCGGTTGCGTTGGCCAGCTCCTGCTCGCAGCTATTTCCCTCGGCCTTCCTTTCCAGCAATTCTCACCCTACTGATGTAACAGACTTCAAAAGTGCTCTGAAATAATCCACGTTTCAATTAAAATGGCTAATAACAAATACAGTGGGAAGGCTTTTTGATCAAAACCAGAGAGCTTGCTGCCATCAAGTAGCACGGATATTTGCACGCAGCTACAAAGGACGCTCTTTCAACTGACAGCCACGTGCAACAGCCCCTTGCAGATGTCCAAGGCTGGTAGCAAACTCTGTGAAAAATCCATAAGGCAAACAGAACCCACACAGGCTGAGAAGGAAGATAAAAAACAAAATCGAGTTGGGAAATGGCAATGTTCTATAAGTTCTCATGTCTCGGGGTTAAAAAAATAGTCTCCAACTTCCTCTGCCTTCAGGGTCAAGCAAACAAAAGATGTCATTTCCCTCTTGCAGGAGAAGGAGCAGAATTCCCAGTCACTGAGCAAGGAAGGTCTAAAACAATACATTTACGGGTGGCTGACTTTCCTTTGCTGCTTCACAGTTCAGGTAGCCTTCTGTCTCTAGGTGTTGTCAGTTCCTTCTTCGTGCTTAGCAGCCAGATGTTAATCCCTGTGGCTCCCTCTCATGGTTGCTGTGCTTGGCCCCAGACTGGGAAGCTCGTGCCAGGCTAGTAGGTACAGAGAGAGGGCTCATCTCTGGGCTGCACAAGCATGATCTGCAGAGAGCTTTCCCTTGCTGAATCTGCTTTTATGGCTGGATTTAGCAGAAAGCACTGAGAAATCAGCATAGCCTTATAAGCTATAGTGTATGGGAAGAGGGTCTGGAAGTTGTGCAGGCAGGATTACAATCTATGAGACGAAGGTAGGGTGACTGCTAGCGTTTTTTTCAGAAGGTCACTGAGAATCCTATAAAGCAGCAAGGCTTCTCAGTCAGGATATAGAATAGTGTATCTGAACATGTCTCCGTGCTGTAAGTCTACAAACCATTTTCAAAATTTGTCCATTTGAGGAGCACAAGGAGTTTGGTGAAGCCAGACCAGGACAAACACAAGCCGAAGCTCGCTCTTGGCTAGGACTCTCTGCAGCAGCTGATTTTGGTGCCTGGACTGTGACATGGAGAGTCTGCTGTGCTGGTGTGCAGTCAGACAAGCAGCGTGTTGGGTTACCGTGGTCCTGCTGTAGTAGCGGCGGTTTGCTGGTGTCACAGATGTGCTTCACCCCTTGAGCTCATCTGAAATTCTGCTCCAGAGGTCAGGGCCGAAAGCTTGGCAGGACAGGCTTTGTCAAGGAACTCTAACCACAGCTTTTAGTCAGATTGTAAGATGTTGCTGTTCTCACTGCTTTTCTCTTTTCAAAGTGATGTGAAATTGCTGCTTACCAGAGCAGAATAACCCCCCTCATCTTCCCTGTTTCCATGAACATAAAACTGATCACTGCCTAGATTCAGCTTGAATCACAAGTTTTTGCTAAGTTTTGTTCTTTGAGAGATTTTGCAGTCCCCACCACTTTTCTGCTAATGCGCGTTGTCCTTGACAGGAAGGAGAAGATTAAATTAGTCAAAGAAGTATGACAGAAATCATTCAAATATTCTGCATGCAGAAGAAAAGGAATCCGTGTCATTTGAGTTCATGTTTAGTTAGTTAGACAGGAAACGATCAAGAAATGAAATCATAAAGGCTTATTCCCCTGTGACTTTTCATAATGGTCTGTTTACCTAAACTGCTAAATAAGTAACCTATTTTTAAGTATTCAAAAGAACAGGAAGATGAGTTCAGAGGATCTTCTGTGTCTTTTTGCCCCTTCGTTAACGGGAAAATCTCTTGAGTTTTGTGTGATATAGCTGGCTAAGGCCCCAGTGTGACTGGTCTTCCCTGCACAGACAGGATAAATGCTACAGATGGCATTTTCTTGGGAACATGTTGTCCAAGAAGTGGTAAAGAATGAGTCACAAATTAATTGGGCTTCAGATTTACTATTTCAAGTGCCAGCGTAGAGTTCCTACACCAGATTGTTTTTCCATATAAAAGCCATGCTATATAAAATTCACAGCGTGGAAGAAAAAAGGAACCCATGCCATGAGCTGCCGGTACGGAGCCGCAGGAGCCAGGTTGAGTTTGGAGCTGAGCTGCAGAGAGCCTATCTCCTAGATACCCATTAAAGCTGGATGCTGATTCTGCCGTGTAGGTAACGCTCACCCACCAAGCTTCACAGTCAGCACCGTGCCGAGAGCTGTGCTGCAAAGCAAAAAAGGAAATTTCAATCCTGGTCAGTGAGATTGCACTCTCCGTCTCAGCTGGTTTGAGCTGTGTTTGTGCGGCACGTCGTAACTCCAGCTGATCTGCCCTAATACATTTTCAAGTGTTGTAAATTGAAGATTACATAATTCCTCGTCGTGTTAATTTAGAGGTGGCAAATACAGTTTTATGTTTGTGATACATAGGCCGGCCCTGGTTACTGGTAGCTCTTTATTTCTGCCATGATCTGAAACATAATTATACGTAATGAGCTCACCCTGTAAAAACATAAAGAGCTGAAACGGGGCTGGTAGATGAGGTCCACATTTATGAGTTCTGTCTTGAGAACATCACTGGGGTAAACCTAGAGATCAGTAAAAACACAGCAGTCCAAGACAGTCTTTTCTGTGTTTTGATTGCAGTCTCTTAGGAGACTGCAGCCAGCTGGGCCAGCAGGACTCTGCCTTGTTCTCTTACCCCAGTCCCAGTCTTCCACACTGCAGCTTTCCTAGCCCACTTCATCCGGTCGCCGTACCTCTAGCACTTGGTGCTGGCCTCCTGGTGTGAGCCAACGTCAGCGTTGCTGCAGGAAAGCATTTGAAAAATACCTCCTGAGCACCTGAAGGAGTTTTGCAATTTCAGTCATGTTTTAGCGCTTGTGTCTTAAAGCTGGACATCTCCTGCTGATGTAGCTGCAAGGCAGAAGTCTTTGAAGCAGACTTAGCATTTTTATTAGTGTGCATTGTTCAGGGAGGCACTCGGCAGCACGTGTGCAATTCGTATTTATTTTTAATTAACTGGCAAATCTATTGTAGCAGAGAAGTTCCCGTGGAGGAAAGTGCTTGCCCCATGCAGACAGAAGCTTCGAGGAGGTGGTATTAAAAACACGCTTCTACAAGCAAGGGCTGATCACAGTATCTAAATAAATGAGGTAATTTTATGTATCCAAGTGAGACAGGTGGAAAATTCAGCTCATTATCTGGATAACATCCAACCTGTAAAGACATTTGAACTGGGAGTGCGTACAGGCTCTCACCAGCCTTCACTCTTAAATCAGGGAGACACTTTAACACCAGGGTACAGATGACACTGGGTGACAGAAAAGGTCCGTGTCAGTGAACAAGTGATGGCTGCCTCCTGGAAAAGCAAATGAAGTCGACTAATTAAGTTAATTTTATCAGTAAGTGCCTGCAAATTGAAATGGTGAAGTAGATACTACAGTACGACTTCAGAGGTTAAGGGCTACGTAAGAATGGGAAAACATTAAAGGAAAACAATAGGGTAAAATGCTGGCGAGTGGTCTGGAGAATGATTAAAGACAGTGCAAAAGGACCTTTAAAAGGACCCTAGAAAATCCAGCAGGCTTAAATAATACATTAAAGTAGATTCTTAGAAGTAAGAAGAGCTCTCTTGAACAATAGACACTGTGACCAAATGAGGGAATTAGGAAAAGCACACGATTTCTGGCAGACTTAGCATCAAGCCGTAAGAAGCCCAGCCAAAAATGATACTGAGGAACAACTCGCTTAAGGCATAAAAAAAGAATAAAAACAACTTTTCAGAGGAAGCCTGCCAGGGAATCTGTAGTGCCTGCAGAGGACCAAGGTGTAAAAGAGCACTTGAAGCATTCTTGTGTCTGAGGATATATAAACATGGGGATGGCAAGTGACAAGTGGCATCAGGAACTGTTAACAATCAGGTCTCACATTAGCACGGGTTGGCTGAACCTGTTGGAGCTGAGCACGCGTGGGTACCTTGGGCTGGGAAGGGAGAGCAGAGCTCCTGCAGAGCCAAGGGTGCTCTGCTGGGGGCCTCAGCGGCAGCGATTTCGAGGATAAGGCAGCCTCCTCGGTGCAATAACAGGTTTGGTTTTTGAGAAAACTTGTGAAATGGTAGCTCTGCAGACACTCTGCAAAGAAAGTGAGGTTTTGTGAGGGAAGGGGAAGGCTGGCGTGTAGGTTAGCGTCTCCCTAAGAGCTGTAAGTGAAAGGTGGAAGCAGCTGGCCTGGCTTCGTGTGCCAGGGGTGCCAACAGCCGGGGCTCACTGCAGCGCAGCTCCTCAGAGGGTGGAAGGTCTCAGAAGAGAGTGGGACTCGTTTCAGCAGGTGTGAAAAAAATGAAAAAAAAAACAACAAAACAACACGAAAACATGGAAAGAGTGTTCCTGCCCAAACCTACAGTGCTGGGTTCTGCCCGAGCTGTTCCTGCTCACTGGGGACCATTCCCTGAAGCTCCAGCTTAGCCAAGGAAGAAGAGCAGTGTAACTTATCACTGCTGAATTGGAAAGAGATGGCTGAGAGAAGAGCCAGAACAGAACCTAAAGAACCATGAATGCCGTGGGTCAGGTGGCGAGGAAGCAGCAATTTGCTCTTTATTCTACCCCAAAATCACGTACTTGCCCTGACCTGGTGCCCATGCCTCTCGGTCCCGTCCTGCTGCGCTCGGAGCAGCCCCCTGCTTGCTGCCCCCGACAAGCTCCCAGCCCTTGTTCGTGAACAAAGCCTGCGGAGGAATTCCTTTTTAGGCTACTCTGCTGTGTACAGCTATTTGTCTTGTGCGTGGGTCTGTCTGGTTTTGCAGACTCTGCAGATTTGTTTACACGTGGTGCCTCCCGAGCAGCCATGGGATGGTTCTGCCGAGCGGAGTTGCTCTCCCCAGCCTCTTTCCTTTCTTGTGCTCCCAAGAGAGCTTTCTGTGAAGGAAAACTCCTCTGTGCCTTGCCTTTGTTTTCTTCTTTTTTTTTTTTTTCCCTTTTCCCTCCTTCTTTGCAGTTAGCATTGCCTAAGCGGGCTGGGTTTCAAATCTGGCCATCCTGCCAGCAAGAGGCATGCCCACAGCCAGTGCTGTCACCAGTGTCTCTGTATTGCCAAGAAATGCTCTACCTGAGGGAGCTTTAAATGCTGTGCCTGCGAGGATCAGCACCACTGATTCTCATCTCTTCTTGAGAGGCCCTCGGCTCCCTGCCCAAACCAACGGCAAGCCCAATTTACCCAAACTGGGCCCTCTCTGGCCATGCCCAGCATCCTCTTGCAGAGGCAACAGCGATGCTGCAGCATGAAAGATGTGACAGGGAGGTAGGAGACCAGCTGGGAGGGGTTTCCATGGGAAGACCTGCAGAGCAGAAACACCCAGGATCTCATCTAACCCACCCCAGGGTCTGGGGGCAGCAGGGTCCACAGAGACAAGGCTCTTGCGACTGGTTTGCTTGGAAATAGTTGGAGGCAGAAAGTTGATTTAAGAAAAAAAAAAAAAATGACTTGGGTCACAATCTAACTTTCTCCCTTGCCTCAAGTAATCCCGTGTAACAAGCAAATCTGTAAATATTTTAGAAACCCTGCTGCGTTGTTGCAATGAGTGTATTTTTAGTCTCGGTAGCTTTTACAGCAACGCTGCTGCATTTCGATACTTATTTGGTAGTGCACACCAAGCCTTCAGACGGAAACGTTGTCCAGATGTGGCGGACAGTCGGCACCGCTCCATGGAGGGGATGGAAGGTCGCAGCAGTGACGGGGCGGAGAAAGCCCCCTGAAGATTGTTTGGGGACAGCTGAAGCACTTCAGCAGCCCAGCCCCGGAGCTGCATGCAGCTGGTGCCCTTCTCTTTGGCTTTCTCAGCTCTGCACTGCCCTAAAATAATCTCTGTTTCGGGCCGGGACAGGTTGCAGTGTGAATTGTTTTGGTGGTTTGGTGCTAAATCATTCTTCAAGCCAAACTTCATCGTTGTCAGCGTCGCACAGCTAGCGCAAAGCAACCACCAACACCTCTGATGGCTGTGTGAAGGCTGGCTGGGTTCCTGCTGCTGTGATAGATGGGACTGCTGAAGGGGCTGGAGGTGCAAATTAACACCGACACGGACCCTGTGGGGAATCTGATGTGGCAAAGCGAGCCCTCTTGTTAGAAGGAAACGTGGAAAACACAAAGGGTGGGAGCGTGTGTGCAGCAAAGGTGCCTTTAAAAGAGTTGGTGGTTGTGTGATACCTTATGGAGAGAGGCTTCCATGGCGTTTGGCATCAAATAAAGGAGTTGTGTGGGTCCTGGGGCTGACTGAAAAGCTCCCTTCAGGGAGAAGGAGGACTCTGTCCTCTTGCCCTTTCTCACACGCCTTTTGAAAATCCGGTGCTCCAAAGGTTAAGACAAACTTCCACCTTCTCCAGTAATTGGTAGCAGTAGCTATAACCCTCGGCTTTGTTTGCTGGACATTTTTACTTTGGGCTGCTGACTTTGTCTTTCATCAGCTGGCACTCGCAGCCTGTTTGCTTGTCGGAGGAGCCGCGGCGAGCCCTGGAGAGCAGCGCTGGGGGCTTGGCGCTGTGCTGCCCGGCCCCGGCTCAGCGCTGGGAGCTGGGTCCAGCCCAGGCCAGCACGCCTCTCCGGGAAGGTGCAGGCAGGGAACTGCAGTGCTTGGCACAGCTACCTTGCTCGTATTTTGAAACAGCCTCCACGAAGCACGGCCTGAGAGCTGTTCGCAATTAATAACCAGCACTCTTGGCCTGCAAAGGGGAGCGTCTGAAGCCCAACTGGGAGCTTTGTTCTGACACCGCGCAGTGCGAAAGGCTGTACGTCCTGGGCTTCACGGAGGAGCAATAAACCTATTTATAAACCCCGACACCTCTCCGGGACAGCCGTTCCCTTTTCACTTGTGTAATCCCACAGAACACCACTCGTAGGTAACGCGAGAGCCGTCAGAAGTGGCTCCGTGCGAGCAGCCCCGCGGGGCACACAGGGGCAGTGCTGGCCTGCAGCCGGGTCAGTCCTCCCAGCACCGACCCCAGCTCCCTGCAGGAGGTTCGATGGGTGCCACGTTAGAAACCTGGGCAAGGGTAAGGCTGTTTTTCTCGCAGTGGAGCTGACGATTTCGAGGCCTGTTGTGCTGCTGGCCTGCGCCCAGCCAGCCTCCGCGGCCCTCCAGCTTTTTCTGCAGTGCTCCTGCCCGGCCCCCTTCGTACTCGTGTTCTGAGTCCTCCCGAGCGTTGTGCTTCGCTCTCGCCTTTGCTGAAACGCATCCTGAGGATTTTGGACGGCCCCTCTCTTTTAGTGAAGCTGTAGCCTAATCCAGTCCTCCAAGGTGCTTGAAAGCTCTCCAGCGTAGCATCTTCCAGAAACCCTGTAAGTACGCTCTCCAGTCCTCATCCAGACCATGAAACAATGCCGTGGGCTCGAGCTCAGGCCGGAGCCATGAGGAATTGTTTCTGAGCTGCCTCCCCTCTGCTCAGCGAGTATCGGAGCAGTGCCAGCCTTCAGCACCCAGAGGTGGAGGAGCTCTGCCCTTCCCGTGCCCATTCACACACATTTTGGGGCTGGATTTTGTCACGGGGGGAGCTTTTGTCAAAGCCAGGGCAGCGGGAGGCTGGAGGAGCCCGTTCCCATGCTCTCGGCTGCCACCCACACAGAGCACGGCTCCCTCGCTCACGTCGCTGCTCTCTGGGGTGTTATTATTCCGGCTTGTGCAGTGCCAGGGAGCCTGGTGGTAACCCACGGGGCTGGCTGCTGCAGGCGAATGCAGGGTCCCCTTACTGCCTCGGGGAGCTTCCCGAGGGGTTTTCCTGGCCCTGGCTGCCCGCCCAGCCCATCTCATCCACTTGTGGCTTTGGAGCAGATTTTCTCTCAGGGCTGGGCTCCTTTTCAGCCATCGCCTCCACAGCAGGAGAGCTGAGGAGCTGTGTTTTCAGGGAGCGGATCTGTTCCTGCTAGCTGTCCCCAGCCCAAAGGCTGGGCTCTCCGGCTCCCTCAGCCTTTCCTCCTGCTCCCCACTGCGCAGCACCATCCCAGCCCCTCTGCATCCCGCGAGCTGTCTGCTGGCAACCAAAGGGCAAGAGACAGGGTGACACGGAGACACTGGCCTCAGACAGAGCCCCACACAGGGCTCCGAACGCTGTGGACAAGCTTCCACAGCACAGCCACGGCCGTCGGTGCCCAGCACGGCTGCTCCTGGCCCCAGTGGCTCGGTGGCACGTCGAGCTGTCTGCGGTGCATTCCTGCAGGTGGGAGCTTTGATTTCCCAGCCCCCTTTCGCAAGGGTCTGCTCCTGCTTTTCATTACTGCACCAGACATATTCCATCTAATGGCTTCTGCAGGTGGCGCAGGGTGCAAGAGGGTCCGGCCGCGGTTGTCAGCTGTCATCCAGAATCAGAGCTAATCCAGGAAAACAGTAAAAATTAGCAATGTATATTGCATTCCTGCAGTCCATACGCTTTCCATTAGGTGATCCTCCATCCTCCTCAGCACAGAAAGAAAACCCTGCCGATGGCAGTCAGCAGTTCTCACTCGGGAAAGCGAGGATTGGCCGTGCCTGGAAACCTGATCTCGGCTCTCGCATTCCTGGGCTCGCTGTCTGTGCAGGGATCGTCTCCCACCTTCCCGGCCGGGCAGCAGATGCTGGCCATGTGCACTGCTGGGCCTCCGCCTGCAAGCCCAGCAGCTTCTGCAGCAGCAGACGTGCCCAGCCTGAGGCCATGCACAAACCTCTGCAAGCCGAGCTCCCTTCCCCTCCTGGAAACATCTCTGGGCTTCTCCCAGGGAGACGGGCTCCTGGGCAGCCTCGGCTCCTCGCTGCCATCACTGCCACATTCATTGAGTGCTTGCAGCTTGTGGCTTCTGTGTCTTGCCACCAGCTGAGCTCTCAGGGCAGAGGAAACCATCACTGTCTCCTTCTCAGCTCTTTCTCTCAAACATTTTTCCCAAAGGCACGTCTCCGTGGTTGTGCCCATCGTGGGCTGCTTGGTCACGGCTTCCCGGTCAGCAGCACCGCGGTGTCATGCGAGCACAGCAGCCAGCTCAGCCCGTTAATGAGGCACAGTTAATTGTTTTGAGAGTTCACGTTTTTAACTTTGAAAAATAATAAATTCCTCTAGATCCTCAGTATCAGGAGGGTTACAGGATTCTTAAGCCAGTAAAAGAAAGTGAAAACACTCAGCTTTCTGAGCTCTGCCCTGTCTTTAACCAGCTGTGTGCTTTAGTAGCTCAAGAACAACTCTGCAGGAATAAATGTTAGACACTGCAAATGCCATTCGTGATTAAGTGCAGATGAAGAAGTGGAAAAGAAAAGATGTAACATTATTTTCTACACGTGAGTGCAGATGCTAAGCGTGGGCTGGGCCTTTGGAGTGTCAGCAGCAGGCCGGGGCTGTGCCGTGCACAGTAGATCTCCACGTGTGACCCTACAAAAGGCTTCCCATCCCCCCCGCCTTGCTCCAGCTCTGCCTCTGCCTTCAGCCGAAGCCAGTCCAACCCAGAAAAGTGTCCGGAAAGCTCTGCTTTGTGATGCCCTTGTGTCACGAGGTTGCACGGCTGACTCTGACTTCTCCTTTTTTTTTTTTTTTTTTGCAGAGAACGTGATCAACGGGCAGGACTACGAAGTGATGATGCAGATCGACTGCGAGGTGATGGACACCAGGATCCTCCACATCAAAAGCTCATCCGTCCCTCCCTACCTCCGCGAGCAGCGCAGGAATCACACCAACACCTTCTACAGCTCGTCCCCCTCCGTCTCAGAGACGCCCCACGCCCTCAGGGCAATCGTCAAGTCCCTGCAGTAGCCCCTGCACAGCCCCTGCACCCTGCCTGACGACGCCGGCAGGTCCCTGGGGCTCCGGGCACAGCGAGGGCAGCTGAGAGCCCATTCCTGTGCCTCACCCTGCCACGCGGCCGCGTCCTGTCCTAACCCAGGGACTGCAGAGCTCTGCCAGCTGGGGACAGGCCTGGGGGACCCACACAAGTGATGCCCCGTGCCCGAGGCGTGGGTGATGCGCTGCCGCAGTCCTGGTGTCCGGCATCAGCAGCTGGTGCCCCGCACTGGCAAAGGGAGCACTGCCCGTCCTTGCTGCTTATGCACTGCCCAAAATTGGTGGTTTTTTTTTGGTTTCGTCACCTGCCCCAAACCCTTCCCCACGCAGCCTCCCTCACCGGGGAAACTGGGGGCTGCTGCCTGGGGCAGCCAAGGCACTACAAGCAGAACGAGCTGCACGGCCACCAGGCGTGCCCCGAGGGCTCCGTGCAGCCCGGCCACCCGTGGAGCTGCTCAAACAGCGTCCTGCTGCCGGGGTCACCCCGCGGTGGGTTTGTGCCCACCGAGCGGGGTGCCCGGGCGCGCAGCCTCACCTGCGTGCGCCCTGCGGGGTGGCAAAAAGCTGGGGCTTGGCCTGAAGGTGGTGGATTAGTGCAGCGTAACCATCACTAAAGATTGTATTTCTTTACCTCCCTGTGCTTATTTTTTTTTTTAATTTGGGGTGATATTTAATGTTTCCTCACTGCTACCAGCCCGCTGAGTGGCTCTGCCTGTGTTCGCAGGCGGCGCCAGCCCAGCTGGGGTAGGGGGGGGCACGCTGAGTGCGGTGGGACGCAGCCACAGCTCCTTCCTCCCGAAACATGCACACAGACACACACAGGAGCACCGTCTGCCCACAACACACCCCCCGAGTGCCACCGCAGAAGCCCTCTGCCCTTTTTGGCCAGCCGGGGCAGGGCCGAGGGGCTGCGGCGCGGTGCTCAGCTGGGGTCGGGCGCCAGCAGCGCATCGGCCGTGTGTAATGACTTCAGCATGTTGTTACTTCTTTTTTTTCCCCCCTTGCAGTTAGCACAGAAGATGATCGGCTTCGGTTTGCCAGCCCATTGGCTTTCCCTCCTTGTCTGAACCACTTACCGATGTGTTTTTTTTTAATTATTATTATTATTATTATTATTCTTTGTGTGTGTGCGTGTGTGTGTCTGTGTGTGGGGCTGTTAGGAAATAAAGGTTGATCCCGCAGCAAGACAAACAGCTTGGGGGAGGCGAGGAGGAGGGCGAGCAGCAATACACCCCTGTGAAATATGTGCCTTGCAACACTGTGGAAAAGCTTTGCCCTTTGCCACGTAGTCAGCGCCGCGCGGCCCCCGTCCCCTCGGCGCTGGAGCTGCTGGGAAGCAGCCGGGCTCGGCGAGGGGCTTGGCTGCGCTCCTTGCACCAGTTCTGTTTTCCTGGCCCGGGCCCCACCTGACTGCGGGCCAGCTCGCGCAGTCATCGAGCAGAAACTCCCCGGCTGTGCCCCAGCCAGAGGCACGCGGCCCCGCGGTGCTCCGGGGGGACCCTTCGCTGCGGGGAGCCACGGCGGGGACCCGGCGGTGATGGCCACGCTCCCAAATCCGTGCCGTGGGTGGGTGGGTTGGGGCGGGGAGGGGGTGCACCCATGGGTGCAGCCACAGCGGTGCCGTGGAAAGGGCCACGGGGGTGGCAGGGCAGAGTCCCGAGCCCGGGGCTGGCGCAGAGGGGTTGGGGACGTGGGACCGCCGCAGCCCGGTGGCGGAGAGCACCTCTCTTCCCGTGTGGTCCTCTTGTCTGTGTCCCTAGCACCGATGGCAATAAAATGGTTCTCTTATTTATTACACTAGTTGGCTTGTTCATGCTGCTTTACGTGCGCAAAAGGCTGGCGGGGCACCCACACCCTCCTCCTGGCCCCCTGGGGAAGAGGCGGCTGCAGGGGGGGCAGCGCAGGGTGGCTGCAGGTCAGGTGCCACCTTGGGCGGGTCGGGTTTTTGTCTTCCCCTCTAGGACTGCAGCAGGCAGCCCCGAGCCACACTTGTCACCGTCTCCCCATCCCTTGGGAGGACAGGGGCTGCTCCAGCAACACCAGGACAAGCAGTCGCAGGCAGAACCCAGCCTGAGCACCAGCCCCATGCACGTGTTTCTTTTGTGGGGTGACCCAGCCCCAAAGAAAGCCCCAGACAGCTGCAAAGGTACTTGATCTTTTATTATGAACAGCAGGTAAATACAAGATGGTGCCAGGCTGGGGAGGCGGGGGGCTCCTGCTGGCCGTGCCCTCCAGCAGAGCAGCACCCGGCAAATCCCAACGGGGGAGGATTTGGGGTTACAGAGCGCACCAACATGTCATCTACAGCTATTTACAGCCCCCCTCCCGCTGCTGGCTCCCAGCCTGGCACCCGTAGCCCCCCGGGGCTCCAGGGGGAGAGGGGACAGTCCTCAGCGTTAGTGCCAGCACCGGGGCTGCGCTCGCAGCCGCATCGCACAGGGGTTCTCCAAAGCACCTGCTGGTGCCGAGCGGGGACGCGCTCCCCATCCACCAGGACACCAGCGTCCCGCCGGGCCCTGCAGCCTGCAGCAGAAAGGCCAGCTTTGCACCAGGGGCTGGGGTTGATCAAAAAAAAAAAAAGCTGAGGAGTAGGGCCACCTCCTCCTGCATGCGTGGAGCCCGGCGTCCCCTCCCGAAGGAGCAGCCCTGCTGCCACCGGCCCCTGCGCGCCGCCCCGGGGATCAGGAGCAGGGTGCACCAGAGACAAAGGGGGTGGGCCCGGCCTGGGGATCGATCTACAATCCGCCATAAAAAAAAAACATAAAACAAACAAAAAAAAAAAAAACAGCTTGAAACGCCGAAAAAAAAAATCATTTACTCTTTGATTTGTACAAAATAATAATTATAATAATAATAAAAATAATAATAATAATAACAAAAGGTGCTGGTGGCCCCTCGCTCGCAGTGCCCCGCCGTGGCGGGGGGCTCAGTAGGCAAAGATGACGTGGTAGGTGACCTGGTGGCCATTGTCCCAGGCGTAGAGCAGGCGGTCCTTGGGGTTATAGTCTATCTGCGTGGTGTAGGCGTACTCGTTCTCGAAGAGCAGCCGGGGGATGATCTGCGTGTTGGTGTGCGTGTCGAAGGCGTAGGAGATGTTGGCGTTCCTCTTGTTGTAGCTGTCGACGGCGTAGAGGACGCCGCAGATGACGAAGCAGTTCCCGTAGAAGTTCTTCCGCAGCCCCGTCCGCCACGTGGTCTCCTTCTGCGTGCTGAGGTCGGCGGCGTTCAGCTTGCTCAGCACGATCACCTCCTGGTTGAAGCCCTCGTAGCTGATGGCCGGGTAAATGACCCACAGGCCGTTCTCGTCCACGGCGAAGTCCACGTCCGAGTGGCCCCGCCACCGCCACGGCGTGGACTCCTCGTAGGCCACGTCGTGCAGCATGGCCCAGGCGGCCACGTAGCGCTGCTTCAGGTCGTACTTGATGATGTTGCGGGTGAAGGCCCGGTTGTAGTAGAAGGACCCGTTGTAGACCACGTGCCCCGTCCCGATCCAGCTGTAGGGGAGCTTGTAGGAGTTGCTCCAGCGCCCTAAAAGGCAGAGACACCGCGCTGGTGAAGTCCTCCCTTTCCTGCACCCCCTTCCACACCTCCCGTGGTGACATGAAAGGTCACAGCCACCACAAGCAGCTGGTCCTGCCCCGTGTTGTGAACCCCACACCAGGTACCACCACCCAAAAAGGTCCTTCCCAACCCTAGCATGGAACGGGGAGGGCATTTGTGGCAGCCCAGCAGGGCCTGGCACAGCCCCGGGGACGCAGGGACAGCGCAACCCCACCTTGCTTGAAGTTGTCGAGGTTCCTGAACTCCACCAGCGTGTTCCCGTAGTAGTAGTTGGTGACGTAGATGCGCTCCTCCCTGGCCAGGGGGTCCTTCATCCAGGCCCCCTCGTTGCGCCCGTAGGTGTTCTGGGTGGTGGGCCCCGAGATGGTGGACAGCGTGTCCTTGCAGCGCCCTGCGCGGGCAGAAAGGGGTCACCAGGCTGGAGGCAGGGCAGCAGGCATCACCCCTCTCCACCCCCAAACCAGGGAGGGGACATCAGTAGGTTCCAGAGTGAACAAGTGAAGCTTGGTGCCCCAAAAGAACCCAGCATCTGCCAGCAGTGACCAAACCCAGGGGTGTGCACCCTGGGCACGAGCCTGCCCCCGTGGCCATGCGCAGGAGCACTCACCGATGATGTTCCTGATGTCCTCCTCCTCCAGCGCCTGTTTCGGGGTGGCGGGGATCGTGGGGCTGAGCGGCGTCACGGGGGTGCTCGCCTGCTCCGGGGGTCCCGGGCTGCTCCCGGTGCCAGGCTCAGGGCTCGTCCCCGTGTCCCACAGGCTCTGGGCTGCGGTGGCCGCAGCGGGGCCGGGGACGTGGCTGGTGGCCGCGAGCAGGCTCTCGGTGGCCGTGGGTGCCACCGCGCTGGCCGATGCTGTCGGCAGCTGCGGGGTCCCCTCCTCGGGCAGCCCCGATGGGGCGCTCGTGGTCCCCGGGGTGGGGGGCGGCGGGCTCACGGTGTTGGGGTCCGGCGTCGGCCCCACGGAGGCGGCAGGGGACAAGGGCAGGGTGGTCGGCGCGGCGGTGGTGGGGTCGCTGCTGGGGGTGGGCGGCCACCCCACCGGGGAGGGCTTCCTCACAGCCTCGCCCGCCCGCCCGCTGGGCCGCAGGAGCTGGTCCTCGATCAGCAGGTCCACCGTGTTGTCCCCGCTGAACAGCTCGTCCTCTGCCACATGGACACGGGCGTCAGCGGAGCCACGAGCCTCCTCCTCCCACCCCACGTCCCTTGTGCCAAGCCCACCCGTCTGGGTGTGGGCGCTGGATGCCCACACTGATGCTCTCAGTGGTGGTTTGCCCGCTGGTCCTGCTGCTCGACCAACACGCCCAGCGCTAGCCCCACAGCACCCCTGAGAGGAACGGGACTCGGAGCTCCCCTCCACCCCGTGTTTTCATCTCCTGCCCTTTTATTTCCATCCTGCAGCTTCGGTTTTCCTGCTCTGGCCTCCTCTCAGAAACCACGTCTCCCGGATTAGCAGCTCATCCATCCCCACGGCTCACTCCTTTGGTTCCCCCGCCCTGCCAGCAGCCTGGCCCAGCACCTCCGCGCCCCGTCCCCCAGCCCACGTCTCCAAGCCCCCTGCTCCCTACTCCGAAGGCACCGTGTCCCCCACGCTGTCCCCACAGATTCCCGAGGGACGAGGCTGCTTCTGATGGGGACTGGGGCCACAAACCCGACTCACGCTGCTCCTCGATGTCGTTCTCCAACTCGCCGGACTGCGCCTTGTAGTAGGTGACCCCTCGCACGATGGTGGGCTTGGAAGGAGGCCGGCTGCGCAGCCGCAGCTTCCTCTGCAGGAGCTGCTTGGGCTTCTCCTCCTCCGGAGCCAGGTGCAGCTCTGGGAGGGACTCGACGGAGTTGATCTGCTGAGAGATGGTCTCGTCCTTCAGGAACCTTTCCTCGTACTTGCCCTGCAGGAGATGGGGAGCTTGTTATGGGAAGATTTTGGGGGGAAAGGGCAGGGGGTTGGCACAGGTTGTGCCATCCTTCCTCAGGGCTTGCCGTGCCCTGCGTTGGATCATGAGTGATGCTGGGCAGCCGAGCGCAGGCAGAGCCCAGCAGCCACGGCTCAGGGCTGTGGGATTTCACCTCATTAAAGCAAAATGGAAAGACAGACGGAGCGTTGAAGCCGTGCCCATTTGGCTGCGGGGACGGGCCCAGGATTCCTTCGAAGCCCCGCTGCAATTAACGGCGCGGAAGGGGGAGTGCTGGGAAATGAGGTCACTCGGGGTGATAACGGCCCCATGGCAGGACTGGGACCCCCAGCGGGCACCCCCCTGCCAGCCGTGCCCCCCACATCACGGGCAGGGCAGCCTGGGGTCCCCAGCATCACACAGGCAGGGGGCAGAGGCCAGAGCACCAAGGCGCAGACCAGCACAAAGCCTCCCCAGCTCGTACAACCAGGGCAGGGAGGGGGTCAGGACACCCCAGCGGGGCTTTTCCCCCGCAAACACCCTCCTCGCTCATCGCAGCAGCAGCACAGAAAGCCCTGCCCCAGCAGGATTGCCCCCACGTGGGGCAGACCCACGGGATGCCCACGTCTCTGCCCGCAGCCTGCGGGCGCGGGAGCTGGCGGGGAGCTGCTGGTGATGGAAAGCAACGCGCTGCCCGTCCCCGGAGCCCCCGAGCCCCGCTAATCAAAGGCTTCCCAGCGGCTGCCGGCCGGCCCCGCAATGACATCAGTCTTTCCGAGCACTCCGACCTGGAAAAGCAGGAGGGGGAGGCGCGGGGAGCAGCCCGGTCCCGCTGCCTCCCACGTCCCGGCCGCAGCTGGGCCGTGCCGGGAGCAGCAGGCTGGGGCCGGGCTTTGCTGAGCGGGGAGGGAAAATAATAACCTAGAGCTGGGCTGCCTCGATGCCCAGCCTTACGGCGTGGCGCTGGGGGCACGGGGAAGGCAGGGCAGGGCTGGTGCCAGGCGGCCGTACCTCGGTGTGCACGTAGGCAGCCTCCGCGTCCCTCTGCAGCGAGCCCTCGATGTCGGCGAGGCTGTTGGAGATGAGGCTGGAGCAGTTCTCCCGGCCCTGGGGCTCCTGCAGAGGCTCCTCCACGGCGGCTCGCTCCCCGCTGAGGTTCCTGGCCATGCCCTGGGAAGGAGAGAGGGGATTCACCCCAGCCCGGACCCCTGGAGGAGGGGGGCTCTGGGCTCAAAACCTCTTGGTCCTCTCCATCTTCAGCCGCTCGAGTAGACGGCACATCAATCAGAGCACTTTTGCACACAGCCTGGAGGCAGTTCCCCCCCGATCCTTCATCTCGAATCTGTCCTGCCATTAATCTCTCCTAAAATCCGCCGTGACCTCCATCTGTGACCCCGGAGCTGCCAGCTGAAGCAACAGCTGCGAGCTGACGACGAAGCAGAGGAGGTGCCAGCTCTGCCGAGCTCAGCTCCGGGGTCCAACCACGCAGCGTTTGTGCGCGACACCTTGTCATGCTGGAAAAAAAACTGGCAGTCCCTTCCCCTCCAAAAACAGCCACCCGAGCCCGGTTAGCCCGCCACCCTGCAGGGCATTTAATCTCGATTTGCGTTTAGTTTTGAGGCCGAGTCCTGTAACACGGGGACTCCTCAGCAAGCTTTTTGTTGCAGTAAGGAGAGGAAGAGGGGAGCTTTAAGATGCTCTCCTAGGAGCAGAAGCAGCTTTGACACCCTCCTCCTTCAGGGAGCATGGCTGTTTCCAACTGTCCTGTGCCCTTGTCACTTATTTTGTGTAATATCTGCTCTTGGGGGACAAAATCTTCTTGAGCAGAGGGCCACCACTGACACAGTGCCCTGTGATGCTCCCTGGGGCCGCTCAGCTGCTTCTCGGGGGAGCAGCTGCCAAAACCCTTCTCGCCTGGGGGCCAACACCTTGGAGCGATGCCGAGACCTCCCCCAGCACCCAGCTGTCCCCTGCAGCCGGCCCCGCGGGCAGGAATTTGGGTGCGAGGCCGGGGACAGGAGGCTGCTCCCAGCTGCTGCCCGCAGCTGCCCCCTTCGGAGGTGCCTTCCCCAAACCCCGGCTGCTCGCGGCGCTGTCAGGCGCATCCTCAGAGGGTGCTGCTGGAAAAGCGAGAGCAGGGAAAGCACGGGGACGCTCTCCTTGGCACTCCCCAAGCCTCCGAGCTGACATTTTCACCCCGCTGGCCTCAGGCGTGCACAAACCCCCGGGGCAGGACGCCCCCCACGCCGAGCCCCGCTCCGCAGCGGCACGGCCCCGTGTCACCGCTCCCCTTCCTTCCTCACCCAGGACTCAACGGCAGCCCCAACAACACCTGGGGAGCGAGCCAAACCGCAGGAGGAGGGTGGGATTGCAAGCACACACAGCGGTGTTTTATTATTTTCAGACCTCAAAACCCTTTTCCTCCTTTTGGGTCAACACCCTGTTTGGAAAGCCGGCTCCTCGCGGCCAAGCGTGCTCCTCTCGGCTGTCTCTCGCCTGACCCCGAGGCGGAGCACCCCGTGCCTTCCCAAAACACTTTGCAAGTGGAATTTTGGCTTTATAAATCACCGCGTCTTGGCCGCTGGCTGCAGCCGAACGGGTCCGTGCTGCTCCAACAAGAATGTGGGACTGCTGCCCCAGACACAGACCCGGGGAGCGCGCCGCGCTCTTCGCTCTGAGCACGGCTCAGCGAATTGCCACCCTGCATCGTGCTAGCCAGGGGAAAACTGAACCAAATCTATCTTTTAGCAGCACCGAGGAACAAGCCAGAAGAGTTAATTATGGTTTCCTCCAACATTAAGGAGGCTCCGAGCCCACCCCAGGCACCAGGTACAGGGTTTCGGCCGCGGCCCGAAGGTGAGGGGGCTGCCTTACCTCCTCCAGCCTCTCCACCCGGCCCACCAGCTTCGTGGTGACCGAGTGCAGCTTCAGCAGGTCCAAGCCGTAGAAGGCACTCTCCAGCATCTCGACGATGGAGGACAGCTGCAAGGCAAACGGAGCACACCGTCAGGCAGAGGTGCTTGATATGAAGCACCCAGAAGGGTTTCAGTAGCCAAAAGTCAAGGGTAACGCACGCATCTGAGCACAAGGGGATATTAGAGAGCAGTTTTGTCCCTGTACAGCCAGCACTCTGCATCTGGGGACGATGAGCTACTCTTAATGCTCCTGGAGGGGATAAACAACCTCGGCCCACCCAGCCCACGGGGCAGGCAGGGGCACGGAGCACAGCACCGCGTGCTGGGTGCAAGGGGAGCGCGGCGCTCACGTCCCCAAGGGTCAGCTCCCCAAGTGACACGGCTGGCAGCCGAGGAGCCAAGGAGCGAACATAAAACGCGTTTGAGATCAGACTCTGAGCTCCTGCCATCCCGTGCTTGTTTTTCCTGGAAGCAGGGGAAGCTCGTTAAAAAATAAAAATACTCACAAAGGCAACAGCGCGCGGGGGCCGAAGTTCAGCGCCAGCCTAGTAAGAGCCGGCTGCCCCGGGGAACCCCCTCGTTGGAGGGATGCTGCCTCCTGCCTCCTCCTTGCAGCCCCCATTTAAGAGGTGCCTGCCCTGGTCCCACCCAGGTGGGGATGGCCGTGGGAGCAGAGGGCAGAGGAGCCCTGTGGTCGGGCACGGGCACAGAAGGGCTGGGGAGGGCTCCAGGTCAGGCTCCAGGCCCCCAGGAACACCAGCAGAGGACCAGCAGCAAGCTGCCGGCCCTCAAAAAGGGGAATTTGGATTCAGCTGCCCCGGGCTGACCCTCCCCGACGCACCGTGCCGATGCGCACACCCCGACCAACTCCATCTCCCTCGCTTTGCCCGCTGGGGGTTTGCTTTTCCCCGCTCTGAGAATCCCCGCCAACATTTGCTGCACGCCCTGGGGTGCTCCCAGCACTGCCCGCCTCATTTTGGGGAGCCTCCCCACAGCTCCTGTGGCCGGGCTCTAGCAGCAAGGACGATCCCCACGTGCGCAGTGCTTGGACAGGCTCCGCGAGGCGGTTTGGCCGCGGGTCCTTGCGAAACGCCCGGGGAGCCGGGGCCAGTTCCTCGAGGGCCGGCGCTGGCTGCGAGGCGTCCCCGGGGACACGGCACGGTGCTGCCGGCCGAGGGGCCACCAAAAAACTTCAGACTGTGATCGCAGCAAGGACAAAAGCCACCCCGCCACCGTCCCCGCCAGCCCTGCGGCACACTTTCGTGCTGACACATCAGTGGTTTGCAGCCTGCAGAAACCAAACCAGCCCTGTGAGCATCCCGCGGGGCGTCCCTCTGCTGCGGGGCACCGAGGGCAGGGGGGGATGAATGGGGCCATGGGGGATCACTGCCAGCAGCTGCCTGAGGCAGTCCCGGCCATCCACGAGGGCTCTGACACCCGCCAGCTGGTGGTGGCAGCTTCCCCAGGGATTTTTGTACACTCCTAAACCCAGATGGATGAATTTATTGGAAAATGCCTCTGTGCCTCTGCGCCCACAGGCAGCAAACCGTCCCCCTGGTGCCCAGGGGATGTCACCAGCGCCACCCGCTCCCACAGCGCGCCCCCGGGAGGCGCGAGGACCCCGAAAATCCTCGCCGTGCCCCTACCTTCAGGTCACTGCTCTCCGCCTCCCGCAGCTTCTTCAGCCTGAAGTCGCCCTCGCAGGGGTTGAGGGCGGACGGGGGGGGCGACGCAGGCGCACTTGCAGCCGGGTCCCGAGGTGATGGTCTCCACCGTGTAGAAGTCCTCGGCTCTGAAGGCGCCCTCGTTGATCCGCTGGCAGGCGCCGCGGCCCAGGGGCCTGACCAGGCACTTGCAGCGGCAGTCCGAGCCCTCGGACACCGCCTTCACCTTGTCGTAGTCACCTAGCAGCTGAGCACCGGCACCGTCAGGCCCCTCGGGGAGCCTCATGGTGCCCCAATCCTCCAGGAAACCATCCCAAAACCGGTGGACAAGTCCCCTACAAAGCTCTGGGCTTTCTGCCCCTACACGGGGAAAGCCGCCTTCCCCCACCAGCGTGGTCTTCTTGTCCATATAAGATGGACCCAGGCTCTAGGAGCTTTAGGGGTGAAGCCCATCCCGCTGTTCCTTCATGCTTGGTGTCCTTTGGGGAACAGCCACCCCGTAAGCCACCTGCTGCCCCGAGCCAGGCTTCTTTGCAGGGCTGGGGCAGCCAAAATAACCCTACAGACAGCGGGACCCGGCGGTGGGACAGCCCCGCCGAGCAGCCCCGCACCGTGCCAGGAATTTCCTTCAGCTGCAGAAAGTGCTTTGGGGAGCCCGAACACAACCGGGACGGGGTTTGTTTGTCCAGCAGCCACCCCAAAAAGCTGTTCCGGGGGGCAGACAGCAGCACGCAGCGCATTTCGGAGGGGGGGCGCACAGCCCGGCCATGGGACGCCCCTCTCCGGGCACCCAGAGCCCCCCCATGCGCCCACCCAGCGCCCCCCAAAGGACCCCCCGGCTTCCCCCAAGCCCCCCGGGGGCAGTAACAGCGGCACCCCCCCCTCGGCACCCCCCCGGACCTGCGAGAGGATGTTCTCCTGGTTGTCCGCCTCGTCCTGCAGCGGCGGCTCGGTGGAGGGGCCGGGGGGGGGGCCCTGCCCGGCAGCCGGCTCCCAGCGCCGCCAGGCACAGCAGCAGCCGCAGCGCCATGGGAGGGCTGGGGGGGGGTGTGAGGATGAGGATGGGGATGAAGATGAGGATGAGGATGGGGATGGGGATGGGGATGGGGATGGGGACGCCGCTGCGCGCTCAGGTGCGGCGCGGAGGGCGCGGGCGGGGCCGGGCAGGGCCCCCGCCTCCCTGCCGGCCCCCCGGCCTCGCCCCCAGCCTCCCGGCCTCGCCCCCAGCCTCCCGGGCTCCCTCCCCGGCGGGCGGAGCCGGGGATGGGCTTGGGGTCGGGGTTTGGGGCCGCCCCGGGCGGTGCTTCCCACCTGCGGAGCGCAGGGGGCTGCCCGAGCGCACCCCCACCCCCGGCCGGGGAAACTGGGGAGGGGGGAGAGAGGAGGGGGGAGATGGGGGCGAGGCCCGGCACGGAGCCCGGGGGGGTCACGAGTGGGGGAAGCGGGTGAAAATGGGTGGTAAGGAGGTTTCTTCCCAGCAAACAGCAGCCCCCGGGCGCCAGCTCCCTCACGCCCACCTCCATGGCTCCGTGCTGCTGGCAGCGGGGGTCCCCCAGGGGCAGCTGTGAGACCGGGGCGCTTTTGGGGTCCCAGCTCGTGTCCCACGGGGCCTGCGGGCTGCCCAGTCTGCATTTGGGGGATTGGGCAAAACCCCCCAGGACAGGCGGGTTTGCTCCTTGCTGTGATGCTGTAGCCAAGGCAGGAGGGGGGCTTGCAGGAGGGCTGCCACCCGGGGGGCTGCCCTGTCCCCCTGTAACTCCTTCAGCCCCTTCCTCACGGCCACTTTCAAAGGCTGGAGAAAGAAGGGAAAGGAATCAGCCACAGGGTTTTGGAATAAGAAGGCAGGGTCTCCCCCGCCACCGGCATCCTTTGTTGCCTTCTTTTTTTCCAAAGAGCTGGTGCCGGTGGTGTTTGGTCTGGGCTGCAGACGAGTTTAAGCCTGTCCTTTAGGGGCGAGCGGAGACAGCAGCAGGCACTTCTGCTCCCTGCGGTCCTCTCTAAACTCTGACTATCCCTCCTCCAAGGGGAAAAAAAAAGAAAACACAACACACCACCACGAGGAAACCCGCAGCCAGAGCTCTCCGAAGCAGCCCTGAGTGAGCACGGCGGGGCCGCAGCACCACCGCGCGGAGCCGAGCGAGGAGAGGAGCTGCTGCGGGCACAAAGCCCTGGGGAAGGCAGGATGTGCGCTGCCACGCGCTGCCAGCTTGGGTTTCTTGCTCAGGCCTCTCCAGAGATCATTTTCTTTCTTACAGCGAGGGCACGCTGCACGTGCCAGGAATCGGTGCTTCCCCTCGCTGGGCTCCTGCGGTGCGTGCCGCGGCTCTTCCAGCACCTCTCTGCCCCTCACCTCCTGCGGCCTCCGGCCCCGTGAGCAGCAGCGCCAGCACCACATCCTGCTGGAACAGAGCAGAGCTGCTGGGGGCAGGCCCCACCATCAGCATCCTCGTGCTTGGTCTCGCACGGCACCCTAAGCCACCCCAGCTGCGCCCTGCAGGGCCCACGCGCAGAAACGTGCCCGTGGAGCACGCCGCCACCGCCAGTGCCAACGGGGGCTTGCGAGGGCGGCGCTCCCCTGACTGCCAAGGGCCAGCTGAGGCAAACCTTTGGGGCGAGAGGTGGCCCAAGAGCTGCACGCCCCCGGGGTCACGGCTTGACGAGGGAGCTGACGCCTGTCCCTCGTGCATCCGCTCCGCGCCCAGGATTAGGCGCGCTCCCTCCCAGCCCCGTCGGTGCAGCAGAGCGGTCCCACGGAGCCGTGTGACGAGGCAGGAAGGCTCCTGACGTGAGCCCGAGCTGCACGGCAATTTGAGAGGCTTCCTCGCTGACCTCAGCAGTGACACTTGCGTTTGCACCCGTGAGTCAAGCGGGTGAATGCAGGTGTGCCTGCGCTGGGAGCCTGCCCTTCCCGAGGCTGCCTGTCACCTGCAGGAGGCACGCCTGCGCCAAGCTGGGATTGCAGCACCCTGGGCACACAGAGGAGCTCTGCCCGAGCCGAATAGGATGTGTGTTTTAAAAGAGCAGTTTTTAAACCAGGAGAGCTGCTGTGCCATTTGGCTGCGATGAGCCCCTAAGCTTCCTGGGCAGCTCTCCCTGGGAAGGCCTTCTGATGGCAGCTTGGTGCTGGGTTTTGGAGAAGCCACGCCAAGCCGAGCTGCACAGGAGCTGAGCGCAGAGCTCAGGCCACATGGCCACGATGTGAGAAAAGTGGGCTTCAAACACGTTCTGCCTTGTAGCTGCATTATTCTGAAGTCCACGCTTCCTGACTGTGCCACCTCACCAAGCTGTGCCGGGCTGGGGCTGTCAGAGACTGGGACCCGTGCAGCTTGGTGCGTGCCCTGTACCTGTACCTGCAGGGTGCAGGCAGCACGGCCTGGAAAATGCTTCAGGATAGGAGCCCAGATTGGGCATCATGAGACAAAACAGCCAGAGGGTGACGAAGGGGAGCATCCAACCCCCTGACCTCATCTCATCCCCTCCTTCTTCCTCCCGGCTGCGTGCGGGCAGCTGTACGCATCCTGCCTCGCTGACGTGCCAGCCAGCTGGTGCTGTGCCCACCTCGTGCTGTAATCAAACCCGCCCGAGCCCCCGTGATCAAGGGGAGGTTCTGCCTCTCCGTGTTTCAAAACCCAAATCCCCTTGAGCACGCACACCAGAGCAGCACAACGTGCCCTGGTCATTGCTGGCAGCTGGGCGAGACCTTCCTGGGGTTTTGAGGCCGTGTTGCCAACACCGATGCCCTGCCACGCTTCCTTTACACCCACCTCCCACGCTGGTGTACATAGAGACACAGATATTTGAGCTGCCTGTCAGCTTTGGGGTCTTTTGGGGAGCACCAGCATCTGCCTGCGTGCCCTGCATGAGCTCTCACTAAACCCATGACAAACAGCACCTCTAGAGGTGAGCCTAAATGGAAAATGCAAAATAAAAGGTCTGTAGACAAAGGCTGTGATGTGGCAAGCTGGTCCAGGAGAACAGAAATATCCCCTCACAGCACCTCGCATGCACGTGCACTGCCCCAGGAGCCCCAGATTCCCTGTTTTGGGCAGCGCAGCCCTGCAGGAATATGGGAGGCTCCGGCTGACAACTTCCAGGGGCCAAAGCACTTCTCATGGCTGGGTGGAGCGAGGATGCAAAATCTGTTCTGACCTCCCAGAAAAATAAATAAATAAATAAATAAATAAAATAAAATAAAAGGGGGAAAAAAAGAGAGAGAGAGAGAGAAAGAGAGAGAGAAAAAAAAAAGGATAGAGAAAAAAAGAAAAGAAATAATAATTTTCTGGGGAGAATTCCAGCTTGGACAGAAGTCGCCAAGGACAGCTTGGCTTCAAACTTTTTGGCTCCAGGAAGATCAGCCTGGCAATCCCACGTAACTCCCAGCCACTCTGGCATTCCCCTTGGGATGCCCTGTCCTTACTGCCCTGCTCTGCTCGCCCCCAATCTCAGCCGGGGACCTGGCAGGGCGTGCAGGGAGCCACAGGCAGAGCCCTGCACACCCCAGGCAGCCCCTGCTGAGGCTGCTGGTGGTCAGCACTGGCCAACATGGGCAAGGGGAGCACGGTAAGGTTTGGGGCTGTGGGTCTGCTTCCAACCAGCCGTGCTCTCACGATGCCCAGGGTGCTGCGGTTCAGCCCCCAGCTCCCACGCGGTGAGGAACCCAACCCACCGGGGTGCCTACACCCTGCTGCCAGGGTCCCCGGGCTGGGGCACAGCCAAGAGGAAAAGGTGGGGAGCGAAGACGGCTTAGGAAGGGCTGATAACAACGTGGCAGGGCTCCCTGGCAGAGGCCTGGGTCACGAGGAGGCTGGCAGGACCTGTTGCGGCTGCTTACAGATGGGGTTTGGCACGCGGTGGGCAGCCAGGGCAGGAGGCTAAGCCATGAGGCACCAGGTGGCTCCGGGACACAGCCACCACATGCCATCAGCATCCCCCCAGCAGGATGTCTGGGGTGGAAGCACCACCCATCCTGTCCCTTTGTGCCATGGGGCACCAACGTCAGCTCCTCCAAGGTCCCTGCCCGTGGCTCACCGCACGTGGGGGACCCACGGAGGATGATGGCACGGTGCCTCCCATCCGTACCCCCCGTTCACAGGGAACTAAGCGAGGAGATAACATGGAGCCAGCCTAGGGAGGCTCGGGGAGGCTCTCATGTCCAACGTGAGCAGCCAGAGGAGCTGCTGAGTTTGCCAGGGGCTCTTTTGGGGAAGGAAGTGCTGGGGGCCATGGCCACGTGGGTGGGAGGAAGGCTGGCATCAGGAGTAGACCTGGCATCTGTCAGGAGCTGCCTGCCCGAGCATGGATCCTGGCAAGGCACAGGTTTGGTCCCAGGCCTTGTGGGAGCCCAGCTGTGTGCTGCTCCTTTGCTCCTTCTGGTCCTCGGTGACTCCTTCGTGGAGAGGCCGAGCTCACCCAGCCCTCAGCCATCTCCTGCTCCCTCCTCTCTCAGCCACATCTCAGGCTGCAGCTCCCACCCACCCCACGGAGCCAGCTGGGCTGTAAACAACAGTGAATTCCAGTTGCATTTGGAGCAAGGCAGCTCGTTGTCCTGTGGAGATAGGAATCTGGTGGCTTGGGACTAAGCACGATCAGTAATGATGGAAGATCGCACGGCCCGGCCGTGCAGGATGCTGTGGAGCAACCACAGCAACTTTTCACGCTCAGCACCTGCCCCAGAGCCTCTCTGGTGGCTCCCAAAGCAGGCACCGCGAGCTGAAGGCTCCCATTTTGGCACTGACTCACTGCTGCTCCTCACCTGTCACACATCCCAGCATTTCCCACCCTCGTGCATCACCCCGGCCCCACCACGAGCCCCGTGCTCCGGGCAGAGCCGCCTGTGACACACGACGGGCCCGTCAGCTCCACGTGCAGGGCCTGGGCCTGAGCCTGACTCAGCTGTGCCACCGGCAGGGTCTCTGTGCTGACCTGGCTCACCCGGCGAGGAGAGACTGCTCTCCTTGACCCAGTTGCTGTTTCTCCATTCCCAGTTTCACGCCCGGCTGCGCCCGACGGGCCGGGGGATTACTGGGGATTAAGCTCCGCGTGCAGGCACCTGTTAGCCAAGGGCAGGGCACTGGGAGCCGTCCCCGTCCGTCCCCGCGGGCAGGCAGCTCGGCACCCAGAGCAGACACCCAAAAGCCAGGATGGATTCACCCAGCAGGGAACCCACCACAGGAGCTCAGCAGCAGGGCTCCAGGGCCCACACCCAGCCTGGTGCTGGTGCAGGGACACACAAGAGAGCCCTTGAACCTCCTCGGTGGCCTCCCAGCAGACGTCACCTCAGAGGACGTGCCCTGGAGCACCTCTTCAAACTGGAGGCACCTCAGCTGACAGCACCTCCAGCTCCACGCTGAACCAAACCCAGGGGAAACCACCAGGTTTATTCCCTATTCCCAGGCTGTCCCCTCTCCCCAAGGCTGGGATCGCGCTGCAGTGCCTTTTGTTCCTCCTCCGTCCAGCTCTGTTGAAGCAGGAAGCGGAGCTGGAGATCTCCAGAGGTGACTCCACATCCAGCAGCCACAATCACATCCTGCAGGAGATGCCCCCAAAGGCCAGAGCAAACACTGCCACCCACCAGGTGCCGTCAGCAAGCGAGCAGGTGGAACTAAACCCTGCACGACAGCTCAAACCCTTGGCCAACCTCCAACCCCAAACCCTCAAGCGAGGGCCACAAAGTGCTTGTGGGATGAGCCCAGAGACCCGTGCGCAGCTCTGATTGACTCCAAAATGATCAATAGCTGAAGAATTGGCTGGAGTATCGTGCCTCGCCTTCCCCCGGCCACAACACAGGCAAGAAGGACTTGCCCCATCCCACCAGGCTCAGCTTCCCTGACGCCTGCACAACTTCAACCCCTAGATACATGAAAGAGAGCCAGTCAAGACAGATGCTTAACTCCTCTCTGGAAGCAGCAGCCGGGTGTTTTGGGCACACAAAAGACCAAGGAGAGGCAGCCAGCTGCTGGCAGTGGCTCCTTCCCCACGGAGAAAGGCACCAGGAAGGTGGAGCTCTGGCCTGGAGGGTTTGGGGGTTCAGCTGAACCAAGACACAGCACCAGGCTCCACCGGGGACAACCCTTGCTGCAGGGAAATGAAGGCACAAAGCACGGCCCTGGTCTGCCGCAGAGGTCAGGCTCTCTCCCAGCCTCGTCCTGCTGCTGCCAGGCCGCAGGGCAGCACCTGGGCATGCCGAGCACTCGCTAATAGGCCACTAATAAATTAGTAATTATGTGACAAGTCCGGGTGAGTAAGTGCCAGAGACATCTACTTCTCCCCCGGTGCCTAAAGCTGGGAAATAATCTACAGTGTGGCTTTGTGTGCTGAACTCCTGAAGTCCTCAGAAGTTACTAATGCCTTCCCCTAATTAGAAGGAAGAGAAGTAGGCCCAAACTGGTTGCTCAGAGCTCCCCTGGGGAAGGGGGACCCGACCCCACAGCTCCCCGGGTAGGCCAGGGCTCGTTGTGCAAGGCACAAACCAGCCACCAAGTGTTGAGCAAAAACCCCATTGCAGCAAGGCCTCGAGTCAGTTCCAACTCTTTATTTGTTGCAGCGTTTGAAGTACACCAGGCACTCAGTGCAGCTCCCGAGACAGATGACAGGAAGAATACTTGGTACAGTAAACATTAAAAGACAATTAAATAGGTAAAATAACAGGGTAACCTCTCATTCGTGCTACACACAGAGTGGTGTAGCCCTGAAACCTAGCCACCATCAATACTTCCAGCCTTTCCGGATGGTCACGGCTGGACTACATGGCCCCAAATCCACAGGATGGCTCGTGTCTGGAAAGGCACTGTCGTCCCAGCTGAGCCAAGGGGTGCGTGTTTGTTTTAGGCCCAGCCCAGCTTTTCGCAGAGCTTTGCCTCAGCTGCCACAGAGCCCGACTTCCAGAGGTCAGATCTTGTTGAACACGCCCGGAGAGCTGGCCCCAGAGCTCAGGTGCAGGGACAGAAGCAGCTCCACCGAGGACGGGCCTTCAAGTAGTGCAGGATTAACCACCCGTCACGAGTCGGGGCCGTCTCGAAAGACTGGTGGAGCCACGAGGCACGGCGGCACCCAGGCTGATGCCTTTCCCACGCTAAGCCAGGTGTAAACCATGTTTTGAGGTCCTTCCTGAGCTGTAGGCAGCTCAGTCATGCTTTTGGAAAACAAACAAAACTCGCAACTGTGTTGAGACGGTTCCCACCTACACTAGGTTTCCAGTTCTATCCCAGAAAGGTCCCATCCCAGAAAGACTAAGTGTTTCTCTTCAGTTTTCACATTTCCCTCTTCAGGAACTGTTCACCTTCTGTAGAGAAGGAAGCCGCGTGCCTGCAGAACGGCAGGCACGACTAGCACCAGAGTGAAGGAAGCCCACGTTGCTGACACGAGCCTGTTAACCCACAGAGACGGGCTTTTACTTAGTCTAGGAGGTCACCGTATCTCTCCAGAGTCTGCTCCTCCAGTTCCAACAGCTTCTGGTAAAACTTCTCAGCGGTTTCTTCATCCACATCCATCTGGAAAAGAATAAGTAGTGAGAGGCTCCACACCACCCCGAGCTTCACATCACCTACCACAAACCTTCCTGGCCTGCCCTAGGAGCTCCCAGACCCCAGCACGGGACTGTAGGTACCCCAGGAAGCCTCGCAGACAACCCCAATCCCTCCCCATGCCCAACTCACGCCCAGTTCCTGCTCCAGGGCAGGACCACGGCCCAGCTGAGCCCCCCACCACAGCATTCAGCCCCGTTCACCTTTCTGGGCTCCACGTAGTTCTTCCCCAGCCCGGAGGTACAGCTGTGGTACTTGGCGAGCGCATCCAGGTACTCTGGCTTCTGTTTGAACAGCCACACCTAGGACAAACAGCAGCAGAGCAGAGATTTAAGGGACGGGCTTTTCCCCAAATCCTTCCCTTCTGTAGGCACCCGATGATGGGCACAAAGCATCCAGCACCCAGGGGCCAGCCCTGGCACTGCTGGTGCCCCAGGGCTCCCTGCTGGCAGTGATTCAGAGGGGAGATGCAGCACGCGGCCTGCAGGCACTGAGAAGAGCTACCCAGGAGGGAGGGCTGTTAAATCACCTTGTGAACCACTTACATGGGCTTCTGCTCCATTAAATGGCGTCAGGGTGTAAGTCTTGGCAAAAAAGCGTATCTGAGGGGAAACGAAATACAAGGCAGAATCAGCGCTTCGGCCCAAGGTTTCTCTGGCAAGCCCAGCAACAGAAGATCACCCAGAAGGGGTAGAAAGGCTTTCCAAAGCCAACTGCAGGCCTCACCACCTGCTTGTGACCAGAGCATCCCTTTAACATCAGGAGCTGGGTTCTTGGGAGCCTTCCACCAGACCCAGACCCCACACCTCCAGAGGCAGGGTGCCCAACCCACACCCCGCAGATGCCTTGTCCCGGTGGTATCGGGATCACGTAAGGCAGGAGGCAGAGTGGCAGTGCCACCAGCGCTGGAGGACACACGAGAAGGCGCTGCCTTCTCCTCTGCCAGCAGAAAGGCGATCCCGCAGGGTCGGCTGCTGCCACGTGGGCAGCCCCAGCAGGAAGGCCCATCCTGCTGCACCAGCAGCAAGGCTGCAGGCAGGGCCAGTACTCAACCTAAAAGGCAAATCCTCAGGAAGAAAGACAGTTTGGGGAGGCAACAGAGAGCAGATGACTTGGTATTTTTCAGTATTTTTTTTTTCTATACCTTTACAAAGCAAAGCCTGCTGCAAAAGTGAACAGCATCTCAAGGCACAAGGAACAAGTTTTGTCCTGAACTCTGCTGCCACTGACACCCAGTGTTTTACAGGCCCACAGCACACTGGCAAGGGGAGCTTGCAGGGCTGAGCTCTGGCTGTGTGTACAGCACTGCTCAGCAGCAGAACTGCAGGGAGGGCTCAGGGGAGCTCAGCTGGGAAAACCGAGCCCCAAGGTGCTAAAGGACAGGTCCGCAAGATGTGGCTACACCTTCTCTGCTTCTCCTTCCCACTTGTTCCTCAGGAGGAACCGAAAGCAGAACAAAGACACCAGCAGGGCCCTCTGCCCAGCACCATGTGGGTGTAGTAAAACCCCCTCCTCTAACTCCCCAAGCCCTGTGCCTTGCACCTTCGCTGGAAGAACAGCCCCCGAGGAGCAGACACCCAGAGAGAGCCCTGGAAGCCCTCCGACAGATCGCAGGCACTTAACACTGAGTCACAAGTCAGCACTGACAGCTGAGCTGCCAGCAAGAGCAGCAGGAAGGAGACCACCTCTTTCCCCAAAGAAGCCTGCAGCCTCAGGTCAGTGGTACCTTGAGGAGCCACCAGTTCCTCAATAAAGTCAGGAGGCTACCTGCAAAGGGCCAGCCTGCCCAACCCAACAGAAGGGACATCCAGGAGCACACAGGCAGGCTGCACATCACTTGCAGTGAAACATATCAACACCTCAACCCAAAGCAACTCCAACACATGCCCCCACACCAGCCAAGAGCTTCACTCACCAGCCACATGATGGGCATGAGCAGCGTCCAGAGAAACACTGGCAGAATTCTGTAGGTCATGTTGGACATGACGAGACCGGGACAAACCACGCTGGAATACAGACCCTGCAGAGAGGAAACACGGCCTGTGAGCACCCCAGAGCAGAGAAGGGAACATACCCCTTCCCTCAGGGCACTTCCCAGCAGGACAGTGACAGGGATCACAGAGAATAGCACATACCCGTGTCTCTGGGACTGCGGGAACCAGAGTGATCAGACTGATTTTTGAGGGGTCCCAAATTAGAGGCCTTCACGTTAAGTCTGTGCCCGTTACAAGCCCACCACACGGCCTCCTGACACATCAGGACCTCGTGCTGGTGCTCTACATACAGTTCAGCAGCCACCCCACAGTTACAGCAGCAGCTCTTTGCTCTTTAAGACCAGCTTTTAGTCTAGAGGGAAAGTTTTAGGAAGGTAGGAACCTCTCCTAAAAAGCTGCTGCTTTCCTTTGGCAGTCTGAGAGCCCCCCCAGTCAGTTCTTACATGTGCATTAGGGAACAGACCTGATTGCTAGGAATTAATGCAACACAGTAGCAACAATGCAACGATAATTACAAATAGGAGGTGCTCATTAGCCTCTTCAGATGCACAAATCCCATCGTCACCTGCTTATTAAGTTTCCTGTTGAGAACCACGCTCGTCAGGTCAGTGGCGTATTTGGAGGAACTGTATGATTCCTGCCCCTTGGCATGCTGATAGTCGGAGAGGCTGAAGGCAGATTCCCTGGCGTTGCTGGAAGAGGTCCAGATGAGCCGGGAGGGCTTTTCGTTCCCGCAGAGCAGAGACTCGAGCTGACGAATCTACAAGAGATGTGTTAGCCTGCTGAGCACACGCTTTTAAAAGCTTACGGTACGGTTTTACCGTTCTGAAGAGCTGCTCCCAGTCTTAGCCAGTCTTCGCCAGACTGGCCGCACAGAAGCCAGCAAGCTATATAGGAAGTTCTGACAAAGAAGCCACAGCTCAGGTGCAGCCTCAGCCCAGGTTTCCCCAGGAACACCTGCAAGCATCTGGCATCCTTTGGCACAGCTGTTCAACACCTCAGCATTCAACAGAACCAAGCCTTGGTGTCCTCTCCCAGGACAGGGAGAGAACTACGCATGGTTTGCCTCTCTCCACTGACCACAGGGACCTTCAGATCGCACTACCCCTTGCAATGATGACTCTGCCACCACTTGGAGCTATTTTAACAAAGCCTGAGACCTTTGTCCTACCGTTCCTTGTGTGTCAGGCTCCAGCCTGCAGCAGTGTCAGCAGCTGTAAGGCAGAACTGATCCCTCAGCCCCCACCATGCCCATCCCTAGCCGCATCAACCAAACCCACAGCCCGATCTTTGTACACAGCCTCACCAGGATAAAGTGTCCAAAGAGGTTGGTAGTAAACACCTCCTGCAGCCCGTCGCCATTCAGCCTGTCCGTCTGGGTCATTACGCCTTCCGCTGTGGTCAGCATGTGAAGCAGCTTCCTGGAAGCCGAGGAGAGGAGTTAGAGAGGAATCAGGCACAGAAGGGAAGCTCCACCATGGACAGAGATCCAGCACCAAGCCTAATGCACATGAAGAAAGGAGCCTGGCATCTATATTGGGCATCCAACAATATCAGACCCCATGCCCCTCAGGTGCTGCAGGGCACCTCACCTGGCTGCCAAGCCCACCCCAAGCAAGCCCACGCCTTGCACGGGGCCATGCTCCAGGGGCAAAGGTTTTAAACTGAACAAGAATGGATTTGGGTTAGATATAAGATTTTTTTCATGGGGCTGAGGCACTGACACAGGCTGCCCTGAGAAGCTGGGGAAGGCCCATCCCTGAGGGCATTGAAGGCCAGGCAGGAGAGGCCTCGGGGCACCTGGACCTGGTGGGAGGTGTCCCTGCCTGGTCTTTAATGCCCCTTTGAACCCAAAGCAGCCCATGGGGCTGTGCCGAGGATGGAGAGCAGGGCTTCAGGGCACACCTCACCCCCCCAACACCAGCAGCACCCGAACACCCGCTCCATGGGGTAACCACCCCCGCATCCCCCTACCCGGTCAGGAGGCCCTTCCAGAGAGCCTTGAAGTTCACGTGCGGGTTGGGCATGATGCCGGCGTTGAGGTAGACAAAGTCGAGGCGCTGGAACCTGCATGGAGACGGGAGCAGCAGGGTGAGGGGGTGGAGAGCGTGGGGATGGGACACGCGTGGAGGAGACACGCATGGAGGGGCCACTCACCGGCAGCGCAGCTCCTTTGCAGCACGCAGCACGGAGGCCAGGCTGCCCAGGTCCACCTCCACGGTGGAGACCTGAGCAGCGGGGTGCAGCTCCAGGATGGCATCGCGCGTGGCCTCGGCCTTGAGGGCGTTGCGGCAGGCCACGCACAGGTGGATGCGGCCGTCCTCCTCCAGCAGCCGCCGGCACAGCGCCAGCCCCACGCCGCTGCGAGGGCACGGGGGAGCGGGGGGGGGTGGAAAATCGTTAGGGGCACGCGTGGGCACCCCACGGTGTCCGCTCCCCACCCCTGACCCGGTCCCTGCGGCACTCACCCGCTGGCGCCCGTGACCAGCACCACCCGCTCCATGCCCGCGCCGCGATCGCGATCTCCGCCGCCTCCCCTCCCCCGTTTCCCCGCCGGCGCGCTATAACCGCCTCTTTCCCGCCTGACGTCACCGCCCCGCCTTCCGCGCCCGGCCAATCGGCGCGCGTCGCGGGGGCGGAGCCGCGGGGGGCGGTGGCGTGATGGTGGCACGAGAGCTGGGGGGGCGGGGCCTAACCGAGACTCCGCCCACAACAATTGGTCACACCCCTCGGTCTTGGCCACGCCCATAACCCTTGGCCACGCCCACTCCATTGACTCACCCCTCCCGCCCCATGCCCCATAGGGTCCCATAGGGTCCCATAGGGTCCCATAGGGTCCCATAGGGGTCCCAGTCCCCTCCTCGCCCCACCCACCCCTCGTCCTCCTCCCTGCGCCCCCCGCGGGCACCCCAAAGCCCCCCTGCTGCCCCCCGAGGGTCTGTCCCCCCCAAAAAGGACACCACGAGGCCGGGTGATGGAGCGAGGGGCTCTTAGCGGGGTGGCCCCCGCCGGGAGGGGCCCCCCCAGAACACAGCGAGCGGGGCCCCGCGGGGCCGCAGCGACGCGGACAGGGCCGGCGAAGCACGAAGGCCCGCGTGGGGTGTGCGGCCGGGGGGCCCGACGGGGGTCCCCATAGGGCATGGGGGGCTCAGGCGACCCCATAAGCCGCAGTCAGGGCCATGGCGGGCCCTACTGTCCGTAATTCTGTCCGTCTGTCCATCAGTCCGTCTGCGGGCCGGCAGCAGAGGCTGGATGCCACGCGGGAACAAGCCCTCCGGGCAGCACGTCCCAAAAATCCCCCAAATGCTCCAGTTCGCCGCCCCATAACCGCGCGGCTCCTGGCGTCCACTCCATCCCCGTCCCGCCGCCACCAGGAGCGGGGCTCAATAAATAACCTCCAGCCAGCCCGGGGCAGCAGGGGAGCTGCGGGGCCGTGCTGTCCCCGTCCTCTTTGGGGTTTTTCCTCCTGGGCTGTGCAGCGAGAACCTAAACCAGCTGCCCGGGCGCGGGCGGCGCAGGGGGGGTCCCGTGGGGCCGGGCAGAACGGGGTCACTCGTCGCCGGCGGGCTCGTGGAGCAGGCGGTGGATGTCCTGGAAGGAGGGACGGTCTTTAGTGTCCCGTCGCCAGCAGCTCAGCATGAGCTTATAGACAGAGTCCGGGCACAGTGCGGGCTGGGGGAGGTAGGTCTGGAAAACGAGAGGCAGAGAGCACACGGGGAGGGGGTTAGGGTCACGGAAACCCCATGGGACAGCACCGAGAGGGTCCTGGAGGGGGAAAAACCCTCCTAAACTCTCCCATCCCGTCCCGTCCTGTCCCCACCTGCCGGCCCTGGTCGCGGAAGAACTCCCCGGTGTTCTCGATGACCTGCTCATCGGACAGCTGCGAGTAGGGCTGCTCGCGGCACAGCGTGAAGGTCTCCCACAGCGTCACGCCGAACGCCCACACGTCGCTGGCCGTGGTGAACTTACCCTGGGCACGGGGAGCGCAGCGGGGTCAGGGTGGGCAGCACCGTGCCCGGCCCCAAATACCCCGGGCTCCTCAAACCACCCCCATACCAGCAGGATGCTCTCCCAGGACATCCAGCGGATGGGCAGCACGGCGCGGCCCTGGATGCGGTAGTAGTCCCCGCTGTAGAGGTTCCTGCTCATGCCGAAGTCGGCGATCTTGATGGTGTAGCGCTTCCCCACCAGGCAGTTGCGGGTGGCCAGGTCGCGGTGCACGAAGTTGAGGGAGGAGAGGTACTTCATGCCCGAGGCGATCTGGGTGGCCATGAAGCGCAGGTCGCGGTAGCTGGGGAGACGGCGGGGCACTGAGGCGCCGGGACGGAGCGGGGCCGGGGCCCTGCCGCCGTCCCCAAATCCCCCGTCCCCCGTGGGGCTACCTGACGGTGGGCGTCTGGGCGTCCGGGGGGCTGTGGGCCTCGTGGCGGGACAGGAACTGGTTGAGGTCGCCGTTCTCCATGTACTCCGTGATCATGCACAGCGGGTCGTCCGCGATGCAGACGGCCAGCAGGCGGATGATGTTGGGGTCCTTGAGCCGCGCCATGATCTTGATCTCCTTCAGGAAGTCGTTCCTTGCGGGGACAGAGAGCGTGGGTCAGGCAGACACGGGGCTGATCCTTTCTGGGGTGTGCGCAGGGGATGGAGGGGGCTCGGGGAGCAGTTTAGGACCAGCAAGGACCGAAGAACTACGGGGAGGGGTGCCGGTACCTGGCGTTCTTGTTGGCGTCTGCCCGCAGCATCTTCACGGCCACCAGCACGGGGCGGTCGGAGCTGGCCTCCAGGCCCTGCAGGGCCAAGTCCTTGTCCGTGAACTTCTCCATGCCCTCCACTTCGCAGAGGTGGACCTGTGGGGGCAGACGTCACCGCCACCTCCTGCTCTCCCCCCTCCAGGCCCCATTTTGGGGTGAAGGCAGCGAGCAGGAGCGCTCCGCACCTCCAATCCCAACCCCATCATGGCCCTGCTCCCCCCTCACCTCCCCAAACTGTCCCTCCCCCAGCTTCTCCTTGAAGGTCAGCAGCTTCCTGGGGAACTCCTCCACGGCCACGTCCTTGCCGGACAGCAGGTCCATGGTGAGGGCCGGCACTGAGTAGGTGTTGCCTCCCGTGACGCCCTGCAGGTTCACGATGTCGGCCTCGGCGTAGTGGGGGACGCCCTCGGGGACGGCGGCCGGGGACGGCTTCACGAGGCCGCTGCAGCCTGGGGGAGACAGCGGGGCCAGCCCTGCCGCGGTGTCCTTCAGAGCTGCAGCACCACGAGGACGGGCTTCAAGCACCAGCTTCGTGTGCCCCCCTCCCCGGGAGGATTTCCCCGCTCCTCACCCGTGTCCTCCTCCCCCGGCGTGAACTCGGGCAGCTTGCGGATCAGGCGCGAGGGCTCCTGGTAGTCCGGCCCCAGCGGGAAGATGCGGTCGTAGGTGGAGTTGGACTCGTGCTCGCTGGACGAGGAGGAGCGGTTGTGGTTGAACATGCTGGATTCGCTGGGCAGCGAGAGGCTGACGGTCATTTCGTCGTCCAGCATCCTCCGCGATGCCTGCGAGAGGGGGACGAGGGAGGGGAGAGCTGGGACAGGGCCTCCAGGGCTCAGCATGGCCCTGGTGGGTCACGTTGACCCTACAGGGAAGAGTCTGGCGCAGACACCTCGGATGTCTGGGGGCTGTGGTGAGAGCCCACCAGCCGCCCCGCACGCGCCCACCTTCTCCAGCATCTTCTGCCAGAACTGCCGCCACAGGATGATGACGATGATGGCCAGCAGGATGAAGATGATCGCCACCAGGCAGCCGATCAGGATGCGCGTGTTGCTGTCGTCCACCTTGAGCGTGGGGTCTGGCGGGAGGGGACAGCGAGAGCAGGTCGTGCTGGGCTGAGGGGACAGCCCCTGCCCCCCCTTTTCTCCCCTTTTGGAGCCCCCCCGAGCATCTCCCCACGGGGAGGTGACCCCAAGCCCTGCCCAGCTCATGGTGACCGGCTTTCCATTGCCTTACCGTACGTGGTGGGGGCCATGGGCATCTCCGGGGGGGCCACCGAGTTGTTGTACATGGCTGCGTCTGCCAAGGGAAAAGAAGAGCCTGTCAGGGTGGGGGCACGGGCACCCCCAGCCCCATTTCCCCACCAAATGCCCCACGCAGGAGGCATCCCGGGGCCGGCAGCAGGGGGCTGTCAGCGTGCCGGTACCCGACTGGAAGGTGATCTCGCTGAACATCATCCAGGTGTCGGCGAAGTAGTACTGGCACTTGATGGCGCTGGCCATGCGGTGCAGCAGGGGCACGGTGACAAAGCGGGCGCTGGGGTTCACGTCGTCCAGCACCAGCACCGAGGAGACGGCGTTGGGCTCCCACTCGCCGGCGTCGGAGCGGAAATAGCACTGCACCTCCTTGAAGATCTTCACCCCTTTGGCGAACATGTTGTTGCAGTGCACCTGTGGGGCAGCCCGTGAGCGCGGCCCGCCACGGGACGGGGACGGGGACGGGGCCGGGGCCGGGGGGGACGCGGGACGCACGGACCTTCATGGTGGTGAAGTTCCTGATGCGGTCGAACTCGAAGGTGATCTCCACGTAGCCGCCGGCCGTGCTCTCGTTGCGCCAGCCCACATAGTCGTAGCCCGGCCAGACGTGGTACTCGTGGGTCTGCGTGAAGTCGTCCAGCCCCGACACCCCGTCCGTCAGCTGGCCGAGCCCCTCCGTCATGCTGCCACAGGCGGGGAATTTGGGGAGCTCCCGTGAGCACCGGGAGCCTGATGGCGCCCAGCTCATGAGAGCAGCAGCCTGGGCACCTGACGGCTCCTCAGAGCCCCTGGAAGCAGGGGGACCCCATATCCTTGCAGCTTTGGCTGCACGAGACCCCACCCCTCACCTGTACCCGAAGGCCCCGTCGTACACAGAGTCGTTCAGGTAGATGACGGTGCCGCCGGGGAGGACGAGCTGCTGCCCAGCCGGCGCGTTGTAGGACACCAGCCCATCTGCGGGGAAGGGAGCGTGAGCTGCTCTGCCCCAGGGCCCCGCACAGCCCCAATGGGACGGACAGACAGACAGACAGACAGGAGGGAGACGAGCACCCAGCACGCACCGAGCCAGACGCAGCCGTAGAGCTCCACGCGCAGGCAGACGTTCATGGAGTGGTCGGTGACGGGGATGAAGCGGACGAAGCGCGCGATGAGCGGCGGCTCCAGGTCCTTGAGGACGATGTCGTAGGGGTTGGTGTTGCCATCCAGGACCTGGGGAGACACAACGGCGGTGGGCACGGCCCCAGCGCCCCGCGGGGACGCCGAGGGATGCGCTCGGCAGCCTCCCCACCTGCTTCCCGTGCCGGTTCCTCCAGGAGATCCAGCGGGTGCCGTCCCGGCTGTAGTTGATCTTGTACATGGGGGCAAACTCGTTGCCGTGGCCCCCGGCGTGGCGGCCCTGGGTGCCCACCAGCGTGATGAAGTGCAGGGCGCGCAGGTCGATCTGCAGGAACTCCTTCAGGTCGTCGGGCTCCACCGGGATCTCGGGGCACCAGGCACCGTCGCCGTCCTCCGAGTCCAGCCTGCGAGCGCCACGGGGAGGGTAGAGAGATGGTTTGCAAGTGGGCAACGCTGTCCCCATACCCCCTAGCCGAGCCTGTCCCATCTCAGCACCCCCGAGGGTCCCCCCCGAGGGTCTCCCATTGCCGGTGCCCCGCACTCACCGTCCGTACTTGGCGGCCGTGGACTCGGACCACTGGCTGGAGGCGGAGATGTCCTCGTCGGGGATGTGCCCCCCCGACATTCCCAGGGGGTACCGGCACACCGCTGCAAGGAGAGCGGGCTGCTGAGCGGGGTGCTGAGCGGGGTGCTGAGCGGGGTGCCCCCTCGCTCCCCATCTAGGTCACCTTTCCGTGCCGTGACCGCCCCGTGCAGCTGCAGGGGAGGCAGCGTGCTCCATCCCTCTGGCTTACGGAGGAGGGACGAAGGGTGACGGGATGTCTCTGACACCTGCCTGGCGCTGGTGGGAGAGCCACTGGGCACCAGAGGGCTCAATCCCGAGCCCCAAATCCCACCCGCAGCCACCTGCCCTCAGCCGTGCCACCTCGCTGCTTCCCCCTGGCAGCAGGGGACAAAACCTGCGGGCCCCTTGGGGAGTGGAAAAGTACCCGGAGCAGCGGGTGGGCTGCGCCCCCTGCTCGGCACCGCATCCCCATGGGTTATTTTTTCACGCCTGGCTGCCAGGAGAGCTGCTGAAAGGCCGGCTTGTTTGGCCATGTTTACCCTCTCCCCGCCAGCTCCGGCCCCACAAAGCTCCCTCCGCAAACCGCCCTGAGGAAACCGTGCGGGGCCGCGGTGACACCGAGCACCCACAGCTTGGGCACAGCCTGTGGCACGCCTGGCACCGCTCTCATCCCGTTCCCAAGCTGCAAACCCGGCTGGAGGTGAGGCCAGCCCTGCCTCGGCCCCAGCACCGAGCTGCCACCGGGCTCTCACTTACCCGGGTTGACCTGGGCTCGTGCAGCCTGCAGGACGCAGAGCAGCGGCACCAGCAGCGGCGTGGGGAGGGCTGGCATGTCGGCAGTCCTGCGGAGACACGGCCAGGGTGGGTCACACCACTGCTGCCAACCCCCCCAGCCTCTGTGATGCTATTCAGGCACCCCATTCCCATGCCCCTGCTGCCAAAAGGGCCACGGGCAGCACGCGGAGCCTCCAAAAGCCCCCCTCGGGGTCAGCACCGTCCCGGATGGACGGGCAGACCCGCTGGGGGCGGCTTGGAAAGCAGCACGTTGCACGACCTCGGCCCGTGGCAGCAACATCACGTTGCGCAGCGCGCTTTCCTTGCCTCCTGGCTGCGGAGACGTAATAGCAGGTAATTGCCCGAGATTGATGCGGTGTTTATGATGGTTCTCCGCTCCCGTGCCAACCTCGGTGTCACCAGAGGGGTGAGAGCTGCCCAGGAGGAGGTGAGCACAGTCAGAGAGGAGCAGGCGGTGGGCACGGGGCACCCCCCGGCTCAGCCCTGGCGCTGTTCCCGGCTCTGCTTCATTGCTGGGGCTTTTTGGGGGCAGTGGTCGCATCCTTCACGTGCACCTGGGGGCTCGGAGCAGGGGCTGTAGGATTCAGCGGGCGGCTCTGCCCAACACCATCCCCTCCACGGGCGGTGCAAACGCACACCCCGACTTCCAGCCATCTTCCACCCTTTTATCCCCTCTTTCCTTTGGAAAAACATGCATATTGCTGCTTTTTTTTTCCTGCTCCCAGCCCCAAAATCCTAGGCAGCAGCCCATGTTGCCAGCCAGCTGGGTTGCAAACGGGAATTTCACCTACAGAGCTGGGGGCTGGTGGGCAGCGCGCGAGGCTCCGCTGCTCGCTGACGGATCCAATCTCTCCGGCCCCAAAATCTCAATTTCCTCCCGCATGCCAGCGCATATCCGCAGACATTTTTTCCCACTATTCTTTCAGGCTGAGTAAACTCTTTAGGCATCAGGGGAGCAGATGCCGCCACCTCCCCGAGGGAAGGGGCTCAGGTTTGGGCTCACGGAGGGGCGTCTGCTCCTGCTGGAGCGCTCGCGGCCGGGCTGGAGGCAGCGGGAAGGCGGCGCCGGGCGAAGGCGCGCATGGTCCGAGCAGCCCAGCGCTGCTGGCAGGACGGCTTGGAAAGCGGTTTTGTCCCGCCAGCGCTGACAAAAAGGCTGGCTCTGCAACGGTTCGCCCGAAAAGGTTCACCCGAAAAGTTTTCCGAGTGCTGGAAATTGTTACTGCACGGCATTTGGGGAGATCCTCCCTCAGGCCTCCCTGTTCCGCTTCCGTTTTTGTTTGTTTGTTTTGCCTTTTATTTTCCCTCCTTTCTTATTCTACCCAAACTAAGCAGGGAAAATTAAGGTGGGGAATGGATAAATAAACACAACCCATGCTTGTTCAGAAACGAGCCCGCGGGCGCCCCGAGCACACCCCGCTGCCGGGAAGGAGGCTGGCGCGGGGCGAGCAGGCAACCGGGGTGTGCCAAGGCCCGAGGCGGGTGGCGTTTTGGGTAGGGGGCCTGGCACTACAGCCCCCGGCGTGCCGTGCCGCCGGCGCAGCCGCTGCGGGAGCAGAGAGCAGCATGCCGGGACGCGTAGTCCCCCTCCTCCCCCAAAATGCCATTTTAGAGCTCGGCTGCCTTGGATGCAGCCCCATTTTCTGGAGCTGCGAGCGTCTCCCCAGCCAGGGGGCTCACCGTTGTGGTGCAGCGCGCGAGGAGCACCCGGCGTGTCCCCAGGGCCACCGGCCACCCCGGGGGGATGCCGAGAGCACGGCCGGGTGGTGGCAGGGCTGGGGACGTGGCCCCGTGGGTGCTGTACCCAACACGGGCCCCCCGTGCCAGGAGCTGGGGCCCTCCTCCTGCTGCGTGCCACGCCGCACGGCATCGCCCCGCCACGGCCACACGGCACGGGAAGCCACCGGGTCCCCAGCGCCGGGATGGGGACAATTCGTGCCATGTCCCCCCCTACAGTGAACCCATGCCCACCTCAGGGACCAGAGGGACAGCAGGGCCACCGTGGCCGGCCAGCACCGCCGCCGGCTGTGCCAGCACACGCAGGAGGGAGAGGAGGAGACACCAAGGAAACGCTGGCCAGGCGCAGAGCGAGGGGCAAAACGTTGGAAAGTGGGGGAAAAATTGAGAGAAAAGGCCAAGCGCCAGCAGCCCAGGCAGGGATGCTGCCCCACGCGGAGCTGCTGCTGCCCCATCCCCTCCTCGCCCCACAGAGGGACCCAATCCAGCTTTGGGGTCCTGGGCAGAGCAGGGCAGACCCGACATCCCCCCAAAACCCCAGGACGGGGCGGCAACGCCTCCCCAGGGACCCCAAGAGACTCACCGGAGCGGGGAGGCGGTGGAGGGCGGGCGGGCTCCTCGCTCCTCGCCCGGGCTGGGGGAGCCAGGCGAGGAGCGAACTTCCCCGGGCTGATGCAAGATGCCTCTGCGAGCGCGCTCGCATTCTGCGGATTCCTGGGAGCCGGCCAGAAATCCCACAATCCTACATCTTGCACATTTGGTTTCAATTAGGGAGCGGAGAGGGGGGGAGCCAGTCACCAATCCAGGCTGGCTTTTCGGCGGAGGTTATTTTCCTCGACCCGAGGGAATGTGCGCAAAGCTATAATTTACAGCAAAACCCATTCATAGCGCGAGAGAAAATATAAAAAAAAAAAAAGAGACCTGTGGCCGGTGAGAGAGCTTAAAGCAATAGGCAGCGTTTTTCTTTCCGTGCTCACCCCCGAGGCAGCAGGACGGAGTGCCCCGACCCTCCTCCTGTGCCACGCAGACGAGGGGCTCCCCAAAATGTGGGTGATGGAGGAGCCCCCACGACCTTCCCGGTCCCCTCTCCGGGTGCCAACCTGCACGGGGCCCCCCGATTGCTCTGCAGAGCTCCTGTGCTTGGCGGTGCCGTGGCCGAGCCCCCTGCCCCATGTGGGGAGCGGGAGCAGACAGGGGACTCCCCAGGCCGCACGCTGAAATTTGGGTTTTCATCACACCACCTCCAGGCAGCGGTTCGGCACCGCGGCCACCGACCGCGCAACGCAGCACGGAGGAAACAGCAATAACGGGTTCAAATCCTTTTTTCTGCAATAGTTTAAAAATTAGTAGTATTTCTAACCGTTTTTTGCTGGATTTTGTGCCAGCGCCCGTGCTGGCAGCCAGGCTGGGGGTGCTGGGACCTGCAGCCCCCTCCCCGCAGGGCGCACGTGGCCGGGAGCCGCGCTCCCACACCAGCCCCTCCCCGAGCAGCGGCCCCAAAATCTCTCCCACCCTGCCGGGCACCCCGAGCCGGACCCGGCGCCCGCCCCAGTGCCGCCGCCTCGCTCCAAAACCCCAACCCAGCCCTCGCTGCCAAACTGCCGGCCCATCTGGGCTGCAGACAAACAAATTCTGAGTCAGCTGCGCTGGAAGCCATCGGCTGCCCGGCAGGGTGCTGGTGGGGCGCGGGGGACCCTCGGCCTGAGCAGGCGGGCACCCCAAATCCCTTGGGGTGGGCAGGAGCAGTGCCTGCCGCAGGGATGTGCCACCCCACAGCCCCAGGGGGGCCACCCCACTGCGGGATGCCCCCCGAATCCCCTACGTGCACGGCGGCACAGCCGCCAGCCCGCCCCGCTCGCCCGCTGCCACCTGGAATTAGCGCTGAAATAACTTGGCAGCGGGCTCCGTCCCAGGACCTGGTGCAGAGGTGTCGGTGTGCAAACACAGCCCGGCGGCCAAGGCAAACATCGCCTCCTCCCCGGCCCTCCTCAGCACCCGGGGAGCCAGCGGAGCCCCCCCTGCACCCTGCAGACCCCGGCTGCTGCTGCTCAGGGCCACCTGCATCCCCCCTGTGTGCTGTGCCCTGCGCCCCATCCTGCTTTGGGGGCTCCCTTCCCTGTGGTGGCCGCTCCCCGGGCCAGCAGAGCTGTGTGTGGGGACACAGGGCGGGGGGATGCAGACCACCCGCAGCACTCTGCGCCAGCCCCTGGCCCTGTCCCACCCCATTTCCCCCGGGACCAGCGGCCACCAGCCCGCCCCAGCAGCAGCCGGGACCCCCCGCACGGCCCTGTCTGAGCCCGGGGCTGCCCAACCTCAGCACCCAGGGGACTCGGTGACATCCGTGGTGGAGATCTGTGCCCCGAGGCACGGGGACACCACGCAGGAGCCGAAGCGTCCTCCCACAAAGCCGCAGGATGCTGCCAGAGGGCACTGTGCCGGGCTGGCTTTGTCCTACCTTGCGCTGGAGCTGTGCACCTGCCTGTTCCTACCTGCCCGAGGCTTGCAGCCATTCCCAGGAATTCCCGAGGAAAGCACAGCCCCGTTTTCCCAAGAAAAAATAAAAAAAAAAACATGCTTTGTGCCAGGGGGACCTGCCCACGACTCCTCCCCGGGCAGCCCTCCCCGCTGTGCTGGGAGCTCAGCACAGAGAGGTCGGGCTCTGCTCCACAAGCAGACCCCCTGCGGAAAGCCCCGTGCACAAAGCACCACCAGCGACAGACAGGAGGGCCTCAGGGGTTTAATCAGGCAATTCCAGTTGTGCAACATACAAAGGATGAGCTAAAGGGAGGACACGGGCAATGACGAGAACCCTATTAAAAAAAATAGCCGTGTAGATTCGAGAAAAATAAAAATTCAAAGATCACCCCCAGCCCCGTACCATAAAAATCCTCTGCATGTACAATGACTGTTCCTATATACACGTTTAAAAATAAATGCCCACAGCCTGAGGTGCAAAGAGCAGCACCGCAGCTGTGCTTCGTGGCAGGGGAAATCCATAAAGTGTTTGGTTTTTAAATTAAAATATAAATAGAAGCATACAGCGTGCCAGGAACCGCGCGGGCTGCGTCCTCCTCTGCGGGAGCTCAGAGGGAGCAGGACCAGCCCCCGGCAGCCCCAGCCATAAACCTTCACGTGTCCAGGGCACGGGGTGCCTGCCGCTACATCCCGTTCTTCACCAGCTCGTGGATCCCGTCCTCGTCGATGATCAGAGGCGCTCGGAACTCGCGGTCCTTCACGTACTTCTCCAGGCCCTGGCGGGGTGGGAAGCAGCTCGTTAGGACGCTTAACGAAGGCGGGCGTGCTCCAAGAGCTCAGGGCCGGAGCCCAGCCCCTTACCTCTCCGCCGTAGGAGATGAGGGGAGAGATCTCACACTGGATGGGCAGGTCGCTGGCGTCCTTCAGGCTGCGGAGAGAAAGCCCCCCCAGCATCAGTCCCTGCCCGCCGGGAGCCCCGCGGGCTGAGCCAGGCGGTGCCGCTCCCCGGGTTAGTCAAGCCTCGCGTGCCGTGCCCTCCAGGTAGGTGCGAGCCAAGGTTTAGGTACCAGCAGCAGCTGAAAGGGAAGAGAGCTCGAGGTGCAGCTCCCCGGAGGATCTAGCATCTATCTACGTCCCCAGAGCGCAGCCCCGCTGTGCCCGGCGCTGCAAGCGAGCCGGTCACCCCTCCTCCTGCTGGGTTCTCCTTGCAGGCTGACTGGGTTCGAGCTCATGTAGGAGCTGCATCCTTTATCCTGCATCCTAACCAGCATAAACCTGAAAGCGCTTGGAGTTCTGAATTACAAAGCAGGAACACCTCCACCCCAAAGCGGCAGGAGTTGCGACTGCTGGGGAAGGGCACGAAGGTGACAAGCTCGGGGCCCGTCCACTCTCACTAATCCCAGGGGCACACGCTAAGCTGAAGCCCCAGGTGTTCCCTGTGCCTGCGGAACAGCCTGCTGTCCCCGAGATGTTTTAACACTTCTTAACGCTTTCCAGCCTCTTCCCATAAATTTCCAGGTCCTCATTAGCCAGGGGCTTTCACCAATTTCGCAGCCTGGCTCGTCAGAGCTCGCTAGCTGAAGTCACACGAACGCAGCTGACCGCCCACGTTCAGATCCACATGTGCTACATCAAAGCCAGGATCTGGAGGCCAGTTTGTGTTTTTAATCCCGTTCCAGGGGCCGGGCTGCCGGCCGTCTGGCAGCCACCAGGAGAGCAGCCACCTCCAGCTGCGGGACCGGCCGGGCTCGGAGCTGGCTGCGCTGCGTGACGAGCCCGGGCTGTGCTGCCTGCTGCTCCGGGAAGGAAAAAAAAACCCAGAGTGTTTCACAACAGCTCCCAGGCCGTGCTGCTGCCCACCAGCAGCAGGCTGCCCGCCCTCCTGCACCAACCGGGCAGCCCAAAACCCTCAGCCTCTGCAGAAAGGAGCCCCAGGCAGGAGCGGTGCCACCCATCGCCCACCTGCAGGAGCCTTCAGGGTGAGACGTGCCCCGGTGCCAGCATGCGCCCCGAGCCCCCGTTAGTCCCCGGAGAGCTGCCCGGAGCCCGTTAGCCCCTGAGCGCAGCCCCGCCACCATGCACCGCAGCCCGGCTGCACGAATAGTTACTTGGCGGTGACATCGGCCGGGGGGGCGTCTGACCTTCCGTTTGGGAGGCTAGTGGGAATAAACAAGGGTTAACGAGGCTGGGATAGAGAAACGACAGGGCAGAACGAGGCGGGGGCTGCTCTCCTCCCCCAGTGGGGTGCTGCGATCTGCTGGCTGCTGTGTCGGGCTTTGGGGAGCCACCTCTAGGGCTGCACGGGCACCCCTGGCCACAAGGGAGACTGCAGGGTGCAGTTTCCAGGGCTTGAAATGAGAAGGGAAGCAGCTCCTGCGGGCCCACAGCTCCTCCTGCAGCTCACACCCGGCTCTGCCCCACAAACAACCCGAGACAAAGGCTCCAGCGGTGCTGGCTGCAGGAGCACGAACGGGCTGGGGACTGCCTGGTGCTTTACAGCCAGCCCAAGGGGACGGAGGAGGCTCCTCTTCCCAGCAGCTCTAACCCACGGGAAGGCAGAGAGTTTTCGGGGAAAGCAGCGAGAGCAGGGGCTCACCGCGGGATGGCGGGGATGCGCGTGCCGTTTTCATCCACGAAGTGTCCCCCGGCGTTGAGGACCCAGCGGTGGTGCAGGGACATGAGGGCGTGCCGGGCCGTGGTGGGGTTGTCCTTGCCGTTCTGGCTGTCCGCGTTCTTCAGGGGAGAGAACTCGTCCTCGCGCAGCACCTCGTACACCACGAACTTCCTGGGGGACAGGGAGGGAGGGAGCGGGACACAGAAGGGTCAGGGGCACGGCTGGGAGATGTGCCCGCTCCCTCTCTCTGCCCCTCCCGGCTGTAGGGTCAGCAACCCGCCCCCCGCAGAGAGAAAAGGGCCTACTTGGAGAACTGGAAGATGTCGAAGACAAACTTCTCCATCTTGATGCCGTTGGGCTTCTCGGGCTGGACCAGCTGCCCCGTCTCCACGTCCACGTGCGGGATCTTCTTCTCGGCCACGTGGTGCTGCAGCTGCGGCTCGTAAGTGCTGCGAGAAGCCGAGAGGGGGGTCAGTTTGGCACGCAGCGGCCATCCCACATCTCACAGGAAGGGGACAGGCATCGGACACGGGGCAGAGCACGCGAGCCGTGCGTTCGCTCGAGCCCGTACTTGACCACGTCCTTCAGGAAGGCGGTGGTGAAGTAGTGGTTGGCGATGTTGCCGGCGTTGAAGAGCAGCCGCCCGTCCGCGCCCCGCTTCTGCGCGGTGGCCAGGGAGATCTCGCTGTACTCCACCACCTGGTAGACGCCGTCCACGCGGCACACCACGCCGACCGGCTCCGTGGGGTTGGTCTTCTCCACCACCTGCCCACGGGAAGCACGTCAGGGAAAGGCCCCCTATATCCAGCAGCCCCCATGGGGTCATTTTTCTGAAAGCAGGGCCAGGGGAGGGCCAAGGATGCTGCAGCCCAGCTGGTTCTGGTGACGGTGGCCAGAGGGCGCGGTGGCAGGGCTGGTGACGGCTGTCAGTCGCACCCAGAGGGCGCAGGCAGGACCTGGCACCAGGCCCGTGTGTGGCAGGCAGAGGACGCAGGTAAATGTTGGCATTTGGCCCCCACATGAACAGCAGAGGGCTGCCAGCTCGGCAGAGCCACCCCGACACGTTACCTGACCCCAGTCAGGCCACCAGAGGCACGCAGGGCTCCGCTTTGTGCACATCTGGGTTTACTTCCTCCTCCTGCCACCCGGGCCAGAGGGAGGGACTGACAGCTTTCTGCCTCCCAGCTCGCGCTCTGAAAGCTTCAAGGACAGCGAGCCCTGTCACCTGTTTGCCAGAGCCAAGCCCAACGCAAACACAAGCGCTCAGCCCCTTTCGCTGCTGATCGAGTAAAACTTTGGGCGTGCAACATCCTCCAGGTGGGGCACGGGGCCAGGCTCGGTGCCAGGATGGCACAGACGGGGTCAGCAACACCCTGCACCTCCCGGAGCTCTTCTCTTGGATACAGGGGACTGGTGGGGAAGGGTAAAAAGGCCCAGGGAAGCCGTGCGAGGAGCAGGGCAGCCCAGGAACAATACCTTGGCACCGCAGTCGGCTCCCTTCTCCAAGCAGAACCCGATGAACGCGGGGTCGGCCACCTTCACCAGGATGTTGTCCACGCAGTAGACGTGGACGCTGCGCACTCCCCTCCGCTCCATGTCGGCCACGATGCCGTGCGCCCCCAGGGCCCGGTACAGGCCCCCGTTACCATCTGTGGGGGGGGAGAAGGCGGCGTTGGGGTGCAGTGACACACGGCCGCCCCGCTGAGCCATCCACACCCACCCTCCTCCTCCTCCAAATCCTCCCCAAAGCCGGGAAATGTGCTCAGCATGACGAAGGATCCCCCGCCGGGCTGCACCCCACCCTGATCCTCCCTGCCAACACCGACACCTCCCAGCCTGCGTCATGCTGTGAGCAGCCCCCCGGGAGCCATCAGCAGGCAGCTGGGTGAGAGGAGCGGGGAGCAGGGTGTGGGGCAGTGGGACACCCGGCCCAGCTGTCCCCAAAACTCGCCCTCAGCCCCGCAGACCTGGCGCCATGGAGATCTTGCCCTTCTCCTCCAGCAGGATCTTGCCGTCGAAGCCCAGGGCGGGCAGCATGCCCTGCTGGAAGAAGACGACGTCCTCCTTCCTCAGCCCGAAGTAGCGGTGCTTCTGGAAGAACTCCTGGGTGGACTCCATGGTCCGGCCGCTCGTCATGATGTACCTGGGCGGGAAAACACCCCAAAAAAAACCCTGCTGGACCTCCTCGGAGCACCCCTGGGACCCTGGGCAGGGGGGTGGGCACCCAGGGCGGGGGAAGGGGGGACACCCAGGGCAGGGAAAGGGGGACACCCCGGTCCAGCAGCTCACCATGGGATGCAGCAGGGCTCCCCGTGCCGCTCCTCCGCCAGCTGCTGCAGCCTCCGCAGGCGCTGGGCCTGCAGGTGGAAGAGGCTCTTTCTGGAGGGCAGCCCCACGTCGCACATGCCCTTGGGGTAGGGGACGCCCAGGCGGGTGCCCTGCCCGCCGGCCAGCAGCAGGGCGCACACGCGGCCCCCCGCGATCTCCGCCAGCCCTGCGGGGACGCGAGGACACGCGTGGGGCCCGGCACCGAGCCCCCCGCCCCGCGTCCCTCCCCTCCTCGCCCTCCCCGGCTCCTACCGCGGCTCTCCCAGCCCGGCAGCAGCCCGCGGTCCCGGGAGGCGCTGCCCAGCACGTCCCGGGGCACCGGCTCCATCCTCCCGTCCGGTGCCCCCTCCGCAGCCGCCGCACCGCCGCCCCTCGCCCTGCGGAAGAAGCGGTTGATCTCGGCCACGTCCATGCCCCGCAGCTCGGCCGCCAGCTCCCGGCGCTCGGCGGCGCCCAGCTGCGGCCAGAAGCGCAGCACATGGCCCTGCCCGCCCGCCGCCAGCCGCGCCGCCAGCAGCGCCCCCTCCTCCTCCGCCTCCATCCCGCCGCCGCCGCCGGCCGCGCCGCGCCGCCGCCCCCCTTTTATACCCCTCCCGGCCGCCGCGCCGCGCCCAATGGGGAGCGGCGGCGGCCTGGGCCGCGCGTTCTCATTGGGCCGCCGGGAGGCACCGACCTCCGCCGCCGCGCGGAGGGGCGGCCAATGAGAGCGGCGGGGGGGCGGGGCGGGCGGCGCCATGGCAACGCGCGCCACGTCAGCGGGGAGGCGGGGGGGGGCGGGAGGCGGCCGCTGAGGGGGGGTTCGGCCGCGCGGCCCCGCAGAGGGGGAGCTCCAAAAACCCCACAGAGGGTGCCAGGACCCCCCCAAAACCCCCCCCACACCGCTCCTCGCCCCCTCAGGACCCCCCCTGGAGGATCTGGGAGCTGAATCACCACAGGAAGCTCGGCTTTACCCAGCCTCTCCCTGAGCAGGAGCGAGGCCAAGGGTGGGGAGTAGTAAAAAATCAATAAACAATAAATAAATAAACACCACCCCCAACCCCAAGGGAGCACTGCAGACACACAGGGAAAGGCGTCATCCTGCGCCCCGTCCTCCCCAGGCAGCCCCCAAGCCCTCCAGGTGACGACATGCACACACAGGGAGCCCCCCAAAAGATGGCTGAACCAGGGTTTTGTCTCGAAGCATCCTTTATTAATCACCGGGATCGGGCACTCAGCTGCCTGGCGCAGGGGGAAGCTTTAGGAAGGCAGCTGTGCCAACCCCGGGTTCAGGAGCACGGGTTTAACAGGGCTGGATGGTGTGCCAAGCCACCCGCAGCTCGCCGAGACAGCGGGGTGAGCTTCACAGCCTTCCTCTGTCAAGACGTATCCAGTTCCTACTCAAACAGCTGAACAAAACCCCAGCCAAATCCTGGGAGAGCAACTTCACCGTGCTGCAGCTCCTCTCTCGAGATTAATCCTGGCACGGCTCTCGTCTTCAGCTGAGCACCAGCCCTGAGGCACACACACAGCCAGCTTGGTGCTGCTGACACAGTGGCACTGAAGACGGATTTTGGGCCACGGTGCTCCTATCGACGGCAAAGCCTGCCAGAGACAGCACCAGCTCAGAGCTGAGGAGCTCGGTCACTGCCTGGCCATGTTCAGGGTGCTGTCAGCAATCTCACCGCTGCTTTTCGCGGGGAGAAACCCCTCGCCCGACTGATTGTCCGACTCCTTCCAGACGCTAAAGGTGCTTCGCCGCAAGGACAGGTAACTTAACAGCACTGGATCACACAGCCCACCTACACAAAGCTGCTCGACAGCTACGTACACCAAAGTAGCATCGTCCCGGGAACAGCCTGACCAGCAAATCAGACCTCAAAACTCACGGCGGGATTTTTATTATTATTATTATTATATTTTTTTTTCCTGGAAAATTCTACCATCTCAAAGGCGACAAGGGAAATTGGAAGGGATTGGTCCTTTCTGGGGAAGGCTGGCAAGGGCGACAGCAGACAGGACTCCACACCAGCAGCAGACAGGACTCCACGCCAGCACGGACACCCGTGAAATGCTACAGACGTCGGTTCTGCACGCATGCACGCGGGGCAAAATCCAGGAGGACCACTTAAGTGCAGGATTCCAGCAAGTCCAGCCTCAGCTAGATGCGAGAAGTAAACCACGAGGACGTAAACTGCAAGGTAACTGGGGTTATTACTCCGGGGCAGGTCAGAGGCAGTTTCGGAGCTGCCCTCAAGTATTTCAGCAGGGTTAGAGATCTTCTGCCTGTGCTTTAGAGCTGCGTGAGCAGGGAGAGCGCTCGGGGGGAGCAGGGATGCTGCTCGCCCAGGTCCTTGTCCCAAAAACCCACCGTGGACACTGGGAAAGACACGAATCCGGCCAGGTAAGCCTGGTTACTGGCCCAGCCCTTTCCAAACAGGATCTCAGATTGCCTCAGGCCCTTTGTGTCACCTCTCAAGGACCAAAAGTGTCAGTGCTTCTAACCTACGACAAGTCTAACGGGTTAATGCAAAAAAAAAAAAAACCAACAAACTGCACAACACGGAAAAGCCAAGCGTGGGGCCTACAACAGATAAATATTTGTCATTTCTCCTAAGACTCGCAGGCAGAAGTCCTGCTGAGACACAACGAACACCGCGCGCCGCCGCACTCCTTTCCAAAAATATCACCTACAGACACTCACATACTACGGAGGATTTGGCATCAGAGCTCGGAGCCTCAGTGCCGGCGCAGGGTACGGGCTGGGAAGATGACTCCACGTGACAGAGCTTCCACATCACCTCGGGCTACAAAGTGCTTCCAGGGTGTGTTGGGACCGAGGCCGGCGCTGCTCTGCTGGTGTCCATCCCCAGCCAGGCAGCTCCTGCCCACCCGGGCACCCAAATTTGGCTCACCACGGCTCGCTCCCTGGGCCCAGCTTGTGCTCTGCATGGCTCAGCAGATCTGATTTCACCGCTGCCTTCTGCTCTGGGGGATGCGAAGGCTCAAAGCCAGAGCCTTTCGCTCTCCCCGGAGCGAAACCGGGTGCTGAGGTGAGGTTCCAGCTCTTATTTCCAGCGCTCCCGAGTGCTTGCCACGACCTGCTCTGCCTCGAGGCCCCCACGGTCACCATCGGCACCCGAGCGCCTGCCGGGGCAGGTGAAGCCACGTGCCTAGTGTAAACGAGCAAGCACGACACACACACACACACACACACACACACACAAGCACACGCGTAAAGCCACCCAGGCCTCCTCTGCACATCACAAAGCAGCAGTAAAGGTTTCAAAGCCCCTCTCAGTCCTTCGCATCTCTTCGTTAGGGATGACTCAGAAGCAGGGCTAGGAAGCTCTTTTGTACATTCAACTGTAAAACACGTGAGGAAGAGGAGCGAGACAACTCTCCTGATTGTTGCTACGGCCTACAGCAAGTTTTGGTACAGATATCCTCTCTTATAGGCACTCAGTGGGTAAAACGTAGCCACAACAAACTTGCCATCAAAAATCTTTCCAGTCAGCATTTTTTGGGCAGCTTTGGAATCACCAGCATTTGCATATTCAACAAAGACCTGAAAAAGAGAGAGGAAAAGTGAAGCCTCCAGGCAGCACGGCCACCCGCTCCCTCCCACCCCTGCAATCGGGGAAACGGCTCCTGAGCAAGTTTTTCCCCTTTATCCTCGGTTGAGTCCACAGCAGTGGAGCTAAAAAGGAAGAAGCTGCATCTCTGAACTGCAATTTTAACTCTCGTCTGGGGCCCTCCCAGGTTAGGGAACCCTGCACAACCGGGCAGGAACCTGCGCTGTCCTTCAAGAGGCCCAGATATTTTTAGCACTGTTGTCAGCCAGGAGACTTCCAGAAGCTGAGCAGCAGCCCTGCAGCACACAGCGTCCGTGGGAATCGCATGGCCTCTCCCCTCCCTTCACTTACTTGGCCTTTACCAGGATTCTCCTTTGGAATAAGCAAGGAAACCACCGGTCCGTATTTCTGACACTCCTCTCTGATGTCTTCCAGGATATCTGAGAAAGAAAAGATCCGGTTGTCTTTCACGTTGCAAACTAGGGTTTGCTAAGAAGCCAAAAAAAGGCCAGATGAACACCTCAAGACCTTTCAGTCAACACAGCCTTTTCCTCTCGATTTAAATTAATCAGGGAATGTCACCGCAGAGGCTGACACTGCTGAGCAGCCACGTAACAGGACAGTGTCTGACCTGAGGCCAGGGACAGACCTGAAGGCTGTGAATCCCTGACACCAGGCCTCGGAAGCACACACACAGTGAGTGCTTCCTGCTCACAAAACCTTCCAGTAGCCAAAACGTTCAGAATTTGTGACTTTTGTAGACCAGCAAACTTCTGAGGATCCTGTTCCTGGGCTCCACAGAGCCCTGCACATGTTCAGCAGCAGCTCAGAGCCATGAACACATCACAAGCTCTGTGAGCATTTAACCAGAGAGGAAAATTAAAATCAACCTTCTTCAACATTTGAGATCCTTCAGGAACTCACTACAAGCTCTGCTCTTTGGCTCAATCTTTCAGCCTTAGCCTTTTCCCTGTTAGTGCAGCTGACCCTCTAGGTATCAGAACTCAGCTGAGAAGCTCTTTGGCTACTACTCTTGTGTCTATTATTTGCTCTTCTGCTTGCTCTCTCACCCCAAAATCCAAAGCAGTGAAATGACCTTGCTACACGTGACTGGCACAGCACACACCAACCTTCGTATTCCTCTTCGCTCTGCAGAGAAGCATCGCTCAGAACGTTTAGCAGCCTCAGCACAGGCGTGGGGAGCATCACCAGATCTTCGATATGGGGAGCTGCGCGACACCCACAGTTAGAGAAAGGAAATCAAAGGAGCAAGAAAACATGAAGCTGACTCAATATACACAAGGACTGACTGCTCTTTGCAGTAGTTTAGCTCTGCTCCATCATTACCTGCATTTACAGGTAATGCATTTTCCCTGTTTCCAACTTATCTTTGCCTGCGTGCTAACAGGCTCTCCCAAAGGATTCGGTGTACTCTGCAATTATACCGAGGCTAGCACCTGAAATTGCTTTTAAAATTACAAAGCTAGGAGCAATTAAGACTAGAATTATGTCTGCCTAGCTCACATTTAGAATTTGACGTGACCTCAAGGGCTGTGGTAGTTGAGCAAACTATCTTTTATACACGGCGATGCAAGAAGATGAAAGAACCACTGTGTAACCTGCTCCTCCTGTTACCGGTTCCAGCCAAGCTGGAAAGGGGCCAGAGAGCTTCTGTAACTTCAGTTCTTGAGGCCTGAGCCTCAGCTGACTCTAGGTTATACTCGGGTTCTTCCCTAAACGCTGTGTGAAACCCCACCATCAAAATCCAGCTGCAACATGGTGTTTTGAGAGCACCTTACAACAGAAAAAGGGGAAAATATTTAGCTACTTGAGGCAGTGCTACGGACTAAGTCAGTGCCACACGAGGCAAGTGGGTGAGCACTGATCCTGTGAAAGGCTTTACAGGAGCAGAAATGAAGCCCACGGCCACAGGACCCTTGGCTCTGGAAGAAAACAGGCAGCTCCACGACGACTTGGAGCAGCGCTGCACGGATCCTCCTGTGGAACGAGGTGGCCAGACTAACGTCAGACTATGAGGACCACACCTGGGAGGCCATTGAAATGCCATTTCAACAACGAAACCTCGATTTCATGTTCCTGAAAGGGCCCAGCAGGGCTGTCAATATAAGATCTGGGAGCCCAACCTGCAGTGCTTCAAGAGCAGGAACATACCTTTACTTGTATCAGCCACCTACAGCAGCTGAACACAACAGCAGGGCTCACGGGTCTCACATTTGAAAATGAAACGGGAGAGAAAAGGGAAGAAATGGCTCCGGTTCTCCAGCCTGAGCCCTCTGACTAGCTTTGCAAAGACAGCAGGTGACTGCTCCCTTGGAAATACTTTTCCACGCTAAGCACACAGCGTGCAAGAAGCTGACATCTTTGCCCTGCACAGGCACGGCCTTGATTTCACAGGGCAAGAGGAGATGACAGTCAAGTAACACGCTGTAAATCTTCTACCGTGTGACACGGAGGAATCCTTAGGAGAAGCCTGGAGGATGAAAGGCCTTATCTAGACGATGCCCAGGCAGCACTCGGGAGCATTCCTTCAAAGAGAGGTGTCACAGTCGGCTCCCAGAGAACTGCTGTGACCATTCTTCCTTAGGGCTGTTGGCAACCCAGAGATAGCATCAGAGGAATAGGGAACTGAAACATTTAACCATTGCCTCAGCCTTACATGCAGCTCCTTTTACTCAAATACATCTGTGTCTTTCTCAGAGGAGGGAGACAAACCAACCCTTACAACTCGGAGCCATCTGTCTTCTTATAACCGAGTGACAAATGCACTTGCAACACCCTTCTGTCCTAGGACAGACGTTCTGCCCAGCACCTCTGCTCCCATTCAGAGTCCCAAGTGACACCCACTGCACTGACAACACAGCTGGCTGCGGCATACAAGCAGCTCAGGAAAGAAGCTGAGTAACTGGAAAGTCACGTCTTGGCTGGAAACGACAAGGAAGGCCGTTCTCAGCTGTCTTTGCTCTAAACAGAACAACTGTGGCCAAGTGGAAGGTAGTGACAGCTCACATTCTGACTTCCTAGGAAAGCAGCAGTGAATGCTTCTTTGTGCAGACACGCTTACGTGTAAGCTAGGCAAAGGAGAGAACCAGCAGCTAAAGAAAAATCGAAGCTGCTTTATGAGCTTGTAGCACTACCCACAGAAGCACCTTTCTAGTACAAGAGGGTACAGTTAGAGGTCTGCGTGTTTATAACGAGATGTGGACGTACTGCCAAAACGCTGCTCCCTCTGCTCTACGGCAGAACTGGCAGGAAGGTTCAGCTCCTTCCACGGAAGGTGGCTTTGGTTACAACAGCCCCAGCTTCTGAAATGCAAGAGCAGTTTTAAAACCTGGATGAGCTGATTACCTTTGCCAGTACAAAGGGATGCCAACATCTAGGTGCAGCCTTGGAAGATGAGATATTTAACAGCCTTCACTGCAAGCTACACCAAGCAGCTTAGGAAAAGCAAGGCCTGAAGAGAAAATACTAGCCCAGCAAGAAGCTGGATGCTTGAAACGTTGACTTATGCTGCAGAAGAGGTGGATGCAGAGCTCTTTGCTGGTCCTCTGAGAGCCAGAAAGCTCTGAAGAATGCTGCTGTGGTGCTTTTGGAACAGAAAATGGGGAGGGATAGGAGCCTACACAGGGCAGTCCCTGCCCATCTTTTGCTGACAGTCTGCATGGGGGGGCTCTGGGGGAACACCACCTTTCTCCTCAAGTGAAGAGGAAGTGCTAGATCAAAGCAACAGCGACAACTGCCTGACCTGCCATGCGGATGTGAGGAAAGGCAGGCCCTGATGTCCTCAGTGACTTTTGTCACTGCAAATGTAGGCTCACACTCTCCTGGGCAGGCCCCAAGACAGGCTGCAGCACCGTGAGAGCACACCAGGACTGCTCGGCCTGCAAGGAGCAGGCAGCAGCAGAGGCACCCACCAGCTTGCTCCCATTCCCAGCTTCTGAACTGGGAAACTCCGGGCACGTAAAAGCCATCAGCCTCCCCTAAATAGCTCTGCACTCTTCAAATGCACCTTAAGGGTCATAATGCCAGCTAAGTGCCCTGTCTGACCTGGCTACCAGAGGGCTGAGAAGTGCCACAACACCAGGGAGGAGCAGCAAGGACAAAAGCAGGAGCAGTTGCACACCCCTGCTGCTCCCAGGATATGCTGCCCAAGCTGCGAGCGGGGCCCATGTGCACAGCTTACCAAAGGGAATGCTGAAGAACGGGCTGCACAAAGCCTTTTCAGCAGAGGCTCGCTTTCCTTGGTCACAATGAAGCATGCTGCAAGAGAAGAGAGATCCTTATGCTCCTGCATGTGACATTCCTGCATCCAATTCACCTTGGGCTGGAAGCCAGCACTGAGGAATAGCCTATCTTTCGGGTGCTTATGGTACAAGGAGAACAGTCAAGAGCACATCTTCCAATTCACAGCTTAAGCACACCAGAAGAATCCTCTGAGAGCATTTCAAGTACATAATACAGGAGGTTTTGCTTTGAGATGTCTTTCAGCACCGAATTATGGAAGTTGCTCGTTAGAATTTCAGAACGAACACTGCATGTTCCACCTCCACCTCTCCAGGCCACTCTGCTCCTGCCTCAGACACGCATGCAGTCTCATAAAAGCCATCGTACTTCAAGAAGCAACCACATCTTGTCAAAAATGGGATTCAGAGCAGCTAATAATACAGGGCTAATGAAAGCACAGCTAATATAGCTAATGCTTGCACTCGTGACCAGCATAGTGGCAAGGACATTAAAAAAAAAAGTGATAGGTGTGGGCTCCGAGGCACAAGACTTCACAGGACACATCTTTAAGCAACGCTTAGTAAATGCAGGAAGATACCTTTTGATAAGGTCTCTGAGGTGATAAGCTGGAATGGCTGAATTAACCACCCCTTCACTGGCAAAAATGCGGTCGATGATGGCAGAACTGTTTGCCTGGGAAGAAAAATAAGTGGTAATTAGGGATGAAAGGAAATAGTAGCGCAATAGTAGCCATCATCCGTGTACACAGTTCCTCTGTCTATGTGGCACTACAGCCAGCACAATTAACTTCCAGTTAATTGGGGAGACACAGGCTCCGAAACACAGAATCCTGGAGCTGTAGGATTTCGGCAGCCTGAACACAGGCAGTGTTCAGACACGTCAGTCCCACAGGGCAGGCAGGTCTCTAAGGCTTTGAAGCCTTAATACCCAGGACAATAGGATTAGAGACACATCAAGGAAACGCTCTCCAGTTGCCAGGTGCTACCTTACAAATCCAAGGTGCACACAAGCAGCAGGAGGATTTGCCTGGCACAAGCAAGGACGCCCAGAGCCGTTCTCACTCACCTTCCATTCCTGAGATTGGACTGTATGTTTCAGTTTCATTCCTGAGAACATTTCCAGTAAAACGATTCCCAGACTCCACAGATCCACAGCAGAGGTACACTCCGTCTCGCTCTGGAGCCCTGCCTGTGCCAGGCAGTTCTGCAGTTCTGCCTCTGGAGCCCGATACCCGTCTGTTTGAATATATTTCACATCCTGCAGAAGGCCGAACAAACACAAAGAGGTTAATTTTGCAGATCCAGGCTCTCTGCTCTAACCTTAAATCAGTTTACAGGGGCAATTTCTAACGGGTCACCAAAATGCCGCTGCTGGCTTGACAGACAGCACCGTGCCAGAAGGCAGTTCAGCTTGCTGTGCTGAACTAACTAAAGGGGAAAAAAAAAAGACTGGAAGAGAAAATATCTTCCAGCGAAACAGCAGCCACCCCACGAGCATCTGAGCTCTCTGAACGACAGCACTGCCTGGAGGAAGAGGCTGGACGTGACAGTGGACTGGCCTGTTAACCTTATGCAAGCACGGAGGACACCGGGAGCTTCAGGATAAGGGTGGTGCACCCACTGCACGCTCCCACATCAGCTGCACGAGCACAAAACGCTCAGAAGGAGCGGTGAGGATCAGTAACAGCTTCCATTACTCAAGTGCTGCTGCTGTTCTCTGGAACACAGCATCACAAGAACGAAGCAGGCATCTAACACTCAGACAAGCAAATTATCAAAGGCGCTTCCCACGCGCCTCTTCCTCCTCTCCCCTCGCAGCGAGAAGTGCTGCAGCAATCAATACCTGCTCGGCTGCTGGGGCTGGCAGAGGCAAGTACCCACACACTGTCTGATGAAAAGAAAACAGCAAAATCACAGGATCACACGTGGGCTGATTGGAGAGGCTGCTCGGAAGGTCTCCAGTCCGACCTCCTGCTCACAGCCGACGCCAGATCAGTCAGCCGTGGGCTCGTCAAGTCCTTTGAATGCCCGGTGATAAACTGGGTGCTGGATCTTTCTGATATAGGAGGGCTCATTTCAAATGCCCTGATGTGACTCGAGGAATGACAGAAGAATATGCGAGCTTACTTCCTGAAGAAGGCACAGGATTGTGAATTCTTAGCCATGGAGTATACTCAAACCAAAATTAGCTGGCTCTTCAATTGGAAATAAAGTCTACTAAAGGCATTTTTAGGCAACAGAGCTTAGAATTGTTTCATAAACCAAAAAAAAAAAAACACAAAAAAAACAGATACACAAATTGCTCAGTAGGGTACTGCCTCCAATCAGCAAAGAGCAAAACCTCGGGCATGGTGAAAGCAGCAGTTCAGCAGCCCCACCAAACAACACTGAGACACAGAAAACGCCGTGGTCAACGCCACCAGCAAAAACAGAGAGAGGAAATTTCACTCCTACGATCTGAGGTATTTTCAGAGATTTGTGTGGCTGAGACCTTGCTCTGTGTACAGCCATTCCCTGTTAAACAGTAACTGCAGAAAGTTATGCAAGAACAAGCCGAGCAGAGTTGTCCCAAATGCAAGGAACACGGTCTTGACTCAGATAAGGAATTCATACATGTCCGCAGCTAGACACGGCAGGGGCGGGGAGGAGAGGCTGCCAGCCAGTACGTATTCAAAGCAGGGTCAGAAGGTTCGCCCCAGCAGGCAGCGTTTTTACGGGAACCAGAGAAGGAAACTCAGCCCAAAGAAGGCAGATTGGAAGAAGGGTTGAAGCAAATAAAATGCACGATCGAGTATTATGAGGCAACTCCCAGAGCGAGCAGCAAAACGCAGCCCTGAAGAAAAAAAAATATCTGCCTCAGACACAGGACACCAGGAGAGTGTTTTCTGCTGATAGACAGCAGCAGATTACCAGCACGGAACGGTGCTCAGCCAAGAGCGTGGGAGGACCAAAGCACAACATGGAGGAGTCGTTAAGGAGTGCACACGTTAAAATCTGATGTTGTACCAAGGAATTCAGGGACGGGTCACCCACGCAGTCCTCAGACATTGGCGGATCAGTGAGCTTTACTGTCAATACCAGGTAAAGCAGTCAAAAAAATAATAATCTGAAAACCTCTTAGATGAGAAGAGTGCAAGGAGAAGCCAGGACAGTGTGTGGAAAGAAGAGTCATAGCTCACTTACGACTTACCGCCCATCGCCCAGTGATTACAGGCTAATTTGCTACGGGGCTATCTGATAAAAAGCTTTACTGATACCCCTCACAGAAGGTTACTCAGAGAGGGAGGGATGAAAGGAAATTCTGTCAAGCCACCAGCAGAACCTCCCCAGGCTCTCTGCAGACAGTCCCTCTGCTTTCACTGGAGGCCACAGAAGGGAACAAGAGGGGAAAGGACAAACTTACAAAACCCGTCACTACCAAAATAAACAAGTGACAGTATGAGGAGGGAGTGAAAGCTCAGCGAACAGGAAGAGCAGAGCAGAACAGGCACAGATCTGTCCACGTCAGGACAGAACAGACGCTGCCTAGCCACAATCAGGGCTTTGGTCAACCCAGTCACGTGGGAAAGAAACATCCAGACTTAAAAAGGGAAGCTGCTCAAGATAGGATGAAAGTAAAGACAAGAGCAAGGACGCCGCTAGAGATAATGCAATTGACCGATGGCGAAGCCTGGATTACTACTACGTACGATAAGGGATGATAAGAGAGATCCTACAGATCTGGCTGCTCTCACTCCTCTGACCACATGAAAACTAGCAAACTTTCCAGGAAGCTGAATCGTTAACTCTGGAATCCACGTTGTGGGCAGCACAAGGACTGACATCAACAGCAATCAGAGACACGCGGGGAGAACGGGAACACCGGCTGCTGTTTCACGGGCCAGACCACATTTTAGCCTTCCAGGAAACCCTCGGCACCCGCTCAAGCTGCTATCCCCACCAGGCCACCTCCGCTCCTTCACCCGGGAGCTGAGAGCATCACAGGCCCGCGCAACGCAAGAGAGAGCAGGCTGCCCCGAGAGCAGCAGGATCCAAACCTGATTCCCCTCTTTGAAGCTAAGTCCAAAGTCAATGAGCTTAAAGCACTCCTCCTCCGCGCTCCACAGGATGTTGCGGGGCTTGAGGTCGGCGTGCACGTAGCCTTTGTGGTGCAGGAAGGCCAGGGCTTCCAGGACGTCTCGGGCGCAGTGCTGGATCATCCACATGGAGCAGCCCTGGTTGCTGGAGTGCAGCAGCAGCTCGGACACGCTGACGTCCAGCAGCTCCAGCAGCAGGCAGCGCGACGGGCCGTTGGCCGAGTAGTGGTTGGTGAACACGCCGTACAGCGTCACTGCGGGCAGACACGGCCACGGGCACGTCAGGAACGGGCAAAAACCCCCCAGTACTGCACCCCGCTGCTCCCCAGCACCACGGGGAGGCCCCAAGACCCGCAGCAGGCGGCTCAACCTTCACGGGATCCCTTCCCAACCCCAGGGGACGCGCTGCCCACCTCGGGGGGCACCTCCTCGTCCCTGCTGTCCCCAGCTGCCCCCCAAATCCCCCCCGTTACCCCAAATCCCCCCCGTTACCGATGTTGCGGTGGCCGCGGAGGTGCTCGAGGGCGGCCCGCTCCTTGCGGAACCCGTACTCGGCGCAGTCAGCGGCGGCCGGGCGGGCAGCGGGGCGCCGAGCGGGGCCGGGCCGAGCCGGGGGGGCCACGAACTCCTTGACGGCTCCCGGAGGAGCCCGAGGGTCCCCGCAGCAGCGCACCCGGTACACGGAGGCCGAGGAGCCGCTGCCCAGCGGCGCCTGCACCTCCCACAGCCGGCCCAGCGCCTCCAGCAGCAGCGGCGGCGGCGGCGGCGGCGCCGCGCCCCACACGCAGCCCGACATGGCGCCGCCTCGCCTCGGCCTCGGCCTCAGCCTCGCCTCACATCGCCGCCATCGCCACCGCCGCTGCTGCTGCTGCCGCCGCTGCCGCCTCCGGCTCCCGCAGCCCGGCTCGGCCGCCGCTGCCGCCGGGCTCCGGCCGCCATGACGGCGGAAACGGGGCGGAGCGCGGCCAGGCGATCCCTCAGCGCCGCCCCGGTCCCCTCAGTACAGCCCCAGTACCCCACAAGCACCGCCCCGCTCCCCTCAGCGCCTCCCCGGTGTCCCTAAGCAACGCCACAGTCCCCCCAGTACAGCCCCGGTCTCCCAAAGCACCCCCACGGTCCCCTAAGCACAGCCCCGGTTTCCCCTCAGCGCTTCCCCGGTCCTTCCAAGCACCCCCCGGGTCCCTCAGTACAGCCCCAGTACCCCTAAGTACCCCCCTGGTCCCCTCAGCACAGCCCCGGTTTCCCCTCAGCGCCCCCCCCGGTACCCCCAAGCACCACCCCCGGTCCCCTCAGTACAGCCCCGGTCCCCCTCAGCACCGCCTGGTCCCCTTTAGTACAGCCCCGGTCTCCCCCAAGTACCCCCCGGGTCCCCTCAGTACAGCCCCAGATCCCCCCAGCACCGCTCCGGTCACCCCCAGTTCCTCCCTGTTACCCCCCCAAACACCCCCCCAGTTCCCTCAGTACAGCCCCAGTTCCCCCTTCACCACCCCGGTTTCCCCCAGTTCCTCCCCGGTTCCCCCTCAGCACCCCCCTGGGGCCACAAAAGGGGTGCTAGGTGTCAGCGATTAATAATAATAATAATAAAAAAAAACAACCCCAGCCGTTTATTGTGCAATCCGCATCTTTTGGCCCCAAGTACACGTGCAGTCCGGAGGCCATAAATAGAGGGACGGGACCCGCTGTGGGGCACTGGGTGCTCAGAGAGGGGCTGCGAGCCCTGGTCCCCATCGAGGCGGCCCTACAGGCATTCAGCGGGTGGCACGGACACACGCACCGGTGTTTGGGGTGGCAGCGGCCACGCACAGCACAATCCCATTACAGGCTCTCTGTCCCGGCACCCATGGGCTCGGGGGCAGCAGGAGGAGAGCCTTCAGCCCACCTCTGGTGCCCCAGTCCCTGCCGCACGCCTGCCACCAGCTCCAGGGGACACGGTGCCCTCAGCGCTACTCCTGGAAGGCGGTTTGTGGCTTTACAAGGTCCCATTTGGGTTGTCTGCCCTTCAGTGGCACCGGTGGGGCTGTGAGACCTGTCCCAGCCCTGCCCGAAGGCAGTTTGTGCCCACCATTGAGGCGAGGATGCTCCAGGTAACAAGTGCCATCCTATAGCTGCTTCCTCACACCCGCCCTGGGGTCCCTGTGCAGGATAACCTCTCCAGAAACGATCATGGAGTGGTATCAGGGGACTGCGTGGCTTCTCGTGTCCCGGTCTCCCGCAGAAGCTCCACCGCCCCCCAAAATACCAGAGGGCAGGGGAGGTGGCCCGCACAGAGTGAGGTGCCCACCGGGGCAGCTCGGTCCTCCCCATGCCACAAGCACGGGCTGGGGCTCCACAGCAAAGAGATGGCACCGCAAAGGGACGGGACGGCCTCTGGACACGGCTCGGGGCTGGGGGCAGCGTGCGGCAGGGCTGGGAGGGCCTGTGGGCAGCCCGGAATGGGGCTGCTCAGTGGGCACAGGGGGTGGGATGTGGGTGTGAGGAGGGTCCTGGCACTTCTGCACCCGCACATGAGGCTGCAGAAGCGGTGGCAAGACAGGCAGTGCTCCTCCTGGGCATCTAGGGAGGAGGGGTTCAGGAATGATGGCTGAGGAGTGGCTCCTGCTAGCCTGGGGTTCCCCCCCATCCCCAAAATAGCGACCCCAAGAACAGCAAGCGGCAGCGAGAGACGTGTTTGGGAGATCCAGCCCCCACCGTGCTCCGCTCCCGCTGCTACTCGAAGGACAGCAGGTCGGGATGGGGACCCTCTGCCTCCCGGCTCGGGGTGCAGGGCTCTGGGTGCCCCGCGCTCCCCGGCAGCTCATGCTCCAGCCCTGGGCCCCGGGGGGACTTCTCGCTGCGGGGTGAGGTCTCCAGGCTGCCTTTGTGGATGAGGTCGGGCACGGGGAGGGCACCAGGCGGCTGGTCCCCACTCAGTGCCGAGGCACCGGTTGCGCCGAGCACCCCAGGGTGCTCGGGAGGGGACAGGTCCCTTGCCCCCAGCCACTCCTCGGCAGGGTCAGGGTGTGCTGAGGGAGGCTCGGGGGGCTCCGCCACGCTGCTGCCCACGGGCTGGGGTGCGATGAGCATATCCTGCGGGGTCTTCAGGGCACGCGGAGTCCTCTTCTTGGCGACGGGGGGCGGCGGGTCCAGCCGGGGAAAGGCGTCCAGCCCCGGGGGCCTGCAAGCAGAGCGCAGCAGTGACACGCAGCCCCACACCAGGACCCCTGCAGCCTGCCCAAACCTCCCTGCCCCGGGGCACACGCAGCGGGGACACTCACCCCTCCTCGCTTCCCGGCTGTCCCGTGCCCAGCGCGGCACCGGCGCTGGCGTTCACCTCCGTCACCCCCACGCCGGGGGGGCCGGCCGGCTCCTTGCGGCGCAGGAGATCGGTCACCTTGGCCCCCACGGCCTTGCCCAGGTTGCGGAGGTGCTGGCTGCCGGCAGGGCGGGAGGGCTGCGCCGGGGCGCCCGCGGGGCCGTGCTGTGGGCGCGGGGTGGGGGCCGTGCTGGCGCTGGCGTTTTCAAACATGCTCTGGTCCACTGGAAGGGAAAGGGAGTGGAGAGCGGGCGTGAGCTGGGCTGCAGGGGGTGAATGCCTCAGGGCTGCCCACCAGCAGCAAGTTGGGGACACGGTTTGGGGACAGGGAGGCTGTTCCCGCGGCCCCGCAGCCGTGCCGTGCCTGCGCAGGGCAGTGCATGCAGCGGGGACAGCGCGGGGTGAGACGAGGGAGCAGCAAGCCCAGGGCACCATGCTGGCACTGACAGCACACCAAGAGCGTCTCTTACCTGGTGCCGAGCAGCTTGGGAAGCAGGTTGTGGGGAAAAAAAAAAAGAGAGAAAAAGAGGGTTTACCAAGGGGACAGCAGGCCTGGCCCTTCTGCATGCTCTCTCCATGCTGCCAGGCGAGGTGCGGTGCCGATCCCCTGCCTGGCTGCCTACAGAGATGGGATTCAGCGGGTGCGGGCACAAAACCCCAATGTTTCTGTGCCACCCTGCGCTGGGCCAGCTGCAGCCTGTGTGGCTGAGCACCCCCACACCTCGTCCCTTGTGCCCTGGCAGCCCTGAGGGACGGAGCCAGCGGGTCTCTGAGCACCGGGTCCCTGAAAACCCTCGGAGGGGCTGCGCCCGGTGCCCAGCAGCTCCCTGGGGTGCCCTCAGTGACATCAGCTGCCGAAACCATGGCAGCGTGGCGCTGGGGCCTGGCACGGAAGCTGCACCGGGGCGATGGAGAGCTTTGCGGTGCCGTCCCTTTGGGTGGGGGCCATGCCCCGTGGCACCGGGAGGGGCAGCCTGGAGCCCCCCTGCCCCCGGGGCCTGCCCGCTGAGGCCAGTGCCCGCGGGCAGCACCCAGGCAGGGGGGCACGCAATGCTCCGGCCAGACAAACCTGCCTGGGTGGGCAGGGGAAGGGGGCCCCACGTGGCAAAGGGTGCTTTTTAGACACCGGGGGGGTCCTGCTGGCGCAGCCCGCCTCTGCGCTGCCCTCTTTCTCACCCCACGTCTTCCCAGCAGGAACACCAAAGGCTGCGGGTGCTGCCTCCAGCAGTGCCAGCTCGCCCCCGTGCCCGTGCAGCTCCGCGAGGGACAGCCCCAGCTGGCCGCAGGGTGAGCCCTCCTCGTGCTGGTGGGTGTCTCGCCAGCATCCCGCACGTGTCCCACGCTGGAGGGGATGCTCTCCATGCTGGACCGGGCTCATACAGGGACCCCCACCTCACTGCTGCCCTTCCCTTTGCAGCCACAACCTCGGCGGGCAGCGAGCTCCCTGCTCGCACCATCTACCGGCCCTGGTTCTCACCGTACAGCTACTTCATCCGCACCGCGGCAGCCCCCCAGCAGCACCTCTCCTCCAGCCTGGCCACCGGCGCCCAGGAGCCGGAGGAAGCCGACCGCCTCTCGGAGACCATCTGCTCCTCCTCCTGCTCCTCGGAGGGTCCCCAGCCCTCCCAGAGGGGCCGGCAGACCAGCGGCAGGGTGAGCATCACCGTGCGGGACATCCTGGCGGCCGCGCGGGGCCAGCCGGTGCCGCGGCACGGCTACAAGTGCAGGGCGTGCTGCCGTGTCTTCCCCACGCTCTGGGCGGTCAAGACCCACATCCAGCACAGCTCCCAGGAGGGCTACAGCTGCAAGGCGTACTACCGCAAGCTCAAGGTGCTGCTGGAGAAGGAGAGCCAGGCGCAGGAGGGCCCCCCGGCACCCCAGTAGCCCCAGCCGCCGCGGGAGGGCACTGCTCCATCGCTGCAGCCAGCAGCGCAATAAACGCCACGCGGAGCAGGGCCTGCTGCTCTCCCGCAGCCCCTCGCTGACACACTGCTCCTGATGTCCTTTTAGAGGCCGTTTCTGACTTTTCTCTTCCCAGCAGCCCCCCCAAAAAAAGAGTCACGGAGCCTGGAAGGCGCCGCTCAGCGTCTGGATACCCTCGAGGCAGCATCGGGCACCCTCCGACCGTCAGCCAGCCCTGAGATGAGCCCACATGGTGCCTCTATCCCAAAAAAAAACATTCGGGGCACCTCGCTCTCACAGCCAGCCTGCTGTTGGCACCACAAGCCAGGCAGAGCCGAGCTGCAGGGGAGGGCTGGGGGTCCCGCGGGGAAGGATGCTGGGTTTTGAGGGGGCTGCGTGATGCCGGGGGTGCCGGTGCTGGCTGCCAGCCCGGCCTGGCAGAGCGTGGAGGGCAGGAGGAGTACAGAAAGAGAGAGGCAGTGAGAAGGAAGAGACAACAGAAAGCCTTGAGAAATAGAAAGATTTATTTAGCAAAAGCCAATCAACTGATGACGACACCCAAGGGTTAAGTGCACTTACATTGACAGATCAGTTTCCCAGATAGGCTGAGTCGACGGTTAGTAACACGACAGTTGTAGGAAAAAGAAAGGACAAAAAATAGAGCTATAAATTCCCAGTCAAGGTCCGTAACAAAAGTGAGAGGCCAGAGAGGCGTTCGGTAGGCAGCGCCGGGTGAGGAGGAGAACAGAAGGGCTGAGGCTGGAAGGGCCCTCGGGATGGCACCCACTCCCAGCCCTGCTCAAGCGGGGATGCTCAGAGCAGGCTGCCCAGGACCACGTCCCGGTGGTTTTTGAGGATCTCCAAGGAGGGAATTGGTGCTGCCCCTCGCAGAGCTCCTGCAGTCCCTCCAGCCGCCTCTCCAGCCCATCCAGGGCTCCCGGTGTCACCCACTGCCCCCAGCTCCGTGCCACAGGCAGCCTCATGAGGGTGCCCCCATCCCTGACCAGCTTCAGCTCCGTTTTGGCTTCAGCCTCCCTAACTTCACCCCCGGGTGAAGCCCAGGCTTGCGAGCTTGCCTTTCACCCTCCTCCCTGCCCTAAGGGCCCTGAACTCCACCATCCCACGGTCCCTTTGACCTTCGTGTCCCCAGCAAGCCCCTGGCTGCTGCTCGGAGGCCCACCGGGACCCCCAGCTCCTGCCCTCAGTACCCACCCTCCTGCCGGGTGGGCAGCGCCCAGCACAGCCCTCGCCCACCCCGGGGGGCTCACCCACAGCCCCGAGGGGATGGGGACAGGAGGATGCCACCGGCCTCCCTCGGCAGGGAGCAGGGCACGAGCTCGAGGCGGGGAGATGCGCAGCCAGGGGTTAGGCACAGCGAGCAGAGACAGAGCCAGCCAAGGGGAGAGCAGCAGGCAAGCAACCAAGCGAAGCAGAAGCAGGACAGGAGGGTGGAAGGAGGGGAAAATGACCGTGCCAACCCCCAGCCCTCCCAGCATTTCCTAAGGGGGGCATCAGGGCTCTGGCTCGTGGCCTCTTGGAGGCTGCAGCAGCGGGCAGCTGATAAATGTGCTCGTAGAGAAGGGAAAAGCTCCTCTGGGGGGCCCTAAAGACAACCACCGGCCTCTGGGGGGCTGCTGGGGACCCTGATATCCCCGATTTGCCCCTCTGAAGGGTGCAAATCAGGCTCTTGAAGGAGCCCCCGTGCACAGCCGCTCCTCACCCGTGCCACCCGCTGCTGCCGGGCAGCTCCCAGCAGTGTGCACAGCTGGCATCACCTCCTGGGGGGGCAGAGACCCCCAAATAGGGCTCAGCAACCACCCCGAATCCAGACGAGCAGGGTGCCTGCAGGAGGAGAGCTCGCTCCCCACGGAGGCTCTGTGCGTGTCCCCGCACAGCCACTGCCAGCCCTGGTTTGCAGGCAAGCACCTGCTGGGAAATGGGGTGGGTTTTGTCCATAAAGCGAAGCAGGGAGCTGGTGGTGGAGGTGGGTGCAGGGAAGGACTTAAAAACATGAGCACCAGAAAGGCTTCGAAGCCTGGCAGCCGTGCTGAGGACCGGGCAGCGAGGGGAAGGACTGCACGTCCCGTGCTGCGCTCCCTGGCTCCCTGCTCTGCAGCCCCGGGGAGGGGCAGGCAGTGCCCACACAGCCCCCTCCTGCCTCGGGCAGGGACCAACCCCATCCCAAAACACCACAAACCCCAGCACCCTGCCAATGCTGCCTGTGCCCGGCCATCCCGTGCCACCTCCTCGCACCCCTTCACCTTCCCAGGCTCATCCCCGGTGTCCCCCTGCTCTCGCCTCCTCTCCCACCACCTCCACATGCAGAAACCCCACTCACCGCCCCGTACTGCCTCTTGGCTCCCTCCCATCCCCGCTCACCACCCCACAACTGCTCCCTCATTCCCCCAGCAAAGACCCCCACCTCTCTCACCGCTCCGCCTGCAGTTCCACCACTTCCACCACCTCCCAACCCGGCACGGGAGGCACGGGCTGACCCCTGCAGTTTGGGGGCTGCTGTGTGCCACGGGGCTCTGGCAGCGATGCCAGCAGCACGACAGGGCCCTGCGGGGCCGCGATGGTGCTGGGGGCTCTTTGCTTCCCTTCCTCCTGACCTCTCAACGCAGCCCGGGGGCAGGCACGGGGGACCAGGGCGCAGCGCAAGCCTGGCACGAAGCTGAGGGTGCTGAGCTCGGGACAACGGGGCCGGCAGCAGGGACACAGCCTGGGGAAGGACGAGGGCTGTGCCCTGCTCCTGCCGAGCTGGCACATCTCCGGGTGCCACTTATCTCCCCCGGGCACGGCACGGTGCCACGCGCTCCCTCCTCCGTCCCCGGCCCCACCAGGGCTCCCGTCTCTCCACGCCACCTCCCGCCGTGCCCTACACCGCGATCTCGTCCTCCAGGCTGTCTCCCAAATCCTGCCGGGGCTGGACGTTGAGCAGGCGCGGGGGTTCCTCCTGGGACCAGGAGTCACGCTCCTCGCTCTCGTCCGTGTTGGACTCGTACTCGGAGGCGATGCCCGACTCGCGGAACTTGAGGAGCTCCAGGCTGCCCAGCGCCGGCTCCGCGGCGTGCGGCCCCGAGCCCGGCAGAAAACGATAGCACTCCAGCTTCACCAGGCAGTCGTTCCTACCTATGGGGCTGCCCAGGGCGCTGGGGAAGCCCGAGCCGGGGCCCAGCTGCGGCAGGTGGCTGTCCTCGGGCTGCGGGGTGGTCGGGTCGCAGAGCACAGGGAGGGCGCCGGAGCGGAAGGTGATCTCCAGCAGGCTGTCCTGGGAGCCCGCTGCAAGAGAAGGGCACGGCTGAGAGGTGGTCACAGAGCCACCCTGGTCCTCCCGGCCGCCACAGCAGGCTGCGGAGCCCCTCCAGGGGAAGGACAGTCCCAGGGGGCCTGCAAAGAGCCAGGAGGAAAGGTTTTCCGTCTCCCACCCAGCTCCTGCAGGGAGCTGACGGCCACACAATCTGCACGTGCACAGGCCGGGCCAGAAAGGCATTAACACAGCCCTGCACAAAATATGGGAAATGTGCAAAACGGGGATCCCGTTAGCTGCAGGGGGAGAGAACGGGGTAGGGAGCACTTACTGGTGTTGTTCCCCGCCAGCTTCAGCTCCAGCTCCTGCACCTGCTTGACCAGCAGCGAGATGTGCTGCAGCAGGTCCTTGTTCTGCAGCAGGAGCTGGTGCACGCGCGCCTGTGCCTCCAGCCGGGCTGCTGCCTCCGCGGCCAGCTGGTCCTTCAGCAGGTGGACCTGAGGGACAGGGGACAGCCCCGTCACACCAGTGTGATGAGGATGGACAAGCCCAAGGGTGAAAAAGCTGGCAGGGAATTGCCCAGGGGCAAAGCGCCTGTTTGTTTCAGCACAGCTACCAATATGTCAGCCCTGCCCCAGGGCCCTGGGAAGGATGGGGACACTGCTGGGTGGGACCTGGGGCAGCTCTGCTGTCAGCTGCAGAGCCCCAGGAGCGTGCTCCAGGCATGGGGACAGCAGCACAGAGCCACCCAGGAGCCACGCTGGCACTGCACCCATCCTGCCTGCATCCCTGGCTCCTGTGCCCAGGGAGACAAAGCATGAATTTGATGGAGAAAGAAAATCAAAATTGGTTTTACTTTGGCCTGAAAAGTGACCACATGGGAGGTGGAGGAGCTCCCTGCCCAACGCTGGTGGGCAAAGCAGGAACTGGCAGAGGTGGAGCTGCAATTAAATGCTAAGCAGGTGCAGAAGCTCAGCGCTGACAGCACCAGCCCGGAGAGCATCCCTCCTCCCGGCCCCAATGCTGCCTCCAACACAGGCACCAGGGATGCAGGGAGGCAGCGAGCAGAGCCCAAATGTCACAGCTGGCACAGGGATGGAGGCTTGTGCCACCAGCCCCCTGGGACAGCACCCGGGAAGGGCGCTTGGCATAATTCAAGGAACTTCTACACGTATCTGGAAACACCTTTGGGGAGCTCTGGGGGGTGTCAGGGGGCGAGGAAAGCTGGGGTAACCGGTAGAGGTCCAGGAACTCATGGTGGGACGAACCTGCGCCACGGCCACTTGCGTCTGCTGCTGCTGCTGCTGCAGGAGCTGCTGCAGGAGCTGCATCTGGTGGTGGGCAGAGAGCGGCGTGCCCAGGTCGGGCAGCGGGGCGGACGAGGGCAGCAGCAGCTTGGGCGAGGCCGTCAGGATGTCCTCGGGGTGGAGGCAGCCCTGCAACACACCCACAGAGAAAGCGTCACCCCATCAGTGCCCCTGGAGAGCCACCAGGCACAGGGCAGCCCCCGAAGCACGCAGGGGATAAACTGATGCATTCAAAGCAAGGGCACATGCCCATCAGGGCATGGCTGCAGTGAGCCCGGCGCTCTGCAGGAGCACCCCAGGCCCCCAGCCAGAGGGCAGAGGCCGATGGCTTTGCTCCGGGAGCTGGGCAATGCTGAAAAAAGCCCCCTCCCCTAGGCACGGGGATGCAGAAGGTCCCACGCACCTTGGCGTCGGCGCTCGCCTCCTTGCCCACGGCGTCCAGGTCGGTGACGCCGCGGCTGAAGTCGAGGATGCCGGCCCCGGGCAGCGGCAGCTCCACGGCGTCGATGTCGGTCTCCTCGGCCGAGGTGGCTGCCCGCTCCACGGCGGTGAGGCGGCAGGCTGTGGGAGGGCAGGGACAGAGCTGGGACCCCCATATATCCCCCCCCGCCACCCCATTGCCCAGGGCTCGTGGCCGAAATACAGCTGGGGAACGGCAGCCAAAGCCCCTGCATGTGTTCAGGGGAAATGGGCCATCGGGAGGCACAGAGAGCTAAAGGTAAACAGGAGGTGACGGGAAAAGAGAAAAAAAAAAAAGAAATAAAAAAACCAGATGCTCAGAAATCCCCCGGGGAGCTGCACACCGCGGCCGGTACATTGTGCAGAGGAAAAACAAGCGGGGAGCTGCCCAGGTCAATGCAGCTGCAGAGGGTGGGCTGTGCCGGGGGGACCCCACAGCCTCCAGGGGTGCAGCATTTCCACACTCACACCCGTACACGCTCAGAGGGTCAGCAGCCAGCCTGGGGACATGGGGACAGTCCCCGCTTTGGCCCCCGTCCTGGCAGCGGCGAGGAAACGCTTGCAGCATGCGCAGCCGAGCACGGAGAGCTCTCGGGCACCCGCTGCCCCCGCTAATGGGCTCGCAGCACGGGGGATGTCTGCGCGGATGCCGGCTGACACCTAGCCAAGGCTCCTCGCTGGGTGAGATCCCCCGGCTCCGCGGGGCACAGCGCCGTGCAAATCCGCTCCCCGCAGGTGGCAGCCAGCAGCCAGCACCGCGGAGAGACGGCGGCTCTGAAGTCCCCCCCCCCCCCACAACCTCACCCCGGCACGGTACCTGGGACGTCCAGGTCGTCCCCGTTCCTCTCGCTGTCCCCGTCCTCCTGCCCGTCGGCGTTCTGCTGGGTGTGCTGCAGGCTCAGCTTGTGGCAGACCTCGAAGGCCTGCCCCACCGTGCGGACGATGCGCATGGCCTGGCTCTGCGGCGGGCGAGGAGGCGAGCAGAGCTCCGTCAGCACGGCCACCCCGCCGGGACACCCCCCCCCACCCCAGCCGAGGGGCATCCCCCCAGCATCCTCACCTTCTTCTTGGATTTGAAGACGTTGCACCTGAAGACGTTGCTCGAGCCATCCCTGGCGATGTAGCTGAAGATCTTGAGGTCCTGGGAGTCGTGGGACACATAAAAAATCCTGCCAAGAGGGAAATGGAGTTGGTTTGCCCCCAGCACACGCTGCCCACCGTGGCCAGGACACTGCAAGGCCACAGCCTTTTTTCTTCTCCGGGGTGCTGGCAGCTGCCCAGCCTCTGCAGCACAGCCCTGCTAAAGCCCATCCGTTTTATATTTTATTTTTTTGGCAGCCGTGCTGCCCACACGGAGAACATGAACCTGCAGCAAACACTTTGCGAAGGCTGCCCAGGGATTTCTCTGCTCAGCCCACGCAGGGCAGCACCACGGGGCACCCATGGGAACGAGACCTGAGTGCCTCTCTGGAGAGGTGGCCTCTTGGCTCGGGCGCCTGCCCCCTCCCAGCACTAATTATGGCTCTAATTGGGATCATTAACAAGGGCTTAGTGGCTGTCCTGGGGAGCCTGGGGGGAGGAGGAGGCTTTTCTGCATGAGCTGCCCTCCTCCTCCCAGCAGGGCAGGGATCTGCGAGCGGCCGCTGCCGGACCCGGGGCTCAGCCTTACCTGTAGATGGGATCGTGCATGACGAGCATTTTGTTCTCATCCCAGGCCCATTCTTTTTTCTGCAAGGGAAGAAGCTGAAAATGAGTACGTCAGATGCTGCCCTCGAGATCGAGCACGGGGCCGAGGCGGTGCTGGGACGCTGCTCGCCGTGGCTCTGCTGCTCTCCAGCCCCAGCTGACGGCCTCCCCTGCCTGCAGCCCAAAAACCCCACGGGTCCCCATCGCCCCGAGGTGCCCTACCTTCTTCTTCTTCTTCAGGATGACCTTCACGCCGTCCACCGACACGACGAGGCTCACCTTCTTCTTCTTGATGTTCTTGGCTTTGAACTCATACTGCAGAGAGAGGCCTGGGTGAGCCCTGAGGATGCTCTCAGGGGCCACATCCCCTGATTTTCCGGGTGATTTCCCTGCCCCATGGGTTTGCTGTGGGGGGTTTGTGGCTGTTAGGGAGCTCCAGGAGGAGAAATGCTACATCAGCGGGGGCGCGGGGGGCTCGGCACGGAAACAGAGGATTCCTGAGGGCTCCGAGAGCCGCGCCGGGGGAGGTGGCATAATGCGATTACCCACTTCAGTTAGAAGTCACTGGATGGGAAATAAAACTCAGGAACTTCCAAAGATCAGTGGCTAAACACAAAGCTCCGGCCCAGCCCCGGGGAGAGACCACGATGCCCCTAAATCCAGCCCCTCCTGCACGCACAGCCCTACAAGCAGCGAGGGGATAAATGGGGGGGGGGGGGGGGGAAACAGCTCAGGCGCTCCTTTTGGCTGAGCAAACTCCTGCATTGCACCTAGAAATCCTGTCCTCTGCAGGAGCTGCGCTTTTGGGGTAAAACCACGGCATTTTGTGGGGTGAGGGACCCCCAGCAGTGGGTCCAGGCACATGCTCGTGGCCCTGGGGACAGCAGGCACTGGGCCAGCTGAGCCCAAGAGGCACTGAGGATCCACAGCCCCGCACTGTGAGCATGGGAATCGTGCTTGTGACCCCCTTTTTGCTCCCCTCGCCCCCACCTCCATCCCGGTGGGATTTCGGGGGACCCACAGAACTGCTCCACCACTCACACCGGGTCCCCAGAGCACCGATCCCACACACAGGGCACAGCCCCCTCCCGGCACAGCAGCCCCACGGCCTCTACGTGCAGAAGAGGGATTTAATTAACCCCCTCGTTAGCCCATATGGGGAGCACCAGCCGGGAGCCCCACGCACAGCCCTGCCCCGTGCCATTTCCAGCGCCGCGTGCTGCATTAGCTCCGGCAGCAGGGAAAGCTGCTGGCCCCGATCTGCAATTTCATGACAAAAGACATGAAAATACAATTCCTCAAAGCCACTTGGAAGCGGCTGGCGGGGACGAGTGATCCCGATGACTCAGAGAAGCGCCCGGCGGGGTGACGCAGCTCGGCCTCTCCCTGCGCACGCCGGGCAGCCTGGGCAAGCCCACGTGCTCCAAAGCCGTGGTGATGGGCTGCAGGACGCAGAGCTCAGGCTCCTGCCGAGCCTACAGCCGGCCCCCAAATCCCCTACCCACGAGCTGCCTGCAGGGCTCGTTCCCTGCATCCCTGCTGGAGGGGGCTGCCCCCAAAGCTGGCCAACGAGGAGCCCCCTGTCACTACTAAGGATCAGTGCCAAGACCACAGCGGTGCCTCTGAAACCCAACCATCCCGATTTAGCCCCAAAAAGGTGGGCTCCAGCCTGAGCACTCAGCAGCAGGCAACCCAAAACCCTCTCCAAAGCCCCGTGTGCCACGTGGTGGATGCTCCACGGCCCTGGCGCTGCCTCCTGCTGCTCGCTGATCATCAGCACCCAGCTGCTGGAGCCAGGGGATTTCTATTCGGGGTGACCCCGAGTGCTAATTAACCTGGGCTCGGAGAGATAGCAGCCCAAAATACACCTCGTGGTTACAGGGACTATTTTTAGTCTGGGATTCGGTGAGCACCAGCCCCGGTAAAGCCGCCCAGACAGAGCAGGGCGCTTAGCAGAGAGGTTACCAAACCCCACACGGGTTATATGGGACACAGGGGATACAGAGAGCCCGGCAGACGCTCCCACACGCCTGGCCCTACCCATGGCTGCAGACCAGGGGCACTGCCCGGGCTCATCCCTCGCCCGCCCGCGCCGTGCTGAAGCCAAATCCCCGCGTGCCGAGGGCAGAACTCCAGCAGGAACCGAAGGCAGTGAGGGAAGCGAGCGCTCAGGAGGACCCAGCAGCCAGATCTGCTGAGCGCTCTCGTAAATCTCGCCCTTTATCCCAGTGCCTAGACCAGAGCCAAGCTCCCTTGCAAGCCTGAGCCACGCACTTGGAGCTGCCCCACGTCCTGCCCCAGCCCCAGCTCGTTAGCACAGGCGCCCCAAAACACACACGGGCTGCAAGTGACTCTGGGGAAGAGACCCCGAGCTGAAACAAACAGGCTGGGAGGGAGGGAGAGCAGCAGGAGAAGGGAGCAGCAGGGCAAGTAGGAACACCGGCACCTTGTGGGAGCAGCACGCAATTTGTTCTGCCCCGCTCACGAGGCTGTAACTCAGCAAAGCGAGCGGGTTTCACCCCGAGCAGTAGCTCTGGGCAGGGTCAGAGCCGGGGCCAGGTCCCTGCAGTTTCTGTGAGCCAGGCTGGAGCCACACAGGCTGTAAGGGATGAACTCAGAGCTGTGCAGGGCTTGCTCAAACCTCCCAGCTCACGGTGCCGCTGCTCCGCTCAGCGATCTGTTACTGCATCCCAGCCTGCGGAGGGATCAGCCAGGAGGGATCCGGAGGAGAAGACAACCCGCACGTTTCCAGGGATGCTGGGCCGACGCCAGAGCAGCTCTCGCTGGGAGTCACATCCTGCATCCCCACGCGCACGATAAGATCTCCCAGCCCTAACGAGCTCCTCACCGAGACCGAGCACGGCTCCACGTGTGCCAAAACCCAGCAGATCGCTCAGCATGGCCCTGCACACCCACCTCACCCGGGGCCCAAGGACCAACCCGCAAGGAAACGTGGGGAGAGCAAAACCCATCCTACTAACGGTGCTGGAGCAGCTGCTTCAAGAAAAAACCCACATTTCCCCCCGCTGGGGGAACCAGGAGGATAGGCTTGGCTACAGATGTCTCCAGTTCGCAGAGATGAAGCCCAGCCTGCTGTTTCATGCAGAAAAGGCTCAGAAATCATCACCCAGCCTGGCAGCAAGGAAGGAAGGAAGGCAGAGGGTCTGTGCAGCTCCCCCCCCACCCCCTTTGCCTGTCACCGTCTTTCTCACAACTACCCAGATGGCGTGAAGGTTTTTGGGCTTTCAACCCAGGTGTTTTACCCTTCTCGGGGACAATTTTAGATTTTGAAACATCCATAAAAATATTGCAAGCTTACATCAATTATATTAATCCTTGGCTATAGCAATGTGATGATCCCAGAAGATGCACAACTTCAGGGAAATGCCCAGAAATGGGAAAGAGCCATGGAAAAATGTTTCTCTTCCTGGGCCTGCACAGCTCCCCAGTCCTTCAGTTTGCCCGACTGAAGCTCCAGTTAACAACTCTGCTAAAACGCTCAAGGCTTGCAAACAGACTTTTGAGATATGCTTTTTATTTGGTAATGTATTCAAGACAGAAACTAGGGATGTCTCACTAATGGAAAAAAATTTATTAGATGACTTGTAAACTCCAAGCAGCCGTGAAGCAAGTGAATAAAGACACTACCCTCTAATTTTACATTCCCCACAAAAAAACACACATGTTTATCTTCTCAATTAGGAAAGAAACATTTTTAAACAGCGGAGCACAAGAGCCTCAGCACTGACCTCAGGTTAGTGGGAGTCTATTTTCAACATCTGTCTTTTATGCAGAGCTGGCTATTTAAATAACTTCAAAGGCATGCTCTTAGAAGGAAAATAATGCCAGCTGGTGTATGCATCATTGCACAACACATTTCTACTGGCAGGGTATTAGAGCTGCCCTTTCTTGAGAGCAGAGGAACATATGTTACTTAATAGGGAGCGCATGTACCCTTGTCAGTTTGGAGTAAAATTATGTACGAGCCTTGAGTGCGATGGGTATGTGTGAAAAGCACAATAAAAAAAAACCCTTCCACATCCCTAGAAACGTGTTATCTGCCCCTGTCTCACGGCTCCTACACGGCAGAAGTGTAAGGAAAGTTTTAGCCATGCCTGCAGGCTGTCAGGCAGGTGAGATGCTGGAGGAGGGAGACGGCGCCTCTCCGGGTTCGGCATCGCCCCACACGCACAGGCATCTGAAACAGATCAGCCTGAACAGAGACGCCCTCATTTCAGTCCAAAAGCTAAACCTCGGTGGGTGCAGACCCCAATCTGCCCACCAGCATTCTCCATCAGAAACGGGCGGACTACTGTCAGTGGTAGCAGAAAGCAAATAAATGTGAGATTCCTCAGTGGAAGCTCTCCAGATGCAGCGGGCTGTCCCCGTCCCAGCTGGTAAAGCACAAGCGAGGCTTCAACCCAGCATCATCTCAGAGTACTGAAGGACAGAGAAGCAGCAGCCTTGTGAAGTCTCCCCCAGCCCTTCGGAGGAGCAGCGGTAATGATCTGCTCATGAAGGATTAACTTGTTCCCAAGTGACAGCTGAGGGCGAGCTTAATCAAGGCTCTGCAGCTCCAGAAACCCAAGAATTAACAGCTCCGGGGGAAAGCTACGTATCTGGCCATTTCTGGCAGCGAAAACACAAGAAATGACAACGCTTGCCAGAAATGTGAGGCATAACCCAGAGGGGACCCTGGAGGCCCCTTGCTGGGATGCTAACAGCAGCACTGGGGCTGCGTTCGCCTGACCCACACGAGGAAATGGCACCAAAACCCCAGCTCTGATGAGCCCCAGCAGCTGCCCCCTGGAAGGGGAACCTGACACAGCCCTGGCCCATTGCTGGGAAAGCAAAGAGCAAGAATGGTTTCTGCAGGAAAAGAGTAACAAAGCACAAGGAAGGTCTCTTGGCTCTGGTGCCGTTAACGGGAGAAGGCCCACGGATGATTTCCAGCCCTGAACAGGGCTGCATCACACCAAAGCATGCAGCGTGGTGCTGCGGCATGCCCACATGTCCTGTGAGCCAAGTTTTAGGCCAAACTCTTGGGAGAGCTCGCACGTAGACAAGACGCACACACCTGGCAAGGGGTGCAGGCGCAGGTTGCCAACCACCAGCCCGTTCTCTGCACTGCTGCCCTCGCCCCCCTCTCCCGCTGGGTCCCTTCCCCAGCAGGCAGCCTCTTGCAGTGAGCCCAACCCCAGCAGGAGGACACTGAGCAGATTACTCGGGCAGGCAGAGACAGGTCCCTGCTGGTCCCCCGGGGCTGGGGGAGAGCTCTGGGCCGAGCACGGCGTCCTCCCCGTGCGCACGGACACCGGCGACGCGCAGGCGCGCCAGGAAGCCCTCCCTGTGATGGTGCCAGAACCGGGGCTGAAAACATCCTGCCTGGCCCCTGTCGGGATCTGCTGGAGGCTATCAATCCACCGAGGGGCACAGGGATGTGGAAAGGGGGAGAAACGAAGCGCTGGAGGCTGGTTTTTGGGCTTAACGCCGCTTTGTGGAGCTCCTCCGCGGGTCAGCAGAGGTTGCGCTTGTGCATATGGATCAGCACAGCTCCGAGGTGCGCGTGCATCCGAAATAGCTGTCGCTGTGGTTTGTGCTGACAAGGTCAGGGCCGATATTCCCATCCAATTTCTGCTTTAATTTTGGTAACTGCCTGTGACGGCCGTGCGTCCTGACGGGTATAAATGGGAATCGGTCTAAAAATACCCGCGCTGCGAGAGCGGCAGAGCAGAGCTGGGCTCGGTGCTTTGAAACAAGCCCAGATCACAGCAGCACGCCCATTTATCACACAAAATATGTGTTCCAATAACATTGACTATTCCACAATAAATTCCGTCTGCTCGCCTCGCTCTTTCCCACCATACAGCTGCCTCCATCCCCTTCCTTTCTGCCCCCAAGTTCCATTAGCTGAGCTGACGCGCTGGGGCACGCGCCGCAGCCGCCCTCACCCCGAGCATTTCAGGAGAAATCAGAGTGGATAAAAATCAATACCGAACACACGGTCAAGGGGATAAGGTTCTTGTGGATAACAGCTGCCTCTCAGCCCCCCGTTGCAGAATTCCCATTTGGAGACCCCCATGGGGCAGCAGCAACCAGGCCGCCCTGCAGACACCAGCACTGAGCCGCACGCGTTCTGCTATTTATCAGCCCTTGCTAATATAAGCAGCGGCAGCACATTCTTCGGAAACCCCATATCTGGCTGGAATTTGCGGTATTTTTAATTAGCTACCCATCAGCTCCTCCGAGCAGGGAGAAGATCCCACAGGGCAGAGCCGCCAGGAGGGCGAGAGGCACCGAGCATCCCGCGGGACATCGCTCCCGAGGCTGGGGCTGGCTGGCAGTCCTGCACCAGCCTGGGGTGCACGGGTACTGAGAGAGCCAGAAAATGCCTGGCAGGTACCTTCAGAAGAGAAAAACATGCTCAGGATCAGCACTAAGGGAGGCACTGCCCCAAGGCAACCACAGGGCTAGCACCGCTGGGGAGCGCGCCCACCCCAATTCCACCTCGGTGACAAAATGGGGTGACACATGCACGTATCCATGTGGCTGACAGCAAGCAGAAGCTGAACACGGCGAGGTTTACAGCCCGGCTTGCGAAACACGGCCAGGATTCATTCACTCACCCATTTCACTGCCCGCCAACGAGGCGCTCACCCACCCAGCGTGAAAAGCTTGAGCAACGCGGCGCAGAAAGCAGCCGAGAGTGGCCGGGCGGAACAGCAATGGCAAACCCAAAGAAGGCGAGCTGGCAATAACGTAACTAAATCAGCAATTATGAAATTCAGGCAATTAATAAAGAATGAATGAGCAACAGCACTGAATGCTTAGCGCACCAGAAACAAGGCGGCCCTGTGGGGCTCGTTAGGTGCTAGCGGTGCGCAGCAACGCTCCTGGTCTGCAGCTGGAGAGGAGAGGCAGCTCTTCACATCACACGTTTGTTCCCAGGCTCCTCTTTCAGCTAGAGCTAACACAGGTATTAAAAATTACTCACTGAAGTCTACATTTTGAAATCAGCAGGTCTGAGTAATGCCCTTCAGAGGGTTTTGTAAGGAGTTATAGGCTCAGATCCTGGAAAAAAAAAAACCTCCAAGTTGACAAAAGGTTTTGAGCTTTTAGTTAGGAAACAGCCAATGTGGGACTTCACACCAACCACAAGGACTGCAGCACAACTCAGCACGGCAACAGCCCTTTGCAAAATGAGATCCTAAGCTGTCCCAATAAAATTAGAAGCGCACCACGCAAAGGCATCTCATTCTGAGAGATTTACAGAATGTATTCCAAGTTTCCCCCCTGCAAGCAATTTGACAAATGTTATCTGAAACAATAGCACAGCCCGGCCTAAGGGGATGCCATCCACTAGCTGCTGGATCCCAAAACGAAGCAACAATAGGAATTTGACAGAATGCCACTGTTCTTTCAGCAAGCCCCAGAGCAGCGGGAGCGCAGTGCTGATTTTCATGCAGGTCTGGGAGGGAGCAGTGCCTTTGATATCCAGGTCAAGCGTGCAGGAACTTGGTATCTATTCGGTTCAGCTGGATTTATGTGGCAATGGCCGGGCGGCTTCCCAAAGGAAAAAGGAACAGAAGCTGCATGCACAGGATGCAGAAGGCTGAAAAAGGCCCCGAAACTGAGCGGTGCCACCCAGCAGGGGGGATGGTGACCTGAGCACCCCGTCGTGCTGCTGTGATGGACTCAGCACGGCCCTAGGCACGTGAAAAAGGGAGTGTGTGGCAAAACAGAAGGGCGAAATTATCTCAAAGCACAGCGCTGTGGAAATCCCTAGTATCACATCCTGACATAGCATCACCTGTTTCATCACCTGCTTCCATGAAGCAATGGGAGAGGGTTCAGAAGGAAGCAACAGGACTACGCAGCACATTTCCCAGGCTCAAGTCCCAGGGGCTGACCCAGACTCACTCGTTTTAGCTTGACCTAAGAGCAGGGCCCTGGGCAGAGCCCCGTCCAGCTGCCGGCTCCTCAGCATTTCGCTGCAGCCCGGGAAGAAGCACAAGCATGGCGTGGCACCCACACCCCTCGTCACACGGGTACGTGCCCAGCGCCGACAGCGGTGCCAGGCCTGGCACAGACAGGAGGCTGCTTCCTTACGACGTCAGGCAGCGCTGGCAGAGCCATAAACCCGCCTGGGAACCTTTGCCCTTCTTGCTCTGACTGGAGGACACCGAAAGAGCAATTGAAACGATGACAAACACCCCACCGGGCCCTCCCAGAGGGAAGGCAATCCTGCCTGCCCTGGATGACGCCGGGAAACCATTAGCCTGCCCTAAACCCAGCGCTGCTTGCGAGGAGCCAGCTGCCTCCCTCGCCTCCTCCAGGCGCACCCCCAGCCCACCACCACGCACCCCCCCTGCAGGGACCGCAGCCCACCCACCCTCAGCAGATTGCTTTCAAACCCTGCTCCGTTTCCCTGCACAAACCGCGCTGGTTGTGCTGTTTGCCTTCTTTTTTTTTCCCTCTCCTCAAGCAAGATATAAATGGCCTAACGCTTTTTTTTTTTTGCACCCCCTGCGGTGCAAGCAGGTATATCTCGAAGGTTTTAGTGAAATGGGCTCCAGGTGACACCACGTGTTCTGTGCAAAGAACCGCCCAAACGCACCCATTTTCACACCAGCTGCGCACGTGGCGGTCGGAGGATGCAAAATTGGGCTTTCAACAAGCTTGTTGAAATGTAGAAATTTTGCCAATTTGCTTAAAAAAAAAAAAAAGATAAAAAAAGCTCAGCTATGCGAAGCAGCAGAAGTCCCACGAAATGAGATGTACCTGACGGAGCAGGAGTTCTGGAGGAGCCAGGCATTAAAGTGCCTGAAGTGCCTCGTGGTTTTGCAAACCTCTGCTGGACACTTCCCAGAAGCAGGCTTGCAGGAGACCTCTGCGTAAGCAGCATTTAAAACAGCAGCTATATAGGATTTCATCCTTCCTGGCACCAGAGAAAACCTGGCTTCAGGCCATGCTCAGCAAAAAGGAGGGCTCGAAACCCTCCAGGACGACTGTGCCAAGCCCCGGCCAGGTAACTTGGGCTGCGCTGGAGAGGTGCCAGCAGCACGAGGAGGATTGTGCATTTTGCATACATTTACATCGCAACAGCATGAGCAAACACACAGCTAGGGCTGCCATTTAGGGACCGACCACTGCGCTCAGGCATTCTGGGAAAAGAAAAAAAAATAAAAGGACGTCTTGCAGCTAGTTCAGGAGTTTGAAACTCAGCTCTTCGGCAGCTGATAGTGCCTGGGGTTGGGAAGATGTTGGCGCAGTAAGCCCCTCGCTGGCAGCAGCTTCTTTCTGAATCCCTCCAGCTCAGCAGCTCTGCACAGGGCAGGCCGGCTGCAGCTCTAACCAACATTTAATCGCTGTTGAACTCGGGACCTGCTGAGGTTCAGGTGCCCACCGACAACCTAAGGAGACTGAGGGATGGATCCCTCCCGGCTGCAGAGGCAGGGAGCGTTTGGGAGGTACGCCCAGCGACCTGCACTGGGTCAGCCTCTTTGAGATGAGGAGGGGAAAGGCAAAAAACAAAACAAAAAAACACGCTTTTTCTGACTCCAGACCCAGGGAAGAGACCTCCGGCGGAGCCGTGCTGTGCTGCGGGGGAGCGGGCGGGCGGCAGGCAGCGCAGGAATGCCAGCAATGCCTGCTATGCGCCTCCTGCCCCGCTCCCCGGGTCAGGGCTCCGTCCCAGCGGGATGCCGCAGTCCAGCCCCATCCTCCAGCAGCTCCTGGGGGCTCCCCGGGTGTTTTTGCCCTCCCCGGGACCCCCGCTGCCAGGCAGGGTGCCTCCGTGCACGGTTTTATCCTTCGGTACATGGAGCCAAAACCCAGCGGGGAGGTGGCCCAAAGGCTGCTCCTTCACCGGCGGTGAGAACAAGCAGGGAGACCCCATGTTTGCCCTAAAACAGGCATCAAAAGCTGCATAAAATTCATGAAGGATTTTATGTAAGTGCTGTGCTCCTTGAAGGACACAGCTCCCCGAGAACTTCCCTGACCTCCAGCCGAGACATCACCAGCCCCAGCACCCAGCCCGTGCCCCCACAGCCCCAAATGAGGGAGCAGGAACAGCCCCAAATACGTGACACCCCATCACGCCACCCCTCCTGGCACCCTCTTTGCAAGCAGCACCCCAAAGTGAGAAATAAATTCCCAGTCCCTCTGGCAGACCACATCTGCAGACTCACATCCCTTAACAACATGCATCTGTCCCGTGTTACACGTTTCAAACACATCATTTGTCAGAAGAAATCATTATTTTACCCTAATTTGCATCTGCTCAGCTACAAATTGTCTAGGCCGGGCGTCAGGCTGCTTCCATCGGCCCATGAGGACTGCTTTGGTTTGTTTTGCTTTTAAACATTTGGGTTTATTTAAGCTCTCAGAGCTGTGCCAGTCCTCTTGCCCCGATGCGGAGCTGTGTGATTTTGGGACCAGAGCCACGTTTTTTTTTTTTTATATTATTATTATTATATTATTATTTTTTTTTAGCAGCCCTACCCCAAATGTCTCTTCCCAGAACAACAGGGGTCCCGGGGGACGAGGAGGAAACAGCCGCCTACAGACCTCAGAGAGCTCTCCACGGCATAACAGATCCCAACCCCAGCCTGCAACCAAGGTGAGCAATTCTAACGCCAAAAAAACAACAATAAAAACAAATAAAAGACCCAAAGACATCCCAGCTTGCCCTCAGGCTGCGACATTAAGCACTGCCGAGGGCAGCGTGCAGGGAAGAGAAGCCCACGAGCTCTCCCCGTGCTGAAATTCGGGAGCAAACAAACAACCAACCAAATAAACCCAAACATCACCGCCGGGCCCCGGGGGGAGGCTGGAGGCTTCCCGGCCGCACGCGGCAGGCAGGGGAGCGGAGGAAGAGCTGCTCCGGTGGCTGCCGGCCAGGCATTATGTGGCCGGAGCGCCGAGCACCCTGCCCGTGCCTATTTCGGGAAGTCGGATGATTTCATAGCCAGCTGACATCCCCTGACCTGAGCCCCCGTGCCGCCGGCTTCTCCGCGCTCGGGGCTTGAAATTCGCACGGGGCCGTCAGCCAGGAGCGAACCTGCCCGCACGCCACCCGTGTGTTTTCAGGCAGCCCACGTGGGATGTCCTGGGTACCCCAGGTGCTGGGGATGCTCTGGGGTGGCAGCGTGCCACGTGGCACACGGATATTTGGATGGGGAAAGGTGGAGAGTTACGGATGATCCCGGGGAAGGGGTGCAGAGGGGCACCCCCACGGCACTCACCCTGATCCGCCGCATGGCCGTCACGATCTCCACCCTGCTGTTGGGCCGCGGCACATCCAGGCTGCCTATGTACTGAGGGAAAAGAAAAAACGCGTTAGGGGCCACAGCTCAGAGCACAGCAAGCAGCCTCCTCGCCTCCCCCCTGTGTCCAGAGCCCCCCCAGTGCTTCCCAGCCCTGCCTCCCGCCCGCACCCAGGCACTCTTTGCATGTCCCGGGCTGGTAACGCTGACCCGTTTGCAGCAGGACCTCGAAACTCCACTGAGCAGACGGGAACCGGGCCCTGGGGACAGCTCAGAAAGCTGGGTCACTTGGAGAAGGGACAGACAAAAGCTGGGGTGGCACAGGGTGCGGTGATCCTGAGTGGGCACAGGGACCGGGCATTACCCCACCTGCCTGTCCCTAGGAGCAAGACAAGTCCCCATACAAGCATCCTTTCTGCCTGGCAGATGTACAGAGTTGTTTTCTCATAAGAAAACCCTACAACAGCTCCAGTGACTCAAGCGGGGTAGTCCTGTGCAGGTGGTGCAGCAGCCTGTTGGGTGCAGCGCAGCTCGGGCTTCCCAGCAGACGAAGGGACACGAGATGGTCTACACCACTGTTTGCTCTTTCTGGTATTCCTGCTTGCCAGAAAGAGCCAGATCGATCTTTTTAATAAATCGAGAAGAAAAACTGTGAATTGTGCAAAGCCCAGCTGGAGCCTGGTGCCCCCTGAAGCAGCACTGCTCCCCACTAAGCAGGCATCACGCACCAAGGGGGGCGAGGAGGCTTTCAAACATCTCCTGACCTGCAACCAACATTTTTTAGAGAGACTGATGGTAATTCAGGGCACGAAACAGAGCCACAGCAGCAGATACAGCCACAAGGCTTCAGCCCTGGTAAAGGAGCACAGCCTCAGCAAGCAGGACTCACTCACCCCTGCTGGCATCAAAGCCCACGGGGGTAACCCAAAATCCCCCCGACTGCACCTGCAACAGCCAGGATACTGGAATACCCTGGGATAACTGGGGCAGCCTGTCCTGTGACAGGCCCTTCCCTGTTAATTACGGCCCTTCCCTGTTAATTACTGCCCCTTACTTCCTATCCTGGGCACGCTGGAGCAGAGCGAGCCCCTCTGGCTGAGCCGAGCACCCGCACTGATCCTGCTCCCACGGGAGGATGCAGGCGGTGGCCACAGCCCCCAGCACCGACAGGACCGGGCAGCCGGTGCTGTGAGGACACAGAGCAGATATAAAAATAACCAGCAAACAGCTGGCTTGGCCATCATGTGCCGCGGCGGTGCAGGAAAGCCTTATGCAACGGGAATTAAGCCCTGCACCACAGCCTGGGCAGAGGCCACGGCCACAAAGGCAGCAGTCCTGGCCAGCTCACAATCACACACCCTGCATGGAGCCTCCCTAGTTCAAGATTCAGGTCTAAGAGGTGTCTTTTCCACCAATCACTTTCCTTTTTCTTTTTTTTTTTCCCTTTTATTTCTTTTAATACAAAGCCTGGAAAGCATCACTAGGAAGTACGAGATGGCCAGCAGACAGCCACGCCGTGCCTGGCACCCTGCAGGACACACCTCTGCCCCAAACCCGGGTACCAGAGCATCCCACTGCCATCTGCCTCAACCCCATCAGCCACGCCTTGCTTCACGCAGCCACTGTGCTCAGCCCCAAACACCCACATCTCCCCTTGCTCTGCAAGTTGTTGTTTTATTTATTTATTTATTTATTTATTTTAGCTTTTTTTTTTCTTCACATTTCACAAAAACCAACAGATGGACCAAGGCCCTGGGTTATTTCAGCGCCAAGGGCAGAAACCACAAGCGGGAAGCGCCCTGCAGAGGAACAACCCTTCACAGAGTGGTGAGCATCCCCCAAAAAATGCAGACGTGGAGGTCAGCCTCCAGCCAGCTCCTCCCCGGTGAAGGAGCGGGGCTGGCGTGAGAAACCACCGTGCTTATCAGCCCCTCGCATGAGATAAGCGCTCTGGTCCCACTCTCCTCCAGCCTCTTACTCACAGCCCAAGCCTCGTCCTGCCACGGGCTGTGGGAACGAGCCGGGGACGCCGCTCAGCACAGCAGCCTCCTCGTCCCCTGGAAAACCAAGAGACTCATGTTGCCAGTGCGGTGTTTGCACAGCTCCTTGAGCTTCTCTTTATTTTTATTGTTTCCTCACCCCTCGAGGTTGTTTAATGCCCTTCTGCCCCAAAGAATTTCCTTGAGGTGCTTTCCCGGGGACACCTCCTGAGCCGCGTCCGCGGGGCCGGGGAAGCCTTGCTGGAGAGGAGCCGCGAAGCCAGGCACGTCGCCTCCCCGCCGGCCAGACCCCGTGCAAAGGTCAGGGCTGAATCATCCCCGGCGGCCAGGGAAGCCCGGGCAGGCTGCCTGGCGGCTCGCCAGCCCCAAAAGCCTCCCCGAGACACGGGGGAAGAGCTGCTGGAGCAGAGGAGCTGTGAGCAAGCAGCGGTGCAGGAGCAGGCATCGCCCATGGGGTGCTCACCCCAAAATCCTGCCTGCGTTCCTCTAGTCCCACGAAAAGCAGGGCAGCGCTTTCCAGCTTTGCTCTTTCCCTCCCTACCACTGTGCCGTGGATGCTGCAACACCAGGGGGAAAAAATGAGGCTGCAGCCAGGGCCAAGGCAGAATTAGGGGAGTGCACCTCTAAAATCAGCATGGTGCGAAGAGGAAACCCGTGGTGGTGATCCACGAGCAGCCCGGGAGGAGGCAGGCGAGCCCCCCGCGCTCTGCCCTGCCCCAGCCATGGGGAGATTTACTCAGAAGGAAAGGAAAAGTCAGCGTGCCAGCCGCCTTCCGTGGAAAAGCCTCGGTGTTGTTCCAGCCCAGGCAGTCATGTGCCAGCTCCCTGTGACATGGGGACGTGGGGACACAGGGACGGGGCTGGCCCTGGGCGCAAGGTGCCAGAGCCGCACGGCCCCAGGCCACCAGGCAGTGGGAGCCAACAGCCCCCCAGGGCTTCTTACCCATGAAACGACTTCACCAGCACGGCAAAAAACAGGTCCCTGCTGCAGGGAAGCCGGGTGGCACTGGGGAGGGTTATTTATAGCCCGCAGCGAGCGGTCCCGGGCTCGATCGCTCCACAGCTCCTGGCTGAGCAGCCCTCGCCGAGCTCGCTGCTCGAGAGCTGCCAGCAGAAGCAGCCCCCGGGCGCAGCTGCCAAGCCTCCGGCAGCCAGCTAGAGGGGCAGAGCTTCGAGCAACCTGCTGCTCGAACAACCCCCTGCCAGCGCTGCCTGGTGCCAGCACACCCGGCCAGGGGGCGAGAAACGCCTGTGAGGGCAGCCTGCAGCAGGCGAGGGGGTCGGACCGGGTGGGAGATGCCCGAGGCTCGGCCCATTTAGGTCCCCTCCGCGGCCAGCGGGCACTGGCACCATCGCAGCCCTGCGAGGGGACAGGCAGGAGAGCTGCCTGTCTGCTGGGAGCTGGCAGGATTCACGGGCAGGGCCGTACTGGATCCCAGTGAAGTCTCCTCCGTGTCCCGTCTCCAAACATAGCCAGCAGCAGATGCTCGGTTCCTTCTCAGTTTCCCACGCACAAAAGTGGAGAAAAAGTACTGACAAACGCCGCAGAAAATGCTCGGTTGCCAAGATCCCTTAAGGGTAGGGAAAAGAATAAAAAATAAAAGCCCATCCAAACCCCAAAAACCCTGCCTGCCAAGAGTGCTGCGGACATCACATCTCCCCTCTCCTGGGGGACCGCGTACAGCAGGGCTCTGCCAACAGATCAGTGAGTGTGGGATCAAAGGATCAAACCTGCTTCCAAATAATGGGTCTGGGAACGGCAGAGCTACACCTGAGCTGCTTTTGGGTTTTGTTCTGCAGCACCGTGACTGTGGGAACACAAAGAGCAAGCTCGCATCCCCTCCTCCCTGCCCCAAGCGGAGCAGCCACGCCGGGCAGAGAGGTGGAGGAGGACAGAAGGTGTCTTTACTCTATAAATACCCATTTATTTAAACAGGAAACCATTGCACAAGTGGGAATTCATGCCAGCTCCCCTGCGACACGCTGCAGCTCACAGCTCTTTCATCCGAATGCTTCAGCACACTCCAGAGGCCTGCCTTTTGATTTTATTCAACAATTCAGACCACAATGGGCAGAAATTGAAGCCTGCCTTCCCTCGGAGCCAGCTCCCCTGATTCCCACTGGCCCGATGGAGGCACTTCAGAGACACGGAGGCTTTCGGTGCCAAGAGAGGTGGCCAGCAAAAACAGCTCACAAGGTGTGAAGCGCATTACCATCCCTAAGGAGATGGAGCGGGATTTTCCAGCCATGGGGTTTATCTCCAGAAAACGGATTAACACAATCCTCGGAGGACGCTGCGCTCCGATGTGGTGTCCCCGTGCCAGAGCATATGGCTGCGAGCGGCTCCGGTGCGCAGCGCAGCTCAAGCCCCTCTCCTGACAGCATCGCCTTCGACAGCACCGCTTGCTTTTCATCACCTTGTGTGCTTGGGAAAGGCCAAAACCTGACAGTGGTGACCACTGCCAGGGCAAATGCAGCAGCTGGCAGGTAGAGGACCAACACCAGGTACCAGGAAAAGAGGAGGAGGAGGAGGAAGGCGCAGCGCTTGCTGCCTGGGCTGCTCCAGCCTCCTAACACCCGTGTAATTCTGCCAGAGACTGTTTGGGGACAGGACACAAGGGGTTTTCTTCTTCCTGTGCTCCCCCAAAGCTCTGCTCTAAACCCACGTTTCTCATTTTGCCGCCTCGCCATGCGCTCCGTGCCTCGCTCAGACAAGAGCCGTGTGGGTTTAAGCGCCCGGGATTCTTGGGGATAAAAGGAACTAAAGGAGTGTAAGCATTTAATTAATCTCCACCAATCTAATAAAAGGATGGAGTAATTGCCTAAGCCATCTGCATCCTGCATCTGGCATCAGGAGCTGCTGGAGAAACACACAAATTCAGGAGCAGGGCTCCCACGGCTCGTGCTTGGCAGTAACGCGTGCCACGGGGCACACAATAAAAGAAAGAGGCGCTAACAAAGGCTCACGCACCACCCCGGTGCCACAGCCACACCAGCAGCACGGAGGAGAGATGAGATGTGAGCATACTGGGGGCAACGAAGCCGTGCCCCACTGCTCCCCCCGAGCCCCCGTTCCCACCCCAGGCGGGCAGGGAAGGGGCAGAGCACCCAGGGGAAGGGACGGAGGAAGGGTGCCGCTGTGCAGCAGGTGCTGGCAGCACAACAGCACCCAGCTCCTTATCCCACCGTGCATCCCTTCGCTCCTGGAACTGGAGCAGCCATTCCCAGGAACAGTCACAAGGCAGGTGTTAAGTTTGCTCCATAAACAACTCCCCTGCTGTGCTCCCCGCAGCACGGTGCCCACCACGGGATGGGCAACAGGCTCTGCAGACGAACCCTCCCAGCACAGCTCTGCACCATCCAGCAGGACACAGGCATGTCACCAGGCCACTGCACAGAACATGATGCCAAACCCGTGGTCCTTCCCCTGCCAGCACCTCTCCTCCAAGGACAATGGTGTATGAGAGATGCCCACCTCCCTGCTGCTCTTTTATAGGAACTCTTTTACACCAGCATTTATCCAAGTCAACCCCACTTGGAGTATCTCATCATGGTGATGACAACTGTATCCCCCGGGAACAGCAAAGGGGGTCGGATTTTACGTTTTTGCTTCCCAAATTTCATGGCTTGCTGCCCCCCTGCCTGCCCCCAGCTACCTGCCCAAAGTAGACAGATGCTCGGCTGTTCCTCGCACTGCTCAGAGGTCACGAGCACTCTGCTGTGGGATGCCACAGCCTGAAAGGAGTATGAGCCCGAGAGGTCCCAGCAGAAGAAAACCAACACAGTGCTTCCTGCCAAATCCGCAGGCAAGAATGGTTTAAATTTGTACGGGGAAACAGCAAGCCCTGACTTCGGGCAGGCGTCCCTGACCTCTCCCAGCACACCACAAATGGCACGGGGCTCCTCTGTCCGCTCACACTGCGAGTTCCTCGCCTTGGAGAGCCGGGGGAAGAGGTGTCCTGCTGCACCCCTCCGTGGCACCCCAGGGTGCCCGTGCCGGAGGATGCCTGCGGTGCCCAGCTCCCCGGGGCCACGTCCCCAGGTGATGCTGCGGAGAGGCTCGGGAGGGCTCCTTGGCGAAGCAGCGGGGTGACCCCAGCTCCTGCCACCTCCACCACCGCTTGGGACGGGGCAGAAGGACTCCCCCAACTCCCGGATCTCAGCTGGGGCACCACGAAGGGATGGGACCTCGAGGGAAAGGCGCAGAAGAACCGCGCAAAAAGCGCTGGAGAAGGGGAGGGGTGGGGGGGGGGGTGGGGAAAAACCACCGTGGGGTGCGCGCCCGCTGCCCACCTTGGCCTCGAAGCAGATGCCGTGCTGGAAGGCGTCCTCGTTGTGCAGGGGGATGCGGAGGTCGTGCCGGTCGTCCACCAGGTTGTACTTGGACTTGGCGGGCATGGCGGCCCCGCTGCCCTGCGGCGCGCCCGGCCCCGCCGCCGCGCACCCTCCGCCCCTCGCCACCCACCGGCCCCGGGGCGGGGACGCGCCGCCGCCGCGCAGCGCAGCGCCGGGGTGGGGAACGGGGTCCGGGGGGGAGCCCCCGGAGGGCCCCGCGTTGCTCCCGGGGAAGGAGGGGAGGAAGGAAGGAAGGAGGGGCTGGGAAAAAAAAAAAAAAAAAAAAATTCCCCGAGAAAAAAAAAAAAAAAAAAATCAGCCAAAAGGCGCGCGCGCGCTGGGGAAGGCACCGCTGACATCTAGTGCGCGGCCACGGCTCTGCAGCCCGGCGCCGGGGAGGGTGGAAAAGGAAATAGGGGAATGAAAAAAATAAATAAATAGGAGAAAGGTTGGCAAGTGGTTAAAGAGGCGGTGGGGCTTGGTAGAATGGAGCCGTGGCATGCTCACACCCCTGGGAGCTGAGCCCTGGGATGTGGAGGGGAGGTAAAAGGGATGAGCGGTTTCGTATCCAGGTACACCAACATCGGACAGCACGGAAATCAAGCAAGCTAGAAAGGAAAAAAATCTCTGCCTTCTATTTCGTGAAAAGCCAGCCCTGGTGACCTGGGCACTCCATGCCCTGTAAAAGCCCGGAGAAGTTGTGAACTGGCTCCCCAGCTGGCTAACCCCCCAGCGTTGCTTTCCACTTGTACAGGGGCTTGCTTGCACGGTGCCGGCCGCAAGCTGGGGTGTTTCACCCCTTGCATCACATGCATGGTGCTCCCCCAGGCAGGGCCCAGTCCCTGGGTGCTTTAACAGCCCAGAGGCTCATCAACATATGGCTGCAGGGCTCGGGCTGGTCCCTTGTGAGCACTGGAGGTGGCACCCAGAACATCAGGCACCCACATGCCCCCTGCACAGGACACCCCCGTGCCTCCCAGGAGCCTTTCCCTTGCTCCACCTGCACGGCCCTGCATGTGCCTTGGGTTTCTAAGCGACTGCAGTGCAGGCTCCTCACCCACCCCTGGACAGCAGGTTCAGGGCCATCGATTTTTCAGACTGAATCAGCACACTGAAACTTTTCCTGAGCTTCAGACCTCATTGGTAGCCACCCCCGGGCGTGCTGTTTGTGCCACATCTGACTCGCTGGGTGAACTTTCCACCATCACCAGCTGTGGTGGCTGGGACGGCGCTCCCAGCACGGCCAGGTACGCCAGGAGATAAGGAAGGGCTGCGCTCAGCAGTGCCCACAGGAACGCCTGCCGGGTGCCAGCGCCCTGTGCCAGGCTCGGGTGGGATTGCCCAGAGCTGTCAGCACTCAGACAAGCCAACCGAGGGATGGTTTCCCATCAGAGGCGAGCGGCCAGCAAGCCCTGTGCTCCTGGAAACATTAATTCCTTATTTCTGGAAGGGGCAGGGGATCAGAGAAGACTGGGACAGGCAGAAACCAGTGTCTGGACAGTACCGAGACTGAGGCTGTTCCATGGCATTTGATGCTCTGGGTTCCTCTAGAGCCTTTGGCCCTCTCATGTCAGCAGATGCAGCATGTGGAACAGCTTGGAGGGCCAGCAGCTCTTCCTGCAGCCAGCCTGTCCCCAGTGCAAGCATGACGTGTGAGCTGCCTGCAGCGCTGGGCAGCACTCCCAGGTCCCAGACGCTCCGCAGGGAGTTGAGGATACCCGTGACATTTCACCCAGTTCCACGCTCCTGATAAGCCTGCGACGTAACCACGATCTGGGGAGAAGGAGGCAATGTCCAAACCCTCCTGCCCTCGCAGCACTGCCTGCCAAGCGCTCACCACGCCGGCCACCCCCGCGCCGAGGCTGCGGGCACGGGAGCTGCCCAAAGGAGCAACCAGAGGGCCAGCTTTCCGCTCCTGTTTGCCCTGCAAGTCCGGAACCTGCTTCCTCCCTTTCAAAATCAATCACCACGAGCCCCGCAGTTATGCACGTAAGCTGTGCAACCGGTTCGCTTGTTTGCTCAGTCGCTTCCCGGCGCGGCGGGGACAAAGGTCCCGTGTGCCACACGAGCGGGAGCAGACGGCTGCCACCGAGGCCAAGGAGACCTGTTGAGGGGAACACGGCCTGTATAAACCCAGAATAACCACAAGGACAGCTTGAAGGACTACCATTAATATTTATGTATATATAAAAAAGCAAAGGACTGCTTGGAACGGCCTCACAAGTGCCGGAGCGCAGCGGAGGCGCAGAAGAGATGCGCTGCAGCCCCCTCGCTGGGGGCTCTCCGGGGGCTCTGTGGGGTCCCTCCGGGGTCCCGGGAGCTCCGTGTGTCCCCTCGGACCCCCTCCGGGTGGCGGCTGGCGCTGCCCTGCCACCTCCTGGGCAAGCCCCGAAGCGCAGCCGGGGAGCGCCGCGCAGCGCCGGCGTGGCGAGGCTGAAGGAGAGCCGGCAGCGAGTGTCCTGCTCGTGTCCGGAGCTGTCTGCTCCTGCTCCCCCGAAGCTACTCGGGCTCTGCACCCTTTGCATCAGAAGGACGTGCTCGTGGCTGTTCGCAGCCTGTAGCAGAAGGCACCTGCAGTGCTCGCTGTGCTCCAGGCACCGCAGCCTCTCCGCAGAGCTTTGTGCCCCCAGCCCTGCAGGACAACGCCTGTACCTGGGCACTGGCAGCAGCTCAGCACACACCCAGGAGGACAAAACCCTCCTCTTGCTGCCAGCCCTCTCAAAACAAGTCATTCGATGTACCTACAGCCGGTACATACATCGGCTCTGTAGCCATCATCACACACGTTGCTTCCATGGCTGTACTGTGGCAGAGATTTGGGAAAACACACCGGGCCCGAGATTTGGGAAAACACACCGGGCCCTGTTTGTGCTCGGCAGGCCCCTCCTCCAGGGAGCGATAAGAACAAGGGCTTTTGGCCATATGCAAATATTTTTGTTATTCTGCTGGCGGTGGGTGGGAACCAGAAACGTCACGGAGCATGGCAATGGGAGGAAACGGGCAGATGGCTGATTTTGCAGCTCTAAGCAATAAATCGTAATGAAAATCGGATCTCCGGCAGGAAGTCAGATAGGAAAGGTAGGATCCAACTCAGAGCTCAGCACTGCAGTCTGCTTTAATGCCCTTCCACAAACTCCTATAGCTGCAAACTGTAGCAAGACTCTGCTAGGGTCATGGCCCTGCAATTAAACAGCCTAATGAGTAGAGCTTACGCTGCTAACATCAAGTCCCTGCTGGCACAGAGCATCCCAAAGCTCAATATTCATCCAAAATGCATTCCAAGCATCCCGGAACACCACGGTGGGACTGAGCAGGGAGTCACCTTGTCCCCTGCCACCTGCACAGTCCCAGGAGGAAGGAGCGCTACGCGGTGCACAGGGGTCAGCACAGCAATGAGATGCGTTTTCTGCCTAATAAAGCCCGGTGATTAGCATCTAAATTGCCATGATTGGGAAGGAAGCAAAAAGTTCAGGAAGGGGAGGAAGGCAAGCCTGCTGGAATTAAGGTCAGGAACTTGCTGGCATTTTCTGACATTTTGTTCTGACGAGCTGGCAGCGCTCATCAGCCAGCCACATTTATGTATTTATTTTAGAGGTGTAACTGGGAACAGTTTCAGAGTTGCTTTTAAAGCCACAAGCCTGCCTTTGATACCTGCTGGAGCACAGAGACAAACATTAACGGGACAGCCTGAAAACTCAGGTTTGGCCTTCACAGACACTCCGATTCTTCACGACACCATTTCCTTTCAATTTGCAATTAGTCCAGTTTTTCGGAAGCCCTCCGGGGACCCCCAGTCTCGAAGCATTTCTGTTGCAGAAAGACAAACACTCGGTGCTCCTGAAACAAACACACCCCCTGGAGCAAAACAGGTGCCTGCTAACATCCACATTCCTCCCTGCCAGCCTCAGCCAGCTCCACCACGAGCTGCAAGCAGGCAGCGAGAGCCAGGAGGTTTGGGACCCCCAGGAGGTTTGGGACCTCCAGGACCTTCCAGGGGAGCTGCAGGCTGTGCAAACCCGTCCCTGCAAGCCTCCTGCAGGGCTCCACACGGTGCCACTACCCAGGCCCAGCAGCCAGGGAGCTCCCACGGCAGGCTGAAGCATCGCTGCCGCGCGCTGAGCATTTTGCAGGCAGCCCGTGCAGCACTTACTCATCCTGTGCTAATCTCAGCGGCCCGTTAGCGATAAGCGTGCCTAAATGCCATTAGGAGAAAGTCAACACGCTGCGTAAACACGGCTCTTAACCACCCTCAGCACAATCAGCCGTAGCAGCTCTGGGTAAACTTATCAATACACGTATTAACAGCCATTCATTCAAGAATAAGTGCTTACCTTGATATGTGGGGCCTCTCACGCACCCCACAGCTCAGCTCCAAGAACCTGGATGGTGGATGGGACTGGAAAGCACCTGCAGCAAGGCACCAAGAGCAGGGCGCAGCCACCCCACTGCTGCCTGCCCCCATAAAACCACCACCCTACTGCACACAGACCTGGCCCCAGCTGCAGGGGGAGTCCCAGCTCCTTAAATCACCACTCTCCAGGTGCTCTGAATGAGGGAAACAAGCTGCACCACGCTGCTGCTGCAGCAGGGAGGGGGGGGGAATTAAAATAAAATAAAATAATAATAATAATAATAATAATAATAATAATAATAATAATAATAATAATAAAATAAAATGCCAAACCAACAGCTATGGGGGTTGCTAAGGGCAGAGGGAAGGACCCCAGGTGCTATCCATCCCAAGGGGCCACCTGCAGCAGCCCTCTGTGTGTGCAGCAGGGCACTGTGCTGGCTCTGCCAGCCATCGGGCTGAAATTCATCCACAGCTTGTTGTGATGGTGTTCCTAAGGCAGGTTCAGGGCAGAAAGGGAGGTCTTGAGGTCGGTTTTGTCTGAATACAGAGAATTTGCATGGCCAGACCTGCCCTCTCCATGGGTGCCTGGCCCCCTTGACCCCAGTCCGGAGAGCGTGGCTTTGGCCCTAGCCTTTATGGTGCATCAGGAGAGATGTGGAGACCTGTAGCTTTTGTCAGCTTCTGCAGCAAGGAAGAGCAGCTTCTTTATGTGTGCAACAAGCCAGTAGCCATATTCGAGTGGAACATTACCAGAAGACCCCAGCACGCAGAGGAGCCGATGTCCTGGGGGCTCTCCCCCGTGAGCACGCAGCTAACTGGAGCTACCTGCGATGTGCTTGCAATTTGCCGGGCCTTGTTTGCTGTATAATCAGGCACACGGCCCCTTCCTTTAATTGCTGTGTAAGCTGCCAGAGTGATTAATTCTGACACATGCCAGACCTGTGGAGGATGTGTGGGGACTTCGGAGTGTGGCATGGCGGGGACAGGGACAGCCTCGTCCTGCCCACCAGGTGACATGGGCGAGCAATTTGTGACGGGTCCTTGCTCCTGATAAATGGGTAAACAGGCACCCTTTTCGCCACGTACAGGGATTTGTGTTTCAGATCTTGGATCCCACCTGAATTTTCCCTTCCTTCTCCTTCTTGGGCCTGATCCATACCCGGCTGAAGCCCGCTGCAGCCAGCTCAGCCCGCTCGCAGCGCCGAGCAGGGAGTTAAAGAGGGCTTTGTTTCCAAACAATTGCATACGCAGAGCTTGGGAATCTGTAATTTAAACTCGGATCGTGCTTCTCTTAGCAGTGATGGATGGCTTTTTCCTCCTGCTCTGAGAGCCCTGGCGGCATGCACGGCAGATGCCTGCCTGATTTATGGCTCTCCTCCGCATGCGGTGGGGAGCAGGCAGCCCGGCTCTCGGTCCCGTGCTCTCGTTAGGGTTTTTTTCCTGTTTGCCTCCTCTGATTGCCAGGACTCCTCACTCCACCTCTGTGCAGCTGACTTGTGTTTATCGGTCACCCTGGCCTGGATTCAAACCATCTCTGCGTACGGCAGCAGGCTGGTGTGCCTTGTATGCAGATGAAGTGCTAGGGACGGTGATTTTCTGAGGGGCTCAGCCAGTCAGGGGGATCAAAAAGGGACTGTGGGGACTCTGCCCTTCTAGGAAAAAAAAAAAAGCCCGAACTACCCAAATCCACTCCACCAGCAGGATGCTCCAAAAAAAAAAATCACCAGCCTAGAGCACGGGGATGGGGAGGGAGGAGAAAAACCTCCCCAGGTGCCGGAGCGCTCACCGCCTGCAGGGACAGGGAGGGAGGAGGCCGCATGAGGGCTAAAAATACATCTTCTTCTTCCAAAAGGGAATCTTGCTGCTTCGACTCTTTCCCATTCTTTTCTGTGCGAGAGTGGTTAATTCTCCTTGGGAGCCCATTCATGGAGCAGATGTCGCTTTTCTTTGTGTGATTAGCCCGAAATCAACAGAAAATAATCCTGTCCTTTACCAAATATTTGAGCACGCGATTCTAGTGCTGCAAGGTGCTTCAGCAGCCAGAGCAGATGCCGGAATTGCCGTCTGTAAGAAAAGTGCATGCAGATGTACGTACACGTTTAAAATAGCGTCACACGAGCTCGGGAGGGAGCTGGTGGGGGAGAAGTGCCCCTGCTGTAGAGGACATGACTACTGCCCACCCTGAAACCATCAAATCCCAATAAACTTGCCCCGAATTTGGTGGCATTAATGAGGGATGCCTGAGCCCATTTTGGGGGAAAATACACTTATTTCTTGTTGCACCACTCCTGTGTGTGTGCAGCAGCTGACCTGGGACAGCACCACGATGCAGGGACAGCCGTGCCACTGCTCTGCACAGAGCCTTGTCCCGAAACCACCAGTTGGCTGGGGTAATTGTTTCTTCTAGGAGAACCTTTTTTTGGAGGTGGTGTCTGTAATCTTCCTCCCAGACACACAAAAATGCATGTCGAGGGCCCCCCGGTGCCGTGCCACAGTGGGAACCTGGATCCAGCTCCATCAGGAGCGGCTGCCAGGCAGCTCCCTGCCTCCTGCCGAAACCGCTCTCCCATCGCAAAGCTGATTAACGGAGCACGTCCAGAGTATTTAATTAACTTAATGAACCCTGGTGATAAAATTAGAGGCCGCTTAATTCCTTGTCCCCCCACTGCGGCGTGCAGGTGAAGCAGCTCACGAAGCTGCTGCGACCTGGACACGTGCCTGGTAGCACGCAGCAAGCAGGGACCTAATCTCAGATTAAAAATAAATAAATAAATAAATAAATAAATAAATAAATAATGGATTCTGGGTGAAAAAAGTTTGCAAGGAACTAAGAATCCCACATAGCCCCTGTGCTTGGCCGCAGCAGGCGCGGGGCTGCGGGTGCTGCTCTGCTGCAGCGATCCCGCCGTAGATGGCAGCAGCCGGCTGGGTTCGTGCTGGCCCTCAGCCTGCCCCTGCTCTGCGCCTGCTCCTGATGCTTGGAGGGGAGAAATGTGTGAAGCAGGGAGGGTTTTGCTGGTGTAAAAGGAGCGCTGGCTTCATTGCAGGGAGCTGGCTGCAGCGGGGAGGTCTGGGGGTGGCTCAGGGGCATGGGGTTTGGGTGAGCCTGAAGCCAAGCACTGAGAAGCGTGCTGTTCCTCTGCTTACAAAGCACCCGAAAACCTGAGGGGTTGTTGCTAGCAAGGGGAGCAAGGACCTGCAGCAGCCCCCACAAAAATCGGTGGTCATCCCCCTTTGCCATATCCCGGCACGCAAAGCACCCTTATCACGTTCCCCTTTTCTCAGGTCGTGTGTGGGGCTGTGAGCTGCGACCCTGGTGATGTCCTGCCCGTGTAGGACAGCCACGTGGGCTCAGTTGGTGTGAGCAGCCACCAGCATGACCACCACACACACCGAGACCTCCAGCCGAGCACACCAGGGCTCCCTGCTGCCGCTGCGGCCTACGAGTCCAGAGCTGCTGGTCCCCGGCAGAGATAACTCCCGTCCCCAGGGGTGTACAGCAGCGTATTTAACTCCATCAATTAAAGCACCTTTCTCTCCTATAGCACATTCCCAACACCCCTGGGACCCCATACCACTCTCATCTGCCTCTCTGCTGTCAGAGGGAGAGGGCTCGGTGTGCAATGCCACAGGTACTGGCACCCACAGGGTCTGTAAATTCTCCAGCTCTCACTGCTTTCTAATTACAGCCGGGTTTCTCTCGTCTCCGTCTGAAGATGGATTGTCACTCAGCCAGAAACTCAAGGCTTAAGGGAGGAATCATCGGGTGAGCTTCTCTGGCCGCTGCTCCGCAGACCGTAATAGTCCCTCCTGGCCCTAAAATGTATGAATCTATAAAACAGATAATTACTAAAATAGCTATGCCATTTCCATGTGACATAACAATCATTTAAAATGTGTTTTAATATACAAAATGTAAAAGGAAAATGTCCCGGAGAAAGACAAATGCCAAAGAGCATCAATTCTGCCACTTGCAGCCAGCCAAGAGGCTTTTTGTGATGGAAATACAGATTTTACGAAAACGAGAAAAGGCCCAGGTTCCCAGAAGCCCAGTTCCCTGCCCCAAATTACCTCCACATCTCCCGTAAACTCTGCAATTTGCAACCTGCTCCATAGTCAGGTGTGCAGTGAGAAGCGACAATACAAATGGGGGTTGAAATAAAAGTCTTATTCCCTTTGTGCCCATCCCTGCCATGGCAGAAGTTTGAAACCTGCTGTAGCTCCAAGACCCTGCCTGGATTTCAGTATTCCTCTGAAGCCTCAGCGTCTGGGAACAGGGAGGTGAGACGGGGGAGAAGCAATAGTTCATCTGATCAGGCTGCTCACAGCTGCAAGGGGATAGTAAATTAAAAAAAAAAAAAAAAAAAAAAAAAAAGGAAAAAAATAAATGAATGGGATTTTTTACAATTTTGAACTTGTAATAAGCTGCACTCATGTTTGTCCAGCAGATAAGCAAACAGATACTCTAAATCCAGCTAGACGGAGCTGTTCAGTGTGCCAGGAATGAAAATGGAAATGAAGTTTAATAAGTCTCCTGAACTCTTTTTCTGCTACCCTAAGAGACAACCAAAAGGCATTTAATTTCCTGCTAGCCAAGAGCACAAACTGCACTCAGTCTCTTTATAAACCCCACCAGGCATCTCGCTGAGCGATTGAAGGAGTAGGGCAGCATTTTTGGGAAGCCACAGGGGAGCTGCACCAACCCTGTGCCATTGCCCAGCAGCACGTCCCCTTCCCAAAGGCTCAGTGGGTGGACAAACAGTGATACAGGGCTGAGGTGACCATGTAGGCTCAGCTCAGGCTTCCCTTCTCAGGGCTGGATTTGCCACGGGAAGAAGTCCCTGTGGGTGCAGGAGGGATGCCCACGGGTGTCCCTCCTGCACCCCAGAGCACAGGGACAGTGTGTTGCAGGGGGAACAGGGCCAAATCCTGCGTGTGCATTTCTTGTGCCTCCTTTCTGCACAGGAGGCATGCTTTCTGTATCAGACACGGAAGCTGGAGAGAGCCCAAAATCCGCAGCTGTGTTGAGCAAATTGGATCTTTATATTAGAAACCGAACTGGGGGGATCTGTGAATGAGAGCAGCTTGACGCGAGCTAGTTTTCATCTGAAGAGGGATGCGGCAAGGCAAACCCACCTCCCACCGTTACCTTGGCCACGAGATGATGGAGATGGCAGGTTGGTGCTCACTCCTGTCACATCTCCTGCTGTCAGTGCAAATAGCCCCCGGGTCTCCCACCCTCTCCAGTTAGTTTGGTGCAGCCGCCAGGCTTTGCCCATGGACCCCACCACGTGCCCCAGCCTCAGAAGGCATGGAGAGGTTTTTGGCTGGAGAGCAGAAGGGCTGAGACACACAGCAAGGTGAGACGCATCCCTGAGACAAGGTCAGAGCCTCTGCTCGTGGCAGCAAGGCGATAACCACACGGAGCTGTCACTGCTGCCATCCTCTGCCGCCCACCCTACCCGGTGGCACGGGGCCGCACAGCGCTTTTTGGCAGGAGCGACATCCATTCTCTGCCATTCTCTGCTTCCTTGCTGCCCTTGAGTCGCTGTTAAATTTGTCAGGAGTGATTTATGGCCGTGTCAGCGAGAGGGACCCAGGCTGCTGGGAGGATGTGGGAGCAGCTCCTGTAAGGCCGTGCAGACCGGGCGCCTTGGAGAGAAACGCACAGCAGCAGCCCAAAGTCTCACTGCCCGGGTGTTGCTCTAATTGCTCTGTATTTCACAGCTTCTGACATCACCCGTGGGCATTTCCTACACCTTTCAAATGCTGCTGAGTCTGTTTGGCAAGGCTGAAATTCAGAGTGTGGTTAAGGGGGGGTCAATACCTCCAGCATCTCCACAGCCTGCCAAGATCTGACATGCTGTGCTGCCTGCCCAGGGGTGCCAGGGCCCCTACCTCGCACAACCACCAGGGTTTGGTGCCTGGCCTCCAGCCTGGGTGCCTGCCCCTCCTGCTGCTGACCATGTCAGCCAGCTCTGAGGGTGAGGGTAAAGAAAATGCCCTTGGGGATGGGAATTGCTGCAGAGTATGGCCATAGAGGAATGGGAGACACCAAGCAGCCTGTGGGACCCCATGGGGCTGATGCTCCCCTCCAGGCTCGGGGTGGGACCTTTTGCAAGACCACATCTTACACTTGGACAATTCCCTGGTTTTGTCTTTTTTGTTTTTGCTAATCGTTGGCTTCAGCACTCCTCTCCTCATGCTCCTGAGTGGAATTGTTTACAAGACATCGCCTGCTACAGACTTCACCAAGCTGGCCCCTGGGCTATGAAGGCATCCTGCATCCGTGCCCCTGCCTTTCTGTGATGCACAGGGAGCAGGGCCATGAGCACAGCCCTGCTTTGGGGTCCCCAGCAGTGGCACAGCACCACCAGAGAGCTCAGGTGGGGAAGGATGCATCGTCGCTCCCAGCAGACCTTCAGAAGCAGGCACGGGGAGGTGACATTTTCCTTCTGCTTTATCACCGAAGCAATCTGGACAGAAAGCTGCTGTCTGCTGGAGTGAAATGCCACAGCTGCACCCAGCTGACGCGTATTTGCTCACGGAGAGAGCCCCCGTAGCCACTGATAAATCTGTAATCACCAGGAAAAACAGCAATGGAAACAACCCCACACAGGAGGCTGGGGGAATGAGTCCCGTATCCATGAAATGCACCCACAGAAGCATGACAGCACTGGAGCTGCTCCAAACTGCCATACCTATTGGTGAACAAAACACAAAACACACCAAATGCAGCCGACTGCTCTTATTGTTGCTACTGCTGTCATTGTTATTACATATCACTTTTTAATTGCCGGGCAAATTCGCAACAGCTTGGAAAAAAAACACAAAGGGAGGCGTGTAATTTGAAATGCTAAAGAGAGCAAGAGTAAAGACAATGAGAACGCACCGCATCTAGTGGAATTACTGGAGAGGTGATGAGGACATTCTTAACCTTAATTATTTCAAATCAACTCATTTTGTAGAGTGTGTAGGTTTATGAATCAGATGAAACGTAAATTGATTCATAATTTCCCTTAATTTTCTGCTCTTTGGAGAATTTAAATCCATATTAACATAACCTGGAACAGCCAGTTACTAAGAGACAGGGGAAATTAGCATGGGCGAAGCTGGCAGAGTGGCATTTCGAGGCGCTGCAGCCCACCTGCTGCTCGGAGCTCGGGGACGGGGCTCATCAGCAGCCCCCCCACATCCCCAGCTCCTGATTGCTGCCGGCTCCCTTGGGGACAGCTTCCCACCCTACAGACACCTGGGCTGCAGGGCAGGGAAGTGAGGAGTGATCCAAAATATGTCTCCACACCTTCCTGTGGACGCTTGCCTTTCTTTCTGGGTCGCTGCCTGGGGATATCCTTCTTTCCCCATTCTTTTTAGGTGGTGTGGGGTGACATCCTCCCCAGGCATACACCGGTAGATTTCTCTCCGCTGTTGCCTCGTGCAAGTATTTTTGCTTCCAGTGCTTTTGACTTTTTAACATTCCCCTCATTACCTGTTCTCTCAGAGTTATCCTTCTGGTGCAGGTTTTCTGCTACCCCAAACTGCCCGTTAAGGGAGGTGTACACGTCAATCCCATGCAGTGCTGGGGGAAAAAAAAAAACACACACACAAGGTTCTCGCTGTCTTCCTTGGTAAATAAGAACTGCACAGGAATTTTGGCTGAAGACAAAGCTTTTCCTTTGGGAAATAAGAAAATGCAACGGTTACCAGTTATGGGAAAAGCAATTTAGCCTGGGGGACTGCAGGGGTAGGGATGCCCATAGGTAAAATTGCTGCCTCGCTCGCTGTACCCGCAGGCTGAGGGGGGTGCGGGAGGAGGTTTGGGGGCAGCAGCTGAAGGAGATTTGTTTCTGCGGAGGAGAACAGAGCAGTGCTGCCTGAGAGAGGCGCAGTTGTGCCGTGGCAGGTGGTGTGGGAGCTCCTCGGAGCGGTGGCACTGCTGACCCGGGGACCGAGCAGAAATCAGCCCCCGTTTGGAAGGAGCAGCGGGGGAGGCAGGCAGGCAGGTCAGTGCCTCGGCAGGGTTGCCCCAGGTCCTAGAACAATCCGGATTCTGATTTCCTGGCACCTTTCAAGCACTGGCAGCTACCACCAGCACCAAACTGCTCTTTTTTGCCCTGCTCTGCAACAGAAACCTCTCACTGCAGCCCTCACTCATCCTACAAGCTCTCCTTCCTCCTCCTCGAGCCATCTGCAGAAGTATCCCTAGGGGGGATTCGCCTCCGAGCCCCCGCTGCCAGCACAACCCTGGGCACCGCCAGGCTGCGGGCTCAGCCCCACTTTGCATCTCCCTCCGGTGACATTTGGCTGCCAGTCGCTAAATCCCGGTGCTTTGTGCCGCCAGCAGTAAGCCTGCTTTCATTTTAAGCGTGTTTAGAGAGGCTTTGGGCAAATCTCACCGACACGGCAAGGTTATCAGTCCCTTGCAAGAGCAACGGGGCAGCGGATTGCCCACGTGGAAAGTGTCACCAGCTGCAGGGGGGTGCCAGGGCTTGTCACCAGGTGGGATGGAGCCAGGGTGCATGTCCCCAGGAAGGCAGGCGTGGTGGGGACAGCAGCACACCAAGTCCCCACTGGGTGTTGGTATGAAGACTTTGGGATCTCTCTCAGAAGGCACGTGAGGTCTGAGAGCCAAAGGGTTTCACAGAAGGGATGCTGAGTCCAGTACAAGGGTTTACTCAAATCAGAGGAGCAGAGGAAATCTCCATTCACCCGCTGCTGGTGGAGGAAGGGCTGCATGGGTACGCTCTCACCCATGCATCAAGCACATCAGGTAGAAAAACACCAGGTCACAACGATATTAGCTCCATAGAGCAGAATCAGTAGTGGAATTTGGGTCAGGATGGAGGCATTTCACAGCTGCCTTTCCCACATACAGAGGCATCATGCCATCAGCAGAGCAGTAAATCAGCATTTTTGAGACCGGCTGCCCAATTACCAAGGCGGATAGATGATGGGGACTGTAAATGAGATGTATGCAATTACATAGCACACAACAGGAAAGTAAACACCTCGGGGAGTCACTGAAAGACCTCAGGACCAAGCCACCACTGGGGCAGCTAGCCCGGCACGAAGACACATGAGGCTTGCAGCTGGGACCGTGCTGGGCTCCTCCCAGTGCTCACCCACCTTCCCCAGGGCCCCACCAACTCATGATGCTCACACTCAGGAACAGGATTAAATAAAAATCAATCCCTCCCCTCCTCCAAATTCTTGTGCATCAACAGTTACCTGGCACCTGGGGTCAGGCAGGGCAAGGTGGATGAAGGGGATGTGCACTGCTGGGCTAAATCCCTGCAGGGCTTTTTCTGAAGTCAGGACATGGTGTGCCTGGTGCTGCCCAAAAAATATTTTCTCCACAGGCAGCTTTTCTTCTCCTTCAGGGCTGTGGACCCCTGTGTTCCTGCAGAGCTGAAGGCTGTGAGTGCACACCAAGGCCAGCTTCGTGCAAGCAGTTTGAAGGTGAGGTAACAGGTGTGTATTTCCCTGTCCTTGCTCCGCAGTGCTAAGAAATGCCAGTTCTGCCTAGCATCTTAATAAAAATGTACATCTTTAATTGCTTTCCTCCAAGTACAATTTTTCTTCTCTGTCCTGCTTGCAGAGAAGTTAAAACTGATTCAAAGGGGAGCTGGAGAATTTGCTGCTCTGGCGATGGGAGAGCTCAGAGCACATCCGTGCCCACAGAGGTGAGGAGGAAACTCAATTTAACTTGTGTGTTTGCAGGGAGCTTACCTGGGTCAGAAGGCACTGTGAATGTCCATAGGGAGCACACCTTCTCCTCTACTTTTTCTGAAGGGCCTCTCTCTGAAGAGCTTTTCTTCCTCTGGCTTTGGTTCCTTCTGCCTGCCTTCCTGCTGCCTGCTTTCTCCTGGGGTCCGTCCATCCATCCCTCAGGACAGCCCTGCTCGTCACCTCTGGGCAGGTCTGTGGATCTGAGGGCTTGGGAGGATCACAGAAACTTTCTGCTTGGACACTGAAAACCTGGGTGTGCTCTGACCCCGAGTGCCAGCTACTCTCACACACGTTCACTGCATTTTTCCCCACTAGCAGTTTGCTGAGTTTCCATTGCTGGCCACTGCGATGTCTTCATCAGCCGCTGTAAAGACTGATTTAATACCATACATCTCCCCACACAGGTGCTTAAAGACTGCAATCATATTTCTACTTACCCAGCTCTTTAATAAGCTAAGCAGACCGAGCTCCTTAAATCACTCATTGCTGTAAAGACAGCTAAAGAGCTTATTATCTCAGAGATTGCTCAGGGACAGCAGAAGTGACTTTTGACCTGGCTTCCTATGGAAAATGGCACCTAACCCTGTGCTGCCTGCCTCGTGCCCATTTCTCTGCCCGTCCCATCCCATTCTCCCCTTCCTCCTCCTCCTCCCAGCCCATTGTACCACATCTGGCAGAGGGACCACTGAGACATACACAGTGGCAGAGGTGGGGAGAAGCCCCTCGCTGCCTCTCCTTCACCCTGCCCAAACCACAAGGGGAGCAGCGTGCCCCTAGCCCCCAGCCCTGCCCCACATCCCCGCAGGGTGCTCCCAGGCTGAGCCTGGCACTGTGACACCAGGAAATCCCCTGCCAAAGAGGGAATGGGTTACAAATAACCCCACAGCCACGGGATGAGCCTGGGGGAAAACACAGCACAGGGAGAGCTGCGATGCTTGGGGCCTGACCCCCAGGTGCTGGGGGGCATGGGTGAGCTCCTGGAAAGGGTGACGGGCACCAGGAGGAAAGGTTTGTTGTCTGTAAGGTGAGTGATGCCACTCTTCCATCCCTGTGCTAGAAATCTAAATATCTCATTGTGCACTTGCATCCTGGGGACTTCCCTGCCAACCTGCCTTGAGGGCTGGCCCGCTCTCCTGCTTGACCCCAGGGGCTTGGCTTCTTTTAATCCCGGCTCGCTAATGGGATTAGTGCTGGCCGCTGATCCCGCTGCCTGCCCTGAGCCAGCAGCAGCTCGCTGTCACACCGCACTGCTTTCTTTTGGGGTCTGCGGCCTCTCCCACAAACAAGAGGTTGGGACGGTCATTAGCGCGGGCAACGAGGAGTGCATGCATCAGTAACCATGGCAACTCCCAGAGCACCAGCCTCCGGGAGAAATCGGGAATTAAGCTCACAGGGAAATGCTTAGGGCTTCACATACATCTAAAAAATAAAAAGGTCTGAAATAGTCCAGTAAACCAGGCAATTTGCAGCCCAAGTGGGAGCTGCTTGCTGAGACGTCAGGGATGGGTTTGGGAGAGCATCCCCATCCTTATGGCTATGCGTGCTGTCCCAGGGTCTGTGTGCCACCTGATCACACAGCACTGCTTTCTGAGAGCTGTCCCCATCCTTCCTGGGGAGCATTTTCCCCTCCCTGCCCAGCAGAAGGGGAAGGTTTGGGCACAATGGGGTCCAGCTGCCTCAGAGCCCCAAACCACTCAGCCCCCAGGGGCTGACATGGCTGGAGCAGGACAGCTCTGCCCTCCTCCTTCCCGGTGCTTATTTCCATAGGGATTGATCTTTAGGAAAAAATGATGCTGTAGCACAGCTCCCAGAGCAGTGATGCTCAACAACAGAGGGTTTGGGCAGGGATGCCTGGAGCATCCCTAATTAACACTGCAGAAACAACCCCGCCAGTTTGGGCTGTCTCAGGGTTTGGTGCCACTTGGTTTTCGCACAGCTTTTAGATAAAGCTGTTTGCTGCTCTCCGTGCAGGCATCGCAGGTTCCCCTGTAAATAATTCAGGCCCTGTCTTTGAGGACTCAGCACAGGAGGCCTTCCCCTCACCGCGCTGCAGAAAGCCTTCACTCTGCATTCCTGAGAGCTCATCGCTATTTTCCTTATCAGTTACATAATTGAGGAGGCGCAGAGCCACACCACCGGGGAGAAGTTATTAGACGCCACCCCTCCGCAGAGCAGCCAGAGGAGTGCTGTTTGGCACTGCTGGCAGATCACAGATATGGAGGGGCCGCAACAATCCACAGGCACCCAGGGGCTGCACCGTGCCTGGGGTCTGCTTACACAGCCCAGGGCTGGGATGCCATGTGAACAATGTGCTGTAAATACCTGACAGCTGGGACCTAAAAGAAATGAAGCCCCTTCTTGCCGTTTCCTAAAGAAGCTGCTTTTCCAGAGCTGTTTTTTTCAGAGCGGTGCTCCCTGTGATGATGTTTGCCCGGCGCCCCAGTGCTTTTAGTGTAATCAGGCCCTAAGGGTTCACGTGGGGATCTCTGCTGCTGCTTCCCTGAAGCAAAGAGATTTTGAGAAGGAAACCAGAGGGGGAACGGGGCAGGAACATCTGGCAGCTGGTGTAGGCTGGAGGGGACCAGCAGCCACGCTTGGAGGGCAGGATGGCCAGGCTCACCCCCAGCAGGGGCAGCCCACAAGCAGCCCCAGCTCAAAAACCACATCGTGCATCCCCCCATCAGCTCCAGGGACAGCCCTGCTGCCCAGAACCAGCCACAGCACGCACCCCACACAGCCCTCCTGCTGCCCAGATAACACACAGCTCCCCGCTTACCTTCCCTCAAGCACATCCATACACGAACAACATGCACAGAGCACAATTAAGAAGCAAATCTGCACATCCCATGGCATCGCAGCTGACATAGCACAGGCTCTGGCTGCAGCAGAGAATATTTCCATCCACCAGAGAAAATACAGGGAGACAGCAAAACCCCCAAACCTCCAGCTTCTAAACCACAAGGGGCTTAGGAGCTGCCCTCTTGCTAAATGCCCTGCCAATTATCGTCCCCAGCTGTGCCTGCAGCTGGGGGCCCAGGTGAGCACAGACCGCAGGGTGGGCACGCAGGAAAAAAATGCAGGGCTTGCAAGCATGCTCCAGTTAGCCAAGCTTTTACCAGGAACCCATGTACTCCAGCTGAAAAAAATCATCAGGAAAATTTTTAAGGATGAAAACTCAGAATTCTTTTGGAGCCCTGAGATACAGATGCTCGTGGCCCTCTCCTGCCCACCATGTGGTTTTGGTGCACGGGGTATGATTTGCAAAGACACTTAGTGTGAGCCTGGAACCTTGATCTAAATCCAAATTAAATGTGGTCCTTTTTTTTTTTTTTTTTTTTTGGCAAAAGAGGCTTACTTCAGATGAGTTTTTATCCTTACCGAGAGCACTTTGTCCTTTGCAAATTACCTGCAGGCTGGCAGTCCGTACATTTATTCTGCAGGTAATTAAAGGGCCTTTTCCAAATGGCATGGCATCGTCCCCTCCTTGCTGCTCCTAGCGAGCCATGGCACGTTTCCTCTCCACACGTGTTCTGTGGGAAAAAGCAGATTTTCTTGGGCATCCACAAATAAGAGGACCACAAACACCGACGCAGCACACCACCCAGAGCCACGTGCAACAACCCTGCACCCCGCCAGCTGAGGATGCAGTGCCCTTGGGGCAGGTCAGCAGGGCCCTCCCTGTCCCTTCCCTCCTCTCCCATCCCTCCCAGGCCACGGTGCACGGCCGGGGTCGCCCCCACTTTGCTTCCTGCCGGAGGCAGGCAGGGCCAGGAGCGGCTGGCAGGATTTTTTCCCTTTCAAGAGAAAACGATGAAAGATAAATTCTCTTTGGCCCGGTGCCCAGCCGCCTTTGAAGGCTGCTCTCCCCTGCTTTATTGTCTCCTTTGATGCGCTTGCTTTGATTTGAGCTGCGGAGGCTGTACCAGGGCCCTTGCGCTTTCCTGGCAGGGAGGGCCAGGAGGCTCAGGAGGGGGAGCAGCATCCCGGAGTGTGCTGATCTGCTCCCAGCTTTGTAGGAGCACCCTGAAAACGAGGGATGGTGCTGGTGGGACTGGCTGTACCCAGCCCTGTGTCTTCACTAGCCCGCTGGGCTGTGGGATCAGCCCTGGGGCCAGCTGGGCGTTTAACACCGTGCTCCTGCTCACCTTGGGGCTTCCCGATGGGAAATGCTGCCAGCTGCAGCAGGCTGGGGCAGGGGTCTGGTAGCGGTGGGGTGCCACCAGAGCTGCAGTCGTGGGGCTGTACCCACTTCCAGGTACTCTGGGGTCTGTCTGTGTGCCGATTTTCAGTCTGTGAATGGCACACGTCTGTACGGTGCGTGCGTTAATCAGCCTGACGGCTGGCACCACGGCGGGTGCCTGTGCGTAACCGTATCATGTCAACACATTCACTTATATCAATCAAGCCCGTAAGTATATGGAAAAAAACTAACTCTCAGGGTTTGACAGGATTTATTTCCCATTAAAACATGCAGATTGGAATTCCTCCTCTCCCTCGCGAGGAAGGCAGGGCAGCAGCTCCCGTGTCTGCTGCGAGGCCGTGCGGTGCCAGGGACCTGTCCGCCCGCGTTTTCCTCATCGCCATGCCCTACATCCTCCAAACGCTCTCAGCACCTCCCCAGCAGCGAGCTGCCTGTGAAAGAAGGCTCCTTAATTCGGGAGCGTTTCGTTGAATTCAGACATTTTGTTTCTCGTGGAAGTCAGCGTGGTGCCAAGCAGAGCTTTTCCTCCAAGCAATCCCTGCCCTCTCCTGCGCCGCCGGGCTCGTAGCCGCTACTCCTGAGCCAGCCCCGTGCCTGTGCCTGTGATGAAGGGGGAAAGGAGGCAGATGTGGGTTGGATCCCACATTCCCCTGTCGCAGAGATCTGATTTGTGCTGTCTGCTTTCCCCCGGATTCGCAGAAGCCCCTGCAAAACTCGGGAGGCAGCAGAGCATGATTAAGGGGAAGGCGAGCTGCAGATGACACTCGCTCTGGAGAGCAGGGCTTCCCCCTCCCTGCCCGTGCTTTCTCATGGCACAGGACGCCTGCTGGGGGCATGAGTCACGTTGTTTCTGGTGATGGATGAAATTAGCTCCGATGTGAAACTGGAAATAAAAAGCCATTCACCAACAAGACAGCTGCACCGGCGCAGGGCTCAGGGCAATGATCCTCTGTGCCTCTTTCTGCTCTTGCGCTTTTCACGAGCAGCTCCGTTTTAATTAGATGGGATGCAGTTCTAAGTCAACTATAAATGATATTATCAAACTAATAGAGTGTGATCATGGCCCGGCTTTTATTGGGCTGGGAGCCGCTGCTGGCTGCCATGGGAACTGTGTATTTCACAGCGCTCCTCGGCTCTGCTCTGTGCAGGCTGACAGAACTGTACAGAGGGGAGGAAAGAGGTGAAGAACCCCTCAAATTCCCTTGCCTTGTGGGGATCTGATGTTTTTTTCTCCCCAGAGAGCCTCCCACGGGGACCTCTTCATCCTCCCTTGCTGTGCCAGGACACCTCCAGCACCGCTCTCCATTTGCCCGGCTGCTGCCCTGCTGCAGCTCAGCTGGGCGAGGACCGAGATTGGTGAGGAAGGGAAGCAGAGAGAAGAGGCAGGACTCTTCTCCCGAGCTGCAAAGCCCACGTCGGAGCTGAATCGAGCAGTGTGTGCCCTGGCTCTGTCCCCAGAACAAGCCCCCTCTGTCGCCTCCGCAGGAAGCCGTGCGTGCCACACCGCCAAGCCCCGGCACAACGCGCCTCTGTGCCAGACAGAAAGGGGAGCCCCGAGGAACCAGGCCCTGTGCAGGATAGCTTCATTATAACCGTGGGGCCGCAGGGTTTCTGCCCTGCTGCCTGCCCCAGCCCTCCAAAAAGATCTGCCCATGCTCCCCAAGCAAGGACATCGAGTACCAAACCCCACGCCCCGGCTGAGGTCTCCTCGACGCAGCCCCAGCTGCACTGATTTCTTTTTGCACGGGACTAATTTTTTTAATCAGAGCGATGTAGGACATGATCAGAAGCAATCAAAGGCTGGCAGACTAATTAATGTCAATCAGCACGGTTTATGGGTATCGGCCTTGTCAATCAAACTCGATGTTGGGTGTTGGTGAGATCACTTTTGCTTCCAAAGCTAACACTGTACCGAGAGTTTGTTCTTTCCTGAGACGCTCATTAAAACTACAAGTCCTTCAGGAGCCCGTTAAAGGACACACTTAAAAGTTCTCCAGCACTGACAATTACAGAAAAGTGCTTTGCTAAATCCTGCTGCAGATTAAATGCTGAACTGGCTGCCGTGCTCCTGGGCACCCTGCGAGGTGCAGCTCAGCCCTCCCGGGGCCGGCGTGCCAATGTGTCCTGCGAGGAACCCAGCAGGCTCCTTCCCGAATCCTGAAGCTGTCCTGTTTGGTTTTTTTTTATTTTTTTTTTTATTTTTTTTTCCCCCAGTTTTGCTGCTGTGCTTGGTTTTCCTTTATCTTTTTGCATTCAATGGCCCAAATCCAGCTACAGAGATACCTCAAAGCGAGTGAAGACTTAATGTTGTCTGCTTTTAAAGCGATTACAGCCAAAATTCATTAATTTTGCCATACGTTTGGCGTTGATTTGTAGGTGTCATAAAAGGGGATGTGAGGTGAAAAGTGCTCGTTGCCTGAGCGCTGCTGGGGGAACACCTCCCTCCCCTTGGCAGAGCCCCAAACCCAAACAGACACGGGCGGCTTTGCCTTGTCCCTGGGGACATGTCACCGTGGGCTGGTGGCATTGTGTTCCCAAGGGAAAACGCCTGCCCCACGGACTGCCTGGTGCCTAGGAGGTGTCGGGCTGGGGTTGCGAAGCTGTCCTTACTTCATGGTGGTGGCTGTGCCAGCTCCTTCCCACGCGGAGCTGGAGAGGCTGAGCCACCGCCCCGCCAGCCTTTATGGGCCTCCCTGGCTCTGAGAAAGACCGGAATTTGTTTCAGCAACATCATCAAACATTACGGCTCAGCCAGCAGGTTCTCTAAGTGGCCACCATTAAATTTATCTCTTTGATTGCTGGGCTCACATTATTAAACTCCGGAGCCGTATAACTTTATCCCTTCCGAACAGCGCTCTGCCAGGCGGAGATGCCTCAAGGACCCGGCGCTCCGGGCTTGGCTCCGGTTGCGAATGAGCTGGGAACTCATTTGCTTTCCCCTCCCTCGAAGCAATTCATTTGCAGCCCAGGTAGCCGAGAGATCCTGGCCGTTCGAGGGGAGCCGAGCAATTCCTGCAGCTCCGTTATCCTCCTGGCACAAAACCACGCACTGACGCTACGGTGGAAGATCCCGTACCCTGTTAGTGCTCGGAGAATCACATTTTATCTAAGCAAATGCTTAATTGCTCCTCGTTGGACACCGGTCATGGGACATTAGGCATCACTAAAAGAAGGCTCTTAAAATATGAGCTGAGTGGTCTTTCCAGCTCCGCGTGGTGGTTACAGATGCAGAACTGATTTGCTTCGCTGTGTTTTGATCTTTCCATTTGCAGGTCGCTGGGCCACCACATCTCTGGCCCAAAGCCCGGTCACCGAGGATGCTTCTCCTCCGAGGGCTGCTGTCCTCTTCCCAGGGGGAGGTCAGGAGGAAAATTTTATGAGGATTTATCCTTTATTTAGAGTCTGGGACCCTCCTGGTACAGCTCACTGCCTACCACCCGTTCCCCCGTGTCCTGGTACATACAGGTAAAGATTTATGCTATTCCAGGTGCCAGACTCACCAGAAAGATTAATGAGAGATAATTTCTTACACAGAGGTTTATTGAGTTCCCCGAGTTCATTCGCCAGCTGTGAAGTGAAACATCTGAAAACAGTTTCTGAATACTAAGTTCTGCCTGGCACCAGTGCAGGAAGGGAACAGTGCCTTTTTCTGCTCCTGGCTCTGACTCTGCTGGGCACAGCCAGCTTCGTGTGCTCAGCCCTGAGATATCTGCTGGGGACAGAGGAGGCATTGCTGTGCTCAGCCCCTCAGCATCCTCAGCCCCACAGCCCCACAGCCCCGTCCAGCTCCATCCCCCCTGCTGCTCCCCCAGGAGCAAGACGTGTGTGTATCAGCAGCTCAAGTCTCCTTCGGACAGAAGTCACTGCTGCTGGGGCTGGGGGAAAATGACTGCAATTACTAAATTGCCTTTTCAAAACTTCCTCCCATCAGCAGCTGGGCAGGTGATTGCACAGCGGCCGCTGGAGCGTGGATATGTACCTAGCTGTTGGCCACCAGGCGCTAATTACCCTCCTCTCCTGTCTTGAGTGCTTTCCCAGCCACAGCAATGGGTCATCCTGCTAATTTTTATCTCCTTTGGACTCAGCGTACCATGCCCGTAATGAGTTTGCAGCTTTGCAGAGATGCTGGGGGCACATTTTCTGGGAAGAGCTGCTGGGGCCATGCAGGCTGTGCGGCCAGGTGTCCCCACAGCCCCAGGGCTTCTCCTCTGGGTGACGGGGGATGAGGGCATCTGCTTCTCTGCTCTCTGCCCTCCCAGCTCTGGCAACAGGACATCTCCACAAGGATCCTGCTGGTTCCTCACGTCCCGACAAAGAACTCGCAGGGATGTGTTTGCAAATGTGCTGTAACATCAGGGGAGCTCACATGGAAACACGCTGCAGTGCCAGCGCTTCCCCTCGCCTGCTCTTTGTCTCCAAAGAACTGCAGAAGAGGGCAATCAATATGCCTTGCCAGGGTCTTTTTAACGCTTCCTGAGACATTATGGTCGTAATGTTTCTCCGGGCTGCTGTGATCAATACATTCGAGGCGCTGAAGATGTCAAAACCACATAAAATCTTTATTAAGGCAAAATTAAATGAGCACGCGTGAATCAGTGACTTAAATGGATATTACCCTTCCAGGACACCAGGCCTGGAAGCCAGACCCACGTGAAAAAAACAAAACAAAACAGGGCATTCAAAGTTTGGATTAAATTAATGAGAAACTCAGGCTTTTTGGCGCAGGGCATGGAGCTGAGGAATGCAGGGGGACGGGGATCCCAGAGCGGAGCTCAGGGTGCCTGCTGCCTTCCTTCCTCCTGCAGCACTGGAGGGATCTGGGGAAGTGTGGTGAGTCTGGGGCAGGCAGGACTGAACGCCTGGGTTCATCCTGCTCAGCAAATTAGCCCAGATTTAACAAAATCAAATGAAATAAGTTATATTCCTGTATGCAGGTGGGGGTGATGGCACGCGGGGATGCGCTGGGTGGCACCGGGACGCGTGGCACTGCATGGGGAGGGCACACAGCACCCTGCCAGGGACAGGGGTTTGCAGTAAAAGGAAACGGGCACCCTTTATGACCTGCCTGATGAAATGCAGCCCAGCAGCTTCCAGCCCTCCCCACCGCACCGCACCAAGCTCTCCAGGAGCTCAGAGCCACGGGGAGACCTGTGGGTCCGGGGGTACCTCACTTCACGTTCTCCTTTCACAGAGGAGCAGTTTGCCAACACACCTGCACAGCAGAGAGCTGAGAATTGTCTGCCCCAGCCTATTTAGCTGTAATTTAGCTCTCCCCACCCAGCAGCCAGGCTGGAGGCAGCCCTCCCCACAGCCAGCCGGGCTCCCCACTCACTGCGATGCCAGCAGAGCCGCGTTTTGGGGCCGTTTGGGAACCTTCCCTCATTTTCCGTGCCACCAGGGTTAGCCAGGGCACTGCCACCCAGGCCCAAGTCCCGTGGGGACTCCCAGGCCTGCTCAGAGGTTACGGCGAGGGAAGACGAAGCATTTGGCACACAGACACCTCCCAGAGACCTGGCACCTGCAGGGCACTGCGAGCACCTGGAGGCCCCCCGTGCTCAGCGCCAGGGAGGAGCTGTACCATAAAGGCTCGTCAATTAATTACCTGAAAGAGTAACAGAATGTTATTAGATACTTGGGAGTTAATTGCACGGGTGCTAATCATGTGCATCTTAATGGCACCAGTAGAGATGCAATATGCACTTCCATAGGTATTGCAGAATAATTTAGCCATTTAATTAATTCCTGCTAATACCTTTTAAATCACCTGCTCTCTCCCTCCTGAGGGAGAAACTTCTCCAGCCAGATCTCCTGCAAACTCATGGTTGTTGGCAAGGATGCTGCTTTATTTCTCAGCGCATTTATTCCCAGCAGAGCCCCCGCAGTGTCACCCCCGGGTGACAGGGTGTCCGCGGGGAGCCTGACAGCCCTGCGATGCGCCGCTCCTAAGTTGGGAAGGCTGGAGCAGGGCTGCGTGAAACGTTTTGGACAGATCGTGACGGGTTGAAAAGATGGAGACTCAAATGAGTTGTGGATCTAGGTCAAATCCAGCGAGCAGAGCCAGGAGAAAACGCGGAAGGAAAATGTAAACAGCAGCAGGCTTTTTATTCCGGTCTTCTCCAAATGAAATGCTTGGTTTAGAAAAAGCAAAAAATATCCAATTTCGGTGTGCTGGAGATGCAGTGTGACTGCTTGTCTCCCTTTTCCCAAGCCAAGGGAGTTGAGAGCTGCCCGAGCCCTTGGGGCAGTGTTTCGGCTAGACAAATATTCCAGCTTTTGCAAGCTTTTTGCTGCTCCATGAGCGACTGGCACAGCACCGGGGGGCAGGAGGGGACAAGGGGTTTGGGCTGTAGGTGAGCTGCATTCCCTGCTGCCCCCTCCCTCCCCACGTTGGCAGAAAAGAGACCACACGAAGCCATCGTTCTCACTGGGCTTTTATTGTCCCGCTGGCCCTCACTTCCCACCCCTCTGCCCAGGGACCAAGCCCCTTGCCACGGCTCGGGGGGCAGAGAAGAGGAGATGTCCCCAAACATCTGGGCTGGGGACATCCCCAGGTCTCCACCACCCGAGCAGTGGCGAAGGGCAGCACCGCTTTCCCAGGCGTTTTTTGCATTATTTTTTTTTTTATTATTTGAAATATTTTCTTTTAAAAATATAGTAGCTGTGGAAAGCAGCCCTCTTTACAAACTCTTGATGCCAGAGTGAAAGGCATCGTCGCCGTCCTCCTCGGTGCCCGTGGGACGGGGGCTGGCACGGGACGGGGGCTGCGGGGCGGGCGCGTGGCAACACCGTGGGGAGGGACGGAGAGACCCTCCCGAAAATAGAAATCTTGTGCTGAGTCGTCTGCAGTGAAGGAAATCCATAAAACACCAGCGTTAGGTCGGCTCCGGCTTGGCACGTATTGCTCCCGGCAGCGCCGGGACGGGGCTGTCCTCGCTGCCACCCGCTGCGGGGACAACGGCACCGGGGAGATTATAAATAGGGAACTGTAAACACGACCAGTCGAGATAAGAGACACGTATAATCACGGGATTCACCGGTTCAAACGCCTGCCCTCCCCCCAGCCCCTGCACCCAGGGCCCCGTCCCCGCGCCGTAAAAAGGGCTCCGGTACTAAAATCTTGGGTCCAGGCTCGGAGTCGGGGTGAGGTGCTGGAGGAGTAGAAAGGGACGTCGCACCCTCAGCGGTCCTTGCTCGGAGGGGAGAATTTGGCAGGAGGGAGAGGGTTGGCTGGTTCAGGTCCTTTGCAAGTTCATTTGGTTTTCCCGGAGGACTCCTAGGGTTATACCTGAGATGAAGACGTCTAGGGGACCCTCCATAGCTCAATTACAACGCGGTTGGTGCTCCGTGCCCAGAAGAGCCCTCGCTGCTGGGATGTGTCCCTCGCGCTCGCCCCGTGCAGCAGGAGGGCAGCAGCGTCCCTCCCCGGGGGCTGTCTGAACCCACGCTGGGCAGGGGCACCCGTCATGTGTCCAGGATCTCGCTGGCGGGGGACGGCTCGTGGGGGATGCCCTGCGTGCTGTGCACCGTCTGGTTGTGGGACAGGGAGTTCTGCTGCAGCTCCAGGGCGATGGCGTTCTGCGGGAACTCCTTCACCTGCCGCTTGTACTCCAGGAAGGTGCACGCCTTCGTGGCGATGGCGATGATGTTCTTGCCGATGAAGATGGTGGAGACCCTGCTGTCCTGGAACAGGACCATGTTGATGGCCCGGATGAAGATGGTGACGATGTTGATGGTGACCAGGCTGAGGACGGGGTAGAGCATCATTTTCTGGGGGGCGATGTGCTCCCCCTGCATGCTGATCTCGCTGAGGGACACGCAGGGCAGGATCAGGAGGAGGATGTAGCAGTAGAAGAACATCAGCCCCTCCGCCCAGATGGGCAGGCCGGTCCTGTGCGGCTCCCACAGGTTGGCCTGGATGTCCAAGATGTCCAGCAGGTCGAGGGCCACCCAGAAGAGGCGCCCCCTCAAGTCCTCCTTCTTCCGAAAGGTCCGTATGTACTCCATGCTGTCCAAGGCCACCAGCACCAGGTAGAGCCCCGGCACGCAGATGGAGAGGAGCAGGGTCAGGGCCTTCCTGGCCACCGTCTCCAGGTTCTTCTTGTCCGCCTTGTAGTTCTGAAAGATGAAATACAGCTTGATCTCCAGCACGAAGATGTACAGGAACCACAGGATCATGGCGTAGCCCCGCTTGGCCGTCTTCACCTCGGCCCCGACCCACACGGCCACGTAGCGCAGCACGATGAGGAAGCAGATGTCCCCCACCAGCACGATGATGCAGACGCCGATCTTGCGGGGCCCCTGGTTCTGCTCCACCAGGTAGGCGTCCATGAAGGCCATGCTGGTCATGATGACGATGGTGGTCAGGCAGACGTGGCGCTTGTCGGGCGGCGGCAGCACCATGGTGAGACGAGCGAGCCTCTGCGCCGGCACTAGGGGAGCGATCCAGCTGGAGGGGCACAGGGGGGCATCAGCGGCCAGCCTGGGCACCGTGGGCTCTGTCCCCACCCCGAGGAGCCCCTGTGGCCCCGTCCCCAGCGAGCTGTGCCCCGAGTCTGCCACCAGCAGCCAGGGCTCACACAGGGTCCCTCGTCCGCATCCCCATCGCCGTCGCGCTCTCCAGCCCCGTGCAGTGAGGAGCCCCCTGACTCCCAGTCCCGGATCCTCCTGCAGATCTCTGGAAATGTGGCAGGCGATCAGGCAGCAGGGAGAAGCTGGGAGAAGGAAGGGGAGGCAGTCCTGGAAGGGGGTGTCCCTGTGTCCTCACGGGGAACCACCTCTGCACCAATCCCAGCAGGGCTGTGCCGTGCCCACAAAAAACACCGTGCGCTCCTGCTGCGCCTGGCCACGTGTGCCTCCCTCCATCCCGTCACTCTGGAAAAGACAGAGGAGAAGGGGTGTTAGGGTCAAGCACAACAGCCCCACAGCTTCCCCAGCCCTGCAGTGTGACCGGGGCACTGCTCACATTGCTCCCACCAGGCACTGTCCCCCCATGGGCACCCAACACCGTGCCCTGTGCGTGCCATAACGCAGAGTGGATTTTTGTGGAAGATAGAGGCTGAAGGGAAGAAACCAAGCCTAAAGAACCACAGCCACCATCCGTCCCCTCACCTCGCTCCTTCCCAGGCTTCCAGTGAAAAATATACAGCCACTGCTCTGACTGCTTTTAGACCTGTGCCAAGTTTTACAGGGGATTTACAGCCCGGGATGGATAACTCCAGGTAAATTTGGTCTTTCAAGAGGGAACAAACGGGGTGTTTCCTTTTCTTCCTCCCTTACCCCGTGCTCCTCCCGAGGACCTCCCTGTGCCGAGCAGACTTTCCAGCAGACCCAAGCTCAAACGCTGGGTTCCCTCCCCTCCCTTCAGCCCCTGCACAACTCAGGGCAGCCCGGGATGGGTTTAAAACCACGTTCATTTGTCACGGTGACCTTTTGGAAGGGGATTGTGGGCTGAGCTCAACCACAGGGCTCAGGCTCTGCTCTCCCTCGGGTTAATGCCTGTATCGCCGGGGGCAAGCACCTCTCTCTCCTTTTGCAAACAGTTCCCAGGCATTTGTTGCGCTGCGAGCTCTTCTTGTTTTCCAGCTGGTATTTTCCCCACCGCTCGCAGCCCTGCCTACATGGAAACAGGGAGGTCTCCAAAATTCCCCTCGGAGGACTACAAAAACGAGCAGGTAGTTCTAGAGCAGTCCTTACCCGGGAAGCCCCGAGTCATAATTTTTAAATGACATTCAGAAACCGCTTGAGAAATGTGCTGGATAAACAAGAAAATGAGCTTGTCAGATAGCCACGGGAGCACACGTGAGGCAAATATTTGTTTAGACAAGGACACACAACGTTTGTCTTCCCGCACAGCTCTCCCTTGGGTGAGAGCGTGAGCCCGGAGGCAGGGGACATACAGCAGCATCCTCAACCCTCACCAATGCAACCCCCAGCACCCAGCACTGTGTCTTTCTGCATCCCCTGTGCTCGCTGCCAGCTGCTGGGCACTGTGCAGGGCCTGGGTTTGTCCCCACACACAGAGCCCTTCTCCAGGTATGAGGAGCCAGCGGCCGCTGGCAAGCCTCGAGGGCTGCTGTGGGCGGTGGAGCCACTGTCAAAAGGCATCCTCGTTAATGCCAGCAGGCACTTCCCCGAGCCCGGCCCTACCTGGCAAATTAGTTTAATTATTTAAGTGATTTGAATTCTGTCTATAAATAAAAGAGGGAGCGAGCGAGGCAGAAGTACACACACCGCTCTTCCCAGGTAGTTAGGATGCCGCATTGCTTAAAGCTTCATTTGCACTTTAATTGCTTTGATTTATTCCAGCTCTCCTGGATGTAAATCTGGAGCTCCCCTTCAGCTAGTCCTTCAGCAGTGCTGCTGCACCACCTTGCCCAGCACACCCCCCCTGCCTGCCCAAAGGTCACCACCAAGGTGCCCTGCGCTGCCCAGCATGTCCTCGGGGACACCTCAATGCATCCCCAACCCTCCTGCTGCCACCTTCCCTCCACAAACCTCAGGCTGGGGGCCAGGGGTTGCCCCCCAAGCAGTCCCTGGGCACTGGCCAAGGGGCTGCTCGTGCCCTGGGCTGGCTTCTGCGGCCAGCAGCTGCTCTCTGCCTCTTCCCAGGCATCTCAAGTGCATCCTGTGCAGGAAATGAGATTGAGGCAGATTTTTTTTTTTATTTTTTTTCCGGGCCCTGCCCACTAATTGTGTCTGAAGGAGGAAGCAGCCCACTTGCTAATGATTACATATAATTTGCCGTGTAGGCAGAGCGAAACGGGCAAAGAGCTGCAAACTGTTCCCAGCCCCTGCCCAGAGCAGGCAGCGCAGCAGAGCTGACAGGCAAACCAGCCCCTGCCTGCAGCCGCGAGCGCATCCACGCAGCAAACCCCTTTGGAGGGACCCTTTCTCCCTCCTTTCCCAAAATATAGGACCTCAAGCCAAAAGTACAAGAACCATTGCCTGTTGAGGAAGAAACAAAACAGCTTTGTTTCTGTGCTGGTGCCCACAGCACCCCCTCGGTGCCCCAGCTCCATGGCCACGTGCGCTCAGCTCAGCGCCCCAGGGGTGCTCCAGCCGGGGCTCTCCTGGTGCCTGGAGCTGTGGGGAACATCCCCCTGCTCACAACCACGCTCAGCTGGGTGATGTGTGACAGGCGTGCCAAAAATAAAGCCCTATTCAGACATTTCAGGTGCTTAAACATAGTGTTCAGGGAAGGTAAATGATTCATTTTGACTTGTACAAAAAAAAAAAACGTAAAAATGATAATACCATCCTTCAACGCTATCAAAACAATTTACTGCTTCCCCAGTAAAACGTGCTGTTTCTTTAGAGGAATCACTTGGTGTTTCCAAGTTGGGGGATTTTACTCCAATCAGACCCAAACCCCATGAGTAAAAGTACCTAAATCCCCCGGGCTGGAATGCCCAGTGCCCGCAGGTCCTGCTGCCAGCCCCCTGTTGGGGAGGACGCCTTGTTTTTGGCTGGCTGGGCTGTGCCATGCTCGTGCCTGGGGTGCAGCACATCACGTGGTGACCTGGTGCAGGGGGAACTCTATTTCCCCAGCAGGCAGGGTGCATGGCAAGCTGTGTTTGCAAAGGCGACCAAACTGAAATACACAACCATACCACCAGCTTGGAGCTCTGCTGGCATTTTCCTGGCTACAGAGGCATAACTGAGCTGCTCTGGGAGTCCCACCTGCGAGCAAAGCCCGGTGGCTCGATGTGCTCTGAGTTACAAATGGGCACGAAGGCGAACACAAGCCAAAGGCAGAGCAGAGCACACAGCTTGGCTCCGAGTTCGGGGGCTCGGGGCTGCTCTTTTACGCACGATTCACTGACAGATCCTCAGATAACCCCACATTGTCAATGTTAGGGGGAAGAAAAACAAGGAAGCAGTGCACAGCCCTCATACAACCACTTTTCCCCACTGCCTGGGCAGCAACAGATGGGAGAGAAGCAGCAGTACCCCTGGCATCCTCTCGGCAGGGGTTTGGGAGGTGGGAGCCGGGCGGCACACGGAGCATCCCATGGGCAGCCTGCTGCTGCTGCTGCCTCCGGGCTGGCCTTTGATGAAAAGCAATGGTCCTGCTCATAATTAGCATGAGGCAGCTGCCTGCTGCTGTGGTGGAAGGGCAGGAGCTGAGCTGGTGACGGTGATGGAAGGAGAACACGTCTGCTGGCTCCAGCCTGGCTCCTGCCCAGCCAAGTGACACCGATCCTGCAGTGCCTGCGGGCTCCCACATGTCTGCACCTCCTGGGAGGTTTGCCTGGGACAGAGCCCCTCCGGAGACAGCAGGGCTCACCCTGCAGTGACACCCAGCCCACTGCTAATCTGGGCTGAGACTATAAGCACCTCGGCCAGGAAAATTCCTCCTCAACATGAAAAGCCTCAGGATGTTCCCCATCCTGAGAGGTGAAGGGAAGCCTGAATGATCTACAGACCCCCCTAGTAAAGGCTCCTCTGAGAACACCGTGTCTTTTTGTTGTATTCAAGCACAGAAAAGCTCACCTCACAACGCAGGGGACAGCAAGCAAGGGAGAAACGGTGGGTGACTTGCAAAACCAAGGGAACCTGGCCTTGCCGCGCACTCACTGAATTTATTTTGGCAAGGCTGGCCCGCTGTTAATTATCGATGGCAATAGCTCACCACCAAGAAGTCTTAGCAGAAAGAGAGCTCCCCGTGGCACATCCTCCAGCAGACAAATGTGAACGTGACTGGTCTTAAATTAAGTTGGGGGTCAGGGGGTGCCACTGCACCCCCAGTGCCAGACACTCCACAGGGTGACGTGCCAGGGCCATGGTGCTGGCCGGGCTTGGGAAGACAGAAGGCACACATGGCTGGTCCTCCACGTAGACACCAAGCTCAGGGTCACTCTCCCAACCCTACACACATCCCAGCCAGCAGTGTGGGGGCAATGCTGCCACCCACTGCTCCGACATCCCCAGGAGACAAACAGCTCACCCATCTCGGCCCGGCGCAAGAGTAATGCCAGCCCAGAGGTCGCCAGGGAGACATTTCTCTTCCTCTGTTTTCCAGCTTTCCTTCTACCAGCCATCTAATAAATCTAATAAGATCTGTCTTGCTGGTGTCTAATTCAATTGCAGCACCCAGAGACCAGACTTCTTCCATCACTCACAGACCTAACCAGCTACATCCCTGGCATATGAGCCCGGCCACGGGGCTGCTGCAGACTGCTCCAGAAGAGAGCAATTACCTGGGATCAGGACTCGCTCTCCCAATCAATTATATGCCATAGGTGTTCCTTGGGTCACGTCTAATTGAATTATTTAGATGCTTGAACACCGTGGTCAGAAGCAGCTGACTGAAGGGCCTGAGGTCTGGGTGCTGGGCGAGGTGCCTTGCGTAGCATCCTGAGGTCTCCACAGCAACTCTGATTCCTTCAGGAGAAGACACCTGGAAGCACAGGAGTGGGTGGCTCTGCTACACAGAGCATCCTGGTCTGCACTGGGTCCTGGTGCCATTTCAGCTGTGCTTGGAGGCTGAAAAAGCCACCAGCAGATCCCTTTCCCTCTCGGGGAGGCAGCGCCTGCTCCTGCGAACGTGAGCGCCGACAGACTGACGTGTGCTCTGCGGAGCTCCCAGCGGGACGTCTGGCGAAGGCTTCTGGTCTCCTCATCTTCAAAATGAGCACGCAGGCAGGATTCATGCTCCCGAGCCTCCCCATCCCCACAGGGCCAGCACCCACACGTGGGGGCTCTGTTCTGCCCCTTCGGTCCCGTGTCTGCTGGATCACGCTGTTCCTACAGCAAGGGCTGTAGGTTTTCAGGCTTTCTTCGCTAATGAATTTTTTCCTCCACCTCCACACACACACACAAAAAGCCTTTTGCCAAATCAAGTGAAAAATTGATCTTTGCGGAGGGAAAACCCTGCTGAGGATGAGCACACGGGAAGGATCCCCACCCGGCAGCGAGCGGCAGCCTCTCCCCCAGGAGGATGTGGCAATTTGCTGCGCTGGAGCACATTGACAAGGAGATAAAATATTTATGGCCACTCTCCCTTGCTTTCCATTTCGAGCCGTGGTGACTTATTTGTTACAAATTTACATGCATGTTCAAAGGCGTCCTCACATTCCTTCCAAGAACAAAAGGTTTGTCTCTCCACGCGGTGTTCTGCCAGCCAGGCCCAGCCACCCCATCTCCTCGGTGCCCGCGTCCGTCCCCGTCTCCAGCGCTCATTTTCCTCTTGGTAATGATTATCATTATGCTAAGAAAAATGGGTCATTTAGAGCGGCTTCTCCCCAAATGAAAGGCTGTGGGACACAGGATATCATTAAAATTCTAAACCTGGCTGCCAGCCTCAAAAGCTGGCTCCGGGCGTCTCTGCGGATGCTGAACCCCTTCGCGCCCGCCTACCCCTGGATGCCCAGCGCCCTGCTTCCCCGGGGCCGTGTTCCCAGCTCCTGGGAGCACCAGGAGGGGCTGAACGGGAAATGTTTTGCTTGGAAAGGCGATGCAACTCCCGCGCGAGCCCGAAATTGTTGTGTGCAGAGCTGTAAGGCAAAGCTAATCCATTTTGCAGCTCAGCCGGCTCCTGAAAGATGCTATTTAGGGATGGGGAACCACGAACTGCTCTGCCCCCCGCTGCGATACAGGAGGGGCAGGGGATATTCGGAGGATGAGAGATGGAGACTGAGCCAAAACAGCTAATTTGGGACATGTTTTTAACAATGGAAACATGCCCCGATTGGTCAACTTTTGGAACTGATTTTTTTTTTAATGTTTTTTAAATCCCACCAAGCATGGGAAGCGCTTCTGCTGCTGACCACAACAAATCGAAGGCACTGCTGTTGGGTCTCACGTATGAACCACCAACTTATCAGCATGAGTCGCTGCCAGCCCTGCCCTGGGGTACCAGGGGCACCCAAAAACCATGGCCAGGTTCAGAGCCCTGAGACTACCAGGGAGAACGGGGCCAGAGACACGCAGGTGGGATGCAGAGCATCCCCAGGCAGGGCAGGGTGAGCATTGCTCCTCTGCGGGTGTCTGAACGATGAGTTAGTTTTGGTCCAGTGGTTAGGCTGAAAATCCAATACGAATTATTTCTCTTTGACCACCATATAATTATTTGCACTCGGGTTTTTCAGCCAAACACAGAACTGTGAAGAACGGCAAGGAGTCAATCTGAAATGCTTTGTTCAGCCTGGAAAAAGCTGTCCTTTCTCTCCAAGGCCATTTTACCCTTCTCCTCCTCCGCTCACCTCAATGGCTCAACTTTAGATTGACTTCAGAATAGCGACATGGTCGGGCTCCTCAGGAGGAAGAAAGACGACGAGCACCACGCGGGGCACCCCGCTGCTCCTTCCACCAGGCTCCCGCTTCCCTCTCACAGCGGGTCAGCCGTGTCACCACCAGAGCTGGGACCTCCTTCCCCATCTGTACCACTTACACACAGCATGTGGCTGAGTAAGTAAGGAGCAGGAAAGGAGGAAAGGAAGAACGAAGCTCCCACAAGAGCCACATCTGCCCCGCTGCTGGCAGCAGACAGGCACAGCGCATTGCTCGCCACCTCCCCCGGAGTCATCGCTTATCCCTGGCCTGCTAGACAGCATCAGCTGCGGGCGAGATTACAGCCGGACTGTTAGCAGTGATAGTAGGTGCTAAGATCCCATTACAGGCATCATTTCCTCTGTCAACACGCGGGGAGTTTCTATCACAGCTCCTGGTCGGGGCGCGCGAGCTCCCCGCAGCAGCCAGGCAGAAGCTCGTTACCCGAGGGCTTTTATGGGGAGCGTGCCCTCTTCCCCACGCTGAAGCTGGGGCATTGATATTTTTGGCAGGAATCGCCAGGGAAAGTCTCCATTTTTGGGTACAAACACTGCATACCAGGAAAGGATCTCCGGGTCCTGACAATAAACGCTGGTTGGGCACAGAACCTGCAGAGGTTTTGGCACACACAGTCCCCATGGAGAGCACCCGACTGCCACCCTCGCCCTCCTTTTCCACGTCACCCATCCCAGCAGAGGAGGGGAAGCAGCCACAAGGCTCCGTCCTCCTCTCTTTACCTGCACTTTGCACATCACCGCCTTATTTTATCTTTATCTTTGGGCACATGGAAGAGATTTATGAAGGCAAAACTGAGCACGGCCTCTCCACCATCCCTCACCTCCTGCTCTGGAAGTGGCAGAAGACAGAAAATGCTCTGGCCATGCTGGGATGCCAGCCCTGAACCTGAGCCTCACACTCCACCCCCAATTCCACCAGGAATCGGAGCGCTGCCTGAGAGCATCCAGCAGCCAACTGCCTCTTGCTGGCAGCTGTTCCCTTTGGCTCTGCGTCCTCCTGCACACTCACGGCAGGAAAATGGGATGGGTAATTTAATCTTCGCCTGCTAGAAGCAAAGCAACATGCAAGCCTGCTCGTCCTCTCCTCTAAGTTTAGCCCGATAGTATATTAAAAACCTGCTGCTGGGCGCTCGCCAGCCCCTGCTTAGCTAAACCAACAGGCTCTGCAAAACATCAGAAAATTCTCCGCCATCAGCCAGGACAACGCCGGCCCTTTGTTCCCTTCCTCCCCTCCGCTGTACGGCCCTGAACAGTGATGGATAAACCGGTCCTAGCTCACTGATAAATAGTTTATAAAAGGTTCGTAAGCGGTTTCTAGATGCTCTAATGAATAGTTAATCAATTCTCGTGGGGCCCACAGGGTCAGCAGATGGCTTATCAATGGCCATCAATTACGGCGCCTGCTGATGAGCTTATAAGCATCACTAGGAGTCCATCGATGCCAGCAGCGGGCTCAGAGCATCTACAAAGACTTACTAAATAATGCATGAACGACACAAGTTCCCTTGCTTAAAATCTGCAGAAGGCCACCCGAAATGGCATTCTTGGAGAGCCGAGGGAAGCACAACGAGGGAGCAGCGGCTGCTGGGGCTGAAGCCAGGCTGCCAGCAGCAGAGGGGCTAGCCCAGCGTGGCAGGAGGCAGGCTGCTGGAGGGAGAGGATTTCCTACATCCAGCTCACTCCAGAAAAATCGGAATGAGTGTCCAACCATGGGCTGCAGCGAGGCAGGCTGCCCCAAAACCCAGCTGAGTCCAGCTCTGTGGGCACAAGCTGCTGCCAAATGTGGCCAGTTCCTCCCCAGCACCCTCGGCCACAGGCTGTGCTGGGCAAGCTGCTGCTCCCCAGGGCTCTGCCATCCCCACAGGACCGCAGAATGTACCCAGGAGTTGTGCTGCAGCAGCCTGAGACAAACCATACGTGGCGCTTGGCCTCCCCAACAGAAGTGCTTTATTATCATTAAACGCAGAATAATTCGGGATGATAAAAGCAATTAAGTGTAAAAAAAAGGTAATGATCCGTTGCCTATTGCATCCAAAAGGTATGAAAATCCCTCGTAAAATTATCACCCCAGCACAGAATCGGACCTAAATATCTTTATAATGTAAGGCGGCGAACTTTGCTTACAGGCAGAACATTCACGAGGTGCTCAATGAGCCACCGGGGGCTTTCTTACCATTCCCAGATCTCCACGAGCACAGAGGCAATTACAGGATGTTACAATCCTAACTTTTTTAATTGAAGATGAAAGACAAGAGAGCTCGGATAAAACCTGCTCCCAGGTCCATCCCGAAACGCACGTGCCGAGGAAACTTCACACAGACGGGGTCTGATTTGGGGGCTCTGTGGGACCCCCCTGAGCCGACCCTTCCTGCGCCCTCGCTGGCGGTGCCAAGCCCTGCAGCCATGGGGCTGGCTGAGGCTGCAAGCAGGAGGGTGTTTGTGGCAGGCAGCTGATTTATAATTTGAGAGCGTTTCAGTGGGTCGAGGTGTCCCAGACAGAGGAAGCACCATGCAGCAGTTGCGCCATCTCTGTGCCATGCCACCTGGCCAGGGCAGACATTGCCCAGATCTATCCCTCATTCTGGGGTCTGTACACCCCTGTGCACATGGAGACATGCTTCTTCAAGGCATTTTGCAGCATGTTACCACCTTACACACCCCCACTGAGCCAGCCCCAAGCGTTTGGGTCTCCCGAGATGGATTATTCACTCACGGCTTCATGATCATGGCAATATTTTAGAAAGCGATCCAAACCCATGCCTTGTGCTTCGCTTGCTGGCTCCAGAGCCTGTAAGATTTGCTTGGCTCTCGTTTAGAGCCTTGTTCTGCAGCCACGAGTGCCAGACGCTTCCCGCTGCCTCCCAGCACAAGCCAGAGCCGCGCCGCAGCCAGCCGGGAGCCTGCTGCCCTTCGGCTGCGAACACAACCGGGGGCACCAGCTCCGTACCCAGCCCCTGCAAAAAAACACCTCCAAAGCACGGCGGAGACAGGCTCGGGTTCAAAGCTAAACCAGGAATAAATACGCCTGGCAACACCACAAGGCCCATCCAGGCCACAAGCAGCATCGCCATCGCGTGCAGCTGGAAGAGCCTCGGTGGCACCTGGAGCTGCGCAGGGCAGGGAGGCTCTGCAGGTTTCACTGACACCACACAAAAACAGGAAAAAAGAGCATGCAGGGGGAGGAAACCCCACTTAAAGGTGAACTGAAAGTTAATATAGCTGCAGAAATGGGCTCAGACTCTCAGCAAAAGGGAAAAGGCAGGAAAGCAAAATGCTGAAAAGCAATTTATTATTTTTTTTTTTTTCTGAAAAGCAAAAGCTCTCTGCTACTTTTCCCAGAGTGCTTTAAAACCTGAGCACATCCTAAATCCCTCGGAGCATTCCCTAGAAATCTCTGGCCTTCCCCGAACTCTGCTGGTGGGCATCAGAGGGCGTGCAGGCAGTTTAATCCCCTGTCACAGCGTGTTTGGAGGCTGTGGGTCTGCCGGAGCAGCTCAGCACCGCCGTGCTCGCTGCCTCCAGCACCCCTGGGGCACGCTGCCCTGCGCCCCATCACGGCCCCCTGTCCGTGCCAGCCCCAGCTCTGCTGGAAGCCAGCGTTAAAGCCACGCTTCGGTGCCTCCTGACTGCTGCTGCCCAGAGAAACAGCCCCAATTATAATGGCGTTATTAATATTAATACGTTAATATCGCAGGGCTGGGAGCCTGCGCTGGCACGACCATGCCTACGCAGGGAAGAAAAGGATCGCTGGAGAGCAGAGAGATTGCTGACTGAGAGGGTAACCGGGACGCTCAAATTCAACAAAAAAATCATAAAAAGAGCGTGTGTACAGACACATTTATATCTATATGCAAGGCTATACATCGTTAAGCTTAAGCATGGGGAGATAAAGTGGATCAGCTACAGTCCCGACGTCCTAAAATTTGTTTTTATGTAAAATAAGCACTTGCTTCACAGAGGGCAGTTGGTATTAAGATTTATTTTCATCCTGACGCCTATTACTGCCTGATATGCCTGGCTAAAGCCTAGGGCACGTGCACACAGCTGCCATTCATAACGTATACGCGGATCCGTGACCTAGCTAGCAGGCTGAATCGCCGGGCAATCTTTTTTCTGCTACAGAAAGCTTGATAAGCATACAAGTCTGGGAGCAAAAAGGGAGCCTATGTCTTCGCTGTGCAAAGAGGAGCTCCTGAATGGAGTTGTAGGAGCCAGAAGCAGCCCTGCACCGACTGAGGGGAAAAAACACCTGCCACAAGCAAGGAGATGGAGAGAGAAGAGAAAGGGGCCGGGGGCAGCCGGGTGTTAAGGTGGGCGAGGCAGAGGAGCTGCATGAGGCGAAGGTCAGCACTGTCATGAGAGCAAATGAGGAGGAGCTGGGACAGATTCAGAAAGCAGAAGGACGAGGCTTCGAGCCAGCCCCGAGCAGAGAGGGCACCGGTGTCACCCCCAGCATCCCCACGAGCTGCTAGCACCCAGGCAGAAGGCTCCCTAAATCCCACTGCCCCACATCTCCCCTCACACGTGCTTCCCTAAAAACATCCGTGGCATTTCTCCACAGCCGCCAGCACCGACCTTCGTAGCTGCCATGGTGATGAGCGCCACGGAGAAGCCTATAAATAACACCCTGTGCCACACGCTGGCCCCTTACGGCCCCCTTCTTTTTCATTTACCTTTATCCAGGCATTTCCCAGGACAAGCCCGTGAAGCCCGGCAGTCGGCTGGCAGCTCGCAGGCACCTTGAATTAAACACAACGAAACGAGGCAAAAAAAGACCACCAGAAGGCACCGGGGGGGGTTGCACAGGTACACACCATTACAGAAGCACAGCCTCCGCCTCACAAAGAAATGCAGCCCCCTTCTTACAGCTCCTTCTGGCTAAAGCCCGGATTTCAGGCCTGAATACCCCCGTTCTGATTTTTGATCTACCAGTACCGAGGAAGGCAGCTGCCTCGTAAAGTCACAGCCATTCACCTGCAAGCCCAATTTTCCAGCAGTTTTTCAAAGTGAGGAGGGTTGGTCAGCTCTGGTTTGGTGCTGGGCTGACACCAGGCAGCTGGAAGGCTGATGTAAATCAACGAGTCCCCAAAACAGGACCCGTGCTACCTGAGCTCAGTGATCTCAGGTTTGTAAATCCCAAATCCAAATGAAGGGAGCCACTTCTCCCCTTTCTTCCAGCATCTCCTCCTTTGATGGATGGAGGCTGCTGCGTTTGCCTCTGCTATTTTTTTCCCCGTATTCTTTTATTTTGCTTTTACAAAGAAATCGGCTGCCACGCAGTTTTCAAACTAAAAATTTCCTTGTGCATGCAGACGAGTTCAAAGCAACACTCCTCTCCTCCTTTGCATTTGAGGCACGGTCTGCAGAGGGCTGCGAGGCTTTCTGCCCGGCCTGCTCACACGGGGCACAGGGGATTCATTCACATCACCCCTCACACAGCACCTCCACGGGGACGGGACCACCAGGACCTCGGCCACAAGGCAGGATGGGTGCCAAAAACCAGCACACTCAGCACCAGGGGAGGCGAAATCCTTGCTGGTGATTGCATGTGATGACTTCTATGGCAAAGATGAGAAAAGCTAAGAAACCAAAGGAGAACCCTCCCCCCCCAAAAAAAAAAAAAAAAAAAAGAAAGAGGGGGGTATGGAAAAGTCATCTAAATCACCTGCCTGTGCTGGTGCTGCAGAAATCAGCCTGCAGGGAAGCAAAAAACCTCCCCAGGGCAGGGCAGGCTGAGGGTCTGTAACTGCTACAGGCACCAGGAGCTGGTGGTTTGGGTTTGCTCGCTGCCTTGCTCTGCCTGCTGTGTGGGGAGGGAGAGGGGATGCTCACACACCGCATGGCTCACGAAGAGGGTCGGGGGAAAGGTTCAGGGGAAGCAGCCATATATAAAGGAAAACTAAAAAAAAAGCCATAAAAAGCCATATTAAGGATAGTCAGCTTCTGAACTGGAGGGACTAACGAGACCCCAGAGCTGTGCCTGTGTGAGGAGGTAACGCTATGAGCAGTTTAATAGGGCTGGCCTGAAGAAGAACCAGGGGAACTGAGGACTTCTCCCCTCCACAGGTACAGGATCTGGATCTGCTTGCAGATGCTTTGGCTGTAGGGAAGGAAAAGTGCAATGGGCTGGTGGGGAGCTGTGGAGATGTCCGTGTGCATCCCCAAAGGTGGCTGTCTGCGGACGCCCTGCACAGCTGGGCTCTCACACAGGTTTGTATCTGCAGAGCCGTCACAGCCCGGGCCTCTGCCTTGCAGCCAGATTTTTATGTTCCGTGCTGATTTCCCAAGGGACTTCATTTGGGCTCATCATCCCCACAGGGATCAATAGGACGGCAGCTGCCATCCCAGCATCTGCAGCCAGCTTTGCCGAGCAGCAATGTGGTCTGCTGGATAAAGCGGGGGCTGGCAGCCAGGAGCACGGAAAGGCCAGGAGCACGGAAAAGCCAGCCCAGCTCCTGCCAGGAGCCACCACCGAGGACTTGGAGGATTGTCCACCACCCCCCAGCACAGGGGAAGAGCCTCACCAGGAGCAGGGAAAGCCCTGCAGACCACGGTGCCCTGCTGGCCCCTCCACTCTGGAGGAGCTAAAACCACAGGGGAACACGCTCACACCCCACAGCATCGCCCTCAGCCTGACCCACGAGCACGTTTCCCCATTACGTGCTGCTTCAGCTCCAATAAAGCTCCAGGGGAAAAATTAAGGCTGCGTTTTGTCAGGTGGCTTGGTACGTGGTGATGGATTCCACCTCCAGTTATTAACCTCTTGCAAAAGCCCCGCGTTATCTCGTACGGCAGTAATATTAGGTTAAGCAGCTGTTGATAACTTATCTCCCCTTATCAGCGAGTTCCTTCGAGGCCAATATTTACTCACATCCAAGAGGCGTCGCTCTATTCCCAACGGCGCTCTTCGTGGAGGCAGACGAGAGCAGCTTTTAATAGATCCTGGGCACTTACGAGGCCCATTTCTGGGGAGAAGCCCTGCTGGCACAGAGGAGCAGGGCAAGCTCCAGCACAGACATCCCCAGGGACATGGGGTTTTGCCCTGCCAGCCCCAAAACACACGGAGAAAAGGCAGGAGGGCGAGGGCATGCTTCCTTCTATAGGTGCTGCACCACCGAGGCAGGTGAGCTCATGCCTAACCCCAAGCAGCCCCTGTGCCAGCTGATAGCAATCAGGTCTTTATCCCTTAAAAGAGCCAGGAATAATTTATTAGTGCATTTTGGGGAATTAGTGCATTTTGAGGAAAAACAGACATGCCCTTAAAATCAAGTAAGGGCAGTCAGCCGCCTTCAGATGCTCCTTTGCTCCTTTTATTTCCCCGGTCTGTCTCTCAATCACCAGCTGTACACCTTGTAATTTTTCTGCAGCGTGCACCTCAGTGGACGAGCACTGGTTTTATCTCACCAGGCAGTTATCCTCCCGGATTTCAGTAACAAACCGATCGCAGGGTCACGGGGGTGCTCGCCGTGTGCCATCGAACCACTAAAGCTGTGTTGTGCTCACTTCACCACGCAGGCTGGCAGTGTGCACGCAGGTTTTTGACGCTCCTTTCCTTGTTCCTTTGCGCTTGAATGCCCGGTCCGCTTGGTTTTTATGACGAGAGGCAAACTGAGATGTTTGCAGCTCCAGAAAGGGATGTCTGGGAGCCCTCTGTCCCAGCCCCAGCTGATCCCATGCGGATGAAGGCAGAATTTTGGAAGGGTAATTCACACATCCCAAGGGGCATCCATGGCATGATGAAAGCTCTGTTTCAACGTCCAGAGGTCTGTGGTCCTGCCTGAGGGGTCTCAGCCCCAGCACTGTCTATATGCAAGGGCTATATGCAGGGGAGAGGAGGATGAACCCCAAATCCCTGGGGTTTAAGAGGTCGGTGCTCAGAAAAACAGCCTGCAGGACTCACAGACAGCCCCTGCCACACCGCTCAGCCCCCACGGGGCAGGTGCCTGAGCCACGAGGATGAGCTGCCTCTGTGTTTTTTGTGCTCCCACTGGGTTGCTTTGTGGCATCTGTCCGGGGAGCCCATCCTCTCCTTCATTACCTGTGCTGGTATTCTGACAGCGCTGCAAAGCCGTAGGCACAGAGCAGGACCCCACTGTGCTGGATGTGGTGGGAGCAGGGATCAGAGAGAGGAATTTGCATCCAGGAGAGCCTCCCCCACTATTTATTGAGCACGAAATCTCACAGCTCAGGCGTGGGATGGGGACTGGGGGTGCTGGGATCGGCTCCAAGCGTTCCCCCCAGCACAGGGGGCAGCGATGGCATGGGAGGCACAGGTTCCCAGCCCGCTGCACGGTCAGGACTCTGCTCACTGCCTCTCCTCCCCTCTCCTCCACCCGTGATGACAAACACCACGTCGGCGATCACCAGGCTGTGTTAGCCAAGGGCTGGGGAGAGACCGTGGTTAATGCTCGGTCCGTGCTGCGAGTGGCAGGGACATTGTAAGCGTGTCCCCTGACACAGTACCCAGCTGTGGCGAGTTTCCAGCCCTGGGTATGGTTACATTCATCATAAGGAATCTCCCAGCTCCTTGGCAATACAGCAACAAGCTCTCCGGGGCTGGTTTCGGCAGTTTTATTCCTAGGTAATAGCCCTCTGCCTCATTTATAGCTGTGTCTAGACACAAAGAGAGGAAGGTGCTATAAATACTTGATGTAAAAACCCTGCCTACTCCTAATTCCTGCGTTCCACATCCCGAGCCTGCTCTGAGAACAAGGGCACCAGGCTAGCAGGGAGCAGCGAAGCCAGCCCTGCACGGCTGCAGCTTTCCATGGCCCCAGGGACAGCTCAGGGGGTCCCCAGGGGCAGGACGTTTTCTGCTCGAGTCCTGCTGTCTGCCACAAAACAGAAATGCCCAGGTGGGAAGGACAGAGGCGAGGCATGCTGCAGATATTCTCAGCGAGACACAGCCCAAGCAGCTCCGCTCCCGGTGGCATTTGTCAGCGCTGCCCTTCCAGGCACCCTCTGGCTACACAGGACACTCAAGAGGAAGAAATCAAGCTGACCCACAAACAAGAGGAAGGAGAAGAGCTCTCTAATCCTCTCATCCTCTCAATTCTTTTTTTTTTTTTTTTTTTTTTTTTGGAGGCTAATTCATTATTGATCAAACCCATCAAAAATTAACATCATGGGATAAAACGCTAAAACGTCCGAGGCCTCTGAGCTTTCCAACAGCATTTACTGAGGTTTGCACGTTGTGTTGGCCGTGCCCATAGCCTCAGTACCACCAGCCAGCTCCTGGAAACCTCTCGGTGTGCTTTAAGGCTCCCTGGGGCACCCGAAATAAAGACTCAGGGCAGGGAGAGGAGGACGAGTGCCAAGGAGGACGCGTGCTGGAGCTTGGGCAGACCCAACACCAGCGAGACCGGGCACAGCAGGAGCAGCGAGCGGTGGCCCAGGGGACGTGGTGGGGATGCTGCCAGGCTGCCCAGGTGCCAAAAACAGCATCCAGGAGGGTCGGATGCTCCGCCGTGCTCCCTGGGGAAAGGGTCTGCAGGTACGGGGCACACTGCATGAAAGGTGCTTCCCCAGCACTCCAGCGCCTTGTTTCCCATTATAGGTCTGCTTTTGACACTCCCCCACCCTCTTATCTAACTTTCTTTACAAAGCTCTTCTCCCTTTTTCATCTTTCTTCTGTGGTCCCTAGCCAGCAAAAAATAAAATAAATAAATAAAAAAGAACCATATTTATTTCCTTTTTGGAAAGCCTGAGATTAATCAGACACAGCGGTCTGGGGACAGGAGGCTTCAACAAAGGTGGATCTTTTACAAAGAAGCCTGCATACTTTGCTGTGAACTCCTCACTTAAAAAATAGCTTGGTGCTTAAGGAAAGCAAGAAAAGCCTTTGTTTTTTCTGCTTTTAACGAGCCTAGAGGATGTTTTAATTAAGTTGGATAGGAATTTTCGGAGTTACTTGATGTGAAAATGCGAGCCTGTAAGAGCCGCCTTTGATGCTCGAGTTGTGTTTTAAACACTTGATGAGTCCTGCAGAGCTGGTAATCCTTTTAGCATAGCTAATAGCTGCTGCTGGAGTGCTCACGAAATCCTGCTTTGCTCGTGGTTCTGCTGAGCTGGATGGAGGCTTCCCTGCAAATCTGGAGCGCTTTGCGCATCCCGGCCCCAAAAGGTGTCAGGAGGGGGCCACAAAGGGCTCCAGCACATCGGATTGGGGTGATGCCAGGCCACCCTGCACCCAAAAGCTCCCCAAATGTGTGCTGGGGTGTGCAGAGCCCCCTGCTGCCCCCACCTCCATCCCCTGTCTGCCCAGCCCTGCTGCCCTGGGCTAAGAGCTCCCCTTCCCAGGGATTTGGGTTCACCTCTCTCCATGTGCAGAGAGATGCCCCAAATCTTGCGAGGTTTTCCCCTGCTCCATGGCTCCGGGTTTGCTGGAGGGACAGGTAGGGAAGAACTGGCTTTGGGGAAATGCAAATATCTTCCACAGAGGATGCTGCAGGGAGAGATGAAAGCCAACTCGATTTGCATTAGTTCCGTAACTCTGGATGTTTTCCCTTCCCCGTTTAGACTGGAATACACACACACACACACATTTTTGCCACATAGCTCCTCGTTTGCCAGCTGCTCCTCCCAGAAGTTTTGAAGAAATCCCCGTTTACACACCAAGCTACTTGTCAAAGCATCCTCGGGAAGGCAGAGCGCGCGCCCCAGCCGGCTCCGATTCGGCACGGCCGCGCTGCTGCTCGCGGTGGGCTCAGCCCCTCACCCCAAAACCTGCCCCAAAACCTGCCCCGTGCAGCCCCCCTCAGGTTCTGGCAGCGAGCAGGGGGTGCTGAGCTCCACCGCAGTGGCTGTGCTCTCAGGCAGCACGCAGCAATCTGTCACTTCGCCAAAGCAGAACGGGGGCAGGAAAGCCTTGAGGTCTGCGTGGTGAACAACTCGGCGAGCCGTGCTGCTCCCCAAGGTGGGTGTGAGGTTGTCCCCAGCCCTCCCGGGGACATCCCACCGCCTGCTCCTGCTGCAGGGAGACAGGGCTGTGCTCCCCTGGGTTCCCTTTGCACAGCTCCTCGGGCAAACCCCGGCTGTGCCGCACGCAGGGCAGGTTAAGGACGGTTTTGCTCTGAAGGCACAGAGGTAAACAGGATGGTGCTTCAGATCCGAGTACTGCCGGTGTCTCAACCAGAGGCGATTTTCTGCAAAACTGGTTGAAACAGGCAGCCCAACATCTGTTTTCATTCCGACAGCAAAAGCTTTGCGTTGGGAACGAGAGGAAAAGAACCCGTTTTATATTCAGCCCGATCTGCCGTTAGCTGCTGCAAAACCTGTAGAGAGCCCTCAAACCGCAGGATCCGAGCTTGTTTCATCCGACATCACGGATACTTGGGGGAAGGGGATTTCTGGGGGAGGATTTCGCATGCGGAGATGAGACCCCTGCATCCACCTCCGTTCCTGCAGACGAGCACAGGCACCCTCTGCACCCGCCGGGCACACAGGGGAGAGGCAGAGGGCACGTGCTGCCCTTTCGGGTGGCTGTGGGGTAGGGGGATGGATGAGCATCCCTCCCCTCGCAGCCCGGCACAGCATCAGTGCTGGCAGCCCGAGGAGCTGTGCAGGACCCCGGGACCAAGAGCCTTGGGCAGATGGGGGGGGGGTTTGGGCACTACGCTGGGCTCAGGACCACCCAAGGGTTCCCAGGATCATCTGAGGGTCCCCCCTTAACCAGATACAACACCAAATGGTGCTACCCAGATTTTGCACTGCGTGGCCATAAGACAGCATCTCCATGTCCCTGTGGACACTATGGTGAACTTAGGAATTCCAGCTCATCCTGAATATCCCTTCCCACCATAATCTAGAAAGCGTTTTGGCTCCTCTCTGCCCTTCCACCACTGCACACAGCCAAAGAGGCACCCTGATTCCTGGCAAGACCCCCCTCAAGGGACACAAGAACCCTTGTGTCCCCGCCAGGACTCCATCCCCCAAATTCCTCCAGGCGGGGAGCACCCAGGGGACACGCAGGGCTGAGCACAACTCCCGCAGGGGCTCGGGCAGTGCTGCAGATCCACGTCCCACGCCCACGCCAAGCCACGCCAAGCCCGGCTGCCCCACGGATGGGGACAGAAAGGGGCAGGGGCTGCGGATGGGGAGAGCTCCCGGGAGAATTCACCCAGGGAAAGCAGCAACAGGACCCCAGCACCGCCTGCATCCGCGCTGGGGGGAGGTTTGGGAGAGGGGAAGGTGGCAATCACAGCACCCCAGGGGGGCACAGGGCAGTGCCCCCCAGGCTGTGCTGCTTTCCCCACCCCGCTTTTTGTGGCTGTGAAAGGGAAGGGCTGGCAGCACCAAGAGCATCCTCCCGAGCATCCTTCCCCCTGAGCACAGCTCCCACCTCGCTCCCCACCATAAGGAGGGCTGGGGGAAGTTGAGACTCCCCGGAGAGGACAGGGACGAGGCTCAGCTCCCACACCCTCCAGCTGAGGCCTATCCACAGCCCCCCCCCGGCGGGACGGAGCGCCCAGCACCCCGAGCAGCAGCGGGATGCTCTCACCATACCCCGGGGGGACCCCCAGCTCCCACGGCGCGCACCCCAGACCCAAGTTCGCTCTGACAGCGACGGAGGCTTCTCCCCTTCCTCCCTCTCCCTAAAACGAGCGGGGATGCCCAAAACCGAGCCGTGCCGGAGCCGGAGCCGCCCGATCTGTGCCTTACCTGCGGGGCCCGCTCGGGATGCTGCAGTGGGCGCCGTGGAAATGCGGGTGCCGGCTGCGGTGCAGGGGGGGCGGGCGGCTGCCCCCAGCCCTCCCGGGGGCCGCGGAGCCCCCCCCCGGCCGCCCGCCGCTCAGCCCCGCCGGCCCCGCACCGCGCCGCGCTCCGCCGGCCGCGGGAGGCGCGCTGGGGGCGGGCGGCGGGGAGGGGCGCTGGGGAAGGAAAGGGGGGGCTGCCCCCATCGCCCCCCCCCTTCGCCGGGAGGAGACGGCCCCCCCCCGGCCGTGGGAGCCGCCCCCGAGCCCGCTGCTCCATCCCCCGGCACCCCCCGGCTCGAGCATCCCCGGGGGTGGGAAGCGCTCTGCGGGATGCCGGCCCCGGCGCCGGTCCTAAACCTCGGGGATTTTGTCTCCAATCCTTGGGATCGCCGCCCCCAGAGGCTGGGAGCGACCCCCGGAGGGTCCCCCGGAGGTGGGGGGCAGCTCACAGCTGGGGATCCCCGTCCCTGTTCTCGGCAGCCCCACAAGCAGGGGGCCTGTCCCGGGTCCGTCCTAGAGCCTCCCCAGCCCCAAAGCTGTCTTCAGCCCTTCTCCAGCCTCAGATGGAGGGGGCTGCTCGGCCTTCTCCCCCCACGGCACATCCCACCCATAGCAGAGACCCTGCTCCATCCCCCAGGGAGCCCAGACACCCCCGTGCCCTGTTTTATTGTCACTTTTCCAGCCCCCCCGTGCCTCCTCCCAGCCCCACCCGCTGCCTTCCCAGCCGAGGGAAGGCACCTGTGCACTCAGGGGGGTCCTTTCCCCGCAGACCTGCTGCTGCTCATTAGTGCTCATTAATTACCCATGGCCAAACCGCAGCGATGCACGCAGGGGCAGCGACACCCCCTGACATTTTGCACTGAATGTCTCCTTTTGGGTAACTTCCCGTCGCTTTACCAAACAGCTCGCTTGCTTCGTGAGATTCCCGGGGAGCGTTGTGGCCTCCAAGTGTGAAGACAACATTCTCAGCTGCGTTTGCAGTTGCTTCACAAAGCCACGTGTGTGTGCCCTGCGTGTATGGATGGGGCCACCGGGAGCAGGGGACCCTTCTCGGGCAGCCGAGCGCAAGCAGCTTAAGGCAGCGAGTGTGTTTATGGGAATATCAGCTTAATCCGCTAACCAGATCAGCCCAAGTGCCTGTGATGCTTTCCCCTGGAGTGCTTTGCTGCTCCTGCACCCGTTCCGACATCACCGTGGGAAGAGGAGCTGTGCCTGGCGCGCAGCCACTGCCCTCCCACCTCTGGACCTGCTTTTTCTCTAGGCAGGCCAGGCACAGCCTCAATTCCCAGCTGTATTAATGAGCACTGCTCAGAGGGACCCGGTGAGGTACGGCAGGGAGGCCTCACGGCTCAGCACCGAGAGATCCGCGCTGCGAAGGCTCGCGGAGAGGGGCAATTTGGAGACCTCTCCGCGCGCTGCCGGTCACTGAGCGCACTCGTGCTGAATTATGCCACACTTACACAGCTCCAAGGTTGCTACTCCAGCAAGGCAAAGCCAGCCCTTATGCTAATTTGTCTATTTGTTAGTTTAATAACTCTCACTTGCATTTACTGTGCGGCTTAATATTGTCAACGCTCCTCAATTTCGGCACAAGAGTGCTCGCAGGGTGAATTGTATCAGTAGAGGTTAATTTGCAGAAATGCAGCCTCCCAGCAGGCCATACCCAGGGAGTTTGTACCCAGAGAGCTCCGTGTGTCACCACGCTGACCCCACACACACCTGGTCACCTCTCGCCCTCTTCTTTCCATTTCCCACCCCGTCACCCCTCTCTGTTCCCATTCCTCCCATTTTTCTATCGCGTGCTCTCCTTCTGCTTCCCCCCTGCACAGGGCAGGAGCTTGGGGAGTCTGACCGTGAATCAAAGCCTCAGTTCAGCTGAGCCGATTTGGAACAAGGGGAGGGGATTTCACGGGTCCCTGTTCGGAAACACGCATTAGTTCGTCGCCCATGCCATAAATCTGCCCGTTGATCCTGCCAGAGCTGGAGGAATAATTGAAGCTAATTGATTTGCTGATCAGTGGAAATAAATCATGAATAATTTACCCGACGAATATTATTCACCCATCCGTAAAGCTGGTCAGTTACTGAAAATAATTATTGCAAACCCTCCATTTTTTCAGTTGGTGGCTCCGAGAATTTGCAGGCACCCCTCGCAGCCCCCGGCAGGGCTCCCTGCGGGTGCAGAGCCGGGGGGTGACGGAGCCCACCCCGAGCACTTCCCTCTGCCTCTCCCCCTGTTCCTGCACGGCTTCCCGAAGTGCCAGGGCAGAGCCAGCCTCTAAATCCTCTGCTCAATCCTAAATGTTGAAATATCCCCCACAAACCTGTGGTTTGTGGCATCCCCCCAATGTCTGGCACTGCCCCCATGGGCGCTCTTGCACATGAGAGCACCAGGAGGAGAGGAAAGGAGAGGCTTTGGGGCTTTGTAAATTCCCTGAATTTACAGTTTATTTTCTAGTCCTCACGTGTTAGGATTTCTGAGAAGCCAAACAATCTCTGGAGGCTCTCCGTGTTATTTGCCTTCCAGCAGAAATCCTAGCAGATTCTCCCGTGGCTCCCAGATCTGGCGGGGGCAGCTCCCCTCCCTCTGCCTTTCCACCCCCAAGCAATACACAAGCAGCCTCCCCGTTGAATAAACATCGTCGTTTCCCCAAAACATCCTCTCTGAGTGATTTCCTGGCTCGCAAACATTCGCAAATCTGTTCTCTCTGTGGCGGGGGGGGGGGGATACCAAGCAGCAGGAGCTGTGAGCTGCCTGGCATGTGAGCGCTCCTGTGCCGGGCTGCTCTCCTTTGGGAACGAGAACCTCCTCTTCCAGATGAACCTGGCACGATTTGGAAAGCCCTCCAGGAACCTTCCCACGTTGAATTTTGGTGGGAATAGGATCCTGCTCTCTGCACCCATGGGGGTACTGCCGGGGAGCCCTGGCACCGGGGAGGGGACCTCACATGTGCTCCTTGGTGGGCAGGAGAGGGCACAGGGACACATCCTGCGTGCCCTGCTGGCCTCACCCCTGCAGCCAGCTCTGCTTGGCCTGCTGGAAATGATTTTGGTGATGTGCTGGCATTTTTCATGTTCAGATCTGCTGCTGTGCTTGCTTAGGAGGAGGATGGGCCTGGTGGCCCAGGCGGAGCAGAAAGAAGGGGGAAAAGTTTGCTCAAGACAACCTAATTGATCTTAATGAGACAGGAAGGGCTTTGTGCTGCAAACACCCGTGTTTGTTCTGCGGGCTTAATGCGATTTCTGTCTGGGTTTGATTACTCTGGGGAAGTCCTCTGGCCTAATAAACAGAGCCATAGGGAATTAGCACTGATAATTTCAGAGGCTGCTCTCAGCCCCAAACCGCACAGCCTTCCAGGGTGGAAGCTTACCAGGGGAAAGGTAATTACGAGAGGATTCAATTAGCTGCCAATTACCAGGCTGTCCGGGCTGCTCTGGAGGGTGGGCAGGGGCCAGGGCTGGGTGCCCGGGCAGGGGACGAGGGTGACAGCGGGTCCCTGGGCACCCAGCCTGGGCTGGCACTCCCAGGAGGCTGGGAACCTCTCCGCAGCAAGCCTTGTGGTTTTCCCCCAGCTAACAGCGATGAAAGCTGTTGTTTTCGAGGAAAACACTTTTATTTTCAGAGCCTGGACGTTCGGATGGTGGCTTTCTTAGAAAATGCTGCAATTCCTGCTCTTCTCTAAACTGAAAGATGGGTCCGCGGCGCGGTGCCGTGCTGGCTTTTTATCGGTACCTCCTTAAACGGAAGGGGGGAAAAATGGCTGGATTTCACAGCTGCTGCTGAAAAAGTGGTCCTCAGGAGAGCAATGCTTCCTCTGAGACATCACTCCGTGCCTGCAAGCGGCTGCCTGTCTCCGCAGGCGCCGGGGGTGACGTCCCTGTCTGAAGCTGTCCGAGGAGGTGGCTGCCGGTCACGCATCCTGCTCCTGCTCCACCAGGAGCCTCAGAAACGGCACAGAGAGGCCCCAGGACGCTGAGACCTTGATCACATTAGAAAAATGAGTGAGGGGCCGGTGCCCAGCTCCTGCTGCCATAACCAGTGCCACTGGCCGGGTACCTCCTGCTGTGCCCTCTCCTCCGTGCCGTCACGGCACCGTGCCTCCTGCCGGTACCGGGGGAAGCCGGGCTCCTGGGCAGGCTTCCAGGCACCGCCGCTGCCGTCAGAAGGACGCAAACCATCCGAGTCGAGCAATATATTCTTACGGCACCGGGAGGGGGAGGCGGGGTGGGAGCATTTGGTGAAAGCACAGCAGTTTCTTAGCGCTTCCCTCGCAGACAAGAGGAATGCGGAGACAAATCACAGCAAGCTCACCTTCCCTCCAACAGGAAGAGGGAAAACAAAATGCTCTTTTGTCTTTTGGGGCTTCTTTGTCATCTCTGAGCTGGCAGAGGTGCTCAGGGCAGGGAGGAGGCACCCAAAGCACTTTGTACCTGAGCACCTGCCTGGCCTCAACCCGAACTAGCCGCTGCCTTTCCATGTCAGCACAGCTCTGGGCCACCAGCCCCAGCTCCCCCTTCCTCTCTTCCTTCAGAGCACCAAGCCTAAAAACTCCCCTTTGCTGCTTTCTCGCTCCTTCAGACCAGAGATATTTTTTTTTCAGCTCACTGCTTTTTCTTCCCAGATCAATTTCCTGCGTTTCACATCGATTGCTGTCTGTTTTCCCGTTCTGGCTGGTGGTGAATTTTGCTTTTTTATTGCTAATTACTCCTCCCGCTCCTCTGCTGGCAAGAATACTTCCCACTTCATTTTCACCTGATGTGAGGACCGGTAGCCAATAGTTGATAGAGAGAAACATTTCCAAATCAGTGGCAAAATAACAGAGGATGCCATATGGGATATGGCTCATAATGCACGGGCAGCTCCCTCGACACAAAGCATCGCCACCTGCAGCAGGCAGGGCTGCGGAGCCACGCAGGTGCCCAGCCACAGTGCAGGTCCCTTCCCCAGTTGGTGAGGAAGAGGGGAGGCTCCAGGAGGGAGGAAGGCTCAAGGAAGGGCTCCAGCAACATGGCACAGGCAGGGAGGTGGCAGAGCCCCAGGACAGGGTGCCTCCGAGCTGCTTAAACCACAGCTGATGGCCTCAGGAGATAAATTATTCCAGCCCAGGGCTGCAGAGGAGCAATTTGGGTAACGAGAACTCGTGGCTGATGCGATGGATCCGTCACCTGAAGTTTTTTAACGCCAAAACCCAGCTGAGTCAATCAAGGGCTCGCACCAAGGGAGCTGACCGTGCCCACCAGGTGCCCTGGGTGCCACTATGGGGTGGCACTGCCACCAAAAGCCTTTTCCCATCTTTCCTCCTTCCCCTTTATTTGTTTTTTTCTTTTGGAAGACCTAAATAAAGAGGCTGGGAAACCCTGCCAAAGCCTCCGCTAAAAGGCTTCAAGCTCAAGCTTCAGAAATTAGGAAACGCCGGTTTTATGGAAGTCAGGTTGACCTTGGCTCTGCCCCCATTTACATTACGATGCAGTGTTTAGTTAAACGATCACTTACTTCCTCCTCCTGGGGCTTTTCTCTCATTTCAGTGCACACGGAGCAGAATTAAAGTGGCACCAGAACCACAAATCTGGCCTTTCCCAACACCCCGGCACTTAGCTCGCGGCCTGAGCGCTGCTTGTTTAAGGGAGCTTTTTGTCAGCGGTACCTTAAATAAGTCAGCATTAGTTCCATTATCACCGAATTCATGGGATAATTAGATCGTGGTTATAACCAAGCAGCATATAGCAGAGCCTCCTCACCTCCCCCACCGCGAGGCTCCGCGCATCGCCCGGGCACATTTTTTCTTTCAAAGCCGAATGTTGGTGAGCGCCCCGCGAGGCTCCCAATTCACTTGCTGCAGCCCAGACCTTTATATTAAAAACCCATTTAAAGTTCCCCAGAAAAAAAAAAAAAAAATGGGCGAATTAGAGAAAGTTCGATGGTGTTAATTCCTTGCCCATTCATCCCAAGGATAGGCGAGCCCGGGATGCTGCTCCCTGCTCCCACACCGCTCCCTGCTAATGGGCACTAATTTTCCTGGGGAGCTGGAGGTGTTGCTGTTCAGCGGCGCTCCTACAAATAAGTTACCGGTGCTTTGTGCAGGGAAAATGAGCTCATTTTCCGCACAGAGGATGGTGAATTTGCATCTCAATGAATGCTCTTTCCTTGAAGGAATTTTCCATGCCGGGACTAATAAATTCTTCTCTCGGGTGAGCGGTCTCACCTGTGGGACGTGTGTCCTCGCAGCATCCTCGCACCCACAGAGGGATGGCAGAGGAGCCCTGCCTGCTCTCCCTGCCTGTCTCTTACCTCCCTGCCTGGACGGGACAGGGAAGGGCCCCAAAAAGCACCAGGAGAAGACAAACCACCCAGCTGCTCCCCGCGCAATTAGCAGGGCTAATTAGCTGGCGTGATGGGCAGAGCTGGGCCCACAAAACATTTGGTATTCCTGCCCAGCTCCCCGGGAGCAGGCACGGGGAGGGAGGTGGTGAATTTTTGCTGCCCAGGGAGGGCGCAGAAAATCGCAGTGGCGATGAACTGCCTGAATTATTTAGAGGGAGGCAACCTCGTGCCATATGTTGTGTGTCAGTACGTGGGGAACGTGCCGCAGCCCTTATGATAATAATCTCATGCTTCATTTTTTTATTATTATTTTTTTGAAAAAGACCATTCTCTGGGAGCAGCAGAGCTCGCAGGGAAGAGGTCGGATGCCTGCAGCACCGGGGCTGGGCACGGAGGGCTTGGCGAACCACCAGGCTGTGCCGAGGAACCGACGGAGCTGGGGGTGAGCAAACGCTGCTTCGGAGGTGCTCCAAGAGGACTAAATAAAACATGAACTTCTCCATGGGCATCTGTGAGGTCAGAATTGATGCCAGACCCTGGGTGCAGGACAACCAGACATTCACTGGCACCTCCTTTGCTCCCAGCCAGGACGGCTCCAGCCCCGTGCCCTGCTTGTGCCACAGCGGTGGCCGTGCCCGCGGGTGGCCATCCCTCCTGAGGCACACAGAGCTCCAGGCAGAATTACTTTTCATTAGCAGCCTTACAGGCTCTTAGGCAGCCAAGCAGCCATGCCTGAAAGGCTCAGGGGTGAGCTGGCCTTATTGCACAAAGGTGGCTAAGCTCCCAAATGCTATTAGAGGGGAGGGAAGAGCGCTGTGAGCAGCCCGAGGCAAGGCAGCCTCCAGCCGTGGCAGCGAGAAGGAATCACCTTCCCTTGGTGTCACCCCACCTCTCGCAGGGAAGGCTTGCAGCCTCCCAAAACTGTCCAGAGGCTCCCAGTACGAGCACTGGGGGCTGCCCACATCCCCCCCAGCTCCTCTGCTCTCTCTCCCCTCTGTGGCCGCCTTAACAGACCGAAAGCCCGGCCCCTGGGCTCCCCTGTCGTGCACAACCACGGCTGTGGCTTGATTGCTCCTGCTCATTGGCTTGGCTGGCGAAGGTTACTGTGCAAATTAACTATATTTAGCCTCCCAGGTTTCTGTGAGACACTTGACTCAAGCGTTGCGTGACATTTAGGTTTTAAGAAACATAGAGCTGCCCAACGCCAATAAAAAATAAGATAGGGGGCAGAGAAGCAGGCCGGGCGAGGAATCGCCAGCGGCAGGAGCTCTGCAAGCAGCAGCATCCCCCTGCGGTGCCCAGCACATCACGGGGAGGGTTCAGCAGCAATGTGCTGCCCTTCCCAGCCCCACAGCCTGCCAGCCCCCAAAGCTCTCCATGGGTTTTATCTTCTGGTACCCCCCACCAAGAGGTTCCCATCCCACAGCGGCTTCCAGGCAGCGCAGCTCGCAGCAGAGCATTGCAATAAAATTGAGTTATTCTGGCACGAGAAATAGCTCTCGGCACCATTCTTCAAGCTTTGTGCATCCTGTTCCAGAGCAAAGAGAAATCGCCCAGCGATCCATCAGAAAGGGGGAAATAAAAAACCTGGGGAGCTGAGGAGCCGGCTGGGTGGTGCAGCACCCGAGCAGCCCCCTGCCGTGCCCCCAGAACCAGGAAATTTCTGACAAAATGCTCCGTGGTGATGTAGCTGGTGCACAGCACCAGGCAGAGCGGTCCTGGGAGAGGCTGCTTCCAGCAGGTTTTATTGCCTTTCCCTCCTCCTGCTTCAGAAAGTCATTTTGAATCAGTCAAAATTTGTCAAAACGGAATGGAATCAAATTTGACTTGAATTTTTTACATTCCCCGCCCCCCAAAAAAAAAGTCTTTGGGGGTTGAAACATGAGTTAAAGACTTGCTGAAGCACAATGAGACTCAAAGTTTTACCCAAACAGCACCACGTGAAGCTTTTGAGCTGGGTTTGGCTGCCTGCTGCCGAGCACGAGCCCCCTTGGCCACGTCCCTGCTCCCCTACGGAGCTCCAGGTGACAAGCGCAGGAGCCTGCCCCTGGGGACAGCAGGAACAGAGCCCTTCCTGCAGAAGTGGCCTTAACTACACACTAAATTTGGGTTAATTATGAACACATGCTCCGAGATAAAGCTTGAAGGAAGAGCGGAGCATCGAGCGCGCAATGAATCTAATTAACGCGAACGCAGCTAATGAGATTTGAATCTACACAATATTGCGCGGGTGCTCGAAACGGCTGCCTTTATGGGAGTCATTTAAAAAAAGTTAAGCAGGGTTGGACTCACAGATTAAGCAGCCCTGATGGCTTCCTTTAAAGCACGGGGGCTGTGCATACATTGCTGTTTCTCTTGCTTCCTCCACAGAGCTGCTCGTGGTCCTGCTGGTGCCCCCGGGAGTTGGCAGATCTGTGTTCCCCATGCTGCCACGGGGGCTTTGGGGCAGCTCCGGGTTTTGGGGGAGGGCTCAGGGCTGGAATCAGGACTGAGGACGTGGCCCAGGCTCTCAGGAGGCACCTGAAAAGTCCTCACAGCAGCCCTGGAGGTGGGGAGGCTGCAGGAGGGGCTGCTGGCACAGCTGGGGGGGTCTGGCAGCCCCCCAGGGCACAGAGCAGCCCCCTGCGTCCTGATGGAGCAGCCTCTGTGTGCTGTGGGAGAGCACATGTTAAATAAGATGTACGGCTTGAGATGGAATTGCTTAGCCCATAATGGAAATGGACTACCCCGAGTCCTTAAAGCTGCCGCTCTGGCAATTTATTTCCTCATCAGCTGTGAGAGAGGAGGGAATCGCGCTCGGTATTTCATGCTCCTCGCTCCTGCTGCCTCTCGCTGTCAGGTGAAGCCGTGGGCCGTGCTCCTGGTGGCCTCCTTGTGCCCAGAAATCCCCCGTGCCCGACGCTGCAGGCTGAGGACAGCCCTTGCTGGGAGGGGGTCCGGCACCCTGGTGTCCCCATGGGGCTGCTTCAGCACCTGGGGAGGGCTTCGTCCTCCCAGCGCCTGCTTGCAGGGCGAGGGAACAGACTGAAAGGTGTGGGAGATGAAACAGAGAATTGCCTGGGAGTTTCAGCAGCAGCGCGTCCAGCAAAAGCAGTTGGCTTTGCTTAATTAAAACGACCGCGGTGCTGCAGTGCCTAATTAAACGCAGGCACCTGTGGCCAGACAGCCGCAGTGTCAGGCGCGAGCCGTGGGGGCACTCGGCGCCTCCCCGGCTCCGTGTCAGCCCTGCTCCCACCTGGGCTCCCCATGCCACATCCAGAAAAGGATGCCCACTTTTCCTGGGGCTGGCACCCGTGCAAGAGGGGTCCAGGTGAGGATTGTTCACGCTGCCTTCCGCGGGGATGAGGCGAAATTCCCCCGGAGCCCCTGCAGGGATTTTGTGAGTCAGTGCCGCGTTTCGCTGCAGCCCACCCATCTGTCACAGCGCCGTGCCCACACGGAGAGGAGCAGGAAGACACCCCGAGCTCTCCAAGTGGAGGTTTGGATTACCAGGGAGCCCGGTAACTGGCAGGCACCACGTGCAGTAATTACTGCTGTGAAAGGAACAGCACCGCCCAACAGGCAGCACGGGATGCGGCCCCGAACAGGGGGTGCCCGCTTTGAATGAGCCTCGGGAGGAGGAAAGTGGGGTCTGAAGGGGAGAGAGGGAGCTGTGGTGGTGCTGCTGCTGCCTCTGCAGGGCTCGAGCTCCTCCAGGAACCCAGCCAGGCTGTGGCAGGGCTCCAGCGAGAGCACCTGTAGATCATTGTAATGTGGCTGTGTCTTACAACCGCGCGCTGTGTGCAAGGAAGGGGTGTTGAGATCAGCCGATCTTTGTCCTTTTGGAAACCGTGAGCTGATCTATTTCCCTGCCCCAAAACCTCCGGCGGCTCGGCCGTGCTCCCAGCCCTGCTGCTCGTGCTGCCCAGCACAGCACAGCTCCTGCCACGGCCCTGCCCAAAGCACATCAATTCTCGTTGTGTTTCATTTGCGCCCCGGCTGCTGCGAGGAGCTTCTGGCAGTTCTAGCCCCAGAGCTGTGCTGCGAGGAAAAGGTCAGATCGTTGGGGCCCAGCACTTCATCAGGGCTTTGGTGGAAGGATGTAACACTGCAGGTTGGGGAGAATTGGCTTCTTGGGTACCCAAACCCCCTCAGGTCACCGGTTTGTTTGCCAAGCTCCTGGAAACCTCATTTCTCTGTATTTCAGCCATTTCCCAGGGCCCTGCACGGCTCAGGCTGCAGGAGGCAGAGAGCTTCCTTCCCATCACGCTCCCAAGCCCGATGGCTTTGGAAACAACACCTGACCCTCCCGTGGTCCCAAGGCCTCTGCTGAGGGCGAAGCGATAGCGCTAAAAAAATATTGTTGGCTGCTCCGTGAGCAGCTCGCTTGTTTGGCCTCGCCGCTCAGGCAGCACCAGGCACTCCGGGAAGCCGTCCCCAGCCAACGTCCATTTCATTTCGGAGCAAATCAAACTCTGCTTGTTTGCTTCCAATTGTTTCTGGCTCGCGACACGCCGAGGCAGCTCCAAACAGCGCTCCTCCTCTTGAATGCTGATGAGCACCAGGTCTTACCCAGTGATCAGGGCTCTTCCCAGCAGAATCGATGCACCAGGCTCTCTTAAAAGGCACGAGGGAAGATTTCTCTTTCCCTCCTACTTTTGGCATCCTTTTCTTGCTGCCTGTGGTCTTACGCAGCAGGGCAGCCCGATGTGAGCCTGTCTGCTGTGGGGTTACCCACACGGATGGGTAAAACTGGACCACAGGCTGGGTAAAGCCTCGGACACAGCCATTGCACCCGTATTTATGGGAGCATCCAAACACGCGTGTGTTATCAGCCAGGTTATAGCCCTAAACTTAGTCTCAGAGATGTATTTTGAGCGGAGCTGTGACGAGAAGGAAAAAAATAAATAAATTCTTCCTGGTTCAGTGACTGGAGTGTGTTTTGTTTGCTTTTTTTCTTTTTAAATCCTTATGGTGCATTGAGCGAAGCACTCAGCTCGACTCCGACGCAAACCCATCGGTTTTGTTCCCCGGCACTTACCGTCCTCATTTAAATGTAGCTTGATTTCTAAACGAAACATTTCTAACAGATCACTGGAGCCTTTCAGGACCGCTTCTGCTTAAAATTATGACTTAGAAGCCATAATATTTTTGGGGAGGGAGAGAAAACCCTTTGCCAAACACAACATCGTTTAGGTGAGCCTGAGATGGAAAAGACCCCCAGGAGGAGATCTGCGCTTCTTCAGCTTTTTAGGAGCATCCTGGCTCCGTGGCACCCCTGGGGCTGGCCGGGGGGCTCCGAAGCCTCCTACCCACCTCTCCCCCTGCCTCCTGCACCCCTAAATTATTCACCTCGTTGCAGAGCCCTCATGAATTATGGAGCCAAAACTTGGTGTCTCCTAGCAACATGTTCACTCATTCCACCACCAGCCCCAGCCGAGCCCCCCGGCCCCTCTCCCCCTGCCCTGTGCCCTGCTGTGGGGTCTGCCCAGAGCTCCCTGGCAGGGCTGATGCTGCCCCACGGATGCTCCCCTCCACCTGGAGATGCTCCAAAGCCCCTCGCTGCTGCCAGAGCTGCTCTGCGCAGGTGCCCACTGACCCCCCTGTACCCACATTACGGGGTTGGTGCAGCCCCTTGGGGCAATTTCCTATTAAACGCCACCTTCTCCCCCTGGCTTTCATGCATAATTCAGAGGATCCTCTAAAAATAAAGTTCCCCAGGCAGCCTCTGCAGCCTGAATAATTTGCCTCCGGGATCAGGGCTTCGTTAGCCCTGGGGCCGCTCATTAGCAGCCAGGCTGGGGGCTGCTCAGGGCCAGCGGGGCACGGTGCTGCACAGGACCAGGCTCTGCTCCCTGCCTGCCCCTAGCTGCAGGGCCAGCTGGTGAAAAACCTCCAATGATGGTTTTTTTCCTCATTGCGTTGTCCTGAGTGACCTGCGCAGTGCGGCGGGGGCTTGAGAGCCTTGTAACACGGAGCCAGGATGGCACAGGTTGGTTGTTAGCAAGGTAATAGCAAAACGAGTATATTTACCTCTTCCATGGTGGCTTGCATGAGTGCACTCTTTAGTCTGACACTAAATTTTGTGTTGAGACCTGCAGAAGATGAAATACAGTCCTGCTGCCCATGGCAGCGTGCTCCGAGTGACATCCTGCCCCCAGGCTTCATACCCTCGGGTAAGGAGAAAAAGCAAAATCTGAGTCTTCCCTCCGATGTCCCCTGCTCTTCTGAGATACCCTGGTGGTTTTACTCTTAGGCTGAACCATCCTACCGGTGCACGTCTATATCCGTGCTTGATGTCTCGTGGTATGGCACCTGGGAGATGGAAAAGACAGGGCTGGGAAAAGCTGCCCACTGCTGTTGTCAGCCTGCTGGAAACACGGAGATTTCATGTGCTGAGCAATGAACTGATAAACCAAGGACCTGCCTCCTGCTGTTAATTACGCCTTGCCAACTAATTACATCTCCCACTGCTCCGAGGAAGGCCCCTGCCACTCAGTAAGCCCACAAAGCTGCAACGAGGACAGGCAGGAGGGACAGGAGGGTGGCACAGTGCATCCCAGCTCTCCTGTGCGTAACGGCCTTGGTGGCAAGTCCCAGGAGAAGCAGAGCAGCCCAGCAGCTCTCAGAGGTTACTGCTCCAAGGCAAGAAGCCCTCTACATTTTCTGCTGGTCTGGGGCTGCTCATGGTCATGCCTCTGGGAGAAAGATTTCTCCAAAGGAATGGTGTTCGCAGGTTTTCCACTGCATTTCCAGACCGAGAGGTAAGGAGATTATAAATTAGAAAGCAGCCGGGGACCCTGCCGTACAGTGGTTCTTCGTTTAAAATGATGTTTCCAGGCTGATGGCATGGGACCTCTGCTTCTGATGCTTTTGCAGCAGCTCTGTCTCATTTCTCCTGCTCCACATCGACCCGAGCACTAGGGAAGGCAGGGGGGTGACTCCAGAGCATCGCTGCTGCCCGTGCCTGCGCCACCCGAGCACGGGGCTGCAGCTGGGAAGTCGCTGACACAGGTTCTCTTGGGCAGAAAATCAATATCCAGTTTTAAGGTACTTTTCTATTGCTGTTGATTGCCTTATATTATACTAAGCTACAGTACATTCACTTAGCTTGCTCCTGCATTACTTCAAAGCTCCGGAGTTCACGTCAGCGTTGAATACATTTTTTTTTGGCTCTTACCTCAGAGAAGTGAATTCTTCCCATCCCCTGACCTCCCGTGCTAGCAGAAATGATGCCTCTTCCTCTGCAGCTCGTGTTCTCTGAACGGCAAAATGAGTAATTGAAAGGGAGACAGCTGCTGGGGTGTGCAGAGAGCCCGAAATAGTTACAGCAAGCCACGCACACGCTGTGGGACGCATTTCCCTGCCTTCCCGTGCAGGGTGCGGGAGGATTTCTCCTTGGGGGAAGGCAGGGAGGCTGCTGGGGTGAGCTGGGATGCTGGGGCAGAGCCTGGGGGGTTGGTTATCGTTTTGGGGCATCCTGCTCCCTCCAGAGCCCCAAGCTGTGCTCTCCTGCTCCAGGTGCAGTTGTTCCCACTCAGCACGCTCATAGATACAGAGCCATTTATTTACAAAGGTGGCCAAAACTGTATTAATTCATGTAAAATATGAAGTATGGACAACATCTCCTGAAGGGAGGGGAGGGCAGCACCGGCCAGCACTGTGTGAGAGCTCTTAAATCCCACAGCAGCACAAACACCATGCATATCAATTTTCACTGACCCTTAAAGCCAGGGGATAAATTTGCTGCTTAAAAAGAGGCTTTTAATGCACTTTACATGCTTGAGCATCATTAATGGCTTAATGAATTAGGCTAATGCTGACTCTCGATTGGCACACAGGCCAACATACAAATGCTTCGCTAGCTCCGTGGGACCCAACAGGCAATTCCCATCTCCTTCAGACCAGGACGCAGGCTGGGAAGGGGGAGATGTGCAGGCAGTGGGAGGACAGATGGGTGCTGTATCCCTTGGGGGGGAGAAATGGGTGAGGAGGAACAGCAAGGGAACAAATACTGGGGACGGAGCCTGGGCTGGGGCAGTCAGGAACAGGAGCCCCGGTGGTTTTGTTTCCTGCAGCAGGGATATGTGCTGCTCCGAGACCACTTCTGGAGCATTTAGCCAGGAGGTGTTGCTTTGGCCACCTGCCTGGGATGCTCGGGACAGTTCTCATCCTGAGAAGGACTCAGATGATGTCTCTGCCTAAAAGCACACGACAGGCTACTCCCAAACCTGCTGCCCAAATGATTTTTTCCTCACTAAGTAGAAGAGAGGAGGAACTGGTGCACTATAATGATTTTCCTCCCCGTAGCCTTGGCTGAATATTGATATTGGCTCGAGCACGAGGAGGCACACCAGCATCCGAGGAGCAGCAGCAGCAGCAGCCAGCCTCTCAGGGAAGCCTTTTATCTACAGCCCAGGCCTGGACTAATGACTGCAAGGCTCAGCAAGGAGCAGAACAAGGATTTCTGACCTGGGTGCACGCAGAAAATGAGCAGCACAAGAAAAATGGGTAGAAAAGTGGGTAAAATGCAGTGGATGCCACCAAGACACCAAGCACGGGACACGCAGGGAGAGCCAAGAGCACAGGGGCAGCTTGGAAAAGAAGGCTTGGGCGATCGCACTGCTGCAGGTGCAACTGGCAGCTGGGTGTTGGGAGGGATGGATGAATGCAGCACAGAAAGAAATTCCAAGTAAAGCTTCCCGAGGAACAGCCTCGAAGGAAACGAGCCCCTTCCAGCACCCCCAGAGCTCTGGGCTCCGTTCCTCCTGATCTGACAGTGCCTCGGGGGGGTTTTGCCCCGACACCTACACTCATTTCCTCCCTGTGCAACCTCTCCCTGTCTATCTGGCGCTCCCAGCAGCCTCAGGCCGGACAGATGAGTTATGTTTGTTATGGAGTTGCCAGCTGGAGGCACAACGAGCTGCAGCTCTGTCATAAATCATGTGCCTGGCCCCTCGTCCAGCTGGGGCTCAGCTACAACTTCTCCAATGCGAAAACCACCAAGGGTGGAAGCAACGCCTTGTCCTGGGCAGGAATAAGCAGCCCACAGCTTCCAGCTTCTCCTAGAGCTTTGGGGCTCTAAAAACACCCCCTGGTGATTCAGCAGGACGTCGATCACAGGCTTTTGTCCATGATCCAGCACTGTAACCACCAGCCAGGTAGCACACACCGTGTAACTCTTCCAAAGTGCTCTGCAGATGCAGATGAAGACGCTGTCAGGACGCAGAGGAATTATGAGTGCTCACGAGCAGCTCAATGCCGTGCACAACCAGACTGATGAGCTCCTTGGATGAATCAAAAGGAAAGAGCTAAGCAGAGCCACGGGCCAGCGTTGGCACTTGCTGCCTTGCCTGCGCAGCTAAAAGCACGGGCAGGGAAACCTGGAGAGCTCCAGGAAGGGTCAGCTCTAAAAGCCACTTTACGGGGAGAAACCTAATGGGCTCAATCCATTTAGTTTGTCCGAAGATTGAGATGGCTTGAACACAATTCTGTAAGAATCTACGTGAGGAGATTATACTTCCAGGTCTATTTATTTAAGGGCTTGTTTATATACAGGGCTCTTAAATCTAGCAGGCAGAGCCATAAAAAAGATTAAGGGCAGGATGCCCTAATGTTTGTACGCAAGGAGAGCAATTGACCCTTAGAGGCACCACCACCTCTCCTGGCAAGCTGTTCCATCAGCTGGAGCTTTAAAGGCAAATTTCAACAGCTCTTTAAAGCCAGGGCATAGCTGGAGGTAGAACCTCTTGCTAAGGCAGCTGCAAGGAGCGAGCGGTGCTGGGGATGTGAGCAATGCCCAGCTCCAGCTCTGGGAGCACAGCCCAGAGCTGCGGGGGTTCAGGCACCCACCCAGGGTGTTAGGGAGAAAATAAAGCTCTGCCCATGTCCCTCCTCGCTTCCCATTTGCTTTCGTCTTTCCCAGCTTTGTGGCTGTTCGACCAGCACAGAAGGACCCTGCTTTCAGAAGACCTCAGAAGCATTTCTTCTGCAAGGTTCCCCGAGCTCCGCGTTACGCAGCGAGCCCTGGGCAAAGCCAGGGAAGCTTTGACTTCTCTTTAATGGCACCGTGCCTGCTCCTGGGGCTCATCACTGGCTTAGGGAGAGCTTGAAAAATGGCATCGAGGAGGACAGACCAAATGCCTCGCAGCGCTTTCTTTCGGAACGGGTCACTTCTCCGGGGATGTCTGCAGGAGCCAGCAGCGCCTCCGCCTCGCGCGCTGCCACCAGGGGCTGGCAGCTCTTCCTTCCCCAGGAGCAGATCAGATGAAACCCTTATCTCAATCTGAAACGCGATGGATTTCTCTTCTGGCTGCCGCAGCACACGTCAGAGGCAGATATTATAGCACAACACGGGCTGTGAAGCGCTAATCAGACACCTAACGGGAAATGCTTAGAATAATGAGCCGAAAAAAAAGCAGCTCTGAAATCCATTCCCTGTGGCAAAGGGGAAGCTGGAGGGAAGACAATTTGCCGTGGTCCAGGAAAGTGCTGTGTTTCTCAAAAAGAGAGATGTGAAACAGTCTTAAGCCTATCTCCTGAAAATTACTTAGCAGGCACTAACTCAGTTAAAATGGGCTTGATGGGATTTTTCGTAAAGCAGCGGGCCATTGCCTGGCGTTTATTTGCATGTATAAATAAGAGCGTGTACTGAAGAGGGGATAAATAAGGGCATGCATAGAGAAGAGGGAAGAATTCAGAACCCTGTGTCCTGGGCAGACCGAGGAGCTCAGGAGCCACCGGAGCAGCTTGGCCAGCTGAGCCCAAATCCGTGCGCCCCTGCTCCTCACCACGGCCACTCTGTGCACGAGGTGGGCCACGGAGCTCAAAGGGAACGCTGCTGGTGGGTGTGATCTCCTGAATTTCATGGTGAGAAATACGCAGTGCGTGAGCATGATTTTGACGTGGCACGTTGCTGCTCCCTCCCCAGGGCATGGTGAAGCTGCTTATGGCACGGGACCCAAGGGGCTCCCACGGGAACAGCGATGGGCACTGATGCACATACCTGGCCGCGTTCATCCATCGTGGTGCTGGCAGCAGCACCCCGGTTACAGACCCTCCGTGGGACATCACACGCTATGTGCTGGACCTGAACTGCAGCCAGCTCCAAGAAATAAATGGCTAAAAGCCAGACAGAAAGAGAAGCTGCCTTTCTTGCCTTGTGGCCAACGCCTGGTGATCCAAGTGCTGGTTTCTCCATGCCGGGCTCTGCTGCAGGGATGGGGCAGACACGGGGATGGGGCAGCTCCAGGCCATGAGGCTCTGTCCTCCCATGAGATTTACTCCCCCGAGCAGCTCCCCCAGTTTTTTTGCTGCTGCACATTCACGCTTGATTAGTCCCTGGAAATACAGAACAATATTTCCATTGCAATTTATTACAGTCACTGAGACATAAATTCTGTAGGAAGGGAACAACGGGATACTGCAGAAAGCATCTTTCAGATGCTGTGCGGAGGGGTGGGGGGGGTGGGGGGGAAGGAAAAGCAAACCCTCTCCATTTATTAGCTCGGAAAAGCTTATTGCAACTTCGTGCTGCACCACCACAGAGAAAAGGCAAGCGTGGGGAGAGCTCAGTGCTCTCAGCCCCGTGCACTCAGCCCCTGCCTTCCCCTCGCAGACACGTTGCCCTTTGCACTCCCTCGGACGCAGAGATCACCAGAAGATGTACTCCTGAATATTGAAAATCAATGCTTCTGTTGGTTTTTAGGGAGTTGCTCCCGGGCACTACACGTCAATATTGCATCAGATAAGGGAGCGGAGTATTTCAGGGGCTGAGGCTGCTCACTAATTGAGCGGAGCCGAGGAAAGCGAGGAGGCAGAAGAGAGGGAAAAGAGGTTTTAGAGAAAGAGGTGCAAGAGGATGGGGCAAGCCAGGACCGACTGCTTCTGCTCTCTTGTAAGTGACCTACGGTCCCCAGTGGGACTCATAAAGCCAGTTACACGCGCAGCAACATGACTAAAAAGGAAACCAAATGGCACTGTAATTGCTAGAAAGCCAAAGCCTCAGGGTGCCCAGCCCATTTAAGCAGAGGGCTGTGCGCTGAAATCCAGCAGATGAATAATAAGTGTAAGGGGAGAGAGAGAGAGAGATGGAAACGGCTCCAGCCACAAAAAATACCTCTGTGGAGCTGCGGGCAGGTGCTGGAGGGCTGCAGCTGGCGATGCTGAGGTTCCAGGCCCAGGGGACAGCCAAGGGGGTAAAGGTGCAGCAGCAGCAGCCGGGGCTCGCCGCGGAGAGGGGCGAGGGGAGCCGCCGTGGAGCAAGGGCTAGGGAGGAAGGAAGGCAGCAAACATTATAAATATCCCCCGAATGCTGCAGCTACGCTCAGTAGGAAGGTGTGAATCTCCAACTAGATGAGCAGCAATTAGAAGCAGCGCAGCAAACGGCAGGAAATGTGAGGAGAATGGTAATGCTGGCGGAGAAAAGCACGCGCTAGGGCGGCCTGCGGGGCGCTTCAGTGGCTCACCTGCGACATCAGGGCCTCACACATCAGCCCGAGGGGCACAGAGCTGGGATCTGAGGCCCAGCCCGCAGGGAAAGCCTGTGCACGGTGCAAATGGGGCACGAGGAAATGCCATCGCTGGGTCTGCAGTCGGTGATGAGGCTAACGCGGTGCTCGAGCCCCGCTTCGGAGGAGATGAGCCTTGGCACGGCTTCCCACCAGGCCAGACGAAACGCTGCAGTGAGACAGGCAGGCAGATACGGGCTGGCTACTGTCAGCATTTTCTGGAAAAGCAGCAGCAGACAGAACAGGGCCGAGAGCACGGACTGACCTGGCGGGGATGGATGTGCCCAGGCTGCGGGCAGGAGGTGGCACCGGGGGGCAGCACCCGTGGGTCCCCAGGGCCGTTATTTCCCTGGGTGCTGAGCCTGGCAGGATGGACAGGTCCCAGCTGCATCCCCTGGGGACAGCAGGGTGTGAGGAGGGGGCTCCAGAGCCAGCAGCACCCGCAGCGTGCCCTGGAAGGGCTCTGGGGGCACTCGCTGCTAAGTAACACGTCAGCCCCGAAGTTAAGCACGCACCAAATAATTCATAAGGCGGCATGAATTATTGAATAACCTCTCATTATTGCCATCTTAATTACACACCATAAATTTCATACCTAAAGAATACCTTAACACTCTTGCTGAACCATATTTTACTGGGCTCTGATCCGAGGCTTTCAGCACGCCTGCAGGGCTCGAACATAACGGGGCAGAGGCCCACAATTCCACCATTTGCTCTGCAGCAAAACCAAGCGATTTCAAACACCTCCCTTTCCCCAAATCCTGGGTAATTTCCAGCCCTGAATCACTGTGTTTCTGTCCTCTTACCGCGGCCGTGAAACCCCTGTTTAAGAGGAGGGGCTGTCTGGAAGCGGAGGGGCTGTTTGCAGGGCAAGGACGTGTTGGAAGGAAAGCAGAGCAGCTCAGCCTGCTCCAGCAGCTCTCCCCTGGGAGCAGCAGTGCTCACCTCCGTGCTGCATCAAGCAGAGCTGTGTTTCCCAGGACAGACACCGTGCTGGGATTGCCACAGGTGCCCCATTTGGGGGCTTTGTGCTTGGGCACGTTCCCCAGCACCGCCGGGGTCCCCCAGGAGCTGTGCTGCTCGGAGAAGAAAAGCTCCTTCTGGGGAAACGGCAGTTCTGCCTGATTTGTGCGAGTTTCCTCCTGCTTTTACGGCAGCCCATAAAACGTATCATCTGTCCTAAAAGACGTGGGCAGGTTATGGCAGGCTCGGCTGAGGGCTGCCTCGCGTGCTTCCCCGCTGGGGACCCCGGGGGAAGGCTCCAAACCATCAACCCCATCCCGCACGCCCACGGCGCGTCTGCAGCTCCACCAGCACCCCGAGCTATCTGGGGACTCCGCAGAGAGGGCTTCAGCTGGGGGATGCTCCGCGCTCCCCGGGAGAGCAGGAGCCAGCCACAACTCTATTTTCAGCCGAGGTTTCCAAGGCATTTGTTTACCAGCACTGCCAACAGAGTCTGTTATCACGTCGGCGCTGCTGACAGCTCTCTTTGGAGCTGACTTTTGGGAGAAGGAGCCTAAAAAGCGAGGCAGCGGGGAGGCTCGGGATCCTGTGCAAACCGAGGCTGGGATGCCTGGGCTGGAGGCAGCGCCAGGGCTTTGCAGGAAGGGTGCTGCAGCCCTGGGCACCCCCAAAACAGTCACGCTGGTGATGCACAAGGACGCAGGGGACGCCTCCTGCAGGCTGCAGTGTCATTTCTGCCCCGTTCCCCTTGGCTATTCCTTAGGTAATTACCTGGAATATGCTCCTGGAGAGCGAGGGTGAGCCCATGAATGGGCATGGAGACGAGCTGGGGGTGCAAGGGGCTTCAGCAGCACTTGGGGCAGGGTGGAGGAGGCGATTCGGGGAGCGCTGCTTCGAGTTGCCAGCCTCACGTCACTGCCAGCCATTTCCTGGAGCGAGGAGGAGGTAATTAAATTGTGTCGGGGAAGGGAGGCTGCACCGGTGGCAAGAGCATATCGAAGCTCCTGATCTCATCAGGGGAAACGCCGGGCTCCAAATTAAATGCGCTCACCGTTTCACATACCCGCGCTCAGCGTCGTAATGAACCTGGGAATTAATTGTTTGCCCATTTATAACAAGTCCCCTCTCGCTCCGTGCCGCGCTCCCCCTCTCCAACCCCTCTGTAATTTGATATTCTGCTTAGAAAACAAATTGGCATTCATTGGAAAATCAATCTTTTCATTGTTTAACTCTCATTTCTCCGGGGAGCAGGGGGGGGAATGGAATTACATCCTCTGATGGGAACCCTCCCTGCGTGCCTGATGGTGGCTGGGGAGCAGCCTGGGGGCTGAGGGTGGCAGCGAGCGATGAGCTGCGGTGGGAGCAGCCTCGTGGGCACAGCCTGGCACCTTTGGGTCCTGGGGGGCCCCGTGGTGTCTCCTCTGGTGGCCCCGGGCACGCTCAGGACCCTGCTTTCTGCCTGGACGAGGGCAGTGCTACCACGGCAGGCAGCTGGCCTGGCAGCGCCGCGGCTGCTTCCCGCGGAGATGCTCGCTGCCGAAACGCAGCCCTAATTTTATGGGTAACATTGGTCGTCTTTTATGCTCTCCGCAGGAGAATGAACGGCCGCTTTTATGCAAAAAGGTTTTACTGCGGTATCAGAAAGCACTAATGAACATACAGAGCCAAATTACACGGTACCCCCCGAGCCTCCGCGCCTGGACAGAGATTTACAGCGCGACGAGCAGCAGGCACAGATAAAAGCCTGCAACCAAAGCGGGTCATACGAGTAATCAGGGACGATAAATTTCGTAAGAATTGAGCTGTCAGCCCCTTCCATCCAGATGCTCAGCTCCATCTCAAAGCTGGGTAACTTGGAGCTGCAAAGAGTTAACGCTGCAGCAACTCGCACCCTCGCCCAGCTCCTGGGGCTCCCTGCGCCCAGGCTGGGGATAGTGTCTGCACCCCCAAGGGCTGGTGTCCCCATATCTGGTGACATCGGTGTCCTTGTGGCTGTCCCAGGCCAGCAGCTGATGTGCAAGGAGCAAGCTGGGGCCTGCGAGCCTGCAGGAGCATCGCTTGCACAGACAGCCCCCTGCCAAGTGCCCAGAAAGGGGGCATCAGCGATGCTTCATGCTGGGATTGCCTTCCCTTCCCTTTGCTCATATTCTCTCTCAGCAGCAGCATGCGAGCGTTTTTGTCAGGCACAGATTAGGAACCATTCGTCATAAAAAAAATTAAGGGGTATGGAAATAAAGTGACCTCTCCGAGGGCTTCAATTACGCCGCAAGGTAATTGTGTCTTCCCCACGCCTCCATCACGGTGTTTGGGAGTCTTCAGCAGCGACTCGTGTATTTATTACAGTTTAAGTATCCTTAGCCCTCAGCTCTTTCCCGTAATGAAAATATATAGTGCAAAACCAGAAGCCGGCAAATAGAGCCTGAGCCACGTGGCCCAGCTGCTGGCAGCGGAGGGGAGCAGCACGGACCCCAGCCTCCCATGGGGCTGCTGCCTCCAGGGAAAAGGGGGAAAGGGGGAGAGGCAATTTTTGGAGCTTCCCCTGTCCCTGCATTGATGGAGGGTGAGCGTATGGGGAAGGAAAAGTGGTCTCAAGGGAACGAACTTACTTTGGTGCTGCGGGATGAGGAGCTGAAGGCTGGGTCTGCGCTGAAGGTGCGACAGCAGAGAAGAGCCTTGGCAGATGCCACATGGAAAAAAAAAGACAAAAATCAATTTTTCTTTGTTTTTATCAGAAATAAGCAAAATCTTACACCTTGGGTGAAACAGAGATGATTTAACAAGAAAAAAAGCATCGCAAAATCCCCGAGCTGTAAATCACTCCCCTTGCAATCTTGCAGCAGAAACGCGTGGCATTGCGTGCAGCATCGGGGCAGGGGGCTGTGCTGGGGGGTGACAGCCCGGGGGAAAGCTGCTGGGGGAGCAGTGACCACCACGATTATGGTCAGGGCAGCCCCAGCCAGTAATACAGCTACTGGATGTTGCACTGGATTAGTATAAATTGGGGAAATTATGGGCTAAAGTGACCAGGTGGAAAAAAATGATAATTAAGTGATTGTGAAGGGCAAGCTAAGAGCTCTGTGTTGAAGAAAAAGTGGAGGAGACAATGTGGCCAGAAGGTTAACCTGCTAAAATACAAAAACAATCATCAGAAAGGAAAAAAGGTTCAAGACAAAGATGCCAGGAAGCAATTGGGATGAGAAGCAGCATAATAAGAAAATTTCCAGTGTTGGTGTAGACACTGCTCTGCCAAGGAGGAGACTTTAAATGGAGCTGGAGAAGGGAAAGCGGGTGCTGCTCCTCCCGCGAGCAGGAAGGGCTCACCGTGGATCAAAAAGCAGATCTGCAACGTGCAGCTGCCAGAGCTCCCACCCTGCTGCAGATGAAGCAATTTGGTCAAGTTTTGTTTTTAAATCTTCTCCTTTTGACCCCCAAAGCTACAGTCAAGGGATCAAGAGTGAAGTCTGTTCCCTGGCCCCTGCAGGAGCCGCAGGGATGAGGGTGCAATTACCTGGAGGTGCACATTAAGCCCAGTGCAAGCGCACCCTGGCTGCTTTTCCTCCCCTTGTTCTTATTGATTCTTTTTTTGGCTTGTTCTTGCTTCCTCTTTTTAAAGATTTCTAAATTTATGGACAGCTCAAAGGGAGTGCTGCTGTCGTAATGAGAAAAAATCGCGGCTGTGCGCTGCGGCTTTCTTGCTGTTTCCTTGGGCCCTTGTTCCGTTTGTTTTCATCCGAACGCCATTTCCGTATAATGGTCCCAAACAATATTGCATTAGCTTTAATTCTGACCTTGCCTCAATTCCCAGCAGAAAATTGTTTCAGCTTAGAAATGGCCAGATTTACTCTTCAGGCCAATGAAAATAAGTCTGCGAGGCTGAAAAGAAGATGTCAAAAGCAGCCACTAAAGATCACTTTAAATGATAACAGTTGTATTTGAAGCAAAAAATAATATACAAAGCTTTCATCTAGCAATTTTCATCCTTGGACAACAAAGTGCTTTACAGCCGAGCTCACTCTCATCAGCCCTGCTTTTAAAGGTGAGAAGAAATAGGGCTTCCGCTTGCTTTGCTGTGGTCCTGCAGCCCAAACCAGCTCCGAATACGAGGGTCCTGGCTCTCGTCCTCCCCCCATCCCCTGAAATCCCTGCTGAGAAGGCTGCAGAGCGTCTCCCTTTCATCACCTTGTCATCACGAGGCAAAAGATGACACCTCTGGCCCGGCGCCTCGTGCTCCTTCTCTGCACCTCCTCAGTGCTCTGGGAACGTCGGCGCTGCAGAGCTTGCTGCCAGGTAAATCCCAGCAAGAAATTGTTCCTGCAGGAGGCTTAATTACAGCCATAAACCCCTGTTCTGGGTGTTGTTGGTACCACTAATGGTGATGCCACCCCTGAAATATGCGCCCACATCCCCTACCTGTCAGGGCTCCTTCAGCACTGCATTCACATCCATCTCTCTAGTGAACCAGCATCAGGTAGTTACACACTTCTATGGCCATAAAAAATCATTAAAAAAACCCCAAACCATACAAAACTAACCCTATCCATCCTTGCAGAACAAACCCCTTGGTCACAGTTCTGCCAGCTGAGAGCTGTTTGTGGCTGCCTGCCTCTGCTTCTCTGAGTAACGTGGCCCCGTTACCAACCCCGAGGGACTCTGCAGGGTGTATGGGATACCTTACAAATCTGACATGCTGTCCCCGTTAGCAGGGAGCACCCCAGCACGGCCCAGCAGAGCTGAGAGCTTCCAGTTGTGCCCGGCCAAGTCACGAGGAGTTATCCTGAGAAGGAAAAAAAAAAAAAAAAGGAAAAAAACACAGCTGCTTAAAAGTTAGAGGCAAACACAAAGTGGGATACCCCCCAAAAGGCTGCTTTAAATAGAGGCTTCACTTAATTTGGATGTCTTATTCCAGTGAAATCTTATCTGCGAGTTTCAGGGCTGCTTGGGAAATCTTGCTGCCTCACCGGGGAAAAGGCTGTTTAAAAAGGATTAAATCTGACAGTCTTAGAGCAAAACGTGGATTTTTTAAGACATGAGCAAAGCTTCAGGAGGAAAAGGTTAGTGGGCTGTTGCAGATGCAGCTGTGTTTAGGCTAATAAGGTTTAATTTCTAGTTAGATACCAACAGGCTGAATGTTAGAGGCCAGGCTGAGAGCCAGGAGAAGGCTGTGCTGGTGCTGAGGGCACCTCCCAACAGCCCCCCAGGATATTCCCTTGGCTGGAAAAAGCTTTGACAGCCCCTCCAGCACAGCATCCAGCACAGCTCCCACCAGCCTGGGGCTGCCCCTGCCCAGAATTCGGGCTGGGCTTTATGGGGTGAGGTGCTTTGGGGGAAGCGGGACCTGCCTGAATCCTCCCCAACTCCTGCCCTGCGTCCTTCCCACACTGGGTGCCGACCCCCCTGGCCCAATCAATGCAGTGCCAGCAGAAGCTGGAGCATTCCTACGTGGTTTTCTTCCTGCTGCAAACTCCAGATCTGCAGAGTGGATGCATTATATGTACATTACCCAAATCCCAAAGCTGGATCAATGGGATGAGCTCCGTACCCTGGCAGCAGGTCCCTCTTGCAGGGTTCCAGCCAAGAGCTCGTTCCCATACAGGCTGGAAATCCTCCCCTTTCCCACACCACAAAGCCCTCAGACCCCCTGGACGCTGCCCCCTTCCCCACACCACAAACCCCTCAGACCCCCACGCTGCCCCCAGTGTGCAGGAAAATTGCTTTTCGACTCCGTGCTCACAGAAAGCAGCCGTGCGCTGCTTCCCAATACCGAACCCGCTTATAAAAACATGGTTTTGCTCCGCTCTAATTGCTTCAAACGAAGCAATTGCATTACGCTTGGTCCCTTCGCTGCACCTCTCCGCCAGACGCTCTCCACCAGCTCCCGAAATTTGCCCTCGACATGGATTAGATCTCGATGCTCGGCGAGCGGAAAGGCAGCAGCCCGGCCCCAAATACCTGTCTGGGATGGGAGGGGGGTGAAGCAGGTCCCCAAACCCTGCTGCAGGCTGCCAGCGGGTGCCAGGACCACAAGCAGGGGCTTCGTTTAGGAACGGGACAGAGCAGGCAGCGCTCCGCCACGACACAGGGACACTAACCTGGCACTTAGGTGAGAAGTGGGATAAATAGGCTTACCCAGCTGGCACGCTGTAAATGACACAAGCTGGGCCGTAACTCACCCGGCCTCGTCTTCCACATCACGGCTAATGACATTTCTCATTAATAAGAAGCTTGTCACAGCCCTCTGCTCGCAGGCTGCGGCTGCGGGGCTCGGGGAATCCCTCCTTTGTCAGTGATGCCTGGAGATGCTCCCCTCCGCCGGCAGGGACGTCACTGCTCTGGGTCTGTTCCCTTGGTTTTCCTGTGTGATATTTGTTCAGCAGGCAGCGAGGGGCAAGGACCGGGGCTGTGGGAGCAACAGGACAAGGACTTTCTGCTTTAGGGTGGCCCCAAATGCCCCCACGTCCTGGGCAGGAGGGCTCGGGGCTTCTCCCAGGCCAGAACCAGGTGATGGAGCGGGGATGCACACACACAAACACACACAGAGCTCCGTGTCTGTCCCATTGCCATGGAAACAGCCGTGACACCAGGCGCCGTTACCCGATGACTAATTGCGTAGCAAATGACTGAAACCCCTCCCAAGCCCCCCAGACCTGCACCTAAACCCCCAGCAGAGGCTGCGGCCTGTCCTTCAGGCACAGGACCTCTTTGGGCTCCCGTTTCACTTTAAATCCACATTTTCTGAGAACACTTTGGACCTCAGCGGCCACTCAGCTGGGGCTACGGGCTGTCACCCAAATTTCTGAGATTTCGGGGCTCGGAGCAAGGAAAAGCCCCGAGCAGAAGGTACCTGGCTGAGGCAGCTGGTGCGAGAGGCAGGCAGGGGCTCGGCTCTCTGTCTGGGTTGCTTTTAGGGGCCAACCACCATGAGGAGAGGCAGGGCTGGGGACAGAGAAAAGGCAGCACACGGGGCAGTACAGGGAAGCTGCCCCCAGCCAGGGGCTGCACCGACTGCTTGCAGACTCCTTAATCCATCACCCATCACCCAAAACATCCCCACTAGAACTAAGTCCTTAATATAAAGTCTGGCCATATTTTTCAGAACCAAAACAACCAGTTTGCTTCCTCCCCTTTTTCCCCCTTTATACACAAAAGCGTGTTTTCCCATTCTGGACAGAAACACTTTTTTTTCCCCAAAAAGCTGGGCTGGGGGTGCTGGGGACAGGCAGCCCGCACCAGCCCCACACAGCGCTGGGGTGGCTCTGGCCCCGCAGTGCCCATTAGCACACACACACCAGCGAGTGCCTGGGGGTGGGAGCTTCTCTCACCAAATGTGCTATTAAGATCCTAATCCATTTCATTAGTCCGTTTCATTTGACACGTAGTGAGGCTCAGAGATGCTCTGAGCAGTGGGGACGAACGCACAGAGCCCGGCCTGTGGAAAGATCAGCCTTTTCATTAGACCTCTAATTTCCTTTTCCTCCTTTATTAGGTTATTTCCAAAGCCGCAGGGCACCCGGGTCATGCAGCTCTGGCAGAGGTGCCGTGGATTTCCCTTTCTGACAGTAACAAGACCCTCCACAGGATGTTTTGGGGACTGAAATGATTAAATACAGCTGCAAGAGTGCCTAAGCCCTTTCACAGGAGAAAGCCCTGAAGGCAACTCTCGGAGAGGCAGTGCAGAATTCGCTACAGACTGGCCAGGGGGCTGATAAACAGCCAGGCTGAGGGTGTTATCAATACATTTGACAGATGATCTGACACCAGTTTTTCAGTTCTGGATCTCTCCAAAACAAACAGATAAGACGATGCACGGCCCTATTTAGGAACCGCACGCTGCAGCGGGCATTTGGCACGGGCAGGAAGGCCAGAAGGTACCAAAGAAGCAGGGGGCAGCTTAACAACTTTGTTTCCCTTCATCCCAATGATTGCCTTTCAAAATCACTTAGAAAGGGCTACATTGCCTCGGCATCAAACAACTTACTCACCACGAGCTGTCAGACGAGGACAAGCCATGATTTGGGAACGTCGGTGCCCTGCACAGTGTTGGGGTCCGTCTCCATCCTGAGCCATGCTGGGGATGCTCTCCTACCTCACAGGGCATGGGGATGCATGCCCTACCTCAAGTTTATTGACTTCATTGAAATGCCACTGTTAGTTACATCCTGAGAACGGCTCTGTAAAAGCATCTTTCCTAAACACGTGGACTTCCTGCATAGAAATACACTTGAGACTGCATTAAACCTTCATGCTCTTGAGGAAGCATTTAACAAAGTAATAATTTTATGAATATAATATTCATCTCGAGAACTAAATCATGGTAGTTCTTCAGAAACAGCTGTAAAAGCATGCGTGCAACTCCCTGAATTATTCCCACCAAGGAAAGCTGAATGAGCTGGGGACAGCCTGGATGGGAGCTGGGCACCAGGGCTTCATGGGACCAGCAATGAATTCAGAGATTTTTCTAAATGCACCATCTGCTCCAAAAAAATTAGGCACAGGTGAAGGATAAGAGGAAAAATCCCGCTCTCCAGCAGCCAGAACCTAATCACTCCCTTTCCTATCCCGGCCATCCCAGTGACCAGCCCCAGCCACGGAGCTGGGAGGCGCAGACCCTAAGCGCATCAATGGGGAGCTCATCTTTACTCACTGGTACGAGTTACAGCATGATGGAACAGCCTGCTAAGGCTGCTTTCTGGAACAAATGCTGCCCCCGTGGCTAATTGGAGGAATATTTCCTTCATTGAGAGAAAAAATTAATATTAGTTTTTGGCAGGCACAAGGATGCCAAGTAAATAAGGTGCAGTCGAGCTTTACGGTTACGGTGCCTTTTGGTGCCCCTTCTTGGCCCCGAAAGGGCAGCGATGAAAAATGGGGAATGCAAATGGGAACCTGCAATAACTGGTGCCCTGGAGCAGCAGGAGGCTGGCAATTAACAGCCGACATCAGAGCACAGGGCATAGCCCTACCGTGTCCCCGTGGTGCCACCAGTGGGTCAGCTGGCACAGCTCCAGCTCCCCACATCCTAAGGCACGCAGAAAACACCCCGCAGGCTGAGCTCTGCAGCAGTGCTATGGCAAAGGGCAGTGTGAAATGCCCTCCTGCTCTCCGTGTCGGTGGCTCGAGGCACTGCTTGGCCAGGCAGGAGGTGCTGGGTGGCAAGTTGGGGTCACGGAGCTCATTGAGGTGCTGAGGAACAGCCTCGGCACCGTGCACACAGCCAGAGTGGGGCAGATGGGGTTACAGGAGAGCTGCGAGCAGCAGCCACGTGCAGAGGAGGAAAGGGAAAGCCTGGCAGCACATCCTGCAGGTGGCTGAGGGGCAGAGAAACGAGCAGGATCACACACAGCCCCGCTAACTGCCACCAGCTCATCCTCCGGCAGGCGCCGGTGGAGGAATCCCGCAGGGAACCCAAAACACTCCACGCTGGAAATCACTACTCCCAGCAGCTCTTATTTTTAAACATAGGTTGCAGCCCTTATTTACCAGCAGGCGCAGTGCTGTCAGGAGCACTGACTGCAGATGCCTCGCTTGCCTTTTGCGAAGTAAACCTCCTGTTTTGACTGCGAGCTGATTGATGCTCAGTTATTTGGGGAGGGCTATTTCTAGCTACGCGATGCAAGCCAGAGTTACCAGCCAATTAAGTATTTATGGCCAATTGCGTTTTCCTAGCAAGATGTTTGGAAAGCGGGCACCAATCGCATCAGAGAAATGGGTTAAAACGTGCTTTTCTATCAACACCCCCATGCTGGCCTAAGAGGAAATGCACAGCCAACGTCCTGCAGCAGCTTCTCTTGGGGCTATGCTTGGAAACCACCACCAGAATGGGTGTTTTAGGCACAGCACTAGCAAGGCAGCCTGGCTTCAGCAAGTGTACCCCAGCCCCGTGCACAGCACCCTGCTGGGTGCTGGCAGAACCCCCGTGTCCTGCTTTTCCAGCCGTCTCTTCCACCAGGCTCCTCTTTCTGAACTCACTTGGAAATCCTGCATCCAAACTCAAACCAAAGTGTCTCCCTTTGGGATGCGCCAACAAGGACAACTGCTGCAGCCTCCTTACAAGAAAAAGAAAAATCACCCCTGCTGCCTGTTCCAGATGTTAAGGCATCACCATCACTGTTCTTTTCAGTTGAACACCCAGACACACACCCTTCCCTTTTCAGTTCCCTTAGGACAAAGCTCCCTGCTTCCACAAGGAAGCGCACAATAAGCCTGGTGATAACGGCGAGGGACAAATCATTTAACAGCTTGTATCGCTGCCTTTCAGTCTGTAGTGGGTTGTTTACAACCCTCTCCAATTTCACTGAAGTAATACTTAACATTTCCTGAGCATGCTCGAGCCCGTGGATGGAACGTACTGCTTGAGTCATCCGCCGCCTGCCGCAGCATCTGCCAGGGACCAGAGTTGCCTGCTCGTTGCTGGCCACTCGCCCCCGGAGCAGACATCTTCACCCTCCTTTTACAGCATCTTCCACCGCTCACACAGGGACGAGCCGGCTGTCCAAGGTCACTGCAGCCTTTAAAACCAGTGGGTTGTGACGTGGTTGTGCACAAGAAGTCACACACTTCCAGTGCCAATGTAGGAGGTGACAAACATCTCTCCGTTAGGTATAACCTCGGTTATATCGACTACAGTCACCGAGTTCACTTTCCTGACAGAGAAGAGGGGCACAGGAGAGAGGGGGCTGCAGGTGTTGATTTCAAAGCCTCAAGAGCCCAAAACGCCTTGCTTACCTTCGAGGGAGCCTGCAGAACATCCGCTTGTTCAAACTGCTAATTGGTGCCCAAACCAAAAGGCAGCGAGAAATCAGCGCCAGAAAATTACAACCACATCTCTCCCTGCTCCTTGCATAACGCGTCTGAAGCAGATGATGCCAGCACAGCACCAAGGGTACAAAGGCTATCTTCTCTCTGTGAAGCTGCTTTCAGCTTCAGCCGAGACGTTAACGCCAGGACAAGCAGGAGCAGCTCCAACCTGCTGGCAGCTCCCCATCCATAACACAGCCACCTTGCCCCAGTGATTTGTGCCGTGCAGTAAACGCAGCTGTCGGAGATTCACTGTGGAAACTTTTATGCTTAGTGCACACACACATATATATGGACACAGCACACCATCATTTTTACATTTCACCAGAGAGAAAAATAATTCTCGGGGGTCAAGCAGGGCCACACGCTGCCAGCTCCGGTCTCTGCTGCAGTGGGATCCTTGGAGGAGCACTGAAAAGCTCTGCACTGAGAGCTGCGTGCTGACAAATATTTGGTGTTAGGAAATAAGTCAGCTCATGAGTTTCTGCTGTCAGTTTAAGTGGATGGCAGCATAATGCATTGAGGCATACAGCATTAAGACAACGCTGATAAGCAAGCTGCGAGCTAGACCCGCACTTGAATCCGAGCTCGCTCTCCCTGCTGAAGAATATTTGTCTGCTCGTCTCTGCTGAAAATCCCAGGAGAACAAAGGATCTTTTGAGAGCAACGTTTTAAACCTAAACATGATGCAACATAAAAATTTCCTTAGATAAAAGCCAGAGGAGGATATGAAATGCTCAGAAAGAGACAGATGGGTGCTGCCATCCTTGTTAGGTCTAGGACATACTGGTGTCCTTCCCGTTCACGAGTAACTTTTCTGTGAAGCCTGTGTCTGAACAAGTGCTCTTGTGCTTCCAGTCTCAGCAGCCAACGCGCTCCCAAGGCCGTACCCACCGACAGTGGGGACACGTGCTTCAAACCAGCCCTGCTCAAGCCTGGTCCTTGGAGAAACAAGCTGGGCCACGCATCTGGCTGAGCAGGGAGCCAAGAAGAGCTGTCAAGCAGCAGCCCCACCGAGCTGGGACAGCAGGCAGAGCCAGACCAAGAGGAAAGCCCACTGCTCGCGGCAATTCAAAATGAGAAGCGAACTGTTTGCTTTTATACTCATTTATTCCTGAAAGTGTACAACTAGAATATAAAAATATTCCTTGGTGAAAGCAAAACAGAGAAGGGCAGGAAATGCATGCCAAGTGAAAAACATTTGCATATTCCACTGAAAGGAGCCTCCAGAGACAGAGCTCGGAGACTCCTCAAGCTTGGAAGCCTGGGCCATGCTTCTCCTTTGCAGAAACTTCCCCAGAGCAGATCCATAACTTACCTCCCCGTGACTCATAACTTGGTGGAATTGGTTTCTAGTTTGTTCTCTTTGAGAACCCAATTACTTGAAGTGCATCACAGCAGCAAATGAAAGCAGTGTGCTGCCTTATTTATTATTATGCATTTGTTTTTCCTTATGGTGACTGCATTATAGCTGCCACAAATATGCAAACCAGATGAATTAAAATAGCTCGCTTTCGCAAACATTTCCAATCTCCGAGACTCGGTACTTCACACGTGCTCCAATACCTGGATTTTTTTTTTTGACTAATGAACACTTCTACTTGCTGGAAAATGTTGAATGCAATTAGTACTTCAATCTGCAGCCTCAAAATATGCCGTGTCTGGCAGCTGAGCATTCTGAAAGAGCCCAGTGCTTGGCAGAAGAACTAGAAATCTGAAAGATAAAAGGGAGATTTAAGCACACTCCCACTAAGGCCTGCTGCAGAATTTAATTGGCAAGGTTAGCAATAAAGAGGCTGCAGAGAGAACCACCAAGGTTATGGCACCAGTGCAAGTCACAAAGCAGTAACAAGTTATGATTCCCGGGCTTACAAATTAGAAATCACATTTGGTTCCTCACCTTGCACTCCCCCATACCGAGCTGCACAAATGTGTTCTGATCAAATAAGTCTACTCCTTTGCTCTTCTCAGTCCAGCTTTATCTCTTCAAGGGGAGATACAAATCACTCCGTCCAACCCTTCCGCAATTTCGTCCAGCCTCTGCCTGCACTCCTCCCGCAGCTGCTTCAGCTCTCTCTGCAGGCTGGCCTCTCTCATCTGCAGCTCTCTGATCACCTCTGTAGCACTGACAGCTGGAGCAGGCTCCTTGGATACAGATCTGCTGAAGCCTGTTTTGCTGGCAGAATGCTTGCTTCTATACACCAGCCTGCACAAGCCATGCACTTTATTTTTTTTTGGAGCACAAAGGTTTGAAAGATCCAGCAGTTTCAGTTCCACAGCTTCCTGGATCTTTCTAACAGTAGCAGGAAAGTCCTCTCTCTGTAGATCTTCTGCTCTTGCTTTCACCTGTAGAGAGGGAAAAAAAAAATAAGAGCAAGGTATGTTTCTGTGAAAAACTCACGCCAGGAAACACCACAAAACATCAAGTTTGGATTGGGATGTACCAAGGAGACGGGAGCCAAGCGTACACCCAAGTGCATGGCAGTGCAATCTGAATTAAGCTAACACACGGTTTCCATCAGGTAGCAGCACCAGAGACCAGAAAGCTGCCTGTGGTAATTTGTTTGCAGCTTCACAGTCCAGCAACCCCTCAGCTGATGAGTAATACCCAAGGGCTCTGCACTCGTCCCTCGCGCTGCCGAGTGGGTGGTTTTGCTTCAGAGCAAAACACACGGAGCAAGAAGGGAGATCTAGCGGAGTGACCTTCATCACCGTCGTGCTTTAAGCCACCGTGTTGTCATAACAGATTAATTGCTTCATGACTAACAGCGTTAATTAAGTTTGCAAATGCTTTCTGTACTTGGCAATGCGAAAAAGTAGGAACGACAACCGTAACCTAGAAATTCCTTCGTTCTCGTTATGGGGCCGCAAGTAGTACGATGAAAACAGTGGAGCAGAGACAAAGCAGTACAGGCTGAGAACAAAATGAACACCAGGCAACACAGTTTCTCTGCAGATAGGCCCAATAAAACAAAGCTTTTCTCGTGACAGAATCACCGTCTGGGTAAAAGCAATTGTATACGCTGGGGTTTCTCCAAAGCATTTGATTTAATGTTCTCTAACAATTTGATTTGAAGAACTTGCAAGATGGTAATTGCCTTGCCAATTTTACAAGTGGATTAAACATGAATTCAGTGACTCATCTTCAAACGTAGCTGTCAGTGGGAACACATCCATAAGGAGAGGTACCCTGCGCTGAGGGCCCTCGGGGAAATGGCTCGTGGTCCAACGGCACGGTGTGTCTCATACCATCTCCAGGTGGTGGCTGTGGTCAAGTTTAACAACACCCAGAGATCACAGGGGGAAATCCTGGGTGGGGAAGGGCAGCCTGGCACGTGGCAGTCCACAGAGGGGCCATCCTGGCTCCTTCCCACCCCATAAACATTTCCCATTTTACCTTGTCACAGCTCTTCCAGTGCACTTCTCCATCAGCCGAACCCACACAGCTGGCAGCAGAACAGAAAGACCACGGGGTCTCAAAGCCTTCTGCTGTGGTAGCATAGCCAGCTGCCTAAGCAGCTCAGCAGAAAACCAGCAAGTCTTCAGAAAACAAAAAAACACATGGAAACCAAAGAACGCAATGCAGGTCACTCAATGAGACTCAGCCCAGAAAACAAGCCTTGTAAGACCTGAAGAGCTCCAAATATGCCATTTATGCAGAGACATAACTTGTTTGAGATCCTGGAAGTGAAAGAGGAGGTAGTGAGAGACCAGAGTTTGCCAACAAAGGCACAGGAAGATCAAATGGATGAAAATTTGAGTTAGATACTCAGCTTCAGATTAAGACGTCGTTTCCTACTGTGAGGATAACGAACCATGAAATGCTCCACTGCAGCTCTGTGGGCGAATCCTTCGGCCAAAGCTCAGTGCTGATGCCACCCCTCCTTCCAGCCTCGCAGCTGCTCTGCAGCCCCTTCCTTCCCCGGCCATGGCTGAGGATGAACTTCTCCTGGGCGTTTTCATTCTGCAGATCTGCATTAGGATGTTTGTATCTCACGCGTCAGGGCTCAGACCAGTCCTCTGTAAGGTCAGGGATATTTTGGTATCTCAAACACCAGAAATCACTCAGAGCTGCAATTGCAGCTGAATTCCTCCACTGACACCAACGTAGTGAGGGCTTCGTTCACTTATCCCAAGCCTTTTATCAGAATTATCTTCATCTGTTTGGCAGCCAAGTAATTAATCCTCTCCAGAGTCTTCTGATGTGTTATCCCTCCCTACCCTCAACAAAGATCAAGAAAATCAATCAAGTCAGAAAAGGAGTAGGTTCCTCTGAATTTTTCTCAACATCTTAAAGGCTTTATCAACGCAGAACCATCTGTTAAAGGAGACCTCTGTTGACTGAGGCGTTTGAATAGAGAGCTGTAGCAGAGAGAAGTCTCTCCTTGCCCTTGTTCAAGAGCCAAGGGTCCCTCTTTATCATAATCCCTAAGGAACCCCAGGACACCTCTTGCTGTTGGCAAAACGAATAGCTGCTGACCGATCCTCTAACGACAATTTAGAAGAAACAAAACTGAAAAAATAAATTCAATGTTACCTGGGCTTGCCGCTGCCAATGAATAAATGGCAAGTGAAGTCTGCACAAAGTGGATTTAACACCGGAATCCAGAACGGGGAACATTTCCTCTTACTTACAGAGAACGAAATTACCAAGCAAACAGAGTCCACAAAACATTATTTATTTTTTTTTTGCATTAAACTCAGGCAGAGCACTAGTAGGGCTGTATAAAAGTACTCCTAATGAAACATAGGTTTTCATACCAGCCAAAAATGGAGGATTTTATTACCTATTGTGAAAGCACACAATGGAAGAGCACGCTCCTCTCAGCAGTAAGTGTGCTGAGTTTTAACTCATCATAGGAACAGCTGCGATAGGAATTACTGTAGTGAAGCAGGAGCAGCTGTAAAGACAAGGACAACAACCTAGCTGTAAAGCACTCAGGGAAACAAAAGTATGAGGATGGCACTGCACATGCTGCCTCCTGTAAGCTTCTCTAAGGAGAACCAACGTTTTCTGGGACAGAAAAAATTCTAGATTAATTTGGTAAGAGAAAATTTCAATATAATGGCTATGAAATAAGACAGCAAGTTTTGTAAAGCGCTATTTATATCACAGAAATCTGGAGTTGGGTAACTAGTTCGGTTTATTTTTTGCTCTGCTCTTCCTGGTAAGAGTAAGTTCTGCAACCACATATGTTCACAAATATCCTTGTTGAACAGCTGAAGTCTCTAGAGGTTACCTTCAAGTAATGTTCTTCACTCTTCACATCCTGAAGACTTGTGAAAACACTCGATAACCTCCCTCCTGCATGGTTAATTGATGCTTTTTAACAGCTTGCTATCTCCCATTAGTCAGCACACAATGATTATTCTGTACTGCAAAACAATCTCAGCAGACCACCGCACATTAGGCAAACACACTACAAAAGGTAAGGAGCCTCAGCATTTTGTGCCTGCCCCTCTCTATCTTTTCAGTCTCAATCTAGCAGCTGGAACTTCGACTCCCAATTAGGCTCATGGTGCTGTCTGACAGCTGCTGCGCATCCTCTCCGAATAAATACAACAAGATAATCATCGTTTCCACTGCTACAGGAACCACCTCATCCCAGAGGGACCCTGCATGTTCTGAGAAAAGCCACACCAAACACAGAGGGAATCAGCTGATGGGAAATCCACATCTTCCAATTGGCACACACCCCGCTCTGGAGCGAGTACCGATCCGGTTAGCTCTTCACAACACTTTTGCATGCCTCTAAGTACAACGGAGCAGTTACTTACTTATCATCCTCCTGCTGGTGCCCTCCGACCCTGCCTCACCATGCCAACAACTCTGCTGGGGACAGGAGAGTGGCCACGCTGCCCTGGCTGCTCCTTGATTTCTGGAAGTCTTCCAGAAGGCTACTGCAGGCTTCAAAACATATTAAAAATTAAAAGCTAAAGGAAAAACTACAACAATTTTACAGGAGAAGGCAAAGCACAAGTGGCTTTGTCTTCTCGCAGGGACAGGGCCACAACCAAGGCTGTTTTTCAAAAAAAAAAAAAAAACAACAAAAAACACATACTAAGGCTGAGGTGCAATTGAGGAAAACAGCCAGGCCAAAGCAGAAAAGGGTGAGCCCAACCCACACATTGCCACATCCGCTGGGAAAAGTGAGAAACTAAGAAACAAGGGGCAGGCAGCTCGGTCCCCGCTGCAGCATATTGACTTGTGTGCTGATGCACAGGAGGGACCTCAATCCTGCACGGACACTGTTAGCTCCCCCACCACCACCTTATCTAAAAATTTCTCCTACCTAAGGTAGGTGGCTGGATGAGAAGGACAGCCAGTGGCATCTCAGCTCTTTTCAGCCCCGGGAATCTTCTAGCTTGGAATAAATTTCATAGCGATGGGTTGGTGAGCACTTCTTGGAAAGGGTAACGTGTCTGACACTTTGCACAAGCTGCTTCCCACTTTCTCCGCATGTTCTGAGGTTTTGAGGCCAGAAGAGTACTACCCAGACTCGCCTTCTCTGGATGGTGTATGCATTTGTCATGGGGACAGTCCCAGCCTCCAGCTGCCCGCTTTGTGGGAGATCTGCTCTCACCAACTGCTGACGATGAGCAATCCATTTAGCTCATCCCATCTCCCCTCCAATATCAGCCCTTCCAGCCCTTCCTAATTGCTGTGGTTTCCTCAGCTCCCTCGCATTTGCCTGCACCTCGCTGGTAATGAGCTGCCTGGGGTTTTGTGTCTCATTCTGCATGGCGCGGAAAGATCCCCACGAGGCTGCTCTGCCTCCGAGTTTTAACAGCTTGCTAACAAAAAGTGCAATAAAAATGATGCAAAAAAATTGTTCTTTTTCTGCTAAGCAGCAAGACGGATGGGAACAGACTTAGGGAGAATTTGGCCAAAATGTACAACATCCTAAAATGATCCTACAAGATCTAGAAAACCACATGTAACATTGTTGAAATCATTTCCAGGAACGACCTAACAATAGTGGCAATCTTCCAAACGCTGGATGTCAATAATTCAGCTCGGAAAAACTTCACGTGGCAACCCAGAAGCCTCAAACAGCAAACAAACACTGTGCCCCACTCAGGTACATGCATGAAGGAAGCCACCAGAGCAAGGGATGCAGCAACAAAAGGTCCAAACACCTTTTTCAAGGAAGAGAATAAGGGTGAGAGCATGGGAGCACTTCCATTTTCTGAACACGCTGCTTCAAGGAAGCAGCAGCAAACCAAATTGTGGAGCTCCTTTTGAAGTGGCTGATAAGGACTGGAATCATGTCACTATTTTTAAAACACAATCTCTTCAAATCACTCCAAGAGCACTGCAGAAATGGCTATAACAATGCTATTGTTCCCAAAACAAGCTGCACGAGCCTCCAAACAGCACATTTGCTGCCTCCAGTCCTATCTGACTACTCACCTCTCCCACATTTCTCTTATGAATGGAGAAGACCCTATATGCATATGACACAAAACACAAATTATTCTTCCCACTCAACACAAATAACACGAGATGCGATGCCAGTCCTTGCTAGAAAGCACAGTGCAACCTGCTCCTTTGTGCTCGGAGCCACAAGGAACGAACAAAAAAACTCAGATCTTGTCTTTTGGGGTTGGGCAGGGAAAGGAAATTAGGAAATATGAATGGATGAGATATCCACACCATTAAGTCACACTGCCTCTGCTATCGGGGGCGTAATCGCCCAACCCCTTTCATCAACTCATCCAGTTCCTCCGAAAACACCAAACAGCAGCCAACTCGCAGGATATTTATTCCCAAAGGAAGCACGCTTCAGAGCTTTACTTTAAAGCTATCATATCCACAACAGCCCCCTGTATTTGAGGAGCTGAAAAGGGTGACGTGGAATATTACATGCTGGGAATTACTTGGTTATTTAGGGGAAAATAGAAAATATTTTGCAGGAATAGGAAAGGGCTGCCAGGCCAGCTGGTGCACTCACCTGGCTGGCTCTGAGCTGCTCCCCAGGGCATGGCAACATCCCAAGCATGGCACTGGGAGGCATTCCCCCAGCTACAGGAGCTGCCCTCCGAGCTCTCCATCTCCACGTGTACCGAGCAGACTCAGCCAGCAGGCAAGCATCACTTACAGATACAGATCTATGAGTAAAAAATGAAAGCGGGATAACGATGGAGATACGGGCATCGCTCAGAGACTGCCGTCGGGGATGCTGTGCAGAAATCCTGACAGCCGAGTGCTGGAAAACAGGCAGAGCAAAACAAGGCTGGTTTCGAAGTTTGCAGACTTATCCCTATCAGCCCAGCGGCTGAACCTTGCGAACACTTGTCTTCATAACGACTAAAATAACACAGCTTATAAACGATCATTATTTATATATACCCTTTGCTCTGTCTCAGGGTTTATCCCACCACCACCTCCTCCAAGAAAAGCCTTGCAGAACTGCTGACAGTCTATCTGGGATACAGGGAGCACGATAGAGAAGGATTTGCAGATTACTTTTAAGAAAGCCCTCTCTGCCTGCATGGAAAAAACAGCACCAAGTGCAAAAGGAAAGAGAACAAAAGGAAGTAATAAGCAAAAGGATCAAAAACATAGCAGGGGAAAGAGCAGAGTCCACTCTAAGCATAGCAGAAGGACCTGTAAGTATTAAATAAAAGAAGAATACAATAAAACCTGTTGCAGGGATCCCAGAATTCCCACCCACCACCTTTCTGTGTGCCTGTACAAGAATGCACTGACTATGGAAATACACTTTCTGCACCTTACTGCACACACAGGAACAGAGAAGTGCTGAAAACACCCACCACTGTCCGTCTGGGGAAGCAGATGCTCAAGCAGAGTTCACCCCAAACTTCGTCAGAGATGAGCAGGAACTGAACAAACCACGAGCACTGCTCTCCACGTCTGTGTGGCTGTTTTCTGTACAGAACAGACAGTCATAACCCAAACACTGTGCATCTCTAAAGGCATAAAAGGGAATCCTTTTTCACACATAAGTGGGGTCAGGGCTTCACATTTCTTTAACAATGAACAAATAAAAAAAATTGACTAGCCTAACTGTTTTGTTAAGTCATACTTCAGTGTATGATAAATGCTTTCCTTCCATAGCAGGGGGAGACAGGACACGCCACGACACAGCCCTGTGAAATTCAAACACTTGCTGAGCAGCATCTTCCAAAAAAAAAATCAGACCCCCAGTGTTCAGAAAAGTATCTAAAGGCACTTGCTGCTTATACAGAAAGCCACGAATAAAGTAACAGCAAGTCTCTGCAATCAGCTCTTCTGGAAGCACTACAACACTGAGGTATTTTTTAGAGTAAAACACCTGCTTCCTTATTCTAATTTCCAATTCATGTCCTCTAATAACTTGCCCAAATGTCATTTCAAGCCACTATGAAAGCTATAGAGTTAGCACTGCAGCTCTGTAAACTTGTCTCATTGAATGAAGCTTCTTTGCTAGAAGCTTTCAAGGTTTTTAATTTTCTGCAGCAGTTTCTGCAACCTGAGAGAGTAACCAGTTAAAAACCCTGGAAACCATCATTTCCTATTTTAACAGCTGAACATTTCCTACAATGTCCTGCCTAAATGAGGTTTCTTTCTTCTTGTGTGATCCTTGATTGTACACAGAGAGATTTGATGTTCGTCTGAAATAGCCCATTTAATAGCAACACACACATGCATTTAGAGATTTAAAGCCAAAATGAACTGCTTAAGTAGTCTAACCTTCTGCACAGCACAGGCTGCAGTATTTCACCTAGTAATTTCTACATTTTGGTAAGCTACAGGGTCTCTTCTAGAAACAAACTTTTTTTTTTTTTTAAACACAAGCTCCAGTTGATCAAAACCCTACCCTATCGCAGTGTTATTTCAGCAGTAAGATGTATTTATGGTTTAAAATGTCCGTCTTTTTGCTAAGTTCTGCCTCAGCCACTGCGTCTTGTTATGCCATTTTCCACCTAAAAAAAGACTTCTACTTTCCAAGCGCCACTTCTGTCTAGGAACTTACACAACATGGTCCAGCAATACCTTCGCCTTGGTTCAGTTACACTTCTCTAACCTCTCACCTAGAAGCACCAACTATCGTTTTCTAATTGTGATGGTGGTGTAAGTGGGACCATCACGTTTCGTTAAGCCCTGAATTGTGATCCGTACCTTATTCATCAGTAGCAGATAGTAAAAGTTACCAATAATCTATATGATAGATAATAATCTATCAATAATCTTTTCCGTGACCCCACTACCTTCTGTTTCACGAGCCACAAAACATAGTCTGCATATATCCAATACCTGAAACAGTAAGCAGATCAAACTGGTTCAAGGTACATACGTGGGTATTTCTTACTGAAAACTCAAAGCTCTGGCTTATCAAATAGCTAATAGCTGCAGCAAAATTTCACTTTAGTATAATTACTGACTTTTAACAGTCAAATTCAGCAAGAGGAAAAACCTTAGGCCTTTGGAGTTGATGAAGAATAAACTGATATGAAAGTAATATTAATGGGTGTGTTATTTCTACTATAAACTCTGAAGACATTTCTGAAGGGTTGTAAAGCTGAGCTACAGCAACTGACAGAATATGTAATTATACAAGCAGCTGCATTCCAAATTTTGCCCGGATTTGCAATTTCCTGCAATTAGAGAGGAATGTATACATCTCCATCTTATGCATTTTAAGCAAGACACTCACTATTCAAATGTTAGCTGCCAGGCACACCTATTGTCATTTCAAACCAAAACGACAGGGAAGCCACGGAGAGGCAATACACCTACTTTATCTAGCAAGAGAAGGCCAGCTTTTAATCGGGGGAGGAGTTCTCCGAGGAGAAACTAAAAATATAATGCTAATATCAGAAACACACAGAGCTGCAACCAACGAGAACAGCTACAGCAGCCTGGCCAAGCACCGCTGCTGCGTGGGATCCACGCTGTTCTCCAGTGGAAAGCTTGAGGACGGCGAGGAAGCACAGTAAAAAATATTTAAGAGCTCATTAGAGCACCAGAGAGAGATCATTTGGTGCAGAGGAGTAACCTGACCTCGCAGGGATGCACACCTCACTTCTGTCATCGTTTTTGTCTTTCTCCCCCAAAACAGACTATCAAGTCGGTCTGCATTTGGCATCATGTATTAAAATACCACATTGATAGGAGTCAGGAAAATCAGTCAAGCTTAAGATGAAGGAAAAGGATAAAGGATTAAGAAAACAGGAAAGGAACGGCAGTAAGATTTTCCATTGTCTTTACCAGAAAATGCAAAGTAAACCTGCAAATACCAGTGCGAAACACAAAAGTGCAGGACTGATAAGAACACTGCCTGTTTGCTGAGCCCATGAATATCTATCGCACAGGAAGAGGGAAAGGGAAATTAATCCTCTTAGGCCCAAAAGCAACCAAACTCTGTGGCTGCTGTGAACTGTGCCCAAGGACTGCGGGGGCTGCAGTGGGGTGGGATTGTTAAAGGACACACCAGAGGCGAGCAGAAAGGGAGCTACTGCTGAAAACCTCCAGATACACACCTCTCACCACAGCACCACAAAGAAGTTTCCTGCCTTGCAGATATTTTCTGAAATCTCTGTTCCTTGGTTTTAGCATGAGCTGTTTGCATTCCCAGCGTTTAGCTTTTGAGGAGTATTGAACTCAAAAAAGAAAAAAAACAGATGGGGATCAAAAACGTAATGTGATTATTTGGAGCGACGCTGTTGGCAGAACCAGCCAGGAACAAATCCCAAAACAGTAGCTGGACTTCAGAGAAATCAGCAATCTCTGCATCACCTCTGCGCTGCTAAAAAGATCCCAGCATGAAAAGAGGAGACAAAGCATGGACACAAACACGTAACAAGACTGCCAAAATCACCGTACTCTAGAGCCAGAGAGCATCTAAACCTCTTCAGCTACTTCTCGAGATGGTGTGTAAGCCCACCAGAAGGCAGGCATCCCACCATCCACTACAGACCCACTGCTCTTGGGAAGGTGGCAGGGCTCCAGGCAGGAGCATCAAACTTGCACGTTCTTTACCAGTGATTACAGGGAGATGCAGTTCAGGCTTGTGAAAATCTCATACGGCACATCCTAAAATGCAAGGGGGACGAGAGATAAATGCAAAGGGAACAAGAGATAGACACCTATTTCATTCTACTAACTACAATAATAAAAAAAAAATACAGTCTAACAGACCAGCCTTTTATAATGAATGAGTCTTTTATAATGCATTTCTTTTTAATTAGTTTCATCTTTACATGTTAAATCTTTGCATTCATCTAAAGAACCACCCAAATTAATGCTGTAAAATACACATCCTGAAAATACTCGAAAAGCACAGAACATCAGCTTCGGTCTGCTAGATTAGATTTAGGCACTCGCAAGAAGACTGCGGTGCTACTTTGAAAAAGACACTGACAACGACAAATTACTAAAGAAGGAGGCAGACAAGTATTGCTTCACGTAATAAATTGCTCACTTATTTTTCAATTTGTTCTTCCAAATTTTTATCTTGGGCAGCAGAGACAAACAGTGACGCCGTGAGATACCATCTCAGATCTAAGCGACACGGAGGGCCCCACTTCGCTGTAAGCACAGCTCTATCACTCTGAGCAACGTGAAAGTGGGCACTTCAGAAACCAAAGTGCTGCTTGTGGCTGGCACTTCTCTATATTATCCTGCTCTGGGACGCGAAGCTGAAAAGTCAAGCAATGCAGCACCTGTATACACAGCCCAAAAGAGGAATGTTTATACAAACCACTCCTCAAATAGACCGATGAGAGTAAGGTATTATCACCTGGTAATTCAGATTTTTGGAAAATGGTCTTTCTTATGGAAAAAAACTACATGGAAAATCAAAAAATAAGCAGTTTCTTCAAAGCAGTAAAATTCCAGTTAGTTCAAACCAGTTCAATTTCAGTTTCCTTGCCACCTCTGAGCGCTTTGAGTGACCGCTGCAGAACATCCAACAGCACCCAGCCCTGTGGCTCTCTCCCTGCTTTTTGGGGAACCAGGAGCTGTGCATCTGCCAAAGGTCACTGCAGCAACCCAGCCCAAACACAGCCATGGCATGAGACAAATGAACAGTAACCCTCAGGTGGAGATTTGTCAAAAATAAAACATTTTCAGAGTTTCAATAAAAAAGCAGATGTTTTTGAAAACCACTACTCAAAAAATTTAACCAGCCAAAGCAGTTTCTCTGACAGCTTTGGTGGTGAATTAGCAGCTGTAGTGGATGCGAGGCTGCTTGAACAGCCATCGTGGCTCTGGCAGAAGTTAAAGGCTGAGCCCCGCAGCGAGCCTGCAAAGGGAAAAATCCCACAGCTCTCATTTTGGAGAGAGACGATAAGATGAAGAGTTAAAAGTTGTGAGTTGTGAGCTCAGCAGTGTACTGTTGCCTTATTTAGATGCATTTCTGTCCGGGAAGAAGAGATCTGACAATATTAAATTACGGATTTACTTTTATGTCAGTTCTTCTACAAGCACAAGGGACAAAGAATCTGAAATGAGTTGGATATTTTTTTCTCTTATGATCAAGCACCCTCGACTTCAGGGCAGACAGCTGAGAGGAAAAGGCCAAGGTTTTAAGCAAACGGAAAACTTTGGAGTTAAAGCTTTGAATGCACGAATACAAGCAGTCTCTTTCCCAAAAGCACCAAGCTCTTATCAGCTCACCCCAAAACCAAGCAGTACTGTGGAATACGCAAAATGCTCGCAGCTCCTGCTGGCAGAGGAAGAACTCATCCCAACAGGCAGCCCTGTGCTGTAAAAAGCAAGCCAGATACCCTCCAGAAGTTACTGCCCCAAAAAATACACTTGCAAAGGTTCAGTAAAGCTCCCTAATAGTGTTTCAGGTAGAACTGCTCTAAAAGACAGCAGCCAGCTGTGGTGTCTAACACAGTCTCTGCCTGCCAGGAACATCCCGATGATGCTGGCCTTGTGGAAGAAGATGTACGTCCCAGGGGCTCACCACCTGCAGGACAGCCTTGGCTCCAGAAATCCAGCAGCTCTGTGGTCACAGGTGCCTCAAATTCCCACCCACCAGCCTCCAAGCTTTTTTGGCCATGTTTTATGTATGCCTTTAACTGTGAAAACATAAGTATACACTTATTTCCCTAAAAATGCACTAAAACATTTACAGTGGCTACAAAACGTGTTTTCTCATTGGATTTTTTTTTTTTTTTTTTTACAGTTTATTGTTAAATAAGGCTCATCTAAAATTTATTGGAGTATAATTCTTCAGCTGCATTTACTACATGTTTCATTGCCTTGGTCAGTATCCAATATCTTGGTAAATAATGCAAGTAAAATATTAACACTGGTTATCGATTATGCCCTAACCGATCCTGTCACCTGAGCAAACATTCTGCATTTTGGCAACGAAAGGAAAAACTGCATCTTTCGGGAAGCAAGAAAAAATAATATTCCACCCACACTTAGTTCAAACCCCGGAGTTCTGCGCACAAAACAGGAGACAGCACTCTAGTTTTTAATGTTTCTCTCTTCCCTATGGAGCTGGAGTCTTTCAGAATACATAAGCCCCATGAAAAATGTCAGGCTGGATAATTTATTTTCAGTTAGAGAGTTTTTGTGTGTGTTTGAAATCAGTTTGCTGATTTAGCAACTGGTAGATAGAGTCTCTCTCACAGTTCAGCACTCATTCAGCAATCTGCAGAGCAAGTTACATCTGCAAACAAAGAGTATTTATCTTTTTCATCTGTTTGTATGCTGCAAGCTGAGCATTGACTATTCAAGTCCGACCAACCTGCTGAAGTCCTCAGAAGAGAGCAAGATTCTTTCAAAAACCTCCCAGCTCTGCTCATCTGCAGTAACTTTCCACGTGCTTTTACACGCTAGACTTAAGCCGGGCTAACGAGGGGCTGCAGGTCTAATGCAAACATTAGATCTGGCTGTTAAGAGGAGGAATGATGCACAGAGATGGCTTCATTCCTCCCTCCAACGCAGGGATGAGCACACTGCCCTCCAGGAGCAATCGCCTGAGTCTTCACTACAGCCTCCACGGGCACTTACCAAAAGCAAGCAGTCTCTCCCAGTGTGAATACTGATAAAAAGCTGACAAATAAACCAGCACAGCAACAAAAAAACGAAGGCAGACATGAACATCTTACTTCCTACTGCTTACAGCAGGTCCACACTTTCTAATAACCTAAATCTGCTAATACCGCAGCAGTTCCATCAGCAGCAAATGTAATCCTACATTTAACTGGATACAAACTACACATAAAAGCCATTAGCCTTGTCCCTCCTTGCCATCCTCCCGTCCACATCCTCCACTGCTCCCTCTGATGATCTCCCTGGGTTGCCTCCCCCTACCCGGGCATCTGGGCCCAGCCAACCATGCACTTCCAAAAGCTGCTCTTGTGGCCCTGCTAGTTCTTCAATTTCTTTTTGCATGAAAAGCTCCACTGACAGCTGCTCGGTGCTCCAGATGGAGGTTTTCAAATACAAAGTAGAACACAGAAATAGTGGGACCAGGGCAGGGAGCATGCGGACTGCAGAAACACGCTGATGCTCCGAACCGTTCCCCACCACTCCTTCCCCTCCCACACCCCAGGCCCCCTGGATAACTACTAACTGCTCGCTGCACTAATATCTTCATATTAACACGGAGCCTGGAGAACTAGAACAAACAGTAGAAAATGAAACGCGAACAATTTGCTTTATAAAAAAGTTTGTGTAGGCAGCTCAAATCCCACTGCTGCCCCTGGGCACAGTCACACAGGGCAGAAAGTGGTATTGCATATTTCCCTCGCCCCCAGCACACATGCTTTGATTTTCACACAGGTTAGCAGTCTGACCAGGCAGCAGCTGCTCGGGGACCCACAGCTCCTCCCGTGACATCTCTGCTCTCCGTGGGCCAAGCACACCAGCACGGGCACCGCTGTTTCTGGAGAGGACTCAGATGCAGAGGGAGCACGTTCCAGCTGAGGTTAATGGCTCAAACTCTTTCCCAGCCATGCTTCACAGATGCACACATGAGCAAGTGCCATCCCATCGTATCACCAGCTGAAAGGAGTCTGGCTTGTTTTTAAACCCGAGAGAACACAGATCCCAAGTTATCATGTCCCAAGCTTCAACAGAAGCTCAGCAGCAGGTGAGCATTTATGTGATTAAAACTGAAGAGATCATCATTTGGAGTCAAATAATCTGCATCCCAGCTGATGGATGCTGGATGTTTAACACAGCCTGAAATCAAGCTCTCCCTCAAAGAGAATAGATATTAATATTTAGAAAGGGAAAAAAAAAAAAAAAAAAAAAGATCTGTTTTGAAATTAGGAGATTTCATCTTTCGAAATGAGGAATTTCATATTTCATTTAAGTTTGTTTCAAAGCAGAGAAACCTTTTTAAAGCTTAACCATTTCACTCAACTTTTTGATCTTCTACCAATCACTGTCACATCACTGAAAAAAAACTGATTGCTTACCTAGGGCTGAATGGAAAGGAACAGAGATAAGAACAAGAAAGCCCCATATTCAGATCACACCTCTGCTGGTACAGGTATGTCATATGCCTCTTCTCCTCCAAGATACCAAACACATTACTGCCTGCAGATGGATATCAGTTAAAATGTCATATTAATCAGAGTTTCACAAATCACCCAAATCCCACAGCAACATTCAGTTATCTTCAATGTCACTGAAAGGGGAAATGGTTTCAGGGTCATTCCAAGCACATAACCAAAAAAAAAAAAAAAAGCTGCGGGCAGGGAGAAAAACAAAACCTTCCTAGGGAAAATAGCCTATTTAATTTTTAAAAGATTAAAGATTGATAGCTTCCACTACTAGAATCACAGTGTACAAAATATCAATCTTGCAAGAAATAGATACATTGCCCTGATACCATATCCTGAATAACAAACAGTTATGCTTAGTGCTGCAAGCCACGCATCGTGGCATAACGTTGACGTTATCACACCTGAAATACCTCTACCTAGTCCTAAATCAATCGATCAATCACAGGTTCAGGTTTCAAGCCTAATCCAGTCTTAGAGCAGGTCCAACTCCTCTCCATCCATCCCTAATCCCTAACAGGTGTTTGTGTAGCCTGGTTTGTATAGGGCTTAAGGATGGACACCACACCAGGAGGTGGTACTCGCCAGGTAACATCCTCTAATGTTTCTCTGCCTTGGGCACTGGGAATTTTTTCCCCAGCATGTAATGAGAACGCATTGTAATTTAAGCATGTTCTTGTCCCATTCGCAGAGGGCATGGGAAAAGAAAAAAACAACTTTTTTCTCCATAGAAACTTCATATTTTGATACTGATTCATATCTCACCTTGGTCTTCCCATCTTTAACATCAAGACCCTCAAAAACCTGTGTGTTCCACACTTAAGACAATCGTCACTTTTCTCGTTTGGACTCTCCCCACTTGGTCTTCCCTGAAAAACTGGATATAAAGTAAGAACAACTGTACCTTGTTTCACCAAAGCTCTTTCTAACCCAGCACCCTGTCTCTAACAGTGTTGAACAGCAACTAGCTAGGGGAGAAGTTTAGGACTAGACAAATACATGTATATAACAATACTGGAAGACACAACTTCCTAAAATCTAATGGTCTGTAGCTGACATACTTCCCTGCCTAGAGAACATTTTTCGTATTTATCACTAACGATGAATTTTTTCCTTCATAAATTTATCCAGTCGTTCCCTTTTGGTTCACTCATGAGAACAGAGGGGCAGCAGAAGAACAGCACAATTGTTTCCACCTGCTCTGATGCCATACACCCCTGTTCTCTGCCTCCCCTTCCAGTGCAAGGAGCCCTAACCTAGCCAAATGTTCCTTGCACAGAAACCCTTTCACACGTGGTCATCACCCCTCCCCATCCCTGGGCCTTTTCGGTTCAACCACACCTCTCTTTCAGCTCAGACAGCAGCCAGAACTGCACGCAGCGTTGCGGGAACAGATTGAATATTTTAAGTTCCTCTTTCTGCTGCTTTCTTTACGATTCTTAGGATTCAATTTGCTATTTTCACCACTGACATTTCCGCAGAACTATCGTTATAACCCCAAGAGCTCATTCACATGCCACGACAGCCAGATCACATAAACACACATATAAAAATTACGATTCCCCCTTTAGATGCATTTTTGTCACATTTATCTCCCATCCGATTTTTATCTGACATTTTACCGCTTCATTACTCGGTACCACGAGGGCCCTTGGCGATCCTTCCCTGTCGTCCTTCATGTGTGCTCCCAGTGATTTAGCCTCATCTCCCAGCTCGAGCATCTCGCTCGTCACCTCCTTTCCCAGACCACACACACGGAGCAGCACGGGCTCACAAGGTCCCGCTGGAAACTGCCTCTGCAGGCTGATCAGACGCCTCCTCTCTGCTGGCTGCTCAAGGGTAAGAGGAAAGGCATTCACAGGAGCAGTTTATTCTTGCTGAGAATCTGAGTTTATCAAATGTCATTTGAAAATGCAGTAAACGACATCAATCCAGCCTCCTTTGCCCACGTGCTCACTGGTCCCTCCAAGAGCTCCAACAGCTTTCAGATTCACGATTCCTCTCCTCAGAAACCGTGCTGGCTGTTCCCCAGAACATCACATTTAATCACATGCCCTCAATTCTGCTCTTCAGAGCAGTTTCCACTCAATTGCCTGGCACAGACACCCGGTGTACCAGTAACAATGGATGGAATTACCCTGTAGATTATCACGGTTTTCGTGAAGTCAAACGCAGTGGGCACAACAGCTATAATAAACTGTACTGTCCCTCATATGGGCACGATTGTGAGAAACAAGGTAATTTCCAGATGCCTCGATGTTGCAAGATAGAAAGAGAGAGATAATGACTGCTTTAACAACTGCAATAGCTTCTGTTAGACTGAAAAAAGAACACCAAAGGTAAGATTTGATAAGCTTATTTCTCCAGGGAGGAGACTGAAGGGGGCAAAATTGATAGAGGAGCCTGCATTCAGCGAGCATCCTGACTGCAGGGGGAGAAAAGACAGAAAGCAACACATAAGCAGCTTCATCGATAGGAGGAAGGGCTGATATGAGGAGGATTGATAGAGGGCTGTCTGACCTCCAGGCTTTCCAAAATGCTGCCACGTAGCATTACGAAATGATTCTGTTCCAGGGGATGTAGAAGCAGAAGCACCTGTGATAAACCATCCCCTTAACAACCTAGCAAGATACACCCCGTTTGGTTCCCACAGTTCTATACTCGAATGACACTCACTGAATCTCAGGAATGCTGGAACGTGACTGGCCAAATCCAATCAAAGCATCACAGTACAATGGAGAATTCATCAGCTAACCTTTTTGGACTTCAGTTCCCAATCTGAACATAAAAAGTTTGTGTGATTTTTACATAATATTTAACAGGACGTGTATTGTTATATATAACAGGAGTCAGAGCATATCTTGCTTTGGAAATCAGATATTGGAAACTTTACCTTTAGAATTCAAAGTCTGAGACATCCTGCAACATTCATCTCCACTTTGCCACACAAACAACTAAATGGGACCACACCAGGAACCTGCCTGGGTCCAGTACCCCATCACTGACAGTGACTGACAGTAACTGCCTAGAGATGACTACAAGACCAAAGCAAGTATATGTAGGTACTTCAGAATATTCTCCAGCCTGCAATGATCTGTATTCTGCAGCTCCCTAAGCTTGTAATTCACATTTGTATATTTGATAGGTTTTGATGGATTTCTTCTTTCAAGAACGTGTCCAACAGATTTTGAACCCATGTACGCTGCTTGCATCCCCAGTGCCCTGTGGGAAGAATTCCTCACACCAAGTGAAGCAGCAGTTTCTTTTACTCATCTCTATCCAACTGATCCCATTTACTTCCCTCTTATAGGGGAAGAGAGATCAGCTCTTCTCCATGCACTTTTCCCTCGCAAGACCCTGACCCTTCCTGAGCAAACACCTCCTGATCTGACACAACCTGCTACTTTTCATTGCCAGCTGATCTGTAACCCCATCTACCTATGCTTCAATCAAAAATTAAAAAAAAAAAAAAAAAACGCTTGAGTTAATACAGATAAAAAACAATGACAGTTTTGTTACTGTTCTACATGACCCAACTGTTCCTTTTGCTTCTTTTTCATCCACTGGTTTCATGGATTCCCTAGCATCCTTCTTTCCTGTTTATGCCTAAAAAATATTATTAGCTTCTATGCTTGCATCTCCATCAGATCTTCTCATCATGCCAGCTTGTTAATATTCAGATTCACCTTCTATATCTACATTAACTGGTGCTTCCCAGTGCCCCCTACCCCAGCCCTCTGCCAGCAAATACCACGTACACTTCCTTCGTATCACCTGCTTTCCTCCGCAGCAAGCCTCCCACAGCCAGTCTGTTCTTGCACCAAATCTTGTACTCAGTTCCTTCTCTCACTTCACAGGTTTCAAACCCTTCTTATTCCTTCCCCCATCAGACATTTCAAAGACTACTAGCGCAGTGAAAGATGACAAGCTCTGGCCTCTCCCATCCTCCTTTCCCTCTGAACACCTACCTCTTAATTTTCTCACTCTAACCATTACTGACGCTTTCAACTTCTGCCTCTGTCCCCTCCAGGGGCTGCCACAACTTCCTCCTCTTCTCTTCTCCCTCTGTCCTCTGTAACCTCTATCCTTTGATGCCATCCCTTCCAAATGCAAGAACGCTTACTTTGTTTCAGCACGCTGCCTCTCTGGGACGGATGCCTACTTTGTGTTTGAAAGAGCACCTGGCATGCTGTGGGCATAAACAGACAACTTACTGTAGATCTGCAGCAAGGCTGACACAGAGCAGCAACAGGGAGGCTGCCCTGGGATGGGATGCAGCAAGAGAGCTGATAAAAACAGGATCTGAAAAGTCATTAACGATCACAAATACCACCTGAAACCTTACCTTCTCCTCCCATGCCGACCTTCGGTGAGTTACAAGCTCGTGTAGCTGGTCGCGGAGAGCCATCAGATCTCTGGATAATTTGTTGATTTGCCCAGTCAGGCTGTCAGCCCAGGGGCAGCACGAGGTCACCTTTGGCAGGCTGCTTTTCTCTATGTGAGCATCCTGTGGCTTGCACATATTTCCCTCTTCAGCCATATTATCTAACACAGTTTCCTAAAGGAAAAACAATAAAAGTTACTTTTCAGCAGGAGCTAAAATGCTTCCCCCCCCCCTTCCCAGTAATCCACAGCTAGGAATTTACTGCTGCCATCTCAGGATATGGTTGCTCCACAATTTCACAGCTATTTTAAGAGAACCTCCTTAGTTCAATCTAATGTACTTGTAAGTTAACAGAAAACTTATGTTGCTAACCCGGCTTATTTTAGAAAGCACTGCATGCTGTGAGCTACTCTCCACTGCTATTACTAAGGCATGAAGTAACACTTCGGGAACAGAGATCATCAATACTGCAGTAGTTCCAGATACACCCTTTCCTCTCAAACTCTGACGTTGGATGCATTTCTGTAAGAAAGCAATGACCAGGACAGAGGGAAGTGCTCACACTGCTCAGGACAGTGCCACTGGCTACGTGGCACAGTAAGCTGCAGCACCCACAGGCCCACCAGTGTCCGTGTACAGCTCCAAGCCAAGGAACCCCAAGAGATCTCTGCTCCAGGCTGTCTTCAGAAATGGCAACCCTTATTTGAAATACTCAGAAAAAAATTATTAAGTTCAGAGTCCTTGAAATACATGCACCTGCACAATGTAGCACACAAATTAGAATGCAGTCCTCAAGCCATGACGGGATAACTAAAGGACCAAGCCTCATCACTCAGAATTAAACACTTATTTCCATTTTGTTACCAAGACAACATCAAGTAGGAGAGGTCATAATCTCTTTTAAGGACATTATTAGCATTCAAAATTATCTTTCAAAAGTGGAGAAGTGACCTAAAAACAGTAAGAGGAAATTCAGCAGTTGAGCAGCATGGTCAACATGCGAGCAAGGGAAAAACAAATGCATAATTACTGACTCAGCAGCAACACTGCTGAAAGAGATGTCAAAAATCAGACAGAAGTCACTAACGTAATTCTGATAAAGCCAAGTACCATTTCAGAGAGTATAATCATGAACCTTTGTGATAGACGAGCTGACCGCAATACTGATGTACAGGTGACATGCCTGGAGTTAAGCACAGACAAATGGGACAGAAAAACCCATGTGGGAGCAGCAACCACCACCCAAATTTGAAGGAATGGCCCACAGAGACGTTATGAAAACCAATGTTTAGCCTAGAAACTAACAGTCTTCTCTCTATATAACGTTGTTGTAAAGAGGATGGGACTTTTCTCTGCAGGCAGATTCAAAACTTTGGCTTAATCCATAGCCAGGGGGTTTGGGGCTGATATGAGAAAACTCTGCAATACAGCTAAGAATGGCAAAAGACACCCTGCAAAACCTCCTTTCTAAGAGAACATCAGCACTGCAAATTGTCCCCAGCTGGACTGGAGGAGCAGCCTGTGATAACATGTCTGGACACTGACAGCCTTAACAAAGTGCACAGCAATAACACTAAACTTTTTTTCCTCCTCTCTTTAATTTGAAATTCATTTAATGACAGAATTTTAAAGTAAAACTACTGCAGTCGCTCCAGTTGCTGTAGTGAAGCCATACTCTGCCCTAAGACAACTGTTTTGTCTTGTTTTAAATGTTACATTTAAGAGCCACCATACTCGCCCTTTTAAGTCAGGGTGCTGTGCCACAGCCCATCAGTGGAAGCAGCAGCTGAAGGCTCCCCACACAAAGTCACGGGGTGGTAATGAAGTCCCTTGCTGCCTTCATGGAGTCTGTTTCATCTCCTTCTGCCTGACTCTGCATCCAGCGGAGGACACGCGACTGCACAGAAGAGAACGGATAGCAGAACAGCAAAGAATATGAAGAAAGAAAACACAGAAAACAGGGGAAAGCTGGAGGGAAGGTCATCAGGACAGCAATGGAGAGCAGAGCCATACCCCAATTCAGGGACGAGCTAAGCATGATGCAGAGCCACACATCCCCAAGTGCATTCAAAGCCGTCTTTTTTACACACATTTACACCAGAAAACAGCAAACTGAAATATAATTGAAGCTTTCAGAAAATTTCATTAATGGGGACTGATCATGAATTCTTGGTGGCTGAAATTATTTATGATCTCCCGAGGCTGACTGCAGTGCATTAACTTAAAAGCAAATTGGTCCACTTCCTAAAATGAGGAGGTAAGGAAGGGGCTGTGCTTTCAAGCAGCAGGAACCTTCATGATCTCATACTTCATGCTGAGCATAGCAGCAGGTACACTTGAGGTTAAAAACGAAAACCCAGTCCTCCCTTTTCTATTTTACCTCTAATTTTCTTGAGTTCTCCATTTCTGCTCCGCATCTGAAGTTAAAACCCTTACGTTCCCCAAAAAAGAATTAAAATCTTTCTTTTCTGGTATCTAAAAAACTGGTTCTATGTGTTTTGGTAACAACTAAAAGCAACTAATTTCAGACTTTAAAGTTAGTGAGAAAATATCATTAACAGCAGGCTTCAGATAACTGGCTAGCATCTATATTTAGCAGTAATGTCTGGTTTATCAAATCCGAAAAGTTGTGATGTTTCTTTTTTTAAATAATAATGTTTATTTCATCTGACAACCCAGAACTAAGACAGTATGGAAGAAAAATTCTCTTGACAGCTTGCTGCACTTGTTTAAAAAAAGAGAACCAAGCATGAAAAGATGTGGAGATACTAAATAGTTGTTTTCCTACAGAACCGTGCAACTTTAGCTGCTGAATCAGGCAAAGATAAGTCTGAGAGACATACCAATTTCAGAGCAATAGCTGGTAGATCCCTATTAAGGCTTGGGAGCCAAGCCAGGCATTAAGCCAGGCACTTTCCATTTGCAAATACTGAAGGATGCATTAATAGTTTGTGGGCAGATCTTTCCGAACTGATTTGAAATTACCAATTCCCTACCACTTGCCAGAGTTCATCCACACCCAGGCAGAGAGAGGCTGGGTTTCCCCAAATTGTAAAGGCACAGAAAAGTCAAGGCACAGGGTAAAGGGAATGGAAACACTCTTCCTAAAAATAACTGCAAATAAGCTTGTAATTTCATGTCCAGTGAATGCTTTATATAAAGATAAAGAGTAAGGAATGTGACCAATGCATCTAAATTCAGACATCCTCATACAGGGAATGCTGCAGAGCAGACAATGCCCATCAGTAGGAAAAGGTTCAGTCATCAGAGTAAGGAAGCTGTATCAGGAACCTGCTACACACCTTCCCCACAGCCACCAGGAAGACCTGGCAATAATTCTGCAAGAATCATCTCCTCCATCAGACCAGCAATATAATGTACGGATAAAATGGAAAGAGAAAATTATTGTATCCTCAAAGAGCGTCTCATTCCCATACATCATATGGGGAACACAACCATCACCAACAAAAAACACAACTTAGCCATCCAGCCTGTTGAATGCTTTGTTCAACCTAAACTTCAACTCTTACTTAATAGATGTGCTGGTCAGGTTTTCTGCAAGTATTTATTTAGGACTTAACTCAAGCAGCTGAGTTACCAACAACTGCAGTACTTCCCACACCGTTCAACATGTCAGAGGCAAAGATTTTGGTGAGTACACTGAAATGCCATAGTGCTTGCACCTACTGTTTGACTGCATGTTTTTGGGGACAGGTTTATTCTAGTGCTGATGCTTTCCAAACAGCTATAAGATGGTAGATGAGTAAGTCAAAAACCATCACGTAACTAATGGCAGTTCGATTGGCTCTACACTGGAAGAATTCTTCAAGACAGGTCAGATAACGTTACACTCCTCTGCCTGGCTTTTAGTGTAGAACAACGCATGTGGGCAATTAATAGTCAGCTCACTGATTCTCAGGATTTTGTAAACTCATACCACTAATGCAGTGCTCTAAAGAATTATTTTCAGCAACTGTAAATGGGCAAAAGTTGTAGAGAGAAGTGAGATGGATGCTACCATTTACACTCACTTGAGAAATCGTAAGATGCACAGAGAAAGGCTTATTGATTTTCTTATGATCATTCAACACAGTTCAAGGGGAAATTGGCAATTTCAACACACTATTTGGCTGGGAAAAAATGAAGTTGTTTTCAATATCAGTTGCTTGCAAATTTAGTTGTTCTGAAGTCTGCAATAAAGCTTAGAGTCCCTCTTCTGAAAACCCATTTAATTTTAATAAAATGTACGAATGCTGTGTTTAAAAACATTAAAGAGATGAAGATCAAGCATTTTCATCTGTATTAACTTTCTGAAATTTTGCTACTCTGCCCTATATTTTCTCAGCTTAGCTGGGTGATTCTTTCTGAAGAAAACTGCGGGATGAAGGACTAAGAAACCATTCCTTACTTTACCAAGGCCTTTTTTCCTTTTTCTCAACTGCTGCTGAACAGTTGTTTTGCAGCGTTTTTGTTAAAAGGAGCCTTTGGAAGTGGTCAGCTCTTTGTTAGATTTGAGAAAGCTGCACCCTTTAAAATTCATTTGAGTCATTACCATCCACTGCCAATAAACCAGTTCCAGTTGCTTCCACTCCAGAAAGGCTTCTAGTTGCATGGTTTCCAGCTCCAGAAGTTGTACCAGCTAGAGGAAGAGAGACAAAGGAAAGAAAATCAGGTACCATTCCTCACTTCTGAGCTAAATGAAGTGGGCACTTGGTCTGAAGTACAAGAGAACTCCATGAGAAGTGTCAGTGGTACATGATACATGTTTTTTTATAGGACTACTGTAAAACCAGCTGCACAGACATGATTGAAAACCTGAAGACACCTCCCACAACATAACCAATTTATTCCTCACTCCAAATATACAAATGTCATCAGCTTCTACACAAGTGAATGTGAATTTCCATATTATTTTGAAGTATTAAGGAGTCAGAATTCTGATATATTAACACCTAGACGCATGCCCATTTTAAAATCCTCCCAGAATCTCCCATAATCAAATCTCATGGGTTGGAAGGGACCTCAAGAGGTCATTGGGTCCAACCACCCTACCAAAGCAAGATGCCCAAGTAGGCCTCCAGACAGGCCTTGAACCTCTCCAGAGAAGGAGACTCCACCAGCTCCCTGAGCAGCCTGTCCCAGTGCTCCATCACCCTCACCGTGAAGAAGTTCTTTCACATGTTGGTGCGGAACTTCTTGTGATCCATTTTTTGACCATTGCCCCTTGTCCTGTCCCCACAAACCACTGAAAAGAGGTTGGCCAAATCCCACTGCCTTCCACACTTAGGATATTTGTAAACATAGATCTCCTCATACTCAATAGTAACAACCCCAGCTGTGGTATACTGCTCCAGTACAGCTCCTTTCCATCTGCTCCCACACCTGGGGAAAACTCAGAACTACAGTATCTCCATTCCTCCCTACCTCCTCCCCCAAAAGCTTTCATCCCACATTCTCACCACTCAAACTGAGTGGATCTCTGGTGCTCTGAAACAGAGGAACTCCGTCTAAAAATGTTATGTTTTATAAAACCAAATTGTCTGATTTGCTGCATGAGGAACTCCTCCGTTTACCTGACAGTACTTGAAGAAGTGAGAGATTAATGTTCTACCTACACAGTTACACATTTTTTGTAATTATATGAACAGCATGCATGTATGCACACACGTATATAGAAAAAGAGACATTCCAAGACTATTTATATATCAGTAATGCCCAAATTTTTGGAAAGAATGACAGGTGACAACCTAGGAATAAAACAGAGCTTACCAGCTTCAACAGTTTCAGTAGTGGCCATATACACAAACATTTTTAACACTGATCTGACACCAGCAGCAACTTTTTAAGAAACACACCAACAGTAACAAGCCTTGAAAAGGAGGATCAGTATGAGATCAGAAAAGCTACACCTGCCTTATGCAGACAGCTGACTTCTGCCAGCTTTCTTGGGGTTAGTTATTTACTACATACCATATAACTGAAGTAATTGCAAAGCATGAGTTTGCTTTGCAACTTTATTCTGCATATATAGCTTGGAGATAGAGAAATCAGAGAAGGGAATGCACTTGCAAAAGTAACTGCTGGAAATTACGAGCAGTTTCCTCTAAAACACTGCTGGATCCAAAATACAATTATTACACATTTGTTCGCACAGCTGACACTTGGCATTACACTTACTGACTCTGCTAGTTTCAAGCTCAGTTGTTACACGAAAGGTGGAAGAATGGGTTTCTGTCTCATTTTTCCTACTCTTAGGTGTATCTGCAGCACAAATGGCTTACCTTATAGGATGTGACGCTGGCAATAAACCCAGATAAAGACCTGATTAATTATTCAAGCTACAGCTAACGTTACTTGATTTTAAAGTAGCTTTGTAACGTGGTCATGAGCTGTATGTGACTGCAGTCCAAGCATGTGTTGTGACAGCTAAAGAGGACTGAAGACTAGAAAGAGGAATTTTTCACTTTAAGCCTTTTAAAAAAGGGAAACACTTAGGAAAAAATCCATGCACCACTTGCTTTCCCAGCACAGCTGAAAGAATATGGTTCTGTAAATGACCTGCTGGAGCTAACTGACCTTAACAGCAATCAGAGCTTCCTGAGCAGTCTCCTAAGCTAAGGACTTTCAGGATTTTTATTTGTTTTTTCTAAACTGTGCCAGTAGTCATGCAATACCCAACCAGCTCACTGGAAAGCAGCCATCTGGCTCACTTACCTATCGCATCCTCACCTTTCACTAAGATGCTACCATCTCAGAAATATCAGGCCAACAACCCTGTGCTCGGTTGTTGCAGCCATAAATCAGTAACGGGATGACTAAGCTGCTGATTTTAGTGGGGACGGTTTTCAACTTAGCTGGAAAGCTCTGTGACAGCGTTAGGCAGCCTGCAATACCCAACTTCTTAGTTTCTGCCCCAGGACTGGATGGCATATCCCATATCCCATGCCATTCCTTTTACAGGTCTTGCAAGACCCTGATGTTACTGCAGCGCAGAGAATAAAGCATAACACAATAAGAAACAACACTGTGCAAATATCCTTGAAATACCTTAGCAAAAACCATAAAGGTAAGTGAGTGTTTGAGGTGGAGAGGGACGTCAGACTGCATATCTGCTTGCCATTAATTTGGCACAAGGACAGTCCCTGCGTGACCCAGGCATGACTGGCTTTCACCCGCACTTGGCAAACAAACAGCTATCTGCCAGCCAGCTTCTTTCCCCCAAGCCTCATCCTTTACTCAAAGCTTCTAATGAGCATTTTTTGTTCTTTAACTAAACCATGCATTTCACAAATTTGAGGTCAATGGCACACGTTTTCTTAGTACCAATAACAGCTCACACAGACGCATCGACGAGCAGTTCCACTCCTACTGCTCTGTAAACACCTCAAAATGCAAGACAAATTCACAAACTGCAGCTAAAGCTGTCTCATTTTCACTGACCTAAGGACCCAGTTGTTATCATCCCTCTTAATGAAATTTCAAGACGAACAGCTTCAGAAGACCACTGATTTTGTCTCACGAACAAAGTGAAGCAGTAAGTCAAAAATGTGCCTCACACAATTATCTAAATGATGCTTAGGGGTAGCGTATGAAAATTGTCTCCCTCCACACAATTAAGTCAAAAGCAATTTCCTTCTTTTTTTTTTTTTTTTTTCTGGATGAAGTCACAGCTCTAAAATACTTACACTGAGAGAAAAAGGTAATGGCAAATTCAAATTGCAAATCTCTGTGGAGAAGTGACTCCATAATGAACACAGAGAAAATGCTCTGCAGTAACAACTCCTCTAAACCATTGTAACGAATCCATCACTGGTGCGAACGACTTGCAAGCAACAGCTTTTCTGCAGAGGCTAAACTGTGCTTAACTGAGATGTTTTGGAGCACTCTGCCAGGAAAGCGCAGAGCCATACAGATGAAAGCGAGCTGTGTACAGAAGATGCCAGCATCCCCTGACGTGCAGGTGGGAGCTCCAGAGACAAACCCTCAGCATCCAACCTTTGGGAAACTGAGCTGCAAGAGACAGAGGTAACGGTATCCTCCAGGTGGTTCTGGATACTCAGCAATAGGCCAAAAATCCTCTTCGGTAACCACATAACCTAACTTGCACCGAAGTCATTATTTACACATATCTGAAATTATTTTTTCTGTTGAGACATTAATCTTTTTCGTATTATTTACGAGCATATTGCTGAATTCATTGATGCCTGCAGACTGTTACAGAAATCAATATTTAATAATTTGCAGCATAACGCACCCTGTTCATAGGCTAATTTCCAGAGAGCTCCCCGCAACAAACATTTCATCTCCCATGCCCACAGACCATAATTCAACTATCACACCAACTGCAAGAAGTATTTTTAATCAAAAATTGCTTTGCCTAAATACTCAGAAAGTCATCCCATTGTTAGCCACACACACAAAACAAGCTCTCAACAATAAATCATGTTTCTTGGCTCAGAGACACCAGACTGCTGATTCATCACCTATTCACGCGTGACTGTAGACAGACAACTTGCACTGGGCTCCAGCTCACTGCAAACCTCACTCCAAATGCCAACATCTCTCAAGGATGACTCAGGGCTCAAGACAGAGCTGGAATATGCCAGGTTTTGGAAGCTCAGTATGAAAGCTTATATGGGGAAGGTATCGAAAGATTGTTTCGTGCTTCTGTTTAAAATGGAAATGGTTTTATTCAACTTGAATTTTGGAAAGCTGAATACTATTTCTGAATAACTAGGAACTGTGAGAGAAAAGAAGTTCCTTACCAAGACAAGAAAAGGGTAAATGCTCTTGGTAAAGGCAGATGCACCTAACCAAACACCAGATGAAAAAAAAAAAAAAAAAAAAATACAGCCCAGTTTCATCGCCTATGCTACCCATACAAAACTCCCTTGCCAGAAACAAGCAAACCTAGACAAATCAGAGCCCCTCAGCAGGCTGTTAGATGGATAACATTTTGTTTAGGACAGCATGTACCCCCTGTATTACACATTAGCAGGGCAAATTTTTGGGACCCCTCCACCAAAATGCAGAGAAAATCTTGATATCATACCCATCGCTGGCTGGGACGAAAATCAGCACTGTAGGTGGACACACTCAGTGCTACAAGATTCAGTTCCACATTGTGATTTCTCCAGAAGCAAAGCTGGTTGAAACATTCCATACATCCCTTGAAGGCTGAAGCTAAAATAAATAGACCTGAAAACTAGCAAGTCACGCTGCAGTACTGTGAAGTACAAGGAGCTGAGGAGCAAAAACCAACAGCCCAATAGGCAGCCTCTAGCCACAAGGCAAATAAAGATCTGTTCAAGTCATTTCACAGGCAGAGAAATACTGTTGAGGGTTGAGAAAGAGGAGGAGAAACACTGCAACACAACTATCACAAGGCACATGGATCAGAAAGGCTCCTGGATGGCAAAGCTGGATGAGCACTTCTCCCACTGCCAGCTGTGGACCCCGTAAGGGACCTTGACCAAAACCCTAATAGGATAGGGAAAGGTTCCCTGTGGCTGCAGGAGCAGGTATTTATCATCACCGCTTCAGAATTGTAATGGCAGATTTTCTTTTTCCCCTCTGGTGCAAGGGAAGATCCAATTTGGATCTTCTGAAAATAAAAATACATAAAATCTAAAATAGAGCAGCTTTGGATGGAGAGCGTAATTCCAGATGCTAGGAAACGTGCAAAACCTCCAAAAACCTGACATAAGAGACCTAACTTTTCCACTCAGCAGCACCGGTTTTATACCACCACGGCTTGAACTTCAATTGAGTTATCTCAGTTTTACATTGCTGAGAGCAGGGAATCAAACCACTAGTTAGAAACTTAAGTGACAACGATCATCATTATAAAACATAATTGCTATTTGTGGACGGATTTAGAAAACATCTGTTTAAAATGAAACTGAAAGAAAATGGGATTTAGAGCAAACAAAATGAGGCATTTGGCACATAAAAAATTGCACATTTCAGATTGCTAGGCAATGAACTAGGAGGTACGAGCAGTGCCACTCACTTGCAGGGGAGCAGGTCAATGAATGGACCACTTTGCATTTCTCCCCGAGGATATGGCACGTATTAAACACCTGGCAAAAAGATCAGGAAAAAAAGACTGAAGTGCAAGTTTTATACTTTAACAGCCAAGATCAAGATGAACGAGAATAGAAGCACACGTTTTCTTCCCCAAAGGTATTTTTGATTTGGGGCATGTAACTTTGCATACCTGAGGAGCCAAGTTTCCAGGCAGTACTAAGTCCCTTCCAAGATCAGTTGAAGCACATTCAGTGGTACCCAAAAATCACAATTTACTTTAAGAAATGTCAGCCAGAGGATTTCAAAGGACAACATCAAATTATATCACAGTACTGCCTGACAGCTGTTCATATTGTACTGCTATCCAGTACCCCCACATAGCTGGTATCAAAGAAAGACCATTACTCATCTGATTTTATTCAGACTGTTTCTGTACACAGAAGAAAGCATTATCCATATTCAGCTTTTTCTTTTTTTCTTCCCCCTGTATACTTGCCCATTTTACTGTATTTTTAACAGACCACAAAAACGCACGCAGAAATAGAAACGAGTCATTTCTAAACCACTTTTTAAACTCATTTAAATTCAATAAATTCAGAACTGAATGCCACATTTCTGAACAATTCTGATATCCCCGTTTCCCTATTATGTTCCCACACTGGATGTTACCACCCCGTGCAGAAGAGCACGTCCCTTCTGTGCGTGTGGTAGCTGTCAGTGCTATCGTCAACAGGGGAATTTAGCCTTTTGGTTTCACCCTCCCCCCCTTTATTAGCCCATCCATCTTTGCCACCAGTTTATTATGCCTATCTACCGTGTCCTTCCTTAAGATCCTTATCCTGCGTTTGGCAGTGAATAGACAAAAACGCTATCCTTGCATAAAGCTGAAAAAATGGCTTTTTAAAACCAGCTTGCACTGCCAAACACCTACTAAGCCGAGATTGGCATTTTTCCCTCCCCTCAAGCCTTCATGATTTCTCTTCAAAATAAAGGACCGTGTAGCACAAGTTGTGTACTGATGCCTCACCCTCCTTGCTGGGGCTTCTCCATACGGGTTCACCTGTTCTCATAGGGTACCACTGCCGGTCCTGAAGGAGCTCAGAGGCCAGACTCCTTGGTGGTCCTGAACCTTGGTATGAAGAGCAGTGACAAGCAGGGCTCCCCCAGTTCTGCTTCAAGGGACAGCTCATCAAGGACAGCGCTTACCATCCTCCGTGTCCGGGTCTGCAGCCCACAGCAGCCAAAACCCAAGCTCTCGGCGCTAACCAATGTAAATGTTAAACAAAATGCAACTCTCACCCAAGAACAGGGAAAGAAACTTGAAGGATGGCCTTCACCACTGGAGACCCAGAATTAGGGCAGGACATTCGTGTTACTTAAACAACAAAAAGTTAGTTGATATGCAGATTAGCATAAGCATATCCAGCTGGATATGAATACAGTTTCTCCCAGCCTAGCTCTTCGACAAGCCATCACAGCCTACCATGCAGGCAGGTATTTTCACGCATCTTAATATATGCATTATTGACTAGAGAAACTACTTATTTGAAGTCCACTAGTCTCCCTTACATCAATTGATTTCTCTTCATCTTAACTTAAAGGACTGTGTTAAGAGAAGCGACAAATATGTTTTAAAAGACCCACAACTCTGAAAACACTTGCAAAGCATGAGTAGCAGCTGGTTTTACAGCTCTATTTCCTTGGTTAAAAACAAGATACCTGCCAGTAGAACTAAGTTAAGCCAACATAATGGGCCAACTGAACATAAAGTCTAATTTTAAAAGGCTATTTAAAAAAATCTTTACCAGTCTCCTCTTAATCTGAGTTGCATTCTCACCTCAAAAAAAAAAAAAAAAATCGGTTCATCTCTCCAGTAACAACTCAGCTGTGAGCAAAGTCACTGGAATACATGAGTTTAACTGTGGTTTACTTCTTTAATTAGCATTAGCCTGGAGAACACAATAGCCCTACTTTGCTTGACTTTCCAGGTGGGTTACGTGTTGTTTTGAGGCAGTGGAAGCCTAGGCTGAACTAGAGGAAAACAAAGCAGGCGTTTTGCATTGAGGTACCAGGGGAGGGTACCCAACATAGCTGGCAGACTGGCCTGAATGCATCCATTTGGTCCAAGAGGGGCAACCTATACCGAGAAAATGGGGCTTTATCAGACATCCCCAGAGTCCTAAGCATGGCCTTGAGGTTGAATTCTTCTGCATGGGGGACTGGAAGTGCTGCACCAGGCAGTGCTGAGTGTCCACGATAACAGAGGTCCCAGCTAAGGAGCAGAAGACCATCATAGCTCGGTGGCATTTCAGGATCAGCCTTCATTAACAGCCACACATTGGCACAAGAGGGAAGTGACAAGCCTGGAGTCCCTTTTCTGTTAGAAGCTAATAACTGGTTTCTTTTCTAGATGAAAACAGCAGCAGCAATGACTCCACAAGCATATTATAAAAACGCTCTGCACTCTAGTGGCTACTGTTAGCTTCGAGGCACAATTGAAGAGATGGGTTATGAGTTTTACAGCTCCTCACCTTACGATTTTGTTTCCTGAGATTTAATTTGTTCCTTCAGGGCCCAGTACCTCAGTTAAGATCCTCTGGGCTGGACCAATGAGACCCTTTCAGAAGCCATCACCAAAGAATGGCAGCAAGTAAGCAACTCTGAATCCAAAGTCTCTTACCAAGGAAGGTTAAGAGATACCACGATGAAGTAGACAGCATATTTTGCTGTTAATGTGGAGACAAGACACACCTTTCACACGGATGTCCCTAAATAGCAGCTCCTCCTGACCCAGTGGCAGGTGGGAATTTCAGCGAGCAGCTTACACTTCATCAAGAAAGCATTACCCAGCACCAGCTGATGACAAAGCACCTCAACCTTGTCTCTCCAATTTATTAATTCCAGCTGCATTGTCTCAGGTAAAATTATATCTTACAGTATGTCGCTGTCACAGCATTCAAATTCTGTTAAGTGTGGCATAAAACAAGCAAAAGCACAAAAGCCACAATAAAACTAGTTGTCATCAGATCAGTTCTTCTGCCTGGCAATCACAGCAATGTGTCTCTATCAGTCAATCCACATGGTGCAATTCCTACCTCAGTGCAGTACGTATCTACAGTGTTTCAGAGATACCTTCACTTCTTACGGCTCAGGAGAGTAAGATATTGCTGCTACACAGCCCAACAATTTATGGAGTCCATGATGAACCACTGCATCGTTTTTCAAGGCCCAAGAACTCTACGGGCTTGGTCAATAAAATATACCAAGTAATAATTCATCCAAAAAAATGGTGATGGCAACTCCAGAACTGCAGCTCTATTAACTTTTTTTTTTTTTTTGTATGGATAAGTTTAGCTGAAGGCAATATTAGTGACAAATTGCAGCCTGGGGAAATTTTCAGATCAAGGTAATAATGCCATGAGGTAGAATGATTTGCTTTAGTGTTGCTATATAATGCTGCCAGTTCCTCCAACGGGACACTAATTGCAGCCAGAGGCCACCTTGCTTAAAAAAATATCTAAAGAAATATTTTAGCACTAAAACTGTCTGGAGTAATAAAAAAAAATAAAGCATCCTTCCCAAGAAGGGGCACTGGGAAAGTGAAGCCAGGTGCAGAGTTCAACAACTGAATGATTCAGAGCTGAGGGTAAGAAGCAAACGAACTGCTTGTCAGCAGCCAAATACAGCCACGTAGATGGGAATGGACCTCGGGAGGTCTCTAACCCAACATCCTACTGGAAACACAGTGCTCAAGGCTCTGCCAGCAAGTTCTGAACATCTCCAACAACGGAGATGTCTCCCTTTCTCCAGGATCTGCCCCCAGAGTTTGACCATCCTCATGGCAATTTTTTCCCCTCCATGCAGCCAGAACATCTGTTCCCACTCGTGCCTGCTGCCCCTTCTGTCCCAGTGCACCTTTGGGAAGGGCTGATCCAAAGCTGCTAATTAAGCACTCAGCTCCTCCCAGCTTGACCTCTGCAAGTATTTTTTCCACTCCCAGCCCTTACTGAGCTTGCTGAGGCTCCCCTCATCCCGTTCCTCCAGCCTATCTCAGTCCCTCTGCGTGGCAGCCCTGCCCTCCAGCACATTGACTATGCCCAAAATTCTATTTATTGCCTGCAAACCTGCCCAATTTTCCACCCCCGTTATCATCCACTTACCCAGCCCATCTCTAACCGACTTAGCTATACAGATACAGGGATTTTCCCTTAGCAATACCCAAACACAGGCACATTCTCTGCCCCTACCTGCCTTTTTCAAAGCTCTTCAATTACGTGTCTCTGCCTCCTGCTGGGATGGGACACTCCGAGCTGCTTTGAAAGGGAGGCACCAGCAGGATCTGAAGGGACTGAGGAGGTGGAAGTGCCTGTCCCAGAGCAGGCAGGACTGAACCGGCAGGAACAGCAGGCATCAGATGGGCAGGAAACCACTGACACTGCAGACAGTTGCAGGAAAGGAGGAACACAGAGGGGATTGTTTTGATCATCCTTGTTCTTTGAGATTTAAAGCAGAGGTTTTGCTCCTACAGAGGTTTCTTTCTTTCTGCAGCATGAGGAAGAGTCACTCCATATACTTCTAGCCTCTCTGCCCTCCCTAAATTAACTCTCCCATGGCTACACAGTCATCCTGTCTCCTGTCACCAGCCTCAAACCTCCACCCAGACTTCTAGCTCCTTCCTGACTCACAGATATTCCCTGCTGGGGGCCAAGTTCCCACTGCTTCAGGAGGGGGCAAAACCTCCAGCAGCAAGGCAAGAGGGACAGCCGGGGAGGTAGGAGAGGAAATCCTCGCCCAGGACATCGGCTCTGTGCTCTGCCCCAACAGGAGAGCACACAAAGCATCCAAAGGCAAGCTCATGCATACTCAACTGTGTGTTGTTTTTTTTCCCCCAAAATTTATCCCTTCTAAAATTGACTCAATTTTGCCTTAGAAAGATCAATGTATGTTATCTGACATTAATTGATTGTTCTTGCTATTATGATGCCCAGCCGGCCAGAGCCTTTCACTTTCTTAAAAAGGACCAGGAACCCAGCTACAAGTAGGCACTGCATAAAAGCAGCTTTGAAGCCTTCTGACCTCTAATCCTTCCTGATTTTAGATGTACGACAAGGGCTGCATCTGCTCTGCCTCATTTTTGCAAATGAATCTGATCTGCCGTTTCCAACAGGGTTTAGTAACTACTATGACAAGCCACGTTTTATGTGATAAATGTCAGCAAATGAACTGAAAATTAATCGTCTGTGGAATTTCGGGAGGAAAATGACACAGCAACCTCCCCCCCTCCTTCCATAGAGTGAGTCATTAAAATAAGGCAGAAATAAAATTCTTTGTTCTTTCCATGCAGCACAAGGTGGGCAGCACATGCTGTCACTGACAGCCTCTTTGCTCTCTTGGCACTTACTCTTTCCTTACAGCGAAATGAGAGAAGGAAAAAACGGTATCTGAATCGCCGAGTGTTCTTGATTTTATTTTTAAATTGTTTTCTCAGTAGCCACTCTCCTACTCTGTAGGAAATACATGACAACAACCAAGTCATCCCATTTGTAAAACACCATCCACTGCTGCTCCAGTAATTGTAAGGCAGGGCTTGCATGTACATAGCTGGAAGAAATAAAATACAACAGCTTTTTCCAATTTCTACAACCTCCAATGTACCAAACCTCAAGCCAACTGAGCTGTCTCTGAGAAAAGCAACAATAAATAATAAGTACTGTAGATTTTAAAGGTGATCTAGGCAGTCCCAGTGCTGAACATCCTCACACAGAAGGAAAACGTGCGTTTCCTAGCACACAGAGCTCATCCTCCCCGCAGGCCCTGAAGCTCTGCACATCCCCATGTGCCAGACTTCACAGAGCACAGCCCCGCAGCAGGCACTCTGCTCCTGTCGTCACACCACCAAAAGACCAAACTAGAGATATGCAGCAAATAAATCTTTCAACCACCGTAATCCGTGGTGGTTTAAAGCCAGTTCCTGCTTTATCCTTCGGCTTAACTGCATTCAGGACACCAACAGGAGAGCAGCACCCTGCTCTGCCAGCCCATTGGCATCACTGACACACTCCAGAAGGCTCCTGACCCAGCTCATTGCACAGCACCACAGAGGCTGTATTTCGTTTGAGTCTGCAGGTGATGCTCACATTCTTTCTTATTTGAAAAACCACCATCAAAATTCCCATGCTTCAGATCATTCGGCTCCATTGAGATTTCCTGTGTGAGCCTCCAGGCCTCCTGCGTTCAGGTGCTGGAGCTGGCACTATGTAATTCAGCACGTTGTAAGCTCTGCTCTCCTCTGCAATATTAACGTGTCAGCCCCCATGTTAGTTCTCAGCAATCTGACAACCATGCATACAAAACGTCTGAGGTGGCTGGAACAACAACACAAAACATTAAGTAATTTAACATGGAGGAGAAAAAAAACAACATTGGCTTTGACTGGCGGTGTTGTTCAGAGTGCAGGGTAGTAAGTCTTACACTTTTAATGCACAGTGCACTAAGATAACTGCTAGGGCTGGAAACTGAAGCGTTCAAAGTTAAAAGCTGTCAGAATTCAAGCTACCTGAATAACATTAATTTGACCCTCCCATGGCTGTAAGGCCTAGCATTATGTGACCAAAATATTTCCCTTCATCACCTGTCTCACCGAGGTCACAGAACAGCTGGCTGCTTTTCCTTTCTTTAAATTGCATATTATTCTGCCTGTTCTTCAGAGGAAAACCACGGACTTATTTGCCATACATCACTGGAATCCCATTCTGAAGGCAGAATTTCTTATCTTCCGCATAAACAAGTTATCTTTCCTAATGACCCATGTGAGATGAGAGGTAAGCATTATTGTCGTTTTACAAATGGAAAATGAAAGCAAAGAGATGAAAGTAAAATGGTTCTTTTTCTTTTGGATACCTTAACTGAGACTTCTGAGACTTGATTTCCAGAGAATTTAAAAATTATTATAAAGCACTTCACAGATACATCTGCCTAACTCAATTCAACAGCTTGCAGAGATGCTTTAGGTAGTTTTGATCGAGTTAGCTCCCGAGCCAACGCAACCATGGTGTGGGGCCTCTGCTGATCAGCTCCAGTGATAAATCGAGGCGGCTGGCTCAGGATGCATTAACACCACTGACTCCAGGATCCACTCTAATACTTCAGTAGCGCTGTGTGCTATGAAAACCATTTTGGGTTAAGTCTGACATTTCTAAACGATGATGCCAGCACTGCCAAAAGTCTTGAAGGGCTCTAAAGCAGAGGGCCTACTAAGTTCAGAAGCAGCTACTCAACATTTCTACAAATCGTATCCCTGAGTATCAAAGTGGGCACATGAAAGCCATGAAGCATCCACCAGTGGCACACCATGGAAAGTCTAGCTTAAGTAACTTGCCTAGTGGAACTTCAGAGGCACAGAAGTACTGTGATCTTCGGGACAAAGCTCCACTGGCTTGGCCACAAAGGCTTCCTTCCTCTGGCAAGGATTCTCCTACTCTTACCACTGCTTCATCTTCAGCAACCGCTTTCTTCACTGCAGTTATAACTTGGAAACAAGACACTCTGCTCTAGAAATGATAAAATAGTTCTGGGATAAGACACCATAAAAATTGCAACTGAAGAAACACTACTCATTACACTGCATCATCTTCTCTTCCTCCAAGTTGGACTATTAATATATATTTGTCTTTAAATATGTTTTTGAAAATTCCCCCTGCAGCACCAGAGATATCCATTGATTATCTGCAGGATCACAGTCTCTAGAGATACGGGATACACTCAGACTCCTGCGTGAACAGACTGTCTAGCAGCAGCAGCAGGTTGTGCACTGCAGCACTGGTTGCCCACTCAACCATTGCATGAGGGGGATGAAATATCTGCCTGCAGGCATGGAATTTCTCCGAATCCTGCCAGGTGCCAGACACGTAACTCAGGTCTCTACAGACTCACCTTTGCCATTCACACCTCTCTGCCCTTACTCTCCCCTCTCTGGTCCTCACCTTCTCATCCATATTCAATACCTCCTGCCATAGCATCTCTTTGGTGCCTCACCTGGGTCTTTTTTCACCCAGATAACCTGAATTCTTTATCAGAACAACCATCCCCAAAGCCCTAACACAGGTGGTCCAGGGGCATCTCTTCCAGCTTCCGTCTGACTTCACTGCAAGAGAGCCAGAGCAAAGCAGCTCTGTCCATCCTGCTCTCATTTTCCTCCTCCTGTTCAGAGCCTGCAGCTGGGACTCCTGACACAGTCCGTGTTCCTCAATGTTGGAATGGTTTAGTAAAAGCAAGCTAAAGACAGGAAGAGAGGAAAAACTGAGGAAAATATTTAGAAGGGCAAAGCACTTGCTATTTTTATTCAAAGCACTGTGGTGAGTGTAATTATGCAGATTCCAAACACTTGTCATAATTGACCTTTTCAAAACACGTATGTCCATGCATCTAACATACAATTCATTGGTGAACCCTGAAATGTTGTAAAGGTCATCAGTTCTAGAACTTCTTCTCATTACATCACTAAAGAAATTAAGATGCACCTAGCAGCAATCACCAATGAAAACAAACTTGCTTAAAAAACAGGTAAAATTTTTGAAGCATTGGTTTAATAAAATAATTCTACCTTGAAAAAGTTCAGTAAATGGAAAATAAAAAAATACACTTGCTACAGAATGCATCAACTTATTTGTTCTGAAAATACAATTCAGCAATGCCAAGGTTTAAAGGTTCTGGTCACCTGAAGCCCTGTAAGCAGATTTAGCAAATGGTCAGAAGCCACCAACAATTCAAACTGAGTTTATTCTGGCAGTGTGTAGAGTAACTCTAAATCTCACTGTGTGCAGATCCTCTGGGGCTTGGCTGTCTCTTCCGCCCTATTGCTCCAAGAATTGTGTCACGGACCTCTCTGTTCCTCTGGGGAAGGTTGTTCTCCACCTTTCTGATCTCATTCACAGAAACACAGCTTCTCCCCGCACTGAAAATATGCTCATGCCGCAGTCTTTCTACAAAGAGCTCACACAGAGCCTGGCATAACATTTAATAAGATTAATCTCCATGAATATTGTCACAGAGAGATTTCAGAATATGCACAGAAAACACAAACAGACCACAAATGCACAAATACTCACAAGCCACTCTGCAATTACTCTTGAAGTTTGTCATATTTTCTGTGCAGAGTCAACCTGTGAAATTTCAAGTATTTTTTTTTTTTTTTCCTTTCAAGAAATTGAAACACAATAGGTGCAGGTATCCTGAATTAGAACAGTAGTTAGAACATATAAAATACGGACCCTGTTCCAGGACAGGATGACAGAATATGGCTCTTACCAAGGGACTGAAACAATGAACATTGAAGAAAAAAAAGAGCTGAGGGACAGATCAGGAGGAGCATAACAGAAGATGATGAATCTACAACAATTTATGCCAATGAAGACAACTTGTCTTTGAAGCTCAAGGTCATTTTTTCCCCAAAAAGACCAGACCTTTTTTTCTGGAATTTGCATGCAGTACAAGCCTTCACCTCCTGAATTAATCTTCTACACAGCAAAACCACGAACTGTAGCACAAATACTACTTTTTCCATTGGTATCTACGCTCTTTCAGAGAGATGTGTTGGTTCAAACACTTCTTTTACAACAGTTAGAAGGACATCATAAAATACGAGATGGTCCCATAGCAGGCTCTTTGAAATTCAAATAAGGCTACATATCCTTCAGCCCTACCACACAAGGCCATAACGGGGCTGATTACAGCAAGCACACTACACGCACTACACGCTAGCAGAGGTCTGTGTCAAATCAGCAATGGGACACAGTGTCAAGCTTCGCAGCAGGGTTTTAACTGCTTATTCTCACCTAGCGTCCGGCTGCAGCGCCTGTCAGCACCAAGAATATTTCATAAGGTCCCAAACGACCACTATAAGGACACCAAATTTAGCCCGGCACGCAGCAGCTGGAGTCATCCCACCACTGTTATTCCATTTTCATCCAGGACAGTCAGCAACTTAGAATCCATTTCTGGAGATCGTGTAATACTGGAGTAATTGTTCAATAACCAGCCGAATGACTTGCATTAGAGAACTTTTATTGCTCAGCCTTTACATACATTCCAGGAGGTGGTGCTGTTACTCGGATAGAAATGGACTAACAACTTGCACACATCATGTTTGTGCACTGAGAACACTGGACGATCATACCATTTAACATGCCTATGCAGACAAAATACTCCAGCAGATCAGGAAGATTTTATGCCAAGAAGTGCAGGAGCCCACAGGAGCATGCACATGATGCAAACTGAACACTTAATTCTGTGCAAAGCAACTTCTTAAATGCATTCAACATTTTTAAAAATTCAAAGCCTATCAAGCCCTAATATTCCCAGCCCACATCTACTTGTTCTGAAAGGCACAGAAGCTCTTTAAGGTTTGAATTCATGAACGGCAATAAGTTCACCTCACAGAGACTAAACCTGTTGTGTCGCCCACCTGTATCAGCCAGCTGGGACAGATGTTTTTAACAGAACCCGCCCAAGAGATTTAGTGCCTACAATCAACTCACCTTACAACTTGATTATTTACCCTCTGAATGTCCTGATAAGAAATTATGGAGTCCCATCTGACTGAAGGAAGCAATATACATGGTGTTCGCTGACATCTTCTACTCACACGTGAACAACCCAGAAAGCAGACTCATGCTACGCCAACACCATCCTACCCCAGCCCACCCAATCTCTGCTGCCAGGAGAGCTAAAGCTCACCTGAATTTTTTATGGGTGTGGAATTGACCGTGCATAATGTACACAAAGCCAGACAGGCTATTTGTTTGGTGTTATTTACTTCCTACCAAGGACCTTAGATCCTCAGGCCAAAGAAACTCCCCTTAAAACAGGTTAATAATCAGCAAGTATAAACATTTTCCATCAAATTTTGAAGCAAAATTATTAGCTATTCACACCCCAGTTCTATGGCTTTCTCTGCACATCAATTTGGCAGACAGCTGCATTATTTATTTGCTGACACACACAGTAAATCGATCTACTGGCATTTAAAGGTGTCGTCTTTACTCATTACTATTTCAATGACCTCTCCAACACTGCCAACATTGCACCTACGACCTGAGTTCTGACTACAATTTTTAATCTTTGCTAATCACAAAACCAGCAAAACTGAATTCCATGCATAAAGCGATATAAGAAGAGAGAGAAGGAACCAAAGGAATAGGCTGATTTGCTTCACAGTTCATTGATTGCTAGACACGTTCACAGTTTGATGAGAAAGTTAATTTAATGACTCTGAAGGGCAACATACATTTTTCAAACTCAAAGTACAACATCAGAGCTGGTGACACTGCAGTGCTGAATCAACTAGGTGGGCTTCATACACAAGGAGGGGATTATATCACATTGGGATCACAAGTCTGAAAAACTACATAATCTGTCCCACATCACAGCCACTCCCTACAACATCTTAGGAAAGACACACACGTAGAGGACAAGAACTAACAGGAGCATGCACACATCCCTGGAAATGGGACACGGGTTGAAATAACATCTCCCATTCACCAACATCTCTGGGCGGCACAGGAATCAAACAAGGCAGTGACCAATGACTCAAAACTGCACACGCAGATAACCACAGCCAAGTCAAATTGCAGGAGAAGTTGGAATTTTGATCGTGCCTCACTAGGGACAAACATAATTAAAACTATTACACTGGGAACGCTTCCAGCTCTATGAACCTGACAAAGACGTTTATGATGATAAAAGACTAATAACATCCAGTAAAATCCCTGTACATAAAAACATATCAAAAGAGTTTTATTGTCAGAAATTCAAGGGAAGAACATTTGAACGAGTTAAAGTGAATGTGCAACTGCTATAGAAGAGGGGTGGCACGACTTTTCCGTTTCATAAACTGAAGTTCAGCTTCATAGCTCTGTATTCTAGCACGCTTCCCCTGTCAGAACAAACATCTCTTGTTTTATTGCAGGTCAGAACATCTTATATCAGGATATTATAGATGAAAATGAACTCTTGGCTTCAATAAAACCAGTCCAATGTCCTTTCTGTGACGGCTGATTTTTGACACTTCGATCTGTCTGTGCATTTCTCTCTTTGAGAGGTGCCTAACATGAGAAGGAATGTACAACACCATCCACCATTAAGGGGTGCATTACAGTAAGAAATGTATATGCTTGCTCTCTCTATTGATACATGCAGCAGGTTATTATTTGAGGTGACATTAACTGAAATGTCATATTACTCAAAGAGGAAAAAATTACTTCACAGTTTTTAGAAAAAACATTTGGCAGAGTGCTGCCATCTGCACCAATATCTGAAACCAAGCTATTCAAATATGCATAATTCACTTAATCTTATGAAGATATTTGAAAATTAGGCTTTTCACTATGTTTTCCAAAGGAGCAGCACTTTGCATACTGAGTACTATATCCATCTGGAAAACTGGCACTTGCAATAGCCTTGCCTTTTCAAGCCCGCAACACCTTGTTATATCGGGCTCTTCATACACACCAAGCATCTGACTTCTGGAAGCTGCTCTTTGGGAAATAAGGATAAGGGGAGACAAAAGCTACTCAGAGGGTGACAGTTAAAATGTTAAGTCTCTTGAAAATATGTATACTGAAGTGTAGTGAGGACAGCCCACAACTTTTCCTTTCATTTTAGAATCAGGCAAAAAGGAATGGACTAGAGGAACCCCTTTTCTTAAATAAGTTGGAAAGCTTCAAGAAGTCACAAATTTCACAGCTGACAATGCTGAGAAACAATTCCAATTTTGGACCAGTCCAAGCAGTAAGTGACATAGGAAAAGAACTTCTAATACACATGCACTAGAGCTGGAACTTGTCTGGGACCACACCTGCTAGAGCAGCAGACTCTGGAGATGGAAACTGGCCACCCACAGCTCATTTGAAGAAAACATCTCCTGTCCTGCTTCTGTCCATCTCACTGATCAACTATTTTGAAGGGGTGGCTCTCATTTTATTTATTCGCTGTTTAAACTTGGGAAAGGCAGAATGAAACTTTCACAGATTACAATCAAGCAACATGAATGCCCAGTAACATTCCTTGACTGGACCATCCTGTTTGAAATCAATACAGATTGTTCCTATTTTACCCTGATCCTCTCCCTTACAGTACACCTGAAGCAGAAATCCTGACTGTGTCACCAGGTATGACATCCTGCCTGCTCAAATGGTATGGTCTCCCACTTCCAGATTTATGGTTTTAACCCAAGAAAAGGAAGAGCATGCAAAAAAGAAGACTTTTTGAATGATTCATTGACTGAGCTGTCAAAACCAAACAGGCTTCATTAGAGTATCATTATGCTTTAGTGTAAAATATCTGTGACAATTTCAGAATAAGGCTTTGGAAAAAAGTGGTTGCAAAGTTCTTCTACACAGCCTAGAAGTTTCTTGTCCCAGCCCACCAGACCTTTCTGGACACTTACTAAGCTCAAAGTCTGTAAAGTATGGGCCTCAGAGGACCGTGCTGCTGTCTGCTCTGAGCTGCTGAGCAAACCACAGCAGGAGAATTGTGAAGAAGAAAAAAAAAAAAAATCTCAAGCTGACCTGGCCACTTGCTCTAGGAAAAAAACAGTATTCCAGGAAAACATTCTAAACAGCTGAACCTTTTCAAGAGGCTGGATGCAAACGGTTCATCCAAAGAATACTCAGTGATGAAAGATTAATGTGCACTTTACTTTAGGGAGTTTGAACATAAGACCATCTCCCATCTTCAAATCTACTTTCCTGAATTTCTGTGTGTGCAATATTTACAATGGCCATTTTGACTCTTAAGGTGTCAGCAGAAAGAGTATCTTCCTTGAGTAAACAGACGTGATTAGACTGCAGAATCATGCCAAATACTGATTTTGTGAGGACCAAAGTCTTAGATTTCAATCTGGTTTTAGTTACATATAGAAGAACTTCCATGAACTGCTTCGTAAAACAAATGCATTACATTGTACTAAAACAGGCGAATTGTACTACTACAAACAATAAATTGAAACATCTATGGTAATCAAATATTTGAGAGCAGCAGAAATATATCCTTACAGCTAAAACAGCATGCTAGGAAAAATAATGTTGCCCTAGGAGTTTCGGTCTGAACGCAGAAGAAAATTCTTTTTTACTTCGCAGATGACTGAACATGGAACCAGGTCACTCACAGAAGTCACAGCAGTCGTCCTGCTAATCTAGGATGGGTTTATTCTACAATCCTTTTCTTCACTGGCACTTTTAGTCAGGTCTCTCCCCACTGCCTATCTACGAGTTTTTGCAAAACCCAGCCTAATATCTATCTTCTGTACCCTTTCAAACAAGGAAAAAACATTTGGTGGATACCAGTTGTAAGTGAGGAGACAGACAGTTCAGTAATACTGGTCTTTAATTCTGTTGGAAATGGTTAAAAGTGTTGTGAGGAATACAGTCTTAGTAAAGTTAAGTGTCCAAGTATTACAGAAAAAAGCATTACCTGCTTGTAGTTCTCTGGCTGTCTGATGAGATCCATTTCTGTGACGGAAAAATGTCCAAGGATCTGGTCCACGTGAGAGCCACTAGTGAGTAAATGGATCTGGAACAGATTAAAGATATTTGTCAGTATGATGAGCAGGTCAGTAACAACACTGTTAGCTGCCATCTGACGGCTGCACGGACGCAATGGTGACGTGAAGCAGCAGCTACAAGCCCATTCCCAATGGATAAGCACGAGTATAGCTACTACCACCACCAAAACAGACCTCTTTAAAGCATTCTGCAGGGACTCATGAGCACACTCCACAAAACAGTCTGTCCAACACTATTACAAGGAACACATGCGAGAATTGCTACTGTTGTCATCACAGTAAAAGTGAAAGATTGCTCTCTTCATTATGTCTCTGAGTCTTTTTCCTTGTTTCCTTGCTACGCACACTCTTGAATGTAGCATGAAGGATAAAAACATTTACATAGATAGCAGAAGTCTTAACAGGGGTAAAGGATACCCTCAGGATAATTTGCGATTTATTCCTTTAAAGCAGGAAATGCTACCTTGTTACAGCAAGATTCTGTTTTGCTGCTGTATGTTCTTGTTTTTCTCTTCCCGGGACCTTGTCCCAGCTGCACTGGTGATGGTGTCATCAATTACTCGACGAAGAAGCTTCCCAAGTTTGTCAAGGGAACAATAAAAAGCAATCCCTCCTATACAGAGCTGATCCCTTTGTTACTGTAATAACCGCAGCTGCCAAACAAGATAGCAGTGCACATTTGTCAGACAATCGCTCATATTTCATTAATATTTCTGCCAGAAGACAGAGAATGCTTCCTGCTTTTCTTTCTTTATTCTAATATGAATTTTATCATACACTTGGGTATTGACAACTATTTTAAAGTTGACAGGCACTGGGCAATTATCAACCCTTCCTTGAAACTTAGGAATATTTTAGCATTCCTTTCCCCAAACTCACTTCTGGTGACAACCATCTGTCACATGTGCAAAGCTATGCAAGTTTAAAAATAAAAAAAGCACCTCCCCACACAATGTTCTTCCTCTCTACTCACCACTCCTCTCGGCTGCATTCTTGTGTAACTGCAGCAGCAAAACCCTTGGGCCCCAGCACCGGGGCTGAATTTCAACCCCTCTTGCAGCTAGGCTACCAGCTAAAGCCCAAAGCAAATATCCTAACGCTGGAAATGCTACTGAGACAAAAGAAATGGGTGAGAAAAGGGTGAGAGACAGGGCATGTGTAGCTGTCGCTGTACTCAACGGGAACAGACAACAGAGGAGGCAGGTTCGATTTAACCTTACACTAACCTTCTTTGCTCCAGAGTACAGGCACAGTTCCTCGAATGCCACTTCTAGGAAGCTTCCCATACCAATTCCTAAATGCCCGTGAGCTTAGGCAATTTGCAAAGAGATCAGCTTGCCTAATCCATGTAAGAGAAGATGAAAAAGGGACTTGTTCACAGCTCACACGCGTGCACAAGAGGAAAAGCTTCTACTGCACTAAAGAATGCACCATTGAGATCTAAGGGCAGATTCATGTTAGGAAAACAAAGATTTTCAAATACCAAAAATCTCAAAAGAAGATTTATTTAACCAATGCAGACATTTACAGCAGACTTCACACCAAGATATAGGTGCACCCAACAGCTGCAGCTCAGATCACTCAAACTACCAATAACGTGGTCATCTCTCAGCATCAGTCTGCCCTGTTATTCACAACAAGACTTTTCCCTGCCCCTTTGCTCTTTTACTCTATCAGATATACAGATACCACCAAGCTAATCCACTGTAATACATCTTATTTTATACTGCTTAGTTTGAAGCAGACACAAGAAACCTCTCCTTTCATTGGAGCTATTTCCCAGCACTGCTTTGCATCCCTCTTAACAGAACACAACTCTTGCTCTTACAGTTTCCAAGCACATTACAACCACTGTAGTCATTTTACCACAATCTGATAACAACAGTTATGTTAGAGTCCCTCTCCTATTGTCAGGAACTCCATTTAATATCGTTTTATTCCTACTAACCTATGCCCATAGTCCACAATCAGATATCTACCTGCTTAACAAAATTCACATCTTAATTCAGCCTAACCCTCCCCTATTTCAGCTGTAATTTGTCCTAGTTTTCAGTGGATAGAGGATAGCTGAAAATACCCACAGGAAATCCATCAGCTTTGCAGAAACTCCACTATTTCTTCTCACATGCTGATTGCAGCACAATGAATTTTTTTTAAAAAAAGACAATTTAAAAATATTCAGGTTCCTACCTCTTTGTCTGAAACTATACAAGGCTTCTCATTCACTTTTTTTTTTTTTTTTTTTTTTTAAGGTAAAGTGGCAATTCAAGGTCTAACAAAAAACAGCTGCTCTCCCCTATGAATTCAAGAGGGATCAAAAACCTGGCAGATATTCCACTGGTACTTGATAGAAAGAAGAAGAAATGGAACAGCAGGAGCCATGAGGCGTGCCTTAAGATGGTAATTTCTCCCTCATGCTTCGATATATTTGAATGCGTACCAGGTAAATAAGTACCACTGAGAATTTTGAGGGAATTAAGGTAGAATTGCTCTATTATACTTTCAAAGCAGGCCAACCTGCCCATGTCGAGAAGCCATTATAACGTTATTCAACAGCTCACAGCCTCAGGCTGCAAAGCTCCTCAGCACCAGAGAGGTTAAGATTTCCCTGAGGAGGTCTCCATCCTCCAGCAGGCCACGTGTGCGTGTCTGTGAGCTCCAACAAGCCTCCCGGGAGCTGCAGTCGCTCAGAGCAGCTCATGAGGGCTGGCAGAGAGGAGCAGCTAGTCTGAGCACCTAACAAGCAGTTAGGCTGTAGATCCAGGGAAGCTCCCCTCCTCACTAACCCGAATTGCTTGCTGCACAACTTCACGCCATCAACCTTCAGCAGCTGCAGACAGGACAGAGAACACGGGGCTCCCAGGGATCCCATACCCCAGAGACGAGGGTTTCAGTTACCAGCTGTGCACTTTAGAGAAAGAAGAGTCAGTTATTTTTCCATTTCACCTCCTATTTCCCTCCTACCATTCCTCTTCCCTTTCTCCAGGCAATACAGCACTGTTTCATTATGACATGAGTCATCACTTGTAACCTGAAAGTACACATCCCCCATCACCAGAGCAATTCAGTATTTTTTCCACAAAATCACAGAAGAAAAATCCTCTTGTATATCTTCAGTCCAGCCCCTTGCTCTGACAAGGCCTATTGTCAACACATGCATGCAAGTTTTGCAAACCTTTGAGGATGGAAATTGTTCATTATCTTTGCTGACCTGCTCCAACGCTGCCCATCACCCCAAACATGCTTTTTCTAACATGCCTGAACCTGCCATGCTACCACCTGAGGCCCTTTTCTCTGAGTCTGTCATCTGGTACTACTAAAAACAATACAGAACCATTTTCCGTGTAACTACTTGTCATTTAGCTGAAGGCAGCGATTTGCTGGTGCCTCCCACATCCAGACAGCACAAACCCAACTCCCTCAGCTTCATCTTGGAGACCACGTTCATCTTAGCTAGCCCTTCGCCATCTTGGTAGCTTCTTGTTGGATCCTCAATAAACAATTCTCATTTCCAATAGCAATATCCATGCTTAAAAAATAGCGTGGCAAAGCAGTCATTTCCTGAATGAGAACATTTTCCAAGCGTGATGCATTTTTCTCAGAAAGCCCCAAATAGAGAATATGGTATTTTAAAGCCTGTGTGAGTCACAAAATGAAATCTGTGGATGTGTCGCCACTGCTTGGCAAAAACCATAGCTCATGATCAGCAGTAAATAAGAGTGTTTCACAGCTGAGATACATAACCTGGTAAGTTATTAAACAGAGTAAAAGCCATAATTATCATTTTGTAGAGAAAGCCCTCTACATCTGTCAGTGTAATTAAAAATCATAACACTCATTAGCCTTTCGCATACCATGTTTGTGGTTTCTATGAGAAAAGCAACATCTCATACAGGTCATATTGGATCAGCTCAGTCCTGTAACAAAGCAGAGTAGCTTAAAAGTTTTAAAACTAAGTTAATGCAAAAACAAAAGTTTTCTATAAAGAATCAGAAAATATCAATTGTTGTTTATGCAGCTGTTAAACTGTACACGTTATGTTTTGCGGTACCATGAGAGTTAACATTAATGTGGCACTGTAATGAAATCCCTTCCAGCCACTTTTGCGTTTCAATTTTTCTGCTTTTAATTCAGACTAAAACATAAATCAGAGCCCTGCAATTTATTACAGCTCTGACAGAACTCCCACAGTCACACATACATACCTCACTGTGCATAGTATCGGTGTGTGATCACCACTGGAGGAGCTGGACTCCAGTCCATCCTCGGGTGGAGAACTGCATCATATTTAACCTGTCTCCTATGTTCCTGACTGCATCAGCCCTAACATTAACATTTTCCCTCAGGTAGCCAGAGGGGGAAAAGAGCCCAGGTTTATTGCAAAGGACAGTCCCCATAGGAGGTCATCATGTCCCCTGTCAACAATTAAGCAGTGTTGCCTAATCAGCACCTCTTCCTTTCGGCGCCCGATCTGGACCATGAGAGAGTGTCTGTTCTCGAGGCCCCTGGTTTGACCTGCTCTTAATTCTTTCTTGCTCTCATTAACTGCAAGCTGAGGTAGTGAGACTGCCTAATGATTTGTTACTGCCACCTCCCAGCTCAGTCAGAGCACTGATGATGAGTTATGGAGATATTTGCCTCACCTACCATAAAAATCAGCGTACCCAAAATAGAGGTAGCTTTTCAAGGGGAGGAGATACCAATCATTTCATTTGAGCTTTACATCATTAAGGCATCTCTCCCAACAGCATCACTGTCTGTAATCTCAGCGCAAAAGCCGAGGATTGCACCTGCACTTAAAGTGAATTGCTATCTTCCTTTCCAGCTCAGGAAAGCACATTCACTGTGGGCAACAAGAAGCAAAAGGTTACTTTAGATGCTGCACACACAGCACCTGATCTTTCCCTTGGGCTGTCAATCAGACATCTTCCCCAGCAATCAATTCATGTAAAGAACAAAATGTAGCCTCATTACAGTTTTCAGCCTTGCTCTGTCACATGCAGGATTAAAGCCAAGAAGGCATCTTCATTCAAAAGCCTCTTGTTCTGATTCTGACGACTTTCTGATGTGCCTTCTTTGAGGAGAAGTTTCTTAAACCTGTTCTTAGCCTCAGAAAGATTCTCTATGAAGCTTCTGGGTACAACACCAAGCTGATCCATACAATTACCTGAAGAGATGTGAATGCAGAAGGTGGGGGGAGGCAAAAGAAAACACCACTGAATAACTTTTAGGAGTATTTTTATTTATTTATTTTAACTTGTCTCAGCAGTTGCCACTGCTGTCAACTTTGGGCCTACAGGTTGTTTCTATGCTAAGCAGACATGGTGCTCCCAGATAGCTGCATTTCTCACGTGGTCACATAAACATTGTTCATGAAGCGGAACGGAACAGGAATCTCAGCGATGCAGAGTGCTATTTTATCCCGATTTTAAAAGGAGGTAGGTTTTTTGGGTTCTGTTTGGATGCACCCTAGTACTGCAGAAGGGGAATCTGCATTTTGTTTTGCTGCTATGACTTTCAACACCTATGCTCAACATTTTGAATGCACTCTTGTTATAAACTAACATCCAGAGTCACAGCTTGGCTCTGGGAGCCAAATGCTCTGTCACGCTTCTAGCAGGCGTTTTCTGAGAAACACAGAGACAGCTTACCTGGTCGCAGAAGTAACTAACATGCTAACCTGGAAGGGAAACTTTTATAGAACTATAACCTTATGAACACAGTCCGTGCTTTATTTTCTCATTGTTCTGCCCCACTGGGGAAAGGTGAGGGTATTTATATTTAGAGTAATTCACTTTTATCTAGAGAAAATGCCGAACTAGCAACCAAGAATAATTTATACATGTAGCACTAGCTGACGAGGCTTTTAAATAATAAACAGTGCCACAGCAGGTTACAGGAATCATTTACCTTATGTAAAAGTTTGCATTGCTCTTGGTGCTGAGCATGCAAACTCCGCCACTGGAACCTCAGCCTCCCATTTAGCCACTGAAGGTATCGAATGTCAACTCTGTCTTCTGGCCCATATTCAGGTGCTATTTCAGTTGTACCCTGCTCGCTCTGAGACAGATCGTCTTCACACTGAAAGCAGAAGAGAACACCAAAATATTTTAAGATAGCTTCAACATTTTCAAATCAATCAGTAGTGAAGAGCATACAACACAAATGGGGCAAAGAGGAAAAAAAAATTCCCCAAACTCCAGCAGGCAGAGAGCAATTACAATCTTCTGGAAAACAGGACTGGGAACAGCCTAAAGGAATACTGAAGTCTGGAATTAGCATCAGCTTCTCAGCTAAAATGTGGTGAGCTGTCTCCTCTCTTGTCCTTCGTTTTCCATACCCAGGAAGACACAAAGAGAGATTCTGAAATACTCGGCATAATTTTTGTTCTGCTGCAGCCAATAAATAAGCAAACAATCCAACCACCTTCACCTTCTGGATGCAATTTCTCCTTGGCTAATGGTACAAAGCAAGACATTTCTGTCATATTGCCTTCCCAAGGAACACGGAAGGAATCCCAGCTCCCCCAGACTTGCACAAGCAGATTTACAAACAGACCTCCTTCTCCATTTTCAGCTAAGACTGCAGATTGCAAATGAGTAAGAGAGGAACACATGGACTGGCCCACTTCTGATGTCAGGAACACCACTTAAAGGTGGATCTGTCAACTTCATCCAGCCTGAAGGAAGTACATACAGTAAGCAATCCATAACTCTACAGCATGTAAGTAGAAATAACACAGAACTGCAAGGGCCCAGAGGTTCAGAACTGGCATTCTCCAGCTAAGAAAGTGTCTCCCAGTTGGATTCAACACATTCTTTGAAGTAGAAACTCATGAAGTCTACTTGAAATATGACTGTTTTCAAGAAAACACTTGAGCAGATATTTGTACCCATAGACCTCAACGGTATTTAAACATATGTGCTTCCCTGCTTCGCAGACTTTCACCTTCAATAAAATCTTATCGAGATTCAGCTGGCAGGCAAAGCTGCTTCCAATTTGGATCCGCAACTAAAAATGCAAACTGCAAAAATGCAGAAATAAGGCAGTTTCAATCTTGCCTTAAATGCAGGTTTCAGAAAGTGTGTATCTGTAACGGTGATCAAATAACCCCTAATACCTGTTTTAACCTATTGCCTCAGTTGACAATGCCTCTAACACAATGAGTGTTCCCATTATTTATAAGCACAAAAATGCTGGTCTGGTCACATAACAAAACGCATAAAGATTTGTTCCCTTCGTTCTATGGCTCAGATAAACACGTGCTATAAATCACAGCAGCACAGGGTTCATAAAGGGCTTTTCCTTTTAAAGGCACAGATTTGTCTTGAGGAAAAAAAAAAAAAAAAAAAAAGAAGCAAGGAAAAGACCACCTCCTTTGCAGCAAGCGTAATGTCACTCTTTTTCCTCAGATGCTGTCAGCTTTTAGCACCAAAAACCAAAAAGCACTGAGCTGTGGAGCACTGCAGGCCTTGCTACAGCACCTGCACAGTGCAGATCACCTTGCCACCATCAGGTGAGGTTTGTGGACTATGAAATCATACAGATATGCTTACTGGGTTGGCCCTAAACACTACCCAAGCAGCTGGGTATCAGTACATCAGAGAACACACACGTGTAAACAACACTAAAACACTGCAAATAAGCAGCCAGCAAGCCACAGGGCCAAAGACAGAGCTCAGCACGTGACTCTGCCCTGCTCTCATAGCTGGGATTCCCAGACTGAAATATGCATTTCCCATCAATTACAGTTCAACTCCAACTCCCCTGGATTAGAGGCTTGAGAATAGCACAACTACTGCTCTCCTGGGGATTCGTTTAAGGAAGGAATGGCATTAGACTCAATTGCTTTGGCAGTAAAATGACAAACACCATGCAGAGCTAATTTTATAGTAGCAATCTGCCTTATTAATATTAAAATAAGCCAGCCAGCCAATGCATTTTTAACAGAAACTCTATTATTTATTCCACAAACTGCGCAAAAAATTTCCTTTTGCTATGAAATACTTAGCCTGTCATAAAGGTAAACAAGGTTAAAAAAAAAAGTCTTGCATATTATACTGTGACCTCAATTTCCAGAGCCATCTCCACAATCTAAAACTATTTACTGCTCTCCCAGTGCGAGAAAAATCACTAAAATACCAACCCAAGCTAGAGTCCTTGGTTCAAATATCACTGTGAATTTATCTAATCTATGCGGTAATTTGGGTGCACACCTGCGGTTACTTCTGATTTACACAAGTGCCTATTATTTAGGCAAAGCCACAACAAGGCAGGTACCCAGAGCTCTCAACAGCCTCCCCTCACTTGGATGCTCCACACCAGCTCCAGCAGAGACAGCTCCACAGCCACTTACCAGAAGAGCTTTTTGCTTAGAAACTTTGCTGTAATTAACGTTTCTCTGATTCTATTTCAGACTCCAGCTACAGAACGGTGCCACAGGCTTGCAGGACAAATGCCACCTTATCACGTGTTGATACTGTGGTGCAGTGCTGGATTTTTGTCCCATTACACTGTCGATATCGCAGCAAACTGGATAACGCAGACTCAGCAGGGCACCTGTGATCAGCACAACTGTTAAGCAGCAGCTCGCATGAAGCCTCTCCATTTCACTCCCACTGCCTCACCCCAACAAACTTTTCTGCCCTAAACGTTCACGGCACTGCTATAAGAAGATCTCAATGTCTATTTACCAGCAAACTTGGAAAACCCAGCACAGGCCTGCTGACAGCACCACGTATATATTCACCCAAGTTCTCTTCCAGCCCCTTCCTGAACTCCCAACCTGCCCACACTTACCCACACCTTAAGCCCAGGCCTCCTGTGGAGAAAGATGCAGGCAAATAACCAGCTAAGCCCCGTAATAAGTGCATGCTCCAGGACAGAGCAGAGCACCAGCCCAAGGAAGGCAGCTTACAAGCTACAAAACCTACCCAAGCTCATTAAATCAACTCTGGTTTACTCAGAGCTAAGAGCATGTGTTTAAAATCACTGCAAAGCACCCTAGAATTTAGTCTCTGACACAAGTTTTGCCCTCAGCATTCCTTCCCAGGCTATTTCAAGCCCAGTTGTTATGAAAAAAGATACCAGAGCATTCTCAAAACACTCGAATACACTTGTGGCTAGACAATGCAAAAAGAGTTAACACAGCCCTCGTGGGGCACTCTGTGCTGGGAAGTCGGATTCACAAAACACTGAGAAAAGCCACCAGATATAGAAGTATTTAGAAGAAAAGAATAAGGGGTGTGAGAAGGAAGGGTGTGAAAAAAGACACAGGAACGTATCAATTTAATTCCTATTCTATATACCCAAGCAAACAACTTTTATGCAACTTGCTCAGAGAAAGTAAAGATTAAGAAGTTTCAACTTATGGCAGAAATAAAGCCTTTCTCGCTGGTTTGAAATACAAAGCAACTCCGTGTTATTGGAAATGAAAGAGCAATTTCACCCGCAGCGGATGAAGATAAATTAAACAAGCACTTTGTCATATAAATAGTTCATCAAAGAACAACATAAGCATCAATGCGTTAGCAGAAATTGAGAAGGGAACATTTTCTGCACGGCTTGTTCCCTTTGAGATATGAGCATTTTAGGGACCTGGGACGGGGCTGACCTTGGTCTGTTCATACACTTTGAATAAACTCAACTCCAAAAATTGATTTAAAGTAAAATCCCTTCCAGATTCAGGGGAAATCTTGAGGGGAAAAAAAAAAAAAAAAAAAGCACAAATAGTACTTCAAAGAAAACCCTGTATTGGGCAACTTACTTAAACTTCTACAGCTTCCCAACTCACAGAGAGCTCTTAATGCTTACACATTCTTACATGAATGCAGCTACCATGCAGAACAAACACCACACTGCCTTATTTTGCCCTGCACACTCGATGGAAGTGCAGAGGCCTGTGCTGCCTGCATTGCTGCGAAACAAGGCTTCGGCAGGGCCAGCTCCCTGCGAGATGCTCTTCTGCAACGATGAGCTGCCATCTGTTGGTAAGCGAAGGACCGCAGCAGGCTCTGGTTCATCCCCAGCTCACTGTAGCTTCTCCCCGTGATGCATCCAAATCCCTCCAAGGACCAGCTCTCTGCTTCTGTATCTGGACGGCCACCAAACCGCTTGCTGCTCTTCCCGTGGCGAAGCAGCTCTGCTGGAACCTGCTTAACCCAGGGATGTATGCACCGAGCCTAATCCCCAGCTGACAGCAACCCTCGAGCACAGCAGCACAAAGCAGCAGCCTGTTAAACCCTCTAATGAGTGCTCCCACCCTCGTGCTCACTTTCACCCAAATTAATCCGTGCCTAGACACAAACTATTTACTCACGGGTGCTGCTCAAATCCTAGCTACCCTGTGCGTGCAGCCTCGCATCCCGGCGGTGGGAAGACGTGTGTCTACATCGCTCGCTGCAGGACTCGGGAGAGACAAAACAATCACATAAATCAGAGCAATAAAGTGCTTATGCAAGCTTTTACTGAGAGCTCATTCCGAGCTGCTCGTAATTCACACAATGGTTTTCATTTGACATAACATATGTTAATCAATGTAATTACGTATCTTTAAATAGGGGAGAGGTGTTTGGTTTTTTTTAATTAAACACCATAGCCAGAAGTACCAGAGCATCAGACCCACCTTCCTGATACAGCCCTATATCTACCTGTGGGAGGGAAAACATGAAAAGGAACAACTCAAATACATGGATGCGAAAGGGGCAACACTATTTTCATTAACAGCTCCATCAACATTAATTGGATTTCCTCCTAGACAAGGCAGGATGCAGACAGCTGTGCGCATGAGGAGACAGAGATGGTGTAAGAAACCTCTCCCACGGGATGCACGCAGCAATTAGATACCCAGATATCCACAAACAGACGTGCTCACAAAGTAGAAGCGATACAAATGACTGCTTTGTGTATTCAGACAACACACAGAAGCCAAATTACTCAACTAAACACCTGGTAAGGCAGCCCTAACCCACAGGGTCCCACGTTCTGCAGGGCTCAGTGAATGCAATACAGGTAACGCCTTGCACTGCACTTCTGCCTGAGGCTTTCTTTCCATGTCCATGCTTTCCTGAGGAAGAAGTGCTTTCCTTCAAAAGATCTTGCAGTGAGAGTTAACCCTTCTCACAGAAGTGGCACACCAGAAGTAGAGGGTGTTCCCATTTAAATCAAAAGGGCAAAGATAACCAAAAGGTACCAGAAGGTCCTGCCTGCTCCCCGCCACTGGAGGGCAGGAGAGACACCGAATAATTTTAACATTACTTGGCTTCCCCAGCACCCACTTTAGCAAAGGACACAGTACCAGCATCACCGTGGTAAGGCTTCCCATGAGCACATCAGTCCTCATCTTCCTCTCAGCCTGTGAAAGCTCGAGGGGCTCTCAAAAAAAAGCTTACGAGCACATTCACTGTGTCAAACAAAAATAAGTGTTGCTAACCATGAATTTTCCACTAGTCTCCAGCAAAAGTTAGGGGAGACAAATTCTGCAGAAGAAACTTTAGGGATCCTGTGCCCTCTATTGAGCTTTCCAGGTCTTTAAAAATAGTGTACATTAACAGCTACTATAATAGAGCAACAGTAGCAGCAACAAGATAAATTGTGAGAGTTAGAGTAAGACAGGAGGTCAAACAGAACAGAAGCGTAAGCAAAGGGAATAGGGGAGGCAAATCAAAAAATGAGAGCTGACAGGCTAATATAGCCCGTGAAAACATGGAAAGCAATTATGCTTCCAAGTCAGAATCAATAGGTTAATAAGATTCCCTCCTTTTCTCCACGCTGTAATAGGTTAAAAGGGAAAAAAACAGAAAACTGCTGTTTTCTGACAGTAGTGTCAAAGGTGTCCTGGTTCTGTACTGGCGTGGGTGGTAACGTCAAGCTGGGCTGCTACGTTCACACTTCCATCTAGCAGTGTGGTTTATGGAGCAGCAGGGCCAGGCGAGACTTCTGGAAAAAAAAGGCATCCTGACAGTAAGATTAGAAATCAGGCAGAAGTCTCACACTATATTGGAAATAGCCAGCGAGCCAAGCTAGGCTGTGACAAACAAGAGATTAATCAAATTGCAAACCCAAGAGTCAGAAGGCACATTTAGTTTCATTTCCCCCCACACGAGAAGTAATGAAACCGAGTTCACTTTGGCATGCTAGCGAGACACCCATGAATTCCAAGTACACCAGCCATAACAGCTCTATTTGTTGATTACCACGAATTCACAAAAGGGGAGGGGAGTCCAATTTCACACAGAGGGCAAGAAGCAGGCAGAGGGAATTACTGGAACCAAGAACAAGTGTTTGTACAACATAGCTTGGTGATAATGAGGGAAATAACATCATTACCCTCATCTGAAAACTCCACAGCCTCCACACATAATTAAATTATTGGGCACATAGATTAATTTCAGCTGTAGAAATAATACCAGCACAGGCCACATACCTCCACAGGAACAGAAGGAACGCATGCCCACAGAGCACTGCTATTATCTGCACAAGCCATTGCACAGATTTGGATAAAGCTGTGGTATTATCAGTAAAATTTAAAAAGCAAAGCAAAAATAAAATCAGTCAAATGCTGGATATGCTAAAGAGGCAGGTTTATATCAATTATCTGCTTCCTAAAGAGACGGGGAGAGAGAGAGTGAGAACTCTGCAGGTCTATTTTATAGGTTTAGCGAAGGACAGTTTTGGTGATGAGTGGCAGAGAAAAATAAATGAGCAATTCACTTCCATTGTTATGGCCTTATACACAGGGTTCAGGCTTCACTGACACAACTAGATGTTTATTTTATTCTATTTTGCCTTCAGCTGTGGGCAGCCAATGCTTCTACCAGGTTTCTCTCAAGGTCCTCTCATTCTTTGTCTTCCTTCCTGGGAGAAGATCACGCAGACACTCTGCAAGAGATGTCTGGCACACAGTTTTGGTCAGCGACATGTCAGACTGCAAAACAAACACCTAAATTAGGCACAGAGACTCAGCTCAACTAGCAGCATTCCTCCACAGGATGCAAGAACCCTGGTTTCATGGAGGAACCTATAGCTCCCTGCATTAATGGGTTTGATTTGGAGAGAAGTGGTGGTTGCTGCCCAGCCTGGCAGTTGTAGAAGCACTGGATTTGTCTGTGAATTTTCACAACTCAGAACAAATTAAGAAAATCCACCACCAACTGCACAGGCATGAAACCAAGAGGAAGAATCTCCCTGGAAAAGTCCATTATCTTGCCAAATTGAGCAGGACTTGTCACAGGTAGTTCTTTATGCAACGCTTTACAGGCTGGTTTTCAGATGTGTCGGTTTTTGGTCTGTTTTTAAACTTTCCCCAGCAGTCTAGGATTTTCATATGGAATCTATGAACAGCACCTGAGAGTATTCCTCACGTATGTGACTACCAAAAGCAACAAAAGATGCCACATCCAACATCTCTGCAGTGCTTATTTGAGACAGAAGTCCACAGAGGCTGTAAAAAGCCTTTCAAGGCAGTGTCCATCAACTAATCACTCATGCTTTAAGGCCATAAAAACAGGTGAGAATGCCCAGGTAGACTTCTATATGTGTGCCTCCAACTCAGACTGCACTCAAGTCTTTACAGGACTGATAGAACTAGGGACTTTTTATCTTCTTATATATTTAAAGGAGTTGACTAATGCGATATTTGAACTTTCACTTACCACCTCTGGTGTCATCAACCTGCTGACAAACCCATACAGTAAATATAAAATGGACTTGAGCCACAGGTGGAAGGGGCAGCATCTCCCCCAGTCCTGCTAGCTGGTGCATCCTGAAGGAGGAACATCACGCCTGGCTCAGCAGAGACACTGCAGCACTGCCCTTCTAAAAACAGGAGCTGGAGGCCATGTGAGACAAGGTGCCCTGCAGGATTCTCCTAACACATCAAAGCCGTCAGCCCACATAATCATCCCGGGTTACTAACAATACCTGTCCTTACCAATAACTACCCTCAAGATTATTATTTTTTTTAATTATTTCAGACACACTAAGCACTACCTCCTAGCATCCTAACCCTTTCGTCATGCTTTTACTGTTGTTTAGCTCATAATTTTAGAAATCACTTAACTTTTGACTCTGAAGATCTAAGTGCCTGTAAAATTAAGCTTGTTGGATGCCTTCCCGAGCTCAGGATCTTAAAGCTCTGAATCCCTTGCAGCGGCTGAGCTCAATGTCCATCATGTGTCATGAATACCCTTGTCCCCCTATAAATAACTGGCCTGAAATCCTTCAGATGGAAGTGTTCAATTTGCAGGGGGAAAAAAACTGTGTTGCTAAGGAACTGCAGAGAAGAAAAGGCCATAGAGAGGTAATCTGAAATGAAATGAACGGAATTAATTTAATTGGCCCTTGATATGTTGGGTATTTGGCATATTATCAGCAATTTAGCTGCCTGTAAGCTTTGTTTCCAACATAGCCTGAAAGAATAGTCCTCACTGCATCCTTAATTTTGGGATTAGCTGCATTCTCTCCTCTTCATACAAAAGAGCCTGTCCACATCTGTGGATTTACAACAAAATTTTAAAAACAAGCCACATGCACGTCAGCTGAACTACAGCTATGCCTACAGTTCTTGAGGCTCCATGTTTTTAGACAAAGACAAAGGGGAAGGATTTTCTTCACGTTTATTCTCTCTAGTAGACCAACAGATGTGCTTTCCTGGTAAGTACTGGCTTCCATGCTTTGCTGATTTTGGCAGAGATCTCAGCAGTGCACAGAACCAAATAGTATTTCAAGGATTTTTTGTTTTGCAACATTTTCATTTCAAGAAAATATTTTCAATTGTTTATAATACGTTTTAAAAAGGGCTCCATGTGGTGGAACATTTTTCAGGCTCTTTCTCAGCTGAGAGCTTCAGTTGTTTCAAAAAAAGAAACCGAAATGCTCTTTAAGACCGATCTTTCTCTAGAGAAAATTTTTCTAGTTGTCCTGCCTTTTCCTTCAATTTACTCAAATAGAAGAGAGTTGCAATTGCAGAGACTGCATCTCTGGCATGTTTAGAAATGTCTGTACAATCTGTTACGTATCTTCCAACACTTCAGTTTTAAGTACCAGAAAAGCCTGGTATTTAACATTCAGAGTCAAAATTGTAGCACTTCAGTTGTTCAAGCTGTACTTTAACTTACCAGATATCAGGTCTCAAAGTGACAACCTCACCTTCTTTCCTTCCTTCCTATGATTTCAGGGGGTTAAAACATTGGAAGGAAATTCCAATGAGCAGGTACCAAGGAAGGTATCCCACAAAGTAACACTACAATAGCTATCACACTTTTGTTCAAACAGGTTTTCCTGAGCGGAATACAAGGAACTGATTCCTTACCATTAGAAGGTGTGTGACCCACCTATCTTCTAGTTCACACCCATCATTATCTCCTGAACTGCGCACTTCTAGATCTTCACTTGCTCAGGTTTTACTGGTCAATTTGATTGGTTTTGTAATTATCAACCAAAAGATAAGGTATCTCCCTGAAAATTCGGTTTAACTGCCTCGTGATATCGAATCTCAAAGCACACTGTTTACATGTCCTCCACCACTACAACTTATTATTTCTTTCCTTAATAGCAACTGTTTTTATAAGTTTTATTACTTGCAAGTTTTATAATGAAAACACTCTAGGTGAAAACCAAAGAATACAATACAACAAGCCTTACATACATACATTAACTCCAACTCCCAGTTTATAAACTTTTTTGTCTGAGCTATCAAAAAAAATCCAGACCTGTAAACACTGTTTTGGACAGTTAGTGGAAAAAAAGAACATGAAATAAGCATGTTTTTGAGAAGCACAGGTGGAGCAGATTACAATTGACGCGAAAGGCACAGCAATAAATTGCTTAATGCCTCTCCATGTGGGCATATGAGATAACATTCTTGTACCATAGTTACTTCAGCTTATTTTGGAAACGGCAAAACTTAGTCCTTCAGAGAAAATAGCGTATGTGCTGCCTTATTTCCTGAATTCATGTTGCTACTACGCTTCATTCATCCCTCTTTTGTAATAGAAATTAAGGATCAGAAAAAAATAAGTATCTCTGCTATCACACAACAAAAAGCAAGAAAAAACAAGAAGCTTAAAGTAAAAGTGTCTTCACGAGTGTGTTTCTCCTAAGGTCTTCAGGTGCCCTTCTCAGCACCAGAGGGCACCACCACTCACACCCAGCACGCCAGGCACCACCTTGCAGCTCTTCTGCTCCCTTTTTTGTGCAGCAATTGGAGTGTAGTAAGTGTGGTCTGTGTTCCCAAAATACTGCTCGTAAGGTTGTTACAGAAATGACTCTTCCCTTTAAATTGTTTTCCATTTAGCAACACGTGCTCTTAAACGCAAGGGATGGGTTCTACAAGCAGTTATCCTTGATCCATGTTATAACATGGGCTTGGGGTTTTCTTTTTGCCTTCCCCCACCCCGATCACGTACATTGCAGCTGAAATAGACACACAGCTATCCTCACATTACTTCAGACCAGGTTTTCTGTATGCTAACATCTTTTTACTGATGGAAACACAACTGCATACCTCGTTATTCTCTCAAAGAAGCTACAAGGTCATTAGTTACCCCAAGTAACTAATGTCATTAGTCATGTCATTAGTTACCCCATGATGGTTTTTTTATGTTCTGTTTGCTTTAGGATTACTTGCTTTACCCTGTGCCAACAGACCCAGCATTCATGGCTCATCTGTTTGCCTACTTCCACTTCCATGCCCACAGCCTGGAAGCAGAGATCAGTGACGTGCACTTACCTGCAGTCCTCCTAACTGGTCTCATCTATACCGCAAGGAAAAAAAGTAATCACAGCATTCACTCAGGGAGGGGAGTTTGAGAAAGAGAAGGAACCCAGACCACCTGCACACAGAAAGTTTAGGAAGGGAATGAAAACAGGTTCCAGCTGCTGGCCCCTGCAGCTTTTTTACAAAGCTAGAATAAGGCATTTATTTTTATAAGGGCACCACGACACCACACACTGTGCACTACACACTAATGATAACACGGCTTCTGTCACAGAACATTACTTAGGGGTGGACGAGGTGGAAGGACACCAACAGGCTCACCATGCACACGGAGGTTTCATCTCCAGTCCTCACTCTGTTCCGAGCCAAGAGCTGTTCCAAGAGGCTGATTCTGTGCAGCAGCCAGGAAAATGCCAGCAGCAGCTCCCGGCTACCTGCTGAGCCATCGGAGGGGAGCCGATAGAGCTCTGGTCTGCCATAGCCCTGGTACCACAGCGCCGACTTCACAAACCTAATTTGGGTATCTGAAAAGAAGAAAACAATCACGAATAACACACTGTGCTACTCAATGCGTTCACCCATTCAGTTCCACAAACTGTTGCTCTGAGAATAAGATTTTTAATTTAGCCTAAGGTTAATGGAAAGCAGTGGAGAGCAGGGTTTGGTACTTTATTCGACAACTGCGAAAGGGAAGTGGTAACAGGTAAGAGATTTCCTTATGCTGTCCCATTCTGACCTACAGAAATTACTGCTAAGGGAAATGAAAAATTCAGAGTTGAGATCAAGGCTTCGTGGAGATTAACAAAAGCAAAAGAGGTAAATAGCCACCCTCGCTTTACCAGGACTCCAATTCACCTATTCATTTTTTATGAGCCACCAAGCATCCCATGAATTAGTAAATACCTCGAGTCACTTGACTCCTGAGCGAAACTGGAATTTAGAGATAGGAGTTTCGCAGCCTGCTGCAAATCTCTAAGCAGCAGTGGGCAGGCAGAGATAACGCAGCACACCACGCTGCATACCAGCCTGCACGGGCTACTTAGTGCTCAGGAACGCTGCAATCCATATCCCTTCACACCAGCAAATTTTACCTGACAGCTACGAGACAGGCGCTACAGAACTGTGAAATACAGATGAAAGAAAGATAAAATTATTATACAAACAGGTTCTGGCCAGGAAGCTTCCGCTCTGTACCAGGTAAAGTCGTCAAAAGTGTAATAAAGAACATAATTAGGGGCCACAATGATACCCAGTATATGCTGGGGAAGAACCAACAGCTGCTATAAAATTAAGTCCTGCTGAAAAAGCTGCTGGAGTTCTGCAAAGGCAACACCAAGCAAGTGGTTAAAGATTCAGCTGATGCAGGATATTGAAGCTTCCCAGAGGCATTCAACTAGCAGAAAGAAACAAAGCCAGTAGGGTGAGCTTGCACCAACAAGTGACTAGCAGGCAAGAATCAGAGGGTGGGAAGACGCGGTGGTTTCACAAGAGGGCTCTGAGCTAAACCTCTGCTGTCCAACTCAACGTGACAAGGACGATATGAGAGCGACAGAACGATTGGCGCTGACGTGCAATTACTCTGTAGGAAGGAATGCAAGCTGATAAAGAAAAGCCTGGACTCGCTGCGTTCTGTGATTTGGAAACGACAGATAAAATTCCTTTAAAAATAATGAAAAATGATGCACACAATGGGAAAAAACAATCACAACTTTTCTGATGTGGCAACAGGCTTGGAACGGACCACTGCAGTCAGGAACACAATTTTGGTTTATACAATTTTCCTGACAATATAACACTCGACCCTCTATATATCCAAAAACATCCAAATGCAAGAAATCTAAAAAGGAACCTAGACAGAACACAAACGAACATTATCTGTCTATACCCACAATGACCTCATGTCTCAAACTCTCAGTGTTATTTCATTTCTTCAGCCCCAAAAGGACCATGAAAGATTTGGAAAAAGGTAAAAGAAAGGATAAGTAAGATCACAAACCCAGAACAGCTTCATTTTAAGAAATGACCACACAAGCAAAGAAGAGACTGAGAACGAGTATGACAAAACTCTTCAAAGCAAAGCCATGCCCTCTGGTTTGGGAAGCCTACAATAGGAATTACTGGAGGCTGAAAGACTTAACCCCTGGAAGCGTCCCTGTGTACTTGTTCTGTCCTTTGCCCTGGGAATCCATTTTTGATGGCTGTCACTATTGGACAGAGCTGGAGGAACCTTCAGTTTGATCCAGCTGAGGCACTCGTACAAGGTAAGGAGAAAAGCTGCTCTCCTTTCCCAGTGTAATGCTTCAGCATCATTGTAATGCTCCATGTAAAAGGTACACACACACCAGCAAAGCACAAGCCTCAAGCAATCAGGGACTGTCACTGCTGTCCTTAATTAACATACTCATTCATCACATTACATACTCATTTGCCTGCTCCTTGGCCACTTGTGCTAAAAACATCCCTCAGCAGCCCCACGCGCTGTAATCATTCTTTTGTCTAGCACTGACTGCTGAAGCCCAAGAACTACATCACGAAAGACTTCAAAACAAAAATGAGAAAAACAATACTGCTCTCAGAAGGAATTGGTTAATTATAAGAGGCTCTCACAGTGAAAAGAGAGGCCTGATTTGCAAAATGCTAAGGGAGTCTCATCTACTGAAAATAACACAAAGCCAAGACAGAACGAGGAGCTGTAACCTGACTTGTGCTGGTAACCCTACAGGAGCAGGGCACTGCTGCAGCTCTGCTGAGGCTGGAAGGAGCTGGTGGCCACCAGCCATCGAGCTCCTTGTGCTTTGACAAAACAGAGAAGGTGTGTTTGAGATTGAAGAGCACCAGAGTGCTCCCAAAACTGACAAAAAAACATCAGGAGCATGATTAAGCAGGCAACATGAGGGTGCAGAGCTACTAAATTTTTGCTGGACTGGTGTTCTGCAGGGCACAGCTTCTGCACAGATGTGTGACAATTGTTTTTACACCTAGCCTGTTTTGGCACCACAGACAAAAAGGAAACCCAAACCTCTAAATGACTGTTTGCTCTTGCTGGAGAACCTGTGAATATTAAAAAACGAGCAGCTTCCCAGCATGATGCTGGGGTGGCAGAGATGCCCAGGGCTTGCTCACAGCCTTGCCATAGACACACACTCCAATCACACGTACAGGAGAGCACTCGGATCTTAAGAGGTTTTATTTTGATCACTACTGAACGTTCTCATATTGGCTGGATTTTCATGCTGCCTTTTCCTTACATATTTGTCATTTTCAAGAAAGGAACAGCTGGAGCAGGCTCAGGCAGAAACACTCCAAGAGGAAGATCAGTACCTACTTTCCCTCTTTCTCAAGGCACAGAAGTGAGACGTGCTGCCATCTGCAGTTCAGGGAGCTCCCTGAGGAATCACCTATCAAAGAGACAGCATAGGGCAAGCCAGGGTTTTGTTTGTTTGTTTTTTCCCCTCTCTTTTTCGTCATTTCCCTCCCCTGGCAGATCACTTGGGACCAGATCCACCAAGGCAGTTTGCCACCTGAATTTCTCTGTTGCTCTGGTTCTTTATCTCCCCTTTTCAGCTTTCTCTCTGCAATAGGATGCCCTCCTACAAGAAGGTATGAGTGGTGTGGGCATCAGGCAGGAATTGTGGGCAAGTGGTCCAGGCATGGATCTGGGACGGGGGCTCAGAGAGTCGCAGAGCCTTTCTAGAAAGCCTAAGTGACCTTACAGAAGTCACTCGGTTCTCCCCATCTCCACAACGCTCTGCCTTGTAAGGACACAGCCCTGAGGTAAGTGGCAGTGGAGGCTATATAAGTACCAAAGAACAAGATGGATTCTTCCAAAACATGCAGCCAAGAGAGAGCAAAAACATCACGCAGATAAGCAGATAATGCCAGTCACTCGAACACCTTCTCTTTGCCAACATTTTCTTCCAGCGTTTTATTAGGATTAGGCAATCCATATAGAAAGACCCACTCAGTCTTTCCAGCTAATTCCGTTCTGCATGCACGTTATTTATAAGAACATGTTCAGCACATAAAACCAAGCTGTGGATGAACCTCACGGTTCAGTTCTCTTAAAACTGTACTCCAGCTGTGCTCTTCTGCTTTATGACTCCCACAAAATGTCTCAGTGAATCACAAGAAGATTTTCAAATAAGGGTTAGGCATTGGTCTAGCAGGCTAAGAGGGAAAGAAACTAAATCCAGTACAAGAACAGACAGATACGTAACTTCACACACTCAGACAAGAAGCACCTGCAGAGGTAGTGGCTGCTGCAGAAGATAATTTTCCACTTTGTTTGTCAAACAAAAACACATTGCAGCTCCAGACCTCTTTCTTATACTAAAAAAAATGGAGTTGCAGCTCCAGAAAAGGAGCATCTCCTCCAACTATTGAAATGCACATTGCACTGCTACCTGGTGTGGCGTTAAGCAGGTCCCTCGGTCCTCAGCCTCTGTCACGAAAGAGCAACGTGAAGCCACTAATTGTGACTTGCTTCATCAGTAAAGTCGTGCTCAGAGTGCCACTGCACAGCTTGCTTTGTCTTGAACTCCACTAATGAGAGATCCACTGCTCCGACACGCTGCAGTGGCTGGAGTGCATTAAACGCTTCCCACCACAGTTTAGGATGATTGTTTTGTACTATAGGAAGAAAAAAATTCTTCCGAAATAAGAAACCAAAATATTTGCAGAATTTTATAGCCACTGACTGAAAGACTTCAGCAGGGTTTCTGGGTTATTTTTGCAAGAATGCAATGCTTTAAAACATCGATCTGTGGGGATTTTCTTCTACGTGATTTTTCAAATATTTTAGGTTTTGCCAGTGGGGCTGTAAAATGTATCACTCATTTAAAAAACATAATGCAGAATGTTTTTCTAAACAGCCTCACATTACACCAATAAAAAGGGAATGACCATTCAAAGCAAATCTTAATCTTCTCTAAAACTCATTTATGTAACAGAACAGAAACTAACAAAAGCTATTATCTTGAAACAGAAATACACCCTGGGAGTGCAACTTGGAAAGCCACTTTAAAAGGGTTTCCCAAATTAAAGGAACAATTTTTATGTGAAAATCTGTCCTTTTCCATGAGGCTAAATCTGCAAGAGCATTCTGTCCTTACAACGCGCTGCTTTATCCTAGCATCTCATGAGCACAAGTGGCCCAACATCTTACACGCTGTCCTTGAAACACAGGCCTCGCTTTACAGAGTAAAGAAAAGAACCACTGTGGCCCTGGCAACATGCACAGACTACAGACCAAAACTTTAACAAGTTTGCCAAACTTCGGAAAAAACTTTTGTCCTAAAAAAAAGTAAGGTTTTTGTTTGAAAAAAAAAAAAAACAAGCACAAGACCATTTGAATGTGGCTTCTTTTCCAAAAAGCTGTTCCAATGGCTATGCACACAACAACCCTCGTACTGGGTTCAAAGCCTTCCTCAGGGATATAGCAAGTGCTTGTGCTGGTTTTTAGCTAAGATAATTAAAAGGTTGTACAAAACCAGCAAAGAAAGGCAAGCCTGTTCCAGGGACTAAAGCTCTAGACTTGAATTAGAGGAATCTGTTTCAATTCCTTGCTGTTCTACAGGGTCCCATACAGAGCTGAGAAAGTTATTTAGTCCTTAATGAAGTGGAAAACTTAGTCTTTCCATGAAATAAATGCACAAAAGACCACAATTGCTCCAAAGGTGGGACAGACAGTGAAATATTGATCCTATTCACAGCAGGCAACTCACTCACCTGACAATCTACCAGCAACAACTGGGTTTGCTCTCTCTGGAGCCAGCAACCTGCCACATGCATCCAGGAATCCTGTCTCCGAATGCTGCTAGCTATTAGTACGGGAGCAGCCAGGATTCAAAGAGATTGCAACCTCACAAAGCTGCTGTGGACAGCCAATAAATTGACTTACCAAACAGTCGCACACAGCAGACTGCGGATGAGCAGAAAATGAAGGACAGCTGAATGAAAAGTAGCAGTCCTGTCTGTAAGAGAACCATACCAATTCCCTGCTGAGCTACCAGCAAAACCACACAGGTGCTGCCCCACATTCCTTGAAACGTATCAGCTACAATGCTCAGCCTTTTTTTAAAAAAAAAAAAAAAAAAAGTTTCCAGAGACATCAGTTTCCCAGCTTTTTAGGGGCTTAAACTTTTTTTTTTTTTTTTCCTTTCAGCTTTTGTGGACTGATTTTAAGCGGTTTTGGTGTGAGGAGACCTCTATCCATCAAAGATGATCCTTTCCTCCTGCACTGAAAGGGCTCTGAATCCTGGAGTGGAGAGGGAAACCTGAAGAGTAGTGTCAAATTTGGAACGGCACGTATTTAAGAAAAAATTAGAGCTCTATCACTGTGAGAAGCCAGCCTTTATACAGCTTCTCTCTGCAGTAGAGGCCCCATCCAGAGATATTTATGGTCCCTCTAAAACACTCATATGCATTTTTATTTTGTTGTTTTGTCTAGAACTTCATTCTATAACACTGTCTTCATGGTTCACATGTTAAAATTCATTGCCCTGACATAGGACTTGATAGTAAATTAACCATAATATCATGTATCACATGCAGAATGGGGAAAGAACAGATCATGGGGCACATAAATCTATTTCTGTAATTATCTCTGCAGATTCTCAGAATACGTAAGGACATCATAGAGTTTTACCTGCAGTGAAACGTCTATGGGAAGCAAGATACCCTAGCAGACACAAGACCATCCCATTTTCCTGGATGCCAGGACCAAACAAGAGCATACCTGTCTCACATTTGTGCTAAAACAGCGAGGGCCAGTGGCACATACTAGTTGTTCAGAAGGGTGTGCTCCTTAGAGAGAGTGACCCGCCAGAAAAAAAGGTGCTAAAACACCAGCCCTAGCACTTCTCCAGGACAGACATAAACCGGGCAGCCACGGTTACCTATGGCATCAGCCTCGCTCCACTTGCCTCCATGGATTTGTTTCAGGAGAGCATAGAGCAGCCTCCAGAAATCCAGGGTCTGCAAAAGAACGAGAGGAACAGGGGGAGATCAGCACACCAAAAAAAAAAATATCCACCAACAGATTCAGCCCTAAATAAGCAATAAAGCCTGTAAATGAGCATCAGGGGTGGCTCGGGGAGGCTCCCCTGTCCCATGCAGGGCTCGGCTGCCTGATGAACGCTACCTAGGGGCAGGTGCATGTGGGAAGGGCTGCCGGTGCTGCTCACACACAGCCCAGCACCGCTCCCCTTTATCCCAGAGGGGGCTGTATCTGCTCCACCACCACCACCACCACAGCACCCCCAGAGCTGCTGTCACCCCCATCGGCTTCACAGCCGGGAGGCAGAGGGCGATGGAGCTCCCTCCACCCGGCCTCACCGCCTGAGGCCGGTCCAGCTTGGCCCGGCGCAGGGCTTCGGGCACCAGGCGGGCCGGGGGCGGCATCGCCCGGCACAACGCCCCCACAGCCCCCGGCAGCGCCCGGCCCCCCGGCATGGCCCCGACCCGTCCCCGTCCCGACCCGCTGCCGAGCCCGGCCCCTTCCGCACCATGGCCCCGTCCCTTCCGCGGCTCCCCCCGCAGCGCCCCCCGCAGCCCCGGAGGAGCCCCCCGGGTGCTGAGGGGTCCTGGGGGGCTCGGGGGGGGACGGGCTGGGCACATTGAGGTGAATAAATGTTGGGAGCTGCCGCTAGCAGGCTGGAGCGCAAAGGGGATTAAAACGCCTTCCCCGCAGCCAGCCTCTTCTGCCTGCTCCCCCGTGTGGTGCTGGGGAATGGCGGCTGTGGTGCTTCTCCATCGCCCCTTCATGCTCGCTCCCTGCCCCTGCTCCCCTCCTTCCATCCTTCCCGAACTGATCCCTCATGGGCTTCCCACAGGCTGCAGCCTTTCAAGCACTGCTCCCACACGGCTCCGTCCCATGGGGTCCATCCCTCAGGAGCAAACTGCTCCAGCACGGGGCCCCCATGGGCAGCAGCTCCCCCCAGACCCCCTGCTCCTGCGTTGGCTCCCCTCCACGGGCTGCAGCGTGGAGATCTGCTCCATGTGGGACCCATGGGCTGCAGGGGGACAGCCTGCTCCACAGAGGCCATCCCTGCAGCTCAGCTGCTACCAAAACCTTGCCACGTTCACCCAACACAGTGCCCTACCACCCTGGTGCTGGGCCCTTGTGGTGCTTCTCCATTGCCCAGAGCCTCAGTGGAGCTGGGCAGCCCGCTTTCCCCTCCCTGCTGCGGCCTCCAGGTGGGAGAGCCTTCACGTGGAGCTGATCTCTCCCAGTGCCTCATCCCCACACATGTTCCTTGCAATGGGTCTGGCTGATAACAGCAGCAATGAGCGATGGCCAGCTCAGCAGAGCTCCCCGCTCTGGTGTCACTGCACACACCCGCGAGGTGTTCCATTTGCAAGGAGGGCAGTGGGGACCAAACCAGGGAGAAAACCCCAGGGTTTGGCCTCTGCAGGGAGAAACCCGGGATGCTTGCCCTTCAGGAAGGCCTCCACCGCCTCCCCGATCTCTCAGCTCCCCTGGCGCCAGGCGGGGATCGGGGTGGCGGTGCCATACAGAGCCGGCGGCGTTTTGCACACAGCAGTGTCAGTTCGGGTCGTTTCCGCCCCGGGGTGACTCAGCCAGGGCCGAGGCCAAGGCCGCATGTTTGCTGCCGTGCCATGGCAACCTGCCGCAGCCGCCCCGCCGCTGCCAGCCGTGACGGCCGTGTCCCATTGCCTCACGCGGATTGTATGTGATAAGGCTGTGGCACATCTCCGCGTGCCACGGCTTCCTAGCGGCACCTGGGTGCCATGGGAAGTCACTCTCTGACCCTGCAAGAACACCCCGTTTGCTTTTTAAAGCTATTTTTTTTTTATTTCTATCCACCCAAAGCGCAGGTGGCAGGCAGCCTGTTTCTCGCCAGGCCCCCGGGCTGTGCATCCAGCCGTGCTTCCCATGCTCCGCCACCGCCCGGCAGCTCCTCTCCTCCTCCCTTCTCCTCCCTGCAGCATCCACAGCTCCACAAACACCCCGGCAGAGAGCAGCTGGCTCTCCTGCCCCTTCCCGGGTGGCCGCAGCATTTCGCACCCGCAGCATTTCACAGCAGATGAAGTGGGCTGCATTGTTTCCTGCTGCAAGCGTTTACAGCTCCCTCCCTGCACCCTCCCAGCTCTTTTCCACACGCGTTGCCTCCCCTCACTGAGACGCCAGGTTGATCTGAGCGGGCTGGCAGCGTTGCAGCATCCCAGCCGGGGAGGAGGAGCAGCAGCAGCAGATGTGGGAATGGGGTCGCAGAGGAGGAGACAGCTGGCAAGGCGCAGGCGGCGCGAGGGATGCCGGTGTTGCTGGGGTGGCCGGCACACATTTAGCAGGCTGCGTCGCCTCACACAACGGCTACAGATCTACAGGCCCCTGGGAGGGACCATAATAGTTGCACGAATGCCCTAAGGCAGGTTTTCCTGGACACAGCAAGCTGGCCTGCAGCAGGCCCGCAGTGCCAAGACTTAGGGTAAGCTCCCGGCAGACAGATGCTTGAGATGCTTGAGGTAGGCGTCGGCGCTTCAGGCCCTCTGATGCAGGGTCTGCACTTTTAGTACATGAAATGAATCAGGAAGGATTAGGAAAAATAAAAGCCAATAAACATCTGCAAGCTTGCAGTTCTCTGTTCTCAGGGTCCCCCCCTTTTCTTTTCACTTCAGTAGCCAAGGAAAGGTTCCTCTGCACCTCGGGACATTCCCTCTGCCCTCTTCCCCCCAGTCCTTTAAGCCAAGATTCACCAAAGACAGACACAGAGGGCTGGCGGAAAGCTCTTACGCCCTTCTCCCCTGGAAACTCTCCCTGTTTCCTTGAAAACAAAAGGAGAGGAGTGAAGGTACAATGCAGTGCTGGTGCCTGAGGCCAGCTTTTCACCACCAGCCCTCTCCTGCTGGCCACACTGTGGAACATAGCCCCTAAGGAGGGATGCTGAGGGCTTCCAGCCCAAGCTGTCCCCTGGCCAGCTGCAGGCTTAGGGACACAGCTGCCCTAACACAAAGGGGACATGACAGTCTGGAGCAGGTGAGGAAGATATAGGGTCAGTCCCAGTGACCTAAAGTGCTCCTTGCTGCCTCCTCACCCTGGCTGAAGACCCCCCCACATCTTACAGCACAGGCACCCAGTGGGATCAGTCAAGCTGAGGGTCCCCAGTCGCCCTTTCTGTCACCCTTTCCTTTTTTCTTCTGTACAGAAAGCCACAAAGCATGGGGCGGGGGGTAGGACCACAGCAGTTCAGTTTCTGAGCCCATCCTGTTTCCTGTCCTTTGCCAAAACCTCTTCTGCTTTCCTACCCAGCGCTTTTGGGCTCGCCCATGCTCGCCGCCAGAGGAACGGCTAATTTTGTTTGTTTTTCTGTCACCATGATGAAGTGTTTATAGCAACCAGCGCTCAACAATCCGCAACTATCACTGATCTCAGCCTCAGCTTCCGAAATCATGTCAGAGGAAGCACAGCCCCTTCCTCTGGGATCGGCATCTGCGATGCTTCATGTCACCAACACGGGGGCCTTCGCGCCGGGCATCGCCATGCTGGAGATCATCTGGCACCCAAATGGTCACCTTGGGGCTCCCCTGACCTGCATTGACAGTGGCATCTCTCAACTGCTCCCCCAAAAAAGCCAGGATTTTCCCCAGTTTCGTGCTCTCCCCTCCTGGCACGAAGCTTGTGCTTGCTATGAGCCCACCTCCCCACTGCCCCAGTGCTCTGCGCATTGGAGGAGCACGTCTGGCATCCCATCTGAATGCCATACAGCTGCTCCTTCTTCCTCTCCAAAACCAAATTGAGTTTAAAATCAATTTATCATGTATTTTCTTTGACCGAAGCGCCTTCCGGATGTGACCTGAGCCTGAACTGCTCAAACTCACGGCATCAAGCCCCTGGAGCAGGCGGAGAGCGCGCCTCGTGCCAGCAGAGCGCTGGGAGGGGAGCATGCTGACAGCAAGTCCTGGGGCTACACGTGCCTCAGCAAGAGGACGGGCAGAGAGACAGTGCAGCTGGAAGGATTTTACAGCAGGGATCAATATCCAAGGGCTTGTCCTTGGAGCTTGCTTGAGGTACCCCAGTTTTTGTCCCCCAGGCACGCTGCAGGATGGGGCTTAGTTTGTCTGCACGCTGCATGAGGCTGCACAGACCCCACACAGCTCAGCTCCTGCATCCCTGTGGGCACTGAGAGCAGGCAGAGCTGTCCCAGCACCACACTCGCACTGTGCATAGGTAGCAGGGACCGAAGCAAAGAGCAGCAGGGCCCTGCAGGCTGCAGCAACCTCAGGAAGCAAGGCAGAACCCGTTACAGCTGCTGAGACAGCCGTGCTGCGCCAAAGCTGCTAAAACAGGATGAGTCAGGCACCTTCATGGGCCCACAGACAGCTCAGTGCTGGGAAGCAGCTCCAGGCCAGGCAGAACCAACCTCCTGCTTCCCACAGGTTCCTCGAGGTCCCCACCAAGGCACACTTCTCCCCGCAAAGCTGACGGGGCTGCGGGCACGGCGAGGCCAAGGTCCCTGCTCCACCCCGCTGCCAGGGCAGGGAGGCACGGCTGCAGGCAGGAGAGCAGCAGGCAGCTGAGTGAGGTCAAATCTGCCTTCAACACAGGCACCAAGCATCTCGTTAAGCTTCATGCAAGAGCCCTGTGCAGGCGAGCAGCTCTCCTTCCTCAGAGCAGCACTCACAGCTCACGGAGGAAGGAGGATGTGGGGTGGAGGGGAGACTTCAGACAGCAAGCACAAGGCGAGTTTGCAGATGGTTATCAGGCAGGGCTGCTTCTGACTCCAAAGATTTTGATACCAGGCTTGTACCCTGACCCCTGAGGGTTTGGCCAAGCCCTAGGAACACCAGCGTGATAACAAAACCCAGCAGTTTCTAACGAAGTGCTTTTGTATAGTGCAGACAAAAATATCTGTGTGTGTTGTGTAGTGTACCAGAATATGTAAATCGAGTGGTTCACGCTAGGGAAAGGCACGGTTAAGAACCCATTTTTGAAACATCCGTCAAATCGACACCTTTACATCTGTCAGTGCTGCTCTTCCCGCGGGGCAAAGGGGCCGAGGCACGAGAGAGCAGGAAGCCCGGGATGTATAAATTTCTGTACGGCTGCTGGGGGTGGAAGCACCAAATCACAGCTTTCTTGGTGTGCCCTTCAACTGACTCCTGGCAGGAGCCCACCCTGCCCCACCGAGCTCCCACCCCTGGGGCTGCACAGCCACGTGGCTGCCCGGGGACTGCGCTGGAGCCCGGTACAAAGAGCACAGCACTCACACGGGGGAAGCATCTCTCGGTCGGGGTTTATTAAAGACTGAAGTACAAGTGTGGCCCGGCTGCAGAGCCGGCTGCCAGAAGCAGGGCTGGGTTTCGGCTGGACGGGTGCGGTCTCCTCTCCAGGCGGCCTTCGGCGGTAGCGGCCAAATTTCCTAGGGGCAGCGTCCAACCTCCCACCCCTGCGGCGCTCCCTGCGGAGCGGAGCCCCTCTCCGCACCGGCCCCATCCGTGGTTACTTATTGCTTTCGACGTGCTAATGGAGTACAGAGTGAATGAAGAACGAAAAGGCATGTCTGCTGCGGCGGGTTCGTGCCGCTGGCGGGCTGAGCTGGGAGCCCTGGCTGTCAGACCTGCGGAGGGACGGGAGAGAGGGGACATCAGCGGTGACACCCCCGGGACAGCGGTGATTCGAGGCACAGCCCCGGCTGCCCATCGAGCCTCGAGGGAGCTCCAGAGGGAGGCACCAACCTGAGCTTTACTTGAACGTGTGGCTCTCGGCTCCTCCCCGGCCGAACCCTGCGAGAGAGACAGAGCGGGGTGAGCGGTGCCGCGGGGCAGCGAGCGCATGGCGGGATGCATCACTGAGAGATGGGAGCATGGAGCCCCCTTCCCTTCCTCCCTCCCTCCCAAAACCCCAGCCACGGTGACCTTACCTTTGGGTCCGAACAAGGCGGCATAGCAGGGGTGGTTGCAGTACGGCTTGCCGTCATGCTGCGGGGAGAGAGGAGAGCATCAGCCCCGGTGCCCTGCCGGCTGCGCCCACCCCGTTCCCTGCAGGACACCAGCCCTTGGCTGCCGGGCACCAAACCTCACCTCTGCATGGCCTCCAGAGGTCAGGGTCTTGTTACACTTCTCGCATCTCAAGCAGGGCCGGTGCCAGTCCTTCCCCAGAGAAGTCACCTTCTCGGCTGCCACAGAAAGGAGGTGGGTTAGCTGAGGCCACCGAACGGGCACAACGAGGCGTTTTTGGCAAGCTGGCCTCCCTGCTGCCAGCCCCAGGGAGGACATACATTTGGGGGGATTTTCTCAAGTCCACTCACCCAGGAAAGAAGCCCTGCAAGTGCCAAACCCAAGGCACGCACACCTCACCACGCACATCCAGGTGCCCAGATGCCAAACCCCGGGCAGGGCACCGCGGGGAGCCCTCACCGCTGCAAGCAGCGTGGCTCATGGGGTCACCACTGCGCCCGCACAGACAGACCGACTGCTGTCCGTCTTCCAGACAAGGCTTGGCCACTTCCAGCATCAGCCTGAATGGGGATGAACCCCCCCTCGGCCAGCTGGAGCCTTTTTACACAGAGGACAGACGCTGGGCTGGTGGGTCTGGGGTGGCAAAGTCACCACTGCCACCAGCCAGGCCCCCCCAGCGCTGCGGTGACAGCTCTGATTTGCCGTGTGCTGTCACAAACCACAGCCGGGCTGGAGCCTGGCTGGGGCTCGGGGAGCAACGTGCTGCTTGCTCGGTCCAGGACGTGTTTATGGAGAGGGAGAACGCAGCCTGGCTCTTTTAATTGCGGCCCAGCAGGGGAGGAGGGTGTTTTCTGCAGTATTTTCTGCGGATGCGTGCGCGCTCACTATTGGCAACTGGGGATTTATGAAGTGATAAAGCAGAGCTCCCCACGGGAACCCGCTCACAGCCGGGTCCGAGTGCTTAACCCATGCCTGCACAAGGTGGCCGAGCAAAGGGTTTCTTCGGGGCCCAAGTCTGCCCACAGCAGCTTACGCAAGGAGCCAGGCAGCGGTGCAGAGGTGGGAGCGGGGGCCGCACCCAAATGTCACGAGGCAGCCCCGGTGCCATCTCCAGCGGCACAAAGCCCCCTGTGTCCTCCCTCCTCTCCCCAACCCCGTGTGTCCTACAGCAGCCCAGGGCACCCCTGAGGAAGAAGGGCCACCAGGCTCAGAAAGCACAGCAGGACTTGCTCTGCCTCCTCTTCCAGCACTATCTCCAGGCACAGAAATCACCCGGTGAGCTCGTGTCTCCAGCTCCTTTTGAAGCCTCCTGCATCAACAGAGCCAGTTTCGTAGGAACGAGCTGATAAGGGCAGGGCCAAACCCCTCCCTGGTCAAACAGCCCCGTCCCAGCCGCAGCCGCACCTGCAGGCACGGAAATCCCAGCTGAGAACAACCTCAAAGCCTGGCTGCAGGCAGAGAGCTCGGGATTAGCCAAAACTGTGCAGGCAGAGGGCTCGGGATCAGCCAAAGCTGTGCTCCCCGGCTGCGGGAGCCCCTGGGTGGTGGGCATCACCAGCAGGCAGATTTGTGTGATGGGGGGAGCAGCTACGGGGCAGCCCCCGGCACTGACCACACGGTTCAGCCTCAGATCTCTTTGGCCGAGCAGAAGAGGAAGCTGCGGCACACCCACAGGCAGAGCAGAAATAAGGCAGGGAGAGCAGAAGCGAGGGAGAGCAGAAGTCAGGGCACGGCAGTCGGGTCACCGACCCCTCATCTCGAGTACATTACGAGCAGGGAGTGTTCGAGCCTCTGTCAGCAAACCTTGACAAATGCAGCCAAACGAGGGAAGTGGGGAGGTTTGGTGGCTGGAGCCCGGCTGCTTCAGCAGCTGCTGCCAGCAGGGTGAGAGGCTCAAAGCCCCAAAACACACTCGGCAGGACCCCGGAACTTGGTCCCCAACGCGGCAGCAGCAAACCTGCCCCAAACCCCGCGGGCAGGAGGAAGCACAACGAGCTGAGCTCACGGTCAGCCTGTAAGGCATCCTGCAAACACCACGGCCACCTCACCCAGGGCCACTTCTCTCTGGGGCCATCCCCTCGCCCTGCTAAACCTCAGGGGCCAACGGGCAGGATGTCCCCGAGCACTCCCACGCCCCTCGCAGCTTCTCTCCTCGGGTGCATTTTGGGGCCACCCAGGGCAGCCACAGCGCAGGGGGCACCCCGAGCACCTGCAGGACAGGGGTGGGTGCTATTGGGGTGCCCAGGACCCACAGAATAGGGGTGCCTAAGGGCTGGAGGGGGTGGGGGTGCAGGATGCCCTTACCGAAGTAGACCTCCTTCTGGCAGCGGGGGCACTTGGGCATGGTGTCGGCTCGGGGCTCGGCTCGCTTGTGGGATGCTGGGCGCCCGCACCGCCGGAGTCACTGCTCGGGGTCCCCGCCCCGGCCCGCCCAGATGTGGACCCGGTCCAGATGTGAGGTCCCGCCCACAGCTGGAGGCACCCGCCCCGGGCGCGGTCTCGCAGCCCTCGCACCGCTGCGCCCTTTGCTTCCCCAGCCCCTTTCACCCTTTGCATCCCCCGCGCCCTCTGCGTCTCGCGCCCTTACCCCTGCTGCACGCTTGCACCCCTGCACCCCTCGCATCCTGCACCCCTTACACCCCACCTTCTACACCCTGAGACGCCGTGCCCCAAGCTCCCTGCCCACCCTGGTGCTGTGGAATCGCTGAGCAGTGCAGGAGTTGCAATTAGCGTCGCCAATTAACCACGCTCCCAAATAAAGCTCCCCGGGGCGCTGGCCGCAGGGCTCCCCCTCTCCAGACAGCACTGTTTTCTCCTAGCAGCGTACAAGGGGTGTTTTGTAAAAGCCCACTTGGGCTGTGTCTGCTGCCTGGGGTAGGAGATAAGGAAGCAGGAGGGAGCCGGGGGGCTGTAGCCCCCCTCTCCCAGAGCCTGAGGAATGGCGTGGGTGCAGGACACGGCTCACCGCAAAGAGCCTGCCCATCTGCGTCGCCGACTCTTGTCGTTTTATAAGAGCAAGGACTTGTTGTTCCTTTGTGCTTGGCTGCGAAGGAAATGAAAAGCCAATCCAAAGGTCTGTTTTGCATGAAGCAATCCTCCCCAGGGCACGTTGCTGCGCTGGAAAGGTCAAGAGGGCTTGTGAAACCCAGCGGCGGGACGCCGGGTGCCTGCCTCCCGAAATGCGAGGCACCCCTTGCCGCCCCCCCTGCAGAAACAGGGCGCTGCTGGTGCCCGAGCCCACCCGTGGGTGCAGGAGGAGAGGTGACAAGCTGCACCCAAGGGCGAAGATCGTGGGTTGTGGAATTGTTTCATGACCCCGCCGCGCTCCACACCGCCTTTGCAGCGGGCGCACTCCTCCGGCTGATGCTCCCCGTCGCGCCCAGGCTCGGCGATGGCAAACCCACCGCACCCTGAAGACTCAGGGCACACGGGGCATGCCCCCCTCCCTCCGGTGACCCCATTTCCCCTTACACACATGGTTTTGAGGCTGCTGCCCGGCCAGGAGAGCCGTCCCCAGCTGTGCTCCCTTTTAAGGCAGGTTTTGTGCCGGCGGGCAGCCGCAGGCTGGCCCAGCCCCGGTCCCCACGGACCACGCAGCGCCTGGCCGGGCTCCTGCAGCGGGAGCGTCCCCCTGGCACCGCAGGCCGACTGACCCAGCCAGGCGGTGGGGACAGCACTCAGCCCCCCCCCCCTTGTACTTTTTCAAGCCTATTCATGCAGCAGAGAGGACACAAGGCCGGCAGGAGGGCTTGCAAAGCTGGCGCCGAGGAGCCGCGTGCTGCTCGCTGCCAACCCTGCTGGGATGGGGTCCGAGGCTGCCCAGATCCCCGCGGTGCTGATTTGGCACGGCCGCCCCGTCGGGGTGAGCACGGGGTGCCGATGGCACTGCTGGCTGGGGAGGGAGCACAGCAGTGCCACGGGGACCCGCAGGATGTGGCCTTTTGTTCATTTTATGGGGAGCGAGTTCATAAACGCTCCTACTGACGGCGTGTGAAACACATCAGCAGGGCGATAAACAGAGTCCCCGACAGCCCCCAGCCCATGCTGCAGCCAGCTGGCTGGAAGCACTCCAGCATTTGGGGCGAGCTGGTCGCTGCCCCTTCTAAGATTCAGGGTCCTCTGCATGCCCCGAATGCAGAACTCAGGCATTTCTCAGCAATCTGGTTCCTACAGTGACTTCCAGCACCATGACCGGGGGTATAGCAGCCCATCTCATAATCCAGATGAAATCCAACTAAAGGGCACGGGATGGCTGCAGGGAGAGAGCCACACTGCCCTGCAGGAGACAGGGGCCAGGGGCATCTTCAGCCAAGCCTGGTCCCAGCCCAAGCCCTGCATCAAAGCAAGGCTCCCCCACCAGGGAAACAGCCCGGCCAGCTCCAGCTGCCAACAGCCTCCCCAGCGAACTGCAGGTTTATCTTATCTGCAGACCTTGTTCCAGCGAATTCAGCCACCCGAGCACAGCACACCCCAGCCGCCCGGTGCCCTCTGATACCAATCTGGGGGTGGAGGCTCCGTCCTGGCGCATCAGGCGCCAGCGCTCCCCGAGGGCACGGCAGCAGCCCTGAGACAAACCTGGGCCGTCCCGTTTGTTTGCATGTGCCGGGGTGCTGCCAGGCAGCGATGGCACGGCTCGCTTTGCTCAGCTCCTGCACAGGGATGACGGGAAGGCAAAAGCAGCTTCGCTCCGGACAGCCGTGCCCTGCATGGATCAACCACAGGCCTTATTCGCGCCTTCCCCCCCCTGCAGAACTGGAGGATGCCTCTGCTCATTTCTTCCCCAACCTCAGATCCTCCCGAGCTGCCCCCGGGTCCCCTCCCTGCGGAAAATGTGACTAAGAAAAACCCAGGAATGTCCGAAGCACGTCGCCGCCGCGGGGCTCGGCCCAGCGCTTTGCGAGCGGTCAGACAACTGCAGCTTCTGCAAAATTCCCCTCCTCGGCCCTATTTCTGCCTGCAAGTTGCAGGCCCACTCAACCGAGACGATTTGTTGTAAACTATGTCCTCCCCAGCCCAATATGTGACTAATTTGACAAGAAAATTACAGGGCGGCTTAAAAAGCCCAGCATGGGCCAGGAGAAGCTGCCAGATGTGGGTTCCCATGGAAAGGTGGGAGGGACGCCAGGGTGCATGGGGGGGCACGCACTCGCCTGGCATTGCCCCCAGGTCTGCACACAGCTAATCCCATTACCTCTGCACCGGGAACAGCCGCACGGAGCAGGCTGTCAAGCCAATTTATGCCCTCAGGAAAAATCTGGGGTACGTCTTCATAAAGCTGACAGGTGGCTGAGGGCTGGGAGGGATCGGGAACAGGATGGCAGCGGGAGATGCCCCGAGCGGTGCCTGCGCCTGGTTGCACTGTGGGAAGGGACGGGGCTGCCCCAAAAGCTGGCTGCTGCGGGGGACATTCACCACGCTGGACCTTCAGTACAAAATGGTTTGAGACCGCAAAACACATTCCCTGCTTTTCTTGTGCAGATGCAGCCCGGAGCCCGCCCCCCGTGCCCACGGACAATCGCACAGTTGTTTCTCGCAGAAAGTGCACAAACATTTCCAGCCCCGCTAAGGCTGCTGGCTGCCCACAGCAGTCACTTGTTGGGCCAACACAAAACCTCGGGAGCATGGGCGTGAATTGTTATCACGCCGTAAATGTGATACCACGCACGCTGTAACAGACACATGCTCTTGCAGGGTTCGACTCCCGCTCCTGCAAGGGGTCCAGGGCAGGCGGCTCATGGAAGCAAATATTTTTGGGTCTGTACCCACAGCCTGGCCCTATGCCCATGTGTGCTCAGAGGCGATGCACCCAGTGCCAGCAGCTCCCATACTGCTGCCCAGGGTGGCAGTGGCACACGGGGCTGGGGCACACCGGTCCCATTGAGTGCATGCTCAGGAGGGTGCCTGGCTGCAGGTCCCTGCTTGGGGTGTGTCTGGGATTTCCAGACACGGGACAGGAGAACCTCTCCAATCCCTCCAAGTCCCAGCGACATGGAAAATCTCCTCAAATTTCATCCAGGCACAGCTTCCCACTGTCTCCCCGCATGCAGTCTGGCCAAAAAGCTCCATTACCATCTGCTCTTCCCTGCAAGCTTTCCATTAGTGGCAGCCCCAGGAAATCTCCTGGCTGAAACCCTCCGTGGGAGGGTTTGGTGCACTTTCCTGGCATGGCAACAGCTGGTTCTGTTGCAGCGATCGCACCCGCCTGCAGCCAGGCTGGCTGAGGATGCTGCTACTTTGGGAAGCTGTCTTGGAGCTGGGGGTGCTCAGCACCTCGTGGGGTCAGCTTGCAGCAGGGCCACCTCCCTGCCCTGCCATACCCCGCTGTGGGGATCAGCTGTGCCACTCAGCCCGGGCCAGCTGATGACAACAGGCTGCTGCTACCACACCTTTCAGTCCTGGTTAAAAATTCACTCGCTCCTAGCAATCAAGATGAGGAGAAGGGGAACGGAGTGCAGGACCCCCAGGCACCCCATTACTCACCCAGGTACAGATGATGAGTCCTGGTCCAACGCCCTCTCCCACAGCACAGCCCCTATTGTGGGGGAACGCCCTGGTTTACTGCCCCAGCAGTTTGCCCTCTGCAATGGAGCTGTTGATGTGATAACCATCACATCACGTTGGTGTGATAAGGGAGACCCACTGCCAGAAGACCACGTCCTCTGAAGCGGTGTCACACAGGGAGGGAGACAGACGGCCCAAATGCTGCGAGGCTGCACCCCTGTTTCAGACAGAGCTGCTTGTCTCTGCCTTACCACAGCAAGACAGAAGCAAGGCAGAGAAATCGGGACAGAGATAGCACAAGGAGAGGGAAGGAGAGGAGAGCAGCCATGGGTTGTGCAGCATGCAAGCCCCAGCAGCAGCACACACACCTCCATCCTATTAGCACAGCTATTCCTTCCCCAGATCTGCCCTGCATCCAGCCCCAGGAGCCCCTAGGGAGGTCCCCAGCTGCTCACACCACTGCAAATCTGTACATCAGTACACCACTGTACATCCATCAGCGATGTACAGGCTGCTGCAGAGCCCAGCAGCTTCCAACAGGCAGCCAGGGTCTGCACCACCACCGCTGCAGCTCTCCCAGCAGGCTGGCAGGGAGATTTACAGCTCTAATCCTCCTTTGCGTGGTTTCATGCTGTTCCTCCTGCTCCTCCTGTATCCCTGCCTGCTCTCCTACACCCTCTCCAGGATTTAGACCCATCACTTTAACCTCACCCTGGGGCCAAGCTGAAGCCCAGCCAAGCAAGAGAGCCGCTCCATTGCCTTCAGGGAGCATCAGAGTGCTTCTTGGCCCGCATGGAAGCAAGCTGTGCTCACTGGGCCCCTTTTAATACTCCCTCTTAAATCACACCTTCCAGCACTTTATCCCTTTTGGCTCCTACGTATCAAGTCCCCACCAAATGCTTTAAATCTGTCCTACTCTCCTGCCCAGCCACGCTCCCAGCCACAACCTCCCCGGCTCTACGTGGGTCAGTGCTGCTCTGTGGTGCTGCTGCTGCGGGCATCTCCTGGCCCTTGGGAGCGTCTCTAGATTGCTTTAGCAGTGTCTAGATTAATTACACAAGTGTAGTGCCTAGATTACTTTAATTTAGTGCCCCCTGGAGGCCCCGCAAGGCTCTCTAGTGCACTTTAGGGCACGCTCGAGGCCTTCCAGGGCCCTGCAGTGTGCTCTAGCGTTAGCTGGAGGCCTTTCAAGGCTCACCAGTGTCCTCTAGGGTGCCCTAAAGGCCTTTCAGTGCTCTCTGCACGCCTCCAATGAACCTCCAGTCTGCTCTACAGCCTGTGCACGTCTACCAGGGCCCCCCAGTGTGCTGTAGCTCTCCCTGAATGCCTCCCAGTGCCACCCAGCATCCTCAAGGATGCCCTAGAGGCCTCCCAGTGTGGCCTTGAGTCTCGCTGCAGCTCTCCAGTACCTTCTGGAGGTCTATCACACCTTACAGGGTAGACTAGCATCTCCTGAGGGCCTCACTGGAGTTTACTCTATTCATTTTACTCTAGTATACTCTAAGGAGCACTAAAGGCCTCCTAGTGTGGCCCAGAGCACCCAGTACATCCCAGTGTAATCCAGCTCCCCACAGAGACCTTGCAGGGCCTTCTCCTGGGAACCCTCTAGGGTGCAATAGGAGGCACCTAGGGCAACCAAGAATGCATTGGAAGGCCCTGGGAGGCTTCTAGGTCTCTCTAGAGGGCACTTGGAGGCCCCTGAGGCACATGAGAGTACATTGGTGCCCTGCGAGGCCTCTAGAGAGCCCTGGCAGGCTTCTAGGGGAAGCTAGAGCACACTGAGGAGCATTGCAAGGTCTCCAAACGGCATTAGAATGCACCCAGCTGCCCTGGGAGCCTTCCAGGTGTTGCTGGACTACATTAGGAGGACCCAGAAAACTAAAGGGTGCACTGGGATGTCTCTAGGACTCTCTAAACTTCACTTGAGGCCCTGGGATGCCTCTAGAGATCCCTGGGAGACTTCAACGTTTTGGTAGAGTGCACAGGAGAGCACAGCAAGATCTCCAAGGGGTGTTAGAGCACACCTGGAGGCCTTGGTAGCTTTCCAGGTGGTGCTAGACGGCGGAGGACAGCAGGGAGTGAGGCCCTTGGCTGGCAGGCACCCATGGCACCTCTCCCCTGCACAGACTGGCTCTGACTTCATGTCACAGGGCTGTCCCGTCATTCCTGCCCTCACCCAGTCCTCCTGGGACCACCATTTGAATGCTCATCATTCCCTTTTCCAGGTCACTAATAGGGACATCAGCACCCCGTCACCCAGACTGCCCCAAAAACACATCCAACATCAGTGCATGGTGGCACCCGGTGGGATCCCTGCTCTGTGCCCAGCGAGGAGAAGCCTGTTGCAGGGCACGGCGCCGTGCTGGGCTCTGCTGGCTCCCAGGGAAGCAAGCAAGGCTAATTGCATGGGATAAGTCCATGGCGCCTGGGGGATTTCCAGGCAAAGCTGCATCCACTTTGGTCTGTTTTCTTCCGTACCCTGGAGAGCATGTCTGTAATCACCAGCCCTCTCCAACTTTCTTATCCCACCAGCAAGTCCTAGCTGAAAAAAATAATAAAATACTTGACATCCCCGAGGGGAAAGATGTTTTCCAAGCCCCTTTTGGCAGTAAGGGGCCTTTTTCAGCTTACATAGGTCTCCCAAAAATAAATACAAAAATGCAGCAAGGATCAGAGGCTAGAGCTGCCCTGCCGGCTTGAGCAAAGCGCTGCTGTGCTGCACCAGGACCACCTCAAACCCTTGGCATGCAGCTGGATAACCCCATGTGGGGCCCCAAAACCCCACCAAGTCCTTCAGCTGCCTGCTCTTAGCACCCACTTCATGGGTACCTGGTGGCCACCTTTTGCCACAAGTGGTGCCCACTGCCCTCAGTGTGTCCCCAGGCTGCAGGGGGACACAGAGACAAATGTCACCCACCTGCAGCACAGCAGCAGGGCTCTCCCTGAGCAGAGGCAGGCTTCTCACTTGCGCAGAGCTGAATTTTGTCTATTTTTAGCTTTTTCCCCAATGAAACTCTCTTGAGGAAAAAAAAACGTAAGCAAGAAAAAAAAAAAAAAAAAAAACACACAGAGAAGAAAAAAAGCCAACTCCACCCAAACAAAATAAAATCCTGCCTTTGAGGGCTGCCGCCTGGGAGTGGCTCACGTCACACTGTGCCATGCTCAGCCACCCCAGCCACGTCCCCACCCCACGCAGCCCAGCACCATGCCTCAAGCTTCATGTCCCCTCCTTGTGTAGGGTGCAGGCAGCACCTGGAGCACCAGGGGCACTGCTAGCAAAGAGGTGGGTTTATTAAGCTTGTTAATTAATGATGGTAAGTAAATAAGGGTTGCAAGGAGAGCAGCACAGCTTGATTGGTGCCAGCTTGCTGATGTGGCAACAGCTGTGACCAGTGCTGTTGGCCTCCCTGCCACATTGCAGCGTGCCAGGGGCCTCGCCTGCAACTGTATGGGGAGTAATGGGGTACCCCGCTCCCAGCCCAGCTGCTGCACGGTGCAGTGCTGCACCCTTGTAAATGTCAGCCACAGGACCAGGAAAGGAGCCTCGGAGGGGTCAGGTCCCCACGAGAACCCCACCAAACACACACACATCCGCTTCTTGGGCACAGGAATCGCTGCGGCCGAGCCCATCATGCCTGGGAAAAGGCTGTGGGCTGCTGCTGCCAGGAGAGGGAAAGCCAGGAGCTCCTATGCCAGCAGCTCCTCTGGCATGGTCCTGCTGGGCAACAAAGCCCAGGGAGATGCCACCATGACCAAATGCTCCCTGTGGGCAAGGGAGCAGCTCCAGGGATGCTGCAGCCAGCGTTGAGGCTAACCAGGAACAGCCCTGCAGCTGTGCCACAAGGCTGGAAGACATTTGGGGAGGCAGCAGGCCCGGTTTTCCCCCACAAACATAGCCTTTGGGGCACCTGCTGCTGGGAGGCAACCACTGGTGCTCAGCTGGGCCAGGCTGGAGCTCTGCTTGTGGGGCACTGCAGGTGGCCGCTGTGGGACAGCAGCACGGTGGGGGACAAGCAGTGGGGCATGAAGGAAGAAGAAAGCCCTGGGCTCCAGCCACGATGTGCGGGGGGCTGTAGCAGCACTAAGTGACAAACCTGCTCTGCTCCTGCCTCCAGCCAGGCCATGCCAGGGTGCCCCTGGTGCTCCAGCCCCACCGCCCCGGCACAGGCTGGGGCTGCTCCGTATTGCTCCAGGAGGAACGGGGCAGGAGCAAGCTGGTGGGAGGCTCCGCGTCCTCCCCACCCGCCCCCAGAGCTCAGGCGCACACCGCATCTCTCAAAACCTTTATTGTCAGCAAATAACAAAAGTCCGGGGGCCCGGGGAGCGCACGGCGCTGGCGCCGCAGGGCCCGGCCTGGTGGGCAGCGCAAGCAGCGGGGCTGGGCGTGCGTGCGGGGGACGGGGCGAGACCCGGGCGGCGCCACTCTCCGCAGCCAGGAGCACACTTACAACGGCTTATAAATAAACAACCACGACGAGAAACCTCGGGCTCGGGGGAGCAGGCGGGGGGTACGCTGCCCAACCGAGCCACGAGCCCAATGCGCTCTGCCCCCGGAGGTGGGGAGCAGCTGGGCCCCAAAGGGGCGCACGGGTGGGGATGCCCTGGGGGTGCAAGGATGGGGACACGGGGAGGTGCCAGCCCCTCGATTGCTGGAGCTGGGCGTGCAGCCTGGGAAGGAGCAGAGCCCCTAGGGGATGTGGGTGTCACCGGTGGTGGCATCCCCGAATGCCGCGGGAGGCCACGCAGCCACCAAGCTGCCTCCTGTGCTGGGGGGTGGACAGAGGGAGGGAGGGGAGGGCAGAGCGCATTGGGACCGAGCAGAGCCGCCTTCAACCTTTGCCTTTAAACACTGAAGCTTATATTAGAGACTATGATATATAACCCGGAGGGCAGGGCCGTCCTGCCCGCAGTAGAGACAGCAGGGAGAGCACAGCTCCGAGGCGAAGGGCCGCTCCAGCTACTTCTACGAGCGGGAGGTTAGTGCGGGGGCACCGGGCGGGCGGGCAGGGGGCTGCCCTACGGCTGGTTCTTCGCCTCGGGGTCTTTGTCGTAGATGTAGCTGCCCACGGCTCCGGTGTTGACGCCTGCAAGGAAGAGGGACACGCACGGGGGTGAGGACACAGGTGGGATGGGTGTTGTTCCCCTCAGTCCTGCGTCCCCAGCACTCACCCTTCGGCCCGAAGAGGATCCCGTAGCAGGGCTTGTGGCAGTAGGGCTGTCCGTCGTGCTGCGCCAGGCAAGAGACAAAACGTGTCACCCGTGGGGACACGCGGCGTGGGACGCGTGGAGCCGCTCTGCCCTCTCGTGGTGGCACAGCCCGGCTCGCTTTGGCACGGCTCGACACAGGGTCCCCATGCTGTGGGGACCCCATCGGGCTGCCCTTACCTCGGCGTGGCCCCCGGGGGTCAGCGTCTTGCTGCAGCGCTCGCAGCGTAGGCAGGGCCGGTGCCAGTCCTTCCCCAGCGAGGTCACCTTCTCGGCTGCAGAGGGGACAAGCAGGGACAGTCACCCCCACACGTCACCAACATGCAGGGGGCGGCCAGAACGCCCCACAGGGACCCCACCTCCGTGTATACAGACCCCAGACCCCCTTCCTAGACCCCACATGCCCCAGGGGACCTGTGGAGACCACGCACCACGCGGTGCCCACTCAGAGCCTTACCAAAATAGACCCTCTTGCCGCAGCGCGGGCACATGTTGGGCTCCCCAGTGAAGGTGGTGACGCTGGAGGCTGGAAGACAAGGGGACACGAGTGTGGGACACCCCGGCCAGCACCCAGCCCAACACCCCTATTGCCCATGCCCTCCACCCCTCCTCACCTTTGCTGGGTCCCTTGGGCGGCGCGGCGTTCACCTTCCTCTCCTCCACCTTCACCGGGTGCTCGATGGGCCCCGGGGCGGTCTGCCCCTCGATCTGCGGCTTCTCGTAGATGTAGGACCCGGCACCACCGATGTTCACCCCTGTGCAGGGGGACAGAGGGGCTGCAGCATCCCCGGAGCCACCCGGGGGTCTCCATCCTCCTCCCGGCCCTGTCCCACCTCCCCTGGGCACCCCCGCCCCTGCTGAGCCCCAGCTCCCTTCCTCCTGCCCCAGGCTTTCTGCAGCCACTTGCGGGATGGGAGAGTGACTCCACCTTCTGTTTGAATGGAAAATTGTCTCTTTATTTAATTAAAAAAATAAAAGAGAGATAGAGAGAGAGACAGCTGTCAGGATTGACTGTTGTCAGGATCGATTCCCCCCTCTCCTGTCCCTCTTTACGAAGCGGCTGCAGGTTTGGGATTGCTTCAGCCCACACCAGCCTGACTCCTGGGGCTTTTTAGGGCCACGGGGACCCAAACCTACCTTTGGGGCCGAACAGCGTCGCATAGCAGGGCTTGTGGCAGAAGGGCTTCCCGTCATGCTGGGGAGAGAGCGGTGTTAGGGTGCTGAGCACCGATCCAGCCGATCACCAGCCCCATCCCACCCCCTGCCCGGCCCCGGGACATCTCCACGCACCCTGGCAAGGCCAGGAGAGGGCTTCTGCTCAGCTTCACCTCCAGCCTCAGTGCTGTGCCCCTCGCTTGGCCTGAGATCAGAGGCCCCGTGCGGGCACCAGTCCCAGCCCCGCTGCCATCAGCCCCACTATCGGCCCCGCTATCAGCCGGGCCGGCTATCAGAGGAAGGCACGAAGCGGGCGATAAGCACCAGGCCTCTTCTCCCATGCGGCCGCCCACGAGAGGGCTGCCAGGGCCCCAGATAACGTCCTGCAGCTCCACCAGCAGCTTCTCACGGTCCGCTGGAAGCGAGGCCAAGAGCGAAGAAAGAGCGTTTGTCCCTCTGCTTCCACCAGGCCCAGCGCCACAGCGCTTCGAGCCCTGCTTTGTGGCCCATGCCCCTGCCCTCTGCTGCAAAACCCCCGAGCCCAAAGCAAGCAGAGCAGCAGGACAGGGTGAGACGAATCTTCTCCAGCCACCGGAGAGGGAGGTCACGGAGCAAAATGAGCGCAGCCCCTTCCTTCCCTTCCCGGTGCAGCTGTGCAGAGGGAGAGGGCTCAGGGCCGGGCAGGCCAGCGGGCAGCTGGCTGGGAGCGAGCAGCTGCCAGGCAAAAATATCAGCGTCCCCAGAGCGCTGCGTGGCGGGAGGGAGGGTAAACATTTAGCTGGTCTCCCCGCGACACCTTCCCAACCTGGCCAAACAAGCTGGCTTTGGGGGGGAAAAAGCTGGGAAGGGCCAAATCCTGCTCCCGGCACAGTCACTGGGGGCTTGGCTGCCATCGCCCCGGAGCAGAATCCGGCCTTATATGGAGAAAATGCAAATTCGTGGCCTGAACCCAACCCAAAACGTTCACCCAGCCTCCCCTACAGGGCTGGGGGCTCGCAGCCCGGCCCCGGCCGGCACGGCTGTCCCCGCTGCCACCAGCTGCCCCTCAGCTGCGCCGCTAAGGAGCTGGTGACACTCTGGCATGACAGGCACCCTGCGAGATCCGGGGCACGGCAGGGAGCCACACGAGGCTAACACAGTTGCTCTGAGGGCTCAGCCCCTGCCATCGTGCTCCCAGGTCCTCGTTGGGCACCTTCCCCAAACTGGTTCCCGGGACTTCCCCCTCCCCGGGGCACTGGTGAGCCCAGGAGAATCCATCAGTTCCCCCCCAGCGTGTCGGCACAGCCCCTGCTGCTTCAGCTTCTCCAAATATTTACATTTTAAATGGATTTGGGGCTTTTTTAGCTCCATTAGTAGCTGCGTGGGGAATGCAAGCGGCTCCCCTTTGGGGCGGCTGCTCCCCTTCCTCCATTCCTGCCTCCAGGCCCTGCAGGTACCAGCACCACGGGCAAGGCCACAGGGAGGCACGGCGAGCCCTGTGCCCCTCGGGCACTGACTGCAAGCCAAGGGAAGGGCTCGTGGGCTGCAGGACGAGGGCAGGATGCCGGGTCTGGCCCCAACCCCCCGGCACCTCTTACCTCGGCGTGCCCGCCCGGGGTCAGGGTCTTGTTGCAGCGCTCGCACTTCAGGCAGAACTTGTGCCAGTCCTTGCCCAGGGAGGAGACCTTCTCAGCTGCAGGGAGACACGAGACAGCGGGTGAGCGACTGCCTGGCACCTCTGCACAAACCGGGGCACGAGAGGGGCTGCGTTTGGTGCGGGGCTGCCCCACCGACGTGCTCGCACCCCTTTCCTTCACCGTGCACGCTGGCCACTTCGCTGCAGGCGCAGCATCCCCAGGGTGACAGCTCTGTGGTGCCACGGTTGTCCTCCCCAGCACGCCGCTCCGGCAGCAGTAGCACGTTCCTTCCTACTCCCCGTGTCTATTTTTGCTGCCGCGTTACCCCGCGCGGCCCTGCTCCATTCAAATATTTGGAGTTGCCATGCCCACCCGGCCCCACCCGGCCCGTCGTGCCGGCCCCGCCGGCTCCTGCTCATTTTCCTGCCTCCGGCTGGGAGGACGGGATGGCAGGCAGCCCCCGGAGTCACTGAGGAGGGATTTTGGCCCTGGAGGACACCCGGCTGGGGGTGTGCGGGTGCGACGTGCATCCCTGTGCGCTGCGAACCCACAGAGCGGCTGGCTGCAGGCACCAGAAACAGCTCCAAAGCATCCAGTTCAGGGAGGGAAAACGCTTTGAGACCAGTCCCACAAATGCACCTCGTCTGGCTCTGCCTGCAGCATGGCTCCAGGGACCTCATCCCACATCCCCACCCGTGTCCCTCTGCGGGCTCGGGGAACCACTGCGGTTTGTGGGTCCCTTGCTCGGCCCCCACCTTCTCCCCACCTCGCTCTGGGGTCGGGGTGTCAGCCCCTGCCCACCCACCCCTCTCACACACGCGCAGGCAGCGGGAAAGCAGCGCCTTCCCATTAAAGCCTCCGTAAAACGAAGTGGTAAGGGCCAAATAAAATATTTAACGAGCAAATAAAAGCGCAACCGAAGCTCGGCCCTGCTCGGCAGGAACACCTCCTCCATGGCGGCCTGTTTTCCAGCACCTTTCCCCCCCAAAAAAAAATATAAAAGGACTTCAGCAAACGTCTCCAGCTTGCATCAGGTCAAGTCAGGGGCCAAGAGCTGTGAGGGCAGGTCCTGGCTTCGAGAGCCACCCTCCTCCCAGGGCAAACAGCTGCGCCCGGGGCACACCGCAGCACCGAGATAAGCCGAAATAACCACCCTCAGCACCCCAAACATCAGCCCCGGTGCGAGGCAGGGCGATGGGCGAGCCGCAGAGGTGAAGGCAGAGCTCCCCAAGGGAAGCACGGGCTGGGGGTGCGGAGTCAGCCCGAAGCGTTGCCACACCGTGACCAAGCAAGAGGAGCTTGTGCAGCGAGCAGGAGGCAGGGGCAGGCAGGCTTTGCGCAACCAAAATCCCCGGCGGGGTCAGCAGGCTTCTCGCACAGACAGAAATTTGCTGGAGCCCCGGGTTCGGCCGCACGCGGGTCACAAGGGGTGGCACACAAAGGAGACGCTTCCCCGCCAGCCCGGGGCTTTCTGCGTGCACAGCAGCAGCAGCGGGGCCAGCACGAGCCCCGGGTATCCCCGCGTGGCCTCGGCAGGCTGCAGGGGCTGAACTGCATTTGGCCTCGTGGTGACAGTGACCGGACAAACGCCCTGGTGGCACGTGGGTCACGCACGAGACCGGGCTGCTGGGCTGAACCCGCTGCAGGAGAGGGCGGGGGGACGCGCTGCTGCTGCCCGTTCCTCCCCGGCACACAGGGGAGGGAAATGGAGCGTGACCGGCTGAAAGCCGAGCCAGAGGCTCGGGGCCAGAGAGCCGCTCGGCTTTGTCACAGTGGCTGCACAGCCAGGCCATTTCGGCTGGGTCTCCTCCACCCCGTTGCACCCCTGGTGCAAAGCAAGGAGCCGCAGGAGGAAAACCCCAGCAGTGTTTTGCAGAGGCCGTGGCACTTACACTTGCTCCTTCCTGCCCCGGGAGATGAGATGCACCCCCGATAACACCTCGGGCAGCTCTAACACCCTGCTGCTCCCCAGACCTCGCAGGCACCTGCAGCCCCTGGCAGGGGACAGGGCAGGAGGGACGAGGTGGCTCGGCGCACTGTCCTGCTCCTGGCACACGGGGACATCCCGGGAGCCAGCGGGGACACCCCTTGTCCTTGTGGAGAGATGCTGAGACCCCTGCCAGGCTGCCCAGAGGGTGGTCAGATGTCCCCTGGCCGCAAACAAAGGCTCCCAGGGGACGGGGAGCAGAGCCAGGCGCTCAGACCCCGCTCAGCCGGGGCGGCTTTCGGGCTGCATTGTTCAGCCCGGGCAGAGGAAACAGCTTGGAGCCAGCCCGGCCCATTTCCAGGGCAGCGGCGTCCCGTTTGTGCGCGCGCGGCCCCATAAATCACTGCGGAGAGAGAGCCCCAGCGGCCAGATTTCCTGTCACACAGCCACGGCTGCTCCGCGGTTGCATCAGCTCCGGTGACGGCGCCTCCAACCTCATCCCCTGCCACGGCGGGGACCCCCCCGGGACCCCCACCACGGGCACCAAGGAGCCCGGCTGCAGGACCCCAGCCCCTCACCGCGCCCCGTGGCACGGCTCCATCCCCACACAGGGAAGCTGGGTGCCCGCTGTCCCCCCCACACTATCCAGCACCCCTGGGGATTTGGGAGGGTTCAGGAGGGCTCTGTCTGCCTGTTATCAGCCCCGCCATGGGCTGAGCCTGCTGGCAGCAGGGCTCACAGCGAGGGTGGGAACCAGGCAGAGCGGCTGCCTGGCTGCCTCTGCTCCTGGGAGCCAGCCCGCGGCCTCCCCTCCCTCCCCTCCCCTCCCTTCCCTTCCCACTGGGATTTTCCAGCTGGCTTCCCCACTGGGGACGCGCGGCGGCACATCCTATCCCACCCCGGAGCCGAGGCAGATGGAGCAAGGATCGGGATGGGGCTGCTGGGGGAGCTCCACCCCGAGACACCGCGGCTCATCCCCTAATTACCCGCCGTGCCCGGGCAAGGCAGCCGGCGTGGGCGAGCGGCGAGCAGAGCACGCATCTTTTTGGGATGGGAACGGGGAAGGAGCCTCCCTCCTCCCCGCCTGGGGCCGGCTGCCGAGCCCTCGCCCAGGCATTTCCAGAGGCTGACATCAGCTCTGCCTCGCCGTGGAGGTGGCGGTGGCTGCGTGCCACCGAGCGGGGCCCGTCCACGCCATCGCCTCCCCGCGTGGACAAAGCCCAGCTCGGCCACGGGGATGCCAAATCCCCGCGGGGACCCAGCGACAGGCGGCCCCGGGGGAGAGGGATGCTGCCAGAACGGCTGCAGATGCGCTTCAAAGCGGTGGCAGGCACAAAGGAAAATTAAACAAAACAACAAAAAAAAAAGGAGAGAGATGAGAGCTGGTGCTGGGAGGGCACCGGCAGTGCTCCTGCGGGCACGCTCCCCTGGCTCACTGCGATACACAGCCAGGCATCGCCGTGTGGCTGAGCTGCAGCCCCTCGGGATGCTCCTCGCTGCTCCTTTCCCCCAGCCAGGGCCAAGCCCCAGGAATAAGGGGGATATTATACTCCCCCGGAGATGAGCGCTGCCTGCAGGAGCTCCAACAAGCTCCTGGCATCCACACCCTGAGTCCCCGAGCTCGTGGCTCCCGGGGGATGCAACTGGATAGGAAGCACCGTCTGCCTTTGTCTGCCTTCTGCCAGCCTCGCTCCTTCTGCTCGGGGCCCTGCATCGCCACGAGATGAACAGTCAGTGCGCAGGGTGAGCCCGGGCAGGCGCACACACCGGCAAAACCTCTCCCGGGTATCTTGCCTCCCTGTCCCGCTGGTGCCCCAAGGGCTCGGGCCAGGCCTGCGGCCACGCAGCACGAAGAGAGGTGGCAGGGGATGCTCGGCACCTCCCCGCGAGCTGCAGCCCCGCAGCACGCCCCAGGACCTGTCCCCCACGCTCCCTGCCCCGTGGCACGGGCACTGCCACCCCATCGCCGCTGGAAGCGGCACCAGGGCACACGCCCTGCTCTCCGTATTTGATCGTAACGTTACAGAGACAGATTTTCCATTACCCCTTGCTTGGGCGTTCCCACTCCACCTTTCCTCTCCTTTCCACCCCCCTCCCCGGTCCTGCCACCTCTCCCCATCCGCGGGCTGCTACCGGGGACCACGAGGCTGGATGGAGGAGGGGGAAATCACACCAAGCACGAGCCGACCCGGTCCCCATCCCTCGTGCTCGAGGTGCAGCACAGAGGCTCGGGGCACCCCCAGCAGCCTGCCCAGGGGACAGGGACACAGCCACAGCCCCGCACCGAGCACAGGCCCACGGCAGCCGTCGCCGTGCCGCGCACAGGGAGCAGCCCCTTTGTTAGCAGCCGGGTGGAAATCAAGCCCTCCTGCCTCTGCTGGCTGCCCACTGCAACGAGCAGCGCCTGGCCAAGGACAGCGGTTACTTATTAATTGCAGGGTGGCTTCTGCAGCTTGGATTTCTGCTCGGGCTCAGCATGGAGAGCACCCCGGCACGCCGCAGCCATGCCTCCGAGCCACCAGGGGTGAGCCCTCCGAGCAAGGCTGGCTCGCACCCACACGCACACCCACGTGCCCGTGTTGTCCCCGGGGTTTTCGGGTGCCTCGTGCTCAGGAATCGCCGCGCGGGAACACAGGAAGCTTCCCGCGCCGCCGTCCCGGCCATCCCTGGGAAAAGGGCAGGAAGGGAGGCGGAAAGGCTGGGTCACGGCTCCCGGCCCGCGCAGCCGGGGGACCCTGCAAAACTCATTTAAGGCTGGTAGCACAAAAGGGAGCTCAGGAAACGCGCGGCGCTTCGGCTCCGGGTGACGCCGCTCCCTCCGGCACCTGCCAGCGTGGGGGCAGCGAGCGCGTACGGGGCCGGCCCCAAAAGGGGAAAGGTTGGCCGAGCCGAGCCGAGCCGAGCCGAGCCGAGCCGCCCAGTCCTGCTGGAAACAGCGGCGAGCAGATCTGAACGTGCTTAAAAAAAAAATAGAAAAAAAAAAAAAAAAAGCCAGCAAACTATTTTTATATTTCCCTATGCTTTTTAAAGAATAAAAGCTCATTCTGCAGCTCAGGAAACGCCCACATCCTTCTGACTACAGGGAGGAGTCTGCTGGATTTTTCCAGGGAGCTTGAAGCAACAGGCGGGCTGGAAATGAGTTTTCCACCGGTGCCCAGTGCCGGTGGCTTGGCCAGCGCTCAGCCAGCGGGCGGGCGGCCCGCGGGACCCGGAGCGGGACGTGGTGGCATTTCTCACACGTGACCCCAAGCTACAACGCCAGGCATCCAAGACCCAGGGCTGCCAGCGTTCATTCAGCACCGGCGGCCGTGCTCCTGGGCAAGCCGGGCTTTGTCAGAGGGGCTCCTTGCTCCGACAGGGGCGGCCACGGAGCACCCCAAAGCCCCGTGCCGGGATCCCGCTGCGGGTAACCCCTGCCCCATCTCGTCCCAGCCCCTGGGACGGCTGGCACGGAGGTTTTGCTCGCTTCCCCTGCGCTGAATAAACCCACACGGGTTTATTCCGTGGGAGCCTGGGCGGTTCCTCGAGGAAAAGCCGAAGACGTCAGCGGGGACGCGCTCCAGCCTATTTCAACACCGAGCAAGGAGAAGTTTTTTGGCCAGCTCCCGCTTTGACTCACTCCCACGGGGTGCCGGGGGGGACAGTGTCACCGCCAGCCACCTCCCTCCTGCCACCCCTGGGTGTCCCCAAGGGGGACAAGACGAGGGGAGCCAACCCAGACTTGCACAGGGGTGTCCTGGCCGCCTCCAGGGAGCTGCGGGAGCGAAGAGGGTGGCACAGACCCGGGGAGCAGCTCCGTGTCCCCCCGGCCATCGCCCCGACACATCCCCTCCGGCGGGGCAGGAGGAGCCGCGCTGACCCCATGCCGGCCGTGCCCAGCTGGCCGGACAGACGGGCTATTTTCTGCTTAAAAAGGAAAAGATTCACACGAGGCAGGACATCCAAGAGGCCGAGCCGTTCCCACCCCCACACAAATAGGTTTATTTAAAGGAGGAAGACAGCAAATTCCTATTTCTCCGTGTTTACTTGGAGATGGCCGGAAAGGAATGAAAGCTGCCGGGGCTTCAAACACCCGGGCACCTCCGGCTCCCTGCGGGATTCCTCCACAACCAAATGGGACGGGGACGGGCCCTGGTGCCTGGGAGGGGCACACGCAGGTGGCACCCCCAAATCGCCCCGCAGCGGGATGCCCAACAGAGACCCCATTGCCCCCAGCCGGCCACCACCCCGCCCCGGGCACACTGAGGCAGAACCCCAAGCCCTGACCCTTTGGGGGCACCCCGCAGAACCCCAAAATGTGGGCTGCTCACCCAGCTGGGGGGGGCTAAGGGGATCAGCACACCTGGCCACGGTGTCGCAGGGCGCAAATTGGCCAGGGTTGGGCACGCCTGCACCTGCCACCTCCTGCTGCCCTGCACCAAGGGACCCCAGCACCGGGACCCCCCTCCGGACCCATTTTCCCCCCCCCAGGGTCACCCCCAACCCTGCGGACACCGGGACGCCCCCCCCCCAACCTCTCCACGTACCCGGGGCTGGGCGCACCCGGCGCGCCCAGGACCCCCCTCCCCAAGCTTCCCCACCCCAAACCCGGGGGGTGCGGGCAGGACCCCCCCAGCACCACCCGCCCCAGGACCCCCGGCAGCATCCCCCAGCTCGGCCGGGGGCTGCGGGGTTGGGGTGGGGAGGAGGAGGAGGAGGGAGCCGGGCGGGGATGCGCTCCGGGCTGGGGGGACCCGGGGATGCAGCGGGGACCCCCGGGGGGGCGCTCACCGAAATACACGGTCTTGTCGCACTTGGGGCACTTGGATGCCATGGCTGGGGAGCGGAGCGGTGCGGAGCGGAGCCGTGCCGAGCCGTGCCGAGCCGTGCCGTGCTGTGCCGAGCCGTGCGCCCCGCTCCGCCCGGCCCCCGCCCATTGGCCGCGCTACCGCCGGGGGGGGCCCGGGGCGGGGCTGTGCGCAGCGCCCCTGCTTGGCACGGCTCGGCTCGGGTTGGCTCGATTTGGCTGGGTTTGGCTGGGTTTGGCTCTGCAGGGCTCGGCTCGGCTCGGCACGGCCCCAGCGCGGCAGGTGCGCGCTGAGCGGGGTCCCGCGGGCCGGCGCTCAGCCCCCGGCCCCCAGTCCTGGGGGTGTTGGGGAGAGCGTGGGGGAAGATTTGGGGGCCTGACCCCTTCCCTGGGGGCAGTTCCGGGTCCCCCGCCCGGCTGCACGCGTGCTGGGGTGCAGGGATGGATGGGGTCAGGTCAGCACCACCACCCCGGTACCCCTGCGGTGGGAATAAGGGGGTGCAGGCAGCAGCCCCCCGCCCTACAAAGCGCTGTGCGTGCACGGGGCCACCTCAGGCACGGTTTTTTCTGGATGGGATAAGCAAAAAAGGCAGATGAAGGGGCACAAGATGGGAGACCTTGATGGGGGAACAAGGGCAAGAGCAGAGATAACACTGAGGCGTGGAGCACGGCACGTCTCCCCCCCAGGGCTCCCGTACCCCCACGGCACAGCCCAGCACAGCAGCGCTGCCCACGGCCCCGCATGCTCCTGGGGCCTTTCCCCTGCCAGTGAATCCCCGCGCCATTTTGCTCCGTTGCCATGGGAACTGCCATGTCAAAAATCCCTCCGGCACGGAGCGATGCGCGGGGAGCCCCGCAGTGCAGGAGGGGGATCCCAGGGAGCCCCACCGAGGGGCCCCGCGGCCTCGCTCGTCCCCAGCCCGGCACCCGTCAACAGGAAATCTGCCCGCGGAGCCCATTTCATTGCATTATTCATCAGCCCGCAGCCCGGCTCTCCCCCTGCTCTCCTCAGATAATTCCTCCTTTCTCTGCCGTCAGCTGGCGCGCAGCCGCCCGGCCCCCGGCACGGGGACGGCACCGGGCGGCGAACCCCGGCGCCGAGCGGCGCCCAGGGCCACGCACCCCAGCAGGGTGTGGGGACCCGCGGTGGCCAGGCGGCCCCGTCACTCCGGGCCCAGCTGCTGCCACCACAACGCGGGGCTTTGTCACCAGCGGGGTCCCCGTCCCCACCGTGGGGATGGTGCTCCCAAGGCACCGGTGGCCACCACAGGCAGGCGGGGAGCTGCGGGCTGCTGGTCCCTTTGGAGCACCCGGCCACCACACCCTACATGCTCCTGTGTCCCCACGCTGGTCCCAAAGGGGCTGGGGGGCCCCGCACTTCCCCCACAGGCCCGTCAGTGTGAGCCCCCCTGCAAAGTGAGGCTGCGAGGAACGGCTCTGGAGGAGCAGGGCTCAGCCTTTGCTCATCTGCTGTCCGAATCCCTCCGTAGCAGCTGGAAATCTCAGCTGGTGCCCCAGCCCCGCTGCCCACAGAGGCAGGAGGAGAACAGGGAGGAGGAGGAGGAGGAAGAGAAGGAGGAGGAGGAGGAAGGCTGCAGCCCCCCAGTGCGCACACACGGAGCAGCCGCAGGCGAAACCCCAGGCTTAGGCAGCATCCGAGGGCTTTTCGCGCACACGGGCCGGGGGGACTTAAGGCAAATCACCTAAAGGTGCGAATCCCTGCCCGCAAATGCGCTAAATCCCAAGCGGATATGCTCGCTGAGGAGCCAAGTGGCTTTAGCTTGTCCCCTCTTAATCTGCCCCCGCTCAGCTTCTGTGTGCCCCCGCACCCAGGGCCTGGGGACGGCGGGACAGGTGACCGGGGTGGCACCGGGGGCACCCTCCCCAGGCTCTGCCTTTTTCCTCAGAAAATCGGGGTTTCCTCCCTCCCTCCCTCTCTCAGCAGCTCCGGGTTTCCCTGACAACAGGCACGAAGCCTCCTTCCCGCAGCCACGAGCCCCGGGGAGCTTTGTGGTGCGGCGACGTGGGCCACGCACCCCGCTCAGCGCCGGGGGTGTCCCTCCGAGGGGACCACCGTCCCCCCCCGGCAGCGGGTGACCCATTTTCCTGCGGTCTCACCCAGCCCAGCCCTGGGATTCCCTAAGCCGCCGCCGCCAGCTGGCTGCACGGGCTGGGGAAGCTGCACGGCACCGCGCAGGGCTCCTGGGTCACCGCTCCTCTGATGGGGAGCCCTGCTGGGAAGGGGTGAGGGGGAGCAGAGCTCCCCGACCCCACAGCACCGCGAGGCCGGGATCGCCTCCGCAGGAAGCCGGAGAGCCGGCCAGGACCTCGTCCTAGGGCAGGTCAACCAGAGAGCTCTCGGCCAGGCTGCGAAGGGAAGGCAAGAAATAAATAAGGGCTAACTGCCCCCCAGCTGCCTCGCCTCTGGCTCACCCCTCTCCCCCGCTCCGGCTCCCCTCCGCTCTCCCGCCTGCCTTCAGATGGGAACGCGGCGGAAGGGCCGGCGCTGCGCAGCCTTCCCCTCCGCGCCTTTCCCTCACATTTTCTGGCACCTCAGATCAGTTGGATGCGTTACAGGGCGAGAAGAAACTGGAGGGAAAAGGATTTAGGGGGAAAAAAAAAAAAAAAAGAAAAAGAAAAAGGAGGTTAAGGGGGAAAAAAAGCTGTTGCTTGCTGGGTTCGCCCAGAGGACAGCCATCGGAGCGCAGTCCTCCGATGTTGGGGTCCCCCAGTTTATGGGGTTATTTGTCCCTCCTAAAGCGCCCACATCCCTGGACAAGCCCCGCAGCATAATTTAGGGCCCCTGGGTGGGGGGCAGAGGCTGCGGCGTGCCGGGGCTGGCGGGCCCTGGGTCTCATCAGGCGGCACATGCCAGCGCCTGGGGCTCGGCACGTCACCACCTCGCCCCCGCGCCCGCTGCGCGCAGCCCCGGCCCCCCACTTGTCGCTCCTCTCCTTTAAAAGGCATCCCAGGCCCCGCGGGTATCGCAGGGCAGATAGCGCTGTCACGGGGCCCGGGATAAGCAGGGCTGCGTCCTGCCCGCTCGTCCTTGCCAGTGACAAAGGAAGGATGTCCCCGCGTCCCCTTCCCAGGGGGCTGCCCCTCCACGCTGCCGCCGTCCCTGCGGGCTCAGCCCTCGGTTTGTCACCGTGGCCTGGGGGGCACCGGGCTGCTGGGATGCGCCTGGCTCATGGCACACGAGCAGGGACCCGGGCTGGGCACTGCTGAGGATTTCTCCCTGGGGAAGGCGAGCTCCTGGACACCACCAGTAGCTCCCAGCACGGGGCAGCGACGTGTGGTGACAATTAAATGAGGGTACAGATGCTCCTGATAACAGCAGCGAGCTGCTTTCCTCACTATAAACATCTCCTTGGCTCCAAGCTGCCAGCACTTACTGGGCCCAAGCACCCATTTGACTTCAAGGCATTTCCCCGAGTGCCCTGCTCGAGGGGAAGACAAACAAGCAGCCCTTGAGGACCCACTCAGGGCCGCGCAGAAGTTCCCAAAGGGCAGCTCCCGAGGTGCCAGCACGAGGCTGGACGCCAGGGTGTTGGCACAGCACAGAGCTCACACAGCTCAGGCAGCGGGTGTTACGCCTCGGTGAGGTGGGATACGCACCCAAAAATGGGTCTGAAACCCCAAAAAAAGGCAGCAAAGCACCCAAGGGGGGAGTGTGCAGCGCACGGTCGGGCACAGCACCACTGGCCCTTTGCCAGTGCTGGCTCTAGCCCTGCTCTTCCACGGCGAGGACGGGGTGTCCCAGGCACTGGCTGTGCTCAGAGGCGGTTTTGGTGGCAAAGTTCAGCTCCTGGCTGCAGGAGGAGGCACGGGGCCGTCTGCGATGAGGGGACGTGGCCAAATCCTACAGTGAGGGGTGCTGAAGGTGCCTCTCCCCGCAGGCAAGGAGGAGGCTGGGTCCACGGCACCATCACTTGCCCCACGAAGGCGGTGAAATCTCAGGGTTGAGGCTGCTTCAGCCCTGTCCTCGTCCTTTTCCCAAGGCCGAGGAGATGGGGACGAGGCCCTGGCCCCAGCAGGGACAAGATGCAGGGCCTGGCCCCTTGCAGCCCCGCAGACTTTGCCCCTTGCCCAAGCAGCCCGGCTGAGCAGCCGCCTCTGGAATGAGGCAAAAAAACAGACGTTTCTGGGCACTGCGAGCCTGGCTCCACAGCCCCCAGACACAGGCACATAAAAATGCTAAATATTTGCTCAGAGGAGCGCTCGCCAGCTGCCTCTGCTCCCGCCTGCCCCCGCTGTCCCTCCTCTCGGGAACGGGGACGACCTCGGGCTGCTTTACGCCGCCTGCCGTGCCCCAGCCCTGCAGCTGCCGGCACCGAGCTGGAGCCACAGCGAGGGGCTCACGCCGGCACCTGCTGGGGCTGGGAGCAGGGAGCGGAGGCGGAGAGGCCGGCCCGGGCCAGGCTCACTGCTCCTGAGGAATTTGCCAAGGGAGCCAGGAGCAGGGCGAAGCTGGCTGACCCGCTGGGAAAGCGGGGCAAAGGGGGCACGGCCTTCCCGCGCTCCTCCTCGCGGGCTTCCCACGGTAAAAGCGGCTCGGGGCACGCAGCGCCTCCTGCTCGGCCCATCCGAGTTTACTGCCTGCCTCCCCGGATGCGTTGTGACCATCAGGTCCCCCTGCCGGGCTCCAACCCAAAACGTGCAGGGCCAAACCTGAACCTTTCAGTTCCCAGGAAGGGCCCCGGGGATGCGCAGCGAGGACCACGCTTGTTGAAGACGTGCTCGTGCCCCAGGGGCGGGGATCACGGCTGATCCCATCACCATTGTCTGTTGTAGGCTCTCACAGAAGAAGCATTCACCGAGCAGCACATTTACAGAAAAAACACAAACAAACGGAGCAGTAATGAGGCAGCTGGAGGAGCCGGTCGTGCCACAGCTTGCCCGCTTGCAGCGTTCTCATTTCCAGCGTAACGCCGCTGCCAACGCTCCTTTCAGCTTCGGTGTGGTTTTAAGCCCTCGAAATGAAAACACGGAGGGTCCCGTTTCTTCATTAAACCCCTCCTCCCTCCGTCTCAAAGCAGACTGGAAGGTTTCGGGCACAGCCTTCCCGCAGGGTGGCACCCGGTGGCATTGGGGCACACCGACCCACGCCGCCCCTCGGCTCGCCGCCGGCTCCGTCCTCGCGCCAAGCATCCGCCCAAGCTCTGGCTTGTGTAACGCCAAGGATCCAGAGCCTGGAGCTGGAGTGGAGCTGGCACAGGTTCCAAATTTCCATTTCAAAGGGAATTTCGGCATGTATTTCGCTTTACAACTCCACAGCAGTGTCCCGGTTACAGCCCGCCCCCCCCGTCAGGGATTCACGGTGCAGAGTCGGGAGTTTTGGTCGCGCTTTTTTCTTTCCACGCTATTCCAGCAGCGCTGTCACCGGCAGCGTGCTGCCCTCACCTTGCCGTGCCAGGAGCACAGATCGCTGCGAGCGGATACTGACAAGCCAGCACGGTGCAAAAACCCAAAGTAAAAGAGCAAAGCAAGCTGCTTTTCCTCCTGGCTCTGCATCGTGGAGCAAACCTACCCCAAATCATCTGGCTGGGGCTCCCCCCGTTGAGCACGTGCTGTCCCCTTCCCTCTCAAGGGCTGCACAGGAGGTGGAGGGGACAGTGAAAAATAACTGCTGCCCCAGCCGCGTGTACCTGTTTGCAAGGCTCTACAGCAGGAAAATAAATAGATAAAAACATTAAAGACATTCCCTGCAACAGCAGCAGGGGAATGAGAACGTGATTTTCAGCAGAGGAGAGGTTGGTCTGGGAGAGGCAGGGCTCAGGCTCGGACAGGTCAGCGGTGGGACCGACCGCTTCGTGGCACTTGTTGAGACCTGCTCATTTTCTGTGGTTGCTAAAGGTGCCTTCCCAGGCCTCTTCCCAAGCAGGTACAAACGGAACCAAGGCGGTGAAACACGAGGGAGCGAAGCCTGCTGTAATATATTTAAAAATGGCATCCACATTAAAGGCCACGCGAGGGATCCTTCAAAGTCACGGCAGCACAGGATATTCTCTCTACTTGCCCGGACTCATTTCCAAAGTAACCTCTGGAGCCGCTCCAGGAAAGCTTTTAAGTCGGTGGAAACTGCAGAGCTGGCACCCCCAAGTGGTTTCTCTGAGCCACTTCGTGTGCCCTGAGCTCTCCTCATCTCCCACCAATAGCTCAGACATCAGCTCCTCGTCCTGCTGCGGATGGGCTGGGGCTGATTTGGACACAGACCTTTCAAAGCCGTCTCTTTCTGATTTCATTTTGCAACAGGGAGACTCCTCGGAGACCTTTCCCTTGCAGAGAAAAGCCAAGTGTTACAAAACCTTCCTGCTGTCAGCAGGATTTCTTACGTACCCAGAATTAATGCCGCAGGCCGACGAAGGCGAAGTAGAACTGCCAGAGGACTTTGGCACCGTCCTGCACCGTGCTCGCGGGCGGCCCGGAGGCTTTTTGTCTGGTAAGCTCGGTGCCCTTCACACCGAGTATCCTTCAGGATCGGCCGCCCCTCCTGCTTGTAAGTCTTGGAGAGGAAAACGTGAAAGGACAAACCTCTGCTAAGCTGCACACCTACTCGCAGCCAGAGTAAACCTCGCCACTCCCAGGCAGCAACCGAGGACAGGCAGATCCCACTGCTTACCCCAGCAAGGAGCAAACGTAGAAACGTAGGAAGGAGGCACTTGGACGCCAGCAGGTTCAGCTGCTAACCCCCAGGGATTTCTTTCCTCCTGCCACATGTCCGAGCCGTGCCACCCCTGGGTGCGATGCACGAGGCACGGCAGACAAAAGGCTCATTCAGAGCTCCGGCGTGGCATCTGCTGCGGTGCTTGAAAGGAGGAGGAAGTGGGATTCGGAAGCGTCAGAAATATGTAAACGGCGTGTAAGGGGAATGGAGCCATGAACGGCTCTCGCCCCGCTCCACACGGCTGCACGGCCACGCGAACAGCGGGGAGCACAACGCAGCCCTCGGGGGGGAAGGAAGGAGCGCGGGCACCCCGAGCAAGGGCCCCGGCAGCTGTTCCACAAGAGACAAAAAGCAGATGTTTCACAAAAAGCTCACTTTCCAGGTTTATTAAGTAAAGTTAACTGAATCGTTTTCATTTTGTGGGGATTCCTTTCTGTCTAACCCGGGGGGGGGGGGGGGTCAGCAGAGCTGCACAGAATCACGGTTGGACTGTGATAACCCAAATACAACTTTGGCTCATCTCACTGCTGACACATATGGAATGACTCGGGGGTTATTACATGCTGTGTCTGCTGGAGGCAGGTACATGTACAGATCAGCACAAGTTGCAAATGATAGTTTACATCCTTTCAAAAACAGAGCAGGGCATTCAGCAAATGCACTGCCATGAGAAGACATATGAAAAAGAAATTATACAGACTTGCAAATACATAAGAAGTTCAAGAGATGCAAGAAACCTCAAACACAAGAAATGTCAAGGGGGGGGGGAAAAAATAAAACACTTAACTTCAGACACAATGTGTTCAAATTAAAACCCAGCTGTAATTTCAACTCCCGTCCAAATGGGAAACGTACAGCAACGCAATTTAAGAGGAACCAGGTTTTGTCCTGGGGAAGAGATGTGTCCAAAAACACGGATGCACAAACAGGTTCAGAATTCTAAGCAAAATGTCCCTGGGCATTGGTGTACTTGACTCTTGGAGCCAGAGCAAAGCAATTCATTACACTTGCTGCACTGCTGGGCCTACTGCTGGGTCTCGGTGCTACGACAGCACGTAGGGTTCCAGGCGTCAGCGAGAAGGCAGCACGCAAACTGCTGGTTACAGAGAGAACTGCTGCAAGCCAGATCTCCCAGGGATCGACTAGAGTTAAGGACACCTAATTCGGGTAGCCTGGCCTCCACTGCACACGGTAGTGTAATGTTCTGCAAGGGTCTTCGGTTCTTAGCTCACTCCTTTCTCAGCCTGAGTTGTTGCTGTCTTGTGCATGAGCACAACTGGCCGTGCAAAATTATTCCAAAAAACAGAAGGGACAGGACCAAAGAAAACTGGCTGAACCTGGGGCTGGCTTTCAGCTCCTATTTCCAAATATCGGTTAAAGGTTGGAAATTTATCTACAAAAGAAATAATATAAATGAAATAAAAAATGGCACCGTCCACAAAATTAAAAAAAAAAAAAAAATCTTACAACACAGCCTCGTAAAAACGGCTTTGCAACGAGAGCTCAGTCACAAAATGAAGGGTTCTAGCTCTTCGTACATCGGAAGAGGAAACAAAGCTAAAAAGTACTAGTCCACATTCTCTTAATAAGTTAAACTTACTTTCCCTCCCCCTGTCTACAAAAGGGGTAGAAGCAAAGGGGAAAATAGGCTACCAAAAATAAAAATAAAAAGAAAGGAGAGAGAAGGAGAGAGCACGCGCGAGAGAGAGAGAGAGAGAAAGAGAAAAAGAGAGAGAGAGAGAGAGCGAGCAGTCTGTGGTCAGAGGCTCAGAGCAGGGCTGAGTTCCTTTTAAGGGTTTAAAAGATGCAAAACAGCTCCTCAGAAGTTCCCTCTCTTCAACAGTTAGTTCAATGCTGTAGCCATAGAAACTCAAGTATACATCGGAGGAGAGATTCTTTCGGGCAGATCCACCGGCGGCCAGAGCGCTGCTCAGCATGTGTTAATCCTCAATGATTATGGGTTCATCGTTCATGGGCTGGCGCAGCTGCACTGCCTGGATGGGCCGGAGGATAATGGGCTTGTAAGGGCGTCTGGCGGCTCGCTTGGCTTCGGAGGAGGAAAGCAGCTTGCGGATTTTCCTGCAGACAGAAGGGAAGAAAGGAGGCTGTTACAGAGACCCAGGGCTCGGGCATTGTGGGCTTCTCTGCTTCCCCGAGGGAAGCCAGGCCTGCACACGCAGGGGCTGCTCCCTGAGGGGACGGCTGCTGCTGTTTGTTTTGGCAGCGTCTGCCCCAGGGAACTTTTGTTTTGCCCTGTGTAAGCCGTGCCAGTGAAGAGGCAACTGCTGTCGCTGGTCCAGAGCCCTCTCCCTGTCCCTGGAGAGGAGCAGAGGACGCCCTGCTGCAGTTTCACAGGACCGGGGTCTCCTGCTGTAAGCACAACACACGAAATAGTTACGGCAGCCAGCTCCCACACCGCTGATTTCCTTTGGTGCATGCAAACACACCCGGCACAACGTGCTGCGGACAGCTTTGTGGGAATTTCCAAAGCCCGGTTACAACAAATCCCTTCTGGCAACCTCGGTTGCTTCCCCGCCTGCCCATCCATCTCCGGCAGAGCTCTCAGACATCTCCCGCTCCAAGCAGGTGCACGCAGCTGCCTCTTCAACAGGAACCCAGCCCGGCAGCATCTCGTCTCCCACGAGCTGTGCCCCGAGGCTGAGACAGTCACTAACGAGGGAACCAACCCCGGGGACTTGTCCTTCCCCAGCACCACTACCAGGGTGTCCCCCCTTCTTCTCTGCACGTGCCTGACCTAGGAACGGGCGATATTCGAGTCTTGCGTTTGTTAAGTTTCCCTGCGCGTTACAAGGCTGGCAGTGAGTCTGGTCAGAGGCAGGAAGCAGATTTCCGTCAGGAGAGAAAGTAAAACACAGAGGGGGACACGCTGCGGGCTTGGAATTAGAAAAACAAGGTGGAAAGAAACAATGCAGAATGATTACTCGCTTCCTTCGGACAACACCAGGCTTAGGGCTAGAGGAAGTGCCTTGAAAAAAGGCAATGCAGCAACAACAATAAAATGTACAATATAATTAAAATGAGAAAATCATTTCCAGAACACGTTCCAGTGGTCAAAGATTAGAAAGGAAGGTGCTAAATATTCACAGCAGCAGCCCACCAGGACCCATTATACACACACAGCCTCTGTTCAGCTCAGGGCCCGGGATGATGAGGGGTGATGAGGAAGCCTGTCCTCACAGCCTCCTTCCCTCAAGGTTTAACCCAGCAGGAGAGGTCTGGCACTGCACTGGAGGAAGGACAGCCACATGGCTTTACAATCCACTACTGGACCATCCGTCCCTTGTATTTTTGATTACTCGGCATTGTTGGGGCCAAATTTCTCTTAAAAAGACACATTCTCAGAAGAAGCTGGACAAAATACTCCCCCAACCCCCAATATGCCCTTCATGCCACCAGCACGGACAAACCAACACCTTCAGGTGATCATTTTCCATCGGCTGCAGTCAGATTTGGTTCTCTCCTTGTGCTTTTTGCCCAGCTGAACAGAACAAACCTTCTATATATGTAAGAATAGATGGGTCTTCTGTTTTGCTCTGTGTCCCCGTTTCTCCAGCTTCTTCTAAAGCTGACAGGACATGGGGTGGGGAAAGGAGAGAGCCGGGTGGAAGCGTGTGGGAGCAGGGGGAACCTCGATGTGCTGATTTTTCAGACTCACTTGGCTGAAGCTGCCTTACTGTTGCAGGCAGTGGAGCTTCTCGCCGTGTCTGTGTGTGCTGTTAGACACCGCCACCAGAAATACGTCTCTCAGCAGTTCTAGATTCTGATCAGGTCACACTCTGCCTCCACTTGCATAAATTATACGTGCCGAGCTCCGTACTGCGAGGCCTGCATTCAAAGACTTGTTCCTTTCAATCTACCAACTTTTCTCATTGCTCCCTCAAAGCTATCCAGTTTTCTAGCACCGTTCTCAGCAGCACCACACAAAAGGAGACAGAGAGGGGGGGTAAAATTTCAGGAGAACCTACTTTCTGAGACAGAAAACACAGCCTGACCCTCAGCTGGAGGATGATATGCAGATATTGCAGTCAGATTGATTGCTACGGAGCCAACACAAAGCTCAAATTGTTTCAGAGCTCACAAACAAGCCTTACATTCTTGATGCTGGAATGCAGCAGATGGTTCAGGGAAAAGTTCGAGGTGAAACGCCCAGCAGAAAACCCATGCCGCTTACAAAGCTACATCGCTCAAGCTTCCCTGCTTTTCAGCAGGCTGCCAAACATCTCTTTTCAGCACTCTGATCAGTCAGCTAAGCAGCAAAGCTCTTGGACAAAGAAGCCTGTTCTTTTTTTTTCCCCCTTTTTTTTTTTTTCTTTTTAAATGGAAGAGATACCGTCTCACTGAGCTGATGTTTATCACTGTGCTACGATTTCTGTTTGAGATGCGTCGGTCACTGATCCTTCCTGCCACGCTCCGTGGTCCTGTACAAGCAGACGATTCTGTGCCCCTGCAGCAAGTAGCTCTCATGCCTGATATTGATGAATATTCTCTCTGTTCTGTACTGACCAGAGAGCAGGACCTTGTAGTAGTTCTGAGACACTGCTACTGCAAATCTACAGCATTTCTTGTGGTTTGGACAATAAAGATGTCAAGAAGTGTTTTATAGATGTAGGATTATGAAATAAGCCTTGAGCATCCGAGGATTGAATCAGAGACTGAAAACCCTGCGTTTGCAACGGCACATGAATCTGTCAGATCTGTAACAGGATCCCAGCACCCCTTCACCAGGGCAAGAGGACAACAGGAAAAAAGAAATGCCCTCAAAATTTAATTATTTCTCTCCCTTTGCTTTTCCTTCATATTGGGGATCTCACTTCTTACCTTCGCAGCACCTTGCAGGACCAGAGAAGGAAAAGAGAAAGGCAGACTAGAGATAAGAACCGGGGTGAGATGCACAGATGCACAGTAACTTGGACATCACCATCTCAGCCTGTGTTCAAAGCCCACCTTGTAACAGGCCCACAGAGCAGTTACTTGACACTTGAAACACTTTGCAGGCTGAGGAGAAGTGTTCTGGGAAGCACTACAGCAGAGATGTCAGCACACAAGGCAGCATTCAGAGCATGTGCAGCCTCAAAAAATGATTGTGGCCAAAACAATCTGTACCCGGGTAGAGACATACTGCAAGAACGGATAACGTTGTGCATAATTCAGCAGTTTTCAGTGGATGCAAACATAAAAAAGCTTTAGTAGCAAAGGAGAACCCTGTGTAGAGGGGGCTCAGACCCTCAGCATTACCCATGAGCCAGAATTCTTCTGAGACACTAAGGTAGGACCTCCAAAGGCATCTATGGGTCTACATAACGTGAGTCTCCCACCTCAGTCTTCCTCCCAAGTCATTTTCAACATCTTAAAGGAACTGCTCAAGAAGGAGAATCTGCTTTCTCTGGAATGCAAGTGCCTGATTAGGCCTATCAGACATGATTAGATCTATCATAGCCTTTATCCACCTAAACACCAAAAGCTGTGTCGGCATCCAGTCTGCAGCAGCAGATCTGCTGAAGAGATCCCTGCATGGAACAGAAACCAGAAGACCTCCCTTAAATCCTCTGAAAAATCCAAGCTTCTTACCTGGTTTCTTCGGTAGCCATGTAGAAAACATCATCTGGTGCATCAATCCAGTTCATCCTCCTCCTTTTCACTGGAGGCATGGATCCACCACGAATTAATCGGACTTTTGTTGGGTATGATTTCCCATTGAGCAGCAAGTTTCGGCTTGGTCCCTGACGTGACACATAAAAAAGTACAATTACGGACTGCAACAAACCTGCCATAGCATGTGATAAGCACTCAAACAAAGGAAAAGAGAGTTGAAAGTTTTCATGTTAGTTGTTGAGAGTTTCTGGTGAGTATATACCCTCTTGCCCACAGATGAATAAAGAATTCACAAAAAAGCAATTGTCCATAAGCAGTAGAAGTTAGGCACCTTCGATATACAACAGGGCAGCAATACTCCAGTGACAGGACAAATAATAAATGGAAGGCATCACCAAAAATCTGCTTTTTGTGTCTGTAAGATGACATCAAACTTGAAAGACTGAGCATAAAGACTTAGACTTCAACTACTACCATAAACCTAGAGCAACTCTAGTGATTTCAGGTAAAGAAATCTAGCTACACAGCATGAAATATAAAAAACAGAATTTACAGTTACCCTGGGGTCCAAAACTTACCCACATCCTTTTTGTTCTCAGGAGGTTAATATTTTAGTATATACTATCATCATTAAATAAGTTGTACATTGTTAAATAAGTTGTAAAAAGCTGTAAATCCAGATTTACAAAGCTTAACACCTTTCACCGTGAAATCATTTTGAGCATTGAACAACCCGGATTTCCCAAATATAACATATTTGCTTTGCAAATCAGCTACCATCTTCCAAACCCGCAGTAGCCCCCTTCCACTCAACTGGAAAAACCATGAGTTGTTATTAAGAGAGGTGCAGATACAAGGGAGCAAAGGATTAAGCTTCACAAATGCAGCTGTCCTTGATCATTTGAAGTCCAGTTCTGCTGCCCCTCTTCCTGCTGATAAGCGCATTGAGAAATCCCACTGAAATCAGTAACACTGGACAGTCAGGGGAGATACAAAATGAGGGCCCAGGAAAATGGATATGTGTAAATTAAAGCTGGTCAGAAAATGCCACAGTAGAAATTTAATGCTGGTACGTAACAGGCCAGAACACCTCCCCAGATGAGCATGAAATGGGAAACTGAGCATGCACAGGAGGAGATCTGGCTGGGGAGATCCACCTCAAAAGGAAAGGTGAGGACATGAAGTACTCAAGCCCATAAATGTCAGGTTACAGCAAAAGCCCAGCCAAAGTTCTGCACATTGACTTCAGAAGGGAAGACTCTGGCTTGTCCATCAAGGAGGGAAAAAAACAAAACCAGCAAAACACTGCATCTCTCACATTTTATCTGAGGATGGGAAAAAAAGGATCAATGACTTTTTTGACCAGCCTTAATTGACTATACTAGCCATATCTGCTTCTTGTAGAAAAGGAGGACTGGAGAGCTAAACAAACAAAATCCCACCTGTAAAAATCCTAAGCTGTTGCATACAAGTGCAATAAGTTTTATTTCTTAGTTGCCCAGCTCCATCTTATACACAACACTTTTGGCACCACGGCAAACCACTGAAATACTTCAAGAAGTGCTTTTATATTTGAAATTTATTAAGGAAAAGGCTTCAAGTGAAAGACTTTTGTTCCCCCATCTCCAGATTTCTCCAAGAAAATCCTTTTGTGAGTGTTGCGAAGGATGTTTTCTCCCCATGTGCTATGTAGGCAGGAGAACAACTCCAGAGACAGTTCTTGGAAATACCTAGGAGGGGCACCCAGCTGCTTTGGGGTCGCCTTTTCTCTACCTGCACAGAACAATGGTTCAAATGGCACATCCTAAACGTGGCCCTTCGGGATCAGTGGCATATTTTATCAAGCAATCCAGGCAGTTCGAGGCTTCCTCCCTTGCAGCTAAGAAGCGTTGGGTCATCACAGATCTGTCCCCCTGCACTGAGCTGGTTTATGCAGCAGACACAAACAAGTAGCCAGTCTCCTCGGTGACAAGCAGTGGAGCTAAATGCAACGAGGAATAAATAAATACAATTTACTACTTCCTATCGGATGCTCGAGTACCAAGCCAAACGGACGCTTCGTTATTACAAGCAGCCTAGCATGCTCAAGCTATAGCCTCCTAATACTGCCCGCCGTCCCAGAACATTGTTAGATTTAATCATCGTTGTGATCACTCTGCAGCGACCACAGCTCAGAGCTGCTGATTTACCCATGTCAGAGGGCCTCTGCTGACACTAATGCATCGTGGCAGCTCACCTACTGAGGCAAACGCCACTTTATCAACGCCAGAAGCAGATCTTTTCTGGGGGGGGAAAAAAATAAATTATGCTTCAAGTTCTCTCCCATGAGCAGAGATGTAACGTCAGGGTCTCACATAAGCCATCAGCGAGGGGTGAAGTGGTGCAGAGCCCTTGTGCTGGCCCCTTCACACCGAGGTGAGTTTCATGAGAAAGCATTTGGCCAGAGATGCATCAATCAGACTGGCTATTTGCTTCTGTCTTTTGATAAAACTCAGCGTAATGGATGAAAGGCTAGCAATCATGTTTACTCCAGAAAAATAACAGAACGTAACAGAACAAGCATTCCCAGAAGACAACTCAAACACCAACTTCCTAAAGAAATAAAAAACAGAAACTTTTCCATACAAATCCTTCCATCATTTAAGCCTTCCTCCTTCAAGTGAAACACATTCCACCTAGAAACACCTCCAGACCTTTGCTATGAACAGCCACTCAGTTTCCCTACGAGCACAAACAAAACAAGTCAATAAGATTATTTTGAACAGAACATCGATTGATTTGAGGTTTAAATTTTGTTTGACCACTTGGACCTTTCATATGCCCCAAAATATTATTTTTCCTTCATTTTTTCAACTTTTCAATGGCTCGGGAAGTATGACCAGCTGCAAACAGCAAAGACGGAAGTGAAGCACTACGGTTTAATGGGGTGTGCTATCTAGAGAGGGTTAATAATCATTCTTTTTTCTTTTCCCTGTTTTGGTTAAATGAACATTCTCTTACCATTTGTCTGGTTTGTCCGTGGTTAGGCAGACCTAACAAACAGGAAAGAGAATAGAGCTGGTAAGACCATTGCTTTTCCAAGACAGAAAAAGTACAAAATCAAAACACGCAACTATGATCGCAACGGTGTTGTTTTGCTAAAAATAAAGAGTTTTCTACCACGCTAACTTCTCCCCTCCTTGGAACGTGACTAAGAGCTTCCTTAACAACATGGTTTGACGAGCAGAGCCCCCACGTTAAAAGCACATTTCATTCTCAGTCTTTTCTCCAGTTTCTCACACCTTTCTTCAAACTACCGCTGCAAGTCCATCTCCTCTGTCAGATCTGACGTTTTCCTCAAGGCTTTGGGAAAATCTGATGTTCTGCTTTAGCTTTTGAGGAATTCACTGATATCAAGGAGGAGAAAGAGGAAGGTATTATACTGTCAAGACAGCAACAAACACAATCTCTCCTATCATCCCTGGATCCCCAGGGAACGATCCAGCTCAGACACGAGACACAAACTGTTAGCACACAGACTGCTCTGAACCTACCACCAGTAAACTCTGCCCCAGGCTTAGCTCCATCCATCACAGAGCACAGCACTCCACACAAAGCCCTCCTCCAGCATCACAAACAGCACCGTGAAGCACCAAGGCTGGATTTTCCTAGACTGCCACTTGCCATACCATCAGATTCCCCATCACGCGTGCACCAAACTGAGCTGTGCATCTACGAGACCCTGCAGGACACACAAAGGTCTTGGGCCATGAGAGCAAAGTGCTGCTACAATGCAGCAGGGGATGGCAATAGCACAGAATGGACAGAAGGATCTAATAGACAAACACTTGTTACCACCATTTAGTTTTCCTGAGATGCATGCTCCAAGAAAACACAATTTCTTTGACATCAATGCACCAAACCACCTTTCTCAGCCCCTTCTGGCTGAAAACCAAAAGGGGCAGTGTAACAAAGCAAAACGGGTACTACAAACGCTGTCACTGGCTACAGAGGTAGCTGTCAGTAGGAATTCTGCTTTCACATTCATAACAAGCTTCCCAGCACTGTCCTCTTGGTTTGGCTTTTGAAATCTCCCATTGTTAGCCAGCTAAGTTGTGATGAAACAGCAGAGCCTTCTTATAACCCAGCAAAAATGGACTTTTACAGCTGATGGTCTATACTCCAACAGATTTCCTCAAAGTTTGCCTTGGTAAAAGCAAACACAAAGTATTCATGGCAAGGATGCCAGGAAACATAGGGCACAGTAACATACTGGGAAGGAGAATGACACAACGAGGGACACTTTGAGCATCGTGCCATCACGTTAAATCAATGGTTTATACCAAGATTATTTTTAATTCTGGAGAGATGTATGCAGTTAGCTACTTTGAACATGAAGACACAGACACAGCTTCACTTTCTGCAACGTTTTAGTGCCTAGGTATGCACAGAGATAAAGAAATAGTTGCCCAAAAGGCTTCCATCAGATCTGTAGAACAGATGTACCAGGCACCAAGTAAGATGACCAGCAACAACCTTTGGATGTTGACAAAGGCAATGTAAGCGCCAGATAATCACACTTTTTTTTTTTTTTTTTTTTCAATAAATAAAAAACACAGGAGCAGCAATCGCATGCAAAACACAGCTGTGAGCAGCCGTCGGAGATAGATGGACAAAGAGCCCCACGGATGTTGGGAAACAGCACAGCCAGCAGGATGCAACCTGAATCTGTTGGCTTCGGCCCAAAGCGCTTGTTTTTTTTCCCTCCCCCTTCCGTACCAGAAAGATAGCATTTTCCTCCTTCGCGGGAGCTCTGAGAGATGTAAATCCACTGATGCTGGTCCCTGGATTGAAGCCACGTATTTCTTTTTAACCACACTTAGGATTAGCTCTTTTCTCCTACTAAGAACGTACTTGATGCCAGGAGCAGCCGATATGTGGCGGTTGCTGCTGTGATGACTAGCTCTGGATGCACAATAGACACTAAAATTGCTATTTCTAAGCACCAGAATTAACCCAGAATATTCCATAACGAGATGCTGAGACTGACACTGACCGAGGGCTGCAAAGAACCGCTTCCAGCTCTGAGCCCCAAAGCTTCAGCCCTCAAACAGTGAGGAAACAGTGGTCTCAAAACAGGGCCACTCCTCACCAAAAGCTACAACCTCCAGGATAAGCTCCCCTTGACAAAGCTCTGCTCCGGTAAATTAAGGCACAGAAAGTTACAGTTTCAGTACAATTTATGTTCTTGCTGTCTGAGTCATAACGTACCAATTAACACGTTAATCTTAACTACCTGTGAATTTCCCCTTTAGTCACGCTTGGATAATTGGAGTTGGAAGGAATCAATATAAAAACAGACAAAAAAGACGAGCTTCAGTTTGCCATAAAAATAATTAAAGTACATGCACAGCTGAAGCGCTGCTTCCAGTTGAACAACCTTTATCCGTCACAGCCACCTAGGAGAAGCAGAAAGCTCAGCATCTGTAACCCATTGCAGAACAGCTGTCAAGTCAACAGGATGCATCTGCACTGGAAACAATGGATTCTCACCCAGAATTGTTCAGTGGCTTCTGTGCAAGAGATGAGACGTGCGCCTCTAAGAACTAACCGAACTGAATAGCCCAAGCATAAAGGTCTACGGTGATGGCTCCAAGCAGGTCTTCCAGTCTTTTGCAGCCAAAGAAATTGGAATATGTTCTAAGAATGCAAGAGTATGTGGTGTTTTTTTGTTTATTTTCTGTAGCATGTGGAGAGAAAAAAAAAAGAGGCCCTGGAAAACCTCCTCCTATACAGCTCTTCCTGCCAAAGCCTGTGCTATACATTGAAATAAAGAGGAAGTCCCAGAGGATTGAGTGAAGACGTGGTAAACTGGATGTATATCCGGAGATAAGCACAGACATCCTTTGCCACAGATGAGGCTACATCATCACTGAAACGCAACAAAACAACTCACCACAGTGCAGAGACTAATGGAAACCCTCAACGCATGCCTCCACTCCTGCCAACTTAGTGACCACGACCTCAGAACTGTTCCTCAGCCATAAAAGCACAATTACAGAGGAGATTTTAGTCCAAAACAGCCACAGCAGGTTCCTAAGGCCTAATGAACCTTCCCTTCCTGAAGTATCCTCCTGCAGACACCCCCTCTCAGTCTGCCTACCTGGTTCTGCCCACGGAACAATCTCATCGCGTTTGGGGCTAACTCTTTAGATTTAATGAGTGGTGCCATTCAGATATTACAGACTGAACTGCAGCTGCAGGAGGTTTGGTTATTATGACAATTATTTTGAGGCCAACTCCACACAACGCCTAAGTGCCGTGTTGAGGAGGGGAGCCCAAACCCTGAGCAGCGTGCCCAGCACAGACTGGAGCTGCTTTCAGGTAGTAACTACATCAAGCACCAAGAAGCTGCAGAATAAGCACCAACCATGGCCTCTTTTCTACTTTGGTAGAAATCTTCTAGTGCTTTACCACACCTGAACCTCCACACTGCTGCCTGTATATTCACAATTTAAAAGCATGGCACAGAAGTCTGTGCAGAGCTGACCCTAGCATCAAGGAAGAACAGCCCAGCTTCCAGCCACTGGAAATAAACTGAAGTTGTTTAATTTGTAGTTGTTAGAACTTACTAACTCCAAGCTTCAGCACATCCACCATGTACAAAAATACAGGTGCTTCATCTCGTGTGAACCTAATCTTTTTTTCCTCCATCCAGACATCAAGCAATTAGTCACACATAGCGTTTTGTTTTTACTTCTGCTTACCTAAGAGAAGTATCATGCAGAACATGCAATACGCAGCAACGTTCATAAGCACATCTTCAGTCACAATCAACACAGAGAATTCAGTCAATTCTTTCAAAAGTGTAAGATAAAGGCTATACTACAATAAGTTGCTTTCCAAATCCACACTTTTTATGTGTTTTCCTTTTTCAAAAGTAATCTTCCTCCTGGGATTCCATCCTTCCCAGCAGGAACAAAAACACCAACAGTACCACATTTGTGAGCAAGCTATTAAAAATAAAAAACAAACATGCATGAATGAGGCTTGATGAACAAGAATTTTATTTCCAAGTTACTGGTTCACTTGAAAAAGCGTGTGTTGACATATACACACATACACAGTCTTTGCAAGCCTACAAGAAGGCTTTAGTACCTTTCTCTTTCTTAAACTGCCAAGAGTGTGTTACAACTGTGAGCAGATTGAGTGTCCAGCTTCTAACAATCAAAGGCTATAAACCTTCAGGAATGCAAGTGCAACAAGCAGAACACACCATAAATTGTACCAAATACCACCTAGACTAACATTTGCTTAAAATTCTGTTGTATATAAAAACAATGTTAAAATTGCAATTTACTTACCTAAGTAAGTTCCTACCAAGATTGGCAAAGGAAAAGGAAAAAAAAAGATCTAAGGTTAAAAAAAGGAAAGGTTCACATAGTTCAGAATACAGTAGCTCAGTCCCATGCAACACATACAGAAACACAGACTGTTTTGTTCTAATGAAACACAGAACTGGTATGTGTTGGACAGATAAACCCAAGACAACATTAAAACAACCAGCAATTCCAAATAAATTCCCAAAAGAGTGGCTTCAATTTTGTATGAGCGAGCAGTGGTTTGTTACCCACCTCCTTCCACTAACCCCTGCATTAACCTCGCTGGATTTGGACAGCGGTTCCTAAAACGCTCAGTCTAAAAGTTCACACTAGTGGTGCAGACACTCAGTCTAACAGTTCACACTTCATGGTATCTCACAGCTGATGTGCTTGGCCATGCAAAGCTGGACCTTCTGCTAAGAGCACTGCAAATGTCCCTTCTAATGCTGCCTGGGCAGTGACATCCAGCTACGAGGAGTCAGGAGCTGCCCTTGGACAGGTGTGTTCAGAACAGAGAGCCAGGACCTGTGTTTCAGGGTTGAGTGAATCACTGCTGTTCACCCTCTTTCCTAAAGGAACAGCGTGGTATATTCTGACTGTAACACACCAAAGGTTAAGAAAATGTCACAAAGCCATGCACCTCACTGCTTTAAGGTTTGTTCATTCAAACTGCAAACTAGAAACCACTTAATTATTCACTGTACTTAGAATTAGGAGCATTCTACTTTATATATGTATCATGTGTATGTATATGTATGATATTTATCACATGTAAATTCCACTTATGCTTAGAAGTTCAGGCTTTGTACCATTAGGGTCATTCACAATTCTGCCCTTGCATTCTTATCCATTCATCTCCTTTCAGATTAATTGCACCTGCTCCCTACCAAAGCCTTGGGATATACGCTCTACTCTCATTAAATCAACATTTGCATCTTCTTCCACGCCATCCCTCTTAAATAAAATGGTTTTTATGATTTGATTCATAGAGCGTGAAGCCCATCCCATGATTTCATTTCCAGATCTTTCTCCATAACACCAAAAGAAACTTGTCACAGCGTCATGGCTGAGCTGAAGACAAGTGGAAAAAAATCATTCAACATCTGAATACAGAATGCTAAGAAAAAATCTCAAAAATAATCTGCATTTTTGGCTTATAATCTAAAGCAAGGAAATTGCATAGGCATGTGGTTATTAGGGTCTCCAAAAAGCATTTCAAGCAACTTGTCATTCTTCCCAGCTATGCTGCTGCTGGCAAGAAACGGTCCTTGCGTTAAGCAGCACTGAGCATTTTTTCCTCTGTCGACACTAGTCAGCATTACACTGATCTGGATATCAACAGCTAAAGCCAGGACCTCTCCCCCAGTACTGCATTATTCATTAAAGGAGCAATATTCCTACTTGTTTACAGCCTGGATGGACAGATTTTCTTGGGCCTCATCTTTGGAAGGGCAGCCAGTGCCACTGCTGATAAAGGCAGACTTTTAATGCAGCTTACGCATCCAGGTAAGTTTCTACAAGGTCCAAGTCAGCCAAGAAAAGACCTTCCAGATAAATCTAGTTTCCTACATAGCTGATCCTAGAGGACTTTTCTGTATTCCCACCCTCAAGAGCTGTTTTTGATCAAGAGCTGTTTTTGATCAAGAACATTATTTCCATTTTCATGCTCATCTCTTGATAATTAAACTAATGCTAGCCTGATGAAGCTATGAGGCTTCCAGTTCCAGGAGTCCATTCACATTTCCCTGAAAGGAGCTGAGAGACAATGAACCAGAACACATTAAGTTAGATCGACGCTCCATTTTGCTTTAGAAATCCCCAGTAGCAGGAGCAAGGTATTCCAACAGTTAATTAACATCACTCAAAAAATTGCAGCTTTTTTCCAGCCAAAGTTTTTCTGCCGTACCTTCTGGCTACTGCAGCTCATTATTCCATTCCCAGCTGGACTAAAAAGCCCTCTATTATTACACTTCTGCTGCTCCTGTCAGCAGAGACAAACATCTACAACTTCTGCTTTGATGGAAGTGTTTTCCATTATACAGTGTGTTTTCCAGTCTCTTCACCGTTTTCATGGCTCTTCTATAAACCCTCTCCAATTTTTCAGTGTTTTACATGGAGCTTGACCCACTACCATTTTTATCAATGTAAGTTCGTTGCTAGGAAAAGCCTTGCCTTTGTCCTGGCTACTCATTCACGTTCTCTCTCTTTCAGCCAATTTTAGAGCGCACGTGATGACCCTGAAAAACTAATTTGATTAGTTGAAAGCTAACACAGTGCAAGAGAGAAAAAAATTTAAGAGTGCTCCCTCCCTTCCCCCTGGAGGAATCTGTATGGAATAGTATCACACAGACCCCATGCTGGATAGCTGGAAGGACAAAAGTAACCAGGGCCCAGGACATAAAACATCCCTTCAGCTTCCCTAGGGGATTTTTCATGGTGAATATTGTCAGGCAAGCTCCAAAACTTTAATGGAAAAAGGAATAAACTTATACATTTTTAACATCTCGCTGTATTCTTCAGCTTATGAGACTCCCTGTCCTTTTCACGCTCCAAAAATAGCAATCTGCAGGAGTTTGCCCGTGCCAGCCTAATGCTGGAAGAGTGCTGGGGAGGCCAGTGTATGCCTAATAATGCCTCCAATATGACTAAAAGTGGGAAAACAAAAATACAGATTTAAGAACTACACCTTTCTTTTAAAATAGAGCAGAGGGAGAGAAGAGAGATGAGTATTTCCCTGTTTTTGGACATCAAGCATCAGTCAAAACTCTCTGTACATGGCCAGACAAGTCATATTCAGAGTTCAAAGAAGTTCAGCTCTGCCGTGTTAAACAGGGATGATTCAGAAACAGAAAAGTTAAAGATATTTAGGTGGAGTTACACTAGCAAGAGAGAGACAAGAATTTCAAAGGAAAAATCCAAAGTACTCCGAAAAGTTCAGCAATTTCCAGCATTTCCATAATTAGCTGTACTAGTTCAGGCTGCAGCTTGGTAACAGCAGGCTCCTTTCTTTTCACCCTTGGCCTCTCACTGCCAAGATTCCCCGTTCCCAGCCTTTCCTTTGCTCCACCACCACCACTTCTCCTCACAGAGCCCACGCTGACCAGCCCGTACCCGCACACGGACTAGGCCTTCCTCCCACCTCCAACCTCCCCACCTCAGCCACCAATTCGGTACACAGAGCCATTTTAGGATTTAGGTTTCAATTTAAAGAAGAACAATTCAAGGAGCTTCATTAACCAGGCTTTTCTGAGGGCCGAACTCTAGCCACCAAGCACCATCCCTCACTGCCGAGTAGGAAGGCCTCAGATGAGGATCCTCCAGCAGCGCTGCCTGAAGAACACCCCAAAACCTACCCACAGTTGGATTTTCAGCAGTATTGGACTGCCTAATTATAAATGAAGACAGGTGTTTAAATGCTTAGAAACCTGACCACCAATATCCACACACACAAACAGGAACCTTAATGCTTTACACTAAGCAAAAACACCACCTGCTATTTGGCTCGTTCCCTGCAAACCCATCTCTTATTTCACGTTGTTTTAAAACCTGGCCACAAGGAAAGCCTCACAGACCCATCACAAACCATCAGCTCAGCAACAAACCAGCCCTTACAGCACAGGTACCTTCCCCCACCAGCCTGGAAGTAACAGCCCAGCACCAAAAGGCTTTTATCACCAGTTTTCAGCCAAGAGATTTCAGCTGAAGCCCACTGTACTAGCTGCCTACTGCCACATTTTGGAGACTTTAACACAGTGACCTACACAAACCATAAAGTATCTTCCAGGTGCCAACACAGCATGTCAGCAAGACACAGGGGAAGAAAATGGGTAATTCACACAACAAGTAGGTTAACATCTCTGAAAACTATTTCAACAGAGGTGGACAAAAGGTCTTTCTGCACCTAGATTTGTGCAGAAAGACTGTTTTCAGTCTCTCCATGCAGTAGTTTTAACACCAGCTTTTCTTTGCAGCACGTTCCTGGAACAAAATCACCCAAACCAGTCAGTATGCCACCATGTATCACTAAAAGTGGAGGGGAAAAAAGAAACCAAAAAAATACAAACACCCTTCCTGTACTGCCTATAGAAGCTCTGCAAATGCATCTATGTTTATAAAGAAGAATCTGACTGGTCATAACAACTCTCATTCATCTTTTGCATACATTTTAGGACTGTTATAACCCCCAAATCAGTCACTTCTGAATAGATAGGTTCATTTCAATCCTTTTTTACCACTCTCACCAGCTCCTAAATTCTGTTTCCGAGGCCTCATCACTCCCACTGCTTTGCACCCTTTCTCCACAATGCTTCCACCTGTGCTTTCCCTCTCCCCATGCCTCCTCCTCACCCATCCAACCCAACTAATAAGCCTGTACAACTCCAGCCAGAGCTAAGGACCTCAGTTCTGGCACAGCACGGGCAGCAGGCATTAGGTAGGTGTGCCCAGAGCCAGCAAAGCTTACCAGCTCACGTGCAAGGCAACTGGGAGCCAGCACAGAGGCACCGACAGAGCTGGCTCCAGGCCACAAGCACCTCTACCAGACTTTCACTATCTGATCCCTCGTGCCCAGCAGATCTTGAGGTTCTTTAAACCTTCTTTCCTTGCGGGTGATCCCCCTCCTGCTCCATCTCTGCAAAGCTTCCAGCAACCCAGGATCAGAAAACACTCCAGGTGTAGAAACTGCAGCATGACAAATGTTTTCCATTCACAGCTGAATCCCAACCAACAAGTTTCAGCTGAACTGCTCGCAAGAACATCTAGTCAACACTGACTACTCCAGCAGGTAAACAGATTCTGGATCTGAATCATACTTGGCTACCTAGCAGTTACAGGAACAACCAACGCTCCGAGTCTGTCAGCAGCTGGTTGAGCACAGAGCAGAGAGCAGCAAGCATCAGCGCCTGCACCACCTCGTGCACGGTTCACAGGAGCACACGTTCTGAGCAGCCTGAACAGGCACCTCATTGAGCTCTGCGTCGTGCAAACTGTGCAACACTGAAATATATCTGATGAAATAGGTATACCTGCAGATACAGGTTTTAAAGCACTGCTACTAAAACACAAATCCTCCATTTACAGTGAGTAAATATTCTGAGGTCACGAAATCCACAGCTTTACACAGAGACAGCCTGAAGGAAGGGGTCAGCTCTTCTTTCCTCCTTCGAGCCCCAGCATCTCCATGCTTCAGGAGTGTGTCATCTGCTGAGTGACTCAGCAGTCACCTTGCTGATGAGGACATTCAGCAGGGAGCAGCAGCAATGACCATAAGTAGCTCGTCACCAGGAGCCGTGGAAATTCAGAGGGCTACTCCACAGCTACATCCCTCGTTACCAAACAAAGCTTCTGAGGAAGCCAAACTGACTAAGTCAGAAGAGTTTGTTATTTTTTTCCAAAACGTAAGAGCACATTAAAGCCTCAGCAGCACAGCATCAAAGTGTAAGTTCCCAAGGAGAGCACGACAGCATAAAGATCACTGTCCTCATCTTTACTGTGTTCTCTGCATGCACTTACGTATGCATGCATGTATATATTGGAAAGTCATCCACTATCTCAGCCAAAACACAGAAAGCTTAACATCAAGGCATGCAGCATCATTATTTAATGGTAATGCCTAAACCTAAGTTTTTGTGTTTGTCTCACGTGGACATTTCTATAGCCTACCTATGCAGAATTGGTCTGCTTTACTGGATTTGGACAAGCAACGTCATATGTACATTTTCTGTATTATTCCAAACTAAAGCTTCTCAGGACAATTCTTTAGTCAAAAAGTTTGCTTGTTTTTCTCCCCCTGTGAAAATTTAAAAGCAATGTTTTCTACTGCAAGTAGAGAATATGCAGACAGCCTCGCACTGGTGAGACTGCGCTCATGCTAGAAAATACAGAGGCACTGTATTTACTGGGACTTGATGCAAATACTGTCGTCTTTTTCTTTTGGTCAACATTACTCTTATGTAGTTCAGGATGTATGAAACTTCGATTTCTTAAAAGTCGAGCAGTGAAATAACACCTAGTTTCAAACCAACCATCACAGCTTTCAGTAGTTGCACAAAACTGCAAGACAAGTGTTTTGTCAACTTGAGAAATTGGTCATCAGTTCTGAATATATCTTTTCAAGGCTTCAGTACGGTTGTATGACTTCTTGTCTGCATGTGAAAAGCCTGGAAGGTGAGCAGCATAACCACAGGTGGAAATGGTTACCCAAGGAACACAGACATCAACACAGAATGTACACACAGCATCATTAGCCACAAAGCAAGACAAGCCAGCAGATGAAACTAAAAGTCACTGTCCTAGCATAAGCTGAGCGCAGCTTCAAGGTCTTACCCCTGCTAGGCATCAACAGGCGCTTCTTCATGTTGCCTGACAGAGCACAAGTGAACAGAAAAGAGAAAAATATCACATCAGCAACCTGAACAACAGCAGTTTAAAAAGTTCTTAATGTTAAAACAGAAACAGTAAGATATCAAACGTCTGTAATTATATTTCAGATCAGCCATATATAATGTTAAAACTAAAGGTGAAAAATAAGAAAGATTCTGTTCAGCTGCATCAAAACTTCAGTGCAATTATCCTGCACTATGACAGCGTAATTCTACAGGAATAAGACACAGCAGGAGAGAATCCATTTTCCCTCTAAGGAAAAGCCTGTAAGGGGACGTAACTTAACTTTTGCTCACCCCTGGGAGGCCAGTAGAGATCTCTCCCGCTCAGAGCCACCTTGAAAGCTAATAATTCTACTCCCCTGCTAAGGAGAAATACCCCTCCATGTCCTTACTCATGTCAAGACATTTGAATAGGCCCTTTTATCCTCATCTGAGGAAAAAACTGCACTTTGTCTTCCTGACAATCTCAGGCAAGAACAGCTCTTCAGAGCAGAGCCCTGCGTTCCATGCCAGAACATCCTGTGTCTACCTCCCACTTCAAACACCTTCCCCATGCCTTTTATCCTCGGGGAGACGAAGCCCACATTTCACTGAAGAGGTTCTCAGTGACAGGGACAACAGAAGCGAACGCTCTAGTTCTGAGCAAGGCAGGAGCAGGTTTATGGCACGCCAGGTCTGGCACTTCTGCCTCCCTTACCTAATCAGTAGCCTGCCTCTCACACTGCCTCTGGCAGCTTTTCTGAAACCCAGGTGATCCACACATTACAAAGCCACCTGGGAAGCACACAGCTACTATACCTACAGGTTAAAAAGCTGTAAACCTCACAAGGAAAAGGAAGCATCTCTGGAAATGGCTATAAAGGTTTTCTTCATACTGCTCATTTAAAAAAGTAAAAAGGAGGGAAGTTCCTCTCTCACTGCCCCACTTGCAAGGTTGGTCCAGCTAGGCAGAGTTCCACTACCATGGTAGCCTTACGTGCATGTACCACCCAGGCAGCACACATCACGTCACACCCAAAATTAGAAATGGAACAAGCAACTTCTACGAAAGGGAAAGAAATAAAACCCCTACGAATAATAAACACTGAATTTATATCTAAGGCTATGATTTTAAACAATATCCTTGCATACTGAAAGGACAGAATAAGCCTACACAGACAATAGACATGTTGTAGAAGAATATTTACCATCCATTCCATTGTGTTGTTCGTAACTTCTTTTTCCCAGGATAGTTGGGGACCCATTATTAATGACAGGCGTAAACTTGGCAGGAGTCAGATTGTTGAGAGAACTGGATAAGCTCTTTGCAGGATCTGGTTTCGGAGGACACGGATGAGATTCTGTGGTGGAACAGCAAGGGGTCACTTTTATTAATGAAGATACTGGAATTACAAACCTGAAAGCAACTTGCAAACTTCCACAGTGACAAAGTATACTTCCCCTTATACAGCAATTACCTCAGTCAGTAATTTTGATTGAGGATTGCTATTTATATTGATCATTTTAAGTATATTTAGGAATTCACTTCTACTGAAGATGTTAAAATCAATTTCATAACATCCACTGTACCACATTACTATCCTAAAATAAGAGCTGATAACAAGAGCACCTTGGATTTATTTTCAAAACACTGTTCTCCAATAATTTGGTATGATTTCTGGCCTGTTCTTTATTAAAAGCCATCTTTGGGCAGCCACACAGCACCCCTAGACTCTGAGAAAATGACAACTTTACCAGGTTAGCAAGGTTTATAAAAATACAGTTTTTAACCGGCTGAACAAGTGAGGATACAGAGCACCACTAGAAAGAGCACAGAGCCTGAATTCAACCTTTTGGCTGAGGCAGAGACCAAGCATAGGCTGTCCAACAGAAAAGGTTTTGAGAAAGTTACAACTAACAGCAAGTGAGAGCTTCAAATGAGTGGCTCTCTCAGCCCCAACAGCAGGGTAACATATGATGTAAAGTGCACTGAGCTCCAAAAAGAGAGCTACGTTCTCACTAATCCATCAGCCTCCCTTCACTTCCTTCACTCCCCTCTCCTTGTGCAACAGTCACAGATCCTGACATGGTGCTACTGAATTTGTGCTCAGGTGAAATCTCAAAATCTATTGTTACATGCTCCACAACTATTAAGAACGGGACTTTAGTCAACAGCAAAAAATCTCCCTTTATTTGCTTTATGTGGTCGTGCCATACATACCCAAAGGTTTCCCAGTCTGTGTATCTCATCAGTATTCAGCACTTAAGCACAACACTCAACAGAGAAGCAGTAAATATTTAATAAACCCTCAGCCTTACAATATTTCATCAACAAAAATGTTCAAAGAAACATAAAATTAACTCCAGTGTTTCTTATCAGAGTAAAAAGGCAATCAATTTCCTTGATAATCTGGAAGCCTTCAAAGGACCACGGTCCAAGCTAGCTCTCCGTGGTTAGACTCCTGTTAGACTGCTGTTACACCCTCAGACTTGGCTTCAGGGTATCTCTAACAACCAGCAGCACTAGGGAAAATTATTTGTAGTCAGAGCTGGTATATCATGTTATCTGGCTGCCTCCAACACCTACAAACTTACACTAAGGTCCTAGACAGAGCTACTTAGTACTCTGCCACAGATCAGCTGCGTGAGAGGCTCAAGTATTCAAGAAAACAGTAGAAAACAAGATGAAAATTAAGATGAACAGAAGCATATGCCCCATTGTCTGGCTCCTACGCAAGAACAGCCAGCAGCTGATTCACAAGCTGTGCTAAACCTGAAAGGCTCCCTGGAGGACCCAGCTGTAGTAACTGCCTTCAGGCTGCCCTAACATTGCAATAACGGACTGACCAATTGTTCCCAAAACATGACATTTATGCCTCCATTAGCAGAGGGCAACCTGTCCACACATGCATGAGACACCACAGCAAACTGTGCCATGTCCCACCCCTCATATAAAAAAGCTTCAGCTGCAGCTCAGCGAGCCCACAGTGGACTGGAGCAACTAGGTCTGTCAGACAGGAAAAGGGGGAAGTTCATGGGGAGGTCTTCAATTTTATTTATTATTTTTTTTTAAATCCAGAACCAGCATCTAAACCCAAAATAAAAGGGAAAAAGAAAGGGCTAGCAGAATTAGCTAGTAGGTTTTCTGTTTATTTTGCAAGGGTATTTTTTGTTTGTTTTTTTAAATACCTAAATACCGGAGTACTGCTTCTAAAGGCTTTCGAACCACTTGCTTTAATAGCAATGGGTTTTCTGATGCCTCTGGTAAACGTGCTGTGCCTGTAAAACAAACAAAAAGAATTAGAGGGCAACGACACTTAGATATTGTAGTAGAACTAAGTGAATAACTCAAGTGTTCAGAAAGAGCTTTCCAATCAAAAAGAGCATTTACAGGTTGCATGCATGTCTTGGCAACAGGACGCAAATGCAGGAGAATGCTAAAGGTACCAGCAATCAGGAATATTTTAGAACAAATAACTCAGGAATTTTCACAGTATTTGTCTAGCCTGTCATCAGTTAGAACACTCCACAAGTAGAGCCAGGTTTTGTGGGAGCACTAACTGAGAGCAAAAGAACACCGGGAAGCTGCAGCTCAAACTTAAATACGTAAAGGAATCTCAAAGGGCTCCTTTGCCCTTTGCAAGTAGGTGCCAGCTGCATCACCACTCACATTCTGCTTTGATTGCCGCGCTGTTAATAGGCAGATAGGGATGTCTTGCAGCATGCCAAGGGCGTAAGATATCTCGACATAAACGTCTGGCAATTCTTGTCAGTTTTGTTGTATGGAGATAAAAAGCTTGTCGTGTCTTCATAGCAAACTTGGGGCTCCCACTGTTTCGTACTGGCACACCATGAGGACTCTAAAAATAAAGAAAAATAAATATGATTTTGAAGAGCATGGCTTTAAAGAACAGAAACTATATAAAATCACTTTCAACTCCTGATACACAGACATATGAACAGCAACAGTATTATAGAAGAAAATATTTTCAGCACAGCTATTTACCATTTCCTAAGTCTTACCCATCAACAGTTTTCTTCTGAAATGTTTCTTGGGATAAAACAAAGGTAAACATTTTCTCTTCGCAGCTATGTAGTCAGTTCTGTACTGTCCTCAACTTTAAAGCAAGGATTCAAAAGCCAGGCCAAGAGAAGTTGCCTGATGCTATCACCTGATTTAATACTTACAGAGTCAATAGCAAGACTCCCAAACTTTGGGTGTTTAGAGTTGCTCTGGATATATAATGCAAACTCCTTATAACAAATCATTTGTAGGAGGGAGAAGAACATCAGAAAGCAGTTGTATGGCCAATTTACATCACAAACTCACCTCCCAAAGCAAACATTCAGCATGCAAGAAGTTTATTTTGTCTCAAAGCTGCAGAAAATTGTTAAATTCTTACTCTGAACTCAATTTACAGAGCAGGCAAGTATTCACTACATGTAATAAAGAATAATACAGACAGACATTTATCTAGTACAGAGAGCAAAAGCAGTATCTTTTTTAATAAAAGCAACAAAGTAAACCAATCAAATAATGAAAGTAGTATCTTGTTATCTCAAACCTGCCTATGGGCGGAAAATAAGAGGAAATTTCAGCCTGGGAAGAACAAGGATTTCCCCTCTCAGACTGTTTGCATACTTTTTAACTAACAAACGAGCTATAGGGCTGATAAAACCTGGCAGCTATCTCGGCAATTAAGCAGCTTCAGAGGGTAAACAGAATGCTGGAAAGGACAGTGGCTAAAGAAAAGAAACAGAAAAGGAAGGCAGCAATAGGAAAGACTAGGAGAGGGGAAAGAAATAATCTAAAACCAAAGTACACTGTGTACTCTCCTTCTATCCATAGCTGCTGTTGTGACGCAGCCATTCTTTCCAGTCAGCCCAAGATACAATGCTTCAAGACTAAACTTTCTCTAAATTCAGAAAAATCGAGATTTTTTTTTAATAAATACAAAAAATGAAGCTCACAAAATGCTTAATCAAAGACTAAAAAAAAAATAAAAAAGAAAAAAGAGGGCTAATTGAAAAAAATAGGAGGAAGAAGAATAACAAGATAAGGGATCTCTAAAAAGCTGCTAGCTGATTGGGATATCTAATTTTGAATGTGCCTTAGGAAAGGGAACAGCTTTCAGGAAATAATGAATTCCTTTATGGAAAATTAGTCCTCTTCCTCCTGCAGCAAAAATCATGGAAAGAGAATATCAGAAACATTGGCTGGCATTCCAATTTTTTTCCATGAAGTTCCTGAAGTTATCCCGTGTATTTGATGGCTACTTTGCTAAACAAATAATGTGGGTTTTTCTTTCCGTGGGGGTGGTATTTCGCAACAAATTGCATACAGCTGAAGCTAACATGCCAACTTTTGCAAGTGATAAAAAAACAAACTCAAGAACAACAACAGAGGTTGAAGGCATTCTTTTTCTTAAATATTTAAGAACAGTGAACAATTGATAACAAATTACATCACCTAACTTTCCAGACAAGATCACCAAGCAGCCTTTTTTGCTGATACCTACCAAATTATTGCGGTTTGGTCCTGGTCTCTCTCCATCTAACCGTGTTGGCATTTTCAAGCCACCGTATTTCTTCCAGTACGTCCAACAGGATGCACAGAGGCGACACTGCATGTTAGGGGGACCCCAAGAATACCACTGGTAAGACTGTGTGGCTAGAGATAACAAAGGTGGAAATTATATATATCCTTAAACAGGATCACTTTTCAGAGCTTATTCTCTTTAGAACTATCATAAAAGAAAACCCACACAAAGACAGTGCAAATCTCAAACAGACCTTAAAAACCTGCTGATGGCTTTATTGCCATCACCACTGCTAAATGTACTTGTTATTTCAGTGAAATCAATTACATACATTAAAACCCTTTTAAAATACGAACAGAAAAAACGCTTACTAGGATGGGAAAACACCCTGCCAACGAAACTGAAAGCTCTCGTTTTGCTAGACTAATAGACAATTTCTGCAGGGAAAGATGGAAGATTCTCTCCAGGAACTCCCCAATACATTAATTTTACAACGGAAGAATGAAAGGTAAGTCTGTGACTTGACTTCTTGTGCTGTCCTGCATTCCAGCATCTCTAAAGGCTTCCCATAAAAGAGGGCAAGCATTAGTGTGTGAGTACCAGCCAGCAGACCAAATACACTGATATCCCATATTTTGGGATCTACTTTAAAATAATGAAAAAATTGTCAAGTTCACAGCTTGGTGATTAAAGTCTTTGCTCAATAGTAAGTGTCATATGTAATTGTAGGTAGCTAACTCCCCCTTAAGTACTTCACAATTATATTTATGTAAAACCAGCAACTCCAAACCCACTTTTGCTGGAACGCTGCTATATCAAAGTGTCCCCCCACCATTTCAAAGCCTTCTCCCCCCTGCTCCCTCCTCCCAAGCACAGCATTTACTGCTTGCAATACAGCACTCGCTCTCTGTGCACGAGTGCCATGTCCGCATGTCACTTACTATAACAGCTTTCACAGGCCCGTCCTGCTCCCGTGTTCTGTGCCTGTACTCCAGTACCATTTACCACTCCTGGTTTGACATTATTTACATTGATCTGGTTGGGGTTTGGCTTGTTACTTAAAACACAAAGCAAAAAGGAGGACAAACATTAATCAAGGCATGCAATTTCCTAGGAGACTTAACAACATGGCCCAAAACACTTGAGATTGAAGACTGAAATTTTGTTCATCTTGTGGCTTTCAGAACAAGGAGCTGTACTTACCAGCAATCCGTCTTTCATGAATACACTCTTCTATGTCCATATTACATTAGTTCAATGCCATTTCAGAGACAAAAACCATTTTAAAACAACAAACCACTGAGGCAAGGGAGGTATCTTAATTACAGTCCTGAACGTTCTGATCAAGCTGGCAAGAAGATCCTATCTACAGATCTCTCCCTGTCCTCAACATGAAAGATGTTTTATGTGAATCTCCAAGAAGCAGCACAAAGGATGGAGAATGAGAAGCAGGCAGAGAAAGACCCCTGCTTCATTCAGGGAAGGATAACCCTATGCTACAGTCACATACATATTTTCACATTGCCTTACTACAAAGTAATTACATCTCCAGACCTAACATACAGAGGTGATCAGGAATACGAGCTTTCATCAAGTCTTAATCCATGACCTGAGCTTTTCCTAGGAAACATCTAAGCTTCTGCTAAATGCAGAAAGTCCAAAAGTTCAGCAGCCACAGAACAAGAAGTCCATCAACATCTGTCATTAATAGATGCTGATAGAAAAACATCGCCTCCGCACATCTCTGTATGCTGCTGAAGGTGTTGGAAGGAACAAAAGTTAATGGTAGGAGCTGGGAATAGAAGGACAAACAAAACCTTGGCATAAAGAACAGTACGAAGAGTACAGGCACTGCAGGGGAAGATGCCAGAGAGGGAAAAGGAGACATTCACAAAACCCTTGACATGGGAGGGAACAAGAAGCACAGCGAATCCATACTGTGGGGACAGGACGTCTGGGGAATGGTAGAAGGTGGGACACACAAGAAGTTTCATTGAAGTAGTATACACAAAGAATTTATAAAGACACAAGGACTCCAAGCTGGTGATGAGGAGCTCAGCTTAGAGAAGCAACAAAAAGCAGGCAGCCTCTGGTGTGGGTTTTTGAATATAAGCCCAAACTCTAATGCCAGTTATGTTTCATCCATACTCTCTTACCTGAAAACTCAACGGAGTGGGCATATTCTTTTTATTTCCAATCAATAAACTAGGAAATCCACATATTCAAGCAGAAATACCTTAAAATGGGCTCTGTGAAATAAGTTTCTGAAAACTCATTTTCTTACACGTCAGCTGCAGACACAGGAGCCGCACCAATTTAAGTGGCCCACAATATGTTATGGCTCACGGCACCCAGCATTTTGTTCCGGAGTGTCACTACAGTAACCTGCTGCAGCACAACTTCTGCCATGAGTCACTAGCAAACCCCACATGCAAACACGACCGAGATGCTGCAAAACAAACAGCCCTCACAGATGCAGTTACCAGCCAGGTTTGCTCCACGGGCAGAATAAAAGACTGGAGCAAGGAAAACTAAAGGCTCCACTCTGAGTTTTACACCTCGACATCAGGCATGTGGCTTCCCTTCCATACATCAATTTATCCTCTGAGAAGCAGCATGACAGGAGTCAGAAATCCATCAGCAGAGCACAAAAAAGCTTTGCTTTTCAAGCAGTGTGCTGGAAGCCCTGATGGGTGCAGTCGTAAGCAGCTGAGAACAGGACCAAGCGTTGGCATGCTCAGCCAGAGCACTGGGTTCACGTGAGGAAAGGAGGCTGCTCTCCTCCCAGGAACCCTTACCAAAGGTGCATTTCAAACCCAAGTGAAAGCAGTGTGTGGGTGAAAGCTGCTCCCCAAGATCAGCACGCTGTAGCTGTGACAGTAACTTCAGGCTTCAGATTTCGGAAGGCTGCAATAAGCACCACAAAGTGTCCTGGCCCCAAGCTGAGGTTAAGCACCACAGTGGGTGACCATCAAATTTAGGCAGCTGTTTTCATCTGACGAGAAGCAAAAAGCCCTCAATTGTTGGTGATTTGTTAATTAAACTTGTTTGATATCACCAAAGCCTGCTGCAGCTATTAACAAGAGAATTAGATGAATAACTGTATGAATCATTAGGCAACTGATGAAGCTGAAGTGAAAAATGCAAATAAGGTACTGAGAATATTGATGGTGTGGTAAACTATCATTTCCATTTCTTAAATCAGGAGTGGAAGCCTTTTAAACGGGTTTCAGCTGTGATGGAGCACTCAGTTATGCTAGAAGAGGGATTACAAAGCACAGGTTTCTGGGCTGCTATGCAGAACAGCCTCAACTACAGAGATGACGATGATAAAGCAAATGCAGAAAGATGACAACCATCATACGCTGAAGCCACACCACAAAACAAACAAAAAAACAAAAAACAACAAAAGATATTCCCAAGCCTTACAGAACACTGAAATCCTCTCGCTATATAACTACCATTTGAGCCACAGAGCAGTAATAAAATTTTAGTGGTTAAAAGTAACTATAAACTTAACACCATCAGTGAATGTTTCCAGATATTCAAGAAAACACAATTGTTCTGCTGCATCTCGAAGTAGTAAGAAATAAAGGCTGAGAAATAAGGAATAGGAACAATGTTTAATGCTTTTTAGGGAACATTTATGCTGTCTGCATTTAGGCATCTAATTCAAGTGTCTGGATTCCTTATCCAGGCACCGGAGTGGTGAGCTCTCATCACAGCTCTCACGATTCTAAGAATGGGTCTAATGACTGCTAGGCAATGCTTTCTGAAAATTAAAAGCTTTCTCCAACAATGTGGTGAAGGTCACCGTTTTAACTAGCAGAGCTACAGAGAAAGACCAGCATTACACTTACAAGTTTTCCCTGCTACAACAGACCTCTGCACCATTAAGCAGGGAAGGAGAAAAGTCCTGCTCTTCAGGCAGAGGACAACGAAGAAACACATAAAGGAATCATCTTCAGCTTGTTAAGCAGTCTCTCCTTGTAGTGATAGAAAGCTTTGACCAATTTCCCCGTTGGCTTAAAAGAGGCAGAGGAAAACATTCCCCTACTTACGATGTTTGTGAGGCAGCGTTCATGGGTTGTGAAAGTGCTTTGAGATTCTTGGATAAAATATTCCAAGCAGAACGCATTAATTTGCATTGACTGATGCAGTTAGAATTTACATTTTATATCAATATATTTTTAGAGACTGGGGACTGTATTGGGCAATTCATTCTTCCCTTGCTGTTCTTACCACTTCTGATATCATCTAGATCAAAGCAAAAGAGAGGAAAGCCGCACAAAATTGCGTGTCTCAACCTTCACGATTTGCAGATGTCCTAATCCCAAAAAGCAGCAGCTACCCAACCAGACTGTCACCGAATAGAAGCAAGTAACAGGTGCACAGGATGCCCCTAAGATGAGTTCCAAAAAGGCTTGAAAAATATGTCTGGGGACACACTAGAAGAAGAAACACTGAGACCGGAATGAGAAAGCTCTGTGAGCCCTACAGTCACAGTGGTGGATGGCAGGAGGAAAGGAGTAAGAGCACTGAATTATACATTCAGGATTCTGCTACTGATTTATTTAACACAATTCCCATCTAAAACATTTTTTCAGTATTAACTGAATGCAGAATTCAGTTTATTTTACATCTTCCTTTCACCACAGAAGCATATTGGTGTTTTCCAACCTAAGGGATGCCTTACAAACCCACGCTTAGAAACAATGGGTTCAGCCACATCGACTACAGACGTCTGCCCCAAAACCAGGGCTCTTCTTGGAAGGAGCACGACAATTTATGTCCAACACCTAGGATGTTGCCTAAGGACCTGAGAACCTCACCTCGATTACCTGCACGACTCTGCACGGAGTACCTAGCCTCTCCATGATTCAGTTCCTCATGTTACAAATTTGCGGTACACTCTCAGGCTAAAAAAACATCAGCTATAAAGTTTCACTGATAGATCTCATCTTTCACTGTATAATATGCATGTAGGATGATAAACCAACCTTGAAGGTTGCTTCTGTTGTTTTTCTTACTCTTTTTCCCCCTCCCATCGCTCTAGATTTTTCTGTTAACATCATACAAACAAATGAAATCCCTATCAGTGGAAGCAAGCCAGGGACAAAAAAATAAGGTTGTTTGAATTATATCCTTCTGGGTCTCTCTTTGCAAACAGTTTTACACCAGTTATTGCTAGAATGTTTCACCCAATCAGCTGATACGCTTCTGCACAGGTCATGTCACCTCCAAAATAAATTACTTGATGTAGCTTGTCACAACTGGATCATTATGGTTCAAGCCTCAAAACAGGAATGAGCTCAGTAACACGGTAAGGACTAATCAATAACATTGATATTTAGATCCTTACACTGTGTATTGCTTTTACAAGCCAAGAATATAATCTTTTTCTAGGTCACAAGGTAATACAGATTCAATATGTTCCCAGTGTGCTGGATTCTGGACTGAAATTCATGTAGGAATAATCCCAAATGTTAGAAATGCGTAACTGTTGCACATTTACAGGTTTTAATAGGAAAAAAAAGCAGCAGAAGCATTCATGTGCGATTGTCAGGTACACAACTGCTACTTCTGATATGTACAAAAGGATATTGAAGAAAGAGATAAATCTGACGCTCGTTTTGTCAATTAACATGCGAGTTAAGGTACAACACTCACAAAATCAGCCGTGGCTGGAAATCAATGCAGGAGACAAAAATAGCAGGCACACAGGTAGAGAGAGACTTTTCCTGAAGCAGAGAGGTAAGCTGCTGATTTGATTACATTCGCTAGATAGCAACAAGAATTATCTTGCTGAGATACAGGGTGGAGGGATAAGATACCACTCCAGACAGTCATTATCAAGTGAGCACTGTAACCTTTCAAATACAAAGCCCTACCTACACACATTATAATCCAAGAGCAGCAGGAAGACTACCAGGCTTTGTCATCTGCAATATCCTTTTGCATTTGCAGTCTAAATTACGCTAGCTTTTGCTTTACAGGCTTATCACATTTTGAATTCATGTTTAATTTGGTGTCCAGAGTCCCCCTGCACAGTAACACCCTCCATAAAAGGCAATACTGTTGAAAAATCGCATGACTAGAAATCTATTTGGCTTCACACTGGATCTTACATCTAATTTTTGGTAAATTCACCTGAGATATATTGACACATTTCAGTTAAAAGAGGCAAAAAAGAAACCAAGGATCCTGTATTTTCCCAAGAAGTAAGAGACCATCTTGCAAGCTGAACACGTTAAGACTTCATTTTGCCTTAATTAACAGGAATACATAGTAAACCTTCCTAATTATTTGAAAATAAATAAGAGTAAAGGAGTTATTAGGAACATGGGAACACGTCTGGAAATGAAAGATGAAAAGAGGAAAGGCTGGGGAGATTTGAGTTCCACATTGTAACAACCACTGACTGGGTTAAGCAGAGGGAACACAAGTGAAGAAGCACAGTTTACTAACAATTAATATATATATATATGTGTGTGTGTGTGTGTGTGTATGACATTAGGAAACAACTATGCATTCATGCTCCACTGATGACAATAATTAAGAAGACCAGATGAATTACTATTAAAGAGTTAATTAGCTATCCTTTTATGCATGACTGTAGTGACCTGCTACCAAGTTCCCACTCACTTTCTGTATAAAAATAAAAATCAGATGATAAGTAATGACTGCTTCAGGGTGGCAACATTATACAGTATGAAGGAAACGAGCAACGTGACAGCACAGCAGCATCCTAACCAGGAACGCCCTCAGCTACCCGTGGAGGAAATACCCTGTGCTCCAGAAGCAGCAGGTCAGCTTGTGGGAGCAGCTTTGTCTTTTGTACACTCATAAGCAGCAGCACAGGCACACTGGGAGGAGTGCTGCTTTGTTCCAGGCAGCTTTGAAATACAACAGCAATCGTGTTGTCTTCCACAGGACTCCAACTTGTTTATTAGCATCTGGGTGCTTAGCATTAACTCAGCTAAAATAAAAAGGAATTCAAGCCTATTTAAGCATCAGCAGAAGGCTCATTATATTGGTAACCTAATTTAGTAATTCTCTGACATTGTTTGTTCAACTATGTCTCTCATTATATAATTAAAGCTAATATATAATACTGGCAGGCCATGGAAACTGCTACACCAGACCCTCTAATGAAATAAAACACAAAACAATACAGAAAGATACTTACTAGTTGGGTATATACACTTGTTTTAGCTTGCTTTCTGCTTCTGCTGCTTTCAATCGTTTCTTTAAAAAGAAAAACAGAAAAAAAAGTTAGAATAAAAAGAAAATAAGGGCTATTTTACCTGGGAGTAGAGTCACCTGTGAAAACTTTAGCACTCATTAGCAAACAAGTAAGTTTTTTTTTTTATTTCACTGAGCAGCTATCCTTTTCCAACAGGAAAAAATACTCTGAAAACAATTGTGGGTAGTAAATGACTACAGACACAGCACTTTGAAAAAGTTAACGAGATTACAAAACTACTATTTAGACAATTATTTTTTTTATTCCCATTCATTCCAATACAAATTCATACACTGTTTGCCCCATAACCCTTTATCTTCCCCTGCAGAGAAAGATCCAACGTATCAGCCTGTGCTTGTCCTCTTTGATAATATGCAACAACTGGATAATAACAAGGACAACAAAACACCATCATTTTTCCCCAATAGCTGAAACAATTTAAAGTGTTCGAAGGAAGACTTTTTTTTTTTGCTAAGTTTTTTTTTTTTTTTTAAAAAAAACTGATTGAAAACTGACTCACACTGGAGATTTTCTTTAAAACTTAAAAAGCCTACAAGCTTAACTAAAAACGGACACACCAACACCCAATAGATTTGTTAGTTACGGTAGGTAATCACCTCACACTAAACATCGTCCATGGGCAAGCCATACATTTGCACTTTCTAAAGGTGAAAGGCTTCAGGTAGACAAAAACTACTTGATCATCCCCCTTGCAAACAAAAGGAAATAACCCCAGGCACAAATCTCAGGGGCCAGGTAGCAAAGAACATTAAGGGGATGAAAAGGGAGAGGTCAACTCCACCAATCAGCTCCTTGTAAAAGGCAAATAAATTTTATGCACATATAGATATTATATATATATATATGTGTGTGTGTGTGTGTGTGTATACGCACATACATACAGACGCCTTTCCCAGGAGGTATTAAGGAACATCACAGAGATGTTCAGTGAAAAACATGCACAAAAAGTAGCCTTTCAGAGCATGGGTACACAATTTTGTCTCTACATGGCCTCATTTTGATAAAACCCACCATTAACTTCCATCCACACTTCTGGAATAGGTAGATTAGAGGGTCCTCCCAATGGGACGTAGAGGAGCAATTCCCCCAGAACCATACAGCTCCTTTCCTTTCTGAACATGGCACAAGAGGAAGACAACTAGCAGGAGCTTTACTAACTGGCCAAGAATTCCTTTTATTACTCAAACCTTCACTTTTTTTTTTTTTTTTTTTTTTTTAATAAAGAGAGACATTCGAATGTTCAAGTTTTTTCTTTATTACACAAATTAAATGAATTTAGGATGAAAGAAACCTCTGGAGGCCTCTATGCCTCTCCTGCTGAAGCAGGGTCCACGCCCTTCAACATCCATGTCAGTACCAGCAGCCTGCAGACAGTAATGATGATGTTCTCCAGACAAACCAGCAATGCAGTGTTTGCTGGGGATTTTACACATATCCTAGGCAAACAGATTAGTTTAACTTTTTTCAAATTTCTGACACTTTTTGTGCTTTTTATTTCTATGCAGATACTGACTTTTGCTTTAGTTATTTTCCTTGAGGAAAAAAATGCCTTGAGGCTGTTCACTGAAAAAAAATAGGACTATACATTTTCTCTTTACAGGGACACTATGGACACATAAAAAACAAGGAAGTAAAAGTTTCCAGTATGCACGAAGCTCCCTTTGATCAGAGGGGCAGTCTTAAGCAACAGTTCTCCATTTGACAGCCTGACAGTTTCTCACCTAAACTCTCTAGGCTCCTGAAGAATTCCCTCTTACCTTTTCCAGCAAATAACAGTCAATCCATCTTAGAAATCAAAGAATGAAGGTGTCAGACAAGAGAACAAGGACTGAGAAAAACAAACAGCTATTGGAAGGTATTCAGAGCCTGGGAGTATGCCTTCAGAAAGCTGCATCCAAAAGCAGACTTCTTGCTTCCCAGGTTGGTTGCTTCTGCTAAATCTGGTCTCAGGCACAGGCAGCTACCCCAAAGCTGTCCTTGAGAAAGACCAAACAGACCTCATGGAGATGATACTTATCAATCCTGCAGCCTTGGAGCAACCAACAATACAGAGGTTCTCCCTCCATATAGAGTCCAGAAATTCCGAGCTGGGCATTTTCAAAACGCCTTCCTCAAGTTGTTTTATCTAGGCATCAACAAGTGCTGTGCAAGTAAGTGGCTCTCCAATAGCACCAGAAACCCTTCTTTAACTTCCAGAGAGATACTATCCCAAATAGTATCCTTCAACGGATATCCCAAATCCTCCTTCAACGAGATGCGTGGTCATCTTCAGGAGCTGAAGGCAGCTCCACGCTTAGCCTGGACTGGAAAACAAACCTTCTTCTCCTGTCCTCCCCAGGAATTACAAGGAAGTCTACCATCAGGTGCTGATAAATATCTCAAATACTGCTTGATGAACCTTGTACAAGAATCATATTTCCCTGAGGCCAAAGCAGGAAATTCAGGGAACTTGCACTGCTAGAGAACTCTTTTGTTTTGTTTTTGAAATTTCCACTAGATATCTAGTGGAAATTGTTGGGGGGAAAATAGCTGCAGTGTTCTTGACAAAAGCTCCCAAGGGCGCTATCTAGAGACATTATGTTGTGACAGTCTTGGAAATCTACGAGCAGAAAAGCTCCATGCAAACACAAAGCATTTCCAGCAGCTGAAATATTCTGATATCCACAATCTGAAGTCATTTGCCTCGGAGGCATGGTTAATTTAGCTTGTTAAGCAACATTTTCGTAAAGAGTGATGAATGCTAACCTCACACCAGATTTTGCTCATGACTGATGAATATGGTGCAAGCTCTAAGCTAATAAATGCCACAGCTCACCTGGGCCTGGCAATGCCCCCTTTATCTCCTACAGCTGCCTTGAGATCGAGGCACAAGCCATACGAGATGTTCTGCCTTTATTACAGAGCAGGATACCAGGATACCAGAAGGTTCCACGATGTACTGGGGCTAAGACGAGGTTGGTTTTGCACTAAGCATCTGTGGCCGTGGAGAATCAATAGAGCAGATCTCAGGAGCTTCCTGTTCTGACAGTGACTGAAAACAGAAGGTACAAGGAAAGGTGCCCGACACGTAGTCCCACACAACTTCAGCACAGCCCCTTCACAGAGAAGTGCTTTGCCAGGTTCTTTGCCAGTTACCAATTGATCTGTGCCTGAAGCATATTTATGCTATAAATTCTTAATGCTGCTGGATGTAGTTATGAATGTTCTCATCCACAAAAAAAAACAACACCCCGAGCATTTGTATCTTCTTCTAGAAGCTTGGCCTAAATGAAATCTTTTGTCTCTGTGAGTTATTTATAAATGCATATCTTAAGTATATCCTCATACTTACCTCATATTTTCCCTATCTATAACAGGGAGATGTTACCAACTTTTTTTTTTTTTAATCCCACAGAGACCAAGGGATTAAAATACTTTAAAATCCTGTACATTCAAGTTGTTGCAAACACCTGTCCATCACGTAGCCTCTCCCCGGATTTAACATCTTTCATTCTAGAGTTTGAAAGAGTCTTAAAACGTGGCGTATCACAGCAAAGAAACGTTTGTGGGAACTTTCTAAAAAGTGAATGGCTTATAAAGTGAAAATAATAGAAGAAACCTAGGAATGCAAGAGATATTTCAAGGTCCACAATGCAAGAGTTGGGTTGGTAGATGGTGCAGGGGCAGCTCAGATACCCTCTAATACTTAGCTTTTTTGGTTCATGCAGGGAAAGAAGAATAGCCTCAAACTTACGCTTTCTGGATTTAGGGGAAAACTTTCACACTGCTTTCCTGCCCCCCAAAACACCTCTGAGCACACACACGAGTGCTGCCGGGAGGCAGGGGGGAGGCAATTAGTCCACGATGCAGTTGGCAGAAGTGCTTCCAGCTGCCTGAGCTCCTGCAACACATCTCAGCACTGGCATGCAGTACCTACAGCCTCTGTCACTTGCTTGCCAGAACTGCCATAGCTCCATGTTACTGTAGGCTTACTAGGAGGTGTTTTGGGATAACACGTCCTACGTCTGTGGAAAAGCATTTCTTTGATGTTATTTCTATTTTCCTAGCACATGGTACTTTATGAAGGCTGGTACATTAAGATGTCACACACGGCTCTTGGCTAGGTACAAAGGTTAGCTTTCCTTCATAAAGATGTTATCTAACTGCATCAAGACTTACCCAGAACTGCACCCTTTGCGCTCCCTACCTCATGCAGTCATATTTAATGGCACTTGCACTTTCTCCGTTACTTTCTCCTTTACCTTGTTTTTCCAACACCGTGCACACCTTAAAACTGATTCTGTCTCTTCCTCCTAATTCATCTTTGACATGCTGCAATTTTAAAATGGGACTTCCATGTAACAAAAAGACAGAGTAGAAATTTGTAATGCTTGATTTTTCTCTTCGAAGTTTCATGCTCCTCAAGCACAAATGAAAAAGTAAAAGTGAAGTCTAACTCTAAAAAACACATACAACTAATTTAAATTTGCCACTGCCATGCCCTGAGCAATTCTGAAGCGCATCAACAGCTGGAGAGTGGTATGCTTTAAAGGTTTCAAGACTTCCCCTCCTGATACACAAAACAGCAGCAGCACTTAAATTTTAAAAACCAAAAATCATCCTGGAACACACAACTGCATAAAAACACAGATTTTATTTTGAATGAAAACACAGGCATGCCCAAACATCAAAGAACTTCTAAAGAGCTTTGGAATTGCTGGGGAAAGCCAACACCAGCAGTTAACCAATGGATGCAATTTCTAGCCTGTCCAAATCAGAAATACATGCTCTTGTGAATTGACACATGAAATCTGTCTCAAAAAAAAAAAAAAAAAAAAAGATTAATTCAAACAAGATATGGGACACTGAATTTGGAATTTGGCCTTTCCCTCATCTTCTTCAGGACAACTCTGAAAGGACAGCTTTGGGGATCACTTTGGACATAAGTTCAGGACCATGCATCAGACCATGATTTCTGTGCTGACACTGCAGGAGAATTATTCCTTCTAGCAAGTCTCTGCTTGGAGGGTTTGACCTCCTCTTGAAGTGACTGAACTTCTAGTTAACGCTAATAAGTGTCGGAAGTAAGGTGGAGTTCAAGCCAAATAGAAATCACTGTTTAAGAGATCCAAGAACATGCTCCAAAAGAGGTCATTTTGCATCCATCTCACATTATCCTACCCACAAGACAAGGAAGTGCTATATTAAGTAGGAATACCAAGCATCAGGCCTTCTCTTTCCCCTCCATACAAGCACAAACACTTGTGTATGCTGGCACACCTTCTGCTATTTATGTCCAGATTGTTCTGATTACTGGAATTCTTGGTTTAGGCTTGCACAGGACTCTGCACTACCCTTACTGTTCAGTTCTGAGAAGAGGTCTTTTGGGAAAGTCAGCTCAAAATTTAGCTTCCTCGAAGTCCAGAAACAGATAGATTCTTCTTCAGGATTATGACAGAGTGCTTTCTTGCTCCAACAAAATCTCAAAGGAAATACAGAGGGAAGTAAACAGTTCCCACTAACTGGTTTTCAAAACAAGCAGTTTGCTTGTGACAAAACCTTCATTATGAACTGGTATAATTCACAAAAATAGACGGTCTAAATAGATGTTTTTAAGTGCATTCAGCCAAAGAGTCTACAAGAATGAGCAAGTTAAGTTTTCTGGTTTGTTGTGGTTTTAAGACAGTAACATACGGACTTAGAAGGTACTTTAATCATCCCCTTAAAAGGAGGACAAGTGAAAGTGAAACAACTCAGGATACACACTTGTCATAGCCTTACTTTGCATGTTTTCAATATCTGAAGTATGAAAATGCTGTTAGCCCCAGAACCATTTTGTGGTATTAGGCTAAGGAGAGAATTCACACAGACAAAACACCGAAGAAACAGACGGAAAAAATGGTGAGGGATGTGCTTTGTCTAAGACTTAGGGCACACCAAGTAAAAAATAAATGCAATGCACCATTATTTCAAATACAACTCCCTATGCTTTCTTGGTGGTTATATATAGATAGCTCTCCCAGGCATTTTATAAATGTTTAATAGTATTACTTGCTTGTACAATCTGGGAATTTGAGATGAGGTCTTCAGCTCAGTTCAAACTTAATTGATGTGATATCTCTGTTCTGCAATTTCTACCTGTTCAGCTTATGCTCATGCTCTCTCCTAAGTGCACAGCCTCTAATTGGAAGTTTTCCCCAAGTCCCACTCCGTGGTACACTGCTGGGCAGCACACGTGAGGTACAACATTATCACCATTACAGAAAACTCACTGCATAAGAATACAGCAAAACAATATAACAAACTGTGCGTGGGGGCGTTACGTTATTGCTGCAAGAACAAATAAAGCTTTTTATGCAACTATCCCCTCTGCAATTTTGCCTTTATAATAAGAAAGTTCATAAAAGTGGAAAGAGCAAAAGAACTTAACTACTTCCTAGGGAAAGCACCATTTCTGTAGCAGTCTCGCTTTCCACAAAACATTTACTTTTTCTCTGTTGTCTACGACTGGAAGCAGCGTCTCAAGACCTTGATCTTACTGCTGCGTACTACCACCCACCATGCCCCTAACCCTCCAGAGCCCTCGGGGCTGAAAGCAAACACCCGGACCACACTACTAACCTGTCTCCCACGGTATCCAAGAGTGGGCACCACAAAACCTGCTCTCAACCTCTTGTTTCTCAGCCCCCACACAGTTACATACCTTGAGATGTGCCGAAACAGAAACTTCAAAGATGCAAGTGTATCATCTTTTGCCTCTAACCGTTCCTAAATCCTACTACTGCTTGCTGGTTTGACTGCACAGGGGTGATATTTCATGCAACAGTCTATTTAAGATTCTAGTTTTCCCTACCAGACAAAATAACTTTCCTTACCTTTTCCAATACCTAGCACATTGCTAGATGGATTTTTATCTTTACAAGAAGAGAGGTGAGATAAAAGATGCACAGAAGGAGAAGACTAATTGATTCATCTCAGTGCAAATACTGAGTACGGGACAGGTTGAGTACACTCAGCTCTTGTCTCCTAAATAGCTATAGTCAGACCGTACAGCAGCACTCACTGTACATTTTTTCTCCACCACAACAGCTTCCATCACTGTCCCACTTTCCTACCAAGCATTTCCTTATCAGAAGGAAAAATTTCCATCCAGTAATGGACTTGGAAAATATAGGAAGGAATGAGGATGCAACTATTAATGCTGCTTAGTATTATTTAAAAAAAATAAAAAATAAAAAAATAAAAAGGTAATACAGAATTAATTCAAAAAGTATTCTGATTTGTCCTGAGTCGCCCTCTGTAATTTAAGCAGTATTGCAATCAAAAGATCACACCGCAGACCTTGGTGGCCAAGTACATGCCAAATACTGGTCAATGCCCCGGGCACTAAATCTTTATCGTAGCCTGAGTATCTAATGAAGCAAGTCAAGGCAGGACATTTCTGAGCCTACACTTTTTGTAATACTTTAAATAGATGCCTAAACATTATACTGAAAATTACCATAAAAAATACATTATGTATTTCTCCCTTTTAATTAATTTTCCTGTTAAATATTATAAGTATTTTTCAGTAACCGATATTCTAAAAACATTTTGCATGCTGCTTGCATTGTGCTTTCATTATTTAAGGTACCAAGCAGCCTTTGTATTTAAACAAGTAGGAGATAAAAATGACTGTAAACACTAGTCCAAAGTTGATTCTCAAGTATAATGAGTCTGGGAATCTGAGCCATCAATGCTTCCCAAACACTCTACTTACAGCGCTTCCACGGGGGAGATTCCGTGCATCTGCATTCAAAGTCATGGACAAGCAGAGGTGGGGATACTGATGATTGCCTGATGTACAGCAACTGCCCACTCCCCCATAAAAAGCTAAAACTGAAATTACTGCTGACCTTGAACCGAGTTACTGGCAGAGATTAACTCTTCCTCAAGCTACTGAATTCCAAAACAGACATTTGAAAGTTCCAAGTAGCAGCAAACATGAAAAAAAAAAAACACAAATGCCAACGCCACAAGTATTTATCTACAGAATGGCTGATGAATTTAGCGACAAGAGATTATTTGGTGCTTCAGATGATTACAGAATCCACCTATAGGAAAGGCTGAACCCCACAAAGAAGAACAAAGCTTGGTTTCAGTGGCAAGTAAAACAGCTTCTCTTGGAATGAGAGATGTGATTCTGACTCTTACCTGCTGAACGTATCTGTCTGTCGTTTTCCACATATAGTAATATTCTATTATGCTTGTTAAGGACTTCCATGGGAGCTAAGGACATAAAGGAAAAGCAACAGTCATTGCAGGGAGCTGGCGCACAGCCTCACTGAAATTCACAGGATTCCTGTGACAGACAGCTTAAAGCAGAGTTTGCAACTACTAACCCTGCTAGCAAAAAAACAGACAGTGCCTGTTATCTCCTCAGGACGTTAGATGCACATGGGCCCCATGATAAATTGCATGGCCTTTCAAAAAAAAAACAGTGCTTTCACTGTAGAAACAGAGCAGGTTACAGGTAAACCTTCATGCTGCATTGGCTCCACAGTAAACCATTCAAGAGGCACAATGTGGAAGGGAGCCCACTGGCTGAGACAGTCCTGCTGCTTGAGCAAAGGCTCAAGCAAGAACCAGTTATCACAGCTCCAATTTTCTCCGCTTCTACGTAGCCGGCCCATAAAAATAATAAATTAATAACTACTAACAGAAATGTGCCGTGCCAGCTGTTCTCTGCATGAAAAGCACAAAGCTTTCAGCAGGACCACAGAGCGTTGTGCTGCTTCCAGGTCCCTCCATCTAAAAGATTAGAGCACGGGACAGGCAACGCTGACACTACTCGCTTTGTTCTGAGGACTCGAGGCGTGATACAGTGAAACTTGGCTCTCTTTACAGTGCTCCATTCAAACTGCAGGCTGAACACCTAGGGTGGAGACTCGGCCGAACTACAGGATACTTCCCCTGAATGCCCAAGATTCCTTTTTTAAAAACTTTCACAGGGCCTTTTTTGAAATAATGTAAAAGCGACTAAATTTTCATTTTTTGGAAGGCTCAGTACTCCTTCAAACACAAATTAATCTACAGTAGCCAGGCTGTCACAACACTTTCCTAAATCCTCTCCCAGCGGTAGTGGAGCAGGCTATTTTAAATTAACATCTCTGAAGGAAAATCTATCATCGGTGATTTGAAATTCTGATCGTACACCAGGCTGTCTTCAGTACAAGGTCTGCCTTTCCCCCATTCACCACAAGGCACATGCTCCAGTTCAAAGCCCTCCTCAATACGAAGGAAACCAACTCTGTTTAGACAAGCTGTAACCCAGCTCTGCCACTGATCAGACCCAGTCGCACCATGTGGGCCCCCGTTCTACTTACAAAATCTTGCTGAATGTCAGTGAAATCTTTTCCGTATTTTTCTAGTGCTTCCTCAAAGAGGTTTGCCTCCGAAGCAGACCACTCCTCCATTTCATCTCTGCACAGGACTGGCCCACCTTGTGGCACAAGCGCAGAGATCGCCTTGGAAATGTCATAGACATTTTTGTGCAAAGTGTCCATCGCATGGAACTACGTGGTCATAAAAGAGAAAAACAAACATTAGGACAAGAATCCAGGGCAAAAAATGCTTAGCAATGAACCAGCAGTAACACAAACCACGCAGTGAGATTTGAGGGTGCTGTATTCTACGTGCAGTAAAAACTTGTTACAATCTGAGACTCGTGATAATTGTCATTGTACAGGTCCAATATTCACTAACAACAGAGGGATTTTGGGAATGTGAGCATCTGCACCTGAATAACTGCTACCTTATCTACTACCCAGCACCAACGCTGTAAAGAAAATGTAGGGGAGAAAGCCCCACTCACCAGGACTAAGCAGCCCTGTTAGGCATCATCAACAGATGGAGCACAACGACAGAGGTCTGAGGGTGTGTTTTTTAACCAAGTTATCCATGCACTTTCTTTGTCCACAAAGAAAATAATCCACAAGAATTATATATAAAAACGAATATTTAAACACACACTTGTCCCAAAGGTCACAAATCCCAAAAAGGATTTAGGTCACGTATCAGAGCTGAGTAGGAAGAGTTTCCCCCATGAGCAATTATCCCTCAGAAAGCTGAGCTACGACTGTCTGAGACTTGTGATTTACAAGGGATAAGAACACGTTGAGAGTGAGGAATTGGCATTAGTAAATGAAAGCTTGGCTTTATTTCTTGATTTCTGTAGTTTCAAATCAGGATGCCACTTGCCTCTCATCATACCACAGTTTTGTGCACAAGCATAATCAATCTCCAATGTTTTATCCTAGAATTTGTCCTACATACGATTTCACATTACTCAGTTATGAGGTGAGGCTTTGATAACAGTACTCTGGAGACTTCATAAATTTTATTCACATTTCTATTGAACTCTCTCTAGCATAGAAATTTAACTTTTCCCTTTCCTCTTATCTATTCAGAATCCTTTGTAATTTTAAAATATTAACAACAACATCACCACTCCTGAGGTAGACGAAAACGAAGCTCAAAGGAAAGAACTTGATCAACTGAAATTTCTTATCTGACCACAAACTTTTCCCCCAGGACAAATTTGCCCAAGGACGCCAGTGGCAGTTGGGGAAGCGATAAGGGGTGGCATTCTGGCACTACAGCACTGCAGGCAGGCAGATAATCACGTGCATTCTTTCAAGACTGCTACTAAGTCCAAGCAAGAGATGTGCTATGAAGCATGGTCAAAAAATTTTAATTAAAAAAAAAAAAAAAAATCAAGAGTTAACCATGATGGATCATAAAAGGCACAAAGCCAGAAAAAAAAAAGTTACTTCATATGTAAATAAAGAATTCCTTTACGAAGACAAGATCTGGTTCACAGCAGGCCACAATTACAGTCCATCTGTCCCTCTCCTTTTGCCAACTGTTATTGCTGAGGTGAATTATTTTACATCTCTCAATAACCGAAGGTCCTCTTAAAAATCTTACCAATGTGATATCCCTAGAGGCTGCTGCAGCACTCATGTGTAAACTTGGCTGTCTGACAGAACTACTGCAATCCAGGGCTCGGGCAAATGTACCAACAGACCTGAAAGAAATTAAAATGGAGCATTAACTTTGCAGGCAAAGCAAGCATAAATATCAACACCCAACCAACGCTTTTTGAGATCAGCAGACTCCGTTTTTCTCAGTAAAAAGATTACGTGGTTTGGCGCTAGTTCCGAGCCAGAGACCAGCCCTCTTCAAATGTGGTTTGTTATTAGAGACGCTTTACTGTACTTGCTTCATGTGACCACGGGTGCTTAGGAAAGAAAACAACGAGACTTGAAGATCACAAATGGAGGGTTTTGAACCATTTTATCCCCTATCTCTCAGCGCAGACCTCTGAATTAAGGTTTAACAGAAACTGAACACAAGTGAGCTTTATGAATGGCACAAAATCTTTTCCACAATGGCATGAGCAGTGTTACGTTGTCTTAAAGTATGGAGAGGGATGCCAAGACAAAACAGAGAGAAAAAAAAACACAGTAACAATCACTTTTCTAAGTCTCAAAAAATTAAAAGTCTTCATTTTACAACATAGTATAATGCTGTAAGTACATACATTATGTAGACTGTGTAGGAATATAGCAATTCTCAAATACTTCCCAGTGCCAGCCGCTCCTGCTCGTTAGGCCACAATTCCCACGCTCCTCATTTTATCCCTAAAGAAAAGAGCTGGAGAAATCTTTAACAGGAACATTGGTTCCAGTAATTCCCTCTGCCCTCGATGCTTACCGTGGCACACAGTTGGGAAGGCTTTTGCACAGTGAACTAGAGCTGAACTCCTCTGAGCAGCTACAACAACAACAAAAAAATCCATTTTTCCCCTGACTCGGATTGCTTCCCCAGACTAGTTTGAGTGCACAGGGGGAAAAACTCTAGTGCCAAGCAGTGCATTAGAGGAGGAAAGGTAAATACTTAGGCAGGAGTCCGTCAAATAATGGAGTTTGGCCCAAAGCCAAAGCTGCCTCCCTCGCCCAGGTTTTGGTGCACACTCACAGCTCACCTCCTCCCCAGCCTCCTACTCACTCATCCCCGTCCCTGCTTCATGGATTCCCCATCTCCAGAACGTGTGAGCACCTAATTATCTGCTGGATCACTTTGCTGATTCTGGGCAGAAGCAATCTTTGTGCTGATCTGTTCAGTAACTGCAGCAGGCAGGCTCCAGCAGCTCTCAGCAAACTGAGCAGGCAGCAGCGAACGGCCAGAACTCCTAAAAACAGCAGCACCACCAAAAGCCTGCACGAGGTGGAAACCACCACCACAAAGCAGCTCTGCAGCCACTCTAAACCAAGCCAAGTCCAAAGCCCCATCCACGGGGGCAATTCTACCCTCTGCCTTCCTTCTGGGACCTCCTAACACCAGAACTGCGTGGCCGAGTGGCAAATTTAAATTAACACTGCTGAAAAACAGCCCAGCAAATGAGCTTGCTGTTGTTGATGTTGTTGGTATCTTGTACTTCTCTTGATTAGAAGCAACTGTGAAACTGCAGGCTTGTCAAGGAGCTGGAATACCCTTTGCTGGAAACATTCCAGCTCTCCCCATTGCTCCTTCATCCGCTTGTTCCGCACTGCTGGTGGAGATTATCCTCTCCCCACTTTCATCCATTTCCCTATGTCCATCTGATTAAGTAGAATTAATCTGTTGCCCATAAATCACTTAGTTCAGCAAGTTTGAATTTACTGTTGGCACAGGTCAAGGGAAACAGCAACGTATTGTGTAAGCAGAACAGTGAAACTTCAAGAGCTTCAATTTTATGGCGATTCCTTAGTGTAGGCATAACACTAAAGATTTTATGAATCTTAAAAAAAGTCTAGACAACAAAAAGTACGTGCTTAACTAAAGACAAAAATGTACCGATAGATTCTGAACTGTCAGATTTTCTTCAATCTGGACAGCAATTAACATTTTTCCATCTTAACCTACCTACTTTCATTCTCAGCTCCCCGTTACTGGACCTTCAGGCAAGGCCCAAACACCCACACAAAGGTTTTGAAGTGCTGCAATTCAGAGTAGCTGTTTTTAAAACTTTTGGCTGAAGTTCATAATAATAGCAAGCTTCATCTCCAAAGTACACAGAAAAATCAATACCGTTGCATATTTCTGAGTATACACATTTCTTGATTTCTTAAAACACATTTCACCAGCTCCTTGATTTTCCTTAATCCTTTTTTTTTTTTTTTTCATTATTTCCCTGAGCTTGTATCATTCAACATGTTGAAAACATTTACTGCCATTTCATAAACACACCCTTGTTGCATCATTCAACAGCTCCCGTCAGAACTAGGGCCCCGTCCAGACAAATTCTCATGCACAAGCTCTCATGTTACCTCCTCAGGAGACATCCCATTACCTTACCCACCACGTACACACCAATGCCACGCTCGGGGAATTTCAGAAAATTCATGAGCAAGAATATTCAAGAGGGTAAAAACCAAGAAGTAGATGTCTGACAGCACCAGAGTCAAATCCAAGGGAGTACCTGAAATGTAGGCTTAACTCCATTTTCTAGGGCTAAAGCCCTTGGCTGTGGCAGGCTGCCCTGCAAGTCAGGCTCTGTCACACACCATGCTCCATCAGCATGCTGTCAAGAGCAGCAAGCCAAATACTAACAGATTGTAACCTTACATACCCCTTTCCTACCTGTATCTAATAGCAAACTATTTGATACTACAAACACCAGGAAGTCCAACTGCCTGTCTACTCACACCACTTTACTCCCATGCCTACCACAATCTTACAAACTTACCTAAAAGACAGAGGTTGGAGAGCTTTACCCTTTTTCTTTGTTTTTTTTTAAAATTACTCAGTCACCAGTTGCTACAAGAACCTATGTTTTGGTACAGGCTTCTGTTTATACCACTGCACAGTACTGAAAAATTTCATGAGCATTTAAAAAAAAACATTAATGGACGAGGATTGCCTTGGGCTTAAACAGAAGCATAAATTTCACCATCTGTACAGATTTGCAGGGTTTTACTTTATTCTGCCTACCTACTGGAATCTAGGCATTAGAAAACATCTACACCATCAAAAACGCTTTACCAAACATCTTAGCTATCATTGCATGTTGAAATCTGACTGGGTTTGAAAAGGAGAGAAAACAGACACAGTAATGGTCTGTCAAGAATCCAGTTCACTACACCTTCTGCACACTTGCCCCATTTGAAAACCCTCACCAATTACAAGACAGTTTTTACATAAAATACTTTTGATTTTATGTGTTTAACTTTGAGAAAGTAAAAACTGTAAATCTGAGTTCCTGAAGTCATGCAGTTCCCAGCAAGGAACGTATGTAACATGTCCATCGCTTCAAAATGAAACCCATGATTCATGCAACCAAACCAGTATTCATCTTAGTAAAGCAAAAAGAACAAAAAAAGTGCTTGGAATATAAGTGTTATTAACATTTACTTATTCAAAGAAGAGGTAAATTGCTCTTACCGTGCTACCACCAAGAACTGGTCTATCTGCTTGTCTACTAGCGGGTTAAAGGCTTCCCAAACTTTTGTTTCAAGTTTTGACTGATCTCTTCCATCGTCCTCACCTGTTTGAAAAACAAGTTAGAAACACTCAGTATGGCTGTTTTGGAATAAAAATACTCTCCTGATCTTGTATATAAATTTAATAGTAATTCATTAATTTAACTGACAGTCCATCTCACATATTCTGCCTAACATTTCTCAGTGACAATGTCGTTCACCCATTTGTCTGTGACAATTCCAGCCTGACAGACACAGCTACCCAGCTCATCTGAAGGAGGCAATCAGGTGCAGAACTGGTTTCAAAGGCCACAAATAGTGGGAAACCGAGTAGAGTCTTCTTCAAACTAGCCAGCCTCTCTTCAGCCTCCTTCCCAGCTTCTCTCTTCTTTCTCCTCTACCTTGCAGCAGCTCCAGAAAAACAAACACGCTCCTGGCTGCTCTGAGCAGGCAATGAGTAGCTGGTTCAAGCTGCATCAGCTGCTTTCTAAAGGGTAAATCGTGGCATCAGATCCTCCTGCTTCTTTTTATTCTGACCCTACACAAACCCAAATACCATGGAAAAATACAGGAGTGATTGAGCTTTTTTTTTTTTGCGCTCCTTTTCAAACATCTGGAGATTATCCTTCTCTGAATCCCTGTGTTGGCCTGCTGAGGGAAGAAAATGCCTTTCAAATTAGTTCATCCTCACTTAGGAGGCTACCCCAGCTGCTGAATAAATACCACAGACAAATTAAACAAGAGTCCTGACCAATTGGTTTGCCTGTTCTAACATTAGCCTAACACTATCAGCAGAACTCCAAAGCAGAGACTGAAAGGCCTCGGTGCTTTTCTATCTCTGCCTGCACGCTTTGGCAAAGCCTCTTCCAACACCTGCTCTCCCAGGAGGACCTGTCTCTGCAGAAACGTTTTTCCACCCACTTCTGGATCTGCAAGGCAGTGCGAGGATCAGCCCGAAGCTACCATCATGCTGTAACCACTAACAGTCACTTCTGCTGGCCCCTCTTCCTAGGCTGGGGTCCTCGTGCTCCTTCTGCAGGGCTGCCTGAGGTTGCACACTGTGGCAGAGCCAAATTCCTCCTCCTGCCTGCTCTGCAGGTGAGAAATTGAGGCTGGCAGCCAACACCGCTGGATGGGGAGGGGGCTCTGAGGAAAAGGCACCCGGCAATAATGGGCAAATTGATGAGGGGAGACAGCATTTAATTGGCAATAATTTGGGAGGGGCTCACGCAAGGAAGTGAGGCTTGATTAAAAACACAAAGGCTTTACAGATGTGCTGGAAACATGCGCTTCCCATGGAAATTCTGAAGTCTCTTAATAACACGAGCGCAAGCTCCGAGAGAGCCAATTAATTCAATTTGTTTCAACAACTTTTATGATTTGGACAAATGCCCACTTAAAGACTGGTTTGAGACATAATTAACTGCATTCAGTGGGCAGCAGCTTCAGTCACTACCAAGCCAGGCCATCGGGGTACGCATGACCTGGCGGTAGAAGCCTCCATCTCCCATAGGGGCCACGTACATACATGTAGAAGTGGCCACAGTCAACGAGGCCTTTGGAGAATTTAAATAAATGATGGAAATTACCCTCTTTTAATAAGTCTGTTATATCTGCCTGGTATCTGTTTCCGACTCGAATTTCTCCTTTATCAGCGAGTAGGGTCTTTTGTTGAGGATCGTATACTAGTGAATAGAAGAAGAAATCCTAAAAATAAAACAAAAGAAAAAAATAAAAGAGTATTATTAACTTTTATTTTTAGCATTGCATATATAGTAGCAAGCTTTTACATTGCAAGTTTGTTCTTACTAGCTATATATAGATTTTAAAATTGGGTGAACAAGCAATAAATGAACCACCAGTTTTAAAACCCAACTTTAAATGTTGCCTCCTTCTTCTGTACTGTAACAACTCTCCCATACAACAGCAGCTCCCCCAATATACACTCCTTGCAGTTGAAGCAAACATGGCTCATCTCGCACAAGCAGGGCTCAGGAGGGCCAGAAGGTAATTTTTGGTAATACCAGCTGGTTTAGGACGTGCAACTGCACTTTCCTGTTCATCAAAATAGCACTAATTAGATGCCAGTGAGTTATCTGTACAGGCTGAAGCCTAACTTCTGAGTGTTGCAGCTCCACCAACACAGCATCCCAAAGAGGAATCAAGCCCCAAACCATCTCCTTATCCTCTGCTGGAGCAGAAGCAGCACTGGGAGCACCCACACTGGGCACAGCACTCCAGAAGTGGTTGTGCAAGCAATGAGCAGAGGTGGAAATCCCTGCCCTCTGCCTGCTCCCTGCTCTCTTGCTAATAAAGACGGGGATGTGGTCGTCTTCCCTTGTCGCAGGGATGCACTGCTGACCAACCTGTTGCCTGCCCCCACTTAAGCATAAATTGCCATCTGTCCTTCTGCTGGTTATTGGGCGACGGGAAGCAGATCTGGCAGCAGCAGCAACTAGCTCCAGGTGGTAATACATTAATTTGTTGCTTTTGCTCCAGTAGATGAGAAAAAGGCTAAAAGAGCTGCTTGGCTTCCATCACCTGGGGAAGCACATACAATTAAAGCAAAAAGTCACACCAGAATGAGAATGTCCTGCCGGGGGGAGGAAGAAAACAGCCACAATTTTAACTACACGGTGTAAGTAATTAAACTTTTCTGCACAGGTAAGTACTTAGATATAGCTACTGAGTGACAAATTAGAGACCAAGTATGTAGCACAGGATATGAGGCAAGAAGAGAGCTCTGTTAGGACATGGAATAACAAACCTATCAAGATCTCCATCCACAGTAACAACATCACCAGGAAAGAGAAGTGTTTCTGAACAGAAACACAGCATGCACCATTTTTCACATCTCGGGTTTCTGGCTCATTTTCCCTTTCCCTTTATTTCCGTGTAAATAGCAGGCACCCTGTTTAAGTACATCTCATTTCACGTTCACCTCATTTTCTCCTTCCCTACATTTGTACGTGTCAACAGCATGCAACAGAAATTAGGACAAAGCCGGCATCAGTTCTAAGCTCTGTTCATCCTCACGAAGAGGTGGCAAGGGAAAACAGAGTCCCATAGAAAAAAAGAAAAAGGAAGAATCGCTGTGAATTTTACCAGTACATGGCAAATGTTCCATGGGCTAGAGATTCAAAGGTACACATTAGGTTTGTTTTCCCAGCCCTGCAAATTGAACACATTAATCTAAGACTGATGTTACATGGGTAAGGTCTCCCATGGTGGTTTTTTTTTGTTTCTTTGTTTTACATGTGAAGCATCCACCATGCAATTATAGAATTTAAGAAAGTGAACTGGGGGGATACAGGCGAGGGGAGTGTGCAATAAGCCAGCCAAACCCACTTTGCTACCTGAGAAAGCACCGCACAAAAAGGTAGCACCAGTACAAGAGCACAGTGCCAGAGGAAAGACTGGAATTTGCACTGATCTTCTCTATCTGAAAACGTGCTATTTGCCCACAGCAAAAGGGCAGGAACAATCTCATGTTGTGTCAAAACAACAGGATAAAAGTCATAGCTAACACCTGGCAAAATGCTGTCCTAACACCCAGTTAAGTGAACTGGAAGGGTTCTATTTTGGGACATTCAGTTGCATCCTAAATCAATAATATTCTTGACAGAATTGATTCCTGCTCCCACAGGAACCAAGGTCAATTTACATCAACCTAACATCAGAAGGGAGCTTCAGAGTAGAAGAAAACTCATTTATATTACAGCTGGGTAAAGAAATCTGGGTCTCTTGCTCCCTGATACATGCAGAGCTCAAGGTATTACAATACTGAGGATTTATTGTCGCATAAACAAAATGTAGGAAAAGGTTTCATCTTGTAAGCTTTCACCTTTTAAACAGTGTTTTATTCGTTCCAGCTCCAAAACACCTAATTGTGAGACAAAGTATACGCAGTGAGACATGAATGCTTTTCAGGCACATTGCCCAGCAAATGCACAAGCCCAGCCTGTAGTATAATAACACGGGGGGCTCCAAGGAAGACCAGACTGCAAGAGATTTCTTAATGCAACCTTTGTTGGCCAGGAAAAATCATTCATCGTGGAGGGGTTTTCTCCAAAAATATTACAGACTGTGACATGCCCTAATGCCTCTCTTCTGTGTATTATTGCTGTGCACTTAGCAGACTAAGGACAATCACTCAATGAACAAAAAAAAAAAAAAAAAAAAAAAAAAAAAAAAAAAAAAAGGAACAGGCTGCACGCTTCTGTTTGCCATTCTTCCCCCACCCTTTTCTGGGAAGCAGAGGCAAGGGAAGGCAAGCAGCAGTTCTCTACAAAATAAAGAAGTTCAAGTCTCTGGTCTCTTCTGCCCAGCTGGAGCCTTTCCAAGAGAGAGAAGATGGAAGTTTAGGGGCAGAAATGTGAATACAAAACAATGCAATCCCTAGAAGTAGTGCAATACCACTACCATCTTCCTCCACAGAAACATGAAATTCAGCTCACACTAATTTGGGGGGATTTTTGGAAACATTAGTAAGTTTAATGCCAACACAAACTACAGCCCAAGGAGCAGAGCAGATCCCTGTATAGACTAGAGTATAGGTGAGCTCTCGATCACCATTACGTGATACAAACATGAGATTTTTCAGCAGGGTTTCACGAAGTGATATTCACAACAAAACAACACGGCTCTTCCAAACCCTCCATGCTCATTCTAGCTGTCAAAACTGCGTGTGTCGAGCTTGCAGCACTCAAGAAAAAGAAGGGCTTTCTGTTTTAATTTCAGATCCCAGAAAACATTCAACATGTTTGGGAAAAAATAAAGTGACCTGCCAAGAGTTAAAATTAAACCGTGGCTTTCTGCTTCTCCAAACTGTTATACAGACACATATGCTCAGAGCCTCCCTACCCAAGCCCCGGAGCTACCATTAGCTATAGCCAAGAACCAAAGCCACCAACTGCAGAAACACTGGAAAAAAAGGCTCAAAGTGAAAGTACAGCACAGAAAGAGTGGTTAGTTTATTACAGCTTGCAAACTTACCCTCCTGAAGTCAGTTGGGGTGAAGGGGGCGGGGGGGGATAAGTTTAATTATATAGCGCTTTATTTTTAGGGGGTACCAAAAGAAACAGAAATGCCAGATATCTACCCAGCAGGCAAAATTCACACAAGTGCATGGAGGTATCCTAGCAGCACAGTAAAATAAGTGGTACATATAAAATAGTTTCCTGCAGAATAGGGAAATTTAATGCTTTTGCCCTAAGTGGCTATGCCATTCTCTAGGTCTCCTCGAGAACTCAGTCTCTGCACAAAATTCAAGTATTTTGTTGCTTTTTACCCTTTTTCCTCCTGTTCCTCAATTCTGCACAAACCCACTTTTGCCAGGCAGAGTAAAGAAGTCGGTGCTGGTCGCCTTTCTGCCCCTCCCTGAATTAATGGTGCAATCTTCGTGAGGAGCATGACAGGGAGAGAGAGTGGAAGGATGAAGAAACAGATAACACAAATGTAATTTTGCTATGCTTACTATCTCCCGAAAAATTCCTGTCTGCATGTTTAACCTTCTTCAATGAAGACAGCCTTGGGCCAAAAACCTACTTTCAGTGGTCATAATATACAAGAAATCAAATGACAGATTCCCTAGAACTGCTTATGCTTTACTGACAGAAGCCACGTTAAAAATATAAAAAAAAATAAAAGCACACTGAAAGCAGAGGATTAAAAACAGGAAGAAAAAAAAAAAGTAGAAACAACAGTTCAAAACAACACCATCCAGTGCTAGGAATTCACCCGGCAACAAGTACCTCCTTTTTTTAATCTCTTTACCCTCCACCCAAGCACATTTCTGTTCCTGAGCTTTTAATTTCTTTACCATCTGTCCAAGTTAGTTTGCACCACGGCAAAATACTGTGCTAAGTGACAGGACACATTCAGGGAACTCTCTCATTCTGTGAAATCTCTAAGTGCCTGCTCGGTTTAAAAATAACCTGCATCACTCATCTTGCATTCTGAGAGTTCAAAAGGATGAAAACAAGATCCCTTTCTATTCCTACATCTGCAACCAAGCACTTGCACGATTAGAGGCAGGCAGTTCCCTTCTCAAGGCACCTACCTGTAAAATTGCTGCTAATAAAAACGTTTGGGGAGCAACTGCGAAGGAACGCTATTTAAAGGGTGGGTACTGGTAAATCTAAAACTAATTTCAATTTGATTAACTTTTGCTTTCAAACGGGCATATCCTCGGCTGCTTGCTGGTGACAAGCATTTCTGAATACAACAGCCCTTGTTTGATGCGCTGCCATTTGGCAGCCCGGAGCACACTCGACATGTTTTTGGTTTCACATTCCAAAAAGAAGCCTGACTATTTAATCCCTATGCTTTGTTTAAAATTCTCTTAAACTGGAGCATTGGATTAAAATTAATCTTACATTTAAATAAATACTAAAGAAAGTTAAAAATACACTTAAATAAAATCCAATTATGAGACAGACTGCAATATGCTCCTTCCAAAAAAATAAAATAAAATAAAATAAAGCTGTTTTCTTCTTGTTTCTTAAAGGCCTGTTAATGACCGTTACCCTACTGTTTCCAATTACAAGATTTCCTCTCTTGTATAACATTTAAATGTTTTCAAATCCAAATATAATGCTTGCAGATTTATTCAAATAATAATACACTGAAATTGTTTACTAGTTGTTAGTAAAAGTTTAAGAGAAAAACTGCTGCTAATCTCCAAAAATAAAGCTTTCATACTGTCAAATTCCAAGACTGCATAACCCAGAGCAGCCAGAGGTCTGGCCACATTTAAAGGTATATAAAGATATTAATAAAGGATTGCAATTTTAATTTTTAAAATCACAAAACACCTGGAAAAGTAAACCCCAAATTTCTATTCTGAATAGTGATTAACAGCAACACAATTCAGTTGCAAGTGATGATTTGAGGCACTCTTTAAGAGCCAGATTGCTAAAATTTCTGCAGGAGTCAGAAGTGAACTGACAAGTAGTTTTTCAAGGATCTAAACATCTGTAGTGGCAAATTAGAGGATTACAAGTAAATATTTTCAACATTGAGCTCAGAAAACTGGGAGCTAAGCTTCTCAGAGATCTGAGGTGAGATCAGGCTTAAACCATATTAACAGAAATATGTAAGATTTCAGGAGAAAGCTAATACATAGAAACACAGTTTGCTGGCTTGCTCCCTCTTCTACAGTTACTTCACCTCCCACCCTGTCTAGCCTGGGGGCATGAGCCTTCACTTTGAACTTTCAGACTGCCGGGCTGATGAGCAAGAAGGGCTCCCTTAACAGGAGCAGATACAGCTTACTTGTCACAGGGATGTCTGGCCTGCTAGAAACACAAAGCTTTACATCAGAATGAAAACTGTATTGAGCTTGATGCTTCCCACTACCAATGCCCGGCATGCTTAGAAATGAAGAACCAGCTTTTTTTTTTTTTTTTTTTTAAATTGTGAAAAGCCACCAATCCTAAATTGTTCCAAAATAAAGTGTTCAAGCTTGACAATTCACAAAATTGGTTCATACCTCCCGTTCCAGATATGATTTAAGGGATTCTGTCTCATTTAACAGAGTAACGCTGCATTTGCCTCTAAAAAAGAGAAACATATTTTATGAAAATACATGCATCTTAAATGCTCGTGTGATTCACAAGATGGTACTACTGAAGTTGTACACAAAATTCAATATTACATCGAAGAATACTTGGATAATATTAATGCCATTTGTTGTTTTTGAATAAAAAGCACTGGAAGAAGATGGCCATTACCTAATGTGTGTGGCTGGCAGAGATTCCAACTGTCGTGAGAGAAACAACTCACGATGTCTTAGCTGATGCTTCTGTTTCTCTGGCAAATCAACCATTTCTGGATTTTCCATCTCTTCTTCCATTTCTCCTAGTTATAAAGAGACAAAAATCGATCAGAGAGCACAGTGCAAGTATTCATTCAGGTTCAATCAGAAGAAGCAGCTCCAAAACCATCGCTAAATAATAAATGGACATAGCGCACAGATGAAATCTAACTATGTCTGAATCCTCAAGTTCCAGCCAAATAAATAATGAGATAATTAGTGCAGATCCTTTAAGTTATGCCTGTGGTGAACTGTATTTATCATCACTGGAATGAAAGCACTCTGGGTCCACACTTGCCCTGGTCACACAGAAATCTGCCACCAATGGACAAGCCAAGCCCAAGGGGGAGCTCTTCTTGGCATCATCCCTGCACCGCTGACTTCATCGGGAAGAAGCTGATGCATGATGAATGAGGCACTAAAAGCAAAGTCCTTCCTCTTTGCCAGGTGTCAGCTATCATATGCCCTACTCCTTTTTCAGGTTATCAGTCACAGACTGTCCCAGCCCATCCTCAACAGCTTCTGAGGGAAGTGCCCACCGGGAAGGCGAGGTTGGTCATTTCAACTATTTTACTCTTTTCACCCCAACCACAGCCGATAGATCAGAGTCACAAGATGAACTGGAACCTACCCAAGTGCCCAAGGCCAGTCTTGCAGCCAGCCCTACCCCAGCTCACCAGGCACTGTCTGCAGTGCTGCTGCTTCAGGAGCTCGCTTCAGCCTGCAGCCAGAATCCAGGACCCGGGGCTTGGAGCTTCGCTACCTCCATCCCACCCGTTTGAAACAAATGCCAAAGTAAATACGTGAAATCACACCCAGACCGATACACAATTGATCCTAAAACATCTCCAGGCATCTTTCTTGTAGGAAATACATTATTAGTGGTTTGTGTTCGTTAGCAAGCACCCAATCACGTAAAACTGTAGAAGGTAAAAGACTCCAAGAAAACTGCAAAGCTTCTCCATGATGGAGGACTGCAAAAGAAAATATCACTCTCTCCTTCCCTGTGAAATTCAGGCAGTTACTGTATTTTCCAAAACCACAGTACAGTTTCCCAGACTCTAGTAGAATGAGCTGTGAAGTCTCATACATGAATAGTAAAACTCCCATTTTACTGCAGCTGTACTCTCAAAGAGCAGACTTCTGCCTGCAGCTTAATTCAACACTTGTTGCCAAGAAACATTTCTAGTCAAAAACACAGACAGGCATACTTGTGATTAATGTACCCTAAAGATTAGTTAACTATAATCCTCACAGCTATCCCAAAAAGAAAGCAAACAGAAGGGAGAGAACTCCCTTTTTTTGTAAAACATTAAAATTGCATTTACTTTTAAATAGGCCACCATTATGCCAAAGGGAGGGTGACAAAAAAAAAATAATAATAATAATAAAAAAAGATGTACCCTTCAGGTTCCCCACAATTTAGCACTCAGTTTTACTGTTCCAGAAAAAAAGACTTGTGTTTTATACGCCCTCCAGGTAAGCTGCTCCAGCAAGGAAAAAACCAGCAACAAAATTAAAGCAGACTTCAACATACAATATCTGTTATGCCACATGAGCTCTTAAGCATACAGCAGCACTTACAATTTAATATTTTCCTAAGAACTGGAACACAGAATTTACATTTGTGCCACAGTTTCATGGTTCTGCAATTTATTTACTGAAGTGGATTCTGTTTTAGTTGAAAATTAATATTGTGGCTGCTGACCTCCACTATAAATATACCGGCAGTAATCCACAAACAAGTCAGCAAGTTACAAGCTAGCTTGCTTAAAACGCAATGGATACTAAAATGAAAAGGCATTCATGCCTGCACTTACGAGAGTTTTTGGAGAAAGAGAGCAGTGCACTGTGTAATGTAGGGAAAAAAAACAAAAACACCGTAAGGAGCAACCTAAAATACTTAATACCTTCGGTATATTTAATAGCCTAGAGCTTTTAAAAATTACATTTAAAAAAAAAAGACAACTGTGCCAGCCTTATCTATAAACAAAATGAAGCCACCCAGCAAAACCAAGTTAATCTCAGGAACTGCATCCCTTCAGCTAGGCTTGTCTTTCAGCTGCTGCTTTATTTATATGCCTAGCTTTTGTAATAAAACAAGGAAGGTGGGAAGCACACGGTTTCTTCTTATGGCAGTTCTGCTCTGCATAGTCTTTCAAAATAAAAAGGCACAATGCATTTTGACAAACGCGTTCTGAACCAAAGGAAGAGGGAAGCAAAACAGGAAAGATGGAAAGCAACAACCTAGATTCAGCACAGGAATCTCTGCCTTGCTGAAGTCGTGCAGAAGTGGCTTTGACAAAAACTGTAGCTAATGCCACCTTGCTTACAGCAAAGGTTTAAGGCAGGCTGTAAACCACCACGGGGGCTGATGCAGCCCCTGGTTCCAGGACAAGCCCGTCTGACGCATCTGCATCTCAGCCTCCTATAGCTCCAGCTCTCAGCAAAGCAGGCTGTATCCTTGAGAACAGCGGCCCTTGAGAAATAAGGTCCATGGTTTTAAAAATAAATAATAATAACCATAAAGATAAACTCTTTTCAGAAAGACTTGCCCACGTTTATGGCCGCACTGTAGAGTAAGTGATGAGAAAGCACAGTAGGTGCAGTATCCTGGGACTTCAGGGCTCTCATAAAGGCTTACTTCAAAATTAATCTCTCTGCTTGATAGATGTGCTCACGCAGATTTAAAACTAAACATGTAGTCTTAGTACAAACAGTAATATGTCAGCTATGCAGAAGTAGCCAGTGGAATGCTGCAAGGAGTGCATTAGATTAAGTATTATTTGATATTTGATGACAGAATCATTAATAGCACATTAAGAAAAGCTTGAAGACAACTTATATTGGAAACAAGAGACAGGCAGATTGGACGCAAACAGCAAGACTCATGTGAAAGCTAACGTATACGGGGAAAAATAATTAGAAAGAGTAAACTTTGAGTTGGCAGGAGAAACCCAAGAGGCAGAAAGTGTAATTTAAAATGATTGGGTGTATGAGATGCAAAATTAAACATCAATATTTGCTAGACACTAGAAAGAATAGCAATTTGATATAGATCAGACTGGGCTCTCTACAACATCAGAGGTAAAGGAACAGCCCCTGCTCTGCTTGCAGGGTGTTGGACGAGTTGCTACATGGCAGAATTCAGAAAAGCACAAAGGCAAACACTCCAGAAATCAGCTTTAGAGAGCTCACTATAATGTTTAGTTTGGGAGACAGGTACGTCTGTAGTAACAAAAGAATTAGGTAGCACGGCATCACTACCACTGAAACTTAAAGGAAAAACAAAAAGGATCAAAATATTGGGGAACAGAACGAAGTCAGTGGCACTGACCTGTTAAAGCTCCTTCAGTAGGAAGGCAGGATGTTCTACAAGTGCTGCGTTTGAAGAGGTGACCAATATAACAATATAAGACCAATATAACAATATAACAACAGATTCCTTTTCCCAGGTCCACTTTCTAATGGTCTATATTAGACCTCCTAGCCTCATTCATTTTTTCCCTACCTACCAAAAATTTAATATTGACTCATAGCTATAAAAAACGAGACAGTTTTTAAACAAGTAGAAATCCTTATACCTTGACAGTTCAGGAGCTGGCCACGGCATCAAGACAACATCTTATCACGATCCCTTCCAAGGCTTCTCAGGATCATCTGTTGCAGCCATGGTCAACGTTGCAGGTAGGACACAGAGCAAATGGATGCTATTTTTGACATTAAGCACATCCTTCCTTGCCACGCCACCACCAGAACAGGAATTCACAGTTTCCTCCTCTCAGCAGGGCCAAAAATGTCCATTAGTAGATTAATAAACCCATCGTTCTAGAATCACATGTAAGTACTAGGGAGAAAATGGGGATGGAGGGTGTCCAATGGCCAGGAACTTGTCTGGGAAGCTACCACCAAACTGCATTTGTGCTGGCTGGTGTCATCCAAAAAACCTCAGTGGACCCTTGTTCAGGCACACTGCTCTCACGCAACTCCCAGACTGATTGAGTACTGACACTTCGCTGCTTCAAGACCTTTATTTTTAGAAGCTTCAGCACCTGGAAGACCGGGCTGCCATGCCCGCCTGGCACCCACACATCAGCTGCTGAAAGCTAACCACAGAGCTGCCAAAAGCTCCCCGTGCCATCCAGCTCGCCCCAACTACTACCGACGTCGTTTTCCAGCCAGGACAAACACTCTGAATGAAGCCCTGCACGACAGACCACGTGCAACTGGAGCCAGCTGGGGCGGGTGGGTGGAAGGGAGGACGGGAGGTTGTGCTCCTGCTGGTGGAAATATTTGCTTAATTATGTAAGAAACTGCGGGGAGAGCATATATATAGCCACAGCATCCAAATAGTAGCTTGAGGAGTAAGCGATAAAAGGCAGTGTGCTCCGCTCGCATCAGGTTCTGCCTGCAATTCCGTTTGCATACAATATTCTGCCTTCAACCACTACAAAGTCTTTGGGCAAGGAACATTAAATAGTCTCCTACCGGTGAAGCGGGTTCATTTCGGAATCAGGTGGAGAAATGTCCTGGAATAATTTGCGAGGTGATTAAAGAGGCTTATGAATAAAAAGTGCTGGCAATCTATGGAAGCCATTATAAGGTTGAAAGATTTATAGGACAGCCTAGACAAGTTTTATATCATGTGATAAAAATAGTAAGATCACAGATCAAATCCAGGAATCAGGTTGCGTACATCAAGGTACTAATTTACAGCCACCAACTACAGAACAAGCTGCTTCCTGCTCATTTCTCTTCTTTATAAAGAATTATGAGAAAATACAGCATAACCCAGATTTTCAAATATCTGATGGATTATTCAGTTAGAGCATAAGAGCCTCTTTTTTCTTTTCTTTCCTATTAAATAAAGAAAATCGGACTTTGCAGGATTCGTTTCACAATCACATCTCTTTCCTTCTTTTATTGAGAGAAAAAACATTACAAAATACACCCATATTTTTCCATTCATGCTCTTGCCATATCTTCCCATTATTCGGTTCTCTCACTGCACTGATCTCAACAGTAGGTCTAAAATAAAGGCATCTTAAATATAAGACTGTGTGAATCCAGAAATGTCTGCAGTCAGAAAGCTCCATTAATCAGCTGAACAAAGGCAGTTAAAAGATCAGCGATGCAGATACGTACATCTACTGCAAATGCATCAAAATGAGGCAACAGGAGACTTTATGGAAATGAACTCAAAGTCAGTGGCAGTGTTGAGTAGCTGTACTGGAATGTTAACATCCACAAAATTTAATTTCATTATATCATGCAGGATGTAATTTTTATTTTTTTTTCAGAATAAAGAACTAAGTGCTGTCCAAAAGCTTAATTTTGTCTCTTCTCCCTCCTCATGAGGAAGAGAAGCCACACAACAGAACATCTATCTAAGTAAATGGAAGTAATTCAGTAGCAATTTTATTCTGCACCAAAAGGAAACATACTAGAAAAAAATCTAGCTACTAATGAAATTTACACTAAGCCTTAGTTGTCTCTGGTGAGCCTATTACTAGGACTGCTCCACAGAAGAAAATTTTCTGTCTTTCAAGCAGATATGAAAATGAACAATGAATTATTTGTTTACATTAAAAAGAAAATCTTCATTTCCTATTACAAAAAAAAAAAGAAGAAAGAAAAAAATCAGCCTTTGCAGGCTGAAAGAACATACAGATGACTTGCAAGGAAGGCTTTTCAGTTTCCGCCTCAGATGTGCCTTCCTTTGAATCTTTCCTACCTGCTTGCTTTACTAAATCTAGTGAAGTGAGACACAGATGAAGGAATCAATAGTCATGTTGTTTATGGCGGCGCTCCTATTAAGCCTCGGTATTCTTGGATAAAATGAGTGCTGCTGCACCGAGGAGATCAAAAAAGCTTTGCCTGCTACCACAGTTCTGCGACACAGCCAAATCTCATCTCAATGCCCCATGACTTCTTCCAACGTAGTCATACTAACGCATTTATTTGGCATTCAATATACAACAGAAAGTATTTAAATTTAGGGGCTAGTTTTACTGCATTTTTCCCTGACAGTACTACAGTGGCAAGAACGCCTCAAAATACTGTATTAATTGTTAAAAACCCAAACCTGATTTGATCGATCCCCATGCCACACAACCCTGGAGATCTGTACTACATAAACATCAGACTATTTGTACATAGACTACAAAGCACATTACAAGACAATAGTACTTGGCAGCCAAATCCTAATTTTGACATGCCCAGATCTGATCGTTTCTTTTTCACTTATCTGTGTGCCTACAGGACATCCTTGAATTATAAGGATTAAAAAGGGTGCCCATATTAGTTTTTAGGTTGCTAAAATTTAGCAAGCTAAACAGTTACATCTCACATACTTGATTATTTACAATTAAAATGAGTTCAGTAATTCCACCCGCATACTTCCCCCCACTTTTACCATGCCCATTTTGGTACCAGTTTTATTAAACTGCATCTATCACCTCGCAAGGATGGGATGAGAAGAATGCTGAACTGGCAGAGGAAATTAGAACAAAACTAAATCTAACCCTCACTGGCAACCAGAATGGAGTCGAACATGCTGGAAGGACCCTAAATAAAGTGCCCAACACCACTGTGGGCATGGGTATATCACACTATTTCTCCCCCAGAGATGGACACTCATTTTGAGAGTTGGTTAGTGCACCATGCTCACCCCTTCCTACGTTCAGGATGCATAGTTTTACGCCAGCTCGTCAGTTATTTCTTGTATGTTGTTGTTGTTTTTTAAAGTATCTGGTTGTTCTTGCACTGACTTACCCTACAGATTTATATAGGCAAACAACTCTTGTTTTTGTGTGCATTTTTTTAGTATTTTTTATTTGTTTTTATAATTGGAGAGTTGTGTCACTAAGTTTTTGTTTAGAAATAAGCTTCCATCTCCGCTCAACTGTCTCACTTCCTTGACAGAGTACGTGCCAACATAAGCTAACACAATATTCTGTAAAATAATAAAATCAAGGCATACATGCAAAGGAGGCCAAACTAAGGCAGTATGAACAACCCTGCAAGTTTCGTAAGAGTTCAGTTTTCTTTTGTTGTTTTGTTTCTTTGCTTTTTAAAATCATAATTTAACTAGAGTATTCCAAAAAATGGTTTTCTGTTCTCAAGCCTAGACATTATTTCTCTTCCTAACAAAAGAAGCTGAGCTACTCAAAATAGAAATAGACTGTCCTAAAATTCACTGCTTTAAAATGCATTTACTCAGCATGTCACTAAGAAAAATATTACTAATATTGAAATGTAAAGACAATTCCTGTTAGCCAAGTTTCAAGTTGGCCAAGTTTCAAGTTGATTTCCTACGATCAGACTATTTGACTTACTCTTAAGCAAAGTTTACATTTTTTTGTTCTACTAACCAAACAATTCATGGGCAAGTAATACAAGAAAGAGTGTTTTCCCTCACCCCGTCCAGTAGAGAATTCACTTTCAGGAAGCAAGTAAGATGCCTTTATTAAGCCCCAACAGGCTTTATCCACCCTCAAACTTCTGCTCCCCTCACCATGATAACCAAACCGTAACTAATTGAGATTTTAAGGAAGTGGGGTAGGGAAAGAGAAGTCAGCCAAACTGGTAATGCAATTTGCTGAGGATGAATACAGGGAAAGGATGTTTTAAAATAACACCACCAATACTTGTAACAAAGTGCAACAAAGTTCTACCCTAGTTCAGAAATTTTGCATAGAAATTATATGAACACAAAGAAGCTTACTTGCATGTTTATCTGCCAATACAATAAGTGTACTTGATATGTCTCTTCTTCTGTAGAAGCACACCACCTTTGCTTCCACATTCCCATTGGCAGTCTGAAAACAGAAAAAAATAACAACTGATTAGAAACCAAAACTTGAACTGTACATACTTAATTAGAAAACTTCATAAATAATCAGGAATTTTGCCACACAGGCTGCCTAACATCACTTTCTAGCATACTCCAGCTGCCCAGACTTTACCTAAAACACTACCTCTAGTGGGATCCATTCTAGAGAACAGGATCAGGTTTGGCCCTTCACTCCCAATTGTTTCTTCAGGATCACCATTTTAAGCAGTTACAGATTTTTCAAGGGGTGAGAAAAATCACTTACCTGCAGGTACAGCATACCAACAAGCCACTTTGCTACTTTCCAGGTGATGCCTGCATTTAGCAGAATGCACAAGCATCTTTACAATCCTAATAAAAGTAACTGTGAAATATAACAGAACTCAGGTTTAGGCTGTTCTCCAAACTCAGTAGGACAGCAGAAAAGCAAGAAAGAACACAGTCATTATTGCTCTCACAAAAGAAGTTCCATAATGCTTCCTTTCTCTGACAGCACTGGCAGGTAAACAATGACCAACACAAGAATCATTCCAAAAGGAGAACAAAGGAAGCTGCACCAGGCAATAAACTCTATACCAGTGGCAACATACAAAGAGGTCAAAATTTTTGTATGGTTTGCGATTTATTTTTTTCCTTAAAACTCTTAAAATGAGATCGGTGATGAATTTCTTGTAAGATTTGCTGCTGAATTATGAAGCTGGCTTTATACAGACTCTAAAGGAAGTACACCTACTGGTTTGAAACTGACCCCGCCAACCTATTGTTTCCAAAATAAGTCAATAAATAATGAAAATGTAACTTAAAAGAGTTGTCTCCTACTATTGAAGAGTCCTTGAAAACCAGAATGATGGCACACAGTTTAAGAAACTAGAAGATTGAGATACGAATTCCCCTCCAGGAAGTCTCCAAAAAAGGTAGTGGACCAGCAATCTGTCCACAGGGAAAGAAAGAAACAAACAAAACAAAACTGATATACACGCTTGTTGCTAAGTTGTAAAGGGAGGAAAAGTTTTATCTCTCATAACAACAGTTTTCCTAACACACACACACACAAAAAAAACAGAGAATACATACACGCACAAATATTTTCACTTGCAGCCTACCAGTTTTTGTACAGAACCTGTGGAATTTCTATCCTTTTCTGTTAAGTAATCAAGAACTTTTAAATTTTGAGGAAATACAACACAAAAGCAGGAGTCATCTTGCAGCTGTCTGTGTTTTAACAATGTCAAATTATGCACTTTGGTTAATTGTCTGGCCTTCATTTACAGTCAGTGAAAACAAATGCAGGTTAAGATATGATTCATTTCAACCTGAAAAACCCATTTCGAAGAATAGGTCAGAGAAATTACAATTTAAGCAAGAGTTGCTCTAAATGAGAGGTCCAGGCTGAAAGTACCATTATTTTTAAAGAGGGGAAATGGAATAAAGGTGGGGACGGGACCGACCCCACAAGAAACCCCCCCCACACCTCAGCACCCTGTAACTGATGGAATACAGCCACTAAGATAACATCCCAATGGATCCACTGGGAACATGTTAAGGAAGTTCCTATTATTTCCTTAATGGAAGAGACACAAAGTGTTCTGTAAAAAGATCTACGCTAAAAAGAAGGGGTTACGAGGATGCCCTAAACTTCAGGTTCTTTGTCACGTTGATACATTTTCTCCTCCAAATAACTGTTTCAGAAAGGCATGTTTTTCCATCCCTGTTGGCTGAAGAAAACACCCTATTTTTAGTCAGTTAATTCAAATTCAACACCAAAACAGCAACATTACACTCCTTCTGTATAGGCTGTAAAGCACACACTGGCATTAAACCTCAAAACGGTGTGTTTAGGACACAGCTAATGGCTTCAGATCAGGCTTCCCTCCTCAGCCAGGTAAAATTTCAACATTAAAGACTTCAGCTGGCTTCCCACGTGCAACCCATCATGTCTGCTTTCTAAATCTAAAGAAGGGGAAATCTGGCAAACGAAATAATACACTGACCCAAAGGACAACTAAAGAAGACAAAGTCTGAGGAAGCACATAATAGCTCCAACTCTTCCTGTTGAGTGACACTCCCCCAAGAAAAAACAAACTACAAAGCTCTCCATCCTCCTGGGAAGCTGTTATTTTGTCTTCCTATCGCATGATCTAGGCACAGAATGGAAGACCAGGAAAAACCTCCTGCCCTGTAGGTGGGCATAATCACCTTGAGAATGACCTCCAGTTGATGCTCTGCCCTTTCATGCCAAAGGAGAACAATCCAGCAGGCCTCAGAGTGTTTCAGAAAATTATCACAACAGAAGTATTTTAAGCTACTAATTACCAGAGAACTGCTAAAGATTTGTTTTGATTTTAATCAAATCAAACAGATCATAAATTAAATCAGCTTCAAAAGACTTGATGGCAAAAATTGTTTACCTTATTGAGTTCTTCTATTCTTCGTATCAAATATGGGTTACTTGAAGAGTTTTCAAAGTAGACGTAATCTGTCAAAAGAAAAAAGATTCTTTAAAATACGAGCTGCTAAAAATCAAATAAAAAGCCCACGTGTATACCTGCTAAAGACACCATACCAAATTAATTTCTTGCCACAAGCAGCACTTCAAAATGTTCCCACTGTCCTGGATTTTAGGCGAGGAAATACAAAATCCATACCAGTGTAAGAAACAAACACGGGCGCAATCTGAAGACCATTAACTCCCTTTCCAAAACACAGAGCTCTATTATCTGCCTGTACAGTGGGAAAGCAAAGCATATGATGGTCTGTCTCCCCTGATCAGGCTATTTCATTTTGACCGCAGTGTTTTCTTTACTTGCATCCTTTTCTTTCATCCAAAAATCCAGCCGCAACACGCTATCCTTCCTCTGCCCCCCAGCTCAGCTTCATCACACAGCCCAGTTACTTGCTCTACAAATTGCTCCATTCTTTCTCTCTTATCTTTTCTTCTACTTCCTGCTCTTTTACACCCACATTATCCCGGAATAACCTCGACAGAACTCTATATTGTAAGCCAAATAGGTCAGAAATGCTCATATTCAAGCAGGATAAACATCTTCAACCAGAGGGCAAGAAGGCAGCTCTTCGCTAAGGTGGTGCTGTCACAAAACCCTCAGAGAGGCACCAAGGAATGCTGTATGAATAGCTCGGCATTGCTAAGCTCCAAGTTTTAACACTTCTCACAAAAACAGAAACAGAGAGCCTGGAGCAGACCTGGCCTTTGTCAGCCAGGACTCCAGAAGCAAAGCTTCAGCGAGGCGAGGAGAGGGCTGAATGCAGCCACCCTTGGGTGCTGGCCCTGGGGGCAGTCTTGACCTGCCGCGGTTTTCTCATGCGCTCAGCTCTGAGAATGATCCCTCCAAAGATATTCTAGCCGATTTAAGACGATTTCCCTTCAGATGTCCCAGTTTATTTGTATTTGGAGCAAAACATCCATCGCCTTCGGGGCTCCGCTCAGGTAATCCGCTGAAATGAGCACATTAGCATGACCCTCCACTGCTAAATGGGTGTTTAGCGGTGCTAGCCCTGCCTAAATAGAGGCAACTACTTAAGCTGTTAGCTTCAATCTTCCCAAAATGCCTCCTAAAAGGGCAGAGATGGATGCTGTTAACTCTTCCTCTGGGCTGGGGAAGAGTCAGCCTCCAGAAGCTCCTCCCCAGCTCCGCCACAGAGCTGGTTCCTCTCAAAGGCAGCTTCCCTTCAGGTTTCGCATCAAAGAGCGGGCTAAGGAGGCCAGGCAGGCCGTGGTTTGTGGAAAAATAATGCTCTATTTACACATTAGGGATCAGAGAGGAAAAAAGTTTTCTCCCAAGCAGAAAGCCTCCCCTAGAAGGGCACAGCAGTGAAGGGCACGGGGCCTTCATCTGCCCTGAGATGGCTCCAAGCTCGGGGGCTGCCTGAGGACCCCCTGCCCACCCCCTGAAGAAGGCCAAGTTCCCTCATACTGCCCCCTGCCCACCCCCAAAACCTCACTTCAGGTACTTCTGCTGAGACCAAACACAAACTCATAGCATTTGTTAGCACCCTGACTGAACAAATGGAGCCTGAAGGAATGGCAATGGCAGCCTCCGACTGGAAACACCACCTCGCCTTTACTTCCAGGGGTTTAAAGTGACCATCACAAACCCCTGCAGTTCCTATCACTTCTCTAACAGCTCTTCTGAGTGTGCAACGTGTGCACGTCCACACCAGCACGCTTTCTACCTCAGGTGAACATTAACACAATTTTTCAGTTAACTACAGTTTACTGAGTGTTAAAATCTGGCGTGGGAATTTAAAATAAAGTTTATCACAGACCAATGCCTTATAAATGGCTATTTCAGGTTGATGTCCAACAGTTTTGAGTAGTCAAATCCAAAAAAATCTGTTGTTTTGCCAAGCGCTAGGAGCGTCCCCAGACCTGTACCCCATCAGCGAGGGCACACAGCCTTACACAAAGCAGCACACTGCTGGCAGAAAGGCAGCGATGAAGATGTCCCACAGGCATTCCTCAAGAGCAGACACATGACAGAGTGTAAAGGGGTGTGCTTAGGCCACTGCTTGATGACTTCATCACAAAATGCACGGCCCAGTACTTCCCAGCCACGTCTGAGGCTAACTGCACAGCTGTGTTAAGCATCTCACCAGCACCTCATGGGGACCTGCTTCCCATCGCTCGCATTACCTGGAGAAGGGTCCCTGCCTCTCTGTGTGTAACGCAGAGCCCACTGCAAGTCACATGAAACAGAATATGTGAGCAGAACAGAGAGGAGCGATTTGCATTTTTTTCATACAGACTTTAAATACTTTCATCTAAAATTAAAACGCTATCTTGCACAGAGAAATGCTCCAGTTGCTCGGTGTGCCACACATGCAGCAAGGAAATTGTGAGTTCAACAAACCACTCTCCAAAACGATAATGCTTTAGCAGGTGAGAGCACTCCTCTTAACCTGTTCCACGAGCAGCAAAACCCAGCCAAGGCTGGCTTCCTACACGCTGGATTTAAAGGAGGCACAGCACCACGCTCCATCAGCCCCTATTCTCCAGAACACCTCCTTTTCCCCTGAGCAACATTTCCCCTTCCTCTCCAGCCTCTTCCCATGCCATGTAAATGCGTCCTTCTCGTATTGCACACCCAATATGATTAATAACATTCCCAGTTTGCTTCCAAGACAGTAGCTATGTCTGTAGGCGCACAGAGACACAGTGGCGAGCAGAAACCCACCACAGGCTCCCAGCAAAGCAGTTGTCGATGGGAGGCATCCTGTACGTGCACAACTGCCTGTCTGTGCCGTGGGCTGAAAGAGAGGATGGGGAAAGAGACCAAATTAACAAACCTCTAAATAACAGGAAGATGCATGCATCTCAAGTCCTACCACAGAACAGGAAGGAAAAAGTACACTTAAAAAAAAAAAAAAAAAAAAAAGTCTAGGGACAGAAGAGTAGAGCCTGAAAAAGAGCAAAACAAGTCAGACCTTTCAAACACAACAGGCTGGCTATCCTTGCCAATTTATCGGCTTTCCTACCTACATGATGGAAGAAAAGACAAGCTTATCTGCTCCACATCCCACAAGCACAGCATGCCTCCTTGGAAGCAGCAACTGCCACAAGCACTACGTACCAAGCCCACCCCTCAGCAGCCAACCACCCAGACAAAGGCAGTGGCTCAATCCCACACCTGCACAGCAGCTCGCAGCTTAAACTCATAATCCCTGAATTAATCAGCCATGCATCCACATCACGACAGTAATTAGCAGCATCGCTCTTGCGTATCGTGCAACTCTCTATGACCAGGCTGAAGCAATGACTGAGGAGCGTGGCAATATCCCAGGACAGTAAGGAGCATCACACTCCTGCCACAAACTCCAAGCTTATTTCTTCCTTTTGCTTATACTGTTACAGAAGTAGCTGCGTCCCTGAAACAACCCCAAAAGCTTTTCCATCCCCCTGCTTTTTTTCCCCGAAGATGAGATAATACACAACTTACTAAAAAGCAATGTTATTATACAGATACTGAACTGCCGAACTAGGATGATGACCTACAGACCAGAGAAGATGGAAATATTCCACGAAGGCAGTAAAATAATTGTTCTCAATTAGCAATAAATACAACGCTTTCTTTTTGCTCACACATGCTTTTAAGACATCACTGCAAAACTGCTTCCCCCTCTGCCCTCTTCGTGTCAGCTGTTGATTAAGTCTGCGTTGGTTGGCAGAAAACCAGAAGGGGGTACTGCAAAAGGAAAGAACATGCACTGTCTAGAGGTCATATATTTCTAAGATTAAGCTATGTTTGAGCTACTTAATAACCTTACAGGCTTTGAGGTGATCAAGTTGCAAAAATGCCCAAAAGTATTTTTATCCTTCCCAACTTGCATTTGCCTTTGAGGCTCCATGTGCTTTCTGAGGACCTGGCTGCACATTCCTCACCTTGCCTCCCGAAATTCCCCTCGCTGTGTGCCCTGCGTTAGCCTGCTTTCCTCGGGAAGCAAGGGAGGCTGAAGCCTTCCTCTTCCCACACTCACTAGTGCTGCTTGGTACGATGCGAATTTCTCGGCACGTTATAAATTAGCAACTCCAGGGTTGCAAACATCTCCCCTGCCCAATGCACAGAGCTGCTGCCCTGAATTGAAGATGAGCACCAAGAGAGTGGCTGAAGTTCTGACGACCTGGTTACTTTACGACCGAACTTACGGGAAACGCGTGCCTCCTCGCAGTCTGGATTTCCGCATCAGTTTGGGGTTAGTTTCTTTACGTAAGCTCCAGTTTTCAAATTATTCAGCAGCTCACTCCTGGAGCTGTCAATCACCTTACAGTTTGGGTGATACAAAATCCATCGTGGTCTATGCTTCTGCGAAAGAGGAGGTAAGCTGGAGAGGCCAAGCTGCTCGCAGCCTACGAGCCCAGCAATCTCACCCAGGAGAGCCCAGGTCCCACTGCCTTCTGGCTGCTGAAAACCAGCACCACTCAGAAGGTGTCACCCCACGAGATGTTTGGTTTCAAGAGGTAGTTTCAAAAGAGAAAGCCTTACCAGCAGTGTTTTCATTACAGGAGATGCAAAACTGCAACAGCTGTTTCTGTTGCTAAAAGGATGAGGCGAGCCAATACACCTAGCAGCACAGAGCAAGCAGATATTTACAATTAATTTCTCTCACAGCTCGACAAAAGGAATCACGGATACTCTGTCAGCACAAGTCCAAGCACGCTTTCCAGACAGCAGCACCGCAGGCATGGGATGTGCGTGTTTGCCCCAAAAAGCTCCTTGAGCACTGCCACCACCACGGCCCTGCTCCAAATGGGGTGGAAGCGTAGCAAAAGAGCACACAACCTCTGCAGTACCAGCCGACATTTAGCAAGGGACTTGGCAGAAGTGAGCACCACCTCCTGCTGAAATCCCCACAGCCAGACAGCAAATCCTCATCGAGTCGAGCCGGGAGAGGCAGCCCGGTTAAATCAAGCTAGCTGTGCTCTTCTGACCAAAATGACCAAGTCAAAAGGCTTACGAGGACAGGGATCAAAATAAATCACCCTTGTGTGAAATCTTTAACCGAGACACTCGTCTCACAAGGCGCCGTGCTCGCTGGAAGAGCCCAGTGCTCACGCAGCATGCTCCTGAGACGAGCTGCCCGGTCTCGATAAAAAGGCTCAGGCAGAGCAAAACTGGGAAAAACTACCGAAGCGACAAGCCTCTCTCACTGCTGAGGAAGAAAGCCTGGTTTTCAGCAACGGATCGAGATTAACAAACCACTGCACCACTTCCTCGGGCCCGAAGCCTGCAGTAAAGCTCCTAGATATAAAGGAGCAGAGACACCCGGCTCGGGGAGCGCGCGCCCATCCAGAACAGCCACGACCCTGCCTCCGAGCAAGGCCACCATCCCAAACAGCAGCAGCCTCTGGCAGGCAGTCAAACCTTTTAGGTCACCGCCAGGTCTAGAGACGGTGCAAACTCTGCTCGACAAGGCTGGGGTGGCTCCACGCACCGCCAGGTTATCCTCATGGACTCGCAGCTTCGCAGAGAGAAGCCTTCCAGAGGAACTGCTGCAGCCCTGCCCTTCCCCTCACTTACTGCTTTCCTACTGCAGCCTGCTTGGGTTTCCTGGAGCAGGACCCCTGGGTTAGCTCCTACAGCTTGCCAGGTGTGGTGGACACCGAGGGCTGGCCGACACAGGGCATTACACGAGCACACTCCCTCCAAAGAGTCAGTGACGTCTAGTTAATTACACACTGAAGTTACACACACAGAAAATCCTCATTTACAACGCTGTTTTGTCATTATATTAAATTTGTTTCTCCTTTTACCCTCCTGGAGGGCACGCAGGCGGTGTAACAAGGGTGCCTGTACGGCCCCAAGCCTATAGGGACACATGAAAAATACAACAAACTCCGTATTAAATACATCAGCACATCGCCTGTGTGCCGAGCACTGGTGGTGAGCAAGCACACAGCCTCTCCAGATTCTATCTGCTCTGATAATATGCTGTAAAACATCCCAAAATGACTTTGAAGACGTACGTTATGTATACAAGGATATACAGCGTGCTCAGCTCGACTTCCCCTTTTCAACCGTTTTCCAAGAAAAACACGACTTAAAAGAATGCTGGGGCTGTACGATGAGTCAGGATACGTGCAAGGAAAAGACAGCTCAGTTTCATTTAATAAACTAAAGCCTCTACTACTGCCTATCAAATCCCAAGCACGCATCTACAGCCATATACATGCAGGAGCAGCTCAGGACTGCTTTGTACTAAAGGAAGTTGAGCCTCACGTATTCACAACACATGGCAGAAGTCCATGTTCTCACTTTCACGCTAACTTCTGCTCTATTTTCAATCATAAAGCAGAGCACAAGCTGCCATTCCAGCCCCCAACGGTGAGGATAAAGAAGAAACTGGTTAATTCATAAATACCCAGGTAATTGTGGCCAAGTCCTCAGGAACCACGCACCTGTGCAAAGGTGGGCAGAAGCTAATAAGCTGTGTAAATATCAGCACTTGGTCCATACTTAACACCGAGCCGGCGTGCTTGGGAGGAACAGGTGGCTGATTTTCCCTCGGTCTGTTAACCCACCTCTCTTCCACGTGCTCAACCTCTTATCTCTAAAGGTGAGTTGCCTTGACGAAGGTGATTAAAACCCTGAGTATCGAGAAGCAGGAATAGGTTTTGATCTCCTCCCCTGAAGAATTCCCAAGCTGTAAAATGTTCAAGCAGCACGGATTATGTACACACATCAATCCTCCCCACTTGCCTCCAAAAACCCAGGTTCAAAATTCCCCAAACTGTAACCTTACGGTAGGAGCAACCCCTTGCAAGGTCCCCGTAACAGGGCTATGGATTATGCACACACCCATAAAAAATACAAACTCTTCTCGATGAAAGCTCTTCTGAATCGATACAAGGTACTGAAAACTAAACCTGAAATCCACTCCAAAGGACCTGTAAGGTTCCAAACAAAAACAAACATCCACCACAGAGCTCCTTCCTCAAGGTAAGAAATAACTCTCTACCTTTTTGGAGCAAAAAGGTATCTGTGTTAATGCCATGCAACTTGCTTGGACAAACTGACAGTTGCTTGATCCAGTTTTTAGGATGAAACATTAAGGGATTTGGAGCTTCCCAAAGGTTTTCTGCTCTTTGTTTTCTGTCATGTCAAAGGAGGGGGGGGGGGGGGGAGAAAAAATTCCTGTCCAGCTACCTCATCCTTTTCTTTTTTTTTTTTTTTGTATGATTCTTAGTGAAACAAGGTTTATGCAACTCCATTATCCATGCATTAGTTCTTCTCTATTAACTCCTGAACCCTTTGTTCACTTTCAAACATTTCGCAGAGGAACAGAAGTCTCAAAGATAATTAAGTTCTGATCACCGGTCCCTATCTGAAAAATGGAGACACTGCAAACTACAAGTGAGGAAGGTAAGGCAGACAAAGCTACAAAACGGTTCCCATTTCAGAAACAATTAATAGCCTAGATTTTAAAGCAACTCCCTGGAGGCTCCCCAGCGTTTGGGGGAATTACCAGAAGTGCTCGCTTTCTTAGGCACCTCCCAACACCACTACTGCCAGGGCTGTTCGGGGCAGGTCCCGGGCTCGATTAACTTCTGATTTGATTCATTACGACCAAGTGCATTCCCTAAAGTTCACCGTCCCCGCTGAGGAAGGAGGCAGGCACTCTGCTAGCAGCAGTGAGCTACAGACCTGAGATCTTAGCTCTGGTCAAGGCACGGAGCTTGTACCTGAGGAAGAGGTGGTGGGTGGCAGAGGTACGTCACGGGTCCTGGCCCTGAGATAAGAACTATGCCATGCCGAAATAACCACTACTGGAGACGCCAGCTGAAAGGGAGACTGTACAAACAAGACTCGAAAAGGGAATGGGTGAGAAACCTGGGAATAAAATTGAGTTTCCAGAGTACTTCCTCAAGGATGAGGGAGCAATTCTGCTCCTAGAAGCCAGCTGTAGGGCAGCCCAAGGAAACCCATCCCAACCAGTCCCCCCCATGCCCCAGCTGTAAGTGAGGCACGTTGCATGCAGCACCGACCTTCGGGTTCACCAACTCCCTGCGGGACGACACTACACGATGTATTCCTGGAAAAACACCACTGCTCTCCTGCTTTACAGCATGTCGGGACACAACAGCAATCCTCTGTTCTGTATTACCTCTTCTGCTGCTGCACGTCCCGAGGATGCAGCTCTATGACCGCTTTCTCCAGGAGCAGTTGCGAGCCTCTCATTTCAGCTGGGCCAGTGCAGCTCTTTGTGGGGCAACGCCACAGACCCGGCCATGGAACGAGCCCAGGCTTAAAACCAAAAATCCTGCCCAAAAGCTGGTTTGTAAGGGACCACCAGGATGGTTTAATTTACAGCCAAGTCACAGAAACACTCAATAGATGGAGAAACCAGGTGGAAGGGAACTCCTTGGGGGTTCTTCTGGAGGGCAGGCAGGGGAGACGAGTATCCTCAAACCGCACCCTAACGCTGGGCTGCTCCTGCAGCCAAGAGAACAGCCTGTCCCACTGCGCCTCTCCTTCCTAAGGGCAGGGAAGAAAAACACTCTTTTCCACGAGATACACTCAGGCAGTGCCGACGATCAGAAGAAAACAGCTTCATGTTCCCTCCAAGTATCCCAAGAGCTGCAAAACAAGAACCTCTGAAGTACTTGGACACGGAGTTTGGTATCAGCCTCATGAAACAAAATAAAAAGTTTTTTGGGGTGGGCTGTTTTGTTTTTGTTTTTTTTTTTTTTTTAAAAAAAGAGCAATGCTTGAGTTCGGTGAGCCAACATGAATTAACTGCTTGGGTCACAGCATGACAGCCTATGAAGTGCAGGAGCAGGGTATCGGTGCCAGACCAAAAACATCACGGCTCCACAATGTAAGACACGGTCCCAGTATAAATTGCTGCCATAGCTTTGCAGATGTTTCTTCGTTTAAACAGGAGTGCCAGCGCAGCTGATTCATCCCCCACCCTCCCATACCGCCCCCTCGAGTTGTGCCAGCCTCGCAGCTTTGGATGGCAGGAGCGAGGCACACACACGTGGGAAACCCAGCCAGGAACTCACCCAGTTGAAAAAGCTGAACTGAACCAAAGCAGTGCCCTGATGTGCTTCACCACACCGCGCTGAGCTGCGTGAGCCCAGCGCCGAGCACCCGCCAGCAGGCGCTGCCCGAATCGACGCCGCTACCCGCGGCAGCAGCCACAGGAACCGCCTCGCTCGGCTGCCTCGACTTTGCTCAGATGTTGACAGCTTCGCCCTGCAACAACAAGCCCCGTGCTAAATGGGGAATGGCCCCCTCGCAGCACGCTGGCTTCATGCTTGGTCGAGTGTCAGCCGTCCTCTTCCTCTCACACAACGTCCCCACGTTAGCTGGGGCACACCGTGTGTGGTTTATCGGAGCCCTTATCATGAGCTGAAGGCGATGCAGATCACATCTGGCAGCGCAGGACCAGGACTGTGAAAGCACAGGCACCGTCAAGACTAAGCAGCTTGCAAGTAACACGTGGAAGAGACGGGAGAAGTCTCAATTTTCCTTTTTTTCCTCTTCCAAACTCGCTTTAAAGCTGCCAACTAGCTTCTCCTTATCGCAGTTAACCTCATACATCAATGACAAGAGAAATTATCTCGAGAATGCTCCTCCTGCTTAAAGATGATCCAGCCAAAGAGCCAGAAAATCAGCCTGCTTGCTACGCAGCCTGAAATCTTCGTGGGTCCTGCACGGGTCCTTCTGGAGGCAACTCCTCCTGCTGCCTCCCTCGTGCCAGCGAGCAGACGTGGGTTAGTTAGGAGCACCAAAAAGGAGCAGGTGAAGCCTGCAGGAGACCACGAGGAAAACCTCATTCTTTGAGACTGGAGCTTCTCCTTACGGTAGCGTGGGGATAACAAATTGAGGAAGTCTTCAGGTTTGCCACGAGGTACTGCTCGCCCTGACAGCCCGCGGGCACAGGAGATCTGTAAAAAAAATGACAATTTCCCACGCCGGCAGCAAACCAGACACGGATCGGCAGCAGCAGCGCTCGAGGAGCCTCCTCTGCTCAGCCAGGCCTAGGTCCCACCCAGCCTTCGGAGTTTATAGGTAAATAACATTTTTCGGGGAGGTCGAGCTGAAATCTCAAGTCTTTTGTGAAGCAAACGAAGCAAATCAGAAGCAATTCGGCTATTCTCTTTCCAGGACGAATTCTTCACTGAGATTCCAGTGGTTTCAGCACATCTTGAGGCACCAAACTGCATTCAATCCATTAAGTATCCTCCCCAAAAGACCAGTGTGTCAGAGGAACAGGAGCAGCACAAAGCACACATGGCATTTCCTGAAGCTCCCAAAAACGGCGCTTTTTCCCTTAAGTTCAACTTAGGCTTTACAGTCTATTTAAACAAACTTGGCGAAAGACAGCAAGAAAAAGGTTGCCACAAATATTCCCAGAGTAAATTTTGCCATGCTTGAGAATCCAGCACCAGTTTTGATGATCTTGCAATGCATTAAACTCCCGAAACGGCCACGCTGCATATCCTATAGGACAACACGAGGACCTTCCCTGTCTGCAACTGGGAATAAATTAAATTATTCATCTACGCACAAGAGTTCGACCCCCTCTGAACCACAAAGTTCCTTTTAAAATAAGTTTGTTGTGTCTTTTTTTTTTTTTAATTGTGAAAAATTCTTCAATGTCTTCCCCTACTGAAATGCTTTCTTACACATTAAACAATTACAGGGGGAACTCATTAGTTCTTGTTAGCGACAGAGCCCAACAGCCCAAATTTGGTTTTACGAGTTGAGGAGGAGAGGAGGAACCAAATGGGACTTTAAAACACGCTTTGAAGCAGGGCTTCTTTGTATATTAGAGCTACAGCTGCAAGCTGTGACATCCTGAAGACCTGGAACTGCAGTGCCCTACAAAAGCACCTTTCCCAGCTACTCCAGTTACCTGAACTCCACTGGAAACTTGGGCATGACTGGTAAAAGTCTCAGCCAGTAACCTCCTTGGGAACGGGAAAAAAATCACGATTTTGGAAGGAAATAAGATCAGTGTAAGATCCTGGCCCAGAAGCGATACTGACTTCACAGATCACTTGTCAGAAGAGGCGCAGAACTAGATGGAGGCGACTCCAACAGGTTATATCCACTTTCAAGCAACCCCAAACTACTCGGGAGTAGTTTAGAAGTTGAACCAAAAACATTAACAACAACCTTATCCTCTTCTTGTGCTGCCCAGGAGAGATGAGGTGGTTTTATTTATTTAAAGTTCAGACATTTAAACATCAGAAGTTGCTGCTAGAAGGTGCAGGTTGTTCCCATTCACACAAAACCCAAACCTCACTAGGAGAGACATTTCCTCACGGAATTACAGAAAAGGAGGGACTTCTCAAGTGCCTTCGCTTATCGGGTGTCTGTCATCCACCACCGCTGGAAGGCAGAACAGGCAGACACGGCCGACGGGACGGAGGAAGCAGCAGGGGAGGAGCGCTGCAGCTCAGCTCGGCTGCCCACAAAACCCAGGGGAGCGGCCAGCCCCAAGCACCCCGAGCTGCCAAAAAACACCCAGCAGAACCCCCTAGAGACGCCGTCCTGCTGGGACAGGGAGGGGAGAAGCCACGTTCCCCCGCGGGGCAGGAGCTGAGCGGGTGCTCGCCAAGGGCACGTGGCTGCTCGGCTCCACGGAGCGCACCCACAGCAGCCCTACACACACATCAGCGGGGCACGCCGGGGCTGTCTGGCAGCTCCACATCACGCCGCGGTTCTTAACATCTTTCTTTCATCAAAGCAGTCCCGCTTGGGGGAGAGGGAAAGGAGGAGTGGAGAACATCAGATGAATTTTGGTGTAGCTAGAAGCAGCTAAAGGAAAAGGTGAAGGAACCCAGCGGCTGGAATGGGATGAGTTAGAAGCCGTCCTATATCCTTTAGGACCACCAACTGCAGAAACCCATTAGTAAGCTGCGAGAACAAACTCATTTTTATTACCTTTAGTAGTTATTTAATACCTCTCCCCACTAAGCCCACTCTCAGCTCAAGTTACCTTCAAGCACCCAACGTCAGCTCTAAGTTAGTAACTGAGTGAAAAGACAGCTCGCCCGAGCCTGTGCTCCTGGGGCACTCCCACTAACCCTGCTGAAAACCCCAAATATCCACATGCTGATGATAAAGAGGGACAGGAGAGGGTTTACACGTGCCCCTGTACTTAAATTATCTGGATTATGTGCTTTAGGCCTAGACTCAACAACATGCACCTTGCTAGCTCTGTACCCAAGTTTTTTTTTAACAGGAAAAGCACGGAAAATTATTCCTGCCATCACTACGATGTCAAGAGGACAAATTCAGCCACCTGCAGCAGCTCTGGGGCAGTACTACGGATGCCAGGAGCCACGAGAAGTTTGGATTCCAGGCCAAGGTATGTAAATTTGGGGGATGGTTACGCTGAAAGGAGAAGCATGCCCACAGCACGGACAGGCACACCAGCGTCGGGTCTAATCCAGCCACCAGTTATGGGGGAACCTCAGAGCATCACTTACCCTCCGTGTGTTGGATTCGGGTGGCACACGTGTGCCTGACTGACCTAGGATCATAAACGTGCCACTCAAACACACCTTAAACACACCATAAGCTCAAAAGCAGCCATCGCTTTCTAACCTAGCATGCTCCCAAGCAAGAGGGTAACTCCTAAACCAAGAACACATAAAAAGCTTTTCATCTAAAAGCGTAAATCGAACATTTGCCTCAGCAAAAGTGTTGGCTTCAGCGGTTCTTCCTCCATCCTTCCTCTCCTTTCTTTCCCCATCCCCTTGTTCCCAGCCCTCCCACTGAGCCCATTCAGCTGTTCGCACAGTCCCACGGGCAGCCAGATCGGGTGCCTGATACAGATTAAAAATAATCCCGGAAAAACACAAAGCGCGAGGAGGAGGAGGAGGAAAGGTGGAAGGATTCGAGTTCCTCCAATAGCTGCAAGATGGAAATGCAGAAAATCGTCGCTCCGCCGCGTCGGGGGAATGCCACAAGCCTGCAGCGGGGCTCGGTCCCTTACAGCCACCAGCAAAACGCTCGTGCTGAGGGTGAACTCCTGGAGAAGGTGCAGGTGAAGCAGCCTTGGGAAGGCAAGCCCTGCTCTCCTCCAGGCAGCTGACACAGCACTCTCCTGAAAGGGGAGGCCAGCACTAGCTAGAACAATGAGCATCTCTCTCCCACATGCGTTTTTTCATCAGAGGCCCCAAATTCCAGCCCAGCTGGTCCCAAGTTCCCTAGACCTGGTGTTTACCCAGCACTCCCATGTGTCCTGCGGTCGGGCAGACAGCCGCTCTGCCCCACGACTCCTTCCAGGCGAGGAGAGCCCCCTTCTCGCCGTGCTGCCATTTGGAAAACCTTCATTCAGAACATCTTCACCTCTGCTAGGCTGGAGGCACACAACTCCAGGAGCTCCTTCGGGGTGAGTAAGCTCCTGTATTTCATTTCACAATTTGACAACCCAGCAACTTCACACGTATACAAGTTTTACACCCCCCCCACAATCAGTGTTAACTTACAAGGGGGCAATTTGTGTCGGCGCTGACCCCCTGCCCCACCAGAGGTGCACCGAAAGAACCTCAGGACCACGAAAACCAGTTGCTTTCTCTAGGTGCCAGCACTCACCTTACCCAGAGCCTGATACCCGCTGAAGCAGCAGCCCCAACTCCTGCAGCTCCACTACCCGGGTGCCCCACACAGGCTGCCAGGCTCCTCTATAACGGAGCCGCTGGGCACCAACACTAAAAAATGGCACTTAAAGCCAGTCTCTGTCAGAGAAGTGCAACCCACCCACTGGTTTACGAAAACAGGGATTCACAGCGTCTCACGACCAGCCCCGAAGCGATCACCATATACTCCCAGGAGCGTTATTGATCTACGACAAACGAGCTGGTTTTGGCAGCTGCTCGGTCTGGAGTTGGCGCACACAATTTGGTAACCACAAGGATAGCAGCAGATTATCTGCTGAATGTTTCTCTTCCAGAAGGAAGCCTATGAAATGACGACGCACAAACCCCATTCAGGGCTTAACCCTGCCCTGGAGTCCGCGCACAACTCCCACTGACGGGAGCCACCAGCACCGGGGACAGAAACAATTCAGTGACACAAACTCCTCAGGCCGAACAGAGCCGTCATACAGAAACAGCTGCATCTGCCCATGTGTTGGTCCTGGTCGTGTGGCAAACCCAGACTCCATCCATATGTAGGGTACCAGAGCGCAGTAACCCTGGCCACCGGCCAGCTGCCTTGCCCTCCGCCCGGGAAGGTTACGGAGCGAGGCCTGGACGCTGCTCCCAGGCACACCGAGGTGACTGAGACCAGCCAAAATACCAAAGGGAAATCATACCCGACTGATCCAACTCACCACTGTGATGCAAAGACTGGCTGTGTGGCTAAGGAGAGAGCAGGGGTGTTGGAGGTGGTGTGGCAAAGGCCTCGTAGCCCCCCAGAGGAGCCTTCGAACCAAAGTGCTGAGATAAGGGCTGGGCAGCAAGGTGGATACGCACTGGGCAGCAGATTAGGAGGCTCACCAGATGAACACTGGGCTCCGAGGACTGTGATCAGCAGCACAGCCTTCACCTGGCTGCTAACAGCATCCCTCGGCACCGACACGGGGCCAGCCGTGGATGTTTTGCGATGGATTGGGACTGGAACACGCTCACCAAAAGTTTGGGGAGCCAGGAAAAGCTTGCCACACACTTGTGGGCAGGGCTGCTACTCAGGGGAACTTTGACAAGCCAGGAAACGGGCTGACAAGCACCTCAGGAAGTTCAGCTAAGGCTAAGCAGAGTCCTGCATCTGGGATGGGATAACTCCCTGCAGCGCCACAGGCTGACTGCAGAGCGTCTCTGCCGAAAAACAACTGGAGAAACAACAGAGTGCCCAAGAGCCAGCAGGCACCCTCGCAGCAAAGGCAGCCAATATCCCCCCGTGCTGCACCAGCGGGGTGAAGGGATGGGTCCTGCCCCGCTGCTCAGCGCTGGGAAGGCCACCTGGAGGGCTGGGACACACGGGAGGCAGCGGGGTGGGCAGTGCTGGACGTGCAGAGGCAGGCTGGCCCAGCGGGGATGTCACTGCTGTCACAGCCAGGAGCGGGGGGCGCAGGGCTGGCAGGGCAGGGCTCTGCTCAGAGGTGCACAGGGAGAGGATGAGGGACGAGGGACGCCAGCTGCAACACCAGGAAGTTTTCCCTGGTGGCTGGGCGCTGTTATCTGCCCTGAGTGCGGCCGAACACTTTGGGCAGGGCCCAGGGGAAGGATGCCATCCCTGCACCGTGGTCCTCCGGGATGCCACCACGGGGCGGGCAGGCCCCGAGCATCCTCCAGGCCAGCCTGCAGCAGCAGCAGGTGGCCCAGGGGCCTGCAGAGATCCCTGCCCACCACAGACCTGGCCGTGCAGAGCACCAGGGATGATATCCCACCCGAGAGTGGTGCTGTGACATTAAACAGCCGTGAATCCCCCCAGCTCCCCTCGCCCTGCCGCTCTCAGCATCCCCCATCCACCACCACAAGGCACCGCACACCAGCCTCAGACCCTCCAAGAAACAAAGCCGGGATGGCCCAGAGACACATCTCATCCCTCCACGGCACCAAGAAGCAGGAAAAAAAAAAAAAAAAAAAAAAAAAAAGTATGGCTGTGCCAAAAGGAGCAAAAAAACCCAGAGCACAAAGTGAGGGCAGGCCGAGAAAGCTGAAAAGTAGTGGCAGCCAGGCAGGGCGGCTCGGCCACCCCGGCTGTGTCGTCTCCCTCGCTCACTTTGCTCTGGTTTTACCCAACTCCGAAGGACGTGGGGTGTCTGGGGATGAGGGGGGACCCCAAAAAGCATCTCCCCAAAAGCAGCTCCTGGGGGGGGGGGGGCGAGAAGTTGCGGCGCACACTTTCTGCGAAGGGAAAATGGCTGAGCGCAGAGCTCCCCGCCAGACCACCCTGGGTGTTTATCTTCCCTAAAATAAAATAAAATCAAATCCACCCGCCGGGGCCCTGTTGCCTCTCCTCTGTGTTGCCGTGAGTTAAAACAAAGGGCAATCAGGAGGGGGGGGGGGAGAGTAATGGGAGAGCGGGCAGGGAGGGGAGAGAGACAGGGGGAAGGGAAGGGAAGGGAAGGGAAGGGAAGGGAAGGGAAGGGAAGGGAAGGGAAGGGAAGGGAAGGGAAGGGAAGGGAAGGGAAGGGAAGGGAAGGGAAGGGAAGGGAAGGGAAGGGAAGGGAAGGGAAGGGAAGGGAAGGGAAGGGAAGGGAAGGGAAGGGAAGGGAAGGGAAGGGAAGGGGGGCAGCCCTCCAGCAGCCTGCCCATCTTTGTGCTCGCCTCCCCCCGCGCCCCGACCCCCCGCAGCCCGCCCCCATCCCCGGCCGTGCCCCCGCAGCTCCCCCCCGGGCCCCCCACGCGTGTCCCGGCCCCGCAGGAGCCGCGGGAGGGCGGCGGGGGCCGCTCACCTCCGACCCGGTACATGTTGGCGGCCATGGCCGGCTGCGGGCCGCCGCCGCCTCCAGGTGCCGGAGCCGCTGGAAAATGGAGGCTGGGGCGGGCGGGGGAGGGGAGCGCGGAGTTAAAGGGGCCGCGCCGCCGGGGGAGGGAGGGAGGGAGAGGAGGAGAGAGGAGGGAGGAGGCACCGGGACGGACGGAGGGAGGGACGGAGGGAAGAGGGAGGGCAGGGGCACGGCGGCGGGGAGAGGGAGGGGAAGGGGAAGGACGGCAGGGAGGGAGGGAGGGGAGAGGCCTGCGGGAGGATGGAGGGGGAGGGCGGAGCGTGGGGGCACACACACAGAGACACCACACACACACACAGACAAACACACACACAGACACACAGACACACACACACACACACACACACACACAGACAAACACACACACACACACACACACACACAAACACACACACACACGCAGCCCGCCTTGCATGCACACAGCCCGCCTCACACACACACACACACACACACACACACATATATACACACACACAGCCTGCCCGGCGTCACATGGCCCGCCTCACGCGGGCACACGCACACCCAGCCCGCCTCACACGCACACAGACCACCTGTGCGCACACCCAGCCCTCACACGGGCACACATATACCACTTGTGAGCACAGCCAGTCCCCTTCACACACACACATACATCACCTGTGTGTACACTCAGCCCTCACACACACACAATCTGTGTGCACACCCAGCCCTCACACGGGCACATATACCATCTGTGCACATCCAGCCCTCACACACACACATATACCACCTGTGTGCACACCCAGCCCTCCTCACACACATGTATAGCACCTGAGCTCACACTCAGCCCTCACACACACGTATAACATCTGTGTGCACACCCAGCCCTCACATGGGCACTCGTATACCACTTGTGAGCACAGCCAGTCCCCTTCACACACGCACATATATCATCTGCGTGCACACCGAGCCCTCACACACACACATATACCACTTGTGCGCACACCCAGCCCTCACACACACACACACACAACCTGGGCTCACACTCAGCCCTCACACGGGCACAACCTGTGCGCACACCCAGCCCTCCTCACACACACACACATCTGTGCGCACACCCAGCCCTCACACATGCACACACACAACCTGTGCTCACACCCAGCCCTCCTCACACGCACATATACCACCTGTGTGCATACCCAGCCCTCACACACACACATATAGCATCTGTGTGCACAACCAGCCCTTACACACACACACACACTGCCTGTGCTCGCACCCAGCCCTCACACGCACAAGTATACCATCTGTGTGCACACCCGGCCCTCACACAGGCACATATATCACTTGTGCTTACACCCAGCCCTCTTCAAACACATGTATATCACCTGTGCTCAAAACAGCCCTCACACACAAACACACCGCCTGTGCTCACACACAGTCCTCATGCACACACCCACCACCGGTGCTCACACCCAGCCAAAACCACCAGGCCTTTCACTCCCCGTGAGGGTGACGAGGCTGATGTCCCACATGCCAGGCCCAGGCCAGGCAGCGAGCCCTGACCCAGGGCTGTGGAAGCGCCTGGTGCTGAGCACGGTCCCAGCCCCAGGCCCTACCGTGGTCAGGCAGGGCCCACGGGTGGCACAGTCATATTCAACATAGCACCCAGAGGTGCCAAAATCTCCATCAGGCCCCACATCCCAGTAGGCCATGCCTCCACCTTCCTGGTATTGCAAGGAGTGAGCCAGGAAAGCCCAGCTGGCAGTGAAAATCCAAAAACATTCAGTTCATGGAGGGTACCACCACGATATTCCCTCCTTTCTGAGCTGTGCCCACGGAGCCGCTGCGGACACCACCATCCGTGCTGCATGCAGGGACCGGCTGCTGCCGCCACTGCTCCGCCGAGCGGAAAATAATTCAGTAGGACACAGAAAAATTATCCAGAATAAATATTTACAAATCGCATCATGGGGCACTTGGTGGTTGCGCACCAAGAAGTGGCCAGTCATGTGGTGTTGACTGCTCTTGCCAGACGCTAAATGGGTTTTTAAACGATAGCAACAAAAACATGTCAGGACTTCCCTGCTGCTCCTCTTCCACGTTGAGCAATGGCTGTGGTCACCGCCGGGGCCTTGTGCAACGGCAGGAGGGCAGCTGGCTCCAGCAGATGCAGCCGGGGAAGGAGTGGGATCGTCAAAGCCCAGTCTCCCTCCACCAAAGCCCGGTCCTGGGGGTGTCACCAGCTCTCCCCATGGCAAACACAGTCCTTCCAGAAAGCCCTCGGTGTGTTTTGATGGGGCATTTCTTGTATTCGATGCCTTTCATGCGGCACCGAGGGAGCACATCCACAGGGAAAGGCTGAGACCTGCGAAAAGAAGATGCCGGCGCTTCCAGAGCCCGGTCGGAGGCCGCCTGGCCCAAATCAGCTCATCCCAGCAAACGTGGGCGAGGGCAGATTTCTGTGCCTATTGCATGCGAGCGGGCACACCCTGACCCTGACCCATCCTCGCTACACCCAGTTCCATTCCCCTCTTGCTCATCACCCCGCTCTGCTGCTCCCTGCTCCCAGCACAGCCCTCCCGCTGCTCGGCGGCAGCAGGGCCGTTCCTGCTGAGCTCCCTGAGGGACCAGGACCAAAAGGTCAGCCCTTCAAACTCCCTTTGCACCTATCTTCCCTTGCAGAAGACACGAGAGATGTCCTGCTCCCTGGTGTTGGGGGGCTGGTCCTCTGCTTTCCTGAAGGGGAGAGGGCGGCAGGGCTGCAAAAACCAGGAGAGGACAGTGCTGTTGGGAGAGGATGTGCTGCTCCACCAGCTCTGCTGGGCAGCTGGAGGTACAATGCAAGAAAAAAAACAACACGACTGTTGTTCAAAATTGGATTTCCTGTAGCTAAGACGCCTTGGGACAGTGAGACCTGCTGTCCGGGAGGAGCTGAGGGCATTCCCAGCCTGCTCATGCACAGGAGGTGATGCCTGGGAAGGCTGCTCTGACCATCTTTTCTCTCTCCTCTTCCTTACAGCAGTGGTGAGAAGTTGAACAAAGCACACCGTGGTCCTGCTCACAGGTCCCTGTACAACACACTGCAGCACCTCACTGCTCCGTCTCCCACGTGGCTCCAGAAGAGGACCCAGAGCCCAGTTCCCCCCATCTCCCACCCCACACTCAGGACAGAGGGGAAACGGCCACGAGGGGAGCTCAACACCTTGCCTTAAGGGACCAGCTGCTGGCAGCAGCCTCCAAGAGCATTTCCTACCAGAGACAACTGCCCCAGAACAGCCCCTGCCGAGAGATGACTCACGGGACGGGTATGTGCTTTCATGTCCAGTTTTATTAGTGTTGCATTAGTACCATAAAATAGTTGACGAGGTCGAGCACGTTGCAGTTTGTTCCAAAAAAAAAAAAAAAAAAAAAAAAAAAGAAGGCTATTTACACTTAATGTCTTCATAAAAAAAAAAAAAAATAGAACCCAAACAATACAACGATGAAACAGATGGACAACTCAGGAACCTACACAGTGGTAACGTCCCCCTGTGCGCTGCGGTCCGGATGAGGCTTGTGGCACGCAGCAGAGCACAGGGCTTCCCCGTGGCATCTCCAGCGGGGCAGGTGATGCTCTCTGGCCAAGGTGCAAAGCAGCAGCTGACTGCTGTGGCCAAGAGCAGAGCTCTTCCTTAAGGAAACCAGTCACCTGCTGCTTTCCAAGTTGGCCTGTCCCCTTCTCCTGCCTGTCCCATGGCCGCTGACTGTCCCTGCAGGAGGGTTTCCCCTGACAGCCCTGCTGAAGAGGCTCCAGAAATCCTCTGGGAGATGTTGCTGCTCAGTTCTGGCCTTCTCCCTACCTACTTGGCAAGCCCAGAGGGAGTGTCACACCAAAACGAGTCACCACACAGCGATCCACCAGACTGAGACCAGAGGAACGGGGACCTTGCATCCAACCTAGCTCCAGGGAAGCACCAGGCCCCCAGCCCGGTGCTGCTGCACAGCAGGACTGCCCTCACCCCAGGATCCCCCAGCACATCCAGCAGCAGCAGGCCATCAGCTCTGCTTCCTCTCACCAGGATTTTCTTAAAATTTGAGGTACCAGGTGCAATGCCCTAAGCCCTGGCTCTCCGCTGTTCCTTCCAGCACCAGTTCCTGGTGAGAAATGACCAGGCAGAGCCATCTGGGGCAAGCTGCAGCTGAATTCCTACTACCCCTAAGCAGGACGAGGCCTTTGCTGTCATCTCAGGTGAGCAGGGGTCAGCGTGGTGCTCGGCCAAGCTGGATGACTGCACACCAACAGGCACAGCTCCTCCAGCCCCAGGAAGCCTCCAGCCTCCCACCCCTGCCCGCCCTGCAGGATAAAGCAGCAAGCAAGTGCTAATAACACAGCGAAACACGGCCACGGGGACGGGGGCTCTCCCCAGGCTCATGTGTAATTAAGAGGGACTCCGCAGCTCCCGCTGAGATGTGAAGGGTAAGGAATGAAGTGAGCAATGACTGCAGCGCTGAGCTACACAAGCCACCCAAGACCCCTGCAACATCGCTAGTGCAGCAGGACAGCCAGCAGCCGACCGGCCCGGGCAGGGCCAGGGACAAGCCTTAGTCTCCAAAAAAAAAAACGAAAGCAGAGGAGCAGGAAGCACAAGGTGCAACACGCCGCCACAAAACCCTTCCTTCTGTCCTCTGCTCTCCAGCACTGATAAACTAGGTCAGCCTCGCGCAGCACAGCGACAGCAGCGAGCCTCTTCTTGAGGCCTCACCTCTGAGCAAGGAGGAGCCCTGCTCCCACCAGCAACTGGGAAGGACACCAGCTGTGTCGAGCCCAATCTCACCCGGGCTGGTGAGGTAACACCGGGGTGTTTCTTCCTTTAAATTGCACCTCTCCCCAAACCCCTCGAGCTGAACACGGGGCTACGCCGCCTCCTGCCCCCAGCCATCTGTCTGCACCCAGCAGCTCACACGCAGCCACCTCTCCCCCCACCACGCTCCCAGCCCCGGTGCTCACCCCAAATCCTGCTGGGAGAGCAGGAGCTCGCCTGGAGGGAGACCTGAGAGCTGCCAGACCCCCAGGGCACAAACCCCGCGGGGACGCAAGCCCTCGGGCGCGCAGAGCTTCCCAGGGAGTTTGGTTGTACAGAGGTGGCACAAAATGCAAACCAAGGTGAAACGCAACGAGCGCAAGCACTCCTCACACACACACACACACAGAGCAGCACGGGGCAACACACATTTACAGGCAGGACCACGGAAACCCCGCGCTAGCTACCCTCTGGTTCTGTACAGCAGGTCGAAACGCGGGGAGGAGCACGGCCACGCTCCCCCCTCGCTCCCCAGTAAACAAAGTTATTGCAGGCGGTCAGTCTGTCCGTCCCGTCCCGTCTAATTTCCTCGAAAAACCTTTTTTTTTTTTTTTTTTTTTTCCCGATGCAACAGCCTCAATAAAATTAAAAAAAAAAAAAAAAGAAGGGAAAAGCGATGTGCTTATACGCCTTATACGCCATCTCCCACGCTGCTGCTGCTAGGCAACGCTACTCAATCCTACAGCATCAGCTCAGGGCAGCCACGAACCGGTGGACACACGCCGCCGTTTGCACCGGAGCTGAGCTCCTGGCACAGGCAGACGGAGGTAGAGCTGCCCAAGGGGAGGAGGAGGAGGACAGCAAGAGGGCGAGACGGCCTGCCCAGCACCACACAGCATCCTCCTCCCGCGGGGGGCTCGAAGGGAATGCCCTGTCCCCGGCCAGGCAGGGTGCACTTGTGCTGGGAAAGGATTTTGTGAAATCAAACTCGGCGAAGCAGCCCCGCGACAGGCACCAGAGGCAGCAGGGATCACGCCCTCGCCTGGTGACCCCTTGCTCCCCGTCAGCAGCAGCCCCAACAGAGCACACCGCCAGCACCCTGCTCCAAGCCACACGGGCAGGAGCCACCGAGCAGGACAAAGCAAAATCTCCAGACCTTCAGAAACCAAGGGTAAGGAGGAAAAAAAAAAAAAGAAAAAAAAAAAAAAGAAAAAGACAAAAAAAAAAAAAAGACCAGTGGATGCTGGGAAAGGTTCAGAAGCATCACTGCTCTCTGGAAATGCTTTTGGAGCCAGACCTGCTCACAAGGCGGGGACCCAAAGGACCCCACCAAAGCTTCAGTCCCTCACCCCGAAAGGCCAGAGGCATCTGCTTTTCCACACAGCAGGCACACGCTGCTCCCTCAGCCCCATCTACCTGCTTCCAGTCCCTCCTGCGAACACCTCGGGAAGCCCAGAGAGCAAAAAGCCACATCCATAGCACCAGGGCTGCCCAGAGCTGCTGCCTGCCACAGCTTGCGGGAGCATCCCCTTGTCCTTGCGAGATGCACACAGTGAACACAAACACGGCCAGAGCCAGGCCAAAACGAGTCCCGGGCACGAGACACCACAAGCCTCACTCCTCCAGCTCCCCCAAGGACACCTTGCTGCCCTGAAGGGACAACGAACCTGGCTGCCTTCATCCTCCCCCGTGTCCCAGCTGCAGCTTGGGACTGAATCTCGTGGCAAAGCCTCAGCCCGCAGGCAGCGCCCTGCAGGGACAAACATCCTGCTGGGAAGGGAAGGGACGCAGCCCATGGGGAAATAAATGCCCCTGCGAAGGGATATCCAGAAAGCAGACGGTAAGGGCAGCTTCCTGCAGGAGGCCACCTGCCCGCAGCACCCCTTGCGGAGAAATCCTGGGTGTTAGGCTGGGCAGGGCGACCATACACCCAGGCGAAGCCAGCAGCTGGCTCCGGGGAGCACAGCGCAGTGGGAGCAGGACAAAGGCAGAGCGGATAAAGCAGCCCAGGCGGCCTCACGCGTGCAGTCTGACAGATGGACGGGAAGGCAGCTGGACGTGCAGAGCTGAGCCGGCCCTGACTCCAGCCACGACAGTGATGCATCACTTCACAGACAACGGCTCACCTTCTGGGTTTGGGGTGGGGTTTTTTTTTGGCAATTGGATTTTTCACACCCCGCACCCCACACCCCCTGCCTCTTATTTTTTATTTATTTTTCTTTTTTTAGAAAGCGTTAAAAAAAATCTGCGGCTATTAAAAAAATCCTTTCCCTTTAGAGGCTGGGCGAGGTTTTATTGACAGGTAAATAACCGGTGTGAGTATGTAAATAGCAGCGACCCCACTGGCGCGGCGTCCCTCCGCAGCGCAGCCAGCGGCGGGGACGTGGTGACTGGCTCGGTTTGGTCGTCGTCACTGACCTGGGACACTGGAGTTCCCCTGCACCTCGTGTTTCCCTAATTCCTGTTCCTGCCCAACCCTCCTCAAGTGTCACCTCAGCACAAGCACCTGCCTGTCCTCGTGGCGGACTCGGTGCACCGAAGGGCGAGCTCCTCTCTAGATCTCCCTAGCCATGCGGTTTGTTTCCCAAACCAGACCGCTGAGCTCCCTCCAGCCTCGCTGATCTCTCGTCCTTTGGCAGCAGGAAGAAAGACTGGCCCTTGGTTTTTGCTAGCAATATGGAGGGAGGGGGCCAAATGCATCGTAACGTGCGTGCTCTTCTGCAAATCTGTTCCAGCTGATCCGCGGCTCCCCAGCCCGCGGCGCACACCAATGAGGTCTCAGGTTAATAAGCAGTGCAGTAATTCAGCTATCTGCTTGGAAGTGGTAGGTGTTCTCGGGCAGGTTGCCTGCTCCTGCCAACTCCCCCACAGCTTTGTTGTCAGCACATCTATATTTAAGACTGTTTTGTTGTGTTGTTTTTTTGTTTTTTTGCCTTTGTTTAAAGGGGTTTCCTTCCCTTGTAGTAAACTTAAGAGTTAATAGAAAAAAGTAATTCAAAAGTAATCCAAGCACATCTGTAATTAATTCTGCAGGAGAGGGCAGAGCGACGCGAGTCAGAGTTGGCACGCAGTTCCTGGCTCCTGGTGTGCAGTCCCTGGGACGGACAGAAGGTCCCTCCGCCGAGCGGGGCTAGAAGTTAGATTTGGAGTGTCCAAATATGCAGATGGGAAAGTGCTTGACGTGAGAGGACCACTGTGCTGCCAGCTGAAAGAACTTGACGTCGTTCCACTCTACCCCATCGATCAGGACTGCAGGGGAGGGTTAAAAAGGAGAAGAAAAAAAAAAGAAGGTGAGTTAAAAAATAGCAAGTGGAAGTGGTCAGCCAGAAACGGCTTTGCTAGAAATCTCCCTGCAGTCAGCAGAGGGAAGCCTGGCCACGTTCTGCGCTCAGGGTACGAGCTGCTCTGCCCAGCCACCCTCCTGCTGTCTCTGTAAGTGGCTGCAGGCACGAGGGAAAAAGGCTCGAGTGCAGACCAGCTTCAGGGAGAACAGCTCAGGCTGCCCCAGACCACTGATTTCAGCTTCACCTGATCTGATCCCTCCAGTTTCCTAAACACTCTCCGCTTTCTTTTTCTGAGCAAATGTGCTCTCATAGAGATGGAAACAAGTCTCTCCTCATTGCACTTTTAATGGAGATCTGTTTCCTGAAGAGGTGACGCATGTTCTGCGACCACCCCTTACGCTCACCCCTCTCACAGGGATCGGGCCAGAATTAAGGAAGGTGACCTAAAAGCAAATCTCTCTGCAGTTATCAGTGAATTATTGGGGATTATTAACTGGACAGGGTACAGACACGGGATGCACAGCTCTGCTGACAGGCACTTTAGAGCATCTGCAGGCAAACCTATCACTGTGGTGTGCCTTTGTGCCAGACTCCTGCCTAGAGGAGCAGGCACTCACGGCCCTCCACCATTCCTTCCCAGATGTGCACAAAGAGCCCTGAATGACAGGGAGGGGAGATGGAACCTGGCCCAGTCTTTGTCCTCATCCAGGGCACTGATTCAGAGGAGTTCCTAGGAGAGGGAGGATTTTCCCACATCCCAGACCTATTAAGCAATCCCCCACGCGGGCCACATGCAAGTGCTTCCCCAGGAAGGCCCCCATTACGTTGGCTCCAGGGCACAGGGCAGGAGACCAGCTCAGCTCTTTGTCTGCAGGAAGACATTAGCAGCTGAGCCTCACCCCGGAGCCTGAGGGGATGCAAGCCACACTTACCCCGCAGCATGTTCTGCTGATGTTTCGCTGTGCAAATCAACCTGCTGATTCCTTCAATACACTGGCTCTTTGACTCGACCTCCTTGTCTTTTGTTTTCTTGGGCAAGAACATCACTGGAAGAAAATCAAAGCGGCACAATGTGAATCTCTGCCACTCACAGGAGATGTACCACCACTCCTTTGGGTTTTTGCATTTAAACGTTGTTCACGTCTCAAAATTCTAACCTTGATTTTAATTTTAACCCATTTGGCAGGTGACATTGCACCATCGCCTGTACACACGAAGACTTCAGGCCTGGCTGTCTCTCCAAGAAGCATTCCCAGCTCACAGCCAGGCCCCGCAGGGATGCTTCAGGGGGACTCCTGCTGCTCTGCAGGGACGCTGGGCTAACAGCAGCATGTGCAGCAGTCCCCAGCCAGGGATCTGCCGGGCGGCCGCACCACCTAGGGGGAGTCCCACACACTGCAGGTGGCTCCCAGGCGCAGCGCCGCGCTCCAGCCAAATCGGGCACGCACCCAGGCCCTGCAGCCAGCCCAGCGATGAGCTCTGCTTGTGTCTCAGGATTGCTTCTCCCCTACAGACACGCCACTTTGGAGGGATGTGGCTGGGGGTGAGAGCTCTGGTCCCAGCAGTGCCTCGGCTATGATGGCCCTGGGCAGCCTGGCTGCGGTTACGTGCCCATGTCCTGCAGCCACGGGTCTGGGAGGCTCTGCAAACCTCCTCTCAGAGCCCCCAAAACTCTGCTTCCACCAGGATTGACTCCCAGGCTCCTGGGCAGGAAGATGTTGCACCAGACAGCTACTGGCAGTCAGATGCAAGTGCAGAACTGCCTCGCTGCTTCCCTGTAAGTGCTCCTCTGCAGAGCTGTTCACCATTCCTAATGGTTCACGTTACCAAGGCCAGATGTAGATACAGAATTACTGACACTACCTAAACCGCATTTTTTTGGTAAGAGAAACAAACTCAAAGCCATGAGCTTAATCAACATCAGGCTTTGTTTGCACTGAGAACTTCTCTTTTACATCTCCTTGTCCCACAAAGCACTCAGTGCAGGAGCACCAGAGCTTGCATTGCTGCAAACCTGCTGGGAGTGACACTACCTGCCCCAAAGACGAGCACAGCTAGCAAGGATTTGGCAGGTCTGGCTGTGACAGCCGTACTCTAACACCCCAAACCCGTACCAGTGGGTTGACAAAGAACACAGGGAAGCTGTCCAGAGCAGCGCATCTCCTGGCTTTCTGCACAGCCACCCCCAAATGACCTTTCTGCACCCCCACCTTTGTTCTTCTGGGCTTTGCCACCTTAGCTGCTCAGCTGGAGGTGTGAAGACATCCCCTTCTTACAGCACAACGAGGAGCCACCCCTTCAAACCATCACCTTACACAACCACCTCTCGTCTACAGACAGACGAGGGATTTGGGGGCTAAAAATATGAGTAAGTCACTGCAAGGAGGGACTGACAAGTCAGCCTCAGAGTGGCAGAACAAGGAGAGCAGCATTGCATTCCTGGCCTCTGGCAGCAGCAAACGCGTGCAGCCTACCTTTCTTGTTCTTCTCTTTTGTCACGACAGTCATGGACATGGTCGGAGTGGTGGCAATCTCACCGCTGGCAGGTAACCTGCTGACCTGGAGGGACCGGAAAGTGCATTTCAGTGTGTTTTTGGTAGTGGAGGGGTCCTTCTTCTCCGGGTCTCTCTTTCTGTCCACGGGTGGAGCTGCAATCCAGTAATCCACCTGCAGGCCCATCAGCTCAGCACCAAGGCTCTGGCTAGAAAACAAGACAAGATGATCACTTCTGTGCGGCAGGCAGCAAAGTTCTCCCCATCTGTGTTTTTTCAGAGTGGCTGCTGCTCTTGAGCAGAGAGTGAGAGGACAGGCACCTGTCCTAATGCCCCACCAGGTCACGCAGGAGCCCTGATCTCCCAGGTCCCTGCCCCAGAGCTGGTGCAGGGCAATCGGCTGCACAGCCCTGCTGCAGGCTGGGGAATTCCTGTGCTAGGAAAAGGCTCTGCACGTCCTGCCATGTTTGCTAAACAACGGCAGATTTCAGGACACAACGTGCTATCCAAGACTCCCGCGCACTGTGTGGTAACAGACATGTGTCACCAAAACACGCTGCCTGCCTTTCTTGAGCCAGAAAAGGGAAGATGAGCAACCTGGGAAATTCCACCGCCCTCCCTGCCCGCCCCTTGCCTCTGCATCAGGGGTTCCCACGCAGTGGGCCTGCAGCTGACCTACAGCCCCTGCTTCTTCCCACACAACGACACGGTGTTGAATAATATGCAAGCACTCGACAAAATCTTATCTACCAGTCTGCTGGCTAATTACATTTAACTGTGTGCCCTGCTTGAGAAATGGCAATTGTTAAAAAAAAAAAAATATGAATCTGTGCTCTTGAATAAAATAAGCATCCGTCTACATCCCCTCTGTAATAAGCAGCTCTCATGTAAAACAAGGACGGACCATTGTTACAGTCCTCTCTGCAAATCATTTCCTTTTCTTTGTCGTTTACTCATCTGAAGCCAGACAGCAAAGCAGAGTTTATCTTGGATCACCAAAACCAGGGTTTGATTTCTCAGGACAACTTCCAAACTGAGATTATTATTTTTTTAATAAAAAAAAAGTTGCAGTTTCTCCGAGTCTTAAGGCTCTACATTTCTCATTTCAGTTGTAAAGACAAAGCATTTTTATGCTCCCACTTTGCCTGCACAGGACATCCTGCTCCATCCCTGGTTAAACGCATGGGTTAATCTTTCAGTTTGGGTCACCCTCCACCCCCCTGTGCTGTCACATACGGAGCAGTGGAGACAGAATAATGTTGAACCTAAACTTCCTCATTTCTTGATGATTTTACTGCAGAGCATTAGGCTAAAAAGTACCCGATTCCCACAGCCGAGGTGTTAGCTTCAGACGTGCCACCTCCACGCCTCACAGCTCGTACAGCCTAACGGGTCCCCAAACCACTTCCCCATTTGAGAAGCCCGTGGGGAACTCACACGGGAGAAGCCAGCTCTGCTCTCCAGAGCCTGCACAGCCCCAGCAGTGCCAACAAGCTGCTGCTGGGACCTGCCTGGGCAGCAGGAGGGCTCCAAGGGACTCAGCAGCAGGAACTGGGGGGAAGCAGGCTTCAGCCTGCCCCACGAGGCCACTAACACCTTCCAGTCACTGGGCACCTGCTAATCTGGGACTTCCACATTTCCAGTTCCTCTTTTTGAAGGAAACTTTAACTTCTGATATCTAAAACAGGCTTGAAAGGGCCCCACAGGGCTCTCTGGGGTGGTGGGTAAGTAGGAAATGCTGTTTAGGGAGCGCATGTGAGGCCAGTCTCTGAAGGCAGAGCGTTCTTTGGGATTACGGATGGCAGAGGGGATCCCTGTATCACCCCCTAGTGTCAACTGATGCATCTGCTTCTCCATGAATGTCGGATCTGCTGATCCTGCTGCCACAGAAGTAGCAGAGAAAAACGTGGTCCCAATCCACCTTCCCTGCTGCCAGCATCCCCTTCCTTTCTCCCTTTTAACCGAGCTCTTGCCAGTCTCACTGCGTCCCCCCCAGGCCTCGTACCACAGGTTTGGTGAACCACAGCTCAGGATTCGGCAAACCTAGCACCACGGTCATCTTGCAAAACTTGAGCTTCTTACCTCCCTGTCTCCTCCTCCCCAAATTTGGGGAATCCGAGCTCTTCTTGTACCTCCTCCTAAGATGCTGCTCAGCCCCTTGGTCACATTACCTGTGCTCTCCTGCACCCCGTGCTTCTAAAGGTGGGTACCAGAACCACACACAGATTTTAAGACAGCTAAGGCAACATCTTGTTTGGCAACAAAGCAAGAGGCCTGCTCAGGGCAATTCTTTTCCAGTAATCTCCTGGTTTCCTCCCTTTACCTGCAAAATTCTCAGCTAAGCCAGAGCTTGTGCTGCCTACAGGTGCTGTCTCCTTGCTATTCGGATATGCTCGGATGGAAACTGCAGCTCCATTATGCCACTGACAGCTGTCAGCTCACCACCCCACAGAGCACCTCTGCCCTTACAGTCCCTTTAAAACATTTTATAACAATTGAGGGATTAGGCTAGCTATGGAACAGGCATCTGGGTGATGTCCACGTCTTGTGTATTAGGTATTTTTTTGGTCTACATCTCTCCCCAACAGAATCCAGTCTCAAAGGGCAAATACCAGAAGAGGGAGAACACAAACCTTCCCAACCAGATTTCCTCTTCCCTGTGTGTATCATAGCACAGGCAAGGGGGAGTGTAATGAGACAAAACGAGCTTTACCTTGAGGACGAGAAGCTGCCTGTGACAGACGGCGAGGAAGGTGGCGTGGGGGAGGCTTCTTTCACAGCAGGAGACACAGAAGGCGGGGTAGAAGAAAGGACACTGGAGCTTGAGGGAGCTGCGTCATCAGAGTCACCTTGCAGAGAAGAAGCCACAGTTTGTCTGGGTTTGTCTCAGGGCCCAGCACACACACACTAGGATAACAGCTCAGTCTGTTTGCCCACACACCGCACAGATCTCTGCTGGATTTGTTCAGGTTCGATCCAGAGATCGGCTAGCTCACCGGTTCTGACTGCCCCCATGCCCACACCACGTGGGTATTTGTTCTGTACTGGGGTAAGAAGCAAACTGGCTGCCTGTCCTGGAGTTCCCAGGGTCGGACTGTGTTTGATGCTGAATTTATTAGGTGACTGAGCTGCCCCCTCTGGTTTGGAGCAGGAACCTCACATAACCACCGCGGTGAACCCACCCCAGTGACAAGACACATAAAAAAGGGGCTTTGCTCAGATCTGAGTGGAAGTTCCCTGCACGAGGGTGAGGGAATTTCAGCTGGCCTGAAGCTCCTCATACAGCATCAAGAAAAAAGGCTTCTTGGGGTGAGGACAGCCACTCGGAGTTAAATGCAACAGAGAACTGAGCGCTAATAAAAGCAGTTTCACCTTACAAAACCTCGAGCCACAAACAACACATAAGCTCATTCAGCCTGTGAAATCAGCCTCCCGCAGTCTGTATGACACAAGAAAGCGCACACAAGATGCTTGTTACCTGACGTTGCAGAGGATTGTTCCACTATTCCAACCTTCACCACCTAGAAAGGGGGAACAGAACGGCACAGCTCTATGAAACACGAGTCCCATAAATTTCAGGAGCCCTCACCTCCCAGACTAAGCCCAACCCTACACCCCCCCTTGGCTCTGGCCCTGCAGAGCAGCGTAAAAGCATGCTAGGAAGCGGAGTCTTGTAAGGGCCAGGCAGGTCCCAGCTGCGTCCAGCCAAGCTGAACCAGCTCACCACCTTTCCCTGAAGTATCCAAAAACCAGCACCGACCCCAAGGAGCTGCTACAGACTTGCACAGCTCTGACTAGCCCAGGGTCAGCCCCAGGCTGTGTCAGCTATAGGATCTGCCCGTGACACCTGTGGGAACATCTCTTCAGCATGGCTCTGAGGCAGCTGCTAACACTGCTTCCACCACACAACTGCAGCCACTTCCAGGGCTCACCATGGCTTGGGTTTGTTAGGAAACCACAAAAGGGACAAAGTACAGTCTCTAGACAGAGTTTTTGAATCTCCAAACAAGAGAAGAGTCCAGCAAAGAATATAAAGCTCCTCACAAGGCCAGTGGGGCACAGACCAACTGTACATGAGATAACCCATCACATGTACAGCTCAGGACAACCCCAATCACACCGTAAAACAGACACAAATGTGTTCTGGTATGAACAACCACCAGTCAGTGCAGCCAGGAACAAGAATAAATGGCACACTCAGAGAGCTAACAGGAACCTGTGGAACAGGGCATGCTGCAAGCAAGCTCCCAAGAACACACTAGGCCTAGAGAGATAAACAACCCTTGGAGATATAAAGCAGGGCCCTGTTGGGATAGTCTGCATGGGCATCATTACTCCATGCACCACAGCAGAGACCCTTCTTAAGGGCCTTACACCTGTATGCAGGGCTAACGTCTGCACCATAAACATGCTGACAAGTGGGGAAGAGCTGCAAAGTGACCTCAAGTCAATAAAACTTGTTTTGGAGTGAGAAATTACACAGCTTGGCCTATCTAGCTTGAGAACAGAAGATGGCTAAGTTCAGGATGACCATGTCTAGAGCACATCTCCAGGGAGCAGATTACAGGAGCAAAAAAGATCCCATCATTAGAAGCAAATGAGTCTGCACAGTTCCTGGAGGGGCAGGGCTGTGCTGTACACTCAGCACCAGCTGCCAGAGAGCTGTCAGGTAGACTCTGTTAGCTCCAGGCTTGGAAAAGCCATCTCGAACCGCAGCTGTATGTGTGCAGCAACTTCCCGAGTGGATGCTGACTTGGGAAAAGGAGTTTGGGATCTTAGCAGGGGCTGCAGCTCGGTTTGATCACTCTCTGTTCAGAGGGGAACAAATCAGGCCCTGCAGTCCAGCAACCACTCGTGCCGTGTGAGTTAAACGTCAGGAGGATGTTTCGCAGACTGAGTAGCTGGGAACAAGAGGAGGGGAGGCAGAAGAGTCAGAGGAAGAGCGAGCAATACAGAAAATTGCCTACAGCCACCTTGATCTGCAAGCCAGAAAGGAAATCTCTGTTGGCCTTTTCCCTCCTGCTGGCTGCCTGATGATGCTCGAGCTCAGACACAAGAGGAAGACGAGGTTCAACACCTTCCCCTCCCTTCATTCAGGGAGGGGCTTGAGTCTGCTGCAGCTCCAACAAAGCCTCCATCCAGCCAACCTCCTCTCCCCTGGGGAAGGATGTGCATCCTGTTAACTCTCCTGGCACCTGGCTGAGGATGCAGCCTCTCCGCCAGCCTCTGTGCCCGGCTGGTCCCTCGTGAGGCTCTGCTCTCACCTCTTCGGAGCCCAGCTGAGCAGCACGGCGCTGCCCTGCTTGATTCTGGATCAAACTCTGCATGACCCAGCTGCAGGACAGAAGGTTTTGCAGCCTAGAAACCAAGAGAGTCCAAGCAGCATCAGGAGACACAAAACCACAGATCGCTGGCTCCCTCCCCGCCTTGGCCAACAGCTCCAAGCAGGCTGCAGCTGAAGGACAGAACGGTTCATGGTCAGCTTTGTACTTGGTGAGAAGCCTGTAATTGGCCCTTAAGAGTCTCTTTGGACATGTCTCATGGAGAATTACTGTGTCAGGAATATGTCAGAGGCAGGAATAAGAAGCATTTAATTTGACCCTCTCTCCCAGCCAACGTAGGAAGCCAACCCATGTCTCCAAGGCAAAATTTGGGGAGGTTGGCAGCATTACACACACAACAGACCTGTTGACTCTTCCCCTTTCAGACAATCAAATCCAGTCTGGATAAAGTGCTGTGCTGTAAGTACAACGATTGTACAAAAGGAGCCGGACAAACACTCCCATTGCACGTGGCACTGAACTAAACTGGCCCCAAAGAAAAGCTTTGCAGAGCTTAAACAGCTCCGGCAAGATGAATCCAGGAGCTTTCAAGCACTTCTGGGCTTTTCCTGTCACTGGGAAGGTGACCGGCTGTCTCCTAACAGCAGTTCTTCACCAGCAATCACAGGACACGTACAATATCACAGCAAAACTCAGCAGCAGGGAGCAAATCAGGAAGATGTGCCTGTGCTTTAGCAGAAGACATCTTTCCTTCAGCAAACAATGGAGCACCGCAGAGAGATTTGTGCTGAGATGAGACCCCAGAGTGAAAGCAGGGTCAGCCTGAGTGCAAGAGTGGATAAACTCTCTGAACTCCATGGATCTCAGATTAGCTCTGATGCACTGACAGGGATACAAACGGGAACACACGAAGCAGCCCAACACAGAAGGCAAAACAAGACAACCAGCATGCAAGAAAGAGAAGCTACAGGAGAGCAGCACAAGCTGTGAAGAGGACATCCAGCAGCTGAAGAGCAGTCAAGGGATATCCTTTGGGCCACAGGTCAGTGACTGGATACCTAAAACTTAAGGAATTGAAGAGCATGATCAAATCAAGGGAAGGAATCTAGAAAAGGCAGAGTACAGTGTGCACAAACACGTTCTGCACGTGGCCACACAAGCTGGGAGCATGAGGATGGGAGGAAAATCGGGGAGCACGATCTCAATATATATTACTTATATACGTCCTGTCTCTCTACATACTCACTTGTTAAAATATCTTACACAGCTCCTGCCTCAGACAAACATAACCGTGGCATTGTGACCTCCCTAGAGGGATGCACCCTCCATTTCCCAGGAGTAGAGGGGATGGTAAGAGGACTGGAGACTGCTCATGACAAGCACACAGGACTGACATCGGAACACAAATCTGGCTGAACGGATACACGGGGCAACGTTCAGCACAGCGAGCCTGAGGCCAGGTTTTCAGGAACACAGCCCATTCCTCTGCACGTGGCCAGCAGTGAGTGACTCCCACTAACTCGGTGCTTTGGCCTGCAGCAGAGACAGGCTGCGGGTCGGAGCACTTCAGCATCACGCTTCCTTCTCTGGAGTGAGAAGAAAGTGCTCCTGCTGCACCCCAGAAAGCAGGTGACAAGTTGGTTTGAACCCCTGCGGCTCGAGACAGTAACCAAGACACACTCACCCCGACAAAGGGAATGAACTTCTGCGAAGACTCTTCATCGGGGCTAGAGGCAAAGAGAAAAGAGTTGTTAATAGCCCACCTCCACGGGCACGATACTCACTTCGTACGTCGCATTCAAGCATGCAGCGGGGACGGACGGTATGCAAGCGCCAGTCCAAGGTCTCCTCTCACAGCCCGCTGCCAGCACGGGTGGGGAGGAGCACACAGCCTGCGGCACGCCTCTGAGGGGGAAGGCCCCTCGAGGGAAGCGGAAGCGTCTCCCTTGTGCTGGACACAAAAAACATGCTTTAGGGGCAGACACACGGGCTCCTGCCACGAGGAGACGGGCCTGTGGCACGACAGGGCGGGGAGCGGGGCGTTACTTACTAGTCCCTGCAGCGCTGCGCACGCCCGGCCGTCACGCCTGGGGAGGGAGTCATACCTTGCACAGCCCGGCATCGCTACAAGCAGTTACAGCCTGCCACGGGGTTACAAGCCGTGACACGTGGTTACTGGGGCAGCACTAGCACGTATGGACACACACACACACACACACACACGCGTGTGGATGCACGTTCCCTGCCACCGGGAGCTTGCAGCCACAGAGACAGGCACCAGGGCGTACCGGGGGGGTCGGGACACAGCTGGAGGACAGCACACGGCTACACCAGGGCAGACAGCACGCACACGGTGCCTGAGGACAGCATGGCTTTCTGCAAGCCTCTCCTGCTCTGCTCCTGCCTCGGGGTTTGGAAGTCGGGGGGTGACGACAACTAGGCCAGCCATGAAGGCCACAGCCACACCTAGCAGGAGCCAGGGAGAACCCACAAAGACAGGAGGGGAGGATCCGAGCGGGAACCCACGTGCAGCACTGGAAGAGGCCACACAGCTCAGACACACCGCGCTTCTCGGGGCCAGGCACAGGGAACAGGAGCTTTCTCGTGGCCCTCCTCTCGTGCACCCCTCAGAGCACCACAACACGCAGGGCAAACTCCGACACCACCTTCACCCAGAGCACTGCTGGGCACAGCGCAAATATCTCACTAAAACGGGTATTTCTGCACCCTTTGCAGCACAGAAACGCACCAAAGTTGCCAACCACCCTGTGGCTACCGGGGGCTGCACCGTTTCCTCTAGGTCCTATGGAAGGAGTGGCACATAACTGCAGGAAACGTGACTCAGAGGTGCTTTTGCCTCCTCTCCTGCCTCACCTCCGCTCTGCCCCGAGATGTGCAGCCAAGCTGGGGGCTTTGCTTCCTTCCTGCCTTCAGCCCCAGGCACTACATCTTGCCTCCTTCCCCCAAAGCATAGCAAACAGAGCCCACCATTTAGGGTTGGAAGGCAGAAAGGCCACATCTTTCCAACCACGGCTGCAGGTCCCCTGGCAAACAGATCTCCTGTGGATGTCAGATTTCCAGCTCCTCTTCTGCAAAGGGCAAGGAGACCCACACACAGATGTTGGAGAAGCACAAACAGCAGCTCAGCCTTCTGCTCCTTTCTTCAGCTCCACGGGCCATGAAGCAGGAAGAAGAAGCAAATCTGGGAGGGAGGGAAGCACCATCGTGGTCTCGTCACCCCACAGCCGCTGGGTGGCTTTGCTCTGAGCTCTTGAAAAGCAAACCTTGTCCAATTCCAGCAGGTAACATGTTCCTGCTCCCCTGGGAGCTCAGACTCTCACCACAGAGAGCCAAGGGGCAGCTGTGAAACGAATATTTTGCTTCAGCCACCACTTATCGCAGCTCACAGTGATGCACAGGCTGTCCCTGAAGGAATCCATCTGGATTTCAGCTGGGCTAGGCTAATCCTGGCACACGTCTTCTCGGGATCTCTGATCTCACATGCACGCCTCTGAAAACACAGCTTATCAGAGCAGCTGCTCTTCACGCAGACCGAAGGACAGATGAGATGGCTGTGCTTGTTCTTCACTTTATCTCTTATGCCCTTTTCTATTTCTTATCCTTTGGGATCCCAAAACATTCATCCAGAATCCTCTCACCTTGGCCAAGGCCTTCCACCACAGCCCCTTATAATTTATAGCCAGACCCTAACCCTGGTCTGTGATTTTTCAACAGCATCACTAATGCTTCTTCTCCATTTCTGAGGAATATAAAAAAAAAAAAGAGATCTGTGCAGAGAGGCTAGAAAGAAACTCTTCTTTATCTGGAATGGGTTTTGTCTAATTATTGGTACTGATTGTGCAAAATCCATCCACCTGAGATCAATCCTTCAAAGGTGAACTGTCCAGGAATAGACTCACATACTCCCTCCCCACCAGAAGAAATTAATTCAGATGGAACAAAGACACGCAGGCAGATTTAGATGCTTTAAGGCTCTTAGAAACAACAAGCCAAATCACCAGGAGTCACCCACCTGGCAAAGGGAAGGAATAATCTCTCTCACTTCTGGGACCAAGTACAAAATAAGCCACAAAGCACACAAAGGTTACAGTGAGGGAAACTGAATAATCGCTTCCTCCACTTATGCTCGCCGTTAGCCTTTTCACATTTCATTCCAATTTAAGCAACGCAGAGCAGATTCATACACAGCCACACGACTGTGATTTCCTAGCAGGAGGGTCTCAGATATTTGCTTTATCCCAAGCGAGTCCTGCAGGGGATCAACAGGCAAGAGGGGACTTCACCACGACAGGACTCGCAGCCCTGTGTGCAAGTTCGGGCCAGGCACCATCACCAACCCTCCAAGGTTTGTCTGTGGTACGAAGCATCCTTCCCACGGAGGAGCTGCTGCTCTCTGCTGCCTAATGCTGCCCCTGTCCCACCAAGTCTCCAGTGGAAGCTCTCAGCCAGCATCGCTCCTGTTCCCACAGCGGGCTGGCCATGCTCAACAGGACGTCCAGGGTATTTCCTGAGCCTTGACTCTGTCCTCTTCCACACTGCTGCACCAGGTGAAGGGCACATGTAAATCCCTGTTACGTTTCCTTTGGCTTCATGAGGTTCACGCAGCAACAAGGCGGGTGATGTGGGCACTGCTGAGCCAGAGGAGGGACCGGGTCCGTCTTCACAAGCTGTGTTCACATTCAGGAGCTGCTGCAAGGTGGGTTTTAGCAGCAGCACTCAGAGAAAGGACCTGGACTCCTTGCCCTGCAGGCAGAAACCAGCATTACCCCTGCTCCCTGTTGCCCAGGAACCTGGCTCACCTTCCAACCCACAGCACTTCCTCATGTTTCAAGAGTCGGTTTAAGTTCTCCTTACAACACCAGGTTTTAATAAACACGTCACGAAGTAGGAACTAACCCAGCCCTCACCCTGACAAGCGAGCAGCGCTTTCTTTTCCAACAGCCAAGCTGCTCCCAGGTTCATGCAAGTCCAAGCCACATGGCATGGGCTGTGCTGGACGCCAAATTACAGTGGGTGACAGCAGCCCAGGTACACAGAACTGAGCAGCAATCCAGCGAGCACCTTCTGACAGCGTCAGATCTCAAATACCACGGTGCTTTGTTCAAGAAAGCCAAGCAGAGAGAGGCACACCTCTGCCAGCACAGCCTCAGCTCCCCAGGTGCTGCCTTGCCAATTCAGTAACCACCAGCCCTCCCAGTGCTCAGGGACAAGGTCGGTCACCCAGTGCAATGCAGACAGGTCGACATGACAAGCATTTCCTTCCTGAACACCTTCCCCTCTCCCAGCCTCCCCAGTTTCAGGTAAGGCCAGCAGATGCTGCAAAAGAACAGGACAAAGCTTTGGCTCCATATGCAGCCCGTCACAGGCAGTGCATGCGCCAACCTCTCGGCATGACAGACAGAACAAGGGGACGGGAAGGACAGCAGAGGTCAGTCAGAATAGGGACAGCTAGCGATAAAGTTAGGAAGCGGCTCATCACACACGGCTACGTCCTACAGGCTGGCTGGCTGGCTTCGCTCTCCTTGGACCTTGGGCTTGTTTAACAGAGCAAATGCTAGGATCCTGGGAGATTTGCCTTGCAATTAAATTAAGGTAGGTCGTGCTGCTGGTTCTACCTGGCCCATTGCCTTGGAAGGTGGCCTTGGAGAAGCCGTTCCCCTCTGGCCTTGAGGGAGAACCCCAACTGGCACAACCCCAAACCCAGGGGTCCGAGGCATGCCCTGAGCCAGCGAGTGCCACCTAGAGCACTCCAGGTCCAGCAGATGGGGAATGAAAAGCCTTTGCTCAGTCCTAATCCTTCTGGAGCTATGCTGCACCCTCTGATAGCTGTAACCAAGCAGCAAGGATTAACTAGCAAGTAGGGAAGATACAAAACCTACCTTCTAGGTGTCTTAATGCTCAAAGCTATTTCCTTAATAAGCCCTGCACTCCACTCAGTGTATGCCCTGGCAACCCGTCTGTGTGACCCAAAGGCAGAGCGGTTATTTTAATGATGCATTCTGCCAGCAAATGCCATCGTTTCAAAGCAGCGAGCAGAATTTAACCTGAAGCACAAACTGAGCATCCCAGACCTGCACGAACTGTTAAACAAGGCACAAAAGACCAGCTCATGGGTGGAAGAGAGACAGGAGATGGGAGAGGGAACCTAAAAGGAACTGATACCTTAGAGTAAAATCAAAATGAAAGCTCTTTTTCCTTTTCAGAAAGCAACCAAAGAAAAAGATAAAGATGTTATTATACTTACAACAAAGTGATGAATTCATAGATAGTGCTAACGGAAACACAATGTCTGTGTTCTTTTTCCACAGTACTGCCAATGACAGATCGCTGTATTTCCAAAGAAAGCTACATGAAGAGAGAACTGTCCATCCCTCCCTGGGACAGCTCGTTCCTCTAGCTCACCCTGCAGTTTACCCATGTGGTACTTGGCTAAAGGTGGAAGCTGTTCCAAAGTGGCCACAGATACTAAAAGACTGTAGGCTATGCCACAGGTCTGACTCAGTCTCAGTGATCTCTTCCAAGCAACGTTCTGCAAGGTTGGAACTTGCAGCATGATCTGAACCATCTCAGCAGTGGCAAACATCTCACTGCAAGGTCCAAAAGGTCTAAAATCCAAATGGATGAGACCAGCTTGGAAAAGAGGTCATGCGCACAGCTGAGAGGGGTGTGTGTTGCTGAAGTAGATTTCAGGTGGTTTTTTTTCCAACAAAATACGCTAGCTGGTCTTTCTAGATACTCAAAATGATTAACTGTGCATCAATGACAAAAATGAACCTGTAACTGAATGGAGGAAGCAGTGGAGATTCATGCAGAACCCAGCAACTGAAGGGAGGAGAGAAAAAACAGCCCTCAGAAGGGGTTAATGCTCCACCAGGGGTGACTGACCTTTTTATTTGTAACTGTGGTAAGTCGTCACACCAAAAAGAACAACAAAAAAAGACTGAAGTTAAGAGCTTCGAGCTCCCCGTGGCTCTCCAAACTTCACTTTTATCAGGTTAACATTACAGAAATTCACAAACACGCAAAGAGAATGTACTGTCTTTAATGGACCAGCCAATCTAGAATATTTTCATTAGGAGAGCATAATGAATGGGCTAAACTTCACTACATCATTTCTGCAAAGTAATGCAGAACAGACAGAGGATTGGAAAAGCAATTCCAACCAGCAATAAATATGTCTAAGAAGAGGGAAAAAAGTGACTCTGCCCCCTCCTTAAATCCTTCCCAGTTCTTAAGCAAATGAGGCACCAGTGATGGTTGTTAACAGATGAGCTGTTAATAGACCAGCTGTATCTAAAAGATCAGATACAACCTGGGATGGGTAATCATTAATGGTTAAAACCATCCATGCCCCACAGAAAATTGCTGGTCCTGAATAGAGAGAAATCACATGTGGGTGTTAATTCTGCTCTGAAAAGTTATTGGGATCTGTGTGATTTAGAGTTTCTCATTCTCCACTGTGCCTCAGAAACAATCTCTCTCTCTCCTGCAGTGTTAAATTACTCTTCTTCACAGACAACGGCTCTATGAGGCTCTACATACTTCTGAATCTTGTTTTCAGACCCCAGTTCCTTGACAGGCTGTTTATCCCTCAAGAGCAGCTGAAATAAAACTTGGTCAATGTCAGCTCTCCCAAGTAGGGGTGCTGGTAGCCTGCAACTGCCGATTAACAAGGGCTTTGTCTCCCCTGTGTGAAGGTCTGCTATTTATACTCCAAAAAGAAAGCCTTTCAGTTCTCTTGATACTAGTGCAAAAAGGCCAAATCGCATAGAAGATACTTTGGGGAGGGCACACCACAGTCCACAACCTTACTTCCCCAAACCTCGCGGGTCTCTAAAGAAACCACAGTGCTTAATGACCCACACTGCTGCAGGTTCACTACTATCTAAGGGCAACACATTGAGGCTCCCATGGTGTTTGCAGTTTGGAGTGACTTTAAAGCTGCTGGCACACAAGACGAGTAAAGCACTTCACTTCAACATGATGGCCATTCTGGATAGCGAGCGTTTTGTTAGTAACATACCTTTTCTGCTTGTACGTCAGCATTGCTTCAGCAATGGGCAACTGGTGTGCACAGTTTGCCCCTGCTATATACTGCGTTATTCTGGAGACGACATCAGGTGCCTCTGGAACTGCAACAGAAGAGAGGACAATCAACAAAGCGACTTCTCAGACCATCACCAGCACTGCCCTCCATTTGCTCAGCCAAGCAGCTGATGGTACCCAGCCAGCTTCATCAGAACTGCATCTTCCAAAGGAAGCTGACTGTGAAGGCGTCTACACAAAAGCAAACAACCTCCAGGAGTACCAAATAAAAACATTAGGAAGGCAGACCAGATACACAGGCATGTGGCACAGCACTATTTATTGAAGTGTTATGGTGAAGCTTGTTAAAATGCTTTTATCTGAAAATGTGTAGCTGCTTATTAGACTTTTCTCCATCCAGACTGTATATCTGCTGAAGGAAGTGCTTAGTTACCTCTCCCAGGCCTTTGGGTAGTTGCTGTGCTCACACCAGTGTTTGCATTACCTGATTTCCTACAGAACTCATGGCCTTGCTGAGCCCATTGGAAAGACATGTGAAAGGCACGCAAGGATGGAAGAGCACAAAGATCATTTTTGTGGAGCAGCAAGCGTGCCCAAAGTCTGTGAGAGTGCATTTGATTCCAGTTGACAGGAAGGCATTTCCTAAATGCCTTCCGTTTCCTTTTGTTTCAGAAAAAGCATCTCAACTGTGAAATCAAGGGAATGCAAGTTACCCTCACCAGGCACTTCCATGGTTTAATGAACATTTTCACCCAGAGTTTCTTACAATTTCTTGCTCAGGGACCAATGAAAATCTATCATTATTTACCAGATTGTCTTATGCCATCACAGGGCTTCTGTGTGGTTATTTATATATATATATATATATATATATGCATATATATATACATATATGTCCAATATTAATCTCTCTATATAAATATGGAGATTCTACAAGGCCTAGATGGCACAAAAATGATGATGCATTTTCCTCATAGCACACAGGCAAGTAAAAAAGGGCTGCAGCATACAATCTACAAAGAACAAACAAGGCTCTTGAGCTGGATCTCTACAGTAATGAAGTATCCCTAAAAGGCAGACACAAAAGCCGAATCTGTACTGACATTTGTCTCCATTTTCAAGGAATTAAAAGACAACTGTTCTGTGCATCTCTTCTTCCATGAGCTCATAATCAAGGAAAAATGTTTGGGTGGCACACGAGGAGACCTCTAGTCCAGCCCCCTGCTCCAAGTAGGGCTAACTTTACCTCCAGAACAGGCTGCCTAGGGCCTTGTCCTTACAAGTTCCCCTCTGCTGGAAAAGGCTCTGAACAATCCCTTGCAAAGATGCTCTCTTTCCTCCTCTCACAGCTAGAGGACTTCCATGAGCATCTGTTCCCTAAGGAGCCTCAGGCACCCCCTACAACTCCAACATGAGAACCACACTGCAACCCTTGCACCCATGCAAGTGTTCCAAAGGCCATGATGTTTTTTCCTGCTAGTGAAATTCCCATGGGGGATATGCCACCATGAGAGGATTGCTCCTCGTTCCAGTTTCAACCATTCATGTAGCCCTAAATGAAGGACGAAAATCCTCCTTTTGCCTGTTTCTCTCCATTCTCGAAGGAATGGAAGGAAAAACTGTAAGCATTAATATTTTAAGCAAATCAGTACTCTAACAAACAGCAAGGCTTTATGCTGGCCTAGAACAGATTCAGATCAGAACAGGAACTCGTTGATCTGACCTAGGGCAGCTCTCACATGTTACAAGCACTGGTGAAGAACAAAATTCTTTTTTAATGAGAAAGATCCTGCCAGCGGATTTCAGAAATGCCAAGGTCATTCCCCCGTGCAACTAACAGAAGTTAATCTTCCCAGAGTTTACAGTTTTTGGAATCTTTTGGGCTGGACAATTTCTGAAGGGTCACAGAAAGCAATGTACTGAACATGGTGGTCTGTGAGACCTCCTCACCAAAGAACAAAGCTGAGAGCTAGGTAAAAACAGAGTGACTCAGAGACAGCTAGCGTCCTGGAGCCAACAGCTGTTTGCAAACCACCAAGCAGAGGACATACAAAGGTCAGCATCTGAAAAGGGAATGTGGTGGAGTTAGGAAAAAAGAGGAACAAAAACATTTGTCTGCTTCCTCTTATATTTACTTGACCTTTACTAAAATTACTTATTCGAGCCTTTTATCCCACACAGGCCAGACACAGACTCACGGTCTTACCAGTGGTCTGTGCTTCAAGTTTGTTGAACAGATCTCTCCAGGCTAGATCTTGGAAGAAGTTGTTGTATCTATAATCTACAGACCCCAGATACTTGGCCACTGGATGAGATCCTAAGAAAGAAAGGAAAACATGACAGTTGTTCTTCCCAGCACAGAACGCAGGTATATTTTTCTTTTTGTCTGCAAGGAATTAAATTCCAAAATCCAACTATACTAGACATCCCAGAAATAAGTTTCTTCAACTATAACAACAAAATGTAGTCCAGCTTATCTCTACAAAAGCATGCAAATAGACTTCCCAGCAGAGAGATTGCTTCAGCACCACTTTCAGTGACACCTTCCCTTCTCCCCTCTCCCTCCCGCCAAATTAAACTTTAAAAAGCCAAGGAAAACAGAGCTGCGAAACTGCTGAGGAAACAAATGATTTGGAAGACACGGAGGCCACGTGGCTCTCCATCTCCATCACTCAGTTTTGTGAGAGGCTGGCCCCGCAGCACTTCGTCCCTGCAGGCACTGTGGCCACAGGAGACAGATCCTTCCTCCAAACACCATTCGCACACCATTGCTCTTTTGCAACAGAGGAGAGGAGATCACCTGCAACCAGGGAAAACCACCCAGGGAGCCTCGTTTAATAGGAGGAGCAGCAAAATGGCCATAGATGCAATATATAAGCTATAATTAAAGACAGAAGTCAGAGCCCAAGGATGACAGTCCCGGTGAATGTTGGCACATGCATCAGGTCCCCGCGTGCCCTAGCTAAGCCTCGTGGCTCCTCTAAGAGCATGGAAAAGACCTCATTTCACCAACTTTGTGTCCTGCCTGCAGCCTGCAGCCCTGGCTGGAGACCTGCCTTCACACCTCCACCGAGCAGGGGGGGGAAAGCATTGAAGCCACCACCTCTGCCCTGGGAAAGGTCAAAACACTTGCCACTTTCATTTTAGGTGACGTGTCCCCAGCTCAGACAACCTGATCTTACAACAACTTCTCCAGCAGAGGAGAGGAGGTGTGCCAGGGCTGCTCTGCCCAGCCACCACATTTCAGGCTTTGCTCTTTCCATGCTCAGCATGAGCCTTGTACATTCACACTTTGTACAGGCCTCAGAGCTTCTCCTCAGCAGCCTATTTTTGTCCTTCCTGCATGCTGATTTCTCACATTAAGCCTCACTTCCAGAGACCACAACAGCTGTGTCATCGGCTGGTAATCGCTAACCTGACAGCTCCTGCCCCAAACACCCCTGATTGCTTCAATATGCTCACCGTCCGCATCTAAAGCTCACTGTGGAAAAACCCACTGCTTCTCACCCTCCAAACCAGTGCTCATTTTCAGACTTCCACACCACGTTTAAGCAGACGGCCCCTGAGTTCCCCTCAGAGTCATTACAAACCGAGGCCTAAGCTCTCCCCTGGAGCCTGCTGGAAATGGCTACTTTGAGCCTTGTAATTTCTTTTCCTGTGGCGTTTTTAGCAGCGCACGTGGAGCAGCTCGGTGTCACACGCTGGAGAAGTGACAGCTTTCCCACATGCTGGAAAAACACAGCACACATGCATGGCAGATGCAGCTGGAAACGAGTACTAAACAAAAGATATCCCAAGTTGTATCCCTGGGAGCTAGATAAAATGTTTTTTTTAAAAAACTACGGTCAAAATAATCCCAACTTTTTTTTTTTTTCCTTCTCTTGCTTGCATCTTTTATACTGTCTCTCCACTAGTTTGGGCATTAAAGGAGTCTTTCAGCCACAGAACTGGCAGCACGAAGCAGGACCGAATCTCCCAGTACAGACATTTACGGACAAGCAGCATTTCTCAGTGTCAATAAACCACTGCAGGTTGGCTCTTCAGTCCCTGCAGCATGTAGCTGAAGGTAAAGCCACCTTAGAAAAGACCCCACCACTCCCTGCTTTGAAGGTGCTGCTAACAGCAGAAAACTTTTCCTTTAAGACATTTATGGCATGGTCCCCATCTTGTCTTTGGTGCTTTTTCAATTGTCAGGAAGAAGACGTTGCTGCTCAATCACTTTAATGAAGTGCCAGAAATAAGCACTTGATCCAGTCAGGAAATACTGCAGACTTCTATGGGAAAGGCCACGATAGGAGAGAAGTTTCTATATTTAAAGCACATTCAAGAAACATTCACAGTTCCATTTATCAATTGAAAGTGCTTTATTTTTTAAATTACTGAAGTTTTAAGGTTAAAAAAATAAACACAACAAAACCCCAAAACACTAGCTAAATCTTGTGCATGAGTTTCAAAAAGACGATATTTTCAGACCATTAAAGACTGAAGGACGGAAAACTTTTTTGTAGGCTAAGAGACAGGCAGCACGTGAGGACCCAAATCTTCAGCCACACAGTCTCATTCAAAACAAATTGGAGCCTGCAGAAATCTTTCTTTCTCGTGTTTCTGTCCCCTAAAGGGTTCTCTCTCCTATTGCTACCAACTACTTTGGAAACTAAATGCCTTCCTTACAGAAGGATCCAGGGCTCCTGTTCTTTTTCACTTGATCCTGCACATCTCACCACCAAATCAACAGCCTTCTATCCACTGCTCAGGGTGCTGGGCAGCAGCTTGACTCCTACAGCAAATGCCATCAGCTGGTCCCAAGCCTAGAAGACTGGAAAAAACACTCTTCAAGGTTACTGCTGCCTGTTTCACCTAAGTGCCCTGTTCACACTCACTGAAGCCAAGCCTCGGACTGGACCAACTTCTGCCATCACACACTTATGGCACCAACATTGCCCAGATTCCCCTGCCCACAAGCACCAGGGACTGCCTGGCTGCCCAGGCCTCTCTGCTCCAGCATTCCTCACATTTTTGACTGTGACAACGAGACCCCTGATGTTGTTATCAGTGCACACCACTTCCCTGGACACAAGAGATCCAAGCTGGGTTACTTCCCAGCCAGGCAGGCTTGCTGAGCTGTTGGAAGGGCAGAGATAAGGTGCTGGAAAACTGAGGAAAGAACCCGAGGAGAAGAGCACGTGAAGGAAAGGTCAAAAGATGCATGTAATTTGAATAATTTAAACTCTCAGCAGTTTCAGAGCCTTTTTAACATTTTTTATCTCTACCCCCCTCCATAATAAACATTTTCTGTGTAAGCCTCAGAAAGGCCTGAACAGTTATTGCTTTGGGAAACACAGTGCCCAATGAATTAAAGATTTCAGTCAGGGCAAGAGTTTCTAGAACATTATTCTGTGCATTCACTGTACCATGATAATAAGGTATATATACGAGCCTGCCCCTGTGGGAGAAAGGACTCAACCCCTTATGTTAGGCAAAAGGTTTACAAGCAGACTTTGACATCAAGAATAAAGATGAAATTCACTCACACAAGAGCAGTGCAAGCATTAAGCAACGCTATGCCAGCATGAGCTTTGCCTCATTTAAACACCATATACCTGGCCAAAGCTTTCACGAAGGCTACTGCTAAGGGAACACATCACATTTAACCCATTCATCTTTCTACGAAAAAGAATTGTTCCTTATTTACCTAGAGGGATGATCAAAAATCTCATGTAGCCGAGCCAGTCTGGGGTTTTGTGAGACAGCTGCTCTACAAAGAGCCTCAATACAGCACTGAGGTAATTCTGGGCTCCGGCCACTGCAATTTTAATGGGGTTTGGAGGCTGAGAATTGCAGTTACAGCTAGACAGAAAAAGAGGGAACATGTTCATAATTGTGCTTCCAACCAACTACATCAGAACAAGTCAAAAAAATGGGTTAATAACAACCAAATTAGAAAAGAGCTCGTTCAACACACAAGGCAATATCAAAATCATTATCAGCAGCTTAAACATTGTTAACAAAATGCAACATTGTTCAGTACTTTCTTAATTGGTCTTCTTGCTTCTTTTTCCACACATTTTGATAGTTTACAAAGGGTTGTATAAACAATCTACATTGGGATGTACCCATTGCAACTAACAGCTGTGTTGGAACATATCTACAGCCCTCAATACATAGCTAGGAAATGCCTCAAGCAATGGAGGACATTATCTGGGAATTAATTTAAGGGAAGAAAAAAAAATTGTTTTTAAAGCTATTATCTTCACATGCTTTACTGGTTATTAGATCTGACATAGGAGGCAGCCTACAAAGTACAATCTCTTAAATTCAGTCAATGAAGAGAGATTTGTGTCCTCACACGTGGCAGAACAGCAACAACTTTGCAGGGCTGGCAAGTACTGAAGAACCACACAACTCGGACTTCAGGAGACTAAACTGGGGAGAAGTATTCCCCCACTGTTGGATGGAAAACTCCCTGAGCACTGGGGCACAGGAGCTGAGAGGCTTTTAGAGCTGAGGACTGCCAGCCCTCCTTCCTGCAGGAGGCTCACCAACCGAAGAAGCAAAGGGTCACTTACTATCGCTGTATCCTGGAGACAATAGTACTGAAAGCTGCCTGAATATCAGCTGAGGAGCATGTGCAGACCACTGGCAAGGTATGCTTTTGTAAGACATCTGATAGGTACTGAGGAGAGAACAGAACACGTTAAAGTCCTTTTGGCTACAGTTTGCCACGTGAAAATCTCACCTCCCCCCAGCCTCCTATGGATTGTCACAGCAAAGTGTGGGCACTCTCCCCATACCCAACGTGTAGGTGATGCAGCTGTTTCCCAGACACCTTTTCCTTGTGCATCAGCCATAGAATGGCTTTTCCTCTACAAAGATGGAAGCACTGCTTGACAAACACGAACACTACATCCAAAACATGGCATTTCTGGCAGTGATGACTCTAGACCAGCAGTTCTCATGGCCGCAGGGAGCAGGGCAGCAGCAGAAGGCTGTTTGCCTAGCAGACAGCTCTGGGTAAGAGCAGATGCTCTCTACTTACCTGCCTGCAGAACTGCACATGCGGTGCTCTCTGATTTAAAAGGACTTGACAAACACAATATTCTAATATTTTGCCTACCCTCGAATACCAGAACAACAACAAAAAATAGTGCTACATTCCTTGTGTTGGACCTTTCCCCCTCCATGCAGCTCAAAGGGAAAAAAGTTAACATACACCTGAAGTACATATGGATAAAATGTTGACAAGTGTCCGCAGTTATCTCACTTTCAAATTCTGCACCACTAATCCTCACACCCTAGCCAATGCCATCATCATCTCATCTGATACCATATACATTGCTGGAAGAAACCTGCACAGCTCTCTCTCCATCTCTAGATGGCATTTCTCCCTCTTCCATGCTTAGAGTGACTTGGAACCTGTAACTCAACTGGTATTTCTGATCTCTCAGACACTGAGACCCCAGTTCTACTAGAAGCAGAGAGCAGAACCAGCCAACATAACTCCACAAACCTGGCACACGTTCTACAGCCCACATTCAACCAGTGCACATTTAACTTGCCTTTTCTCTCTATATTTTATTGCTGTCTCAGACTGAGGTTCAGAAAGGAGCAAAATTTGTTTTGACACCCCACCCAAACCCAAAGCACATGATTCCACATTGCCAGTACAAGAGAGCAGCGCTCAGAGCTCTCCTTAACACAAACACCACACACCAAGAAAAGATGTGGTGATGCATCCCCAGACAAGAATCACAAAAATATGTGCAAATCAACAATGCTGAAGTATTTTCTCCTGTGGAGATCACCAGTGCCCAGCAACATCAGCCTAAACCAAAGATGTGTCCTCCCTGCTTCCTTTATCCCTTCCTACCATAGTGGAGAAGCAAGCTCTTGAGTGCAAGGCTCTAGCCATACCTGTTGTGCTGCTAACCAGAAGAAATGGCCTTTCAGAGAACAGAGAAAGTCTCTGGGAAAAGATTGAACTGACAAAGCTTTACAAAATCCATAGCATCTCTTGGTGAAACTCTGTGTGTAGGCAATTAACCTTCAATTTATCGCCACCCCCATGAACCACCACTGCAGAATCTACTTGGTTAGTGGTAAAGGTCAATTCCCAAGAAGAACAGTGCTTCAGATAACGTCTCCTGCATTTACCTGGCCTTGCCAATCAGAAGTATTGACAAGAATAATGTTTTCTGGCAGCTGGTCGTCAGAAACCAGGATGTGATTTAGTTGGTCATACACCGTTTTCCTGGGGATCTGGAAATGAAGACACAGAACAGAACAACAGAAGGTATCAGCTTTAATCCTCATACCAGCACCTCCAGCTCCTGCAGTTTGAGAGAGGTGGCTCTGCATGAGCTGGCCAGTTCTTGGTCACTCCATCAGCAATACATGCTAGTGGACACATTGACTACTGGCAGTGACGTTTGTCAGCTTCTTCAGCACTGCAATATTCTGCAGGCTCCTTTATTGGCCACCTTGGTTTTGTCAGCCATTACTCCTTCCGCAATGCATTTTTCTTAAGTCACTTTATATCAACTAACAGTAGTTCAAGGAATTCTGGATTTACAGAAACAAGCAACTATCTCTGTCAAGGACGGAATTAACAGAGTCCTGCAGTTAACAAGAGCATGGCACAGAGATATTCTGCATAAATCAGTCCCCTTTTGCAACTTCCCTTATTTCTAAGGAGTAATTCCTCAAAACATCCCTATTTGTCCCTCATCACAACAATCTGTTCCAGTGTTTTCAATTTATGGCTGGCAACAAGCTGGCAAAGCCCAGCAGACAGCATGGAAGGTACAATTATCAGCCAAGAAGTAAATTTCCTCCTTCCTGGAGCTGTGAGGTCCTGTACCTTTCCAGCAGGGACAGCACTTGGGCCAGAAGGAAAGGGATCACAGGAGACAGATGGAGAACACAAAAGCCATGAGTGGCTGGAGACAGAGAAATATTTTTCACACCTGTAAGTGGTGCCGGGTGTCTGGAGATCGTTCATTATCCAGACTGTTTGCTCTCTCGTTCTGTGGCCTCACTGGCTGCCTCTCCTTCAGAGATGTGCTTCTTCCCCGCCGTCCCGTCTGCTTCCCTTCAGACCTGCTAGAGAGAAATGCTTTCATTCCAGACCTGGCTCATATCTGAGCAAAATTCACCCCCAGACTCCCTAGATCACCCTCATCTGGCAACCCCAGCAACACGACTCCAAGCACTGGAGATTCACACATGTAAACCTGAGCTAGCCTGAGATCTGCTAACTCTGCTTCTGATGGTGCAAAAGCTATAGAGCACATGGTGCAGCCACACAGAATGTTGTCATCGTGTTCTCAGAGTCACAGGCAGACTTTCAGAGCAAGACACACACCACCACCACCATGCTAATTGCCGCTCCAGCATAATATGAACCATCCACGCAAACTGTAGACTCACACCCAAAAGCAGCACAGAAATACCTCTTCAAAAGAGCATCTATCTGCTTACAAATAACCAAATAAACTACATGGTGTGGTTGTTGAAGATCACGTTCATTCCCCTATTAGGGAACTTAGACTCGACAACCACCTTTACGGCCAAAATCTGCATCAGCTGATCCAACAACAGGATCTTTGAGCATGCAGCCCCAGAGTAAACATCCCTGAGCAACATCAGGGCAGTATTCCTTTTCAGGGTTCTTGGTTTTCAAGTGCCCAAGGCCCACCTCTCAAGTGCCTGAACACAAGGATGGGCTCCTTGCAGTCGATGCCTAAAGGCCATACCGAACAAAGGCTAGCAGGCTGTCCACGTCCTCCCAAGCAGCCCTGCAGCAGGTGCAATGCTGTGTCACTGCTCTACCTGGTGGATGGGATAATGAGGGACTCCGTCTTGGTGATCTTCCCGCTGGGCGGGAGCTTCTCAACAAACACATCTGGTGTGGGAAGCTCAGCTTCTTGAACCTCAGCTTGCTGGCTGGACTCCTGCAAACACACAGAACCAAGTCAGGAACAAACCCTTCCCTCCTTGTGACTACCACGAGGGCTGGCAGGAGGGACACCTGGCTGGGCTACATGCAGCCCGTCCCTTCCAGACACGCTACTCAAGGCCAAAGTCAATACGGTCTTGTTGAGAGAGAAATACATTGGAGAAATGTACAAATAGCATGTTTTCAGCAGAGCAACTTGAGCTTTGGGTTTTTTTTTTTCCCCCAGGACCAGCTTGATTTCTGCCAATTCAGCTGGAAGTAGTAGTTCTGCCTGACATAATGCACCAGCCCCAAGAATACTTTCCAGGACGATTCACGTGCTCAGTGGCATATTTCAGGCCAGCCTTCCTCAAACCAAGAGAAAGGCTGTTTAAAAAGAAAGCCATGCAAAGCATTTTAATGTCAAAAGGCTGAAAGACAAGAACCTCCAACAACTGGGGTCAGGAGCAGAGCTCAGCATTATCTTCACTGCAGCTACCATTGCCTACATCAGCTGTGCTGTATATGCTGCTACATGAACAGGCAGACATGTGCCACAGAACGCAGCTCACAGTTGACAACCAAACTGCCAGGAGGAACGTTAACAAGTGAGTTTGCAACTTACAAAAGAGACAGTGTCAGAAATACTGTCGCCTGGGTGTTTGGTTCCGAGAGTCTTTGACTTTTCAGGCACTTCTACCTGCTTGAGAAGAGAAAACCATTAGAAGGTATGACAGAAGCACAATTTTTCACCCAAGCCGCCTGGATGAGGCTGTTCAAAAGTCACAGTTTAAATACTGCACAGCTCCGCAGCACAGCCGTGAGTGCTTCTGTTCACATCAGAACTGAATATGTTAGCGCGGGACATGGCAAGGCAGCAGCTGAATCCTGCTAACAGAGATTTAATGCAACCGTCGCATTTAAAATTCGGGTCACAAAACCCTACCAGAAGATCTGGTACCAATCCAACAGGACCCAGGCCCTGCAAGGCCTCCTCCTGTGGTTCTGCAGCTGTGGTACCAGATGTGGTTAGGCATTAACCAGCACAGACGGCCCTGCAGCTGCTTCACAGAACCAGCCTGGGTGCCTTCAAGCTCGGCGGCCTCCCTGCGATGCCAAGGCCTGGCACTGCTCTTGGCAACGCAGCACCGGATCAGACACAGATAAGGAACACACACGTCTCGTGAATATGACAGCTTGTGAGACCAAGGGAAGGTGCTTGGGGCAAGGCCTCCACTGGAGGCTCTGTTCTGGAGCTCCTGGACGCAGGCAAGGCAGGTCCAGCCCCTGAGCCCACTTGTTCCCATCGAGGCTGCTCGTTAGCGCTGTGACAGGAGGCGCTCCAGCTCCCCCCCTTCCCTCAGCCTTAGATACTCAGTGCCTAAAACCCTCAGACAGATCCATTACTACACTGAGAGACATACTTTACACCACACAGTGTACAAGAGGCAAGAAAGTCCCCCAGAATTGGTGCTGATATTCGCTGTGCCTAGTACTGCCATCCAACAGGAGATGGAAAAGGGTGAGCAGCATTCACTTCAGCATTCGCTCCCAGCCACCAGGAAAAGCAACCTGACATCAGTGTGGTAAAGCTTCCTCCAAGCAGGGTCAGGGAATCCCTACAGCTCGCAGGCAACATCTCCCATCCTGGCTACTGCAAGTGTATTGAAAACGTGGAGATATTCACACTATTAGCAAATATTCAATACATAAACTGAAGGCGCTGACTTAACACTTGATTTCTGTTAAAAAAATAAAAAAAATAAAATCACTCTTTCTTGGCAGAATATTCACGTCTCTGCATCCATGTCTTTGGAGGAGGTCAGAGAGGGTGCTTTAATTTACACATGTACATAGAGATAGCGCAGGTATCAAGGATGAACACGACAGGTTAGCACCGTGTGGTCAGAGCACTTTAATTTCAAAGGGAATGCAGATGGGCAGACAAGACCTTGAGGCTGCTACGTTAACTGCAGACAGATAACCTTCTTGAGACGACTTACAGGACTTGATGGCTCTCTCTGGCTCTTGATGCTGTGGATGCTACCAATTTCTGTCTGAGAGCTGGAGTGTGACAGTCCTTCAAAATAAGGTCTGAATAAGGAAAACAAAAACAGTTTGTTTTTATTAAGAGCATTAACAGAGAAAGTCCGCTATGTTCCCAGCAAAGAAATGTGACTGTTCCCAAAGTGTCTTACCACTCCTCTACACTTCCAGTAAAATTTACAAGCTACTTTTGATCCTGTGAGTGAAAGGAAGGGGAGGAAAGGTCTCCAGGACAGCAGGACAAGCCTGAAAGTCCAAGGAGTCCTGTCTAGCCCTGGCACTGACTGACCGACCTCCATGTACCGGCTCCAACATGTCAGCTGTCACCCACCAGATCATATTTATAAAGCGCTCACAAGGAATGCCTGCATGCTCTCACGCGACGCACCAAACAGAAGTTTTTACTTCCATAAAATCTGGGATGGGCCCACGGGCCCAGCATTTTCACCGAGCAGAACAGAACGCACATTCACCCCACACGAGCAGTTGTGCCTTTCCTACCCCCAGCACCAGGTGCAGAGTTTCACACTGCAGCTTTTGTTTCAGCTTCGCAAACGCTGATTGAACTACACGGCATTCCAGACAAGGTCTAGCTCTTGACTGAAAGACAGCAAGTGAAGGAGAATTACTGCCCCCCACCCATTCTCCGCTCCTGTGGGCTAAGTGACTCCTGGTGCTCATGTGCATTTTATTTCCAGCTTGCATCTGGACTTGGCTGCCAGCCCTGGGATCCAATTGCACATTTGCTCAAGAAGATAAGGTAGCGCATGCAATCAGATTGTGCCTCCATGTAAAAAGGCAGATCATCACTGCAGGCTTCAAGACTCGATTACAATTCAAGGAACTGATTTTTTGTTGTTGTTGCTGCAGGAAAGAAATAATGCCTATAAGCATCAACATTTATCACATTCCTTTCGTGATATGAATGCAAGAACTGGGCAGAGGAAGCCAGAAAGCATCTCCCCAGGACCAAGTAGAAGCGATCCACAGCTCAGCCCCACTGTGCTGCCATACACCAGCACCTACAAAAGCTGGTTCAGAACAGGCTTGGGTGTACCTACTTCTGCTGCAGTCGGTCACCCTCAGGCCCTGAAGAGCTCCTTTATTTCCTGCAGTTCTACTTCCTTAATCCCTGCAAAGACTTTCTTTCCACGTAGGGTCTTATCAGCTTTCCCAGAAAGACCGCCTTGCCTATCACTACTACTGCTTCTGCAGCTTCCGACCCTTCTTCTGCCGCAGCACCAGATTCCTTGCCTGTTTCTACCACCTCTTCAGAACATCCGTGTCAAGTTTATTTCCACTGCCTGCCTGTCAGCAGTTCCTACCCCTGTGCTCAGGTGGCAGGCAGGCAGACTATTTGCAAAGGGAACGAGGAAAAAAGAAGAAGGGAAATTAGACACCCCACACCCAACCCACAAGCAATTATCAAGTTATCCTAACGTATACTGCTGCTCTGACACCAGGTCAAGGGAGGTGGGAACAGGGTGGAGGGGTGAGAATAGAAACACCATCTAATCCATCTAATCTGTGCTGACACTGCACGCTGTCCCTCTTCAGTCCCAGCTCTCAGGAGACTGAGCCCCAAGCAGTTCCTCAAACTGACTGCTCTGCAGGCGTCTGCCCCAGCATCAGCCACCCCACACTTACTTTAACTTTGGCTTTGGAGTGCTCAAGACACTGTCGTCATCTTCCATTTCTGGCCCGCTGTCGCTGGGGTTCTCTATGTCCAGCGTGTCATACAGGAGGTCCAAGTCCTCCTCCACCTCTGGGACGTGCTCTGCTGGGTCCTGCTCCGAATCCAGAACCTATGTGCAGGAGAAAAGCAGGCATGGCTGACTCTGCTAGCAGTCAAACAGAGCCCGTGAAGTTTGGGGGTGAAGTTTGTCAGTACCTGTGTAAGCAATACTTGCCTCTTGGACTAGTTTTCTAGTTATTGGACTAGTTTTCTAGTTATTAACCATGGAGTATGTTCACTGGTCAACTCTATTCTGTAAACGAAGCCTTCAGAAAGCCCCTAAAGGAGTCCCAGTATTCTTAGAACAAGCACAGAATTGCAGGGCTCCCAACTGAGTAATCTGGGTTGGGTTTCACTGAAAAAGTTGCCATGACACATCCTAATTTCACGTTTGGTACCCAAGCAGGCAGAAATGTGACAAAAACGTCCACAGAAGGTGTCAAACCTGGACAAGGATCAGCTGCAACCCGCATGCAAACCTGAAGAGAACAGGTATCCCATGACAAAACTTCCCTAAGGTTTCTTCCCACATACAGAGTAAGCACACCGCTGTACCCAGCTCAGAGCTTTCTTTTTGAGTGGCAGCTCCAAAAAACAGCAGGCTGAGACCTCAGATACAGGCGCTGACTCTGCTGAGCTGACTTGGGAAGAACAGCAGAGCTTGCAGGGCTGTTGGGAAGAGTCAGGAAGCATGAGGAGTTGCTCACTCTTTCCCACAAACCACAGGATCTGCATGCAGACTGACAGCCAAGCGAGCTGTTAACTGTTTTTCTATCAGATCCTCAGTGTTACACAGGTTTCTGGGTTCTGGATCTCTTTCATTTTTAGCTCTGACCAGACAGCTGTCTCTCCTGTGCATCCGCGTTTCCTATCAAAGTTTTTCAAGTCTTGCCTGGCTGTTCCAGTAAGATGATCAAACAGGCAGCAATTTAACTTCACAAGCAATATACAGAGTAGTCTACTTGCCTTTGAAAGAGCCAAAGATAATTTCAAAGCTTTCTTTGAAATTAATGGGTACGAGTGATTATCAAAATCTGGTTCTGATAAAACTTGATCTAGAAAACATTTGATGGCATTTTAAAGTTGGCCCTCGAGCTTCCATGCAAGGCCAGGGCATTAGGACAGGTCACATCAACAGCAGACTTGGAAACAAAGTGAAGAGAACTAAGAGGAAACAGGATAATGTTCCTGATGACTACAGCAGGGCGCACACCAAGCAGTAAAGAGAGCAATATGCAGACAGGAAGGCTTCCAGCACGCATTACTTACCTCATCAGACACTTTAAACCTCTTCAGCAACGCCACAACCTTCTGTTTGAAGTTTTGTTGCTGCAAGTCAAAGACATTTTTACGTAAGTAAAGCATCAGTGAACAGTCTTCTCCCAGTAAGAAGCCCGGACACATGACACGGGTGCTCTAGCTGCTGCTTCAAGTCAAAAATCTGCTGGCACCACAAACCAAATCTCTGCTATACACACGTTGAAATCAGCTTTTCCACACCTATGGCACTTCCCTGCATTACAACAAAGTCCCACTCCACTAAACATTATGATAAGCCTTCTGGCCCCGATAGATGGCACCACTCTTGGCTGGACTCACAGTGGACAGCAAATTTCTGGTGAGCATTTGAGAGTCAGCTCCTACAGATCTCAACACTGGTGAGCCAACACAGGCCTCTACCCGCAGACCCACAGACCAGACGTATTTTCTATCAAACTGTTTTTCCTGTTGCAGTTCAGGCTTGCTTGTACGACTAGTAGCACTGCAGAGAAGTTGCGAGGCTTGTCCTTTGCACTTATCTATCAGAAAAATGCTTTCCAAGTCCAATACCCACAGATCTAGGAAACAGCAGGCACCGAGCCCAAAATAACACAAACCCAGCTGCTGCACTGCCTTTGTGCTCACTTGCACACAAGAGCTATTTCTCTCCCGCAGGACCAAACAGCTGAGATTTATCCTGAGCTGCCCAGCCCTTCTCTGTCGCTGCCCAACCTCACACACACACTCTAAGGAAAAGGCACAGGAAGGCACAGGCAAGAGAGCTGGTTCAGGGCATTTGAAGTGGCATCCCTGTGTCAGGAGGAAAGGGAGGAGAAAATGGCTAGCACCAGGCCACTCTTTGGTGTAGCAAGTTGCTCATCTACTAGCTTGACTGTATCTCATGTGAGCTTTTATTGTATGTCCCCCTGGTCCCACCACCCTGGCCTCGGACACTTCACCCCACCCCACTCTTCCACTGAATGTAAATCCTGCAAGCTGTGCCGCCTTCTGGCCAGCTGAAGTTCAGGTGAAATAAATTCACCAGGTTCAAACGCTGTCCCCACTGCACTTGCAGGACCAACATGCTCTCATGCTCGAGCTGTGCTCTGACTCGGGATGTAAAGCAAAAACGTTCATCACGCAGACCAGCGTGGCAGTCTGTGGAGGGAGCACACAAAGCAGGCAGTAGCTGAGGTGGCATGGCAAGAACTGTGCACTGGCCTGAATGCTTTGACAGCTGGCAGACAGGAGCCCTGGTGGGTTTGGAGCTGGGCTGATGTTAAATTTCCTGGCAGAACGTAACCTGGTCTTACACCAGCTCTACACACCAGAGATTCAGTACCAGCTGAATGGTCGGGGACAGAAAGCCATTCTTATTAGGAAGAAGTTGCTCAAATATTAACTAAGGTGTGTGTTTTGCCCTGTGCTGTCATTAATGCCTGAAAACAATACTAAGGACATCAAGCACATGAGCTAGCTTACTCCTAGTCCATAAAGGATCTTTTTAATTGTAGATTCAAGTCAAAACGGTGTTTATTCCAGACCTTCTCAAAACACAGATTTCAAAAATAGCCTCACAGAGGGTACAAATGAACTCCAAACCGACTCCTAAGTCCAAAAAGAAACCTAGCCCATTATGGTGATTTGAGTTATTGTCATCACAGACATGCACAAGTGCTTGTGTCGGCAGAAAGCTGCATTATGGTGCAGTCCAGCACAAGTCAGTGCTCCACACAGGAGTTTTACAGGCAATCACATGCTTGCTGTGAGAGGGCAGATGGCTGCATGCTGCATGAAGAAGCCTTCAATATCCAGCTACTCCTTTTCCTCAACAGCACATGCACCACCTCAGGTTCATCGTCAAGCTCCAGCCCAACTGAGCTACTTAACTTTGTTTTGAAACCTTTCCACAAGTCTCTCCCAAGCAGAGCACAAGCAGAAGAGCTTCCCTTCACTTGAAGCTATGCTTTCAGGACTTACTTGAGCACAGATTCTGCCCTGGCTTCGTTATGAGGCTGAATTTCACATGCTGACATGATTTCTGGAGCTCCCTCATCTTGCAGCCGAAGGACACTCACGGCACACACACCACGGACTGCCCCACTCCCTGCTCTGACAGCTTCTGCCTTCTCTTCACATGCTGTGACCATGCCCCCAGGCTCCCTGCTGGGCCAGCGTGCCTAGTGCTGCTGCTCCCACAAGCCACATGCACTGCAAATCCTGGCCAAACCCCATCAGTGTTAGTAAAACTAATTTCCACCGACCCTGGTTATGGACGTCGTTCTTACTATCGATCTCCGCTGCTTCTTGGGCTTCCCCAGCTCGTACTCATCATCATCCAAATCCTGAACAGAAAGAGGATTCCTTTGTTACCTTCGTGGCTTGGGGACACACGAGCATTTAAGTGCTAACAATGTTCCCTCTATGAACATGCTGCTCTATCTTCCAGGCATTCAGCATTTGCTTTAATTGTTTGTGGTTATGGTGGCAGAGGGAAAAGGAATTGAGCCAGGTCTGCAGAGAGCCAGAATACCAGAACAGAGAAGCAAAACGGCCCTAGTTCTACACTGAAGGAACAAGGATAGTTTCAGCCCCACGCTGCAGTGGGTTCCTCTCTCAGTCCCTCCAAGAGGTGGAAGGCAAGTGATGCCAGAGTCTGAAGCAAGTCAGATCCAAACTCAAATGCATCTCACATCTACTCAGGGGTTCTCTGTAAGGACTCATTTTGCAGCAGGTATTAAAGACTAGCATCTGACTCGGATCCCACTGGCCCTTCCATGACAGCTGGGGCCTAGTTGGGCTCTTGGAATCCAGTCAGCATTACAGAAGCAATCAACTGATGCCTTGACCATTGAGCAGAGAAATGCACAGGAATGTTTTAGTGTTTAAAGGGGGCTCAAATCAACACATAAGATAAATCACAGCACAGTGGAAGAAATGGGATCCTGTGCATCTCCATTCTCCTTCTGCCACTGCACTGAACACTCGGTAACAGTCTCACGCTGTCATGGTCTAGCTAGAGAATTAGACTTACAGCTTCAAGCACAGGCTGAGGACGTACATGCTCTACAGAACTCCTCACAGGGAGAAACCATGCCCTAAACAGTACCTGGCCCTGTACGGCATCATCACTGGCCTCCTGCTCAGAAGAGAAGCTCTCGTACTCCTCCTCGGAATAGTTGTCTGAAAGGGAAGGAAAGAGGGGAGAGATCCCATGAAACTCCTTTAATGCGAGGGGACAATCTCAACGCAGGAGCAAAGAAAGCCTACTAACAGCAATAAACCCGGAAAGGGGGCGCACAAGGGGCCTGATAGTTTATCTTCTATCTGTGCCTGAACCAGTGAGATGGGAACCTCCTGGAGATGAGAAACAAGGAAGATATATCTAATAGGAAGGACAAACCAGCACGCAGATAAGACTCCTTGAAATACCATCCCCTTTTACTCTGGGAAGAACCACCTGGCAGACAGCAGCAAGTACAGAGGTTTCCTCACAAGGAAAATCATTTTTCTCCTTATGTGGGCACAACTAGCTTACAGAAGCAAGTAAGACATGACAGGAGAGTCTCAATTCTATTGATGTGACACTTCAGGTGTCCTGCCTGTCCTCAGGCAGCAACACCTGCACGCACTACCTCCAACAGGTCACTCTTCTGGCAGTGAGCAGAAGCCTGGTACTACAAAGAAGGTGGAAGATCACAAGTAAAAACCCAGTGACTTTCTTACACAGTGCTCAACACTTGGATTTGCTCTCTTTAAAGCAGACCAGAGCCCACAGAAAACACGTGGCAGCTTTCTAGGTCTTACAGAGGTTAACGACATTTGTTGCACAACACCCAGAGGAAAAAGAAGTTGGCAGAGCAGCTTAAATGTGCATCTCCTGAATATGACACTGTTAGCCCTGTGAGAAGCTACAAGTTCTCAGCACACCTACCAGTAATGCTGGAAGAGCACACGTCTAACTTGCTGGATGGCTCAAGCCTGGTATGATATGCAGAAGAACCTCTGACAATCCCCAGCTCCTGTCACCCTCCCTGCTTACACAGCAACAGGTTTGCAAAGTTGGTTTCCTTTGCAGCCATCAGTTACTGGTATGGAACTCATGCAAACCAGTTCTCTTTGTCCCCAGAAGCATCTAAGCTGTTTCCATCTAAGGTTTAACTGCAGCTAGTTTAGGAGACACTAGTCCTCAGAGCATGTGGTTGTACTCTTACCTGTGGACTTGATTTTCTGGCTGGGCTGCATTGTGCTGTCTTCATGGTCAATTGGCTGACTTGACAAGGAGAAGATCCAGATTTCTGCTACCTTCACTGCAGCTTCTTTGATGTTGCTGAAGAGGCTTAGTACCTGGCCACCTTCTGTGGGGTGCTGCATGACCTGGGACAGAAATCAAGCAGCACCAATCTGCATTTAAATGTATTTAAACTTGCACCATTTGCATACTACGAGAGCTATTTATGTTAATAGAGTTACTTCAGATTTCCAAGTACAGAAAGAAGCCAACATCCTGAAACTGCAGAAGCCACTTGCAGGCAATACACAATGCTAGCTGAGATTTTACTTGACTATTAATGCAAGTGATGGAAAGAAAGGAAAAATTTTCTGAGTGTGACAGCTGATTAGCTCATCCTTGAAGCATGATACTTGATTACCTCATTACTATGTATTTGCTTCCACAACACAGTACTGATTTGACTTATCAGGTTACCAACCTTCTGAACAGCTAATTAAGGAACTCACTTCTGTGTTAAAGCCCAACAGAAGAGCCAGCAAAAGCAAAAATTCTTGGTGGGGTACACAGCAAAGTGTCTGAGAGAGCTGGCACCTGAATCTCAGAGGAGCTGGCCACCCTGAGTTAATGAAGAGGTGAGTTACAAAAAAAACAAGATGATGGAGGAGGCAGAGAGATATCTCAGCGTGGGTTTTTCTGCAGTTATCATCCCTTTGCCACCCACAGTTCACAGAGCTATGCCCTGAACTTAAGGCTCAGGTTCTCCTCTTGCCCCAGAGTCAGAAATTGCTTCCCCACCCCAACTTGCCTGCGCCTCAGCTTTCTACCGCACACCAGGCTGCCCTGTCAGCTCCTCACGTGGCTTTAAAATGACCTGAGCTGATGAGGAACATATGCCCCCTGCTCTTAAACTCTGCTCAGACTCATGCCTCCGATAGCTTTTCATTGCTTTCTTTTGTTTCAGCTGCCACAATAACTTTTTTTTTTTTTTTAAATGTGCTGTCTCGGGGTCATTACCCTACAAACTGCAGAGGATATAGGGTTTGTTTACCTGAAGTCTTCAATTTCTGAAGTATTCCAGATGAGCGGGAGTGCAACTATTTCCCAACAAAGTGAACCTTTGAAAATTTATGACCTTCTAACCTCAGTCAGCTGACATTACAGAAAGACCGAAAAAATAAGCCACACGCAGCAGCAACCCAACACTTAGAAGCTCACTGATGGGTCTAATTAATGGGCCCACACATTTTCTGCCTTACAGCAATATTTAACTTCCAGTCCTTAAACAAACCAAACATGGTACAGGAAAAATGTTAGCTACAACACTATAAATTAGAATTTGGCTGATTCAAATGGGGAATTCAACATTTACTGCAAGTCTAAGGGAAGCTTAACTCACACACAAGGAGTGTTCTTTATAATGAATTATTTAACACAGTAATAACTCTCCACAGCACAACATTATCTATTTTGGATGGTAACAAGTTGCTGATAGAATGTAGTCTGATGAAAAATATTGGCGTGAAACCGAAATTGTTTCTGCTAAGCACATCTCTAAATATACGAACACAAACGGCAGAGATTAAACGGGGCATGAAATAATGAAGCGTGGAGCTAAGCCATTCAGAACGCTTTAGTGAATAATTTAGCCATTCTTGGTTCCAGCATTAATTTTAAGAGTAAATCTGAACATTTTTATTATTTACCTCTCACGCACAGGTAATTCCACCTAAATTACCAAGAACAACCAAACAGGAATTGCAAAGGGTGTTTCAAGCAAAGTGATGAAAACTACATGATGCTGAACTCACACAGTAGCACAGTGAAACAGAGCAAACCTCAGTTGCTTTAACCTTCGTATTTCTTAGGATTGGAAGGCTTGCACAAGTGCCCCTAACAGTTTTGTTTCTGCATATATGAAACAACATTTTTACATTTAAGAACATGAGACAAATGCATTAGTTAAACTCAACCAAATAAACTGGACTTTCTACTGTTTCTTCTCCAAAACACAGTAAAAAAGAAAATGTACAAGTATTTAAATACATGCTGAAGTGTCCTGAATACAACGGGGATTCATATTGCATTTGGGTGAAATTATTTGGAATCCCTCCAACTCAAAACAAAACCAAACAAGGCTAAAAAAATACTACAAGCCTTGTAACCTAATAAGCAACCCTCAAGAAACCTTTAGCTCTCAAGATATTAGCTAGAAAACACAAAATGCTATTGCTCAATACTAAAATCTTTTAAAAATATTTTTCTCTGACTACTAATTGCAGTTGTAAAGACAGTCACATGAAATCCATCCAGGTACTCCTCCATGAGGAGAGTGACAACACGGGGCTTAAAGAGAAGGGAATGGGGAAAATACCCCCTCTTGGAAGTATGGCTCATGCCAAATGCTGCTCACCTCAGCCATGTTGATAGAGCCAACAGCCAGAGTCTTGTAGCCCAGAATCGTTCGGTTCTTGTACCGTTTCCGCCGCTGCAGCATGATCTGAAGCTTGTTGCCTTCTCTCTTCAAGAAGTGAGGGTACTGAGGTTGGAAACACAATGCAAAAGGTTATTACGTCCCATAACATTATCTCCCAATTGCCTGATTCATGGCTCAATCCCATTCCCAGGGTTAACCCCAGGGCTTTTAGAAGTGCCTACATGAACTAAACCTCAACGCACAACCCTCTGTTATCCCAAAGAGGCCTCCATCTCTCACAGGAGCTCTCAGCTCTGGACTTTCATTTCCCCAGCCAAGCACTTCATGCAGTCCTGATCCACCCTGAGGGAGCAGCCAAGCCACCTCTCACCTCAAAAGCAGCCTTGGCAAAGCTCTGCCAGAGCCCCAGGGCCACCCGAGGGACAGGGGGAGAGCTCGGGGAACCCTGCACCTGCAGGAACAGTTCAAGCCCAGGGGTGCAGAGGAGCTGTTTGGTTTGTAAGGGCTGGGACCGAGGCTGGTTCCGAAGCAACGAGCAGCCCCCAAGAAATGGGTTGGGCTGCATGGGCCTGCAGAAAGGAGAACCTCACTGCAGGGATCCTAACGTTGGACATACCTCAGAGAAAAATGCTTCATTTCACAGGCAAAAAGTATTTTTCCCTTGCACTGGACATTCTGAAAGTAACTTTATGCCTAGGAAAAAGCTTGATACATACAAGTGCTGGGTGTCACCAGAAACCTTAAGGTATTAATTTGCAGTCCAGAGCAGGCCTTGCTGCTCTGCAGAGAGCCAGGAGCAGCGGCCGCACAAACAAGCGGAATACTAATTAACTAATTGCTCTGCAAGGACGGGATCTTCTGTGCACTGCACGAGGAAGTGGCCACACAGAAGAGAGGAACACCAGAACAGTCCACGCAATTAAAAGACCATCACAAAACACATCACACACCTCAACGTGCACAGCTTTCGGGACTGAACTGGATGGCTCAAGTCCATACATGTGCAGGTTCCTGATTTTCAAAGGTGCGTTTCCTTGCCACCTCTGATGAACATTCGTAGAGATGATTTTAATAAAAAAAGTACAGAGACACCCAGGCCACTCACCTCCTTGGCTAAAAGCAAGGTCCTCTGGAACAGCTGAGCCATTTCCACTGCACCACCAAGCTATTTTTAACTGCTGCCAGGGCTTATGAATTCTAAAGAATGGTTTCAACCAAATCTTTTCAGTAACTGCCAGTCCGTGACACAGTTTGGCTCAAAATCTTTGGAAACGAGATGTTTAGGGGAAGTACCAAGCACCGCAAGGCACATCCAAGGGGTGAGAAGAGGCACACAGCCCAGGACAGCAAGAGGCAAAGCAAGAAATTCATTCTGAAGCCCAGGTGACAAAATCCCCCCCATCCGGGAGGATCAAACACAGGAATTAAGTGCTCTGAAGATGGGTGAGGTTGTGCTTGGGATACCTAGGGAATTTCATTTGATCCTGAGAAACCCACGGGTGAGGAAAAGCAGTGAGGGCAGCTTACCTTTAAGGCAGCTCACCTGCCAGAAAGGCTACTGCTGCTCTAGCCCTAGCTAGTGAGGTGAAATGGGCTCGGACACACTATTTTTCCTTCCTCCAGCTGCGTAACAGCAACAGGAAACTCCTCCCTTCTGTTGGAGTGAGAGCCTGCCAGCCACAACGGGCTGCGCGCTGCTGTGCCAGCCTGTCCTGTCACCTCAATGCTGACGAGGAAACGCTCTGCGTAAGGAACAAGAATTGCATCCAGGAGGAAGAGCTGAGGAGGACGTGACTGTGAAGGTAAAAGGGGCTGCAGGTCCACACAGCGAGCACCGAGCAAGGCGTGGAGCTGGGAGAGCTGAGAGCGCAGGATGGAGCTGCTGGCTGCTGCAAGACGCCGAGACTTTCTCCCGCTGAGACATCCACACGCTTTTACTTGGTGGCCCAGCACCACTCCCAAAATATCCCAGGCACTAAATTCAGACTGTACCTGGCTCAGGCTGTAGTCATTAGCTAAGAGTAGCTTCCAGCCATCGCCCAATTAGGAAACAATAAAAGCTGTCATAAAAGTCCTGCTGTGCCATTTCAGGAAGGCTTCCCAGGCCCTGCTGCATCCAAGATCCTGCCCGCAGTCAGAGAGCAGCAGCACGTCTCTGCATTAAGCCTGCTCCTCTCACACCCTCCTTTCTGAGGGCTGCCAGTGTCACGGACATCCTCCTCCTCTGTTCTGGCTCAATTCCCAGCCCCTTCAGGAGAAACCGACTTAACAGCAGTGCTCTGTGCCCTGCTGCAGGATTGCTCTGAGCTGCAGAAAAACACACGCGTTCCTGGTTGATTCCAAAAAGCTGGGCAGAAACACTTGCTCCTTTCTGACACGGGACTGGCAGAGGGAGACGTGGCTCATCCTAAGGCTCTGCTCCCTGCCCTTGTAAAGCTGCAGCCCCCACGGCCACGCATCCTTATTCCCAGCACGTGGCTGTGTCATTCCTGCCCACAACGGAGGGCTGCAACGCTGCAGATAACCCAGCCTGGGGGCTGCGTCAGGACACAACCACGAACACCAGCCATCTGCATACCTGCCTGTGCAGTCCCGGGGTTATCATCCATCTGCACCAAAATCTCATCTGCTTTGAGTCTACCCAGGGCTCAGAGTAACAACCGCTCTGTCTCGCATCATCCCTGGAGCCTTTCTTCTTACCAGATCAAACTCTCGACTTCAAAATCTAGTCCCAAAATACAGATAACCCAGATCGGAGTGCTTCTGAGTGTCTGTCTGACTGCTGCGTGCACACAGGATCCTCCCTCCTGCTTGCAGCAAGCCAGCCTCTATTTACCTCATTCTCCTACTCAGGAGGCAGCACCGGGGCAGGCTGCTCTGAGGAACAGAGCAACCAACACAAGGCTCTTGACCACAGACCCAGGAAGCACCAAATCTCACCGAAAAGCAGCAATTGCAGCGAGCACAGGCCCCGAGGCCGCGTCCCGCCCTACCTGCAGCGAGAAGGTCAGCGCAAGTTCCGTCTCCACGTGTCCACTCGGGGGCAATACAATCTCGTGAGACCGCAGGATGCGCTTGGAGCCCTGCACAGAAACAAAGTCCACGTGGTGAATCCCCCAGCCCTTTCCTTAACCACCCAACCTGACAGGCTCAGAGGTGAAATCAGGGGGCTCCTGCCCTCCCTGGTATCACCCGGAGCTGCTTTAGGGCTGCATGGTCTGCCTCTCCCCAGGGAAAAGACGGGGCAGCAGGCTGCAGGCAGGGCTGGGTGCTGATCTGCAGGCACTGCTGGAGTGGCTCTGGCCTTGGGGTGGGCAGAAGATTGGGCTGAAATGGAAGAAGCCTCGAATGGCCATCCCAGCCCTTTCCCCTTTATAGAAAAACTGGGAAGTGTTTTCAGGGACTGCCGCAGAGAAAGCGAACGGATGGATCTGACCTTGCACGCCTGTGAAATATTAATGAGATGAAAGGGAGATATTTGACTAATAAAGATTTGGGCATATTTACTGTCCCTCGCTGCAACAAAGCAGCTTTTGTTCTGCCAAACCCCAGCGTTCAGAAGCTGTGAGTCAGCCCCCAGCCCTCGAGCTGCAGCCGGGGTTTATGATTTCAGCCCGTAGGTATCGGGCTCCGCAGCGGGGTTTGGAGGCAGGCTGCAGTGTCACACGTAACCCTCCGGCGCTGGCCACGACAAACTGATCTCTTCTCTTCCTACACACACCCCTCCCTGGGGAAAGCGGGGATTTCAACCTGTTCCAACAGCTCTGAGTGATTGGGATTGCAGAGAAAAGAAATCCCCTAAACGGTGCAGGGGAGTCTGGAGACGTGACAGGATTACTCCACACCAGCGCTGTTTGGGCTGCCATACGCTGAGTTATGGGGCTGCTTCCTGCGTGAGCATTTCATTTCGGGGAACGTTTCAGGGAAAACTAGCAGGGAAGCATGACAAAGTGCTGCCCAGCAAACGCTCCCGCACTGTTCAAACAGTGGCAAGTTTCAGAGGCCGCTGGCTCGCTCTTCTGCTGAGGCTGCAGATCTGGCTTTGTCCAGCCGGGCTGATCTCCCAGCAGCACGGAACTGCAGCTCTCCAAAAAGCACCAGCTGGGGAACTAGAGACAGGCAAGCGGGTAAACACGGCCCAGCTACGTCCAAAGCAGAATTGGGTATGGTAATTCAGCCCCAGAGAGCACCCTGAGACCAGGGAGAGAGGCCGGGACTCCTTCGCATCCCTTCCTCCCCAAACACTTCTGCAGAGGTGCCCAGCTCCAGGGGGTCTGGAGACAGGCAGCAGAGCAGGGGCAGAAAGCTGAAGGATCCCCCCAGGAAAAGCAGCACGCGTGCAAGTGAAGCACGCCCAGCCTTGCTGCTGGCAACAGCGGCATCTGCTCCGCCGCTGCAAATCTCCGAGCAGTCACAGTCTTGCTTCACTCGTTACGCAACCCTAAATCTAAGGAAGGCCCAAATATAGCTGCTTGGAGGAGACTGCAGCGGATAAATAGTGCAGCAGCTTGGGAAATGGCGTTGACAACTCTTTGAACGTCCCTGTTCGGGTGGCGGTGAGGAGCCATGGGAAAGGCAGGTGCGATGCTCTCATTAGGTCTGAATTCAGTCATCCCCTCTGGAAGGGCTCCAGGCTCTGACACCTCTCTCCTGCAATTCCCCGTGCAAAGACAGCGAGTCCTTTGACAGAGATCATATATTTGATGATCCGATATCGCCAGCTTCAAACAATAGCTGTGTCAGACACCCGAGTGCTGGCAAACTCAGCGGCCTTAAAAGAGCTTGTCAGCACCGTAATAATAACCTGTGAGCCATCAAGGGGCTTTAATAAGAGTGCCTCAAATCTGCCTGCCTCGGGGACAGCGGCAGTGCTGCTGACCTACCGTTAAATGGCACATCACGACGAGATAGGGGCGATGATCGAACCCCTATCGGTGCCAGGGACACCCGAGGTGAAGCCATGGGCACCCCCAGGACAGCAGTCGTCACGGCCACGTTAGCTCCAGGTCGGCTGGAAGGACAGCCCAAGGGCAAAAAGGATGGCCCAGGGGTGCGAGGCGCAGCCTGGGAGTTGTCAAAGAAGCACCCCAAACGTTCCCAGCAATACAGGAGGAGTCCTTTCGCTTTCCAGGTCTTCAGGGATCAGCCCTGCTGCAGAGGGGACTGCGGGAGAACTGCTCGGGTTTCAGCGTCTGACTTCCTATAGCAAGGCAGGTCACAGCGGGTATCCAAAATAGACAGGAAAGTCCCATCTGCTAAAACCCCTTCAGACTTGCAGCTCCGGGGCACCGCTTCCAGCCCTTTCCACCCACAGAATGTAGAAGCACTCAGCACCAGACAGGAGGAGAAGGTTTTCTAGCAAAAGCTGCCCAATTTTCCTACCCAGGCCTGACACACTTTACACGTAGATCCTTCACCGACAAGCCTCAGGCCCTTACAGCGATGCATCCACTGTCTTGGAGTACAAACATATGGAAAGCTTTCAGCCGTGATAAGCAGCATCTGACAGCCTGCAAACCCAGAGCTGTGTGTCTTCAGAGGTTCCCATCAGTTCAGGCGTGTGAAACTGCACCCTACCTTTCTGCTCCCTGCCAGGGGTGTGGGGACCCTCTCCAACACACAGGGACACGATTTTGTCCCAGCTGGACTGCTCACGGAGATGAGAGGTACTGGCTAAATCCTCAGCTTCTGAATCCTTCTCTGAATCCTTCAGTTCTTGCTCCATACAGCCTTTGTGATTTCAACTCCCAAGCTGGATTTTGACACCACCAGAGCTCTGCAGGAGTTTGCCTGTCCCTTTATTTGCAAAGCCGCTGCTTTTCAGCACGGTTAATGGTATTTGTCTACTTAGAGGTCCGCCAGGCTTTTAATCAGTAAGTACTTCAGCACTGACAGTGGTGGGAGCACTCGAGCCCAGCTGATGCTGTGCCACACAGTGGAACTGAGTTGCTTCCTTCTGAACCTGCCTCCAGGCAGCATGACCTATATGTAGGCACCTAATTAAATGGCACAAACCCATGCTGCAAAGTAGGTTATTTACTCTGGATGATAGCTGTTTTTTTATGGAAACAAATTAAAACGTACAGGCACTCAATAAATCCACTGACAAGCACCTGGCTACAAAACCAGCTTGGGCTCCTGAGAGCTGAGCTGCCCCTCAGCAGGAGGTGGCCCAGCCTCCAGACCCTCCCATGCCAGGACTGAGTTACCAAGATGTTCTGCCCTAAAATGGGCCAAAGCATGTTAAATACAGACTAGGCTTGGGTTTGGTGACAGCTCAGGAAGAACAGGTGACTGCATGTGATCTGTAATGAGCATCCTTAAGCTCACGCTGAGCCCTCAGGGAACAACAGGCTTCAGTCACAACAGTGAGATGTGGTAGGAACACAGGGGAAGGACCACAAGAGACTCCCCATATCTCCAGAATGCCCTGATGTAGGTGGGAAGTGGCCCGTGGCTGTTATGGACCCTCGGATGGATGTAAGCAGCACGTTACCCAAGCAACACGTCTGATTCTCAGCACTGAGCAGCAATTACCTGCATTTTGACAGCAATGACCACAGAAATAAGCTCCTTATCCAACTCCTTTAAGACTACCAGTTTCTTTAGTGTCAAGCTGCACAACCTGCAAACAGGAACAGAAGAGAAACAGTTATAATCATGCCTGAAAAAGGAAAAGCTCCGAGCAGCTCTCACGCAGCAGCATCTCAGTTTGAGGGAGAGCAGACTCCAGCCACAAGGCACACACAGATACAGACACAAAGACAACAGAAATACCCGAGGCTTCCCAGGCTTTTCAGACCAAATTTCTCCAGCCTTCCACAAATATAAGGACAAAAAAAATATGAGGTGGACAGCAGGTACGTCTCACTGTTTGATGCAGACCCACGGCCTCACAGCACGGACCTCCAGGGACCTCAGCCTGGGAACTCTTGCTCCAAGTCAGACCAAAAGCTTTAGGGTCAGGGGAATTAAATTCCAGCAATACAAAAGCAGTGGGTCAGGCTAATTTTAAACTTGTTTATAAAGCTTTACTAGTTTGTTGGCTTTTTTGGTTTCAGGCTCCGCTCTCTCGAAGATCTCACTCCTACCTCCCGCCGCCGACCCACGCGTTCTCCTCCTCGCCCCCAAACAAAAGCGCTAACAAGTGGCTCAGACATCTCTAATGGGAAAGCAAAAAAAAAAAAAAGGAGAAAAGAAAAAAAGCGAGGGCTCACGCAGTGCCCTGGTGCTCACATGCCACACATACGCAAGTAAATCACATTCTTTACCCAGGCAATGCTACATTGTTCTGGCTAAAGCTGTTTGCACGTCTGCCTTCCAGCACCAGGACTGGGCAGGGAGAGCGCTTGGCCTAGGTGCAGCTCGAGTTAAAGCTCTGAGGTAATGGGCCCAGGATGCTGGCACTGTCACAGCTTCGCAGAAGTTACCACCAGCTGGTTTAATTACGAGGGCGTGCCTAGAAAACAAACTTCGGGGAGGGCTGAACCTGAGGCAGACAGCTCAGCCTGAGGAAAGCTGAGGCCAGGGCAAGCTGCAGGGGTGGCTCTGGGGACCGGACACCGTCCGTGGCACGGGCCAGGAGCAGAGCCCGAATCCAAGCCCCAAATCCAGCATGCTGGAAGGCAGAGGAGGCTCGACCCGGAGTGCAGGACGGGGCACAGCTTTCCCGATGGAAGCAGCACACGTGGCTGCCCCCATCGAGCGTCCCGGCCGGGATCTGGAGGAAGGAGGCTGTGATGCCATTTGTTTGCTTTGCAACGCCGGAGCTGCAGGACAATTGCACCGGGCTTGCCAAAACCCACAGGGCTCTGGCCGGTCAGGTGGTGAGAGCAGAGGTAGGACAACACACTGCCATTGTCTCGGCCGACAGGCAAGGAACAAAAGCCTTTTCTGCCCGGCCCCGAGCTCGAGGAGGAAAAAGGTACGCGAGGAAACAATGGTGTTCTCAGCACACAGAGCACAGCACAAGAAGGGCGTTCTGTTCTCTGCTGGGCATTCCTTCAATCCATCATTTATGAGCTTTGATCAAGCCCTGTGGAGCACTTGCTGCTCAGAAAAAAAAAAAAAAAGAAAAAAAATTAAAAGCCTCCTTTAGAGCGATCAGAAAAACAAAAGCAGTTAAAAAGAGACGGGACGCATCTGCTTTCTTTATCCCCCACTGCTGGACTGCTGGTACTAGAAGACACTTCTCACGAACAACAATGAAATGTTTATCTTCTCCACGAGGGGACAAATAAAGAAAAATAAAAGCAGGCGGTTTAAATCCCACCCAAACACCCTCACCCTCAACATGTTTAGAGTCCCAGGTCTTGAGTCTAAATTTGCAGCTTACAAATCAAAGCAGCCTTCAGAGTAAGTGGCAGAAAGGGGCCGTGCAGATCTCAAATTGTCACAAAAAGAGCAGATTTCAAGCGTGCCAGCACACCCAGAGCTGGGTGGCACCTGGGGGCCACTTGCCAAGCACGAACAGTGGCCACATCGCTGTCAGATCCACCCCTCAAAACCACAGCAGCAGGTTTTTAAGCAGGACAGAGATGGGAAGACCTGGAAAGATCTTAAAAATAATAATAATAAAAAAATAGACTGAGGCTGCATGTGGAAGTTTCACGGACGTACATGATCTCTGCAAACACGGGAACATCACCTGGTACACAGACACCTAACGGGAACTGAGGAAGCCTCGGGCCTGAGGCCGAAGGAGCTCCTGGTATTTTAGGCAGTCTATAAAAAGCCTGCAGCTGCACGGCCGCAAGCGCAGGCAAACGCTCCGTGTGTGTGCTCCGGCATCGATCCGCGGCTGCACGTGGGGCGTTGAGCTAGCCAAAGCACCGAGTGAGCTGAAGCGAACGTCGGAAAGGGCAAAGGAAATCTGAGATTTCCACCCAGCCAAGTGTCCCTCGCAGGAGCAGCCAGGTCAACGCGCTGCACTCCCACGGCGGGGAGGCACGGGGTGCTCTCCTGACCCCTTTTTTCTGGGGTTAGCCCATCACAAGACACCCGAACGCCTCCTCCAGGAATAAAACACTTAACCTTTTTGCGGCAGCGCTGCAGGAACCTGGTTTTAAAGGGGAAACCTGGACCCGACCCCAAGGGCTTTGACTCGCCTTGCTCACGCAAGTGGTGCTGAACAGCTCCGCCACGTGCTCCTTGCTCCAGGAGGGGGTTATCTGCACATTTTGGTAACCATGATCCAGCACCAAACATGCCCAGAACAACCCGAGAAGGCATCGGATTCTTTACTCACCGGGTATTTTGCTTTTGCATCCCTCAGAGTAAAAAGATCAGGAAAATAAATCCCCTCCAAGAAAGCCTCTGCCTCGCTGAATTAAATGTCTGGCTCTCCACAGGGAGCGCAGTAATTGCGCTGAGGCCTTGTTCACGCAGAGACAGTCGAATCAACAGGAAGGAAAAATTAAAAATTAAAGACCTGTATTTTAATTAAGCCCTCTGGAAGTCAAGAATAATAACAGATGCATCCACAGCTACCGGGGCTCCAAGCACAAGATGGGAGCTGGGGCAGGAAGACTCCAGCTCCCTACACAGGTGTCCTTTGCCCATGTTAAGCGCTGTGAAGAAACCGTTCCTGGAGGCAACCTCACTCCAGGAACGCTTTTTCTGAGCTCAGTACACATCGATCAGCTGGTGGAGGCAAGCAAGGCACCTGGTCACTGTACAGTTTCACTGCCCCCGAGTCGCCTTGGCAGTCCAGGACAGCAAGCAGCCTCCTACCCCGATGCTTTCAACCTCAACCTCGAGTGGTTTGCTCTCGAGCTGACACTTTACATCCAAGACAGGCCCAAAATAAATCGTGAGCCACTTGAAGGAGAAGTGGAGGGAGACAGCCGCCTACACACACACTTTCCCAGATAAACAGAGCCATTCTGCGCATAGCTCCGGGGCGGCTGTGCGGGCCGGGCCGGAGCGAGAAGCCCTGCACAGCATTTTTCCAAGGCAGCTGCTAAAGCAAGGTATGAACACTTGCAAAGCACTACCGACCAGCTGCACACGCAGTTTCCTACGCCTGTTTTGCCCAGGCAGAGGGGCACAAGATGTGGTTGTGTTTGTTGCACTCACGTGCTAGATGCAGGGCTCGGTACTGGCCCAGGGGAATTAGCCTGGGGAGAAAAGCTGTCCTCAAATGTCACTGATGTGTCACAGCAAGGCCGCTGCGGGTATCAATGGCAGAAAACACAAGAAGAGATGTTCTTCATTCTCCAAGGCTTATGAGCTAATTCCCTCAAATTATTTCATCTTGGTCCTGCTCTCTGGTAGCCTACAAACCAACCAGGAACAAATTAAACGAGACAGAGGTCGAGCACACCAATTTCCTTCGTGCCAGCAACATAACTTGTGCAACTCGCAGAGATGTGTCATGGGCCTGGATCCGCCGCCACCTTCTCCTTCCTTCACATGTCCCACCGAGCTAAACGGCAGGCTTTAGTCAGCTGTTTTGGCTACAGATGCATTCAAGTAAGCTTTAAGAAGCCAGGAAACAATTGCACAGCAAGTATTTTTCATTGTTCTTGTTCTCAAGGATCTTGAAATCCACTTCCCAGCATTAACAGAGAATTAAGCTCTTAAGATTCTCGAGCCTAAGACCCACAGAAGTGCTGCAGCAAGCAGGTCTTGTTCAAACAGGTAAGAGGATGGCAGCTTATTTTATGCAACAAGCTCTACCCAGGACCTCACAAGGACACACACGCATAGCCAGACACTGCCCTTTTACTGCTGAAATACTGTCCCTCTCACTACAAATGGATTGCGAATGTTCCTGCTCCAAACTGAGCTCGCAAAAGGGGTAAGGGTGTCAAAATTTTGCAACTTGCATCGTTTTGAAGAGATCCTAGAATTTTGCAGAGATGCCTTTACTATTTGAGGAGCAGCATGCAATTAATATGACACAACGCTGAAACCACAGCTGAGCTTAGATATTCCAATCCAACATTTCAGTAGGAAAATGAAGAGAGCTCTTTGCTCTTCCCTCAGCAGGCCAAAACATTGCTGCTTGGCTCTGGGGGCCTCACCCAAGGCAGGATCCTTGCATGCCAAATAACTTTATCACCAAACGTGGACTTGACGTATTTAATTGACATGTCTCACTTCACAGTGCTTCAGTCATCTCAGAAGGAAAGGGCACTGCAAGGGGTTAAAGTGAAGCCTCCACAACTCCAACTACTCTTTCCAGGTAGCCAAGTGAAACTGTGTGCTAGCTGGCAGCCGTGTCCCACCACATCCTGATTACCTGACCAAGACCTGAGGTCCCAGTCACATCAGCAGGACATCAGCCCATTTGTCACCACTGCTCGCCTCCAGCTACGTGCTCAGAATTGTGCTACTGAGAAACTGAAGCTTTCCTTCCCTTCAAGAAGTTGTTCCAACAAGAGCTGAAGCTGCTTTCTTCACACATTCGGTGATCTCAGACAGCATCTTGGTTCTTGCACATTCACAGCTCCTTGCACTTCATTTTGATGGTTTCAAATCAATCTACAGGACAACTTGGAGGAAAAAACACCAAGCAGGGATTAGGTCTGTTTCTCAGACAAGCGATGGAGCACAAAGGAGTTTGTCTATCTCACCTACGTGTTCACACCATGTTGCTGCAAAGCCAAGCACAGACAGGAGATGAGTTAAACACACCTTTCTCAGCTTGCCTCTTCAAATCCACCACCACAAACAACTGCATGGCATCCTGACACGAACCGAGGAGCCCTCAGTACTGGTGGATTAGGTTTGACTGATGTTTTAAAAGTTTGGAGGGAGTAGGAAGGTGATAGTAGCTTTAAAGACTAAAGTAAGAAAACAGTGAAAAGCTGATTGAGGGTTAAGGCTCCTTTGACAGACTGTCAGGATGACACTTTCTATACTGTGGATGACACAAACACGTCTGATGTTTGTCATGCTAATTTAGTGGTAGCTGCAGTGACCCAAAGGCACCACTGCCAAGGAACAAGCAGCAGGATGGAAACAGACCAGGAATAGCCACATCCAGCTGACTGAAGGCCAGTGGTAGCCGCGTTTCTACCCAGCCCACTCGGGCCCAGAAAGCCTCGCAGTGCTGAAATGCCAGGGTCCCACCCCAGCATCTAATGAGAGCGGTCAAAGCTGCACGTCAGGGAGGGGGAGCCTGTACAATACGGGCTGGTCAGGCAATTTCTGGAGCCCGGGCTTCATAACTCAGCTGGCCAGCAACAAAAGGCAGGCACAACCCACTGCGCTCACGTGAGCCAGCTAGGGCAGAGGGCAGCTCCCCACCATATACCTTACAGATCAGAGCATACCCACATCGTGAGCAAACGAATCATGGCCCAAAACGAAGGGAGACTCTGGGAAGGAATGCAAAAACTGAATGGGTGGGGAGGGGGTGAAGAGGAGGCTTCCAGAGAAGGTCCAGCAGAGCGAGAGGCTCTGCATGAAGCTCTTACAGGCCAGAGAAATGGAAGGGGTAAAGAAAACCGATGCCAGCAGGAGCTATGACTCGAGGCCCATGTCAGAAGAGCTTGCAGCACGGGGCTGCTCTGCATTACCGACCCATCACGGCGCTCTCTTCATCACCAGAGCTCAGGACCAGGAAGCCCCCAGAGAGGAAAATGGGCTAGGAAAGACAGACGGCGTCTTGGCACCCCTATATCAGAGCCTGCTCTCGGCCACGACCAATTTGCCATTTCTGCCTTATTTCCATCCACTTGGATTAGCTTCTATGATACCTCCTGGCACAGAGGCAAGCCGAACAGCCTGTTCTGGGGACCAGGCAGGATCATGGCAGATTGCCTCTCATTCAGCCATCCCTCAATGCACGAGCAACAGTCAGGCCTGGCGAGACCCTACAGGACATAGGCCTTAAAAGCAGGTGCTCCTCTGACAGACCCACCTTACACCACTCCGAATAAACAGACTGTCTGAAAACTTATTCAGAGGGTTTTTATTGAGTTTTGTTCTTTCACAAGCTCCCTTTTCCCTCAGTGACCCACACGGGCCCAAGGCAGGTGGCCCATTCCCAATGCAGGCCATACTGCACCTTTGATTTAAGCCAGTTGCATTGAGTGCAAGATGAAAAGTTTTTTTTTTTTTTTTTTTGCAAAGTTTGGCCTGAAATAAACAAGATGGGAGAACCACCCAGGCATAATTTACAGCCCAAATGGCTGCTTGCTTTTTTTACAGAGAACTCAAAATGTCCCGTAAGGGTGAAGACAGAGCAGCCAACAGCAGTGAAAAACATGAGCGAACTTTGATGGTACGTTTGGTATCAGCCAGCAGAGCAACCAAATATGCAAAGCATCCTGCTGCTGGGCTTGCTTTCAGACTGGAAGAACACTTCACAGAGCCCAGCGCTGCTCTCACTGCAACACGCCTGCCATCCTGGCCTGCTTCCAGCCCAGGCACGTGCATCCCGCCGCCCTCATACCACGGGGCCAACGGTCCCCGCTGATCCCTTCCGTGCCCCACGTTTAATGCTCCTCTGCTGGCTGTGGAGATGAATGGGATGACAGTCAAAGACATAGGATAATTCATCACCGAAGTTAGAACCATTTTTTGTGCACGATTCTCATCATGCCCCACGGCACCAGGTCATTTATGCACAGGTGCTTCACACAGGGGACTGCACTTCTGACAACTGATTTGCTCTCTGGCCACAGCTCAAAGGATGATTTCCAAGCCAAACAGGTTAAAATAGTTCTAAAAAGGAAGGTTCTTCTTTCTCAGCGGCATTTATTTAGGTTTGAATGGTGCCAGTTTTTACAAGGCAACAGCACACACAGCTGACAAAGCAAGCTCCATCAGCGCTAAATATAATCCACAAAGAACTCCAGATCCTGCCACTAAAGCTGGGGAACTCTATTCAGCATTCAACACATTAGAAACACTGGTTAACATCCCTCAAAACGGAACAAAACAACTCGGGTAAAGCAGCTAAAACATGCTATCCCTGGCAGATTTGCCTGCCCAGCAAGGAGGGGGCAAACTGAGAGGAGCTTTGCAATATTACCAGTGGTCAAGAAAGGGCTGAAACTGCAAAAGCACTCAGTTCCCCTTGGAAGAAAAGAAAAGAAAAGCCTCCTGCTGCCTTTGGTTGAGGCTGTGCTGTGCTCCACCATCCTCGCGTTGCTTCCATCAAACATTCTGGGCAGCGCTTGCTTATTTGCACACTGTCTGCAGGAGAGATAAGCTAGGAAACGAATCACAAAAGACCGGGAATGAGGGAGCTGGTGAGATTTTAAAAGCCAAATGCTTGAGGACGCCGGCCTAGGCAACGTGGTTAACTGAATGGATAAAGTTGAACCACCACCACTACCACCAGAGAAGGAACTTCAGCAGTAACCAGCAGCAGGATTTCAATTTCCAGACCCATCTAAACGGGACTGGAAAGGATTACAGGGAGCGCAGTGCCTAGCCTGCTGTCAGGCACAACACAAGCTCTGCACCAAAGGCCTTAAAAACTACAGAACCAGCCAGAAACGCACTAATGAGCAAAAAACTAGGACCTCTTGCAGTTTTTAAAGCTGACCTGCACAGGCTACTTGGCAGTGCAGCTGAAGCAGGTCTCACGTTGGCGAGGACTGTGATGTACCTTCCCCAGCTCCGAGGCAGGAATGTGCACGACCAGGCTGTCCCTCCAGCCTGGGGGACACCTGGGTTGCAGCGGGGCTGCGAACGCCTCAGGCTTTCAGAGCTCTTCTGATCCACTCCTAACAACACAGCTTCCTTTAAGGAAACCGCCAGTCCTCGGGTGATCTCAAAACGTCTCTCAACAACACTCAGAATACATCTTTTTTTCTCCCAATCTTTCCTTTCACATCTAAATATACCCTGCACGCTCTACTTTGAGGAGCCGCTGCTGAAATAAATAGCGCGTGTTAGAAAATAACTCCCCACGTTGTCTATATGTTTTCTATAAAAAAAGAAACAACTACTCACAATTGAGATTTCACTGCATGGCTCACGGAAAAGGGAGGAAACCTGGCAACTCAGACTTTGCTTACCCTCTGTTCTGCAAGCTCACAGCACCTTTGGGCTTACCAGGAAAAAAAGGAACCACAATTTTTACAAGAGGGGTTTGGAAGATCCACCAGTGCCAACTGTTTTTGGTGGCGGGCACAGCGTAGTGATTTGCTCCGGAGAAACATTTGCATTTGCTTAATATTCTAATCCTCTTCAGCAGCTGTCGGAAGTCGAGCTGGCAAGCAGAGATTCAATATTATTTTGATATTACATTTCTTCAGCACCACGGCTGGTGATATTTCATTCCTGAAAGCAGGAAGAGACCAGCAAGGCAAAGCAAATGCCCGGACTTGTTAGTTCAATTTGTCAAAGTATTTATTGAAATATCGGAGTGACTCGTGTAAGCGAGCAGAACGGTGAGCTGTGATGGACATCGCTTGGGACTTGTTCCGGAGCTCTGTAAGATTTTTTTAATGCTGCATACAAGCAATAAAAACAAGCGGTTCACAACAACCGTAACCCATTCAGTGCTCACAACCTTTCATCAGCGCTAGGAGCTCCCGTCGAAGCCAGCCTTATCAGGTTAAAGTGGGGATGTTCTGCAGGAATGAGTGCAGATGGAGGTAAATGAGGCATGAACACGTGGATGGATGCGAGGCGGCATTAAGGCTCGCCGCTGGGAGAGGTTACCTAGGAGCACACCCAGCACGAAGACAGAGTTATCCACCTGTGAGCAGGACACACCACCAGACTGCTCACGGAGCACCAAGCCCACAGCCAGCCCAGGCTCAGCTCCCTGAAAACGCTCCCTTCTCAGCCCTTCACCTGATGCAACCAGCTAACGCTCCGTGACGGCGATGCTCAGAGCAAAGAGGTATCAGCATCGCCTTGTGACCACTTCTCCTGTTTACGGATGAGTCAAGGAGCATCCTGAAAGCAGATACACACACTCAAGCTGTCCGAAACCACTTCTGTCACATCAGGGCCATCGGTGGGATGAGATAGGAGCAAGCTGTTGTGTACCACAACATATTTTGACCATCAGGACGGGATGTTTCCTTCCTTTCATACTTCCTTGACTCAAAGGATCGCACCCAACCTCTGATTTTTACCATATGACCACAGCCATTACCACATGCAGCAAGCTTTTTTTTTTAGCCTAGTGCTACCTCCTCACGTCTTACAAGTAGCAGGACAACGCCTCCCATCTTAAGATTTTAGAACCAGCCTGCAAGAAGTCTCCCAGGGCTGTGGTTTGGCACGACAGCCAGCACCAAGGTAGTCAAACCCACACCTCTGAAGACACCACATTTCCCTACAGAGAACAATAAAAGGGTTTGGGGGGCTCTGGCATGTGACCCTGGCTGCCAGACAGCCAGTGTGGATTTGCTACCACTCTCTGGGTGTTTATTTTGAGCCTTCAGTGCCCCTGCTGTGAAGCAAAGGTCAGCTCATCAGCTCACAGCAAGCACCTCGAAACTGGCTGAAAGGAAATGAGAACTGAGGGGAGTGTGTGCTGCTCAGAGATTTTACTAAGATTTTACTAAGAGACCTTGGTACGCTGCATATGTGAGAATTCTGACCCTGTGTGTATGTTCACAAACAGACAAATTACCGAGTCATTTCTCTGCTTTCACACTTAAATCAGCAAGAACACTGCATGTTGAGACACGGTCCCCAGGGACCGATGCTCGGCAGGGTCTGTATTTGCTGATGTGCCACCTCAAACACAGATCAGCTTCTACTCGCAGCAAGGCTGTTGGAGAGTGTGAATTCACTCACAGGAGGGAAGCCCAAAATTCCTCATACAATAGGTTGGAAAATCTGGTGATAATATGGGAAGCAGGACAGCCCCGGAGACTGGCAGCAGGAGCAGCAGCATTTTGCTAGCAGAGGACAGCAAACAGAGAAACAAAAGCTAGAGATGGAGCCTGCGTTCACTGCTGTGCTGCTTGAGAGGCCAGAACGGTGTGAGATGAGATGAACCTGCTGAAGTTTCCTGAGCTTGGCGAATTGTGCACTCTAAGCTACACCAAACTCTGCCTTTAAACTGGAACAAGCCTTCCATGTTGTCCTGACATCAATAAATCTATTTCATCTTACCTCTGAACAGATGCTGGCTCTTTGTATCGCTGTGATTCGCTCCCCCACACACAAATCCTGGCAGCACGGGGGCACAGGAACTGCAACGGAGTCCGATATGCCTGCAGCTTTCAGACACCGGGCTTTGTAATGCCCCATAAGGAGCACGGGATCACAAATGCATCTCGTTTGATGGACCCAGGGAGGATGGGGAGATGCAAAGTTTCTCCACGCGGTGGGGAAGGTCGGGGAGAATTACCCAAACACGCCTTTGAACAACGTGCTGGAGAGCTGCAGCACGTAAGACTGGATATTCCTGATGCTTCAAACATCAATAAAACTTTTATCTGCTGCTTCCTTTGTTGAACCCTAGCTTTTACATACAACGCAGCGAGAGCTAAGCAAAACCTCAGCTACGTACCCTGTTCTCGGGGCTGCAGCCATCGCATCTCCTTGGGATTTATCTTGCTCTGGGTAATTCCTCCCTGCACTCAGAGTAAAAGTCACGAGTGGTCAAAACGTTCCCAGAGCTTCAGAGAAATCAAAGCCAAGCGTTTTCAACAAAATCCTCTTTTTGCTGCCACGTTCTGATTGCTTGGCTACTGGAACTGCAAACCTGTTCAGAGAGATGCCTTCACAATGAAGTGTCATTCAGAAATGTGTTTGCAGCTGTGCATATTTCCCCTCGGTCAGACAATCGGGAATTATACCTCAGCGCGTCCTTGTAGGAAAGAGGTGGGCTGTCAGGGGGACGGGGAGAGGGGGGAGAAAAAGAAAGGAATTTCTATCAAACAAAAGAGCTCCAAGAAACCGATGCAACTTTGCTGGGAGCTATTCCCAGCCCACTCAACATTTTTGATTGTATGCAGGCATACCAGAGCTCCAACAAGGGGCATTTTTCCCAGCTCAAATGTGAACCATCAGCAAATCCGGCCCCCACCAGAGAAAGAAACACGACAACCTAGTGGAAGCAAAGAAAAGGGGGGTGAAAGCATCCCACGGTTGGACTAACTCAAGAGTTTCTTCCGAGAGCCAGCCACGGAGGCAGCCTCACACACCTCTAGTCCCAGCTAAGCACAGCAGGACTCCAGCCTGGTTGTTCACCTTAAGGACAGGGCAGAGCCATTTCCACCCCACTTAGAGGCACACAAGATAACAGGGTATTTTTCCCTGCCTCCTGAGAAGCCCTGCGAAGAGCTGTGTGCCTTCATGAGCATCCTCCAGAGGGTTTCCCAGTGCCCGTACCTTTAGGGTACGATCCTGGAACAAGGAAACACTTGAATCAACACCGCTGACTTATCATGGGCTTGTTTTTTTTTACGGACAACCAGCAGGACTTGCCATTTACACGTCAGAAAAACACGAGCGTGCTGATCGAAAGCCAGGCTGAGGAAATTCATCTCTGAAATCCCCTCTCCCCGGAGACAGCTCCACGTGCTCGCTTGAGCTTAACGCTCGCCAGGCTTCTCGCCCTCAAGCACATCCCCCTGGGCCAAGGGTAAAAACCACCAGAATGTTGTCCCAGGGAGCGGATTTATGCTCGGGAAGAAAAAAATCCTCTGCTCTGCTTTGGTATCTGCGAGCAACTGCAGATCTCGGTCTCACTGGGACCACGCACAAGCAGGCGGAGCTCATCCAAGCACCTGGAGATGCTCAAAGCCTATCCGTGAAGCAAGGACAAAGCCTGCTTGGTTGCTCCACTCCTTTAAGCAAAAAAAAAAAAAAAAGCAGAATCTTGGCAGAAAGAAGATCCAGCTCCTGCCAGCCTGAAAGAGAAATCGGAGCACCTGAAATTGTGGCACGCTCTCAGGTGCGGCCCAGGGAAGAGGTGGAAGAGCAAATACCAGAGTTCAGCCCCCAGCAAGCCACCAGCGACATGAAATATGTATGATCCACTTCTTGCAGTTCTCAGCTTTCCTTGCAAATCCTTCATTTTAAGGCACCGGGTGCAACTTGAGAGGGAAAGCAGCAGATCAGCTTTCTGGCAGGCAGAAAGCAGGCGGAGATATTTTCAGGGAAGGGGACATTTTGGGACATTTCGGAACAATCCTGCTGGCAGTGAAAGCCGCCCAGCTGGGAGGAAAAAACCAGGGAGGAGGGCTGCAGGGCGGCCCCAAGAAAGCCACAGCAGACCCTTTAAAGTGTACATCAGAAGGGTGGAAGGAGGTTTGGAAGAATGGGATAGATGCAGAAGCTGGTGGCAAATGATGCTCCAACACCAGCTTTCTTTGAAGAAGGAAGCTCTTCCTGCTGTAGTTCATCTATTTAGGCTGAACAGAGATTCACACACCGGGAAAGGACTACGTGCGGGATGGGCAGCTCCTGGGACAACAAAAAAACCCTACAAAACCTCAGCAGTACCAGGGAGCATGGCTTCCCCCAGCAGCCAGCAGATGCAGTTGAGCGGGGCCGCTCCAGCCTTTAGACGCAGCCACGGCAGATGACCTAGTAAGGGCTTTTTCAGCCACATTTTCTATTCCCATCACTTCTCCCCACCCCGAGAGGTCACGCAGATGAAAACATCAACTTAACTAATGCCAGATGGGAGAGAAGTTAAGCCATATGAATCTCTGCTCATTATAAAATTACCCTCGTTCCTCGCAGAAACGTGGAAACGCTTACACTCACCGGCTGGCTATTTTGGACATAAACAGCAAACATTTCTGGGCTGTTTATAGCGTAAAGAAATTAAGTGCACATGGGTTTGACCATCTATCCCAACACCACATGGCACACTCATGAAAAAAACAAGCCTGATTTTGAAGCTCTGCCAGGACCCCAACCTCCCCCAGGAGCCCAAAAATCAGGCTTATCAACTCGGTTATGCATTTACTGGGTAAAAACTTAAGTGCAATTAATCTTGTCTTATTATTATTTTCTGCAGAAAGAACTCAATAGCTGTAATTTAATCTCCCTTCAGTGAGCCCCAAGATGTCAGCAAGGCAAGCAGAATTGAAATGTTCAAGTCCATTTTACTCCTGAATTAGATCAGTGAGGCCGAGGAGAGCTTCAGCACTGAACAAAGCACTTTTAGGGCAGGACACCCAGCCCTATGAGCGTCTGAGAAAGGGCTCTGCAGGGACAGAGCTGCTGGGGCTTTGCTGTGACAAGCAGAAGCTGCTTTATTTCTGCCACTCACCATGTAGATGGAATAGGGAAAGGGGAAGGAGCCCTGCTGCTGGGTCCCCACGGCCTGGAAACAAACCCCAGCATTGCTCTGCTGGGAACCCCAAGGTCCCCGTCCCCGTTACAAACCACCAAGCTGAGCTGGTGGAGGCTGCAGTGAAATCAGGACAGACGTGACGAGGTGGGAAAGGCTCTGCACACGTATCTGGTGAGCTGGAAAGCCTGTCAGGAGATTGGAGCCCATGCCACGGGCACCCTTTTTCAGAGCAGCCCCTCCAGAGATGCTCAGATCGAGCTCTGGCGCAGCCCGCAGCTGGAGCGCGCTCTCCCCGAGGAAACTCAAGACTAACTGACCTCAAACGATCCTGCTATATTTGTAAAAACGTGTGCGAGGAGACGTCCTCCAACAGCCCTAGGACTTTGATGGGCTTAGGAAAGACAGAGAGCATCTCGACAAGGCTCCTGCCACAACAGGGTTCAGGACCGCGCCGCCAGCAAGCCAGGAGAAAGGAACCAGCCTCTCCAGCGTGGAAAACACAGCTCTGCTTTTAAAAAGGAGGACCTAAACCCACAATCCTATACCCAAATGCATCCAGAGAGATCGCATCCCTTCCAGCTGGTCCAGCAGGACTGCACGAGCTATTCACACGCTGACATTTCGAGCTGGGACAGACCTCCCCGCAGGCTCACTCCGCTGGTTGCAGGACGCGCTGCGAAAACGCTCAATGGGCAGCAAGCTCTCTGCAGCAGAAACACGGCCGAGCTCCTCCTCAGCTGACCCTCGGACGCTGCCAGGCCAGCTACAAAACCTGGTGGTGCTCTGGCTGGAACAGCCGCGTGCTGCAGGGAGGGGAAAACTGCCTGGAAATAGCCTCAGAGATCCCAGCCACGCAACCACAGCTACCGGGACCACACCGCTGCGCGCAGGGGCAGCCCCGTGCACCTAGCTGGGTGTTCCTGCTTCTCACCCACGCCACCTGCTAGGCTGTTTTTGTGGTGTTTTTGTGTGGTTTTTGTTTTTTTTTGCTGTGCTGGGATGCAGCAGATGGGCTGAGCGCTGCGTGTTTTTCTTTCCAGCAGCAGCCGTGTGCCCGCGCACGCTCCTCTCGTGGCACCGCCTGGCAAGCAGCTGCACGGCGAGGGAATCGCCCTGGCGCACGATCCCACGAGAGCTGCTCTGCGGCGAGGCACTGCCAAGCCACCACCTCACCGCGTTAACGAGCACCCAGCGGGGCCGACGTGCTCCCAAAGGCACGGACACCGCCAGCTCCGCGCTGCTGACGTGCCCCAACCCTTGTTCCCTCTGACTTGAAGCTGCATGTCACCAGCCTGTCACGACAGCACGGTCACAGAATCGGGGTGTGCAGTTTGGGATTGCTCACGGATGGGATGGAGCAGCCCTGAGCCTCTGCTGGGGCTCCGGAGCTGGGGTGCGCCCGGTGCCAGCACGCTCCCCGGGCTGTGCGCTCAGCAGAAAGGGGATACGGGCTGCTATCAGCTATATATAGATAAGGCTTCCTAAGAATCTCTTGACAGGGCTTATTCTCTGCTCTATATCTAGATCTGGCCGCCTGCCTGCTGGGAAACACACATCAGACGGCGTGTGTGCGAGCTGTGGCCATGAACGAGGGCGAGCCCTGCACTTTCCCGTGCAGCACCCCTAAAGCACAGGCCAGGACACAGAATGAGCTCTAGGGTTTTCCCCATCTCCACTCACAGCCCTCAGAGAGTTTCCCTGCAGAGGTGAGGATCCCTGTAGCAATCTCCCTCCTGCACAAGAGATTTCCAGGCAGGGGCACCTCCAAGCCCTCGCGCTGCAGCAGTTTTGTCGAGAAATAAAAAGAGGAGGGAAACACTTCTGAACTATCAAGCCTAACAGAGCAAAGGGATCCAATGGAAAGAGACAGAATCTTTCTCCGGAGGAATTTCAACAGCAGAGGAAAGCATCTTGCTGAGCAGTGAGCACATGCCTGCCCTCACCCTGTGCACAGGCACGCACTTGATCCCCCTCCTGCACAGCCTCGCACCCTCAAACCCTCACCTCTCGGCAGCAACACGAGCTTAAAAACTCCGTCCTGGCTCACCAGGGCTGCTCCTTTTTGGGACAGAAGCAGCTGCCCAGAAGGACCTGTAGGTTTTGGTTAAGCATCAGTACTTCCTCACCCCCTACTCCATTTTGCTTACCTTCTGCAAGCTCCAGAGCACCTGAGTGCCCAAAAAGCGAACCAGCCACGGAGAGGAGTCAGATTTTACAGCCACCACACCGCCCCGAGCCCAGCAAACCTCACCGGACACCAGCTGATTTTTACTTTTAACACACCCTTTAAAAATTATACAGCTCCAACCAGCCCGATTTTTGGAGAATCCCTCCTTCAGGGCTCCTGCGTGCCCGCTTCATCGTTTTAAACAAACGGGCAGTGAAAGGACCCACCGTCTCCTCGTGAAGCTGGCCGCGCGCCCTGCCAGCCTCCGCCTCGCCGCGCAGGGCTCTAATCCCATTAAACCTCGCCAGGAGAGGAGCTTCCCGCTCCCACGTTCAATTAGGCGTGTAAAGCCTCTTATCACCCGCACGTCGGGAGCCCTTTGGGCGAGACCTGCCTCTGGGAGAGGTGGCAGAGCCCATCTTCCTCCTGCTTTCCTGTGGAAACGGAGCTCCTGGAGGGCTCCCTCTCCCCCTCTCCAGCCAGGCAATGGAAAGGGAAGGGCTAACGGAGGGCCTGGCAACACGGAGCCCGCTGGCAGCCGGCCACCAATTCCATAGGAAATACCCTCCCTAGAAGGTCACCAGAGCGGTGGCAAAGTTTGGCCCGAAAGAATTGGGAAGAGCTGCCAAGCCGTGACGCAAACGGAGGCGGCGAGCAGCCCGGCTTCCTGCGCGAGGCCGGCACGCCGAGAGGCCGAGGGCTGCGAGGAGCACAGCAGCCTCCTGCCACGGCCCCCTTCTTGCTGTCCTTTTCTTTTTTCTGGCAGAGAAGCGGGATGTTTTGGTGCCGGTTGATTAATCTCTTATGCAAATCACTTCGCTGCTAATTTGATGCGGACGCGAGCTCGCCACGGAAATCATCTGTGGGCTCGGGGCTGGCGAGAGGAGCAGCAGCAGCACGGTGCCCTCCTGCCAGGGACCTGACCAGGGATTTGACCCCAGGGCTGCCAGAGAATGGGGACAGCCACCAGGGAGCCCAAGAGGAAGGTTCCTTGGGCACCTCCCAGCTGAAAGCCCCCTTCCAGAGCACCCCCGCCTTCTGCTCCCCGAAAAATCCCACCCAGAGACCTTTCGCCTGCAGCTTTCAAACTTTCCCAGACCCGCTCTTCATGCACGAGCTCAACCTTAGCTCAGCTAAAAGAAGACTCAAAATAGGTCTGATGGGAACTTTGACAACCCATTCAGCCCCTAAATGTGTTTTTTTTCTCCGCTCAACACACGAAGCCAACAACTGCCGTGATAGGATTGAGGCTGGCAGCACGCAGGGATCACTTGGTACCTCCCAAAGGAGCGTGATTTTGGGCCGCTTCTTTTCCACGGAGGCTTCTTTTCCTCCTAAAACAGGACCTAGGGGCTCCAAGAGGAAAGGGGCCGTGCCTTACCCCAAGCATTTCACTTCCACTGCTCATTTCTGGCTGCTTCTCCTCGCACATCTCAGATGTTTCGCATCGCCTTAGCCAGCAATCTGTGTTGAAGCCTATCCGGCGCGCTCATTTGTATTCAGTTTCCTTCAGTGGTAACACACTATTCAAGCAAAATGAAAACAAAGCCTCCAAATAAGCGCTTGCGAGACGTACCTAGTCATCTGAGTAATTAGACACCCTCCTGCTTCCAAATGCACCAAAACCCACAGGAGGGTGCCGGCAGCTCCCACCACGGCACCCCGATCGCCCGCGGCGGGGTGAAGGAGCTGGAGGAGGCACAGCGAGAGGAGCAGAGCCGTGAGCAAACCCATGGATCTGCTCAGCTGCTGCGAACCCACGGCCTCAATCATTTTCTGTTGCCCCAGGGCCGTCGGCAGCAGGGCCAGCACGGAGCCCACGTGCCGCGAGGCCGTCCCGCAGCACCGAGCAGCAACATCCAGCCCGGGGGATGGCTGCACGTGGGCTCTGCTCACGTTTCCTCACCCTGCAGGCAAGCTACGGGGGCAAGGTGGCAATGAAACACTCAGGCAGCACCCAAGCAGTGATCTCCAGCGTGTTTTTTTTCCAAAATTTCCAATTTTTCTTTCCTCTCCTCGTATTTCCACAGGGCGTCAGGTCGCACTCACCCTGCCTGCAGTTCACTCCGCTCCACAGTCCAACCCTTAACGTGAGCTTTCTTAGTTATATGGGAATTAAGGCAGTAACCTAAAGCAAACCCTGTCCCGAATGGGAGCACTGACCCTCCCCACTCCCTGTTCCAGCAGACCCTGCTGCCAAAAAAAAAAAAATATCTTTCTTCCCAAGCCTATTTTCTTCCTCTGAACAGCCTCCGCGTGCTGCTGCCTCCTCCTGAGGCTCCCTCAAGACGGGACGGTACCATGGTCCTCCCATCCTCACCCACAGCTTCAGCAAGAGCACTTCGGGACAAAAAAGAAGAAGAAAAAAAAAACACAAAACAATAATTCATAATTTTCAATGTAAGGAAACTGAGCAGAAGGGTTAGATTCTCTCAGCTGAGCATCACTCTTCATTTCTGTAGGTACAGGGAGAACTTTCTGTAAGGTAACCCTCCAGGAAGGAAAACAGCTCAAGCACAGAGGTAAGAAAAGGGAGAGGAAGGTAAGAGAAGGGAATAAAAGGAAGGCACCGCTCCCTCCCGGCCCCGAGCAGTTACACCCAGCGAGCAGGGCAGCCTGAGTCACGTTTCGGGGATGACTAAAGGAAAGTGCTCGCATTTCCGAGGCAGCCCCGTCAGGAACCCCAGGAGCTATACGTGCTGAAGAAAGATGTCAGGAGTCATTTCTGCGAGCGGCAGAAGAGCAAGGGAGACCAGCACACCGCTGCGGCTTCCTTACGCTCAGACAAACTCTGCAGAGGCACCGAGGCAGCCTTCCAGTTTTCACCAAACCGAGCAGATTTTGGTGAATCAGGCGCCGAGGAGCGGTGCTTTCCTGGAAAAGGACCCATGAAGGTCCTTTTTTTTGTCCTTAATCCAAAAAAATTAAGGAAAGGGGAAGGAAACAGCAGGAACCTGGGGGGAGCTCGCAACCGGTGAAATCCCACATGAGAGCCAGGCTGACACGCCGAGGCCCGCTGGCCCCCACATCCTCTTTTCACATCCCAGATGTCTGCTCAAACACCAATTCTGAACGTTGTTTCCCCTGCAGGACGGTTTTCATCCCCATCCCTCTCACTTTAACCCAAAAAAACGTTAAAACAGCTTTGTGTAGCAGAGAAACGATTACACTGTGAACTCAAAACGCCGAGGTGGCAGCACAACTCGGGGAGCGCAGCCCGAAAGCCTCTCTCACGGCGACGTTTTGGGAAGCCCATTGCGAAATGCACCGCCTGCACCTAGCGTGGCATCGCAGGAGGCGGCGTGAAACAGCTGCAAACGGCAGAATTTCAGGGCCAGGCCTCGCACCCGGCTCCTGCGACAGCATTCGGACACGGCGCAGCTCTCACGGTGCGGGCAGGAGCCGCAGCCCCGGCTGCTTCTGCCTTCAGCTCGGGGCAGCCAAACCCTCGGGGCACTTCGGGGACATCGCGGCCCTGCAGCACGGCCCGCTTAGAGGGACCGGCACTGGGACCCGCTGCCATACGGAGCAGCCCCCGTCCTCACGCCGTGTTTCGGGGTCATCCCCCGAGCTGCAGAGCGAGCACGCCAGGTCGGGAGCTCGCTTTGAGATCTGCAGGTATCAGCAGAAATGGAGATGCGGGACCCAAAGTCCTTGACGGTGACGGGCGCTCATCGGGGGGGGATTATTTTATATCAGGGACCGCTGTTATGAGGCTGGGGGGGTGGAAACCCCGCTACCTTGCTGCCCCATGGGCGAGAAGGGTTTCAAAGCAGCCTTACAACAAGGGGTCCGGGCCCTCTGCACACCACAACACGGACTCGTGCTGGAGCCTGGCACCCCAAAAAAAAACCCCAAAAGCTCCCCAGCTGCGCCCACCCCCTCCTATAGGGGCACAGACCCCAAATCCCCCCTGCAGGACCTGCAACTATAGGGGCTGGCTGCAAACCCCAGGGTTTTTCAGACCCGCCGCAGGGCTCGCTCACCCCAAAATGCAGGATTTAGGGTTTTTTCCCCCCAAATTTAGGGTTTTTTACCCAAAACCCCCCCTCCGGTCAGGGCAGGGCTGCAGGCTGCGGGTGGCGCAGGACATAGCGGGATGGGGCGGGTGGGGAGCTCCCGGGCTGCTGGGGGGGGGGGTAACCCAGCGGGAAAATGGGGTGAAAAACGGGGAAATAGGGCAAAAGCAACGGGAACGGAACGGGGACGGAACGGGAACGGCACCGGTAACGGGCACCGGGAGGGGAAGGGAGGGGAAACGAAGGGAAGGGAGAGGGAAAGGGGAAAGGGAAAGGGAAAAGGGGAAGGGAAAGGGGATGGGGAAGGGGGAAGGGAGGGGACCGGGCACCGCCACGGCCCCCGGGACCCCAGAACGGGGGCTGGGAGGGGCGGTGGCGGCGGGGCGGGGCTGGGCTCCCCCGGTGCCGTTACCTGGGGACGCAGCTGGGGCTGGAGCCGTCGATCTCCCAGGTGGCGAACAGGTTCATGGGCACCGGGCGGCCCAGCGCCCCCGCGCCCCCCGGCAGGCTGAGGCGGCCCCGCTCCGCCGCCGCCGCCATGGCCGCGAGCACCGGCACCGCGCCGCCCGCCCCGCCCCGCCCCGCCCCCGGCGTCACGTGGGAGGGGCGTGGCCTCTGAGGAAGTGGGCGTGGTCTCGCTGCTGGTGGGCGGGGCCTCGCTACGCCTAACGCCACGCCTGTACCCCCTTAGGCCACTCCCACCCCGATGAGGCCACGCCCATATGGTGAGGCCACGCCCATATCTCATAGGTCACGCCCACCGCACCGAGGCCACGCCCTCCCGTCGCCGCCACCGCCCCGGCTGCGCCCAAACCGGAAGTCGCCTCTCTCTCCGCCAGCGGAAGTCGCTGCGGCACCTTCCGGCCAGCTCAGTGCCGGCGGCGGCACCGGAGGAGGAGGAGGTAGTGCCCGGGCGCTGCGCGGCGCTGCCCCGCCCCGCCGCGATGGTGCTGCTCACCATGATCGCCCGCGTGGCCGACGGGCTGCCGCTGGCCGCCTCCATGCAGGAGGACGAGCAGGTGGGGCTCAGACAACGGGCAGGGCCCGCTGGGGTCCCGGGGCCGGGCGGGCGGGGTGTGCTGCCCGTGCAGGGGGGGTAGGCCGGGGGTAGGCCGGGCCGGGGGGCGCCCCTCAGCCGCGGCCCTCAGCCTGTGCCTCCTTTCCTCCCTCCTTCCCTCCGCAGTCCGGCCGCGACCTGCAGCAGTACCAGAGCCAGGCGAAGCAGCTGTTCCGCAGGCTGAACGAGCAGTCGCCCACCAGGTGCACGCTGGAGGCGGGAGCCATGGCTTTCCAGTGAGTACCGGGGGTGCCGAGGGGCAGCCCGCTGCCGCTTCTCCGTCTGTGACTCTCAGCCCATTTTGTAGCTCTGCCTTTGCTGAACGCAGCATGGGTTCTCCTCCCTTTAAGCATTCTCTGTTAGCTTGGGTCCTGTCTGCCTTCATTGGGTCCTCTCTACCTTTCACCCTTCCTATCTTCATTGTTTTCTTTCTACCTTCTGTCTTCTTTTCTTAAAAAGATGCTCCACGCTTTCCCCTTCTCTTCAAGTAAGTCTTTGGTAAAAGCAGGTTGGCATTACCACCGTGAACCCCTTCTGCACAGGACTCTGCTCTCCATAAGAGCATACCTCGTAATGCATCCCCTTCCTGGGCCAAGGCACACAGGGCATCCCTGATTTATTTCTTCATTATATTTGTCAAACGTGTTTTTCACACCTGCTACATTTGTCAAATGTGTTGCATGTAATTAATCTCCTTAACTATTGGAAAACTCTCAGCTTAAAAGCTCTTTTGGCTTTCTGCAGTAACACATCAATAACGTAACTCGAATATAAAGTAAGGAAAGCCTGCAGAGAATGTGGGTCAGGCAGCCTTGGTCCTCAATGAATAGCAATGGGACAGGGAAGGAAAGTAGGAGGAAGAATTGACAGCCCGTGAAAGGCAGCAGAGCAGGCTCGTGTTTGAGAAGAGGAAATACTTCTTTATGTGACCTGTAATTAGCAGAATAATTGTGGGAGAATTGATTCGAACCCAAGGTCTTGTCAAGTCTCAGAGTTAAGCTACCAGCAGGAATCCGTCTGTTAGAGAAGGAAGCCTCAGTGAGGCTGGGTGCTGTGTGGGGTGGCCAAGGCAGAGCTGTGCCAAGCATTGCTGCACGGCACTGGGGTTGTTCTCTGTCCCCAGACCCCGGTGGCTGGGTAGATGGCCTCCGAATCCACGACATCTGGCTTTAGTTCTGCCCTCCTGTACTGAGGGCCCTTCAGTGCCTCTCCTGCCCGACCCTTTTCTGAAGTGTTCAGGGATTCGGCAACGTGAGGAGACAAGAAGAGGAGATTTTGGGGAGAGCTGTCTTCAGCAGAGGCCACGTGGTCCCCAGGACAACTTTTCTTGTGGTTGGCTAGCGTACAACGACTGCTGCAAGATTGTTTGGTTTGGCTTTTCCCTTGGCTCTGCTTGGCTCAGACAGGGAGCTGTTGTGGTCTGATTGGAGAGGGTGGCACTGATTGGGGTTGTCTGCCTGCTCTTATCTGCTGTAGGGTTTGGGTGCTGTTCTCGGGGTTAACTGGGGAGCGCTGCTCTGTGTCTTCCTCCTAGAAATTAAAACTTGATAGAACTAAAAAAAAAAAAAAAGTTTCTAAGAGTTCCTGGCACAAAAGAAGAGCTGCTTCTTTTCAGCTGGGCCGTTAAGGCAGTGCAGAGAAGAATGTGATCAGATCAGAACATCTCCTGTGGTAGTGGTGCAGGAAGGGGAGGAAACAGGGGAGTTGGAGATGCTGAAGTAATGCTGATGGCTGTGCTGTGAGTGAGCACAGCACGTCTTGTGTTCTGCCAGGTCAGAGCTCCGACTGCTGAGGGCAGCACAGGCCAGGGCTGAGCCGTTTGTGGTGCGAGAGGAGCGTGGCTGAGCTTGCTGAGGTGGCAGTGGACGTTTTTAGCTTCATCACCTTGGAGGAGAGATTGGTCGTGGTGAAGTGTAAACTCACAGAACGACTGCTGAAGTGAGGGCTGTAAATATAAGGCGCAGGCTTCAGCTCCCGAAGCTGTGTCACCCTCCCAGCCGCAGCTCCTGGAGGAACACCATGTGCAGGAACACCCACGTAGCTGCTGTGCTGCGGGTTGCGAGGTGACCTTTGCCTCATTAATGGCCTAAGGCTCCTACCTGTCATGTCGAAAGCAACCCTTGGTCATTGCCACTGATAGCAGGTCGAAGGATAAAGCTGCTCTCTCAAAATCATCCAAAATGAGGAGAGGAACCTGCTGGCTGTGCTCGGGTACAGAGGTTAGAACTGGCTGACTGCAAACATTGGCCCCAGCCGAGCAGACTGCGTGCTTAGGCGCTGTCTAAAGCTCAGAAGGTGTAAAATTCAGAGAGATGGCTGTGCAGGAGTGCTGCTCTGCTCGGGGGCTGAGCCTGGCAAAACTCTGCCTCCGGGGCAGAATGAGGTGTGCTGGCTTACCCTGGTGCTGAGGGATGGACTTCAGATCCAAGGTATCACCTCGGGGAAAAGCAACGGGGGGTACTGGGTACTCGGAGCCAGAAGCAAGTTGAGTGAGGTGCATTTGAAGGGTTTGGAGTGTCTGGAAGCACAGCGGGGACCAAGTTGTTTTATAAGCTCGATGCAACTATTAATACAGTTTTTAAGCTACTTATTTAATGACAGTGCCCTCACGAGTAGGTTAATTCTCTAATATGCCATTAAGCTCTGTGCTAACGAGACTGCTACATAATGGCCTTGTACAGCAAGTCAGAGGAAGGTAACATACAAGTAACGTTTAAATTCCATCTTGAATAAAATAGCTCAAATTTTCAGTGTATCCAGGGCTGTCTGCCAGCTCCACTGCCTTGGCTTTGGTAGAAATGTTGCTGCCTCTTCTTGTATTGGCCAGCTGAGGAGGGAAGTGGAGGAAGGATCACCCAGCAGCAGGCAATTGCAGCGAAACCCAAAGAACATCAGGGATCTTGGGGCTGATGCCATCCAATCCCTTACTTCGGTAGGGTTTTTAGCTGACTCAGAAGGAAACACCCCTCCCTGTTCCCTGTGCTGAGCGTGTGTGCTGGGGAAGCCAGCAGGGCCCCTCTAGCCCCAGTGTTTTATTCAGCTGCCTTTGAGGTGCACGTGGACGGCAACGCCCCACTGACAGGTGAGTGCCAGGGAGAAAGGGGGCACCCAGAGCCCCAAAAGGGCAGGTGGGAGCTGGGCGCCCTGTCAGAGGGTTGAGACCGAGTTCCTGTGCGTGCCTCAGCCTCGTGGCAGGGCTTTTTGTTCGTGGGCCTCAGGAACTTGGCTGTGCGGTGCTGTTTTAGAGCTCTGCTTGGCCACCTTCCCCTCTGCTCTGCTGGCAAACTCTCTTGTGCTTCCCTTCTTCCAGCTGCAGCAGCATCCTCCCTTTTTGTTCTGAAGTTATTACTCTTGTTACGGGTGTTTTGTTTTGATGATACTCAGGCCAACTTCTGAAGGTGAAGGACAGAAGCTGATGTGTCCGGGTGCAGGGTATGAAAAGTGATGCCGGAGAGGATGGACCCAAAACCACTTGTTTAACGCTGTCTGTGCTTCTCCTAGCTACATCATCGAGAAAGGGGTTTGTTACCTGGTCCTGTGCGAGTCGGCGTTCCCGAAGAAGCTGGCCTTTGCCTACCTGGAAGATTTGCATTCGGAGTTCGATGAGCAGCACGGCAAGAAGGTGCCGACGGTCTCCAGGCCCTACTCCTTCATTGAATTTGGTGAGTTCTCTCTCCAGGGGGCTAGTTAGGAAACTTTTTTTTCAGGAGGCAGCAGCTGCAGGATGCTCACCAGCTTGGCCGGTGGAATTGGCAGTTTGGCCTCTTTTTAGTGCTAAAGAAGCGGGTGTTTTGAGTGAGGAATGCTTGTGAACAGAGAAATAGCAGGAAAATGGTAAATGCCCTTTGCTTCAGATTTCTCTAAGGCTTTTGGCTCGTCTCCAGCGCATGTTTGCAAGCAGTCTGTTGGCTGTCTGAGCACTGCTCCCACTCCCTTGGCAGCTGGGCTGCTCTGTTACGTGTTTTCTCCACGTTGCATCTCCAGGAGGTGGTGTGGAGCTACTGAGGTGCAGTGAGGCTTTCTGATACAGCGCCCTGGGTGAGAGGGAGTGGGATGAGAGTGCGAGGAAAACCAGTATCCGCCGGTGTGCTGGGAAGGGAGGGAGAACTCCCAATGGCTGCGTTGAGGTCTTGTTTTCCTGCTGGTGGTCATGCCATTTACAGTGAGAGGTGCATTAACCTGAAGTTGAATGGTTCCACCCCCATGCCCTTTTTTGTCTGCATTTGAGGGTGTGTTTCTGGGAACACAATTCACCAGAAACCCTGGGGGGTTTCACAGAACACCCCTGTTCCATCAGACCATTGACTGGAAGTGGTGGTGGGTCCTTCAGCTGAAGATGTAGGCTAAAGAAAGGGCAGCCCAGTTCCTTTTGCAGGGCAAGCAGGTGCTTTTGGGGAGATCGGAGCTTCCCTCTGACGGCCCTCTCTCGTTCCAGACACCTACATCCAGAAAACCAAGAAGCTCTACATTGACAGCCGGGCGAGGAGGAACCTGGGCTCCATCAACACAGAGCTGCAGGACGTGCAGAGGATTATGGTGGCCAACATTGAGGAAGTCTTACAGCGAGGAGAGGCACTTTCAGGTACCGTCTGGCTGCTCTTTGGTGTGTGGTTCCTCATCCCCTCGGCCAGCTGGGTGGGGAGAGCATACCAGAGGGAAAGGTGCCCTAATTCCTGGGGAGAGCAACGGGCTTTGGGTTCTCCGTTTGGGTATGGTGCTTCTTTTGGGTGAGAATAGTGTGTCCCTGCCTCAGGTGGCTCTCATCCCAACAGGACAAGCACCAGAGCACTGCAGACAGGCACAAGGAGTGCTGCCGTGTGGTGTCTCAGCTGCTCCAGAGCCACTTGCTCAGTTAACCCAACATTTGGGGATCACCTGGTTGGGTTAATCTGCCCTTTCTCTGCCCTTTCCCTCCGACAGCTCTCGATTCCAAGGCCAACAACCTGTCCAGCTTGTCCAAGAAGTACCGCCAGGACGCCAAGTACCTGAACATGCGTTCCACCTACGCCAAGCTCGCGGCCGTGGCTGTGTTTTTCATCATGCTGATCGTCTACGTCAGGTTCTGGTGGCTGTGACTTCCTGTCGGCACCAAGAGGGAAAGCCGGTAGCCTGGCAGATGTGTGTGTGTGCGGGACACCGGTCACGGGGGATGTGCATTAGAATCCACGCAGGACCGTCACCTTGATGCGAGTGGCCTGAAAATGTTAGGTGGCACCTGAGTACCACACTTGTTAGCGAATCCGAACCGTAGGTGTAAAGGCTTGTTGTCTGCAGGCTTTTCCTCCGAGGCAATTTGCACTAGGGTGCTGTCGCCGCTGACCTCCCGAGGCTCTGCACCCCTCTGCGGGGCGAGCTCTGGGGGCAGTCAGTCGGTGCAGTTTAGCATAATCAACCTTCGGCGTCCTCCTCTTGAGTAGCTCTAGTGGGAACTGGACTCTAATGAACATTCCTTGTGTTGGCAATGGTTGCTTTTTTAGAATCTGGGTCTGTGTGTTTTTTTTTTTGGGGTGGTTTTCTTTCTTTTTTTAAGACGACTCCCCCGTTTGAAGGCAAATACTGCTCTGTACATATTACAGTAGCTTTCACCTCTGTCAAGCTAGCTGTTGTTGAGTTTTCTGTCTCTGACGTACTTTCAATTGCTTTAGGAACAATTGGGTGGTAAATAATGCCTTAAACACATTCTGTCTAGCACTAGGAGAGGCAGTGAAATATTACCGATTCCTACAAAATTAGACTGCAGGTTTTGTGTCCACTTTCCCTCTCCTGGCAGCTGTGTATGACGGTATGTTTCCATGTGATTAAAAACAGGGTGTGTAGCTCAAGTGCTGTTGAAGCGGGCACAGTGCAAGCGATGTCAGCATTGTCTGTTTGTTTTTTCCCTTCTATCTGCAGATTCACTGCATTGTTTCCTTCCTCCTTACTACACTTTCCTTCCAAAACGTGTCAGAACTGCCAGCATTTCGGCTCTGGAATGCTCATTTTCTTTCTCCCTCTTCCACCCAAAGCAGCCAAAAAAGCAAAACTCTGAATGTTGTGAAGAAAAGGCAGTGTTTCCTTAAAGAAGGCTTGAACTTTACATGAAGGATTCGAGAGGATAACTGTAAAACAGTGGAATCCTTTGGAAATGCCACCTTTTTTTCCTCTGGTCACCCTCTCCCTACCTCACTTGGGAAGTTGAAACTATAGGTGAATTAAAACACGTTATGGGGCAATAGTGTATCACTTCTTCTTTCTCATGGGCCAATCTCTCTAGTTCCAGTGTAATGTGATTATTTTTTATTGTTGGTCTGGCTGTGCTAGGAGTACAATTTTATCTGTAAGCCTTTTTTTCCTTTCACCTAAAAAAACAGCAGAACCCTACAGGCCTTTCCCCTCTTCTCTGCACTCGAGTGTCTCTCTAACGTGGTAGGAAGCAGGCACAGTCACAATAAAGTTTCAGGGTTCCCCAGCACCTTTTAGAAGCACATTGTGGTGTAGTTCTGGGTGTGTAAACGTGACCTGGAAGCGTTTCCTGCCCCAGGTAGGGATCAGGGGGCTGTTGTCCTGCCCGGGAGCACTGTGGGGCTGGCAGGGACGCAGTTAGCACTCATCCATCAATCCCCCTAGCCACTCTGACCTGCCACGTAGGCTGAAATCATCTGTTTGCTGCATGATGCCAAGTCTTATGTTGTAGATTGCTTTACGATTACCGTTTTTAATCCTGACACGGGGTGTCCCTTCCGGGTGGCTGTCCCAGCGCTGTGGCTGTGTGATGGAGGTGGGCAGACACCGACCGTACCCCGATTGTTGTGACCAGGGGGTGATGCTCCTGCAGCGACCAGCGGCTCCCCGAGCAGCTGCCCGCTGCAGCCCCACTGTCAGCTGCGAAATAAACGCTTCTGAAAAGTCCCTCGGCAGCGTGTCTCGTGTTTTTATCATCCCTGAGAATGCTCTTTTTCCTCCCGGGGGCACAAGGGGGTGAAGATGACCCCGTAGTTAACCCGCAGCTCCCTGGCGCTGTGCCCTGCAGCCTGAGCTGTGGGTGCCAGCGCAGGGCTGGAGCTGCAGCCTGCAGATGGCAGTGCCTGCACGGAGCTGGCGCACGGCGCAGGGCCCCTCCAGCTCTGACAGGGCTCTTCCTGAGGGTGCTCTAACTTGTTGCATTGCCCTGGCCTCCCCGGGAGCCCCCAGCATTACTGGCCCGAATTATTTCTCAGAAAAAATCTGTTTTGGGGTTTGCTTGCTACTTTCAGGAGTGCAAAGGCTGTGGTGTGTGGCAGGGAAGGACTGGAACTGGTGTGGGGACAGCAGTTAGCACCCATCAGCCCTGCAAATCCTGTCCCCTGCCTCGTCCTATGCCCCTGCGGGTGTCACATTCGAGCCAGCTGTGTCTGGCACAGGCTGTGGAGCATCTTCACCATGGCTGCTCCCAGACAGCAGCGGTTTGGGCGCTGCAGGGTTTTGGTTTCTGTGTTTATTTGGGCACCAGCTGCTTCCCCTGCCTTCAACCCACTCCTCGCACTTGCAGCCCCCTTTTTCAGACAGGTTCTGAGAAAAAACAACACACATTTGGCCTCTTTCTGGGGTCATGGGGGTGTTTGGCCTCAGATGGTTTCTGGCAGCTGCTCTGCTGTGACCAAATGTCCCGGTGGCACCCAGGGCTTGGGTTCAGCCCTTGCAGTGCCGGGTCCTTGTCCTCCCTCCCTTGGGGGTCTGTTTGGCACCCTGGGCTCTGTCTCTGTGGGGCTGGTAGAGGATACCCTGCAGAGCGGGGCTGGTGGGCTCGGGGGGTGCCCACCCCTCCCCAGCCTGTCCCCAATTTTTCCCTAGTTCAAGCACAGTTGGGGTCTCCTGTGGGGCATGGGGTCCCCTGTGGGATGTGGGGTTCCCCGGGGTTTGCCGTGCACGCAGCACCGAGCCCCACAGCGGCTGCCCCCAGCTGACTGTGGCCATGCCTGAGCAAGTAAACTCACTGGAGGGGATAAATTAGATCATATTAATTAGATCAGTTAGGTCAGGGGGGGTCCTGCTGAACTCTGTGGCTCCAAGGAGGGCACCGGGACCCATGCCACGGGGGTTTCTCTGCTGTGCCGGCTGCCGGGAGAAGCCCAGCGTGATTTTGAATCATGGCTCGTAAAAACCCCTTGCGGCTGAGCCCTGGCGCTCTGCTCAGAGATGATAAACCCATTTCCTGTGTCATTTCTTTTTTTTTTTTTCCCCTTTCCCCATGTCAAGATGCTGCCTCCCACCAGAACCCCCCCCTGGGGGCTGCCCGCCGCCCTGGCACGCTGCAGCCCCTGGCACGCCACCCGTGCTTGCAGGGATTGCGACTCCCCGGCACGGCTCGGGGCTGCAAGCGTGCCCTCCCTGCCACCTACCACCCCGGCCCCCGAAAATGGAAGTAGACACAGGATTTGCATAAAAGAGCAGAACTAAATGTGCTTGCTCGGTGACCCCGGGACCTGTGCATGGGCAGTGGAGCCCGAGGGAGCTTGGGGAGCGTGCGGCTCCCAGAGCCGAGGGACAAACCCCCACGGGTGTCCTGTCCCCACGCCTTCTGCTGCCTTAGGGGCTGTTTGGGAAGGGGCTGTCTGCTCTGGGTGCTGCTCCAGCTGCTCCTGGTAACCACAAATAAGTGAATTCTTGCTCCATCACATGCGCGGGGGCTGAGAAGGTCCCAGGGGTTTAGCGGCCACCCCGTACGTCACCAACTTTGGTAAAAGCAGCGCAAGCAGAGCCCCGCTGGGACAGGATCCCGCCGGCACGCTGGTTATAAATATTCCTGGGGCTCCTGGAGCGGGTGAGTGCCGCTGCCCGGGAGCCAGACGGCCGAAATTCCCCACGCGATTAACTGAAGGGCGGCGCACAAACAGCTCGGGGCGCGCGGTGCATTCCTGCGGGGCGCGGGGCTCCCTCCGCCCGCTGCGCGCAGGAATGAATGCCTTTCCTCCCCTCTTTTTTTTAAAAAAAATCCTAGCAGGTAAGGTAATCAGCGCCAAAGCCAAGTCATGTGAGGTTTAACGGTTAACAGACGAGCCGCAGGACGAGCTATTTGCGGTGTGACTAGGATGCCAGCCCCCAGGATTGTGTCGGAGGCGCTCTCCCTCCTGGTTTTCTTCACCCTCTTGGTTGCTGACGTCTTGTAATTGAGCAAGGACCCAGCCTTCGTTTTCACGGGGTTCCAGATCTGTTTGCAAAAGGGGAAGCTTGGCTGCATAACTCAAGACCCCCAAAAGAGGGGCAGGTAAAAATAAGGGAACTTTTATACAGGCAGGCATCTGGGTGTGTGCTGAGCTGAGGTTTGAATGCCTGAACCACCAACAATGTCCCAGAAAGGTTAGTGCAAGAAAACGCAATTTATTTTGAAGGAAACAATGAGTTCCTGCAAAGCTGGTGCAACCAGCGATCCCTACAAGGTACAGACCGGAGGAAAAGCAAAGTGCCTCTCACCGGGTGTGCAGACAACCCAAAAGCACCTCGGGCTCAAACAGATATTGCACGCTGCGGGGAGAGCTGAGGTGAGCATGACGGTGCTGGCACAGGTTTCCACACGGCAGCGTGCCCCCAGTTTCAGAGTTATGAGCCAGCTGGTTTCGGGGGGCGGGAGGTGCCTTGCAGCGGGTGCAGGGACCCTGGGCTGTGGGTTCTCCTCTGCCAGCAGCTCCCTGGAGGCTGCACCATGTCCCCAGCACCATGTCCCCAGCAGAAGTCCTTGCCCCCAAGCCAGCAAGCCCGGGCTGGGGCCAGACACATTCTCCCTGTTTTGGGGAGAAGTCTGGGGATCACGCTGTGCTGGGACCTGCCCCACAGCCCCCCTGGTGGCCCAGCACCCCTCACCCCAGGATGGCAGCAGAAATCATTTTGGAGCGAGCCTTGCAACACACCCAGCTGCAAAGGCAGGGGCTGGGGCTCACTGCCGGCTTGATCTCCCTGCCTTTGTCAGCCAAAGTGGCAGGATTTCCCTAATTGCCACCGCCGTTTAAATAGAGACACTGCGGATCTGCCTCTGTTCAGCTCTGCTAATCCCTCGGCTGGCACCGCTTGCCTCGCCACAGCTTTCCGAGCTGCCCGCCACCCGCCGGGACCCTGCCTTCCTCCTCCTGTCCCCAGCACCCGGCAAGGTGTTACTGGTGTTCTCCAGGTGGGAAACTGGGAGCCAAATGGCACGCCAGTAAGGCTGGGTGTCTGCAGCCTGCAGGCGGAGCGCGGGCTACTTCTGCTGGTGGGTTTCCCTGCGTGATGAATCTTTATTTGCATACGGTGTTCTTAATGGGGCTGTAACGGGGTGTGTAAGGTGAGGCAATGCTGAAACATATTTTTAACTCCTGTGCAAACAGCTCGATGCCTAATGAGGCAGACCCACAGCCCTCTGCGACAAGGAACTGCTTGAGGAGCTTTGCCTTGGGCACCTGCCTGCGTGCCCTCTGCTCGGCCTCTGCGTCCTCCTCCAGGACTTGGCTGGGGCTCCTGGGAGAGGTGGGAGAAACCAGCCAGGTCCTGGGGCAGGCAGGAGCGACACGAAGCTTTCCCTGACCTGTGTGGCTTCCCTCCATGGCCACATGTTTCAGGTGGAGCTGTCTGCCCGCCTGGCTGTGCTGGCGTGGTTGCAGATGCTGGCCCAGCTCGGAGAAGCAGCTCGCCACCAGGCCAAGCCAAATGCAGCTGAGGGAGCGCTGCCCATTTCAAGGTCTGGGATAATGAGTAATGCTCTGTGCTGGGGGGAGCTGGAAATTGCAGCCTTTGGTGAAATACCAGAATTCCTCCCGAATTAGCTACGTTAGGGAGAGCGAATCCAAGCCCTCCCTGTTCTGCTTACATTCCTGCCTTGCTTTCCTCTCCTCCCGACTGGGTTTAGTGACCATTTTCTCTCAAGTGCTACTTGCTGCCATCCATATTTACATGCAGCAAGTAAGTTTGTACTCCCTAGTTTCATCTCAAACACCAGGCCTCTATTTTGGGACGCCGTCTCCCACCCCACACCCTGCAGACGCAGCCGAGCCCCAGGCCCGGCCTTCACCCCGCCATGTGGGGTGCTCAGGGGACCAGATGTGCCCGGAGCACCGCCACAGGCAGCGCTCACAGCTGCAGGGCGCTGCTGTGTGAGGCGGTGGGAGAGGTTTCATCCAGGCTGCCCAAAAAAAAAATCACTGGGCTCCTTCCACGGTGGTAACAATCCAGCTCTGTGCCTGGGAGGAGCCGTGGAGCCCCAGTGAATTAAAGGGGGAAAACACTGGGCTTTATTCATTGCCCCCCTCTCTCCCCTGAGCTCGGCACAATCCTCCCTTCGCAGGAGACGCAGGCCAGCATGCCATGTCAGCACATAACACAAAGAGCTCTCAGTCCGTGAGGAGCTGGAATCGCAGCAGAAGGATTTTTAACGCTTTAAATGATGGTTCAGGGCTGGAAGGGACGTTGGGGTTGAACCCGGGCACTCCCTACAGCACCAGCACGTGCTTCACAACCCCGCTACCTTCCCCAAGCCTCCTGCGGGGGAATTTCTGTCTCCTCCTGCGTCCTGTCGCCCTGTCGAGGAGCATTTATTTTTCACTGAGGCCGTGGGGCTGAAATACCACCATGAGCCCATACACCTGCTCTTAAGCTGTGGGAACTCCCACTCAGCCCAGAGCCAGCCTCTGGCAGTGAAAGCCATTTTCGGTTCTCGCTGGCCCCTACCCAGCAGCTGCCTCCACCCTGCGCGGGAAGGGCACAAAAACGCCGGGATGCCTCTGCTTGGGGGCATTTCGGGTGGGCCACCAGCCCCGACTGAGGCACTGGAGCCACCTCAAGGGGACCACGAGGCGATGGGGACAGCGCTGTCCCCTGGGTGCTGCCCGCAGGGTGACATCCCGAGGGCGTGTGGTGCTTCGTGCACGTTTTGTGAGAGCGCGTGCCTGCTGCTGCAGTGCTTACGGTGAATTTGTCAGAGAGTCTTCAGGACATTTTGGGGCCACTCCACAGAGGCAGCGCCTCAGCGGGCGGACCTGGTCCTCCATCCCTGTCACTGTCCCTGTGTTGTGTCCCTATCCCTGTCCATGTTCCTGTCTCTATCTGTGTCCCTGTCCCTGTCCTTACCCCCACAGCCCTCCCTCACCCCCCCCCTTGCCCATCCCCACCCCGCCGCCATTTTGTGCCCTCACCCCCCCCCACCCCCCCACCCAACGGGCGCGCGCCCCCTGGCGGCGAGAGGGCGTGGCCAGGCGGGGGAGGGGGGCGTGGCTTGCGAGGCGGGGGCGTGGCTAAAGGAAGCGGGGGCGGTGCGGCGCGGCCGTCTCCCTCCGCCGCGCGCCATCGGCGGGGTCGGGCGGGTGCTGCGGAGGCGGTGGCGGCGGGATCCTTCCGCGCCGTGCCGAGCCGAGCCGAGCCGTGCGGGTCCGGCCGTGGCCATGGCCCCCGGAGCGGGGCCGGCGCTCGCCGCCCTCCTCGGCACGGTGCTGGCCGTGCTCAGCCGCGCCGAGCCGGCGGCCGGTGAGTCCCGAGGGAACGGGAGAAGGGGTCCCGGGGGCGGGGGAGGAGCGGCGGGGGGCGGGGAGCCCCGGGTGGGGTCCCCCCGGTGTCCCCTCGGTGTCCCCACGGTGTCCCCAGGGCTCCTCGGGGCCGGCGGTGGTGGCGACGCGGTGCTGTGCTGGGTGGGTGTGAGGGCTGCGCGGAAAACCCAGCCGAAATCTTTAAAAAACACCACCACCACCAACAACAACAAAAAAAGCAATTTCCTGCACGCGATTTGCCCGGGTTTGCCCCAAAAAGGAGCGGAGGGCTCAGGCTGTGCCCGCTGTGCCTGGCGTGCAGATGGGCTCTGCAGGCCGGCAGGAGGGCGAATCGCTGGATTTTGGGGCAAGGCAAAATCCCAGATTTAGCTCTTATTTGAGCCGTGCCTCGGTGCTGGCGGATCCCAGCTCCTCGTGCTGCACGATGCCCACCCCACCACCCGAGCTATGCTGGGCTTCATGGCACCGTGGTGGGGTTTTCTCCCTTTGCTGGAGGAGCGGTGGTCGTCAGAGGTGGCAAACCCACGCTGGAGCCACCCCTGCTGCTCCCCAGCTTCTGGCCCGAACGCTGGGAGCGGAGCCGTGGCCTGAATGAATGAAAGGTGAAGTCACCCAAAGGGTGTCCGCAGGTGCCCGCCCGACTCTCCCGATGCTTCTCGCACAAGGAGCGGCAGGTATCTGATGTCAGCCCTCTTGGTCAACACCGAGGAGGCTCCTGGATGTGCTCAGCGCCGTGGGTGCGAGCCCAGCGCTGCGGCAACTTGCTTTTCCAGTCGAGCTTCTCCCCGGGGTGTCCGAGCCTGCAGTCGGAGCTGCAGTAAGCCGGGGTGGGGCGGGAACACCTGCGCTTTTGGTGAGGACACTTTCCTGCTAATTACTGTTAATGGCAGTGATTTGTGCCCCGGCGGATCGGATGGAAGGAGTGGAACAGGAATCCCAGCGAAGCCCACCCTAATTACCCACCTTCACTCTTAACCTTGTCGCTGGCGGAGTGAAAGAATTGAGTTACACCAAGCCCAATTTCTCCTAGTAGTAGTTGGGCATCAGCCCTCGTTTCTAATAAACTGCTCTGGACCTTGAGGTTGAGAGCACCCCACAGGCAGCGCCTCCACGTGGAGCACGCTTTGGGATCCTTGCAGGACTCCCTAGATAACGCTGACAGCGCTGGCCTGCTCGGTGCCATAGGGGCTCGCGGAGCAGCAAGTTTTACTTGATCTTTTGAAGGTGTTCCAGTATCAAATGGGTTCTGATCAAAGATGCTGATTTAGACTTTCAGAAGGGAGCGTGATTAGCATCTGGCTCGCTCGCATCGCTTCCTGCAGGGCATTACTTAGTCAGCGTGGCATTACGTGGAGGTGCTCTTGCTGATGTTCTCAAGACCTGAATCCTTGGGAAAAGAGGGCTCGTGCCTCTGGCTGCCTTTGGCACTCAGATCTCTCCAAATAGGTGGATTGGTGTTGGTTTGCCTCCTTCGTTGCCTCCCAATGTGATTCCTATTATTTTAGGTGTCTCGCTGCTGTTACCATAAGCTGCTATTTCCCTTCAACGTGATCCCGTCCTGCTCGGCCTCTCCCATTTTCGCAAACCGTGCCTGGGTTGTGAAAGGCATCGGAGCCTTTGGGCTGGATGTGGCCATCGAAATGTTGTCGTAATGGTCTGGGCGGGTGGGATTTGGACCTGCGTCCTTTCGGGAACTGGGAGTAGATGAGGCAGAGCAGCAGGACGCTGACAGCTTGTTTCTTCTGGGCTTGGGAATCTCAGATAACAGGAAAACCAAAGGGTCGGGATCTGCAACTTCAAACTTAAAGGAAACGACGTTGTATTTGTGCTCTTGGCTAATGGCTGCAATGCAAGGAATGATACAGTGATTATTCAATTCTGACCCATTAAGGAAATGTCATCTGTCTTGGAGGAAAAAAAAAAAAAAAAAAAAAAAAAAAAAAAAACTCAAAAAACTCTTCTAAGCATCTGTGCTTAGAAGTCCTTCTGTAGTTTTATTCTTATTTTCTATGCATTCATTCTGAAACCATCTCGCCAACAGAAGCCAAGGGCTGTGTCTTGTCAGTGCCCATCCAGAAGAAACAGCGGCCGTATCGTTCTGAGCCCAGTCATCTGAGAGCTACAGAAATAATCATTCATTCTGTTTAGAAAATAGTCTGTTCCTAGGGCACATGTCCTTTTTTTAGACTGCATGCGGATGAAAAAAGAGCTTTGTATCTCAAAACGACACTGGTGTCTGCTGTTTGTTCCGTGCAGCAAGTCTTAATCTCGTTTCGCTGACATCACCATGGGCTGCGGTGGAAGGACAAGGAATGGCCCCGCGTTTCGGCGGGGGCAGGCGTTCTTAATGCTCAAATTAATAAAGATTTAGTGCTGGACAATGACGGAAGGCTATGGAGAACACGCAAGCATGGTTTCTGTCTGCCAGATTTCCATAGAAACACCAATACCTCTTCAGCTCTTTAAATGCTTTCACTACATTTTTATTGTTGAAATCTTTTTTTTTAACTAAATGTTTTATGTTGCAGCTGTTGATTTTAGGCGTTTTGGCTTTGTCTGGAGAACTAGAAATATGGGAAGGCAAGGAGTAGTAGCTGTGGAGGAAAATAGAATATGTGGTTGGCAGACTTTTGAACCGTTTTACACATTCATCCTGAATTCAATATATGCTATAACTTCAGCTAATCAGTTGCTCTTCAACAGGAAAAGTGTCACACAAATGTTGGATAGAAATTAGTCATCTGACTGCTCCTTGGTGTAAGACCTCAAGGACAGGAAGACTTCAGTTCTACCTGTGAATTTGGGCAACAGTTCTCAGCACTGCCCTTAAGAGGGCAAATTGGTAGCTTTTGCCAGCTCCTGGATGCTTGAGCTCAAAACAAATAAATAAAAAAATCTAAACAAAATTTCTTATGGGTTTGTTATTCCAAAATCCACTTAAATGTACACTTTCCTTTTTTTTTCCCACTTCTCCTATGGAGTCTGGAGAAGCTGGTGAAGGAAACCAGTTTAGACGCTGGGGTTTTCTCTCTCTCAGGAGCTGCAGGACATTGGCTGAGTTCCTTTGCACTCCTCTGAGCTCTGCTCAGCTCCTCAGATGCTGAGAAAAATTTTATTTCAGGCTTTTGTGATAAAAAACGGTGGCGGTCTCGTGATAGTCAGTTTGATTTAGAGCATTTTGACTTTTACAGATGATTTTCATGCAGCATAGACAAGCTTTGTCTTTAACTGCAACCTTCTGCTCATCTTGTTTAAATTCCCTGAATGATAACATTTTCTAAATCTGAGCTGAATTATTAAGATTTATTGTTTTTTTTTTTTTTTTTTCCTAGTTCTTTTATCCCTGTGTGGCTGCCGTGGGGTGATCTGTACCTTCTCCCTCTGTGTCCCCCTCACTCCCCAGAAAGAAGTTAATTTAATATTTTCAGCTAATACTTATTTATTAAAGGGTTCTTCCCCAGTACCTCATCTTGTTTGAACAGTAATCTTTCGAGGTTAGTGACTAACATAATGAGCTGTCTCTCCTTTGTGGTTTTCCTCCAAAACTTGGTTATCTTATGGTATTCTCCATGTTTGTGCAGCATTTAGTACTCCTTACCAGCTTTTTGAGCCATCGGTCTTTGCAGTTTACGTGGTGCCAGCTGCCACTGTGGAAGAACTTTGCTCCTTGGAAAGAAGCTACCAGTCTTCCTCTGGCACTGTGCTTCCTATTTCAGCATTTTCTTGGCTTCTTCTTTCAAGCCCTTTTTTTTCTGAAGGGGATCAGGTGCTGGTTTCCACTCCCCTGGAACTTGGGGCGCCTTGATGGGTACCGTGGCTGGTGTTTCTGGCCTTGCTGATGCCTGATCTTCCCAAAGTGATTCCCCGAGCGTTCTCGTTGCCGTGTATCAGCTGCCTGGTGGCTTTGAATCCTTCTTCTCCTTCCCCATGGTTTGGAATGGGTGATGTTCCAAATGACAGGGTGTTTCTCCTCAATGTCAGTTGTGACAGTAAGCCCACTAAGTACAGAAAGATTATCAAAAACCTCTTGTCCTTCCAGGTCTCTAACATTTTTAGTCTGACTCTTCTGTGTGTGAAGTAGGTTGTTTTCAGCCATCTCCCCCAAGACAGCCTCTGCACCTATAGCTGGGTTCCAGCCAAATACGACAAGTCTAGATCCTTAAGGCACTGAGTTCCTCTAAACTTAATGGAAAACTCATGGGTAGAAAGAATAGAGACCAGTACAGCATCCTGCCATGGGGAAAGTTGGTACTGTGAGCTCAGCCCTGCTGTTAGCTGTCCGGGGGTCTCTGTCAGAAGCTTAGATCCCTGTTGGCAGCAAAGCCCTTGGTCAGAGCCCGCATCTTCAATGCAGGATAATCAGCTACACTTCTCAGAGCTACAGGAAACCAGCTTCGTAACGTCTCTTCCTCGCAGCATTAATTGTTTTGGTATTCTGTGTTTTTATTTCTGCTTGACTTTCTCTGAACTTGTGGGTGAAGAGTTTATTGGCCTTGCTTTCCTTTCAGTGCTTGCTGCAAAGCCCGTGCAGATTTTCTCTGGTTATGGCTCTGTTTCCCTATGGCAGCCTTCTCTCTTAAATGCAGAATTGTGACACTTACAGCTTCTGATGTTAGACCTTTGTGATTTTTTTGTTTTCTAGCCTGGAAGGAGTCTGATTTTTTTAGTATGCAAATAAAGAATAGAAACCAAATCACAACTTTCACATCTTCTTGGCATCCTTAAAGAACAATGAGGCAGAAAAGTAACTTCTTTAACAGTCTCTCTAGCCAAAAAAAGATTAAACCTGGGCTCAACTGTTTCCATTTAAATGTGAGCCTTGCTGGATTCAGATGTTCAGAGTCACAGCACTTCTGTGTTTTTGTTTTTCTTCCCTGAGAGTAACACTTTCTGCTCGTGCTTGTTTTATGGCAGCAGCTACCTGTTTTTCCACTCTGGCCTTGGAGAATAGTGGTATGCCGGTATGGTGGAGAATATTGGTGGGCCTGTTGGATGCAAATTCCAACCTGGTGTTTTATGTGCAGGCATGCTCCAAGGGTTTGTGTGGACTCCAGGCCGGGTCACGTAGCTAATAGCATTCATCTCGGACACGCATAAAGCCCTCATCTGAGAGGCCTTTCAAACTTGGCTAGAATGCTAACTAGAAATTGGATACTTCTCTCCCTAAGTGGTGGCCTGCCCTCTTCGTGATTAGGGCTTAAGCCAGTCTCTTGATAGTCATGGGGTGTTTTCCCAATACTCCTGTGGCTCTCCCCAAAGTGCTGGATAAATGGTGAGGCAGCGTGGTGTCCAAAATGTTGCTGCTTGAACTCGGCCTGGGCGAATCCGGGCTCTGTCCATCCTGGTAGTTTTGGCAAGCTGGAGCAAGGCCAGAAATCCAGGAAACAATTCCCCCTTGCTTTTGCTTTTTTTTTCTTTTAATACAGAAGAGAACAGTCAAAAGCAGTGCTTCAGACCCAGCCTTGGCAGCATACTTTACATGGGTGCGGGAGAAGTGGCCGACTGTTTTCTTCTCAAGACAAGAGTGTCCTCTCATGCTGTACACAATAAAATACTTCCAGTTAGCATGATGGATGTAGCAACACATACTTTTTATGCTGGCTGAGGTAGAAGATAGTTTCTGGTACTATTGACTTTTGAGCACAGCGTGGTAGGGTAGCAGAGAAGTAGCTTTTGGAGTAAGTCATGTTGAAATGCCTTGTTTTTGCATGGATTGTGAAATTGTTGAAGATACCATGAAATACAGGAAGACAGTGCTTTGTGCACAGAAGTGCTAATTCTGCTGTGAGAACTGTAGTCTTCAATTTGCCTTGCGATTTCTCTTTTAAAAGAGAAGTGATCACGTTACTTCTTTAATATTCATTTTAGGATATTGTTGCATTTACATTAATTTCAGTTTTAGTTGCGTTTCAATGTTCAGTATTTTTTTCTTAAGCTGAAAAAGTACAAAAGAGTCATTTTGTCTTTTTTAGGTTTGTTCAGTTCTAGATTTTCGTATGCACTGCATACTGCACCCCCCACTCACTGTATCTCTGTTAAAAAAAATTCGAGGGACTGCTAGTAGTCTAATGACCTGCTAAACAGCAGCTCAAGGCGAAAATAATTTGTCAAAAAACAGGAGAAAATTAATCATTACTTTGCCAAAGCCTCTGTGCTGTATCCGTGCATGGCCTAGCAAGCTACGCTGGAATCACTGAATCGGATCCTTGCTGGAACCCGAAAGCTGTCCCCTTGTTGCTCCCTGCGGTTGTGCTGGCAGCCGGCTTTGGCCAAGTGCTAGTTAAGCTTTTACTACGAGGGTTACAAAATCACCGGGGACGCGGGCACTCCAAGAGGTTACAAAATCCAGTTTGAAAGCCTGGGCACAAAAGAAATAATCCTCTGAGTGTTTGCTTCGCTGGCTTGATGGGCTTAAAAAATAAAAGCTAAAGGGAGGTGAGTGTAGGGAGGTGAGAAGAGCAACTCTCCCTCCCGGTTCTCCAACTTGCGGCGCAGCTTGCTGTGCCGTTCCTCCATTTCCTTGGGGTAACGGAGGTGGCAAGAGGCACCCAAATCATTAAAAGCACTTTTGTGAGTTCTGTTGAATGCGGCATAACTCAATGGTGCTTGCTGAAGCTCATTTTTGCCATGAAAACTTCTGTCCCCGCGGTGTCTGGCCGAAGTGGGTGAAGCCTGAAGGCCTGTGGCTGCTGCTGGTGGATAGGATGAAACTTGTTGGGCAGGTGGGAATCCATGGCGGTGCGCTTGGCCACTGCAGGGGGGAATACCATCAGAAAATCTGTGGTAATATTTCTGTCGCTGAGTAACCCTGACCCCAGAGGTTATCTGAAAGGGGCTCGGAGTGGAATTTTGTTCATTTCCTCAGAGCTCTGCAGAGGCAGTGCTGTGGAAGTGCCCTGTGTTCAGAAACCAAGTTAACATGGAACAGGCATACCCGTGTTGGGAGGAATATCATTCACCTTTTGGGACAAGCTGGTTTAATTTCACTCTGTCCTGTCAGGACTGTGAATGTGAAACACCCCTGTGTGCCCTGTAGCATTTGCTCCAGGTTATTGACAAATAACCCACTGAGCCCTGGGTGGTGGCAGCCGGGCTCTGTTACGAGCAGCCCAAGAGCTGGGCCCGTCCCTTCAGAGACTGTTTGGACAGCAGTAGGTATGTGAGCAGGCAGCTCGAGTGGTTGGGTATTACTGATGCCTCTGGGTGCCTTCAAATTGGCCAGTGAGGCTGTTGAAATAGGGCATGTAACGTCATGGAAGTGTGTATGGAAGGGCAGGGGACAGGAATGGGGGCTGAGAGGAGTGTGAGACTTCTGGGTATGTGGGTAAAGTTAGGATGGGACACATCTTCTGATTCCTCCAGCTTTATCCACTGGTTCAGTGCTGTTCAAGTGGCAGACTCTGGTCTAGACGGACTGATTAGATTTTTGTGGCTCTAGAGTGCCCTCTGCTCATGTGGGGTTTCTGTATTTATTGCCCTTCTGGTTGCTTCAGAACTAGCCACAACTCAGCTTGCTGGTTCAGGCCCTGGCAAAGGGACGAGTGCTTGCTGTGTCACTCCATATGAATTAATGCCACTAGAGTTTTCTGTAAACCTGGAGAAAAATTGACCAGCCCTGAGCTGAAGGGAGCTTATAAAAAACAAAAACCAACATTTTACATGGACAGATATCAATAGGACAATTGGGAATGGCTTTAAACTAAAAGAGGGGAGATTTAGTTTAGAGATTAGGGATAAATTCTTCACTTAGAGCAGTGAGGATCTGGCACAGGCTGCCCAGAGAAGCTGTGGATGCCCCATCTCTGGAAGTGCTCAAGGCCAGTCTGGATGGGGCTTTGGGCAGCCTGGGCTGGTGGGAGGTGTCCCTGCCCATGGCAGGGGGTGGAACTGGGTGGGCTTTAAGGTCCCTTCCAACCCAAACCATTCTCTGATTCTGTATCATACATAATGTCTTGTTTAAAATACAGTGCTGAAAATGGCAAGGTTGAGCCTCAGAGTATGTACTCCTTATGAATACCCAAGTCTTTGCTGGAAGACTTTAAGGTCTCTTAATGTTTTCATTTATTCTCAGACAGCCCTGACAGAAATCAGAATACCACAACAGTAATGATGTAGCAGCGGATTCTGGATTGCTAGAAACTTATACAAGGGAGCTTATGAGGGACAGATGCCCCTGTTTCAGTGCCAAGCGTCCCTGGAGATAGTAGAAAGGAAGGAGAAACTTTGAGACAAGCTATTGTGAAAGAAGTTTTAGAAATTGTTGCCTTTTACTTCAGATAATTTCATTATAAAATTGTGATCAGGAAGTGGTAACTGTCTGACACTGGAAGTCAAAATACGCAAGTGCTGAAGTGGTTGTATATGGCTTGCTGAAATTACTGCATGCTTGGCTTTGACGATCTACCTAAAAGAAATTCTGGATGCATTTAGTAGCCTGGTGAACAAATCTGTATTTGATTGTTCTTTCAGTCTGTCTCTTTTGATGCTGCCAAAGATTAAATTGAACTATGTGATATTGTCTTTGGTTTTGTTCCAGTCAAATAAAATTTTTAGTTAAAGGATTAATTCCGCAAAATATGTTAACGAAGCTTTGACTTAACACGTACAGCTACTGAATTGTTTTTTTTTTTTTTTTTTTCCTCCTTTCAGCTTTACAGTGTATGGATGATTCCAAGCCTTGTGTTAATGAGGGAAAGTGCATTCCTTATCAAAATGGTACAGGATACTGCAAGTAAGTTGGCTTAATTTCTATCCATTTTAATTGTCAATGTTCTGTCATTCATAGCCTGTGAAAGAAAGGAAATTTGGTTTAAGATTTTCTTATCAGGTGCATTCAGCATAATAGTTTTAGCAAAGTCTGTGTTTCTTGCTAGTGCATTTGTTCTTCTGTGTTAACTTTTTATAACGTAAGAAATCTAGAGTTCTCATTCATATTCTTGGGTTTGGATTTCAACTATTTGATTTCTTTGCCTTTGAATAGGAAGAGAGGTTAAATCAATAAGAGGTAAGCACAAGTTAAGTCAGAACTTGCTCTCTGTCTTACAGCTTGTGTTAATTTATAGAACATCAGCCCAAAATATTTCCAGTTTTTTTTTCGGAACTACTCTGTGCTTTGAAGAGCGACAGTTCCCTTTCCATGTGCTAGAAAGTAACAAACGTGGAAGCTACAAACAAACAAAAAAGCCAAACACATTTATCTTTTTCCTATAACTGATCTTGGGAAGCGTTGAAACCTGTTGTTAATGGAGCCTTCACTTTGTCATTGCATGGAAAACTGATCATCAGCAAGAGCTTTGGAGGAACATGATGTCTGGAGAATGGTATCACATCTGTTTAAATGTAGTTCATCTTTTTAACTACATTATTTAGATTCTTAAAAATGAAGTTATTTTGCAAAAAGATAAATCTTCCTTTTTTGGCAGGGCTTGTTTACTACATCTGCAGTAAACAGATTTATTTTCTAAACTGTGTTTACTTCCTCAGTGCAAGTTGTACCATTTTCTGGCACTCTAAATCCTTTCCTTAGTGCTCACATTCTTTCAAAATCAGTGAATTTTGTCATGTTGATTTAGCTCAGCAAACACGTGGCTTGGCCCTTCACCCTTTCCTATACATCCATCTTCCCTAGCTGCACTCATTAGTTCTTTCTGTGAATATGGTGTGCAACACTTGATGTACTTAAATTGCAGCTGTGGCACACAAATCATAATCTAATTTAAGGTTCTCTGCAGTTTCAAATAAATCCCTGATATGCAGAAAGGCCATAAAAAGGCAAATATGTAACTTGTTGTTCCCTGTTTTTTTGTTTGTTTGTTTTGGTTTTGTTTTGTTAGTTTTTGGCTGTTACTGCTTCCTAGGCTTTTCCTTTCTGTTGCTTTAGGTTGCTGTCTACAGAAATGAGCTGCCCTTCTGAAAAAAAGTTGTAACTTTTCCTGCTTTTCCTTCCCATTTTAAGACTGAAACAAGACATTGTGTGATGTTAGTAGGTCTTTCTGATGAGCATGTAAGTGTGTGACTGTGGAGCCAAAGTATGTGGGTCATGATGAAGGTAATAAACAAGATTGGTATTGATGATGGTGCTGCTTGTACCTTCCAAAGGACATTTTCTCCAACTTGCATGTTCCTGTTAACCATGCCTTAGACTGTTTACTTGGTTCATCCGAGTGTTTAACTTCCTTTTTGGTGTTTGTAGTGTAGTCCAGATCTTCACACATTTCTCTTATCACAGTGGCAGATTTGACCACTCTTAATTTTTTTAGAACATGGGGCTATTTATACGTCTAATGTTGCCTTCTTCCTTTTTGTGCAGGTCTTCATGCAGATCTTAAGCCAAACCCTCCTTCAAATAACGTCTCAGTCCTTCTGCAGGCACCAGAGTAACTGGAAAGGCTGAAAGTACACAGAGATGAGTGTGTCTGTTTTCTAGTTGCGGCTCAAGAACGTTTTTGACAGAAAGGAAGGAAAAATAGACCCCAAAAAAAGAAACAACAAACAAGCAACAAACCAAAAAAAGCCCCAAAACCTCAGTTGTGGAGACTTTACCTTTAGCAGGCTGATTCTTAGCATCCTGTTTTGGTTTTAACTTTTTTTTTTTTTTTGGTCCTGCACGATGAGGAACTCTGAATAGGGGAACTTTTTATCTGTTGTAGTAAACTAAATGACTTTCTGAATTTTGGATGCCTGTAAGAGCAGATATGTTTTTTTTCAGGAAACTGAACTTAGTAACAGGGCAAGTGGTTTGGCTTGTAGATCTGCAGGATAGCTCTCTGATTAGCTAAATCTCCACCCCTTCCACTTTTTTCAAGTTTTCTGCAGTACTTCCTTTGCTGGGCAGTAGATTATTACAGTAGGCTTTCTTCCTCTTTCTCTACCTCCTCTCGGCAAAGTTGTTTGTTCTAGCTTGTGGTCAGTCCATCTAGTTAATCTTGCTGTCTGTAAGAAACAAGCGAGCAACTGAAGGAGAACCTGCATCAGAGGTAATCATATGTGGTGAATAAGACATTGGTGACATGAGTGCTGATAAGCAAAACATCTACTCTAAATATTTGGCAAAGCAGCGAGTGGCAGCTTTCTTTGTCAGAAAATTGTGTAGCCTCTGCTCCATTAAAAGAGGGAGCCTTGTTAGCAGAAAACGAGCTGTGTTCTGGTGCATCTGGCTTCTGTTGTGGGAACGGCGAGTGTGACCCTTGTAAGGAAATTAGAACTGGATCTTTATCAGATTGCTCTTGCGAGTGCCCTTTAAGTAGCTCAGTTCCCCTGGTGATGCTACGGGCCCATGGCTGTCATTTTGTGGCACTGTTTGATAGAATTACTGACCTTCTTTGACCTTGATTTTATATTTAGAAAATTACACATTCTTGTGTTTTGCTTCTTCCAAGGGCAAAAGTTTTACTTGAGAGTTCTTTCTGTGCTCACTTGGAGACTTGTGTGGTGAGCAGGCAGACCTTACTCCAAGGAATGTGGATGTGTCTGCTGTAGAAATAAAAACGTGCTTTAGCAGAATGAGGGGAACCTGTCCTTCAAAGCTTTCTGGGTCCTGCTTTGGCAGAAAGCAGTTTCAGTCTGTGGTTTGGCTTGATGTTACGCTGCAGTGTTCTTTTTTTCTTTTCCTCAAAGCATCTCTAGGCTGCCTTTTGCACACTGGGGTGTTAAGCTTGAGGGAACCTTCTTGCATACCCTTGTCTCCAGCAGGAGAGTCAGGATAACGTCTCGCTGCTTAATGCTAATTGTGAGCATGATGGGAAAACCTTTCCTCCTGGGGGATAGTACTGCTATCTTTTAATATTTTTGTGATTGCAGGCAGGCTGAGAAGGTGCGGGTACAGGCAGCTGTTCCAAGTACAAGCAGAGCAGAGATGCTGGCTACGCTGCCTGCTGTTTTCTGAGCACTGCAGGTGGATGTGGTAACTTGGATGGCGATGCTCCTGTGTGCTTGGCGTGGGCCAGGGCCCTTAAAAAGAGAATATCTTAGCTGGTTTCCCCCTTCTTGGCAGCTGTGACTTCTTCCAGCTTCCCTTCCCTGTGCCCCAGTGACAGGGAGCAGAAGCAAGACTGTGCCAGGGGGAGAAGCAGAAGTAGGAAGGAAGGGAGATGGGGTAGGGGTGCTCCAAGCCTTGGGGAGGAAGCTGGGCCTTGCTACTTCTCATGTTTTATAGGCTTCTTAGACTGGATTTTTGACCTTAGGACTGCTGCACTTTGTATGTGCAGAAGGGATTTTGGTACCTAAAGTCCTGTTTTAATGCTGGTGTCTTTTGTTGGGTCCTGATGGTAAAAAGTGCAGTAGTAACCGTGGCTTGTTTGGTGCATTAAACAAACGTGTTAAAGCAGGCTGATGCCAAAAGGGCTGTGTCCCTCAGCACATCCTTTTCTGCTTGAAGCTGTCAGGGTCTGCACAGCTCTGTGTGTTTCCGTGCCTCTCCAGCGAGCAGTCTTTTTTTTTTTTTTCTATTCATGTGCTGAAGTTTGTGCATGCTTTTAATTTGCACGGTATGGGTTTTACCTCTTGCGTGCAGCTTGGCAACAGGAGGACCTCAAAGCATGCTAAACTCAGAGGCAGCAAGCATGGCAGTAAGGGGCTTCTAACCCAATTCTACCCCCCCTGAGTAACTTCAGCCCCCCTACCAGGATTTTGACCTACCTGTCTTTCCAGATGGGTTGTCTTAGATCTGAGTTAGAGTTCATTTATGAGGACTTCTGGGATTGATGACAAGATCCTAGACTAAGACTGTTTCGGGGACTGCAGCAGATATCTTCTCAGGATTGTTCTTGAGGGACTAATCACTCCTAGACCAGTCAATGGGGAATACCCATAGGAGACCTTGTAGCAGGATGAGGTCTGAGAGTTTTCCAGAAGAGGCTAAATGCAAAAGTTGAGAAGTTGTCCCTTTCTGAGAATGGGCTGCCCTTTCCTGTTCCCTTCGGTCTCCTTTTAGAAGTTAAAGGAGGCCCTAGAGACCGGGGCAGAGGAGAAAGGGGAGAGTACATACACTTCCCTGCTTCAAATCTGGGAAGAGCAGTGACTTGAGTCACTGGATCCAAACTTTGTTGTGATTCACCCATGCAGACCAAAAGCTGTTCGGAGCTCAAATGGTTAGAAAACGCTGAACTCGATGTTGCTCGTTCAGGCTTCAGCTGCTCTTATTCCTTTGTGTACAGCCGAGCTGAATGCTGTAGAAGTGCTTTCTGGGGACTAGAAACAATGGCTGTGTACTGCTTTAAGTGCAGAACGGAGAGGCCGTCCCATCCCATGGTTTGCATTCAAAGCATGACGCATAAATGAGAGCCTTGAGACATGGGAAGGAACGCTTACAAAGCTAACCAGAGGATCCTGTTCTCCCTCCTGAGAGGAGGTGTAGGTGTGGGAGTCGGAACCCGGGAGCCAGAGGGAAGTCTGGTTAAAATCTGCAGCAAAATAGTTGAGACCCTTCTCACGTTAGTCATCAGGCTGCGTTTTTTTTCCCCGCCGTGGAGGCATCTTCCAATCAAAGCCAGGGAGCCTTGGGCTGATGGGGGTAGAAGCGAGCCTGCGAGGAAATTCTTCCCCTCGCGCTCTAAAGTAAAACCATCTGCTTCCTTCTGTGCATCTCCAGATGATATCACTGGGCCCGAATAGGAAACTCCCATGAAAGTGGAACATCTGGTAGACTGGTTAAAACGGCCTATAAGGTGCATTTGAAGGGATTCTTCTGACGAGTGTGCACAGGGAAATAGGGTATGGCAGGTGAGGAGGTTTTTTCCAGCAGAACAGACGTATTTTCCAGCAGCTTTTTAAAAAGAAGAGCTAAATATTTGGAGGTAAATTCAGTGTAGCTTTGTAGCAGAAGAGACAAAAAATGTGGCTTTTGTGAGTCTCCTGTTTTCACTTGGTAGCGTTCGAGTGAATGCGGCCCTGTGGATATGGGGATACTTCAGATTTGGATAAATACCTTCATTTTGTTTTTACGTCCCTTGTTTAGCTCCATGAGAGCCTGTGCGAAGGCAAATGCAGGCTGGAGCTGAAAAGGAGGAAAAAAAAAAATGGGTTGAGCTCTGACTAAAGTATTTGTGCTGGAAAGTAGCCCAGAGAGAGTAAAGGAGAAGCTTTAATTAGAAGCAGCTGCATAGCTGATGCAGCCCACAGGACATTTTCCCATTTCAAACTCTGTAGCTTTCTGAAATCATGATTTGAATTAAGTTGTATGTGAAATTTGTTCTTAAAAGATTAAATTCCTGTTGAAGTAGGTTAGGAGAGCTCATGTCCTTCCAGAAAGTGCCAGAACAAACTTCGTCTTCCTGTTTCTGTTTCTGAGTGTTAGGATGGAAAACTGAGGAGAAACAGTGGCTTTTATTTGGAAAAGATTTGGTTTCCTGTTCTGAGCATGTCATTTGGAGCTGACACAAGCTGCTACAATTTTAAGCTGCTCTGTAGACAAGTGGCTTTTTTTTTTTTTTTTTTTTTTTTCCTCCCCTTCCTAAAGAGCTTGAAAGAGTAGGTTGGGATGAGAACTAAGCAGGGGCAGTGGGAAGCTGGAGTTGCTGCTGAGGTTCTGAACAGTGGAGGATAATCATATCCTTTAAGAAATCTGGACTTAGACCCAGCTTTTTCAGAGTTTGCCTCTGTTTTTATAGAAACAATTTGGTGCCCAGCATGAATCAGGGGCAAAAGCTCACAGTTTTGTCTACGCCAGCGTTTAGAACTAAATCACTAGTATTTGTGCCTAGAAACGTTGTTGACAGGAGACACGGCTGAAAATCTGAGCTGTCTTCTTTTGTTGCTCTTTCATGTTCAGAAAGGGTTGCAGTGAATTGCTGGAGGGGAAAGTTGCATAACTGTGTGACTGAGCACTTCATCAGGAGAGCGAAATGGTGGGTACGAGGGCTGCGTATCCCTGACTTAGCATCTTTACGGAGGCAGGCATGTTCATCTGGCATTTTCTGTGAGGCTTTGCCCTATCCAAATGTAAAGAGCTTAAGTTAAAAGAGCTTTTGCTGTTCCCCGCTGGAAAATGCGCTCACGTTCTTCTGATTAGCCTCAGAAGATACTGGAACAAGCCTGGTCTTGGAGCGCTCTTCAACTTTCTGCCAGAATGGTTAGGTACAAAGTGCTGGGCTGTTTGTGGGTGATGGTTGTGAGTGTCATCGTGGAGCCTAGGTCTCAGCTTTCCTTTTTTCTCAGCGTGCCTGCGATGCTCTTACAGTGTTTTGGCTCCCTCCCCATCACCTAGGGGCAGCAGTTAAATGCCCCCCATGAAAAGGCATTTCGGGTGTTATCTTTTTGCCGTGTTTGGGTTTATTTTGTATTTATTGGAGGAGTTAGGAGTGTTGGAAGCCCCCTGTTTGCCTGATGCCCTAGGAGGGGTTCTGTGAAGTCCTGCTTTTTTTCTGTTTCTGTCGTGAAAATGAGGACTACATGTGCAGAGCCTGCATCTGCTGTGGGTCCTGCCTCACTGTGCCACCGAACGAGGCCGAGCTTCTCTGTCTGTGCTAAAACCAGAAATCCCTATCCTGAAACCTTGAAAGCTTCCAGGACTGAAGTTCAACTTGACTTCACCCCTTCGTTAGCTGCGTGTGGACGCCCAGAAACGTGATTTGGCTGTAGCTCGCCAGGCCGCGCAGCGCGTGCGGGCCCGAGTGCCGTGGGAGGCGATGCGTCCTGCAGCTCCTGGCACGGCCCCGCGTGCTGGGTGCCAGCTTGCTGGCTGATCCAGCTCCCACACGGCCGTGATGTAGTCCGCTGGCGTTTGGGCTGATTTCTAACCCATATCTGTGAGGGATTTGGGATGTTGAAGGAAAAACTGCCGAACTGCCGCGGTTTAGGCCCAGCATGCGTGAAGGTTGTCTCTGGTGTGATGTGGCAGCAGCTTGTGCTGACTGAGAGCCTGCAGCTGTTGCAGCGAGGATGGCACAAGAAGCAGAGGCTATTCTGCAAACAGCATTGTCTCAACTCACCGTCTGTGACTTTATTAATCCTGCCTTGCCCTGCAAAAACTCTCCTTTCATGTCCGTTCTTGGGTACGAAGTTGAAAGCATTAAGGCATGGTGAAAGGAGCCTAATTTGGGCGTGGAGAACGGTAAATTATGATTACGCACATATGACTTAGCTGCTTTAGACATAGGGCTGAAGCTAGTTAATAAATTTTAACATGAGAAAAAACAGTTGTGGTCATCTAGTAATGACCTCTTGCGTAACTCCGATAATAACCTCTCTGAATAGCTGTGTTTGAACTAGCGTGCATACTCTTTCTGCAAGCAGCCAATCGTGGTGTGCTTTTAAACAAGCATGAATGATGGAGAAATTCCACTGCAACCTTAAATGTGGTGTTCCAGTTGTTTCTTTCCACTGCTGAGAGCCTCTATGCCAGTCTGCCTCTGAAAGTGAAGTGTGTTCTATTTCTAATTGGGGTTTATCTTGCTTGAACTTCTCACTGCCAAATCTTGTTATACCCGTGCCTTCTAGACTGAATTATTGTTAAATCTTCGTTTTTTGTGGGCAGTTGGAGCCTTTGATTAACTGTCTCCTTCCCTTCTCCCTCTGGAAGGGACTGAGCCACCTGAGCCTTTCATCGTGTACAGTTTTCTATTAATCATTACTGTTGGCTTCTTCGAATTCGCTTCAATTCCTCCTTCATGAAAAGCAGACACCGAAGCTGATTCGATAATGGTTGTAGTATTATCAGCTGTGTCATAATCTCACTTACTCCTACTTGGTGTTGGCAGTCTGTACACCTAACATATTTCTGGGCAAGTTAGAAATTGTGCTAGGAATTGGTGTTCAGCAGACTCTTGAGAACCCTGAGAGCAAGTCTGCCTTTCCTAGCTCAGTGCCCTGTTTTAGGGCGAATGCTTTATAACATTCTGTTTTACATATATGACTTTGTAGTGCTAAAATGTATTTCAGTGACCAGATTCTTAAGCAATCTGTGCTGCTCTCTGTCAAGAGCTTGTCTTCTCGTACCTTCAAGCTTGATCAGCACTGATGTTTTCCTTTGTCATTCGTTGATAGAAGAGGAATGAGAGCAGGCCCCTGTAGCATGGCCCCACAGAAAACACACCGTTCTTTGATTTAAATGGAATTTTAAGGCCTATCAAGTTAGGTTTCTCAATCCACCACACGTTTTTAAATGCTGAAGGAAGAGGCAGTCTCTCCACAGTTAGGTTCTTAGGGCAAGAGACTTTGTCCATTTCTTGGAGCTGGAATCTCCTCTCTTTGAGTAACTCTTTGATTTCATAATTGTATCTATCCTGTCCTGAAAGGAAGCATAGCTGATGTTCACCTCTGAAGTCTCTGCAGTGAAATAGATGTTCTCTTACACAGCCTGTGTGTATCTTGGATTACTTAGCAGTTAAAGCATGCAGCTGTGCACTGCAGAAAAAACAGCAAGTGAACTCTTGCATTTTGTATTTTGGTGGCATTTTCTTCTGGTATATCATCTTGCAGCTTCCCACTACCTGAAAGAAAGAAATGGAACGGTGGGTGGCAAAGGAGGTGCTTGCAGGCTTGCTCGCCTGGGTCCTGGATCCCTGGAAATTCAATGGAAACTGCGTGGTACAAAGGCCAGTTAAAAGATGGATTACAGCTGACAAGCAGAGTCAGGCTGTATTGACATAAGTTTAGGTTAGAGAGAAAGAACTACAATTATTCTGCAATCACAGATCTTTGTATAAAAATATGGCCCTGGTTATAGATAGTGTGTGTGTATTCATTCTTCTGTGGGAGAGGGAGGAACAATGACCTTGTCGTTGGGGTGCGAGCCAGGGGCGTGGGAGACCTGACTTCAGTGCTTGTGTTGCTGGTTGAGAGCAGGCTTCAGCATGTTGCAGTCCCAGATTCACTTATCAACACGAGGATAACAATGTGTTCCTGTCTCACGGGAGTGCTGGGGAGAAAGATCTGCTGAGGATCTGAAGGCCCTCAGACACCGCATTTGTACAGGCTTTATAAATATTCTGGGAGATGGATAATACCTGGCGTTAATACCCGTTAGCTAATCTGCTGGATTTCATTCTGAAAAAGGGCGCTTACTAGAAGGGGAAAGGTGCAAGGAGTTAGTTGGTACTCAGCAGTTCTTGAGCGCTTGGGTTTTTACCGAAATTTTGAAAGGAAGTGCAAGAAGAAGTTCTGGCTGTTAATGCAGCCCTGATTGTATGCAGCACTTCGCTATTTTGTCATGAATGATTTCACAGTCCAAACCAAAGTTTTCACTTGTGTCATTGACAGCCCTCAATCCCAGAAGAAGATCCCATCTGCTACACCTATGACCTTAGCGTTTGGGGCTCAGTGTTACTATTATTTATGGCAAATTCTGAGAGCTTAGGTGGTGGTGGGACTTCATTCCTGTTATCTTCCCAGGACACCAAGGCTTAAGGTGAACGTGCTACAAGCAATTCCTTCTCTATTGCAGGTGTCGAGAAGGCTTTCTTGGAGACTACTGTCAGTACAGAAACCCCTGTGAAAGCAATACCTGTAAGAACGGGGGAACCTGTGAAACCACGTCTCTGATAGGAAAGGCTACCTGCAAGTGTGCTCCAGGGTTCACGGGAGAGGACTGTCAGTACTCTGAATCACACATCTGCTACGTGTCCCAGCCCTGCCTGAACGGAGGAACTTGTCATCCCCACGGCCAGGAAACATACGAGTGTGTCTGTCCTCCAGGTTACACAGGTGGGGTTCTGCGTTTCTGCCTTCAGACCCCCCTATTCTGTGAATTACTCGGTCCTAGAATGTTCTGGGGCAGCTGTAATGTGCTCTCAAATTTAATAGCTCTAGCACAGGAAATGAGAGGAAGTACAAATGAATTCATGACCAAAAAAAAAATAAAAGGGGGGGGTTGGGGAGAGAGAGTCAAACTCCATAGCCTTTATACATAAACAGAAAGATATTTAGATCTTGTGGGGTTGTCCTCATGGGAAAAAACTGACTGTAGAAGTTATTCTGAAATGTCTTACAATTTGAATTCATAACCTACCTTTAAAAAAAAAATAAATGTAAATTCGGTGAGCAAAACCTTTCTATGGGAAACTTTTGTTTGCCTGAGGAGAAGCATGGAAACTCACTCCTTCCTTTCTTGAAGGGAAAGTAGAAGAGTATGTTAGTGTGGTACGATTTTAGGTCATGGGTTGTTTTTATAAATAACACCATCCCATATCTTGCTGGTAACCTATAAATAAAATGGCTCCCTACTGTAACCAGCAAGTTGATTTTGTTTCAAATGTTATAAAAACGTATATAATTTTACATGTGTGGCTTAGAATAAGATGTAGCACACCAACCATCTTGACTTAGCATGGAGCATGAAAGATGGAACTGTTTTTCCCTATTAATAGCTGCTTATGCCTTGATCCTACAGGAAAGGACTGCCAGTGGATCGATGCCTGTACATCTCAACCCTGTGCCAACGGAAGTACTTGTACAGTATCTGGAAATAAGTTCTCCTGCATCTGTCTGTCTGGCTACACTGGCCAGAAGTGTGAGATAGATGTGAACGAGTGTGCCACCTCAGGCCTTTGTCAGCACGGTGGGACGTGTGTCAACGTGCCTGGTTCGTACCGATGCCAGTGCAAGCCGGGCTATACAGGGCATCGCTGTGAGAGCACCTATGTGCCATGTTCACCATCGCCCTGTATGAACGGAGGAACTTGTCACCAAACAAGTGACTTCACCTTTGAGTGCAACTGTCTGCCAGGTAAATGGATGGTGCTTATTCCAACTGCTAGGTTCTGTAGCCTTGGTGCTGTGTTCCTGTTTATGTTCCTCTGAAAACTTCTCCCTTGTGGTCTATGTGTGACACTGTTGTAAGATTGAGTGGAGAAATCTGAGCAAGGTGGGGAGCTCGGCTAGGATCTTGCTTTCTGGGTATTAGTATTTCAGTGTACATAGTATACTGTGAAAGGGAGAGGAATACTGGGTGGGTGAGTGGTGGGATTGGTTAGATCACAGCCAGAAGACTACAGATTTCTTTGGAACCCAATGAGAGACAAAGGTAATCAACTAGGTAAAAAGTGATGTAGATTCAAGGTTAGGGCGTTTCCTGATGTGCATTTAGAATGCCAGATTCTGTTAACACCCAGAGAGAGGTTGTTTGTGCTCATGAGGGTCACATTTAAAACCAGTCCTTGAATGAAAATGAACATTTGTCTCTTTATTCTCAGTCTCTATCACTAAAACACACTAGTTTCCATTCCTTTCCTTTTCCCCTTGAGTTCTTCCAAATCTTACAGGTTGTTTTCCAGCTCACCGTACCCTTTTTGTCCTGTAACTTACCTCCAGGTAAACTATATTTACTTGGTTTCTGATGCTGTTAGTTTCTCTGAACTCATGCACAGGAGAGATAACATGCTTACTCAGTACCATGGACTGATTGTATTGATTCTGTCTGTCAAGTCTGGGCTCCAGTCACCAAGGGCATCTGTCTCTGCAAATGACCAGGTGTCACCTGCCTGGGACCCTGGCAGCCCCGTCCTGCCCTGCTCCCCCCCATCTACTTATCATACCAACCATAGAGCAGCACTATTTTTCTTTGCATAAGTGTGGTGTGTTTTTTTTTAGGTTCATATTTTTAATGAGTAATTCAGTCCATGGGAAACTGAATGTTTGGAAATGCTTTTGACTAGACTTCCACTTAAGTGTATTGCAGTCTGGCACATGAACGCTTAGTGTGTGGTAATCTAGAAAACTAAACTCTCCTCCCTTGAGCTTTTCTTTTCTTATTTATGTGAAAGATGTTGCTGTTGTATACTGTTTAGGACGAATGCTGAATTGACTGCATTCTCATGAGGATTAGCTGGAGTCGTAAGTATGTGTGGAAAGAGTATTTAGAACTTAAGTTGTAACGAATACTTTTTGGAGGTCTTTTTCTTGAATTGCTAGCTCAAGTGACAATAAATACACGGTGCCAACCTTAGCTGGGGTATGCACAACAAATTGCAGGGTAGTCTGAGCAACCACGTGACTCTGGAAAAAAAAATAGGAAAGTTGATCTTAAAATAGAAGGTTGTATCATCATTGTTTGTGTGAAAGCAAGTGTTTCTAGCTGTGCTTGAAGAAAGTGTTTAAACATACAGGGGCTCTGAAAATGCCATAAGCAACAGTTGCTTTCTGGTTTGCATCTGTTTAAATGAAAAACAAAAGCTGACAATTTCATCTTAAAATGAAATTGTCATCTTGATATCTCTGGATTAATGGCTTGATCGCTTCCATCATCAAAATCCAGAATTTTCTGAGCTTCTCTTTAACCAGTACAAGAAATCCAAGATCTCATGCAGAAGTGTCACTGTGGGGGGAAGAGAAAAGAAAAATCGAAGGGCTTGATCCTTTGCTGATAAGGCAGTCTGCTTTTGTGACTCTCGTGCAGGGATGTGAGTCTGGGTAGGAGCACACTTTCCTTTAGACAAGTGTGTGGGCTGGCTACACGATGGTCAGGAAATGAAAATGAGATTACTATAGTAACAGCTACACACCCACACTGCTCACAAGCGGTTTGGATTATTAGCTGGCTTTTTGGACTTCTAATGTAACATGTAGAGTTGGGGGGGAGTTAGTGCTGCTATGAGGACCTTCACTTCTGTATTTCCTGTATCCATTTAAGCTGGCCATATGGTTTTGCTAATTTCATTTTTAAAACTAGACATTTGAAAAACAGGAGAGGGAAAAAAAAAAAAAAGAGGTGGGAGAGTCCAAAATGTTTACATAAAACTGTTCGATAAAGGCAAGGCATCCAGCCATTTCTGTCCCTTTGGAATAAAGCATCCATTGTGAAATTCCTCAAGTTTTGGGATCGGTGGCCTATTGCACCCAGGGAAGAGGTGAACAAGTCCTGCTCATCTGGAAGACCGTGCCAAGATTATGGACTAGGAATTCCTCTTCAGACTCCCTCTCTGAATTGGAGCAGAGCTGATGATACTGTGACTATAAAAGGAATTGCTCTGTCCCTTCTTTTTGGACTGCCTTAAGATGTTACCAGTGTTAAGGTCATAGAGGCAGGAGGCAGCTTCAGCTTGAACTGCTGGAAGGGTTTTTTGAAATGATTTTTGTATCCTGTGACCTGTGAAACTGCTTTGAAGAAACCGATTGCACCAGAATAGCAATTTAGGCATAATTAAATTACTCCTGGTGCTGAAATGGGGTCACGCTTCCCATAGAAGCATGCATTTAAGTGAATTTCATTTTTTTTGTGAATATAGATACTTGAGGATGAGAACTTGAAAATACGGTGAAACCCCACAGCTTGAAGTTACATGTCTCAGCAGCTTTTAAAAATTATTTTTACAGTATCACAAGTACTGTTCACATACAGTGTAGTCAAGCTGATGTTTTTCAATTCTCAGGTTCCCATTTCTGTCGTGGGTTTACACAAATCTTCCATTAGGTAATTCATAAAGTCCTGTGTATTAGGAGAAGTCAGCTTTTGGTGGCAAGTGTAAGTGAAGAGATGCGTGCTGTCAATGTTACATCTGTGTGAAAGGTAACTTCTTTTTTTTCCAACCATCCAGCGTAATTGTTTTTCCTCTGGGCTTTGCTGATTATTTATTTTGATTTCAAAGCAAGCACGTAGACATGTAAGCACGTTAGGTCATCGTAATAGAAAGTCATAGTAAAAAAAAAAAAAAAATACTCCTGTGAAAGAGCCTTAACCTGAAGTACTAGCAACCCTTCAGATATAAGAGTGAGCTCATGGTTATAAATGTTTGACAAAAAAGGAGTTTTTTTGGCAACTAACCTTCACTGGAATGTTAAACAAGTCAATAGAGGAAGTTCTTAGCTGGGAAAGTGATTATTCATTGTTATCCATCAAAATAATTACCCATTAACTAAGATAAGGACCCTAGGGAATTCCAAGGGCTTGTTCAGGAAACTATCTGTCAGGCTGGGGCGGGCTGTTTACGAGAGCCGGAGCATTTCCTGGGAAGAGGAAATAACCTCGTGCCGCCGAGCATCCACCCCGCTGTGCTGCGAAGCCGCAGGGGTTCTGCCCCAAAACGTCCACACCAGAACCGCCCTGCACCATGCTGTGGCACGAGGACATCTTCAACTTCTCGTCGGCAGTCCCAGGATCTGGCAGCAGCTTAACTTGGTGTTTCTGTCCAAGCGTCCTGCCCCCGTGCTCAGTGGGTCCTGCACAAGTCGGAGGTGCTGTCTGTAGGTTGAGGTCAGGGAAGTCCTTCAGGATTTGGAGGGAGTTGGATTCACTGCTGTGGAGTGCCGATGACATAGGAGCAAACTGATCTGCTTGTATCCCTTTGTAGGAGAGGAGGAAGAGCATGCCTTTAACAGTGGGAACGCTTTTCTCCTGGCGGTTCTCTTGCAGTTGGCTGTGCTGGGAGATGCAGAGCAAAAGTCTCTGGGAGGGAGAAGGCGAAGGACAACACGCTGCTCCCAGCACAGGGGGGAGCAGGAAGCAGTGTCAGGTGTCCAAATACATCCGAACAGCGAGCTCTTTGGCTCTCTGGGACGGAGTCAGATGATGTAGCTGCAGAATCGGGTCCTGGGACCCAGCCAGAGAAGGGTTTGTGTCTCAGCAGCTTCTTGCACGCTGTGGTCCGGTGTAGGTGTGTTGGCCCAAACAGCCGCGGCTCCGAAGGACGGATCTGAAGAGTGAAAGTGAGCCTCGGCCAGCTTTATTTACAAACTAGGCAGGTCACAGTATTGCAGAGTGTGTCGGGCTTGAAACCGATGTGAAAGTCCCGCATTTACAGCTTGTAGATGGTCTGAAAGTAAGCCAAAGTCGTTCTCTAGAGTAAGAAGAATTTTAAAGGGGATTTGGGAGTTGGGAAGTTTCCAAAAAGGAAACTTGTGTTTTCTTCAGCTGTATACTCAAAATAGTGTCATCTTTACCATTTCAGCCCTTCCTGATTCATTTCCCTTGCAGATGTTTTTTTTTCTGACTGAGCACACTTGGATGTGTGACACTTCTCTTGAACCTTTTGCTGCATTGTTGTTTTTTAATTTTTTTAGCTGCTTTTTGTTACTGTTCCACCAGCTCTAGTAGTACTCCCCTGCTTTTGGGGTAGGATGAATGGCTTTCTACATTTGTGTGAGAGGCTTGAGGGCCAGCTCTTAGATGTTAGGATAGCTGGGGAAAGTGGCTTGGGGAGGTTTTAGTATTGAGGTGACTTCTGTGCTCTCATACGGAGCCAAATCCACGAGCCACTTTCTTTGCCTGCGGTACAGTGAGATGGTTTTGAATAAGTGCCTTCTCTCAGAAACCTATTTACCAGAAGGCAGGGCTGGCCTTTGGGTTGTCCAAGCTGAGAAGATAGGAACTTAACCCTTCTGAGCTTGTGGTTCTGGGTGCATTTCCATGCTGATCACATTGTTGGCATGAGCGCAATCTGTGGTCAGTGGGAGGATTCTCCTCCAGCTCAAAAACAAGCTGATAGGACACTCCTGTGTTTTACAGCTCAATCTTGGGTCATTTGTGGTTGCACAGTTTTAAATATAGTAACTCGATTATTAATTGTATTCCTTGGTAGTCATTCCTCAGCAGTTTTTGCCAGGAAGGCACTGCTGGGCTCGTTTGGATTAACCATTTATTTTCTTCATTTTAACCTTCCCTACTGCAACGAGGCCTGCAGGATCTTGGGAGAAGGTGAGAAGGGCTATAAATAAAGAGGGTGACACTGCAGGTGTGCTAACGTTGAGCCTGTTCTTCCTTGCTGGTGAACCATGATCCATTCGATACGGCTCAGCGACAGTGCTCCTCCTGGCTTCTGACTTTACCTGTATTGCTGGAGGAGTTGAGAAAGTGGGAATGGATGTGAATCATCCCACGTCTCCTGGGAGTAGCCATCGTCTGGAGAAGTTGCTTGAGAGCTTTACAGTCTCAGCCTCATCTGCCACATCGCGGGGTCTGTGTTGGATCAGATGGTGCTTAGAGGGCTTGTGTAACTTGATGCAGATGTGTTGGAACTGTCTGCAACAGGGCATCAAACGTAGAGGGGGTTAAAGCATAGCTTTGGATGAGAGGGCTGTGTCATGTTAATATTACATTCCAAAGCAGTGAAGAGGCAGAGCTGATGTTTTGAATTAATGCATGCATTCTGGAATCATTTACTTCATCCACATTAGCATGCATCCACTTGTGCTTTGATAAATAGCTATCTCGTCCAGCAGAAATGGCAGGTTTGTTTAATGAAGCGTGAGGTGAAGCAGCATGTGAAATCGAGGGGAAGATGGATTACTGGCAGCTCCCTTCCTCAACGTCCCTGCTTCCCCGTATTAGAAGGGAAAAGGAGCTCTACCACGGTGGAGAAGGGGTGTTTTGCCAGTGTCTGTGATCGTTAGGAGCCTTGATTTTCACTGGGGAAAGGTGTCTGGTTTCTTCTGCTTTTCAGTCAGGGCTTCGTTTATCAGCATTGCTTGGGTGGTGACTAATTGATTGATTTGCCTAACGCTGAGGAGGGCCAAATGAGGAATTTGGGAGCTGAATTTTCAAAGCGTGGGTGATCTTACCTTGACATAGCCAAAGCACATGAACAATCCTGAGAGGTTCACACGATGAACGCCAGCTACTTTTTTGTCATGGGAAGAACTTGTCCTGAGTGGTGCTCTGCCTGTGTAATCTGACCTGCGTGCAAAGGCATTCAACGACAGCTCTGGCCCGCTTGCTATGTGGAGATCCATCAGGATTAGGTTAACAGGACGAGTCTTTAAGAAAAACAAACAAAAATGAGGTTTGTGGGGGAAGCTGCACTGAAGATGAATTCTCTTTGAAAGACTGTGGAGCCCGTTTCACTCTGCTCTGTTTGTGCTTTGTCCAGGTTTCGAGGGGAGCATCTGCGAGCGGAACGTTGATGACTGCCCAAATCACAATTGCCAAAACGGGGGCATATGCGTGGATGGTGTCAACACCTACAACTGCCGCTGCCCGCCCCAGTGGACAGGTAGGTACTGTTGAAAATACTTCTCTGTGGGCTGGATGCGCTTTACAGGAACGAAATGCAGGATTTCTGGCCTTCACTCAACATACAACTCAAGTTGCAAATGGCTGGATGTCGTTCACATCTGTACCTTGTTCTGCAGTCTGGGGGACAGATGTCAGTGAATCCTTCAGAAGATTGTTTACATCAAAGCCACCACAAAACGAGGCAATTTCCCACTGCACTGCTCAGCGTTACAGGCCTACATGCATGTGATTTTTACAGACAAATCGTGTGGGTCTTGAGCTGCCATGCAGTGCGACTCTGAGTTGCACTTCTGCTTGTATGGATTAGTTTGTAAGAGGTTATATATTTCACAGAAGTACAAAGCGTGGCTTTTCTATTACAATTGTGTGCTTTTGTGGTGCTTTGACACATTTGGGAGCATTTTTGATGTGGGATAATGATCCTCGTGTAGATAATGGTAACGCTACTAAAGAACAGGACAGAACTGGAGGAAGGCATAGGTGGGAGAAAGGGGGGAAGAGAAGCTTGTGCATGGGAAGCTTATGTTTTTGCTACCATTTGCCTACTGTGACTGATTTTTATCTGGAGTTCTCCAACTAGCAAAGCTACTTTTGCTTCATAAATGAGTCTGTTTTACTCTGAGTGTGTCTGGGGAGGTGGGGGGGGAAATGTGAATTTCAAGAAACCATTATGCATGATGTAAGGAAGCAGCTTACAGGAAATTCAGTGTCATCTTTAGTCACAAAATGTCTCCGTACCTCAAAAATAAACAAATACCTCCGGTTTGGGTTTTTTTATTTTTTAGTCATTCTTAGCTGGCACACTTTTTCAGTTGGGTTCATCTTTGCCGCCCCCCCCCCCCCTTTTTTTTTTTTTTTTTTTTTGGAATTACAGGAAATTGAACAACCTCAAAACATTGAGGTATGGACTGAACATGCAGTCTTCCTTTTATGAAGTAAACTAAGGTATTTTGCCTTGGAGCATAAGCCTGAATGAACTCCTCTGGTTCTGAAGAACTTCTAGTGCATTCTTTGTGTCTAGAAAATGATGTTTGAAGCCAGAACATCTGCAGTGAATGGTTGTTCAGACAAACCTTGTGTGAAGAGTTTGACTACTAGAGACCAAAGGTTTTGTGTTGTTTTAGCTTTTCCCCTCAGAGAGCATCATTCTCATTATAAACTTGTCATTAACTGCCAAGGAGGCCTGCCAATTAAGAACCCTCATTAACTTCACTTAAGAATACATAATTTTAAAGGTAAAACCACATAAGAGAGGGAAATGCACCTCTCACGGCTTGCATAGCTCTCTGAAACCTGGTATAAATGGGAGAAAATGAGTCCTCCCCTTGATGAGCAAATACCCTTTCATCTCTACTGCCTCCCTGTCTAAATGGTGTTCAAGTTTTCCTGCAAAGGAAAACATGAAGAGAGTTTGGGTGGAGAGCCAGCAACCCTTCAGTGACCCCTGAAATACTGCTTCACGCTGCAGGAATTATAAACCCTGTTTTGTCTTCTAACATGTCAGTAGTAAATCAATCTCGAGATTATTCCTGAAGCACAGAGGAGATAATGGACCATGAGTGTGTACAGCATGAGCTTAAAATTTATGAGGGATTACTGTGATTTGTAGAGGTATCATAAACGTAACCTGGCTTGCGGGATTTGGGTGGGTGGCTGCTGTTCGCTGGGGAGGCCTTCTGCAACTCACCTGGAAAGAGACCTTGGTGGTAACGGGCTGTGATTCTCTTTGGTTTTGTGGTAGATTGTCTCTCTGATTAACCACTGAAGCTCTTTGCAATGCAGTTAGTTGTTCCCACTCCGTACCTCTTCATGGGCTCTAACGTTAGGGGAAAAATCATTGGGCCCACGTTGTGGCCTAGCCTTGTGCTGTCTGTCTTCTGTCTGTGCAGGCTCTCCAGAAAATCTTACGTGTGAAGGATGCTTCCCTCCTGTGAAACCCTGGAAAGAGAGGCGCTCCCCAAGTTTTGTGTTCCCATGGCTGTATAAAACAAATTAGTTGAATGCTTTTTTCTGAGAATTTCCTGCATTTATGGTGAAGTTAAGGTTATCAGTGCAGCAGCGGCTTTAGATAATGACTTCTCAAGGCCAGTGACTTCCTAGACTTCAAGGCTCAGGTCAATTGGGAGCGAAAACTGGTCTCACAGTTCAGAAAACAGCAGTTTGGCTGCTTCAACTATGAACGTCAGAGCCGCTGGGGAATTGAACTGTCTTGTCCAAAATGCACGGCGCCAGTTTTGGTGTTCAAACTAAAGCATGAATAAGCCCAGCAGCAGCTATGCCTATTCATGTCACCGTGTTTGACATAAGCAGGGCAGCAGCACTGTGCCCTTGTCCACAGGATGCCTTAGTGATAACCATTCCCCTGCAGCATTACTGCTGGGCTGGGTGTTTTGGGGAGGCTGATGGCTAACAATGGCAATGAAGGGCTGTATTCGGGGCCTTTCTCTAAGCTGCTTTGCTTGAAAGCCTGTGCGCTGAAAACCTCTTGGCAAGCTTGCCTTTAAGAATCCATTTATAGCATCTGTAATTTTCCTTTTGCCCAGTAAATGTGTGGCAAAGCGATGATGTTCCATGACACCCCAAAAGTGTATTTTCTTATATAAAGCTTTCTTTGAATGCACTTCGATCCCTCTCCTGCATCTTCAGTGAGAGACCATGAAGATAACATTGTACAGAGACACGAGGTGTGACACTGAGGCTGGACACACACTAGAGCAAAGAGATGGAGGACTCTAGGATAGTTTGGAGAGAGGTGCCTTTTTCCCAAGGTTAAACTGCAGCTGATTCTGACAGCGGTAAGCTACAATAAAAGCAAGTTACTCAGCAATAAGGAAATATACTATATAAGTGCAGGTCCATCTTTTGCACAAACATGGTTTATAACATTGTAAATCATCACTAAGGTTAGTGAAGAGGGGAGAACTGAACAAACAACTCTCAGAGAGTCTGTCCTGATAAATACTTGTAACGCAGCAGTGTAAAACAAAGTCAACACTTGGGGAAATCAAAAGCCTCCAATGAGACCTTGAGTTTACAGGACATTCTGTGCTGTTTAAAAATAAATAAAAAATAAGGCCCAGAGCTATGTGCTTGTAAGTAAGCATCAGTCAAAAGCAAAAGGATGTTAAATTTTATAAAAACACTTCCACTGTGTAGATGTGCCATCTTCATAACAGGTGTTGTGGAGTCTTTTGTTGCTAACACTTAACTTGTCAAGTGATCCTGGAAAAGTTTAAATCGGTCTGTTTGTTTTAGTGTTTATTTAATCTTTGCACCGTGGATGAAGATCTATCACGTTTGTGAACGTGATTTGTGCTTCATGGCATTGAGGAAGCCATTCTCCTTTTGTGTTAGAAAAATCAGGAAGAATCAAGAAGCTGTACTCCATCCAGCAAAGAACAATTTTGTGTAAGGCGATATCGAAGCATCCTTTTCTGAAATAGAATCTGTTGCAATTCCTTTTGGTAACCATCTGCCTCTTGTGGTTCCTTGACAGGTGGTAGCCTGCACTACACAAGCATGCATTTTCTGCTAATGTCTTCTGTTTGGTACTGGAATCCACCTTTTGAGAGGCTGTTTGCTTTCCATCTCATTTCCTACTCTTCTAACAGAGCTCACTGCTCCTTTGTTGATGCGTGTGCCTTCTCTTTCTCATGTGCTGTTTTTTCCGGAAAGATAAAATCTTGCTTTTCAAAGACAACCACGGGAAATTCCTGCTGTTACTAATGTTTTTGTCACCTTCAGAGTTCTTGTATTTCATATGGTTATAATGATTGTCAGCTGCCCCAGTCTGTAACTGGCAAGATGATCTTGGATGTGTCTTGGGGAAGCTGCTCCAGATCTTTTCTGTTGTTGAATGTTAGCTGATTTTTTTTTTTGTTTTGTTTTGTTTTGTTTAAAGATCACTTTGTCTTGTCCTGAGCTACATCCTATGTCAGGACCAATGTTTGTTGTGTCCTCCAAGGCACAATGTTGCAGACTCATTGGAAATAGATAAAGAGGCTTTTGTGAAAGACTGTAGTCTATTCCTATGTGCCAGGCAGGAACTTGGTATACTTCAGGTGTGATTTGAGTTAAAATTAGCCCAAAATCCTGCCTGGGTCATGTTTGTGGCACGTAAAGACTGCTTTATGTTGCTGTTTTGCCATAGTTAAACAAACTGGATGGCTTGCTGCTGTCCAAGTGTCTTTGCCTTCCCTCCCTGCTCCTAGGTACCCTTCCCCTTTCTCAGGGCTGGCTCTGGTCTTTGTTGGAGCGAGCCACTTTAACTCACTAATCTAGCAAAAAAATCCTGTCCAGCTGCCTTTTTTTTTTTTTTTTTTCTTGTTTGGGGTCAGGAATTAAAATTCATGGAGAGGTCTCACGAGTGAGCTGGTACAGAGAAAGCAATGGCAGCGCAGGGCTGCAAAGCTGCATGAAAGGTTAGGGTGTCCTTGCGAGGAGGTGGTGAGAGTGAGGCTTTAAGGGCTGCTCAGGGATTCCAGGCTACGATTCCGATAACGAAACAAGGCTGCCTTTAAAAGGCACCTGCTTACTGTGTTGATCTAGCCTGTGCAGCTTTGTGTCAGGAAGACTTTGGGTATTAAAGTAACGTTATAAAGCGCTGTCAGTGCGTTTGTTTGGCTTGGCCGAGGAAGACTCCTGCTTAGCTGTGGAAAGTTCTGGAGGATCAGCGTGAGCCTGGCCCAGGTCACCTTTCAGGAATGGAGCACAACAGAGTTCGGTATGCATCCTCCATCCAGTTAAGTCCTTTGCACTGTTTTCTCCTCAGGTGCTGCAGTGGGAGCAGTGGGACGAGTCTCGGGGTCTGGGGGCCGTGTGATGTCCGTGCTCAAGCAAATCCTGGAGGGCCAGCATTATCCTGCTGCACTGCAGGCCTGGCCTGTTTGCCTCCTTTCATTTCTGGCCCTGAGGGTGAGACTCCCATGGCAAGTGTGTTTGTTTAGGCTTTGTTTTTTGCCTGAAAAGGGGGCTCCAGCAAACTGTGTATCTTAAAATCCAGGAGACTTTTGTCTCCAGGAAAGCACAGCGTGCTAACAGCTGACTCCACCAAAGAACTCCAGCACTGGAAGCTAGCTTAAGAAGCAAATGTTTGTCTTGAGCAGAAAAGCTCTTCAGGCAGCAGGGCAATGCTTTTTAATTAAAATAGCTGCTAGCTTGGTCATATGCTCTTAAACACTAGCACAAGGGTTACTCTTTCTGCAGAGCTTTAGGCAGGAATTTTCAAACAGGGGAGTTAAGGATTCGATTCCTATTTAATTAGAGCAATATTTGCTCTCTACCTTCGTTTTCTTTGAAAATCCCAGCCTTAAACTCTGGGCAGACGTGACTTTTCTTTGCTAAGAAGGGAGGATAAACATCAAAAGGCTAATGTTTAACATTTTTATGTAAGATCGTACGCTCTGGTATTTTCTTTTGGAGACTTTCTTTGCTGAACACCAGCTTCCATATTAGAGAGTGTACAGTAATGAGCCTGCTTAGTGCTAGGGGGAAAAAAAATACTGCCTTGCTGGAATACTGAGAGGCTTGAAATTTGGTGGCACTCCTGCCTGGTTGCCTTTCCCAGTTGTGCATTGATGGTGGACTTTTGGGTGCTTTTCCAAACTCGTATTAAAAAGCACTGAAGCCTGTTGGGTGCTAGCTGAGATCTGCCCATGCCAAACTTGGCACGTTGGCCGGTGCTTAGCTGTCACTATCGCGAAATCTCCAAGAGGCAGCCCTCTGAAAGAGGCCGAGAGGGATTATGATTCTTTTTCTTCCTTCACGTTTGAATTGGCAAATACAAAGGGAGAAGGGAGCATGTGGGCAGGTTCCAGAGCTGGCAGCTCGAAGCTTGGGTGTACAAATGATTTGAAGCATCAGATGTGACCAAACTTTATCCTGGATGGTTGGTGTTCTTGTGATGCCTTGTTCCAGCATTGCGTGGAGCAGGCTGATTTCATAAGCTCCGAATTGACACCATTTGTGCTTTATCCAGTGTGAACTCTCTACAGGTACACAACCTCCAGTTCGTTGCCTGCTCTTTTCTGTTTCCCTGTAGCAAGCCATGATGAGGAGGTAGCTGTAATAAAACACTTCAGGTGTTAACAGCCGAATTGATCCGATGACAGAACGACAGCATCTGATTTAGTCCATGCTACTGCCTCTTCCATTGTGCCTTTGGTGACTTTCCAGCCTGGGAAATGCTCTTTGTGATCGGATGTGCCAAATAATCTCTTGTGGAGTTGTCTTAAGCTTTCAGTACATCTTGCATGTGTTTGGCTCTCAAACAAACTAGACTAGACCACTCCGAGTCTGGGTTGGTGCGTGTGTGCTCTGAGACCAGGCTAATAGCTAACAGTTGTTTTATCTGCAGCTGCCTTGTTTCTGGCAGTTTCTGCCCCTTCCATCATTCTCGGAATGAGGTGATTTGTCTTTGGGTAATTAATAAAGATGCGTTGCTGAGCTAGCTGGAGAATATGAAGCTTTTATTGCAAGGTTTAGCTTCAGTCATTACGTTTTGCCCTGCAGGACTTTCTGCTTGTTAGGGATTTCCCTGGTTTACTGGATTTTCCAGAGGAGCTTAAGAGAAGGGCAGAATGAAGGGTAGCTTGGTGATGTGTGTTTCCTTTTGATTACTTCTCTATCTTGGCGCCGTACCCAGTCATTTCACCAGCCTCTGCCATATTAAACCAGTCTATCATTAGTGCACTCGTCATCTTTCTTGAACACTCTTCTGTTCCTTCGTAATGCTGCCTCTGAGGAGCTCTGTCCGAGTGGCCCTCCCTCCCTCCCCAGTAGTCTGCTGAGTGATTTCAGGCGGTGCTTGGTGGATCAGGGCGTGCATAACTCTCTCAAAGCCCAGAGTTTTGTATTTGGAGGCTGTAAAATCCCTTGTAAAAGCCCATTAGTTCCAGTACATGCTTCCTAGTGTGGTTATGAAATTAAACTGTTTCCCCCATCATATGAGCCTAAAATAAACACAGATGTTTGCTCACTACAATTGCAGATTGATCTTCAGTTGTGTTCAAACTCTCTATTAACCTCTTACGTTTTATATCTTGGATATCATTTGACATTCTTCAAGAGGAAGTAGATCTAGATAAAAACAAAACAGAAAACACCAAAACAAAGAAAATCCCACCTGAATTTTGGGGATGGTTGTTACCTCTTTGCTGCTCTATAGTTGTGTATTTCGGAGGGAATTAAGATGCTGTGAGATCCTTGGGAAGGAATATTTTTTTTTTCAGCATGCCCCTTGCTTTTACAAGAGGAAAAGTACTTGGCTTCAGCCATTTTTTCAGTACTTAAGGAAGACTTTTAGTAAACACATGCAACCGGGGAGACTTTTTGCAAATATAAGCAGCATGGTCCACCATGAACTCCTGCGTGTGCCAGGAGCTGTCCTCGAAGCTGAAAGTAGCAGTCAGGTTCATCGGATTTCCTGCAGGAAGCTGTTGAGATGGTCTCATCAGAGGGGCTGGAATTTGGATGTGATTTGGACATGTGTGAGATCCCTGTCTGTCAGTATTGCCTGGTGGTTGCTCTGTGCACTCTTGTCTGTGTAAAGACACCACCTCTTCCAGAGAAGTTTGCAGTCCTTTGCTTTGATGATACCTTATGTCAGGAAAGCAAATCACAGCACGTGGCAAAATGTATGAAAGAAAACATTTGATCTTCCTTGCAATAAGTGTTGTATTGTACTTCTATCGTAATGCATCTGTCTCGGTAATATTTGCTTTGTGAGTCTCTTATGAAATGCTTCCCTTCAGCCGGCCTGCTGGACGCCGACCTCTACCCCAGTTTCGGCCTCTTCGTGAAGAGGTGGTGGCTTCGGTGCTGCAAAGCGTGTTGGTAGGCTGAGGCTGTCCCACTGCTCTTTTACAGCCATTTGCATTAGTTATTCCTCCTTGTGGTCAGATATCTCATCGGTGATATTTATTTTTGGTGATGAAAGCTGTGGGTTGTGTAGAAGTCCCCACAACCCTTCCAGGGGAGCTGGAGTCTTTCCTCAAGGAGTGTCTAACCCAGGCTTTCAGCAAGAAGCCTGTTTGCTCTTCTATTTCATCTGCCACTTGTTGCATCAAACAGTGTCTGCTGTTGCACTGCCCAGCGACCTCACTTGGTTGAAGCTGTCTGAAGTTCTCTGGCTTCCTCTTGGATAATATAAATATTATTTTGTGAAAGATATTGCTGCCTACTGTTCATCTTTCAGGTCGTTAATTAGATGCTGCAGTGCCTGTATGTATCCATTAACTGTAACTTAGCTTTTTCAAGGGGTAAGAATAATTTTGTGGGTTAAAGATTAATTGAATGTTTTTACAAATGCACAAAACATGTGAAGTATTTTTTCACAGATGCCGTTTTATGAGAAGTCCTGATGGTTCCACACTATCTTCCCTATGCTTTTCCATTTACTAAGGAGCCGTGCAAAACAACTTGAGGAAACTGATGTTTTGACCCCACAGAGCAATGTGCTTCGGGTTACTCAAGCAATACAGGCGTTTTCCTTGCCTAAAAGGAAAGGACTGGACTGAGAAATGTCTTTCCCCAGACAGACGTGGTCTGTCTGTTGGCATCCTGAACGTCTGCGTGGATGGTTAGAGATGGGAAGGAGCAGTACGGTCCCCTGAGGTGCTGTGCTGGTTAACCTTCTGCTGTAATTAGAATTGGCCATTAACCCAAACACCGTTTCTTATCTCTGAGCCACTCGTTGAGCCTTGATAAGGCGCTGTTCACCTTGTGACTTAGCAGTGCTCTGAAAGAGGAAAAAAGTAAACAGTTCTAATGAGATGAGCTTCCTTCGGCTACACAGATTGCGTTCAAAGACTGTACAACAACCTTTGCAATACTTTGTGAAATAGATCTCCCTTTCCAAAAGATTCTAGCTAAATGTACTGGTTTGTAGTTTCCCGGATGGCCCTTCCATGAGATCTGGTAAGATCTTTGTGCAGGGCAGTGCTAGTCTGAGACAAGCGGCGTGCTGCTTGTGGGATACTGAGGGGATGGATGGGGGCAGAAAAGATGCCTTGAAACCTGAGGCTTCTCTCCCAGTGAGTCTCTCACAGACTCGAGGCACAGTCTGTGATTCTTGCCGAATTACCTTTCCCTTCTGGTATCACCAAGCTCTTAAGATACTTTGACTTCCAGGTCAGTCTGAGTCCAGTGCTGCGGTGGTCATGATTTTGAGAGAAATGGATGCAGCGATCTCCTCCCAGCTCAGTTCTCAAGGCACAGTAATGCATTTACAGCCTCCATCCTGCTAAATGCTTTTAGTGCATAAATCGTATGTGAGATCCCATCTCCGGAGGCTTTGGCGTCTGGTACTCCAGCTGTGCATCGGCAGTCTTTACTGCTGGAGAGCTGTTCAGAGGCCAAGAAAACTTTCTCCTTTATGGAAAATACGGTCTGCCAAAGATGAAGACCTCCGACTGAACTGGCAGAAAGTCCTGCCTGCGTTCAGCTGTAGGATCAGTCCGGTTTCCTGTCTTGGAATTGGGCTTTGTGCAAAGAGGAGGTCTTGGAATTGGGGTTTACGCGAAAGGTTCAGTAGGATCAGCGTTTGGATGCATCTGTTGTTGCTTCCCAGCATGGCTGTTTGGGTTTCTTATTTGTCCAGAGCTTAATGCTCCTTTGCTGTAGGATTGCACTCACTTAACGCGCTGCCTTACCTTTTACATCAGCCTTTATTTTTTCTTGTTATCACAGGGGCTCTAGGAGAACAATCTAGCAGTTTCTCATCAGTGAGGACAGGTACAACGACATGAGGGACCCTGAGCCACTGCATCCTGTGTCTGCCAAAGGAGAATCTCCCCGAGCCCCTGGGCTGGCAGGGGGATCAGTCAAAGCAGCCCGTGTGCCTGGGCTACTTTATTCCTTGCAGCTTCTCTGAGGGGGAACATATGGGAAGTAACTAGTTTCATAGTGGGCAGAAAGCACTAAGAGCTGAGGGCTGTTCCCTTTTTCTACTTCTAGTTTTCAATTTTGAAATACCACATGGACCGGCTGTTTACTTTGTACAAGGTCACTCAGAACCTGAGTCGGCATTTTGCTGATTTCCCAGGCTCTGCAAATATCAAGGTCAGGTTAGGCTTTTATTAGTTTCTTGGAGTAATCTGTGCTTCCTTTCTTGTCATGTTCTAGATGCGTGTTCCTACATTCCCATTAAAATGCTGTACAATTAGGGTTTTTGAGCTCCAAGCGTTGTGTAAGGGCACACCATCACTGGTTGACGCTGCATTTACGTTTCTTTTAGAAATGCCGTTGAAAGTAGCAAAAGCAGAAGTAAAGAAATACCTATAGAAACTTCTAGCTAAACAGATCAAGAGTTTGCACTTAGAAGTTGAATTTGGGTTCTGTGAATGAAAGACTCAGTTTTTCCTAGCAAGCAGAAAACAAGGTTTCCAAGTAAATTACGAGTAAAATTACAAGTAAATAGACTTGGTTCAGTTACAGTTAAGCCAAGCTGCATCCCTCAAGTAAACCTTCAGAGATTTTTTTTGTCGGTTTAAAATTAATGCCTGTTTTATGTCATATACTGGGAGAGCCGTCGGTCTCTGCTGTGGAGAAGCCATTCAGGAAGCTGGCAGGACAGACACCACATTGAAGACCTAGGCTGCTAAAAACAGAAGCATCAAATCTTTTCTTTGCAGCAGCTGTCCAAAATACTCATCTGCTTATGTCATTTGCATAAGGAGTCGAAGCCTTTTCTGAGGGCAAACCAGCCTTTTCAGGGCCCTGACAGCTTGTGGCCATCCTTTAGGCTCACTGAGAAGTAAGTGGTGATGCTCCTTTGAGGGAGGATGTTCTTTGAATCCATTTATAGATGCATGCACATTTCTGAAAGTAATTCTTCAGTGCAGTTTTTTCTAATATTGACCCTTAATCCCATTTTATTACCACCTAAAGATTCAAAAATGCTGTCTAAGGAACCGATGGGTTTCTTAATAATGTGTCTTAATTTCTCTTCTGAAGACTTAGGGCTACAGAATGCATTTCTAAGCCACTCAACAGTGAGGACTTGAGCATTTTCAGTGAACTTGAAATGGCTTTATATTCTTGTCTATTCAGCAGCTCCTTTTTTTTTTTTTTTTTTTTTTAAACTAACAAGTGCCTTGGACTTCAGTACTCTGGCATTTGTAGTACTTTAAAAAAATAAAAAAGTTCCTAAATCATTCAAGACGTGTTACTTATTTTGCCTGAAGGTGATGAGACTGAGTACTTCTGACTGTAATTAGGTTGATACGCTCAGCTTGCCTTATGCTGCTTTTGACTGTTATATCTTTGGCCCAGAACTTAGTCTGGATTTCAGTTATAACTTCAATGGAGAACATGTTTTTTTCATTAAAATATCCAATAGTAAAGTGCACTAGTTAATGGCTCATTTACGCCTCTCTCATATTGAGTTTAATTCCCTTTGTTTTTAAAACAAACTGCATTACGATGGGGCTGTGTTTGATTCATGATCCCAATTAAAGACAAATATGATTGATCTAGTAGCTCTATATTTTTCCTCTCTTGAGGGGGAGATGCTGATAGACCTAATAAAAGTTTTTTTAGTTTAGGATGGAAGAAATATGGAGTGGCCTAAGACGTGGTTATTACAAGTACATCAGTGATGTCACTTGATGCTGTCCTTTAGAGAAGCGGAGTAAAAGCGATAGGAAAAAATAAATAAGTCCTAAAATTTGATAATACTAGTGACACTTGAAATGGGAAGTTAAATAAACCCAGAGAGCTTGAGAGGGGTAATTTCCACATCTTTGCTTTTCTGCTTTTTTCTTAAATATCAAAAAAAAAAAACCAAAAAAAAAAAAAAAAACTTTATACCTTAGGAGTGCTATTCAGTATATCGCAGGGCTAGTGACTTGGAGAAAGGCGTAGCAGTACTGCGTGGTTTGGCAACTGAGAACTGTCCACGCTCTAGGGACACCAAGTTTAAATTGGCTGCAGTCGCAAGAGGGATGTAGGTGCTGCAAGAATGTTTCTGCAAAACACTCATGCTGCGGATGAGCATTCATCAGTGTACGTTCTTTGATCTGGGTTGGGCCCCCTCCAAGAAAAGAAGGAAAATATCTGGTATAATAAGCAAATAACGTCTTGATTATTTTTCTGAAAGGAAGTCAGTTGTGTTGATGAGTTGCAAGATACGTACGACTGCTAGGAACCAGCCCGAGATAACTGACTCTTTTCTGTTTGGTTACTGATAAGCTAATGGAGTTGTTAATATTGAAAGCTAATGAACAAATGACTTGGACTGTGACAAATGCACGGTTTTGTTTTTTATAATACAGAGAGCTGTTTTGTAGATAGCAATATGAAGTGTTAATTTCCCTCCCACCCCCAACTGTTTCACTAAGTAATCTGGGAAGTGAGGTAATTCTGAAAACTCCGTTGTTGTTACTACTATTAAAACTTTATTTCATTTTTTTTCAAATGATAAAATCTTGGTTTTGAGGCAGTCTTGCTGTAGGAAGGAACACTTGCACAGGACAAAGTCGGTTGTGCAACTTCTTTCTTACTTCTTTTTTTTATTCTTTTGCCGCAAAGAGAAAAAATCCAGGGCTTACTGGACCAAAGGCTAAGACTTATTTATGTATTTTGAAAACGAAAGGAATCATGGTTTGAGTGTAACAACTAAAGATGGTTATAATGGTAGGCGTTTTTACATTTTGGCTGACAATAAATGTTTTAGTTCTCTATATCAGTGGACGGGGAGTGGTGATGCGTGCACTTGTGTCGTAATTTCTAGGCCATTATTAAATGCGGTGGCTATTAAGCAACATCTAATAAGTACTTTTAAATTGGCAATCCCGAATAAACCAGAGCCCAGGAAAATTGGCAGGAAAGATACGGGCCCTGCTCTTGAGTTTCTTATTCTTGGAATAAGAGGAGAATTCCAGACAAATATAAACGTGCACCTGATAAAATAGTTGCAGATGAAGAACGGGAGGATCTTGGTAATAGCAACGCAGTTACTTAAACTGCTCTTGGCCCAAGTCATGGAAAGCTACTGCAGTGAGGGAGGTCATGGTGTCAGCTGGAGGGGAAAGGGAAAAAAAAAAGTCAAATGCAATCTTAACTGTGTGATAAAGAGATCTTTTGGTGCTATGTATATCGCCCTTTTAAGAAGGGTGTTGAAAATATGTTAAAAGGAAATAGGGGGAAAAATAAAGCTTTCAGGGCTAGAGATCTAAATGTAACAAAGCTTAGAAATAGTTTATCAAAAAGAAGATTGTAGATCCTGACCAGTACTGTGTGGTTGTACACGTGTACCCATCTATCAGCCTGGGAAGAAACTAGCTGGTACTTAGCCATTATTTTTTTCTTCGTTGAAGAAACTCAGAATAAGAATGAATACCTTAAAACTTAAGTAAAAAAAAAAATTTATTCTGAAGACTAAACAATGCTGTAAGTATTGGCTGAAATAAAATATTGATGCAAGTGGTTGGTTTTCCAGATCTTAATGTCAAATCAAGATGGATGTGGATGAATAAACACTTCAGAAAACACAAATTGCTGAGTTTCTTAGAGCTGAAACTGTGAAATTCTGTGCCCTGTGAAGCTGACCTCAGTAGGTCATACTCAGTGGTTCTTTTCCTTTATACTCTGGTGCAGCGTACATTTGTTTTCTTCCCCCCAAGATCTTTGGTCATGAAAGTGTTTTATTGGAGAATAGTCATTTTGTCACAGTGGTGGTTTTGGGCTTTTTTATTAGCTTTTTAAGTTCAGCTCCCTCTTTGTAGCCATGTAAGGATGACAATTGACTTGTGTAATTTGACAGTGGTGCTGTTGGAAGTTCTTAGGCTTGTGCCCTTCTGAATGTCCTCGAAATCATAGAATCAGAATGGGTTAGGTTGGAAGGGCCCTTAAAGCCCACCAATTCCAAGCCCCCTGCCATGGGCAGGGACACGTCCCACCAGCTCAGGCTGCTCAAAGCCCCATCCAGCCTGGCCCTGAATAATTCCAGGGATTGGGAATCCCTTCCCTCACACTCTGTTGGCCACAGGTGCAGGACCTTGCAGTTGGCCTTGTCGAACGTTGTGAGGTTCACACAGGCCCACCTCTCAAACCTGCCAAGGTCTGAAATCAGAAGTGGCAGTCAATTTGGAGTAGTGTTTTGCTTGGTTATGCTGTCCATGCTGGAATCTTCTTGTATCAGAGTGCCTGAGCTTTTATTAAACTTCTTCTTCCTTTCTCTGTATCAGGCCAGTTTTGCACTGAAGATGTTGACGAGTGTCAGCTCCAGCCCAACGCGTGCCAGAATGGAGGCACCTGCACCAACCACAACGGAGGCTATGCCTGTGTCTGTGTCAATGGCTGGAGCGGGGACGACTGCAGCAAGAACATTGATGACTGCTTCACGGCCTCCTGTGCTAACGGATCTACCTGCATTGATCGAGTGGCTTCTTTTTCATGCATTTGTCCTGAAGGAAAAGCAGGTGAGGATGGAAAGCTTGGGTAGGTCTTGCACTTCATGAAAGATGCATCTTAACTCTGAAGTTCACACACTTGCTTAAAACCGTTTGTTATTTTACACACTTTGTGACCAACCAGAAGGACAAAAGGAAGCTGTACTGTCCATGAGCAAAGACTTCTTAAACCTCTGTAGCTAGGAACAAAGAAGTATTTGTACTAAGCTGGAAGAAACAAAATAGTACAACTTATGTTGCAAGGAAAGCAGATGCTTTTCAGCCCATAGCAGGGGCTGTATTTGTCTGAGAATTCACATATCAATGTGACTTGCTCTGTGTCATTCATGGTAACTGTACTCAGAAGTCTAGGAGGCAAACTTAGGTGTTTGTGAGTGAGAGTGAGCTTACTGACATAATGGGAAATTTGCTGTTCTAGGGTAGGTTTAAATGTCCCATAACTACTACTGGAAATACGGGTGATCGGTATATTTGATTTAAGTAAGGGTTTTCAGCTTCGCGTGCACCTATGTCCTGTGTTTTTAGCTGTCAGAAAAATCATCATTCCTAAGAGAGAAGAGCTAGTTAACTGCTCCCAGGAGGAGATTTTGGTGGTAATAAGTAATTGCAGCACTCCAGGGTGCTGAAGAGACCTCTGAAGTCACGGAGCCTGTATTTAAATGTAATTTTTTATAAGTGTGTGGACAAATCCCTGTGGTAGTCTATGGGTTGAAGCCAATACGAAACTGTTTAAGTTTCTGGCTGTGGGAGTCTTCATCCTGGTATGTCAAATAGATAATTTGATTACATAATGTGTTCTGGTTGCTGTGTCTCACTTTTTTTGAATGGACTCTTGTCTGCCTCTCTAGGTCTTCTGTGTCACTTGGATGATGCATGTGTTAGCAATCCGTGCCAGAAGGGTGCTCTGTGTGATACCAATCCTGTGAATGGACACTACATCTGCACCTGTCCTCAAGGCCATAAGGGAGCAGACTGCACTGAGGATGTGGATGAATGTGCAATGGGTAAGTTCCTTTTTGCATTTTGTGAATCTGCTCACAGTGGGTTGTATTGTTTGCTTCATAAACTAATGGAGGCACAATGATACCCATTTTGTCATAGCTTCTCAACAGAAGTGAGCCTCCTTTCCTGCTCTCCCCCTTCCGTTTCAGTGTCTCTAGAGGAGTTTTAAATACTGTGTGAGACTTGAGGCAAAGAGCTCAGTCAGAGTGGCTGTCCATGTTTGAACTCCTAGCCTCTGGAATATGGAAAGCAGTGAGATGAGGGACTTGACCACTTTTTTATTGTGCAGTGCTGTGTGAGGAGTGTACACAAACAGATGCGATAATTAAGCTGACACTTAAAACTGTGGAATACAACAGAAGTACCTCGATTTACGTGGGGGCTATTGCAACTTCCTCTTGGTAGAGAGATACAAAGCCTCTTTGACAGCTGGAATAGGGCTGGATCTTTTGAGTTCCTTCTGAGACTGGTGATTGCGTGGGCTCTTAAAGCTGTAATTCTCTGATGACATCCTACAGTGTTGCTCGGGGGATCAGTTGGGCTTTCACAGACTTGCTGATAGTTTTCTGTGTGCTAGTTCCTGCTACTAGAGTGTGCCACGTGAAGCTAGGACCTAACCAGCACGGAACTGTTAGAAAGCACTTCGAATTTCACTCCTTAGCCTGCCTTGGACTTCTGGACTTTTTTTTTTGGACCTGCCCTTTTGAAAACACAAGAAGGACTAGTTTGGTTGTTTTGTGGCTGTGGCAGCATCTCGACAGCCTCAGGAGTGAAGTACGAGATGACCTAGAGATAAAGCCTTCAGAGCATCAGTAACTCTAATCCTTGCCACTCAGTGCTCTGTTCTTAATAACTGCTGTTAGTAATATGGACCTGAGTTGCTCCTGTGGTCCACTGGTGATGGTGGTAATATTTCTTTTTGCCTCTGACAGGCAAGTAAGTGCTACATGGTTTTCTTCAGCCACAGTATCCTTTCCCAGTGGGATCAACAGTCCTTCCCTCTCTATTGCTTGTCAGTAAGGAATGACCGCTGGAAAAGACCGTGACTAATAAGGGATTCTGTGGCTTTCCTGGTCAGAGGAAACGTTTTGCCAGACACACTTATCTTTCTTGCAGCAAATAGCAATCCGTGTGAACATGCTGGGAAGTGCGTAAACACAGAAGGCTCTTTCCACTGTGAGTGTTTGAAGGGCTACACAGGACCTCGCTGTGAAATGGACATCAACGAATGCCATTCAAATCCGTGCCAAAACGATGCCACCTGTCTGGATAAAATCGGAGGATTCACGTGTCTATGTATGCCAGGTGAGGGGAGCTTCTGACAAGGCTGGGACTTCCAGCACAGGTGGAAAAAAAAAACTCAGCAGGTGCAGTACAGGAAAGGTTGCCAGCTCTGCTGGGGTGGAACACCAAATTGCAATGGGGTGAGGCTAAATGAAGCACAGAGAACTTTCTGTGGTGGCACCAGCCAGGTGGAATTGGCATTTGTGTGGGGCGGTAGAAAGCAATTAGAGGACAGAGAGAAACTGATCTCTGTATCAGTGAAGGAAGTCAGTCCACCAGCTACTATACCCCGTGCAACACATGTGTAGAAACTTCTGTTTGCATAAGCAAATCAGGTGCAGACTTTTGGAGCCACTGTGTTTTCTGATATATATACATTCTGGATAAAAGTGTTCAGGTGTTTTTTCTGCTTAAAATACCTCAAACGATGCAAGTTCTCTTTGACCTGAGAAGCTAACTAAAAAAGTTAGTCAGTCGAAGTTGTGCTTGTCCAATATTAACATGTCCAGCATACCAATGACCTATGTAGTCTGCTATTTTGCTTTCTGAAAGAAAGTGGTAAAAAAAAGAGGGTGTACGTTGCCAGTTGGACAGTTGTATATAGTATTATGAAAGAATTGTGACCCCTGCAGGTGATTAGTTAATACCATGAAAACTAGAATGAATTTTGATTAATATCAAATCTGTTCTGAAAGGTAGAACCAAATATTTCACTCCTCTTAGCATTTTTCTTTTATTTGTCACAAACGTGAGGGTTTTTTAGCTGTCTGCTGAGATTTTCTTTACTTTTTACCTTATATTGTTGTACACCCACATACATTGATATCTACCAAAGTGGTGAAACATAATCTTATCTAATGGAAGAAAACATTAGCTGTGAATTCGGCACAACCTTCTCCTGTTACCACTGATTAAGTAAGCACATTCAGCCCCTGTAGAAAAGCACACAATCAGCACCCGTTTTCAACTTCTGGTGAAAATGTACAAGAAAACGTACCTCTTACCTCATAGGTTCTGCCCAAACTGCAAACTGTACTGCAGTGAAACTAGGATTGGACTTTCACCACTGATATAAGAGGCAGCTTTACTCTCAGGGATGCTTTCTAAGGCCTTCAGTCACTTTCTTTTCCTTAAAAAACAGGTTTTAAAGGTGTTCACTGTGAAGAAGATATTGATGAGTGTCTAAGTAATCCATGTGTGAATAATGGAGAATGTCTCGATAAAGTCAACCGGTTCCTCTGTGTCTGTCCTCCTGGTGAGTACTTATTTCTGGAAGCTTTTTTTTGCTTCACCTTACCAAGAACTTGATAGGTAACCAGTGAGAGAGTGTGTGCTGTGTGTTTCGTGGGAGTTTCTGTAGCCTTAGTTGAGTATGTTTGAGTTAGTTGCATAATTCTAAACACGTTTTAAAAATCAGAGCCTCTGCATGCATTTTGATTTATTTTTTTTTGAGGTTTTCAAACAGAAACAGGTTTTCCATCAGTATAGCTTGTGGTGCTTGCATGAAGAGGGAGGGTGGACTGGGTCTCCACTTCAGGGAAAATAAAAAAGGATAAGTGTTGAGCTGAGGGGGTCAGCATTAACTGTAAACATCATTGTCTTCCTGTTGGCTCCCAAAGTTTTGAGATCAGAGTATACTTGACAAAAGCCTGTTCTGCAACCCTTTTTACTCAATAATGACTTTCTGGCCCATATCCCACTCTTCCTTTGTTCCTTCCTCCAAAAAACATTCCTGGAGTTCTTGATTTTTTTTCCTATTACATCTTGAAGTGCCCAAGGATCTGCATCATGTGACAAAACCTATTGATAGTTGGATTATTTCAAGAAATGCATGTAAAGATACAGCACTGCTTTGTACCACCTTCTCTGCTGCTGTAGTAACTCCAGTCTGAAGGCTGTAGTAAAGTGTGTGTTATTGTTTTAAGTTAATGGTGTTGTTTACTGGAGGAAGGTGTTTCTTGGTGGCCTCTCAGTTTTAAAGGCAGGCATGCTGGTCAGCAGTGGACAGCACTGCTGTTCCATTTGCTTTGCTTCTGTTTGACGTGGCCATCTCAGTTTTCAAGCTGAGGCTTCTTTGACCTGGAGGATAGGAACTATGTTTAGGCTGGTGGTTTGGATGAGGAACCAATCCACCCAGGGTGTGGTGTGTGTGCTTAGTGATGCAACTGAGTTTAGATTTACTGGGTTTATATTTATGTGGTTTCAAGGATTTGCTAATAAATATTTTCTCACAGTGCAACTATAGATTAAAAGCTTCAAATTGCCTCTGGATTTTCACCGTCTCTCTGCCTTTCAGGATTCAGTGGTGCTGTGTGTCAGATTGATATAGATGACTGCTCCAGCACGCCCTGTCTCAATGGAGCCAAATGCATTGACCATCCCAATGGCTACGAGTGCCAGTGTGCCACAGGTTAGTCTTGTGTTTGGAGCCCCTGGAATGGAAGTTGCATTAACCTAAGTACATGAAGGGGGTGGTAAAACAAGTGTCAGTGTTACTACTTTCTCTGAAATACTTCTCGTTTGTTATAAAGCCTTCTCTGCTCCTTTGCAGCAGAGAACAGCATTTAAGTATGGAAACTGTTTCACTTGTGATAATAATGAGTTCACAGTTGATGGGATTTCTGGCCTCCCTCTTTCAGCCCCATCACTTGCTTCCCATAGAAGATGACAGCTTCTTCTATGGTACTATGGAATCTCCAAATGCAAAAACAGCATTGTGAAGCCTTTTATCTGGCTTTCCTTTCTTTGTTCAAAGTCAGATTTTATAGTATACAGCTGAAGAACAAGAGATGAACAGAGCAGTACCATTGTGTATTTTGATTTCTGTTGCTTCAAGCTATTTCATATCAAAAGTGGAAAACTGCAATGCAGTAAAAATTGTGCCCACCAGAAGTACCACCAGCACACAGCAGCTACCTGCAAGAATGTTATTTAAATGATTTCTCAGGCATCGTACTTAAACTTTAATAGATCTGTGGATGGAACTGAAGCTTTCTGAGCGCACTAAATTCCTTTACTGCTTGGTCAATTGAACACTTTAAAGTGTCAGACTTAATTGTGGGATTTTCTTGTCTTTGAACCTCTAGGAGTAATATAGGTATATCTTTATCTTTAATTTTTACATGTAGTCAAATAATAGGGTGTAGGCAGTTCAAAGCTGTTAACACTTTAATTCTCAGTAAGGGCCAACTCTTGGTTGCTTTCAGTTAATAGTGCCTGGGGTTGCTCATGGTACACATTGAGACTGACCATATGTGGAAGGTGCTGGCTTTAGTTCTTCCATTATGGAGGAGGCTGAAAGCCCCTGGAGCTGCCTCTATCCTGGAAATGTACTGCTAGGTCAGTTAGATTTATGTGCAAATTTTCTCATTTTGAATCATTACAGTAATCAAATTGTTAAGGCACATTCATTTGACTTCACTAACGTATTCTGCACTGTACAGAATACAGTTGAGATTAGCCTTAAAATTCCTCCACACTCTTATCACACACAGCCTCTCTCCTATATCCAAAGTACCTGAAGAAACAACTTGTTGAAAGTAGGGCAGAGAAGTACTTCTAATCAGGAGAGGAATAACTATTGTCAGAATTTTTCCTTTCCATTACTTTATTACAGAATAAGTTGTCACTTGCAAAAAGAAGCAGCAGCTGAAATGTTTTCCAAACTTGGAAACTATCTTAGAAAGTCTTTTTCAAGGTAGCATGTGGTCTGGTTGCTTTCATTCCCTAAGAATGCAGAGTTGTGCCATTAAGCCATTGCAGAGCTTATTGCAGAGTTTGGGGTCGTGTCTAGGAGCACAGTGTGGAGAGCTGTGCCTTGAAAGGCATGTTCCGAATTCAGGCATTAAACTACTGGGAACCAGCTCAGTACAGAAATGCTGTGTTTACCGGCTGAGAAGCGAAGACTACTACTACCAGAAAGGCACATGGTGTATGGAACGCTTTTTTTCTTTCCCTTTTGAGGAATTCTTATGTTCTGTGTTCAGGGTTTTTTTTTCTAATCTAACTCTGCAAAGAAGGAAATCATACATCATTGAGGTGTGTTCAGTTAAGAGGTCGAGATTTATACCTGATCTTGAAGTGGTTTAGCTGAGCTACAGGAGGAGGCAAGGTGGTAATTTTTTTTTTTTTTTTGAACAAATGTATATAAATACCATATTTAATAATGACATTTTTCTTTAAGACTGCAATATGGAATTCGTCTTTGGGGCAGGTCAGTTTCTGGAAAGTAACGTTTGAATATGTTCTTGCTCTATTAATCTCATAATATGAGTGATGTATGTTCCCTGAGTAGTATTCACCAGCTGCAGAACTGATTGAAAACTGCAAAATGTTTGGCCAAATGCTGTACAGATAGCTCTATTTACTGCTTGCTTTTTGTCTTTTCTTTCCCTTCTGGCATTATTCCACTTCTCCTTCCCGGTGGTAGATCATGGCTTTTCTTTTCTTGAGTTGTCTTAGGTCTTTCATCCTTTCTTTCCCTCTTCCCTCTGTTTTTTTTTTTTTGCCACTGTTCGTTCTCTTTTCGGTTTGGTTTTCTTCCTTCCCTAACATCTTTTTATATCCATCTCTCTAACTAGCTTCCCTTCCCTCTCCCTACCTACTTCCACACCCATTCATCCATGCATACGTTCGCAGAACTTGGAAATGTTAGCCGTCACCTGGTATGTTTGACCAGAGAACTAGCCACAAACCTGTATGAAAAATGGGGAGCCTGTTATCCAGTTGTTATACTCAGGTGAGAATCACTCTTCAGCTGTTGAAATTGCCTGCAGCTTGGTTTGTATCCGTCTCCAGTTAATGTCTGAAATTTGAAGTTTTACCTTTCTTATCTCCAATTGCTGGAAGGCAGCATGAGCTGGGGCTCCAAAACCTCATCTGTGAAAGCCATTTATTTTAAATTGTCCCTTTCATATAGCTCTGCTCCACTGTGGAAAACAGGGCTCTTGAGGGAGTCGTTTGCTGTTCTTATCTTCCTGAACGTCCCCACCCCCCCTTTTTTTTTTTCCATCTGGTGAATAGATTCTGTCTTCTGTTGCTCAGGATGTTTCCCAGCTGAAGCAGAATGAAACGGGCCAAATTGCTGCTTGTTTCATTGTTCCAAACTGAAGAGATTGCATGCAGTCTTTCATAAATTTGCAGTTGGTGTTTGACTGGAAATACTGAAAGGTTTCCCAACGAGAGGGCCAATAGACTTACTAAGCAGAGCTGCTGAAGCTGCGACATTGAGCCAGGGGAGTTCCCCTGGGAAGGTTTCTGCAGCCTCTTTGCAGTAATTTCACATAGCAAAAAAAAAAAAAAAGTCAAATCCCCTGGTATTGTGTAGAGGAAATAACAACAGTAGAGTGCCTTCAGATAGTCTGTACTGATGCATGTAAATATTTTGTGGAGATGTACGTGTTTGCTCTCATTACTGCTGTACTGAATACACGGAAGATATGCTTGAGATGCCAGGATTCTCCATGCAAGGTGTTCTGCACTGCTGTGAGCAGTGAAGAGAGTTGTCTTCCAGGGCTGGAAAATGGACAGCAGTTGAGGTGCCCAGTTACCCTTGGTGCTTTGTCTGCCAGTTTCATATATATATGTGGATATATATATGACACTTCCTCTATTTGCGTTATATTCACTGCAGCATTGTACCAGTTAACCTCTTTAATTACTCTAATTGATAATTTTTCCTTAGGTTTTACTGGCACTTTGTGTGCGGAGAACATCAACAACTGCGATCCTGATCCTTGCCACCATGGTGAATGTCAAGATGGGATTGATTCATACACGTGCATATGCAATCCTGGCTACATGGGGGCCATCTGCAGTGAGCAGATAGATGAATGCCACAGCAATCCTTGCCTCCATCAAGGGCGCTGCATTGATTTGGTGAATGGCTACCAGTGCAACTGTTTGCTGGGCACTTCAGGTACATAAAGGACAAGTGGGAGGTTTGGATTCTAGCAGAATTCAAGATTTAATTATTTCTTGTGTGCTAAATTTGCATATAGAATAAGCTTATGATAAGAGCGTAAAGCTAGTGTCTTCACATTAATTTTGGTTACTGCATTTTCCTGTGTTTGTGTGGATTGTCTAACCTTCACTGATACTGCAAGTAGTTCTGGAAGAATTTTTACCCCAAAATTCAAGTGCGCAGGTATACCTGGTATGATAAAAAATAGGTATGATTTTCAAAATGGCTTATTCTTACATTTAAACATTTAGTGCAAGTTCAGGGTCATAGTCATCACCCAGTGACTCGAGTGACATTACCTGGCCTCCCAGTGTTTCTGCACCCTTCCATGTTAAAATTGTTAGTGTTACTTTCTAGTAGGTGGGATTCTTAATTAGCCATTTCCAAGGGCTAATTCTGTTGTCCATCTTGAAAGATTTGGACTCCTTATTCTTGTAACATTTTTCTTCTTCCAGGAGTGAACTGTGAAAACAACTTTGATGACTGTGCAAGTAACCCATGCATTCACGGGGACTGTATCGATGGCATTAATCGCTACAATTGTGCTTGCAAACCTGGATATACAGGTAAAGTCATCTACCTGATAGCTCTGAGTTGTTTTGAAGGTAGGTAGACTGATAGCGAAGGAATCTGCTCTTTGCATGCTGGCTGCAAGGGGTTCAGGTAGTATCACAGCACAGTGAACCTTAATCTTTGAATCTCAGTGTTTTACCTTATAGCAAGTTACACCAAGCACAGAAATGGCCTAATCTGTGTTGTGAAATGCCACTCCTGTTAGCTAATTACATCCAATTCATGGTTCTTGGTTTTATAACAAATACGACCATGTGACCTCAGTATATTATTTACAGGTTCTTTATAGGGACAAAGAGATGATGAACAATATAGACAGGTGTTTGATTAAACAGTACCTTGGGCATTGACCACAAATAGTATTTCTCTTTCTGCAAAAGCAAAATGTGAACTCAGTGTTTTAATGAGCTGCTCTCCACTCTGAAGTTTCCAATTGAATAACCCGCTTTTTGCACTATTTCTGTTTCATAATGTGATCTCTTCTGCTTCCTCTTTAAGTTATGTACTATGGTAAAAGCAAGACTGAAAAAAAGCAGCTTTTATTTGCCTTTAGATCTGTGTTCAGAACTTAGATCTACATCAGGACTAGTTCTGATGACTAAAGCACATCTCAACACTGTTTATAATGGACTTAATGTGTTTTGAGCCATGTTAGGATAATATGCTCATAAAATAATTGTCGTAAGGCAGTTGGTACTGTTTATAACAGTTTTCTCATCACGTTTGTTACTGTTTATTACTGAGTGATTCTAATTAAAATTAATCTGAAATGCATTAGAAACAGTGCTAAGAGGTTTCATGTGTCTTGTGCATTTCTCTTGGCATCTTTCTAATCTTCTGAAGCTCCTTTCTTCTATTGACTCTGTCATGGTGATACTCTTCAGTCCCTAGAGCAGGAACACGATCCTGATCATTCTTGACTTTGTTTTCGATGTTGTTGGCATACCACATTTATTATCCTACTCGCCTTCTTACTTATGCTGCTAAAATAATTCAGTAATATGGTGAATCGACCTGTTCTAGTACTTAAAGAGCTAAGGAGGCATGGGGCCTCCTTACTTTGTCCTTTCCTCATGTTAAACATGCTTTTCAGCTTCAATACTTATTTTGTTTAGCTTTTCAGCCTCACAAGACTTCAGGGTCACTACTTCAGGGATCTTGTACTCCTGGCACACACAGTAAAGAGAGGCAGGCAAAACAGGATATGGTATTCTTTAGAGTTCCTTTTACGCAATAAACCACAAGAACTATATTTACTGCAGACAGCATGGCAGTATTGGTTGTTCAGAGGGTAGGCGATTTCAGCACAGAAGACCAGGGCTTTGATAAGTGGAGCTCAAGAGGTTTGTTCCAAGCATGATACAACGGAGTGGTTTGGGGCCTTCTAATGAATATTAATCAGTGATTTTTAATGCAACTCAGATTCTTGAATGGTTTGTATATACTTGCTGAGCATAAGTGCTGTTTTCCAAGCAGAGAAAAGTGCTGCATCTTTCAAAGCGTTTCTTTTCAGTTAAAGCTGCTTAAGTATGCAAGGCCTGTCCCTCTGTGTTGGCTTTACTGAGTTCCCTCAACATACGTTCTCACAGACTTGTAAAGCAAATGTTCTTATAAGAAATACTGCTTAATAATACTTTTTTGTTTTGTTTTGTTTCTAGGCCCACGCTGTAATGTGGATATTGATGAATGTGCATCTAACCCCTGCCATAATGGTGGAACATGCATAAACGAAGTCAATGGCTTTCGGTGTGTCTGTCCTGAAGGCTACCACCACCCTCACTGTCAGTCACAGGCAGATGGCTGTCTCAGTAATCCCTGTGTGCACGGTAACTGCACACACATCATTAGTGGGTAAGTTCTTACTATCGTGTTAGATTTGTCTACCTTCTATGTCTTTTTTTTTTTTTTTTTGGCCAGTTTCATCTTGACTTGAGGTTTTTGTTTGTTTTTTTTTTTTCTTTTCTGTAATTTCTCAGTTAGATTAGGATGCCAGTTTATTTGCTGCCTGTGACGTAATCGCAGCAAGGTGTAGACCTTGAGTCACCAGCTGCACTCTGTGCTGTTTCAGCATAGGATTTTCTGCCCTGCATGGGCATGTCGCGCAGGGTGGACTGCCATTTCATAAAGGGAGGGGTTGATTATTCAAGTGAGTTCAATTAAAAAAAAAAAAAAAAAAAAAGAAATGGTCCCAAATTGAACATTTGGAGAGCAGTAGCTACCTACTCCATCAAAATCTAAAATGTTGATTATAGAGAATGTCTTTGTGGCTAGTGCCATTTGCTACCCAAATGCTCAGCATGAAGGAACAGCCAGATAACTTCTGAAATTAGGAGATAGGGAGCAGCTTTGGAAGAAGGCTGCCGGGGAAATTTAGGTGTAACAACCAATTAGAGGGGTTTATATAAAGGTACTTCTTTAAGGCTTAGGAAAGGAGCTCAGTATGAAAAGTCAAGAAGAAAATAAGAATTAGTAGTTCATGCCCTTCATCTTGTTCCTGTTTCTCCTGCAAAACTATTTAACATTTTGCACCAGTAAAATCAGTCATTACATCTCTTAGTGAAAAGCATTTTTTAAATTATTTTTTTAAAAGCAAGGCACCCTGTTTGACTTGAGGGATTGATAGTAAGCAGTTGCCTTTGACCGTTTCCTCTAGCAGCTTTCTCAAGACCAAGAGATTTATTGCTGAGCAGTGTATGTCTCTGAACAGTGTATCCGAGGCTGAGATTTCATCAGCTTTAGTCACACTGTTGCACGCCTGAGAGAAGAAAGGAAAGCTTTTTCTAGCCATTTTGATAGCAGCAGTTGTTACTGAATCATCCCATCCAGGAAGACCAAATGCTGAGGTCAGGAGCCTTGAATGAAGACCTCATTTGTTAACGATGACTCTGTGCTAAACGAAAGACGGGTCCTGGGAGCACAGGGGCTGTGGAACTGGCAGGTGTGGGGAGGGAGGATGTGAGAGTTCCCAACTGTATGAGGGATAGTAGTGTGTCCCAGACACATGTTGTGTCCTGGGAAGCATTGTCAGCACTTGGTGAGGAATTGATTTGCCATTTCTGGTAGCTCTGTAGGGCAGGATTTGGGATTTTCTTGGAGCTGACAGCAACACTGCCTTTATTTCTAAATAAGCCTCCATGCAAGCTTGGAAAAAAGTTGATTTGGTTCATCTTGTCTGTCATCACCTGCACTCATGCTTATGCCCGTGTACACCTTATGCTCAGGGTCAGATAAAATAAGTCTTGTCTGCATGATGGCCAGCATGTATTTTGGGTGGCTGGAGTCCAGGGTGATTCACTGACACCTTGGTTCTACGTCACAGGGGTGGAGTGCTGCTCTGCTTCAGATTTTGAAACATGGTGGAATAAATTGCTGCTGTTCCCAGGCAGCTGTTCCCATTTGTAACCACTACTTTGTATTAAATAAGCCTATTCATCTTTAGAACCTATTGTTCCCCTCCACTTTTTTTAGTCTTTTATTTTTCTGTCTTTGTTTAAATGCATTGTGATGTCTTATCAAAGCAGAAACATATTGCTGGCTGAGTGCTGTGTGGAAACTTAACAGGAGGGGAGAGTGTGGTGTTAAGTGTGAGTTGATTCTCAATATTTTGGAGAGAAGAGTTATATCAAAATGTTCTCAAATTGCTGTTGTTTTTGCCTTTTAAAGGTACAAGTGCGTCTGTGACCCAGGTTGGATAGGAGATTACTGTTCAACAGAAGGGAACGAGTGTAAATCAAACCCGTGCCAGAATGGAGGAACTTGTGAGGATCTGTTGAATGGATATAGATGTACCTGTAGGAAAGGATTCAAAGGTGAAAAATTGAAAATATTTTTTCTTTTGCCTTTCTGCTTTATTGTACCCTTAAAATTGTACCCTGTATTGTACCCTTTATTGTACCCTTAAAATGCCGTTTTAATCTTTTGATTAAATTTCATAGAAATAGGAATCAAGGGAAAATGCTGTGGTTACATGAAGTTGCATTGCAGTTGTTTCAGGTGGACATGATACAGTAGTGAAATACTTTGAAAGAGCATATTTAAGCCATGCTTGAACTTACTAAGAAACGTCCTGGTTGCAGTCAGCTTAATTTACTTTGTAAATTAAAATTTACTTTGTGAATTAACTTCTTAAAGGTTAAACTGAGCTATATACATGCACTGGGAATTGAAGGGGCATTAATCTGTTGGAATTCTAATGCTCCTCTGTTTGCAATAATTTTCTGAAGTGTAGAAACCCTTTAATGGGGAAATAGAGCTACTTGGAATGTTGACACCTTTTTTTTCTTCTCAGATATCTAAGTGCAGAAAAGATACTTTGGGAGAGGGAAAAAAAAGATAGTAATACTGTAATTGTAGCATGAAAGCAGCTATTATAGGCATGCATGAGATGGATGAGTTTGTCCCATTCCACAAGACATGTTGCACAGGCAACACTGTTTAATGCACAGCTCATCGGAATGTGATAAGCTAATCTTTCAATGAAAAGGTTATGCCTGGTAGTGGCACTGTCTAAGAATGCTGATGAATTTTTTGCCCAGTGAATAAATGGCTAAGTCTTCAGTTTTTAGCAATGGCTTTACAAAAACTACTCAAAGAAGGAAGAAGAAAGTGTTAGAACTGGGTCATAAGGGTAATGTGAAAACTAGAAGAGCAAATAAAAAAATGTGATCAGAGTAACAATCGGAAAAGATATTAAAGAAGACTAAAACTTTGTATAAGCAGTAGTTGCTGCATCTTTGTACCTTTCTCTATCTTCCATGGGCAGGAATTTTACACCCTTTGCTTCCTTGTCCTCCTCTACAGCTCAGTGCAGTGAGTTTGTCTTCCTGTCACTCCTCTCAGAATAACTTTGGTTAGTAGGAATTACTGTGTTTGCTGTCTGCTTGTACCCACTGAGCCCACGAGGAATGCTCCAATCTTCTGCTTAGATTTTTCAAAAGTGGAAACACTGTCCACTGCTGTGTAGGATAATCATGCAAGTTGCAATCCTTTTTCATTCTTCTGAGAAGCACCGAGCCCTTAGCAGTATGTTCTCTTTTTTTTCCTCTTTCTGCACTCCAGGTGTCAACTGCCAGGTTGTGGTTGCTCCATGTTCCCCCGATCCATGTGAGAACTCAGGAATTTGCCAAGAATCTCCTGATTCTGAAGGCTACACCTGCCAGTGTGCCCCTGGCTGGGAAGGTAATGTGGATGTGGAACATAATGTACTTTGAACACTGAGCAGTGTTGGCGTTGAGCCTTTCGATCACTGACACAATGAGAGGTCTTACTTCTGGGCTCTCCGTGTTTCAGGGGAGAGATGTACCGTGGATATCGATGAATGTCTCTCGAAGCCCTGCAAAAATCATGCTTTGTGCCATAATATTCAAGGCAGTTACCTGTGTGAATGTCGTCCAGGCTTCACTGGAGGAGACTGTGACAGTAACATTGATGACTGCCTGTCAAGTGAGTATCAGTGGGTTACTCTGTGTTTTCTCCTTTTACCTAGAAATAATTTTGCTTTACTGTTGATGACTACTATCTGACAGATGCTCAAAGTTCCTCTATAATCTCTTACCAGGGGTGGGGGGAAAACACCTTAAAACCTCAGTCTTGTAATACTTGCATGCTTAAGGCAGGCAAAATCCATTACATTTAGATGCTGGAAATGGACTATTGTATTCTAAGTAATGATAGGAGCTATTCTCAGATTCTTAACTTGAAATGAACTTTATGATTTCCATACGTTAATGACAAACACCGTTTAATGAAGAATTGCATTTGCCTGAAATTTTAATACGCAAACTTAAAGTAATATTGCAGGGCTTACCTGTATTTCAAAGTTAAGCTTGACTGAGGTGTGGTGGGAATCTGAGGCAGAGCAGTCCTTCCTGAAATGTCTCTGTCTGACATAAGTATTCTGGGAAGAGTGGGTTCTGTTGCTGTTCCAGTTGATCCGTGTTTGAAAGCAAATTGAGCAGCGGGAAGGCACTGTATTCCAGAACAGGTATCAGTGGCAGGAGGCTCACCCATACAGTAGTGAGTCTTGAAATAGTTTAAATTACAAGAAAGTAAATGCTCATTTCATGCCCTCGACACTGATCTTTACGAGGGAAACCAAATACATACTGAATTATTTTTCTTGCTGGGCATATTCTATATCATCAGATAAAACCAGTCTCCTGGAAAGTGTTTTATGTTTAAAAGCTCATCCATTGCTATTTGAAAAGTGCTTTATCATACTTTGGAGTCTATCACAATATACTATTACTTTTTTAATTGGCTGCCTATTGAAAAGAAAAAAAAAAAACACACTAGTTTTTATTGGAATAGCTTAAAACCAAACCGAAGTGTTTCAGACTTCAGGTATGAGTTTAGATAGTCGTGTTTTGCATTGAAAAAAAAAGTAATTTGTGACTGCTGTAGAGAAGAATCCAAGTAATTCCAAGACATCTGGCTCAGCCTGAGATTTTGCTTACCACTTTCTGAGCAAACAGGTACAGTACAAAAAAATCACTTCGGTGCATCGATCCAAAACTTTGTTTCCTGAAGCCAGCAAAACTGTGGTTTGTCCTGTTAGGTTTTACGTGGGTGTCTGAAGATACAAACATTTGAAGTGTTCATCATTCTTTCTTTAACAGCTGGAAAATCTCTCTGAGCTGTGAGATTCATCCAGTGTTGTCTGTTATGTAGCACACCCATGAGGTTGAAGAAGAATTTCCAATTGCTGCTACAGCTGATTTCATTTAGCATAACAAAAACCTTCCATGGCTTGAGCCAAATGTCTTTAATCTATGAGGCAAACAAATCCTCCAATAACAGGAACTTATTGAAAAGTTGATACTCTAGTCTCCATTTTCTGCCAATAAATGTGCAGCACAGAGCATTAACGCACAGCTTTTGGCTTCAGTCATAAGTGGTTGGCTGTTACAGACACAATATTTTATAGCTGCCAGGGGTCTTGCTTTGAATGTGCTTTTTCTCTGCAGTAGTCAGATGACCTTTAAATGGATGCAGGTGTCTGTCTTATAACACAAGTTTTTATCATGTGAGCATATTTCTCAGTCAATAAATGAGCTTTAATTACCTTTCACATCTGTTTTCTTCGTTTACCAGCACAAAATGATCTTGTACTTACGTTGAACTGCAAATTTTTGGATGAGTTTATTTGCATTCTACAGTTTGTATTTTAGTAGTACTTTTGAAGATATTCATAGATTAAAAAAAACTACTGACATTTTTCCATATTTTCCTCCCTCCTCTCTATTTCCCTCACTGTCTTTACATATGCAGGCTTTTGGACTAGGGAAGGCAGAGTAGAAAAGGAAGCTGGCTTCAGAGCAGTATCTGTCGTGGGAATGTAGCTCTTAAATCTTGAAGTCGAAGGAGCAAAGCAGGAAGAAACTACTGAGTGGTTGAGGTCTTTCAGGTAGATTAGTACTTGTGAAAGTAGAAGGAATACAGTAGTACGAGGCAGCTTGGACCAAAATATAGGTGATACACAAATAAAGAGTTTGGTAGTAATAAAGTGCCAAGAAATGCAGAATTGAGAAGAGTCCAAGGCTGAGTATGAATTTTTGGGCTTTTCCACCAGCTTTTCTTCAGTCCACTTTTGATGCTGGGAAGAATACTAAGTGCTTAATTATGTGTAAATGCTTATACATACACAAATTTACACATACACATTTGATTTTAATGGACTACTTGCATGCTTAGAATTAAGCATACAAGTTCCCTCCTCTGTTGAGGAGTGTCTGGACAAAGAATGAGTTAAGTTTTCTTGTGAAGAAGACTTGGGAAGAAAGAATAAATTGTTGCAGAGCTGCTGGTATTGTCTATCAGTAGGCATTCATCAAAAAAGCAGAGCTTGAATTTTAGACTGAGAGACTGGTTTTGGTTGAACAAATCTCAGCAGAGAAACCTTTAGGCCCTGAAGCTTTGTCTTGATCCACACCTCCTTGTGAATTCATTATTGGTAATACTTTGCAATTATCTCTTCCACAAAGTGGCTAAGAAAAACTTGCAGTTTGTTACCCTCTGGGCTGTGTATTACTTCTTTTTTTTTTTTTTTTTTCTCCTTAAGGCTACAAGTATAGGCCTGGGATTTTACTGTTACCCACTTTGATGCTTAATGTCATGCTTCTGTTTTAGATCCCTGCCAAAACGGAGCTTCATGTGTGGATGGCATAAACTCTTTCTCATGCATCTGCCTACCTGGTTTTCATGGAGATAAATGTCAAACAGATACCAACGAATGTCTGAGTGAACCATGCAGGAATGGAGGCACGTGTACTCACTATGTCAACAGCTACACATGCAAGTGTCAGCCTGGGTTTGAGGGAACCAACTGTGAGAACAACATCGATGAATGCACTGAGAGGTGAGAACTGCAGTGCTATACTAAAGAGCCACAAAATGTGTGCTTGTGGGTTGAAAGCACTTTTTAAAGATGGGGATCTGCTTTCCTGCCTTCTGTCATTGGGACATGCTTGCAGTACACGTGAGGAAAGCTTGCTTACCTTGTGCAGGATAACAGCAGAAAGATAGCTGCATGTCAAAGTTGGTCTTGTGTTTGCAAGACTTGTTAGATTCTTAGTTCCGTTGTTAGAAGCTTAAGCTCTAAAGCTTAGAGGAATATGACAGTGTTTAACAAATGTTAAGACAGTAACAGATGTTTTATTAACTTAATAAAACAAATAATGTGTTTTTGGTAAGTGTTATTATAATGAGGGAAATGAATTGACTGATTATGAACAATTACTGCGTTGAGAAAAAGAAAAACTGCAAAAATGGTAGCAATGGCCAATTCTCAGAATGGCAAGAAAGTTAAATTAGCGCTCAGTTCAGTGCTGATAATGGAAGCCAAAAGGTAGGAAAAACTATGGAAAGGCAACCAAGCATTAAAGGCACTAAATCCACAAATTTTGTACTGGGAAGGTTTCATCATCAGAGAAACCTTTTAATGCTCGTAAATTAGTTGGGGATTAGCAGTGTTGAGATTAGAAACAGGTCATTTTAAGAGAAAGGTGGGGAACTGAGCTGAAATGCTCAACAGCTTGTCCTTGTAAGGTTGGTTCACTTGGTACTCTTTAAAAACTCATTGAGGGTTAACTCTGTGTATCCATCATCTTTCTGCATATTTATTTTAAGCTTCATTAGGATGGATGTAAGTAACTTTAGATTCTCAGATGGAAACAATTTCTAATACAGCCTGAAATGATTTAAAAAACAAAATATCTTCTGTTCAGTCTGGTTTCGGTAAATAAGGTGCCTAAATGTAGAGCTCTTGCTATTCTCATGCGTTTTCTGTCTGCAAAGCGAAGATCTTTCTTATCTTTTATAAAATTGCAGTTGTGGGGGAGGAAATATTTTAACGTCTTAAGAATAGGATTGTGTCACTGATGAGGGTGTGTTTAATTTGCACAACAGTTGTTTAATCAAGTGAAGTATGTTGGGTGTTTTAGCAGAACGCCTGGTTCTTCCTTGAGGTTCATCCTGGTTGTTTTCCTTATCAGTCAGAATTGAAACCAGTCCTGCAGGTATGAATGAAGCACCTAGCAATTCTTACACGGTCTGCCAAGCTAAACCAGTCACACCTTCTCCACCAAAATTTACTGAGCCATACTTAAGAGCATGATGATGGTTGGTTAATTTGAATTTGGTTCAAATGATTCTTCCTTGTCTTGTGTGAGAACTATGAGAGTGCCGTTTTTTTTGGAGGTGGGGGCCTGAGTGCCGTGAAACATGCCAAATGATTTGCAGTTCCTGTCGTTTCCTCCTTCTGTCATGAACGTTAAGGGCAGGTTTTGCTCCTTGTAAAATGGAATTCAGCCCACAAGGCAGAAGAACTGCTCTGATAAATAGGTTGGTGTTGACATCTCTAACTTAATTACAGTCAGAACTTAGATATTTAAAACTTGCAAGGAGATGAATCAGTCACTTCTCTCACGGAAAGTACCCTTTGACAGTGCACAAGACAGATAACAGACGGGAATTCATTTTGTGCACTCTATCAAGATGATTATCTTGAGTGTGATCTAGGGTTATTTTCAGAGGAGCAGGAGATTCCTGGCAGGCATTTCTTTAGAGGAATAAACTGTAAGGAGTTAATTTTGCATGAGGTCCTAATTTTCCCAGTAAGTTCTCTGTAGGACATGTACTCTGGCAGGATTTCTTATGATCAGAAGGTTGGTGGGAACGATTCCTTTGATCCGAATTCTGCCAGTGCATATGTGAGTAGTTTTACAAATCAAGGACTTCAGTAAGGTTCTCATGAGAAGAAGAGGAAGGGATTTAGCAGTACCAATGCTTTCACATAAATTCAGTGAAGAGCACGCTTGTGTTTTGCATGTTGTGAAATTTTTCCTTGAGAAAACATACCTTTCACTCCTTTGAAGCTTAAAAAAAAAGGGCAAATTGTTTTCTAATAATTTGTAATGCAATTAGAATTCATAATAAATCAATTAGAATTCATAATAAATCTTGTGTACAGTTTATCAGCTTGAGCAAACTATGTGATTACAATACTGTTTGTAGTGATATTGAACCTGGGAAGATTTCTTTCTATGAGAAATTAACTCTGTTACTAACGACTCATTGAAACCCTGGTTTACTTTTATGCTCATCAAGGTAAAAGACAGTGAACTGGAGTCTCACCAAATTACTCTTATCTTTTTCTTTAGCTGAAGCTTACTGGTGCACAGATGATCCTGCAATCTGGTTTTCTGTCTCATTTCAGTTATGTTTACATACTATCTCTGTTTATGAGCTTATTACATCGGACCTTTGCTCTCGCTCCTGCAGCTCCTGTTTCAATGGTGGTACCTGCATGGATGGCATCAATTCTTTTACCTGCCAGTGTCCGGTGGGATTTACAGGACCCTTCTGCCTCATGGAAATTAATGAGTGTGATTCGCATCCGTGCTTGAACAAAGGGTCTTGCGTGGACAGCCTAGGCACATACCGATGTATATGTCCCTTGGGTTACACTGGGAAGAACTGTCAGGTGGGTGATTTTTCCTTGCCCGTCCTGTACAGGCAACTATCTGTTGTTTGAAGTGTTCAACAGCAGAAGTTACTGGTCAGATGTGAGGCAGCAAACATGGCAAGTGTTTTTATGCTATCAATTTTGGTAAGAGGTAGTTAACCTGTTAGTCCAGGGAAAAAAGTTAGTCCAGAGCCCTCTCTTTAGCAGAGCAAATGCCCCTGGCCAAAACTCTGGAAGGAGAAAAATACTTGTGGTTGTTTTTTTTGTGTTTGTTTGTTTTGAAGCAGGTGTTGCTGGAACTTTCTAGGTAAGTGTGTTTTTAATGAAAACAGCTGTTAGTTTTGAAAATGCTGTATTTCATTTGAAGCATAAAACTGTCCTGATTTAAGACAGAATACTGCGTTTAAAGAAAAAATACCACTTAAATGGAAGAATATCAGCCTGATTTGCAGGACACGGAAGTTAATTGTTCTCTTGTACAGAGTCGTATAGTTCTTCCAGGTTGATTAAAATTTTTTGGTTTTCCTTTCTGCATATAAAGTCAGCAGAAGTTTTGGGGCAGTAACTGAAGTGGTGATCCTATTCACAACTTCAATAAAAAGCTCTAGCCTTACTTATATACTTAAGTTCAGGCAATTTAGGTTTCCACAGTAAGCATAGGAGCTGCAAAACCATAATGAAAATGACTAATACCTATTAGACTTATGTAAATTTGACAGTTTGCCAGAAATACAAAGACATTGCAAGAGATAAGTTACAGATTAAATGGGAAAATGTTATTTTGACAATGTTCCAGTTTCCTTTTTAGAATTAATACATCTAATTTAAGCCACGATGCTTGGTTCTAAGTATAGAAATACTTGAATTTAAGTTGTGAATCTTGGCATATCACAGTGGAAGCACAGTGCTGATTTCCTTTTTCAAATTAGAATGATTTCTTTTCCTGTGTTTATCAAAATAGCAAGAATGATTTGAGGCACTTTCTTGCTTTGGAACAGCAAACACCATATTGGCTTCTTTCATAAGAGGTCTGAGTGCTGCTGCCATTTGAAAAAAAAAAAAAAAAAAAAAAAGGTGAATGTCTGAAACTACTGGAAAGCACTAAAATTTTGCAAGGATTTTGAAACTGTCTTTTGTGCTAATGTGTCTTCATACCACAGTGGGTGTTAGATAAGCATTTTAGTAGCAGTGGGGGATGTGCTTTTCCAGAAGTACATTGTGAGACAGTAAATTGTCAGGTCTGCTTCTAAGTATTGCTAATGGAGGAAGTGAATGCAAAGTAATGAAGTGATATAAAAAAGCAGCCCCTCTGCTGCTCTAATTATGCATTCCAGGCACACCACTTAAACCTCATTGGGAGAATTAGTATTGAGAGTGATTGTAAAGTCCTGTGAAGTTTAGTAGTTCCTCTTCTGTTATGTTTGCTTTGTTATTACTTGAGAAAAGGATTAATGTTCCCGTCCCCAAATTAAATGTGGATTCTCAGAAAGTCTGCTTGCTTTACATTCAGAGAAGTTTGATCACGTTGTATTACTCCCTTTGTACAAGAAATCTGAACTTTCTAAACTTAAAAGCACTACTGAAAGCTGTATTGGAAAGAATTATAGATAACAGCTACACTGTAGTTCTTGTCTTAGGGGAAGATTGGCTTGACCTAATTAGCAAAGCTAAATACACAGAACAGAATCAGACAATGATTCATAAGTTATGGAATTTGCATGTAAAATAGCTACTCATTACAAATGCAGAAGCAAGAGGCTCGGTGTTTTTCTTCTTCACACCCAAATGAGTGTGATAAAACTGAATTCCAAGTTTCTTTTTGGTTGCCTGTGAAAGCACAGATTTTTCTCCTTTAGTCTTTGTGGGGAGACGGTTTGCATCTGAAAAGCAGAACTTTCTGCAATTGAAATTGTGTTTTGCAGCCAAAATTCAGTACTACTCACTTTACAAACCTCATCCTTCCCTCAAGTCAGCTTGAAATCAATCAAATAGCTGTATTGCTTTGAAGACTAAGTGCTCAAAAAGGAAGTGATAGTTAGTGGCTGGTTTATATTAAATCAGACAGTTATTATGAGTCCTCACTCCGCTTTCGTATGATGATTTACTAAGAATTTCAGTCTGTTTAGATACTGTACTCTTTCATATATGGAATCAAGAAAGAATACTCTGACCCATTTTCAGTTTCTAAAACAGTTCTAGGATTTCAAATGGATCTCCAAAACTCAGAGAGCATACTAGGGTAAATGGAGCCAAAAGCAAGTGTGGTGAGCTAATGAAAGGAAAAGCAAAGAGCAAAATGTGGAACACATCTGTTACCCTAAAAAAAAAAAAAAAAAAGTGGAGGGAGTTTGGGAGAAGAAAAAGGACCTGTTACTGTTGATAGCTGGAAATTTCCTACTAAAGTAGAAATGGAAGCCCAGCTTGAGATGAAACTGAATTTTCTTAAACCCAGCCAGCTAAAGCTCTGCAGCCAGCCAGCTCTGCATAGCAAGGTGTGAGGATCAACTTAGTGATGAAATTATGCTGCCACCTGGGGTTTACTTTCCTGTATGTTTGCTCTTTCTTAGACGCACAAGCACTTCGCTTAGACTTGGGAAGTACTGTCCCTTTCTTCCCAATACCATGTGGAACAAGTTTTGCAGAGCTTACCATACTTCCTTTGCCTCTTGAACTCTATACTTTGAATAGTGTTTGCTACTGCTCTTGCTATAGATCTTGTGTTTTTTCACTCTGCAGACACCTGTGGATCTGTGCAGCAGGTCTCCCTGTAAGAACAAGGGCACGTGTCTCCAAACCGGAGCCCAGACTCGATGCGTCTGCCCTTCTGGCTGGACTGGTGCTTACTGCGATGTGCCCAATGTCTCCTGTCAAGTGGCAGCTTCACAAAGGGGTAAATAAGCATCTTTGGTGTTTTAACTAAAAGCATGTCCCAGGGAATCCTTAATCCACGCCTCCTTTCCTCATATCCCTGTGGACACAGCATGCGTTGGAAATCCCAGAGAGCTTCACCTCTAGGGGGTTGGTCACAGCCACTTAAAAGCTAGAAAACTCTCTGCAAGGTTGTACTGGGAGTCAGGGCTTTCTTGGTTCTCCATGACATAAGACACTGGTTTCTACCATTAAAAATATTTTTAAGAGAGAGATTGAAAAACTTTCAGAAGTCTATTTCACTAATACTGTTTTACATGGGCAGCCTTTTTGGAATATATTGGCTGTTTTATCCTTCTGCTAAATCCCAGGCAGGCCAGGTTTCAGACATGTTGCCTTTGTCTGTGAAAGGCATCTTATAACTCCTTACATTTCAAGGTATTTTCACAGAGAAGACTGGCTACTAAGTGCCCACTTTAGCTACAGCTAAGACTGTCCCCCCACGTATTAATTTCCTACTTCAAATATTGCACATGTAAAAGATTTAAACTTCTTCCTGGAAGGTGTCTTGGAGCCTAGGCTCTTGCATAGTGTCATGCCAGTTTCAGTCAAGGAAATCCAAATAAGCAGACTCCTTGGTGTCAAGCTCTGATAATTTTTGCAGATGTTCTAGGTATGTTGAACCTTTGTACTGAAACAGAAATACTTCAGAGATGTGTTTTCACTTGTTTTTCACTTGTCAATGGTAAAATAATGCAGTAATGCACGTAATTCATGCTAATATTGCTGCTGGTAGTTAATCCAAATGTGACAGAGCAGGGACTTTATTCACAAGGTGGTTGTGGTTCTGGCTCACTGTGATTTAAAGAGCAACTCTTCAATTTTTCAATTTCACACTTTCAATTCACTGGGTTAATTCCTGGCCAAGCTACCAGTGCTGATGGCAGGCGTGTTTCATGTGTTTGCTCACTTTATTTAACTTCGTTTCAGGAGTCACCGTGGATCAGTTGTGCCAGCACTCTGGTCATTGCCTGAATGTTGGGAACACGCACCGCTGTCAGTGCCGGGTGGGTTACACGGGCAGCTACTGCGAGGAGCAGCTGCGTGAGTGCGACGCCAGCCCGTGCCAGAATGGTGCCACCTGCCGGGATCACCTGGGTGGATACCAGTGCGAGGTAATGCACAGTGCTCTACCAGGAAGTGTCCTAAATACTTAAAGCATCATATTGCAAAGGCGTAGAAAGAAATCAAACGTGTGCAAGTGGTAGAATAGATTCTAAGGGAGATAAAAGCAACCTATACCTGGAAACAAATTAATTCAGCTGTGGCAGAAGCAGTGCTCCTGCAAGACTTCTCTAAAAACTGAACGGGAAGTGTGTTTGTAAGGCAGGTATAGTTGATAAGCATTAGAGCTCCTTGCTTCCTCAGAGGTGGGATTTCATATCTTGATTTTTTTTTTTCTTGAGATGTGGTTTATATTAAAATAAATTTGTAATCCACTAAAGGAATGTTGTATTCACACTGTTGGTGAATGGCAAAGTGTCCCTTGCCTTTCAAATTGGGAATGCCATCCACTGCATTTCAAGTTCACAAGCTGATGCAGAGAGTACTGTAGACCATGAGACTACGGCATATCAACCTTCCTAAGCTTTGGAAAATGTCAGAACACCTTGGAAGCACATGCCCAGAAGGAAAGGATGGATCTTATGTAAACCCTAAGTCAAAATTTCCAAGCCAGTCTCGTGCTAAGAAGTTTCAGGATTTGATTGCTGTATTTTACAGAAAAAAAGTCACTCAAATTCAGACATGCATTGTACAGCCGAGTAGTCATGTGGTCAAGTTGTGTGTTTAAGCTGTCTGTCTGTGCAGCCCTTGAAATCACTTGCAATTGTACAGCTCCAAAGGAAGTTATAATCTGTCCCTTTGAAGATTCACGTTGTCTGTGTTAGCCTTTCTCAGATGTCTGCTAACGTATCTGTTATGAAAAGATAACTGACGCGTATTTTTATACTGGTAGTGTGTGCCTGGATACCAGGGTGTCAACTGTGAATATGAAGTGGATGAGTGCCAGTTCCAGCCCTGCCAGAATGGAGGAACGTGTATAGACCTCGTCAACCATTTCAAGTGCTCCTGTCCACCAGGCACTCGGGGTATGAAACTCAGCAATTAAGTGAACGTTACAAGAATTAATTTTCCTTTCTGACCGGTTTCCTGACAGAGTCTAAAGGGAATGCATTATTTCCTTTGAAGAATGTTCCCAAAGTGCACTGAATCCCTTGAGATACATATTTTCCCTTTAAAAATAAATATGTAAATTAGGCTATGGGATCTGTCTTTCAGAGCTTTCTTTTTCTTTCTTTTAAAGGAATAGGTCATGACAGTGTCCTCTGAGAATAGATGATGCCTCTTTGGCAATGGGGATGGCCTAGATTGCCATTAAGGTCTCTCCCAACCCTATCTGCTTCAGTAAATCCAGGGTTTCTTTTTAGCTGAGCTGCTATGAAGTATACAGAAAACTTGCTTAGTTCTTCCATGATTTCCAGTGTCCTCATTTAAATTTTGGGCATGCATTGTCCTCTCTTGGAACCTTCTGTCCAAATAGTTTAACGCCTGTAGGGTAGTTGAAACTGTTTCAGCAACTTTGAGCTCTTTTAATAAAAGCTTTTCTTAAAAGAAGACCAGCTACATAATGGTAGTTCTCAGTAAGTATGATTACACAACTTGTTTAATACCATGTTTCTTGAAAACTAACCTTAATTTCCCTGTTAAATCTGACCACTTGGCTGCCCTACCTTCTAGTGTTGAAAATATTAAGGGCTGCAGAGAGAACGCTTTTTTTTTTTTTTTTTTGAACCCATCAACAAATGTTTTCTTACTTGACTTTTTTCCTGGCATCTTTTTTCTCAAATCAGCTTTTACATTCCTCTGAATTTACTTTTTATTTCTGAAGTGTGTCACCTCAATGTAGGCAAAATCTCCAGGTACATGTTAGATAGATATGAACCAGGAATTAAGTTGTAAGTACACTTACAATCTAACGTTTGCCTCCTACACATGGATATTGCCAGTTCATTCAGTTTAGCGTGGCTGTCAGCACATCTCACCAGTTTGGATAAGTGTTTATTTTATTGCAAATCATTGTGTTTAACAATTCTTTGTCTATTGTTCTTAATTTGGGCCTTCAGTGTAAAGGCAAAACCAGAGTTGTTTCATACATCTCTGTATCAGAGCATGTATTTGTGCTGTTTTCTGTGCTGCCAGAACTTGTGATGTACTAAAGACCCCTCCACCTTTGAAAGATTGTATAGGGTTCTGAATGTGCTTCTTTTAATTCCTCAGTCATTATTTGTTGAGATGAATTACTTTCTGGAGGTGACTTTTTTTTTTTTTTTAAATGAAAGGAACTAGAAAAGATTGATATCATTATTTATGATGTAAAGACCTAATTTTTGTCCCAGGCCTACTTTGAAATGGATACTTTACTGATGCCCACGTAAGCATCTTCCATATGCAAGCAGATGGAGTTACTGGAGTTAATTTTTCCCACAGCAGCCCATGTAGTGTGCTCTGTGCTTGTAGCTGGAACAGCACTGATAGCACAGCGATGTTTTGTCTGTTGTGAGCAGTGCTGGCACAGCATCAGGACTCTCAGTGCCCCATCTTTCCCTCCCAGTCAGTAGATTTGGGGTGAGCAAGAGGTAGTGAGGAGGCCTTGCCAGGGCAGCCTACCAAAGGAATGTTCCATACCATATAGTGCCACATCTGGTGGCAGCTGGGAGGCCACCACAACAGCTTGACTTAGCATGAATCAACTGTGCTAACAGACAAGTCTTTGCTCAGCTTACCATCTCTGCTCCCTTTTATCCCTTACACCGTGTGGCTGAGGCAGAACCGGGACCAGACCTTTTCCCTTGAAAAGGAACCCCACAGGGAGAGGGAGCAGCTGCCATCACTCGCAGCGCTGAGAATTTACTGTCAGGCCCCAGAAGTCAAACTGCAGAAACGGCATGTCGGCCAGGAATCTGTGTTTTATCACGGTTGCTTTTCTGTTGGTTTGTTGCCTGGGCTAATGATACTGCTACAAATGATCTTTGCTGAGTTTTCGGGGTTGTCGCCAAGTGAAATGAATGGTGGGAAGCTTACAGCCCTGCGAGGGACAGCACAGGGTGCTCTGGCTGTGTTCAGTCACAGGGCTAAATTGAGTGGATCTTTTTTTTGTTTTGTTTTTGTGTTTTTAATTATGCTCTTAAATTAAGTCAGGCATGAAAGCTGCTAAATACCAGTATGACATACCATTGAGAACAGTCTGGATCTAAACCACATGCTTCCTAGGTCAGATCCGAGGCTTGCTGACTGCACTGGGTGTGGGTTGCATTAAGCTGGGACCTTTACCTGTTTATATCTAGGACTGTGTTTCTTAAAAACTTGATAGGAAACGAGGCCATGACTCCTTATCCTCAAACTGCCTCTTTTACCACTTTTGACAGGTCGTTTCTGTGAGGAGAACGTGGATGACTGTGTTTCGGACTCAGGAGTACCCCGCTGCTTCAATGGAGGGCAGTGCATCGACCAGATCGGGGGCTATAGCTGTGTTTGCCTCCCAGGCTTTGCAGGCGAGCGATGCGAGGGGGATATCAATGAATGCCTCTCTAATCCTTGTAACCCCCGTGGAAGTCTGGATTGTGTTCAGCTGATAAATGATTATACGTGCATCTGTCGTAGTGCTTTTACTGGTGAGTATTTGTAAACATGCTTCCAGTTCCAGAGCGATAATCTTGAAAAATGGTCATTCTTTCCCTTTCTGGCAGTCATGCTATCTAGTCACTTCCCGTTACAATATCTGATCATTTCCTTATAGCATGTTTCAGTTTTTAAAACACTTTTTAGAGGGAAAAAAAATCAAAGAAATTGGATTTCCAGAGTTGTCTCAGACTAAAGAATCTCCTGAGGCACTTTGCTGCCAGGATTTTGTCTTCTGCGATGCTTTTCTCCTTCATAATTTCACATTTCTGATAGTGGAAGCGTAACTGTTCATGTGTCATCTTCTCTGTGGCTTTTCCTTTTGCAAAGCAGCGTATGAATTTTATATATAAATCACAGTTACAGTATCCATATTTAGCTTTTAGCCTCCTTTTATAACCCTCACTCCCTTTTTTCCTTATATTGGTGGTGTGGCTAGGATGGAATACTCTGTGCATAGACAGGCTGTACATTCCTTGGTTATTTATCCAACTTTGAATCACAACTTTGCAAAAAATTCACACAACACAGACTTATGTCTAGCTCTCTCTAGACATCATCTTTGTCAGTATTACTGCTGTTCTGCTTTCTGCCTCCCACTGGGCATAAGTTTGAGCTAATAGTCTCCAGATGTGTCTTAACTTTCAGCTTCCCAGTCTGCATGTCAATTTAACTTCCTATGTATTCAGCTTTCCTCCATCAAAACCTTTCACTTTCCCTGCTTACCAGTGACCTTCTCTGCATGCTTTACCAGTAGTTTTTACTCCTTTTTACTTACAAAATTAAACACAATGAGATTTTTCCATTAAACTTGTGATTGTCAGATGCAAATAAATCACAAGAACACACATTTAAAGAGTTCATGCAGTAGGTTTTTGAATGCATCACATAGACTGACACAAGAAGTTGCTAAAAGAATGACACATGATGGAGTTGGAGGCAGGATAGCTGGTAGGGTACTGCTGTGGGATATTAGCTGAACACACAGGCTTGAATACAAACTCTTCTTTTATAATTTATGCCTTGTGTTGCTTCTGGCTCTCATGGAAGCATTACTGGAACTTGCAGCATGGGGAGTGCAGACCTGCAGCTCCTTAGGAGGAGCAGGGAGAGCTGCTGTGTCTCAGACATGAAATCTGTCTGGAAATGTTAGGCACAGAGGGGGAGCATGCCTCTTCCTCCAGCCGTTCGTCTTCTGCACATTCCACGTTGACCCTTCTGCCTGGAGGAGGCAGGGGGAGCTTTGCTGTGGTTTGTGACTGATAGGATGCCAGGACTCTGTGGGCCATCCTGCCCTGTCTGCGAGCTTTCAGGCTTGGCTGCACATGTGGGGAGACTTCTATTCATATTTTCCTGGGGGGTCCAAGTCATGTTTAGGTCATCCTCATCTTTTTAAATGCTGGCACCAGAGCTTGACTCTGGGTGCTGCTGCTAAGGCTAGTCAGTGCAGTAAGACCTCTGCCTAGCTGACCAGCATAAGGAGGCTCTCCTTGCTCATCCTGTTCACTCAGGTTGCATCTGGTCCTGAGGCCTAATTTTCTTCCAGGAAATCAGGTGCATAAGTGGGGTGATCTGTCAGGTGTTCAGGACTCCTTGCCTAGTCCAAGGTTGGGCACTTACGTTACTTCCAGTGTTAGGTGGTGCTGTAGATGCTCTTCTCCGTTTGTCCTTGCCAGTTGCTGTGTTGTTCACTCATGGTCAGAGAGTGATTTGCATTTGGATTTATTGAGCATCTCCCCAAAAGTGAAGAAATCTTTGGAACCCTTATTTTCTTGAGTCTTGTGCCTGGATGACTTAAGGGTGACAGCAGCAGATTCAGTATTTTTGCTGTCACGTGTTCTTGAGGAGGCAGAAAAGGCGGGCTGTCTGCAGATAACCCGTGTAGATTTTGTTACAGCAGTAGTCTTTGGCTGCTACTTACCATATGTTATCTGAAGAGGTGTGCTTTACTTCTGGGGAAAAAGTTTCACTGGAGCATTTGACGTGTTGGTTGTTAATTAGCGTTTTGCTTTGTGACTGGTTTATGATGTGCACACGTACATTTCTCTGCTCTTTTCTCCCCACGTGTCTACACCTCAGGTCGTCACTGCGAGAGTGTGATAGATGTGTGTCCTCGGAAGCCGTGTCAGAACGGAGGGACCTGTGCTGTTGCCAGCAATATGCCAGACGGGTTCATCTGCCAGTGTCCTCCGGTAAGCACCGCATCCTGAAACTGGATTGCCTGCCTCATCTCTGGCTGCAGACACATTAGTTTCACTGGTCCGTTGTTGGTTACGGTTCTTCTGCGTACTTGCATGTGTGTCCTTGGGCACTCTGTAGTTTATCTTTTAATTTATCTATCCTCAATTTATCTTCTTAGCTGGGAAACCCAGGGGTTCCAGGTACTGTAGAAGAATGATGCTGCCTGTTGTTACTCTCAAACAGCTCTGCTGTTGAGGAAGCATAGCTGGCTTTTCTGTCAAAGCTAGCATTAAATTTTAACTTTTATTTTTTTTTGCTATCCTTCATTCTTTGTACTTAGAGCTGTGAACAAGGAGAATCTTGCAGTAAGTCCATTCAGAAATGTAATAATGCAAGTTCCTAGTTTGTTCATGAAGATCCAGAAAATCATGGCACACTCTGATAAGGCTAAGGGAATTACTGGGGAGAAAGGGTTTGCATGGGACAGCTTGCCTCCTGTCTTCAGAATGGTGAAGAATAAGTTTTGAGCCTGTTTTTTTTTTTTTTTTTTTATTTTCCCCTAGGGTTATTCTGGGGCAAAATGTGAGTTCAGCAGCCACAGTACTTGTGGGCAAGTGAAATGCAAGAAGGGCGAGCAGTGCATCCAGACATCATCTGGCCCGCGGTGCTACTGCCCCACGCAGTCTGTGGGAGAGGAATGCCAGACAAACACGGGCTGTGCCAGTGCCCCCTGCCAGAACGGTGGAAGCTGCCACCCTCGTTCTCAGCCTCCTTACTATTATTGTCAGTGTCCTGATCACGCCCAAGGCAGCCAGTGTGAGCAGCTCACACATCCCAGCCAAGAGCCTCTAGGATGTTTGGATTCCCAGTGTGCAGAAAAAGCAAAAGATGGCTATTGTGATGAAGACTGTAACACTCATGCGTGCCAGTGGGATGGAGGCGACTGCTCCCTGACAATGGAAGATCCTTGGGCCAACTGCTCCACTTCATTGCGCTGCTGGATGCTTTTCAATGGACAGTGTGACGAGTTCTGCAACACACCCGAGTGTCTGTTTGACAACTTTGAATGTCAGCAAAATAGCAAAACATGCAAGTAAGGCATAATCCCAAGAATGGTTTCTCTGTGTTGCTAATAAATCTCCTGCTAGTGCTTTCAACAGTGGGTATTCATACCCGCTGCTCTAGTTCCTTCCTTTGTCTCTGGTCCTGGTTCATACTCTGCTAAAAATTCGGATCAAGGAGTTTCTGCTGTTATATTACTTCTGGTCTCTTTCTTTTTTTTTTTGGAAAGTTCTGGAATTTGTATGTTGCATACTAAATTGATAGCCTGAGCAATGGCGATGTGTTCACCCGCCTGATGGATGTGTGGAAATGTGAAAAAGGGGGCACTGCACCTTGTACTAGATCCTAGTAGTACCACCTTCTGTCCTGAACTCCACTGCATGCCTGCAACACCTGCGTTTTTGTCCCAGCTGCTTGCTACCTCTGCATGTGTTTTCCTGCTTGTTTGTCGTGATGCTTCTTTCCCTTCAGTTATTTACGATAAATATTACAGCACGTGATTTTCCCTTGATGTGGCAGGAGGTGCTGTAGCTTTTTCTCAGTAGACAGAATAAGCAGCTCCCTTCACTGGTACCAGAAATGAACCACAGGGTGTTCTGTGCTCCTGTCTTCCACCCTGCCACCCTTATCCTGGGGTTACATCTCTTTGCCTTATGTCCTGAGCACAATTGTTAATTTACACCCACCACTGATGATTAGAAATAAGTGTGAGGCCTTCACCTTTAGGCTGCAGCTATGCAATACAGAATATACGTCCTATATGCTGCCCATAACCCTTTATCTTTTCCAGGTATGACAAGTATTGTGCAGATCACTATGCGGATGGCCGCTGTGACCAGGGCTGTAACAGTGAAGAGTGTGGCTGGGACGGTCTCGACTGTGCTGGTGACAAAGCTGAGAAGCTGGCAGAGGGGACGCTCATCATTGTGGTCCTGATGCCCCCCGATGAGCTGCTGGGCGATGTCCGCAGCTTTCTGCGCACTTTGGGAACTCTCCTGCACACCAATCTGAGAATCAAGCTGGACTCCCAGGGAAACCCCATGGTATTCCCATACTATGGGGAGAAATCGGCAGCACGGAGTCGGCGATCCCTTGTGGTCATTCGCAAGCACAGGGAATTAGAGCAGGAGGTCATTGGGTGAGTGGAAGCCTTTGTATTCCCCAAGCCTTGTTACACTGCTCTTACATGCCTGTTTCTAGGTGTCTGGGGCATTTTTGGACTATCTGGGGCTGTCACTCAACTGTGTTTGTTTGTTTTGTAATAGGAAAATGTCAAGTCATTGCAGTTGCCAAATTCAGTGTTGGGGTGGAAAGATGATTTTAAAAAGCCACAGTTTAACCTAGTGCTTTGGCAAAGTTTCTCTCGCTAACTTCTGTGCCCTCCTACTGTGTTTCTGCAGCACCAGGGTGTTCCTGGAGATTGACAACCGTCAGTGTGCAGAGGATTCAGAGCAATGCTTTCAGAACACAGAAGCTGCTGCGGCTCTCTTAGCTGCTCAGGCAATCAAGGGCATGTTGCCTTATCCTTTTGTGTCTGTCCAAAGTAAGTAATTGCGGAGGAAAAGTTGGGCTTGCAAAATGCACACTGCTGTTATTGATCATCATCTTAGCATGTCTCACTGTTCAGTGTGGTTTCTGCTCTGAGGGGTATCATCTCCTTAGCAAGGCGGAGCATATAAGAGTGGAGCCTAGCCATTTTAATGCTTGCAGAAACAGTAATCTTCCACGTGCTGCAATGATCTTGGCTGTCCTAGAAACCACTCACTTGCCCTAAGCCATGAATTCAGTGAGAAAGGTGCCATTGAAGAAAAATTGGTGCTGGAGCATTTCTCAGTTTAGCAGGTGTTTGTTTCATCTGGCAAAATGTAATTGCTTTGATTTCTGCTCCCCACTCCCTCAGCTGCAACCTTTTTCTAGAGTGCTAAGAACACTGTTCCTAGCTGAGTCATGCTCCATATCTTTGTGTAGATTAGCACATCGATTCAGGATGGCTGTCATCAGCCAGCAGGAGGGACTCTCGAGGGAGAAGCAAGATCTTCAGTTCAGCAGCCATATACTGTAAAAATACTTGGAGAAACAAGATCAAGGGAAGCCGAACAAACATTTGATATATTCTTAAAACAATCATAGCAGAGGCTAAAATTCGTCAAGCTTTTGTTCTAAAGATGTCACTTCATAGAAACAATATCCTCTGTGGGGGAAAAACTGAGCTAGAAGTAGTTCATAGATCTGAGATTGTTGCCTCAACTTTGCTAATCTCATTGTACTTTAACTGGAATTTTTAGGTGAGCCCTTGTTACCACCGAAGACCCAGTTGCTTTACCTACTTGCTGTGGCAGCTTTGATCATCCTCTTAATCCTTCTCTTGGGCGTGATGATGGCGAAGCGTAAGCGTAAACACGGCTCGCTGTGGCTCCCAGAGGGCTTCATCCTGCGCAGGGATCCTAGCAATCATAAGCGCAGAGAGCCGGTGGGGGAAGATGCAGTTGGACTCAAGTAAGTTTGCATTTAGGCTACTAACCACGTGTTAATTAGCATGTTAGAGGATTTTAGGAACGTGGTTGATAAATCTTTCATTAAAGATGCTTAATTCCATAGGAAAAACTGCCTTTAAGCTAAAATGAATTTAATACGTCTGTATTAGACAGAAGAACTTTAATCTAATGTCCTGTAATCTAATCTCCTGGCTATGTTTGGTTTTCTGACGCTGTGCAATTCAGCAGTTAGGTGCTGTTAGTTGAATAATTTCCTTCTCTGTTAGGTGTGACATTTTTAGGTTGATAGGTGTCAATGAACTACCTCGATCCATTAAAGATATGGCTCAGAAATAATGGAAAGTTTTAAAAGACGAATTCCATTTATTCAGTTTTGACTTTCCGCTGAATTAACCAAATTGGCAGTTCAAAATACACAGCTCACTGTAGCTCCTGTGGTTCTGGGGGCAAGATGTATGCAGTCTGATTTATGCTCTGTGTGTTGCCTGGGAAGTCAGCATCTCCAAGCGTGACTGTGTGACATCTGAGATTGCTTCCCAGTCATGGGAGCATCAGGACCCAGTCCTGCAGTGTCCAGATCTGTGATTTCCACTTGGAAATTACAGTAGCTCAGTGCTGTAGTTGTTCAGGTGGACAACTCTAATCCATATTGTGCCTGCTGTCGTGCAGCAGCTGTCTGATACTTGTTCCAACTGAGACTGTAGTTGTTCCTTTCTAATTTCTTGGTCCCTCTGCAAGCTACCACACTTTCAAGCATCCCATTTCTGCCTCTGTGGGCTCGTATAGGTAGCAGCAGTAGCGTATGATCAAGGCCATAAAGTAATGTGTTCTCCTTGTTTCTTAGAAATCTTTCAGTCCAGATACCAGAGGGTAACCTGGCAGATTCTGGACCAGCTGAACACTGGGCGGGTGATGGTGGACCTCAGCCAAAGAAAGCAAAGGTAAGTTGTTCCAAGAGTGGAATATCGCCCACTTACAACTGATACTGCCTTTGTCTAATGAGGAGAGGAATTGTGTTAACTTCCAGAGTATGCCCCTTGTCCTAGATCTGCATTTGCTCAGGTGTTTGTAACACGTAACTAATGATATCTGAAGAGCTGATATAAGTAGAGACTTTCATTAGCTTAAAAAAGAGAAGATGAGAATCTCGGAATGGCTTGGGTTGGAAGGGGCCTATAAAGATCATCAAATCCAACCCCTCTGCCAAGGGCAGAGACATCTTTGACTAGATCAGGAGAACTTTCAGTGACATTGGCCACCTGATGAGCACTTTGAAGCAACTGCTTATTTCCTCTGCTCAGGCTGAGGACCAAGCCTTGCTCCCAGAAGCTGATGAGCAGATCGACCAGCGCCAGTGGACGCAGCAGCACCTGGAGGCAGCAGATGTCTGTGGGAGCACGTCACTAGCCCTTACGCCACCTCAAGCAGATCAAGAAGTCGATGTTCTGGATGTCAACGTCAGAGGGCCAGGTCAGTACTCCTGAGTGTCCCGTATGTTCTGCAAGCCAGGCACTGGCCTCCCTTATTTCCAGCTGCTGAGACTGCTAACCTTTAAAAACAATATGGGGTATACAGGGATACTAGCAGGACTTTTATGGTACTTGATAAAAGCTCATGTGCACTCCAGAAAAGAAAGCTGGAGAGGTTGGATCATGGTCTACAGCACATAGGGTATCATATAAACAGTACAGAGTTCACATAACAAGCAGCGTTAGGAACTAAGTAAGTTGTCTGTGATCTCCTTTATGACAATGCCTGACTAAAAGATGTCAGAATGCCAGAAGTGTGGAATGCAGACTTGTGCTGGAAGTAACTCCCAATTTCTCCAGCTGGATCACTGCAGAGATTTATGGCAGAGTTTGCTGAGGATCGTTTTAGCAGGGCTTAAACCTGCACTGTTATCTGGGGTGGAAGCAAGGGCAGCCTTTTCCTGAATAAGATGACTTCTGGCAGAGGGTATGCCCTGATTAGCAGTGTGTGAGTAATCTGTGCTGGGACAGAGCAGCAATGCAGCAAGCGTTTCAATGAGTTCTTTTTAATTCAGTTATACCCTCAGCTGCTGGGTTCAGTGAGTTGTTGATCACTGTACCACAACTCTGAATGTGGAAAGAACTTTTCCTTAACACACATGCATGCACATTCTCTTCTTTCTGCCAGACTCAAATTTTCAGATGCAGTAAAAGCTCTGAAAGCTCTGTTGCTTTTTATAACTGGAGCGCTAAGGCTGTGTAATCTGGAAAGGTACTGGGTGGGTCACATGGTAATTGATTCCTGTCTTCTGAGGGAAGTCGACTAAGAATTTTATCCTGGTCAGAAGAGCTGAAAAAATGGTTCTTGTTCATACACAGAGAGTTGGTTCTGATGATCTTGCTGTTGCTGCTTTTTATTGGATTATGTGGAAATGTTTCCATGCAATTTAATGATGTCTGGAGCCATCTCTTGGTTCCCTTCTATTGTCTTTTCTTCTCCTTGACCCCTTAGCACTCCTAAATGCAAAGCACAAGGAAGGAGAGATTTCTGTGTAAGGAGTGTGAGAATGCAAACCATCAGTTTCTGCCAAGTCTAAGCTTTTTTTTTTTTTTTTTTTTTTAATTTTCCCTGTTGAAGCTGCTAGTTGTGTGGCGGGGGTAAAAGCTTTCCAAGTGCAGGCGGTAATGTTATTAAATCTTCAGACTGCTTATGTTTGTGTCCTCTCAAAGCTTTGTCCACCAATAGCAGTGGAATAACACGATCTAAGAGCTGTTTTCCTGCCATTCAGATGCAACTGAGACTTGAAGCAAGCTTCCGTAAGCTATTCCCTTCTGCAGCATCAGAAGTGAGCAGCTGAGTTGCTTTCAGTGGAAGAAACTGTTTAAAAAGTCACAAGTGCTGGAGTAATGGGTTAGTAAGGAGCGGTAGGATTCCTCAGAGCAGATGTAGGCATCCATCTGCCCTGGTCACCTTCCTCTCCCTGCTAAGGAAGAAACAGGCAATTCTGAGATGCTGTCACCTCTGTCTCAAGCAGAAGCCCAAGAAGGGGGTCCAAGAGGTCCCATCTCCTATAGACTTTGCCAGTGGGTTCTCTGCATCCCAGCTTTTGGTATATTATTTGTGTATAGAGTCCTTCAGTTGTACATATCTGGTGAAATTTTAGGCTTTAAAGCCTTGCTCTAAGTTTACTCAGGGCTGTGTTCTAGAAAGACAGCAAACAGAGTTATTTTTTATAAAATACTGCTTTCACCTTTGTCACTCCATGCTGTTCTTTCTCTGTGTCCCCCAGAGTGCTGAGGACATTCTTTTCAGTGGAGTTATTGTCAGTGTGTAACCAGGGTAATGCAATTATAGGCATAACTGGTACCACCACCTATAATTAAAACTGATTAACTGTCCCTATTATTTGGCCCTCTTTTTCAGTAGCTAAAACTTCAGCGGTTCAGACTGGAATTTTCCATGCTGTGTGTCTGCCTCCAGCTGGATCTTTTTGAGTTCTTTTCCAGCTATTTCAGAACAAGCTTGAAGGAAGGAAAAAAAAAAGGCATTGCACCCATGGCTTTTTCTTAATACTCCAACAAGTACTTAATTGTGACAGCCAAACTGGATGTGAGCTTTTTTGCTAGCCTCATAAAACTACCCGTGTGTGGCCAACTTAGGAAGCTCTGAAAAGAGCTGCACATACCTGGGAGACTTTCTGGAGGCTGGCAGCTAGTTTTTTGAAGGATTTAGTGCTTGCTGTAACTGTGTCCCCATACAGCAGCCGAGTGTGATCTGGCCAGGACAAACGCAGTGACTGAGCGAGTGCTTCTCTCAGGGCTGTAGTGGTAGCAAAAAGGAGGGCTCCTTTCTGTGCTCCATTTCTCTGCTCTTTGTATCAGGGCAGTACGGAGGAGACCACAGCCTGACTTGAATACTGAGTGTTCATTTGGGACAGGGGAGCAGAGCCAGCAGTGGGAGGGAGGGAGAAGCACAAAGAGAGGTGTAGCTCTGGACAACAGGCAAGGGGGTCTGTAGCCATGGCTGGGTCTTGGAACTGAACCCGGGTCTGTATGTCAACGCTTCTCTGCCTTCCAACAAATCCTGAGAAAGTTTGGTGAAAGGGTTTGTGTGCCCTGATTTCGGGCCACTAGGAGGAGCATGCATCCTGCTGCCAGCCTGGCTCAGGGAGGCAGGTCTGCTGCTGCAGCCATGATCTCTGCGGGTGGTTGATGTGGTTCCCAGCTGTAGAAGGAGAGTTTCTAGAGCTTTATAAAAGTTTTGGAGCTGTTCTAAAAAAAAAAGTGAGTTAGGAAAGCCTGACGATCAGAAGTTGGGAATATTCCCGTGTAAGCATGCCACTTGCATGAGGTTGTCATCGCAGTGTTTATCTGCACAGAATCCTAACTCTGTGATCACACGCTTCGTTTAGTGCACTGTAGATTGAGAGTAACGCAGGCAGGGAAGCTGTTGCCTATAGGGTCCAAACTGCCTCCTGCTTGTACATGGAATAAACCAGACAGTTGCTCAAAGATAGTCTTGAATTTCTGCTAGCAAGCCACACTGGAGAAGCAAAATTTGTGCTCACCTTTGTAGTTTGCAGAGCTCCAATTAGCACAGTGCTTCAGTCCTGCTGTCATCTCAGTCCCTCTTGCTTTCTAGGTGCCTAGGGTGTGGTAAAGTGTCTTACAAGCAAGATGAAGTTGATTCAGGCAGTCTTACTAGGGCATTTTTCAGCTTTAAGTGCCTCATTTAGCCAACTTCAGTGTCCTTTTAATGAAGACTTAAAAGATCGTAATAGATATGAAGGCTTTTGTCTGCATTTCTTTTCAGGTGAAATGCTACCAATAATTGGGTGAAAATGTCTGTGAAATGCCACCAAAAATTGGGTGTTAGCTCTCCAGTATTTTTTCTCTATAGTTTCTTTTCCCTAGATATGTTATTACAACATCCACATGAATAGTTATACACTTGAAGTTTTTGATTTTATAGCTCTTGCTTCTCCTTACATATTTAGCTAGCCTGTACGCTTTGAGGAAGTTTTCCACTTCAGCAGCGAACTTGTTTTGTTTTATGATACTTCTTCGAGGATTATCTAAGTTCTGTTGTGGTTGGATTTAAGTATCAGAGTCCTGCTTGGAAGGAAAACAGGTGGTTAAGTCTGGGCTTTAAGTTAGGAGAAGAAGAGGTTTGTGCTGAAGTGACCAGAGGGACTCTAGCTGTCAGTGGTCAAGGTGAGGCAATGCACTGGGAGAGGGCTTCCTTCCTCTGCTGTCGTTGTTAGATTAACATGATCACCTCTCTTCTGTCCGCAGATGGATGTACTCCTCTCATGCTGGCGTCTCTGCGTGTGGGCAGTTCCGATATTAGCGAGGATGACGAGGACGCAGAAGACTCCTCAGCAAATATAATAACAGACCTGATCTATCAAGGCGCCAACCTGCAGGCCCAAACGGACCGCACCGGGGAGATGGCGCTGCACCTGGCAGCCCGTTACTCCAGAGCAGATGCTGCAAAACGTTTGCTGGATGCCGGTGCGGATGCTAACGCACGGGACAACATGGGACGGACTCCCCTGCATGCAGCTGTAGCTGCTGATGCCCAGGGTGTCTTTCAGGTACAGCAACTGAAGAACCTTTTTGGAGTGTTTGCACACTGTAATATACGAGCCTTTGCAGGCTGTGCTCTGTTCACTCCCTGCCTTGCTCTCACACCTTTCACAGTGTGATGGCCAGGTGAAACTCTATCTTAGATCCAGTTTCCTCAAGTATTCTTAGCCTGAAGAGCTCAGCATGCATAAATTGTCCTGAATCTATTTATTAGGTCTGACTGCATCTATATCACTCCCTCGTTATCTGGGTTCTTGCATTTCATTGCTCAGGCTGCTTTTTCATTATAAAGTTGCTCTTGAGTTTCTTTGAAATCCTTGATTTTCCTCTGTAGCGTTATTGGAAAAAAATAAATCTGTCTTCTTGTGTTGTCCAGATCTTGATCCGTAATAGAGTGACAGACTTGGATGCCCGTATGAATGATGGAACAACCCCATTAATTCTGGCTGCACGGCTGGCTGTGGAAGGAATGGTGGCTGAGCTGATTAATTGCCAAGCCGATGTGAACGCCGTAGATGACCACGGTAATGTGGATGTGATGAACCAGGCTGGGCAAATGTCGTGGTGCAAGCAAGGAGGGGAGGGTTTCTGCTCTCCTAGGAGGTTTGTCGGCTCGTAAGTTCTGTAGCTAAATAGGACAGCAGACTCTCTGGCAGATGTCCTCCCAACAATAACAAACTGCAGGCTGCTTCAGAGCAGCTTGGTTAGAAAGTCCTGGGAAAGATGCAGGAGAAATACAGGGTTGGATGTGCTGGGATTTTGTGTACAGCAGGCATGGCTCTCTGGACAGGTTATTTTAAAATAACAACAAATAAATAACACACAGAAAGAAAGCCAGTGCTGGAAGTACCATTGTGTCTTGGGAATGTCACACAATTTCCAAAGTGTAAACATCGCTTCAGGATACGTTCACATGCTGTGAACTGTACTGCAGTTGCTTGCTTCCCTCTGTGTGCTCTGTCCATCTTGGCTCTTTAGAAGATAATTCATCTGTTTTTTAACGAAGTTCTTGGGTTTCCCTGCAGGTAAATCTGCTCTTCACTGGGCTGCTGCTGTCAACAACGTGGAAGCAACACTAGTGCTGCTGAAAAATGGAGCCAACAGAGACATGCAGGATAACAAGGTACGGTTTGGGTGGTGCTCAGCATGGCTGTACTTCCTATCTCAAAGCATCTCATAGATGTTGGAAGTGAACTAAATTCAAATTTTCTGAACTGGGTGCTCAGCGCAGGTCTTCCAAACCTGGCCTGTGACTGGAGTTCTCCCCAAGTGCTGGATGTCCTGCATGACTATTGATTTGGGGCAGCAGTTCTCCTTCTTGTTTGGCCATGTTCTGGGCATCAGTGCTGTTCTGCCCCTGTTGCAGAAAGGGAGTGCAATGCACAGTTGGTGCAGGGGAGCACCAGGGTGGACCGTTGCTGATGTAAAGCAGCTGGATTTTGGTTAGCCAAGAGTTGGATCTGGTGGCACAGCAGCAGCTGTGTCCTGTCTCATTACCAGGGATCCCAATGCAGGGAGGAGGATATGGGGCAGAAACCCCACTGTGTGAGAAACGGTCTGCACTGTGCAGGCCTCGTAGCTTTACTGCTGTTAGTTTTTGCTTCATCTGAGTCCTTGACTTCTTTCCTCTGTCTAGGGCTTCCATTTTGAATCATTTTCTGTTGCCCCGTGGATTGTAGATCCCCCAACAAGCTCTGTTTCTGAGCTGTTTTAGTCCTTTGTAACTTTTCCTTATGGAGTACCATGGGAGAAAGGCAGCAGGTGCTTTTAAAGTTCCTCAGAGGACTCATGGCAGAACAGCACCCATCCTGATTGGATGGCTTAGTATGCATTTATCCCTCCCTGGTTGTTTAACCCAGGGTGAGTTGTTCTTGGAGGCAATTAACGAGGTACTGCAGTAGATCACACTTCCAGTTGTTGTGATACCCGTAAGAGCACGAGGTATATGTTGCTCCCTACCATAACGAAGCTGCTAAAATACTTGCTCTGTGCTTTCAGGAGGAGACGCCGCTCTTCCTTGCTGCTCGAGAAGGCAGTTTCGAAGCAGCGAAGATCTTGCTGGACCATTTTGCTAACCGAGACATCACGGACCACATGGATCGTCTGCCCCGGGACGTGGCCCAGGACCGGATGCACCACGACATCGTGCAGCTTCTCAATGAGTACAACCTCGCGCACAGCCCTACCGGGCACCCCGGTGCCATGCTGAACTCTGCCCTCTCCCCCGTCATTTGCGGCCCAAATAGATCCTTTCTCAATCTGAAGCACGCTTCCTTAAGCAAGAAGTCGCGGAAACCGAACGCCAAAGGCATCATGCCCACAAACCTCACCAAAGACGCAAAGAGGAGAAGGAAGAAGTCCCTCAGCGAGAGCAAAGGGCAGTTCTCAGAGAGCTCAGTGACCCTGTCACCAGTCGACTCCCTCGAATCGCCCCATGCTTTTGCATCCGAACCAACATCGTCTCCGGTGATGCCGTCGCCGGGGGTGTTACACTCGTCACCCAGCTCCCTGCTGACCGCTCCGTCGGTGCAGGCCGCGCACTCGATGTCCTTCTCCAACCTCCACGAGATGCAGCCCTTAGGCCGTGGGTCCGGCACGGTGCTCCCGTCTGTCAGCCAGCTGCTCTCGCAGCACAGAACGACCCCTCCGAACAGCGGGCTCGGCAGGCTGCGGCCGGCCAACGTTTCCACCGAGTGGATGAACCGCATGGAGATGAACGAGTCTCAGTACAACGAGATGTTCGGCATGGTGCCGCAGGTGATGCATTCGCACCCCAGCGTCTCGCAGCAGAGCGGCTTGGTCCAAGCAGATACGAAGCACATGGGAGTGTCCAGGGAGTCTCTGCCCCCTATCATGACTTTCCAGCTGGTTCCCAAGGGTGGCATAAACCAGCAAGCACTGCCGCAGCAGGCCCAGTCAAACTGCGCTCAGAACATGGCCGGGCCTCTCAGCTCCATGTACCAGATCCCGGATTTGGCCCAGCTGCCCAGCGCCTCCTTCTCCATGGCTGCCATCCCTCAGCAGGACGGGCAGGTGGCTCAGACAATCCTCCCAGCCTACCACCAGTTCCAGAGCTCGATGGGGAAGTACCCCACGCCTCCGTCACAGCACAGCTGCTACTCCTCGGCCACAGAACGGACTCCTAGCCACAACCGGCACTTACAGGGGGAGCACCCATACCTGACTCCATCGCCCGAATCTCCAGACCAGTGGTCAAGTTCCTCCCCGCACTCGGCCTCTGACTGGTCTGATGTGGCAACCAGTCCCGGGAACAACCAGCGCGGGCCCGCGGCCGCCCACATGTCGGAGCAGCAGCGGAACAACATGCAGGTGTACGCCTGAAGGCTGCCCGAGGTGAAGCCTGACTAAAGCGGACTCCAGAACTCATGAAGGTCTTCCAGGATGGAAATGAAGAACCATTGTAGTATCCAAGAGTCTTAATGAGCCCAGGATGTTCTTTCGTTGGAGGGACTGTGGTTGCTGTAAGCTTTTATGCTTTCCTAAACAGAGAACTGTAGAAGCTGGTGGTGGAGAAGACCAGCTGGGTTGCTTCTAACCAACTCCCATCCACCTCGGGTGTGATTGCTGTCTGCACTGGATTCTCCAGTCTGCTTTTAAACACGTTCCACCACTTATCTGGAGAGACAGCTCTTCAGCTTAATGCATCTCATGGTCGTTTCTCCAGAAAATTAGCCAAAACCAGCTTTGTATCCTTATTTTGTTACTCCTTTTGTTACCTACATAACCGCTCTCTCCGAAGCACCTTCTACTAGTTCTCCTCGAGTTCAAGTTGCCTTGTTTTGACTCAGCTCAGAGCTGCACCCACATTCCTAGACCCCTCCTTCCCACGGCTCTCCTTGCTCAGCAAGCAAGCCAGACTTCCCAAAACACCTGCAGGTCAAGTGACTAGAGTCACCAGTTTCTGTCACGCAGCTTCACCCTCTCCTCTTTGAGAGCCTTTTTCTTATACAAACCTACTAATAACCCCTTACCATTCTCACTGCCTGCCCTCAAGGTATTCTGAGATTATATATACATATAGTCTTCTTTTAAGCCTTTTTATTTTATTTTTTTAAAAAATTTTCCTCCTGAAAATGCTGGTCTGACCTGTCTTCCCCCCGCGGTGGCCTGTAGGCACATCTCTCCCGAGCTGTATGTCTTCCTCGAGACACGCCTGACCCTCCTGACACACTACCCTCCCCGTGCTCCCGTCATGGCAGGCGTGTCTGTGACAGCCTTCACGCGCTCCCTTATCGGAAGAGATGCCCTGGATGTCATACAGGCCTGCTGATAAACTCTTGGGGATTAACATGAGTGTTTCAAAACCTAATAGTGCAAGCTCCCAGCATTCTTGCACGGCGCTCCCCTCCCCTCCATCCGAGGGCTGCGCCGTGTGTCCTGTCCTACAGGTATCGTATGCTGCCTCGCTGTGGTGTTATCGAGAAGCATCAAGGATGTTGTTATATGTTTGCAGTGTGTGTCCTTCTGCGTCGGGAACGGTCTCCAGCCCTTCCAAAGCGTCCCTCTCGCTCCAGCCCTGGGGCAGTGCTGCCTCGTCCTCCCCTTCCCACAAGGAAGCTGCAGCACTGAGTCCTGAGCAGGCTTCCAGCAGCGCAGCTGAAACCAGGAGCTGGGCCGAGCGGCTGACCAAATAGCTCAGAAACCATCTGGTGCAGTTCGGTCCACAGGTTTGGGGCTGTGCTCTGCTCTCAGCTCCGGCCTGTACTACAATTTCCTGACTGAGGTACGATGCCTACACAGCACGGCAGCGGCATCGAGCCCCCCTGGCGGCTTTGCAGTTCGGGAGAGCAGCTGTCCCTGACCCTAGCTGGACAGCCGCTGTTTCTCCGTTTTCCACAAGAGTAACACTTCCCTGAAGGGCTCTACACCACTCAGAAGTGTAGGTTTCTAGGGGTGGCTCGCTCCTACCTCTTCGGGGGAACCCTGCAGACGCGTTCCAAAGAGATCTGGAGCTGTCGGCTGTCGCCAAAGGACAGAGGCGGCCGCTCCCCTCTGAGCAGCGGTTATTTAGCATCCTACCATGTACAGTATTTTTCTCCGTTGTTTCTTTCCATTCTAATCAAGAGTAAAGCTTTTTTTTTTTTTTTTTCTAATTCTTTTGATTCAACTCAATGGTACATGAAGGCAGGGCCTCAGGAGGAGCTGGTTCCAGGGGCCGTGTATTTCGGGCTGAAGTTTTTTGTCCTGAAGTTACTGCTTTTTCTGACGCACACAGCATTCCCCGTCACACTCGCCGCAGTGTGTACTGTGAAGTTTAGCTGCAACTGACTCAGATTTCCAGGCAGGAGCCCGCGAGCTCCTGGAGGTCTGTCGAGGTACATGTTTCACTGCAAATAATGAAGTGTTGCTACATCAATGCTAAAGAAACAAAGGGCTTTTCCTCGTTAGCCCCAAATAACCAAGTGCCTTTTTATATATGTGGCTACCATTTACAAGATGAGTGCTTTCTGTGGAACGAAGCCAGTTTCGTGCCTGGTGTGTTAATATGATGGCCCTCTGCCTTTCCTTTTTTAACTACTTGTAAAGATAATATCTCCTTAAGGTGGTATTTTATCTCATAAGTTGTAGAATAACCATTCACACAGCAGCATTTTCCTATATTAATAATGGAAAATATTTGCTTATTTTTACATTTTTTATAAAAGTCTTTTATGAAAATAGTTGCTGCAAAATGTATAAGCAATTTTTATTCCCAGAATAAAGAGTATGTGCCCGGTGTCTGTGTGCTGCTCTTCTCATTTGCCTTCCCAGCTATCATGGCACAGCCACTGCATTGTGAAGACAGGGTTATAAATGCATTTCCAGCGTGTGGCAGCTGTTTGGGCCCCTGAGAAGGGGAGGACTCGTCAGGACCTCTGCAGTCCAGGTCAGGAGAGAGCTTTTGGAGTTCAGGAGTGCTTTTTGCCATGGCTCAGCAGCACACAAACATCATTAGCTCTATCCAAGGAGCTGTGCCACGCTCAAGCTTAGCAGGAGGATCTGGGGGGGGGGGGGGGTCCAGCTGGAATGGATGGGGAGGAACTGAGATGATCTTTTTATGAGATGCTTTGAATAAAAGTTTTCGCTTCCCTGGGAGCTGGAGCAGGGCTGGGGATTTGTGACGATTCTCCAGCCTTGGAAGCTGGGAAGCGTGGCTCTTCCATGCTGTGTTCTCAGACCTGGAAAGTTTCAGACTCGAACAATTAGAGAACAAATTGACAATGGCTTCGTTCCTGGGTTTTGAGCAGGGAGCTGCCCCTGAAGCCTCAGGCTGAGCAAATGCTCACCTGGCAGGTTTTCAGCTCTCTCTGTGGACACTGGCGGAGCTGCTAGCAGAATTACAATGCCTAGGAGGGATAATAAAGCTGCTGGGGGGACAATTTTGGAGTTGAATACTCAAACAGCGTAGCTCCTTCTTCTTCCAGCAGAGCCAGCTTGACGAGTAGGAGTCTCCAAGAGGCTTTCATCCACCTCCCACAAGGTTCCCCATCCCTGCCAAAGTTGAGGCAGCTCCAGCGAGCAGCGCAGCGCCTCTTGGGCATGGCTGCAATGCATTCGGGGCTGCTCAGGCTGCGACCTGCATCTCCTGGGGCTGGCTGCGTGCGTCTGCCCCTGCCCCTGATGATGAGCGGCCTGTGAGAACCTGTCCTGGTGCATCCAAACAAGCCTCATTGAACCAGCCAGGCAGGGAACTGGGGCATCTTTTATTTAGCTGAGGAGTAATGGAGTAGCCTCAGGCTCCCGGAGGGGATATTTCCATGCTTTTTCATAAAGCGAGGGTGAAGCCTCATCTTCAGGGGAGGGGTTGCTGTGTTCGAAGAGCGTCCCCATTAGCCAGAGTGGCTGGGCCCCATCTCCAAGGTCATCCCTTTCTCCTTGGAGAAGCGATAGCAGGCGGCCGCCTCCATCGGATCCTCCCTTTGCTCCCAGCACGCGGCGGCTGCATCGCAGCTGCGTGGGCGAGGGAGATGGGTCTGATCCTCCGCCCTCCCTCACGGGGCGAGGGCCGGGCCTGCCAGCGCACGCTGGGCTTGGAGGAGCTGTGTGTCTGGGGAGGCAGGAGCCATGAGAGAGCCCTGAGGGGCGAGCACGCGGCTGCTGCCTCATGGCGGGGAGCAGCGGCCATGTTGAGGCCCGGTGGGACTGGAGGAGCTGCCTCCTCCTCCTCCTCCTCCTCCTCCTCTTCTTCATCTCCTCAGAGGGCCGTGGGGCCCTGCGTCAGCGCTGGGCGTGGGGGCCGGCTGTCCCCTCCACTATCTGATGGCCCCCGGCCGCGGGCTGTCCCCGCGCCCTGCATCCTGCTGGCAATGCCGCCAGGCAGTTCAAACAAAGGCGGTGGCTGACGCACTGCGGAGCCGGGCAGGGCATGAGCCCCGCGGGCCCCGACCCCGACCCCATGGGTTGTAACCGGGGCCTGGGCACGGGGATGCTCAGATCACCCCAGGACGGCCTCCCCCGGGGGGTCTCGTCCCTGTCCCCATCCTGTGGTGCGCCGGGTGGGCCCCCCCGGCAGGTGTGAGGCTGGAATGTGTGGAGAGGCATCTCCGTTTGCGTGGGTAATTCGTGCTAATTGCAGGGGGTTTATTGACCAACTAGGAGCGGTTCTTCCTGTCGCCGAACGCAAACTGCCGAGAGCTTGGCGGGCTTCCAGCGGAGGTGGAGGGCGCAAAGCGGTGAGCTGTAAGGTTTTTATGGTGGCCATCACCTCAGCTCGGCAAATAGTGAGCCTGACGAGCGCGGGGCTATAAAGGGCAGCTCCTCTCTTGTCCCGGAGGACTCAGCAAGGGGCTGTTATTCCTTCTGATCTCCATTTGGCAGGTGAGGACAGGGACCCCCAGCCTGCACCCACTGCTGACCGCTCTCCCCAGCGCAGTGCCGGGGGGCCCAGGGGTGGTGGGAGCGCTGGGGGAGGCAGGCGCAGCCATGCAGTTTTCAGCCCCGCGTTGACTTTTGTTGCTGCTCCTTTGAGGGGAAGATGAGCTGGGTCTGCAAATAATCCCCGCTGCCGGGGATTAGGGCAGATAAAGGGGGAGCTGCGCTGCGGTGGCATGTGATTTGCCTCCATAGCCTGGGTCTGGCGGGGATGCAAGCTGGGGGAGAAAACAAAGTCATGCACAGAGTCCCTGCAGCCCCACTGGCCCCTGCTCTGTCCTTGCCACTGCTGCTGCCCAGCACCAGCACAATGCACGGGGTCCGTGGTCCGTGCTGGTGGCCGCACTCTCCCTGTGGTCCCCACAGAGCAGCGTGGCTCCCCTGGGTGCCCCCCACCAACACCAGCACCGATAGGGCTGGGACCCCCCTGGCGATGCCCCCTGGGGACCCTGAACCCTACTGGGGGGCTGCAGCAGTGACCCGTGCTGGGGAGGGGACGGGGGCACAGCCCCGGGGTGCCAGCTCCTGCGAGGGACCGGGCTCAGGCTGTAGCAGGGTGGGTTGGCGACCCCATGTGAAGGCAGCAGCCACTGTCCCCGAGGGATTTGGTGACCCCCTTGAGCTCTTGCAGGGGACACTGCCAGAAGCGAGGAGGATGGTGGCAGCGGCCAGGCGTGCCCTCCTGCTGCTGGGCTGCACGGCGATCCTGCAGGTCACCGGTGAGTCCTGGTGTACACCCCGCGAGCTGGGGAGACGCTTCTGGCTCGGGGTGGGGGGCACGGGGCTGAATCTCCATCCCTGCAGGTCTCCCTTCAGCAGGCGGCAGGTACCTGGTCGACTGCCCCGAGGGCTGGTCCTACTACAAGACCAGCTGCTTCAGGTATTTCCGCCAGCTCCGCACCTGGGACGAGGCAGAGGTAAGCCCACCGGGGTGCGCGGCCGGCTGTCCCCCCACCCCTACAGCAGGGTTGCGGGGTGCCGGTGCCCCCGCACTGCCCCGTGTCCCCCCCGCAGGCACAGTGCCAGAGCAGCTACTCTGGAGCCCACCTGGTGTGGGTGGAGGAGCCCAAGGAGGCGGTCACCCTGCGCAGGGTCATCTCCTACTACCAGCGCTCGCAGCCCGTCTGGTTCGGCCTCCAGCTGCAGCAGGTGAGGGGGCGGTGGGTGCCCGCGGGGCTGGGGGCGGCGGGGCCGTGCCTCTGACCCTGCTCTCGTGCGCAGGGCAAAAGCTGGCAGTGGACCAACGGGGGCAGGTACAGTGACACCATCAATCTTCCTGGGAACGGTGCCCATGGGGGGGAATGCGCCCTGCTGACCCAAACCAGCGGTGAGTGCCTGCAGCCCCATGTCCCCATGCTCGCTCTCAGCTCGTGCCCCTTTCTCCTCTGGAACCCCGTGAGCATTTGGTGTCCCAGCTTGGGGTCTGTCCCACCGGGCAGGGGGAGCTGAGAGCTGCTGCCCCTCTCCTCCACCAGCCGCTGACCCCTCTGCACATTTCTCCTGCAGGTTTTTCCGTGTGGTCCAGCGCCGACTGCCAGCGGCGGCACCACTTCATCTGCAAGTTCACTCCCCCGCAGTGAGCGCCGAACCCCGCGCTGGCTGCACTCCTCCCATCCTACCTCCGCCCTTAACTCTTAAAAATAAACCCATAAAAAGAGAAGCATGCAAATTCAGTGTGTTGTTTTTGCAAAGACCTGGGCTGCTCTGCCCACGGGCGTCGGGGCGAGGCAGGGGCAGGGGCAGGAGTAGGGTGCTGCTGCAGCTCCCAACACTTCCCAGCTGCTGGTGCTGGTGGAGTTGAGTGGGGAGAGAAGTGTTTGGGGTGAGTCCCCAGGGGCCATGGAACCAGGAGGGACACAGGGTGCATGCATAAAGTGTCCCTGGGTGGGGACAGGGTTGTCCTGGGTGTGCAGGCACAGGGGACAGGGCCCCCCCTGGGTGCAAACGGTTCCCGTGCACACGCGGGTCCAAGGGGCCATGTTGACAGTAGCACCAGGACCAAAGGTCCCCTTCTGTGCCACCGCAGTGCTGCTCCAAGCATCACGTGCCTGTTTGCTCTGCTGTTTTGGACACGGCTCTGCCCCCACACACCTCATCTTTTACCCCGGAGCAGCCACACATGAGAAAGGTGGACGCGTCCCAGGTGGCATGGGTGGCACCGCGCACCCACCACCCTCTGGTCCCTTCCCCTGGGCAGCAGGGGAGGTCACACAACACTGTGCACGCTGCCTGGTGGCCACAGATGGCGAGCCACCCGTGCCACTGCCACCACTGCCCTGTGGGCACAGCGCCGAGTGGGTCACTCACAGGCACCGAGCCCATCCCGCTGCTCTGCCAGGCTCCAGCCAAGCATGTCCCGAAGCTTTGGGACACAAAACAGAGACATCCTGCAAGTCCCCCCCTCCAAAGCCAGCGCTCGCTCTGCTGTCCCTGTCGTGTTGGCTGGTGCTCGGCGACCTTTGAGCACCAGGGCCCGGCATGCTGATAAGGGCTGGGGGGGCCACGCTGCCCGCCCACGGTGGGACCAGGCAGTTTATAAAAGTGCTGCGTCAAGCCCGTCCTGCCGTCTGTCCCTCCGTTTGTCCGGCGGCCGGGGCGAAGATGCTGCGCTTGGTCGGCCGCGCTGCGCGCTGCTGGGGGGCCAGGCGGGGGCCGGCGCGGGCACCCCGCGTGTCCCAGTGCCCCGCGGCCACCCTGCAGGCACGGTGAGAGCATTCATGGAGCAGGCAGGGTGGGCACAAAGCCCAAAGGTGGGGGGTGTGACACCCAAGGGTGTTGGCGTGTCGGAGAGGGGGCCGCCACGGGACCGTCACCGCTCCCTCTGCCCCGCAGCCTCTCCAGCGCCGCAGCGGCGGCCGGCACGGGGACCTGGCCCAAGGACGTGGGCATCCTGGCGCTGGAGGTGTACTTCCCCGCACAGTACGTGGAGCAGGCCGAGCTGGAGCGCTACGACGGCGTGGAGGCCGGCAAGTACACGCGGGGCCTGGGCCAGCAGCAGATGGGCTTCTGCGCCGCCCACGAGGACATCAACTCCCTGTGCCTGACGGTGGTGCAGCGCCTGGTGGAGCGCGGCCGCCTCTCCTGGGACGCCATCGGCCGCCTGGAGGTGGGCACCGAGACCGTCATCGACAAGTCCAAGGCCGTCAAGACCGTCCTCATGGAGCTCTTCCGCGACTCGGGCAACAGCGACGTGGAGGGCATCGACACCACCAACGCCTGCTACGGCGGCACGGCCTCGCTCTTCAACGCCGCCGCCTGGGTCGAGTCCAGCGCCTGGGACGGTGGGCACGGACAGGACGTGGGGCTGGGGGGCAGCCGGGCACGGGGAGGGCAGCGTGGGATGGAGGAAGGAGGCAGGAGGTGGCCTGAAAGCCAGGGATGCTCCAGCGAGCCCTGAAGGCAGCTGCTGCCCCTCCAGGCTGCCCATCACCTTCCTTTCTCCGCCGCATCAGCCGTAGTACACCATGGTGCAGGGATCGGGGTGTCGGGGTGGGGCCAGGACCGCGGGATGGAGGCTGCTGCATGCTGATGTCCCCACCGGCCCCTCTGTCCTCCCCCAGGCCGCTACGCCGTGGTGGTGTGCGGGGACATCGCCGTCTATGCCACGGGGAACGCGCGGCCCACGGGAGGGGCCGGCGCCATCGCCATGCTGGTGGGACCCAACGCCCCCCTGGTGCTGGAGAGAGGTCGGTGCCACCGCCGAGACCCCCGGGGACGGGGGGTGACAGTGCTGGGGGGTGCCCAGTGCTGGGCACCCCAGGGTCCCGGCTGGCTGTGCCGCCCTAGGCACCCGGGGAGGCCGGTGGGTGCTGTGGCCATGGCGGTGACGGGGTCACCGCGACGGGCAGCACCCAAGGGTGCTGGGACCCCGACACCCGGCAATCCCCTGTGCCCCCAGGCCTGCGGGGGACCCACATGGAGCACGCCTACGACTTCTACAAGCCTGACCTGGCCTCCGAGTACCCGGTGGTGGATGGGCCCCTGTCCATCCAGTGCTACCTGCGGGCGCTGGACCGCTGCTACGCCGTGTACCGCAGGAAGGCGGAGAGCCAGCGGCAGCAGGGTGAGCGCTGCCACCGGGGCGCCCGCACGGCCCCGCAGCCCGCGGGAGGCTCACGGCCCCGCTCTGCCTTCCAGCCGGCATCCAGCAGCCCTTCACCCTCGACGACTTCAAGTTCCTCATCTTCCACACGCCCTTCTGCAAGCTGGTGCAGAAGTCGGTGGGGCGGCTGCTGCTCAACGATTTCCTGGCTGCCCCCAACCCCGACACGGCTGGCGGTCTCTACAAGGGGCTGCAGCCTTTTCGGTGGGTGCACGGGGTCCCTCCGTGTCCCCCGTCCCTCCCAGTGCGGTGGGGACACCCCGGATTGCTCCTGGGGCTGCCTGCACGGGGTTCAAGCCGGGCTCTCTCCGGGCAGCGGCATGAAGCTGGAGGACACCTACACCAGCAAGGAGGTGGAGAAGGCGTTCCAGGCGGCCAGCCAGGAGATCTTCAACCAGAAGACCAAGCCCTCCCTGCTCCTCTCCTCCCGCAATGGCAACATGTACACGCCGTCCATGTACGGCTGCCTGGCCTCCCTCCTGGCACAGTGAGTCCTGGGGGGCTGGCGGTGGGGGGAGGCCGATTTGGAGACCCCCAAATTTCCTTGCGTGCCACCCCCACGTGGGCACGGGCTCGCCTCCCGCCCCGCGCTGTCCCCGAGCCAGCGTTTCCATGCCACTTTGCTGGAGAGCATAAAGCCCTTCTGTCAGCGCCACGGGGATGAAAACCCCCTTTTTGTGCCCAAAGAGCCCCTTTTTGTGCCCCACCACCGGCCGGGAAGGAGCCGTGGGAACAGCCAGGCACCAGGGCAGTGCGAGAGCCCCGGGATGTGACAGGGGACAGCAAACCTGCCCTGCGCCTGGTGTGGCAAAATTGCCCCGTTTGCTGTGTCCTCCTGCTGGTGCAGCCTCCCTTATCTCCCCCTGCTTTTGGCACCGCAGCTCTGGTTGTAATTTAATCCAGCCCAGCGTGCCAGGGCGCTTCTGGCTGAGGACGCAGCCCCTCACGCCGCCCCTCCGGCCCCAAATGGCTCCCAATTCCCCCCACAGGTGCTCGGCTCAGGACCTGGCCGGCTCCAGGATCGGCGCCTTCTCCTATGGCTCGGGGCTGGCCGCCAGCATGTTCTCGCTCCGCGTCTCGCAGGACGCCTCCCCGGGTGAGCCCCGTCAAGGGGGACGGAGCTGGGTGCTGGGAGGGGAGGGTGGTGTGGGGTTGTGGCCGAGGATGCTGGCTCCCCCTGACCCTAACCCTAACCCTAACCCACGGCCAGGCTCGCCCCTGGACAAGCTGCTCTCCAGCCTGGCCGACCTGCCCACCCGCCTGGACGCCCGCAAGCGCGTGGCCCCGCAGGACTTCGCCGAGATCATGAAGCGCCGGGAGGAGACCCACCACCTGGGTGAGCGGGGCCACGGGGGGACAACCTCCCCTTTGGGGCCCCGTGGCCGTCCCCGCTGAGCCTGGTGCCCTGTCCCCGCAGCCAACCACACTCCCCACGGCTCCCACGCGGACCTCTTCCCCGGCACCTGGTACCTGGAGCGGGTGGACGACAAGTACCGGCGGCAGTACGCCAGGAAACCCCTCTAGGGCACGGCGTGGTGAGGGGGGACGCTGCCCTCCCTGCCTGCCCCCAGCCCCGGGACCCTGCTCATTTTAGGGTGGGGAAGCAGCAAGCAGCCACTCGGGACCCCGAGCTGGTGGGGACGGGGGCGTTTTCTGCCCAAATACAGGCGGCACAGGGAATAAAGCGTGGGTGCGAGGAGGAACGCCCCAGCTCTGGCTCCCAGTCGTGAATGGTCACTGCTACCCAGCCATCCCACCCCATAAAGGACCCCAAACACTGTGCTGTGGGATGGGATTTATCCCTGGGCACCCCATGTGCCCGAGGCACATGGCACCTCCCAGCCCCGTACCCCTTGGATAGGTGTGTGCCCAGCACCCTGGGGCCAACGGGGTGCCAAAATGCCATTTTCCCAACTCCTGACAACGGCACCGTCCCCAGGGGAAAGCCTGGGGGGACAATTCCTGGTGGCTAAGAGCGGGGAGGCCACGCAGGAGGGCTCAGCACTTCTTGGAGCGCTGCCTGGTCCCTGGGCACCGTGGCCAGGCAGGACCTCGGTGCTGCAGCAGCGCCTGCAGAGACCTTTGCACCCTGAGCAAACAGCGCTGGGGGTGATGGGGCAGAGCCTCGAGGGGCAGAGGCTGCGGGGAAGGGATTAGGGTCAGCTACGAGGGACGCCATGGGGCAGAGCCGCACGGACGAGGCACGGCACGCTCTCTCCTGGATGTTTTATTATTTAGCACGGCGCTTGCCCAGCTGCTGGGGTGCTGCGGGCGCGGGCAGAGCCCGTGCTGGCGGTGCGGGGCTAGAGGTGGAGCTGGAAGGCCTCGGCGACGCGCGGCTTCAGCTCGGCGAGCTCGGGCAGCGGGGCCGACAGCCCTGCCACGCTCCACTGCTCCCCGGCCACGGCGCCCGAGCTGTGGTAGGACTGGAGCTGGACGCCCGCTTTCCCCAGCAGCCCTGGGCGGGAGGAGAGGGCTCAGGGTCTGCAGCCTGCCCTGCTGCACCGGGACCCCACGTGGCGGTGTGGGACCACGGGCAGCGGGGCTCTGCCCACCCCACACCCCCTCAAAGCTCCCTGATATTATTCCTTCCTCCACCCCTTCGCTCCAAGACCCCAACCCCGTGCCCAAGCCACCCTTTTTCCACCTCTCCTTGCATCACCCCCCTGCCACCTTCCCCCTATTGACTCCGGGCTGGTTTTGGGGACCCCCTCGGGCCGTTCCCTCTCTCGGGGTGACACGAGGAGCTCACCAGCGAGCGTGGGCAGCGTGCTGGGTTCGGAGGCCTTGGCTCTGTAGACGAGGACGTGGCCGGCCAGCGGGGCCGGCTGCTTGAAGGTGGCCCCGCCGAGCTCCAGCAGCAGCGGGGTGCAGCCCTGCACCGTCCCCACCGCGCGCAGCGGGGTGCCCTGCAGGGACACCTGCAGCAAGCCAGAGCTGCCGTGGGGCTCGGGGGCCACGTCGCTGTGGCTGGCTGTGACCTGCGGGGCAGAGAGGCGGCTGCTCAGCACCAAAGTCCTCTATGGGGTGTCCCCGGGGGCCACGGCACCCCTGCGGGGTCGTGCCGCTTGGGAAGGAGGGATGGATGGATGGGGTTTGGGGCATCCATCAGGCTGGCGTGTGGAGCTCTGGGTGTGCACAAACCTTCAGGCCGGCCTCCTGGGCCAGCAGCAGGGCGTTCACCAGGGTCACCTCCTTCTGCCTGCCTCCAGCCAGCATGCCCGAGACCACGGCGGGCGCCAGGAAGCTGCCAGCATCCTTCAGGGGGGCCCCTGGGGTGCAGAGCCAGCAGCGGGTGGTGCGGTCAGCCGGTGCCCACCCCTATCCCGTCCCTCACCCCACCTCCCAGCCACCTCCCGGCCCTTTTTCCACCCCCGGTGTGTCCCCTCGGGGTGCAGGGTGCACCCTGCCCACCTCACCTAGTGTGCAGAGCTGCAGGCTGCCCTGCGCCTGCTTGGCCGCCGCGCGCAGCACCGAGCCCAGCGCCTTGGCCAGGGCAATCCAGGGCTTGGTCTGGGGCGCGAAGGCTTTGCTCAGAGCCTGCCCGTTCACCTGTGAGGAGGAAGAGGAGCAGGAAGGGAGATGGAAACCCACAGGTGAGCCCAAAGGGTCCCGCAAGCATTGTGCCAAGGGGGACACTGAGGCACGGAGCGTCCCCGCTCCTCTCCCCGGTGCACGGGGGACTCACCACGCCGGCCAGCCCCCTCCCGGTGGCCATGTCCACCATCTGCATGGCGATCTCCTTCCCGCAGCGGCTCTGCGCCTCCCGCGTGCTGGCGCCCAGGTGCGGGCAGCAGATGACGTTGGGGTGGTTCACCAGCTCCCGATCCTTCGGGGGCTCCTGCCGGCACAGCCCCAGCCCGGCCTCAGCCCCGCGCTCGTTTTGGGGGTGCCGGGGTTGGGTTGGAGGGGTTCTGGATGGGGTAGGGTTGTTTTGGGGACCCATCTCACCTGCGTGAAGACGTCGAGGGCGGCCCCGCCGCACTGCCCCGACTGCAGCGCCCGCAGCAGCGCGCCCTCGTCCACGATGCCCCCGCGGGCGCAGTTCACCACCTGCACGCCCCGGCGGCACTTGGCGAAGGTGCTGTCGTTCAGCAGCCCTGTGGGGCAGGATTGGGGTCCTGTCAGGATCCGTCAGGACTGGGGATAGCAGAGGGGGATGCCCCGGACACCCCGCACCCCCCTGCGGACCACCCGAGCCCCCTACCCGTGGTGGAGGGCAGCAGCGGCGTGTGCACCGTGATGAAGTCGCAGCGGGGCCAGATCTGCTCCAGGGGCAGCTGCTCCACGCCGAAAGTGGCCGAGGTCTCGGGGGTGATGATGGGGTCGTAGCCGATGGTCTGGGGCAGAACGGGGCAGGGGTCTCGCTGCTACAGCCAACACCACCCCCAGCACTGCCCCCTGCCCTGCTCCTTACCTTCATGCCGAAAGCCTGCATCCGCGTGGCCACCTCCCTGCCGATGCGGCCCAGCCCCAGCACGCCCAGCGTCTTCCCGTTCAGCTCCATGCCCATGTACTGGGGGGCGAGGGGAAGGCTGAGCGATTGCAGCCCCCCACCTTGTCCCCCACCCCGCTCCGTGCCCGCCTCCTACCTTCTTTCTGTCCCATTTGCCTTCCCTCATGGAGGCTGCCGCCTGCGGGATCTGCCTGCAAGGGGGGGGAGGTCAGAGCGGGGCTGGGGGCTGTAGGGTGGACGTGACCCCCCCAAACTGCCCCACGCTCACCTGGCCAAGCACAGGATCATCCCGCATGTCAGCTCGGCGGCGCTGAGGCTGTTCCCAGCGGGCGTGCTGGGGACAGAGAGCGGTGTCACCGGCGTGGCCTCACCTCGGGGGTCACCCCCTGCACCCCAAAACCCCCCCCCTCAGCTCGGTGGCACCGCTCTGGGCCCCGTTCTTACTTCATCACCAGCACGCCCTTCCTGGTGGCCGCCTCCACGTCCACGTTGTCAACGCCGGTGCCCGCTCTGCCCACCACCTGCAGCCTCTCGGCCGCCTCCAGGACCTCGGCGGTGACTTTGGTGGCCGAGCGCACGATGAGCCCATCGCAGTCCTGCCGGGGGGACGGATCCCGTGCGTCGGGGCGGGCTACGGGGACGCCTGGAGCTCCCCGGGGGCCCGTCACCCGTGGGGGCGGCGGGGCTGGGAATTGCCACTGCCGGGGGCGCAGGGCTGGGATCGGCAGCGTGAAACCAGCCGGGGCTCTTGCATCAGACGGGAGGAGGCGGGGACGGGACCCGCTTGGAGAGGGGGCCCGCGACCTCCTCGACCCCACAGCGTCCCCATGATGTCCCCGTCACGTCCCACCAGGGAACAGGGCTGTGAGGCCACCGCAGTGCCTGCCTGGCACCCTGCTGCCACCCACCCAAGCCGGGGGTGACGGCCGGCGGTGTCCCGAACCCCGCGTTGTGCCCGGACCCCCTGGGCGCTCACCGCGATCTCCACCAGCAGCTCCTCCTTGCTCAGCCCGGGTTTCTCCAGCACCTGGATGCCACCGGCCTGCAGGATGTCCCTGCAGCAGGGGTCCAGGCTGTCGCTGATCAGCACCTTCTGCAGCTTGGCCAAGGCCATGGTGGGGCTGTCAGGGTTGCGGGGCCGTCGGGGTCCGTCCGTGGGGCTCCCGACCAAGAGGCTGCTGCGGGCCGCCCGCCGGGCTAAATGCTGCCAGAGGGGCACGTTTGTGGGGCTGCGCTGCTGCCTCATTGGATCCCATTTCCATAATCCCACCTCTTTTCCCTCCTCTCCCACCCCGCTCGCCGCTGGGTGGCTGTGAGCCCGGGGTCTTGGCCCCATTCCCGGAGCCCCCCACCCTGTGGCAGGGGGGATGGTGGAGAGGGGAGCTCAGGAGGGGGCTGTGGTGGGGGCCCCCCAAGCCCTGAGCACCCCCGTGGGTCCTGCACCCCCCTCGCACCGCTGTCGTGTCTCAGTTTCCCTGCCATGGAGAGGCAGGAGGGGGGCTGTGGGGTGCCAAATGGCTGAACCCCAGAGCTGCGGGTGCTGCTGGCAGCCCCATCCCTGGCCCTACAGGGCATGGTGCCCCCAGCCCCCCAGCAATGGGGTGTCCCCAGCCCCACAGAGGGGGGACAGCTGAGAGATGAGGCAGCGCCGTGCCCCCTGCCCGCCCCGGCATCGCGCCCACCGTTGAGCAATGCCCCGATAAGGGGCCGGGGGCACGGGGCCAGCCCCGGCCTCAGCTCCCAATTACGTGGGGTGCCCGGGAGCCGCCCAGCAAACGCCCTCCATGGGGCAGGAGCCACGGGGCTGCAGCCGGTGACCCCGTGGGGAGAGCGCCAGCCCTATAGGGGACAGCATGGGGACGCGGCACGGGGATGGAGAGGGGCGGAGGGGGTCCCCTTTGTCCTGGGGACAAAACCTCGTGGTGAAGCCAGCCCCAAACCCGCTCGCTGTGGGCTGTGTGCGCCCCGGCACCACGCACAGCCCACCGCGGCCACGGCCAGGGAACAACCGTGACGCCACAGGGAGGAAAGTCCAGGGCGGCTGGCACAGGGCGAGGGACGGGGTCAAGGGCTGGGGCTGGAGAAAACCCGCAGCGGGGTCCGCAGAGCCCCTCGGAGGGGCGGCAGCCCCACAGACAGGGCACGGCAGCCTCGTGCGTGGCGTGGGCTGGGGGCACCCGAGGGCAGGACGCGTGGTGGGGGGGGACAGAGCCCCCCAGGATGGCAGGGGGGCCTTGGCACAGCCCCGGCTGCTGTTAACCATTAAGACCTCGCTCCAGGCCCCCGCGATGGCACCTCCCTGGTGTCACCGTCCGGTGGCTCCTGGCACCCACGTCCATACAGCTCCTTGGGGACAGGTGGGGGACACCCCCTGCAGCAGGTGGGGGATCCTTCGCCGTGCCCAGCACCCTACAGACCCCATCCCATGCCGGTGCCCATGGCCAAGCCACCGCGGTGGCGGCCTTTGCCGGCTTTTCCCGGTTGCTTGGTGCCCTCTCCTGGGGAGCAGAGCCCGAGGCACGGCCCTGAGGCTCGCTGGCACCCCAGGACCCCTGACAGGGGCACAGGGGACACGGGATGGGTGGCAGTGCCAGCTGGCGTGTCCCCGCGTCCCCATGGAGAGACACGGATCCTGCCCCTGTGCCCCACGCACCGGTGGGCACCCCCAGCGGGTGACACTGGGTGACACTGGGTGACACCGGCTGTGGTGGCAGCTGGGACACAGCTGGGGTGAAATTGGGGGGGTTCTGGGGATGTGGCACCCCACTGAGTACTGGGGGGGGGGGGCTCTGAAGGAGGAGGAGGAGGAGGAGGAGGAGGAGGAAGGATGGAGGAGGGATGGAGGAGGAGGAGGGATGCAGCTGCGGGCGGAGCCGGCCGGTGCCGCAGAGCCGCCTCCCCGGCGCACGCTGGGGCCGCCCGGCAGCGCCTGCGGAGCGCCCCCCGCTGCCCCCCGGGTGCCCCCCGGTGCCCCCCGGTGCTGCGGAGGCCGGGGGGCAGGATGCGAGCCCCGCGGCGGAGGTGAGGCCACGGGGGCTGGGGGCGTGCGGGGGGTCCGCGGGCACCCGTGGGGAGGTGGCTGGGGGTGGCCGCGGGGCTGGGACGCGCGTGGGGGCTGCGGGACCCCCCCCATCGCCCTGCCCGGCCCCTGCGCATCCTCCTGGGGGAGCCGCGGGATGGGGACGGGGCCTCATCCAGCACCGTGCCGTGGGGACCCCTGGGTGCTGGGCAGGGCGTGCTGTGCCACACGGCGGGGCCGAGCTGCTGGGTGGCACCGGGGTGGCACCAGTATGGGGTCACCGCGCGGGTGGGCCCTGCTGGGAGCAGTGGTGGCCCCACAGAAGGGCCGTGATTTGGGGCGCAGGCTGCGGGGCTCTCCCCATCTCCCCCACCTGCCCGCTCCAGCAGCAGCAGGAGGTGAGTCCCCAGCTCTGCGCGGTGCCGGGCACCTTGGGGACGCCGTCCCATGGGGCACAGCCTCCCTCGTGCACCCCGCTGTGGCCGTGGCCCTCGCCCCGTGGCACCCCGGGGTGCTGGTCCCGGTGCAGCCGCTGGGATGCTGTGAGTCAGCGGGTGCCGTGAGTCAGGGCCGCGTGGCACCCCTCGTGCCAGGCTGCCCGCGGGGCACAGGGCACGCTGGAGGTGCTGCCCGGAGGGTGGGGGGCCCCAGGGGTCTGCACCCCAGGGATGTGCACCCCAGGGATGTGCACCCCAGGGATGTGCACCCCTGCTCTGTTCTGTGCTCCAGGGGTGGCACAGCCGGCATGAAAGGGCTCTTGTCCTCCCGCAGCACCGCCCTGTCCTCCCCTTTGCTGCCGATGAATTCCCAGCCTTGTCCCCACAGCCCGGCACGGGGCTCCCAGTTTGGGTACTGGGGGTGCCGGCCGGGCTGTGGGAGCCACAGGGGCCTGGCACGCCCCTGCCTGGGTGTTTCAGCACCGTGGGCATCGTGCTGCTGGGCTCCTTCCGTGCCTCGTTGGGTGTCTGCGTGGGCGCTGTGCCCCCGGGTATCACAGCTCCGTGGTACGGGGTGTTTGGATATCGTGCGTCCTTGGGTATCATGTCTCGGGGTGTCACGCTTCTGGGAATTGTGCCTCTTTGGATTGTGTGCCACTGGGTGTTTGGCCTCCTCGGGTGTTGTGCCTTTGGGTATCGTGCCTCTGGACATGGCGCTTCCTTGAGAATTGTGCCTCCTCCTGCTGCGTCTTGACTCGGGTACCACGTCTGTTCGGATGCTTTGCCTCCGAGCGTCCTGCCTCCTGATACTCACCTCCAGCTGCCGTGCCTGCTTGGATGTTGTGCTTCTGGGTTTTGGGTCTCCACGGGCTTCATGCCTCTGGGTACTGAGCTGCTTGGATGTCACGGCTCTGGGTGCCTCTGGGTGCCTTTGGGTGCCTTTGGGTGGCTCTGGGTGCCTCTGGGTGCCGTGCGTCCTGGCATATGATGCCTGGCAGGGTGCAGGGCCATGCACTGGAGCCGTCGTGCTCCAATTTCCCCTCCTGGCAGGTTGTTCCCCTGCTCGCTGCCAGGCTGTGGTGCTGTGTGCCCTGCCCGTGAGGTGCCTGCGGCGTGCCCAGCTCTGGGGACACGGCCCTGGGGCACCCACTGTGCCACACGTTACAAAAACGTGGGGATTAGGAAAAGAAAAATACAGAAAGATTATTTTGTTTTATTTTAAGGAAAAAAAACACACACACACACACACAACAATCTGTTTTCTTTATTCTTTAAACCCCGAAATGACTCACGCTTCCCTGCTGAAAATAAACCTGATGGCGGCTGCCGCCAGCAGCGGGTGAGCCGCGATAAGGCGGGGGGGCACAGGGGTCCTCCTGGGGGGCACCCCGTGCAGCCCCCCCAGCTCCTCCCCATGACCCCAGGGAGACTTTAGGGGGGTTTTATTGGGGGCTCAGGTGGTCCTGCTGCCCGCTGAGGAGGGTCAGGGCTGCTAATGGGGCCGAAGTGCTCGCAGTCGGGCACCGCCATCTGCGCGGCCCCCGGGGGCTGGTGGCGGCACGCGGGAGCACACGCGTGCACACACGCACACACACGCGCCCTCACACGTGCACTGGCAGGCTTTGGGGTGACATTTGGGGTGCCGAGATCGCCTCCGCCACCCCAAAAGCGCCACGGCAGCCACCTGCAAACCCTCTCCAGCAGGGGGAGAAGCGAAAACCGGGTGAAATTTCCCCCTTTTGTGGGGGAACCGTGTGTGTGACGTGGGCTCCTCTCCGCAGGGATCCCTGCCACGGTGACATCCCCATGGCCAGCCGCATGGCAGGAGAGGACGCTGCGCCCCATGGGGACACCCTGGCAGAGGGGCCATGGGGTGACTGCGACGAGGACCCCGCGCCGGCCGAACCAGGGGGGACCCTGCACCCCCCGGGCGCGTGGCCCCATCCCGGCCCCACAGCACAGACGTGTCCCCTCCGGGACCTAGAGGAGGGTCCCCTCGCCCAGACGCAGACCCTGCGGGATTTCGAGAAGGTGACCACCTCTGGGGTCCTGGGTGTGCGTGTAGGATGCGTGCGTCAGCCCCAGCATGGGCAGGAGGGGACGGGGACCCCCCCGGTGCCGGTGCCGTCCCCGTCCCCGTGGGGCGCCGCGCTCCCCCTCGCCGCCCTCCTGGCTGACGGCCGGGGGCCGCCCGGGGCTCGGGTTTCACCACTTGTCTGTCCCCGCCGGGTTCCTCAAATAGCACCGGGAGGAGGAAAAAAAAGGAAAGGGGCCGTGGCGGGGGCACCCGTCACCGAGCTGCGGGTGGGCAGGGAGCGGCCGTGGCCCCGGCGCCGCCATGTGAGGGGTGCCGGGATGTGCCCCCCATGGAGCGCCGGCCATGGCTAACGGGTACCGCACGCTGTCCCAGCACCTCAACGACCTCAAAAAGGAGAATTTCAGCCTCAAACTCCGCATCTACTTCCTGGAGGAGCGCGTGCAGCAGAAGGGCGAGGGCAGCCGGGACGATGTCTACCGGCGGGTGAGCGCGCCCACGGGGACGGGGACGGGGATGGGGACGGGGATGGGGACGGGGATGGGGACGGGGTGCTGCTGTGTCCTGGATTTCCCCCCAGTGCTGTCCTTTTGTCAGGAGAGGGCTGATGGGGAGGAGATGGGGATAGGGACATGCAGCCGTCGGCACGGGACAGGGACACCGGGAGGGCACCGGGCACAGCAGCAGGGCTGGGGGGAGTTTGCTTTTTGCTGTCTTTGGCTTGAGCAAGGAGGACGGGGAGGGCAGGATCTGCCCCGCTGGTGGTAGAAATCCCGGTGCCCCCAGCACATGCTGGTGGGGAGCTGGCTTTATAAATAACCCGGCTGCTTTTCCAGCTGTCCTGGGTGGGTGGGCTCGGCCACATGGAGCCCCCAGTGCTACCGAGCGTCCCCAGTGCAGCAGAGGGGCCAAGAGCACCCAAAAACCTGCTGTGGGGCGGGGGCTGTGCCCCTGCTCTGCCTTTGATGGGCACAGGGAGCTGTGTGGGGCCAGGGGGTGCTTCCCCAGCACCTTGGGGTGGGTGTGCACGGGGTCACTCTGCGTCCCTCCGACCCCACAGAACATCGAGCTGAAGGTGGAGGTGGAGAGCCTGAAGCGGGAGCTGCGGGAGAAGCAGCAGGCACTGGACAAAACCTGGTGAGGCGCGGGGACGAGAACGGGGGGGGCGGCCAGCGCGGCTCCGCTTACGGCCCCAGTGCCAGCCAAAAATAAAGGGCAGCACCTGTCGGCTGGGGGACGTCAGGAGCCCTGCTGGGTCCCTGCTAAGGGTGCTGCGTCCTGCCATGGAGTGCCAAACTATGCCGTGCTGTGCCGTGCTGTGCCGTGCCATGTTGTACTGTGCCGTGCCATACTGTGCCATGCCTTGTAACACTGTGCCATGCTATGCCGTGTTGTGCCGTGTCATGCTGTGCCATGCCACGTGACTATGTGCCATAATGTGCCGTGCCATGCCGTTCCATGCCATATAACGCTGTGCCATACCATACTATGCTGTGCCTTGCCATATAATGCTGTGCCATACCATGTTGTGCTGTGCCATACCATGCCATGCCGTGCTGTGCTGTGCCATACCATGTTGTGCTGTGCCTTGCCATATAACACTGTGCCATAGCATGCCATGCTGTGTCATATAATGCTCTGCCATACCACGCCATGCCATGCCATATAACGCTGTGCCATACCATGCCATGCCATATAACGCTGTGCCATACCATGCCATGCCATATAACGCTGTGCCATACCATGCCATGCCATGTAACGCTGTGCCATACCATGCTGTGTTATACCATACCATGCCGTGCCATGCTGTGCCTTGCCATGTAACGCTGTGCCATACCATGACCTGCCGTGCCTGGCAGGGTGGCCGCGGAGAGCCAGTCGAACCGCAGCGAGGCCGCGCTCCGGCAGCACTATGAGGAGCGGCAGCGGGAGTCGGAGCACGTCTACGAGCTGCTGGAGAACAAGATCCAGCTCCTGCAGGAGGTGAGCGCCGGGGGCCGCGGCGGGGCCGGTGCTGGGGGCCGGTGCCGATCCCCGGGGCTCACCCGGTGCCGTGCAGGAGGCCAGGCTGGCCAGGAGTGAGGCGGAGCAGGCCACCGCGCTGGCCAAGGCCGAGGCGCAGCGGTGCCAGGAGCTGGCGGCCAGGCTGAAGGAGGCTGCGAGGGCGCAGGGGGACAGCGGGAGCGGCGACGGCCGCCACGACGCAGCACGGAGGTGGGTGTCATGTCCGACCATGGGTCCTGCGGCCCCTCACAAGCCCCACAGGGTGCTGAGCATCCCACTAGGGTCCTGAGCATCCAAGTAGGGTGCTGAGTAACCTCAGGGGATGGTGCTGAGCACCTCGGGGATAGCACTGAGCATCTCAGGGGTGGCACTGAGCACCTTCGGGGTGACATTGAGCACCTCAGAGATGGTGCTGAGCGCCCTGGGGTGGCACTGAGCACCCAGGGGTGGCACTGAGTACCCTGAGGATGGCAATGAGCACATCAGGGATGGTGCTGAGCACATCAGGGGTGGCACTGAGCACCCTGAGGATGGCACTGAGCACCCAGGGGTGGCACTGAGCACCTCAGGGATGGCGCTGAGCACCCCTGCCACCCCTCACAGGAGCCCCGAGGAGCCCAGCGGGGACCCAGCCGCCAGCCACCAGCTCGCGGGGACGCTGCCGGACCAGAATCTCGGCCTGGAGCAGCAGGTGGGCACTGTTGGCGGCGGTGGTGGCGGTGCCATGCCCGCTGTCGCGATATCGCCCGGTCTCTGTCGCCGACATCGGGCTGGGCTGGGCGGACTACAACTCCCGGCAGCCCCCGCGGGCGTGGCGCGGGCGCGGCACCGCCCGCCCGCCGCCATCTTGAAATGTGAGCCAGAAGCCGGGCGCCGCCGTGGCAGCAGCATCGGGGGTGGCAGAAGGGGAGGAGGAGGAGCGGGGCTGGGGCACGGCACTGCGAGGAGATACGGGGGGGGTCTGTGGGGAGATAGGGCGTGTATGAGAGGAGATAGGGGGCTGTGAGGGGATACGGGGTGTTTGTGAGGGGATACGGGGGGTCTGAGAGGAGATAGGGGTCTGTGAGGGGATACGGGGGGTCTGTGAGGGGAAATTGGGTGTTTGTGAGGGGATACAGGGGGTCTGTGAGGAGAAACTGGGGTCTGTGAGGGGATACGGGGTTCTGTGAGGGGAAACAGGGGGGTCTGAGGAGAAACTGGGGTTCTGTGAGGGGAAACTGGGGGTCTTTGAGGAGAAATTGGGGATCTGTGAGGAAATACGGGGTTCTGTGAGGAGAAGTGGGGGTCTGTGAAGAGAAACTGGGGTCTGTGAGGAGAGGGGACAGCCTTGGGCTGAGGTGGAGGGGATGGCGTAGGGCAGAAGGGCGCCGTGGTGCCAGGAGTCCCAGCGTGTGGCCCCCTCCCTGACGAGGGCGGCTGCGAGGTGCTGGGGGGCTCGGGGTGAGGGAGCGGAGCCCCGGGGGATGCGCTGAGGGAGCCGGAGAGGCCCAGGGAAGGTCCTGGAGAGCCCCCAGCAGCAGGCGTGGTGCCGGTCAGGAGGGAGGATGAAGGAAACGTGCCGGATTTGTGCCCGGGAGCTGTGCGGCAACCAGCGGCGATGGATCTTCCACACGGCGGCCAAGCTCAACCTGCAGGTGCTGCTGTCCCACGTGCTGGGCAGGGAGCTGTGCCGGGACGGCAAAGCCGAGTTCGCTTGCAGCAAGTGTGCCTTCATGCTGGACCGCATCTACAGGTTCGACACGGTCATCGCCCGCATCGAAGCCCTCTCCATCGAGCGCCTGCAGAAGCTGCTGCTGGAGAAGGACCGCCTCAAGTTCTGCATCGCCAGCATGTACCGCAGGAACAACGACGACTCCGGCGCGGATGACAGAGCCGGGGACGGGACTGTGGACCTCTCTAACCTGCCCGACGTGCGGTATGCCGCCCTCCTGCAGGAGGACTTTGCTTATTCTGGGTACGAGTACTGGACGGAGCAAGACGAGCACGGCCTGGAGCCCCACAGCTGCCACGCTTCGGAGGGAGCGAGCAACCGCCCGCGGCGCTGCCGTGGCTGCGCGGCGCTGCGCGTGGCCGATGCCGACTACGAAGCCATCTGCAAAGTGCCGCGGAAGGTGGCCAGAAGCATCTCCTGCGGGCTGTCCGGCCGCTGGTCAGCCAGCATGGGCAACGAGGAGTCCTCCGTGTGCGACACGGCGGAGTCTGCCGGTGCCAGAGGGCCGGTGGATGGGGAGAGCATGGAGGAGGGCACGCCCGCGTCCTCCGTGGAGTCCCTGGACACGACGGTGGAGGCCGGCCCGCTGCAGCAGAAGGAGGAAGATGTGGATAAGGGGGTGAAGGGGAACGGCAGATGTGAGGATCTGGCAGAGGACCGCGTGACCCCCAGCTCGTCGCTGAGCGGGAACAGGCTGGAGCTGGCCCTCAGCTTGATCAAGGGGTTAGACTACAAGCCCGTCCAGAGCCCGCGGGGCAGCAGGCTGCCTGTTCCCGTCAGGTCCAGCCTGCCCCCTCCCAAGCTCAGCCGGGACTTGGCAGATGGAAGTGCTGCTGGTGGCTTAGCCTATGCCGGTTCTGGGTTCCTGACCGCAGAAAGAAAATCCCTGTCCAGGGCTTCTTTGGGGCTTCCCTTGGAGCTTTCTGAGCTGCAGGAGCTGTGGGACGACCTCTGTGAGGATTATATGCCGCTGCGGGTACAGGTAGAGGTCATGGTGCCGCCGTTCGACTGAGCGGCGTCCCTGCAGCTCGCCTCTCGAGGCCATTCGGCATTCTTCCGTGCTGAGATAACGCAGATAGCCACGTGTAGCTGAACCAGGGGCTAAGAATAGGCAGCTCGGTCCTTTTTAGGTGTGCTCCGCTTCTCCCCTGTCATTCTCCTGTCATCTGTTTCCTCTTTGTGCTCAGGGAAATCAGCCTGCCCTCCCTTCCTCCCTCGGTTCCCCCTGCAACTGCAGCGTGCTGGCTGGATCTAAGGTCTCCTCGTGCTTTCTCACTCTCTGCTGAGAAAATCCCCATTTTCACTTCACCTTTCTCTTTTAGTGGATTTTTTTTACCCACTACTGAAGGGGAAACGTTAAGCTGCTGGGCGCGTGTTTTCTTTGTCCCCTGGTAGTGGCACAGTGTCAGCAACGCCTGCCTCTGCAGATCAGGCTTCCAGCCCGCCTAGCGTGCAGATCTGCAGCGCGTGCCCTGAGGAGAAGGTGTTTTCCTCGCAGGTGGCTGTAGGGTTGGTGCTCTCCATAATTGGTTTATTTTCCGAGCCTTTGAAAGGATTCATCAATTAACAGCAGCTGTTGCGGAGAGGCAACAAACGCCCCCGCCTTCGCAGGGCATCTCGCTGCCGGTACCTGCCTGGCTGGTAGTCCTCGCGTGGCTCTGGGTTGCCCCTGTTTTGCTGGCTTTAATGAAATCTTCATTAGCATGCAGTCAAAAAGCTGAACTTGTAACTCCGCTGCCGCTTTCCTTCATGAATAGAAGGCCTCAGTCAGCTTCAATTCAGGACCAGCCGTGTCAGGCTAATTGCATCCACATTAGCGGCCTTAGTGCCGCCTAATTCTCTAGGTAGCCTCAGGGATTAGAAACGGGCTTGTTTATTTCTATGGCAACTGTCGCCGTGCTGAATTACGCTCCCCATTCGGGGAGTGCTGCTTGCTGGCCCAGCTGCTCGTCCTGGGAAACCCAGCAGAAAATTGCTAGGGTGGAGCACAGAGTGCTTAAAATCAGATTTTCCTCCAGTGCGCAAAAGCATCGTGTTTCTAGCTGGTGAAGGAAGACAAAAGGCAGGGGGTAGGTGCTGCTCCTGTGTGCAGTGGGGCTTGCTGCTCCTTTTCACTGCTAGGGATGGATTCGGAGCAGAAAAATGGGCTTTCTTGTACCAAAATGTGGCACAGTCAGCGTGGTGTGCTCGCAGCTTCCCTCTGCATCACGCTTTGCCATCCTGGCCTTGGTGCTGCTCTGGAGGAGCTTTTCTAGCCTCCAGCCTCTGCCACCGAGCCGTCCCTGCCAGGGATTCATCCTGCTGTGTGTTTCACTGCCCATTTTTTGCCGTGGCAGCAGCAGCTGCTGAGCAGAGCCTGCCCTAAGGGCAGAGCTCTTAATTGTTTGGAGGGTTTTAACAGCAGAAAGGGGAAGCTGGATGCTGCTGGTTAACAAAATGATTCTCATGTGCTTCTTTCTACAGACAACATCCTTAAAAAGAGAAATCTCAAAGTCAGGTACTGCAGCCCAATGATTCACATGCATAAATGCCTGTCTGATAATGTGAAGGGAACGTGTAGGACCACAGTTCCCTTATCATTTTTTGGAAGCTGCAGTCTCCTTTAAACTGGCTGCCGTAATTTACGATGACCAAGAGCAATCTGGTGCCTGGGGCAGCTAATCTCTTCGATACCATCTTCCTGAGCCAGCAGATCTTCCCTTTCACCACCACAGCTCCAGGAAGACGCCACCAAACCCAGCCTCTGTCAGATGCACTCTTACAGCTGCCTCGGCCACCAGCACAGCACCAAGGGAGGCGTTGCCCTGCTGACAGCCCCTCTTTTGCCCACTGTTTGGTGCAGATGTGAGCTTGGCAGGCCTCGACAATGCAGTGCTTGTTGTTATTATCATTATTTTCTGAAGAAGTGTTCTGTTTCACGTAGCGTGCGCTGACATTGCTGGAGCTGTGCTGAGGAGAGGGCACTGAGGAGAGATTTTTCAGTTAAAATGCTGATGTAGGGTGAAAAAAAAATGGGGAGCCACACTCTGCGTGGTGAGAGATGGCTGTACTTAGGCACGAGGGAGGAGGCAGCTTGGGCTTTGGGACTTTGGACTCTGGAGCTTGCTTTGCCTTTCCCCTCCCAGCTTTTAGCTGTTTGCAGGTTGTGTGGTTTATTTTTCCTTGGAATTTGCAAATGGAGAGGAAAGGGTGGTGGTGGTGGTTTTTATTTCCCCCTCCTGCCTCTCCATGTTTTCTTTTCATCAGCCTTCTTCCAACATAGTTACTGTGGGGGAGATTCTAGCAGCTCTCCCTGTCTGAAGCCTCCTGGTTGAGCAAAGCCAGGATTATTTGCCGTGGCTGGTTAAGGTTTCACTGAAGTCTTAACAAAACAGGAGGATAAAGAGGAGCTGCTGGTGTCCAGGAGCACTCGATGAGCCTGGGGGTGGCTCTGTTTGGATGCTGCCATAAACAGTTACCAGCTCACTGGGCAGGAGACAGAAAAACAGTGAGAAGGGCTGACAGGGGATTAGTGTGTGCTCAGCCAGCAGGCCGTTCCCGTTCCCAGTACGTGGGTACGTCTCGTGAATGAGCTCTCAGCTGTGGCACCAAGCTGGCTACAGCTCGTGGAGCTGAAGGGAACCACGGCTCGGTGCTGGCTCTGTTTGTCTGGAGCTGCTAGTGGGGCACACAGGAGCCAGGGAGGTTCCAGGGATGCGGTTTGGGTGTGAGGAGCAGATCTGTCGTCAGCCTGCAGACGGTGGTTAGAGCCAGACACGTGCTGGGCTTGTGGTAAGGGAGTGAGGAGAGGCAGAGCAGGAGCAGAGCCTTGGGGCAGCGGGGAGCTGCTGGCAGGTCAGGCGGGGAGCAGCCGGGAGCCAACCTGCCACCCAGGAGAAGGGAGATGCAGGCAGCACGCTCCTCTGGAGGCACACAGGCCCAGAAGGACGTATTTAAGCCCACGCTGCAAGGTCTGTGAGGGCTGGCAAATAAAACAGAAGCTGCTGCAGGACTTGAGCCATTTCTCTCCTATTTTTTTTTCCTCAGAATCTACAAGATGAACGTCAGCAGCCAGCTCCAGGTGACCCCGCAGCCGAGGAGCACGCGTCCGATCTGCGTGCCACAGAGCTGCAGGGCAAAATCCAGCAACTGGAAGCTACCAACCAGGTATTTCTGTGTGTACAGCAGGCTCACGAGGCACAGAATTTTCCCCTGGCTCTTGGATTTGCATGGGCTGAGCAGGAGAGAAGGGCACCTGCCTTCTCAGACAGCTGCCTGCTTTTTCTTTTTTCTTTTTGCAAACATTAAGGGAGATCAGCACAGAGAGGGGTGCTGCTTTCATTTAGCTTTAATGGCCCTAATGAGTTTGCTAGAAAAGCCAAGTTGTCTTGAAACACATCAAATTTAGCATGTTGCAAGGGGTAAGATGTTCCTTCTTATGCTCTTGAACTCTCAGGTAAATTATATCCTCTGGGAAAACGGATTAAATGGGAGTAAACAAACAAAAACAATTAAAAAAAAAAACACAAACACCATTGGAATGGGATGTTTATTTATAATGTGGGGACATTGTAAGCTGTTGGTGCTGCCTGGTCCACAGAGGTTGACAGAGAAATAAAAGATGTAGTTAATGCAGCTGAAGTGTTTAAAGGTTTTAGGGGGAGTGTCTCTAGAGAAGAGATAACATCACGAGTGTGTAAACTAATGAATAACAAGAAGAGATCATATGGCAGCAGCAGCTTTTTAAGAAACCGAGGCTTGATTCAGTTCCAGGGAAGATGCTTATCATCTTAAGACTAACAATACCAACAAGCAGTTGCTTAAATACACAAATTACGTTGCTCCTATTCATCGTGGTGAAAGCAGAGCATCCTGAAACTGTTAGCGATAACGTCACTCTCGTTAGGCAGAAATGTCTCGGGCAGAAGTTTCTCAGGTTGGAAATCAGAGACAGGTTAGTGAGGAGTTCCCCTTTGCTCTGCAGCCGTGCTGTTGGCGTCCTGGCACGCTTTAGGTTCCTTTGTGCTGGAGCCAGGAGGCTGGATAAGCCTCTGATCTGATCAAACGTGGCATCACTCCAACCAGCAGTTGCTGCAGCAGTGCCTGGGTGATGGAAGGAGGCAGGAAGAGAAGGGGCTGCAAGGTGGGAAAGGTGCAGCTGCAATGTTCTGGGGGACCCCAGATGCAAAAGGCACAGTTTTTGGAATGTACAGCTTCTCCTCATGTGGCGCTGTGTTTTTTTGTTGTTGTTCAGACCTACTGGGAAATGTTTGTGCTGAAGCAGCTCTTCCTTCTTAAGGGAACTAGGAATTGGGAAGGGTGCTGGGCAACGCTGTCCCACGGTATGTGGGAGGCAGCCCGATCTGTGAACCCGAGCACGGAGCCTCCACCCTGCACATGCAGGCTGCATTGCAGGGACTAGAGGCACTGAGAGAGTCTTGTGCAGGAACAGCAGAGGTTGTTTATGCACTGGTCTCCACCCAGCTCAAACTGTATTTACAGGCTCTGGAGGGTGGCTTGTTTATCTTGACCTGGTGAATGCCTGGGCTGTAGGGACTTGAGCCAGGGTGTTTATATATAGCATTAATTAGGCAGGATAGACAAAACAACATCTTTTTCGTGTGCAGTTGTTCCAGGAAAAGCTGAATGAACTGAATGTTGAGTTAAAATCTGCCCAAGAAACATCGCAGAGACAAGACCGGACGATTCAGAGTCTGAACGAGGCCCTGAAGAGCAAGGAGAGTGAGGTAATAGGATTGGACGGGCGGGGTGGTGCTCACTGAAAGAGAAGCGTGCTAACCCTGTAAGCAGCCACTGGAAAGAAATGCGTAAGCCATCGCTGTGCATCCTGGAGCTCGTGAAATCATTTCTTGAGAAGGTCTTACTGTTGTGTGGCGCTGCTGTGTCATAACTGTGCTGGAGGCTTGGAACTGGGAGGGTTTGTGCTTAGCTGGCCGCTGACTGGGCTTCCCACCCTTTGTCTCGCAGACAGAAGAGCTGTACCATGTCATCGAAGGGCAGAATGAGACCATGGCCAAGCTGCGGGACATGCTGCACAGAAGCCAGCTGGGACAGTTGCAGGTACGTGCTGGGAAAGCCCGAAACACATCAGGTTTGGTTCTGCAGGGATCCTGAGTTTTAAATCCTTCTTATGAAGTGAATCCCGAGTTTCTCTGTTTTCTTTTCAGATGTCAGAGAGCCCGCCCTCGACTCAGGAGCAGCAGGCGGCACTGCTGGACCTTCAGAACACGCTCTTCTGCACCCAGCTGGAGGTGCAGAAGCTGAAGAGAGCTCAGCGCCAGAAAGAGCACCAGCTGGCTGAAGCCAGGAGGGCAGCCCAGCTCCTGGAGACCACGGTGCACGAGGAAGAGCAGCAGAAAGAGGCAACCTGGAAACACAACCAGGTATGACAAGCACTCAGCCTGGAACTCTCTGGGGTGGCAGGGGGTTAAGAAGCATCAGTGCTTTGCTCCCATTCATCGTTTCTGCCTGCACCAGCCTGGTCCCTGTCTCAAATGTGTCAGGGGGGATTCTCCAGCCTCCTGTCTGAGGAGCTGGAATCAACAAAGGCGCTTGTGCAAATGTCCATCTCCTCTTGCAGTGTTACAGAGCTAACCTCTGCTGCTGCAGGCTAGCTGTGATTGCCTGTAAGCTCTGCCTGTGGCCAGAGCACGGCATTTAGATGGATTTCCTGGGAAGAGAAATAAAACCAACTGTATTGCTGTGGAAGAGGATTTTGAGATGTGAAAGCATTGCAGGGCGTTTCAGGCTGCTCCCACGGCCCTTGTTGCTCTCAGCTCCTTCAGGTTGGTCTGCTCTTCGCCGGTCTGTTGAGGGCTGAATGTTTTTCTCTCGCAGGAGCTGCGTGCTGTGGTGCAGCAGCTGCAGGCGGAGCTGCAGGACAAGGCTCAGCAGATCCAGGCCGTGCAGTGGGAGAAGCGCCGCGAGCTGCAGGCGCAGGAGCAGAGAGTTCAGTGTTTGAGTCAGCACCTGGCTCGCAAGGAACAGCTGCTGCAGGTGAGATGCAGGAAGACCTCAACTGAGCACGATCAGCCAGGGCCCCTGCTCCTCTCTCCCTTGGTATTTAGAGATGCAAAATCAGTCTGTAGCTTTCATACGTTCCCCTCAAAGAAAATGCAAGAGATACTTCTACATTTCCAAGGTGAGGAAGGAGGTGTGGGTGTCCAAAGGTGGCAGCTCACATAAAAGCCTGGTGAGCCCTGACAGGCACTACTCAGGCACAGACAGGTGCTAAAATTCTTATACCCATCAGTGTAGGGGCTAGTAATTAGCACAGAGTTTTCTGTGCTGCTGTGTTTGTATTTGTTTTTCCTGGACTGCCAGTTGTAGTAGTGTGTGTGTGTAACACTTCTTTAGGAATCGAGGGAACTTCTGCAGTGCCAGCAAAGCTTGGGCAGGAGCCCCGCAGCCATGGATACCATGCTGGAGAAGCTGCAGCAGCGAGTCAGTGACAGGGATGCTGCTCTGGAGGTGAGCACAGGTGACATCTCCCCAGCTTCTCTGCTCAGTCTTTGAGCTGAGCCCAGGCCAACCATGTATTCTGCGTGCTCTTCTTGCTCCAGCCTTCCCGAGGAGCCCTCTGAAAGTCAGAGCATGAGGGCCCCATGCAGAAAGGGGCCCTGCAGAGCCCTTCTCCCCCATCCTGAGCATTTCCCTCTTCATTTTTCCCTCTTCTCACCCTAGCGAGCAGTAGACGAGAAGTTCTCTGCCCTGGAGAAGAAGGAGCAAGAGCTGCAACAGCTCCGTCTCTCGATAAGAGAGCGTGGAGGCGACCTGGAGAGGCTGCGCAGCGTCCTGTCCAGCAACGAGGCCACCATCCACGTGAGTGCTTGTGCCCGTTGGGTCCCGTTTGGCTGTGGTGTGGAGCAAAATGAATCCTTGGGTGAATGCTCCGACTGGGGCTGGGGAGAGAGGGTGCTGGGGCTTGGCTTCCTCTGTCCCCGTGTGCTGGGCGAGTTTCTGGGTCACTCGTGTTCCTGGGCTGGGTGTAGAGGTGAGTGTGGTGCCTGGAGAGGGTGTGTGTGGTTTTGTTCGGGATAAAGTCCCTGTCCCTGCTTGAGCTGCTTCTGTTCTCTCTCCTCAGAGCCTGGAGAGCCTCCTGAAAGCCAAAACCCTGGAACTGGAGCAGGTGTCAGCAACCTGCCAAAACCTCCGCTGGCTCAAGGAGGAGATGGAGGCCAAGTCGTGCAGCAGGCAGAAGGAGCAGGAGGGGATCATCCAGCAGCTGCAGACGTGCCTGCACGACAGGAACAAGGAAGTGGAGGTGAGGCCTTGGCTTCATCTTCCAAGCCTTCAGCCGGTTTGTCTGCAGAGAGAACGCTCCCAGGCCACGGCCTCCTGGCTGCCTGCCTCAGGAGAGCACCTCAACCTGTGCCCATGCCTTGGCTGGCTGCTTTCAGCACTGCTAAATCCCTGTCCTTGCTTAGACACTGTCTCGTCCAAGCTGAAGAGCTTTTCTTCCCCAAAACAGGTCGCAGCTTGTTGGTGGCGATGTCTCTCCATCTCTCCCTCCCTCTCTTTTTGTTCAGGAGCTCACAGCAACTCTGCTCTGCAAGCTGGGCCCAGGGCAGAGCGAGGTGGCCGAGGAGCTGTGCGTGCGTCTCCAGCGCAAGGAAAAAATGCTGCAGGACCTCCTCAGCGACAGGAACCGCCAGGCGATGGAGCACGACGCCGAGATCCGGGAGCTGCTGCAGGCCATGAGCGCCAAGGAGCAGTGGAGCAGAGTGAGTTTTGTGCAGTGCTGTGGTGTGGGTGGCTTTGCTTTGTGTTCAGCAAATGGAAACTGCTCTCTGGCTGCTGCTGGCATTGCCCGGCTGGAGCTGCTGAGTATCTGAGAGCCACCAAAGTGCTGTTAGGTTGGTCCCAACAGACCATGTAGGAGCAGTTGTGAGAGGGGAGCTCCTGGAGCAGCATTCGGCTGCCAGGTCCCTCAGTAAGCGGGCAGGGTAGGCCTGGGTGCTCTCGGGTGTGTGGAGGGGCTGCTGCTTCACATAGGTGTTACCAGACCAGGAGGAAAGATATTTCTTGTGCAGCTCTGAAGGCTGAGGAGGCTCTGCTCGTTGCCTTTTAACTTAAACTTGAGCCAAACTATTGCATGATCCTGGGCACGTAGGAGCTGCGGCTCTTGAAGTGGAATTTACTCCTCCTCCTGCACACTGGATATGATTCAGTGCTAACTGCAATACTTTACATTGAGTTTCCTTCCCTAAAAAGGGGGCTGAAAGGCAAAGCTCCATCGCTTTGTCTCTCCTTTGCCTCTTTTTCCTCCTGAATGGGGTGAGGGAAACCAAGGGACTTGTTCCTTTGAAAGGCTGAGCCCTGCTGCAGCCACCTGGTGAGCGGAGGCGAGGGGGCTGCAGTGGGATCACTGCGAGTGGCCAGCAGCAGTAGCTCCCGGGCTGTTTGCAGAGCCCTTCTGTTATCAAACAGCAGATAAATATCGAGATATTTTTATTTAGTCTCTAAGAAAGGTGAGGGATGGGGATGCAGCTCCTGGTCACAGCCCTGCCTTCCCCTTTTTTCCCTGCTCAGACGGCTACCGAGAAGATGGCCCACGCCTTGGCTGAAAGGAGCTGCGAGTTACAGCTCCTGCGCCAGCACCTGCTGGGAAAGGAGCCCCTCAGGACCCAGTCGGCTGGTAGCAGTCTGCTGAAGCAGGACAAACAGCCCCTGCAGGTAAGAGTTGTGTGCTGTGTTTTTTGTTTTTTTGTTTTTTTTTTTTTTGCCTGTGGCTCCAGAGAGAGCTCATTGCTGTGGGAGGAACTGGGCGAGAGGAGGGCCACAGAATGGTAGCGCTGAAAGTGGGATTAGGGAAGAGGCTTCCTGGAGGAGGATGAGAAGAAACTGAGGAGCAGAAACGTTGCCTGGGTGCTCTGATGTTGATTCACCGGCCTCTGTCACTCCGTGCCTCCTTCTGTTTGGATCAGGCAGCGTGTGGGTCCTCGGGGCGCTTGTGAGGATGAAAGAAATGCACCCTCTGACCTTCCAGCACTGACCCCGTCCTTCCTTGGGCTGGGCCGTGCTGCTGCATTGTAATCCCCTCCCTGACATTGTCACATTCTGGAGGGGACAAGGGAGCTAATTTTAGATCCCCACTAATTCTTGGCAGAGCCTGCTGGGTGTTTGCTGTCTCTTCCACAATTGGAGTTGGTATTTTTAAAGCAGCTTTGCTAAAAACCCCTCGGAGGCTGAGCACAGCTCTAAGGCCACATATGCCATGCTCCAGCTAGAGCAGCTGTTAATGGTTTAATGGTGAATGTCAGTTTGCAGCTGCTTAAAAACCTTCAACAGGTGGCTCACTTCTATTCCCAGGATGAAAGTGAGCCCTGGAGACCTCCAGAGATGTGTATTTGGGCCAAGCTCTGTGTTTTCCTTCCTGCATAGTCCCTCTGGGCCGCGTCCTTGGACGAAGACAAAAGTCTACCTAGAGTCCAGTTGAAAGATGCTTGCTGCAGCTGAGTAAAACCTGTTTAATCCTTACCATAAAGCTCACTGCCAGCAACCTCTTAGGGAAAACAAACAAACAAAAACAAACCACAAGGCCAGAGCCCTGTTGCCCAACCATCCAGCTTACAGGTTGGGTGCAACTCTCTTGTCCCCACTGTCAGGCCAGTCCCTCTTCATTGCTTTGTCACATTTCAGAGGCATCAACGAAGCAGCTTTGCTGCAGTCTCAGAGTCCTGGGGAAGCTGCAGGTGCTGGGTTCCCTGTAAAGATGTAAACCTGGAGGCTTTTGTGTTTTCAGGAAATGCTGCAGAGAGCTTGTGGAGCTACAGCCCCTGCCGGACCCCCACCGGGGGACAGCTGCCTGACAGAGGGAGGTGGGTGAAAGCTTCTCTAAAAGTCCTCCAACATGACCAGGGATTTTTGCTGTGCAGGGAAGCGTGGTTACGTGAAACTGTCAGAGAGTAGAGAGTTTGGAGCAAGTGGGTGTTCTGAAATAAAGCTGTGCCTCCCCTTTGGGTGCTGGTTCAGGAATGTCTCGGGGGTGGGAGTGTAAAAAAGAGGCTGGTGTTGGGTTTGAGGTGAGATGCTTCAATTCAAGAGCCATCCAGGGAAGGGGGTTTGACTTTGTGGTTCAGGCAGGATTGAGAAAGGTGCAGCTGGTTTGGGTTTTGCCTTGGGGTCAGGACACCTGGACTTGGCCAGGGTGGAGGCAGCAGGCCTGGGCTGTCGCTGTTGTCCTGGGCTGCTGTTTAAGAGTCAGGAAGGGAAGGAGAGTGTTGGGTAAGAGGCAGCGTGGTGGGAAGCACGAGCATTGTGGAGCTGTCTGACCGAAGAGAGGGATTCTGTCTTACCTGAGGTCAGCGGGAGCGGCGGGCACAAAGTGACCCTGCAGTAACCTGGCTGTCTTTGCACTCACAGCATCACCAGCAGAGCTGGAGAAGGATCTTGTTAACGCCAAAGAAGAGCTGGAGCTAATGGCAAAGAAGGAAAGGGAAAGCAGGGTGAGCTGGGGTTTAAGCCTGTGTTGGTTTCCCTTGCCTATGGGGACCCTTGGGTGCCCTTCCCTGGAGATTTTGACCCCCCTACCATGAGGGTGCCCCCAGTAAGAGATGGGGCAGAAGCTTGCTTTGGGGTTTTGGCTTTTTGAAGTTTTTCACAGCCTCCTCTTCTGTCCTTAGCGGGAGCTCGCTGCTCTCCAGTCTGTTGTGGCCACGCAGGAGGAAGAGCTGCAGGTGCAGGCCTCTGACATGGAGTCCCTGACCAGGACCATCCAGATCAAAGAGGACCTCATCAAGGTGAGATAACGTGCCCTGCTGGGCCAGCTCCTTCTGCAAAGGCTGCAGAGGAATCCCTTCTTTCCCCACATCTGTCCCTCAACATCACTCTGTTCCACTGAACGGTAAGATATCAGGAACCAAGCTGCAGGCTTGCTGTGGTAGCTGTGTCTGGGTACCTCTGCTAAAGCAAGGGGTCTCTTCAGAGCATCGTGGGTATCTGTTCGGGGATGGGATTGCTTCTGCTTTGCCTGCATCCCTCCTTGGACCAGAAGGCAAGGACCCCAAACCCCAAGAGGGCCATCATTTTACCTTTTTGCTCCTTGTGTACCAAAAACTCTTCTTCAAGAGTATTTCAGACAGAATGTGCTGTGTCTCTTCTCAATTCTTGCCCCAGGCAGTTGTCTGTGTTTAATTCACACTGGGTGCACTGGCATTTTTTAGGCCTGGGTCTTCGCTAACACTGGAAACTTTGGGTAATGTGTTCCAGGGAGGGTTAGAAAGCTCCAGCTGTCCTTGTTATTGATCCCGTCCCCCCTGATCCCTCCTGCTCTTGGTTTTCAGGATCTGCAGATGCAGCTGGTGGATCCTGAAGAAATTCCAGCCGTGGAAAGGCTGACGCAAGAAGTGCTGGTGCTGCGGGAGAAAGTGGCTGTAGCGGAGTCACGAGGACAAGAGGCTACTGGAAGCAGAAAGCAGCAGGTAGTGTGCCCTGCGGGGCGAGTCTGGGTGTGTTGGTATTTTTTGCTGATGCTCAGTTACAGGGCTGCTTCTCAGCCTCAGGACATGCCGAGGGGAGTTTGTTCTTGTCTTTTGTGTGGGGTGATGCTGCTTACCTCGATCCCTTTGATACGAGATGTTGGTACATCGGGAAGGAGGAGCCCCCGTTCCTCTGGGGCAGCAAGGTGCCTCCGTGGATGTGTCTGAGCGTTGCATCTCGTCTCTCCTCTCCGAGCAGTTGTTACTGATGCTGGAAGGGCTGGTGGCTGAAAGGAATCGGCTGAACGAGGCTCTCCAGGCAGAGAGGCAGCTCTACAGCAGCCTGGTGAAGTTCCACACGCACCCAGACAGGTAAGCGAGGCTGCCACGGCTCTGCTTGGCTGCTGGGGCACGTGGGGGTGGTCTCTGGGGCAACCCCCAAGGCACCGATTGTTGGGAGACCAGATTTTAGGCTGCCTTCCTCTAAAGATGCATTTAAATTCTACCCAACCTCCCCACATCGCCATGTTCAGGCCCTGGGATTTCCATCCCTGTTGCCTGCTTTGCTCAGCGTCTCACCCCCATTTGGCCACCTTTCCGAGGCTGCTTTCCCTGCCCAATTCCCACCAACTGTTGGGTCGAGAAGCACCCAGACAGATCTCTATCCAGGCGGTCATCCCACAGTGGTGTGGGGCCTGCATTCTTTGTCCTCCACACTAATCCCCTGCCCTTCACGGGCCTGCAGCCTCGGGGATATTTGAGCTACCTGCCAGCAAGAGCAGCACGTAAGCGGAGTGCTTGGGTAAGTACCGAAGAACAGCTGTGCCTAGGAGCCCCCTGCCGCAGCCTGGAGCCTTTTTTGGGGATGGCCGTGCTGCGGGGAGGCCGAGAGGTGAGGCAGGAGGTGTCCAAGACCCTGTGGGAGCGTGCAGGGCCTGTGCCTGGAGCGAGAGGAATCCCCAGGCGGAGGGGCTGATTCGTGCGTGTGCTGCAGCCTGTCTAACCCTCTTCCCTTGGCCGCTCAGCGCTGCGAGAGACCGCGCTCTGCAGGTGGAGCTGGAGGGGGTCCAGGAGCTGCGGGGCCAGCTGGAAGAAGCTCTCGGAAGAAGCTTGGAGCGTTTGAGCAGGCTGGAGACGCAGGGCGCCATAGGAGGTGGGGAACAGGAGCGTGTGAGAGTCCTCCCCCAGCATGCCTTCTGAGCACTGGTGCTCGCCCGCCTGCCACGGAAACGGTTCACTAACCGAGCCAGCCTGTCTCACTGACTCTGGGAGGGTTGCTTTGGGACTTTAGTAACGGTACGCTAGAACCGGGGCAGGGCTTGTTGTCTCCTTTTTTTTTTTTTTTTTTATTTTTTTTTTTTGAGCTGCTTTGGAAACGGCGATCAGTGCAATCCACCCGTGTCCTCGTGTATGTTCCTGTCCGACTCACCCCGGTGGCCACTGATGTATTTGCACATTCGAATCATTCCATTTTAGTTGATTTCCTTCTGCTTCCCCTTCCTCCTCCCCCGTGGGCCAAATAAAGATTCCCTTTCTCCGAAGGAAACACCAGATGTTCTCTATCATCTCCCAAGTGCATGAGTGTGAATTTTTGTACTCCCTCCCTGCTTTTCTACCCAGTGACATCCCCGGCTTGGGTCGATGGCTGCAGGTACAAAAGGAGAAGGTGTCTGTGGAGCAGTGGGTGCCAGAGCAGCTGGGAATGGCTGCAGACACAGTGGCACTTGCCTGGAGCTCTTTTGCAAGCCTTTGAGTGTAGGACCAATGATTCGTTTTGTGCTCAGACCAAATCCTAATCCACCACTGATGATTTTACTGATATTTTTCTTGTTTGTTTGCTTACTGACTGTGAGTTGTCTCACCCCGGCTTGCAAGTGCCCTTGCAGGAGATCTTCCTTCTGGTTTTTGTTTTTGGACAGATGGTTGGGGGTGCCTGAGCCCAGAGTCTGGGCTGGTCTGCTCCCGTACGTCCCCGTGCATGTCTCACACACAGGTTCCACGTGCCCGTAGCTTTTCTAGGACATCTTTCGCCTCCTCAGGGAGGGTTGGTGCTGATGTAAGAACTGCACAGCAATAGCAGCAGCTTTCCTAAGGATGTGACTCCCCAACACAGAGGGGAATGGATCCAGTCTCGTGCTCAGTCACCTCCCAAAGTGTCAAGAGCAAACTTTGTACCTCTCTGGGCACCACTGTTTCTGCTTGCTGGGGAAGCTGAACCCGGAGCAGGTGGAGCAGAAGAGCTCCATCCTGCTGGGCTGTGCCATCGGGCCCTGCCTGCTCTGCTGCACGTCCCCTTGTGCCCGCCTCACACACCGTGTACCCCCCGTGCCTTACAGCCCTGCTGAGACCTTCCCTTCCCGGGCTGGGGCAGGGCCAGGAGGCAGCACGGCGCTCCCTTCCCTGCGAGACGAGTCCAGCAGCCCTGTGTGGGACAGCTGGTGCTGCCGGGCAGCTCTCCTCCTTGGTTAGCCTTTCCTCTCGTGTTTCATCTCATTCCCTTCCTCTCGCTTCTCTGTGTAGCACCATCTCCTCTTTTTCCTTCTGCATCTCCCTCTGTAGGAGCCTTTTGTGTCCCTGTCCTGATCTTCCCCCCTTCCCTCCTCCATCCTGGCTCTGATGCCTGTCTCTGGGGAGCCCAGGGCCCCGTGCAGGCTGCCTGGCCCTGGCTGGCGCTCTGCGGGTGCTCTGGCAGCTCCCCTCTCTTGCCTTTTGCTCAGCTCTGTCCCTGCCCTCTGCTGACATCCCTGACACTAAGTGCCCTCAGAGCATCCCAAACTTTCTGCTCTGTTCTTCAGGGCTTTGTTTCATCCCCGATGTACCTGTTTCTGTGCTCTTTTGCCCCACAGAAAGGTGAGCCTGAACATCCCGTGCCTGAGGGCCCCCTCTCAAGCTGTGCTGTCTCAGAGCTTTCTGTGGAGCTCTCTCCTTTCTCTCTTAATTTCTCTGGAGCCCTTACTTCTCCTCCCCTGTTCCGAAGTGCCTGGTTGTTTCCAGCACAGCCAATGCACCCAGGGGCTGTTCTGCACCTGGGGGATGTGTGCGCTTCTCAAGCCATGCAGCTAATTCCCTTCAAGCTAGGCACGAGAGACACAGGAGTCTGAGACGAGCAGCGCTCAGCTGGCATCTCATCCCTTTTCCTGGCAGTACCCAGCACTGAGCAGCCCCTCTCCTTCAGTTTGCACCCTGGCTGCTGCTGCGGAGGGTTCAAGCACTCAGTGAGCTCCAGCACCAACCTCCTCATCTTCCCTTTTTTTATGTTTATTATTTTTTTAAACTCCTTTTTGTGCCTCAGTCCTGAAGCTGTGGGTGACGGTGAGGAGCAGGGGGCCGGGTGCTGGTGGAGAGGTGATTCTCCAGCGTCCCCAAAGCCTCTGTGCTGGCTCCTCCCCTGCTCCAGCACATCCTGCAGCCTTTGTGCTGCGTCCCTTTTCCCTTCGCAGCTCCCCACGGAGCTGGGTGGCGTGTCCCCTGCCAGCTTTGTGTCCCGGGGGGGTCCCAGGCCTGTGCTTTGCCTGTGCTGAGTGCCACCCACGAGCGCTGCTGCTTCGCTGGGGCGCTGCTGCCCCTTCCAGCTGCCTCTACGCATTTTGGGTGCCTGGCCTCGCCCCCAGGGCATGGCACCTGCAGGTTTGGCATCTCCCCTGCTTTCCCCTGCTCAGCCCCAGCCCCGATGGCGCTGGCTCTGCCCTCGGGTTGAGCAGCTGCAGCTCCCGCAGGGCTTGAAGGGGCTGCGAAATGTGGCTCTGGGACCTGCCCAGGCTCTGCTCTCCCTGACCCAAACCCCAGCCCAGGGCGCCTGAACCCGAGAGGAGCGGGCTGGGACCTGCGGCTGGGGGGGAGGAAGGTGCAAGGGGCTGAGCTGCCCAGGGAACGGGGTGAGCCTTCACTTGGGGCCAGCAGCAGAGCAGAAAAGCGTGTCCCTGCTTGGGTCTGCGGGACAGGGTGGGCCACAGCCCCCTGCCCACCCCACACACTACGGGACACGAGCTTCCTTTTAGGTCTCGGGGCAGGGAATTGCGTGGGGTGGGCACCTGCAGCCCCGTGGGGTGGGGGCAGCACCGGGGAGGTTTTCTGCACTAGGAGGTGGTGGCTACGGCTTGGGATGTCACCACGGCACGAGGGGCAGTGCCACGAGCTCGAGGTGCCACGGATGTGGACGGGGCAGCACGCAGCCAGGGGACAGCAGGCTCCAGGGATGGAAGGGACACCTCGGTCCCCCCGGGAGCACCCCAGTGCCAGGCACCTGCCCCGATGGCCTTGCTGGAGAGGTGGGGACAGAGCCAGTGCCACGCTGTCACCACTCTGAGCACCCCGCTGTGCTGTGTCCTAGGTCAGGCTGTAGGGACAGACGGGGACGATGCCAGCACCGACTTCGCCAGCGGCATCGAGGAGGAGGTGGCTCGCAGCGCCGCGACCCAGCACGTAAGTTGGGGTGTGCAGCACCGGGAAGAGGGGCTGTGGGGCCGGGCAGCGCGCTGTGCCCCGTCACCCTCTGCCTCTGTCCCTCTAGAACAGCCCCCGGGTCACCAAGGAGAGCAGGGGCACCGAGAAGGCACCACCAAGGAGCTCAACGCCAGGGCTACGGGCAGAAGAGGAGCTGCGGGAGCTGAAGGCGCAGCTGGAGGAAGCCGGCTTCTCCTCCGTGTCCCACATCAGGCAAGAGCCCCACGGGGTGGGAGCGGGTGGGTGGCGGTGGCCCCAAGGGGATCCTCACGCCCCTCACGGTGCCGTGTGCTGCCAGGAAGGCGATGCTGAGCCTGTGCCTGGAGAACGCGGAGCTGAAGGAGCGGATGGGCGAAGCCACGTCGCTGCTGGAGAGCGGGGAGCAGGAGGAGGCCGGGCTGGGGGGCTCCGCGTCACCTGAGCCCCGCAGGACGCAGCGCAAGGGTCGCGGTGGCCTCGGGGAGCGCCAGGCTGGTGGCAGCGGGGACAGCCAGGGGCTCGCAGCGGAGAGGGGAGCTGTGCCCACCAAGCGCCCTGCGCTGGAGGCGCGGTGCCGGGACGACGCGCCCAAGAGACCCTGCCCCAGTGCCCCTGGCGGAGGGGACGGGAGCCACGTGAGTGCTGTGGGGAGCGGGACGGGGACAGGGACGGAGGTCTGGGGGAGCTCACAGCCCCATTTCTCTTTCCAGCAGGAGGAGGGCACGGCCCCAGGCGGGGGCTGGCCGGGGCTGGGCGCGGAGCTGCGCTCTCAGGTGGCGCAGGGGCAGAAGCAGTGCCAGGAGCTGCAGGACAAGCTGGCCGCCTCGGAGGCCATGGTGCGGGCGCAGGCGGAGCAGCTGGAGAAGTACCACGTCCTGCTCCGTGAGTAGTGGGGCGGGAGGGATGGGGGGGGTCTGTGCCAAACCTGGCATGCCCCGTGCGTGCGTCCAGCCTGGAGGGGGGCACCCTGAGCTGACGGCGTGCCCGGCAGGTGAACCCCACGCCCAGCAGCTCAGCAAGCAAGTGCAGGTGGACTTCCAGGACCTGGGCTACGAGACCTGCGGGCGAAGCGAGACCGAAGTGGACCGGGATGAGACCACCAGTCCTGGTGAGGAGAGTCGGGGGCTCTGGGGACCCCACAACTCACCCATATGGCATGGAAAAGTGACACCGTGCCCTGTCCCCCCTGCAGAGTGCGAGGAGCCGGACGTGTTCAGCGAGCCCAGCCTGGGCGAGGAGCTGGGGTCCCCGTGCCGCCTGGGGGTACCCAGGGCGGGCAAGGCTGCCCTGAAAGCCACGTCCCCTCCCGACGTGGCAGCCCTGTGCCAGCACATCAAGGACCTCAAGGCGCAGCTGCTGAACGCCAACAAGGTGATCCAGAGCCTGCAGCGCCGGGCCCGCTCCGTCTCCGTCACCAGCGGCTACACCTCGGGCACCGAGCGGCCCCCGCCGGGCCCCGCCGCGTTGGCCTCGCCGTCCCACAGCCTGACCGATGAGGACGAGGGCTGGCAGTCGGACGGCCGTGGCACCCTCTGCCCGCCCGCCCCGTGGGCGCAGCACGACCTGGAGCAGCTGGTGCAGCGCGTGGCTCTCCTCGAGGCACAGCTGCCCGCCACCAAGCCCGGAGGGGGTTTTCCCAAGGAGCTGCAATCTGCTGCGTGGCCGGGGTATAGATGGGGAAGAATGGGGCCAGAGGGGGGTCTTTGGGGGTTTCTAGGGGTTGTCCAAGGTGGTGGCTTCTTGTTGTGTGCTCTACCCACAGCCAGGCTCTCAGGGACACCCCCACGGCATCCTGTCCATGCCGGGTTACCCAGAGGGGTGTCAGGCAGCCCCGTGACCCCCCTGTTTTCCAATCCCCCCTAGGAAATACAACTCGCTGATCCAAGCTCAGGCCCGGGAGCTCTCCCACCTGCGGCAGACGCTGCGGGAGGGCCGCGGGGTGAGCCGCAGCCTGGCCCAGCACCTGCGAGACGCCCTGAGGTCCTTCGAGGAGCTCCTCCGTGGGACTGACATCGATTACTACCTGGGCCAGGGCTTCCGGGAGCAGCTGGCACAGGGCAGGCAGCTGGCCGAGAGGCTCAGCGACAAGCTGGGCACCAGTAAGCGCCTTTGGGGCGGGTGCTGGGGTGTAATGGGGCGTGCTGGGGTGGAAAGGGATGCTTTAATGGGTGCTGTGAAGGGCTGGGACCGTTTGGACACCCTGTGCTATGTGGGCTACCTGCTCCAAGCTGGAATCTCCTGTGTGGGCTCTGTTTGGGGTACAGGCAGCCTAGGGTATGGGGACGCTGACCGGTTCATACCTGGTTTGTGTTTTTTCAGGAGATCGACAGGATGGGGAGGATAAAACCAGCCACGAGCTCCTGGCACTGAGGTACCTGCTGCTAGGGAGCTCTGGGGGGAGGACCTGCTCTGCAGGGGCACCCTGGGCTGCTCTGTCACTGCTCTCAGGGGTTCCAGGGTGCTCCGGGTGGGCGTCCTGGGGCTGCCTCTCTGGGTTTGGCACCCCGGGCTGCCATGCAGCACGGGTGGGAAGTCGGGGTGTCATGCTGGAGCGAGCACAGCCCCAGCGATGCCCCGTCCCCGCAGGCTCAGCCGGGAGCTCCAGGAGAAGGAGAAGGTGATCGAGAGCCTGGAGGCGAAGCTGCAGGAGCGCTGCGAGTCCCCGGGCAGCAGCCGCCCGCCCTCCGAGTCGTCCCGCTCTGCCACCAGCGCCTCCTTCGTGTCCGACGCGCTGGAGCCCTGCTCCGACGGGGACGCAGCCAGCGAGTGCAGCCAGTGCCACGAGGAGCCCGCCCGGCTCACAGGTACCATGGGGGGGCCACGACCACGGGCTGGGGACGTGCAGCACCCAGATCCCTGCTGCGGTGGGCACCCGTGTGGCTCAGCACCTCGGGGAGGACAGGACCCCCCCAAACTGAGCCAGAGCTGCGTTAACACCTCTCTCCCTCTCTCTCCTGTCTCTAGGCCTTCACTTTGACTCCTTGTCCAAACCCGTTAGTGCCCCCCTGCCTGCACTGACCCCGGGGCTGTCCCCGTTCCTGCCCACGGGGCTCCCCCCGCCCGCAGCCCCCGCGCTGCTGGGCTGCTGCGGGGCCCCCGCCTGCTCCCTGGCCGAGGCGCAGCAGGAGCTGCAGGTGCTCCGGAGGCAGCTGGGAGAAAGGGAGCGCCTGCCTCCTGCACAGGGTTGGTGCCGCCTGCCCTGCGTGCTGCATGCCCCCCCCGGCCCCCTCTGCCCTGCCCTGGTCCTTCTCCTGCTCCCTCGGGCCACTGCTTTGAGGCCAGATCCCAATATTTTGGTTAAGGGACGATGGGGACGTGGCTCTCCTGCACCAAGGGGTGGGGTGGGTGGGATGGGCACAGCCTGAGGCAGCACTGGCAAGTGGTGAAGGTGCCTGGGCACTGTGGGGGAGGGTTGGTGTGGTTAGGTGTTGTGTAGGGGCAGGGCTGAGACCCCACAACTCAATTCATGCAATCGGTGCGTGCTGGGAGAACCTCTGCTCTTTGGGATGAATGGGTTTGAGCAGGGCTGGGGACGGGGACAGCGGGCTGCACGGCTGGGCATAGCAAGGAGGCCGTGGCAAGAGGGTTTGTTACCCCTGTTCTTCCTCCCTGCTCACTGCTCTCCTCCTCCTCACCCTTTTGCCCCATTTGCATGCAGGTGTGACTCTCCCCGTGCCAACAGCCAAGCCCACAGCCTCGCTGGGACCCTTCGGAGAGGGCGGCAAACCCGCAGCCTCGCTCTGCCAGCACGGCGCCCTGCAGAGCCTGGCCAAGGCACCCGGGGCCAGCGACACCCGTGTCCCCTGGGACGTGCCAGCTCCCGGCCTGCCCCTTACCGGGGCGCTGCCTTCGGGGTACCCGTCCAGCCAGAAGCTAACAGGTAGGGTCCTTGGGGGCAGCCCGGGTGGAAAAGGGAGGAGGCGCAGCCCCAGGAGGGCTGTGGGGATGGCACGGGGCAGGCGGCGCGGCCATCCCCGCCCTGAGACGTCTCCCTGGCTGCGTCAGGGGCAGACCTGCTGGAGGAGCACTTGGTGGAGATCCGCAGCCTGCGGCAGCGCCTGGAGGAGTCCATCTGCACCAACGACCGGCTCCGGGAGCAGCTGGAGCGCCGCCTGGCCTCTACCGGCAAGGCCAGCGGTGCGGGGCTGCAGCGGGGCCAGCTTGGGGGGGGGGGTGGCAGGCTTTGCAAGCCCCCATGGCACGGGGAAAAGCCCTCGGGCCCTGCGTGGCGCGGTGCTGCAGAGAGGGGCTCAGCACCTGTCCCCCGTTGCAGGTTTGCCCGGCGATGTGTTCGCCCAGGGGCCGGAGCTGGGGCTGCAGCTGAGCGGGGAGAACCGGGCGCTGCGCGAGGACAACCAGAGCCTGCGGCTGCAGTGCGACCGCCTCTCCCGAGGTAGGGCTGGGACAAACCCCTCGGGGGCTGAGTCCCCCCGTGGGGTCACCCCGCTCGCTGAATGGGGTGTTGGTGACGTCCCCCTGTGCTCCGTGTCCCCAGAGCTGGCCCGGGTGCAGGAGGCGCTCCTGGCCGCCTGCTCCCGGGTGCGGGAGGCTGAAGCAGAGCTGGGCCAGAGGCGCGGGGAGCAGCGCAGGCTGGCGGAGGAGCTCAGCAAGCAGCAGGAGAGCATCCGGCAGCTGCGGGACGAGCGGCTGGCTCTGCAGGAGGACAACAACAGGTAAGGTTTGGGGCCGGCGGGGCTGGGTGGCGTGCGGGTGGCTCCAGACCCACGTGGCACCTTTCTGCAGGCTGCAGCACACGGTGACGCTCCTGCAGCAGCAGGGTGATGAGCACCGCCTGCTCCTGCAGGCCCTGCGCACGGAGCTGCACGTCTACCAGAGCCTTCCCGGCCCCGCTGTCGAGCCCCGTGCAGGTACAGGGCCCGTGCACAGCTCACCCAGCCTGGGGTGCCTGTCCCAGCCCTGTCACGGCAGCAGGAGGGAGGGAAGGCCCCCAGCAGCCCCGTGCAGGGAGCCCCAGTCTGTTGCTTCTTCTTCCAGGCTGCTTCCCGTCCCCTCCGGTGCGGGATGTTGGCACCAGCTCAGCAGCTTTCTCTCCACCACCCTCTAAGACATCGGTGCAGGTGGACGGTAAGTACCGCTGCTGAGACCGAGAAACTCGTGGCACCCTTTCTGAGAGGGCAAAGCCAAGCCCCGAGGAGGACCTCAGGGGTCCTCACCCCGCTCTGCTCTCCCCAGAGACGCTCGGGGCAGACCCAGCGGTGAGGAGGAGCGAGGGACCGACGGGGGCTCACGTTGTGGGCCGCCTGGACACCTACCGCTCCCTGGAGCAGCGCATCCTGGAGGGAAAGGTGCTGGCCTGCGAGCTGACGTGTGCGACGCGCCCGGGAAAGGAGGTAACGCGTGGGCAGGACGGGGCTGGAGCAAGGAGGGAGGCTCCGTCTGCGCCACGGATAAATTGGGCTGCTGGCAGCCAGGCAAGGTGGCACTGTGGGGGGATTTAGGGCAGGATCTTTGCAGCACGGGGTCCCCGTAGCAGGCACGAGTGTGCTCGAAGCATATTGGAGGGGATCCAGCCCGGGGTGCCCCAGCAGCAGCCACTCCTGCACCCTTCTCCCACAGGTGCCGGGGTACGCGGGCGCGGGACAGCTGTGGGGCAGCGCCAGCACCCTGCAGCGCGTGCTGGAGGAGTGTGCCTCTCTCCTCACCACCTTCTGGAGCACCGTGCTGCCCGTCAGCCCTGCCCAGCACCAGGGCAAGGTGAGCACCGTGCTGGGCGCTGGGATGAGGCCGGGCGCGCGCCGCTCACGGCCCCCGTCTCGTCCCAGGAGCAGGCTTTGCAGGGCGAGATCGCGGCGCTGCGTGCCCAGCTCCGTGAGAAGGACGATGCCCTGCAGAGCACGGCCGAGCGGCTCCGCGGCATGGCCCGGCTCAAGGACAGCATGGAGCAGTTCATCGTCAGCCAGCGTAGGTGGCACGGCCAAATTGGCCCCGTTCCTGCTTTATGGGGCCGCTCCGTGGCGCGGGGACCTCACTGACCCTGTCCCCTTCTCCCTGGCAGTGACCAGGACTCACGGCGTGCTGCGCAAGGCCAGGACCAACCTGGAGGTGAGCCTGCCCTGGCCGCCAGGACAAAGCGGGGTGCCCTCACCCTGGGGACGGGCGTGGATGCGGTTCTGCTGGCTGTCCCCACCCTCTGCGTCCCTGTCCTCATCCCACAAGAGCCCCCTGCAGAGTGTTGACCCCACTGTTGCCCTGCTGGCCAGCTGAGCACTCACCACGTGTGTTCCCTCGCCAGGTGAAGGCCCAGCAGGCCCTGCCCGTCGCGTGAGCCCCCGGCGGGGTGGGAGTGATGTCCCCGGCCACACCACGGCCCGCCAGCCACCGAGCCGTGCCGCCTCCAAGGGCTGGAGCAGACAGGGCTGGGAGGTGCCCGGCGCTGCCCCAAAACCAGGCACTGCGCAGTGGGTTTGGGGCAGCGCCGGGCGTCGCCTTCCCTCCGTTTGCCTTCGCTTGGCGTCGCAGCAGCTGCTGCTGGCTTGGGCTTTGCCTTCCCCACGCTTCTGCGTGTGCTCCCTCCCACCCGTGGGGTGTCACGGCCCTCCGGCCCTGGGACTCGGTCCCACCCGTACCCCTGCTGCACGCTGCCCCTGCTCGTGGCTGTTTGTATATAGAGACAGGTACAGGTACGGATATCGGAGCTGCGTCCCAGGGGCTCCCCGGGCGTGCCGGGGCCCCGGCGCGGGAGGAAGATGTAAGAAATGTCGTGTTCTGTCCAGCGGCTTCAGAGTCCCCAATAAAGCTTTCCTGTGGGTCCTGGTGATTCTGGCACGCCTGTCCCTGCAGCTCTGCCCTCCTCCCCAAGCCCCCAGGGGCAGTAGGCGGTGGCTGTGCCCAGGGGGACAGCTCTGACCCCTCCTGGAGCCCCTTCAGGGCAGCTCTGTGCCCTGTGGGATGCTCCCTTCCACCCAGGGGCTGCCCCACAACCAGCAGCCCAGCACCCGTGATGCCACGCGAGGCTTCACCGCTCCAAATCCCCCCTCCAACACCAGGCCAGCGGCACCGAGACCAATAAATACTGTAATAAATAGAGAAAACCCTGTCACATGGCACTGCTTCGGCAGCAGACGGTGCAGCTGGGGCACCTGCCGTGCCCCGCTCTCCTCCCCAGGGCCCCCCTTGAGCAGGTGCCCCTCTCGCTGTGCCGCTGGGGCGGGCGTTCAGGCGTTCAGTCCTTCGCGGCGCTGTCCTGGCAGCAGGGAAGCGTGGCTGCGTTTTGGCTGCTCCCTCCTCAGCGCTGAACCTGGCAGAGGGCTGTGAGCTTGAAGCTGGGGAGCACGAGGAGGGGGCAGCCCCGCAGTCAGGGCTGGGGGACAGGGACCTCCCGGAGCCCCCAGCCAGCAGCGTGGCCTTGGAGACTCCTCGCCAGGGCAGCAGGAGGACGCGGTGCTGCTGGCCTGGGCTGAGGACGGTGCCAGGACGGCCTCGAGGCCCCTCGCAGGCTGGAGGAGATGGGTAAGGTGAAGCCCTTTCCGTGTCGGGAGCGAGGAAAGGCTGTTCTGGTGAGCAGCAAAGCAGCCCCGGACTCACAGAAGCCAAGGGGAGCTGGAGGTGGGTGGGAGCCAGGGCTTAAATCAAACCACACCAGTAGGATGGGGCAGTGGCACCGGCCCCAGCGGGCTCGGGCTCTGCGTCCCCGCCAGGTTTGAGGCTGGAGCCGGCGGCCAGTCCCCACACAAGTCCCGTGGCCCAGCGTGTGCAGACAAAGTGGCATTTCGTGTCCTGCGTGGGGGGGCGGGCGAGGCCCCGGCTCAGATGGGCTTGTAGAGCAGCGTGGTGACGTACTTCTTCTTGTAGCGGTGCGTGGCGCTGAGCACCATCACGCCGTCCTGCGGGAGGCACAGCGTCAGCTGGAGCAGGGGGGGGCTCCACGCAGCCTGGCCACACCACCCCAGCAGCAGGACGCCCCAAAAGAGCTGTGAGCAAGGGGCTCCCACTGCTCTGTGGGGTCGGGGAGCCCCCCAGCGGGTCCCTGCTGTCCCAAGCCCCACAGCCAGTGAAACGCATCCACCCCGTGACAGGGCAAGGCGAGGGAAGGGTCAGGTGCAGATCCCAGCCCCACAGCACTGCAGGGAGGCAGCTACAGGGAATTTTGGGGCTGTAAGGCCACAACCTACACCCCTGCGTGTGCTACGTTTCGCCAGGGAGCTGAGAGCTCCTTGCGTGGGTCTCCCAACCCCCTGCCACCGTCTCCACCCAGGTCCCAGCTCCGAGGAACTGCAGCTGCTCCCCCTTTCCTCACCCAAGGTCCTGCCCTTACCTTGATGGAGAGCGCGTAGAGGTGGTTGAGCATGACATGGTTGGGTTCGGGCAGCAGGGCTGGGTCACACTAGGACAAGAGGAGTGTCAGGAGGGAACAGCAGAGCCCCGAACCCCCCAGCCACCACGGGGAGCAAGGAGCTGCCACCTCGGGCAACCTGAGCTGCTGGGTGGCTGCTCTGAACGTGAACACGGCCCAGCTGAGCGCCAGGCAGAGCAAGGGGCCAAACCAGAGCGGTGAATAGGAAAAGGTGACGTTATCTGCATGCAGGCAGCGTGCTGGTACCCACCGAGATGTTGGTGTCCTTGTTGAGGATGACCTGGAGGAGGTGAGGCGGGAGGATGGGGGGCGATTTGAAGCGCTCCTCGGGCCGGTACACGTACATCTCTTGGCCGTACGGGCCGGGTGGTGAACTCGATAAGTCTAAAGGGAGGAGACATGAGACGGATAAAGCAGGACTGGCAAGCCCAGAGCAGCATCCAAGAGGGGCTTTCAGGCATTAATGTCTTCCATCAGCCCAGCCTGGGGTTAGCATGCAGTGGGGCAGCAGTGCAGGCTTGTCACATCTCACGGCTCAAAGCCACAGCAGCTAGGGGGCAGGTGGCTTGTTCTGTTTCAAAGGGGTCTTCAGGCACTAGTTCCCCCTTCGCCACGTATCCTATAGCAACAGACCAGACTTCTCACAGCACAATAAGCAGCCAGGCAAGCCCTGGGCACTTCCAAGGCTGGCACATGCACTGACACAACACAGGCAGCCTGCGGTATCCACTCTGAGACCCCTACAATACCCCTGTAGGGTCTCTCTCCCCGGGCCAAGCAGCTGGCCAGCCCCCGAGCAGCACCGTTTGCAGCAGGCACAGCTCGCTGGTGCTGCACAACTGCCTGACGGGGAGGTCCCAGGATGGGAATTGCTGGTTTCGGAGCCGTTCAGCCTGTGTGAGGGACCACAGGAGCATCGTTTGGGGACAGCCAGCGCCCTGAAGGGCTCCACCTCCTCGGAGCTGCTGCTGCTGCCTGTGGGCTTCTCTTCAGGCTGGGGCTGCCCCTGAGACGGGGTTTATGCCTGAGCTCCCTGCCAGCACTGCCCGCGGGGTAACCCAACCTGCTGCTGTAAGACGAGCGGAGGAAGGTTCGCGACGTGCCAGCAACAGTACAAATCGCCCTGCCGTGAAAACCAGGGGCAGCTGCTGAAAATAACCCGGCTGCTGCTCTCACCTAGCTGCCGCCCCGGGTCGGATGACTTACTCACAGCCCAGCGGACAGAAAGGGGTGACGGTCCCGGCGCTCACCAGTCTGAAATGGCAGCCGCAGGCGGGCACCGACCCTGCCCTGGGACGGCGCTAGCACAGAGCAAGTTACAGCAGCACAGCCCCTCGTGGAGACGAGGCCGTGGCTGCGTGCTGCTGAGGACACGGGCAGGACACGCTGCCAAACCCGAATCTCTCCAGGCCTACGCCTCTGCTCGGGGGGTCTGTTCACCCCCCCCCCGAGCAGCGAGTCTCAGAGCAGGAGGTGGAGAACAGCGCATGCAAAGCCGCAACGCCAGAAAAAACTCACCCCGACCTGAGGTTTCTGAGCTCTCCAGGGAATCCACCTTCAAAGCATCGAACACCTCGAAGTCAGACTTCTTGACGTGAATCAGGTTGTTGATCGTCCCCATCTGGCTGGTGACCACAGGCTGGAGAGAGCAGAGGTAAGAGTCTTCCTGCGTTACCCTCAGCTGAAGCGCGCACAGATCCTCCCAGCCCACGCTGCCTTTGCTGTGTCATTATCTCAGAGCACAGGTGGCAAAAGTCTAGCTCTACTCTGCGCTTGCAGATCTCTGCTGATTATCCTGGGAGGATTTCCCTTTGCTCCCAGGCTCCTGCATCACCTCCTGCTTTCATTCTCCTTCCTGCTACATGCTGATGGGCAAGTGTTCTCTCCTTCCCCGATCCTTTGTGAGTCAGGTTGGAGGAGAACCTGCAAGTGAATGCTGACCCATGGTTTGTCCTTCCACATAGCTGACTCCAAATGGGCCTTTAAAGGTTTCTGGGGTCTCACTGGCACCCAATACCTTCCCATACAGCATGTCCAAACTCATAGGAACCAGCCTCTGAAAGGATTTATGGGATGGAGCTCTCCTTTTATTTTGGTGGATATCCTCTGCTCTTCCTGCTCTCCCTCTGCTGCGGTCACATCATTCCTAATCCCCTGCCCAGGGCAAGATCTGCAGGGATAAAGCTTCGTGAGTTACCTCGGATGGGTCATGCACCCACTGGCCGTCCACAAAGAATTTGTACTGGTGCTCTCCTTCCGGGAGGTCCAGGATAGCGACGAAGTCGTTGTGGCTGTGCAGAGAGAAGAGACGTGGCACACCATCACCCCGGTGATGCTCTGGATGCTGCCCTTCCATGGGGTCCCAAAAAAGAGCATGCTCAGAGCCCCAGCACGACCCAAACCCCTAGAAGCCCGGCCGCAAGGAGCACAGGAGTTCAGCTTGCAGCCCTGCCCCGCGTGCCCAGGGAAGCCGTTGTGTCAGACGCTGCGTGCAAGGCTGTGTGGGCAACACATCTAAACTTGTGCTGGCACTGCAGGATGAGAGCAGGAAGCACAACAGCTCTGAATCGAGATAAACCCATGCCAGATACTTGCTGGGGTTATGCCTGGAGTCCTGCACAGCGTTTCCAGGAAAAACAGAGATGTATTGCAGAGCAACAAGAAAATCACGATGGCAGGGAGACGTGTGAGGGACGACTCAACAGCCCCCGTTAGGCATGGAGTAAGGCCTCAGCCCGGGGAAGAGCTCCCAGGGAACTGCAGCACACCTGGGCAGGGCTTTGGGGCCAGGGCTGCAGCCGTGTGGCATCCAGCTGGGAAAACAAAGTGGCCTGTCCCGTCCCACCCCGTGCCGCTGTTTCACAACTTCCTACCACCACAGCAGCACCACCCCGGGGAGAAGCTGGCCGCGTGTTGGTGACCTCCAGCTCAGGCATTTTGAGCCGAGAAAAGCCAGGTGAGCGAGAGGAACAGCGCCCAGCACCGAGAGGAGAGCGCAGGGTGACCCGAGGGGCTGCCCACCTCTTGATGAGCGGGATCTTGGTGCTCCAGTTGTTGAAGGACCCGGAGATGAAGACCTCTTTGCCCCCGTCAGCCCAGCGGATGACAGTGGGGCGAGCCTGTTGGGATGGTTTCACCGACTCCTCCAGATCCGGCTGCCACGACACGAACTCCTTGTCCCCAGGGATCTGACAAAGAACACCAGAGCCTGGCTGAGACACGGAGACAACGGGGGCCACGCTCACTTTCCCCTCACTTCACTCGCTAAAATCCCTCTCCACGCAAACATCCTGAGCCCAGCACAGGGCTCTGGGACAAGCTGAAGCGCCAGGCAGGACCCCAAACGTTAAGGAGTGTGAAGGCAGCAGCCATCCCCTACCTTGGAGTCGTGGGAGCTGAACACGCTGGGGTCGTCAGTGCTGCCCACCATGATCTTGTGCGGGTGCTCCTTGGCGGCGTGGGGCGTGCTGGAGCCGTCGGAGCGGTGGGACTTGGAGCCATGGCGCTCCCCGGACACTCTCTCGCTGGTGGTGTTGCCCATGGCAGCTCAGCAGCCCCTGGGGGAGGAAGAGGAGGGCAGCGTGCCTCTGCCCGCGGGCTCCCGCAGCGAGGAGAGGAGCGAGAGCGCTGCTTCCCAGCGCCCTCGGCCAGGGCAGACTGACAGCAAGCCTAAAAAAGGCCCAAAGTTCATCCCCAGTGCCAAGTTTGGGAGCTGGAGGGGAGTTTAACAAACAAGACAGCTTGACCTAATTATAGCCCTATCCTTATGAACCATCATGATAGTTGCGCTGCTAATTGCTACCTTCTGAAGCAGATATGAGTCGTGCCGCGTCTTACACAAGCCCTCGCCAGGCAGCAGGGCACAGACGGGAAAAATAAAGCCAACCTTTACTGGCAGATCGGTTGCTTGGCACTCACAGAGCCTCTTTCACAGCCCCACAGTCGGGCTCTCCAGAAAAAAAATGCTATGTCCAGCAAGAAAACAGCCTGAGAGTGAAAGTAGCAGCTGTGTAACAGCTCCCAACGCGTCTCCGAGAGCTCGCGGGCAGAAGAGCAGAGCCTGGAGCCTGGCAGGAGCAGCAGGGAGCGCTTACAGCGCCCGAGTGGAATCGCCCAAGCTGGAGCTTGGCCAAGGCAAGGGGCTATTGCTGTGGTGCCCGCAGGAAGCTCAGCTCTGATGGTGTTCGTGTCTCGTTCACGTCTTGTTCAGGCTGCCACAGGTCCCGCAGCGGGTGGGATGGGCACATCCAGCCACCCCGGCACCCTCATCCCCATCTCGCCCAGCCTGGAGAAGGCAACGCAGGCCCAGCTGGCCACGCAGCGCCCGGCCACGAGCAGCTACGCACCTCCTGGGACAGACACCAGAGCCATTAGGGTTACGAGGGAGTCTCCAGGCTCAGGTTTTCGGCAGCTGGCATGGGTTGGGGTTCTCGGCCCCTTCCCAGCTTTATTTTGCAGCTCCGCAGAGCAAGGCGGGAGGACGGCCAGCCTTGCTTCACCTGCTTAGTTGCAACATCTGGGGCTTTGTTTAGGAGATCGAGTTATACGCAGGGTGCCAGGCGAGGCTGCCAGCCAACGCCAGCCTTTAGCACATTACAGAGCAATTACTGAAGTATTTCTTAAATCCCTGGGGCTGGAGCACAGCTAGCCCACACGCCTACCCTCCTGCAGTGAGGACCAAGCATCCCTGAGTGCTCAGGCTGGGAGAGGAGCACCACACACCCCGACACCTTCCCCCTCTGCCCCAGAGGAGGTTTGCCCAGAGGTTTGTGCATCCTGTGCAACCAGGGACAACCTGTCCCTGGGTGGGTGTTGAGGTTTCTCCCCCAGCACCTCTGCTACGGCTCCCTCACTGCTGGGCTGCGAGGCATGGTGGAAGGGCTGAACCTCTTGTATGGAGACAGACCTGAGCGACACACGCAGGCTTTCTCAAAGCTCCCCTTTCTCTTCTCTGAGAGGAATCCCCTCCCTTTGGCTGTCCCTACAGACCAGGCACCCTAAATGCTGCCGACACCACAGCCCAAGCAAGCCTCTGCAGTGAACCTGTCAGGCCCTGAGGGTTAAAAGCGATGGGGAGCAGCTCGTTGCTCAACGGGATAACGGCAGGGCGAGGGGGGACGGCTTTAAACTAAAAGAGGGGAGGTTTAGCTGAAAGGTTAGGAGGAAATTCTTCATTATAAGGGCGCTGGGGCGCTGCCACAGGCTGCCAGAGGGGCTGCGGGGGCCCCAGCCCTGGGGGCTGGATGGGGCTGGGGGCAGCCTGGGCTGGTGGGAGGGGGCCCTGCCCATGACAGGGGCTGGAGCTGGGTGGGCTTTGGGGTCCCCCATAGGGACACAGCCCCCGAGCAGCGACACCGGGGGGGCTCCGTTGACAGCGCGGGGCACGGAGCGCTGCCACAGCCCCTCCGGGCACCCTCCGTGCCGCCCAGCCGCCACCCCGTCCCTGTCCCCGTCCCTGTCCCCGTCCCCCCGGCACCCCCCCAGCCCCCGGCAGCCCCCGGCCGCGGCCCCACCTGCCCCCAACGCCGCCGCCGCCGCCTCTCCGCCTCCGCTCAAAATGGCGGCCGCCACCGCCGGCCTCTGCGGGGCGCTCTGCCCCGCCTCCATTTTGGGTGAGGGCGGCGCGGCTTCACGGCGGGCCGGCCGGGGCCGGGCGCCGCCATCTTTGCTGTGGGCGGCCCGCCATGGCGGTGGCGGGGCTGTGGGGATGAAGGAGGGGCAGAGCCTGGTCCTTCAGCCCCGGGGCACCGGGAGAGGGTTTATTGCCTCTTTTTTGGGGCTTGCGTTGTTGGTGTCCCGGCCTCCGCAGCCCGCAGAGGTGTTGGGAGGTGTGGGGGTGTGAGCCCAGTCCCCAGAGCGTCCCCCCCCCCACCAGCAAAACCCCAAAGTGAGGAATAAGAACACAGAATCATAAAATCAGAGAATATTCTGAGTTGGAAAGGACCTACAGGGGTCATGGAGTCCAACTCCTGGCACCGCAGGGGCGTACCCAAAATTTCTGACCATACAGCCACAGGACTATATAGCCATAGGACTATATAGCCACACGACCATATAAGCACATGACCATATAGCTATACGACCATATAGCCACACAACCATATAACCAGAGGACCATATAGCCATACGACCATATAGCCACACAATGATATAGCCACATGACCATATAACCACACGACCATACAGCCATACGACCATATAGCCATATGACCATATAGCCACACAGCTATATGACCAACAGCACAAGGCGGCCACCAGGACCCCAATTCCCCTTCCTTTTGGGCTAAGGCGAGAGCGAGACGTAGACGAGCGTGGCGGCGATCAATCCGATGCTGAAGCACACCTTGAGGAGGTGCGGCACCGAGCTGGAGCGCGGCCCCGAGCGCCCAGCCGCGCCGCACAGGGGCTGGAGGACGCGCTGCCTCTGGGTCAGGATGGCGGCGCGGGCGCCCCGCCAGGCTCCCGGGCCCCGCAGGCGGTACTGGTAGGGCGTGCAGGGCCCCAGCAGCACCTCCAGCGCCAGCGGGGGGTCGGTGAGGAAGAGCAGGGGCAGGTTGGGCTTGACGCCCAGCTGGCAGGCCAGCTCGTCCATGTAGGGGATGTAATCCACCTGGATGGTGTGCCGCCGGCTCGCCACGTACCTGCGGGCAGGGAGGGAGGCTCGGTGTGTGGGCACCGGGGAAGGGGTGACGGCAGGGGGAATGCTTTGTAGGGTCCTTACCGCTTGGCCATCTTCTCCTTGGTTTGTGCAATGTCGGCCAGCATGGTGCTGGTTGGCGGCAGCTCCTGCAGCCCTGGGGAAGGAGAGGGAGGAGGGAGAGCCGTGCTCCCGGCTGACGTGGGCCTCTGTACCCGGTATGGCCTCTGCTCGTGCTTTGCCACCAAGCAGGGAGCAAGAGGGAGGCATGTGCAAAGAAAGAAAAGGGAGAAAGTAGGCTGCAGGCAAGAAGACCTGTTACCAACCCCGCAAGATTAAAAAGTGCAAGGCTTGTTGTGAAATGCAGTGTTGGTTTTTGTTCCTACACAGGAGGAGAACAAAAGGAGGAGGAGGTGCCACCAGCTGAACGACTTGGCTTTGCTGCACCTGGAAGATCCTGGCTGCACCCTCCACCCACCTCGCTTACCCTTGAAGATGTGGGTGGCCCAGCGACACTGGAGCTCCGAGATGGGCATGATGGCTCCCAGGGGCTGGATGAAGCCGATGAAAGCCAGCGTTGGCTTCTCCAGGCCGACGGGAAACATGAATTTGTAGAGAGAGGCCTGGTTCTCCACCACCTTCACACACTCCTCGAGGAAGGGGAAGGAGAAGCTGTACCCCGTGGCAAAGACCACGGCGTCGATGTCTTCCCTGGTGCCGTCCTCGAAGATGGCAGATGTCTCCGTGAACTCCTGGACGTTGGGCTTCACCCGCACCCTGCCCGAAATGATGCGGTTGGGCAGGTCGTCGTTGATGGTCGCGTGCTGACTGAGGGCCCTGGAGGACACAGACAGAGCTCGTGGGGCCAGGCTGGGGGCACCAGCAGGTCCCCGCGGCACTGCCTGGGTGCTCACCGGTGCTGGGGCTGCAGGCCGTAGAGTGAGTGGTCAAAGCGGGCGTTGAGCTTCCTCTCTAGCACAAAGTTGCTCACGGAGAGGGGCAGCAGGTTCTGGAGGAGCTGGATGAAGCGGCTGAGGTAGGAGAAGTCGAAGGGGTAGCCACCTTCCGCCACCCGGTGCATCACCCAGGCCCCGCGCTTGGTGCTGAGGAAGACCTGGGAGGAAGGAGAAGGGAGGCAGCGGTGTCGAGCCACGTCCCACTGTGGTCCCGTTCAGGTACTCTTATATATGATATGCTGGCGTATTATATTATAGGCTCTGGAGGGCTGGGCCCTACTGTGCCCCTTGGGTGGATTGAGAGGGGATGAGGCGCTTTGGATGGGTGCAGTGCTGGAGGGAGGGCAGATATTGTTTGGTGCCCTCTGGAATCGGATCGCTCTTTCAATAAATACCCTAGTGAGGGACATTTCACCTGAAGCTTGCTGCCGACCCAAACTCAGATTGCTTGGGCTGGGAATAAAATCAGGCTGGGAGCAAAGAGGAGCAGGAGAGTGTCGAGCCTGGCTGGCTCCGCAGCTCACCTGCTTGGCCGTGTGGCTCAGCTCCACCGCGATATCGATGCCCGAATTCCCGGTGCCGACCACCACGACCTGCTTCCCCGTGAAGGCCCGCGGGCTCTTGTAGTCCCGGCTGTGCAAGTACCAGCCCTCAAAACTCTCCAGCCCTGCAAGAAAAGAGCAAAGCCGTGCCGGGTGCGGGTGGGTGGCCTCGGGAGAGGTAAGCACCTGGTGGCAGGGGCGCGGGGCGTACCGGGGAAGGCGTGCAGCGGGAGGTGCGCGTCGGTGTGGTGCCCGGTGCACACCAGCACGGCGTCAAAGACATCTGACTGCTGCTTGCCCTCGCTCTCGGTCACCACCTCCCAGCGGCCCGTGGAGGCGAAATCGGGGCTCTTGGACACGCGGCACACGCTGGTCTGGGCAGGGGGGAGCGGGAATCAGCGTTTCGTGCCCCCCGACCCCTGTGTCCCCCCCCAAGGTCCCCGTCTCTCACCCCGAAGCGGACGTGCTGCAGCAGGTCGAAGCGCCAGGCGTACATGCGGAAGTACTCCATGATCTTGGAGTGGTGCATGTAGTTGGGGAAGTCGTCGGGGATGGGGAAGTCGCTGAAGCACATCATCTCCTTGGAGGTGTTGATGATGACGGAGCGGTAGATGCTGGCGCGGCCCTCCTCGGGCTGCTCCTGCGGGCGCGGGGCACGGCTCAGCGCCAGCCAGGGGGAGATTCGAGGGGTTCCCAAAGCCCCCTGTGGTGCCACTGCCCCACGAGCCCCACAGGGTGCTGGTGTCAGCTCAGTGGCTGTTCCTGCTCTCAGTGTCTCTGCCTTGGCTCTGCTCCATCGCCGTTCCACACCCACCACGGGCAAAAGCAGCGTTGTTGTAGCCAAGCAGCCCCAAAACCCAGGCTGGTGCCGTGCAGCGTGCCCCAGGCTCCCGTGCTCGTGGCAGGGCAGGGCAGGGCAGCGCGGCACGCCTGGTTGGCGGGGGTCCCGGCGAAAAGAGGCAGCAGCAGCGCTCGGCGGGGGCAGGAACAAATCCGGGGGTTCCCCCGGGCAGGCAGCGCCTGGTGCCGGTGCGTGGGAGAGGCAGAGGAGCAGGGAGAGGAGCAGCCCAGGCTGCCAGGGCTGGGCTGGGCAGGAGGGGACGGGGACAGGTAGGGAAGGGACACCACCAGCAGCAGGGCAGCTGGGGAGCTGTGGGGTGGGCACAGGGGATGGGAGGGGTGGGAGAGAAGCCAGCGGGGAAGGGAGGGGATGGGAAGAGCGAAGCCAGAGCAGCGAGCCCCGGGGTGAGGGCTGGCCCCAACCGTGGGTCCATGGGCAGCCTGAAATGGTGTGGGGCTTACCTGGAAGCGCCACAGCCCCCCGATGTCCCCGCTCCTCTCAAAGCAGGTGGGCTCCAGCCCCTCGTCCAGGCAGCATTTCAGGGCGCACAGGCCCGAGGCGCCGGCACCGATGACGGCCACTCTCTGGGCAGCCATGGCCGGCGGTGGCAGCAAGGTGAGGCTGGCGGGGGGCACAGGAGGCGTGCGGGGCCGCTCGGGCAGCACCAGGCGTCCCGGTGCTTCCCAGCAGGGGTGGCCGAGGGCAGCGGGGGCATTGCGAGAGGTTTCATCCAGACGTGATCTACAGGTTCCCACGGCGCCGCGCCACACCTCCCGCCCGCCCTCCCTCCCTCCGCAAAGGGGTCATTATCTTCGGGAAGCACTTCACCACCTCGGAGAGCCACCCCCAGGAATTTCCTGGGTGTGGGGGCTGAGCCGTGGCCCCGCTCCAAATTTTGGCAAGTCACGGGGTGGAAAACGAGATGGGGGGGATGCTCCGGGCACCGCTGCCAGCCTCGGTGTGTGGTGGCCGGGGCAGCCGGCGCTGTGCCAGGTCCCCAACCCGTGTCCCCATGGGGCCGTGTGTGACAGGGTGGGACAGATCCGTGCTGCTGTCACCCTGGCATCTGCTCCAGCTCCGCGTGCCCCAGACAAGGCTGCTTTGCTGTGGATGTATGGGTGTGTATGCATAGCCCAAGCTGTGCGTGTCCCCAGCACGCAGGGGGATGTGAATAATAGGACAGGTTCCTGGCTCTGTTTAAGACACTTTAATCCAGTTAGAAAATTCACCGTGCCTTCGCCGTGAAGGTATCAGCATCGGAGGAGGCCCCTTGGGTATGCAGGTGACAGAACAGCCCGGCCAGTCCCCGCTGGGTGCCAGCGGTGCCTGAGCAGGGTGGGGTTTTCCCTACACAAGGGCAGGGTTTTTCCCCCATCCCGCTGCAGCCGCGGGGCATTATTTGGGGCTGCCACATCTGGGAGGCTCCAGTGCCTCAGCTTTGCTGCTCAGGGCCGTGCCAGCAAGCGGATCGCCCTCCGGGCACGGGGGGCACGGCTGCCGTGGGGACGCACGGCCCCCCCCTGCCCTTGCCAACCCCACCAGGCAGCGAGCGGGGGCCTAGAGGAGGAGGAAGATGACGGCGAAGACGGCCACGGCCACGGCCAGCTTGCGGAGGAGCGGCAGGACGGAGGCCGAGCTGTTCTCCTCCACGGGCCGCGTCTGCAGGGGCTGGAGGACGCGCTGCCGCTGGGTCAGGATGGCGGCGCGGGCGCCCCGCCAGGCTCCCGGGCCCCGCAGGCGGTACTGGTAGGGCGTGCAGGGCCCCAGCAGCACCTCCAGCGCCAGCGGGGGGTCGGTGAGGAAGAGCAGGGGCAGGTTGGGCTTGACGCCCAGCTGGCAGGCCAGCTCGTCCATGTAGGGGATGTAATCCACCTGGATGGTGTGCCGCCGGCTCGCCACGTACCTGCGGGCAGGGAGGGAGGGCTGGAGCCCCTTCTCTGCTGGCACGTAGCCACGGGAGCCCATCGGCAGCCCCCGCTAGCCCACGGTGCCCCTGCCTCATCCCAGCTGGTTCCTGGCGGGGTCTTACCGCTTGGCCATCTCTTCCTTCTTGTGCTTGATGTCAGCCTCCATGGCGTGCCTCGGCGGCAGCGTGCTCAGCCCTGGGGGGAAGAGGCACAACTCAGGGGGCTGCACGAGCAAAGGCACGGCTGGCTGCTGCCTCCCAGACACGGCTGGGCACCGTCTGCCCCAGCTGTGGGGCTGCAGGCTCCGGGGGCGTTTTGCCTCGCTTACCCTTGAAGACGCGGGTGGCCCAGCGACACTGGAGCTCCGAGATGGGCATGATGGCTCCCAGGGGCTGGATGAAGCCGATGAAAGCCAGCGTCGGCTTCTCCAGGTCGACGGGGAAGACGTATTTGTAGAGGGAGACCTGGTTCTCCACCACCTTCACACACTCCTCGAGGAAGGGGAAGGAGAAGCTGTACCCCGTGGCAAAGACCACGGCGTCGACGTCTTCCCTGGTGCCGTCCTCGAAGATGGCAGATGTCTCCGTGAACTCCTGGATGTTGGGCTTCACCCGCACCCTGCCCGAAATGATGCGGTTGGGCAGGTCGTCGTTGACGGTCGGGTGCTGGTCGAAGACCCTGGAGGACACAGAAGGAGCCGTCAGGGCAGCGGGGTGGGGAGAATCTGCGGTGTCCTGCCCCAGGGCGGGGCTCGTCCCCGGGGGTGGCGTTGGAGGGCGCGTCCCTCGTCACCTGTGCTTTGGCTTCAGGCCGTAGTGCGCGTGGTCGAACCTCATGTTGAGCTGCCGCTCCGCGAAGCCGCTCGCCATGGAGGAGGTGAGCAGCTGCTGCATCAGGGCCTTCAGGCGGGTGGTGAAGACGATGTCGATGGGGTAGCCCTGCTGCCCAACGCGGTTGAAGATCCACGCGCCGCGGCGGGTGCTGAGGAAGACCTGGGCGAACGGGAAAGTCACCTCCTGAGAGCTGTGGTGGTCGTGGGGACACCAAAGACCCCCCCAAATGGGTGTCCTCGGGGAGATGGTGGTCCCAAGCCTGCGGTGTCCCCCCTTGGGGACGGTGCCACCGGGCACGGGGATGCTCTGCCCGTGGGGACCCCGCTGCTGCTGCTCACCTGCTTGGCCGTCTGGCTGATCTCCACAGCCAGGTCTGAGCCCGAGTTCCCGATCCCGATGATAACGACCCTCTTGTCCCTGAAGTCCTGCGGGTCCTTGTAGTCACGGCTGTGCAGGTAGCGGCCCTTGAACTTCTCGATGCCTGTGGGGAGGGAGGAGGGATGCTGTGCCAGGCTGGAGGCCACCCCAAAACGAAGCAGGATCCGTGCTGTGACCCCGGGGAGCCTTCCCTGGCTCTGCCAGACCCACCCCAAGGCCAAACCACGCAGGAAAACCCCATGGAACCGGGAGAAAAAGCAGCGAGGAGAGCAGGCACAGCCACAGCACGGCTTTTGGGGGGCTTTTTTTTCACAGCGAGGGGCGCGGGGCGTACCGGGGAAGGCGTGCAGCGGGAGGTGCGCGTCGGTGTGGTGCCCGGTGCACACCAGCACGGCGTCAAAGACATCTGACTGCTGCTTGCCCTCGCTCTCGGTCACCACCTCCCAGCGGCCCGTGGTGGCGAAATCGGGGCTCTTGGACACGCGGCACACGCTGGTCTGGGCAGGGGGGAGCGGGAATCAGCGTTTTGCAGCCCCCTGGACCCTCATGTCCCCCCCCCAGGTCCCCGTCTCTCACCCCGAAGCGGATGTGCCGCAGCAGGTCGAAGCGCCGGGCGTACATGCGGAAGTACTCCATGATCTTGGAGTGGTGCATGTAGTTGGGGAAGTCGTCGGGGATGGGGAAGTCGCTGAAGCACATCATCTCCTTGGAGGTGTTGATGATGACGGAGCGGTAGATGCTGGCGCGGCCCTCCTCGGGCTGCTCCTGCGGGCGTGGGGCACAGCTCAGTGTCCCTCTGTCCCCGGCCCCGTGCAGGTCACTGCCTCGTGACGGAGCCAGGGGGGTTCTGTCACCGTGAGGCTCCCCAGGACCCACCGGGACGTGCACGGATCCTGCCCCAGGACCGCCCCGTGGCCGGCTTCGGTGCCCTGCTGACACCCGCAGCCAGCACGGCTTACCTCCAACCTCTTACCTCAAACCTCCACAGCCCGCCGATGTCCCTGCTCCTCTCGAAGCAGACGGGCTCCAGCCCCTCGTCCAGGCAGGCTTTGATGGCGCACAGCCCGCTGCTGCCCCCGCCGATGACGGCCACCCGCCTCGCCATGCCGCCCTGCGCCACCCAGCCTCGGCCGGGGCCGCTTGTGGCCTGGTTTTATGGCGCTCGGCGGCGAGGGGGAGCCTCCCCTGCCCTCACTCCTCCCACGGAGCCACGGGGCAGGCTGCCAGCTCTTGGCTCGCTCCGGCTGCTTCGTTTTTCCGGCAGAGATTTGGGCCAGCAGCCGCCCCGGCACCCGCTTGGGGTCCCCCGCTGCGGGGGACACCTCGGGGGGCTGCCCGGAGCGGGGCAAGGGGCAGCTCAGCCCCGCGGTGTGCACGCTGGAAAATCAAACATTGCCTTGAACTTTTACCTGCAGGATTATCGGGATCAGCCCAGACCTGCTTACGCCGAACGCCGCTGGTACCCTGTGGGTGGGTGAAGTGGCTCTGGCAGCCCCGGGGGCACCCTCCCCGCGTCACCCACGTCCCCGCAGCCGTGGCTCGCTCCTGGCCGCCCCGTTCCCAGCCCCGCAGCCCCCCTCGGCTCTGCTGGGACCCCTCTGCCAGCTCCACGGGGCCAGCACAAGGAGGACAGCTCGTCTGGGCTTTCCTCCCGTCCCTCCCCACCCCGCTGCGCTGCGAAATGGCTGCACGGCTTGCTGTCGTGCTGTCCCCTCTCCTTTGGCAGCTGCCAGAGGAACCGAAAGTCCCCACAGGCCGGGACTCTGCCCCCGCTGTGCTCATGACCACAACCTCTGTGCTGCATGGGACGGGCTGCCCGGCACCCTGCTGCCCTCGCCGTGGCCTCGTGTGGGCATCAGTGCCATGGCTTTTTGTTTTTTTAACTTAATTTTTTTCCAGGGACTTAATGGCTACGAGCAGCCCCACCTGGCCCCACTTGTTCCTCACACCCCCAGCGCTATTTAAGCACTGCCCAGAGCCCTCGCTCCCTGCCTGCCGTGCCTGCAGCCTCGCCACCATCAGTTTCCTGATTATCTGCACTCTTGGCTCATTTTGCAAGGTACGGTGGGATCAGCCCTGGCTGGCAGAGTCCCTGCCAGCTCTGCTGTTGCCCTCTACTCCCCCGCGATGCCTTCCCCCATAGGGCAGAAGGGGATTGCTGAAGCCCTGTTCCTCGCCTGCCGCCCAGTGGAAGGAGCAGCCTCACCTTCGGGAGGGTTTCGGGGAACGCAGGCAGGGATCTGAGCAGCCCTGGGCTGGGTGAGGGTCACGGCTTTCCCCTAGCCCCCCAGCGAGGCGATTCCCGCAGCAAGGGGGAACGTTTTAAGGCCCCAGGAGAGGGTGAGGCAGGAGCCGGACTCCCGGTGGTCCTCTCCTGCCAAGAAAAACTGGAAGAAAAGGTTGCCAGGATGAATGGCGGCAGTGCAGGGGAGCCGAGGCAGTTGGTACAGCTCCACGTTGTTGCCCCTGGGTGACTGAAAATCCCACAGAGGGGAGGAAAAGAGCTGCAAAGCTCTGCAAAGTGGCGTGAAGAGCAGGCTGCTGCTGCTGGGGGCTGCTTCCCCATCCCCTGGAGATCCCATGGATGGCCCAAACCCCCGGCTGCTCCCTTCCCTTCCCCGCAGCACTGGGAGCCAGGTGCCCGTGCCCCTGTTGGCCTTGGTGCAGCGCCTAAACCAGGGGCGATAGGAAGGAGACGCATTGCTCAGGAGGCAGAGCTCTTTATAAACCCGAGGACAGGCCCCAGCAGCAGCATCATCTGTATTTACAGCGCACAGCTAACCTGGGAAACTGCAGGGAAACCTCTGTGAAGCCCCAGCTATTCCACCCACCGCTGGCTAATGCAGCAGGTGCCTGGCGAGGGCACCCTGATTCACAGGATCAGCAGCGAGCTGCCAGGGGGTGCACAGACCCCTCCCCGGGCTCTGCATTGTCCCTGGGGAGCGCTCAGTGCCTGGAGCAGGGCAAGACAGCACCTAACCACAGGCCTGGGAGCCTGCAGTGTTGCTAGTGTGAAATTTTGGCTGGAGAACTATCAGTTCGAGTCCCGGTAGCCCCCTTTCTCTCTGTGTGCGTGTGTGGAGAGAACGGGGTGTGAGCCTCCTCCTCCGGGAGGCTCTCAGTGGGTCCAGAGAGCAAAGAGGGCAGGCGCGTTGAGCGGGGAGAGCCAGCAGTACTCCACCACGCCGTACAGCCCGTAGCCCAGCAGCAGGCCGAAGAGCACGTCCGTCACGTTGTGCCTGCCCAGCATCACCCTGGAGACGCCGACGACGAGGGCCCAGAGCACCACCAGCACCCGCAGCGGCACGGCGAGCACCAGGTGGTGCAGCACGAAGCGGCACACCAGGGCGGCGCGGGTGGCGTGGCCCGAGGGGAAGGAGTACTTGTCCACCGAGACGGTGACGAACATGTCCATCTTGTTGTGCGTGGGCCGCGGCCGCCGCACGATGCCTTTCACCACCGCCACCAGCACCAGGTCCAGCAGCAAGGCTAGGAGGAGGAAGAGGAGTGAGAAATAAGGTTAATTTCCTCGTGGGAGATGAGACAAAAAACAGGAGGCGAGTTGTGAACTAAGGAAACGCAGAGCTACCAATGCCTGCCCAGAGAAGGCAGTCTGCTTCTGCCCGAGCACACCTCCATCAGCACTCTGCTGTACGGCATTTATTGGTGTAAAACCTGGCATTCGCAGCTCAGGGCTCAAATCCTGCCTTGTTTTGAAAGCCCCAGCAGGGTTAACGTTCCCTCCTGCCTCTGCTGACTCAGCATGGCTCTGCACGCCCTGCTTTGACCCAGGTAAATGATCAATCCACCTCAGCTGCGCCTTGGTGTGAGGGGGGGTCCCTGTGTCCTCAGTGGGTCTGGGGGCTTGCAGCTCCACATCTGGCTTCTCCCTGCTGCTGAGGGCCCTGGTGTACAAGTTAAACACCCCGTTTTTTAAGAGCTGAGTAAAGGGTGAACTAAACAACAGCAGCTTGCTCCCAGGAGTCTAAAGGCTGCTGTGGCAGAAGTCAGAGGTGAAATGTCTGAGAAATGCTCCGTCAGGACTTGGCAAGAGCAGCTGCTCGCACCGGGCAGCGCCTTCGCTATCTCAGCCCAGCTCGTGGTGCTGGCAGGAGCTGCTTCTTTCAGGGAAAGCTTGTCTGAGAGACTGATTTCTGCCCTATGGCCTGTGCCTGGGCACAAAGTCCTTCCTTCGGTCACTTTAGTTTACTCCCTTTGGTTAATCATTTAAGAACAAATGTTATTTGTTTTTTTTTTTTTTTTTTTTTTTTTTTTTTTTTTTTTTTCTTAGAAGTAAACCTAGTTCAATCACTTCTTTTGGGAGATTCAGCTCATTCCCCATGTGGGTGCTGCAGGACCCCAAGGTGGGTGGCTCTAGCTGGACGCAGCCCTGGTGCCAGAACAAGCTTGCTCTGAGTAATGGTTTTATACTAAAACAGGGCAGATTTAGATTAGATATTTGCAATAAATTCTTCACTATGAGGGAGGTGAGGCACTGAACAGGCTGCCCAGAGAAGCGGTGTTTGCCCCATCCCTGGAAGCGTTCAGGGCCAGGCTGGATGGGGCTGGGGGCAGCTTGGGCTGGTGGGAGGTGTCCCTGCCCGTGGCAGGGGGTGGAACTGGGTGGGTTTTAAGGTCGTTTCCAACCCAAACCATTCTATGGAAAGAGGGCAGAAGCCACCAGCTCCCTTCCCACCAGTGCTGTAATTTAGCCACGTGCTGCTAAATGGAAAAGATGCACGAAAGCATACACTTCCCACCAAACAAACTGAGGTTCAAACAATCACTGTGAGACACCTATAATTTCCCAACTTAAAAGTTGGGAATCCAGAAAGGTCTGTTGTTCTGGCGCTACCGCTGCTTCAAAGCGAGCAAAAATGAATTTACATATACCTCCCAGGACAGGATGCTGGAGGGAAAGAGTACAGCACCAGGTGTGATTAAAATGCATGCTTTGGGTGAAGTTTTCACATTGGCTTTTACAGATCAGTGCCTGCAGCGAGCCCACGGGCGCAGTGTTTGGAAACTGGAGCAGCCACCCGGATGCCACACGGACACAGGTTTTTGGAAGCCGGAGCAGCCACCCATGTACCGCATGGGCACAATGTCTGGAAGCTGGAGCAGCCACCCAGGTACTGCAGCTCCGGGCAGACGTGCCAGCTGCTGGGAACCAGACGGCTCCCCCCGGGCTGTGACACCCAGCTTTCCTCAGCTCTTCCCCACCCCTCTGGCCCCATCCTCCCGCCGTGTTGGCCCCCTCCCGGCCTCACCGAAGAGCAGGTTGAGCAGCACCTCCCTGGCGGCTGAGCTGTCACTCTGGCAGAGCCCGTAGAAGGTGCCCAGCAGCCAGGGGATGCCGTGCCCCGACACCTCCACCACCTTCAGCAGCGGCCGGGCGCTGCCCCAGGCCGAGGCCTCCCCGGCGCACACTCCCAGGCGCTTGGAGGCCCAGAGGTCGACGGCGAGCAGGGAGCTGAGGGCGATGCCCACGAAGGACGGGTTCAGCCTCATGCAGTCCTCCTCGGGCAGCGGTGGGGGCGCGGAGCCCCCGGACTCACGGCGGCGGTTCGGGCTGTCCGGGGCTGTGGGGCTGCGCTGGCTCAGCAGGGACACGAACTCCGGGCGGCCGGCGCGGCGCTCGCGGCTGCTGCGAGGGCTGGGCATGGCGCCGGGATGGGGACCGAGACCGGGATGGGACCAGACCTGGAGAGGCCAAGGCGGGTCACCCACTGCTGGGCTGCCTCCTGCTGTCACCTCACAGGCCCAGCTGCCCCCGGTGCCCCCCAGGTACCTCCCTGGTGTCCCTCAGTGCCCTTGGGTATCCCCGAATATCCCTCTGGTGCCTCCTGTACTCCCCCAGTGCCCTCTGGTACCCTCCCAGTATCCCTTCAGTGCCCCCAGTACCTCCCAAGTACCCCCTGTACTCTCCCAGTGCCCTCCGGTACCCTCCCGGTATCCCCTCAGTGCCCCCAGTATCCCCCAACTACCCCTCCGGTGCCCCCTGTACCCCTCCGGTACCTCTCGGTGCCCTCTGGTACCCTCCCAGTATCCCCTCATTGCCCCCAGTACCTCCCAAATGCCCCCTGTACTCTCCCATTGCCCTCCAGTACCCTCCCAGTATCCCCCAAGTACCCCTCTGGTGCCCCTTGTACCCTCCCGGTACCTCCCCAGTGCCCTCTGGTACCCTTCCAGTACCTCTTGGTGCCCTCCGGTACCCTCCCAGTATCCCCTCAGTGCCCCCAGTATCCCCCAACTACCTCTCCGGTGCCCCCTATACCCTCCCAGTATCTCTCCGGTGCCCTCCGGTATCTCCCCGGTGCCTCCCGGTACCCCTCCGGTTCCCCCTGTACCCCTCTGGTGCCCACCAGTATCCTCCCAGTCTCCCCCAAGCCCCCCCTCCGGTGCCCCTTGTACCCTCCTGGTACCTTCCCGGTACCCTCCGGTACCTCTCGGTGCCCACCAGTACCCTCCCAGTATCCCCTCAGTGCCTCCCAGTAACCTCCCAGTCTCCCCTAACTCCCCCTCCGGTGCCCCCTGTACCCTCCCGGTACCTCCCCGGTGCCCCCTGCGGTCCCCCGGTACCCCCTATACCCCCCCTATACCCCCCCGGTACCCTCCCGGTCCCCCCCCAGTCTCCCCTCAGTGCCCCCAGTCTCCCCCGGGCCCCCCCCCGGTGCCCCTTGTACCCCCCCTATACCCCCCCGTTACCCCCCGTACCCCCCGTTCCCCCCGGTGCCGCCCCCCGTTACCACAGCGACCGCACCGGGCGCCGCCGCCTCCTTCCTTTCCCCTAGCGGCGGTGCCGGCGGACGGTGGCCGCCGAGGGCCTGAAAAGCAGCGGCGGCGGCGCCTTCGCCCTCCCGGTGCCGGTGCCGGTGCCGGTGCTGGGCGGCGATGGCGATGATGCCGGGGCTGGGGGGGAGCGGGCGCTGTGCCCCGCGGCTGGGCGGGGGGTGAGCTCGGTGCCACCGGCAGGGAGGAGCAGGCAGCGGCCATGGGTTGCCTGCAGAGCGTGGCGTGCAAGGCGCGGGTGCGGCGGGAGCAGATCGTGGTGTCCGACGTGTCCGCCACCATCGAGCCCGCCGCCACCGCCATCGAGGAGAGCTCGCCCGTGGTGCTGCGCTACCGCACGCCCTACTTCCGCGCCTCCGCCCGCGTCCTCATGCCGCCCATCGCCCGCCGCCACACCTGGGTGGTGGGCTGGATCCAGGCCTGCAACCACATGGAGTTCTACAACACCTACAGCGACCTCGGCGTGTGAGCTGCGGGCGTGTGGGGTGGCGGCGGTGGGGTGCGTGGTGGGGTTGGTGTGATGTCTTGGGGGCGGGGTGAGGGGCTGCCGGGGGTCCCGGTGTCGTTGCGTGGTGGGGATGGGGGCTCTGGGGCTGTGCTGTAAGGGGTTGGAGGTTGCAGTGTGGTGCTGTGAGGTGGTGGGGTCGCGGCACTATTATGTGATGGGGATGGAGGGCCTGGTGCCGTTCCTTAAGGGGTCAGAGACCCCATAGTGGTGCTGTGAGGTGATGGGGTCCCAGCACTACTATGTGATGGGGATGGAGGTCGTGGTACCATTATGTGATGGGGATAGAGGTCCTGATGCTGTTCCTTAAGAAGTCAGAGACCCCACAGTGGACCTGAGAGGTAATGGGGTCCCAGCGCAGTTACATGATGGGGACCGAGGGCCTGGTGCCATTCCGTGAGGGGCCAGAAACCCTAGTGTGGTTCTGTGAGGTGATGGGGTCCCGGTACCGTTATGTGATGGGGATGGAGGTCCTGGTGCCATTATGTGATGGGGATGGAGGTCCTGGTGCCATTCCTTAAGAGGTCAGAGACCCCATAGTGGTTCTGTGAGGTGATGGGGTCCCAGTGCAGTTCCATGATGGGGACAGAAGGCCCTGGTGCCATTCTGTAAGGGGTCAGAGGCCACAGTGTGGTGCTGTGAGGTGATGGGGTCCCGGCACCACTATGTTATAGGGATGGAGGTCCTGGTAACATTACGTGATGGGGACAGAGGACCTGGTACCATTCCTTAAGAGGTCAGAGACCCCAGTAAGGCCCTGTGAGGTGATGGGGTCCCGCTGCCATTACATGATGGGACAGAGGCCCTGGCACCATCCCATAAGGCACCACAGACCCCATAGCAGTCCTGTGAGGGGGTGGGCCCCCAGCGTGGTCCTGTGAGGGGTCAGGGACCCCGGTGCCATTACACGATGGGGACAGAGGCCCCAGCACGGTTCCCCGCTGTCCTCCCTTGACGCCATGGCCTCGTGTCCCTTGTTGCCGCCCTGCTGGGAGTGTTTTGAGCTGAAACCCCTTGAAGGCTCCACGCAGGTGGCTCAGGAGGACACCAAGGAGCACATCTGCAGCCAGGCCCATCCCCGGCCCGTCCCACCGACCTCATTTCTCCCGGTTCCTTCCCCGGGAGCAGCAGAGCCCTGATTTCTCTCAGGCAGTGAGGGGGGGCTCGCAGAAAGCCCCATGGGGCCCGCGTGGCCCCAGCTGCGGCTGGAGCAGCTCCCCCGACCCCAATCTGCCTGGGGCCCTGCCTTTGCCTCGAGGTGCGGTGACGTTCCCATTTTTTTTGGGTAAAGATACTGGCATGAGGTGAGCCTGACCTGCCTCGAGACAGACCCAGCACAGGTGATCCTTGACTACCTCTCGCTCTGGGTGGCTTTAAATTTAAAATCATGGATTCAGCATCCAAATCATGTGGGTTTTCCCATTCTCAGGACTTTAGGAAAGATGCCCGGGAGCTGGGCTAGGGCTCGCCAGAGCCAGGTGGCCGCCGTCCCCGCTCCCAGCTCGTAGCGGCCACGTGGAGATCCCCTGCCTCGCCGCGCCCGCCTGGCGGTGTTCGTGTGGGCCGCAGCCAAGATTTTGGCTGGAATTTCCCCCCCCCCCACAACCCCAGCAGCGCGGCAGGGATTTCATCACAGCGGCAGCAGGCGTAATTGTGATATTTAATTGCTGCACATGTGTCTCAGCCTATATTTAGGGGTGTAAGAACGGCAGACGGAGCTGCAGGCATGGGGGGAGCTGCTCCAGGCTCGGCGTGTGCGGTCGTGGCGGTGCTGCAGCTGACACACAGCGAGGTGTTTTTTTCTCTTTTTCTCCTTTCTTTCTTTAGATCCAGAGCTGATTAAGGAGAGCGTGACCCGCGAAAGGCTCAGAAATGAGTTTTGGCCCGTTTGGTTAGATGGCAGGTTAATTAAAATGCTGTTGTGCTGGCAGAGCGGAGGCTTCTGCTGGCCCCGACTGACTCAGCGAAGGAGCTGAAGACAAATTTGTGCTTGAATGAGGTCCTCGGTGGCTTCCTGCAGGTGGGAAGATGGTTCCCAAGCTCTGCTCTTGAGTCAGCACTGCCGGAGGGAGGATCTGGTGGCTGATGCCAGAGACGGGCTCTGGTGCGAGGCTCTGGCTGGGCACGAAGCCTCCGGTGACTGCAGGAGAAAGGGCTTTTTCTGGGGGATTTTGGTCTGAATCGTTATCCCTTTATCTGTGCTCTTTCCCCCTGGTCTAAAGCAGGTGCTGGCACACAGGGGCTTGCCTCAGTCCCTCCCTTGCTGTCTCCAATTCCCCGATAACCTGCCCCTTCTCTCTCCGTTCCCTAGGTCGAGCTGGGAGCTGCCCGACCTGCGAGAAGGAAGAGTAAAAGCCATCAGCGACTCCGATGGGGTGAGCTACCCCTGGTACGGCAACACCACGGAAACGGTGACCCTGGTCGGCCCCACGAACAAGATCTCCAGGTTCTCGGTGAGCATGAACGACAACTTCTACCCCAGCGTGACGTGGGCTGTCCCCGTGAGCAACAGCAACGTGCCGCTGCTGACCAGGATTAAAAGGGACCAGAGCTTCACCACCTGGCTGGTGGCCATGAACACCACCACCAAGGAGAAGATCATCCTGCAGACCATCAAGTGGAGAATGCGAGTGGACATTGAGGTCGATCCCATGCAGCTCCTGGGGCAGCGGGCACGGCTGGTGGGCAGGACTCAGCAGGAGCAGCCCCGGATCCTGAGCAGGATGGAGCCCATCCCGCCCAACGCACTAGTGAAACCCAACGCCAACGATGCCCAAGTCCTCATGTGGAGACCCAAGCGAGGCCAGCCCATCGTCGTGATACCGCCCAAGTAGCGCAGCACCGGGGCGCGTGCCGACGCGCGGGGTTCCTGAGCCAAAGCAGACCTCCTGGGTTCGCCTGCCTTTCGTAGCTGCGCTTGGAAACACGGCTTCTCCTCAGCTGGAAAGAGAGCGTCAGCCTGGCCCGGCCGCCGAGCTGGTGGATCCCCCAGGAGGTGGATTTGAGGGCTGGTGGCTGGAAAAGAGGCTGGCTTGGCTAACCACCTCCTGCTTCCCTGCAGGGAGACGTGAGGAGCGAGAGCGCCATCCAACCGTGCCTGTGGCAAATGCTGCTTCCACCCCGCCAGCCGTAGAAGAGTCGAGACCACGCCTGCCAGTCGGGGCGGGGGGCTCTGCGCAGCCGCCCTGCCCCTGGGTGTCTCTACCTATGCATTTGGGATGGATAATCAGCCCGTTGTCACGCTCGCTGGGACTTGGCAGGGCCTGGGAGCAGCGCGGGAGCCCGGTGACAGGGGGCGTCTGTGCCCGAGAGGGGCTCCCCGCAGCGGGACGTTTTGCATGCATCTCGGTGTGTTTGGAGTAGTCGTGAACGTAGGAGGTGGCGTAGTTCATTCCCGTCTTGGAGTGAGACCTAAGGGCAGGTTACCCGTCCCTTAGTTTTAAGGTGCACTAAATCTTTGCAGTTCCTCAACCTCCCCCTCCCCATCCCCGCCAGCCCTTTTCTTTCCTTTTTATTTATTTTATTTTATTTTTTTTCATTTTTTTTTTTGCAGAAGCAAAAATGAATCCTCAGCCAGCAGAGGAGCCGCGAGCGGCGCCTGTTTACCCAGGCGAGGGAGAGCAGGCAGTTACTGACGGCGTTTGCGTGGTAGCCAAAAATCCTTGGAGGTACTCCAGGATTCGGGTGCTTCCACTGCCGACGGGAGCCCGTGAGCGACAAGTTGGGCGCTTGCTCATCTTCCCTGCAAACGCCTGCTCGTGTGGGGACCTCATCCGGAGCCACCCGCGGAGCTGAGCAGCTCAGGGGTGCGCACGGGGAGGAGGAGGGCGCGCTGCCTCGTGCCGCTGCAGCTGTCTGGCAGATAAGGGATTCCTTTTTACTTGCCTTTCTCTTCTCCTCGCCCCCTGCCCTTGCCTCGCCGCCCGGACCGCTGGCATCGTTCTGGTCGGCGAGGAGGTGCTGGTGCTGCGGGCTGGGCGCTCAATTCCCTGCTTTTTTTGGCAGGGGAGCAACATTTTTTCTCTTTCAGCTGTGCCCTGGTGGTTGCACCCTCCTGGATGCAGCAGAGGCAGGAGCCACGGCGGCTCTGCCCCTGCCCAGGGCCAGCTTCGGGCTCCCTGTGTTCCCCGAGGGGACTGGGCAGATGAATGTGGCTTTTGCTGCTTTCCCTTCTCTCTTCGCTTCGCCCTGCTGTCCCTCTGTCTGTGAGGTTTTGCTGCTGCGGGGCTGTGGGGTGCTTCCCCAGCGTGGGACACGCACCCCGAGCCTCTGGGAGCCGCTCCCCGCAGGCAGAGGGACTCCCCAGGCGTCTTAGACCAAAAATCCCTGTGAAAACCCCAGGCTATTCATGATCCTCGGCAGCGTTCGCCACGGGTTCGGCTCCTTCTGTCCCTTCTGGGAGCGCCGCGTGCCGGCACCTCGAGCACTTCAGGCACTGTGGGCTGCGGCCCCGCTTGGCCTGGCGCCAGGCAGAGGGGTTTGGTGGGCTGGGATCCGGCGGATTTCGGGTCAGTGAGGGCTGGGTGAACCCTTCTGCGAGGAGGGCGTGAAGGGGAGGTAGGCACCGGGCTCTGGTTTGCTTTGCTCCCCTGCAGGGCGCCCCGTTTTTGGGAGATTCGGCCAGGGTTTTCATACCGACGCACAATCACAGCCATCGCTGACGTTTCCTTTCTCAAAAGTGTGCCTGGCAAGCCCTTGGAAACTTCGGGTCCAATTTGTTGTAAACTTTGAGGGAGGAGGCGGAGGGGGGAAGTACCTTTCGGTGTGAAATAAGAAAAAAAAACAAAAAAACAAAAAAAGTGTATTTTTGACCCGCTGGGGTTTTTCCCCCAGAGGCGATGGTCAGGGCAGCGGTGCTGGGAGCAGGGGGGTGCAGGTGTGGGGCCGCCTCCTCCCTCCTTCCCTGCTCCCAGCCGGCGCCTCGTTATCTCAGGGAGGATCCCGAGGTGCCCCCTTCTCCTCCATCCCCTGGCGTTTTTGGGGCCGTGCCCCCACGCCGCTCGGGCGCTGCGGGAAGCGTCCGTCCGTCCCTCTGGCTTCAGGGCATGGCTTCGTGGTGCAGGGGAACGCCTGCGGGGCAGGCGCCGGCACTGCCGCCCCTCTCCTCCCCGGCTTATTTATTTATTTATTCCCCTATTTGTATTTATTTATTTATTTATTTGGCGTTTATTTATTGATTTGTATTTATCGACGGCTGGAACGCGGGGCGGGAGGGGGGTCAGCAGGGGTGGCTGGGTCCCCCCCTATATCCCCCCCCTCCCTTCCCTGTGGATTTTGGGAGCGCCGACAGGGAGGGTTGCTCGCGGGCACCTGCTCCCATCCTGTCCCCTTTCGGGAGGGAAGGGAGAACTGGGGAAAAGGAAGGGGGACGACGCAGATGCCTGCAGGGAGGACGTCCCGTGCCCGTCCTTTCCCCGCAGAAGCCCCCTCGTGCCCCCTCCCCAGGCGCTGCGCTCCCTCCCGTGCCCGTCCCTATTTATCGGCCCGGCCTCCCGGTGTCTTTCTGTTTGGCTCGCGCTGAATTTGCTGTTGCCAATTTCCGGAGATGGTGATCGGAGCGAGGACGCGTGGGTGTCGCTACGGAGGAAAGAGAAGATCAGGTATTCTGCTGCCGTCTGGGGAAAATCGGAAGGAAGAGGAGACGAAAGCTGGTTTTGCAGAGTGCCTTAAACACAAATGACTTTACCGAGTAGGGGGCTTGGACTTCTGTCTTTGGATGTTATTGCAAACTCGAACAAACGTCGCATTTCACTTCTCTGGGATTAAAAGCAAAACGTTCGACCTGTGCTGGAACCCAGGTGTTCTGTCTGCTCGAGTAACTCCGGCTGCCTCGGGCTGGCAAACTCGCAGGGAGCAGAGGGATGCAGAGGGATGCTCACTGCCCTCTTCCCTTGGGCAATCAGATCAAGGGGAGGGCGTTTCTTGCCACGCTCCTGCAAGAAACCAGCAGCTCTCGCAGCTTGTGGGTGACTTGGGAAGCTGTCAAGCTTGGGGAGGCTGAGAAAATGCCCAGAGAAGGGAGGTTTCCCCTTTGGAATTGCAGCTCCCCCTCCCACTTCTCGCAGAAATATTCCGTGTGTTGTCCCTGACAGCAATTAGGTATGAATGGAATTTATTTTGGCAACGAAAGGGGGAGTTCCCAGCCTGAAAGGCAGCTGCTTCTAGGCAAGGATGGCCTCAGTGGGGTGGCCCGGCCGGGGTCTGTGTCGGGGTGCTGGAGGACAGGCACTGGCTGTGAGGGCACTGGGAGATGCTGGGGTTTAGGAGCAGGGAGGAGTTTGAGGGATTGTATCGTGCCCTGGGGAGCTACCTCCCGGTCCAGCCTGGCGTTCCCCAAGCAGCCAGCTCCCTCCTTCCCCCACAAGGCTCCTTGAAGCAGGGACAGCACGGCTGCCCTGTAACCACTGCCATTTATTTCCCCAAGTGCCCGATTTATAGGGCAGTCACAAGGCACCCCGTGGTGCTGCCACCAGCCGGGAGCGTGGGCGCGCAGCCCAGCCACAGCAAGCAAAATCATTCGGGTGAACCCCAACAAAAACAGACCAGGGACACCGCTCGTAGTCCTGAAGACCAGTTTATTCCCTCTATTCCCTCTTCCATAAAAGCTGAAAATAATCAGGTCAGCTTTCAGCAGGAGATGAGAAAGCAGTAAGTGAGAGATTTTTGTTCTGCAGCTCCTCCACCTACGGAGGGGACCCAACGCAGTTGTTAGGGTTAGTGACGGCTGCTCCTAAAGGCACATGGCAGCTTGGAGCACCCTCAGCGACCTGCTGGGAGACAGGAGCCCAGCAGGACGTGCCTCGGGGCCTGGCTGCTGCCACCATCCCGCTCAGGAGCAGCTCAGCGTGAGCCGCGGAGCTGCCACCAGTCTGCTAACCTTCTCCTGGCAGGGCTGATTCAAGGCAAGAAAACACCCGGGGTTGTAGTTTGAGGGGCTGTGGGATAGGACACGAGGGCCGTGGGGTGGTTTAGTATGGGGGCGGGCTGTCAGTGAGTGTCACACGGGGCTGGGGACGTCGGATCCGGGCACGGGCAGCGCTGCCGGCTGCGTCCAGGGCCGCTCACTCGGGCTGCGGGGTGTAGCGCAGGTACTTCTTGCCCGACGGCAGGTCCTTCGTGAAGACTCCTTTTGGGAACAGCTTCTTGGCCTCCTCGTCAGCTAAGGTGGGCACAACCATGACGCTGTCGCCGGGCTGGGGGGGGAAAACGGGAGGCGTGAGAGCAGCAGAGGCGCTGGTGGATGCGGCTGCCCCCCAAAAGCTCAGCCCCAGGCATGTGCCCTGGGAGAGACGCCAGGAACGTGGGTGGTGTGGAAAGGGAGAGCTGCACCCTCTGATCCAACGGGATCCCACAGCCCAACCCTTCCCTGCGGGGAGGAACAGGAATTTGGGCAGTGCTATATCTCCGTGCTGCTTAAGCCTGCAGCTCGTATTGCGGGGCCTCAGCACCTCTCCCTACCCCTCGGTCACCCCCGAGGGGAGCAGGCAGATGTTTCGGTGCACCTCAGCATCCCCTGTCCGTACACGGCCTGGCTGAGCTCTGCTCCCCTCCTCACCTTCCAGTCCACGGGGGTAGCCACCTTCTTGTAAGCTGTCAGCTGCAGGGAGTCCACCACCCTCAGGATCTCGTCGAAGTTCCTCCCGGTGGTGGCCGGGTACAGGATGGAGAGCTTCAGCTTCTTATCCGGGCCGAACACGAACACCTGAGCACAGGGAGGCAGAGTCAGGCTCTGGGGCCAGGCAGAAGGTGTTTGTCCTACTGCATCTGGGAAATTTGTGTCCTGTGTGACTTGGACAGGAGGGGTGGCCATCTCTTAGAGCAAACACCGACTCCCAGGCATGTGGAGCACAGCGTCTGCTCCGGGAGCTCCTCCTCCTAACGCAGCCTTGTTTTGATCCTTGAAATTTCTTCCCCCTGGCCTTTCAACACAGGCACAGAGGGGAGAGGGAAAGTCCAGCAGATCAAGGACTTAATATTCCCTCTCCGTCCGGATGGGCACGAGGACGAGCTGGTGCCAGCAGCATGACGGAGCTGTTGCCAGCAGTTCAGGGCTGCGCCAGCTTCTTCCCGCAGCACAGCTCCTGCTCCCAGCGCCGGGAGGGCAGCCCAGCTCCCCAGAGGGTCCCGTCCACGCGGGTAAGCTGCCCCCACCTCGCTGCCCTGCAGAGGGGGGTCACCGGGCACAGAAAGCTGCCGGGCCGGGCACTCACCACGCGAGCAGTCAGGGGCATGCCGTCCTTGTCCCGCTCGTCAGGGTCCAGCATGCCCAGCTTGACGGCGAGCTCCCGGTTCTTATCAGCAATGATGGGGAAAGGGAGCGTCTCCTCGGGCTGCTCCCCGTTGTAGGCATTGATGTCCTGCGGAGACAAAGCCACTCAGATGCTCGTGCACGGGGGACAGAGGCTGAACCACACCGTGTTCTTTAAGGAACATTTTTTTTTTTTTAACTGTGCTTAAGGAACATTTTGTTTTTTCACCCCGGGGAAAACCATCAGCTCCCACGGATGCTCTCCCTTGTGACCAGTTTGTGAGGCTGCTCCCCGTGCCAGTCCTAACCTTATCTGCTTCTCGCAGGAACTGTCTGCTGCCCATCTCTGAATCCAGTCTGGATTTGGCCAAAACACTGGCGTTATCTCTATAGCTTGCAGTGCCAGCTGCACGCGTTGTGCCGAGCCACAGCAGGGCTGGGAAAAGCCTGCTCAGGGCAGCACGAGCAGAGCAGCTGCCAGCGTGAAAGCAAATTGATTCCAAGGTTTCTGCCCCAGAACAGAGCTGCCTGTTCCTTCTGTCCTCTTTATGCTACAGGGGAACAAACCAGACTCCAGCACGCCGCTGCTTTGCAGGATCAGCTGTGAACATTCAAGCCTCTCTTCCCTGGGTTTTAAGCGTGGAGGAGCAGGCTGGGGCCCTCTGAGGAGGAACGTGGGGAGGGCAGAGTTGGAAATGCTGCCCCAGGCAATGCCCAACGCTGCTCAGAGCCTGCTGTAAGTGAGAGCAGGCAGGCCCTGTGCTGGCACCCCCAGGCTGACGGTGGTGATGTAAGGGGCTGTAACCCTGCCCTGGCTGCTCAGGATGCTGCAAGCAGGTCAAGTGATGCACCCGTGGCAGGATGTTGCCTTTGAAGTGTTTCTCTCCGCTTGCTTTCGCCCCGAGGCCCTGGTGAGTCAGTGGTGTGCTGCAGAAAGGGGCTGTTCATCTGCTGGGCTGCCTGCAGATGGGAGGGGATGGGTTCTGCTCCTGAGCTGCCTCGTGAAAGCAGAGCCGGGAGGCCAGCCCGTCTCTGAAGGCCCTGCGGAGCTGCAGGAGGCCGTGCAGGGAAGTTGGGCGGTGACTCCCATGCACGCCTCTCTCTGGAGTGGGGATGAAGAGAGCTGAGAAGCCCTATGCAAATCTCACGGACTGTAACTCCTGGTAAAACGCACGTAACTTCACGCTGCAGGAAATCTCCATACAAAACGGCTTCATAACCCCCACCCTGTTTTGCAATACAACACACGACTTACTCACTTCCCTACAAACCATCTTTCTTTCCAGAGTCCAAGCCGAAACCAGACAGCATCAGCGCCATTTATCCACCCCGCTCACCCAGGCCAAGGCAGCAGCAATCAAAGAGGGGCCTGAAACCTCCTCTGACAGCCCTATGGCAACCACTCGGGAGCCAACCACCTCTCCACATGCCCCAGATGTGGAGCTGCCGAGGCAGATCCCATCTTTAATCCTGCTGAAGGAGCAGGATTTCCCTTCAGCCAGGTCTCGGAGCAGCAGTGCACAGACCGGGGAGCCAGGAGAGCAGGACTGATCTCTGGCCGAGGCACAGGCTCGTTGTGAGACCTTGAGCAAGCCCCTGGGTCGTGGCTAGGGGGTGGCTGAGAAGAGCCGTGACATCTTTGGCTGGGAAAGCAGAGCTGGGCAAAGTGACACCGCAGCTCTGGCTCCGCTCCGCTCCACAGCCCTGCTCTTTGCTGCCAGGCCAGCTGTCCCGCCCCGCTTATCAACTTTCCAGGCCCTGTCTGCCCACTGAAACTTGGCACCAGAGGAAGCAGAGGTCTCTTTGTCGTTTCACGTGAAATTTCAGCCGTTTTTCCTGCCCATTTGCTCCCCCGGATGAAACGAGCTTCATCCAGAGAGAAAGCCCAGGAACGTGGGGGAATGCTGCACAGAGAGATCCAACTGCCCCAAGTTTTGCTTGTTCCTCACACTCCTAAGACCTAGCGAAGGAAAATGCAGCTTCTAGATCTCAGTCTAGCACTTCACACAGACCACTTTTGTCCAGAGGCACCTGCCACCGAGGCGTGCTATCTCTGGCCAAGCTGCAGGGCTGGGCAGAACATTTACGGCCTCAGCTCCTAACAGCTGCCCTCCCAGTTCAGGGAACTCTCCTCCTGTTCCCACCCAGCTGGGGCCCAGTTGCTGGGCACTGAACAAAACCTGCCCCACCTTTGCTCCCCCTCTGCACCTTTTATTGCTCTCCTGTAGTCTGTGAGATGGGCAATTCCAAACGCAGGCTGCACAAAAGGCCGCAGCCTGCTGTGGATTTATCCCCACCAATCTGATCTTTTGCTCTGGAGGACACTCACAGGTTTTCTTTCAACAGGTGCAGAGGAGAAATTTCCACACCAGAGTCTCTGAGGCCTCTCCCAGCCTGGCAGCAAGCTCCCTGCAGCTCAGGCTGCTGCCCTCTGACTTTCTCTGTGGTTTTCGGGCTGTTTTTCCAAACGTGCTATTCCCACCGGCGCCCTGAAACTGCTCTGCAACTTTTCCTGGTTTTACCTGAGGTTGTGCTGAATCATTTTGGAGCACCAGCAAAGGCAGCTCGTTGCTCACCTCCTGCAGGCTCTCTGGCTATGCTGAGCACCCCACATCCCGCACACCCTCCAGGAAGCTCGCTGCTTCCCTCCCTGGACACAATTTGGTGTTTCCCCCATCTCCCCGCAGAGCCGAGCCTTCCCTTTCAGCGCTGATTTTCATTTGAAAGCCTCCTGGAAATTTAGGGTCTCCGTGGTAGTTAGCAATACCCCTACAGTTTTTCAGAGGGCTCCAACAAACCAGGACACGAGGCTGTGTTATGAACCACAACCCGAACTTTTGGTTGCGTTTAATGGGATCTGCCCGGTGGTTCCAGCACAGAGACCCCACTCACTGCTGTGGGGTTCGTGTGCTGTTTGTCCCCGGCCCCTTCCGAGGTTCAGTGGGCCAGGGCCGTGCACCACCCAGGTACAGAGGTCAGTTTAAGCAACACCACCACTTGGCAGCTCCTGAAACCACTCAGTCCCTAAATAACGCCAGATTGTGCAAATTCTCACCTTTATCGCTCCTTATTTGCATGCGTGCCTCACTCCCGGAAAAACCACGAGCACCTTCCCATTTCCAGAGTGAAGGGAGGCACGTAGCTCACCCGGGGGTTGCCAAACCCTGGTTTTACCCTTCCCAGAGCTTGTTTCACGCCCCGTCACCTGGAGCCAGGCTGCCTGACCCCACACCGCTGTGATTGAGGTTTCCCATCGGTACCTGTCCTGCTCCTTATTTCTGCACCGTGCTTCCTATGCTTTCTAGGGATGGTTTTAGCTCGTGCACGCTCTCCCTCACCGATTTATGTTCAACGTGCCCTTCTACCTCCTGCTTTCTCCCCCCTGCCCGACACCCCCTTTGGCCACCTCCTGCCCCATTGAACCACCCAGGCACCGAGTGCTTGCGCACACCCCATCCTCCCGGAGCCCCGGTCACCCCGCTACCCCCCGGTCACCCCGGTGCCCCCGGTGCCCCCGGTGCCCCCGTACCTTGCTCCAGGCCAGGTGGTCGGGCACGCTGTCGATGGAGAGGGCGATCATCTTCACGTTGCGCTTGCTGAACTCCGCCGCCAGCCTGGCCGCCCGGCCCAGCTCCGTGGTGCAGACGGGCGTGAAGTCCCGCGGGTGGGAGAAGAGGATGCCCCAGCTGCCGGCACAGCGCCACGGGGCCGTGAGGGGTGGGCACCGGGCTCCCCCCGCCCCGCTCCCTCCATCCCTAATCCCAATCCCAATCCCAAACCCGTCCCGGTGCTCACGAGTCGCCCAGGAAGTCGTGGAAGCGGATGCGGCCCTGCGTCGTGTCCGCCTCGAAGTTAGGCGCCTCGTCGCCCAGCAGCAGCCCCGGCATGGCGGCGGCGGCACCGATCCGGATCCCGATCCAAATCCCGATCCCAATCCGGATCCCGCTCCCGATCGCGGTCCCGCTCCCGGTCCCGACCCGAGGCGCTTCGGCTCCGCTCGGCTCCGCTCGGCTGGGCTCGGAGCGGGGGGCGTGGCTTGCGAGCCACGCCCCCTCCCCCTGAGGCGGGCGGGCGGGCGCTGAGGCAGCGCCATGGCGGCCATCGTCAGCGAGCTGGAGGCGGCCAAGAAGAGCCTGAGCGAGGCGCTGGGCGAGAACGTGAAGCAGTGAGTGCGGCCCAGGACCCCCAAAACCCTCCCCATTTAACCCCTTTAACACCCGCCTTGCTGTGCCCGCAGGTACTGGGCCAACCTGAAGCTGTGGTTCAAGCAGAAGATCAGCAAGGAGGAGTTCGACCTGGAGGCCCGCCGGCTGCTCACGCAGGACAACGGTGAGGGAAGGGGCTGGCACCCCCCGCACCCCCCTCATCCATCACCTCTGAGGGGAAAGCGAGAGCCCTGAGGTGTTTGTGCCTGGAGTTTGGGGCCTGGTGGCTGAGCCCCTAAAGGGAATAAGGCAGAACAGCCCCAAATCTGCCTCAGGTGGGTGCCTCACACACGGGTGTGTTACTGATGGGCTGTGTCTGTCCCCACGCAGTGCACTCCCACAACGATTTCCTCCTGGCCATCCTCACCCGCTGCCAGATCTTGGTGTCCGCGCCAGGTGAGTCCCACAGAGCTCCGCCAGAGGTAACCGGGCTGCAGGGTGTTAGCACCTGGGTGTGCTCTGCTTTTCTCAGCCTTAATGTTCGTGTTTTTTTTGTCACAGATCTAAAAAAGCAGCCAGGTAGCGATCCAGGTTTCAGCAGAGACACTTTTATTAAAAAACAAAACAACCCTAACGTGCTGGCTGGCGGCCTGGCCTGCTGTCTGTGGTCGGGTGGTTTGGTTTCTCGGCTGTCTGTCTGTCAGGCTGTGTGCTGAGGGGAGGCGCTGCGCTGTCAGTGCTCTGCCTGGCTTCCTGCCTCCTCTGAGCTCCCTGCTGCCTGTCTGTTCCCCTCCCTCTCGGGGTCAGCATCCGAGGGAGCTGGATTTTCCTGACTGGTCCTGAAATCAAGGATAGATCTGATAGAAAAATGCTTACTGTGAATGCTTACCCCAGTCTTAATTGAGCTGTGGTCAATTAACGCAACCTCTGCAGCCATGCTGTGTAACTTTTTTAGCTCTGTAAGCACTTGGAGTGGCTGTTGTCAGAGCAATAAGCTAATTTTTGTGGCCTTCAAAAGGGCGCTCAGTCTAGAGATCTGATAGGAAGGACAATTGAGCTGCAATTTAAGATGTGAAACTGCCGTGTGGTAAGGGAGGGAGCTCGTAGCAGCTGTGGGTGAGCTAGGATCTGAGAGCAGCTTCTTGAAGTGAGCGAATACCTGTTGGTAGAGTACCTGAGGCAGCTGGAGGAAGAAAAAATAATGTAAAAGTGACAGCTTTTTGACACAGCTGGTCCTCAGCTACACCAGCTGGGCTAATAAAACGCCACTGCCCTCCCACCACCCCCAATGGAAAGAAACAAGCCTTGCTTTGTTTCCTCTCGAGTTCTCAGCACCTTTTCCTGAGGCCCAGGCCCATCCCTTCTGGCTGCCTGCACTTGTGGAATTCGTGAGATGAAAATACCACGAGGCTGAGTCGTGCTGCTCCTTGCTTTGGCCTCACTGCTTGCAGTGGGGTTATAAAATACGGGATGAGAGCACGCTTCCCCTGTGCACACCACCTGAAGTACAGAGTCTAAACTAGGTGGGGACGGGGCAGGGAGAACTGCTGACCCTATTTATGGGTTGGGAACACTTCAGCTGGGTGTGAGGGTGGAGCAGTGCTGCTTCTGGCTGGTGTTTGGTTGTTTTTATGTGTGCTGGGCTGATGTTTGTTCCTTCGTGCGCCTCTGTGGCTAACTGACCTCCGTTGCTTTATCCAGTCACGTAGTCCCATGCAGCCCTTTTGCAGCCGGTCTTTATAGACTTGAAGAGCTCAGACTTGTTACCTGCCTTCTCCAGGCTGCTCAGGAACAGGTTACAAGTGTCTTGCTGCTTTGTGCTGGGGCTCGTCCTCCACAGGCACCTTCCTTATGCTCATTATTGCTTCCTACCTTAATACCTTTAAATTTCAAGGCCCTGCAGGGACTTTTCCTCTTGTCCCTGGACTGCACAGATCTGCGTAGGTCGACTTGAAAAACTGATCGCGTGTGCTCTTAAAAGCTTGCCTCAGCACCCTGCAGGTAACGCTGTGTCCCTTGTAGGGTTTGTGTGGCTCAGCTCAGGGCGATGCAGACTCTTCCAGGAACTTTGGGGCTGCCCGGTGCTGAGACGTCTCAGCCTGGGCCACCGGCAGATGTCCCACGGGTGTTTCGTGGGCCAGCCTGCTGCGTGCTGCTGTACCTGCAAACCCAGGGAGGGGCAGCACAAACAGAACGAGAGATGTTGCACCTGGATTTACTGCTCTCCCCCTAGCTGCCAGTCTGACACTTATTTTTTTTCTGTGCAAGAATGGAGAGGTAACGGGCTCTTATCTGTACCCTGCCTCTTGGTACAAGGTGTTTATGATTTATGGAGACAAGTACAAGCAAGCGTACTTCCCACCTTCATGTGGGAGGGACGAGGGGGGGATAAACATCTTTAAAATACTACCTCGTGTTTAAAAATATAAGTCATGTGGCTCGCGTTTCAGGTTTGTGTGACTCCCATTTGGAACGGGAAACCTTGCAGGAGCTGTTCTGAAGGAGAGAAACGAGTTGAGCCATGCAAACAAGCACACCTGATCCAAATTTTGCCTTATTATTGTTTCCACCTGGGCTTGGTGAGCACTGGGTGACCGTAGCCCTTTGTGGGAACACTTTCCCCTTCCACCTGGCTAGGCTCCTGGTTGTGCGACCTCCAAGTCCCACTTCAGCACCCTGTGGATGTTTGGGACTTGGTGGAGTGGGAGGAAGGTTTGTGGCTGTCTGGATGTGAAGCATGACCCGTTTCTGTCATTTCTGCTCAGCTCCCCCTGAGGATGCAGCAGGATCCTAAGTCTGACTTGTTGGCCTTAAAAGCAGGTGGTGATGTTTCATCCAGCAGCACCCTTTGGGAAGGTTCCCTTAAATACCTGAGTGGCACCCAGCTGTAACAGGGCCGGGAATGTACCTGGAGAGGGAGAGGAACGGCCCAAAACACGCTCTCTAAACCACCAGAAAGCACCTGTAGGTTGGTTTGAGGTTGGCAGTGCCAACCTGAGCGGTGTGGGAGACTGCTTTGCCTCCGTTTTCTGTTCAGAAGGGCTTTTCTGCTTGTCTGTCTTCCCCAAAGAAATTCTGTCGAGGAAACCCAGTCCAAAGCCTTTCCTAACCTCACGTGGACTTGCTCGCTAAGCCCGCCTTGTTGGCTGGGTGAACACAAGCAGGGCCCTGGAGTTAATCTCACTCGAACTGTTACCTCATTTCTTAGCTAAACGTTAACAGAGTAAGGCACAGACAGTTGCAAGCACTCGAGTTAATGATGTAAGGATGTAATTTAATTCATAGCAGTACTGAGCTGACAAAGAGATGGGTTAGAGAACTAGGCCTCTTGCCAGGGTAGCAGCAACCTGTCATTACCCCAGGGTTGCCCCGGGCTGTGCTTGAAGGGCTGCCACTCCTGAGGGATAGCTTCGGCTTGCTCATGGTCCAGAGAGCTGAAAAGGGAGGAGAAGGAAGAAAACGGGAGCGTGAGCTGTAACCACAGGGACGTGCTTGGCACTTGGCCCAGCCCCTGACCTTGCAAGATTAAAAATTAAAAAACAAACAAACACACATTTAAAAAAAAAAAAAAAAAAGAAAATCAAATGAATGGGGGCTGTGAAATGGGGAACACATTTTCTGCCTGCTCTTCTCTCTCGTGGCTTTGTCTTGGTCCTTTCTTCCTGTCCTGGTGCAGCACGTCAGGAAAACCTGACGTAAGCTGCCTCCACTGTCTGGTGCTCTGGGTGCCGAGAAGAGAGACGAGGCAAATCGGAGAAAAACATTCTTATCTGTTCCTTATCTTTGAAGGCTTATCAGCAGTTGTTGGCATGGCTTGCTAACATTAATTTTCCTGCTATCGAGATTAAATAAATAAAAAAAAAAAAAATTGCTAACACCTCTGAAATTTCATGCCTGAGCCAACCCAGCCTTGTCATTTGTGGCCAGGAAAGCATATACCGGGTTTCTTAGAACACTGGAGGGAATTTTTGCTGTCTTCATTTAGTGCTAGTTGGGCTTGTTGATATGAAAAACTAGCAAAGGAGACAAAAAAGATTTTTGCCCTAGGCTCTTTATAATGGGGGCATAGGTAACGGTACGTCACCTGTTTGTTCTGAGTCTGGCCAAGCTTCTGTTACAGGCTGCGAGTCCACTAAGATGCATCTTCCAGGCCTACTGCCAGGGACTGAATTCAGTAGCTGTTTAGTTTAAAACTTACTCGTTTCTTTTTTTTTTAAAACGGCATTTTTAAAGTTTGGCCTCTGCCGTAACCTATTAGCCTGTAGTATGTTGTCAGGCAGAAGGTTATTTGCTGTTTTTGTCTCTCTTTCCCTCTGCCCTCCAGTGGCACAGTTAGCTGAGGATGCTTTGGTATGTGAGGCTGCAAAAGGGCTGCACGAGGCTCCTGGCAAGGAGGAAGGGCTGTGAAGTGGGGTAAGCTCACAAAGTAGAGATTTGTTTTTTGTTGGAAGCTTTAAAATGTCTGTCCTGGACGCACCTAGCCCTCCCTTCCTGCCTGAGGGGTCTGCTCTGCTTGTGGACGAGAGGAGGAGGGGAAAAAACAACTTGTCTCTAAAGGGCAGAACATCTTGTGAGAGCAGAAGCAATATCTTTGGTAGATCCTACAGTGCAAGTCCTGAGACTTCTCTGAAGGGCAGGAGAGATCCTTGATGTGCTTGTCCGTGGCGTTTTCTCACATCCCCTCGTTAGGGTCTCTGGTGCAGTGTTGCAGCGATGAACAGCGACACGAGCTTTGATTTCTGGAGAATGCCTACGTATTGCCCTGCCCTGTAACTGGCTGCTGGCTTTCAGCTCCCTGATAGGCTGTGGGGGAAACTTTGTAGTAACCTTTTTAAATAGAAAATGCCATCCCTATGCATGGGTTGCTTCTAACCTCTTTTTAACAGTTAAAACTTCATAAACTTCATCTGATTCCTCTGCTTTAGCCTGATCCTTAAAGCCCTTTGTCAGGAACTGCTGCCGTGATGCACGTGAAGCGACGCGTGACCGAGGGCTTCCAGTAGCCTCGTTCCCCATAAACTGTGGTGTAATTATATTGACAAATCCCTGATAACAGCAAATAAAACCGGTGCTGTTCTCTGTGCTGAACCCAGAGCCGTGAAGCAGAGGCTGCCTCTGTAGCCACCAGGGGGCTGTCCAGACCCGAGGCTGCGGGGAGCGCTCCTTGGTGGCTCTCAGCGAGCGAACCCGGCCCGGCGCTGTGCTGAGGAGCTGTGCATGGGTGCTGTGAGCCTGGATGTAGGGAAGCAGCCGGGCTGGCCTTTCGGGAGGTGTTTTAGCTGCCCAACAGCACACGGGGCCCTTCTGTTAGGCTTAATTAGCTGGGGTGCTGCTCGCTCTGTCCTGTCCACAGCTGCTTGCACTGTTCACACAGGTGTCGCTGGTTCCTGGCCTCAGCAGCCTTTGCAGTTCTTTCCCCCTCTCCTTTCCCCTTCAGTGTAAGGTGAACAACCGACCTCAACACCTAACTAGTGCCTGAAGCAAAGCTTGCTAAAGTTGAGAAAAAACTGTAAGGGCAGGTGCAGGGGTCAGGTGCTGACCAGAAGCATCCAGCTTGCGGCCAGAGCTGGTGGTGGAGCTCTGGGCAGCCCCGTGCCACCTTCCTGGTGGAGCTCACGGCTCGGTCCTGCAGTGTGGCTTTTCTTGGAGCCTGTGCTCATCTCTCCTTCCACCGTTGGTTTCTGTGGTGTGTGGCCAGAAATTTCTGCTTTAAGTAACAGGTGGTGAGCAAGTCGGGCTGGCAAGGGGCTGATGAAGGAAAGGCTGCCACGAGTGTGCTTCCCAACACACTCCTGACTTTGGGTTGTGGCTGTGGGTTCTGTGTTATGGTGCAGCCAGCGGTGAGGATGTGAGGGATACAGCCCACAGCTGCAGCGAGTGGGGCTGAAAAGGGGCTGCCAAAGGGAGGGGGCGCTTGCCAAAAGAAAACTCTCACAAGAATTACTTCTTCTGGCTTGTGGCTGTTGGACTTGGGTTGAGGCTTAGCTGGGGGCCAAATGTTAAGGCTTTTCTGCACGGGCAGCATTACTCTGGCTCTAAAGCAGTGATGCCTGTCAAGATTTTTTTTCTTCTCATTTTGTAGAAGGTGCTGGATCTCTGCCGTGGCCAGGTGGCTCTGCAACTAAACCTGGAAAGCCCAAAGGAAAGAAGAAGATTTCTTCAGTTCGACAGAAGTTTGATGTAAGTGTCAGTGCTCAGATGGCCTCGGCTGCCTGAAGTGCTGTCAGGTGAGCTGCTCTGCGCAGCGTGTAGGTTTTGTTCCGCCCCGGGATGATGGGAGCACATCACACGTGGTCTGTGCTGCAGGAGCTGGCAGGTAGTGGCTGCTGCCTCTCCTGTGGGAGCCTCTTGGGAGAAAGGGTACAGCGTGGCTGACTTTGTTAGACCTTGGAGAGCCCCTAAATGTCAAAGCTGCACGAGCTTGTTGTATTCCAGAAACCAGCAGAGCGACTAGCTCTGTGGTCACTGCACTAGCACTCGGCCGTGTCTTTCATGCATTCATCTTTCCCCTTCTCTGTAATATCGCCTTCACTTCACGCATCTGCTAAACAGAAGCAAACCTGACTTTGTATTTATTCTCGGGCAGGCTTCCCTGGTGGTCTGAGCCCCCTCCCCAGGGCTCTTTGTGGCCTGAGTGGTTAGGCAATGTGCCTTTGGCGGAATGCTTTGTGTAATCACGAGGAGTTTTCAGTTCTAAGCCAGGTGCCGCGTTCTGGTGGGTGACAGACGAACGCACGAGATCCAGTTTGTTTTGCAGCAGAGGCTCTGTGCACGTGGTGCCCTCACGTGCCTGTTCCGCGCTGCCAGCTCAGTGTGAAGGAGGGTCAGGATGGGGCGCTTGCTCTCGTGGGTGGGTTTGGTTGGGAAGTTGAAATGGCATTCATGTGTTATTTAAAGGTAGAGCGTCTGCCTCCGAGCCAGCTTAGTCAAGTGTCTGACCACATATTGATCCAGGTCAGTTCTCTGACGAGGCAGAAAATTAACCAAGCAAAAAACCCCAAATCAACCGAAAAAAAATCCCAGGTTTTTCTTGCTGACTTACTCAGCTGGACCGGCGTTCCTTGTGGTTAGATGAATGCCAGAGCTGGTGCAGAAGACAAAGCTGCGTAGGTGGGGGTAGGGGAGAAAGGTGGGCACACAAAACCTCTAACAAGTGTGAGACGCTTGCTTGGCTGAGGGAAAGTGCACAGCAGGCTGCTAGACAGTGTGCTTTAGAGACTGGGGCTTCAGAGGGCTGTGAGTCCAGCTGAAGGCTCGTTATATTTAGATGCTGCTAAAATAGTTTGCATTTCTCACAGGAATGACCTGAATTGTGATGGCGGCTCGTGTTACCTCCTTGTTTTAAAACTTCATCGAAGCTTTTCAGTAGCAAGCAGAGGAGAGTTTGATAAGCGAGTTGTGGTACAGTGAAAGTCTCGCAGTTCGGTTTGCTTGAACACCCCGTGTTTCTGCCACGTGTTTATACAAGTGTTCCTGGAGTGTTTGATAGTAAATAGTCAATAAAAGTGCAGGTTAACAAGGCTGTGTCTTGCTAGTGGAGTGCCTGAGTTGTGTGAACACAGAAGTGCCTCGATATTTACTGTCATGACCTTGCTGGGCAGAACAACAGCTATGGGAATGGCCACAAGTTTGTCCCAATTGGCTTCTGGTTTCCCAAACCGCATTCCTCTTAGAGTTGCTTACACTTGGAAGGCTTTTTTTTCCAGGCACGCAGCTTTCCTGTAATGAAAGCTTAAGTCTTCCAAATTACTGTGAGGGAAACCTGCTTTCGCATCACTGGTGGGTGGATTGGTTTTTCACTTTGAGTTAAATGCCACACTGTCCTTTGAATAAAGCAGGCCCCCTTTCCTCGCCTGAAACCAAGATGTGAAAACTCCACTTCGCTGTATGTTCATTGTTTATATGTCAAGCATGCGTTTGTCATGATGCCTCATGGCAGTGTTTATTCCCGAGCCACCCGATCTGTTGCAGAGAGCGGGAAGGCAGGAGTTCTGGGAGCACATGGTGGATGAGTCAGGGTCGTGTAGTTCCCTTGCATTTTTAGGGCTGGGCCAAGCATATGTCTGGGTCCAAAGATCAGTGGCTTCTGTCCGCTGCCTCACTGTCTGCCTGGGGACTGAGACTTCACAGGCACCACCACGAGTACTCAGAGGCACAAGCACAGTGAGGGAATTGTGCTGGAATGCGTAAAGGCTGGGAAATGTGCTACTTTTGGGTATGGATTCAAGTTCTGTGATGTTTTTGTCCCTAAATAACTGACTCAGTTCTCAAAAGTAGCCGTAATCCACGCAAACAGCGGCTGCTCAGCAGCACAGCTCTGCTTAGGGTACTGAAAGCGCACGCGGGGACCAGCGTACAAAATCCAGACCTGAAATTTGGCTGAGCTGTTGCACTTAAATCCTTATTCTCGATTGAAATGTAAGAATCACCCAAGCTCAGGATAACCGTCTTTTGTCTTGGTAGGAAACTACAGTTGCTAAACGATACGGGTGTATTTTTAGCTACTAGCAGAAGGCTTCTGCACAAGAAATGACTAAGTAGCTGAGAACTCCTCGGCATAGAAGGAAGTGACTGAAAGATGTGAAAGTCCACTAACATCATCACTGGCCTGAGCAGTGTGAAGAGATAAAAGGGACAGTGACCGCATTTGAGAACTGCAGGAAAACTAAATGAATGTAGCAGGTGGGAAGTACAGAGCAAACCAGAGTAGGCGACTCGTGGCACAGCTTCTTAGGCTGTAGAATTTCTTGCTGCAGGATGTGGATACCTGAAGTATAGGAGGTTCAGGGCGCTGCGAAACAAGCTCATGGGCTGTTAAATAAAAGGATATCAACACCAGCTTAAATTTCTTCACTCCCAAATCATTGAGAGTTGGAAGACTATCCTGGGGGTGGAAGCAGGGATATCACTTTTCCTGTGATATGTTCTATAGGTGTTGGCTCTCCAGTTGGAGAAGTAATGTTTGGCTAGATGAGCCAAAGGCTCTGACCAAGGCTGTATGTTCTTACGCTCTAATTTTGTGTTCATCCCAGCACCGGTTCCAGCCTCAGAACCCGCTGTCTGGAGCCCAGCAGTTTGTGGCAAAAGATCCTCAGGAGGATGACGACCTGAAGCTGTGTTCCCATACCATGATGCTTCCTACACGTGGCCAGCTGGAAGGAAGGATGATCGTAACTGCTTACGAGCACGGGCTAGACAATGTCACGGAGGAGGCAGTGACAGCAGTCGTTTATGCTGTGGAGGTGAGACGGGGCCGGCCAGCAGTGGTGTTCCCCTTCTGCCAGCAGCAAAAGGCTCTGTGCGCAGTACGGGGTGGCCTCCCTCACTGGAGGGAGGAAACCTACTTCTCCAACTGCCCCGTTGCCTTGGGAGGAGTCAAATCAGAAGCAAAGGGCTTCTGGGTTTGTGCATCTGAGATGTGAAGCCTTGGGTTTGTGCCTGCAGGCATTAATTACAAAGTACTTGTGTATGAAGAACTCAAGTATGCTCAAGTAGCTGGTTTGGTAAGTGCTGCTCCTGTCACGCACAAACAGTGATGGAGTGGCACCATTTTAAAGAGCTGGATAAAGCTACAGATGCACATAACTGGCGTGGAAGCAGCAGACCAGATAGTAGCTGCAGATGAAGTTCTTGGCCTCAGTGGCACATTACCCAACATCTGGTCAGATCCAAGCATTACTTGGAGCTGTTACTCGGAGCTCTGTATGGATGGTCTCTCCAAGTCATGATCCAGAGGTCACCCTGAGTTCCCCGTGTGGGAGTGAGGCCAAATTTGTGAAGTGGCTGACCGTTCGCTCTAGTTTTAGAGCTGGTATTTCAGTGCAAGTAATTGTTTAATGTGAATTGTAAGACCTCTTAACTTGTGAAAGGGATCGGGGCTGGGAATTCCCTAGCATTTAAGAAACCTCCTTGTGACATTTGAAGCTGCGCATCACATTAGTCTGTGAGCTGTACTTTCATACAGTACTCGCATGCAATGCCATGTTCTCTGTGTCCAGCTCTGTCAGGTGGTTGAGAGAGAAATGCTGCGGCCTGTCCGAGTTCCAGATCTCGTTCCCCTCGTGTCTTTACGTCCCTGTGGTCACAGCAGCGCTGCTGCTGTCTTGTCTGTTGGTGTTGTGCTTCTTATAGCCATAACTTGCTCGGATGAACAACCCAGCACGTGTGACCATAATACCACAATGGTTTTTCATTGCAGAACCATCTTAAGGATATCCTGACCTCTGTAATATCCCGGCGGAAAGCCTACCGCCTGAGAGATGGCCACTTCAAATACGCCTTTGGGAGCAATGTTAACCCTCAGCCATATCTGAAGAACAGTGTTGTTGCTTATAACAACTTAATTGAAAGGTAAGGAGTTCTCAGCACGTGGTTAATCTCAAATGTAGTTTGCTGAAGTTACTCTGTTTGGTTTCTCTTACTTAATGGAATCTGTTAATAATGGTGTTCAGCTTTCACGCACAATGAAAGTAGCAGGGCTGTGCTGCTGAACAGGGAGGAAGGATGTGGGGATTTTTCAGCAGCAAAGTTGAGGGCAGTGGTAGGTCTCTCCTCCTTGTCTGTGCCCATCTTACTGGCTTGTCAAGGCGACCCTTTGCCTTCTGAGTATTCTTATTAATTATTGCTTGTAGTGAGCGGTACAGGAGCGAGTTCTCGGGACAACTGCCCGTGGGCAGAAGAGCCCAGCCTTTGTTGGGACACCACCATTGTGCCATGAGATGTAGATGAGGACCTGTGTCCAAATGTATAAATGTATTAACGATTCCTTTGCAGGGCTTTCTGGTCACTAGAGCTCCGGAGTCATCTTGGTTTCCAAAGTGTTGAACAGCTCGTGCTGTGTCTGGCAGTGTGTGTGTACACGAAGTTGTGTTTGTCTATGGCAAAGCTTCTAGCAGTTGACAGGAGGTCGTGGGTGTTTTAAAATTTGGTTATAGCACTATAAATGCAGTCTAGTCCAAACAACTCTGCCTTCCAGCTATGCTCTTTCAGTTTAATGTTTTGAGTGCCATCAAGTCTTAGACTGGGTGGAAACTCTTGGTTGTGAATAACAAAAGCTACCAAATGGCAATTAGTTATAAAGCAGGTCTGAAGTATGCTGAGGATCAGTTTCCATTGTTTTTTATTAAACTGGAATTTCACAGGTTTTAATTACAGATAATAGAATTTCATATACACAAGGGCTAAATCAGCAAGTACAGAAAAACAGCAGGAGCTTGACCCAGCATTTGGGTTTCTTCCCAAACTAGTGCTGTTCCCTTGACTGAAAGGCTTTCCTGCCTGCTCTCTGTACAGCCCTCCAACCTCTGTGACACCTTCTGCTGGTCAGAGTCTAGCTCCGCAGCCCCCACCTGATGATGCTGAGCAGCAGGCAGCGCTACTCCTGGCATGCTCTGGGGACACCTTGCCAGCATCCCTCCCTCCTGTGAACATGTATGACCTTTTTGAGGCATTACAGGTAAGCTCTTCACCCTACACTGTCCTGTGTACCACCCACCACTCAATTTTAGTTTACATGCATGGAGAGGGATTTGATTTCATCTCCTCCTGTCTGTTTGCTTCTGTCCCTCACAAATTTACAATTATTTGGCTTTGTCTTGCTCCTGCTAGTAGGGAGCAGCTGACAGTCAACTTGTGGTCTCAGGCCTGTTCTGCCCCCCTAGATCAGAGAGGGCTGCTGAGGAAATCCCTGTCTCTACATAAGAACTCTTCCTCTGCAGCAAGACTGCAGCGATCGTATCAGAACTGAGTTAGACTGAGGTTTTGATAGGAGTGCCCTGAATGACTTGTCTGGCACGTCCCTTTTTCCTCTTCATCTTCTGCCTGGGTGCTTAGAGGAATACTGGGGTCCTGGCACGCAGGCTGCTGCGGTGACCACCCCGACGCTGTGGAGGTGTCTGAGGTGGGCTGGATGCATCTTCCCCTGGAGACGCCTGGCTGTGGGCCCCTCTCTTTTGCATTCAGGCTAATTAGAATGTCTAAAGCTAGCTCTGAGAAATTCCACCCCCTCTGTCCCTCCTTGATCTCTGCTGTTGTGAAAAGGCCTGGAGATTTTTATCTCAAGGCTGTGGAGGCAGAGTGTTCATAATACGTGCTGTAGTCAAGCGTTTGTGCTGTGTTTGGTCAGACAAAATGTTTTTTTTTATGGTTTTGGATCAAAATAATGACTTCCTTAGAAAGTGGTGTAACAGGCAGCAGTTCTGTGCTGGCTGGTGTGCCAGTGCTGACAACTTGGAGCTCTCCTTGTGCTCCTGCCCTGCAGGGCTGGCTCTGCTCATCCTGTCAGACACAGGTTCTCCATGGGGAAACGAGCATGAAACGTGTTTTTGACCTTACCTCTAGGTACACAAAGAAGTTATTCCAGCACACACTGTCTACGCCCTAAACATTGAGAGAATTGTCATGAAACTCTGGCATCCAAACCATGAGGAGCTGCAGCAGGATAAAATCCATCGCCAGCGCCTGGCAGCAAAGGAGGGCCTCCTGCTCTGCTAGAGCCACGGAGCCAAGCTCAGGTGGCTCCAGTGCTGCTCCTTGGATTGACACTGGGCTGCTTCTGACAAACCTGTGTCGGCATTTCGAGGAAGATGTAAGTTATGAGTCAGCTTTTCCTATGGAAATATTACGGAGTTGTGGTGCACTTTCTCTGCTTCCCAAGAGTCGTGTGCCATGGAGTGCTTGCAGCAATCCCACTGAATTGGAAAGGAGGAACAAGAGACTTGTTTGCAAAGACTTTTTTTTTTTAATATAAAGAAAAATAAACATGAGGGTGAAAAGAGTTGGTGTTAAAGGAGGTGTGTGTGTGTTCTTTGGGAGCATGACGTACCTGTCTCCTCACCTTCCCTTCTGAGCTCTGTCTCCAGGAGCCCAGTCTGACTTCTGTTGCAGCTGGTGGGATCTGTTCCATTCAAGTGGGAACAGGGCGGGCTGTTGGGAACCGAAGGTGGGAATAGTGTAAGGTGACATTAGCTCTCTTATACCGGGGGACTTCTGATTAGAAACTCCACATAAACAGGGTGAAAAGGGAAAGTCTTCTCTGGTCTGTCTCGTAGAACTGTTCTGCATCACAAAACATGAAAGGTGCACGCTGGCTGTTCCGGGGATCTCACCAGTTATCAAATATGCAGTAAAACCAAGGTTGTGAGTAATGCTTCTCCTGTCAGTCTAGTCCTTGTCCCGTCCCTGTCCTGGAGTAGTGGTGTTCAAATGTTTTAAGAGTTCTCTGGACCTGTGACAAGAGGTGTTCCCTGTCTGTCAGGACAGCTGATGATTTAGCCACCCCAGCAAGGGGTGATCATCCTGAGGTGGGACAGCAATTTCACTCTTAATTTTGCTGGGGAGCAGGTCAGATCAGCACGTAGAAGAGGAAATTCACCTGTGGTGTTTCAGGTGCATCACCATCTTCCTGAGTCAGCTGGGTGCTCCTCAGATGCTGAAGGGAACAGGCTTCTTAAGACATGTTAAGCATTTTCACATTACAAATTAATTTGTTACCTGTCTTAACCACAGCTATGCAGGTACCTTGGATGCCTTGGTTCTTTGTCCCTGTTGTGCCGTTCAGACAGTGGAACTGATGCTGCTTCCTCTGGAAGATTATGAAAGGAAGCTTGTGATTGCCTCCACTCCCTTCTTATTTTCCCCTGGGAAGTATTTGGATGGGAGAGCTGTAATCTTTCCCTTTTCCTATGCAGTTTTTCTTTACTGCAACCCTGAGAACTGAGGAGCGTGCCTGCCCCTGACGTTTCTTCTCAGTTATCCTTTTATAATTTTTTCATGACCCATGTGACTTTTTGTTGGGCCAGGGTTGCCAGGAGCTGTGCAGCTGTTGCTGCGTTGTTTCGAGGGATTTGCTGTGGAGCTCGGCACAGCCTTTTGCTCTGCCTACACAGATATCAGTGGCTCCTGTCGTGAGAAGACCACTTGAGGACTATGGAAGCTGGGAAAGGCAACAGCAAAGAACCACAGCAGGGCCTGGCAGGATGAGAGCAGCTGTATACTCAGGTCACTTTTCTTGAGTTATGGCTGTGTGGAGTTAAGCAAGAGGGTAACGGGAGGGTGGAGAATGAAGGCTTCTTCTGCCCCCCTGCTCCCAACTGCTATTTTTTATTTAAGGGCTCAATCTGAATTGCTATATATGCTCATCTTAAAAGTTGACCCCAGTGGCTTTTACATGACAGTTCTTGAAAGCAACATTGAACCTAAATAACTGTATATGGCAAGATCAGCAAGTCACCCAAAGTATGGACTCCGAGGTGTGGGAGGGGGATTTCCCAGATAATTGTTATGTTTCTGGTGTAAAATGAAAGCGTTCAGTTTGTTTGCTAGAAACTTTGGGGCAGCTCTGAGGATTTCAGATGTGAAGGAAGCACGCAGCCTCTGACAGTATCACAAGTGAGTTCTGAAACACAACACTGGGTATGGCACAAGCAGTGCCGCTCTTCTGTTGCTGTGTGCTAGGAGGAAAGCTCCGCAGACGGAGCCTCTCGTTCTGAAGAGCTGAGCCATCAATTCCACACTGAAGAAAGTGGGTTAACCAGGACACCTACTGCACAGCAGAGGCTTGAATAAGGAAATCCTGTCAGCCCCATTTCAGGTGGGAAGGCTGAGAGGCTCATGTTCTCAATGCACTTTCCCATAAAATGTGAGAAGCGGTGCTTTGTAGGCTTCTGGGGCAATACAGGTGGAAGGGACACCTGGGGGTTGTTTTTGTTCACCTGCTGCTGAAATAAAGGGCTAACCTCAAAATTAGAGCTCCTGTCTCCAGATGTGCACAAAAGCGTGGTACTTCTGTCCCATGGTGTTGGAACACGCAGTGGCTGTGCTCACAGTGAAGGTTTTCATTGCATCTCACCAGAACGTCACATTGTTCCTGTGCCTGCTGCCTTCCAGCTCTTCCTGTGCTCTCCTTGTAGCTCCCCGTCAGAGCATTGCAGGTGGCAGTGCGATCTCCCTTCTGCCTTCTCTCCAGGCTGAACAAACCTCTTGCTCTCAGCTTCTCCTAAGCTGTGTGCTCTAGCCCAGACCATCTTGATAGCCTCCACTGAACGTACTCTAATATTGGAAAATTACAGCCTGCATTTTTATAATCCAGTAGGAAGAGTGCAATGTACTGGAAGTTGCCACTCAAGAACTGCTGACAGATTTTCAGATTTGCAGTAGAAAGCTCTCAGGTGCCACATGAAGAAGGGAAGGAGCTGGGGCTGGTGGAGCTTGAGAGGTTCACCTGGTTCCATTCATGTTACGAGCTTTGCGTAAGGATGGCCGTCTGATCTCAGGATGTGGCCCATGCCCCTGGGAGAACAATGCAGAAAGGAAATCTTTCTTTTCCAGACAGTTCAGGCTGCCAGACCTGCCTGAAGCCTGACCTTGGGTCAGCTTGGTGCTGAGGAGGAACCTAGAAACGTGAACGTGTCCCTCTGCAACACCCTAAATAGTTAAACCGTGTTGCTCATGAGATGTGCAACCAGGGAAGATGCTTGTTGTTGGTTCAGAGCAGAAACATGAAGCATGACACTTGCTATCAAACACACACCACATTGCCTTTCCCTTAGCCTCTCACAGCACAGCCCTTCCCCTCTTCTCATGCAGCTGAGGGCTCTCAGTTGTTGCCCAAGCTTTGAGAGAATCCCCTGGCTATGCAAAGCTGGGCTTGGGCCTGATGCAAAGAGGAACTCCTCTGAGGGACAGAAACGCTGCCAGCAGTGCCTAAAAATGCAGATCCTGGTTTCTCAGTAGAGAAAACTTTAATGGCTTCCTACCACCTTCCTTGTGCTTGGGCATGCTTGGGAGACATCTGGCAAAGGGAAAAAGGAGGAAATGAGACTGCTGGCATTTCTAAGAAACTGTGTGCTGTGAATGCCCAGAGCCCCAAAATAGGGTTGCAGAAATGCTCTGCTGTCCAGCCAACCCAGTAACGAAGGGAAACCTCGTTTTATGCTCTGGGTGTGGAAGGAAGTGTGTGACCGACTGCTGCAGATGGACGTCTTCAAAGAAAGCCTCTGCAAAGGAGGGGCTGTCTTTCTGCAGCTGCTTTCTCAGAACTGGAGAGGGGTGGTGGTGCCACCCTGGCAGGGATTTGGGAGCGGTGACAGGTGTGTCTTAAAATGATGTGCAGAAGGATTTGCAGGTAGTGCAGTAGCAGAAGGATGACAAAGCTTTCTTCCCAGCAGGAGGCATGGTGCCTGCTGCTAGAAGATGCCTTCAGCACCTTCAGCAGCATGATTTCAACTGGTTCCTGAAGGGAAATCACTTCTGAGAGCCAAAGGGTTTGTTGTGGCATTGTCTTTCTTCATTGGTGTGGTTGCTGGTGTGGTGTGGTTGGCAGGAGGAGAGTTCACCAGCCTGCCTCAGTTGCTGCAGCAAAAACCTTCAGGTGTAGCTGTGGCTGTAGCCTAAAAACATGTTCTGTCCTTCCCCTGGTGTTGAAGGTACGCAGGTAGAAAGACACATTAAATACGATATAGAAACATAAGAGTAGTTTGGGTTGGAAGGGACCTTAAAGACCATTCAGTTCCACCCCGCTGCTGTGGGCAGGGACACCTCCCACCAGACCAGGTTGCCCAAAGCCCCATCCAGACTGGCCTTGAACACCTTGAGGGATGGGGCACTCACAGCTTCCCTGGGCAGCCTGTGCCAGGGCCTCACCACCCTCACGGATATAAGGAAGAAGTTCTTTACTAATCTAAATCTGTCGTTTTTTAATCTAGAACCATTATTCCTTGTATTTGCTACATGCCCTGACAAAGAGCTCCCCCAACTTCCCTGCAGTCCCACCTTCAGGTGCTGGATGGCTGCTGTAAGCTCTCCCTGGAGCCTTCTTTTCTCCAGGTTAAAGTTCAACCTTTGATTGTGGTCAGTCAAATTATTTGATTATGGTCAGAGGTCCCAATCAGATGGCTGAGTTCCCCCTCCCTTTTTTATATACTCATGAAAGGCTGAGGCAGCATCGAGTTACACGTATTTCCCATCCACTTATAAGAATATTTTTTTCACTGAGAAATACCTCATCCAAGTGAAGTTCTCTTTTTACAGAACTTTAGATTCATTTCTTGCCAGGAAATGAGTTTTTGTCTCTAGATAGCATCTGGCTGCTGGGGTTTTCATGCTCACAGGTTATCCTCAGCCTGAGGATGCTCATGTGAAGCCTTGGAGGCTTGGATTTGTTCTGCCTGGGGGCAGTTTCAGTAAAAGGGCCGTGTGTTTGAGCGGTACGAGCTGCTCCTGGGTCTCGTTGGAGCACTGACCTTCTTGCAATAGCAGGGGGGGTACAGCATGCAGCAGGAAATGGAAACCATCGCTGCGGTGTCTGCCCTGTGCCCAGCCCTCGCCCTTGCTGCTGGGGCTGGAGGAGGGCTGAGAGCTGGCTGGGAGGATGCTCGGTGGCTCGCGCCGCTCCCTCGCTGCGGTGCCGCTTGGCGCCAGCCGAAATCATCACTGAAGGTGGCAAGTATCAGTTTAATAACCGCCTTGATGGTATGGGTTGTAAAGGCTGGTTATCATTAAAAAGAAAAAAAAAGTATTGTTTCCATTTGAATTTCTGAAACCAGTTTCCCGTTGGTGGGTTTTGCTATGTCTTTGTTCAATTTAAATGCGCCCGGAATCAGATAGCTGTTTCTGTGCAATGACACGCCACTTCTGAAACTCCACTTTGATAAGAAGAAAGAGAAGGAGCTGGGGCTGCTTTCATCTCGCAGGAAGGGCTGCTGGCCTTGCCACGGAGCAGCCTGTAGCCTCCTTCAGCCCTCTGGCAGTCTTTAGCCCTCATTCTGGCACGCAGCAGCCTTGTGCAAGTCCTGGGGCTGTGGCCCCTTCCCTCATCCTTCCAAATTCCTCCAGCCCTTGCTGCCTTGAGCCTGGCTGAGCAGTCTTCCCCAGCACATCTCAGAACTGTCATCCTGCTATAGGTGATGGTAGAAAAGCCTGGTTTAGGGCTTCCTGTTTGCCTGCTGGACTGCAGCAGTACAATTTGGGGAGCAGTCTCCCAGACAAATTGATTTATAGCTCAGGAGCTCCAGCCTGGGCTTGGCAGAGCCATCCCTGGGTGTTGTTCTGTAAGAGTTTGGCCCCAAGCCCTGCTGTGAACTACAGACCTGCTTCTCAGATATTTTTATTTTGTTATTAAACGATATGAAATGCTGATGATAGCGGATACTCCTGCGTTGCTCTAGGGAAAAGCAAAATTTCAGACATTTTCCACTGAAACTTTCATTTCTCACTAAAATGCTATTTTCCCATCAGAAAGAAATCACAAGGCAGATCAGCCTGCTTTGTTTTTACCTCAGCTCTCACCTTCTCCAAAATACTCACCAGAAGACTGCTCCAAGTTTGGTTTTGTGTTTTTATTGGTTTTATTGTTTTTATTGGCTGTTCTCTTAAAGCTCTGTAGGAAATTAAGCTGAGTAACGCTCGCCTCCATCCTCATCCAGTCGTAACACGAGGGGTTAGGGTTTTGGCTTTAGTGGGCTATCCTGTGATGGAGGTGGCTCTGTGTGACTCCCTCCAGCCTGAGCTGGACTCTTTGGCTTTCCATGGGGCTTGTGAGCACCCAGGGAGGGCGGCTGCCTTGTGTGGCCACTGCAGGCAGCAGACACCACAAAGCCTGGCAGCCCTCATCCTGCCAGCACTGTCCCGGTACTGCTCCCTTCCCTGCCCTACGTGTACAGGGTGAGGAGGTGCCGCTCGCTGCTCGTCCCCACACCCCCACACCCGGCTGAGCCGTGTGTCCCGGGGCTGTTCATGCACTGGCTGTGTTATCCCTCCACTTCAGCTTTCTCAGTTTCACTCCCGCCTGCTGCGAAAGCCAGCGCCGCTGACGCATTCAAATAGAGCTTGTGCTGTACCCGGGTGGAGGCATCCTGTTTCCAAAACAGCTGGTGCAGCCCTGCTGTCTTCAGCATCCATCTTCCCGAAGAAAAATGGTGGTGTGCTTGAGAAGCAGAGCAGAAAGGAAGTGAGCACATCCTTTCCTTTTTTTAAAAAAGTACTGCAAAAGCGTCAGTCTGGGAAATAGAGAGGGAGGAATGGTGGAATGTGCTCCCACAGACCCAAGATGATTTGGGGCACTGTTGGCATCGCCCCGCAGTACAGCTGTGTGCAGGGAGCAGCGTGTGGCTGTGCTGCAGCTCCTGCGGTTTCCTGACTCCGTGCCAGCAGGAGGGGGATGGCTGGGAGCGCTTCAACCCCTGGTACAGCACTCATGCCTTTTCCTGAAGCTGCCCACGAAAACACAGCGTGCGGGGCTTGGTTTATGTTTTGCCAGCTGAGCTTTTGGGCTAAAACCTAAATCACAGCGTGGCAGGCGCTGGGTGGGACGAGGCAGTGCGGTGGAAGTTGCTGCACACCCCATGGCACACGGAGTACATGCCCGTGCACCCCGGGCCCAGCTGCACCCTTTGGCCTCGCATGTTCCCTGTGGTTTCATGGGCTCCAGCTCCCCTCGCCCCACTTGGCCGGTGATGGGTGCGATTTGCATTATTTGAGTCTTTGGGACGCCCACGGGTGGAAAAAACAAAGGAGGCAAAGACAAACACCCGTGTGCACGCAGGCCTGCGTGTATACACAGCCCTGCTCCCCCTTCCAGCCGCTGCCACTCACCGGATGGCGATGCCAAGCGCTCACTCCGGGTGCTGCCGCGCTGAAGGCGCTGCGTTTCGCAGGCTTTTGCTCACCTGGGGTTGCCCTACAGTGGGGTTGGTGTCAGGGCTCACCCAGTCTGGTGTCCCGAGCTCCCGAGGGCTTGGTGTGCACGTGGTGGAAGCGTTTGAAGCTTTGGGATTGAAGAGGCCAAGATGTCCGTGTCCCAGATCCGCTCCGCCGTGGTGCTCCAGGGATGAGCTGGTCCCTGAAAATCTGCTTGCCTCAGCAGCAAAAACCTAAATAAATTAAACAAACAAAGCTGAGGGTGATTAACACAGAGCAGCAACATCCAGCTGGAGGCTGGAGCTCACACCCCCCAACACCAGTAAACAGCCTGTGGGGCCAGCTTGTGCCTAATGGCAATTTAGGGACCCCCAAGGGACGAGTTCCCACACACACACACTCTGGGGGCCCAGCAGGGTCAGCTCTGTCTTTCTCACTCCAAGAGGCTTAATGACATCCCTGGCACTGTCCCTGAGCCTTCCCTGACCCTCATGTGCTGCGTTCCCACAGCCGAGGAGCCCCTTGGCTGTTTTGTCACCCTATCTGCCACCAGGTCCTGCAGAAGGTGGCCTTTTTTTGGCAATACAGGGGCTGCGGGGTGGCACGGAGCACACAGCACAAAGGGTTGTGCCCCATCCCACAGCAATACCCCAAAGGCTTAAGCCGAGCATCCTCCCCAGTGCCCCAAGAGGCACAGTTGGCCTCCTGGCCCCAAAGCCCTCACTATCTCCTGGCAAGGGGGCGATGGGTGCGCGGGGCCGTGTCCCTTGGGTGCCACGCTGCTGCTGGCTCAGCTGGCCATGGTGCGGACAGGGAGGGAGTGGGGCTGAGCCCGCAGCCCCCCCGGACTGCCTGGATGGCCACAGCCACGTCCAGCAGCGAGAAGAGCAGGCACAGCCGGCCTGCTGGGGCGAAGGGGAGCCCCAGGCACCCCGGGCACCATAACCTCACGTGTGACATCAAAGCGCCTGAGGTAGCGCGCGATGCAAATGAGCAATACCTCAGAGCTGGTGCTTAACCACAGCCGTGCTTCTGCATGTGCTGTGGGAATAATCTGACGTTTCCCCTTTCTGAAGCTCCTCGCATGAGCCCGGAGGCGCCCGTGGTGTCTCCCGCGGCGCCCTGCGGGGCTGGATTCAGGCTCGGCCATGGCTTTGCTCTGTGGGGCCATGAGCTCTCCCCGTGCCACCGCCGTGTCTGCCTGTTTTTGGATCACCCAGCACTGCACGCGTGGCCTCGATGGTCCTGAGCCACGGCTGGGGCAGTGCCTGCGCCCAGGCATGCTGCGCTGGGGGGCACGGGCAAGGAGCACGGCTCCCATGGGTGCCTTTGAGGGCACTGCAGCGAGGGTGAGCTCCTGGCACCCCAACACTTCTGCCCCTCTCAGGCTCGGAAACTAAATGGGTCTTGCTTTTGTTACTACTAAAAGGAGCATTAAAATAAATAAATAAATAAAAGTGTGGGCCTACCAGTTCCTGCAGCCAGATTATTAGTCATGGATCCTTCCTTCCTGCCTTTCTTTCAACAAATTATCCAGACCCTCTGGAAAGGGGGTCCCAGCCTCAAGCTCCCCTCTCTGCGGGGCTGATGCCGGGGCCAGGCTCACCCCGTGGCTGGGTGCTGAGGGCACCACAAGCCCATCGTCCCTGCCCGTGTCAGAAGCAAGAGGAGCTGTAGCTGCTTTTAAAGCTGACCCTGGGGAAGGCGAGCAGCACCAGGGATTTCCTTCAGAGCACTGGAGGCATGTCTGAGGCATGTCTGGGCACATGTGCTCCCTCAGGGCAGGGTAACGACGTGCTGTGCTGGGGCAGGTGCATGTTCTTCCCCTGCTCAACTAAATAAAGCCTGGAGAGATTCAGCGTCAGCGTGTGGTTGGGAAGGGTCGGGGCAGCAGGGGGACTGGCTAAATGCCTCTGGGGGGGCATATATGGAGCTGGGGGGAGGGCAGGGCACAGAGGTGGGTTTCCAAAAGCTGGCTTTTGCTGCAAAGCTGCAAGCTGGGGCTCAGCCTGTCCCTCCAGAGCGACCAGTGCTGCCCTTGCCCATCCCTGCTGCCGGCTGGTCAGTGCTTTGCCACTGCATTGACCCCAAAAAGGGCAGCACGGCACCCTGGGCATCGCTGCCAAGCCCCAGGAAGCCGCAGCGAGCACAGCCCGAGCAGAGCAAACCCAGAGGAAAGGAGCAGCACGCAGCAAGGCTCCCGACAGCTTCACAGCTGTTGGGGAAAGGCCGCGAAGCACAGCCTCGGCGTGACCGCTGGGAAGCAGCCATCAGGATCCCGCTGCTCCATCCCATCCATCTCCACCCAGCCCCGTGTGATACTGCGTGCGGGGCCAGCATCCCCTCCCAGTCACACTCGGCTTACTGGGCCAGCACCGTCCCTGTGCAGAGCGCTGGGAGCCGCGGCGCCGCGTGCTGTGGGAGGTCCGGTGTCCCTGCACGTTGCTCCGGCCCTGGCAGAAATCCCCCAGGGCCTTGGCAGCTCCGTGGTGGTGGCGGCGTGGGGCCGGGGAGGCAGCAGCTGGGGCGCTCTGGGGCCGCTGCCGTGCCGCACTCTGTCGGGGGAATTCCTCAGCAGTTTAGCCACATCTTTGCGCTGTCCCTATCTGCGGTTTTTCTGCTCGCTTCAGAAGTGAGTTTCCTATTTAAAGTACCTCAGCCTCGAGCCTGATTCCCTCCAAGGCTCACCGGCCATAAGCCCGCTGCTCCTTGACCTCAGAGGCTGCTGCGTGGCCTGGTCCTGGTGGTCCTGGCTTGGAGCTCACCCAGGGCGTCTCGCTCGGCACAAGGGTGCTGCTTTTTCCTTCTTGGGGGGCCAGGAAAATTACGTCTGTGGAAAAAAACAAACAACCAGAGAGGATGGGGTGGTCTGGGTAATTGAGATCTTGATCTCTGAGTGCATATCCGTGGAGGTTTTTTTTTCAGAGCGCTTGCCCGGTGAGTCAGACCACCGTGGAGCAGAGACCTGAGGCCACAGCCCCCGGCTGGCCCAGCCGAGGTCACGCTCAGCCCCCAGTCATCTGCACAGTGTGCAGTGCCTGCTCCGAAGCCCATGCTGTGTGCTGCAGCTGACGTGTTTGCAGGTGATTTCCATTAAAAAAAAAAAAAAAAAAAAAAAAGCACAGAAAGGTTAATGGCCCTTTTTTTTGACTCTCCAAAACAGCTGCAAAGGCAAGATGTGTTTTGTGGTGGGGATCTTGGCAAGGAAGGAAAGTAACCCACATGCAAGCCTGATAAGAGGCAGGATTTCATCACAATGATGTGGGGCAGCCTGCAGTCCCTCACTTCTGGTAAGGCCCTCACGACATGTGTAAATAGTCGGAATGGGAACATGGCACTGCTTTCAGGAACACAGGACACGAGCTGGAAAGGGCAGCTGCTCCAGCTGCACTCGGAGCTCTTTTGCTGACCTCCTGAAGATGCTGAGCACCCTGGCTGGGTACACAACGGGGCCGTCGCCGTCCCTCTGCTGCCACGCTGCGAGTTCGTTTCCTTTAGCTCATCCTCCCTTGGCCAGCTCACATGCTGTAAATGAGAGCACGAGTCCCAGAGGAAGTCAGGATCCAGTAACTCTGAGGAATTCGTGTTGCAGGAACCCACGGGGAACCTGAGCTGTTTGAACTCATTTGCCTCTGCAGTCGGTGCCAGCTGCGCCACGGGGCTCGGTGCTGAGTGGCCGCGCATGGAAGTGGCCGAGCGCAGCAGCTGCACGATGAGCTGGCTCCCGCACAGCACCTTCCTCCAGCAGTTTCCACACATCCGCAAGTCTTAAAGCCAACTTAAAGGTTTCTTTCCTTCCCTCACAGCCAGATCACACCTCTGCAGCGAGGCAGCCACCAGAGATGGGGCTGGATTTGGTCTGGGAAAAGCCATGGGCAGGCAGCTTGCGTATGCGCCCAGCCCTCCCTCAGCCAGGGCTTCCCAAACGCAGGTCGTGTTTTGTGGCAGCGAGCAGCACATTTCACTTCAAATGAGCTGCTGCTGGATTAAACGGTAACCAGAGGCTTGCCAAGAGGTATTTTGAGACCAGAAGGCATGAACTTGAAAAGAAGTGCACGGGAGGTGTGGAAGTGAGCAGCGGAGGGGAGCGAAGGGGGCAGGGGCTCCATGCATGGGGCAAAGAAGTGCCAGCAGCCCAGCACCAACCACCCCTGCTGGATGGCAGGGACCAGCCAGCACCTGCTGTGGTGCCAGCCGCTCAGGCAGCCCCAAGCCCCTGTCCCAGCAGGGCAGACCCCTCCATCTCCCCGCCAGAGGCTGGAGCAGCCCCTCTGCCTCCGCTTTTCCCACCCGAGGGCTGCTGTGCTGGGGCCAGGGCTTTCTCTGACTGCCAGGGGAGTTTTTGCACCCAAGTGTGGCTCTCAGCCAGAGGCCGCTGCGTGGTTAGGGCTGCCGGTCACGCCGGGCTGCCGGCTGGCAATGGCCTTGCCTGCAGACACACACTCCATCTGAAAATTTCCAGCCAACCCTAGCACTTTTGGTTTTTTCCATCCTATATTCTGCACAAGTCATAGCAGTATTGATGATATCGCTGGGTGGAGAGACATGACTGCGCCCGCTCCCAGCACTACGCAGATGACTCCACCGTGTTATCAGCTGAACTTCGCAGGGATTTTTTTTTTTAATATTTTTTTTTTCAGCCACCAAATAGCAAAAGTTTTTTTTTCCTGCAAAAGTGCTGATTTCTCTACAGTTTATCTGAAAGAAAAACAAATGTATCAAACAAATACTGGAAAGCAAACCAGATCACAAGGGAGCTCTTCAAACCCTCCTGCTGGCCTGATGAAACGGCTCAGGGACAGTGGGCTTAAAAAGTGTCCCCACACCCCAGTGTCACCACGGGGAAGCAGAGCCCACGTGCAGGGCTGGTGCATCACAACAGCAGACAACTGTGGGTGCCCCATAAAGGCACAGGGGCTTTATTTTCCATCACTAACCAACATCTCTAACCAGCGCTACATTTTTTGGCAGCAACATTGCCATTGCTTGGTCGTAACCTTAAATATTATTTATCCATTAGCACAGTTAGGCCTGCCAAGAGAAACCTAAACACAGAGGAATTAGCGGAGGAAGCAGGAAAATGTCTGGGAGCATTTTTGGCCCTTGGGGTGGCAAAGTGCTGCACGAACCAGTTGAGATTTGGTGGCTCCTCAGACCCAGCAAGGGCCCTTTTGGGTGCCTCCCCGCTCCCCTGTGCCACCAGGAGGCGCATCAGCTTGGCGGTGGTGGCCACTTACCCCCTGCACCGAGCTGGCTCTGTCCCAGCCCTCCTGGCAAGCCTGCGGGCTCGCTCCCATCACAGCACAAGTAGGGCTCTTGGGGGTGGTGGGGCCCGTGGGGAACTCCAGCAAGAGCTGACCCAAGCGCGGCCAGATTTCCCATCACTCCCGTCTTCGAATCGGGGCTGGAAAGTGTCCCAAATCGACCCGAGCTCGTGGCATATGAGGGCAGAGAAACCCCCGTTCGCACCACGGCTGCCTCCTCGCTCGCTCGCTGCCTGCCTTCAGTTGACCTAGTTGAGTCACGGGGAGACGGCGAGCGAAAGACATCCTGCGCTGTGGTTGGCACCGCGCTGCCCCGGGGAGGAAAACCTGCTTCTCCCAGAGGGGCACTCCTGCTCTGCGTGGGCAGGCAAGCTGGGGCGAGGAACGGCTCTCGGCTGTCCCCGCGTCACAGCAGCCTGGCCTCTTCCTGATGCTGCAGCCTGGAGGGAAAAGCTGATTTCTCTTCCTCGGGCCAGAGCGAGGGGTGCTGCTGGTGGCCCAGTTGGGCACAAAGTGGCTGATGCCCTGGGAAGGAGGGCGCAGCTGCAGGCACGGGCTGGGGAGGTGGGAAAGAGCAGCTGGGGGTGCGCCCTGCTAGAAGGGCTTAGGTTAGGACCTGCTAAAGCCCGGGTTAGACGTGTTTAAGCATGTTAAGACAAGTCTTCATCGCTTGAAACCACTTTTCTTGTTAATGTTTCAAAATAGAGACATTCACGTGTGGCACTCGAGGTTGCTAGGAGTTGGGACAGAAAGGCAAAGATTAGCTGCTGTATATATACATATTTTTTAAAGCCATTTTTTGTATACAAACCTTTTTTTTTTTTTTTTTTTTTTAAGCAGGGAAGGGGATCAGAAAGAATCAAATCCCAGCATGGAAGAACTGGCCTGGCATTTAGGATGCTGTGCTTGGGGAAGCAGTGCCAGGAGCTGAACCCATGGGGAAGGCAGTGGGCAGGGAAGGGCTGTGGGGGCTGGAGCCCGGCTTCTTGGACACTGGGAACATGCCCCGGACAGCTGAGGCCCCTTTGCAGCTGTAACTTGGCAGGGGCTGAGTGTGTTGGTAGGAAAAGGTCACCTAAGGGTGCAAACTCCTTCCCTGCTGAGGTCTGAGTGATCTGTTGCAGAAGGAAGTAAAATAAAGTCTTAAATATTCCATAGACTGAAAAATGAGAAGAATCTTAGAATGCTGGATATGGAAGAGGAAATTAAGCAAGAAAAAGACGTCACAAAATTCCTGAGTTATAACTCACAGCTCTTGTAGTTTTGCGGAGTCAGCTGGTCAGTGTAGTGTCAGCGCAGGAACCTGTCCCAAAGGGTGCTGCTATTGGAAAGAAGCAGAAAAGCAACAAGTTCAACATTGCTGGTGGCAGATACACCCCCTGGGTTACTGCGTCTGCCCTGAGGAATGGGGCTCCTGCCCGGCAAATGGAGGGGGTGAGTGCCCAAAGGCACACGGGGCTTATTGTGGGATTCTTTTGGGACTTACTGCGGGATGTCTGCGGGACTAAACAAAGGGGGGTGGAAAGGGAGGGATCAGTGCAGTTTGGGGAGGAACCAGCATTGGAAAAGAGAAGGAACATGGGATAAAAGGGTCATTTGGGTGTCTGTCTGACCATCCTTGGCATATGTATGCTTATGTGTGGATGTATACATATACTGATTTGTCAGAGAGAGGAACAGGATAAGACCACTGTTGGTGAGGGCTTGTGATTTCTGCCTGTGCGGATCTGTGTGGCTGACTCTGCACACATACACATGAACTGTGTGTATGCACGTGCTGCGTGAGGTGCACACACACAGCGTGTATGCAAACACGTGCTGTGTCTATGTACACACATACGGGGTGTGTGCACATGTGCTCAGCCTCACTGCTGGGATGTCGAAGCTGCAGCAGCCTCACCTCTGTGATTCTGTGATCTCTGCTGGATTCTGTGATCCCCAACACAAACTAACCTCGTGCAGGCTTCCCCAGGGGGACGCCGGTAAGAAAACACACCTGCTTGCCTCCTGCTTGCCAGCTGCCCCCCAGAACCTGCCCTGAAGCTTCGCCGTGGTCCTGTGTCCAAGGGCACCAAAGGCACAACCCAAGACAGCGCTGTTTGAATACCACGCAAGGACCAGTGAAAGTGGTGGGTGAAGAGGAAAACAACTCACGGGTCAATGGCAAATCCCCATCACTCGGGGCAGATGGCTCATACCCGGCTCTCGTACTGCCACAACCCTCACGTGGCCGCCTGTGTCCCCGGGGGCTGGCGAGGTGACAACCACAGGGCGGGCAGGGCTCGCCGTCCCCAGTCCAAGCCCGCCGGGGAGTGAGCACTGCGGTGCGTAATACAGAGAGCAGCTCCGGCCAGGATTAGTCATCTGGGGCTCTTGCTGCTGCTGGACGCACTCATCTGTGGATCCCCACATGTAGCGAAACGTGCGGCCACGCGATGGCTGTGGGTGCTGCCACCCGCAGTGCCTGTGGGCTGCTGCTGCGAGTGCACGCGGGCTCCTGCCTGGCGCGATGCGTGGGGCTGGGGAGCTGGGAGATATCGGCTGCTCCTGCTGCGTTACGGGCTTGTGTCATGTCAGCCACACAACCTGCTTTAGATGTGCTTCAGAATCTCAGGGGACATCTGCAGAGAGCCACGGGCTGCTTGCTTTTTGGATACACAGACCTCTTCTCGTCTCTCCCAAAGCACAAGCTTAAACCTAGGAGACTGCTGTAATATCAGCTTCCCAGCCAGCCATTCCAGCTGCATCTAGGCAATTCAGTCTTCTGCAAATAGAAAGGATAAAGAATAAAAAGAGAAAACTGCTGAGACCAGGCACGGCTCAGCACCAGCACCTCCCTCCAGAAGGTGTGACGATGCTGTGAGAGTTGGTGGGGCTGCAGATAGATGTCTTGACACAGACAAGCATGAGGCTGCTGTGTGGGATGGAGAAAGGTGGCTTAATTACTGGAGAAGTGGTATTTGCTGAGGGAGGAGTGACCACCATCTGATTAAGGTCAGTGTGAGCAAACAGAGGGCAGTCCCAGCCAGTAATACAGCTACTGGATGTTTCACCAGCGGTAGTATAAATTGGGGGAAATTTTGAGCTAAACTGACCAGATGGAAAAAAACAACAACAAAAAAAAACACCAACCAACAACCAACTAAATGACTGTGAATGGAAAATTAAGAGCCCTTTAAATGTTTGAGAAACAGTGGAGGAAACTATTTTTCCAGAAGTTTAACCTGACAGCTGCTAAGAATGATGAAACAACACTCAGAAAACAAGAAAGGGAGAGAGTTCATAGGGTACAAGAGGAAGATGCTGTAAGGCATCATGTGGGTCAACACACTTTTCGTGACACCAGAGCTCGATTCAGTCCCTAAAGTCCCATAATTGATGGATAAATCGTTGCTGATGAAGTTGATCTTGAAGAGGCACGTAAAGTGGAATCTCACATGTCCTGGTTAGAAAAGGGATAAATCGGCTCATCTCAGGAATTAGGAAATGCTACTGCATGGAGGTCTTTTTTGTTGGCTTGGCTGGGACAGGAATGGTGTCAAACCCTTATCCAACTCTTTCATGCAACGCTGCAGACCCACAACAAGAATCAAGAGCTGCAGCAAAACATCATTTGCAGGAGGAGTGATTTCAGAAGCATCTTTTTTAGCAAAGAACTCCCAAGGGAAGCAGACAGACCAGTGATGATAGTGGCAGACACACAAGAGAAACCATATCCTTAACACTACCCAGGGCATCACTGGCTTCACATTCCTCCCTGGGCTTTCTAACTGGGAGTGAAGCTGGCTGAGTCCAAGAGCTTGTCTAAATGTGAGCTGCATAGTTACGTCTTTTTTTTTTTTCTTTTTTTTTTTTTTTTTTTCCCCAGAGATTGTTGTTTCTCTTTGCTAGAAAAATGGCAAAATATGTCTTTGATTTTCTCTCCTGATATCTTATGGTTTGATGGTATGCTATGGTGTGATTTCTGACTGAAGCAGCGACAGAGAAAAATGAAGGGAAATCCGTATGACCTTTAAAAGGTCAAGGTGTCAGAGCGAACACGCAGCCCCTGCCTACTCAGCTGAAATTGTGGTGAACGGTGTCCAGCCAGAGGCTGAGCAGGTGACAGTCCAGGAGAAAACGGCTGCGGGCAGCAGCAGAGCTGGCAGCTGCTGTGGGGTGCCGGGGGGAGCCGTCGGCTGCTCGCTTTGCTGCTCCTGTAAAGCTGATTTTTCCCTCGGAAAAATCCCAGCATGGTGCTCTGGGGTGAGGCACTGCCTTGGTGCTGAGCCTTCTGCCTGCCCACGAATTGAGCCACGGGAAAGTAAAATGCAACATCGCTTCGCGAGGCTGGGCATGCTTTGGGGATCTCCCCCAAAAAACCTGCCTCCCCTTAAATGTCCACATTTTTATTTGTGTCTTTTCACAATGTCCTTCGCTATTTCACACTGCCAAAAGCAGCCTGACTAATGCAACTTCCTGCCTATTGGCTTGGTGCCTCTGCTGGCAGAAATCCTTGAAGCATTATCAGCCAGTGGCTATTTGTACGGAGCAGGAGAAAATGCCACATGGAAATGAAATCAAGGGTGAAAAATAGTTTACTTGGTTGTGAGACAAAGAAACTGGAGTTGATGACCTTTTTAGGCAAAAATCTTTCACCCTGATAAGCAAATCTGGCTCAGTTAAATTATTTCTGGAGTGGACAGAAGCATTAAACAGCATTAGCTGGGGCACACAAGAGAGCAGCACTCTAGGTACACACCGAGCAGTGAGACCTGGATGGAAATGCTGTCTATGTTATATTTGACTTTTTTTTTTTTCCCCTCTTACATTACTGCAAGGTTTCCTTTGCCTTTTCCCACTGTTGTGCCACATCAAACTGTACGAGTGGTTATCCTCGAGGCAAAGACAGCCTTGGTGGAAAGCAGCCGCACACAAGAGGACAGCACAGCACCAGATGTGTTCTACGTCACTGCAGCAATGAGAGCAACAGCACTGCTCTGCTAGGAATTTATTCCACGTGGAAGTCAGCCCTTTAAGTTAGAGGCAAAGACCACCAGGAAGAGCTGAGAGGCCAGATCTCACCCGTGAGAATGTCCCACGTGCTCTGATGTTGCCTGTGAGCTGAGCTCGGGCTGTGCAGGACGGCTGGGGCAGCAGCAAAGCTTTGTGTCTGGAAGGGCTGCGAGATGAAGTGCTTCTTCCTCACCCCATCCCAGGCTTCCTGGCATGCACCAGGACAAACTGCTGCTCCCAAGAGATCCTGCAGTCTCCAGGTAAGATCCTGTCCTCCAAAGGAGCAGCAGCACTGCCCAGCACGGTGCAGAAACACAGAGCAGTGATGAAGTCAGGGCAGGGCCCAGGAGAACACACCCTGTCCTTCCACTTGGACACCAAACCATCAATAACCACGCGAACAGCTCCACTTCCACCCAGCAACAGCTTTGTACAGACCGTGCTTCATGAACATTATGAAATGGAGAGCCTTCCTAAAGCTCTTCCTAAAGGCTCCCTGAATTCCCGCAGCTTCTCCTCTGCCCAAGGGGCTGCCTGGTCCCACACAAGACCCCCTGAGCTTTTGTTTGTGGAAACCCACGTTTCCTTTTTCCTTCTAGATGTTTACAAACAGTTTGATCAGTTGCTCCACTGTTCTTCTGAGAAGTTCAGTTCATCTGTCCCAAAAAACTCCCCATTTCCTCCTTTTGGTGTGCTGAGAGTACTTTCCTGGGAAATGGGAACTTAAGCGAGGAGGAGGGTGCCCATAGGGTCTGTCAGGCCTTAGACCCCACACGTGTGGGATGTTCCCTGTGGGCCAGGAGCTGTGTCCATGGTCAGGATGTTTTTTACCCTCTCCCAAAATACAGCAGCCCCGTGGCCCCGTGGCACAGGGACACTGCCAGGCTGGGGCTCTGAGACCTGGTACAGAGGTGACACTGCAGGATCTAGCCTCGACCTTGACCGACGTGCTTCAGCCAAGGTTTTAAAACCTCCAGCTCTCTGGTCTGGGAAAGCTCAGAAATAGCTTAATGTAACAGATAGGACTCTCATAGGAATAAATAAATAAATAAAAGCAAGCCACACGTAGCAAACTCTGGTTTCCTTCAGTCCTTGCTGGAATAATGTTGCTGCAAGTGGCACCGCGAGGCATTTCTCTGGAAAATCACTGAGATGCCCAAGCAACCAGAGGCTGCTTCAGAGCGCCCACAGGCTCACGGAGCCCCCAAGCCACCTAAGTCTTCCCTAAGTCTAAGAATGAAGTGATGACTGGAAAGGGCAAAACCCCAAGCAAAACCCCAAGAGTCCCCAGCCTGGGCTCTCTGTGGAAAAGAGCTTGCCCCCACCTCCCTCATCAAAATAATTTTGCTCAATGCAGCCAATTTCGGCAGCTGCTGAGCATGTGCAGCCAGTTTGAGGTACGTAAAGGTGAGGAAGGCCAGGAAAGTTTCCTCTAGGAGGGCAGGCAGGAGCTCTGGTAGCACACATCTGAAGGCACCAAATCTGCATGCATTTGGGTTTTCGTAGGCAAGGCAGGCGGACAAGATGAAGGTGATTACAGCTACGGAAGGCTGTGCATAGGTGTTCATGCTGCTGCTGAATGAGCTGTCCTCTTTCCTGTTTCGGACACGATGCCAGAGACATTACTTGAAATGTAGCTTTCGATCCGCGGTGCTACCCATGTTGTTAACCCATGCTGAGCGACACTTGCACTGGGGGAGTACAGAAATGACGAGGCAATTTCAGAAATACATATGCACAATCTCCACCCACATTTTCAGGGTACATTCTTTTAGAAACAAAACCAGTGCAAAATCCAAAGTCAGGGAGGGAGATGGGTGAGAGAGAATGTCTGCTTCAGAGGCTCGCCCAGAAATGTGAGTTATGGGATCACACGAGCTGGGAATGTCTCAGCTTGGCATCCCTGGCATTTTTGCAGAAACTAAGCAGTGTCAGCAAATCTGAGTTTCCTTTCCTGGAGGAAGCAGGGAGGGAGAGCGCGGGGCAGAGCAACAACCCTGGCGGAGCTGCTCTGGCACACAGCAATGTTTGCTCTTCCAGGAAGGCAGGCGTGGTGTGATGATTGCTCTCTCTTTCTGTGATTCCCCACTGAAATACAGACAAAATTGCTGGTAGGCTGTGCAAGACCTGCAGCCGGCTGCCTCTGCAGTCACTCGCTGGCGGCTCTCGCTGCAGGTAGGAAGGCAGGTACGGGGCACCTCTGGCCCCATGGTGCTCCTCCGTGCCTGCCTGCTTCGGCCGTGGGGACCGTGAGCAATGGGGTCTGCCCCAAGACGTGCCAGAAGCAGCACCAACTCCTCTCACCATTGCTGCTGTCATATTTGGGGATGAGGAAAGAGGGCTAGGGAGGTTCGGTGAGCTGTGGCTCAGCCTGAGGCTCCAGCACCTCTGGTGAATGGCCACTGGCAAAAGCGGGATTGGAATTTCTATGCACCCAAAAAATGGAAAATTCAAAAGCTGAACATTTTTCTGTATGTTTCCATGATTTTCAGGTTGTTCTTGAGACGAATACCAGAGTGCATTACCGACTTGATCTATCAGCTTTTGGCAACTCGGAGGTTATTTTTCAAGAACAAGTGGGTTGAGAGCTCGGTGTCCTCATAGCAGTTTGCTTACCCAACTGCTGCACTCCCCAGTTTGTTCAGTTCATGTTTATAACAAATTTCCTTGCCCAAATGGAAAAAGACATGAAAGAACATTACCCTTGCTTTCTGTGCATGCAGGGTACATGTTTGACAAAAGGACACGTGCCTTGTGGCTGAGAGAAAACATTTTGGGAAGGGAAACCTTCTGACAACTCAACCCTGAAAGACACACACATGAAACACTCCCAATGGGCCCGATCCTCAGCAGGAGGAGGTAGCACCTGACTTCAGCTGCAAAATGCTAATTTACAGCAGAAAAAATCTGGCTGAAAGCTTGGTGGAAAGAGCAGTGCTGGATGGCCCCAAAAGAGGGTACGAAGCCTGTCAACTGAAATGAGCACAGGAGATGGCCCTTGCTGTGGACAACTGACCTGCATCAGCTCCCTGTGTCACACATGAATGTCGCAAGACGACCAAGCAACAGGAAGGTGCTGGGAAGAGAGACAACAGAGGAGCGTTTAATACAATCCCTTAGACACATATAGGAAAAATTGCATTTCAAGTTCTTGGTGTCCCAAGAAACAGGCAATCCTCTTCCACAAGGGAAACCTGCATGGCCCAGGGGCGTCCCTCCAAGTGCCTTCCCCAGACTGCAGGTTTCACTGAGTGCAAAAAGGGATGTTCCCAGAGTAGTTCTCCATTTTCTCCCTCTTAAGTTTCATGCGGCATCCCACGGCCATAAAGCTAGAAGACAAAGGTGAGGAGAAATGGAGGGTGCACATTTTTGGCTCTAGTTCTTTATGCTGCCTACCTGTCTCACTCACATCTCCTCCTATTAATTGGTCCTTTATTGCAAAGAGATTTCAGCAGCATCATATACTACCCACAAGGGAGGCAGACAGCCCTGTAAACCCCCAACCCGAGGCTGAACAGGAAGATGAGAGTTTTTACTGTCAAAAGATTGAGCAAAGAGATCAGTGTCCATTCAACTCTTAGTTATTGTTGGAAATGTCATGTATATATTAAGAGATTTACAGCTGAAGTTATGAAAGACATAAACACTTCTCTACTTTCAAAGGGCCTTACTCAAAACTGAACTGGGATGCAACAAATCAGCCCCCACGTTCACCAAAGAAAAAAAAAAAAAAAAAAAAAAAAAAAAGAAAAGAAAGAAAGAAAGAAAGAAAGAAAGAAAGGAAGGGGAAATTCAGATTAGTCACAAAGAAGTTCCCCCGCCTGCTTCTTGGTGCACATAAAACCCTCTCCTGAAGGCACTGTGTTCATTTCATTTCTGCCCCTGGGACAGGAGCACCTATCTCTTCTGCCCCGTGCTCCCCAGGCTGTGCTTGCTGGCAGTGTGGCTGCGATGGACGGACAGCCAGACGCAGAGCTGAGAAAGCAAGACGATCAGATGGACTGCGAAAGAGAACCTGCGGGCATGAGTGGCGATGAGTGGAAGAGCTGGAAAAGAGGGCAGGTTAGGAGGAACACGCTGCACCTCGTGTCCGCGGCTGCTCAGTGGATATTACTGCTTGCCTGCTTGGTTTATCTTGGTCTAGACTCTCCGCAACTCCCGACGGTAAGAGCTCGTGTTCCACCCGTTCTCTGCTGGCCTGTAAACTTTTGTATGGGCTTTTTTGTAAGAAAAGAAAAAAAAAAAGCTTTTAGGCTTACCCTATTCTAGCCACAGGTATTGAATGCATTCCTTAATAATTATCTTTTGCCCTCAAAACAACTCCCAGTATTGCCAAGTTGAGCTTTGGGGACCAGGTTGTCAGGAGGTGGGCTCATTCCAGGCAGGCACTCTGCGCAGCAGTGCCGGAGCCCAACAAACCCCACGGGACAAGGGCTGCCTCCTTGTGGCTCTGGCCTCACCACATCAGCAGCTGTTGTTGGAGCTGACTTGCAGTGACTCACATGTATTCGCTTTAATTAAAAGGGATCATCTGAGCAGCTGGTTGCTTTTAAATAAGGACAAGTTGAAGGATCAGAAGCCAGGCTGCTCGTATCACCTTCTGACCTTTTAAAATGTAGTATATGTGTAGGTAGATATGTTGGAAAGCAAGCTAGCTTGTGACTGCTCTAGCAAGACCCATGAAACCTTTCCGTGCTCCCAGCCTGTGCACATGCTGGGCTCTGGGAGTAGTCATCTGTATCTGCAGAGGACAGTAAGTGCCCCTCTGTGTGTACACGAGAGACAGACTCTGATTACGTGACCAGAGAGAGTTTCATTTATACATAACACCACTCCAAACAATATACAAAAGAGAAATGCCTGAGGCTTGCGAGATTTTAGTAAAAAATGCAGCAAATACATTTTCCTCTTTTGTGTGTTTGCAAACTGGTGGATTGCCAACAACTTTTTGCTGCTATTTCGGTGTCACTTATGCACTAGTTACTTCTCCTCCCACATCTTCTCCAAGAGCTAGGTTAACACTGTAAAGTATGTTTTGCTTCATCTTAACAGAGATCACTCTTTACTCCCACTTAGGCTTGGCAGAGAAACAAGCCAGGCGTATAACCCTGCAAGGGAGAGATGGCCTCGTGCTCTGGGTCCCCTGCTGTTTAATGAAAACTCTCAGGCTGCATGCAAGTTTCACTGGCTTGCACCTCACAGCACTTGTTAGACTTCAGAATGATAGCTCTGATGCCACTAAAAGATAACACATTTCATTCACTTCAGTGCTCTGCTCCTTTTAGTATTTTTTTTTTATTGAGAGAAGTTGCTCTGGAAGCCAATGTAGAAGGCCAAGCTATCCTGCCCTGCTCTAGGTGCAGAAACCTCTCCGGGGTCACGCTCTGGTTGTGACTCCTTGTCTCTCAGTAGCTCTCTATTCTGTGAAAATGTTAACTCCAATCCTCCTCCTCCAAAGGACGATGGCAGGGGCTAGCACTGCTGTCTGTCAACCCTACAAACCCGAGGCACCAGCAGCTGGGAAAGGTACACGGTGCAGGCCTGGAGTTTCCCTTCCTCAATAGAAACGACTGAATCAGGGTGATCAGGGAGCAGTGACTGCAGCAGATGAAAAGTCCAGGCTCTGGGAGTCACCACAGGACCCTTTCAGTTTTAAATGTTTGTTGAGCACAGGCTGAGAGCCGGTTTCCATTATTCTAGGCAGACAGCCACGGCATCCTGCTCTGACTGCACCATGCTGTGCGGAAAGGTCTCCCAGGCTGTACCTGGGGGGATTTCATAGCATGGGAATTACAGGGTGTTGTAGGATAACTGTGGACTGACCTTATAAATGCCTACAGCAGAAGGAGCAGTATTAATCTGACTTGACTCTCAGGGCAGGCTCTTGAGCATTGGAGTGATCAAGAAGTCACTTCCCTGCTCTTGGGAAGCTCCTTCTGCTCCCAGGGCTGGAGAGTGCCACGCTAGCCGTAACAGCCAGACACAGCTGTGCTTTTTTCAGAGCAAGAGCACATCGAATTATTTTTGTCATACGAAAAAAAAAAGACACCCTGGAGTATTCAGTGAAAACACAGCACAAACAACACACGTTCAAGAAAGACAGCATCTGCACTGCGCTTAACAAAAAAGTACAGCAAGCTGGTTTGTATCACAATGCAGCGTGAAAAGCAAGACTCAGCTATGATTTCCAGAGGAACGACTACTAAAAATGGTAGTGATCGGTAGTCAGCTTTTGTATCTGCAGTGCTCATGAGTTCCCATCTCTGCTGGAGTCACCTCTTCTTGCCAAGGCAGCTGGGAAAAGACCAAGGGCAGGCCACTTGCAGGCACAGTCAGAGGGCATGAAACTCCCCGGTGGTGGATGCAGGCAAGGGTAGGCGTGGGATGTTCAAAGGCTCCTAATGATCTATCACAAGATGTTTTTGCCTGAACAGAGCAGGAAAAGGTGCAGGGTGAATAATTTTGCAGAGTTTCAATGTATGTAAGGAAGGTATGGCCATAATCCTAGTATCTCCCGGTTTGGAGCAGTTACAAGCCACTTCCAGCACGCAGTTGCGCAGTCTGTCTGACATTCAGAGCCATGACTGCATAAGTCCTCTGAGTTACCGTGCTTTGCTGTCATCCCCAGGGGCTTGCCCTTTATGCAATACGAACCTAATCCTAAAACTTCTGCCATGACATAGCGTGCTAGGAGCAATGTCCTTAACAGGAGGTCTTTGGCAGCGGCCGCACCAAATCTCATGTTCAGGAAACCCAAACAGGCAAACATGATGTGGAAACCATGTGTAAATGATGCAGGGAAACTGATGCAGTCACTACAAGGCAGAACAGAGAAAGAGGGTGACCAACTTTGATACTGGCTCCCTCCCAGTGCTACGAATCAGTTCTCTCCTCAGCAAAATTTATTGGGAGCTAATTGCAAAGTCCTTTGAGATTGCGCAATAACCAGCAGAGACGTGTGAAACATGCAGTGTGTGGTAGTGACAATGGGGCTGATATTCTTACAATGGCCACAAGTTTGTTCCCCAACCTGTCTGTGGTTAGTAGGCTCTGCCCACTGATGGCCGGAGCGGCCAGCTTGCAGTAGATGCTGTTTGACCTTAGAAACTCAGCAGCCTTGCGCTTAGCTGTCATCTCTTGGGAAACTACCTGGAAATCCCAGCTGCTGAGCCAAAGAGTTGAGCATTTAGGCACCTACAAACAGTATATGCATAGCCTTGAGCTGCCAAGGCGACGGATAGGATCAGTAATGTCGGAGGAGGGTTCCACCAGAGCCTGTGGGTGATCAAGCAACTAAAGCTTTAGTCAAATCCAGCTTTGCCAGTGGTGCAAGTAGCAGAGCATCAGCTGTAGCATCACTAGAGGGTGCCAGAGCAGAGGTTTCCCACTGCCAGCACCCACCTCACCCTCTGTCACAGAGGTCTTGCTCTAACCTCCTTCCTTCCCCGCTTGCCTCTGCCAGGGTGCAGCACTGAACCTGCGGAGCTGCCTGTCTATGCTCACTCTCTAGTCCGATACTTCCAGCACCATTTCTCTGCTCAGAGTGAGAAGGCTGCTCTTGTTTCTGTAACAAATGGGCTAAATAGATAAAAGGCAGCCTGACAAACATTTGACCAGCCCCTCTTTCCCGTTGGAAACCTATGGAATAGGTAAAGAGAAGAAAACACAGCAGCAAACCCAACCTTTCACTCTTTAATCAGGCAAGATGCTGAAGTCTTGTGGTTGTGAAGAGACTGTAGATTTGGGCCTCCTGTGGTTAAGATGAGAGATGGGTTTGAGATGCAAAGTTCAGATTTAAAAATCTAATATAGAAGCTTGGTGTTTTGCATATCTGATCAGTAAGATACATATTTCTGCACTTGCATTCACTTTTTCTCATAAAATGCAAACCAGTTTTAATCATGCCTTAGTGCCCTTGTAAAGGAGCCACTGGGAGCCATGCATCCTGTAACAGCCTGACCCAGAGGACAAGGAATGCACCGAGAGCTCTTGCTCTGTGCCCATATAACTCCAGACCCACCCCTTGGAGCCCTGCAGCACGAGGGTGCCACACTGGGGCTCAGCCAGCTCTGCTGATGGGCACCCCTGGCTGCCGGCCAGGCTCAAGGAGCTCATGTACCCCAAAGTCCTTCCCTGCTGCTTAGCTCGGCTTCATAATGCTCACCTGGATGTTTTTCCAAGCGGGACCAAATCTCCCTGGTGTGCTCAGCACCCAGCTGAAGGTTGGACTGGCAGGGAAGCACTCTAAAGTGGCACTTTATCATACTAATGACGCTAATAGGATAAGGTGTATAGCTAGCCCCACTCCCAGCGGGGAAACAAAAGCGAAAGCGGCAGAAGCGATAGCCCCGCTGCGTTAACGAGGATTTCTCTTCCTTTTTTTCAGCCTCACAGTGACAAAGTCCCGTGGACCTACATCCGCTACACAGGTGGGTGGGCGGCCGGGCCGGGGACCCTCGGGGTGCTGCTCATGCTTCCTGGACAGGTCCCTTCGGTGCCCCAGGGGCTCCAGCTGCCCGTCGGGCTGTGAAGCTCTTGGTGTCACGGCGGTGGCAGAGGACGGGGCCAGGAGAGCTGGGGGAAGAGGGGCAGAGCTGCAAGGTGCAAAACCAAACATCGGGGTTTTCCCTGAGGGGAAGAAACATGGGAAATTGGAGTGGCTTTCTGCAGTCCGTACTTACACACTGAAGCAAGCATTCGCTCTGTGAAAGTACAAAAAACGCATTTTTGAGAATTTACTGAGTACGCACAGCATGTTCTTGGGGTATTTCTGAAACAAGTAAATGATTTCCTGATTTATGAAAAATGTAAATGATTTCCTGGGGAAGGGTGGCAGAAATAGCAGCGCTCTGCGTGCTGAGCACATTGTGTGTTTTGCCCCGTGACATACCTCAGCAATAGGAGTGACTAAAATTTTCAAGTCGTACTTAAAACATTGCTGGCAGTTTTACCTTCAGGGAATATTAGGAGGGTCACAATGAAGCTAACCTAATAGAAACACATGATTCTAGAGAAAAAAAAAGAGCTTGAGAAATTGCCCTCAGCCCGGAGCAGCTGTGTTGCCTGACAGGAGACCTTCTGGTGAAGTTTTCTCGTCAGCATCCCCAGGGTGTCAGCCCTTCCATGGCACAGCAGGGGGATGTTTCCAGAGTAGCTCTGGGAACTGTCACTGCTCGTTCCAGGAGTAAACCTTTCATGACAGAGTTTTGGTTTAATTTCCTTGATTCTGCTCCATGTACATTTATTTCTTCTGTTTCTTTCTACACTGTTTTTTATCCAGTCTTCTCAAAAAATACCCCAACAAAAGACAGGGAATTTTGTTACCCACCCAGAAAAAGCTCTTTTCCTCTCTCTTCCAGCTTTGATAACATTCCTCTCCTCTTATTTACTGTTTTTATTTTCTGTGCTGTCGAGGAAGCTGTATTTTCTAAACTCACGGGGATGCCTTACTTACGTAAATACATCTGTACTGTAATTAAGCAATACAGCAAATAAATAGTGTATAAACAGAAACATGGAGGAATAATTCATATAAACTGAAGATTTAGTACAAAGCACAGCTTGCTCAGGAATGGGAACCTGGAAAATTCCACTGCAGACTGCGCATGTCTAGAATGGGTGATATCCCAGCTTCAGTCTGCCCTATTCTCTAGTTCAGCCTCTGCCTTTCCCATGTTTTTCCACCCTTCCTGCAGGCAGTCTGTACAAAACTGCCCCCTTCCAAGAAGACTTTTGTCTTCACGGGATCATCTTTCCTCTCTTCCATTCCAGGTGAAAGCATCAAAGGAGTGGCCATGAATTTCAGTGCAGAGTTAGGCTCCATTCATACCCAGAACGGCTCCGTCAAGATCACTTGTGACGGCCCCTACCTGGTGTCCCTGAGGGCCAAGCTTTCCTCAGACCTGGATGACAACAGCTCACTGAAGCTGATGATGCGGAAGACGGAAAACAAGAACAAAGAGCCCTTCTGGGAGCAAACCATCCAGGGCAGCAGCAGCACGGTAGATCTTGTCACGATACTCTACTTGTTTTCCGGAGACAACATCACCCTGTGGACCAGCTTGAATGTCACTGTCATGGAGTTGTCATTTAGCCTTGTGCTACTAAAACCCGACTTTTGCAACCTGTAGAAGATGACGCATGAAATGTAACTTGTAAAGTACAGCCTTTCCTACTGATACGTTCACACGTGGGAGACTCATTCTCACAGGCTGTACTTGGACAGGCAGACTGCTCTAGCCTCCCCTATTGGGGCTGTGGAAAGCCTCAGTGGGAGTGCAGGTAAATCACAGTGCAAATGGGCTTTATGTAGTGCACGCCTCTGGAGCTCTATGCAGTAGGATGGATCTTTCTGATGCTGGAGAAAGGCACGTGTGAAGTCCTCAAGGAAAACAGAGATGAAAGCCAAAGAAAGCCTCCCACGCTTAGCTCATATTCAGAGAACCTCTGGGTTTCTCTATTTATTTGACAGTACCTGCATATAGTACAAACGCTCTGTATATTTGCTAAAATAAAGGTCTGTTAAATCAGGAAGACACCTCGAGTGTCTTAAAGAGATTTGGAGAATGAGGAGAACAGATCTGCTTAGCAGCCCTTTGCCTGGCAAGGCAGGAGAAGGGAAAGAGGCAGCAAGGGACTTTCTTTGCAGCGATCTGACTGCACTGGACAGCAGGAACACAGGCCCTGCAATGACTGTGAGATCTCTAGGAACAGCTTTTGAGAGAGGAGGCTTGCTGGCTGTTCCAGCTCTGGCAGAGCACTGAAGCCTGAGCCAAGGGAGTGTCTGGTAGGACATTTACATCTTGACACCAGCTCTCAGAGGTGTTAAGTTGAAGGACAATCTCCCTCAGGCAGACACACGCAGACTGGCTCAACCAAAACATGATCCAGGCACACAAAATTTGGAAGAGAAGGATGAAGGCTTCCAGTCTGGTGGGTTCTCTCTAATGGACCGAGTGCAACCTGCGCATTGCTGGGAGGATTCACACAGGTCCTGCAGCAGAGCCCTTGCTGCCAAGGTGCTCACCTCGGAGAGGTTCACGGGCCCAACCTCCACAAAGTGCCTGTGCACTGACCTGCCTGGCTTCTGCCAGAGTCGAGGGACAGAGTGCTCTCAGCCATTGAAGTGGGGCAGACTTCAAGGGCGAGTTGACCGCCTGGCTCCCAGTGAATCCCAGCAACATTTCAGCAGTTGCCCGCTGACTGTGCGCTCCGAAGTCTATTGTTTAAAACTATTTATGTATTTATACTACAGGCATACGAATGTTACTTCACGTCTCTTAGAAACACTGGGAAGGGCTGAGACTTCAGGCTGTCGGCGCTGAGCTCTTTGCAGATCCTCCTGGTGCTCTGGACCTTTGCTCTCCGTGGGCACCGTGCTGCCGCCTGCCTCGGCTCCCTGGCCACCCGCTCCTGCAGGCACAGGTGTTAAAGGCAGCTTAGGAAATCTGGGGCTCGGTGAGCTTTTCCCATGCATATTACAGTGCTGTGGGCAGGTTTTACAAACATCCCTCCCCAGCCCCAGGGGAAACCTCCCTGGCTGAAGCAGTTACTCAGCTCTTTCTCAGGACTGAGAGTCTGTGGGCTGGCTTGTGCCCACAGGGTGCTGCTCCCCAGCTGTGAGGGGCATTTGGGGCTTTTACTCCTGACTGGCACTGCCAGGCACCGGAACTCAGACCCCAGCTGGGTGTTGTCACACTCCTCAGCTGAAGTGAGAATGTGTTTCCTTCCATAAAAGCTAATAAAACTTTTCTTTTTGACCTCGCGGTGTCTCGAGGGAGGGGGGGACCCTGCTGAATTATCCATTTCCCTGTCTTTGAGCAGACGTGTTCACCAGTATAAAAACTGCAAGAAACTTTCACACACTGATTCCTCTGACCTACATATACATGTACACACACTTGTCTTCAAATAAAGGTTGAAACAATTCCATTCCAGAGCTTAATTACTCAAGGGACTAATTATCCTCACCAGTAAGTTTCAGCTTCTGAAAGCCATCAGCTTCTGTTCGTGTCTTGCAGCCCCTTTCTCCACAAAGTTGAGTCTCCTGCACAGGAGAAATGTTCAGTTTTGCTCTCGGGGTTGTTATGGCCTCGTAGGAGCTTGTAGATGGTGCTAGAGTTGCATCTTGCAGCTCTGTTCATCCACATCACTGTGCTGAGGTTTTGGGTCTCCCCTCAGAGATGGCTGCAGCGTGAGCTGCTGAAGTGCAAGGCCTGGAGCTGGCAGCTGCTGGAGAAAGTCTCCGACTCCGGAGGGACAGGGCGCTCTGCTTCCCAGACTCACGGGGACCTCCTGACCTGTGCCTCAAAGGCCTTCCCATGAGACCCATTACACAGCATACAGTCATCAGCCAGTAATTACTGACTCCTCCACAATTTTAAAGTAATCTCAACTGCTGCTGCATCTCGTTTGAGCCACACTACTGCATAAACTGTGTATCCCTTCCTTTATCTCACCTCTTTCCCACTCCCTGCCCATGTAAAACAAGGGACATGGTGGCAAAGCTGATGGAAGTGCCCTGGTCCCCCTTGGGGAGGAGCTAGCCTCATCCGTGCCCATCATCTGCCAGGCTCTTGCTCCCTAGCTGAGAGGAAACTGCTGAGAGCAGAGCAGAGCACTGCAGGCCTGAGAATTATCAGATACAAACATTTAGTCTCCTTTCACATCCCTCCAAAAGTCATTGCCTTTTCTACCACAAACGGTTACACCTAAGGGTGGATAATGAACCTGTGGTTTTTAGACACCATCAAGCCAGCGTGAGTCACGACTATTGCCTGTCGATAGAGAGAGAACAAGACTCTGCAATGTGCTTGGCAAAGCGCAGCCGATCCCCCCGCTGCAAAGCTGGCCCTGTCCAGCTCAGGCAGCAGAAAGCAGAGTCTGGTTGCCAGGGCTAGCAGCGTGGCAAGCTCTTTGGAGGCTGAAGGTATGTGTTTCATTAAGGTGTTAAGCAGTGACCTTGCAACAGAACGGCCCCAGGCACCAGCCGGGGTCAGGCAGAGCCCCACTCAGCTCACCCTCCCTGCGAGGAGCCCTGCAGGGGAAGGCAGGAGGAGGTGGTGGGGCTCCCTGACCCGTCCCGGGGGAGAGACGTGATGCCAGAAGCAGTTCCGTGGATCCTGTTTGAGATTTCCAGACATCAGGAAGAGGGAAGGACTAAAGGAGTGCTTCTCTTATCAACCCACACTCGCTGAAGCAGACCTCTGCAAACACACATTTCCTCCTCCTAATGCAAAGCCTTGCACAACTACCTTTCAGATACGACAGCCGGTACCAATCATTCTGGAAGCTCATATTGCTCACCTCTTAATAAGGCAAAGTTGTCTCAAGGGGGATTATAAGCTGGAGCTGCTCCCAAGCACAAACGGGCTCCCACCCATGGGCTTGCACTTTTTCCTGTCGCTGTGTTTTGCTGGGTTGGTAGCCAATGCAGCTCTTTGATAGCCAGCCAAGGCACCCGGGTGCGGAGCCGGGCCACTGGCCAAGGTGCTCCATCAGTGTGCCTTCAGAGAGAAAACAGGACGGGGGTTGGGGCAAGACAAAACTTGATGTGGGCACAACTGTACTTTCCAAATAATTGCTTTCATTACTGGCTGTAAGCCAAAATTCATACATATTCACTGGAAACCCAGAGACCTGTTATTTATGAAGAAAAATTGGTATTGAACGTACCTCCAAAGATAAACATTTAACCCTGCATAGGATCTGAGTCATAAAGTATACATCGACCTCACAATTTCAGCACCAAATAGGTCTCTGAGGCAAGACATCATTGGCCTATCTCATGGAAGTCAAAGGATTTGCTGTCCTTTGTCTTTTTTTTTTTTTTAGTCATTATTATTTGTGGTGTTTCTGTTACTGTCAATGTCTACTTCTTTGGATTGCTATCACCAGCACAGCAAATTATCAGGACACATATATCCAATGGAGACAAGCAGATTTGGTTTCAGACATTATTTGGGGTTGTTGTGCAGTAGTTTGAAACACTGGTTCATCTGCTTCTCCCTCTATCATTTCCCATAAGAGCCAGAGTATGTTAACACACCTACCGACAAGAAACTTCTCCCGATGTTTCACGCGTCCCACTCTTGATGATGTGAAGGACTAATTTTTGTGGCTTCTTATCAGGTATGAAAAGCCTCCAGACCAGTCATACTTCGTCTCCAGCAGCACCCACCCTTTACAAGAAAAGATTTTTTTCTGTGTGCAACAGCAAGACCTCACTGCATCCCAGTTGGCTGCAATAACTCAAGCCACCTCCTGGAGTGATGCTCAATTCCTCTTTTCCAGAGGCAGGGCAGCTGCCTCCATCCCACACCAGGGCCTCATGGCCCATGTGTCGCATCCTGCCACTGTGCCGACAGCACTGTCACCGACACAGCCAGAGCCTTCAGCTGCCTCGTGCCAGGCAGCAGCCAGGACTGCTGCTGTTGTGGGTACACTCACACACAGCCTGGCTTGGTGAGAATAACAGCCAGAAGCAGATGGAGGAGATAACCCTCCCACCACTCAGTCACCCAGCTATCTGCAGGCAGTTTGGACCCGCCACGCTGGGGTCACAAGCAGGGATGAGGCCGTGGGAGGGCTGGGCTGAGCTGAGCAATGATGAGGTCACTCTCCAGAAGAAAGTCGTGCTCTGAGATTTCAGTGCAACACTGACGTGTGAAGAAATCTGTATCAGAGTGAGAGGGGAAGATTAGCGGGTCACTAAAGCCTGAGCTTAGTGGCAACAACCTCTCCTGGGTAATTAGCATCTGTGCTCCCCCTACAATGCTTCATATTGTAAGCACAGCCAATCAAAAGGGCAGAGAAAGGCACCAAAAACTGGCACTGTGGCCACAGTCAGATACACAAGTAGGCAAACCCTACATACAGAGACCAGTGGCAGGAGAGCTGCTTGCTGCTAAAGCCTTTCACAAGCATCTCAAGGGAGGTATCATGCTAGCAGCTAAACAGGCACAGGGAGCCCAGCAGCAGGAGGTCTGAAGGGCTTTTCAAGCAGATCGACAAAGATGGCTTTACGGAGAGATGCACCATTCCCCCGCATGCATCAGGGTGAAAACTCTTGACCTGCAAATGAGAGTTCCCCTCTGTGGCTGGAAGCAGCCTGCGTGCTGCCGGCCAGCACTGCTCACTGCACACAAACTCTCTCGGGTAGCGTGTTTCGAAACCCAGGGAAGCCACAGAGACAGACCAGACACGATAAGCCCAGCGACTATTGCAATTAGCAGATCAGTGCTTTGACAGATACTGGTTGTTCAAGTGGTGAGCGTGCAGAAAGGAGCAGGCAGCTCACCAGCTTGGGAAATCCGTGAATAAAGGTGGAAGGAGAGTGGAGAGAAGAGCTTGCCAATGCCAGGGGCTGCAGGCATCTCAGGAGCTCTGCGCTGGGAGGCTGTGGGGATGGACAGATGGACAGTCAGTCCCCGTCAGTGCCCAGCTCCTGCAGGCTGGGCGGTATCTTGGCTTATCAGCACCCTGAGGCGAAGAGAAAAACTGCCGATTTATACAGTGTTGGGAGTGACTGTAAGACAGATTACTACAAATCATATCAAGAAGTTGTAGAATCACATCATTTTAAATAAGAATCAATTTGGTTGAAAAACACCTTAAAATGGTAGATTACTCAGAGGATATAGCGCAGTCATAAGGAAAGAGCACAGCTCTCTCTTAAGTAATGAAAGTTGCCCAGATAATAATCTGCCACGGGTCATGTGCAAAAGCACATGGATTAACGTGCTACCTCAGCACTGATGCTTATCAGGTATCTCACTCCATGCATACCTTTTTGTTGGTCCTAAGGCTGTTTAATAATTCCACTCCGATGCAAATATTTTTGGCATTTATAACTGTAGTGTAACTGTGAACGAGTGGCTTTGCCTATGCCAGCTCTCCCCTGGGAAGACCAGGACTGTCTGGTCACTGGGGCTGCTGCAGGGAGAGTCAGCAATGAGATTTTCTTCTTTGCCCTGTTCCATGCCCCCTGGTCCCAGACTGAGAGCATTGGTCACACCCTGGGGGCTGAAACATCCTCTTCCTCCTCCTCATGATTATCAACACCATGAGTATGTTAAAATCCTTCAGATACACATCGATGAGTATGCTAAAATACTCCAGCTGCATGCATATTCCATGCCGTTCTTGCAGTAGAGTCGTTTTTTACCAGACCCAGGAAGTTACAACAGCTAACTAAAACAGATTAAGCAGGGACTGTGGTTACAGATATTGTGCACCAGTATCTGAGCACTTCTGGTACTGAGGATTTGTTGTAGCTACGGATTTTAGCCCCAGCTTGTTTATTTCCAAGTCTGTTTTGCAATGCTTGCACGCTCGGCTCCATCCTCACATACACACATCTGCCGGGCACATCACCTACTGCTCCCAGCTCCAGCAATACCAGCATTCAGCGACAGCAAGGCGTTTGGATTCAGCAGTGGGATGCAACACCGAACCTCGGCGCCAGTCTCCCAGTTTTGTTTGAAATGCCGAATCGCTGTGATGGTTTTCCACAGCTTGAAATACCAGAGCGGCCGCTGGGGGGTTGCAGGAGACACTGACGCTGTTCGAGGCCAGTCCCATGGCTCCTGCTCTGGTTGGGGCCAGCCAACAGACACATTCAGCAAGAGCTAAGACATGCAGCCGGCGTGCAGTATTGCCTGGTAAAGCAGGCCTCCAGCAGCAGTCCAGCTCCAGCAGCAGCTGGCGCAACGACAGCCACTTAATAAACATTTAATAATTACACTGCCTGAAGCCCTTGCCCACGCCTGTGGATGCCTTTGGGTCCCCAGCACTGATTAATTAAATGGCAGAGCAGTGCTTGAGACAGGCGCTTAGAGCTTTAAAGCCTGCTTTTAAAGCAGCTCTGCCCCTGAGCAGCACACATAATGCTCCCTAGGGCACTGGCTGTGTTTTAGGCCAGCTTTTTCCTCTCCAACCACCAGGCCACCCCCAGCCATTGCTAAAGCAACACAGCCTCAGCTGGGAATGTTCCCTCCTGCTGAGTGTTTTGACCGCAGCTCTTCCCATAAAACACGATTCTGCCTGAAAGAGTGACTTCCCGTGCATCCCACTGCCTTGCAGGGCAGGGACAATTGGATTTGCTTCCTCTGAAGTGTCAGCTGGTGGTTGCAACCGCCCACCACAGCAGGGTGTACCTGGGCTCTACTGTAGAGCTGGTGACCACGGGGCCTGGGCTCCTCTTGGTGCCACCTTGGATGTTCCCTGTCCCAAAAGCTAGGCTCCTGGCCCCAAGAGGGCAACCTTGCTCCCTGTCTGCAAGCGATGGAGCCCATGAAGCCCTGCAGAGGTGCCCATGAAGCCCTGCAGAGGGCAATCCAGGCTGCCTTGCTCCGACACCTCCTTGCCTAGAAGGCTGAAGGACACCGGGAAGAAGACATCAGCTCTTCAGCGAAGACATGCTGAAGCCTTCCTGTTGCAACTGGGGATGCCACTGTGTTCCTCAGCCAAGAAGCGTACGAGTAAGGAAAGTTGAGGACTGGAGATTTGCTGTCTGTTCCTGGATCTGATTTCAGTGGTCCAATAAAGGGCCTAAAGCAAAATCCATGAAGGACATCTCACCCGTGACAGCCATTCAGCTGCAGCTGGGTTCCCTCTGGCTTATTCTTCACGCTGCCCCATCACCTTTGTGTGGTGACACAAACTCAACAGAAAGGTTGCAGCTAGCTGTCATACAGTGACAGAGGCCTCGTTCAGGGTGCAACCTCCCTCTCGGGCTGCACGACACCTGCCACTTGTCTTCCACCATGCAAACGTGGGACACCACCATCACTAGCTGAATTCTGCTCTTCGGCTGATTTTTCAAGCTTCCCTGGAGATGGAGGATCGGGTGATTTCCCGCCTCCATCCACTGCAAGAGAACTTGAGCAGGGAGGAAAGAAACAGGGATATTCTGAGAACAGGCACACTGAGTCATGCCAGGATGCCAAAAATAGCTGCCCAGGGAGCTGCGGGCTGAACAGAGAAGTTCCCAACTACCATATATCCCAACGAGCTTGGCAGCTGGGGGGAAAAAGAGGCATGGGATGTCCCTGTGGTTTTGAGGACTGGATGCTATCTGATGTGGTGGCAGGTGGTGTAAATGCCAGCTTGTATGTATGAAGGAAACATCTGGACCTCGATAAGCAAAACAAGCCCTGCAGGGATGCTAGCTCTGCGTAGGAGCAAGGGGGCAGGTCGCAATCCTGCAAAGCTATCCTGTTATCACAAGTTTTTCTCACAGCGTTTCCCCGGGATGCCCTGAAGCCAGAATGTTTGCAAACTAAATACGCCTCCTTTCCGGCTGCACCTTCCCTGCCTCCTCCTCCTCTCCTTGCCCTCGCCTTCAAAGGGCAGCGTGCCGCGTGAGATCATCCTGCCAGGTGCTGGGTGGGCAGCTGGCATCTGTCAGCAACCTGCACGCTTCAGCGAGCTCAGCGATGACATCTCCCTTAGCCAGGAGGAGCTGGAAGAGAGGTGGCAGTTCTTTTGCGAGGGAAGGTTGAGGGGAGAGGCTTCTGGAGGAGGTTAATCATTAAACAGGGGAGCAACAGGTGCCAACTAGCAATGCCAGAACATTGGTTTCTGGGCTGGGCAGGAAACGCCACTGTGGCTGCAATACTGGCTGAAGTTTTGTTTTCTTTTTCTTGAGTCTCAATCAACTTTTACGTTCCAGAAGTAAATAGAGAGGGAATGTAAGCAAACAGACAGGACCATCTTTTCCACCCACCACTCGCCGATGGGGTACGAAACATCAGATAAGCTGCGCTTGACCACTGACTGGATTCCCTCGTGCTGTGCTTAGGGAAAACTGCCCTTGTTTTCCTAGCACTCTACCCACAAGTGACCTCACTCGTGCCTGCAGTGTGGTAGGGACATGCAGAAGCCAAGCAGGGGCTGCTGTGACTACTGTCACAGGGCAAAGGGGTGACTGAATCCAGCGTTTGACTCCACCAGCTCAGCACTCCCAACACGCGGTCTCTACACCCCATCCATGCTGCCACCACCACGGCCAGCCTTCAGGTGGCCACAGGAAGATGAGGGCTGCTCAGTCACCACAGCGTAGCTGTGAACATGATTTCAAGCATACCGAAAGTGGAGGTTCTTGATGATGCCTCTCAAGTGTCAAGAAAGCCATGTTGAAGTCTTTCTTTTGCAACTGGGGATGCTGCCACGGCCCTAAGTCAAGAGGTATGAGTGAGGAGAGCTTAGGACTGGAGCTCTGAAGAGCCGACTCATGGGTTAGATTTGAGGAAAAGGTTTACAACTGTTCTTTACATGAGTTATCACACTAGATTTGGATGAAAATCTCTTAATTTCTGCTAAAACCAACCCCTTGTTCTGCTAAAAACAACTTCAAATTCTGCTGAAAATAACTTCTTTCCTCCGAATGCAATACAGACATTTAATCAAATCAGTTGAGGGACTGGACTGAGTCATGTTAACATAACTGGGACTCGGATTTGAGCAGGCACATCCGCACAGGCAGTGAGTTTTTGCTAATTCTTTTCAAAATTAACTGTTTACAAGTTTCATTTCAAAATAAGGCTTCATTTCAAAACACACAGCAGTTATTTCAAATCAAACAAATGAAAACGAAACAAATAAGAGCAAAACAAAACACTTCATAGGGGGATGACCAAAACACCTTGGTAAAACTGACTACTTCCATCTGGAAAGAGGAGCGAGGGAAGATGTTTTTCCAAATTTTCAGTGAATTACTAAACCAGACATTTACACAGTCCCAGGGAAAACCCTGCTGCTTTTTCAAACAAGCTCTGATGCTTGTCCAGGCCATCTCCTGGGAGTTGGGAACTCTGCATGAGGAAATGCAAACCTGGGGAGCTCCGCAGTGCTAACATGGAAAGCAGTTGGAGGGCTGCGTTTTTCCATTACCGCCGGTCTGGAGCGAGGACAAGCCATGTTTTCCAAACACGTGCGGGAGCCAGGAATAGAAGCTCGGCTCTCGGAAGACAAAAAGAAGACAAAAAGCAATTGAGCGGAGATGGTAGGCAGCCACCCAGCTCAGTTGCGTTGATGGGGCAGAAGCAGCCCTTGGCTGAGCCCCAGGACCATGCCTGGCCATTGCGTCCCTGCCTTCTTGGCAAGTCCAGCAGCCCCAGCACAAAAGGACAGGGAATTGCCTTGGGTGTGGGATGCTGTTCCCCAGTCCGCTTTCCTTTGTGGCTTTTCCACCCTTCCCCTGGACAGAGCCCAGAAACCATTTGCTGAGTAAACACAGGAAGGAGACTCCTGCAGAGGAGCCTTGACACGGAGCCACAGGGTTTCTAGCAGCGCAGCAGGTTCATGACCTGCCAAAGAAAAACAGCTCCGGGCAGCAGAGGCTGCCCCACTGGCTGCAAGGGCAGGGCATGGTGGCTCAGCAGCTGGCCATGCACGAGTGTGCCCTGTTCCCCGGGAGCAGGGACAGGCACTCGGCACGTGCTCACACAAGCCTGTGGTCTCCTGGGCTGCAGCACAGCGTGGCCACTGCTGTGACAGGCATTTACAATCTGGCTTGCTGTCCACAAGCTGCAGGGGAGATTCTTTTTGCTTTTCTAAGTGGCGCGACGCTGTGAACTCCAAAAGACATTGCTCTGGGATATCCCTCTGTAGTAGCGTAGGGGTTTGGCAACTCCTTCCTCCGAAGATTTGTCTCTCAGCCACAGTATTCAACTTCGCCATGGGTACTCCACCACCGGGGCCTGCACGCCTGCTGTCCCCACCGCGTTCCTGCTTCTGGCCATGGATCACAGATGCTCAGAGGGGGTACCCTGAGCTGCCTGGCCCTGGGATGGGCAGAGAGCCCTGCAGCTGTGGGACTCTGCATGGACCCACAGAGCTGTAAGGGGTGGGAGGGCGAGCTGGGAGCCAGGCTCGCTGCTCCATACAAAACTAGCTTGGGGTGGTGAGCATCCCATTAAATGGACAGATGTCAGGTTTAAGTGGAAAACAAGGACTCTGCGTTTTTGTTCTCCATACACTAGGTAAATAACCAGGGGAATTGTCACGGCCGGGTGGATAGGCTCAGAACCCAGCAGATTCACACGGCAGAAATCCCTCACAAACCGTTCAACCCAAAGAAGCACCACAGCTCTGGCAAGTAGGGTAGGACTGTAAGGACCTTGGAGCCTACACGGCTTGTCCACCGTTACACAAGGCTGAACGGAAAGGTAAATACTTTGGGAAAAGATCTGGTCAAAGGTGGCCAGAGGACCCAGACCACGATGCTGCCCTGGGCCACACAGTGCACCAATGCCTGCCGCCTCTGCAGCAGCACTAGAGGAGGAAATCCCCTCTTGCAACACGCATGTGACCCTGGGGTTTGCGCAAGGCAGGGTACGGGAGGGCGTTCAGGCAGCTCGCACAGCCCTGGCTCCAGCGTTTCCCGATGCTGACTTTGCTGGTAAAGCGGCTGTTCGCTTCAAACGCACAGAAGAAATCAAATCAGTGCCTGATGATGCAATGTGGAGGAAGTCAGCAGGGGGGAACTTTCAAACAACATCCACGCGCTAAGCTATGAGAATACAATCAGCACAGGCATCCTTGTGCAATGGCAGTGGGGAGCAAGGGCAGGTCAGATAGCGCAGGGCTCAGGATGTCACCGAGCAGCTCGGCTCTGCCCACGGGGAGCTACCGAGGAAGGCAGGAACTGCATCGCCCACCAGGCCACTCGCCCCAAGGGGCTGGAGCCGTGTAGCACACTTCCACCACCGAGCAATGAGGTTTTCAGAGCCAGGTCTCTCGGCTGGCTGTCCCAGAGTGGGCACGTGGCTCCGAGCTGGGCAACCTGCAGCAGCGGGGCCATAGTTTCATTTCACTGCTGAGGGCAGAAACAGAGGGAGGCAGGCTGCCAGATGCTGATGCAACACGTGGTGCTGCTTTGTAAGGCTTTCTGAAGGATTAGGAGGAGGAGGATTTCAGTGGCTGGGGGCGGGTGATGTAAGCCTCCCAGCCCTGGGCTGGGAAGAATCACACCAGTGTGTCACTGCTCTCAGTAGGATTTCTTCTTTCACATTTCAGCGAGCTGGGATCTCTGCCAAAGAAGGAGTAGGATGGATGAGTAAACAAACAGCACTTCACTTTCTTTAAGCAGTTTGGAAGGAAAGTGAAAGAGCCGAATGAGATAACAACTGCTCTTTTTCCCTTGCTCCTCTCCCTTGGCTCTTTGCTGCTGTGTGCTCAGGGTGAAGCGCTGTCCCTGGGAATGACTGCACACACCCTGCAGCATGCCCAAGTGCTCTGTGATTTCACACGAGAACCATGTCCTAGCCTTCTCTATACAACCTCCCACATTGCTAGAAGGTCCATTGCTCCATGCTCGGCCCACGCAAGGAGTGTCTCAATTTTGCACAGAAGAGCCAAGTTCTGCTGTCACACAGCATGTTAAAGAGAGAAGCCAAAAGAAATGGGGTGGCTGTAACTGAAATAAACCCATCCAAATTAATGCCCTGACCACTCTGCTAACAGAAACCCCAGCAGCTCCAGCAGTGGATATGGACTGAGCTGATGCAACCTAGGTTAAATGCCCACTGGGGCCAAGATGAACCCTTTTGTACGGTGAGACCCCATGCTTGATTCACATCACTGTGCTATGCGAGGGGCAGGTATAGAAGAGCAAACACAGGCTCTCAAGCCTGGACATGAAAGCAGGAGTGTTACTGAAGGGCAGGGGTAGTGTTCAAACAGTCTGGAGGGAAGATTTAAAATAATGAGTTGCCATTCAGAAAGGAGAGCAGACATGTTTATCCTTTGCCTAAGCAGGAATGATCTGCTATAGAAATACAACGAGGAACAGTCTGGCAGAAGAGCACCTGGGAGGTACGGTGTGCTGGGACCAGGCTGGAGATGAGACTTACTGGAAAAGGCAGGCATCTCGTTGTCCATGAGAACTGAACTGAGGCTTGAAGACCTGTGTTTACCTGCCTGTTCTGCTCTGCTCCAGGAGCTACACTTGCAACGTTTATCTAATCCCAAATGTTGTCTTTCCAGGAAGGGCATGAATCAGTCACACAAAATCTCCAGGAAAACCGGGGTATTTGGGGGTGTAGAAAACATCTCCTAGGAGTCCTGGTGTCCTCTGGACAGATTGCTTGTCTGTAAATGTCTGATGCCGAGAGAAAGAACTGACCTGTTCTCTGTGCCCACATGAAAGAGATTATCTGCTTAATCTGTGAGCCCATGGGAGACCGAGGAGAAACTCCTCATTTTTAATGACATCTGCAGCCCTGGAAGAGAGGGCCTCTTTGGGGTCTTTAGGAACAGTGATCTGAACACCTTTCCTGTGCCGTGCAAGTACCCCTGCTCCTGCATGGGATGAGGAGGGGGGCAGAGAATCTCCTCAGGGGTCTTGCTGAAGGAGTGAACCAGCACCAGAAACTTTCAAAACTAACTCACCCACCTGTCTGTGAAAGAATTGAGTCAAACAGACTTTCCAAGGACAGTGCAGAAGCACAATGATATTCTAGTTAAACCAAGGCCCCTGGTATTCACTGTGTGAGGAGAATGCAAACGAAAGCCCAGCCACTTCCCTCTTCGGGCTCTTTAGAAGAGCAAGTGCCACAATCAGAACTTCTCCACCCTGTCCCTTTCACGCTGTTCCTGCTAACACTCGTGCTCCCACACTGCAGCTCTCCTACAGCCAGAGGATGCAGAGCGGGCTGAAGCTGTGCTGCCTGTTCCCAGCCAGGTGGCTGTGGCCAAGAAATCGAGGAGGGCTCTTTTATAGCTTTTTGGACTAGGCAAATCACCGCTTCACTGCAGGTTTCCAGATGCAGAAGTATCTCCCTGCCAGCAGTCCTGTGTGTGTTTTGCTTTGACTGAAGGACTCGGGCTGAGGGAGTGTTGCAGCAGGAAACCCAAACTATGACCTCCCCCAAACCTCCTCAATCAGCGCCGATGGCCCAGACACTCCCAGCTCTGGGCAAGCACATCCAAGGGCCTGAAGCAGGGCTCCCTGTGCGGTGCATCGCTGCGCTTGGAATGCCAGCCCCAGCCCACTTCTAACCACCGGCACGCCCTGAGACACGTTCAGAGATAATTAATACTGCTCTGTGGTTTCTCTGCGCCTTACTCTCTTTCATCAGGTCCTTTAAGACAGATGAGCCTTGTTGCAGTGTAACAGCATCCAAACCACACAGTGCTGCCACTGTCTTGGTGCTGCTTTCTTTGGTGAGAAGCCTGCCTCTTACAGCTGCTGACAGCTTGCAACTTGGCCACTTTTCCACTTGAAGTTTACAGGCATTGCCCCTGAAGGAAAGAAAAGAGCTAACTAGAGAACAAGGAAAAGAAAGTGGCTAAATATAACTCCACCAACAGATCGTGTTTGACACATACTTCTTTACAGGAAAGAAGAACAGAGCGAGCATAAAATGGGGCCACCACTTTTCCATTTTTCATTTGAATGGAAATTTGTCAGTTACAGGCCCAACTCTCTCCTCCTCTTCCTAAAGCACATCTTTGATCTTGCTGCCAGAGGCTATTTGTGGATACTGCCCAGCTCCCAGTTAGCACGCTTCTCTCACTGAGAGCTGTGAGTCCCTGCCAAGTGCCTCCGAAAGCTCTCACGTCACTCCTGCACAGCCACTGCCACTGCTGCGCTCGGCAGGGAGCACAGCAGGAAGCATCAGACCAAGCTGATGAGGTGAGGAAAGGTGACAGCAAAAGGCTGCCAGTCTGGAGGAAGGCTTTGCAGACCAGATGCTAATGAGAAGATTCTCCTAGCTGAAGGGTTTCCAGTCTGCCACAGCACACAATGCACAACAGCATCGGATTCCTGAAAATCATGGGTTTGAGCTGAACTTACAGGGGAAGAAAAGATCCTAGAAAAGGCACACCACGGCTAAGATTTGTAGTGTTCCTCAGATTAGTCGTACCGTACTCTTTAAAATTTGTCAAAGATATCAAGAGCAGGTCTGATTCTCAGATAAGCTTCTAAGTTGTCAACCACAACATTCAAAAGCAACTATGCAGAAACCAAGAACCATATGAGTAAGCCCAAGGAGCACAGGAATCCAGCTGACCACGGCCCTGTGTACAGCACGATTCTTTCTAAAGCAATTCATACTCCACCACGAGTCCAGAAGTTCCTGAAGCTGGCACACAGATCTGGCTGCACACATAACAGAGACCATGGACTTTTTCACCTCGTGGACATGGTGAAAGCCCTGCTGGGAAATGCCATGGAAAGGGGCTGCCTATGCCTCATCCGAGTTTATTGAGGTTGCCCTGTCAGCTGCATCAAGGGACACCACCGATGTCCACCAGTGGTTGCCCCGGTGGCAGATCTGGCTTTTGCAATGCTAAAATACTCACAGATGGAAAACACAAAACGGAAAAACATTTGTAAGGGAAAGCAGAGGAAAGATGGCACATGGAAAGGAAGAAGAGGGTAGAGGAATGCGTCACTTGTGGTGTTTACATATGACAACACCATCCTACATGGCTGCTGATTAAGGAAGACAAAGAGGAAGTGAGCATTAACTCTGAGGTGACACTGTGGAGATGGAAAGTGAAGGAGGCTATGAGAGAATGTCTGGGGTAGGAGCAGAGGGGTCAGCCCAGAAGTGCAGCCCTGCCTCGCGCTCGTTCCTGGCATCAGCAAAGAAAAATAACGTGGAGAGTGAAAACAGGGGATAGGCGAAATGCTTGAAGCTGGGAGACTGCAACAGCTTCTTCCCAGCTGCAGATAAAAGCAGTTTGTCTAAGGCCACCCACAATTCTCTCCCCTCTCCCTTTTCCACCATCTGGGTACACTGCGCACATCGCATATTTTGTGATACATTCAACTGTCTGCAGGCGGAAGGAGGGAGTACAGAAGGGAGCCCTCTGGAGAGGAAGGAAGCTGGGTTTGGCTGAGGATTCCTACTCCTCAGCAACAACTGTGGAGGAAAGGAGAAGAGCAGATATTTATTTTGCACCAGTGAAAAGTGGCCTAGTGGTTAGTCATGAGATCAACCACTGGAAGACCTAAGTGTAAGGCTCTGCTCTAGTCCTTGTGCAGAAGGACTGAGGAATAGCCCAGGCTCTGGTTGGGGCACACAGGCACACGCTACACCATGTGGCACTGGCAGGCGGTGAGGCCAGTGGCCGGGGAGCTGGCCAAAGCCCAGCCAGCCCTGCTGCTGGAGGGGACATGCCTGCAGCCTCAGACCCGCTGCAGCTCCGTGGGAAGATGTGAGAGCAGTGCCGGTACTGTGCATGAGAAGAAACACTCTTTGGTCTCGGCCCAAAGGCTCTGGATGGGAACACGGAGTCACAGCTTTTTTTAAACCAGAACCAGAAGCCTCTGTTGTGCAATGAAAATGTCCTGATGCATTTCCAAAGACACAACATCCATTCCTCAGAGTTATGAGAGGCTACTGGGGGTGTAAGGTGGTAATTGGACTCGGCCCCTTTTACCAGCCCTCTTGTTCCAACGGGTCTGCTGGGAGAAGGGCATGCTCCCAGTTACCTGATGGTACTGGGGTGTCTTCAGCTTTCCTCCAGGAGCTGCTGGCTTAGCTGGATTACAGCTCCAGTCACAGCACCAACCATACAAAGGACATTTTTCCATCTAAGACTCCATTAATTATACAGCCATTGCTTCACTCACCGCTGCAATATGTTCCTGCTGCTGTCAACAATCAATTGTACCACTCGCCAGCCTTGCAGCCAGTGGCCAAGTGAAATGTAGTGGATAGAAACTGAAGGCAGACAGCACCCAAGACAAAAATTTAACAGAGAGAAAATAGGTAAGAACATCACAAATTTGGCACAGCCTCCAGTTGTGTTGGGGCTCCTCCCAGGCCCTGGAGGAGTCCCCATGCTGTCATCATCATCCTTGGCGGGCTCAGCACAGTGAGCATCAGGCGCACCACTGCTTTGCTGAAAGTGTGAAGCAAAACCAGAGGACTGGCCCACTCACCTGGGAGGTGGCTGTGACACAGGGAGACAACTGGGAGTATCTAGGGAGGGAGAGTTTGCTCAGTGGAGAACTTGTCTTGGCAAAGAACTGGGTCTTGAGAAAGCCTGTAGTACAACATGCTCGAGGCTTTTCTATTAACTGTCTCTGTGCTCGTAAAACCAGCCCAGGCATTTGGCCACCCCTGGAGCAAAAAGTGCTGCTTGTCAGCTTGTCACCCCCAGCCCCCCTATCGGAGCATCTGCTCGCAGCCAGCTGGGCTGGATTTCCAAGCAGCTGTGAACACGTGGCCTGGGTCCGAAGCTTCCCATTGAGCTTCTGGGGCGCGCAGCCTCCCGCAGCCTGGTGAAAGGTTCTCTCACATCCTTGGAAAGACGTGGCATCTGGAAATGTGCCAGCCTTCCCGCAAGCACCCATAAAGAGAGGCTGCACCAGATGGTAAAGATGGGGCAACTTAGCCTGCCACTGAAAACAAGTCAGTCAAGACTCAGAAAACTTACCCTGGGGCTAAGCAAACTGCATAGGTACACTGGGTGGTGACACGCGTGGTGATAGAAACTACACGGTTTGTAACTGCTGAGGCTTTAGAAAGCATCTCCCCAGGACTGGGCTGGAAAGCACAGCCCAGCGTTTGAGTGAGAGGAGCTTGGACAAACACTCAAACCGTGATCGTCATCTGGTGTCGAGCTGGCTTACGGAAAGCTCATGTCTAAACACAGGGCGGTAAGTCTGAAAGCCCTGCTCTGCACCTGGCCCAAGAAATTACCACGGCCCCGGGGCCTGTGCTTAGGCAGAGGAAGTGAGGTTAGGACTGCAGAGCAGCTGTGAAATTCCTGCTTAGAAATTAATTAATCTAAAGCTGACTAATTGCGCTTTAATCACCTTGACAGATAGTTTGTATTAAAAAACTTACAAAGAGTCAAATTCCTGCACCCACAAATTTCAAAACAATTTAAATGCTAGGGTTGAGCTTCATGCATTTCCAGATGCAGCACTGCAATCAGGGAAAGGGTGCAAGGGAGGAAAGGCCTGCAGGAATCGCGTCTTGTTTCGTTGTATGAATCATGGCTGCTTGTACAGTGAACTTGTTCCCATCCCATCCTAACAAGCTGTTAGGACAGAGAAAGGGAAGAAAAGGAAGGACCAGACCAGCATACGGTGGGCACCCTGTCAATAAATACACCCATTGCATTCCTATTCCGAGAGCTAGGGCTACTTTTGAGAAGTGATGGGAAATAAGGAAGAAATATATCCTCCGCGCTGCTGGCTTTAGGCTGAGTTTGTTTCTTAACTGGGGGCAATGTGGCTAAACACTGGCCGAAACAAAAACTGCTGGGATCTACAGAGGAAACACAGTTGAGACTCAGCCATAAATAGTCTCCAAAAATAAATAGAACACCTTAATTTAAACAGCCCTGTCACCACACCCAGGCCAGGCTGAGGCTGCAGGGAACTGCAGAACAAAATGTCCTCGCTTGCCAGTGCCTGCCCAGGTTCCCCCGGCCCCGCAGCATCACGGATCCCGGCACGGAACTGCAGCACCGCCACGCAGCAGGCAATGCATTTACAGAGAGCGTGACGGCAGGATGGATTTACAGCCCCTTCAGCACTTCTACTTAATTGTGAACACACAAGCCACCGTATGCATGCTCAGTATGTAATTCATGCAAATATAACACGAGCTGGACTCCAGCTCCACTGAGTGAAATGCCTGTTCGATGTCTGGACCCAGCTCCAGCCCCTTCTTGAAGCTGATCCTTTCCATTTTAACACCCTTTTCTCTAAGTAACCAGAAAATTCTGGGTGCTAAGACTGACAATTTTCTGCCCCTGGGCTCTATCTCAGGTAGCAAAGCAAAAAAACAAACATGAAAACAAAAAGTAGGGTTATTTTACAGGATTAAAAAAAAAAAAAAAGTTGCTCAAATTGTTGTTGGTAGGTCTTCTTTTCCTGTCTTGGGCCACTTTCTAGTTTTGTTGTGTTTAATGTACACCTTTTTAGACCCTCGCTGCCTACATAGTATATGGCATGTCACAGGAAGTCTGATTTGCATGCTTTAAGATGAAGATTGTTCAGGGCTTTTTATCTGGTCAAAGCCAGGAGTGGAGAGCTTAATGCCTGCTGCTGCAGGGTCAGAGTCATGGGTCAATGTGGTTTATGGGCCCAAATGGGGTTCCTAAACCAGCCCTGCAGCGCTGGTGGCGTGTATTTGTCATCCCAGTGCTGCTGCCTTTCAGGGTGACTGCATGATTCTGCATGCTCCCAGAGGAGTAGCTGGATCCTCCATGGCTCTGGCAGGCATGGCTTCAATGAACCATTTATATGAAGAAGGGAGCTGGTGCAAAGAGAGCCATTGCTCTTCCCTTGTATCACTGCAGGGTTGGGAATGGAAAAATGCACACGGGGTAGAGGTTAATGGTTCTCCCCATACACGCCAAGTCCTTAATTGCCTTTTTTAGGAGTTTGTGGAAAGTACCCTATTTCCTTGACGTCAGCCATGCGGAGTCACTACCAAGACAGGCAGAAAATATGTACCGTCTGGGGGTGGTGGGCCACAGGAAAATCACATTGAGGCTTTCTGGGGTTTTCCTTAGAGGCATGCCCACGCCTTGCCCTGAAGCTGTCCCAAAGTGTGCCCTGATGGCAAACGACCCTGCAACATCCAGCTGCAAGCACGCATCTTGCTGCTGCCTCCACTGCTGCCCTTCCACATTGGGCTTTGCTCCGAGTAGCTCCCTGGCAACCTTCCTCCGAGAAGGTCCAAGTTGGGCTGCAATCCAGAAGAGCCGGGGTGCTTGTCCTGGCGATGGAGATGTCCTGAAGAGAGGCAACAGCTGGCACTGCCCCAGCAGCTGCCTGGATGCGGCACAAGCAAGCTTCCCCATTCCTCAAGCAGAGGCTCCTCTGCAGGTTGGAATGAGGACTGGGAAGAGCAGAATGCTGAAGTGCATGAAGTTCATTTTCTATGCACTCCATCCATTGCAGAATTAGTGAGTGCAGCACAGCTGTCACAGATCTCTAAGTGACAGCTCCTTGGGTATCCAAGTTATTTTTTAAATAAACATCAGTGAAGAACACATTCATATTGGAAGAAAAGTCAATGTACAGTGTAAAAATATAAACTAGTTCCAATGTTGACAGTTACATCAATCATTTTAGGAAGACTCTGAAAATCAGCCAGCTCATTTCAAACTGCAATGTGGAAGAAATTTGAAAAATGTGGACTATTTTCATACTCTGCCCTTCTGCTCAATTCATTAGTGTGGAAGTCAAAGCTGTTGTTTGCATGCAAGCGTTTCCACTTGCCACCGAGACCATACTTGTGGCTCCACAGTACTGCTCGCTTGCAGTCATGTGTTTAAGTGTGTGTAGTTTCACTTTTACCGCATGAATCATGTCCTCAGGGAACTGCAGAAATGCCCTTCCGTCATCGCTGTTCAGATCTGTGGTGTCAAAATGAGAAACAGGTTTAGTCTGGTGCCAGCTTCTCAGCCCCGCAAAGCACCAGTACCTCCAGAGATGGGAGCAGATTGCATGCAACCATCTTGGCACCTCATCCCTTCAGTTTATGCTTGCTGAAGAGTTTGTAAACTTGACTCGCACAAAAGTCCGATGTGCATTTTGGAACCCTTACAGCTTATTACCGGAGTTTCATTTTGGTCATTTTGGGCTGGGAGCCAAATGAAAGTCCTCTGCGCCTCAGTTTCATGAGGAAACACTCACTCATTGCCTCTTAGTCCCGGATTAGTGATGAAACACACCAAGGCTCCTCCTCTCAGCTTTATTAGCATGAGGAAACCTCCAGCATAAAACTGTCTCCATGCTCCGTCCTGGTAATGAGATCAGGAATTCTGTCAGTGCCTTTTCTGACCTTGGTGCTGTTTGCATCCTCGCCTCTGGCTGTCCGAAGATAAGCATCATGGAAGCACCAAACTTTCTGGAGAATGGAAATATTCCACAGCAAAGGAGATGTCCGTGTTGCAAAGTGGCTTTATATACTTCAATATTTGGTTTGATTGCGCTCTCAGTAGTCACCTGTTTGCTCCTTCATAAACAGGTAAGGATTAATTCCTGACTCTGGACTATACAACACGCATATACTCCTAATGGTTAATACTGCTGTGTTTATACTATCATCTAACTGTAAACTACTTTACTACTAACTACTACTTACTACTAACTGTAAACTACTTTACTACTGTAAACTACTACTGTAAACCACGTCTTTCTCTCTTGGAGACTGCTAACTCTTTTGCTTTCCAAGTTGTATCTGATAACATTTGACCCAGTTCTTTGGGAAATCATCTTCAGCATTTTGCTTCTATTTCCATAAGCTTCAAAAACCCAAGTTTTTATTTCATTCTCTTTTATGTCCTCTCCTGCATCAATGATGTATGCTTTCCTAATATGATGTGGACTGATGATGCTCTGTCAGGACAAGAGGCTGAGGAGTCCTGGTCTTTCACCAGGCACAAAGCCTTTTCACTCTACTTTGCCAAATGGTAATAGAGTCTTATAGAGTCTTGCCTAAGTATCAGTTACTGAGTCATGTTGTCTTCTGGATTTCATTAGCTAATTTCATTTTTTGTTTTGTTTTGTTTTTCCCTTTTCTCTATCTGCATGTGCTGTAACAAAAAAAAAAAAAAAAAAAAAAAAAAAAAAAGGGAGAGCCAGGTCATTAGTGTGCTGAAGTCAGCTTTTTACTTGCTGCTTTCCAAACTGAAGTAGTTTCTGGGAAGATCTAAGGCTTGTTTTTAATATCGATGTAGCTCCCTCCAATTCCAGTCCCGGGGAGAAAATGGACAAGGAAAAAGTCCCCTTCTGTTAGGAGGCAGGATGGCTTGTTCTCATGGTCTTGAGAATCATCTAACCTTGGGATATAATGACTCCAGGGACCCTTCAGAGAACTGACTCTGCAAAGCACTGATTGCTTTTATAAAATATGAAATCTGCTCAATTTCCATAAGAGAGAAACCTGCTCTGCACCTTGCAGCACTATCTAGCAGACAATTAAAAAAAAAAAAAAAAGAAAAAAAAAATGTTTGGGTACTTTTAGCCTCCCTTCTACAGCCTTCCCTATCTATTTCAGAGCTGTGAGTAGCAGGTTCATGACCTGCAGTCACAACTGCATCCTTCTGATGGCACCGAGCACCCAGACACACACAGCATTTCCCACATCCCTCTCACACTCTGCTTTATATGATCTTGCAGAAAGACAGTTCCTTTAGCAAGTGAAAGAACTGTCCTTAATCCCATCGGTTTACCTTCATTGGAGAGAGACAGGAGCAAGGATCAAAAGCTTTTCCCTGCAAGGAACTGATACCCTCCCCAGCACGCAGGACAGCAACCTCTTAAGGAATAGAGGAGGTCCTGTTTCAGCAGGGAGCGTAAACATTTCAGAGCTCGCAGCCTGCAAGATGTGAGAGGCAATTGGGTGCCTACGCCTGTAACTTGACCTCAAGTCTGCTCTTTTGGGTTCCTGACCAGACAGCAAAAAAAATTCCAAAACTGCTCTCTGGGAAGAGCATAACCTCCGTAAGCAAACACCGAGCCATGAGTCACAGGAATGTACTGAAATCTCTCACTCCTGTCAGTTTACCATGCATGGTCCCACAGAGCCACCTCCTTGCCTGGGCTGGAAGGGCATTGGAAAGCCGCCCTGGCTAGGGGACCAGAAAGCCCTGTGCCTGTCACCCTTAGCTAAGCATGGTGTAGCGATTAAAGAGAGGTAGGCTTAAAAGTCAGCAGCTGTCCTCCCCATCCTGCACATAGGTACACTCTCGATGGCATCGCTTCAGCTGTGTGTTTCCCTCTTCCTCCTTGCAACGAGGCCCTCGGGGCACCCCGAGGCAGCGGAGTCCTTGCAAGGAGTTTGATGTCAGCACGCCTCCACTGCTCCCCGAGCACAGTGGGAAAGCAGCATCTGTGCTACAGCACAGGCTGGCCCGCCAAAGCATCAATTCTGGAATAAATGATTTCAAGTTGCAATGCACAGTAAGGAATGACTCATGGTTTTTATGAGGGTGAGTTAGCACAACGCTGTAAACCTCCCCACGCGTATGGCTTTGAGTCCATATCTGCAGCAATACCATTTGTGAGAGCTGAGTCCAGGCATGAAATGAAAGTCCTGGCACTCGAGACACATGCAGACCTCCTCCAGGCACTGGTTGTCTTCTTTATTTTGTTAAAATACCACCAAAGTGGATATGAAGAAGGCTGATCTTTTTTAAACACTTAAAATTTTGTCAGAGAACAACTGTATTTTTCATAACAAATCATTGTTTGCACTTGACAGCAATGACTGTAATTACAGATTAAAATGTTATTTCCCTTTCTGGGGACCGCTTCTGTGCACTTGAGATGCTAATGCTGCTCACTGACAGATGGAAAAGTCTCAGCAGAAAACACTGACCAAACCTTGCTTCTTTCCACAGCCACCTGAGACATGCTGGGCACATGGATTTTGTAAGTATGGAGATAACAGAGCTGCTTTCTGGTTCTGTCAGACTTTTGCTGAGACAAAGATAACTGTCTCTCAGTATCGTCTCGCAGTCCCTACGCCTGCTCTCACCTGCTCCACAGAAAGGTGTAAATTCTGACCACAGAAGTACAGAGCCCATAGGACATGCTGGCCATGGCAAACAGATATCCTCAGCTCTGCACCTAGGGCTGCCAGCCAGCAGCCCTGTCTCAGCCAGAATCAGCCAAGCTCACTTCTGAAAACAGCCCTTAAAATCAGTGTCACAGGGTCAGACGTGTTGCTACCCGGTGTCGGTAGTCAGTTCCTCAGGCTCAAGCAAGGGCAGTTCTACAGAAACAGCCCGTGTACCAGCACAGAGCCTCAGGGAGATTTCATCACATCGGTGAAACACTTTGGCAGGCATTAATCTAACCAGAAAGGCTTCCCCAGACAGAGGCAGTGGCTGCAGGTGCCACTGGGGCTGGGTATCCCCGTTACCTGCTATTGGATCCACCCTGCATCGAGAGCCTGCTGCATGAAGTACTGCAGAAACATGCACCTTGTGCTATGCCCAGTCAAACCTGGCCGCGTGTTCCAGCCAGTGAGCAGATTCCTGTAACCCTCATCATCCTGCAGTTCTGCCCATGAATTAGTTCTCCTTAGGGACCAGCTCAGACCCAGCCCTCAGAAAGGTTCCCTTTCTCTAGGGTGCTTTGAGCAGCTCGCCTGCAATGGCAGAGAGCCCTTGCAAGCCACCCATGGCCCCAGGAGTCCTTCAGAGCTTCTCTCAGCAGATTGAGACCCGTTCCTAGCACTTCTGAGTTAGTAAGATGAAAAAGATCCGTAGTAACAAGAACAATCATCATCATCTAAAGAAAATGTCAGAAAGGGAGTGGGGAACAAGATGTGGCAACAGGAGACAGTAACAAAATGTGCACGTAGAGAACAAGGCTATCTTTAAACACAGTTAATCACCATTCCTGTTTTGTCTGTGTTTTCCTCAGTATTGAACTATTCTACATCCACCAACAAAGCTACCATGATCTGGGAGTGGAACTTAAAGCACTGCGATGACTTGGTGCAGCAGAACCGCAAACACCTGATAATCAAGCAGAATGGCAACTACTTCATCTACGCTCAGATCAGCCGCCAAAAGAACGTGACAGAGCTTTTTACGGTGGAGCTGTACAAAGAGCCAAACATCAGTCTCAACAAGGCCATTGGACCAAAGGCGGGGGATGAAAAGGGCATGGTAAATTTTGGTAGGCCTTTCTACCTGCAGAAGGGAGATACGCTGTACTGCGAGGCAAATATCAGTCCTGAAGCTATTAGGATGGGGAATGACACATATTGGGGCCTGTATAAAATATAGCAGGGTTCTACTCTGGGTCAGCTCCTCCCTTACACCCTCCAGGAAACCTTAGGGCACTTATCGTCATGGATGAAGAGCGTGCAGTTTCTCTTTGTATGAAATTCAGTTTGCTCGAGCGCATGCCTTAAGAGGCTGGTATCCCGCAGTGACAGAGTCACTAAAAAAAGGGGGCGGAATAGCAAACTTTGGTAATAAGGGATGGCACCTGATCACCACAAAGTACGAGAGAAAGATGCTTTTGGGATGAAGAGTCTTTGATGCACTGCAGGGTTGCCCCTGAGGTCCTGGAAAGACAAGTCACTATATTCAATCTGTTCCGAGCTGGGGAGGAGCTCTGCTTTGCAGCTGGTTGCATTTCAGAGCTGGGTAGACACTGGTACCTTGGGTCCCTTCTAATGAAAGGTTCGATGTAAAACTAAGGTATTCTATACGATTCCTGCACAGCCCGCCCGTAAATGGTGCATATAGGGTGGGGGGTGGGTGAGGCAGTTCAGAGACAGTCTGTGATGAAAGGAAAGCTTCTCCACCCCACCTGCAGCTTTGCCCTCTCTGTGCTACTGGCAAGGGAAACACCACGTTGGAGCTTTCTAAGGGGAACTTCCTAAGGGAAACACAGCCCCAGGCAGGCAGAGTTGTGGCACGCTGTACAACACATGCCCAACCAGGCCGGTGCTGCAGTGGGGAGGTGGGAAACATGAGCCAGCAGGGGAGCAGCACAGCCTTCACCTGCTTGGGGAGCTGAGACGCTGCTCGCTTCAAGGCCTTGACCACCTACAGCGCTTGCTGGGATGAACACCAAATCACCTGCACATCATGGGAAGGTCTCAAAGCCTTAGCAAGGGCAAAATGCTCCTGGAAAACCAGTCTGCTGTGGCCACGTGGTGGTCCAGCCACCCCATGGTGTAGTTCCTGTCCCTTGCCTAGGCTCTCCCGGGGGCTAGGTGCTTTGCTTTCCTGCCAACTCCACCCTTGTGTGTGGAACTCCTCTGCCGTGCCTCAGAGCACATCCCAGCCTTATGGATGGATTTGCACGGGAAAGCAAAGCAACTGAGAAGCTGACTGGAAATAAATAATCACTTCGGGTGCTTGGGGTGGGTTGGGGCAGTTAGTGCTGCTGGTAACTCTTACAATTTTATATTCTGTGTATTTTAATTCTAAAGAACCAAGCGCCAACCTTTCACAGAGATTTCTCCAGTCTCATGTTTTGTTTCGTGCAATCTGTTACTGATGAAAATGTTACTCTTGTTCTTACTTTGCTTGGTTTATTTCCTTCAGTTTAAAATAAAAAAATCTTACAAACCGCAAGTACATCTCGCTTCTTTGATACGGACCGAGAAGATAACTGACTGACGCATTTCTCTACCCTTCATCTACTTTCACTGAACCTTCTGCTCCGAGCGGCTGGCGGTATGAGCATGGAGTAAGAGTATTTTGAGCTGCACAGCCCCAGGGCAGCATCGGATGGGGTCCTGAGCCCTGCACGCGGGGGAGCTGCCTGCAGCTCAGCCCCAAAGGAACGGGGAGGAGGGGAGGTCTGTACCAGGGCAGCCTGCGCACGTAGGGGCACAAAGGCAGGCAAAGTGATGGGTGGCAGAGGCAAGCAATACGGCTTCAACATTTGGCAGAAGCTGTCATGTGAAGACACACCCCCCCGGTTATTTTGTGAGACACAAAGCAAGTCCAAAAACCCCCACTGGGGATGAAAGACTCCTCACTGAAAGTCAAACCAACAAAATCACAAACCCTGCAATACCCCAGCCAGAAAATCTGGCTCCGACACCCAGACAAGGATAAAAACAGAAGGCAGATGCAGAAATGTCATCTGAAAGAAACTGCCTGGAGGCCTCCTTGTTCCTTGGGATGTTTTCAACATGCCCATCAGAAGGTTGCTCACAGCAGAGCTGCAGGATGGTCTCAGCATCCCCCTCCCATCAGTGTGTTACTGTTAAGTCTTGTGCCCTTCCCCTATGCTTCAAAATGAGTGGGGAAATCTCTGTTCTCTCTTCCTTCTTTGAGAAGAAGAGCATGCAGAGGTCCTCACACATTGCTACTCATGTTCAGTGGGGCCAGCGTCATGAACATCACAAAAATAATAGCACTACCCCAACCCTTCCTCCCCAGCCCACCCTGCCAGGGACCAAAGTGATCAAATTCCTCAACGATGTAAACATCTCCTTGCCCTGCCCAGTGCCTCAAACTGGAAATCCTGCCCCTCTGAAAATTCCCAGGATTATTAAACCAGTACAGTGTCAAAAAGTCATTTACATTATAAACTTTTTTCTCTGATGACTGAAATTATCATTTGACACCACATCTCTTTCACTGAGATGTCAGGTTACCAAAAAGTAGCGTACTTCTCTAGCACGAATGCCTTTTAATTAAATGTGCTTTCTTATCTACGGGAAGTATGACTTAAAGGACCATGAATGTATCATGAGATTGACTTCATAAGTAGCTAGTCACATGCCTTCAGCCTGGAAAAAATGCCTTTTTTTTTTCTTTATAGGACTCAGGGAGTTTCTGCTTTCCCAGAAGCTTAGTACACTGCATAGCCCCGTGCAGAATCAGAGACACAAAGGCCCTCAAAGTTCAGAGTTCTGTGTCTTCAGAACTAACTAAAATGTGCTTCTATAAATGGAATAATCCAGATTTAAAAAAAATAAATACTTGAATACAAAATATCACAAGATATGAGTCAGTTCATCTGTTTAACAAACATCCTTAAGCCACCTACCATCACCACACTTCAGTATGCTACTCTCTCCATCGTTGATGGAAGGCACATACTTTTTGTTACAGCATGATAAAAAAAATTAATTGGGTTAGGAGCAACACGGTCAGCTAGTACAGAGCTGCTAACCTAAAAAAACAACACAAGTGCTGCTGCAAGACCCTTTGGGCAGAAAAGGTCTTAGTGCTGCAGAAGGCCAAATCTTGCCTTTGGTGCTCCTTGAACGTTTGTGACTTGAACTTCCCCAAAGCCAGTGGGATGCAGGTAGCAAAGTGTCAGAGGCACTTTTGAAAATGGACTCTGTCACCAAAAACTACCTTGGCACTTTGATTGTTTTTCCCCAAGTATTTTTCTTGCAGAAGCCCCCCTGAAAGCCACTGGTCCATGTTCTCTAAGTCATGTGAGCACTTGTGAAAATCCCTCCCCTGCTACAGGAGCACAAGAGAGCCAGTAGGAAGGACCTCCAGCACTGTAGCTGCTTGAACCAAGTGAATCTCTCTAGATGTGCTTGACTTGCCTTGCTAGAGCCAATTTACTCCCTTTTTGAGGCTTTATTGCAAAAGCAGAACTAGTAAGCAGCACATTCGTTCATTTTACTCCCAATCCAAGAAGAGAAAGAACTGAGCCGTGGTGCAGCCCCTCAGAAAGGGCCTGGAGCTCCCTGTGAGACCATTTCTGTGTGCTGTCGAAGCAGGGTGGCAGGGCAGGGCAGAGCTGTTTGCTACTCCATCCCATTCAAACACAATTCGACTTCCCCAGGCCCCAGCTTAACTGGAAACAAACTTCCCTTTTCTTACAGCATGTTAGAAGTTGCGTTCTTGGTTTGGGGAAATGTTTACCAAAACATGAGCACCCTAGTAGAATACGGAGCGACGCATGTCGTAATGCTCTCGCTATACACGTTCGGTGGCTGCGTGCTTCGGAGGAACAGCCATCCACCCGACCAACGGGGAAAGGAGGCAGCAGGCAGGTTGTGCTCCCTCCTTGCAGTGAGTAGAGAGTGTCACACAGCAGAGCAGAAGCACTCACCCCAAAGGACCCTGGCTCCTCTCACCTATGCGCATACAAATAGGATTTCATCCAGAAAAGAAGAAATCTCTGTGGCTGAGCAAAAGAGACTGGACATGTAACTGAGTTTCTCAAAGCACACTTTTTCAAGCTGTGATTTTTGGATCCACCATAATTTATCAGAAACTAAGACAGAAATGTAAGAAGATGACGGAGGGTTAAAGTGGAGCACTAGAAAGCTGAAGACCACAATGGGGTTTTCGACCTCAAGTGATCTCAAAATTTTAAGAGCTATGAACAGAGGGTCTGCTCTTAGCTGTTTGAATCCAGCATCACTGCCTGCAACAGCCTTGCAGAAAGGGCGGGCAGAGGAGAAACTCAAGATGTGCAGACCCGGTGAGTTCACAGTACAGATGCTATACAGTATGGAAATCTACATATGGAAAATCTACAATGGAAAATCTACAATGGAAAATCTACAGATTTCCTTATTAACTGTGCGTCAAAACCTGATTTAGACTTGATAGGAACACAGTCGTCATTACCTTTTCGTTAAAGAATCAATTATTGAAAAGTCAGTTCACAGAATCATAGAATATCCCAATCTGGAAGGGACCCACAGGGATCACCAAGTCCAACTCCTGGCTCTGCACAGAACCAGCAAAACCCAAATCCTGCATCTGAGAGCACTGTCCAAATGCTTCTTGAATTCTGCCATGCTAAGTGCCCGACCACCCTCTCGGTAAAGAACCTTTTCCTATATCCAAACCGAGCGAGTTGTGTGTTCATAATTTTAACCACCAGAATAAGAAACTCTCCAAATGTAGGCAAGGTGGCTGTCATGCAGCCCCTGAGCTGCTCCGTGGTGCCGCCTTTAACCACATGATTGTATTAAATCCTTCTTCTCTCCCATGAAATCCTACTACACACTGTCAGAGGGAAGGACAACCCTGCTTATTCACCAAGAAACCACAGGACCTTTTGCTTGCTCCTTGTCTTGCAGGCCGGAAGGGCAGGTGGTTAAAGCCCTGCTCTCATTGCGTGGTATGCGTGTGTGGGCCTCAACAAGAAGGTTAACTTTCTGACTGGGAAAATGAGTGGTTGATGCTCCACAAACAGGGAGCCCAAGCATGGAAGAAAGGTAAAGGACAGCCTCTGTTGTGGGTTGCTTGAGGCAAAGGACTTAAAGTCTTGATTTTCCAGAGCAGTGTCTATTACGTAAGCAAACCCTCATTAATTTTCGTTGTAACTTCCACCCCTCAAGAGTTCTGCAAATCGGTCCAATAAGATAAGGCAGCTTAGGACACTGCAGCAGAGCAAGCTGGCCTTGGTCCTGAAGGGAGGATGCTGATGGAAGCAGGGTGCCCTGAAACACCTTTTCCTTTGAACAACCTAACCTATACTTCTGAACTGTCCCGATTAAATTTTTGCAGGGAAAATCCCAGCCTAGCACAAAAACCCTGTTTTAACTCTAAATACGAGTGCTTGGCAAGTTCAAAGCTGCTGCTAACAGTCCACCAAGAGCGCCTATAGAGAAGTGTTTCCGTTGTTCCTATCCCTGCAGAGTAAGAACTGTTTTTACAGTTACATTTCCCAAAAATCATCTCAGAGAGACAGGGTCCCGTGGAAGTCTCCCCTTCTTGTTTCTCAGCTGGGTGGAGATTTAACGGTGCAGCCCACACACTCATAGGCACCAGGCTGCTGATGACAAGTCATGCCCCAGATGACAAGTCATGCCCCAGCTGTGCAGCAGCACTCTGGTTTCCTTCTCTCTTTTCCAGATTTAGAGAAGGGTTTGCATTGTGCCTCCCAGCCTCTTCCCCTCCCAGGGGCACCACAAGCTGCGCCCATCACGAGAGGTGCTACAGGCCTGCGCTTGTAGATGCTTTGGGAAGAATCAATCCCCATCCCCATCCAGGTTTGGGTGTGTGCTGGTACCTCCTCATTTCAGGGCTCCACTGTACTGAGCATTTCATGCCCATTTCTAGGAAAAGACAGCACACGTCATCACAGATTTTAGCCTGATAAGCAAAATATATACTAGAAGGGGTGAAAGTATTATCAGCACTTTAGGGAGAGGTAAGAAAGGCGCAACAAGATGATACGATTTCCATAGGGTCACTGGAAGCCCAGGCAAGCAGAGATGAAAATTAATCATAGGACTCAGGGCAAGGCCTTAAGCAAACATCCTCACTGGGGACAGTAAAAGGAACGATACGAATGCTCAGGAAATAAACCCCAGAAGCACCACATCTGGATTTTCTCAATACTTTTTTCCTCTTTTGAAGAAAATCTGGTAACACAGTCAGAATGTGCCAGAATTGGACAAAGAAAGCTTCCAAATGCTGCAAAGATCACAGAATCATCTAGGTTGGAAGAGACCTCCAAGATTGTCTACTCCAACCTCTGGCCTAACACTAACAAGTCCTCCACTAAACCATATCACTAAGGGCACAGCAGCATTAGCAGGCTGCCCAGCAGGGCGAGCACTCTGCCTGCCCATGTCCTTTGGCCCCCTTGGGGTTCCCGGAGCTTTGGCAAGGTGAGAAGCAGAAACCCATTTCTACTTCAGTTCTTTTGAAATAGGATTATATATTGAATGGACTTCCCTGCATAAATTTGGCAAATCCCACCTTTCATCTCATTTGAGATGAAAGAACCCAATGACTTTTTTTTTTTTTTTCCCTTGGAGATGCAACACTGAACCGTGTGAAGGCCCCTTAGCATCTCAGCTCCCAGTGCCTGCTGGCACAGCCTTCACATACAATGCAGACGACACATTTGCTTTTGGACAAACAACACAAAGGCTCAGACACAGAGTGGGGATGGAGAATCTGCCTCTCGATACGGCCATGCAGCTGCAGTGGTCATTTGCTGTCACAGGCCAACAACCTAGCTGCCCGTCCCTCTGGCAAACTGCCAAAGCAGTAGAAACAATTTGGAAGTAACACATCCTCTCCTTGCAAAGTAAACAATTCACAGAAGAGCCACTAAAAGGAAGTCCCCGTGGTATGACTCACTCCTAATACAGGGTTACAATATGCTTTGTTACAGTAGAGCATAAGAGGGGAGAGCTGGGTGCCGCTTTATCCTGTGATCTCAAGATAACTTCTTGCTGCTGCAGAAAGAATTTTCCCAAGCTCCACCCTTACAAGCACCCCCACCCTCATCCTTGTGACTGGAAGGCTTTGGGACATCTCAAGCACTTCAAACATTGCCAGCTTTAAATGAGGTCTGGCTGGCTGATGCCCTCTCCTCCATGGCCAGTTCCTACTGCTCCTTTCCCTCCCTCATCCTAACTCCCCTGTGATGCTGGAAGCTCGCTGCTATGCCTCAAAGCTTTCATCATGAGCCTTGCTGGTGGCTTTTCCACAGCACCAGATACCAGAAACACAGGTGAAGTTTTACTGAAACTATGACAGCATTGTCACCTAGCTGTGGCATGCCCAAACAGTGTTTTGGAGCGTGTTACGAGGCTTAAAATGGGAAACACTGTGGCTATTTCAGATGCATGGAAGATGCATCATATGACATGGTGGTGGGAAGACAACAAGCAGATTCCAGTTTGGGGCATTTCTGTGCTCATCTCAGCAAGCCCATGTACTTATGAAGGTCTTGTTTCATGTTTCTGACTGGCATTTCTTGAATTCCTTTAAACGTGAGTCAGAAATGTGCAGCTGGAGCTGAACATTAGGGGAAAAAAAAATCAAATTCCCGATCTAAAGCCAATCCCTGAACTTGTGGCTCGAAACTAGGAGGATTAGTAACAATGACTTTAGATATCCATCAAGTTAAAATCTTAAAAATGTTACCAGATCAAGTTAATTCTATGTGCAGTTCTTCTCCCAAAGTACTAATGCAAACTTTAAATGCAAAATCTCTCTCCAACATGAGGAAATTGGTGTCCAGAGGAAAGAGAGAGGCCTTTCTAGACATTTTTTTTGCAGGCAGCAAGCCCACATTTGTGGTAAGTGAAGCAGAGCAGGAATAGGCACTCTCTGATGTGACGGGAAACACTGAATTTTGAGGGAGATCAAACACTCCAAACTGTAAGTAAAGAGAGGGCCTTTGAATGCCCAAGGAAGCAAATCATGTTCCAGTGAATCCTGCTGTGCCTCCGCATCCTCCTGCTTAAAATGTTAGGCAGCTTTCCTGGAATACTTAAGTCTCTGATCTGAGAAAGCGCCTGAGTGGCGCTGAGTGGGTGCACAGCAGCTCATTGATCTCTCCCTTTCTGCAGGCCTATAACGCAACTCCTCTTTGCAGCTTTTCTTCCCTCCTTCAACAGCCAGCCCAAGGTCTAAGCAGAAGCACAGCTTACTGCATGCGATGGACGAGCTGCGTGTTTCAAGCATCTTCCTGAAAAGCAGAGATGTTTATTTAGGCATGTGTTTAAGTACTTTTTTGAAAATAGGCTATGAGACAACTAGCGGGGATGGAAACTGGGAGTGAATCTGTAACAAGTCTCATTTGGCACAAGAAAAACCTAGAAAATCGCTCACTACACAATGGAGAATGAGAGATGGCTGAATGCTTTCCACTAGGGGCATGGTCAAAGCTTTGGAGTAGGCAACTGCAGCTTGGATCTTTCTTTCAAACCCTGTTTTTCAGAAGGGATTGGTACTCGGAGCTGACTTCCCACGTGTTGCCAACAATCTGTACTAAAAACTAATCCAGCCACATACTTTATTGTAAACTGTTATTGGTGGATTTTTGTTTGTTTTGGCATGGGATTTCCTTTGGCTATTCAAGCAAAATGGTATGGTAGATCAAAGTAACCATCTGCAAACTCTAGGTCAGAATTACCTCTCAGGACAGTACAGGACAAACATTTAAGACTTATGTGCAGAATCCTATAGCACTGGGAGCAGGAAGCTGTCCATCTATTGTAAAACACAACACTCAGTGACGCCTGCATTACAGTCTGAAGACAGATGACTTAACAGCAATGACCACAATGATTTCAGTAGCAATTCCTTCTGTTGCCACACCTGCAATAAAAACCCTGCGAGGAATTGTCATCCTGCCCCACTGGAGAAGCTTTGAGCTGCTGGAGGTTTCAAATGATTCTCAGTCACCCTGCTCCGACCCTACGTCTCACAGTCAGACCTATATTCTCCCATACTTACACTCCCAGGTGTCTTATTTACCTCTCTGAGAGTAAGGAGGGAAGTAAGCATGTGTGAACCACAGAGCCAACACCAACACACGCCAAAGCCAGGGTGGATGGAAGAAGCAGGGAAGTAATTAATCTAGGGAGCACCACATACTCATGCCAGCTCAAAGCTCTGTGGTATTTTTTAAGTGAATGAACACAAAGTGGCTGAAGAACATTAGTATTTACACAGCAGGAATCAACGAAATCAGATGCTTCTGATTCCCAATTTTATAGCTTGCTTATTTCCCCATCCACAAGGCTTCACAGTGAAAAAAAAAAAATAATAAAAAAAAAATAAAAAAGACATTAGGATTTTTGCATATTAAACATTTCAACAAACACAATAATAGAACAAAGCTATTGCAGACTACCTTATAAAGTCACTTATCAGAATAAGTGAAACAATTTGTTTTCATTGATCAAAATATATAAGAATTTTACTGAGGAATTATTTTCCTGGCTGTCAACATGCTTACGTACATGTTTTTTTATATAGCATTTTTATTTATGTGATGAAGATGATTGCATGAAAGCCATTGCAGTAAAAACACAAGCTCAGTTATTTTCTGATACTATTTAGGAGGGGAAATATAAACTATTTATTTTTACCTGTTTATAGTAACTCCTCCATAAGTGGGGGAAACTGCTGAGGATATTAAACCAAGACAACAAGATGACCTGCTTAATCATCTGTCCTTTTAATATGCGGGGGCTGAGGACACCACTCTGCCCTTAGCAATGATCATCCCAAACTTTGTCTTGACGTTTGATTTGGATAATTTTACTGTGAGCAGGGATTTAAGCATGCCTCTCAGGGCAAAGGCTACACAAAATTGTTTATTAATATGTGACTGCTAATTAGATAAGCAAAGGAGTGCAATAAAAATACAGTCCAGATTACTTCAATGTTTTTTCCTGGGATCCTATGGGAAACCTACAGCCATTTTGGCACAGAACAACACAGCTGTCATAGCCCCACCCAGAGGAACTAAGACCGATGCTTTTAGCATAACATCATGGAGACCCAGCAAACGTTTTATCAAGGAGTGCTCAGAAAACTCTTATTCCACGAGTGGAGTTTACCTTACCTCTGCCTTCTGGGTGAGCAGGTAGCTGAAGTCTCACTCAGGTAGGTCTACCAGCTCACTTTTTAGATAGCCCTGGTGGGACAGACCCTGATGTGCCTGCAGGGAGCTTGTTTTGTGGGCAGCCTGTCCCTTACACAGTGTGCCCGAAGCCAGCTGGTTACCCCACCACTTGCTGTTTATTAATGCAATTTTAGTGAAAGGGCACGTGGTACCTGGTCTGCACAACCATGAACTCCCTATCCCAAATTCACACTTAGTACTGAAAAAGGAGAATTCACTATCACAGCTTGCATGGAAACCAAGTGCAAAATGCTTAAGTGACTGGCACAAAGTCAGATGAGTCTCAAACAGATCTGGGATTACAGTACCAGTCTCGATTCCTGAACAAGGACTTTAAGAACATGATCATAATTTTTCACCATTTATCCACCTTGGACTCAAAGACCTGGACAACTAACTTTCATCTCACTTGGTGGGAGATGGAGGAAAATCTGGGGTCACGCAAAGAACTTGGATGCCCACTTTTCAGTAGCGGACAGGGACACACAGAAGATGTGATCCCTGCAGAACCCTGCTGCAGAGCTTGTAGGGTATCCGGCTTAGCATCAGATCCCTCTCTGATAAGCACTAAGCAACATAGGACACGTCTTCCATGAAGTGTGACATTCAGGCCACTCACTGTGGCATTCTGAAAGTGTAGAGTTGAAATTTGTATCTGTTCTGAGAAGACCCAAATTGCCTGTGATAAGGGCATTCAGATGATTTGTCCCTTCACAGGAGTGCTTGGGACGCCTTTTCATCTTCATGTTGTAATTTTATCAGTTTATGAATGCTCTGCTGGGGCTGTGTGTTTGGAATAAGGAGTAAGAGCTTCCCAGATTTTCCTCCTACTTAAGCATGTGTTTGGGTCTGCTTTCTGTTGGGAAAAATATTATGAGCAAAGCACACAAACTGCGGATTCAGTAAGTCTACCTCACATTTTTTCCCTGGAAAGTTATTTAAAGACGACAATCATTTATTCTAAATGCCTGTGGCTGCTCAGCATTGGCAACAGACGCACAGAGATCAGGAAAAATACTGAACTGGAGACATACCTTGATGGGGATTTCCTGCCCACCTTTTGCCATGGACTACAGCCATGAGTGTAGTCCATGGCACGTACCCTTCCCAGAGTAGAGTCTCTTCACTTCTTCAGTTTCTTCTCTTAAAATCCCCAAACTACCAACTGGATGAAGCCTACTGGAGAAGCTGGCACCAAGGAGGTGAGCACTTCCCTGCCTGGGACTGCCAGGGAGCAATGCAGAGCAGTTCTTCCCAAGAACGATCCCAAGTACAGTTTGAGGCACCTCCATTTCAGAGGTGCACAAGACTGCACTCCAGAACATGGCACAGCAAAACTTTCAGGGGTACTCTTTGGGGTTTTGACACCTTATTTCTATTTATTTAATGTTTCACGACCTGAGTCTGTTTTGCCTCTTTTCCTTCACCATTAGCAGAAGGGCACAAAGAAAACTTTTTAAATGACAGTATCTTCATGTCACTAGGCCAAGTGACAAAAGTTAGGACATATCAGAATATAACAACTTTGCAAATGCTGATTATTATTCAAGCTATTTTTGCGTACGCTAAGACATGACATGGCACATTCTCACAGCTCATTTTTTCCACACAAATATATCCATCAGGGGTTGATCTGATTCTTTAAAAGGAAGACCTCTTCTGTCTGAGCTCTGATTTTATGATGTATATGTTGGAGAAACTGAGACATACAAGGGCACAGAAGAGATGGCTGCAAGCTGACAGACAGCAGCCTCACAGACAGATGACCTAAGACAATTTGACAAATTTAGTTTTGTCCCTCTTTCTGTAAACAGCACTTTCGTGTGACATTAGGCAAATAACATAAGCCAAACCATTTAAAAGTGGCTTCTAATTATATCTTCCTTATTCTTTGACTTGAGATGCTGGACTTTGATCTTTAGAGTTACAAGTATCCAGAGCTGCAGATTACAAGAAAGTCATTTTGCACCCATTCCCTGGCTTACAATACTAAGCACTCTAACAACAACAGTAATATAAATGTAATAGATAACACAGCAAATAGATATTAAGGAGCATTGTTAGCCCTGAAGAAGGCTAGGAGGTTCTGGAGCATGTAGCTAGGGAGTGAAATATGATCAGTGAATAAATGCTTGCCCTGATTTCTACACAGAGGTGACCAAACCAAAGCTGCAGAGGTAGCTCTAATGCAGAGATTCCTGCTTCACTAATGCCAAACCAACCAATCTTTACAGTAATTTAATGATGTAGGTGCAATCTAAGGTATTTAAAGAGATTTCTGCCTTTCTTTGAATGCATGGACATTGACCATTGCTACTGTTAATCTTCAATTCTTTGGCAGTACAGAATAACTGATGTTAATATTCATTTGATATATTTTACAAGTAGAATTTTTGTGCAGAAAAACCTACCTACTCAGCATTTATTTTTAAAAAAAGAGAAGAATTGGGTATATTCCAATTGAACTGTGCAAAATTGTGAGTATCTGCAAGGACTTCTCTCTACACACATTTTTCTTTGACCACACACACCGGCCAGGTGCTGTGAGTTACCACAAAGCTGCTAAGGAGCACTGTCTCACCAGCATCCCGCTTCCCTGTGCAACCCTACGTGCCTCCCAGTGTTTCCATCTACTGTGTTCAGACTATGTCAGACTATAGGTCTGCACCATTAGCTGTGTTTAAGGAGGTCTCTATCTAAAACAACAATGCTTGTGCTCTTTACCTCTAAATATGCACATTAATTCACATACAAAGTAAAAATCCAGTCTTAGAGCCCGCCTTCTGCTAAACCCCTAATTTAAAGCAACTAGAAATAAGATGGAAATTTTAAGTCAAAATACTAAAGAAAAACAAACTACAAAAAACACTCTTCTATAAACAATCCAATGCCACACCAAACAATCCCCTACCCCTTCAGTGGTCTCTCTTCAATTTCCAGAAGAGCTGATCCACCATCAGAAGAATGTGGGTGATCATTCCCTGAGAAATCACTCTCAAAATACCTCAGCTACTCCAAAAAAAAATCAGCTCCTCATAGAAACTCTCTCAAAAAACCTCAGTGGGGCACCAGACCCACGAGCCCTGTGCATCATGTTTAGATAATGGCTCATGGAGGTTACTTGTTCAGCATCTCTCTGCCAGCAGTGACCAAACTGGAGAGAAATGGCAGGACAAACACACCTCAGACACCTGCTTTGAAAAAGGGACTCTGAAAGCTAACTAGGATGCATCTCTGACTGTCTCTCTTATCCATGGGCTTCCTCGTCTTTCGTCTTCAACAGGTTTGAGAAGCAGAATTTCCTTTTGGAAAAGTCAATAGTCAAAAAGTCAAATAGTTGATAGTCAACTCTTGCCCAATATATTATACTTCCAGGGTTGCTGCCCACTAACTCAGCTTTTAGCTCCAACTGAAGAGCTCGGGGGGGTCTCTGCTGGCCACTGGCTCTCCACATCCACCCTGGGATCCCTTCCCAGAGGGATGGTCTCATGTCTGTCAACTTTTGGGATCTCAGGCCCCAAGGCGGTTGTCAGAGAAGTTAACCAGCCACTGCAGGCAGCTGGAGTTAGCTTCTTTCAGGACTCTGTTGTGGCAGTACTTGATCTTGGTGATTTGCTACTGCTCTCTTGACCTGTTTGTCCCACACCTTTCTGCTAAGCAGAAGCTCTGACGCACACCAGCTGGGAAAACACGCCTGTTCCTCCCACATCAAATGCAAAGGCACACAATTGGTTTAGCTTTTCTGCTGTGACCTAAGCACCTCTGGGTGCTTTTCTGGTACTGAGCAGCCCCTACCCAAACAGGTAGCAGTTCTCTAGAAGTGCTTAAGAAATGGACAGGACTGCTCCTCAGATTCTTTGATCAGCCTTGTATTTTACAAGTAACTTGCCAGAGTTCAAGAACATGACTCTTCTCCTCAGCCAGCTGCTTACTTTGACTCCTCCTTGGCTGTGCATGGGTGACACACTTTGGCTCAGAGCCTCTCGTACTGGGCCCTCATGCCCATTCTTCCTGGAAAGGTCAACTCTGTTACCTCCTCCTTTGTTGTTGTTTTTCCAGCAAGCTTCCTCATTTTTAGGTGGTTTCCCTTTTTGAAGCTGACTGCATTTGTGAATATGGAGGGTTTTTACGTTTGTCTTTCATCACTCCTGCAAGAATGCTGAGTGTGCAGTGTAACTGTTGGTGCAGAACGGCTCTTGGGTTACAGCCTGGGGTCTGTCATGCTGGGAAAAATGAAGGGACTTTACTGCCTCTTGGGGGCTTCCTTGCCAGCTCCTCTAGGGATCTGCCACTAATTGTATCTCAAAATCTCTTCTGTCCATCACGTCTTGATAAGACACTTGCCAGATCTGTGGGTGTGGAGAAAAGGGAGAGGTGGAGGAAGTCTTCCATTACTACAGCATTTCCTGCTCTTGCAGCCTCGGTGACCTCCTGTGGTGTATCACAATCGGAGTAGTCATCCAGTTGAGGCACTCATTAATACAGACACTGAGCTGTATTTCTCCTATCTGGGTCTGGAATTTTAATCCATGGGATTCCATCATACTGCTGAAATTCCTGGTTCATTCACCTGGTTAGACTCTAAGTTGACTTCTACAAGTATTTTAGGGAAATATAACATTCATAATCTTTAATATACATACTTTCACTTCCTAACAGAATATCTTGCTCTCCCTCCTACTTACTGTCATGATTTCAACAGAAATACCATCAAATTTCTTTCATCCATCAGAATTCTGATACATGTAGCATGAGCACAGCTATCGCAGAAAGAGCTGTACCACTGGTTTTGTTCTCTTTCCTGTGCCTCACTTAAACAGAACTTTGTTGGTCCCATCCATTTTGCTTTTCCTGTTTGACTTGCAATCCTCTGCCCTTTTCTTGGGGTCATAATTTGTGTCTTCATCAGTAGTGGCTGCATCATTTTGAAACTTACGTGCTTTGCTACCTGGGAATTAATTCTCCCTGTTCTTTGGTCGGGAAGGCTTGTGGCTGACGTTTTTCTGGACTTGAAGTGGCAGGAGCCCGTATCACTTGCGGTTTAAACAGAGTCTGTCCTTGTTGCAACAGCTTCCTCTACTCCAAAAATACCCACTCCTTGGTCAAGCAGAATCCTTCTTTGTCAGACTATTTCTTACATCATTTGTCAAAAGTTTTCCTCCTTCCTTCCCTGCACCAGCCCTAGAGCGAGCATTTCAGAGAATACTGCTACAGACAGAAACTTGACCAAAAAATTCACCATTCATTATGACAGGACAGGCTGGGGCTTAATGCTTGTTTTCATTAATTACCAGGGACCACAGTAATTTGAAACAACTGAATAGAGTGTGGAAGTACTTCTCCAACACAATGTGGCTATGAACCACACACATTGCTGCAGCACTGAACGGAATAACTTTTGGAGCATGACTTCCAGTGACAAGGAGGACTGGACTTTTGACCCCTGCAGGTTCTCATGCTCACTTGGACTGAAAGAGCACAGCTAGGAGCAGTTACTCCTGCAGGGAGGCTTTTTTGCTTGCAGCCCCCTATTTGCATGAACGTTAGCACAGGTATCCTTTCAGTTATCTGCGTTTCATTTATGTCAGAGTTCTATTCTCAGAACAAGGTTTACTGCTTGAGGCACACAGAGGAATTAGCAACTTCAGCAAGATACCCTGTGTGGATCCCCTTTCAGATCCTGTTGAGAAAGGATTTGTTACGTTCCTTCTTTCATTACTCTACAGCTTCTCTGAAACCACACTTGAGAATCAGAGACCACCAAAACTTCACAAATGATCAGCTCCTTTTGCTTATGAAAGTCTATGACCAAAATATGTAACAACATCAAAACAGCATGAGTGACAGTGAGACACTTGAACCGGTCTGAAAGAAAAACATACTGCACTTCAAAATAGAAAGCTTTCTATATTTAAAACTCAGATCTTTAGTTTGTTCAGCATGAACCTGGAAAACATCTCAAATACTTCACACCCTGTAATGTAATGACTAACTTATGATTATAAAACAGCACACGAAAGAGATGGAATAATAATAAAAAAGAACAAAACTGAAGCTTATTGGAAATCACCTTGTACTCTTAAGCCTTTTCAGAGCATTTGTTTGGTTTTATTTTAAAAAGGGTGGTGGCTCTGGCACAACATCAAGTAAACGTGACTAAATTCACTGTTCCATCCTGCTTTCTGATCCCCCAAGTGCACCAACTACAAATTACCAGCGTTAAAGCTTTTAAGTTTGGGGTGTTTATAACTGTAGCAATGCATCATCCTAAAAAGTCGTTTGGGCTAATAACAAAAGTATCATCAAGAGGACCTGGCAGATGCTGATGATAAAGCAATGGCTTTATCCACCCCTACTGCTGAGATACCCATAAATTCCTAAGAGCTGATTTCTGAATCAGTGAGATGTGCATCTCAGGACAAGGTTATTGCATCTGTGTGTGTGGCTTGAAGCTTTCTTTCCAGTACTGCTAGCCACATACACAGAGTACTTGATTAGGGACCAGCAGCAAGATCATACAAAGAATCCTCTTTTTGGCTGGTATGACCACTGTTTTTGAGACAGATTTCGACCTAAAAATCCCAGTACTTTCAATGTGTAGGACCAAGTCCTCACAGGACAGCCTCAGCAGAGCTGTGCTAACTTACACAGGTTGACATCAGCTTCATTTTGAAAGCTGTTAGATGAACATAGGGAAATGTCCTCCCCTGCAGCTGAAGCTTGCTGAGAGATACACTGGTCATGTCTGCATGTGGTTGTGGACACTTATATTTCTGCCTCAGCTCCAGCCCAGCACAATCTCTACCTTTCCTTACAAGGCATGGTGCAGTGTATTGGCCAGCTGGAGACCTGCACGGAGTAAACGTGACACTCGTGTAGGCATGCCCTCAGTGACTTACCCAGCAGATCTGATGCATCTGGGAGCCAGATGCATTTCTTTTTCATCCCAGTGTTACCTTCTCCAAGCTCTCTTATGCCTGTCTGTTGCTGGAGTCCTCCCCAGTCCTCCCCAGAGCTTGCTTTTCTAGCTGGGAATACCTGATGCTGAGCAGAAACCAGTAAGCGTTTCTGCACGTGCTTCAGGGTACCCTAGGATAGGAGTGCAAGACGCTGGGAAGGAGAGCAGCAGGAAGAACAGACAGCAGACTTGGGCATATCTTCAGGACAGGTACAGGGAAGAGGCTTTTCTCTGCTTAGTATACCAGACTTTAGAATTAAGAGTTAAAAAAGTACCTGTCTTTCCAAGTGCTTAGTTTTCTTTCAGAGGTGCAGAATACTACATAAAAGACCCCAGAAACATGTGCGTAGCTCAAGCCTGTAACAGCTGCAAGCATTTTTGTTTTCTTTTCCCACAGAAGTCTAAGCTCAATGCTTTCTTGACAGAGGCGCTACAGCAAGCCTTGGAGAATCTTGGTTCTATTCCCAGCATTGCCTTTGCTCTCCTGTGGTTTAGGGCACAACACAATGTCTCTGTACTTCTCTGGGCTGAATACTCAAGCTGTGTTATACTTTACATGGTCATAAAAATGTGCACAAATTCTTAGTCAGAAAAGCAGCATTTTCCCCACATGTGTCTGAGCAATAAGATGATTTAAATTACATTGTCGCCATTTTTGTTTCTATGAGACACTTCAAAGTATGGAAAGGTTGTGTCCAGTGGGAATGGGACAAAACTGATTATCTCATTCCCTTTCTTAAGTAAAGTTTTAGCGACATTGATAAAAAGCCTAGAGAAGGTTGGAAGTTTGTCTGTTCATGCCTGTCTGTATTATTGCACAACAGTCAGTCCTGCGCAATTTGTTATGATTATTTTTAATCCCTGTGCCAACAATTCCATATATTGCAATAAGACAGTTAGTCACACTGAAAGGCACAAAAAAAAAGCATTTTTGTAAACACGTACAATAAACCACGAGGACAATAATTCAAACCCACTCTTAATCATCTGCTTAAGACAGCATGACTGGGGCTCCCTTCTTGAAATGCTGCTTTTCTTGAAATCTATTTACCAGGTTAGCAAGTTCTGCATCTGGGAAAGTACATTGAGTACAAACTGAAAACCTTCAGGATAGTGACAAAGTTTTTCAGAGTGTGTAAGCTAATTTATTTTCTATTCCTAGGTGAAATAAATATTTGCAAAATGTAGTAACGTACAAAACATTTCAGCATTGCCTCAGATGTCCTCTTTCTCAGGAAAAAAACAAAGTGGAAAACAAGAAACACTCTCAAACGGAGACTGCATTTGATGAAGCCAGTGTTTCCCCTGCAGTTGCATTACTCCTTTAACAGACAGAAGTCCTACTCTTCTACCATTTCCAGAAGGTGAATGTTGAAGAAACAGCAGCAATTCCTATTATTAGCTTCCACAAGGGTAGCCTCATACTTCGTGTCATTAAATTTCATTCTAGGTAACCAACCTCAGTTCCCAACCATGTAACAGATGCTTAGAAGCAAAACAAAAATGTTTTCTATTTGCTTGACAATAAAAGCAATTCTTTAGGCAAAACTCCCTGTTGGTGGAGGGAAGAAGGCTATGCTGCATACCACAGTCACTGACAGTCTCAGAGGGAAAAAGTTCCTTCCTCTTCAGAAATCTGGCCATGTGCTTGGCCAGTAGTGCATCAGAGCAACTGATGCCAGCAAAAGAGCCAGCACACCTTGTGTGCTCTCTTGACTCCTGTTGTCACCTGTATCTGACACATCAGAGCAAGGCGAAAACCACAAATGCAGAGTTCAGTTTGCACCAGGTAGAAAAACTTCCTGATCTTGGTAGATGACAAGGAGAATCCCAGAGCAGTGGCAGAACATTAATATTAGATCAACGGCTGTTAAATGCTCTCCATCGGTTCCTTACTATACCCAATGCTACAGGTCGGGCACCAAGGACCTGTACTATTAAGATTTCTACCCTTTATTCTAAGATTATTCTTGGATGATCTCCTCCTCAAATTCCACATAGAAGCAGTCCCACAAGCCACACAAAGCTGTTCAGAATGGTTACAAAGTTTTCAGCACTTTTCAGCTTTACCTAATCATAATTAATTTGTCTTGGACTCTGTTATACTCGAGTAGTCTCCCACTACACATATTCAGTAAGAAATACAGCTTATGATTCATATTAGGCAAATACACTAACTGCTAGTTTAAACAAACTACTCTTTTTTGACAGGAATCAATTCACGAAGGCTGACCTCAACAGTCTGAGGAGTCCCTTTGCCCTTTTCTAGTTTATGTTTGTTTTAAATGGCAGGGATCAAAACTGTACCCAATACGTTAATTGGGGTTTTAAAAGTGGCTTCTATAACTGCACTAATGTTTGTCTCTGCTAGGAATTTAAGGTCTGATGCAATGCAGCCCACAGTCTTTTAAAGCTATCTTACAGCTGAATCACATTTACACTGACAAAGCATCCTTCTATGTCTTCCTCTGCCCTCTGTAAGGAACAATTTACAAGGGTATTGCAACAGTTTTTTCTCCCTTTCTCTTAAAAATCAGCTTTGCACTTCATCACTTCATGCTACTGCTTTTCAATCCTCAGTTCAAAAGATCTTTTTTTTTTTTCCTGTAAGAGAAATCAACCTTCCACAGTTATATGAATCCCAGCTTTGTGCTGCCTTCAAAAGACACATCCAAATATCTACATAATCAAGAAAAATATTAAACAGGGTCAGTCCTAGCTCTGACACCATTTGTCATCCAAAAATACTCCTCTCTTTAGCTTAGTCCACCTTTATCTTGTAATTTCCATTATCATTTCCACCATGAAGGAATAGATTCTTATGGGGTTATGGATCTGTGTTTTACTTTATTTTTGATTATTACACTTCCTAAGAAATAAGTTATCATTAACAAAATGTATTAAATTACCTCTGAGAAGACATACTTGGTGAGAGAAAAACAGAAAAAAAAAATCTTTATCCCCTTTTCACTGCCTTCTAATCCTCAGCTATCCTTTCTCTTGCATTTTAAGACTTTTCAGCAGAAAGCTACGAAGTATGTAAATTTCTGGATTTTTTTTTCCGCCCGGTTCTGAAGGTGGGTATTGTATCTACTACCTCTCTGTCCCCAGATTTGAAGAAAAATCATTTCAAAGCAATCTGCAATTTCACATGCCAATTCAGTAATCAAAGAAAAAGATTACTTAAGGGCCATAACATTTTCATACTGAGAAGCTTCCATTCCAGATGTTGACTTTCCCTTACCATATTTGTATTTTTTATACAGACTACAACATTAACTTCATACACCATCCTTACTGAAAGCTGAGAACAAGCCTTCATTATTTGGGTCATACGTCAACCTACACAACCTCTTTCATGTACAGCATTTCCACTTCCTCTAGAACTGTTCTCCTTCTGTTTATGAGGAAGGCAAAATTTTCCTTCCACGACCTGTTTTTTTTTCCATGTTTCATTTCAACTTTTTATCTGTGACTAGGTCCAGATACGGGATGTTCGAATATTCATGCCACCTTTCTATTCCATGTGGTTTCTAGATTTAACCTTGCTTGGATTTGAGGCACAGTGGTGTGACTGCTAGCCACTAGCTGATTATCCCTGGTAGCACTCCTTGAACCTGGAGGAGATAGCTGGATGGATGGACAGACAGAAAAAAGGGGGGGTAGGCACAGCAGCCCCACCTCCTCTTTTCCTACGCTTGGTATTTGTGACTCAGAAGTCCCAGGAGAAATCTCAGCTTCCTATTTAGACAGCACCAGGAGGTGCTTGGCTGCTGGCGAGTTTGTGGCAGGACTGGTCTTCCTGGGGACATTTGTTCCCATTCTCCTGGACTTCTGCCCAGATAGAAAGCAGAAGAACATCCCACTTTGCACTGCCAGGCTTCCTTCCTTATTACACAAGAATAGGAAAACCTTCTCTGGAAAGCAGATATTGGAGAACCACAGATGCAGGATAAGCCACCCACACAGAGTTTTACCACCAAACAGAAAAATGCACCCAGCCTTCAGCTTCACCACACTGACATCCACAGCTTTCTACCATCGCTTCTCTCACCACGCTCTGCATGAGGTGGAACAAAAACCCAGAATGACAATAGACAGGGATGTAGGAAACTCTATCAAAGGAGCTCTGCAGATGGCCTTTGGAACAACATTAAACCTTGACATTTACAAAAAATGTCAGCTTCAAGTGAGAGTACAGTGGTGTTCCACAGGAAAACTTGTGGGACAAGGATAGCAAAAACTTTGATATCCACTGGCCTAGTAAAACAGAATGGAACTGGGAAGATTTGCAGTCACTTCCTTACTGGTTGCCGGGCCCTTTGGTGACCACGTGAAGTCAGTTGTTTCAAAAGCCAGCAAGTTTCTGAATGCAATAAATGGTCCAACTGCTGCTTCTTCATTCAAAACTTGGAGACCCAACAAACCTCAGTTAACTGAAGCATAGTCTGTGGGTTTGTGACAAACCCTTATAGGCTCTGCTTTTTGTAACTAGCCATGCCTCAGGCTGGGAAAGCTTTTGTCACACCTGATGTTTCAAAACCCCCCAGCCAAGCAGTTATGGAGCAAACAGACAATTATACTGAAGTATCAAAATTCATTCAGATCCATTTTCTAAAAACAATACCAGAAGCCAAAGATAAAGGTACCAAAAATTGGGCAGCGTTACATTAACTGCAAAGAACAAACCAAGACAATTTTTTTTAAGACTTATGCACAGATTCCGGCACAGATTCTTCGTATTTGCCACCATCCACTTCAGTGGAAGCGGAAACCCAGAAGCAAACTGAAAATAGAAACTGAGACACCACCTAGGTAGAAACCTGAAGACCTCTTAAGTAATTATTGCTCCTGGCACAGGAGAAACTGAAACAGATGATTTCTATGTCAGTATAAAATAGGAGAAGCTGCAGAGAGAGTTCTCCTTTGCACACAGACAAGCGTAAGTGGTACCGGAAGGAAATTTTAAGAAAGATCACTAAACAGAAGTAACGCAGCACAACAGTACAGGTAGGCGTGAGACCATGAAAGAGGATGCCCGGCTTTTACGTAAGCATGTTGCAACGCTGTCTGAAATCAGTGTAATTACACCGAGGAAAATGAATAGCTTTTACCTAGTGGTGGAAATCAGATTGGTGCTCTGCAGCCCTTCTCTGCATAACACCTGACTTACCAATTCTCACAATACCTCCACTGCTAAGATTACGCATGCTAAAATGATGGCAGAGTAAAAAGAGCCAGGAGGTTCTTAAAGAAAGAGCGTGGTATGTTTATCACTGCAGAACAGCACTGCTTTCCTTTCTGCCCAGGGAGAGGGTCACCTGGAGGGTGACCTTCACCTCCGCACAAGGGCGTCACACTGCTTGGCCCTGCCTTCGCATCTCCTTTCAGGGCTTTACCTGGGGAAACCCACTGCTTTCCCTTAATCCCCGTTCATCCTTCCCTGTGGCAGAGATTCTGCTTGCTTGAATGCTGCTGCAGTGTCAAGGACAGGGCAAATGGCATTCTTCTCCCAATAAGCTCAGATTTTAGTGCACTTGTAGGCCATCCCCAAGCCTCCCAAAAAAGAAGGAAGGATCCATAACAGTGGAAGAAAGGCTCAACATGAGCCAGCAGTGGCCACTTGCAGCCCAGAAGGCCAGCTGCATCCTGGGCTGCATCAACAGAGGTGTGACCAGCAGGGTGAAGGGGGTGATCATCCCCCTCTGCTCTGCCCTTGTGAGGGAAGAGTACTGCAAGAAGTACTACTACTACAAGGAGAATGTTGATCTGCTAGAGTGGGTCTCAGAGGAGGGCTACAAAGATGATCAGAAGGCTGGAGCACCTCTCCTGTGAAGAAACGTTGAGAGAGCTGGGGATGTTGAAGACATGAGAGCCTGGCCAAGAGAATGCTCTTGGGAGAGCTCCTTTTGACCTTTCAGTACTTCAAGAGATCTTACATAGAGATCTCTTAGAGTCCTCTTAGAGTACTCTGTAGGAGGACTCTTTACTCGGGTAGATAATGTTAGGACAAAGGGACATGGCCTAAACTAGAAGAGGATAGATTTAGATTAGACTTCAGGAGGAAATTTTTCACTATAAGGGTGAAGCTGTTGACTTCTGTCCCTGGAAGTGTTCAAGGCCAGGATGGATGGAGCCTTGGCCAGCCTGATCTAGTGGGTGACGTCCCTGTCTATGGCAGGGGGGTGGAGTAAGATGACCTTTGAGGTCCCTTCCAACCCGAGCCATTTTATGATTCTTGGATAATGAATTGCATGATGCAAACAGAGTGATGACATTATAAAGACCAAGGACATGGATATACTGTCAGCAGCAGGTTTATTATTAAAATAGACAAATTAAAAAAGGCAACCAGAACAACTAATGAAGAGAAGGACTTAGAGCTCAAGTAAAGTTTACACAGGAAAAGGGGTGAGTAATACAGACAAAACAATAAATAAATTAGAGGAAGCAGACTGGGGACTTGCATTGCAAATGGACAGGGAATGTCCAGAAATAAATGATGCCATATGCAAAACTGATGAAAGGAAATACTTTATTGCACAGTGTAGTACTATGCATGGAGCCCCTAATCTCAGAAACGTTGCATAAGCAACGGCGGAAGTCAAAGAGTAAGACGTTAATTTGTTTTGAGAAGTGTGCTGGGAGGGCTCTGCATCATGCCTATCCCCTCAGTCCCCCACCATTTCAACCCGGTCATCCACCAAATGATGTTTCTTTTCTCCTAGCTGATCTGATCCCACCTGGACAGCTGTTCTCTGCCCGACAGGACAGCTTCCCTCCCTAGCACCCATTCCCACACCAACCCAAGGGACTTCTCATAACTAAAGACCATCTGGGACTGGGAACCCTGAAGAGAGTCTAAAGGCTTGAGAAGCAGGTCAGGGGTCTGTGTTAACAGCCTTAATTGCTAGTAATTGTTCCTGCAATTGTTCTCATACTGCAGCATTTTTTCCTATCATCTACGCAAGTCATCCTGGGGCAGGAAGACCCCAAGCACTGCCCAGCTGTCTATCTGGCAAGTACTGCAGACAGTGAGGGCAACAGCAGACAGGAAACTTGTTCCATTCATTTCACAGCTAAGTTGAAAGTTTTGAGCTGTTTTCTTTCTTCACTGCTGTCAGAAGTCCCTCAGAGAAACAGTGCAGTCCATTATTTGGCAAATAAAAGCCCCTAAATAAGAACTGGGGGGGGGGGGGGGGGGGGGGGGGGGGGGGGGGGGAGAAATCATGCTTACACAGCTTTTTTAGCTGAGCACAGCCATAGCTCTCCAAACACTGGCCATATTACTGTTAAGAACAGTCCTTCCTCAGAAGTATTCACAAACAGCTTGTCTTGTGCTTAGTGTGTTAGCGGCTGTGTCTCCAAACCATGTTTGTGACCTCTAAAAAACATCTGAAACACCTGCATTGACACACAAAGGTCTGGCTTGTTTAAAACACCAGGGTGGAATTTGGACACTGATCCCCTGGGAAAAAATGGATCCACATTCAAAAACACATTCTTTATTGTGCAGCCAGTACAGCCTTAGCCATACTCTTGAAACCCTGGTAATCATCAGGTGCTTTAGCCTTAGAGCTGAGATGTGGTGGCTGCACGGTGGTTACGTGAGATAATTGGTTCAAACAGGATAATGATCACCAAGCTTGCAATCAGATAACTTTATGATGGGCAAGCATCCAAGTTTGTTTCGTGTTTAACACCTGGAGCACTACCTGACTCATGTCACAGAAAATTAATCATTTGATGAGTGGAAGACTGGGGTAATTTGTTACATGTTAGAAGTGGTGAGAAGAGCAATACTGAGAGCAAGAAATCTGCTCAGGAGCTGCTGTGATTCACTGCTGTAGCTGTGGCCAATGTTGCACTTGTAGCTGCAGGAAAGGGTGGGTGATGAGACAGAGATGAAAGAGGGCCTTTCCAGGTCATTTGGCACTGCTGCCAACCTCCTGAAGGAATTCAGACCTCACAGATACACAGGGGGTTTTCCACTCATTTCATCACACAGCCTTTGCATACAGGCAGCACTACGCACAGGCTCACGTGTGGTGCAAAGAAATTATTTTAAGGGAGGCTGAGCTCTTGCATCTGGTATCTCAGACCACCTCGTATCCGGGTCACTGCTAGGTTGCGTTGCAGCAGTTCTGCTTTCCATGCATGAGATGTTTTCATTACCTCTTTCCCTTCACTCTCATTTTTCCCACATGATGAAATATTTGGTTACAAAGAGATGAGAAAAGCAGGATAGACTACCTAAGCCATTCTAGCAGTCTTATTCATAAAAGGATTTTTCAACTGCTGCCTTCTGCAGTTACACTGCTCAATTTTGAAAGTGGCCAACACAAACACAGTAGATGAGAGCATGTGTGTACATGTGCAGTGGCCGAGCCCAGCAGCCAGAGGAAAACAATTCTTTTGGTAATAGTGTCTGTTGTATTTTCTTTTTGTTTGGTTGGTTTTTGTGCTGAAGAAGCAAGAAAACTGCATGATGCCGTTTCACACAGGTGTGCACTTAGATACGAGGCCATGAAGAATAGAGTAGGGTTTATGACAAAGAAGAAATTTTTGCATGAGCAAGGCCCAGCAATTCAGTACTTCCTCATGAATTGACATCACTGAAGAAACAGCACTCTGCTTTTGACGGAAAGGATGAGACCACAAGAGCATTTTTACAAACAATATTTGTTAACGAGCACATTTACCCTGTGTGTGCCTGAGCCAGGGGTGTTTCTCCTGGTTCTCCTGGGAGAGCTTTGGGACCTGCTGCCGGGCCTCACTCTCTCCCAGCATCAACTGCACTCACCCAGGAGAACTCTGAAAATGGAGATTCAGCAGCTACCATGGGTGGTCGATGCCAGTTCCTCACCACCCTTCCCATTTAAAGATGTCTCTTGGTTTCAGCTTGATGGTTCCTCCACTACCATAGCTCAGGAGTTTTTGTCCTGTCTACCACGGACCTGGGAAGCACTTCATCTTCCTTCCTGCTTGTGTTTAAAATAAACAGTCTTCAAACAAGCTTAAGGCTATTATGACCATAATCAGCCTTCTCCTTTTACATGGAATAGTTCCTGTTAATTTGATCTCTTAACCAAAACATACTTAAGACACCCAGGAAAGAGCAAGTAAGCTCCTACTCCAGTAACAAAAACGTCACGCTGACTTGCTAGAGCAGTCTAGTGATAACACAAGCTGTGCCAGGAGCTTAGGCTCAAGATCTCCGAATAAAGTTATTACCCAAGAAGCTGTTACTTTAAAATTAAACATATTTGATCTGAAGCTGAAAACAGACTAACCACTAAAAGCTACAGCCTCATTTCTTTCTGCACGGTCTACATTATGCGGGTGCAATGGAAGTTGTTGACAAATGTAAAATGAGACAACAGAAAGAATTTATGCTTCTTGCAAATATTTCTGGGTCCTGAACTGCTAACACCACTCAAGGAAACCCACATGGTTTGTTTTGTACAGCTCAGATAAAACAGGTCCTCAGGAGGCAGCCACAGGCAGAAGGCCACAGAGACAAGAGATCACAGAGACAAGAGATCAGAAAACACTGTGGTTACGCTGCCAGCATATCCCAAAGAACAGCACTTGACTGCTGCATCTCCCGTCCAGCTCAGTCCTGCTTCCTCCTGGCTCCCTCCTGCCCAATTCCCACACAGCCTTCACCCTGCTCATCTCCCCCTCGTGTGACCCGTTGCTTCCTGGCAGCCTTGCTGCTAATGCCAGCTCCCTCTGCTACAGACACCAGCAGCTCTTCTCCTGCACATTTCACCATGCTTTACTCCATATGACTTTTCTTTTTCACTTAGGAACCAGCACCATTGAGAGACCAAGGCAAATTCTTAGCAATTGGTTCTGTAAACAGTCAAGCTATTTGCTGCAAATGCATAATAACACAGGAAAGCCAAAGCCAGACAAGGAGACAGACCCACTTCAGACAATCACATCACTTGTCTGCCAAACAGGAACAAGTTCCTATGAAGGAGACGCAAACAGATCCTTAAATTGGCTGGCTTCAGACTCTTTTTTGCTTTAGTCACAAAATGGTGTGTTGCTGAAATCCGTGTGGTTTCTCTGCCAAATTTCAATTGAGCTTGCCAGGGGCAGAGAGAACACCCTTCTGGGTGCAGGAGCTGCAGAGAGAGCTGCCTGGTCAGTGAGGAATATGCCCTGCAGCTCCAAACAGGAGGTGAACTGAGCAATTAGAGGTCATATAAGTTGGAGGAATGTTTGGCAGAAATATGAAATAAGTTTGACAATTAACTGTGAACAGCATTTAAGGGATGGCATTCTCATTTCCCATCACAAGTTAAAGAACCAGGAAAAGTCTAATAATTGCTAATCACCTACCAATAAAGGGAATTTGTTTGTTTGAGAAATGAGAACAGTTCTTCAGACTCCTTACAACTGACAAATAAACAGAGGTACTTGAGAATGCCTGAGATACGCCTATCCCTGCTGAAAAACAAAGTTTGGAAATTCATTGTGTGTAGTTCCCAAAATGCATTTGTAACAAAATATGAGATCAGGGGTTGAAGTTTAAGGATGTTTCCCTACATATTTTCAAATGTTTTCAAGATACACTGTCATTCTAATTTCAGCATAAATGAAACTCCGGGTGAAGGGTGAGATAATAAATTCACTCAAACGTTCACAATAGTGAAACCTGAAGAGTCACAGAAGGCTCTCTTGGCCCATGGTAAGAGAACAGAAAACTGTCAGGTCACTGTCAATAAAAGCCTTGTTTCTTCACATCTGGTGAAGAAAGTCTGCCAACATATGCACATTCTAATCCTTCCTAATTTAATTGTACCCAATGACCTTGTGCAGGATACTCTGAAGATGCCAACTCTGCACTCATGAAACACAACAGTATTAGGATTGTCTTAGAAGACAATAGAATTAGAAAGGTTGAGAGAGAGGCGAGGTGAACAGCAAAAGCTTAGAATTTGAGGAGAGATTAGGCAAAGAAGGATCTTTCAGCCTGGAAAACATTACCAGACACACAACTACAAGTTATAAGAGCATAAATAGGGAAGGATTATTTATTTGTTATTGTACAGGATTGAGGGGCAGTAGTGACACTTTCAGGCAGCAATTGTATAGGAACCAAAAGTAAAATGTTTACCTTACAGCACAGAACTAAGCAGACTGTAGACTGATGCCCATGGACAACTTTAAAGGACAAAAGTATAAGCAGTTTTGGAATTGAACAACACAGTGTAACCTTCTAAAATCTGTAAACGTTATGCTGTTAAACATGACAACCTAAATCAGAAATTGCTAGAAGTCAAACTGTGCACATGCTCAACACGCTGCTCTCTTCTGAAAGCATTTCCCATCAGCTCCTCCTAGGGGCACAGCCTGGGGCCAGGTAGCCTTTGCTCTGACACTCTGTGGCAAGGGGACTCACAGAAGAACCCTCAACATACATTTCCATATTTTTCTGCCTTTGGTAAATACATTTGCTCTTTCCTTTATTAAGCACAATTCCTCACCTGGCTTGAATTTTCATTTCCTCATGACTTCATTAAGGGGGGAGGGAGGAAAACATCCACCTCCCATAGAAGAAAGGTGTGTCATGGACATACAAACTTATTTTTCTGAAGAAAAAAAATAATAAAACCAGCTACTTTCACTAGAAAATGCCTTTGTGGATTTTGTAAGCTGCAGATGATATCTGAATACCAACTTTCTTTGTTCCTACTGGAGAGTTAACACCATCACGTATCTTACCTGGAAGGAGAACACGGACTGTTGGATATTCAGTAGTCTGTATTGCAGAAAGGCCACCACGTCTGAAAGAGAGAAAACAAGAGGAGATACGAGAGTAAACAAAAACATACAGCAGGAGTTCTTGGAAGGTCACTGTGCTTTGTGTTGTGAACTCTGCTGTCTGCAGAGAGATTAGCAACAGACACCAGGAGCTAAACAACCAAACTGAGTTTCATTACTACAGGGTTTGGGTCAAAATCATAACCCACTGAGCAATGTTCCTCATGGGTGGGAAGAAAATGCCAGAAAACTGTAGGTACATGAAGAGCAAGAGGGAAATACTAGAAATCTCAGCAAGGTCTTTCCTTCAGAGGGGATACTACATTTGCCCTTCCACATCTACGAGTGGGTTAAGATGCAGTCACACAGGTGGGGGCCTGTTAGAGGCCTGGCTTTAGGAAGTGGTGTTGGGAGCAGTAGGAGCGGGAAAAGCTAGTTTAGTGCCTGTAGATGTACCCTGCCTCCTGTTTCCCCAAGAGAACAGGGCCGGCTTCTACTACTCCCAATTCACTCTGCCCACCACACAGTGATCCATTTGGTGACATTCACCCACTGGTAGTAAACAGACAAGGAAGGAAAGCAGAGGTGCCCCGACTACTCAGAAAATCAGTTTTACATAATCACTTGCCAGTATCAAACCTCCATAACACCTACCAGCAACACAAGTTTGGGTATTACTCAACCAGGTAACCACAAGATACACAGTTCCTTAACAAAACTTCAACAGGAATGCTCAGAATTCACAGTGTAAAATCAGAATAAGTCTCAGCTTTATTTGTAGGACTCCCCAGGCAGCTCAGAACCAATGCAATCTAATCAAATAATCAAACAGCCCTTTTCATTTTTTTAATTTCCTTTCTAAATACCAACTTCCCATGAAGAAAATTATAAAGCAAAGTTTTGGTAAGGTAATTCATTTCTTATGGAATATTTCATTTTGTTGAACCACGCCCCAGCTGTTTCATTTCCAGACAATACCAGAAATGCAGAGCTACACTTCCCTTACAGTCTGGAAAATGTTGCTCCAACCAGGCTCTTTGAAACGATGTCTTTCCTGTAATGTTAAAGAAATATCTAATTGAATCAAGCTGTGGGGTAGCTGCAGGAGCCAGAATGACTCCTGTGGCACTACTATTCCCCCAAGAGTATCTCTGTCTGGGGTTAAAGTGTCAGCAGCAGGCTTGGGAGCTGTATGGCTCATGAGCTCATGTGTTCTTGGAAAAGCGTACTACAAAGCAAACTAAAAGAAAATGCACTATTTCCGTTTTCTAAAGCATACTATTTTGATCTGGGGATGTGTCAAGATATCTCAATGTTTTCAACTCTTTTTCCCGATGTTTCAGTTTATTCAGTCTAAAAAAAAAACATTTCAGAGTTTTGTCTTAATTTGGAAATTCAGATTTATTTTTTTCAGCTTATTCTGTTATTTTGCAGCTCATTGGGATAGACAGCTATCTGGGATAGACAAGCACATAAAACAGTGCTTGACATATTTGAGCCCATCTGAAGCTCTCAGTCCTTTCTGCAGAGAAAGGATGAGAATTTTATCCTAGGGATAACATATTAACTAGCTCAAGACAGTTGACAATTTTCATTTTTTAATAGAAAACGTTCCAGGATGTATTTCTTCCAGCAGCAACAAGAAGTGAAACGATTACCCGTCTAGACAGGAATACTGTGCTTAATAGTAGCTACCTAAGGTGGCTAAGCAACAGACAAAACCTTCCAATGCTGCAAGTTCACCTGACTGCACAAGTTCCTCTTCCAGTCAATCACAAGCAGTTTTTTTCAACCAAGACATTAAATCAGTTCTGTAGTCTTTTTTGGACAAAAGCCTATAGGACTGCTGGGCTACGCCATTAAAGATCGCAAGTACTTTTGACTTTTACTCAATCATTTTTCCTGCAAGGAATTAACGGGTTCTTTAGAGCCACCACTCATCTGTAGGTGGCTTTGAATTGGACAGAAGCGTAATTAAGACTAAAGAGAATCAAATAGCAGTACACATCTTCTCTATGACATCTTGGTGGCTAGAGTACTTGCTGTCAAAGTGAGAGATCTAATCTCTAGATGTGCCTGAGCCTGAAAATTAGTGGAGGTACATGACTATTGGTGTTCAGGGTCTAATCTTACAGCTGAATTCAAACTGTGCTAATTAGTGAAACTGAAAACATGGCTTATCCATCTTTGGCTACACAACTGGCTAAAGCACTATGTGCATTTGCAAGCAAATCAAATGCCCAAACCAACAGGCCTGCCAGGCTGCCCTGTTCAAGTGAACGAGGATGCTGCAAACGTGGAGCTGGAACAGGAGGAATACAAACACCTGTGATTGGCTTGCTGGCAAGAAGGTGGGCTTGGAGGCACACCTGGGAGCAGACAGAGGCAATCCGTCCCTCCTGCAGAAATTGCAACGCTCTCATTTCTAAGCCCATAGAAGCACCCACAGTCCTGGTGCTTCCTTTCCTGGAATGGGAAATGGGGGCTGAACCAGCAAGCAAAATTTGAGTAACTTTCCTCATTCATCCCTTGCTTCTTACAGCTAAGTGGTAATACCACTGGAAATGCTTTCCTTTCAAAAGAAAAATTTTGAGTTAGAAGAATTCAATAATTTCATTCTAGTTAAAAACTTAGGTGTGATAGGAAGCAAGCAAATCAAAGGATATACTGTACATACAGTAGTTAGGAAAGTTCACCACAGTCATATAAGACCCAAACCCTCTAGGCTATTCCCAGAACTTCTTGTCGTGCAGATTGGAAGACCGCCTCTTTTCCCTGTACAATCTACGTCATTTTCTGTAGCAGTGTTCGGGAGATGGTGTTGAACAAAAGGACTAACAAGCTGTGGTGCTAAAAGCTGTAAACCAGGGAAGGTGAGACATGTTTCAGTCTTTGTTCTGCCTCACTGTTTTGAAAACCCTCAGATGAGTCACTGTGCCTCTGCCTGCTTGTATGTTATCTGTTCCATGTGCCATGTAGAGATGTAGTTCAATATTTTCAGGTTCTGAGTTAACAAAATAGAAAGCTACTAGCAGTAGATCCTAAATTTTGGAATAAGAACAGTTCTGGCTCATATTGTGCAACCCAACTGGGTTGGGTTGTACACATATATTTACGATAAATATTAATCCCATTGCCTTGGGGTCCACAAAATGGTATTTTAGCATACTTTTGCCTGTAGATTCATGTTCACACCCTATAAAAATCCTCTCCTATTGGAGAGGACTAGACAGAGGCTTGCACAGCAAAAGCTTCATGGACAAAAAGAAAAAAATTTGTGAAGAAGAACAAGAATCCTAGCAGCAATATATTTTCTCATGGGAAACTTGAGAAAGGGGAGAGAAAGAAGTGAGGAGGTGAACAGAGGCTGGACAGGAACCAGTTTGTCTGGAAACAGTTAGAAAATGAAAGAAGCAGAAAACCAAACAAGCACAACATGATCCCACACCATGGGAATTAAGCCCATTACAGAAGCCTGGTTGAACACCCAAAACCAAATCTGCAAAAGTGTAGCACAGACCTGATGATCTCTTTCCTCAGATGAGTTTTGGAGGTTACCAGAAGAGTAATTGCACCTACACAACCAACAGAGGATAGCACCAATGAGATGACAGAAACAGAGTCTGACCTTGTCAGATAGCTTCCAGACAGGGGCTTCACTCAGCATTGCATGGGCTTGAAGTCCCATACATCCTGCCCAAAGAAGCCATTCAGTTTATGCCCCAAACAGCTGAAAACTTGCTCGCACTGTTCCAGAGATGAATCAAAGAGAAACAATGGCAGGCAACACAGTTTTCCTGCACAGCGTGTGGGCACTCTCAATGGCTGTGTTTCAGCACTTCATTTGGGGTGGAGCAGGCAGCTTCCAAGAGAGCTGAAAAGGAATCTGTGACCCAAAACACACCACAGTCTCCTCAAAAGGCAAAGTGAGGGAGCAGGTCTAGGCCAGGCACTACAGGGAATGAAGCCCACGTTGACCTTGTTTATGGGGGAACCCACTTGCCACAAGGCAGTGGAACAAGGATCATTGAGGTACACATCCATTAATCCCAATGGCTGAATCAGAGCTTGGCTTTGCTGGCAATGTTTCCTTACGTGATTCCTGGAAACACTTAATACAGTGAAAAGGAGACATGAAGCCTGTCTTCAAAAATTCTTCCCAGACACTGTGCCTGGCTCTGTGACAGATGACCTGGGGAAGGGTAACTGGACAAGAAAAACAAGTAATGAATGTTGTCTACTAAGCTTCCTAGCTAGGTCACCATCTGACATTCCTCTTAACATGAGCTCAGACCACAGGAAGGCAAAACCCTGCATGTTTCTAGGCACCTAGGAAGAGCAGAGGAGCACATCTCCCCTGTGCTGTGAATGGACAGCTAGGGAGAGCAGAGCCAAACAAGCTCCTCAGTATTTGGGAGAAGCTTGTGCCAATGAAGTAGAGCACAATCAAATATGACTTAATAAGTTACAGGACAAGGTCATGACTGACCTTTTAGTTTCTTCTCACTAGCTGGGAAACTCTGCTCACATACCAGCAGAGCAGTGTGACATTCTCACACAGTCGTGCCTCACAGTGCAGAGGGCTTCCCAGGCTGCTCTAGGTTATTTGGTAAGCCTGCAATCATGGTTCACACTCATGTGGCTTGCTGAACATAATGTTCAGAAATGTAGCAGCGTTCTTTGTCTAAGAAACAAAACCTCTGGGACTACTCATGTCCTAGGAATATGCACTGACAGTTCGGGGCTTTGTGGATTCTTTCATTGTGGTGGCTTGCTTGTTTACTTAAAAGCTTCAGAATATATAAAAAGTGACCACTATGGTCAAATTCGATGGTACAAAGCTGCTACATAGAACACCTTGAGGAATGGGGTGCCCACAACTTCTCTGCTTTTGTCAGCAGAAGTCATCCAGGAGCCGTGTGCCTGCTCTCAGTGCAGAACACATGCCTTAGTTGGATCCCTCCTTCTTTTTCTTGTAGCTGCAAGGTATCTGTTGCACACTTGTTCCCAAAGACACGATGCAATTAAAAAATATTATTTCCTGAATACCTGGTCTATATTGAGTTGCGTAGTTCCACATAAATGGGTTTGTCATTCATATAGGCACTGTAGCTGCTGAAATGATTCAGTGACCGTAACTTTCATCTGAATTTCAGTTGGTTTTAAAAGAGGACTGAGTGAAATTTGCAAGCTAGGAACATGCATGAAAAAACTGCCCTCTAGTGGGATAGTACCAGTCACATTATAACCAATGCACAGAGGAGGATTTTGCAATCTACATGTATGTTCCATCACTGAGCCTCAGGGGCTGGACCAGACAGGATCCCATCCTTTCAGACCGCCCGTCTGCTGGCTTGGCTATGGCTGGGGCAGCCTCTGAAGGGCTTCCTGCTGCATCCCCAGCACAGCGGCACCAGCATCACCAGTGGTAACACTGCTTTGGCTTTTAATTGTCAGTTGACAGAGACACCAGCAGGACAAATGCACTGAGGGGGTCAGCACAAACCAACAAGCAGCTAAGATACCAGAACTTGAACAAAGACATTGCCCCACCAATGACGTCAAATGCACATGCTGACCAAGTCAGCAACAGGATAAGTAAGAGGATGCACTAACTCAGAGCAAAAGAGCAGAAGTCAGACTAAGCATGCAGCTAAGAGCACTGCTAGATAGGATTAATGTGTCAAACAAAAGTGAAGTTTCAGAAAGGTCACATAAACTCTCAGACTGCAGGAACAAGGGAAGTAAGGAGACTATGACTTTGCTTTCCACATTAAGAAAGTGTCTCCCCTGCAGGAATCCTGACAAGGCAACAAAATGGAGGTGTTCTTCCACAGATTTCAAGAATATTTGCTCATTTAAAGAAAGTCTGAAAGTCTCAGGCATAATTGGAGTCTGACAAAGGGATGCACAACTCTCAGGTTGATAGTTTTTTGTTAGCTTGTAGAATTGGGACAGGTCCCAAGATGGAGAAAAGAGGTTCAGTAAATGGAGTTTCCAAGGTTAGGGGGATTTTTATTTTATTTTTTTTCCTGAGAACCAGAAAGCAGGAGGAGCTGTGACAAGGATGGGAGAACTCCCTCTCCTAAACCATTCTAACCACATGACAGCATGTAATTAGTCTCTCATCATGAGAGAGGTGGCAAGGTGTCCCTTAAAGTAGTCTGTTCAAAGCATTCCCTTGCCTCTAAGGAAGAGGAATGAAGATCAACCATTTATCACCTGCCACAGGACAGCCATCTCCCACCTCATCTCAGGCACCTACCAGAAGTAAGAACAGCCCAGATGGGAAAGCTTGGCAGCACCAGTAACCATGAAACATTGCCCAAAACCTGAAGCCACGATGATGGTCTGCTTTAGAGTCATGTGGCCACATGATAGCCATCAGGTTCATCCGAGATAAAAGTTACCACCCTGTAGGTGATGGAATAAAAATGGAGTGGTATTATTCAGGAGGGAGGGACTGGTTGTAAAGCAGTTTCTATCAACCTGGATAGTGTCTCACCAGCCAGTAGTCTATGCAGCTTTACCATGTGGCAGTTACACATCCACTGTCAAAATGAACCATCTAACAGGGTACACGCACCAGCCTGCCTCTCACCCCTATGGATTTATCCCTTTCTGTGAGATTTTGCTTGGAATTAAGCCTGGCTACTACAAAAGCAACATTTTCAAAATCACTGAAGTGCATGAATATTTCAGTTTTCACTTCTCTGCTGGAAACACTCCAATGAAGCAGATTTTCTAAAGGTCCACCCCTCAGCACTGCCTGGAAGTGAGCTCCATTTCAAGTACACCCTGTTGGACACCCATCATCAGCTAGATCTAAGAAGCCTTTACTCTACCAGTATCCTAAAGATTAGGAAATTGCACAGACCCCAGGAAAACCAACCATGAGTAAGGCAGCTCTAAATGCTAATTAAATTCGAAATGAGCACATATGCAGCTAAGTGCAGACCCAATGCAATAAGAATCATGCCCCCAAACGATCATATTTTACCCATGTTCTACTTAATAAAACCTGAGAATTTTACCGAGTGTTCCCTGCACTACAACTTCCCCACAGGAACAACTCTTCCTGTTTGCTACCAAATCATCCCATCTGAACACCAGGAAACGCACTAAGAGGAGAAAATCCCCATGTCCTCTTCATCCCTTTTCAAGATAAGAACTACAGAGAAGATATTAAGTTTCTTTGCTTAGCAGTGAAAATTCTTTAACAAAGGTTTGGAGCCTCTGCTAACTCCAGTTGCCTAAGGTGGAACAGAGTGCATAGGACTCTACAGCTTGCGCTGGTTTGCACTATTCTGAAATGTGAGTGACTCCTTGCTGGTCCTCCATCATGCTTTTCTTGGTAACTGCCACATCCAGAATTTGAAGAGTTTAGAAATCGGGCAAGAAAGACCAATGGAGCACTCTACAGGCAAGGCAGGATCCTAGGATCCTCAGGTTTAATGAATATTCAAAATCTGGACCCCAGGTTGGCAGGCTAGGTTCAGCCCTATTCCCTACAGTTTCTAGATTCATACTGTATCCAGCCCTGTTTTAAATAACTAAGGTTTTGGCCACAGATGATGCTGAAAAACATCCATTTTACAAGTGGAGGAAAGCAAAGAATGCTGGTAAAATCTTTGGTGAAGACAGGGCCTACTACTCAGCTCTCAGTAGAAATAAAAATACGGATATCAACAAGGAACCCTATAATTACTTCTGGGGAGATACTACAATAGAAATTATAGAGCACAATCAAATTGAGTGCAGTTAAAATGGGCTAAAGTATGATAAAATAAGGTGAAATGGCTTCACCCTCAAAAAAAAGGCAAATGGAAAAAACTCATGTCACATTCCAGCTAAGCCCTTCCTGCCTCCCTCTGCTCTAGCTGCCAGCATTTAGCAGACTTTCCCTGATTTTTCCCTTCCATCTCTATGCTTAGCAGACTCCCTGCTATTCTGGTACTTTTCATCTGCCACCTCCTCTCCAGTGCAAGCCCGGTATTCCCCAGTTCAGGGAATCCCAAGCTATGTACTGAGATGATTAGGGATAACCTGCAGTGCTTTTACACTTTTTTTTTTTCTTACTATTAGTACAGCTGAAGAGCATAGTAAATGTTAAACAAGCACACTGCAGTCTTATCTGGGTCACAGGAAGCAGAGGCCACACAGTAGTATATACCATGAGAAGCCTGTGCAGGGGAGGAAGGTCAAATTTCCTGATTCATGCTTTGCAAAAATGTCAACAGAAGGTTGTCCCCAAGCACCGGTACTGCAGCAGCTATCACTTTCTTTTTGGGTATTTTCCTTACTCACTTCGAGGTGCTCGAAGGTGAACTGCCTAAAAGCTGCTGCTGTATCATCAGTGCAATCTGGGGAAGTTTGTTATTACACACTGGAGATGGGCATCCACAGCAGACAGGACTGTACCAGCAAGTCTATGGCAAGTCCCAGGGAAATTCCCTGTGACTGCACAGGTCATTTCAGTATGAAGTCCATAGCGAGTTGTTGAACGTGTTAGTTAAAACATTACCTTGCAAACAAGAAACCTTACATTGCCACCATTTCAGACATCAGCTCCCCAGGTCACCCTTCCCAACATGCCTTACAGAGATCAAACAACAGTTCCCCAATCCAAAGTTGTTTCTTCTGCCTTACCAGGGCAGGACAGGAAAGCGAGGCTTTGGGTCATAGAGCAGCTCACAGCAGTCAGGAACAAAAAGGAGAAAGCCCTCTCAGTCTGCACCTGCACTGACTTCGCAGCCCGCCTAGGCAAATCTTGTGTCCCTGAAACTTTTATTCTAACTGGAAAGAGTCTGGCAAGATGGGCTAATAAGTATTTTGGATTTTTACCCATGAAAAGACAATAGGAAAAATTACATGAGAGTGCTGTCACCAAACAACCAGACAATTCTGATCCAGGTCCCATTACAGGGACCCAAACTGGACAGCACCCTGAAGAGGTTAGTAACAATCCATTTTGCATGAATGTGGGTGGCGATACCTGACATGAGGTGCCAGAGAAGCAGGGTCTTGAGCTGTACAAAGAGGGGGGTGGAAATCCAAGCACACAGATCCATCTGCCAGCATGTTTGTTTGTTTCTTTGCTTTATTGACTACTGTCTAATAAATTCAGGTAAGACATGATGAACACCTGTAAAAAAGCACAAAGAATCCTCTGCAAAGGAGGAAGATTTCTAGCTAAATAGCAGCACATAAAGGCAGGTTTACGAGGCGGGTCAGGGTCCCCCAGTACTCCTTGTCAGTCCACAGCTCCTGTTCACCCACTGCCCAGTTCCCTGTGGGTAAGCAGTGCCACTGGCACTATGGAGGAAAAGGTGTTGGCAGGATTAAAAATATGAAATAAGGTTTACTGTGGAATGAGGATCTGTATTGAGGGTGCTATACCATGGATTTAAAAAATGGAACTGTGAAGAAACCTCACTTCTCCTGCTCCAAAATACATAGCAACTTTGGGCCAAGAACAACAAAAAGCAATATCGTTGCAGAAGAATTCAACAGTTTCCCTAAGCCTTCTTTCATTTTTCTCTCAGGCAAGTTGTGCTGGCCCATGGTGAAGACAGCAACCTGAAGCAGACAAGAGCACATGCTTGGTTCAGTCCAGACACAAACACTTGGATACGCATACAGATCTGTTCAATTGCCTCCTCTGCTCTCACAGTGAAATGACTGCCAAAATATTTTTCACTGCCTTTGCATCGTCCAGCCAGCATTCTGAAGTGCATTATAAGGGTATTAATAAACTCCCACAACCTACCTCCAGGGGAATAAATGGCTTTCAGCTCTCCAAAAACTGAAATAAAGAAGTGACTTGGACCAGACCCACTAGCAAAACTACAGGGGAAATGGTAATAAACCCAATTTCATTTGACTTGGATTCATCTAAGACCACCAGAATGGCAGGCAGCATGTCATCATCCACAGCTGGTGCATTTCACTTGATATTCTTCTATAATACACAGGCCACACGTGTCCCTGCAGATCAGAGGAGGGAACGTACATGCATGTCTGTGAACAAATGGATGCGTGACAGTGGGTATTATGCCTTCTTATACTACAAGGAAGGGTGAAGGGGGGAAAGAGTAAAACATCTCCCTTTCTCCATCACTTTCTAAGTCTTGCTTCATCACTGCTGACACAATCAGGTGATGCAGCTAGCTCAACAGGCTGCTTAAAACCAAGATATTCTTTATACTGTCAAGAATTGAAATACTGCAGAGCCCAAGCAACTGCACCCATTTCCTTACTGAATCACCATATCCCACATCACAGCAGGAGAAATCCCTCTTGTCAAAGGAACTAAGTACCTCTCAGCATCACAGATGCAGCTGAAGGGTGAGTGTTACCACTGGGGACACAGAACGGGGATTTTACGCAGCCACAAAGAAGAAAGGAAGTTCGGTAAATGAACTATTAAATTAAAAGGAAAATTAGCACTACAAAGGTCAAATGGTACTAGTACACATTTTTCCCCACTCTTTCTCCACTCCTCCTGTTCCTGCTCCCTCCCACCCAACTTCCTTCCTCTCCTCCCCCATGTAGCACCCCAGCCAACACAAGTCTAGGTAACAGGCAGATTAAAAACCTTATTTGTTGCCATCTACCTCAGTAGATGGTAGATGGCAGTGGCAAATTCTGTGTCAAATTAACCACTGCTAAAACTGAAAGAAACACTAGCCCAAGGCATGAGTAGGGAGGCACATAGATGTGGTCAGGATGTTAAAGCAATATGTAAAAATACATTGCAGTCGCTCAGGTTTGCCGAGGTAATTCAGTCTTGCCAAGCAAAATTGCAAATACAAGCCCCAGAATGACATGAACCTTCTGGAGTCCCTTAAAACCACCAAGTCAAAGGTGACGATGATGGGAATATCCTCTGTCTACCCCCATCTCATCCTCACTCATCCTGTTTACTCAAGAAATCACTACAGGAAAAAGTCTGAAGATGTCTAACACAAAAGGTATCCAACTACCTCTTTTGATGTGCTAGGGTTGGCCAGCTTGGACAAGGAAAGCTCTCCTCTCACTCAGATCAAAGTCAGGATCAAAGCGACCGAGTTAGCCTCATGGCAAGGGAGAGTCCCTGCTGTTTGCAGCTGTTGTGCCACCATGGGCCAGCTCAGCCACAGCAACCAGCTCTTACAATTTGGCACACTGTGTGTGCAATTCCCCACTGTTACAAGCCAATAAACTAATACATAAAGTAATAAATAAATAAATAAAAGACAAAGATTTGATGTGACCCCCCAAAGGAGAGGGAAGTGCCTGATGGAGTCATATAACTTATAGAATGGTTTGGGTTGGAAGGGACCTCCCAGATCATCTCATTCCAAGCCAACTTTCAAATTATCTCACTCTTACGGCCGTGTGAAAGACTACTGAAACTATTGTAGAACTACAGTAGTGACTACTGGCACTACTGAAAGCTGCAGAACTGGGTCTTGCTAATAGCTCTGTTATTGATTGGTATATTGATTGTGGCAGTTCTTTCCTAGGAAATCCCTGTGCTGCTCTAAGGAATAACAAATGCTGCGGCAGAGGCAAAGGCAGGCGATTCTGAAGTGTAAGTACTGAGCACTCAGCCAGATCAATCCCCAACATTTATCTGCCCATGGCAGGTTTGGCAGGCTACCCACATGCCACACAACAAGGAGATTTTACTTTCATGGAACACCGAGACTTTTTTTTTTTCCCCTGCCTTATCTCCCAGACACTGATTGCTAAATCAGAAGGAAACCTGCTAAGTACAGAGCACCCTGCTTTCTCTGGCCTTACCTTGAAAGTGGCACAAAGCAGCTCACCAAAGCACAAGACAATATCCAGTCAACTCAAGGCAAATTAGAGAAGAGTTATTCCATACTGAGCTTCAAAGGAGACATGAAGAATTGGCTCCTTGCTTTGGAGAGGAGAAAGTGCTCAGTTTTCAGAATGACTGTAGCCCCCATGCACAACAGGGCCCATCAGTGCGGCCCTTGCCAAACTCAAACCACAGAGCTTAAAGGCATTATGGTGAGGAATCCAAACAAGTAATAACAGCTCTGATACCATGCTAAATGAGTAGCATCTGAAATGTACACAAAAGGATGAGAAGCTAAAACATTCAGTCAGTGGGAATTCACAGATTACTGTATATGATTCTACCAAGCCCTAAAGACTCAAAAATACTGGTTGCATAAATTGCGTTATAAGATTTGGTTGTTGTTTTGGGGTTTTGTTTAATTTACTGTCAGATGACTGAATTCTAAGACCTGAAAGGATATCATCTCAATTTATTTTTTGTAACATAGGAAGGTTAATTTCTTCATTAAGCCCTAGCTTTGTGGTTTAACCAAGACTTTTCTTCCAGAAAGACATTATGTTTGGGTTTAAAGTCTTAAAATGGAAATAGAAGCCAACTCATTTCTATGTAACTGCTCTCTGATAAAACATGATGTCTTTTAATTCCAGGCAGAACTTGTTTAATCTCTTAAAAAAAAGTTATATCTTTTGATCTTGAAGCTAATAGGATTTTGTTGTTTGTGAAAGAACATAGGAGATGTTAAAAAATCACATTTGGGAAAGGCTGAGAAAATTACAAATAGCTCAGTCCACTGAGACCACATCCTTTGGGGCTTTGCTAAACAAATGCATTCCAAATATTTGCAGTTTTTTCCCCCACCTATAATTTTATGTCCAAAACAGGCCTCAGAACAGTACAAAGCCATAAAAGAACAGTAATATCTGAGGCTGCCTGATACATGTTGCACATCAACACTTTCACCTGGCTTTCCCTCCAATGGAAATGCATGATTGCAGCCTCTCAGTGCTCACTACAGGATGAATTCTCCTCCTAAGAGCTGGTACTTCAGCTATGTACTGGCAGTCCGTGCCCTAACTAAAAGGTGTGAGAAACCAATTTCCAGTAATGAATCATAGAAGAAACTATATCAAAAGTGAGTAAAAAGTGTACTGGAATATAAAGAACAACAAAAAAAGTGTCAGAACACTGCATTGCACTATTTAGCTATGGGATACGAAATGAAAAATGGTTAAGAAGCAATATGGGAGGCCATATCCCTAAAGCAGACATGACACATCCTAACCCAACACCTGATGGGGCTAGCCAGCTCTCAGTTACTTGCAATGTTTTTGATGGGCAGACCAGAAAGGATTAATGTTTTTTTGTTTGCTTTTGTGTGCACAAACACATGCTGTATATAATGGTACCAGTGGACCAGAGTTTTACTGGCTGTCACAGCTCGCGCAAGTCCAAAGAGTCGGGAGAACAGCACAGATTTTCCAAGAAGCTTTTGCTCACACTGGAAAATAACACAGAAGCTGCTCATTTCTCTTGCTGTATGTATCTGCTGTACAGGGAATAAATTATCCTAAGTTTACTCAGTACAAAATTTCTCATTTGCTTATTATTAATTGCAATACTATTATTAGAGGCACATAAGTAGCTACAGCACATAAAACTCCCACAGCTTCCAGAGAAGCACATATGAGTTAGCAGCTTTTCCAGATGGAGTCAAGGACTTCATTCCATGGCCAATATTTCTCATTCCATCCAAGAGCTGAATTAAAGACTTGCTCACCCCAGTAACGTTAGCATTAAAAAATGATCATATGATGTTTGCTCACACACTTAGAAGATGCCATTGCCAGAATTCTTTGATGCTCCCTATCAAACCCAGCTGCAACATAGCTCTGCAGTAATTCCCACAACATATTTAGTTTGGGCTGTTACAATAACCAGTATTGTTCACAATTGATGGTACGAGTGTGAGCACAGTGATCATCATTTCTGACTCAAAAAAAATGCTAAGTAGTCCTGAACCAGAGGAATCTGTTTGTCTGTTGTGGATGTCAGGGCTTCTGAACTTGGCCTCTGGAGGCTGTGAGTGGGCTAATCTCAGCAGAGCCAGAAACAGTTCCTCTGCTCCTTGCAATGGTCTAGTCTAATTTTCAAAGCAATCTTTAAATTCTTTGCTTAAAGCATACGGAATAAGAGAAGGCTTCATTCATGGATCAACAGGACATTCCTACTTATTTCCCCTGAAGTTCCATGAACCTTTTGGATATTTTTTTGAAGCTTTTGCTGCTTGCTTTGAATAGAAAAGGACCATGACTCATGGATGGAAAAAAAGGATGAAATGTGTCTAAATGCCAAAGTAGATTCTTCTCCTCATGGAGTGTATTTTGTACACTGCCCTTGTATATGGAGCATTTGCCTGTCTGAGTAGGCAGCCTGACAAAAAAGCCTTTCGCAGCCATAGCTGGTTTTTGATGTATGTATTCGGATGTGACCAAAATTACAGGTGAAGTTAGAAAATGGAGCTGAGAACCAATGCAGGCTGCCAGGAGACACTAATTAATTGAGCAAGGTTCCTTGGCTGTACCCAGCGCAAACTGTGCTCCAGGGAAGAACCAGTGGCAAGTACATTAGGGAGGTTGATCTGACCTCCTTAAGATTGCCTCCAACTTCCCTTGAGGGAAGCACCGCATCATCCACAATGTCCACAGAATTGATCTACACTATTTAAAATGCAGAATGGAAGACTTCTTATTAGTACTCTTAGAGCTTTTCCTCCAAGGAAAATTATGCCGATCCTGTGCCCAGAACCCCTGCCCACTTTCATCAGTGCCCAGGGAACAATGGGAGGCAGGTTGACTTGGGAAGGAAAGATGCTGGCATCAAGTTCAGAGAGCATTCGGCAACTTCTCTGTTTCCTGTCAGGATGTGTCGCATCTCTTCACAAACGTGGTAGAGCGAGGTGGGCTGGCTGCCTTGCTTGAGCCCTGGTGGGGCTCTCTCACCCCCTTAGCAAAATGCGCAAGGGGAAATTCCAGTTTCCCAGTCCTGTGGTGAGCTCAGACAAATACGTGTAGTGTGGTCCCTGCTGTGGTCCTTGACTATGGGCTCTAGAAACTCGAGTGGCACTCTGTATATTACTCAGCAGGGGCTGACAACGTTCGCATTTCACACAACCCTGGAAATAATGCTGGGTCACACCACAGGGAGAGGGGGGTTTCCTTCCATCCCCATCTCTGCCTCTCCCATACAGCAACCAGACAAACGGTCACATCAGGTATATGGGCAGTGGGACAGAGCATCTGACATTGCCTGGGGATGTCAGTGCTTCCCTAAAGAGGACACGCAGTTATCACCCCAAAGGGTGATTTCCTTCCTATTACCACCATGATGGTGTTCAGTCCATGTTTTTTCTTTTTTGTGAAGACTCTGACTCCCTGTTCAGGAATAGATTAAGCAAGGAATAAATGCTTCACAGCCACCCTCACTCTATGATCCTGATGACTTTATTATAAATCCCTGGAAATACAGGCAGTTACTTCAACATATCAGTATCTCCCCTAGTACCAGTACATGCACCGTGCTCCTGCTCAGATGGCTTTCCTTCCTAGAACTGTCTCTAATCATCCCAATGCAACCTTCCAAAATTAGCTTGAGTGATGAGCTGCTGTCAGTGCATCTTCAGACAGACAGCACCAATTCGCCCGTTCATGCTCCAAGACTTCCCAAGCAGCAGGTTCCTCTTTCCACCTGGAGGCAGGAAAAGGTTTTGTGTTTCCCTCCCACCTGTTAACCACAGTCAGTGTGGACCATGCAGATGAAGTAGAGGGCAGCTCATTCAGAGGCCTTTATCCACCTGATGCATTTTGCCAGGATTCAAGCAAATGGGCAATGTTACTCTGCAAGTTATCCTCTTCTCAGGTTCTCTCTTCCACCTCCTCTAGATAACGCAGGCTGAGCCTTAGGAAATGTTCCCTTGGGGAACATTTCTCCTTGGACATGTGTGTAAAATGCCTCATTTCCACTAGGGATAAAAAAATAAAAAAAGTTTTGGCTTCAGAATTCTTCTTTCTAGAAAATGGAAATGCCATATTCCTGGTTCTGGAGAACAAGTCCTACGAGGAGCGGCTGAGGGAGCTGGGCTTGTTCAGCCTGGAGAGGAGGAGGCTCAGGGGCGACCTTATTGCTCTCTACAGGTACCTTAAAGGAGGCTGTAGCGAGGTGGGTGTTGGTCTGTTCTCCCACGTGCCTGGTGACAGGACAAGGGGGAATGGGCTAAAGTTGTGGGAGTTTTAGGTTGGATGTTAGGAAGAACTTCTTTACCAAAAGGGTTGTTAGGCATTGGAACAGGCTGCCCAGGGAAGTGGTGGAGTCACCATCCCTGGAAGTCTTCAAAAGACGTTTAGATGTAGAGCTTAGGGATATGGTTTAGTGGGGACTGTTAGCGTTAGGTCAGAGGTTGGACTCGATGACCTTGAGGTCTCTTCCAACCCAGAAATTCTGTGATTCTGTGGTTAGGTTCTCCAAGGTAGAGACACACCAGTTTCTTGAAGTACTTTTACTTTAGGTCAGTTTACTACTCAGCTGCATCAACTTGAAAGGCTTTGGTGAAACACCAGAGCTGCCATCTAAGTGCCTTGCTCACCCACTCACCTCTATGAGCAGGGCTTTGTACCAGACAAATTCTCCCTGACTTCACCACAGCCTCCCCTCCAGTGGTACCAGCAGGTGACATCACAGGGACTGCATGGCTCCCAAATATCAATCCCCATACACCCCATCTATTACAGCATGATAAAGCAAATTAAGAGAGAAGGCTCCAGCTGGGATGTTACAACATGCTGACATTTTCCTTATGTGCAAAGAGAAGTAACTAGGTAATTTTCAAGTAATTCTGTTGACATCCTGCTTCCACAAATAGTACTGGGATTGTTTATTCCCAGAGCAAGATAAAAATAGCTTATTTAAACATTCGTATTTTCCGTGGGAGGGGAGTAGATTTTTTGTGTAGCCTCTCCAATACCTTCTACTTTTATAGCATGAATCATACCTACCTTATTTAGTGAAAGGCTGCATTCTCCAACAAGCAGGAGACACCACCAGGGCCATCCTCTGGGAATGAGGTCTCCCACATGATCCTCAGATATTCTTAGCAAAAGCAAGAACTGACCTACCTTGGATGAGGCAAACAACAAGTGGTCTACACCTAACAGATCTCACTATGTTTCCCTTATGCAAGTTGAGCCATCTGACCTGCACTGCAAAAGGACTGCACCTTTCTGTAACAAAAATTTCTCTAAAATTCAAAAAATAAAATAAAATTGCACCTACTGTTCAACCTCTGCTTACATAGACTGTCCTGGAATATTTCACCAGCAATTTGAGTAGTGGAATAACACACTGCAAGTACCAACAGGCATCAGATCTTAGCAGTGGAAGGACGTCAAACCAGAAATGCCAAAAAAATGTTTCCTTTCAAACCCTAAATTTATTAAGAAGCCAGAAATGTATAAGGTAGGAACATTAAGAAAGGAAGGAAACACTGAAATAAAGAGGTCAGAGTCAGCAGAAAGCAAGCAGCACCACAGCAACGTGACACTTGGCATTATAAGGTGGCTGTATAGTTCTGGTTTAATGTTCAACATCCTATATGGATACAGAATGATCTTTTGACACATCTCCTTCCAAGGAACCATATTTGTCAATGCCTTCTGTGACCTTGTGGCAGTAACTAACTGCTTCCATAAAGTACTCATATCCACATAAAGCAGACAAACACGATAGCGTCCAAGAGATTAATTAAGTGGCATGCCCAAGTCCTTCAGTTCGGTGGTGGCTAGAGAAAAGATTTCCCAGCTCCCAGTGGAATTCCTTAATTCATTCCCACAGCCTCAAGAAGGTAGCATTCTACAGTGGGTGGGAGGGCTGGGAAGAAGCAAACAACCACCACAGAAGAATTTAAGTCAGATACTTTCTGCACTGCAAGTGCATGGGAAGACTCAACATGAGCACAAGGTCAAATCATCAGAATTCCACTAATAAAAGATCAGATCCTCCGTAGAGCAAGTTAGCACAGCTGTGTGTACTTCAACAGCAACTATCACTGCCAGCTTTTTTCATCTGCAACTTGACAGCTGTAGATGTCCCTGATTAGGTAGAAATGCTGGGCAATAAGCTGAACAGAAAAGATGCAAAAAAACGAAGCCTACTCTGGGCTCCATATTGCTAATGCAAATTCATATTACACGTATTACAAACACAAATTGCTGGTGTGAGTTAGACGATACTCCAGACAGCAGATAAAGCTACACACCACCCTCCATCCACATCAGAGATGGCAAACAGATTATTTGGCTAAAATCTAAGAGCACAACTGTGCTTCCTAGCCCTTGCAAAGTAGAGATTTCAGCCTGGCATATAACTTTTCATCTCATGTTAAGCTTCCTTGACTCCCTGTGCTGCTCCATCTAGCTCTGTGAGACAGCCAGAGATCCTGTAATTTGTGCGTGGCTGTCTGGCATAAAATCTCATCATCCTGATTTCACTTTAACCCAAGTAGTCCAAGTAATAGGAGTACATCTCCCTGCACACTTGTGCTATTGCAGGGGGGATCTACTTTGTTGTCTTGGCCATCATGACAGGCAGAGTGTTCATCTTTCTGCATTGCAGTCTCCTAATAGAAAGGGGAGAAAAAGTATCTGCAAACAGCTATACACCGTTCATCACCGTGGATGTGTGTAAGAAGAGCTACACAAGATCAGACAGTAAAGGGTAGTTGAGGTGAGAAGCGTGCCTCTAGCAGTAAGGAGCACTGAGTGCTTCAGAAGAATTATCAGGATTAGGGTACATGTACAGGTCATCCTTCCACGTATCTTCTTAGTTTTAGCAAGAAACTATTGTTTAGGGTGATCCTAACAGGAAAATAAATTAGGATTCATTGGGTTAAGAACTTCTCAACCTCCATGAGTTCGATCTTAACATATTAACTCTATATAAATGAGGCAGTTAGATTACCAGTTTAATCATGCATTTCTGGTAAGTCTTGCACCTTTTCCTAGAAACATCCCACAGCAAGATGACCACATCCTCCTTAAGCCATAAAAGATAACAGGCACACCAATCCTACTTCCCAAAAGCTGGTAAGTTCACAGCACAGGTTCAGAGAACCAAGGAATAAGCACCATTGTTCCCTGAGAGACCACTTTTATTATCCCAGAGAGAGCAGGAGAGCATGCAAATAGGGGAAATCTGCCTTGTCTTGTGGGTAAAACCACAAAAACTTCGTGAGGCTTCCTTTTCCTTCCTTCTTCTTCCTCTCACTCTGCCCACATATAGCTTGTGTAATCCAAGCACAAAGACAAGGAACAGAAAACAACTGAGCACTGTAAGGAATCCTCTCAAACTAATGCTGAAAGCACTCTGCAAAACCTAAAACATTAGAACAGCTGTAGGCTAATTAACAGGCAATCCCTATTAACAGGCAGCAGCTGTCATTACCTTGCTAAAAGAGATCTCCTGTCTTAGTCTGAACACATGCTCAGCTCTCCTCAGTTCCTCTCTGAGATCCTCTGTTCCTGGATCCCAGTGCTCATGCTCCAAGCTCAATGCATGGAAGGAGGGCAAGGACTGGGGAGACCACCTCTCTTTCAAATTTCCCTGGAGACCTTAGTCTGTCTTGATTTTTTATTCACCTTTGTAGGCAAAGCTTGTGTAACCTTTGCTAGCATTTCCTGGGTCACTGTACCAAGCTCCTCCAGAGGAAAGGAGGCAGCAGGTCATGGTGGTCAGACATCTCCGAGTAAGCCAAGACTTTTCTTCGAAGCTGTTCACATAATGTCACTCTCCAACACATTGCTCTCAACTTTTACATAAACAGTGTTCTTCATCCAAGGAAGCTACTTTATCTAGTCCAATATCCTGTTTCTGATAGAGGTAAAACATGGATTCTTCTGGAGGAACATAAAAAGGTAAAATAGAAGGAATCTCAGCAAAGTTTGCTGACTTGCAGAGATGAGGACTGTCAGTCTTGGAGCTATTTTTTTAATCTAATCTATTCCTAATTACACAATTCCTCTTTTGCCAGTGGTCTGACACCAGATACGCTGCTTCTTGAGCCACATCTGGAAGGAGAGACTTCTACCACCAAAAATGACAATGGTACAGATACCTGACTCGTGACAATGTCTCTAGGAGGAGCAAAGTCTAACCCTGTCCCAGGCAGATCTTCTCAGCACCCTGACATCCTGTACTTTTCCAGTCACATCTCTGCTCGTGTTTGTGAACCTCTCCTGTTAACGAAGACCCACAAAAAGACAAGGAGCAGCTGAGCAGTGAGCACGTCCTCCTGCTTAACCTGGGGCACCAGCTGAGAGCATCCAATATTGGCTCCAGTGCTTCTGGGGATCCCCACTTCTGAAAAACACCTACTATTCCTGGCTCACTTGTGATACTTCCTGCTCACAATCGAGCCTCACTAAGAAGTACTGACTACATAACTATCACCACACGACTGACAAGCTCACTTGTGTGCTTCAAGGGATTTGCAGCCAATTTGTAGTCAAGGACTGCCAGCTTTTGGGAAGGAGGGGATGGAGGACACAATGGTGCACATCCCTTGTGCTGGTGATAGGGATCAGACAAAGCTCACAGCCCTTTTGAGGTCTGCTTCTTTACGTGGAAACTTTCCATGTTGCGTGGGCTGCAAATGAAAAGTGGCAGCTAGAGAGACCCAGGGCTTTCTCACCCGTATAAGACAGAAGATGGGAAAAAATTCTGTACAGAGGTGCCTTGGGGAGAAGATGAGTTCTCTTATGAGGCACTAAGAAGAAATCTCAGCAGGTAGAACGGGCAACATGCAGAGCTGTCTGGAGGCACGCTAGAGTCCAGGAGTATATTTCACCATAACCAGCATTAGCAACAGAGGGTAGCAGTTTTGACAAGTAGCAGATTTCATGTATGTTTAGGCTGGAGAACCGCCAGCAAGGCCAGAGCCCTAATAAGCAGCACGGCACTGGAACAGCAGAACATGCCCGAAGGATACTGACAAATTAAAAACAACAAAACAATTTGTCTTTCTTAGGAAATTGCAAATGAAAGCAAATACAAGAGTTTGAGTTCTAAAGAAAGCAGCACTCCCTTTTCCGATGTTGTAGTGTAGGAAAATGCTTTGGATTTCATTCATAAGTAACGTTCTCTCTTCCATGTAATACAGTCCAAGATAACATTACACACCAAACAGCATTGTTTTAGGAACTACTGGGGAAATTCCAGAGGAATAGCAATACAATTACCGCAGCTGGTTTTGCTGTCAATGAGAAACCAACTAAAAAGAGGACTGAAGTCGTATAGAGAAAACTGAGTATGTTGCAGAAGGAAGCTAAAACACGAGCACTTTTAACAAAGGCAGTAAACTGGAAGAAGCCAGAAGGAGAAGACTGTCTAAATTGAAAAGTCATTTGGCCTATTTACATCTCGCTATAGATCAAATCAGAAGCTGATCTAGGTTTATAGGTGCCTTATGAGTTGATTTTGGAAAAACCATCAGTGCGTCACTTGTGGTTACCATGACTTTTCAAGGCATTGCTTTGAGCTCTGTTCTGCCCAACTTGCACGAAGCCCAGAATCACCCTGGAGAATGGCAGCATGATCAAGCACCATCACAGCAGGAGCTTCAGAATCTCCACTGGCTAGAACAGAAGAGATGACTGCAGGAAATATTTGTTCCGGCTATACAGGAGATTGACTTCTGACCATGAGAAACGCAGTTGTGTTTTTGCAGTAGAGAACCAGTTTTCTGTATTCCAGGGTAGTTGTGTAGTTGTAATAAGGGGAAATGCTAAGTAGATAAGTGGACAGTAGAAGGCCTCACTGTTCCAAAATAAGGTAGAAACTTGAGAAAAACAGGATGAGCAGTGTGAGAACAGTAAAACAAAGATCACAAGTTCTCAAAACATAAGAAAGGAGAAATTAAAGGGTTGAAAAAAAGAAAAATTATACATATATGGTATAGAGGAGCGTCGAGTAGCTTGTGAACATGTAGTACTCAGCCTATGAGGAAACAGGGGTGGTGATCAGGGGTTGGGTAACAGGGAATAAAAGATTATGATTTGTTTACTAAAATGCGCTCCTAATTGACAGGACGCCTGCCATTGCAATTGCAAATAAAATAGCTTCACAGAAAATCCTGTCTGAAGAAAATCATTTGAGATTTTTTCTCACAATTTGGGGGCTCATCCAGGATTTTGTCGCCTGCCGAAGATTTCTCACCACCACAGACAGGAAGGTGATAAACTGATTTCAGCAGTCCTGTCAGGGGTGGTGGGTCATCTCGGTACAGCTGGGAAAGGACCGAGACTGTTAATCTGAAGACAGGCTCTGCGAAGCTCTGGGGAGAAGGAAGGCCAGCACAGACATACACAGACACAGCCCACTTATAGTCCAGCCCAGATCAGTAACAGGCACAGGGATTACTGCTGATAACCCAGACTGGGAAGCCATGCACAGACTGAGGTAAGGAAAACTTCAGCATATCTTGCCTCGGGTTGAGTTTGGGGAGACTCTTGTGTGGAGTGTGACTGAGACGCACTTATAGCGTGAAGTGAGTGTGGAGTCCCGACCACAAGGTTCTGTAGTCCCGTGAGGGGACAAATCAAGTCCCCTCAGCTGGAGAGGGACAAAGCAAAAGAGAGATGAGCGAAAGAGAGTCTTGGGGGTTTGGGCCCTTCAGTGTAAGGTACCCTAAGCACGGTGAAGTGAGGTGCTCGGCAGTACACCCCACCTCTGTCCTAATCCTAGGTGAAGGCATGTGGTACCCTGTGGGTGGTAAAGTCCACAGCAGCACATCAGGAAGAGCTGGGGATTAAGGGTTCCAAGAGTCAGCAGTGGGGTTGGAGACCCCAGGATTGTGCCTAAAGATAGCCCTTTGGAGAGAATGATAAACATTTGGAAAAACAACCCAAAACTTAGGGAAAAATATTAAAAAATAAATTAAAAAATGGCTTGACATTGTGTAATTGTCTGGCTTAAAAAGCTAATAAAAGGAACTTCAGTATTTTGGCTAAAATACAGGTCTGATGAAAATCCAGGCTTGAAATTTATATGTAAACAATAAAGTTCTACTTTCAGAGGAGGAATCAAGTTATGCTCCCTACAATCCTAATATTGCCCTGGAAGCAGCGGCAGCCGCTCCAGGAGTGGAGACGGGGAATGCCATTGATGCTGTCCCTGGAGAAGTCACACTGGGGAGTGTGGAGCAGTGGGAGCAGAGGTGGGGGGGTCCCAGTGGGGCCTCAGGGCCACGCAAGGCTGACACAGAGCCGGTGCCACTTCCCCCTTACCAGCAGAGAGGTTAGGAGTTTTAAGAAGGAAATGCAAGCCTTTAATTGAGGGCCTAGCAGAACAGTCAAATCCGTTTCTAATGCCTAATTTGTATTCCTGGGGGGAAATGTCAATCTCGAGTATGTTATTCACTGGAGGAGAATGTTTAGGAGGGAAGTGATTTTCCAGGCAGCTATGCAAAAATGGGAAAGAACTAACACCCACCCCCAGACTGAGAGTAATTCCAAAAGAGCAGAAACATCCACTTATCTAACTGCAATAACAACAACCCACAACACAGAAATCCTATGAAGGATCAGAAATAGAAAGTACTCAGGAATGAATCCTGAGGAATGAATCCTGAGGACCCAATAGCCCACGGGCTCTTTAAAGTTCGTTTTGTGATTAAAGCGTGGCCAGATATGTAGGAAAAGCTCCAGAAGGTGAGAGGATGGAGTGAACAGTGCAGGTAGTATGAACGTGCATGCCAGGAGGGAAGATGAGAAGGAAAAATAGAGAGCAAAACAAATGGTATTCACAGCATACTGGGTAGTGAGGCAGAGGGGGAGATAGAGGGCTCAGGATGGAAAGGAGAGGAAGAGAGACGGAGGAATAGCAGACAAGGAAAGCTACCTGTGTTGCAGCCTAAATCAAAGCAGGGACAGGCTTTGAGATGTTTTAAGTGTGGCCAGGCTGGCCACTTCAAATAGGAGTATCCAGAGTGGGAGAAGGAGGAGAGATTGCTGTTATAAATTCAGAACAGGGGAGTCAGGGCTTCTCAGAAAGCTGGTTCCCTGATAAACGAAAAAGTGTACCTCAATGGGGATCACTCTACAATTATCATTACAGGCAAAACAGACTTAGCATAGGAAGATTAATAAATTTTATTACCTATTGATGGGCTGGAGCAGTGAGAAACAAAAAAACAGGCTGGGGGTGCCTTCCCCCATCCACTCTTTTCCACCTCTTCCCTGCTCTGAGTGGCATGGGGAGTGGGCAGGAGCGGGGGCTGCAGTCAGTCCGTGCTTTGTTTCCACTACTCCTTCACATTCACTCTCCCCACTGCTCTGTTGTCTCTGTTGTGGGGTGCCAACCTTTCTGGGTTGCTCCTGTGGGGGTTTCTCCACAGGCAGTGAAAAACAGGCTCTTTGGGAGCTGCTCTGGTGTGTGGTCCCTCTCTTGGGGTGCTGACCTTCCTGGGCTGTTCCTAAATGGGCTGCAGCATGGAGATCTGCTCTGCTGCAGCACATCATGGGCTGCGGGGGTCTGCCTTTCCCACGGGGCCTCTCTGTGTGCCAAAGGGGGGCTTCAGCTCCAGCACCTGGAACATTTCTGCACTGCACTGCGCCTCCTCTGTGCTGACCTTGGTGTATGCAGGGAGGTTTCTCACTCCTCACTCTCACAGCTGATGTTGTGCAGCAGGTGTTGTTTTTTTTTTTAATTTTTACATCTTTTCTTAAATGTGCTCTCATTGAGATTTAAACTGCATTGCTCATGGCTTGGCTCTGGGCAGAGGTGGGCCCCTTTGGAGCCAGCTGAAACTGTCCCTCATCTAACACGGGGCAGCTGCTGGATTCTTCTCACAGGGGCTACCACTGCAGCCCCCCCACACACACCAGAACTTTGCCTTATGAACCCAATACACTGAGGCAGCCAGGTCATTACTGACCTGTAAAGTATTAAGGCTTAAATTAACTAATTAAACCCTAAATGTGATGGGAGTAGAAGGGACTGGGATAACAGTGCCACTTTCTGGGGACACCAAGCTGAGACTAGGGATAGCATGATCACTGGGCAATCAGTCCCTGCCTTGGGTGCATGCAATAACTTGTAGGGAAAGGATTTGATAATGAAATTGGGCATTCAAATAATAAATTGTTAGGCTGGAATAACAGTATTATTAATGGGGTGCTCTCAGACCCTGAAAGCAAAGATATATTTGCCTTTGAGTGGAAAGACCCTGAAATGGGGCAGAAGCAGCAATACAGATGGACAATTTTATCTCAGGAATTTACAGGACCACCAATTTATTTGGGCAAGCTCTAGAACAAATTTTGGAGTAATTCCAACCTCCAAAGGAGGTGTTACTGTTACTACATGTGGATGATTTTTTATTGTCAGGACAGGAGAAAGCAGTTGTGAAGGAAGACACTAACAAGCTATTCGACTTCCTGGGAAAACAGGGCTTGGAAGTATTGGAAAATAAAATTCATAGAAAAAGATGTCAAATACTTAGGGCATCTAGTGTCTGAGGGGGAACGAAGAATAAATTCAGAGAGGACTCAAGGAATTGTTGAGCTACCCCTACCCAAAACTAAAAAGAACTAAAAAGTTTTAAGAGAAATAGGTTTTTAAGGAATTATGAGTCACGAAGTCCAAAGGAAAACGGATACTCCCTGATGGGAGAGAAATGCTGAATAAAGTATTAATGAGGCAAATGTTAACTGTTTTACATCAAGAGGGTCATTGGGGAATTCAAGCAACGCGTGACGCGGTGCTATGGACATATGCATGGGTAGGAATATATATACACTCTAGCTGAACAAGTATGGAGGAGTTGTGTAATAGGTCAAAAGGTAAATAGGAAAATTATCTGCAGTCAGCCCAAAGGGGGCGAGAACCAGGAATTCAACACTTCCAAAACGTACAGGTAGATTTTACAGAACTCCTTAGAGTAGGTAGATTTAAATACTTACTAGTTTTGTAGAGCATTTGTCAGGGTGGGTGGAAGCTTCCCATTCAGTATCTCTTATTGTGAACACAGTAACTAAAGTAATTCCAGAACAAAACACTCCCAGGTATGGAATTGTTGAAAATATTGACTCTGATCAAAGAAATCGCTTTATGTCAGGAATATTGCAAGGGCTAATGTGGACTCTAGGAATTAAGTGGAAATGTCACACTCCTCAGCATCCTTCCTCTTCTGGAAGTGTGGAGAGGATCAGACAGTAAGCAGCAATTGACTAAGTTCTGGAAACTCAGCTTCCCTAAACAAAATGCTTATCTTTGGTACTTCTCCAAATTTAAACTGCACCAAGAAAAGATGTGGGAGTTACCCCACATGAAATATTATTTGGATTGCTGTACATGGACAAAGGGAATGAATTACCTCAATTTGTGTCAAAAGATGCTTTTCTTAAGCACTATATACTCAGGCTGTCGTCCTCTTTGTCACCTCTCAGGACCATAGGATCATTAGCTCAAACCACACCCTTGGAAGTCCTGATCCATCCATTCTGAGCAGGAGATTGGGATCTGATGTGAACATGCAGAGAATTGAAACTACAACCTGAGTGGGATGGACTGTTCCAAGTGCTCCTGACTACTGAGATGGCAGTAAGAATGGCTGAGAAAGGGTGGACTCATACCTGGGTAAAAGCATCAGCTGACCCTGATACCTGACAGACTGCATTAACAAAGACTTTTAAGGTCAAAACTGTTAAAACTATCTATTGTAAACATTTAACTTCTCCTTCAAAGAACTCTTAATGAATTAATGAGTAAAAAGGATTGAATTACAGAGATCTGGAGTGTTTCCAGGGAACACTCTCTGGAAGAGGGAGAAAAAGAAAGGAGGGTATTTAATCCCCACCAGAAGAATCCTTATTAGTTTGTGATTTTTATTGTTTTTCTTAATTATTATAGGGGTTGTTGTCTGAAGAAAATTGAGAGTTTTTCCTCACATGACAACTTCAAGAGTCAAAGGCCTTTATATCCTGAATCACAACACCATGGACAGACACCATGCATTTTCCCTAATCACGCAGGGAGTGGGGAAGAGCCCGTCACAGAGCACACACCTACACAGAGGGCTGGAAACCCTACAAGCGGTGCCAGAACACCACCACTTTAGCACCTTTCTCTGGTCAGCAGTGTGCAGGACAAGCCAGAAGCAGAGCAGCAGTGGAAGGCAGTACAGCTCTGCCACATGGGAGCACAGATCTGGCAGGCAGCTGGGATATCCCCCAGCTTGAGAGCATGAGGAGGGGTGAGCCAGAGCCTCAGCTCTCACTGGAGCTGCACCAGCACCCATGGAGAGGGCCATGGGTCTATGGCTACAAAGAAATCAAGTAGCCTCCCACTATTTCCAGATAATTTAATGCATATCACTTAATAGAGATACAACTGTGTAGATAAAAGATAATGACAAAAAAAACACACTGGTAAATTGGAAAAGCAGCTAGACTCTGCAAGCTGCCTGGCACCTGAGCTGCCAGGTCTCACATCCCTCAGGAGGTGGCACAAGTAAGTAATGCATCTGTCAGGGACAACTTTCAGAAAGGAAGTCTTGCCCACAAGATAAGCCACAGACTGGGAAATCTGAGCCAAGGTTTCCTACCGGGTGATGGCTTCATTAACCAATAATTAATAAGCTACAGAAATGAACTGGCAGGGATTGAAAGTCATGTATTTAATGGGCAAGAAGTCAAAGAAAGGACATCACATCTATGAGGGGAGACTAGAGCTTTTTTCCTTTGCACAGCTGCCATAGGTTATTTTTCCTGTGCTGCTTTTCCACCATCACTGAGTGGAAGTCTGCACATCTCACCAGTTGCAAGCTTAGGCCAAGAGGCCAGACACATCTCCAGAATCATTTCGTGTTGGCACCAGAAGATGTCCTCCTCCACTGCTCAAGGGAGAAGGGATCCCGTTACCAAAGCTCCAGCACCACCACTCAGGAAGCTCTGCAAGACAATGGAAGAAGAGGTGCCAAAGATGCGGTGAATGAGACCACAAAGAACTGGATGAGCTGGCCCCGACAGCAGTTATTCCCACAGCCAAAGCTCAAGAGAGATGGAATACATTAAAACCATCCACAGCTCTTGTGGGAGAACAAGAAGTACCATTGCAGACTCCGGAATGACTGATTCAAAACAAATATATCCGTCAGCCACATTGGGTTTGGACACGAGACCAGGCTGCATGCTAAGGCATTGTTTTTGGATTTCTTAACTACGAGTTTGGTCTGGTGGAAGCTGTCCTGTAAGGACACCTCAGCGGCAAGACAGGTAACTGTGGGTGGCCACAGAACAATCTCAGAAAGAGACACCCTGTGTCAGTACTCCTCGGGACAGGCCTTGGCAGCACAGGTGTCTTTCCTCAGGCACAAGCACCCTCTTCTCAGGAGTGGCACTGCTCAGATGCCATGGAGACAAGGCATGGAGAGGGTGTTTGATTTGTATTGGATTTGCTGAGCTTGCAGCCAGGTTTCTTTCCTCTTAGCATCGCAGCCTCTTTATACAATGCTGAAGGTGAGCAGCCCTGCAGAGCTCAGCCAAGCCCAGGTAGCAAGGGCCAGCTCTCACACACAAAGCACGACGCTCAGGCAGGTGAAAGAGTTGCTCTTCTCATGGAAGCAGACACGAAGAGGCATCTGGGCTCACAGCTTCATTTCTCAGCACAGAACACGGGTTAAAATGACTTCCAGTGCCAGCTCAAGCTCAGAGAGCCGTGAGATGTTTTGGTGGCAGCCCCATGTGGCTCTGCAGTTACTTGCAGTCTCATGGGTCAAAAGCCCTCAACATTGCTGGCCCAGACCTCCTCCTTAACCAGAATTACCCAGCTGAAGTTGGCAGTTATTATTTCCAGATAAGATACCCATCTACCCTCTGCTTACATAAGCAAGTGCCGATACTCCAAATAGTCTTTTCCCTTGGCAGGAGAGAAAAATAAGGCTTACTGTAAATAAAGATGACTGTTTAATTACCTTCTGATAAAGTCTAAGTTTCAATGTTTCTGGGTTTAATATAAAGTCGTATCTATTTCAATTCTTTTAACTCTAATAGCTAGACCACATCAAGTCACAAGGAATTTGTTAGTGGTACTGTTTGAGCATAGCCCACGGTTTCATACCATGATAAGTTTATCATGTTGTATTGCCAATTTATCTGTAACTTGTTGCTGTTTGACTGGCAGCAATAAAAATACCCTCTGCTTTACTACACGAGTGAAACCCCGAGCAATGCATGCTCTTTTGCTAAAGGAAATCTGACCTGTTTAGACTTTACTGTATAAATATCAACTTTTTTTCTGACCCCAAAGACTTCCCTGCACTCTGTTTTCAGACAAACATTAACATATGAATTCTTACTAGAATCTCATTCTTAATATTATAAGCAAGGTGTCTGGGTCATTTCAGTACCTGGAAGGTGAAAACTCAAGGTCTAATGTTAATTTTAGCTTATAGAGGTTCTCCTGAGGTGAAAAAAAAAAAAAAAAAAAAACAACAAAAAACACACAAAGACATGCTATTGAGTTAACTATCTCTCCTTGGCATCTGTTTAAGTTCCTATGAAATTCATGCACACTGCTCCACCAAAGGGGCTATCCCAGCTCTGGTTGGGTCAAAACTGAATCAAGAAAGGGGAGTCTTCATGATGTTCCCATAAAAAGAAAACTAGCATGAGTCAAAGTGAAATCCTAAACTTTCCAGTGGTTCTTTTAAAATCAGTGGCTTTAGGTGTAAGCCTGATATTTGGCAGTTGCTACATGCACAAAGCTGCATCTGAAAATACAAGAGCTCCTCCTGGTTTTACTCACATTGAGGTGGGTTAGAACAACTCCAAGGAACTAAACGAAGTTACATTACAGAAAGGAGGGTGCAACTGAGAGAAGAATAAAACCCATGAAGTTTAACTTCTCCAGGGGGGGATTTCTGCTTATAAGATATTTCTGTGTGACCTATCCACCACTGAACCCCAACACGCCTGCAGGGCTCCAGGCAAGAAATATCCCCTGCTGCTAAAGCACAAAACCAGCTCATTTCCTTCCAGTGATGTTCAGAACAGTAGTTTCCAGGTTCTTCAAACAACAGCACCGCTTTACCACAAAGAGAAGCCAGGTCCAGACACCCACTGCTTTTCATGTCCATTAAAAAACAAGGACAGGGATAAACTGCTCCCAGCCTGCTCCAGCAGCTTCCCCTTCACTTCTCACCTGGTGATACATCAGTGTGGGAGGAAGCGAGCCAAGAAAATCCACTCAGTGAGCTCCGTTTGCAGCCCAAACTGCCCCCAACAAAGAAAGCGATGGGGACATCAGTCCTGCCTCATCAGGACCCCCTGGCTCTTTGATCTGAACACCGTACTGTTTCTAGGGAGTGCTTGAGGAGAATCACATGGGGCTGGAAAGGCACCTATGGAAAATTAACTCAGCAGAAAGCAACAGTATGAGAACAAACTGCTACCAGGGAGTTCATAGCACTTCCCGGGAGCAGGAAACAAAGGAAAAGTGACCATCACAAGAAATACTGGGACTGCTAAGGGACAGCCTGCTAGACACCAACTAATACCGTAAGACAAGGTCTTTGAGCTGCAATCTTAAAAATATACAAGCAGAAGTGGACAGTCCCTCTCTCTAACTCCATATTGCTAGAGATTTTTAAAACAGGAAATTCCCATCGTTTCTAATTCCTTCCAAACGGTAACAGGTTCAGCAGTGTCAGGAGCATTAGTGGAGATGACCTAAAGCCTCTGGTGTCCATTTCTGGGACCAGTAGTGGTAGATAAGTTAGGCAATACAGTGCTGGTAGGAACCAGATGCTCCTTCCTCAGAAGGCTGCAAGTCAGTGATCTGGACAGCACAACTGGCACACTGCTTGGACCTGGCATGTTGGGAAAGTGCTTGAGTCTCTCATTCTGAACCTCCCAGATCACCAGGAGAAGCTCTAGGTGCTGCACAAATGGGGCAAGCTGCCGATCCGTTTCCTGAGCACTGAAAAGCCATTAACCAGAGATCTGCTTAGATCAGTCGTACAGCAGCCATTAACTGGGTAAGAAGAGAGACTTTTTTAATAGGAACATTCTTAGTTTGGTTGAGGCTGGGCCCGCACACATCATAACAAACATTCAAAGAGTAAAGGAGAAGCTGCAAAAGCGTAAAAGAAAGTAAATCACTGAGGGAATTGCAGAGACCTACTCTCTTCCACAGTCATCTGCTTCAGGCCCTGCTCTGACCCAATACAGCCCCTCTTTGGCTCACAATTTATACAAGTAGACCATGGAGGATTTCAGGTAACAGCAAGCAAACCCCCCAGATTTGCACGTGAAAGCAGGGCAGTTGCAACCTGAGGATGCTGTACTCTGGCTGTAGGTGGGTGAGCTGCACCCTTGCTGTGTCTTGTGGCGTCCTGCCAGGGCCAAGCTGCTGGAGAACAGCACTGGGAGGAAGCGAAATCCCCAAAGTCTGCACAGTACCAGGGCAGAACATGCCTCACAAGGCAGCACTGTTAAATTTAGCTTTCCTAGGGCTGCTTGCTCCTTTTTTGATCCTGTTGACTCAAATAAAACCACCCAAGCTCCTTCTGACTACAAGGATAAAGGTTTGCCCTCCTGCAGATATGACTCTTCCTACTTATATTAGATCACGTATAATACAGAACTGAAACCACTGATGGAAGGAACGTAGAAATACAAGCAAAAAGTATCTGAAGTTCATAATGACAAATCAGTGGACGTCTACTTTGCAGAAGAGCAATTTGCATCTGACAGTAATGACCTAGGTTTTCTCTTGGAGCAAGCCTGCAGTGCCATCTGTTCAGAAAAAGGGTGCATCAGCTACCGACAGCTCCCAGCACACTCTGATGACTAACACACACCTCTGCTTTCCAAATCTCTAATAGTTAATTGCCCCACCTCGCCAAGAATTCTTTGAGCATCTCTGGCTTCCTCCATCATAACCTTTACCAACAGAGAAATCACAGCTCTGTCATCTAGTAACAGGCTTTCAAATCACGTCGTTAAAAATCAGTTTGAGTACGTGCAGGGGCACTTTCTTGAAATCAGTGTTCCCCTGATCTACCTTGGCTTAATTCAGCTCAGTGAACTTGGGGCTTGTGAGCACACAACTAAAAACAGCTTTCTCTAAATCTCTGAAAAACTCTACTTAAAAAAAAAATGTAGTTATAAAGGCCCACTTCTATGCATTTTCAGCAAGCTAGCTTACACTCGTTAACTTTGTGCCAGCAAACTAATCTACAAAACATTGGAATGGGCTGCCCAGGGAAGTGGTGGAGTCACCATCCCTGGAGGTCTTTAAAAGACATTTAGATGTAGAGCTTAGGGATACGGTTTAGTGGGGACTGTTAGTGTTAGGTCAGAGGTTGGACTTGATGATCTTGAGGTCTCTTCCAGCCTAGAAATTCTGTGATTCTGTGAAAACTTGCAGCAGCTTAACCAACAGCTTTGTCTGGGAGCACTGAACTGGATGAACCAGCTAACAGACCATGCTGTGCTATTAGGGGCCTGTCCTTTAGTCCCTTCTAGCATGTCATTTTAGGGAAAGGCTAGATTTCCTGGTGCTTCTGTTTCTAGCAGGATGATATTCTACACCCTAATGGTTAAAAACCTCCTCATTTGCAACCAACACGTAAGAAATAGTGACAAACATATTTTTCTTCTTCTGACAGCACTACTCTTCAGTTTAGACTCCTGTCCTTTACACTCAATCCTTTCATTTCGTTCAGTATTCTTGAAGACTTTTTGCTGGGCTTCCTTTATTACACGAGATTGCACCAAAATGTCCAAGGACACAGGGCATCCACACCACTTTTTACATCTCCTCCAGTGCCTGTGTACCAGAGGGGACCAGGGGTCACCACAACTCACCTGGTGCATCTTCACAGTAAATTTTCCTTTTTCACAAGAACATCACATTGATGGTTCATAGTCATCCTGTGATCAGCCAGTACACTGACATTTTTCTCCTTCTCAGTATTTTCTAACTGATGAGGCCCCTGCTTAAGAACAGATTTTTGTTATTAGTCACTGAGCACCCTGTATTGCTGAGTTTCAGCCCATTTCTATTATTCTGGTCTTAGTATTCCTGGTATGATAGTTCTGATCCTTCCACGCTGAAGTTGCCTCATAACTTCTGTCCAAAGCATATTTTGTTAACCAGCACTGACTTTTTGATCAAGGGCAATTCATGGAAGTTGTAGGTAAGGTTGAGTACTCCTCGCCTCCAGCCACCCCAGTACCTCTGATCTTGGTATTTTTGGTTGTCTCCCAGTACAGCAATTCCCAATGCACTTTGTAATTCCTCCAGCAATCCCCATCCCTTCTAACATGGAGAAAAATTCCTATCTGCAACTCACATGCTGAATGATGTCGAGTTGGGTAAAAGGACAGAACAAGCTGTTCTAATCGGATTTAAATTGTGAGCTGCAACTACTTAAGCTGCAGAGGGGTGAACACTCCTGCAGTTGCTCATTCTCATTAAAGGAATTGTTTATGTCTAGTCAACTCTAGCAGACTCCTAATAGGGTGAAGTTGGCTTAGATTGAGTTCGTCTGACAGTAAAAACCTCTGCAAGTATTTGTGAATCACCACAGTCACAAGTGTGTTCATGCATCAACAGGGAAAGGCATAACTGGCCTGAACTCAGATGCAGTTCATGCATGATCAAGGAAGGCCAGCAGGCACACACACTTCCTACAGCTCAGCGGGTGCAGCCACTTCACCTAAAGCCACCTTAAATTGTCTACCCAAATCCTGAGGGTTCCTCTGCAGGATCTGCCCCAGTTTGATGGCCAAAGCTTTTAATCACAGTTTTAATTGAATCAGGGCAACTTTCTTCTCTGTTTACATACACATGGTCCCTCTTTCAACCCACAGAAATCGTACCTCTTATCTGATCAACTGACTGAAAAAGCTAGTGCTGTATTACTGCAATCAGCATGTGCCCCGAGAATGACTTCCCTGCCTTGACAGAAGGGAAAGACATAACACAGACAGTAATCCCGCTAGGGAAACTTCCAAATAAACATGCTAGATACCTAACAGCCAACTTCCCAACAGCCTTCAAAATGATTCAGAAGCCCAGTTTCAGTTTCTGTAATTGCAAATGAGACAAAGCACATTTTAAAGATTCTTCTGTGGATTTATTTGGGAACGTAGGCCATACTTTTCTTATAGCTTTCTGAAAATATTACTAGAGGCTCCCAAATTATTATTTCCACAAATATGAGCCTCTTCGCAACTTCCCCTCTGATTTCAAAGCTACAGTAATCAAAGTTGGATGTTCACATGCATTTAGACTTGATGCACCCAATCACACCACGCAGATTGCCTAGGGTGTGCTCTGGCAAGTAATGCTCAGACCATCCCCAAAGCATTCACCTCTCTGCTGATGGTAAAGAGATGCCCACTCCTTAGACAAGCTCCTTTCCTTTTAGATAGCTATGGAGAGGCACAGCAACTCCCATCCACTTCCCACAGGAGGGGACAGAGGCAAGGCCTCCCTGGAGAGATGGAAATTGTTACAACAGGAGGATGATGGGCTTGGAGCTGTAATAGTGTTGCAGAAGTCTAGGCTAATGACACAGTCAAAAAGAAAGCAAGCCCCATGGGCACGAGCCTGCCAGGCCAATATGGCTGCTGTTGGGGAACTGCCTTGCATCCAGCCATCACCCACCCCCAAAACCCTAAAATGAGATGCCTCTCCTGATCACTTTGCAGCAAGAAAGAAGGTTGTGGACAGTCTGCTCTGAAACCAACGCTTAAATTCACTTCGCTTTAAAAGTCACGCTGCCTGGGCAGACACAAGGACCCCTACCATGGCCCACCCCACAGCACTGGGACATCTCTTGCTGGTGGTGAGAGAATTCCACCCTATGAAAGCTTCTTGCTTTGTTATGAACTTAGCCACGTGTGACTCATGGAACTTCTCAAAAGGGAAAGCAGTTGCATTAGGAGAAGAATCCAGCTAAACAGCTTCTTTCCTCCCATCCACTGTGCAGTGTCACTGAGTTCCACCTTGCTCCGCAACCTCTCTCTACAGATGGCAGCAGCAAGACAAGAGCATCGGTTTCAGTGGTGTCTGCGGGAACCACCAACCCACATAGGGGCCATCAGCTGCCACAGCCAGTAGCTGCTGGTTTCAAAGCAAGATGTTGTGCCTGACAGGATATTAATAGCATCCTAGAGTCACCTGAGACTATGACCTGCTGCATCAACTACCAGCCCTCCCAAAATACACCTAGGGCATCACAACCTCATACTGCTCTCTACCCTACACATGCACTTTCTGGGCACCTCATCATGTATCAAGCTTCTATTTTACCTACTTGGGTACACACAGGAAAAATAAACTGTGCCAAAAGAAAAGTAGCCACACCAACAGCATAACTGACTATCGCTATAGATTGATGCCAGCAAAATCTCTAATTTCAGCCCAGGCTGATAAAAGGCCTTGGGCACCACCATTCACACAGAGCTCTTGTTTATCTCCTAGGATCTTGTTTATCCCCTAGGATCAAGAAAAACTTCGGCCCAACATCATCATATCACAGAAGTCCCCCCCCAGCATCACACTGCACTGAGGAAGGGAAGGATTCAGGATACAACCTCTGGAGCACAGGCGCAGCCTTGCAAGGTCTGAGGCCATCCAGCAGGAATGAATACTTCTAGGCTGCCACAGTGAGATGCTGGATTGAGGCATCCCTCATCACTGCCAGCTGCAACCCTCCCACTCAGAGGTACTGGCAGATGCTGAGGCTGGCAACAAGAGTTGTTGGTGATGGGACCAACCAAGTCTCAATCCAACCTGCAGCACAGGATGTGAACTCTGTATTAAAATCCTTCCCCACGTGAATGCAAAAACAAAGCCTCTTTCATCTGGGTAAAAGATAAAGGTCACAGCAAACCAGTGAGTTTCACAAAAAACAGATAATTCTAAAAGAAAAAGAGAAGGGTTTAGTTCTCTTCAGCGAATCTGAGTCAACTTTTCATCTATGTTTTTTGTGAAACTCCTCTGGCTTTCGGTGACCTTTCTCAGACAGCTGCACAGCACTGTCAGGCTTTGATATTGGAAGCCAAATGCATCACTGCACAACAGAATGAAAGGAAGTGAGCTGGGTGCCATCTGAGAGGTGGATCTGAATATCGCTCGGGCCTGCGTCCTAGAAGACTCAGACCCAAAATGTGATCTATAGGCATAAGTTCTCCACACTTCGGAATGACATCTGCCAGCACGAGTATAGTGCGCCTATCTATGTGGCGAGAACAAACACAATATTGAAATATCTATTCCTAAGACCCTCATGAGTGCATGATATACCCAAAATAAATGACATAAAAGCACTGCAGAAAAAACTCAGCAAGCTGAGTAGCCCCTATCTGGAGTCCACTATGAATATGCAACAAAGATGGCTTGCGTGGCTTCCCAGCCCCCTTTAAAGTATGCAGCTGAGGATCACTGAATCACACAATCACAGAACTGTAGGGGTTGGAAGGGACCTCGAAAGATCATCGGGTCCAACCCCCCTGTCAAAGCAGGTTCATCAGAGCAGGCTGCCCAGGTAGGCATCCAGACAGGCCTTGAATATCTCCAGAGAAGGAGACTCCACAACCTCCCTAGGCAGGCTGTTCCAGTGCTCCGTCACCCTCACCGTGAACAAGTTCTTTCAGTGCAGAACTTCCTGTGCTCTAACTTGCAGCCATTGCCCCTTGTCCTATCCCCACAAACCACTGAGAAGAGGTTGGCTACATCCTTCTGTCCCCCACCCCTCAGATATTTATATACATTGAGGAGGTCTCCTCTCAGTCTTCTCTTCTCCAGGCTGAACAGACCCAGGTCTCTCAGCCTTTCTTCATTGGGAAGATGCTCCAGGCCCCATATCATCTTTGTGCCCCTCTGCTGAACTCTTTCCAGGAGGTCCCTGTCTTTCTTGTACCAGGGAGCCCAGAACTAGACACAGTACCCCAGGCGAGGCCTGACCAGGGCAGAGTTATGAACTCAGTGGCAGAAGGAAAAGAGCATAAGAACATCACTTCCTCTGTGGAAGAGCTTTTGAACTAAAAAGACTTGCATCTGCAAGCATAATTACAAAACAAACCAGAGGATACTGGGTTTTCCTGCTAGCATTACCTCCTCTCCAAGGGACAGCACAGCCTCACACCATTTGGGACAGAAGTGAAGTACAGGTACCAGGAATTGAGAGAGACAAAACTCCAAGACAAGAGGTTTTAAGGGAAATCTCTCAAGCTCTGTACAAAGCAAAAAGCTCACCTTTCTAAAAAGAGCTTTAATTGCATCCCTGTTATAAGAGAGCTCTTCTCAGATGGAGTCTTATTTCTGGGTGACTTCAATCACCAGTTTCTACTGATCTTTAGCTGCATGATTTCTTCTGCTTGTACCTATCGCTGAGCACTTTTAGTTTCCTTGGGTGCCATTTTGGAGCAGAGTCACCTTCTCATCTAGGGTACCCTCTCACTACCAGTTTAGAGCCCCGCACATCCATTAGCACTCCCAACGCCAGGCAGTGTGCTGTAAAACACAGCGTGCCACGTCCCTGGCTATGAAACGGTTCAGCAGAGGAGGGGGGGAATCTTTGCTTTGCTGATTAATGGGGTCAGGCCTTTTTGAGAACTATTCTTTGTGGTTTGGCTGGTTTCCTAATCCACTGCATTAAGCCCTACGACATTCAAGCAGAGAGTTGAAGATACAGTTAAGAAGGCATACATACACCAGTTACTGTAAGCGTGCTAACAGGACCCTTCTGTGCACCAGTTCCCATTCTGAAGTGTCTTGTTCCTTCAACAGCATCTTGGTTCATCAGCTATCACATTTTTAATCATCACCCTACTAAGCCCAGAGAAACACAACTCCTGGGCCTGGGATTCATATTTTTCTGCAGAAGCACTGAACTCGGGTCCTCACAATGTCTAGTCGGCAGAGACTAAGGAAAATTGCCTGGTGGGATACGTCGTGATGGCTTTACAGAGCACAAGAGCTCACCCCCCTTTGCTCAAGTGAGCTTCATGCCTTCCTTCCATCTTTTTCGTTCTTCCACCCAGTTTGCAGAGGTCTAGCAAACTGCTTCACCTTTGTCTGCTACTACATATCCCCAGGCCAAAGATGATAGGAATACAGTCCAAAAAAAAATCCCATCTACCTGCTTCCTCTTTGTATCAGTCAAAGCAGAACACCAAGCTGCAATTAACGAGGACTTCCCAGAAGAAGCTGAGCTAGTCTTGCAACTAGCTGCCCCTGCTCTCTCTGGATTAGTTCCCCTCTAGTAGAGCCCAATATAACAGGCCGTCCTGCATCTGTCTTAGCCACCACGGGGTTTGCACCACTAACAGTGCAATAGCTTCAGACAGACCTGTGCCAAACATCAATTAGAGAAAACAGCTGCCATTTGCTTTGTCATCTTTTAGCAGAAAATTTACTGACTCAACACCACATTCCAACAGCAGCACCATGCCTGCCCTCTTTGCCATCAACATATCATGGCTCATTTGACAACCCGGGACGCCAGTGTCTGCTCTTTATTTGCCTAACACACACGGCATGGGCACTGGCAGAACAAATGTCTTCAAAGCCCACGCATTGTGACAGGGTAACACCCAGACTGAAGTTTTTAAGAGACCAACACCCCAAGCGTTGCATCATAGCGTCAACGGAGGCATTGTAATTTGGCAAGGCAGGAATGAGACTAACTTCTCACTGCCTTGTAGATACCATCTAACCCTGGGGAATTTCATCCCACGCTGGCATACTCACAGCTACTGCACTTTGCAGCAGCTGAGTGCAAGGACTGTGCCTGGCAAGGCGTCCCCTGGGGCTGCACAGCAGCAGCACCAAGAGACCAGGTGCCTGCACCTCCGATGAAGGGACCCTGCAGGTCAGACTGGGGAAGGTGACTCTCAGCGCCTCTCCGTAGTACTTGCACACTTCTCCTGAGCAAAGCTCACACTTGCACGTGAAAGTGCACTCACTAGTGATGCTGAAATCAAAAGCACATGAGGGCCACATGAGTGATGTTACACGTAACCACAAACCACATCAGAGCCAGTCAAACAGCTCATAAGATGGGAGAAGGCTACAGCTCTGAGCTTGCTTGACAAAGGATGCTCAGAGGACTCCTACACTTATCAGAGCATTTTTAGGCACTGAAAGAACTGCTTGAAGTGTAAGAGAATGAATCCATCAGACCAGAAAAGAAACAGCTATAGTATTTGGCTCTCAAGGATTTCCAGCTGGTTCTCACTTACAGCAAGATTTTCTGGGACAAGAAATAAGATTCCAAGCTTGTCAACAGAAAAGTCATTGAAGGATTATTTGCTGTCAAACAAATAAGCAACTGCCTTCAAATAGAAGCACATCCAGACTTGTTCAGCATCATGTTTCAGAAACGTCAGAGCCACCCCCAGTGCAGGACGCTGACTGCCGAAGGTTGACTCATCTTTCTCAAGTAGTATTATTAAGGTTTTCACACCCCTGGCTAACTCTGACACCGTAATTTCACTGTGACACAAAACACGCCTTGTCAGGGCTTAGCATTACCCCAAGCTAGGGGGCTGGAGTCACACAGCTTCTGTTAATGTGGTTGGAATGTCTAATGAGATCAGCTGGCACACACAAGTTCTCCCACTTCCACCTCTTGATCTCATCTTAACCCTCTGAGAAGTCTTTCCCTTTGTCATCTTCATCTCCACATGGAGGTCACCTCACTTCCCAATGACAAGACCGGGCTTACTGCAAGTCATTGTGAGCCTGGGTGATGTCCAATTCCTCTCCCACCATCTCCAACAAGACTGTCACCGTGACAGTGACAGGGCCAGGCCAAAGGAACAGCTCCTGCCTGGCTGCAACAAGCACGCTGCATCTTCCAAGAATTTTTGCTTGTTGGGAAGAAGCTGGACAAAGGCAATTGCACAGCGCTCTGCTACAGAGGCAGCAGTCCAAGAGTTAGAACAAATACCACGGAAAAGAGCATGTAATCAGATAGGACCCCAAGCGAAATACAGGAAATCAGTCACGAATAAAAAGCCAAGCAGAAGCCATGGCTGTGAGCAGTAACTGTAGGCACCAATGAGCCATCGTTAACCACAGACACTGTTGTGGTCGAATGTGACCCCGGTTACCATTGCGCCAGCTTGCTTCAGCAGTTACTGAAAAATCTTCTCAACTGGGAATAAGAAAATAAGTCTCTGGCAGGGCACTGCATATTTATTTCCCTTCTTTGGCTCCTCATCATGCTCTTAGATGGCCCCTCTTTTCTATTCATGTTCCATCTCCACCTCGCTGGCTTTGCCTTCATCACAAGCTGGAATTGCATCCAGCTGAGTCATAAAGGAACAAACTAGAGGCTGATGTTGTACTGCACACAGATGTTTACAAGAAGAAAGCTCAAAAGGAAGGACAGATGCAAATATGAAAAAAGGATGGGACTTGAGGACTTTTCTGGCTGACTACACACACAAAACAATTCAATCTGGGGAACGACATCAGGTAACAGACCTGCTCTACAGGAACCAGAGGGCTCTAACACTGGCAAGCAGCTCGCAGCCTTCCCCGAAGCCACAGTAAGAAACTGCCCATCACGCAGTGTCCTGGGGCACTCTCAGATTTCAGTGACAGAAGAGGGCATCCTCTCCCGGAGCACCTACAAAACTCAAATAGCTTTCTATCCCCGCTATTCGGAGAAGGCCCAGGACTAGCGGCTCCCGGAGAGGAAGGTTGTGTTGCAGACTGAGCACTCCTGCAATATTTTGCTAACAGTTTCCTGCACAGAGATTCAAAGCTGAGCAAGCCTCAGGTCACACCTGCCCGGAGGCTTCATCAAGCACTGGCTGGGGACTTCCACTCCTCTTGGAGCCAATTCTCCCATTCCCAGATCTCAACCTCCCACACTTGCTCTGCATCCAGCTACATCCTATGCCTACTGCTAACCAGACACAGTAGTTAGGAGGCTGTTGCAGAAGGTGCTATTTTTCTTCCTCACGGCCTTGGATGCATTTGTACTTCCAGACAGCCCAGTGTAAACAATATATCTCAGGCTTGGGAATACATCCAGGGCTTAGAGATTTAAAAGCCTGACTACACCAGTCCATGGGGCTTTAAAGTTATAAACAAACTTTATCTGATAAAGCTGGCTACACGAGGATACATGGATCCCAACTGGAGGGGCAGCACTAACTCCTGGTTTGACACAGCCCAGCTGCAAGGCAGCCAGCTGGGGCTTAGCACTGTTCTCTCATTCCTTTGTGCTCTGTCCACGGTTGTGCCAGAAATATAAGCGTGCACATTTTCATTCCTGGGAAAGAAATGCATTCGTTCTCTCTTCCCGTTCCCTATGCAGGCTGGTGAAGTTGTCTGTTACACTCAAAATAGGTGTCTTCCTGGGTAACAGCAGCAATGTCTTCCCCGAAGTGTGGATTCTTGGGTTTCCTCACAGGGTATGTCAAAGCTTGCCCAATACCAGGATTTAAATAGTATCCATCCCAAATAATTACCATAGACTGCCTTGTTAACTGGAAGGGAAATGGAAAAAAAAAAAAAAAAAAAAGGAAAAACAAAAATAGGATCACCAAGAGACACAATCTGCTCAGTGATTTACAAACAGTCTCTGGAATAAAGCCCAATAATTATTACTCTAATTGGCCACAGACATCCTTAGGCAACATCTTCCTGAAAGCCCAAGCTTCCTTCAAGAAAAGCCAGAAATAAGTGTTCTTTTAATAGGTAAACCAGCTCTAACCAAGTCCCAGAACTCTTTCAGCACCCAAAAGCCTGAGACACCCAGAAAGTTCCTGTTTGCCTGGAGCACTTCTTTGCTCTAGCCAGTAAACAAGCCCACTGAAGACAGCTGTGGGTTCACAAGCTCGAAGTTCACAGCAGCTCAGACCAGGGTGCGAGAGCGCTGAACGCTGTGTGCCCTGTGATTGCTGCCAGCAGTCACTGCAGCCCAGCCCCAGCTCGACAACACATCCGTTCTGTACCCTGAGGAGCAGCGTGGTGGTACTCGAGCTAGCTTGGGTGAGGGAAACCACATGGCCCCTTTTTCCTCACCAGGGGAACAGAGCCCATGCTAAACCTGCAGACACCCAGCCTGGCTGCGTTGATGTACCCCCAGAAGTGCTGCACAGAGCAGACTGCTCTCAAGAAAACACGCACAGCTCCTTTCAGGGGATTTGTCTTCACAGCCATGTCTTTTTAGTGCAGCTTCTTCCATCAACAAATGTTTACCCAAGCCAACATGTTGCTACTTTTGAGTGCAGAAGTGCAAGTCCCCCTCCCTGCTGCAGACAAGCAGCTACATCACACGAGATGCTGCAGGTTGCCTGCTCCAAAGCACTGGCCTCGTTGGCATGCTGCTGGGCAGTGCTCACTGCCCTGCCTGTGACTTGGCTAGCAGGCCAAGTTTAAATCAGGCAACGAGCACGACATGGGTCTGGTGTGCACCTTTAAAGAGCATGGCCATTTTTCTGGGAATCTAAAACACCCCCAGCTCTGACCAGTCACTCCTAGGCAGAGAAAGGCTCCAGCCACAGCCCGAGGAAGTCCTTTGACTCGGACTGTGTGTGCATCTGGCGTGACGCAGTACAAGGAGCACACCATGTAATGGCCATTTTCCCACAGCTGCACTTCCTCTCGAGCTCTGCTGCACTGCCAGAGCTCCACCATCACACCAGCAGGCTGGAGCTCAGGTGTGGCTGGGTCCTGGGTCTGTATCTCCTCAGCCACAGGTTGCATTGGATTAACACACACTGCTGTAAGAGGGCACAGTCCCACAGCCATTCCCCACCACTTCACAAAGTCAACACGAGGGGGACATGCTACTCCCTCCTTACCCATGCGGGTGTCATTTCTACTTCCAACAGTACCCCTGCATTTCTACAGTCCAGGTGCCTGGGCTCACCTAAAGCCCAGCCACTGAGTCCTCTGATTCCCTGCATGTCAGAGACATCAGAAATGCCGAAGGCACTGCGTGGGGAGCCTTGTACATCCCTTGTACAATCCCCAAACCTCTGCAGTAGGGCCACATGCCCTGGGCAGGCTAAGGTGATGCTCCAGCCTGAGCTGAAACAAGGGCAGAAGAAGGGAGGAGCAGAGCAGGAAGGGTCCACACAGACACAGAGAGGTGTCAGGGGGAGCAGAGCAAGAAGGGATGGGGTTTGGGGATGGAGGGAGCGTTCCTGCACCAGACCAGCATGCAGCGAGCTCAGCCAGCCCCAGGAGCCCTTTAGGAGGAAGAGCCCAGGATCCTTCCTCATGTGCAGGCTCTCACTCCAGGGACAGCTCCGCGCTTTCGAGCAGGCTTTGAAGCCACCCTGCTCTATCGCAGACCTTCCCTGCCCTCTAGTGGGAGAATCTTGAGTGGGGACAAGCGTTAGAAGAGCCTCTTCCTCCTCCTCTTCTCCCTCCCACCATGCAGCACCCCACCGCGTCTTGCGGAGGTAAAGCAAAGCAAGCTGCCTCAGCTTGGGAACGCAGCTCTCTGGGGTGGGACACGGGTTCAACGAGCACACCTGGGAATTTGGGGGAGCAGAGAGACATCACTAGCAGCAGTGGAGCAGGGCTTCTTGAAGCTACCTTAACCTTAGCTTTCAGGAAGACCTAAGCCCTTGCTCAAGGAAAGCAGACGCTGTGCTCAGTGACACAGGGCTGCTGGGATGGTGTGGAGAGAGATCAGACCTCACTATGTACAAGGAAAATCCTGGACAAGCTTTGCAGACTTTCCAGAGGACAAGAGCCTGGACCTGGAGCCTGATAGCTTTAAAGAGTTTGCATTTCCTTCTGAAACGAGGCTTGAAAGCTCTCTGATACACAGTTTAATGCCCACCTCATAGGCAAGCTGCAGGCTGGAAAGCAATTTCTTGCCAGTGGAAGCACAACTGCACTGACCTCTCACTGCAGGGACTGAGCCATACCATGGAGGTGGGGTCAGGCCTACAATTGGAAAGATTCACTGTAGGCAAAGAGCAAAAAAAAAAAACAAAAAACTCTTCTGCCAACAAACAAACTTCCTTGCAAAGGACAGATTTCACTGGCTTTTTGCATGGGCTCTTTGCTGGGAGCTCTGGTAGTGGTTGTACAATGCATCCCTAAAGAGTGCTGTGAGGTTGTAGGATTACTCTGGCTCCTCAAGCCACACTTGGTCATGCACCATCCCACACTGTGATGCAGGACCCTGCCTCTGACCCCGTTCTGTTGCAGCCACCCTTCTGTGCTCTCCGAGCAGAACTGTGATTTTTAAATCTGTGCCCCATCTCTGCTATTTATGAGCCAATAAACTCATAAACCACAGCTGGGAGCGCTGCACATCAAACCCTGGTTTGTACAGACATCTAGCGGTCCCTGCTCGAACTTCACCTGCACCATGTGTTGTGGTGCAGGACCAGCACCAGAATTTATTTTATTGTCAAAGTAAAACCAAAGCACAGCCCCTGGGACAGCACAATGGAAAGCAGCACTTACTGAGCTGCCTCAAAAGCCCATCACCTCGGCTCTCCCACAGCAGCCTGTGCTGCAGGGATGTGCCACGGGCACTGCTGTGCCCTGCAGGGATGTGCTGCAGGCACCAGCATGCATCTCTGGTGGGAAAAAAAAGCCACCACTGTGACTTTTGGCAGCCATACCCTGCCAGGGTGAAGGGGCAATGCTGGATGTGCATGGAGCAAGGTGTCTTCGAACAGCCTGTGCTGAATAACAGCACATCTCTCCTCAAAGCAGTTTATGCATTACCCTCCAGATACTTTGGAGCTTCCATCGCAGCCAGTTTCAGCCTTAATTTGTGTTTCTATCCTGCCACTTTGAAATGAGAATCATCTGTCTCCAGCCCCGGAGCACCATCAAGATCAACTCGGTGTTATTTCAGAACCAAGATGGTAGGGGAGCGGATGGGAGTGACTGTGGTGTCACACCTGTAAAGGTTCAGCCGGTGCAATCAGATGGCCCTGGGTCACCACATCCAGACATGCAGGATGGACAGGAGAAACCCTGACTGGTCACTGCTTTGCTGAACAACACGGAAATCAGATGGGGGGAAAAAATCAAGTGTCACAAAGTATCAGGACTGCCTTGGCAGCAGTGTACGTGCCAGACTCTGCACCCATAAAATTCCTTGCTCTTGTTTTTCCGAGGTTCCAGTTTAAAGCAAACAGTCCCCAAATGGCACGAGACAGCTATCCTATTGCTCTGGGAGGCCCTGCTCCTCCTAGCCCGCCTGCTCTGGGCTTCCCCCATCATGCTCACATTGGGGCATCCTTGTCTTGCTCTGCACAGAAACACGGTTGCTCCATCCCACGTGTGACACTGTGCTACACACGGCTGCCACGGAGGAAGGGGTTGGAGAACAGAGAAGAGCAGGCAGCCTCAAAGGGCAACCCAGCACAAGGCAGGAAAGAGAAAAGCCACCCCCGGGAGGAGTCCCCGCTTGCACCATGCAAAGGTAACCCAGTCCCAGGCTGCAGCTGAGGAGCTCGGCTTTTTGATCTCCAGAGCACATTTGAATTTGAGGAGGTGGGGATGCCTCTGGAGCTGCTGCAAGCAGCCATTTGAGAGGTGTCCCACCACCTCTGAAGCTAAGGAGGAGCCACCATTATCAACCGATTATCTCGCAGTTTCCTGGAGGGGTGACGGTCTGAGTCACTTGGCAGTGGGAGGGTGGTTTCTTCATGTGCTTACTGGAGCAGCTGAAATGCGTGGGCAGGGTAAAAACAATGCAGATGTAAGCGATTATGGGGGCAGGCAGAATCTCCAGGAGCATGGTATTTTTCCCTACTTGTTGGAATATGTCTAACATTTATCACATCAGTGTGTCAAGAAGCCATTTGCACCTCTCCTCCCCCGTGCCACAGCTGGTAAACAAGCACAGTGCCTGTATCCCAGAGTTCAGGGCCCTTGGGTCTACTCCATGCCATGCTGCTCTACCATTTGCATTTCTCCTCTGCCTGCACACATCTTTATTGCTGGTTACCACATGAGGAGAGGAAAGGGCCATATCTCCTTTTGGTCACAGCTCTCCAACTTGCTCCCACACACTCACAGACAAGGACGTCCTCATCAGCCCTGCCTCACTCTCTGTGGCTGCCAGAAACAAACCATATAGGATGGTCAAAACACCTTCCCAGCGTAGCCCAGTAGCTGCAGTTGTTACATACAAATCTCTATCCTTCCAAATTTACCAATGCACCTTTCATCTCACCCAGAAGAAAAACATCTGCATAACGACGAAGCTCAATGCATGAGAGAAATAACAAAGACTGTGCTCCATTGCACTGGCCACCCACACCACTCCTCTGCCATACCCACCGCCTATGCACCCAGGCTGAGAGGTAGCATTTTCATCAGGAGTAATGCTCACGGAGTTACCATTCTGCAAATAAACACGCTGAAGTCAAAAACATGGTGTAAAACCTCAGGGGAAAAGGCATTATGGGAGCATTCTAGTCCTAATAACAGAGTTCCTGGTAGCACAAAGGTCTTCTATCTTTGGGGATGATTTGCAAGGAGTTTGAAAAAACAGTTCCCTTCACCAGCCAGAATGGTAAAGATACAGATAAGGTGTTCCAACAAGTATTTAAGTGAGCTGTCTCCTGTTAACAGGGAAACAGGTAACACTATGTTGTCCCAGACCTGGTGACAAACACACCTCCCATGGTAAGGATGAGTAACCCAGTACAGTTGCAATGCAAAGACAAAAGGGTTTCTGAAAGAAAAAGTAAACTAGCTTTGCCGGGAATGTGTTTCACTATGCCTGTTGCATCACCACTTTCTCTGGAAGACTCAAGGCTTGAGGCTAATGCAGAACCAGACATCACACTTGCACTGCACCTATCAGCAAGACAAAGTCACTGCTCGTGGTGGAGCAGGCAGGAGCAAGAGGCATGAACCACCAAAGCTGCACGTCACTCAGAGATGGTATTTTTCCTACTTTAAAAGGAAGCTCAATTCAAACAGGAGAAACAACAACCCCGAGACAAAACTCTGGTTGCACAGCCACATCTCATAAGTATAAGTCACTTCAGCATAGATGAGAAATTGAGACATTAAGGGATAGACAGAGCACTTCAAGGTAAGAGGAATGAGCCTTCCTCACCCAAAACCTTTCAAACACCTGCACAGGAACTTATGGAAGGATGGCTTCCACCCTACAGCCTCACTCATCAACCACATTTCACATCGATGCTACATCAAGAGGGCCTCACTCTAAGCACGGCTTTGAAGTCCCTTACAGGAAGATGCTCAGCTTTGACATTTAAACCATGGCAAAGAGGAGAACATTCAGGTTAGTAACATGATTAAAGTAAGAGTTTTGCATTTCATTTACCCAGCACAGCTAATCCAAAACCTCCTAGTTTCTTTAATATTTTTCAGACCCACTGCAGAGAGAAGGCTGGAAACACTCTCAGCTGAGGCACAACAGGGCAAAATGACAAGGTGTGGACTGAGGTAAAAAAGGACCCCTTTATACAAGGACTGTTGCCATCTAATTCTGGAGCACCAACAGGCATCCATTCATTCTGAATCCTGCTGCTGCTCTGTTTTTGGTACAGGCTACTGAAATACAGAGGCATTTGAGTGTGGGTAGAGCTGCTCTCTCTCTGATGTAGTGGTGTGGAAAAGGGCTTTTTTTTTTTTTTTTTTAAATGTCTAATGGAAATACCTACTGGCATCAGGGCTGAGAGTACTTTATCTCACCAAATCAGCTTTCAGAGGGGAAGCAAGCACACCGCACTGCTCCTGATCAAACAGTGCCTGAGAGAGTTTGAGACAAACCACCTAGAGATGTCCCCCAACAGCACTCCTAGGATCCAAGCCATGCCAGGCAAGGCAGCCAACCTGGCCATGGAGCAGGGCCCCCTCCCTGCCACAAAGCTGCAGTGTCCCTCTCCCCCTTACCTTGCACAGCAGTGCCTGCTCCGCTCCAGCACATCCCAGTCTGCACCATTGGGATTACAGCAGAAGAGTTGGGAGTTTTCCAGTGAGGTGCCTACACTGCTGGGCAGACCCACATATAAGTGTAGTCACTTAAGTAATTACATGTCCAGGAGCAGTCTGGGGGGAAGCAGGAAGAGAGGCCAGGTCAGGTAAAATCAAGACTGAAATCACAGGTGGTTTCCTTTCTTGTAAACACTTTTATCCTTCTGCAGCTGCTGGTTAGCCGAGTTTCACTCTCTCCCCTTTGCATTTTCCTGTGCAACAAACATGGGCAGGATTCACATTTGGGTCACTGGCCGCAGAAGAGTATTTTTGTGACTGCAATCCCAGAGGTTTCGGAGGCACCCACTCCTGTGGGGACGCGTGGGGAGGCCTGTAAATGATGATGTGGAGCTGCACTTTAGCAAAGGTCACAGAGGTACCCCTCTCACTACGTTCATGGCTAGGCAGCATCAAGGAAATTTGCAGAGCCGTGGGGCACAGATCTCTCTGCAGTTCAAGTATCAGATATCCTTGCTGAAGGGGATTCTGCTGCCTTCAGCATTTGTCCAGCCTCTGTACTACTAGCTGTCCCAAAGCTCGGACATGGTTCCACAAAGCACCAGCTCCTGGGGCAGACCAGAAGCAGCAGCCTCTGCCTAATCTCTGGCACTGCCCAGTAACAGATAGCTGGTGCATTATGAAGAACCAGGCTCCCCCTTTTGAAGTGCATTATCAGCACCCAGATATTAGTTAGCACAAAATGTAAGTCACCAGTTATGCCCTAGGTCTCCACAGGGACAATAGACTTCAAGATTTAAAGCATGAAGGTAAAAGAGCACAAAACCCCACCTCCTCTCCAGCACAGAATAACTAAACCAGCTCCTGCCCCCGTGCCTTGCTTTAAGTAATTAGCACAATTAGGATTGTTAACCTTTGGCTGAAACTTGTTCACCACACAGGTGTGAGGACACCACCAGTCAGAATTCTGCAGTTTAATCATGCCTCCCTGTGCAAACCAGGTGTTTTGTTTTTCACCCACTTAGGCTGTTTTTCACCTGTGGATCTCAGGCCTTTCTCCAGCAAGAGAAAGAGCTTTCTGTATCTGTCTTTCCCAAAACAGCAGTTACAATCCAGAACTGAATTGCTCCTCGGAGTCCTTAAACAATATAGTTTAAGCTGCAGTCTCACTACGAGGTAAATGCTGCAGAAGCTGGTTAAGAGGTAGGAGGGATGAAAGTCACCCGCTGCCTTCTTTGCTCTTTGCTTCTCTTTCTGCCTGCTCCAGCTCAAAGACACTTCTGCTCCCTCCCACAGATGAGCCACAAAGAATTGCTTGCCAAGGCCAAGCCTAGCTGCTTTTAGATACCTTTTGCTGTCTCTTTAGCAATAGGCTAGAACCCTTAGGGACTGCAGACTCAGGTTGAAATTAAAAGCACCTGCAAACCTAGCCTGCAGAGAACACCTGTGAGCCATTCAGGCCACACAGACAGCTTCAGCTCCTCCCTGTTGACTGCTTTCCTACTATTTGCTTGGCTGTGACATTAGCAATTTGGGCACTGTAACACCTACCGTCACGTTGCTTGTGTGCTCATAGTCTCTGGAATCTCCCTCTCTTCCAAGGATTCAAAGTTAGCACATAGTTTCTCAGAAACTTCTTTCAGACTCTTAGATATGAGGCCCCTAGGCGAGGTCAGAAATCGGAGAAAATCTTATTACCGCATGTGTATTTTTTCCTCTCACCTTTTTCCAGTTCTCACAGCAGGCCCAGCTTACCCAAAAATAGTCTTTTCCAAACCTATGAGAGTTCTCTTGGCTTCATTTAGGACATTATTTATTTATTTATTTACTTATTGTGTGCTTAGCAATGAATGCAACAGTGACCTATCCCTTGGCAAGGTTAGGTTACCAAAGACAGAGCAAGAGCCATGAAAGGCTGCAAACTAGGTCCAGTGAAGAGGTATCGTGGGATGCCTCTGCTGGACGATTCAGACCCGTTGCTTTCACATCAATTCTGAGCGCTTTGCTAATGAGCCAACCTAAACTTTCAATTTGATATACTTCATATCACAGTCAGCCCACACTGGTCCCAAGAGAACTATGTGAAAAACCTTCAAAAGAAGTGGGAAACATCCAGTCCCAAAGATGTTTAATACAGTCTCATTTGCCTGAATCTGTGCAGGGATACAGCTGGAAGTAGCATTATTCTGTCTAGCTGGTGAATAGTTTCAGTAAGGCATTAGTGGCAGTAGCCATCTCTAACTTCTTTGGACTCAGTCAAAATGCTTATTTGGGTCTTAATCTTCTTTTGAGTCTCCCATGGATTTTGCTTTTAAGATTACTCTGACTTCAGCTTCCCATTTAACATTCACAAAGCAATCCAGGCATGTTTTTGCCAAAACCTACTTTGGCACGGTTGCATTTGGTATCTGCATCCAGAAGTCACATATTAACAAGCCTGAAAATTTGCATGTGAAAAGCAGGGTGTTGGTTTTAATTGTGCCCTTTAAGCCTCCCTTCCACGGTATTCAAGACCTTTGTATATTTCTTTGCAGCAGTTCATAAACTGTCCTGACTTCAGATCTTTTTTCCTGTAAAGCGTTTCCTGAGAGCATTCATCCAGCCGTGACTGCAAAGTGCAGGCTGCGCAGCAAAGCAGACTGTCTCCCAGGCTATGGGCCTCACATCCCTGATACCCCATACCAAAACTCTTTGAAGCTCTTGAGACTCCATCCCAAAATTAAGATGCGACAATTCTTTGGAGCAGGAGGGGGGAATTAAGATCACTGCCAGAAGCACTCTAAACCCTGCTGGCTGTCCTGTCCCTGTCCTCAGTAACCTCTGCTTCCTGCCCAAGGTACCTCAATTTCCTGTAGCTGTGTTTACACGAAATAAAGAGGAAACATTTTCTGTTTCTATCTGTTGTTCTAATGAGCCCTGAGCTGTTTATCATGATAGCTGTTGTTACGTTCCCTTCCAGGTGGCAGAGAGCCGTCACGGGGAATGGCCCGCCGCAAGCACCTACGGGTGGAACAAGCCTGTCACCCCAAAAGGTGCCTAGAATGGGGAGGAGCTGTTCAGCCCCTCCTGCACATCCTCTCCTCCTTGCTTTCTGCTGGAGGAGAGCTTCCCTGAAATAAGACTATCCTCCTGAGTGCAGAGACACCACCTGCTTGGAGCCAGCATCACTTCCTAAGGGAGCCTCCCCAGGCTCAGGGATCTCCAAGGGAGGAGGCAGGTTTTGTAGAGAACGCACACTCATGTGAGGGCCTCACCCCGTAGCCACAAGCCAAATCTGTCTCCCAGGCACAGGGCAAGCCTCGCTTCTGGAATTAAGATAATCCCATGGTAACCCTGGCAGCCAGGTAGACATTAGCACTAGCCCTGCTCTGGTCCCCAGGGTCCCACAACCCACCCCGAGACTAAAACCAACAATCCCAGGGAAGAAGGTCTCCTCGCAGCTGAGATTATCAGCGCTTCCTGCCCCCGCCACCACCGCGCATCATGGAAATGTTTGAACGTCACCTCCCACCCAGCAGGCAGGGCAGTGCAGGCGGTCACCGCAGCCATGCAGGAGGCATGGGTCCTCTCCAGAGCAGGTAAAACACCAGCCTGCAGCAGCGCAGGGGGAGCCCAGGCTGGGGGTGCCAGGTGGCACCACTGTGCGCCCTCCGTGCTGTCCCAGGAATCATCTGGTCACAAGGAATGGGCTCTGCTGCAGCATCAGGCAGACAGCTTGCTGAACAGGAGGAAGGAAGGAATTTCCAAAAGGTCCCCAAGTTAGATACGGGCCATGATGCTAAAGCCCCGGGGCTGGGGAAGACTCCATCACCCTTCGTGGAAAGAAGGGCTTGATCTCACCCCAAGCCCTCACCACCATCAGATGTGATTCACCCGTCCCAGGAGAAGAGTCATTTGCAGAATGCAAATATTTATGAATCACCTGTGTGCCCTGCTGTCTCCAGGGCTGTTTTGGAAGTATCACACCACCCAGTCACAGTGCCACATTGCCCTGGCAGATGAGCGTGATAACACCACAGACCACAGGTCCTCCTGGCAGAATGCATGACAGGGCCAAGTAGTTCAGGCAGGACAGAGACATGGGTTTATCTCGAGGGTTAGCAGTGCATGTGCAATGGTGCGGGAGACTGGAACTGCCCTACCTGCAGATGAGACCTGTGTGCAGCATTCCTCTTGCCACCTAAGATTTTTTTTTCACCTGGAAGAACCTTGGCTTCATTCGGTGTGGAGACCTCTGCCAGTGTTCCTCAAAATCCTAGTTCTCCCCCAAGCCCCTGGCCTTGGATCCTTGTTCAGGCCATGCCTTTTACCATCTCTGTTACCCATCAGTTGAAAATGCCCCTGTAAGCTTGCCCACAAACTGCAAAGAGTCAGCTCAGTGCAGTGTCCCCAGGATACCAGGCTCTAAGACAAAGGATACTATTTTCGTGAATCTAAGGCAACTGCATCACCAGGCTGCAGCTTCTGGTGCATCCCACACACCTGCACGTGGGAATCACAGCACCTGCATGAGGTCTCTGACCATCCAGGCTGATCTTGAAAGCCTTCTATGTAATTCCTCCCTTCTCTGTGGTCAGCCCCCATGCCCTCCCTCTCACAGTTTCCCCTTGCTGGCAAGGAGTTCATGGCATTTCCCACTCCCCAGTGCTTGCCACAGCCCCCCACATCATAACCCCTCACACATCTCCTGGCTACTCACCCATGTCACTCTTCCTCCAGGCCTTGCAGACACAGCCATTGGGGTGTTCACACTCCTCAGCTGCCAGGTCCCACCTGTGCAGGCAAAGCAAAACTCTTTGGTAAAGTAGAAGGACACTAAAACCTTGCTTACAAGATAGGTGAAGTATTTTTACAGACCACCTTTCCACCACTGTATTGTAGCCACCTTTGGGTAGGATAAACAGCCCATACAATACTAGTTTCTCTGCCTCATCCTTTCTCCATCAGCAGTGCTTCTTTTGGGGCATTTGCAACTATCTGCATGTGCTTCCTTCCACAGCACAAGGAAGGCTGGAATGCACTGGATGAAACTCTTCCAGCCACAAGAAGCTGTTCCTTCCTGTATTTTCTTTCTCCACCTCCAGTCATATACCCTCCTTTACCTGGGCATAGAGCTATCCACCATAAAAGCTGCATGGAGAGAAGATGCCTCTAGAGATGTTGCATCTGCTTTAGATACTGTAGTAAGTGAAAATTAGTTCACTTTCGGACATTCATCCACATACACACATGAACAATTGGCTGCAACCTGCCAGCATTCACAATTTAGGCTATTTTTCACCTACTACAGGTACTGCATCTCCGGTCAAGCTCCCACTCCCTGCTCATCTCAATGCCAGCTCCTTATTTCAGTATCTTGCTATAACTAAGCATCTCCCTCAGAGGGAACTTCAAAATAAAGTACATTCTGGACTTAAGTTCATGCAAACATTAACAAAGGTGAAGGGGAAAAACAAACAATAAAAAAACACACACACAAAAAGGGTAAGAAAAATATGAGTCATCACAGATTGCTGAGAGGACTTCAGTGACACATGCAGAGGTGCACACACACCCCATGATGCCACCATACATCAAAGCACACTAAATGCTGACAAGCAACATATAAATCATCAAACAGGATAACAATAAGAATCATGCGTCACCTGAAAAGGCATTAAAAAAAAAGCAACCAGAAATCAAGAGCAAAGAAAAATACAATGCAGAGTGCAAACCCCAGCTACAGATATCAGCTGCCAGCAAACACTGCGTGGGAAAATGCTGCCTGAAGATCAAACATGCATTTAAAAAAAAAAAAAAAAAAAGTACTTCACACTCCGAAGTTTTCTTATTTCAAAGGGGAAACTTTCTGCAACAAAGAAGGCCCAGCAATAAGTAAAGGAAGAGTGAACCATCCTTTTATGCTTTTATGCCTGCAGTCAAGTTCTCAAGCCCCTATGTCATGTGTAAAAGATGCAAAGGAGTTTGGTCTCAGGATCTTTGTCAGGGCATTCCTGGGACATTTAAGCCACAAAAATGGGCTGCAAGACTCGATGTGATAGCTGGGAAATGCACTTTCTAGCAGGGCTCCATGGCGCAGCAGAGAAGCAGCATTCCCTACAGACCACCACACTGAGCATTTGTTCTGTGTGGGGTTTGTTCTGGTGGATTGACAGACCAGCAGGCAAACAGGCTTCTCCCAAGGTGGCCAAAAACATAGCAGTAGTCCCTGCAAAACTCTTTCCCCACACAGGCCACCAGGACACTGCTAGCACCATTACTGTGCTGATGAGTTCACATTTGTCAGCCCAGCAGTGAGACTGAAGGCAGGTACCTGCTGCCAAGGCAGTTATCTGGCTGCACTTGGCTTTGTGCATCTGTCATCTTGCATCTGTCATCTGCTTTCAAGGGGAGGGCAGGAGGGAACCTGCCCCATCCTCAGGGAGGTACTGAGCCTGCCTGGGGAAAAGGTCCCGAGACTGTGGGGAAGGCAGGGAGAGAAGTCCCAGGGAGGAGCTGTGGCACAAGGACAAGCCTTAGGGCCGATGGAGACCTCACTGGGGCAGCAGGGGTTCACCAGTGCCTTGGTCCAAAGCCCCAGCTGTGAGGACTGAGTGGGCAGGTAAACCTCCATGCATCTGTTTTGTTTTCTCCTTGCTCTGAGTTGTCTCTTACTAAAAAGGGGTCCTTCTGAGTTTCTATTCAGGCTTTCCTTTCCAGTCATTAGCTACAAGTTCACAGCAGCAATTTCATTTTTAACAGACATCAGACTACTGGCCTCTCCTCAACGTGCACTCAAAGATTTAAACTATGGTTAAAACTAATGTTTTAAACTATTAGTTAAAACTAACATCAGTAGCTCGGGCAGTTCCAGTCAGAAACACAAAAATATCAGATGTTCTCCATACAAAGCCTCCAGGCCTTCTGGGTTTACGTTTGATGGGCTAGCTTTATGTTCACCTGACTAGCTTAATTAGAAACAAAACATTATGTCATGGTTACGATATTATTGTATTCTATTTCTTTCCAAATATAAACCCAAAACACTGCAAGTGTCCTGCTTAAGTCACTGACAGTTTTATCTGCTACAGCACTGGCTGCAATTATTTTTAGTTTTACTCCATTAACTGTCTATATAGTGCTTATTAATAACTAATTTTCCTTAACAAGTTTTTCCTCTTAAGTTTGGTGTGATGCCACAGGCTCACTCCTCTCCTTTTGCTGTATTCTAACTTCTGTAATTTACAGTAAAGCCCTTCAGTTTTTCCTCTTAATTAAGATAGTTTTGAGTTCATCGTAACCTTACAGCAAACAATGCCTATGGGTGAGGTCTCACTGAAAACCACCTCGCACTAAAGTAGCACGTTGCACGCCTAATTAGGCACGGCAGGTTGGTTGCTTGGTTTGGTTTCAGCAGCATTAGGGATGTTTTTACCAGAGCTCGCCCATAGCACAGCCTTCACGCCACACGTACCAGCTTTGCAGGGCCACAGCGTCAGATACGTCTGCAGCTGGATGCCAGCCTGAGGGCAGACATGGCTGCGTCCCTACTTCTGGGAAGTCATCCTTTGTGTCGGGACCGTAACGGCTTGTTTTTAACATCCTAGCTACAGCCATCTTCTCACAAGTCTTTGCTGTGCCTCTAAGATGGTGTTTCTTCCCCTCTGTGGTCATTTCCAAACCCTTCCATTTGCTGCCCGCACCCCCAAGCCTGAGGCAGGCTATTTCCTCAGCACACAGGACACCACAACCCCACATAATTTCCCAGAGCTGAAGCACATTACGTGGTTGCACCGTCCTTCTCATTAATGCTGCCTCCCAAACCTTTCAGGTTTTATTTGAAGCTGGATGGCTGTGCCCAGCTGATGGCTGCAGGTCTCTGTGAGGAGAGCACGGGGGCTGCCTCATGTGGAGTGCTGCCATTTCCAGAGGGTTCTGGAACGTTCCAAGGAGCACCACCACTTCCGGAGGGTTCCAGAACATTTCAAGGAGCAATGCCATTTCCAGAGGGCTCCAGAATGTTCCAAGGAACACTGCCATTTCCAAAGGGTTCCAGAACGTTTCAAGGAGCACCACCACTTCCAGAGGGTTCCAGAACGTTCCAAGGGGCAACGCCATTTCCAGAGGGTTCCAGAACGTTCCAAGCACCTCAGTGACGGAACCACCGACCCCCACAGCAGAGCCCAGCAGCAGTGCAGGTGGTGGCTCTGGGTAAAAGCGTTTAAGAAAAGCCGAAACACTGCCTGGCAGTGAGGACTGAGGAAAAAAAAATGCGCTAAACAGCTCTGCAGCACTGAGGTGAGAGAAAGAGGGGAGAAGATGGCACTGCCTGAGCAGGGGTTCCCCTGCAGGCTTTGGGGAGGCCACAGCGGAGTGGGTTTAACACAAAGGAGCAGGGGAAAGTGGGAGAAGGAAGGAGCAGTAGACAGGAGCTGTTGAGGACTGACCAGAGCCACCATTCCTGCACCACTGGGCAGAGGAGTCAGGAGGGAAGGGGTGAAGCTGGGCCTGGAAGGAAGCACGGGTGAGGAAGAGGCATTGCTTTAATTTCTCTCTCACTATCTATATCAATTTTAATTGGGAATAAATTAGTTTTCCTCAATTCTGTTTAATCCATGATGGCAATTGGTAAGTAGTATGTCTTTATTGCAACTGACAAGCTTTTCCATCTCATTTTTTCCCTCTATCCTATTGAGGAGGGAGAGTGCGAAAACAGCTGAGTGAGCATTTGGGAGCTAGCCAGGGTCAACGCACCACAAGTAACAATTATTATTTAAATTTCCACTGTTCACAGGTGTGTGGAGTAATCATCTAGAAGGCTTAAGATGTGCTACTTCTACAGCACATTCCTGCTGGGAGTTCTGACTACTTTCAACATGGCTCGGTCCTGCTTCCCCCAGAGGTAAGCAACTGTTCCTGTTCAGCCCAGAGGGATGCCAAGAGGGAATGCAGCTTTTCTGGCTCTGTCTTTGGTGGAAACAGATCTGCAGTGCTGACAGGGCCATTGCAGACCACAACCCCACTGAGTGGCGTGGGGAATGAGGGATTCCTGAGAGATGCCATCCTGCAGACTCAGCAGCTCTGTGCAAGAGTGGGGGCTACTGAAAGTCAGTGTGGGGCTCCGCCGCCTACCTGCTCCCTTTTACTCTCAGCAAGAGAAAGCAGATGTACTTCAGGTTCCCATCTCTGTGTTAAAAATGCTCTTTAAGACCACAGGAAACAGTGCTACAGGGCTACAGGGTCATCATGGTTTTGTTCTCTCTCTCCTCCTCCCCCCCTTCACATGCACACACGCACAGACAGAAGAGATCAAAGGTAAAGAATGAGAGGAGTCAAAAGGGTTAAAGAAAGACCAAATTGTCAAACCAATAACGTGAAGCATATTGCTAACAGACAATTCCACAGTTCTGCAAGAGGTTTTCACACCCCTAAGAGCAAAAGCAAAGTGTTCAGCTGCAGTACTAGACTTGCAAAAGGTATAAATCACTAGAAAACAATCTCAAGTTAGCAAAGGAGAGCAACTTGTTAAAAAGCATCAAGCTTCCCAAAAGGCTGTACAGAGAAGTAATGCTTGCTGTGTAAGTGCAGTTACTGGAGAGTTAAGGATTTGAGACAAACATCGGTTTATTTTCTCTCGGTCATGTCCTTTGTTCATATGACCTTATTCTCTCTCTGAAGAACTAGGTGTGTTGATTTGGCCTGGCTGTGGGCAGGCGGACGGGCAAGACTCACCACTGTCACCATTTCCTTATGCACTTTCAGTGCTTGTCATAACCCCAATATGAGCACTACGGAAAACTTAGCAAGGTTTTCTTCACAGTGTCCTATAAAGTTATGTGATAAGCATGGTTTACAGGCAACGAGCTGAAAGGCAGAAACGAAAGCGCTACCAAGTGCCAGTTTAGGATTTTTCAAGTAATTTAGCGGTTACACATCTCTTGGTATGCTCTACATTCAACCCCAACAGTACCAAACAGCAGCCTTGAGGTCTGCCACAGTCATCCCCGCCTCATTTTCTCATACATCCCCTCAGCACATCTTCTAGTTCCGTCCAATGAGCAGGGCTGAATTTTGGCCACTTAGCTCTCCACGAAGCCAAAGGGTGATGGGGGGGAGGGGGGGGTGGATAGCTTTGGCTGAAGTGGCAAGTTGACCTTTCAGGCCAGTGTCCTGCAGGAGAGAGGAAGCCGTGTAGAGAGGCAGGAGCTCACAGCACCTGCTTATAGCTTGTAGCAAACCACCGGCCCTTGGTGAAGAGCCTGGTACCAACTGGAACTGCTGCTGTTGGCGTCCCATCCCCTGCTGGGACAGGATCGCTTCTGCCCCACAGTAAAGGTCCTAAGCCCATTTTTAGGTTCTGTCATGCTTTCTGTTTCTCTCCTCTGTCTGTCATATGAGCTAACAGTGGAAATTATAAAACCCCCGAAAGACCCACAGGATGTCTTCTGCTACAGCTTGTACTTAGAAGCTTTTCTAATGACATTTCTGAGTAAAATAGGAAGGGGGGAGTTGTGGGGCATGGTTTTCTTTGATCTCCTAGGTAGATTTAGTGCCTGCTTGTAGCCTTCAGTGCACAGACACATGCTGGGCCTCCCCTGAGCTTTTATCCCAGATTGGGGAACCATCACTGTATCTTTTCTACCTTACGGGCACTCTGGGAGCGAAGACCAGCAAGTTACATTCACGTCAAAATGCAAGTCACACATCTCAAGGCCCAGTGCTCTGCACCGGTACTTCTGTTGTAGCGCAGTGTAGATGGCCTCACCAGGTCTGAAACATCCATTGTGTAAGTAAGTGGGATGGCACCTGATGCCGTGACTACGTGGATGTGTGTACTGCTCGATGGCAGACACCATGTCTTGCTACTGAACACTCCCCTGTGCAGAAGAAAATGCATATGAAGACAAAACACATACTACAAGAGCAGGGAAGAAGGAGACAAGCTCCATGTGCAGACCCAGCAATACCTAAGTGTGATTCCAGCTGGATCAAGCAATTACTGTCCTCTTCTCTCCTTCAGCAGCCTTGCCTGACGCATCCTCCAGCCCAGCAGGCAGGGTCGCTGCACGATGCGAGTAGGGAATTTCAAGCAAGCCTTCAAAATGATCATTCCCTAACCCTCTCTGCAAATTTGGAGTAGGGTGACAGCAGAGCCCTTGCAAAGCTCTGCACTTGAGTCCTTGGGAACTTAGATAAATTAAGCAAGCGCAGCTGTGGGCAGGAGGCAGAAACAACCCCCAAAACTTCAAAGGCTGACAACTCTTTCATGTTTCCAGTGGCCACGGCTCTGCTAACAGACAAGCAGCTCACTAAGCCACAACAACTCCCTACAACACCAAGCCTTAAATTAGCTCGCAGCAGCAAAACAACGCGTGCACAAAGCCCCACACAGCCCGGCAGGGCTGCTCAGTGGCAAGGACGCACAGGATTGATTCCAGAGCACAACAGCAAGGACCACTGCACAGGCTGCAACAGTGCACTTCTGGGCTTATTTAAAAATAACCAGACAACCTGCCCTTTCCCAAACCAAGCACAGGAATGTGATTTATTTATTGAATATGCTGAATTTCTCCTGGTTCTGTCCTGTTGAAAACAAGCAGGGAATTAGAGCAAATTGCATTCTCTTGCTGCTAAAGCACTCTTGGTCTTCTGTGATTTGGATTTCTTCTTCAGGACTTTAATGAAAGCCAAATCTTGGATACCTGTTCTCCATGCAGATGCCTCAGCAGGGAGCATGGACAGAGAGAATAGCAGCAAGTCACTCTTTCAGCATGTCCTTTAGAGCTGTACTGAGACTGTGGCAGCTCATACCATTTCTTTTGTCTGACCTACTGATAGCTGAGATCTGCAACAGCCATAAACAGATTGAACCCCGCTTTGGGAACTTCACATCCATCCAACCTCCCACACAAACAGCTAGCTTGAAGACTGTTTAAATTAGAAGGGAAAAATCTCCGTCTCAGATGACTTTTCTGAAATCTTTTGTCTCTGTATTAAAAATCTCATGAGCTATGCAAGGTGGAATGCACATCCCCAGCATACTGCTCAGGAGAGCACAGTCTGTTTTAATGACAGTCATCCAAGTGGCTCAAAGCCCAGCTACTCCCCAGCCCAGCTCAAGTTTCCATGCTGAGTGTCCCAGGGAATTATCTGGCCAGCAGGCTATCCCTCCCTAAGACAGACTGGATAAAGGGGAACCAGAGGAATCCCCAGTGGCAAAAGAAAACTGTGCAAGGAGACTTTCAACTGTTGGTGAAGGAAACTAGCTGCAAAGAAGGGGAAACAGAGTGACGGATGCAAACTTCTCTGTGATTTAGAATAGAAATTGTTTGCAAAATGGAGTTTATTCTCCTTAGAGAAGGGTAAGCCATACAGAGCTTGCTGTGGAACAGTGAGATGAGAGGCAGAGAAAAACACATCAGCATTTATTAGTTCACAGAGCTTTCCGTCTCTTTGCTACCCAAATCAAAGAGAAGCTTATTTTCAAAGAAAGAATTCAAAACAGAAAGCTGACATGCCTGTTCCCATGACTGCTGGTGTCCAGGCCTGGGTAACCCGCCAGACCAGTACCTTTTGGTGGGATCCAACAGCAGTGCTGCTGGTCAGACCCCAGGCAGGGGCCCGGGAGCTCTGCACCCCTAGCTGTCAGAGGACACTGTTGCAGATGCTGCCAGCAGTCTCCTGCACCTCAAAATCCAGTCCTACTTTGTGACTATCAGGGCTTCAGTTGTGTAGGGAATGGAATATTTGACTCTCGTTACCCCAAGAGATGAATCAGCAACAAATTGTCATGCCTTTGTTCCTCATCTTTTAAAAAGCACCAATACATAAGTAACTTCCCTCACTTTGCATCCAAATTTGTCCTCTCTTCTTACTCACCTCATCCTCTTTTGCGTTAAACCTCAGTCGCTTAGTCATGCCTAAAATTACACTTTTGTAACCATGATGTAACATGCCTACTTTTCTGAGCACTAGAAAAATAGTAGTAATAATTAAGCTTCCCTGCCTGCCTTCCTTCCTCCTCTCTCTAACCACTGCACGACACTCCTTCCCAGCCTGGTAAGTAGCTAGCTTGCAGATTCTTTACAGTTCCACGACCTGGGAGTAACCCCACAAGATATTGTAACAGAAACTCAGAAACCCTGAGACTGTCTTCAGGTAAATGAATAAGCATGCACACACATGTAAGGAAAAAAAAAAAAAAAAAGCAACAGGCAACAAGAATGAAGCTTGTCAGATCAAACTGAAGGCTCTCTCTGAACTCACAGGACTCTGGAGTGGCTTCAGAAATATCAGTTCTTCCATTCTTACTCATGCTCACTCTTCTTTGGAGGGCTGCAGAAACAGTCATATATAACACATCTTAACAGCTAGCTGCAACGACTAAGCTGTGTGGTTTCTGAGCCAAGATGCATATCTGAGTGAGCCCGCTGGGAGCCACTCCATGTTGTGGCGCCGTTTCATGTGTCTGAGTCTCTGCTGGCTCAGCACATGCTGGGGATCAGCTGTAGACCAGCAGCAGCTCCTCCTGCTTCCATGTTTCAGGTGCCCTTCAAGCCTTCACTGTGTGCCAGTGACCTTCTTCCCCATCAAGAGTAACCATGAGTTACTAAAAAGAAGGCACATATGCACTATTGATATGTTGGATACAAAAGATGCTGGCCATAGCTGCCCAGGGATTATTTCTCCTCCTCTGAAGGCCGTTTCTGCCTTCTGTTGGGTGGGAAAGCTGAGCTGCAGCAGGAGCTGCACCCAACCCTGCCCTGCTCATTGCTCATCTCACCTCTTATATTTATCCTGCGTCTCTTAGAGCTTGCCAGGCTTCCCCTCATCTCCACTGCACTTTTACTGTGGAAGAAGCAAAGACCCTACGTACACAGTCCTTTCCCTCCTGCCACTTTAGTTGTTGCACATATTCAGAAGCTGCCCAAGGTTTCTAAAACGCTAGCACGCTGCCCTCCCCTTTCCTCTACCATGGTAAATAGAACGTGGTGTCTGATACGCATCAACCACAGACGAGCCCATCTCAAGCAGCTCACTGTGCTCGGCCACATAGCAGCGTGAGTGTTTCTGTCGTGCAGGTTTGGCCAGCTGCACACCCCATTCACACAGACATTGCTTCTAAAGGGTTTGGCTACTCATGAGATTTGGTGTGCCTGCAACAGACCCGCTGGCTCACGTCTGAACTAGATCACATAGGAAAGCACAGCTGTGCCTAAGAAGAAAGACTCTGAACCCCAGAAAGCCCCCCAGGTGTTGGGAGCAGAGCAGGAACTTCTTATCAGCAGGTTGCTCTGGGCTTGTCACTTTTTGTCAGCCATGTTCTCCTCAGAGAAGAAGCTCTCTGGAGCGCTATTAAAGCATTGCCTAAGCTCCAGGGTACCTCCACATATGGCCCAGGCTGTTCCCTCAGGAGAGAGGAGCTTGGCTTAGACCACTGCAATCCAGAAACATGACCCACAAGGAAGAATGACTTCCTCAAACAGGGGGAAAAAAAAAGTCACAATGGTCAGCCCTGCCAAGGCAGCTGGGATAGCCTTTCCATCACAGACATCCTCGTGCTGGGAAGGAAACAAAATATGTGAGCATTTGATATTAAATTTAATTTGTTTGAATATTTTTATCAAATAATGTAAGTGATCACAGGAGTAATAACAATGCTGACATTAAATAATCATCAAGTATTTAATGCTAACATTAAGCAAATATTCCAATCTATGAATAGCTCACTAGACTGATAATTAAACAGATGGCTTCAATAATGCTGCTCTGGTGCATGCGCTCTTTGAATCAAGTCTGTGCAGTTTGAAGCCCTACGATCCTGTCATGACCTTACTTTGAATCTTTAGTTAGAGCCCACAAGCTAAGCAGTGGTTTTTCTCCAGGCAGGTTGGAATTATATTTGAGAAAAGGATTGCAAAACAGAAACACGTGTGCTGCTGGCATCAGTGCCACTGACTCAGCACAGTGACAGCCACTCTGACTCAGGAGCAAGGCTAAAAGCACATAGCTTTGTACCGCAAGGAAAGGCAGCTCTGTCCACCTCGAGAGACCCCAGCGCTATTTATAACATCACTGTCCACCTCCCCATGCCACCATCTCAAGCTTGCAGATTTGTGTTCCCATCAGCACATCAGATAAAAAGGCTAACAGCTCCTTGCCCCCTCCTGATGTGCAGCAATAGCAACTGCCACATCCCGCCCCAGAGTTTACACTGAGGCCGGATGAGCTAATCTGTATGGATTTATACAAAACTTTGGGAGTTTTCCAGCCCTTCATTACTACAGCATGAGGCGAGTGCATAGCCTCAGCGCCAGTTTCCTTTGGGTGCTGAATGACCTGTGTCTCTGAGCTGCTTGCCAGCAGAGAAAGGAAACACACAATGTGCTCGGCTAGTTTTGCTGCAGAAATAGCTGCAAGCATACAGGCACATGCACATACAGATGCACACCCCTCAGCTGGATGCCTAGAAAGCAACACAGTGTAAACAAATCTGAAGGGGATGGAAACTTCCAGCCTTTCTGGGATAGGTCCAGGTCCAACACCCCTAACCCTGCACTATGCGGTTTGCCCCTCTGAATGCAGGAGGAGGTAGGGCAGTGGAAAAGAAACAGCCAACCAAAAAGGTTCCTAGAAGGTTATCTTTGACCTTTAGAGGCACTTTGGTTCCTGAGAAATGCAATGGAAAGCTGTGAGTGCTGTAGGAGCAGCTGCATGAGAAGAGTGTAGTCTTGACCTCACTCAGGCAACAGCAGACCACAGGCCACACACCACAGAGCAGAGAGCAGCACCCTGGAAAAGGAAACAAGTGTTGTGTGCTGCTATGACCACATCAGAGTTACAAGAAGCCTGGAAAACAGGCAAAAGATGAGGCACCACAGCCTTTCTGTACTGCCCAGTAGCAACACAGCAGGTGGCACTGAGGTTAACACATGCAACGGAAGAGCTTCACAGACCACTTCATGGGCCCTGGAGTCAGTGAATGCTATCCAACACCAAGCACCTCTTTCCTTGCCCTTCAGACTGCCACGTGAACTGCTGCTGGGGCTGGCAGGCATGTGAAGGAGCACTGGGGCTTTAGGGGATGGCAGCACTTGTGCTCAGCAATGAGTGACTGACTTGCTTCCAAAGCTCTTCCACACCTCGCTGAGACCTGGAGGAAAGATGATCTGGGGACAGGGGAGAGGCTTGTATCCAGCTCCAAACACCACAGCACACCATCTCCAGCACGTGGGGTAGAGCTCCCAGCCACCCACATCCAGAACAGAGCTCCCAAAACAGACCCAAAACAATGTTTCAGAAGCACAGCAGATCTTCTCAAAATGTTTCCCACCTACATTTCTCTCCACACCAGCTCAGGCTTGAATTTCCAGATTAGCCCCCCTCCCTGATAGCCAAACAGGGCTTGGGAAACTCAGTCTGAGCTGCCCACCTCATCAGTCCTGATCCAACACTTTGGTTTTCCCAGAGCTCTGTGACAAGGAGCAAAGTGGAGTCAAGCTGCCAGATTTCTCCCATGCTGCTGCAGAAAGAGCAGGGTCCCGGACCCTGACCCAAGGCCTTCAGGGCCAAATGAGGAGAGGACAGTGCTGTTTTCTAGAAAAATATATCTTTATTTACCATCTCTGTTTTGCTCAGGAGACACTCATACGGGGGCCATGCTAGGGGCAGCCAGGGCCAGGTCTCCACAGAGGGCCTGAGGCACCGTAAAGGCAGGAAGGGGCTGGAGCCACTGTTTTCACTTCAGGCTCCACTGCCATGTTGCTCAGGTCTTGTCAGTGAGTTGGGCTGACATGTGGGGGGCACCTCACCCCCCATCCATGCCCCCACAGTGTGGAGAGGAGCCAGCCAGATCATGGTTTCTCAACAGGGCTGGGACCCCCTCACGGCGCTACCACTTCCAGAACATTCCTTGTGAAGCTGTCAGGGCAATTTAAATAAAGGGGGTTGAAAGCATTTTCTGGAAAGGGAATAGTCCATAATTTAACACAAAAACAAGTCTATCCCACTTAACAAGCCACCTGGCAGGTGGCTATCTGTCAGACGGCAATTACAGTGCCAAATGCCCAGGCAGGGCAGACAGGACACTGCTTGGGGCAAGGAGCCTGAGGTTGCTCCCATACCACCCCCTGTGGTGTGGCACTGCATGGTCCAAGCTTGAGTGGCCTCCTCAATGCCATCCAGCTGTCCCCACACACGTGCTGGCCCAAGCTCCCTGGGTGCACAACACCACGTGTAGGCCAAAGCCACTGAGGCCCCAGCGCCTTCTCAGGTAGCACAGCCTTCTTGAGCAAGTAGTGAGTTTCAACAGCATCCTTGATGCTCTACATTTTTGGTTTGTCATTTTACTCAGAGGAGGAAAATGTGCAATTCTCTTCAGGTCATCACAGGACAGCCTAGGTGCTTCCCAGAGGCCTGGTTTCGAGTTTTTACCAGTCACTTGAGCCCACTCATGCAGATGGCCGTAACATGGTTCCTTCTTCCTAGCAAGAAACCCTGGCTTGGCATGGGGCTGCTGCCTCTCAAGCAGCCCTTACCTCCTGTGCATGCCTGGGAGAGTTGGGGCTGCTGCCAGCCATGCTCCAACAGTGCCATTTAAAGCTTGAATAAGCCAAAGAATGTCTTGGATTCCTCAAAATTAACCAGAGAGATTTTGGAGACATTGACATACAGACTGTCCCTCTCCCTGAGCTTGAATAAAGCCCCCAGATAGCTTTTCCGGGCCCACATTTTCTGATTTGCACAGTAATTGATGTATCTGTCCTCCATCAGCACGTGGCTGCCTGGCGAGGCTGGATTTGTCTTGTAGACGACATGGCTCAACATCTGGCTGCTGCAGATGCTTCCTCGGAAGAGCACGTTGGAGTACACGTAGTACAGGCCAGTCTCGTTGATCACGAGGCCCTGGTTGCGGTACTGAATGCCGTTAGTGAAAGCATGTCCGGAGACAGGCTCCCACTCCAAAGGGAGGTCCCGCTGCGATGGGTTTCCTGGAAGCCGAAAGGAGAGAGGCATTGCAGTAAGTACAAGCATTAAGGTGTCTTTTCATAAGTTATACCTGATGTCACAACAAGTCAGCTGCTTTCTGTGTCCTTTTCGTGAAAATGTCTGTTCCAACCTTGGGGAGGTGGGAGCCCTCACCTGCTGTGTGCTCACCTGGTGCTGAGCTGCTTCTGAAAGCTCTCTGCCCAACACACTCCACAGACAAAACAAAGCCCAACCGAAAAACTAGAGCTCTCATTGCAGAGCCTGAATAAGGGGAAGATTTTAGCTGTGGGAGTAACTTCCAGCTGCCAGAGCACACACATTACCAAAGGAAACTGAGAAAGCCTGTATGAGGCACCTCCTTACAACTATAACCAGGCTGCCCTCTCCCCCCAGCCACGTGCCCCATCCTCTGCTCCCACATCTTGCTGGGCCCTCAGCACATACCTGTTAAGTGTGCTGCTTTCCTCACTTCCTTTTTCGCTGCCTGTCTCTCCTGCCCTGCATGAAAATAGAGAAGGCATTAGCTATATGCTCCATGGAAAAGGCAGCCCGGAGAGCAGAAGGGAGGTGCCCATGAAGCTGAAATGGTGCAGATTCACAGCAGCACAAGGCTGTGACTTAATGTAAAGAGACAGAGAGGTGCTCAGACAAATAATGCAGGGAAATAGGAAGATTTTAAAAAAAAAAAAAAAAAAAAAAAAAACACTGAAGTAAAAGATTTAGACATGACCAAAAGCAAAGGGAAGAACAAAAAGAGCAAAGAGAGAGTTTTCATCTTAAAATGGCTTCATCAGTGGGCTTAAGCAGAAGCCTAAATTTAGAGACATTTTTAGGTTCTTTGGCAAGTTTCAATTTCACTGAAATGACATTTTGTAAGAGAAAAAACACCATGTAATGAGGTTCTTCTCAACTAGTTTTGGTTGCAGTGAGACTGCATACCAAAAAAATTTAGGAAAAAATAAGTTTCCTTCTCAAGGGTGCGAGTGAATCCCCCACCCCCAAAGAAAATGAAACCCTGTACGTCATCCCAAAATCTTAACAAGCGAGGAGACAAAGCAGAAATGTGTGGTGCCCATATTGGTTCTCTGTTCTCCTTGTTCCATGCACATTGTTGCTGAGTGTTAAGACAGCCAGAATTCATTTTCACAGCAGAGTTCCCCCGTACCATTGCCCCACTAGGGCCCGGGAGCCCCAAGGCAGAGGCAGACTGCCCCGGGACACGTTGTTCACACCACCAAGCACTCCAGCAGGCAGGGTGCAGGACTCCTTCGCCATACCCCAGAGATAAAGCTCTCCTTTAGCCAAGCAAATGAAGGGAGCACTTTCAGAGCATCAGAGCTGCAACCCCACCTTTGTCCCTTAACAAGAGGAGGAAAGAATTTGACAGGAGCATTTGCAGACGCAGGAATGGAGGAGTTCCTCTGCCTACATCAACTCACCTATGAGCTTCTCCAGAGCTGGAGTGATGTGTTCAGTGCTGGCAGACTGTCAAAAAAGAAGAGCGACAAGCTCTCTTAGCAGGGTGAGAGCATAAGGGCATCATCTAGATGCAGCCAAAGACTATCTTCAACAATGGCTAGCTCAGGCAGAGCTGGAAGGAGGGAAGAACCATACAGGGAGAGAGACCCTGCAGCACTCAAACAAGACATCCAGATATATCACAGTCACCAACAGAGCAGTCCTCCACAGCAATGAACAGCCCCACTCACACTGGTGAGGCAGACACGTTGCTGCCACCAACTTTTCCCCACAGCCTCTGCAGGTAGCCAGCCAAACTTTACCTCTCTGAGTTCTGCCAGTTGCTTCTCCAGATGGAAAATCTGAAACATGCTCAACCCCACTCCAGTCAGGGCCATCAGGATCAGCAAGGAGATCACCAGGAAGCCGATGCTGCTCCTTTCCCTGGTGCTCTTTGGCTTTCTCCTCCGATCAGGTACTGGTGGTGGGAAGGGAGCAATAGGGGGTGCCGGAGGGCGGGAGGTACTGGTATTGGCACAGCCGTCCACCCAAAATATTTGTGGGTACACGTAGTTCAAGTTCTGCTGCATGGCTGGGAGTGGGATGGGCTGGACGTGCTTTGCGTGATCTTCCATGTGGCAGCCAAAAACTGCCGGGGCTGGCCCAGACTGAGCCCTGGGGGAAGACCCAGCTCTGCTTTTATATGCCTGCATCACTCCAGCAGTGAACACCCAGCTCAGATGCTGCAGAACTCTATGAAAGCCTCAAGCAGAAATAGCAAACCCCCAAAAGCTTCCGCCCTCGTCTGCAAGTTCGGGGCATCCGCCTGCTCCTCCCACACAGCGGCAGCATGCACACACAGCGGGACGAAGCCAGTGGCAGACGGCGCTCGCACAACACAAGCCTCGGGAAGCAGGTGCAGCCAGCGAAGTGCTAGCAGCACACCCGAGGGCTGTGCTGGCAGCCAGGGGCTGAGTAATCAGCCCAGCACACACCCACCAGCCAGCCACCCTTTCCAGCAGCCCACTCAGGCAGAGGCAGTTGCTTTTCCACTGCGGTGTCCTGCACCACAAGCAGAGGGAACAAAGACTCTTCTGCTTCTGGCACCCTGCACAAGAAGCAGAGCTGAGGACAATCTCCTCGGCAGAAGGATGAAGACCTGATCCCAAGTACATCTGCAGGCACTCAAGTATTACTTCATTTTACAGAGGACAAATTACTGCTTTCCATTGTATCCCACCTTGTCTGCTCCCTATGGCACAAATCCTGGGTATAGTTTCGCATATACCCTGGTTCCAGACACCATCCCACTGTTACAAACCAATGCAATCGACAAGAGGAAGATATTGTTGGTGTTGCAGCCTCAGCAGAGCTGCCCCAGCACTAACAGCCCAAGCACAGTCAGTGCCGTGGGCTGCCTGCACCACACCAAATCACTGAGGGGCACTGGGCAGACTGAACCAGCAGTGCACTGTAGCACCAGAAACATCACCCTGGGGCAAAAGCAGGCTCTTCCAGCAGCTTCTGCTGCCACACTTACCTCTGCAAATGCTATCTCTAATCCCACAGCCCTCTTGAAGCATCAGAGAGGGAAGGGTTTTGTTTGTTTGTTTTTTGTTTTTAAATCTTCTCTTCATTACAATGGTGAATGCTACAGCAGGACCTAACCTTGGTGAGAGACTCATGATTAAACCTGGGACAGATGCTGAGCTACACACCTTCAAAGAATTTCTCTTACCCTTCAAGAAAGGATCCAGAGTTTGGGCCACGCTGGAAGGACAAAATCACAAAGAGAGACAAGAACATTTTTATTTCTCAGTTTAAGGCTTCGTTGGCCACAGAAATCTAAATGGTGGTAATGTGATTTCCCATAGATTTACAGGCACTCTCAGAACACTGTCCATAGCAATTTGCTCTTCCATTTCACAGATGTGTGTACTTGTAGGGGACAGTATTGAAAAAAGGAAACGCCTAACGCAAGAACAAAACTGGAGTTTTGTCTCTTGTGGCTGAAGAAAGCAGCCCCAACATGGAGGCTTTGATCTGGAACATCAAAACCTGGCGTTTGAGGACAGCACACTTCAACAACATACGCACACTGGTTTCTCCAAAGCAAGGGCTGAGCTGTGCCTCCAACCGCACCGCTAACAGTCAGATGTGCCCTCAAAGCCCTGCACCACCAGCCACCCCACTGCTTTTTGAAGATGTTCACCACAGCCGCTTGCTGAAGTGATGATCCTCAGCATGAATAGTTTCAGCAGCCTGTCTGAATCTTCCTCGTACTTCTAGGTTTCTAGACATAAAAGTAGCACAAATCCACCTCCAGCAGTTCACACCTGGTCATGCCTACCTTCAACATAGAACAACAAGGACAATGGCACCACCATACCTGTGTTTTTTTTGCAACATGGACCATGCACGCCACTGGAGCTGGAGCCCCTCAACTGCTATAAAAATACAGTAATGGCCCAAGGAGCAAGGACCAAAGCCCAGAACTTCCTGAGTCTCCAAATACTCTCATGAAACAGGGTCACCTCTGCCTCTCCTCCACCGGGATGCTTATAGGTCTTCAGGCTGAGCCCCCACCTTTTTCTGACATTTCACCACAGACAGCTCATCCTGGTGGGATTGTGGGCACATGAGCAGGCTCTCTTAAATGTCACAAGTGCACTTATCAGTCACCCACTGTTTCCTATTTTCACAAAGATGACTTTTTTGTTAATGGGTGGGTGAATTAATGAAAGCTGGGAGTCAAAATTCAGGCAAGGTTGTTCTCACCCAAAATACTGGTCAGGGACAGCTGAGCAGTAAAAAAGGACATAAGGACAAAAGGGGTGTCCAATTTTGTCTCTCTGCCAGAAGATCACCAATTGTAAACACTTTCCATACCCTTTATCAGAGGATCACGTATGGCAAAATCAGCAAAAATGCAAGGAATTAATCTGTTACACAGATTAAAAAAAATGGTAACTTGCTAAGAAGAATTCTTCCCTTCAGCTCCCTTTGCCCCCAGAGGAAAGGTGGGAGTTCTTATTAGCAATACACAGCACTATGCTAAAGTTTGTACTGACAGCAAATAGAATCAGGCAGCAGCTAAGAAACACAGATACAAGTTCATATCAGTAGGTTTAAAGACTAAATAATGCATTTATATATGCATATATTATCTCAAGGAAAGCAGAACTTGAATAATGATCTAGATCTAATACTTGACAGAAAAATAAAATTAAGTTCGGTGTGAACCGCTGCGTAGGAGGAAGACATCAAGGTTCTGTACAGATACACATCTGAAAGCAATTAATAAATATTTCCTATTATAGCACTGACTATTGGAAATGCTAAAAAGCAACTATTGAGAGCCCACAAGGCTGCATAAATTACACCCAAGACCAACTGAAGAAGTGGTTAAGAAGCATTCAGAAAGACAGCATTCAAAGCCAAGGGTGTGTTGGTTTCAGAACATTAACCCGAAAGCCAGGAGAGGCAATTAGTACAAAACCAGTAAGTGCCAGCCACATGGGGCAGGAGAGATGCACCCCATGAACGCTCCCTTATGAGTATCTTGGATAAAGCAAGCAGAGCACCATCCAGGAAAAGGCTTCTGATTTCACTCCAGGCGTTTTCCTCTATACTGTGCTAGTTGAACACCTTTCCCCCAGAGCTAGGAAATAATTTTATTAACTGCAAGTAATATTTGCAGATTAAAATAACTGATAAGACAGTGCCAAAAAAGAAAAACACAAGAACAGAGAATTCAATCAGAAGAAAGCAAGCCTAGGAACACAGACTGCAGATCCAACTCTTTAGATAGCAAATAACATCTGAGAAATTAGAAATAAAGCACAGGTCTGAAAGCAACACAGAGAGGCTGCCCAGCTGGACGTGAGCTTGCAGCAGGGAAAGGACACAGGGGCCATGGGTATGAGCTTACACATAGCACCAGGCTAACTGGGAAGATACAGACAGTCCCACAACTCATGTTACAAGTTCATATTCAACTTCAGAGGGGTTCAGGAAGGAGCTGCAATAACTGCCAGACAGCAAAGGTGTTTGGTTCATTCAAGAACAGAGTGGCATGGACAGACAGCACAAGAAAATCTGTAAAGAGAGACGAGATTTCTATCAGCAGAGGGTTCTTATCTCACAGAAAAAGCCTTTCTAAAGAGCCACTAACTGGAAGCCAAAGCCGAGGGAGATAGCATTTATAACAAAAAAAAAGGATTTATTTTTGACTGAACAGTAGAATGGAAGCTTGGGAAAAAAACTGCTTCCACACATACTATTATCTTCACCCACTGAAGCCTTTAAGGGGTGCAGAAGACACCAGAACTCACCCAGCACTGCCAGATCTCTGTGCCACTGAGCAAAGGGCCCACCACCAGCCCTGCACTGCCCTGACTCCGGAGATAAGCAGTGGTCAGGTTTAACAGCCCACGTAGGTGATAATTGAGTGTGCCAGCCCTGAGGGTCCTGCACAGCCCCCTAGGTTGTCCAGTAAGGCAGGAGGGCAGGGGAAGGCACACGGATTGGAGCCCAGCTGCCATTCCTGCCCCAGCATCACACAGCATCCCACAGGTTGTGCGACCTTGTGGTGAGCGCTGACATCTTAGTGCTGTTTCTTTATTACATGGTTTTAACAGCTCCATTTTCCCAGGGGAAGGTGATGCTTTTAATTTCCTCAACGGTCACTCTCTGCTAGAAGCATGAGGCAGGTGTAAAGATGTGGCCTCGTTGCCCACAGCCCACTAGGGAGACATTCACATTCACACAAGAGCAGATTTCAAAACCCATCTCTGAAAGCTCTGGCCTGGCATTGCCATATTAAGGCCCTCTTCCAGCAAGCAAGAGATTTTGTTCTCTCGTTCATCAAGCATGTGCAAACTGCACCATGATCCCAACAAGTGGGCAGCAGCCCTGGGTTCGGCAGGAGAGGTACAGGGCTCTGCAGGGCCCTTCTGCCTGGGACCTGAGGCAGGAGAGAATCGAGCAGGGGAAAGAGCCAAAGCAGCTCAAAAGGGAATTGAAAGCAGAGTAAGATTTCATTTCTTTTGATTGCATCTGTAATAAAAGAAAGGGAACGAAGTACAGAGGTTATGAGGTAATGGGATCAATTGCTTGAATATACAGGAAAGAAAAAAGCAGGTTATTAAACATCGTACGATAACTTAGTCATGAAAGAAAATGGAACAAGCTGCTGTGGCCGCTCAGAGGTTGCGAGGAAGACCACAGCGAACACACAGATGTTGATTTCCCGTCAATAACTGCATTCATAAACCCTTCACGTGGGATCAAAACTGCCTCACGCTGCCAGTGCATCAGCCAGTCTCAGCCCTGGAAAATGCCAGCTGGTTCTGCTGGCCTACGTGGCTAGATCGGTATTTGACCATTTTACTCCTCCTTGGGAACAGCCATTCTCAGCCTATTAAAAAAATAAAATGAGATCTACCAGTCCTCACCAACTTCCCCCAGGCTCACCACTCAGCTCTGCATCACTGAGCAAATTCAGCCCCCCAACATGTGTGCTGCCCACAGCCACGTCCCATCTCATTACAGACACCTCGACACCCATGTTCCATGTCAGCCAAACTCCCAAAACACTGAGGGACCTGCAGCTGACATCCCTGAGATGTAATCTTGAGCTACAGGTAGTTTTCTGGGCTGTGTGTACAACCCTGAAATTTCAGCAGTAACTGTGTCAAGTTGTGGCTAATAAGAGAGATTCATTAACTGCTTCAAGCTCTTTTCCTGAAAAGTCACAGACAGGGATTCTTGTTCTCAGTGACTTCGTAGAGGGCCCAGCAGCTGGACATAGCCTCCAGCCACCAGATCTAACAAAGGAAAAAATACCCTCAGGGTGGCAAACATTTATTTTCCATTGCTAGCTCCAGAAGGCACAGAATTATCTTAATCTCCAGTCCTCATCAAAAGACGTTCCTCTCATCTATAACTTAGTAAGTGACCTACGAAAAGCAGCATGGTGAGACCAGTTGCAGTAGGAGAAACAGCAGTAAAGCAGCAGAAAGCTCCTTGGCAGCTCTTAAAATCATCATTTTCAAATGAAGGACTACATGGGAAAGATTCCTGATTTTCACCATCCTTTCCTAAGCTAGCACTTCAGCTAAACAAGGCCTGGGAACATTCTCTCTTCTCAAACTGATACAAACCCCCAGATTTTCTTAGCAATACCTGATGCTGTTCGACACTCAGGGTTTCCACGAGATGAGACATGCTACTTGGTGGCTGCCTACCCACAGCACTTTGTGGTCAGACCTCTACACTTTAATTGTTCCAAATGAAGTGGAACATGTTTGTACTAATTAAGTGAAGCTTGTTAAGCTGTTCCATCTCATCTCACATGGCAAGCTGGCAAAAGCAGAAGCCACCATAGAGGCACCTCAGGCTGTAGTTCTCTTCCTACCAATACCACCACAACAGCTAGCAGACTTTGCATATTTTAACAATACTGGATTTCCACTGATGCTTAATGTATACAGCCTAAATACCTTCTGCTGGCAGATATGGCTAGTAATGTGTTTATACAGTGCATGTTTGTGACTATCCGTCCTCTGATGGAAACATTTGTGGTGCAAAGAGATCAGAAAGTGCTCCAAGTGCTTCTGCGTGCAACAGATTTTGTAACAGGAAACGGCTCCCTTCGCTGCGACAGGCTTCTTAAGGTAATCCCCAGAGCTGTTCGCTGAGTGTTGTGGTTTGTCTGAGGTTGCAGCAGAGCTCAGGTGGCTCCAACAGCTCCACAAAACCTCCCAGTGGCATCCTGGAGAAGAGTCCACCCCCAGCACACACAGCACAGCTGTGCCCTAGGGAGCTGAAAGATGAGACCTCTGCATTGTAATGTCATCAACAGCTGCACTTCTCACTATACCAGCTGCTGCCAAAGCCACCTACCAAGTAATAACTTACAGGGAGATGTGCTTTAATGAAAAAAATTCTCATGGCTATTCCAATATATCTGTTTGGTTTTTGAAGTTATGCATTATACTGAATAAACTTGGCACAATCTGACTCAAAGCCCTCTAGAAATCATAATGAAGACCAGGAGGTCATGCCTAGTTCGTAACCGGTTGGTTGGAAAAAGGAGTTGTGTTTTTAAAGCAGGGCATCTTGCGTTTGTAACAGTTTAAAGGGTAGCAAAGTCTTCCTCTGCCATGGACTGCCCAGCAGCTGGACGCTCATCTCTTCCCTGCACATCTGAAACCTCAGGAGCAGGAGGCAGACTGTCTCCTGTTGGGACAGCAACTGCAGCAGCCCAAAAGGATAGGTCCTGCGACAGCTGCCAGCACTCCAAGGGGAAACCTGAGAAAACACAGCACCCTTCCTGCCCCACCTGTGGAAAAGAGGCAAGCAAGACAGGTGCTTGAGCAAGCCATTAACCCCCAGAGACTTGCCTCCTGCCAATTCTGTGATTGTTCCCAAGGAGCAGTAATGCAGCCCTCACCGCTTAGAACACAAACCTGATTTCTTGGTATTTCGCACCAAGAATCGCCCAACCTGAAATATCACAAGATAGACGAGGCCTCCTTTTAAGTACTCACGATGCCACAGGAATTTGTCAAGCTTTATGAGCCACCTTCATCTCTATATAGATTATGACCAATTTAGGAGAGGCTTGATTTCAAAGAATCAGGTTTTGAAAGCTAGTCAATGCGACACTAATAAGACCAAAATGGGAAGTAAAAAATGACTCAAGAGCCCACATGAAAGGGTTACATTAAGCAAATAAGAACTTGACTTTAGGAGTGTGCCCTTTTTTTAAAAAATAAAAAAGTGGTTACAAATAATTTAAAGCAGCAAGCAGAGCAAGAGGAAGCTGTGGTTCAGTCTCCATCCTATTGCCAGAGGCAAACACACCAGTTCACAACAGCACAAGCAGGTCAGTAGGTTCCTCAAATGCTTTTTCAGTGGTTGAAGCACGTAGTAGTTGATGCGAAAGTTTAGACCTGGACATAGTTTAAATGCTTAGGTAACACGAGAATATGGAAAGTTGATCGTTGATTGACACGCACCAGATCCTATGACAGATGAACTCCGCTGTTAGCAGCAATGACTCTTGTCAATCTCCACTGACTCAGCACCAAAAAAAAAAAAGCTGACTTTTTTTTTTAAAAATAACAGGTGCCCAGGCTTCTGTTAGCTGGGTACTTAAAACAAGTCTGCACTGTGGGCAATGCTTTTACTCCCTCCCCATCACACCAGATGAATGCACACAAGCTTCTGTAGGCATAGAGTCCAGAGGCAGCATTTCTTAAGAACAATAATGAGCTTTCAGGACAGTGAATCTACACAGCTAAATGATGTTATGCGTTTTTTATACTGATTTTGTGGGACACTTTCAGAAGAGTGAATACTATGAGGTCTTCCCAAGACAGTTTTGAAACATGGGAGCCTGAGTGAGAATTATTTCTGACCCTGTTAGCTACCACTTACAGTAACTGCCACATCTCCAGCGTGAATTGCAAGCCACGTGGCCTCAAACCATACGCCTGAAACAGAGCTCTGCTCTATTTTAGATGTACATTATTTCCATAGCATCTGCCCTATATGTTCATTATATGACAAGCTTTATTGGTGGTATTTTATTTTATTTTTTTTCTCCATGGAATGCATCAACTTCTTGGATCTCTAAGCCCTGCCCAACTTTAGGGCAGATTGCAGGGAATAAAGGAAGAGTGATTTAGTTTCACACCTGAAATTGTTGACTTGGAAACTTGAACATATACTTGGAAATTAAACACTCACTGCCTACTCAAACTTACCAGCACCTAAGGTATAAAACAGACTACATCAGCAAAAGAACATAAAAAATGCATTTCAGCTCAAGGCTAAATATCATGTTCCCAAAAGATAACGAGGATGAGTACATAAAATGTTTTTAGAAACAATTCTTGCATGAGGAAGCACAGCAAAGTGCTGCTAATTCCTAAATTATAATTTCCACGTAATCTTCATGGACAGCTCTCCAGTGCTGTGAGGAAATTCAGTCTAGGGAAAATCAATTGAAAAAAAAGGACAAGAGTTACCTATTCCAATAAAACAGAAAAAGATGATGAGGAAGGTTTCCAGCCCTCTATGTAACACCACAGTTCCAGAAAAGCTCAGGATTCACAAAGCCTTCAAGTAGCTGCTTCCATGAAACTTAACATGCCATGGAGCTATATGCTCACACCATATAGTTGATAAATATATATGATCATCACTGGTTTAACACTTTTTTCCCCTCATCTAATGCTTACAGGCGAGCAGCAACCAAGGGTAAATAAAAACCCCTACCAAGGACACATTTGACACCAGCATATTGCATCATGACTCATTTGGCCTCATTCTATACCTATCAGCATACTTGAGGTCTCTCATGGGAAGGTCATTAAATGGGCTTTTCTAAGAATTCAGAAGCGTCCAACTTCAGCCGAGTCTTAGTGGTGAGAATTCTTACTGATGCGAAGAGCTCAGAAACAGCCAGGGCAGTAAAGGAAAGCAGACTTCCTAAAAGTGACGCGTCAAAAGGAAGGAAGGTAATTTAAAACAAAAAAACCCACACCAGGAAAAATCACCCCCCACAAAAGCAGTCTCCATCCTGCACCAAACCCCACATGCAATTTGTTTTAACTTCATCACAGGGAGTGCTATGAGTCAAGAGAAATTAGCACTGAGAAAGTCTCATTTGAGAAAAGGGCTGAGAAGGGGCTGGACATCCAGCGAGGTTGGCATTGGGCTGCACACAGCACTGCTGTGCTTGCTACAAATGGTTCCATGTGTCCTGGTTCTGCATGGAAATTTAAAGACTAGTCCTTCTCAGAGGTAAAATTAAGCTACAAGTTTGATTATCAAAGGAAAAGTACCACTACATTAAAGACAAAGTGTTCAGATTTATTTGGAAATTCACAGTTTCTAATGGCACTACAGCTCTGTAGTTACATACTCTTGTTCCACAACATCGTATGCCGCACTCAGGTGGTGTGTATTTTCCTCATTCAGGTTTGAAACCCTTTTGAATTCATGTTCAACAAGTCTGATTCATGTGCTCCGACTGGCTAATTGTGCAGATCAAATCCAAAAGTACATCACCCTAAAGTATTCATAAACTAACAAGAAAGCAGCAAAAAAAACAAAGGCTTTAAATAAGTCACATTACATACAATACCCAGGAAAGGCATTAGATCTGTTAAAAAGGGTACCACTAAAAGTGCTCAATAAGTTAACTTATTTTTTACAACATGAACCTGTAACATTTGCCAAAAGGAGTAACCTTTTGTTCCACTCACTCAGATACATACAGCATTTTACCAATCACGCACTCTATAGTATCCAAATATACAGTCACAGTCAAAATAAAAAACACTTGGATATGAAAATACCAACCATACAAACACTGCACATTTGTTAGCCAATACAAAAGCAAACGTCGTGGAAATACCCACTTGGAACCAACCTGACGGGGTAGACTTCGAGGCTTTGCAAACTCAACTCACCCTTGCGTTCTTCAGCTGAGCTTTCCCCTAAACTCTTCACACAGAAACAGTGAGCACTCCCCATTCATCTCTCCTGGAGAACTACAGCAGTCAGTTTAGGTAACAAACGCATTTGTCAGCGTAAGATCCCAGCGTACACAAGAAATGCTACAGAGGAACTGTCATTCATTCAGTACTTCTGACTACAGCTCTGATTTGTAACGGAAGGTGGAGATAAATCTAACTACTAACCCTAGTGAGACACTTTTCTCAACTGAGTTTGCAAAACCGGGATTTAGTCAGGCAAGTCCACCTATTAGTATTTTTACAGTATCCAGTCCACATTACTGAGTCCAGCTGAAGGCCAACACATGTCCCTTTACAGCACTGTAGTGTTGCATCTTCAAAAAAAGCTAGAGAAATTACAAAATAAATCAAATGACAAACAATTGTATCTCCCCTCTTCCAGTGGCATTATAAATAGACAAAAGGCACATAAATATGGGAAGGTGCAAGAAATAGGAACAAAGCTGAAGGAAGAGGATTAGGCTTTTATCCCTATTCCACCCAACAAACTGGGTTTCAAAAAATCTCCGCCCCAGGAACTGTGAAAAAACCTTTATAAAATGAACCCTGCCCTCCCTCCCCCCCCAAGATGTTCTCATAGGAAATTATCAGCCTTGTAAAGCTGCAGCTTATAGCCAAGATTGACACAATCCCATCTATTTAAAAAGGCAGAAACCAAATTTCTGAATACTTTCCAATTAGTTGAGCTCTTCGTCTCCCACCATCCTCCCACAGAATACCACAGACTGTTCTCAAATGAACAAACACTCTCCTGTTTGAGAAGTTCAGCTAGTTTTAGATGTGTCCAGAAACTGCCGTGACACCAAGTGCTCCCACTGTTATCTCTTTGTTTCCTTTGATTATGTCATGCAGGCTTGGCATTGACCCTGACTTAGTCTGTATTAGAGTTTTTATGAGCTTCCCTTGGTCTGAAACTTTAGACCGTCTTCGCTTTATAGCCCTCTTCTCAGTTTTTGTCTTTTGGGTTTGTCCATTGCACAGACTCGTACAAGCTGAAATGCCACAGAAGTAAGACTCCTCAGACTGTGATGACGTTTCTGAGCTTCCTTCAGACGGAGGCCCTTTATACGAAGAGTGATAAACTTCCCCAATGTTAGAGAAGTCCCTCTGGTTTGTAAACGGCTTCCTTCCTTTTATTTCCCCATTGGCTACAGGATGCAGAGGCTCTGCCATCGGCTTGATAGTCTCTATCTTTTCACTTTTGTATTTGCAACGCTTTTTCTGAAACCACAAATAAAAAGAGAAACAGTCAGCTTCTGACAGGCAAGCAGAGCTTAAAGCCCAACCCCAGGAGCCAGGAGAGCAGCCGAGACACACACCACCTGCCGGCAGGAATGTGTCAGCCTCAGCCTGCCTCTGCAGCTACTGTACCTTCTTCTCTGGGGAGAACTTGAGGGGTTCTACGATGTACAGGTCCTCTTGATCCACTATAAGAAAGAGTACAAGAATTTACTAACGCTGCCAGCTCTAGAACAAAGCCATTTTCAACACAACCACACGGAAAGTGAAGTTGGCACTAAAGAATTCCCGTCTGCTGTCACGGCAGCTGGCAGTGACAGACACGGAAACTCCTGACCTTCTGACAGGTTGTGCACTGCTCCTATGGCCCAGAACACCCCTTGGGGAAAAGGGGCAGGTGGCTGGCAGAAGTGGGCTTCTCAAAAATACACCGTTAACAATGTAACAGTGTTTAATGTGCAGCTAGAAGCACAGATAGATATTCAGACTGGCATAAGAGCCGTCTGGTGTTCCTCCATTAGTGCTTTGTAAATCATTCTTCCAAGCCTAAGCAGCAGAGAATACTAAAAAACCACAATTCTGAAAAAAAAAGTCTGATCTTTACTGCAATGTTCCCAAATCAAGTCAAATTTCCACCCAGTTTTATGTGCAGTACAAAAAAACTGAAGAAAAAATGCTGAATCTAGAAGCACGGCATCAGCTGCAATACTCAATAGTTTTTATGACCTGCGCCACTTTTGTTTTTGCACAATGATGATGGCCTAAGAAGTCAAAATTCATTTGTCCTCAGTCTACTGCGAATACTCAAATGACCAGATCATTCAATCCTCTTTGCCAAACCAAGAGGAATGGTCTATTGGCTGCAGTAAGAAAATTTGGATCCCTAAATATATGCCAAGTTTCAAGATAAGCCATTAGGACATCCAAATAGGGCATTCAGGCTGTGTTTGGCATTACGAAATACCACTCTGTATAAACTGCCTAGCTTTGTAGACTTGAGTACCTGCATCAACTGTTTCAACCAACAAGAAGGCCATCATTTATACCTCTATTAGTGTTTACCCTAGATTTAACATTTCAGCTTAATTTAGCACATTTCTGGGAGCATCTGGTAACATTCACGAACCACCTCATATGAAGAATGTGTAAGTAAACTACTACAATCCAGTGTACTTCAACATTAACCTATGATTTTCATTTTCATACACATGCAATAAGACAGACTGTATAGTGTCAAGAGTAACACCAGAGATTAGCTGTATTAAATATGTGAATAATACCTTCTTTACCAGATAGCTGAAAAGACTGCGATCTGACCAGTGGAAGAGAAGTTCTTCTTTTCAAATTCATATCATCATAAGAGGAAAAACATCTAAGAAACAAAACCCAAAAAATTTTATGCATGTTTTTCTCAAGACAATGCATTTTTCCATTAAAGAGCATCCTTGGCAGAAGGACAAAATCAGCATTTGCCCTGGTGCCCTAGGAAGCCTGGCAAACAGACACAGTAGTTACTATTTTTGTACTAAGCTACCAAGGCATGTTAAGTTCAGTAGCTCCAAAATGCTCCTATGAGACCACTACTGCAGAGTAGTAACTGCTTGATGCCCCAGTCCCAGAAGATTTAGGGAACACCAACAAAAGCTGCGAGAACAATTAAGCTTCTAGTGCAAATACGTTACCTTTTGGGGCTAGGGTAGTGATTACTTTTGGGAATTTTTGAGAAGTAATCTTCACAGAACTGAGACGTGCTTCTGCACCGCTGCACACAAACCACCAAGCCCAGAATGACACAGAGAACCAGCGAAATCACAAGGTAGGTTTGCCGATCAGAAACCTGAAAGAATTTGATATAGTTGTTAAAGACTAATGAACAATGCAGTGATACTGTTACACTCTGCTTTCAACACCAGAACTTTAAAAGAACACAACTGTTCGTTTCAAGTCACCTTCTTGTTTTCCCTCTTATCACTAATGTTTAAACTGGAATAGTTTTTCCAAAGTATGTTGGCCATATGGCATTCAAGGACTAACAGCTAAAGACCACTAGCTGATAATGCAGGACAAGATTCTGCTGACTGCAGCACCATCATTGATCAAATTGCTCAGACCAGTTGACTCAGGTGACTAGAACTGAGTTCAGGGAAAGTCATGCTCAAATTCCAGGATGCTTGTCTAACATAACCTGATCACCCACTGTCAGATCCTACAAAAGCACAGCACTCATTAACAGGAGCTTAGCCAACCAGGCATCGAGGGAGCCCTACTAAGCGTTAGGAAACAGCTCAAGACACGTTCTTGGCAACACACACAAAAAAGTCATGTTTACAATATGGCTTGAAATCCCAGGCTAGAGAATGTAAACATTTGAAAGAACATGTTCCTAATATTGTTGCCAAGGTTCCCTTTATCTCCAAAGATCACAATAGCCAGAGAAGAAAAGAGAAGGGGGTTTTAGCCATGCTAGTTTGCCACTCAATAGCAAAAAGCACAGCCCTCCACACGCTTGTCTGTTGTCACAGCCCAGTTCCAACAGCGTTCAGTACACTCTCACACATCTCCTGTTGCAAGACTATTGGTGTTCAAGTGGGCAGGGTAAGTGCTGGACACTGTAAAGCATCCCATTTTACTGAAGTTGGAGAACATAAAGCCATCCGATACAACTGGTCACATAATACATCAAATGGCAGTAAAGTTCTTGAAGCATAAAATTTACCATTCCCTACTGCACGTTTCAAACACTGAGCGCAACAAATCCTATTACTGCCACTTTGAAGTCAGTGCTTAGTCTAATTAAAAGCCATTTTACAGAGCAGTATCAACTCCAACGCACTACAGAAAGCTGGACTGAGTATCTGAGCCTAAGTTCTATCTTTTATCACAAGATCAGATTACAATCACAGGACTAGTAGGGCTCTAGTAAAAACCTATTACATCAAGTCCGCTGTGCACCAGACAGCTCAAACTACTCAGCTGTTCCTCCCGTCCCTTGGCCAACTGCTGAAGCAGGAACTGGAAGCAACAACTACTGACATTTTTCCAAATGAAAAGCTTCACTTAAAAAGCCCAGGCCTCTTCAAACCGAGATATGTTTATGTATCTGTTTCCTTTGCTTGAGTTCTTGTGCCATATTACTGATTTATAATTACCTCACGTTTTAATTCCGCCACGGTTGTTGACAGATTGGAAACTAGCAGCGTCATGTTGGTGAGCTGAGCCTGTAACAGCTGGATCGCTTCTGTTTGCCGCTGATCCTGTATTAAGGAGAGTCATGCCCATGCTGTTTAGTTGTCAGGATTCTGCTACCACAGACTTTTACTTGCACAACATTAGCATTCTGTCTGACACAGCCAGGCACGATGTAGCCACATGATCCATTTAGCACTCTTTTCAAACACAACTTCCACTTATCATTTGAAACTGTTTATACAGCATTAGTCATATAAACACTTCAAAACATCAGCATTTTTATGTATAAAGCGATGTTTTGTAACGTTATGCCTAGTGCGTTTCACTGCAGTCACTACTATCTTTATGAAAGGCAGAAGAAGTAGCCAGCTGCATGCAGTGGCTATCAGGAAGCCAAGTACAGTCATGTCAGAAAACGTGTGCAGATGACTAGGCAAAGCTGAAATCTAAAGGCTGAAATCTGGCTTCTGTTCTGGGCTCAGGTGGGCAGACGCCCAGTAGGAGGGGCCCAAGGCAGCCAGAAATAAGCCCTTTGCAGCTATCGTTTCCTGGAGGAAGTCCTAACAAGATCCTTAATCTTACAAGAAATTGAGAAAGGTGCAAAGAGCATAAGGGAGGTTAGCCAAGAAGAGCACCTCAGGCTGACCAGCATTTGGTAATATTTAAGACATGCAAAAAAGGGCATGTGTGTGATTTCAGGGAATTTGTGGTTTTCTTTGCTTTTGACAAATGAGCTAACTACATGCCTGGGATTATACTTCAGAAATTTTCAGTGTTTGGGATTAAGCTTGCTAAAACATGCACGATTGCTTTTGTGATTATTCAGCACACGGTTAATGCTATATTTGACAGCTACTCAGGAAAGCTAGGACAGTAGTTCAAGAGAAAAAACAACAAAACCTTCACTTTCAGCTCTCACATTCTTTAATGACATTTCAGAGAAGGAACTAAAACTTCTGCTATATGTGCCTCCCTTTGAATTGCAAATTTGACATGCCATTACCACTCCCTCCCCCTTTCTGGAAGTTAGGTCTCTCTCCAGCAACATCAGAGTAATTGCCTATCTGTATTTTAAACCAGAGCTGCAAAACCCAACCAAGCTTCCAAAAACAGGTTTTGAGTGCAGCTACAACCAAGAAACAAGGGTTGGAAGTGACATGGGTAACTTCCACTGACAAATATATTTACGACTTTTAGCCATTAACAGCTGACAACTGACACACTGAAAAACAAGCGGGAAATGGCTTTATTTTAAAAGAGACTGGGAGCATGTCTGCAAAGTTTTATTACAGAGAAAATGGTTGGGAAGCAAGGGATGGACTTGCTTTTAAAAGGCAGACACACAGGTAAGAAAAACACTTTCAGCAGAAAAAAACTACGTCCTAGCAACTTTCTTTAAAAACATGCAAGTACTTCAACAAGCCATACCTGCTCTTCTGCTATTCTTGAGGTGTTCTGAAGTTTTATTATCGTTTTATTGAACGCCTTCTGCATTTCTTCCATTTGCTTTCGGTACCTAAAACAAAAACAGCACATAGATCTGAAATGCTAGTTCATAAAACTCACGGCACTAAACTTGTCTTCAGAACACACCACTACGCAAGGAGAAATCTCTCATTTGTCCAAAACAGCTTTATTTAAACTTCAAGTGGTGTTCCTTTTCTAGTTTCAGACGTAGAACAGGGACACTTCATTCTACCTTGGGTGGTTTTATTCTAAGCTTAAGGTCAAAGATAATTTCAGCACCTTAGAACTGAGTGCTCATTTACTGGCATTCACTATGGAGCGGATTCACTCTGCAAAACACTCACTGCCAAGACAGCACAACAGTAAATGTAACAGAGATCTTCCTTGGAACCAGTTCTTAAATAGGTAATTTCCCGGTTGTCCTATGGCTGAGGATCACCACAGATGAAACACTAATAAACGTGCATCCCTCATATAAAGTTCTGAGTTCCCTCTCCATGCTCCCTTCTTCAACAGGAGTCATTACACAGCAGTTTATGTGGAAGCAACCAACTGAGTAGCCCAGTGAAGAAGGCACTGTAGGTGTGTGCCACTCAATTTAACAGCAACAGGAGGACGTGCACTTTTGCTGAAGTGATTACAGAGAGGCTAAGTGCTTGCAGCACTCAATCCTTAAGAAAAAGAGCCCCAAAACATAGCAATACAAGAATAAATCAACAAAATAAATGTTGACTGTAGCTGGAAACACAGAAAGGGAACCCTAGCTAACCACACATGTCTAGGTCTCTGGTAGCTTCTCAGGATTCGGTACTTTTCCTCAATTTTCCACAAAGCTCTCCCCACTGCATTACCTTCCATACATTCCTTTGCATATCTGTGTAATTCCTTTGCACAGTTGGCTAAAATCATGTCTAAGTACAGTACCTTTTTCCCATCCTTCCTCAGGCTTACCTCTGACTCAGTTCTTCTAAATAACGGCTGCTGAGAGACATATTTACTTCCAAGGCTTTAATTCGGTTGTTGAGGCGCATGAAGACTGACTCCTTTTGATTAGATCCATGAACGAGGTTTCCATTAGCGTAGCCTAGATCTGTTGAATTCTGCAACTCAGCATAGAAGTCTGTAGCTGTTCTCTGCGGTCCCCCAGAGACCGGAATTGACATAAAAGCTTCTTCAGTTGCCTGATCATCCTCCTTCGTTTCAGATACAGGGGACTCAACAGGAGACACGACAGGTTTCTGCACTTCTGGAGTGCTTTCCTTCCCTTCCCCAGCATCACTGGCTAACGTGCCCACTGTATGTTCAGGCTGCAGAACAGTCTCTGTAGGCTTTGAGATCATTGGAGTAGCAACAGTCTCTCTCGTGCTCATCTCCTTTACTTCAGTGAGCACAGTGGTTTCAGAAACTACAGGGGTTTCTTCTGCAGCAGAGCTCTCAATCCTCTCTGTTTCTGCACTCATCTCAGCTGTATCCACTGGGGGAGTGCCCCTTGGTGCCACCTGGCCCAAGTCTTCTTTAGCAGGCTCCAGCACCATCTCTGTTGTTGGCAATGGCTTAACTTCAGAGGTAACTTCAAGGAGGAGGGACTGAGAGACAGTTTGAGGATGGCTTGGTTCCAATTCAATAGCATCTGTGGTCTCATTACTGATCTCCTCATGGACCACACTGCTGAAGTCAACTGCAGCAGTAGATCCAGGCAGCCTCTCAACTTTGCTCTCTAATTGCTCAGGCAGAGGCTCATCTGTTGACACGTGCACAGATTCAGTCAGAACTGCCTGCGGCTGCTGACCATGAGCAGAGTAATCTTGCTTATGTTTACCTTCAGTCTTGGTACGCCGCCGATGGATGGCTGCTGTAAGCGAACACCATTTAAACAGATATTCTGAGAAAGTGGAAATGCAACATGCTGTTCTCAAGTCAGGGCAATATTTGTCTGTCTCAAGTTCAAACCATGCCGATGCTTCTTCTTCTTGATCATCACTGGGCAGCAAGGTTACTGTTGACTGGCTTACATCTTCTTCGTACTCTTGTACTAGCTGAACAATTGGACTTTCTTTTGTCAAATCCACATTTAATTGCTCTTTATCTATCTGTGGAATATCTGTAGTAACAAGTCTACAAGAAGAAAGTTAAAGACAGGATGTTACTTCAACAGGTTTACATGCTTACTCTAGAAGATTGCAGAAGTAGGGTACTTTAGAAAATTCACCAAGTTATGACCAAAGGCCAGTTTGGATGCAGTCACAAATCGTAATTTATTTTTTTCTACTATATTTCAATCCTGGTTTTCAACAATTTATTTCAATCCTAGCTTCTGAAACAGCAAGACCTTCCCAATCAGGTATGTCCCGTTATCCTGTAAAGGGGTTGCCAGTTCAAATACCACTAATTTATTTATTTTTAATACACAAACATTTTACTCTTCTATTCCAGCCTCCAAATGCAAGAATCAAAGTCTTCCATCTGACCTTCCTTGGTCTCTAATGAAACATAAAACCGTTATATGCAGCACCAGTCATGTCTTAATATCTATGAGCTAGAGTCTCAGCTTTAAGCAGCCAAATCAATTCTAAACAACTCATCACCTAAAAAAAAAAAAAAAAAAAAGGCACAGATTTCATACATACAACTCCCCCTCCCCACCCAATTCCATACCTTTGCATATGTGCTTTCATTAAAAGACAGCCTAGCAAAAAATATAAGCTTCAAAAAGTTTGGTTTTTGTTTTTGTTTTTAAGTTTCAGCTATATAGCTTACATTCCTAATTCACCTTCCTTGCAGGAGACAACATGCAAAACCTCTAACAATATTAATGCAGCAGCCATCCAAGAAATCTGCAAGAGCCACAAAGAACAAAACGCTCCTCTTACTTCTTCCAAACAAACTAATATAAACTATTGAAAACATTAGTGATGCATTTGGACATTTCGTCAAGTGTTAAAACATGTAATGAAAGAGCTACAAATAGTAACTAAAGCAATAAATTTCCCTGGTTAGTAACTACTCATACTTCTCCAAATGCTTTCATTTTTACTTGTTTAAGGCAGTGTGCCGTATCAGAGCATTCTACTCCCAAAGATTCCAGACTGGTACGTGCTAATCTCTGCTAGGAGAACACTCAAAAATACACCAATTGCTTACTCTGGTGAAGGAACAGGAGTTGGTTCAGGCAGTCTTGGTGCAGCTGTTGAAGTTGCAGGGGTGGCAGTGACATTTTCAGATATGCTTTTGTTCCCTGTTGCAGGATGGAAGAAGAATTAGGACAAAGATTCAAGAACCATGTTTATTTTCCATGATTTTGGGGTGGGACATTAGATGTTAACTCTAACAAAGCAACAACTGCAGGTGTCATTAAAGTTCCAGTTATTTGAAAACACTAACAACAGTTTAACTATCAGATGTTATGGACAGCCTCAAAATATTTCCAGGAAGAAGGAGTTAAGACTCTACAACTAACGCTGCATAACAGAGTAAAGGTCTCATCAGAATATAGCTGAGCAAACATATGGTATATTCGTATCAGCTCCCTTCTTGGCAGATTCAACTTCTTCACTCCATGGTTTGCAGTCAATAGGATAAGTATTTTACAGCACTGATGATGTAACGGCATAAAAGATGAAGAAAAATCATTTCAACGCAGACCATCAAGGTCTTCACAATTAAAACAAGCAAACAAAAAAAAAAGCAAAAGAGAAATAAGACTTTCTAGAATGCTTTTAACCTAAAAATAAATACCTTCAGCTTCAGAATTCTCTTCAGTTTTGGCTCCAAGCATATTAGCAGCAATGTTCACCATACTGAGGATAGCATCTGAAATGGAAACCAACTGATGAGGACAAATTCAGAGGGCTCAGAGATCATACCATGGAACAATCTGCTATTACGTAACACTTGCCTGAAATTAATCACATTATACATTTAAAAAGAAAAAGTCATTCTAATTATAAGAAATGCATCCATTTCTTTTAAAGGCTAAGAGATTTCTGTTTATAAGTCAGAAGCTTGTATTTGAAAACCAGTATCTAATACCAGTCACAGTCTACTGAAGTCTTTCTTCAGTCAGCTTCTAGGCAGTTAAAATACAGTTTATGTGGGAAATGGGATACACAACCGCTGAAGAAAAGCTCAGTACACAGTACCACTTTGTTTAGGCATTCAGGCAGAGCTGTCTAGAGCAGCTCACCAAAACCTCCCCCAGTAATTCCAAATAGCTGCCAATGCACGCGTCAGTACACATCTCTAAATGCTGCCTTAGACTGTGCTCTAAATGTAGTTTTTCTACATTAGCTTTGGCAACTCCTGCAGAAAGGAATCATCTGGCCTCCCTCACAAAACAAATGCAACAATTTCCCAACCACATCAGCTACACCAAGCCTGAACCATCCAGTGAGACTTTCTAACACCAAAGACAAGAAGTGGGAGGAAGCTCTCAATGACCATCAGCCCATTCAAACCAGGGAACGGTGAAACAAGCAGACAACTGTTCAAGCAAAGAGTGTGAACCACTGAGGGAAGCCCTGAGTCAGGTACTTTGAGCTTTAACACTGAAACCAAGGAACTCTACTGAAGACAGGTCAGGTCATTTGTCATGACAGCATTCAAGGAATGAGTCAAGAAATGTCATTTGCTATATGTACAAGACAAGAATTCCTCCTTTAAAGACAAAATGCCCACACCAGGACAAACAATAAATATTCATTAATACTAGGCTGAGCTGACTTTGTTGGTGTGCAAACCTTATTAATCCTGAATCAGACTTTCAACTCTGATGCTGCTGCAACATAACAATTCCAAGTTTTTGAGGATTTGAAGATAATCTGTTTCTTGAATGTTGAAATGTAAGTTATCACCAAGATCAGTCAAGGCAACCGTGAGAAAACAGTTCTCACTATATGTGTATATGGGTATATGTGAGAAAACATATACCCACTGATCTGGATTACCTTCTACAAAGTAGAACAGTATTTTCCCTTTAAAAAAGTAACAGAACTAGACGCAAAGAATCGGCTCTATATAGGCATATATAACATAGCTAACATGTAGGCTTGTTTAGAAAGTGAAGAACAGTGAAAGAGCACCTTACTATAAACACACCAAAGTTGGCCCTACATTGCTCATTCCTCCCACATCCACCAACATACAGCCATATACGTTATATGGATAAGGTCAAATTTACAGAAGGGCATTTCAGAAGTTCTGACGAAATTCTTCGATTTCACAAAGCTTTGTCGAGTCTTAGCGCTGCCCTCCCTCCAGAATGGGTCAGAAACCACGTTCCTGAATTACGTTATTTACCCGGGATTTTTACTCTTTGAAAAGTGACAATCTGAAGTTGTTAAACTTGAAGTATCATTTCTTATTATTGATGGAGAAGCAAGAAAAGAGAGGGGGAATTGAAGGTTGGTATAGAAGCCTGCCGGTCTGTGAGATGGCTAGAAGAGCAGAGAACTACCCACACAGGCTAAATCAGCAAAATGTTTCTTGAATTGATGTACCTGAAGCTCATTATCCCCCTCCCCTGAGGTCCCTCTCCCTCATTGTGCTATCAGTCACTATTTAAAGACAGACAATCCAAAACGGAATTCTGTCTCATTTGTTCTAACACACACAAGCCCCCCAAAACAATACTCTCAAACACAGTATGCCTTCAAAAAAGGAACACATTACGGAGAAAAAAGGTCTCAAAACTAAGATCTATCAGCCAGGATTAAATAATTACCACTGCAATGTCTTAGTGCCCAGCTGTGCTGATAAAGCACTAACAATGAACTTTCAGATCTTTTCATTGCTGTCTTAAGTACACTTAAAAAAACCATTGAGAATCTTTTTTTTTTTTTCAGTGAACGATATCTTGCAATACTGCACCTGGGGACAGAATATCAATATGCCTCAGGTTGTCTTGAAATTTGGATTTGGGCCACAAACCAAAGATAAGCAGTGTCACACAAGAATACCCTGCTTTCTCTCATGCATGAGAGGCTAACATTTAGTAGAAAAAAACTGCGTTTTCCACTACCTATTGCCCCATTCAGAACCATGCTAAGCTGTGCAATATGCGTAGCCACGACCTTTGTAAGGGACAACTATGTTCTAGGAGACAGTTGTGAAGAACCCTGCAGCTCTCATACACTACGGACCGTAAGGAAAACCTGAGAACTTCAGGTTGCAGTCTTGAATCTGAACAACAGATCTTCATTATCTGGGCCAGAAGGAAGAGTGGCACAGTGTAGGGTGTCTGGCAGCTGATATTATCCTAAATAAATTAGGAGTTAAGAATACCATTAAAACTGAATATTCAAGTATACTTGGCCAAACAAAACCCACATCTGAAGGCTTTCCAAAAGGGAAAAGTGACAAGAGACAGCCAAGAACTATCAGTTCTGTCAAAAAAATATACAGTATTCATGGAAGACACGGAAGCTACAATATTTACACAAACTCTTCTCAGAAAGTATTCTCCATCCCTTCCACTCAGGCTGTAGGAAGTAAATCTTTATATTGCTTCCTATAAATAAAGCACCTTATTTCTGCCTGGATTTCCAAGTTTCCCAAGTAATTACGGTTCTACTGCATATTAATGCTGAATGTTTATAGCCCTATGTAAAATTCAGATTGTTTTAGGTGCTCAGGATCCTTACTCACAGAAAGCGAGGTTTCTGAAAAAAAGATCTAAAAGTTCTGGTCTTAGAGTATTTTATGATAATCCGTTTTCAAATTGCTACTGTTCACTCCTACACAATTAAATAGGAATCACAACAAATTGCTTCAGTAGGAAAATCAGGAAGTCATAACTGTTGCATAAGGAAGTGTCATTCCAATGTCAAACAGCTCACTTATTTCAGCACAGCATTTTTCTACCAAGTCATACTCACTTGTAGCAGAACCAAGGAGATTTTTTGAAGATTTTTCTTCCCCTGTATTGTAATCCAACAGATAATCTATGAATAAAGAAGAATATTTATGACTATCAAAATTACATGTCACAATCAATCAAAATAAACCTCAAGATTTAACATGTCATTCAACACTGTCAGTTTGACAGCATAAAAATAAAGCTACAGAAATAGAGTTAAAGGTCAGAAATGACATACTGAAGTATCAAGCTCAATGCAGTGAGAAATACGAAGAGATTCAGAGTTCAAGCTTCAGTTTCCCCTGGATTCACCAACAGCTAACTGGGCTTAGTGCAGGCTTCTCCCCCAATCTTCCAAATGAGGGCTGTAGGACGAGGGGAAGGTGTTTTCACACATCTTTTATGAAGTCTGCCAGCCAACATAAGCCCTTTCCAATTGTTTGCAACATTGATGGTCCAAACAATCCTAGGGAAAAGGCTATGGACGCTACTCTGATTATTTTAGTTATCCTTCGCTATTGTCAGGACATGAAGGTATTATTGACTAGCCTGACAAACGAGACTAAGACATTACTAGTGTTTTAAAATAATCCTCCAAAGAGTTACTAGCAGTTTAAAATTTAAAAGGATGCTTGGATAAGCCCAGAAATGCTTAACATCAAACAAGACAACGTAAATTGAACAGTCAAATCATTTAACATACACAGGAGACAAGTCAACAGACTTGCATAAGGTATACCAAAACAAAGGAAAAAACAGAAGTTATTGCCTACCATAATCTTCATCAAAGAGTTCTTGTCGTTCAGACTGATACTGAGAATCAGCTATTTCTTCATATTCCTCAACCATGCTAGTACCAAATACCCTGCAAACAGTTTTAAAAACCAAAAATCAAGCATTTGTCTATTAGCTATGCAATTACCTGACATGACTGATGATTAGATAAGCAACGGTAACATCATGTGGTATGGAACAAAAATCAGATAAGCAATAGTTACCTTCGGTTAGCCAAGACCAAGCAGCAGATACACTGCCAGGTAAGTTTCTCAAACTCCTATCCAGTCTGTTGCATGTTCTCAAGTGCTGCTCCAAACCAAGATCCTGTTTTAAGTTGCAACGATTCCAAAGAGGTCTGCTCTCCTTTTCAACTTGAACTCTTATCTAGATGTTCTCGTCTCAAGTGCCCCACAAGCTCTTAAATCTCCTCAGCTTGACCTTTGACAAACTTTAAGTCCTGACTACCTGATTTTGCACGCTATGTTCTTTGACCTGCTCTGCTGAAATCAATTCAAATAAAAGCAATTTAAAGCAGTCTTACTCACTAAAAATATTGTTTTGTTTACAACACTGGATTTCTTGGGTTCAAGTCCTAGCATGGCTTTAACAGCAGAACTTAAAGTGGTTTTCAGGAACAGCACAGAACTACACGTACAGTTCTGATTTAGATGTTTCAAATATTACTGACTGGTCATACCTCGGGTGCCTGCAACACAGCTTCTCAACAGCACTCAGCACACCTGCTCTTTTTAGCGTACCACTTGTTCCTTGTTTTGCTTGGTCAGTCTTGAAATAAATGCTCATGTCCTCACAGGGAGGCTGCTCATGCTCCCTGTTCTCTACCCTCTCTGCCTCACCTCCAGCAAATACAAACTATTCCCTACATAATGGGAAATTGAATTAAAAGATGTGAAGCTTATTTAAACACATGTGAAGAGAACATTATGCAGCAGGTCATCTTAGGCAATTACGTCAATTTGCAGCATTTCCAGCTAACTCAGGTATACTGAAAATCAGACTTTGTTTCCCAGCTCTTGTTAGAACACACTAATCCACATTGCAAAAAGGCAGAAATACAAAGCAAAATACTTGACATTACCTTATAAGACTTAAGGGACAAAAATGTTCTGATCCAAAGTGTGATATCAGCTCCACCTACAGAATAAAACATACTTAAAATGAAAGACCAAAGATCCATGGAGTTAAGAATCCATTTAACATAGGGGGGTGTTTTTGTTTGTTTGTTTTTGTTTTATACAAGGGATTTGCAGATTGCCCAAAACACCAGAACAGAAAAGACTGAAAGCTTTATTCTTGCCATGCATTAATGTGCTGAGCCGCAGAGAAACCCCAAGCCCTATGCATTCAGCATTCCAAAAGAAGAGGTTGCTAACCTTTATGTACTTGATGAACATCTGAAGCAAGAGAAAGGAAAAGAAAAAAAAAAAAAAAAAAGATGTCAGTACAAAGGCCAAACATGCCACAGGCAACTACAGAGTTTTGCTGTTTTCAATTCACTACTATAATGCCTAGGATGACAAGTTATGAAGGATAAAGTTGCAATACTATTTCATATGCTTTAGGTAGCAGATTTCATTTAGCCCTCATACCTTGCAGACAGCAATTAACATGCAACACGTTTTATTAATTAACTTTGTGAAGTTATTCAATTTTTCTAAGCAGCATGATTCCAGACAAAGTATTAAGGTGAGTTATATTCACTATGTGTAATTTTTCCCCTTTAAAGAGCACAGATTACAGGAAGTGACACAAAAGAAAAAATCATAGCATGCATTCTATGTCCTGCTACTGTTTTGAGTTCAATGTAACATGCTGCAATTTATAGAGACAACTGGAAGATTGTGCATAGAACATCTTACACATTTGGAAGCTTCATTCAGTATATTTCTAGTGAGATCTTAACTACACTCTGGTATTTAGTCTAAACTCAGCTTGGAAGCGTAGAATGCACTTATAAAACCACTACATAGAAACTCTCAATGAAGGACTGTGATAATTTGCAAATGAGATCAAGATAACTATTTTCATAAAAACACTCCTACAAAAAGTCAATTTCAGATCATTTATTAAGCTACTTCAAAAAATAAACCTTTCTGAAAAATTTTTGGACTCATCCTGCAGACTAGGCACTCCTAGAAATCGCTTACATTTTATGCTATAAAGTGAAAACATTACTATAAGTTCTTTTAAAAAAATTACCACAGTATATTATTCAAGGCAAAATACCATATCCTCCAGGAGGTTAATTGCTGAAGCATCCAGTGTAATTTTGGAGCTTCAGTGACAGTCAAGATTCTAGATACCTTAAGGCATTAATTCAGCCAGAAACACAATTAAAAATAAATGAGGTCTTTATCCTGACTCATGCAGAATTTCTGGGTATATAAATTCAATAGATAACTATTACAGCTACCTTTTGAAGAAAGCACAGAACAATTTAATAGCACAATCCAGTATTCAGTTTTTGTAAGCACCTTAATTACAAGGTAACATTGCCGAGAGGGCCTAAACAGTCTGCATTTTATTTGGATTACAGCTCCACTACATCACAGTATCTTCAGTAACGCTTTTAACCCTGTGCAAGCACCACATTATTTATGGAATTTTATTTTGGTGAATCTTCTGAATAAACACTGTTGCAAGCTATTTTGATAGGTCAGAGATCACGGCAAATGCAAGACAGGGATCTCTCCCATCAGGCAAACCTAATTTCAGTAGTTACCATGACGAAGCAGTTGCTTTCTGTTTTTCAGTTCCATTCACTGCCCCAGTAACCCGTAACACAGGAAGCGAAAGGGTCATACTGCTTTAGTGGACTTCAGTCTCAGCTTTGAGATTGAGTTTTATGTTGCACTGATGTTTGCTTTAAAAAATAACTAGATGCATCGTGCAAGGTGTACAGGCTTCTTATAATTAAGATGTTTTAAACAAAGCAGCCTCTGGAAGTAAATTTTACCTTCAAATGAATGTACAAAGTCAGATTTCTTTTTAAAAAGCAAACAGTGTTTCATAATTCCCCAAAAACCTGTGTTGCAGTAATGTGAAAAGCCTTCTGAAGTTAATTTGAGACATTTAGCTCCAGTAGCAGTAATTCTAAGTAATTTGCTCACATAGCAGTTATGATTGAAAAAATGCAAAAGTGCACTTTGAGTCTGTCGAGCAAAACCAGGAATTTAAATGTTTGCTCTTTCACGTTCACCTACAACTATACAGCAGAATACTGCACAAACATATCAAGAAATGCACTATTCTAATCTGTGCTCCAGGAGAATGTGTATGTATGTGCATAGATGTACATACATACACACAAGCAGATACAGCCAAAAGACAAAATAGGATTACATTTTTAATCGTATATTCAAAAGACGGTTTGGCAAGTCAAGCAAATCAGAACATCGCCTGGATTTTTCTACATTCAGATAGCAACTAAGGAAGTTCTTGGACACAAGGTAACACATGCGTTCCAACACGTTATCAGGTACCATTTGAGAAAGGTAACACTTGTGACTGTCTGACAGACATTTAGTATGAGGCCAATACTGAAACTAATGCAATTAATAGCAATGAATGCTTTGATAACATGTTTCCAGATAGAAGGTAAAACCAGCAAACACTTCATTTTCTGACAACCCTGCAAAAACATTTATGCTTAAATTACCTTAACGTATTTGGCATACATCTGTTCATCCAGAGGAAAGCTTTGGACATTCCTCTCATCTCTAGCATGGAAAGTACCTAGTTTAATCCATTTGTTTGTTGGATACCTAGAAAACAAAAAAAATAGTCATCTAATGAAATTCAAAACTCCATACTCTGCTGTTTAAAGACATTTATGTCTTCCAAAACACCTGTCTGCAAAATAAGTTATTATTAGTTTTTTTTTTGAGTTGCATTATAGCTGCATTGTGCTTTTTAATGAAGAGATGTGTAGCAAAGTAAGACTATTCTTCACACAAAAAACACAGGAAACACAGGGAAAAAAGCTAGTAACTGATCGTATACACACAAAGAAAATCTGTCATTTCACAATGCATCTCAATTTGCATAAAATAATGCACAAATCATGCCTGATACAGACACATTTAATAGTTATTTCATTCTTCATTCAAAAGAGCTGATTTTGATAACATACCTGTCACTAATGGACACCAGAAAGTCTTTAGGAGTTGAAGAGAATAATTCATGATTCGCAATATCAAGCTGTTTTACTTGGATTGGTTCACAAAGCTCAATAACAAACCTTGAAGACAAAAAGGAAATTATTAATAGAAGCACTCCACCTGTAGGATTACACTCCTCAGTCCTTTACTTTGTTGCTCCATCCTTCACTGGGTATAAAGGAACACTACAGAAATGCTATAGAATTAGGAGGCATCACTTGCTGATCCCTTCAAAATCAAGGGCAGCAAGTCACAGAACTGAAAACTAAGGATAGCAACCACCACTTAAGTCATATACCTGAAAGGCCAATTATTTATATATGTGGTAAATAGCAATAATGCGTCCTGCAAGTATTTGGCAACTGAGGAAAGAAACCAAAAGCTTTACTTGAATACCCAGCTCTTTTTCTTTTGAATTACAGTTATGTCACAACTACAAATGACAACGTGAACAAAGTTATCTCCTTAATCGTAGCACTCAGAGACATAATTCTACAGGGGACACAATTAAATGCCTTCTGCTAAATCAGTTAAAGCTCCCTACATACATTTCACAGGCACAAATGCACCGAGATCCAGCCAGTTCCGTAGTACACGCGCACCCCCATTGCGATGGAAAACTAGAATTAGCCTTTACAAACAGGCAAACCTCTGTAACCTACCAGATTTTAGTACTGCACGGATTTAGCATATAAAGGTCCATATTTTCCATTAAAATAGCAGACGTGCTCTGTATAAAGAATACAACAGTTAGTATTTTATGTTGTATGGAAGACAATACCATCACCAAGTTTCCCATGCCCTCCCACTTCACGAAAATAAATTTAGTATTAGTTCTGAAGATTAATACCAGGTTTCATAACATTTAAGCACAATAATATACAGGTGACAGTATACCACATCAGCCTTGGGCAATCACAGCTTATTTACTATGGTGAGCTATTTTATATAACTTTGTCCAATTTCTATACTGAGCAGATTCTCCTCCCCCTTCCAAATATTTCAGTCAAAGAGAAGTTTTTCTCTGCAGCAATCCCTCTTAAATAAGAGGGACAGATCACGGTTTACATTCCATTTTTACATAAACCCAAAATCACAATAAACCCAAACCCAAAAATAAAAGATGACTTCAAAAATCAGTGTTCACTTTTACGTAACTGTACTTTGCACTACTTTTTGCATGACTTTAAACTGAAGTAATGCATGCTAATAATTAGTGAATGCTTACCTTTGCCTCTGGATTTGCTGCCAGAATTTTGGCACCACATTCTACAGAGGCATAGTTATTTCTGTTTTTCTGAACCTTTTTTGTGGAATGCTGTCCACCAACAGCAGAAGGGTGCATTGATTGACCTAGGAACAGAAAATACCGGTATTATAACACTCACACAACAAATGTTTCCACATGCAGGGAACTGCTGTCACTACTTTTATGTAACAAATGCCATTACTCATGTAATTTTAGTAGGAATGCAAACCTACTGGCTGCATTCTGGATTCAGCTAGTTTCACTATTCAGATTTAAGAGAAGATTAAAGCAATCTGTATTTAAGGCAAGCAAATGAATCCTGAACTTACTCTTTTCTTTCTCTACTTCCATGACTTTCTTTTTCCATTCATCAAATGTCGGAATATCTCCAGGATCCTTTGGAGTTATAACAGATGTAGGGTCAATTTCTCCTGTTTTCTTATAGTCTTTCTGGAAGAAAGAAAGAAAACACCAATTGCAAATATTTTTCAATACAAACACTGAAACAAAGACGAATTAATGTCTGTTGTGTTTTTTTTTTTTTTCTTAAAAAATAAAAAAATCAATGCCTGCTCAACTTCTACATCAAGTAAACAGGAGATCCATCATTTAGACACATGCTGAAAACTTAGTACCAAGGTAGATAAACATGTGATGGTCTCCTCCCAGAATCTTAGGCTTTCACTGAGATACTGACAATTTTTGTCACTGAATTAATACACTTCAAGTACAATGTAAACTTTCTGTCTGATAGAACAACTGCTTTGTCTTCAAGATTTTTGCTTCTCCTCTCCCTAAGAAAAAAAGGTTTCCCTACAGCAGAAATCCTTAAAAGACAAACGCTGCTCATGTCAGAATTCCAGAGGTCCCCCGGAAATTCCAAAAACCACAAAAAACAGCAGAATTGGATATTTAAAAGAAATATTTTATGTTTAATACAGAAAACATGTTTTGGACTTGCCAAAGTAATTACACTTTAATTTAACCACAGTCTATACTACCATTTGAAGTCTTAACTTCTTCATATAAACACATTTCCAGCACGTCATGTGAAAAAACCTTTTGCTAGGCATTTAAAGTGAGGAAGATTTGTTGTTTTGCAGCCAATATTTTACATGTAATTTCCAGAAGGACTGCTTTGTAGGCTGACATCTTTGTACTTCAAGTATTTCACACAGTTCTGTAACTGAAAGCCCTCAAACAGAGAGGAATAACACATACTTAGATAAAAGTGACATGACAGAATTCTTCACATGACGTACAGTGCAACCGACCTTTAGATTTGACATATCCAAATATACATCCCCATATAATTTGAAATCAGAGGACCTAAAAAAAATGCCTATTTTCTTCTCCCAAGAAATTTCAGAAATATCTGATCCTCACCGGACTATGAGGCAAGTGACAAATCAAAAAGCCAATTGAGTAAACAATGCTCTTGCTTAACTATGACAGAATGCAACACCACAATTATTTAATTCAATCATTAAAGAATTAGGTTATTTTAAAAAAAAATATTTAAAGCATTTTATAAAAATCACTTTACACCATTTTTTGTAGTCAAATTCTTTAGAATACTCTTTCTGACTGCATTTTAAGGCACACCGCAGTCTGTTCAGTGGGAGTAACTTCTTAGATAGACTACACATTTAAAAAGTTAACAAAGTTATTAGTGGCAATCTAAATGTGATCCTAAAATAGCAAAATGTGGTGTTACTGTGGCCTTGGACATTCTTTACCTATATAAAACAAATAAGCTTTATAAAATGCCTCTCAATGAGAACATAAAGGCAGTCCCACAGTTCAGGCTAAGTCTTGTCTAAGCTAAGTAACAATTTTAACACTGGGCAAACAAGATACTTAGGAAAGAGTAACAACACAGCAAACATTGTATATTTCCTCCAAGTGTCGTCTTTGCCTCTAGCTATCTGCTTGCTGCTTAAGGACTTCCTGACTCAGTCGAGAGAGTCAACTTTCAGACTTCTGTTCTACAAGCTTACCTGGACCACAAACCCCCTGCATTTCTTTAACCCACGCAGAGGAAGCCAGCATCCTACAGGAAGTCCCACTTTCACTACCTGTTATACCAAGAACCGTTCTTCTGGATTCTGCTCCAGATGGTTTTGTTTGACATGATTTCCCTAGATCCTGTACTGGAAGAGACAGCTCAGAAAAACTGAGTTGTGCAAAATGATTGACCTTGCTGCCCTGTTCTTCCATTTTAAACCTTTGCTGAGAGGGCAACATCAGACCCGCACGCAGTGCTTCTGATGCAAGAGCTATGCATTTAGACAGTGGCAATCAAAAAAGCGATGGAAATCACTCATCTTTAACACCGTTGATTATTTAACAAAGGCCTTCGTACTCTTGTGCGTGCTGAGCAGAATCTCAGTACTGCTTACCTCCCTTTTTAAGTTCTCAGAGGCATTCAGAGCAGATTTTTGATCTGCCCCTTTTTCAGCTGCTGCAACTTTTGATTCAAACTCAGATTTTGTCTTCTTTCCCTTGCCATGTGAAGAAGATATGTTCTCTATATGTTGGCCTGCAAGGCTGAAAATTTTAGAGCATTAGGACCTACAAAACGATCACATTTTCAGTCATATACAATATTAAAACACACATACAAATGCGGATAAGCAAGCACATGCAGATCTTTGTTGCAAGGCCAGGACAGAAACGAACAATTACCTTTAAATTATTCAGTCTCATAACCTACTTCAATACTCACCTCTCTGGTGGACTGACAAAAGAGGAAGGCTCACTCTGAGGGTCAGCCTCAAGTGTCCCACCAATATCACAGTCAGGTTCTGACTGTTCAGCTTCACTAGAGCTGACTACAGGGGTATCAGCACGGGAATTTTCTATTGCACTGAAGGAAAGAAACAATATGCTTTTTACCCTTCTGATAATACAAGTAACCCTGCTAATCAATTAGATAAACTAAAGATATTTGAAAGCTTTAAAAAAAAACAATCTCAGAAATAATTAAGAAAACAAGGGGAATGAAGTATGCCGTACTCGTGGGACAGCATTCTCAGTTGTGCAAGAACAGGATTTCTTCTTCACTCTAGTCAAATAAACTCAAAGCTAGCTTCCCATCTCCCAGAACTCCCACTTAACTTATCACAAACATTGCAATGGATACTTTTGCCCATCACTACTACAAACTACAAGCTTCACAATCTGAATGCCAGCAATCTTCTTTCTTTCAACAAAGTCTTAAACAGGAGACTGAGTCCCATCACTAAAGGCTCCTAATGTTACCAAGTCAATGGGGAACAGTCAGAACAGAACTTGGCCAAACCTCCACAAGGAAAGGTGTGGCATAACAGTACGTGGCACAGCCTGCCAGACTTTTTCCATTCGTTTTTTTTTTTTTTTTCTGCTAGTGCAACAGAAATGATGTAATCCAGTAGATCATTACCTACGCTGCATGAGCAGCCTGAACTTGCTTATCTGCCCATTGCTTTAATTCTTCTTTCCCAAGGAGAACAAAGATACTGCATCAGACAAATACTAGGGCAAAAATGCAAAGAAAGCCTCCCTGCATGCTCTTTAGGAGTCATGGAGTGGGTGGGGAGGGATGAGTTTCCAGTGCAGGGATGTTTCATATTGATCTAGAAGGTTATAAGCCAGATTTAACTAAGAGCCTTTACTCTGCTTCCTAAATTTCAACATAAGCACACAGATCTGCAAAAACAAACAGCACTTGGGCAACGTAGAAAGTCATCTTTTCGGTTTTGACAGCTACATTCACAAAAAGCAGCCATAACAAACACAAGGGTACAATTTTAGTACCTTTCACATGATTAAGTTCTCTTGATACAAAACAAAAAAACTCAGAGGCATTCAAGACTACGTAGCACAATCTATCAAACCCCTCAAATACAACAAGTTAGTAGCTATAAACAGAATAGTTTCTCCATAATCCCCCGAGATGCATGTCTGAGATGCACACAGGCTAATTCTGCACATAACACTAACAGCCAAAGTAGGGGTGACCACTCTGCTTCTAACTAAAAAGCTCCACATATTCTTGATCTTGGTGAAAAGATGATGAATAGATGACAGTATGAGTAGTTACCAACTTAAAATATACATCAAGTATGAACTGACATATATATGCACCAGATATATCATATAATCATATGTATCACATATCTCTAAGTTCATATAGAGAGAGATAGATATCAGGGTGTACCTGCCTGGCCTTCAGTATCTAGATTTGGCAGGAGTAGCACAAGCCTAGGAACTGCAGCACCCCCCTGCTTTGTGCACTTTCATTTGTTAGTAGCCTTGCCTTCATTTTTCAAGTGCATTACCAGGCTTACCATGCATAGCAGCTGTTGTCACTTAAAACCAGAAGAGCACAAATTATTTTTCAATAAGCTTTCCACAAATTAGGGCTGCAAAGATAAGCTACAATGGCAGCAAGAAAGGATTTGTTTTGAAGTAGTCTGGAATAAAATTACTTCCAGAATATTTTGTCTAAGAGGTCCTGCAGCAGTACCAGACCAGTAACACCTAATGGAGCTGCAATTTGTTACACTGATAAGAATTAGTACCTAAAAGAGAAAAAATGTTGTCTAACAATAACAAATGCAGCTGAGTCTTTTTAAAAATCTTGTTTAACTATGGAGCTGGACTGCATCCACACCCTTCTTGGGTATTAAGAGAGTCTGTAGTAAAATAGACTACAAATTCGTATTTAAAGTAAAACGGAAGTTTGAAAAAAAAAATATAAATATGCTACGTCCCCTCTATTGATCCTGTCCTTTCTTCCCATAAAGAATACCAGGATCAGAGCACTCCTACCCACAACTAATAAACCAGGTGCTCCAAAACAAGTTTCAATACTCCTTTGTTTGATAGTTTGAGTCTTCATAGTACACCACTCTAGCAACTACAGTAGCACAAGACTATTTTCAACAAGTCCACGACACTGAGCTTTTTCTTTTAAACAAAGATCCTGAATCTCCTCCAGCACCTGACAACAGTAGGGCTTGCATCTAGTCATATAAACAAGTTGGTAGAGCAGTCCACAAAAGCTATAAAAAGAAACACTGAAGTTACATTCCAGTTTTGCTTTATGAAAACTGCAAGTTTTGGGAGCTTGATTTTCCAAGACTTGTGATTAAAGACATTTAAAGGTACTTAAGCATTAGCCCCAGCAGACTAGGTAAGATCAGTCAGGCAACAAGATTTTCAGACCTTTTCTATGCTAAGACCACTGAATTTAGTAAATCAGCAAAACTGGACACACACACACAAAAAAAGAACTAGGGAATTCTACTTCACTTCTAATGTGCTAAATTTTATCTGTCAAAATACTAGACCTTTATTAGCAGACAAAAAAAAAATATATAACCTTAAAGCAGAAAAGAACAAGGAGAATTTTGTGTAAGTACCTAGAAATATAAACACATGAATTCCTATACTACTATTCAAATTTGGCTGCACAGCATTCCACAGAAGAACGGAAACAGAAGTAGGGACATCGGTTCTCAAAGGACTCTGTCTACAGCAGCAGAGGTAGCTTCACAATACACTGCTAAGTACTAGATTTACAAACAACTTGGATATGCTTATACTGAAATTTGTCATTTTTATTGTAAGTCTCTTAATAACAGAACTCATTTAAGACTGCTCTGTTCCCAGTCCTGGAGCAAAACCCCAAACCCTACGAAGTTAACCCTTAACTGAAAGCAGAGGCCATCACTCAACCATGATGTTCTTTATCACATATGTGCAGCACATGTGTGAGGGGCAGAAATCCGGATGTTGAAGACCTGGTGCCTTTTATAATACAAATTACATAGCATATAAGAGACATCGAATTTCCCCCTTTCAGAGCCAGGCCTTAGAACTGGTAATGGCAACAGTCAAGCAAGTATGCAACTCTCAATCTGCAGATCAAGTGATGGCATATTCCATTAGTGTTGACACCATAAACCAAAGAACAGCAAAATAATAGCACGTAACAGTCTAGAGAAGTACAGTGCCTCACCCCTCTGCTACACCTGAACAGGTAACCCTTTTAACAATATCAGAAAAAGTGGTATTCTGTCAAAGCCCAAAACAATGGAATTAAAAAAAAAAAAAAAGAAAAAAAAACTTACTCAGGCTGTGAGACTGTAGATATCTCTGAGGTAGGTGAACTGGAATTATTTTCAGTGCTTGCAACTATGCTAGGTGAAGCTCCATTTAAATCTACCGGAGTTGGAGTCTGAGCTTCAAGCTGGCTTGTTTCACTTACTTCTTTAGCCTGTGAAAACATTACAGATGAACATAAGTTTTAGAAAACTTGAACAGAGAAAGAGTTCTTGTAAGAACACCTACAAAATTTTAACAGTTCAGTAATTGAGATTTCTGTCATCAATAAACCTGAAAATCAGACAGCAGGACAGATCGGAAAAGTTTTCTTTGTTCGTAAACCTAGCTGGCATTCAGTGCTACTTCAGGGCAGTTACAACACTCTTTCACAGCCTACAACAACAGCATAAAAGTATTAACTGGAAAAGCATATGCAACAGCTTCATCAACCATGAGGAAAAGACTACGAAAAGATAACCACAAGAAAACTAGCTTGAGTATTTCAACAACTGAAATGAGCAGTTCTATATGCTTCATGCTTCAATACAGTTTAATTTTCATCTTCGGCTGCGCTTTGGGGAAGGCTTACAATTTTAACACACCAATGGAGGTCAGAAATGCATTCAGAAGTCTATTCTCTGCTGTAACTTAAAGATAAATCACTTACCACTTCTGAGAGTTCAGTAATCTTGAGGTGTACTAATTCTAGTTCCTCAGTTTTATAAGCATGTGCACAGCCTAACCAAAGTAAGTATTTCTGAATCTGGAGGAGTACACAGCCACCAAAACAGGTCAGATCAATTCTTTGTGGCAATAAAAACACTTCAAACAAGAGTCTCTTGTCAATACCAGGATTACTCTAAGTCATTTAACTAACCATGAAGTAGTCTAGGTTTACACCACAGAATTACATATTTAAACTATGCAATATATATCATCGGAAGTACATCCTACTTCTGTTGTCTTGTAACCTACAGAGCACAAATGTATATGTTAAGTCATCTGTAACAGTGGGCTTCGTAACATTTAGCACCTGGCACTGACTTAATATTAACAACCCTGCAAATAGTTAAAACAAAACCCTTTGGAAAATGCTTTCATTTTAAACAATGGAAAAAACTGACAAAAGGCATGGAAGATGAAAGATAAAAAGTGACTGCTACAATCCCCCACATCTGACCTATATATAAAAGATTTCAGTGAGTTGGTTTTTTTGTTTTTTTTTTTTTTTTTGTTTGTTTTTTTTTTTTTTTTTAGGAGTGACATCCATACCTGTAACATCCATCTTTAATTTACCTTGGAAAGATTTACTCAGTACCTACAAATACTAAATTACTATTACTTATGCACATGGGAAATGCAAGATCTGCTAGCTCACAGGTTTTCTTCTTCATTGGAAATGAGTCTGGCAGCAACCCTACGTGCAAGTGAAATGTGATAGATGGTTACCAAGAGCTTTAGACAACTCAAAATGAAAGACTCTGAAATACAAGAAGCATTTGAAGAGCGTAAGGAGAGTGAGTGAAATAATAGGCTTACCTGGTCAGATTTTGTAGAGTCATCAAGTAGCTCTTCTGTGGAGTAACTCTGCGTACTTGAGTCTGCATGCTCAGACTCCAGTCTGGGACCAGCCTCTTCCCTCTAGTGTATTAAAAGGTAAAACAGTATGTATGCAGTAACAAATGCCTTCTTATTCTAATAAGAGGAGCTAGCTTTGGCAGAGACTGATTACTACCTTTACAACCACCCAAACATCAACAAGAAACTAAGCTTTATGAACCTTCAGAACCACTGCCCACGTACGGTTAAATTCTCATCCATACAAACCCTACAGCAAATAAAATCAATTCAGTTAAACTTTCACGGGCAAGTTTGAGGCCATTCAGCTCCTGTGCTAAGGCAAGTCAATCACTCTGCCATAGTCTGCTGTGTTCACAGATCCTCCCTATTCCTGTGCTGCCCAGAAGAGGGAAGAAAAGTGATCCTACAATGGCTTTCGAAAGACAACCACTAAAAAAGGACTACAAAGTAACACCCGGCACATTTTATAGCAGTCGTATCAGTGAAACTACAATAAATTCCTAAGTCTGTTGTAACCTTTTTAAAAAGCTTTTGCTTTTACAACTAAAGATTTACTGTCAGGTGCAATGAGTTCACAGAGCAAGAATATGCAATTTACGAAGAAAATATTCTATAAGCACCAGGCTGTGTAATCAATTTACTTCACCCTACAAAACTTTTTTTTTTTTTTGTTTAAAGGAAAATGACTACACAATACACAAGTTACTTCTGAGAACATTCTTTCTACAACAATTATTTAAAATACGAAAACAAATCCGGTAGGAATTCCCATACCCCTTGTTTTTACAAGGGCAATCTAAAATTCTCTGGTCAAACAGAAGTGCTAGTGTTTGGACCCCAGAACAGGCCGCTATGCTATACAAGACTAAACACCAACAATAATTCAAGAAGACAACTAAGGAAAACTGAACAAGAGCTGAAACGCTGCTCCTTACAAGACATCTCCAGCAGCCTGTTAAGAAGTAACAGCCAAATGCTTAAGACTTCTCACGCAACTGAGATTTTCGCTTAATGAATAAAAAATTGCAGCATGATGTATGAGCTTTCACATCTTGAAGTTTAAGCTGAGAAATTATCTTAATAATGTAGCAATGCTAATGGAATGAAGGGAACAATGCTGAAGGAAGCAGGAAGACGTACACCAGCAGCTTCCCAATCTCAAAGCTCACTTGATCTTTCCAGGTTTATTGTAGCAGCCATTGAACCTAAGCAGGATTTTAAAAAGCAAAACACAACACACATCGTGTGTTCTTACGGCTTTAAAGCACAGCTTGTCCTCCAAATTCAGGCGTCCAGAAGAATAAAACCAAATGCTATTTGGATGTACAAGCTGGCAAAACAAAAAGCTGCCCTAAACAATAAAATGTGTAAAAAACGGATGACAAAAAAGTTTTTCTAGCCAAACAGCTCACCACTTGAGTCTATTAGAACACTTGACGTGATTTCCCAGTTTTTATGTGACATATAGAAATTTTCATGGAATCAGGACCATGACACTACTACTGACTGAAGGGGGAAATGGGACGCCCTTAACATCGTTATCTGTGCTTATCATAGGATGATTCTTTACCTGTGTAAATAAAACTGAATCAAATCACCATGACTTTCTGATACAGCTCAACTGCTTGAGAACTCGCTATGGAATTGAAACATGCAGAAACCCACCATGGGTTAATCACGGTAGAACCCAGTACACTCAGTACTGCCAAGCAATGCGAGTAGGAAGGAGACAATTTTTTTTAATTTTACATACCTATTTTAGCTTTGTTAATTTTTATTAGAGGGGATGAAAAAAGGATGAAGACGGACTTAATGAAACGAGTTATCTTAAACCTTCTATTCAGGATAGCAGTCATTCGTGCACTGGGTTTCTAACACAACACAGACGCAATGTGCACACCGCAGCCAAGACTTCACAAGGCCATCAGTTCTTACTGTGGTCTCTACAGAGCCACGTACAGCCCCCAATAACCGGTTCTGACAGCCAGCACCCCATATAAAAGAAAACACTGGACCACCATTGCTAGCTTGACTATTTGTCTCCCTCCCCCCAAAACCTGCCCAGCTGTACTGTCAGATAAGAGCAACAAATGGAGTAAAGGAAGCAAAACCAGGCAGATATCACGGTTCACAGAACACGTGAGTACATCAAACATTCCAGCCAAGAAGGCTATGAACCAAAGTGTATGATTCAGTTTTATTTTTTCAAATAAAAAGTCAGACTAAGGAGCTAATTAACATGATTTATTTACCATACCTTATCCTGGATGTTTTCGCCATCACTTGCCAGGGCACAAGCATCACTTGAGGCATATTGCACTGCAGATGAAAGACTGTCTTCACAAAAGACATGCCAAATAGGAAGCCTGTTAAAGAACACAGAAAAAAACAAGGTCAAAGTCTTGATTTTAAATGAATAAATAACATTTTAATATTCCCTCAGCATCGCCTCCCTCAACTTTTTTTTTTTCAGTTGTTCCCAAAACATGTCTGTATACAGTTCACAGATACTTGTTTAGCAAAGCTGTTAGAGGACTAAACCTTAAGCAATTCCTAGCCACCACTACATATATATTACTTCCAAAACACAAAAATAACAGTAAAACAGTTACTGGGGTGATACCATGTCACAAAGTGGAAGGTGACAAGTTAGTTTCTGCATAATAGAAACAATTTGAATCAACCTTTGCCATGCAGTCATGGAGTATCTTCAGCAGCATTTTTTTATTTTATTTTATTTTTTTTTTTTACTAAGGAGTAACTAAAGCCACGGTTTAAAAAAAAAAAAAAAATAATAAAAAGCCTCTGTTTACTTATTACTTCAGAAAATTCTATACTGTCAATATCACTAAGCGCATTTAAGATAATTAGCAAAAACAAGTCTGCCAGTCAAAAGGCCCATGAGAAAACTAATGAAAACAGACACAAGTAGGAAACCAGGTAATGGCTTTACTAACACCTCCACTTTTTTTTTTTTTTGTGCTTTTAGTTCCAAACAGCTTTGCTTTGAGTGGAAATGGATTTACTTCTGTAATAAGGCAGCCAGCATCTACACAAACCCTTGCATGAGAACAGCATCTCACGCTGCACATAGTGCACAGCCCCTGGACATTCTGGGTAACATCCATCCAGCAATCCCTTAGGCTTGGAGGCCCAAAGGCCACCAAAGGTCTTCATGCAGGCTCTGTGTCCAACCACATTATGCAAATTCAGCATCCTGTGTGGTTTTCAGCTACACTTGAACACTGGAGTCCCCTGCCATATTAAAGCAAACGATTGCCCAGGAAATATTGACATGACAGCCAGCTGGCAGGTTTGACCCCACATGAATTCACACAACCATCACTTCACACCCTGCAAAAGCAGAGCCTGTCCTACATGGGGACGCACGGCTGCTGCAGAGCTTTGTGCAAATACATGTAAGAAAACAGCACCCTTCTGATATAAGACTTGAAACCTAAAGCACAGCCTTAACAGTCATCCACAACGGTAACAACATTAATGGGTCAGGATTTGCCTATGCCGCTGGCATGAGCCTGGGGTTTAGACTCTGAATTACACCTGGCGTAAGAGCTCAGAGATCACCTCTGTTGGAAGCATACGCAGTGTAGATTCCTCCAACAAGGAGCAATCCGTGCTGCACCACCCCACAGCCAGATACCACTTTTCGAGCAGTTTTGTATACTTGCATACACGCTCGTGTGTAAGCACACCCACACAGAGTGGCAAACTGAGCACTACTTCTCCAGGCTGCAGGCTGTCACAAAAACAGGCTTTTGGTGTTTATATAAACCTATTGCTCCTTTTCCACCTGCCTCAGCAGGGGAAGAACAAGCCAGGTGCTCACCATGCCAACACCAGGTGTCTCACCACCAGAGGAGCAGACAAGGAAGCCGGGGGATCTGACTTACTGGGCTGGAGGCGGGTAAAGAAGGCAGGCCAGGTCAGTCACACCTACCGACTCCTCTTCCTCCGAGGTAACAGCTTTTCCTCCGAACTAGACAGAAGCCCTTGAAGCCCAAGTGAAGCAGTTGGAGTTATCAGAAACTAGCACACTGAGCAGAGGGGTATGGAAGTCCTAATAACCACCGGTTGCAGCGGGTAGTCTCATGTCTCAGGTAAGCTGAAAATGAGGAGCGTGCACTTGCCCATCTTAAATCCCTATCTCATCAGGTAGTTAGTTGCTTGTTCACACTAATTGCAATGTTACTGACCTTTGTGGCCTCTCACAGTCCTATTTCCTAACTCTCACTCAGAACAATTAGCTGTGCTGAAACTCTGAGTCCCTTATTTTTCTGAAGCATGGTTTCAATCATTCTGCAGTGAAATGTTCTCATGCTTTTAATTCCAGCACCTCTGAACTCCTCTTCCAGCTATAATGACTGCCTGTTTCTTCATAAAAATACAAAAGATCCAAAATTACAGAGAACATAACCACAGCTCACTCCAGCCCTTTATTATACATACACACCAATGTTTTTTCCTGTTTTGCTTATGCTAAGGCAGCAATCTTCAGTGAGCTGTATGGAGCAACATTAAATCCCTTAACACGGAAAAGGAACGAGAGCACTGGCTGTGAACCAGCATTTTAAAACAGGGCACATTTTCACAACCGCATTAATAACTACTTTCGCATCTGCAGGCACAAAAAGCACTTAGCAGAGAAGCAAGACATCCATTTCTAGCAGCATCATCAATACACTGCCTTCAAACACAAGTCATGCTTTATTAGAACACAACTGCAGTGTATAAAAAATGTGAGCAACACAGCTTATATTTGGAAGTTCTTCTCGGTCTCATCCCCAGCTCAAACACGATGCCACAAGCCTGCCAAGAACCCTCTAAGCCAGGGAGGGGACCGAGAACTCTTGGTGTGTACATACGCACGCACAGGACTACCAGGGCCTTGCTGCAGCAGTGGCAGGAAGGATCTGACTGCACATCAGGAATGCGACTGCACAGAAGGCAAGGCCATGTGAGACTGGCCATCGCTTGGAAGAAGTCTCCCACCTCTCTGGACCTCCAGCACTCTGCCTCCTCCCCACCTGTCACCACCCTGTGTATTCATTCAGCTGGCATCTTTAGCCACAGACCACACGGTAGAGCCCGTAAGGTGGCACAGCACCTCCACTGAGCGTTTCTCTACGCCCAGAGCAAAAGGAACACGAAAGGCTGGGTGTAGACTGAGAACAGAAACCCTCCGAGTTGAGCAAACTCAGGCAGCACGTCCAGTGAAAGCAGAGCAGCTCCTGCAGCTGCACGCAGGAATGCAGCCTTCCCTTCCTCGTGGCAAGAGCAATAATTTATGCTGACTTGGAAGCAAGCAGCCCTGACGTCCAGACAGTCCTGGAGATCAATCACTAGATCTACTGTCTCAGGCACAAGCTGTAACTTCAGGTGAGGCAACAGTGTGGGAACACCAGAGGCTGCTCCAAACATGTAACTAACACTTCGTGACTTAACCCGAACACAGAAGTCTTCAATAGTTCCCTTCTTGTTCGGTGTGACTCAAAATAGCAGCTGCTATTAAATCTCACTGAGAACAAAGAAACTTAAGCACGAGTCGTTTCAGATCATTAGTGTATTTTAAAAGCTGTTTTCACTGATCCACCATGAACTTTTCAGCTTGATGTGCACAAACCCCAAAGCAAAAGCTGCAAGCCCAAACACGGAGGGGAAAAAAAACACAAACATACTCTTCCCAGGGCAGGCCCACACTGTGGTTCTCCACCGAAGCAGAAAGTCTGCTCACCCCTCTGAACGGCACGTACATTTATTGCTGTCCGGATTAGCTATGCTCTGCTGATGGCTGGGAGGGCTTTGACAGAACTGAAATGCAAAGTGCAGGTGGCTTTGAAATCGCAGTGTAGGTTTCTCGGGAGAGACTGTCCAGTTCTAGCTCGCCTCCAACTCTTTACTCATGAAGGCGGCCGTAGAGGAGTATCAATAGCTGCACTGTGGTGTGGCTCCTCCTAACTGTTTTGACAAGCATAAAAATCAAGCTGAAAGTAAGCAACTGGTAAGAAAAAAGTGAAACATACATGTTACAGCTAACCCCAAAACAAATTTAAATGAGTAAAACCTGAAGGTAAGAGCAGTGTTGCCACAGTTTGATCTTACCAAACAGCCTAAGCTTTTCTTTCCAGAAGCGCCACAAAAAATCACTAACATTTGCACAAGATTCAGTTCAGACACATCTGTCCTCTAAATGATTCAAGAGTTGCCTTAAATTCTCCCCAAACAAGACCTATTTTTGGACACCAGAGAGAAGCAGCTCGTTACAGCGTAGAGCTGACATCCCTGAGACAGTAATTTCAAGTGAAGGGAAAATAAAAGGAAGCTCCCATGAGTGTACTGATTGCAGGACCTCCTTGAACGCGAAGGAACAGCCTTTCCAGGACGACCACTGACATTTTGCACACCTCCCGAGGGTTGTGTTACCGACAGGTGCAGATGCACCGCGTCCAGCAGCTAAGAGGGAGAAGGAAGACGTCGTCGTCCCTGCCGAGTGGCACGTCCCTACCGAAAACATCCACAGCACCGGTGCAGAGCAGGCCTCTGCAAGAGGAGCGGGGTGGGTTTGGGGTCTGGAGGGGAGAGCGCCTGCGGAAGGGGTGAGGTGCCCCTTTGCTGGCTGCAGAGCTCGCCTTCTTGGTAACACGGTAACCTACCTTGGGGAAATCCATTTAAAAAGCCCTGTCACCAGACACAGAGCTTAAAAAAAAGCCCCGGGAACAGGGGCTCAGGGGATCCAAGCCCAGGCCGCAGCCAGCCACCCCCCATCTGCTGCCAATACAGAACTAATGGCACTGGGGAACCTTCACCTGGTTGCTCGGTGGGATCAGCCTGTACCAGAAGAGCTCAGCAAGACAGAATTGCATTTAAAAGGACCCACAGAAGGGAGCAAACCTCAGAGAAAGACAGCCAAGCTTTTAGGATGGCAACGTTCACAACCCCCGGCCACAATACTCACTTCTGCACGTGAACTGGAAATAAGCATTGATACACACAAAGAAAAACCATTAGCCTACCTTACTATTTTTTTTAAACACAAACACCACTCATTTAGAAGCCATTTATTACCACAGAAGAGCAGCCTGCCTTACCAAGACAGATTTTAAAATGATGATGGCTCCTGAAGAGAGGAGAAAGCCAGGGACTCCCTCCACAGCCCCAGACTAACAAGGATGCTGCCAGAAAGGCACCAGCACACCCCATTTCTTACCCCATCCACTAACTGAGGAGCAGTGCTACCTCTGTTCTTGCATTCCAGATTCGTGTGCCACAACACAACTGAAACTGGAGCTTTTTTGCAAAGCCTTTCCTAACCCTGCTGAATTCTGCAGTTAATTTTGGTTTTCAGTATCCTGCCCACTCCTTGTGAAGAATGTGCTCTCCAGACCGTCCCCTCGCGGGAATGCCACGCCAAGGAGACAGTTACTTCACTCAGTCAGAGCCCAACACAAAGATACTTTTGACAATTCTTCATTTCATAGCCTCAGACAATAAAATTCCAATCCTCACAGTTTAAAATATGGCTTTCAGATTTAATTATTATTTTTTTTTTTAAGTGCAATAGCATGCAGAGGCTGCAAAACAAGGTTGCACCACAAGCTTTACCCAAGTGACCCAAGCTAGTGCCCAGAGGGGCAGTCCCACATCCCACCCTCAGCCACACATCGCTCCTGCACCCCTGCATCAGGTCTGGAGATCATGGACACACACCGATGAACCCTGGGGGCGAGGAGGAAGCTTTCAGGTGCTGTGTGCTCTGATATAAACGCATGACTGAGGGAGGACACACCATCTGCCCAAGGCTGCCCACTGCTGCAAGTCAAACAACAGAAACCCAGGCTGAGGACCACCCGAGTGGAAACCTCAGCTTCAGAGAAGGTCCCCGTGTCATCCAATTTGAGTTACTTTCACACTAAAGTGCTGGGAGAACACCATTCTGGAAAAAAACACCACTGTAAAATCTGATCCTGACCCTGAGGACTAGATGGGAACAGTGGAATAGCCAGGGACTGCCAGGAAGGCTTGTAGGGTCTGCAGCACTGTTTAACCCAGGTACCTCTGAGGGTTTCCCTTCAGCTGCTCTGCGACAACACCGCCTGCTTAAAACTCACTGTAGGTAAAACACAGCCTGAAAGAGCCATGAAGTGAAATTTCTGCATAAATTCAGCAGCAGGAATCTGCCCTAGATCACTGCAAAGCTACTACGACCTGACTCCCAGATGTTTTCTGATGTATTTTTAATAGACTTCAACAATACCTTGATTGCCATTCCAAAATTCATCCAAGCCAAGAAGTTTCCTTTGAGCACCCAAGCTTATTTTGAACAGTTCAAACCATCTGCTGACATTTCAATCAAAAGGATTTTAAGTCATTTACAGCAATATTTTCACTCACCTGAGCAAGAGTTCCCTGTGCTAGTTTTGGGATCAGTCTGCCTGTTCTGCCAGCTCACTAATTTCCCCAAGAATTACAGGAAATTTTGTAGTGGACTTACAGTTCTGCATTACCTTGATCTCAGCCAAAGGACGTGCTAGCTTTAATGCTCAGAAACATTACCCCCTTCAGACACAGGGCTGTTCTCACCTATAACGGTAACTTCAAGAGAAGCTGCGTATCCTCCCCTTGAAAGGAATGTGGACTTTGAGAGTGCTGGACTAATAATGGAAGTGAGAGACAACAAAAGCAAAAAAGCATTCTGGAAAATACAGTGGAAAGAACGTGAGGGCGAAGAGGAACTACTAGTAAGACAGAGAAAGGCGTTTCAGAAAAAGATGAAGCGCTGAAGCCAGGAGCATCTCTTCACAAGGGGCAGGGTCCCGGAGAGGAGCACACGCCACTCCCACGCACCGCTCCTGCAACAAGCAAACAAGTTGAAGTTTCTAGGACAAACCTTTTAGAAGATACGGCATGAAAGCATTTCTAGAATTCTTTGAAAATCAATGAAGGTAAATATTCAAGGGTTGTTTTTAAGGAAAGACACCAGAGCCCCTGCTCGCACGCAGCACCTCCACATGAGCCAGGAAAAGCCAGGCACAGCTTGGGCTTTAAGGGCCAGGAGTCACGAGGCAGCTCGCGTCCTGGCCTAAGCTACAGCGTAAAGACACTGCCAAACAAGACCCTGCACATCTAAGAGCACACCTTCATTCTGAAATAGGATGCCTGAAACAGGAGTTTTTAATCACATCGACAGTGCCCAAATTATTTCTTCCTGCCACAAAAAGCAGGCACACGATCCTTAATTTTAGCACAAGTTTCTTGGGGAGGTTTCTGTAGCTATGCAGATAGTGACCGAACTGTGACCACCATTACAAGCAAGTTCCCTGAACAGCTCCACCTGGGCAGCCCCCTGAAACCACCCCAGGAGGGCTCTGCAACAAGAGGCACGCTGAGCTCTGGAGCACAAACCCCATGGCGGTGCCTTCAACACATCTCGCCCCCAGCTCTGCCACTCAGCACCCTGCTGTCATTAACAGACACAAGCCCAAGGTTTAAGCAAGAAGTCAGTAACAGGGCCAATAATTGCTCAACCAGCAAAGCCTCTACTTCTGTGATCTCTAAGCCGGCTAACAGCTTTTGTCTGCACAGGACAGAGGGGGCAAGATAAACCTGAGTGATGTTCTCACGCTGCCAGCACAGCACGGACTGTTGGAGCTTTTCTTGCAGTGCAGCAGCTTTCCACAAGCACACCCTCCAAAAGGTACAAGACTGTAAACGCAAACCAAAGACCAGGAAAGTAGGAATACCCTCTCATTAAGATCTGCATAAATCTTCACATTTAACCTGTCACGAGGAGGAATACAAAGTGATCCAAGATGTACCTGTACAGCAGGACCAGCCCTGGCCATGCCGCTGACCTGTACAGCTTTCAGGGTACATCTCGTTATGGGTTCAGATGCAGGACTCCAGCAGGGGCCTTCTGACAACAACAGCACACCTTGCTGCCAGCCACGTTGACACAATCCTTCCTGCACCGATGCAGCACGCTCACAAGGCAGCCACAACTGAACAACCCTGATGTGCACACGTACTTAATCCCCATTTTCCTTTTATTCATACTTGCAAAGCTGAGATTATGAAAGGGTTCGTAAAAGCTAAGTAGATCAGGATGTGCAAAGCACTTTCTGATTCATTCTATCCCAGACAAATCAGCGCATGCATGATTTCTTTATCAAATGCATAGCTAACCCTTTGAAAGTGCAGCGCATGCTAGACAAAAGCCGATGTCAGAGCAATTTACAGGTTACTGTTCAAACAACTGTCACGGCTTGTCTCGGTTCAGCTCAGTTCCTATGAGCTTCTACTCCACTTACTCAGCTCCGTCTGCATTGTAAGCCTGAAGCACCCCAAGTTTTAAAGGTGTTTTTCCACGGCAAACATCCACAGAAAGGGATTCACAGAAGCACAACAAAGAAATCTCTGTGAATTCAGGACAACGGGAGTCTTATTTCTAGAGCAGTATATTCCCAAGCCTCATCCCCATCAAAACTACTTCTCTAAAGCCTTGCAGCCATCCCACTCGTTTGAACTCCCTGGGACAAGCTCACCAGCCCAGGCTGCTCACCATTGTGCTCCTTCCACGTGCAGTGTGCTTCAGAAAGCCTCCGGTGCCACACCTGTGATCCTGTGCTCCCACAGAGCTCCGTACTGCCGCTACCAAAAGGGCTCAAGCTAACAGGCTAGATTTGAGCTTCTATTTTTCTGTACATTTCTAATAGGCAGACACATTTTTAACTGACCAGATGAGATATTTTAAAACACCTTCTAGTTAGAAAGCTGTCAAATGAACCTTGCCGTCTCCCCCCCCCTTAACCAAACTGGTATTTCTCCACTGGTCCAGCTTCTTCAGACAAACTTCAAAACGTATGGTATGGAAAAAAAAAAAAGAACTATTTTAAGTTTAATTTCATGAAATAAAGGAAGCAAGTGCCTGTCCAGAAATAAAAACAAAGTTCAGGTTAAAGAGAGGTACTGAAAAAACGCTCTCAGCACCACCTGGATTTATTTTTGCCTGGCATTTTTTCCTACTTTTGTTTTAATTTGTTGACAGTTACTTTCACCTGTAAAAACAGCTTCTCTCCCCCCAGCATTTAAATCCTTTCAAGATTCCATTTCCAGACAACTGTATTTGAGAAGCCACCAGTTGTCACTCATGCCAACATTTGTAACACAGTCAAAGCCCTCCATTTACTATTTAAAGTTGCTTTACAGTTTACACGAACAAGAGTGCTAAATTTCTTTTTAGGAAGAAGTTAAATACACCACAACTTACCATGTTACATAGCTCGGCAACACAACAGGGATTAAAAGACTTAGAGACTTTCCAGTTGCAGACCTGACATGGCTACTGAGGGAAAGCTGCAGCACCATGCTGCAAACAGAGGATTTTAAACTCTAACACAAGTTGCTGTTTGTCCAACAGAGACTATAGAAGTCGATTTGTGCCCTTCCAACAGCTGAATTAGTCCAGGAGCTCTTTAATCAGAAGTAGTCAGAGCGAGCAGGTTGAACATGATCTGCACTTTAATAGCGAGAGCTCTGGGATACTGCAGCACAAGCTCTGGGATCAGTTAAGACTGCTTGAAAGAGCAATCTTTTAAAGAGAAAGAAAAAACCTCAAGCCAATTTTTCTCCTGTATGTACACAAAAATCATCTGAACTTTACAGAGCAAGCATCTGATTTTAAAGAAGTTTGCTAGACATGATATTCCTTAATCACTGTGGAAAAGATGCCTGAAATTTTTCTTAAAATAACAGAAAACCAGAGACAAATCTTGTTATAACAGCACATTAAGAAGAATAACAAAATTCTCTAGTCACCTATGTATCATTAAACCATGACCAGCTCCCTGAGCAACATACCTCCAGGCATGAACAGGTTATCCGCCTCCAATCCCCAGGAAGAAACAAAAACTTCCGATAAGAAACCTACCTATACACATAGGAACCCTGTGTGGAAAGAGGCTTAATCGTCCTACAAGCGAAGGGAAGGTGTCTGGAGCCAGTTTCAGCAGGTTCACAGCTCAGCCTGCCACACGCAGCTAGGAGATTTTTATTCCTTTTAAAAAGTCTGCCTAAATGTAAACACAACACCTAAATGTAACCCCAACAGCTGAGCTTTCAGATCCTTTCTGTACTCACCATGTTGTTTCCTAAATGTTTCCTAAACCCCAAAATACGATGATAGGAACCGATCTGACAACCGAGCTTTCAAGTTCTTTCCATACTCAGTATATTGTTTCCTAAACCCCAAAATGTGACGATATGAAGCAATTTTGGCAGCCACGCTTTCACGTCCTTTCTGCACTGTGCTGCCCCCCGAACCCCAAAACACAACGATATGAACCAATTCAGCCGCTGAGCTTCCAAGCTCTGCCAGTACTCAGCATATTGGTTCCTAAACCCCAAAAGTTGACAAAATGAACCAATTTAGCGGCTGAGCTTCCAAGCTCTGTCAGTATTCAGTGTAAGGGCTCCTAAATCCCAAAAGGCGACGATACGAAGCAGTCTGGCAGCAGGGCTTCCAAGAAGCTCCTTCTGCACTCACCGCACTGCCTTTTACCTCCTTCACCTCACTGCGCCGCCTCCCAAACCCCACAAGGCGCCAAGAAAGACCAATATTTCCCTCAAATCACCCAACAACCAACAACCCCAGAGTCCCCTCAGCGGCCGGGCGCCCCCCCCACCAAGCGCCCGGCCCGACCTCCCCCCAATTCCCCACACACGACTCCAAAACGAGGCACGGGAAGAACGCCAGAGCCCGGCACAGGCCTCGAGGGGGCCCTGAGGGAGCCGTGAGGGGGCCGGGGTCTCACCAGAGCAGGGCGCAGAGGCAGAGGCAGGCGCTGCGGGCCGGCGGCCCCCTCATGCTGGCGGCTGGCGGCGCATCCTCCCCCCGCCGGCGGGGCCGCGGCCGTTGAGGCGGCTCCGGCGCGAGCGCGGCCGTTACCCGCCCGCCCAGCCCCGCCCCCTCCCCCGCCCCCCCCGCACGCGCTGAGCTGGAAGGATGCGCGTCACGCGCCGCGCCCCGCCGCGCCCAATGGCGAGGCGAGCTCCCGCGCGGAAGCCCCGCCCCGTCCGGGGGAGGACGCCGGCGGGAGAACTGCATTTCCCAGCGGGCCGCGCGCGGGGGGCGCGGGGGGTGATGGGGGTTGTAGTTCGTGGTGGGGAGGCGGCCGGCGGCCATTTTGTAAAAGGGTTGGGGGGCGGGAGGGACGGTGCCTCACAGGAGGCAGCTCGGGGCGTGCTTAGGCACAGGGGGTGCCCGAGACGCGCCAAGCCGTTATTGTTCATTATTACTATTAATTTATTCACTGTAATAAGTAGAGGGTGGGCAGAACACGCTCAGGTGCGCGCCAGCGGTGTGCTCACAGAATTTATCCCGGTTTTAACGCAGCCCCACAGAGCCCCAGTGACAAAAAGCAGAGCCCCGGTGACAAAAAGCAGAGACCCTGTGACAAAAAGCAGAGCCCCAGTGACAAAAAGCACCATGTCAGGCTGCGGGCACCCCGCTCTCCCACCCGCACAGCATGACGAGAGCCCCAAGGTTCGTGGGTGAACGGTCACAAGCACGCCACGCTGGAAACGTGCACACAGCAGGACTCTGGCCAAGGGGGACAGCCTCACCCCACAGCAGGGCTCGGGGTGAGGAAGGGCGGCTTCGCCCCGAGGGAGGTGCAGAAGGGCTGAGTCACGGCCCACGAGGAGCTCCAGCCCTCCCGGCTGCAGGAGGGGTGTTTGAGAGGTGTTTGCGCTGCTCGTCCCGGGCATGGTGCTGCTGAGGTGGCTCTTGGCGGGACCTGAGCCAGCCTGCCAAGGAAATGTTTCATAAAAGCACACGTTTTCACAAGAAGCACAGCCCGCTCTTTTTTATTTTCTTGCCAAAAATTGTCAAGCCCCAAAAGTTGAGTATGCTTTGAGTCCTGAAGAGTGTTTTCAGACCTGGTTTTAGACTAGCAGATCCCCTGTGAGTGCATACACTGGTCCCAAAGGGCACAATGGGGTGAGGACAGGGCTGCGCCTGAGGCCAACCCTTTTGAGTCCGCTCCAGGGCCACCCCACTGCAGCTCACAAACCTGCCGAGTCCCACGCGGATCCCACATCTGTGCCCGTGGTTTGACGGTGTGCCACTACGGCTGCCTTTCTCTACCAGTGCTGTCACACCTTCTTGCAGGGGATGTCCTTCTGCTAATTGCATCAGAACCACGCCATCTCTTCCCGCAAAGGGCAGAGGCTCAACAGTGGCAGTGCGATGATGATAGAGCAGTTATTACCTTCAGGACACGCTGCCAAGTCAAACAACGGCATTTCTAAGAGGAGGGTGGCCCTTTGTTAAAATGCCCTGTCAGAAATGGGTGGTAGGCTCTGAGCTCTTCCTTTGTTCGAGTGAAATAGCTCTGCAGGTCCCCCAGCCGTGCCCCTGGTGGTGGGAAATTCCCCCAAACTTCCTCAGTGTTCTCCAAGCTGTGGGAGCAACAGCACACGTCGCACCCACAGCTATTTTAACCATGTCAGGGAGTGCCCAAAATCTTCCTCCTGGGGGTGGACAGTGCTGCGAGAGGCAGTGCAACACGACCCTCGGCCACAGCTGCCGCCTCCTCCAGGTCCCCTCCGTGGCCACATTTGCTCAGCCCACGTGGCTGCTCGGGGCTGGCACGGCTCCCATGTGTTACGGTCCTCTTATCAGCAGGGGATTAATCACATGCAGCTTAAACCATACACAGTTGAAGAGCTGTCATGGCAAACAGATTGTTTCAGGGAAGCCATCACAGTAAATAGGCAGGATCCTGGAGAAAAACTTCCTCGACTCAGCTGCCACCAGGTACAAGCGTACACCCGAAAACCTTCAGTGCCACCTGCCAGGCAGAGGCTTCAGGTCATCAGCCCTGACCTACCGGTACAGTTTGTCACTTGCTAAGCTTGCTTCTCAAACGCTGATAAGATGAGGAGTATGATGGTAAAACAACATCACAGCTTACCCAATCTCCCTGCTGGAGCCTGTAATTAACCCTGAGAACAATGCACGTAGGCGACACGGGAGCAAATATTTGCTTGGGATCCTTATAAAGCACTGCAGTTTGCAGAAGGAGCAGCAGTGCTCACAGCTGCATTTTCCCTTGCCCAGCAGTCCCATTTGGCTGGGGCTGGCCCTTCCTGCTGGGCAACCCTGCAGAAAAGCTGAGGCCAGGAGCATGCAGCGTCTCGGCAGCTTTTGCTGGAGGAGGGAGGCCTGGAAAGATCTCTGCAGCTGCATCGTGTTTGGCACTTGTTGGCTTCTGCTTCTCACACAGTGAAGCACGGTGTGGGCAATGCTAGGAACCAGGCTGGCACAGGCTCTCAGCTAGACCCTTGTGTTTCAGCACCTCCAAGCTGAAAGCCTTACTTCTGATTTTTCATAGGATATCCTCACCTTCTCTTTACAAAACCTTCTTTTCTTCCCCAAGTGTTTTGTTTTTTCCCTTAATGTATGATTTAATTTGCACAAAGCTCCTTCTTTTTCTGACTATTGATCTTGGCTCCTTACTGTTTAAAATAAAGCAAATCCTTCCTAAGCGTGTTCTGACAACTCAACTTTTGTCTGAGTTTTCCTTCCAGATGCAATTTCCTGTTTAATTTCCTGACCGTTTCTTATTTAGTGAACGAAAAGCTATAAATTGCAAGATTGCTTCAGATAACTTCCTCTAACTTACAGCTGAACCATTAACCTCTTGCGGGGGGGAATCCACTTGCGGGGGGAAATCCAGCAAAACAGCGTAAAACTTTTTTAAAAAGCCCTGAAACGTCTGGGTAGCCAAAAACTCTTCAACTCACATCAAAGGGGAAAGAGCTGTGTGAGAAGTGGGATTGAAATAATTTTCCTTGCAAAACCAAACAGGAGAAATGCTGCTTCCAGCAGAGCTGCCAACTGCTCTTTTATCACCCAATAAATGCTGTGAGATAGATTTTTATGTTTTTTTTTTGTGGGAGCTCCTGAGAAATGTCACCCCTGGCACGGGGCACCAGGGGTGCTGGTGGCATTTGTGCCGTGTTCCTGTGCGATCCCAAATGTGCACCCCAGCAACTCCTCATGCACGCTTGCTGATTTCCTCTCCTGCACCCATCTTGTGCATTACCTAAAGCCTGCGGCATGCCACGGTGTGCTGCTGGGCTGCCAGACTCCTGGACGTGAGACAGGGGTCACAGTGACCCCCGATAAACAGCAGATACAGTAGGGTAGGGTCACTGAAAGGCTTGCTCTGCGCGGTGCCTCGTTACGTTTGCTTAATGCATCCCGGCACCGAGCCCCAGAACAAGCACATCACTGGAAATCACTGGTTTCAGCTCCCCCTTCCACGGGGACTCTGCCCATCCGCTGTGACACCTTCCAAAGTCAGCACTGTAATTTTTGGGGGGCCCGATGTTGTTTCTGAACGCTGCTGCGCTGCCCTGGGCTCTCATCACCCCATCCCAGGGCTGGGGAAGGCTGGTGCTGGCCAAACAAAACATCATTGCCAACTTGGTGCTGTGCTGGGTCATGGCTCGGCACTCCCTGTCCTACTGCGGCCTCCAGCAGGGGGATTTGAGGCCAGTGGCTTCCTGAGGAGGTCCTGTTTCATCCTAAAGCATCCCACGGTTGTGCCAGTGCCCTGAGATGGGGCAAGGAACCGTTCCCTCTGAACACAAACCTGTCCCCAAAGCCAGGTCTGTCCCCAGGCAGCCTGCAAGCTCTTCTCCCTGTTTTTTTACCCATCTCTACTTTGTGGGGCAGCGGTGACCCTCGCCTGGGTGTGTGACCACACTGCAGGGGAGGCAGGCAGCTCTCCCCGCAGGCAGGGGGGACGGCAAACAGCAGTGTCTGGCAGGGACTGCGTGACCCAGTGTGGGAGCGTGGCTGCTTTCATCTCCAGCCAGCCGGCGCCGATCGAGAGCTTTGACATCTGGCACGGGTAGACCAGGCACGGTCCCACGGCTCCCAGAGCCCTGGTGGATGCATGCTTGGGGCAGGAGATGGGCGGAGGTCATGCCGGTGGTCGCCTCCTGCACTCTCCCACATCCCAGCACGGATTGTTGAGGCAGAGGAGTGAGTGGTGTGACACCCCCCAGGCTCCTACCACTGCCCTGGTCCTGTCCTAGCTGTGACACAACCCAAACCACGTCCTTGGCCCCCACGGGCTGGGGTGACCCCAGTGTGGAGGCCACTGCTCCATGCCAGCTGTGCTGTCACAGAGCCCCATGCCACAGCAGCACTGCTCCCTGTTGGCTGTGCCCTCCTGCAAAGAGAGAAACCAAATCTTGCCCCAGAAACTGAGAAACGGCAAAACTTGCCTTTGGAGGCGTAAAGCTGTGCTTTTGGCTCTATTTCTGTGAGGACAGCGTGGGCTGAAGCTGCCCACAAGGTGCTGAGGGGCTGGGGGAGCAGCCCCTCATGCAAATTGAGGCCAAAGCAGGGCAAAGAGGCAGATGCGTGATGCGGCAGGGTGGCACAGCTGTCACCTCGTCAACACAAAACCAAAACTGCCAGCACCCCGGGCTGGGGGCTGTCCGGGGCAGCCATCCCCTGCAGCTTTGTACTGGTGGCACAAGGAACATGCCAAATGTACGCCAAGGGACGAGAAGGCCTGTAAAAGTGCCGGTTTTGTTGAGGACAAAACTCCCCTGGCACAGTACAGGGACCGGGCTGAGCTGGGGGCACCATGCTCACAGCGGTGCAAGTGCCCGGGTCATGCAAAGGGCACCCCCGTAGGCTCAGCTGCTTCCTTTCCCATCTTGCCAAGCACTAAAATAAACCAGATTCCCACCTGGCTCCATCCCCTCTGCTCTCTGGCGGATATTTAAAGACAGGGAGGCAGATGACCAGGGGCCTGCGGGCCATTCCCAGGGAATCCAATGCCCCAGGGCAACCCTGCAAGGGCAGGAACAAACAAAACCCACATCGATTATTTGCCTCTGCAGGCAAGAAAAAATGTTACAGGTGGGGTTCACCCAGGCCATGGCCCCTTTCAGCTCCCCTGCAGTGACAGAGTACAACCAGAGGAAAGCACTGCCACTGCTCCGAGCCTTGCACTCCCCCTGGTTAGCACAAGGGATCAGCGGCATCAGTGGAAGGGGGAGTCCGTGGGGCAGGGCTCTAGGGATGGGCTCAACGCACAGCTGCCAGCTTTGAGAGAACACATGGATGGCACGCACCACCACAGACACCAGCTTCCTTTTCTCTGCCCTGGGACAATTACTTTCAACTCACATTTCTGCAACAGCCCCCTGTACGCTTCCTATAAAAGCTGCCCTGTTTCTGTACTCCGTTTCATCCAGTTTACCTGCCCCACCCCCCCCAGCCTGTTTCTGTTTTTATTTTTTTTTTTGCACTTAGGCAGCCAAAGAACAGAAATTTCCCCTGGGCAGACAGTAAAAACCTCGCCGGGAAACACCACGTCCCTTCACGCCGCTTGTGCTGTGCCAGAGCTGCTAGGGGAGGCGGGGGCCAGCAACCATCGCCCTCACTGCAAGCACCCCCAAATACTTTTGTCCCTGCTTTTGTCCCCCAGGGGGCTGATTTTTTGGCAAGTTTTGCCACCTACAGCTCTTCAAATGTTTCCACTGACTACGGCAGATCTGGGTCAGCACCTCACATCCCATCCCCAGGCTTGAAATTTGGGGCAAAACAAAGAGGAATGCAGTCAGAAGCCGCCTGACAAAAGCTTTATTTGGGAGCCCCAGCCCTGCTCTGCTTGGTGTTGGGAACCTGAGACCCCCTCTTGCTCACAAACCTGCTTTTTTCATCCCTAGCTTCAGTGACAACCCACCTGCATGTCCCTCAGACAGGCTGCAGCTGTGTCCCAAAGCCTGGTTTCCTCCCTGGGCGCTAAGGATGTGCCACGTACGGTGTGGGTTGAGCTGAGGTTACCTGGGCAGCTGAAATTTGGCCGTGTCCCACCTTGGAGCGCCTGGCCTGCAGCTGGCAGAGTGCATTCTTCACGTCATTGTTGGCTGCCGTTTCCTACGGACATTTTAAAAAAAAAAAGAAAAAACATTAAAAAAAAATGAACTGGTGACTTGCACAGAGATTCCCTACAGGACAGGATCCCATTGATCCCTGCCCTCGAGCTGGAAGGGGACCCCGGCAGGGTCACCTTGTCCCTGGGACAGGGATGTGGACCTGGAGCCAGGAAACCCAACCCGTGCATGGCAAGGGGGATGATCAGGAGAACTGGGCTCAGTCTGCTGTACTTTTTAGGAACAGCAAGCACAGGAGAACCCTCACGGAGGTGGTCAGCAGCCCACTGCTGCAGGAGGAGCCTGGGCAACCAGCTCCATGGGCCCCAGCATCCTCCCATGGGGCTCACAGCCACCAGTGCCAGCTTTGTGGCTGCAGGGCTGCTCAGAGCCTAAGGGCTGGCGTTGTCCCACTCCCCACTGGGGACTTAAATCCTTAAATAGGTGATTGCAGGAGAGCAGCCGCAGCAAACGCTGCAGGGCCTTGTAAGGCAGGGGCCGGTCTCTGCTCATGGAAAAATTCAGCAGCTGGAGCTGCGCCAACCTCCCCCCGAAAACATTCCTGCAAAGGGAGGTTTCAGCTCCAGGGTCAAAGGGAAAAACTCAAGGATCAGTTGTCAGAGGAATGAAGCCCAGGCGCATGTAGCTGTGCTTGCAGGCGGCCCTGCCGGTCCCGCCACCCTCACACCTAGCAAAACCTGCCTGTGGATGGGCCCGGCTCCACAGCAGCAGCTCGGGATGGCAAAAAGGGCTGAGTGTGTGCCGTGAGGTGACCTGCCCTACTCCTGGTGCCCTTTTGGATTCAGCACGGGCAGGATAATGGGGAAAAACCTGAGCTGAAGGATGCAGGGATGCCCAGGATCCATGCTTGTCCCTGCAGCCTCAGGCACGCTTGGCCCCCAAGCACAGGGGCCACACCACAAGCACCAGTTCCCACCCGATCGCCCTGTTATGGGAACATGCAGACACACTTCAAGGCAGCCCCTGAGACCAGTGCCTTGAATGCTTTGATATTCAGATTTCTCCGGTGGAGGCCTAGATCAGTCACAGCTATTTAAATCCCAGCCTGTCACCTTTTCCAGCATCGCTTCCAAGCAGCTTTAGCGGCATATTGCGGGGCTGGGAGCCCTGCAGAAACCAAGCACGTCTGTGATGGGGTCGCTTGAGCAATGCCACAGCCATTCCTTGTGGTCTCAGAGCTGAAACGCAGGCTGGGGGGCACTGGGGAAGTGCTCTGGTGCCGGCTTCTTCCCCCTGAGCTGGGGTTTAGGAAACACAAACCCCAAATGCTCCATGCAGTGAACTGTCAGGCAGAAGGGGATTGCACGAGTGAGTGTTTTCCTATATGATAGAGGGCTGACCCGGTCGGTGGTCCTCACAGCCCTCCTTGCAGCTGGCGAGGGAGATCTTGTTGCACGGAATGAAGAGTGGGAACTGAGGCGCTCACAGCGGGGCTCGCACCCTTGACCCTAGGCACTGCTCGGGGCGTGACGGGAATGTCCCTCTCCCAGCTGCTCTGCTGCCAAGACACCCCACCGGCCACGTCGCCCCGGCAGGGCCAAGGGGTGACTCCATGGCTCGCCTCTGACCGGCGGGGACGGGCGGTGACGTGGCCGGTCCCGTGGCGTGGCACGCAGGCACAGGTGAGTCAGTGCCTCGCAGGCAAAGTCTGAGCCACCTGGATGTGCCCAGTTGCCCTTCAGACCCGGGCAGCTCGCACCACTGAGGTGCCCCAGTGTCCCCAAAGCACTGCGGTTGCTCACAGGACCCCCAAGGGGACCCCAAACCAAAGCGGGGTGGCTAAACGAGCAATGTCAGTGCAGGGGTGGGCTGGCAGGGGGTCCCATCACACCCTCCCCACTGCGCTGGGAACACCCACACGCTTTCTGTGCTTCAACTAAAATCAGCCTCAGCGCCTGCTGCTCTGTCATGAGCTGAAGGAGGGGGATCTTTAACCATTTAATCATTGAGAAACAGCGCAATTAGCGGCCCCTTCAGCCGGGCAGGGCCGGGCTCCCACCGCCAGATGGCGGCTGCGGGCTCCCCGGCGTCCCTTGCGCCCGGCCGGGCTCGGCTGAGGCGGAGGCGGCGGGGCCGGGAGCGGGGCCGGGGAGCTCCGGGGCTGGGGGGGGCTCTGAGGGGTCCCTGCTGCCGCTGTGGGCACCCCCCGCTTCTTATCCGTGCCTGGGGGGGGCTGTAGGGGGAGGTGGGTGCTGCCCGAGCCCGCTGGCAGACCCCAAAGGGGTCCCGCAGCGCGGTGAACCCGCAGCCGGCTCCTTCCTCAGCCCCTGGGCTGCAGCATGGTGTGTGCGCAGGTGGAGACGAGCCCCAGGCGCTGCTGGCAGAAGGTGCTGTACGAGCGGCAGCCCTTCCCCGATAACTACGTGGACCAGAGGTTCCTGGAGGAGCTGCGGAAGAACATCCACGCCCGCCAGTACCAGTACTGGGCCGTGGTCTTCGAGTCGGGGGCCGTGGTGCAGCAGCTCTGCAGCGTCTGCGTTTTCGTCGTCACCTGGTGGTACATGGACGCCGGGGTGCTGAGCCCGCAGGGGCTGTTCGGGGCGGCCCTGGCCTCCTCGCTGCTCGGCTACGTGCTCTTCGATGCCATCGACGCCGGGGTTGGGCGGCGGGAGAGCGGGCGGACGCGGTGGGCAGACCTGAAGAGCACGCTGGTGTTCATCGCCTTCACCTACGGCTTCTCCCCGGTGCTGAAGACGCTGACGGAGTCCATCAGCACGGACACGATCTACGCCATGTCGGTCTTCATGCTCCTCGGCCACCTCATCTTCTTCGACTACGGCGCCAACGCCGCCATCGTGTCCAGCACGCTGTCCCTCAACATGGCCATCTTCGCCTCGGTGTGCCTGGCCTCACGCCTGCCGCGCTCCCTCCATGCCTTCGTCATGGTCACCTTCGCCATGCAGATCTTCGCCCTCTGGCCCATGCTGCAGAAGAAGCTGAAGGCCCGGACACCGCGCTGCTACGTGGCAGTGACCATGCTCTTTGCGCTGGCGGCGCTGGCAGGGCTGGCGAGCGTCTCCAGCGTGGGTGCCGTGCTCTTCGCCTCGCTGCTGCTCTCCATCTCCTGCCTCTGCCCTTACTGCCTCATCCGGCTTCAGCAGCTCAAGGACAACATCCATGGGCCGTGGGACGAGGCTGAAATCAAGGAGGACCTCTCCAGGTTCCTCACGTAGGCCTGGCCAGGGCGGAGAGGGGCTCTGTGCTGCAAGCAGCACGGAGGGACTTTTCTGGGGGGATCCCCAGCTCAATAAAACCTCTCACACAGGGAATGTGTCTGTGTGTGCTCTGTAACAGCCCTGCAGCAGGGTGGTGCCTGGCAGACCCACGGTGGTATTTTTGTCCAGCTCTGGCCATCGAGCCAGAGGGACGGGGCAGAATCCTGCAGAGGAATGAGGCCGCAGCTTAGCACACTCTGTGGGTGCACCCAGCGGGCACTCAGCCTGGCCCCAGGGTGCTGCAGCGGTGACAGGGCCCAGCCTGGTCCTGTCCAGCACTATCTGTCCAGTGTCCGTCTGTCCAGCTCCGCACATACCGCAACAGAGGGCGCTCCTGGCAAACAAGTCAGGCTGGAGGCCAGCCCGGGACGAGCCGGCCCTGCTGTGCTGTTGATTTGTTTTCCATCACACACCAGGGGCAGGTGGTCCAGCAGGGCACGGACTTGGGCTAAGCAGACACACCTGTATGCAGAGGCACACCACCAAGTGTCTGAGACCACCAGCACCTCTGCAGACCACGGGAGCTGCAGCAGCTGAGGCTGACAGCTCTCATTCCTGCGGTGTTTCGCCCTAGCACTGCTCCTTTCAGTGTAAAGGCCACTCAGACCCCTCCTACCCTGGAAGCAGTACAAGGAGGTGTTTAAACCATCCCAGTAAGTTTTCCTGTAAGATGCAGCAGCACCAGCTTTGCACGCACACTCTGGGATGGTGAAAGGTGACAAGGGCAAGGCACCCCACTGCTGCAGAAGTGTGAGTTCCTGCTCGATTAAACCCACCGAGTGTGAAGGGCTTTTTGCAGGAAAACGGCTCACGTGGAGCACTGGCGTCTTCCCAGCGAGCAGGCGCTGGCTCCTTGGGCTTCCTAGGAAATGAGAACCCACTGCAGAGCCTCCAACACCTCCAGCGCTTTGTTATGACATTTGCCAAGTTTTAAATGTTGCTGTTTGTTGTCATGGTGACAACTACATCTCATTTTGTTTTTAATTAAAGAAAACCTGCAGAGGTTTAGAGTATGTGCTCCAGGCTCGCAGGGAGCGCGGGAGTAGCCAGATGCTCACAATCAAGATGACATTCTTCAGCCCTTCAGAAAGAAAATCATTTCTTCACGAGGAGGTTCCCAAGAAAGCCAGGCAGCTGCCAGGGACCAGGGGGCCCCATCCTGTGTCAGGCTAATGCCACTGCAATGCTGCCACCCCAAGCAGATGCACAGAGTCCATCGGTAGGGCAAGACTCCAGTGGGATTGGTGCAAACTTAAGAAGTTAAAAATCATCCTTGTCAAAGAAAGGAATCAAATCTAGCCTGCCTGGCTCCTGCAGTTAATTTCTGTCTTGGTAGGGGCCATGCTAGCAGCAGCCAGGTTTACTTGAAGCTGCTGCTGCACAAACACACCGCTGTCCCCAAACTGTTACTAACTGCAGTCATAAATCTTTGCGGTTATCAATTGCTGGTGCATCTCAGGTGGAGCACACGCCTGACTCCATTCTGAATGTGCAATATCTGGGATAATGGGGACAAGCTGGTGTGTGCGTGGGGGCTGTTTCACCGTTAGGCACAGCACATGGGGCTGGGGGGCAGCTGTCCCTCACCACCAGCCCAAGGTGGTTGCAGGGATCTGATGGTTCATTAGGCTAATGCAAACAGGGCAAGGTAGCCTTGGGTTTTTTGTTTTGAGGCTGGATTTAAGGCTACAAGAAAGCATAATTTCTGCCAGACCCATTCACCCAAAGTGAAATGTTTCCTAAAAAATAATCCACTCAAATTCAGACTCTCAAAAACAACCCTGGGTTAGGAAAAGTGCAAATATGAGTTCCCAAGGTATGATTCCAGGTGGCAATGGGCACGAAGTAATGTGGCTCTGGGCAATAAGGGAGCTAGAAACACAAGGACTAGCAGAGACTCTGTGGCTCTGTGTTGCTCCCCCAGCAAAGCTTCATCTCAGACCCTGAGGAGGACTCGAAATGATCCAGAGTCCGTGCTCTTACCTTCACTGGAGCTCTCTGCTTGTCTGGAGCTGCTCGGTGCACAGCAGGACAGCCCCACACTGGGATGTTCGGGTCACCTACTCTGCTGGGGAATGGCCATGTCCAGGAGGAGGAGATGGGTTCCCAGTGGGGTGGCCTCGAGCTGATGGAGACCTATTGGGCAAGTTGAGGCTAGCCATGGCATGTGGTGGCTGTGCCACAATCGTTATCAACCCCAACTAGAACCCAGTGGGTCACTACAAACAGATCCCTGGGCTTGGATTGATCCAGCAGGCCACCTCTGCCTGGCTCCAGCCAGGATTTGTCCTTCTCAGCTTGCCAGAGGCAGCTTCATCTCCACATGCAGCCACAAGCCTCTCTGTTCTGCCCTGCTGCTTCCTTTCTGTGCCTCGTTAGCCTGCACACTCTGCAGCACTGCTGGAATAAATGGCCATAATGAGTACGTCTTTGTGCCTGAGGTCAGAACATGCCCTACAGAGCAAAACTTAGCCATAACTGTGTCCAACTCAGCAGTACAAGCGGATGCCCTTTAAGCACTCGCTACCTGAGCCTCGTTCTGAGGCTTCGCTGGTGCCCACGATGAGACCAAGCAAAGAAATAGATCCTTTGTAGTTCGCACGTAACTGAATCATCATCAACCACCTCTACAGAATTAAACTTTTTAAACACAAATTACTTGGTGTTACAAAAAGCGCGGTTCCTTTCTTTCTAGTTGTCATTCCCAAGTCCCACTGAGATACAGCGCCTCACTGGGACGTTTTCTTGTGATTTGAATCTGGCCCAAACGCAAGTAATTGCACGCTGGCTGGGGCTAAGCCGTGCTCCTGGGGGAGTCGCCGCCACGTGCCGTCTGGAATCTCCATCTACAGAGCGTGCAGCAGGGAAAGGCAAGCGGCAGCCACCCACAGCAGCCCCAGCGGGCTGGCAGGGGCCTCCGTCCCTCCTGCACGTGGGAGACCGGCGTCTGGGAAGCCTGGAAACAGTGAAGCTTTAGTCTTTGAAGGTAAGACCTTTTTATCTCTTCAATTCCCGCAGTAATCGCTAGGCTTTGCTCTGCACGTCACGTAGCTTTGTGCCACGAGAGGCAACGGCAACAGTCTGAGCGATCAGGAAACCAAAATAAAGATTTTGGTCTGAAATCATCCCCTGAGCAGCAGCCTGGGATGCATAATGTCACCGGCCGGGGTGCAGCACCACCCGCCTTCTCCCCCTACCCACAGAACATGTGCCATTGCCAGATGGAAATGGCACAGACGAGGTTAAACGGCTTCTTCAGAAAGTCACCCCACGAGCTGAAGCCAAAGCACGTGCCAAGGTTTCCCAGCACAAAGGCCCTTATGCTAACCAATCCCTTCTACTATTTATGAGATTTTAGGAGTAGCTACCTGACCATGAAGTTCAGTCCTATCTCCAACAACATTTTTATCAAATGCTTCTGAAGAAGGTAAACATTTCTGTGAAGGATATAACACTATAAAACGTCCCCCGAAAGAACTTTGTGCCTTACATCCTAACACACTGAGGTTGGCTGGCAGACAGGAGGGCAGCAGCAGTTTCTGAGGTGCAGTAGATAAAGCTTTAGAAATAAAATATCAGCCACCTTTTGTCATTGCTTCCTTTCTCAGTACCACACCGTACCATAGAGGGAAAGCAGTGAGAGCTGCCCTAGTACAGAACAGATTCTTGAACAACCTGGAAAAAAAAAGTAGCTTGTAAAATTCAGCCTGGTCCCGTTCCCTCTTACCTCAGAGATGAAATGAAGCCAAAACCTCCTGCCTCTTGCAGAGCCAGCTGGGTACAGATGTCATCTCTCTTGCAATCCTGAAAAGCACAATTCCTGAATGCTGTTTTTGTTTTTTGTTTGTTTGTTTGTTTTGCCTCTGTCTCTGAGGGCAGCGAGTTCCACTGCTGAGAGATGCAGCAAAGTAAGCCAGCCCAAGCTCACTTCTCGTCCTACCTTTTGGAAGTTATGTTCACACGACCATTAGGATCCTCCACTTCTCCCTTTTCCCAGGGTGCTGGGAAGCACATTGCCCATCACTATTCTCTTTCCAGCTCCTGCAATTCCTAGTCTAGTACACACAACTCAAAAGTCTAGCAGGAATGATTCTCTTCCTAAGAGTTACTGTTGTTGGCATGTTTGTGTTTCCCCTGCTTTCTGCTAATACCTTTATTGTTTCTTCTGTTTTACTCTATCAGAAGACAAAGCCTAAGTGAGGTGCAAACAAAAATCTGTACAAGTCTGCAGCTCTCTGGGCTTACAACCCCCTATCATTTGAGCAAACCTCATTTACCAGCATGGTGGGGCAGCAGTTCCCTGGATAGAGGAGTTGTCAGCAGGGTCCTAAATCAGCTGCAAGAACTGCCCCAGCTCGGCAGAGCTTTGTCAGACCTGGCTTATTTATCTTACCTGGCCTGCTTATCTTTCACTTGGATGCCACAGGGACAGAAATACTTGGAATCCCAGAGGTAGCTACCTGCAGCTATTTGAGCTCTGATGCTCCAACGAGGTCAGCTCGCAGAGAATTTAGAGGTTTAGCTTGAAAAAAGCGGTGAGAACAGCTGCGATGTGTCTATAAGTGTGCAGATTCATCGGCAGAGAGACTGCTGCAATCTTCAACTTTCCACTCAGCACGCAGCCAGGTGCTGCTGCGGGTGCGTTAAGCATCTGTTAGGAACCTTTTGCAGTCTCTGTTGTTCAAGACGTTGATTATTCTTCTTCCTGCTAATACTAAGCCAAATGTATTTACACTGAGCAGTCCTGGTGGCTCGTGAATTCAGAAATTGGAGGTGGAATCCCAGCAGTACGTCCCTCCCTCCAACACCTCGGAGGGTGGGGGTCGCCACAGAGCCCAGGCAATTGCTTTTGTGGAGGGAGCATTAATGGCTCCATTTGAGAAGCAGTAGGTAAATCCTTCAATAGAAAACCAGCACACATTCATTTTGTAGCCAGACTTTTATTTTCTTTGTATCCAGGCTTATCATTGACATCTGAAAATAAAATATTTCATTTACAAATAGACTAGTGCAAATTAAAGATAATTTTGGAGAAAAGATGACAGACTGCACATAACAAAAAAAAAAAAAAAAAAAAAAAGATGTGTGTGTGTTAGGACGATCTTCCTGGAACAGCTGGAGGAGGTCGCCTAGGAAAAAGACAAAAAATAACCCAAAATTCAAGGGGAGGGGGAGAAGAGATTTAAAACAAAAGGTCGAAATACAATAGAATGACTCATATACAAATTTATCTTAACAAAATGGGTTAAGGAAAAAAAAGGCACAGAACATGCATAGTGAGGAAAAGAGCAAGAAGGAGATTAGAATCAGCTGGCTATCAGCACAGCCTCTGCTTTCATCCTCACCATTTCCCATCTGATGTGCTGGCGCCAGAGAGCTAGGACAACCCCATCACAAGTGTGAAGGTTGCTGCTCAGAGGCTTTCTACTTTTCGTGCAGGAAATAATATCCTCCTAGAAGAGCTTTTCTCTAGCCAGCCTTAAAATCTACACCGCTACCTGCTGCAAACGCTGCTCCTGGAATAGAGCTTTTTCAAATGAGACTGATGAAATCAGGAGCGAGCGAACAAGATGTGTCTATGAGCTGGACTGGGGTATCTGAAGGGAACCTTGCTGGGGAAGGCTAAAAGCTTGGGTGACAGCAGCGTAATCAATCTACTGCCAAAACCTGCAGGAGAGACCCTTGCCAGTGGATGGCTCGGTGGCCTGGATGGAGAAGAGCGGCCGCTCACCCCGTTGTCCAGCACGCAGCACTGGTGCATTGCCGGCCAGCACGCCTGGAAACAACTCTCAGAGGGAGAGGTAACGTACCCCAGGCAGACGGACACATGTGTCATGCTGCTGTTTGCTCAGGGAGACTGTGCAGACTGCCTCGGGCGCATCCATTAAAGGCTATTAAAAAAAAAATGTCCCCAAGTGTTACAGCAAGCTTGCTGTGAACGCAAATGGGGACGTTACTGCTTTGCTTGTTCCACCTTTTGTTCCCAATTTCCCCAAACCTAAGGACCAGCACGGTGCCTGCTGCTTGGTGGGAAATGCCCCCTGCTGCTGTGCTGTACTCGTGCCGTGCAGAGCTGCTCCTCCGAGCACCCATTCCAGTTACTTGGCTTGTACCAATCTGAGGGAGGAACTGAGTAATCAAGGCATTCTGAGGCAGCTGCGTGGCCATACACAACTGCTTTAGGGGAAATCCCTTCCAAGCAGCACACGTACACAGGCACAGTTTTACTCTGCTCCTGAGGACTCACCCTGCCCCTGTGCTCAGCTCTCGGCCCCCCTCAAATATGCTTCTCCCAGCAATGAAACCAACACCAGGCTCTGCTTGAAAAATATTCACTCAGCAAAACATCCCCAAAGCATCCAAGCCCCTAGCAGGGCAGAAGGTTGAATGCTTCCCGTGGGCTACTTCTCTCTTGTCTCCCCTTTTCCTGACACTTGGAGTGATCTGAACTGCAACGCACCTCTCCGGTAAATCCTCGTTGCAGACCCAACCGAGGTGGGGAGCAGGCTGAGATTACGGTACAAGACTGGAGCCCACTCATGCACATCCAGAAAGTAATAATAAAAGCCCAGCAGGAGTTACAGTTTATTTCAGGTTCAGAAATGCAGCATAACATGTTTACAGCAGGTGTATGCGATGCTCGGTAATGACCATGGTTTCGGGAATCGACTCACTGTGCTCAAAGGTCAACACCAGGAACCATTTACAGACTACGAAACCAAAGGCAGATGTTTTGGCTCATATGAAACAGGGCATTAACATACAGAGCAAAATTCGGAAAGAAATTAAGCGCTTGCTTCTTACAAAAAGAAGTCATTGTTTACACCATCCTGGAAAAGTAAAGAGACAGGAAGTAAAGCAAACGGCCGGCAAGACGGGACAAATCATATATCAAGCAAGAGTGGAGGACTGTCTGGACGGGAGGAGCCATCGGTATCAGCTCGCCTGCAGACAAAGCAAGAGGAAAGACAGGCAGAGTAACGTTCATTTACACAGGGAAGCTGTTCTGCTAGAGCCCAGGGAGGAGGTTCAGTGCCACCGCGGGAGGACGTGTGCCACAAGCATCCCCAAAAGTCCATGTCTCCCCAGTGCCACATGTGCAAAATAGGTCTGCTTTCAATTCAGGAGGTTTGGACTGTTTTAAGACAGAAAGACAGAACTAGCCAGTAATCTCCACATGATGTACACACGTTTAGTGTATTGGCCTGCGATACAGAGTATAATATTTTCTATGTTATGCTTTAACATGAAGTGTCGTAACCTCTAATGCATCTCCTTTAATATAATAATCTATTTTTACGAGGCTTACTCAAAGTGCAACAAGATCAGCAATAAAATAAACACAGGTTAACTATGTACATAAGCCTTTTCTCTGAACATACAAGCATTTTAACGTAACGCAAGATCCCCTGACATCAAAGGCCAAGAACTATTTACGGCATGAGCAAGCTCCTCAGCTGCTGGTCAGCCATGACAAGGAAAAGTGGAACATGTTCTCCGGGCAGAGACTCGGGCTTAGTTTACATGCAATACTAGATAAACACCCTCCTGAAACCTAGCTGCCTACATCATCTGGCTCACGTAAGCTCAAAAAACCTGCTGTTGCTTAACGGGAGTCTCCTCTGCTCCTTAGCAATCTTCTGAGCTTTGCCAGAGGGGATCAAACGAAGGGAGAGTAACCTGTGCTTCTCTGATCCAGGAGCTCAGGCTCAGCTGACCCTGGGGAAGGGTGTCTGCAGAGGGGACAGCAGCCACTCTCAGCCAGCCAGTCCCCCTAGCAGATCCCTTAAGGTACTGGTGAGCCTGTTCTCCTCTCCTTCAGGTGTGGATTGAGCTGATAGCAAGTTGCTCCTCTGAGAACAAGGGATGGGAGAGAGATGGCTCACCAGAATCATCCATCCCAGGCACTGCACAGCACAAGAAAATGGGTCAAGGCTAGGAGCAGAGTGTTTATTCAGTTGGAATTGGCAATTTCTTGTGAAGCACTTAGCATTTTTTTTCTAGAAACAATTCTACATAGTTGATTCTAAAAAGTATATATGCAAGAAGAGGTAAAATCATCAAACTCTGGATCTGTGCTAAAGGTTAATTATTAGCCTACACATCTAAAAGCATTGCGTTTTAGCAGCAGGTCCAGATTTAGGTGTGATGGGGATGCAGAGGAGGGGAGTGCAGCTACCTGCTACGTCCCACAAGCTCAATACTGAGCACAGAACCAGATGGTGCTCACACCAGGGCCATGGGTGCCTCACTGCTGCCTCCTCTTTCTCTCCTCAATCCGCTCCTGGGAGCTTCATTTACAATTCAGGATTGCCGCTGAGAAATACAATTTCCTGTGGGGCAGAGTTAAGGATAGTGCTGAACTGTGCTAGCTATTTCCTTTATGCTTGACAGAAACAGTCATTAAATTCAGAAGTCTCAGGTACAGAGGATTTAAATACCTGTTTTTAGGCCAAGAGCTTTGTCATCTAATTAAGCTCCTACCTTACCAGCATTCCCATGCAGTCACACCGGTCTGAATCACCCCTTCTGGAGGCAACTCAGCAAAATGCTTAGGGTAAGGTGGGATAACCCCAAACCATAGGCTTGCAGCATCACTGAACAAATCTGGGGGTACAGTGACCTTCTGTGGCCAAGCTGCAAGAGGTGCTAAGCTTGAGTTTCTGTCAGAAGGCAGCTGCCAGTCAGTAATAGAGCTCTGACAAGCTATACACAGATTTGCTGGCTAGGCAACAAAATGGACTACTATAGCTATAAAAATACACCTGATTGATGGACTACACGTAACAGCAGAGAGTACCATGCAGCAGAAAGCTGTAGACCAAGAAACACGATCAAAATATGCTTTGAGTAGGTTTTTGGTAGTAAAAACCAGAAACGCGCAGTTGGACTTACAGCCTTTTCATCCTTGAAAGCTGACTCTGTGCACCTGATTGTGAAGCTGTAGGCCTGTTCTCCAAACACACAGCAGCCATTTAAGGACTTTTCTGAGATCACCGAGGTGCCGGTGCTCTGACAAATTCCATCTCCCCCATGCTTCAGATGTTGACCTCTAGACTCCCCACGTGTGTGTCGTAAGTACGAGGTTTACAGGAAATTAAAGTTAGGCTAACATACAAATCATGATGCTTTCCCAAACTTGTCTCTCTTATGCAAGCAGAAACATGATTTGCTTCAGCGGCAAACACAACTTATTTAATCAGCAGCCTGGGAATATTTAACAGCAAAAATCCCCATTGGCTGTGGCTCTTTGATTGGATTCTTCCTAACCACGGAGCTACAGCGCACTGGAGCCCTACATGCAGCCTCAATAAATGAATTTATTGGACTGATTATAGCGGGGACCTTCGAAACCACCAATTGCTTTGCCTAGGGATCTGTAACCATAATTGTAATAACAGCAATTAATATTTTCTGAAATTAATCTCTAGCTTAATTCTGTCGACTCAAGTTTTAAACTACACGGGTAACACTGACCCTAAGTGTTTAAAGTGAAGTAATGCAGAGTTAAGACAAAAGGTTTTTATAACACATCGATACAGAACGTGTAAAGCAACAGGCAGAGAGGGCCTCTGAAGGTGAACGTCTGCTAAAATAATACACTGCCAGGGTGCACAGCTGAGCACTTCTCAGTAGCTGGCTGGATAAAGTGACTCCTAATCTGAGGTGTGTGGGATATCAAGAAATGCAAAGAGAAAATCTTTTTTTGGAGGACATACCGGCAAGTTATTGACTGGTGTGAGCAAGTATCTCAAATCCACAGTGGATCCTTGGATAGCTCAGATGCAAATCTAGGCCATAGCTCTGAATTGGCTCACGCAGTGGGCAGAGGAGTGGTCACCTATTTACAGCTGTGCATGTGTGTATGCATATGTGTATACATATATGTACATATATCTACCTCCCCTCTGCTTCACAAAATGGCCAAAAACAATGCTCAGTTCCCTGGATCCTGCCATGCAATATATATATATATATATATATATATATATATATACATACATATACACACTGCATGCACTCACCTATGCACAAACCTTCCTATGAGTTCAGTGGGAGGACTGAGGTGAGTAAGCACTACCAGAGGACAAACTGAGCCAGCACACACCACTCTGTCACGTACTGGCTCTTCAAACCACCCTTCTCCCATCCTTGCTGCTAGTGAGACAGCTCCACACCTTGCAGGCTGGGGCATTGCAGCCCGGTCCTTACTAATCACCCAAGCTCTAAGTATCAGTCATCCATGAGGAAAGGAAATAAAACACATTGTCCCATACACACCCTTCCAGTTTAACAACATTCCTTATAAACTAGGCTTCGGAGAAGAAGAAATTACGGGAGAAGCAGCCTTCCAGCAAGTTTCTTGCAAAAGAGGCATGGAGGTGTGGGGCTGTCAGAAGAGCTTGATAAGAAACCACATTGGTTTTCTTTGCTTGGTTCAAGCATCAAAAAAGAAGGTGGGCACAACTGTAAAATGCCAAATGGCAGAAAACCTGGAAGGTACAAATAAAAAGCCAGGTTCCTCGCAGAGAAGAGAAAAGAAGATGCAGCTCAAATCAACACGTGCACAAACACACACAAACTCAAGCCCTCCTTTGAGTGTACAGGATCGTGAGCATGGCTGCCTGAGCAAACACGTGTGTCAGTAAGTTAGCTAACATCAGCTATTGTGAAAGGAAAAGTCAAGACAGTACAGACCTTCCCAAAACATTTAAGACCTCATAAACAAAGCAGAATGGACAGAGTATATCAGTAAAATTGGTTACTTGCCTACAGATGTCCATACATGCGACTATACATTGGTTATTGCAACAGTTACCAAGCAATTTGCTTCCACATATTTGGTTAACAAGGAATGGCATGCCAGAAACTTCATTTAGTCTAACAGGGATGAATCTAACGGACGAATTACAGTGGGCCGAGTAGGTGAAGGGGGTGGTCTTCGACTGGAGAGAAAGAGAAAAGAAACAGTAAGCACAAACACTGAGAGTGAACCGTTTGCTGTCGCTACGTGAACACGCACATGCACATAAACACAAAAGTCACATTTCCACATGCACTGAAGCACGACAGTTCTAAGCATGCCTGAAAACGAGGACAGTAAAGAGTGCCACATGCATACCTCAGCTCTCTCACGTATTCGACAGTCCACAGTCTTAACCTCTGAACACAGTTACCCTCTTAGGCCAGGGGAAGCACCAGGGGATGATCATTATTCCTGCTTTCTGATCCTGCCGATCCTCACAGCCAGGCTGCTCTCTTACCTAGCTATTCAGCACCATCCTGCTGCTATTTGTTCCGTTCCTTCTCTTTCACAGCCTTTTTGCTCCCCATTTTCTTTCATGGGTGGTACAACTCTCTCCATTCCTCAATCCAGCCTCGATCATCACAAGAATATAAAGCTGAGCTCTGGTCCGAACAAGGTGGGGAGTCAAGGGCTCTTCGCTTCTAATCCAGCTTTGGCAGACTTCAATAACGACCTGGACAAAGCAAAACCTTCCCTTCCTCTGTCCTCTACCTGTGAAATTAGGAACTGTCCCCGTCTCTGAAGAAGATTACAAAGAAAACGTCTCATTTGGTTAAAACTAAATAGAAGATGAAAAGAATGCAACAATGTGTTAATCTCCTTTGAACTGGGACATAATATATGAGACAAATTTACACTTGACCAAAAAAAATTGTTTGGCTTCAATTGCATCTTGTATGACAATATTCTCTTTTGGTGAAGAAATGAGAATTTTAATCCCTAACATGCAACGAACAGAAAATATGCCAACTGAAGCGTTCAAGTAAATCAACAAGCTAAAAAAAAAAAAAGGCAAAACATAATTTCTTCATGGTGTATTTTTCTTACAGAAAAAATGTTACTGTGTTAACTATTGTTTCTTGTGTTGCTCCAGTGTAGGTCTTCTGGACCCATTTCCAAAATTTGTAGTTTCATAAAGAACCACTTCTAAGGCTTTGCATTTCTGCTGGGTTGCATTAAATTATTCCTTTGTTGAAATGCCTCACATTGCATTGTTTAGCGCTTACTGAAAACATCATATCATGTGTATACAATTTACAAACAAGGGAAAATGCATACAGCTGTCTTCATATCAAATTTAAAAGATACAAGCCCAAGCATGCATTTTAATACGAGGGTGAATGCAGCACAATAAATTCAAATAATGTGATTTAGTCAAACTGGTATTTAGCATGGCTGGATCAGAGACTGGAGAGCGCAGGGGGAGGATATCCTGGATTTAATCACTCCAACCGAACCTGAAGCAAAATCAGGTCTGAGCCCTATTCCCTCCTTGAACCAAAGCTGCCATTGCACCCTGACTGCTATTTTGAATTTTCATTCAAGCCAGAACTGAGCTGAAAATTACCCCAGTCAGCTCCAGGCTCCTGCTGCAGACTGCCACGTTAAGGAGAAGCTGTGGCTCCCTAGGGGCCCCTCTGCCACAGGCGCTGCGAGGGTCTGTGGTGTGGTGCCCTGCGTGCAGCTCTGCACAGCAACGAGCCCCTCGGTTTGCACCACAAAGACCTCCTGATGGAGACACGTGTATGTTTCTGGGCCCCTCTGCATCTGTATGTTGGTGTGTGCTTTCCTCCCCCGGGTATGGGCAGGGATGACTGCAAGGCATGGGCAGATCTGCCCTAAGCTCCCGTCCCTTTCCTCTGCCCCTAATGGGGTTGCCTTGCTCTCAGGGCAGTGCTGCTGCTCAGGGTTTCATGCCAGCCCCTTAAACCCACACACTATTGCTGGGGGAGCAGGATCTGCACCCACAAGTCAGAGGCACCCTCTGTAACCAAAAAGGGAAAAGGGGAGGCTTGAGAAACCTGCAAAAGCACCATTCACCTCCAGTCCTACGGCCGACAGTCTCCTGGGCAGTGTCGGGGTCACACAGCACGATGGGCCATGCTCCTGGGTCCCTGGGCACAGCCCAGCACAGAGGGTCAGCTCAGGAAGAGACCTCGGCTTCGTTTGCCACCGGCACACAGTAACAAAGGCACGAGCTGAAGCTCAAGTCAAAAAGCAAAGGAAAAGATAAGCCCAGGAATTGCCTGTCTCTAGATTTCCCTGCCAAGGTGACAAGTCAATACACGACCATTTTACACTGGGAGCAGGATTCAGACCCTTTCTTCCCCTCCTCTACCAGGAACCTCAGGGTCAGGAGTGCTGAAGGATCACATCGGAGCGCTGGCTGGATGGAGCTGGATGGAGCTCTGCAGGGACCTGGCACCCAAATTGCCACCCCGGGATAACGCAGCAGGCACCTCTGAAAAGCACAGATCTGTGGAAACCTGGCGTGACTTCGGCGTGACCGCTTTCTGAGCGCGGAGTTGAGCAAAGGTTACATAAATGCAGGCTGCCAGCCCCTCCAAATGGCAGCTGTGCAGCGGAGGCAGGCAGGAGGAGCAGCAGAGGGAGCTGCAGCCTGCCTGTGGACGCGCAGCTGGGGCAGCCGCAGCAAAACAACCTCCCCCAGGTCCGGGCTGAGCTGCCATGGCAGCGAGGAAATATATGACTAAGCCCAATTAAATGTTTAGTCTGGGGCCAAAAGATGATACCCGGAGAGACAGCACGGAGAGCGTTTTCTCCGCGTTATCGGGGCGATTCCAGCAGTTGCACCGAGCTGCTCCCAGCCTGCAAACGGCTGCTCCGGATTCATAGAAAGCTCCTTCATATAAAAATGGCACTGCTGCAGCGATTCCTGTTATTGTCTCAAGCGTTTTCGTTGTGTTTTCAAGTTTTGGGGGCGAGTCCCACTGCCTGGCCCCTTTAACAGTCTGCTGATTTTTTTATTTATTTTTTATTTTTTTAAAAAAAGGAAACTGTGTTTGTAAAAGTTAGTGCTAAAGGGGCAGGGGATCATAGGTCCCCAGGGTTGAGTAAACGAGTCTGCAGAAAGAATCAGTCCTTCTAACTAGCGCACATTAAGCAGACATAAAGAATTTACCAATGAAAATTGTGGACTAAGTATGTATTTAATAACTCCCTCATGTTGCTGCAGAGACTCCTCCTTTGAAGAGCTCAGTGGGGTTTTGAGCAGAGGATAACTCTTGCCCCCATGCCCGCACTATTTTAAAAGGAAAAGTTTTACATTTATTTTTAACGTAAGCAGCACACCCCATTTTTTCCAGTTTTAAAAGAACTCCTAAAAACTCGAGCTAGGCAAGCGCGGAGCAAAAGAAACTAAATAAAGCGAGTCTAGACTTCAAATTCGATCAGAAACATATGGGAGCTCTTCAAGCGCTTGCCTTTTGAGAAGTGCTATCACTCCCCACACAGAGTCCACAAAATATGCTTTCAGTAAGGCATGGCTGTAATTACCATGGGAGGCCCCGCTCGAAGAAGATGGCTTCTCTCCTCGGAGCACGGCTAGCATACTTCTAAATAAAAGGCTTTCCTTTCCACTTACATTTTACATTCTTGTTTGCTTGTGACCACCAGAGAACACTCGCGGAAGGCATGCACATAACTGGATTTTATGATACATTCCTATAGATCTGAGGCTGTAAACAAAAGTCCATTATTCTCTCCCTTTTCCGTGAGCTTGGTTTCCCTATAACGCAGGCCCCTCGCAGTGCCCTGGTACGTGACGTTCATCGTCTTTGCAGAATCTAACAAGAAAATAGTTTTTTAAATCTTTAAAATAGTTAAAAAAAAAATCTCTAAACGGCTTTAAGTCGGACTGCAGGCAAATTTTCAAGTAGGTGACACTAAAACTCTGGCCATGAGGCGTATGAGAGGAGGATAAAAGAGTGGCTTACTTCAGGTGAGGAATAAATATCAATTCTTACTTGGGTGATTATTTAGAGAGACTAGGTAGCCTGATTCCTAGGCTTGTCCTTGAGCTCATTTGATTTTTATATGATTTTCCCTGTTTTCCTAAGATTCTGAAATACCCACACAACTTCGGAACTGCTTTTCCCAGTTCTTCTCTCAACCTATCCATCTTCGCATGTTGCCTCTTGACCTTCACCAGCTTCCGGATTTGGCAGAAAATCCAAACCAGAAATGAAACTACTGGAGCCACGAGGGGTGAAGAACAGAGGCAAGACATGGTTTGCAGACCTGATTAGCCCGTGTACAGTCTACGCATGCTTAAAACTCTTCCTGACCTACAGCAGATGCGGAGTGGCTGCTGTGGAGACTCCAGGACATCGGCTCAGGAGAAAAGATCTTGAGCAGGAGTGGGAAAACCATCAGGAGGAAAGGCACTTGATACCAGTGACAGGTCATGAGAAAATAGGAAAAGCAGAAAAAGGGGAACATTAAGAGCAGTACGGCAGGAATCATGGACAAGAATCGGGAGGAGGAGATGATTAGGGGAGAAATGAGAAACAGCCCTCAGTAGTGATGAAAAGAAGAAGTGATAGGGGAATACCTGTCTGAGATGGTCCCTCGCCTCAACGTAATGGTCCAAGAGACTGAAAGTTTCTCTCATTTGTTTCCGTACTGAAAACTGTTGTTTTGTCAAACGTGAAATGTTTCCAGTAAGCATGCCCAGAGGACTGCTGTTGGAAAGCAAGGCAGGAATGGGAGCACTGAGATGCACAGCAGCACACTGGTACGGCGTGAATGCTAGTGCTAAAGTGGCCCTCCAGCTCCAGATGCACGTATCAAGCTCCACGAAGACACAGAGCATGGTGTGACTATCCTGCCGGGTACCTGCACAGCTCAGCCTGTTTCAAATGACCCAGCTGAACGATACTGTCAGTGGAAGAATTTTTGTGTTTCGTATAAGCAAGTTAAAGGTTGTTAGGTTAAGTAGTTTTATCTGATGCCTATATCTTCTCAGTAAAAGGAAAAAAAAGTAAGAGCAAATGGGAAGAATTTGTCCTTCCACTAGCCACCACTATGCTGCAGCAATATAAATCTCCACTAACTCAATGCTAACAGTGTTCCTGTGGTTCCAAAGGGCATGACTTAACCTTATAGGGTAATTCCTTCCAGAGGCAAACAATTCCCAAAGATGATGCTCCACCAGATTCATTTCTTTACAAATCAAGCTGGATTTTCTATACGACCATCAGAAGTTATCATATAGTCACAGACACAAATATGTTTGCATGTTTAAGCAGGTGTTGCATTTTGGAATTAGTCATCTTAGGGAATTAATGTGTCACATGGAAAAAACAGCTTGAATTTAAAAAAATAATTCCACAGAGCAACCAAAAAAGACTTATTCTTAAACTGTGTGTCCTTTTTGCCCTTCAGCAGGGAACATGGCAACTAAGCAAGTACCAGTGGAGTTAGTCCACTAGTGGACTGTCCTAAGCCTTCAGAAGCCCAAGGTCAGGATGGTCCAGAAGATCCAAGTCCACATGGAGGAAGAGAGAGTTAGGAGTGACGAGTGATACCTTCAGAATCCTGCTCTTCCTTCCTCCTTCCCCAGCAGATGATGACAACAGAAGGATCACAAAATCGGGAGGAGGAACATCTGGTCTTTCAACAGTAGTTCGAGTTTCGTGTACTGATCTGTGTTGTAACATGCAGTGTCAATTCGTATCCCATCTTCAAAGACCACATCTATTTCTGCTCACTCTGTTCAGCCTTCCTACCTTCCTTCCTTCAACCCTTCTCTCCCATTTTGTGTCTCTCTTCTTAAGTTAGGACAAGAAAGGGAACAACATCCTGGCTATTACCTCCAACTGGACTTGCATTTCTTCTTGTCCATGATGTCGACTAACAAGATCGTCCATGTCACCGTGGTTAATGTAGCCATTGAGTGCCCTTCTTTTCACCAACAGTACAGCTTGCAGGGACAGGAGAGTTTTAAAGAGAACCATTCAAAATGCCTGCAGGTTCAGGAAGTTTGAATCATCATTGCTTTCTCTTTAAACATACTGTTGTACGTTTTTTTCTTCCAGCATAAGGAAGGCTAGACACGCACTGCTATTCAGCCCACTCTTTCAAACAAGGCCAAAAATTTCCTGTTGAACACACTTGCTCTGATCCTATATAACCTTCACAGCAACTGTTGTTAAACTACCCTTTTTATGAGATTGAATAAATAACCGGGGACAAAACACATCTTTGGGTTCCTGTCTGTGTTCCTGGCAAACAACATTTGCTATTGTTTGACTCTACTTTCCTTTTTCAAGTTGTGAGATGCTAAAAATAAAAACCACTTCCTTTTTCTAATAGTATCTCGAGAGAGAAAAGGCTAAGAAAGCAAAAAAAAACACAAAACAAACAAGCAAAAAGCTTTTGCTGAAAGCACCTAAGTGAATAAATTACTCATTCATCCAGTTCGCCAGCTGACACTCCCAAAGCAGGACTCAGCTGTGTTTGGGGACTGCACTCACAATATCATCTTTATCCCAGCATCACTTCTTACAGCTCTCTTCAGGTTCCTTCTTTTTTTTTGTCTTCCTCTCTCTTGCATAATTTTTAATTACCCTTCCCCATCACACGGGACTGGTCTACACTAAGAAAAGCCATTTCTCAGCCTGATCCGCTTTACCGGATTGTGAGGTAACTTGGGCAGTCCCAAAGGAAACAGATCTCTCCCAATTCACCTCGTTTAAAAAAACAATTTTGTTGAATAAGTTTTAAAACAGGCAGAAGCATGTAGCTTAGGAACAATGCTAAAGATAGTCAAAACCACCTGAGTTACAATAAATAGATCAAGCCTAAAACCCACGCAAAACAAGCGACTCTTCACCAAAATGTATTCAACTGTCATACTGTGTTGCTCATCAGAACAATTTCTCCACCAAGATGCAAAGAGAAGAGGCCTGCCTCTGGCTGCTGAAGGGAGATGCTGGTGGGAGACAGACGCAGTGGCAGCAGATGTCGTACCTGGGCTGCAATGTCTGACATCCCATGAACTTCATTTGGTCTGATCCTCAGGACAGTCGTCTGGAGGAAGGGCATATGAAGGAAGGCAGTGAGCAAAACCCTTTTGCTAGTCGAGAAGACAGCCATCCTTTTAGGGGTGAGCGAGCACTGAAGCTCCTGGAGCAGACAGAGGAGCTGTTTCTCTCTTACGGTGTTACAGTACAGGCAGCTGAACAATCAGTTCTGTGCAAATCTGTTCCAAATTTCTCGCAAGATCAGTATTGCAGGATTATGATGAAACCACAAGAATTGTTATATTGTGGTATTTTACACATTTGCAAAAGCTGCTGTGACCTGCTTTCTGGACAATCCCTCCAGTATGCGTCCTCATTCACAGTGCTACTTCTTTCATTGCTTCCATTTGGACTGAAGTAGCTGGATGACCCCAGGTACAATGACAAGTGTTCCTCAGCTGTTTTTTCCCCATGGTAGTGGTTTGTCTACCCTAAGGAGTGCAGCTAGTGTTTCTAGTGGTCGTCACGGCCACTGACACCAGGCTCTGTTAGGAAAGATTGCCAGATATTGCATTTTATGGTTTGAAAACTGGATAAAAGGCTTTAAAAAGACAAATACGAGGAGCAGGAGACGGGTTTACAAAGGTGCTAGGAAGGGATAAGTTGGAAAGAAACCAACATGAGACAGTGAGAAGGAAAGGAGGGAATATGTGGGGAAGGCAGACAAATGCGCTAGGCAGGAAGCCAAGTGAGGGGAGAAGGTGAAGGAGGAAGCAACCAGAATGGTTGAGAAAGGGACAAGAAGGGGTGTGCAGAAAAAGGGGAAAACAAAATAGTGATAAAGGAACCAGTGGAGGAGGGGGGAAAGCAGAACTCCTTTCTAATAGATAACAGAAAATATAATCTCCTGCTTGAAGCAGCCAGCAGCAAAAGAAGCCTATTACTGGGTGCACATTTCAACAAGAACTGTAAGTCAGAAGATCCATTCAGAGCGGGCAGATGGATACTGCTGTTGGATGGAGTTATACCCCTATCCTCAGGTGTTCAGACTACGATCATCCAACTCAGGAAGAGGATGCTTTAAGGTGGGCACTTACTCATCCCACCATAAGATTCTGTGACCCTAAACGTTTGAAGAAATAGCTATTTGATTATTATTTATATTCCCTTAAAAAAAAAAAATAGTAGCAAGCCTTTAAGACTGCAAGGTCAAACTCTCTGAAGGAGATTCCCAGACTAACGAAGGAAAATCCTTCTGGCCTTATATGCCAATATTTTATGACAGACTTTAATCAGAGGACCTCACGCAATTTTTGCAAGGGATCCCCTCATCGTTCAACACACAGGGTTATGCATTCCATTAAATCTTTCCAAAGAACTCTTAATTCAGAAAATCTATCGCAGAAAACTTACTTCATGGTTGGTATTTGGCAACCAAAGGGCTGACTACAGAGCCTGCAGACCAGGAAATGCCAGGCAGCGACGCTTTCTGCAATACATCTGACTTTGGGATTTTCTAGCTGTAATTACTATCAAGTACAAGCACTTTTTTACATTGGGCTGGCAGAACTACTAATTTATGTTGCAAGCCATCGTTATGTAACAAACATAATAGGTCATGTAATTAGCCTCGGTGACATAATAAAATGTAGCTGCACAGTAGCCATCACCCCTCCCGTGCTGACTGGCTGTGGATAGACCTGAATTGTAGGAAGGCAGAAAAAAGAGAGGTATAGAGAGCACGGGACCACTAGTGAACAGCACAACAACATGAATTCTCTTTCTGCTGCTTGCCTCCCGTATAAAGATCATCCTGAGCCCTAGGGACTGTGCGCCACCAGCCCTGAGCACAAGATACATGTGCTTGAAAGCTCTTCTGTTCCTGCCTGCTTGAGTGGATGCTGCAGCCCTCCGAGACCCTTCAGTAGCCAGGTCCCAGGGCTCCCCACTGAGCAAGGTCATGTATTTTTTAATGGCAGAGGTCAGCATTTCACTGGGGAGGCCTTCAAAAAGCCACAGGAGCAGGAAAGGGGAGCACCCTCCTACCCCCACTAGCACCAGGGGCTCTGCTGCCAGGAGAAACAAACATTTCCAATTCAATTGTTCTTCTTGTGGCAAAGCTGAGATTCCCATTCAGGACATTTAAAAGTCATAAATCGAAGCATCCCCAGTAGAACTAAATTTGATCAAGATCAGGCTCCCCAAGCAGGCAGGCAAACACACATCACGGTAAGCGGAGGTGGCTCTAGTGCCTGCCTCAAGCCGCCTTACCAAAGAGAGCACAGCTGCATTTTCTTTCAAAATACTACTGCAGCCTTTTAAGAGAGAGAGGGAATAATCTAAATTCTGGCAGCGGGGAATATTTCACAAATCATATATGCTTTGGCATCAAGCCCTTAACAAAGCCAGGGGCCTTTACTCACAGGCTTTGCTGGGAGAGATCCACCCACCTCAAGTGGGATTAATTAAAAGAGGCATGTATCATGCAAATAGTTTCTGTTTCCTTACAGAAATATTCAGAGCACATAACCCAAACCAGCTTTAGAATCAGAGCGAAGCAAGGAAGAAAATTATTTCCTGCTCCCCTAACCCTTTTCCTTTCCCTGTACAGTGAGGGAGGAACAGTGAGAAAAGGCAGAGAGCTCGCAGTTTCTGCCCAGCTCCTCTGATTGACTCCTTCTGCACAACTCCCCAACCAAAGCTGGGGGGGAAAAAAAAAGATTATTTTAAAGGCAGGGGCTGTATCTCACTATGTCACTATAAGGTGGCAAATTCCCCGAACAAAATGTGTGTTCAGCCACTTGTTGGAACAGGATGGTCTAAATCTTACCTCTGGAAATGGTCTTTTTTTATCTTAAAGCAGAACATGAGAAAATAGAAAGTTTCTACTTATTCAGCATGTCAGGATTTTCAGTTTCACATGACAGTGACGGGGGCTGCAAAACAGAGCTCCTCTGGAAAGCTAGACAAACTTTAAAACCCCAACTTTCTTTTCAGGAAGCTTAACTACTCCCTAGGCAGGGCAGATCCTGACACTTCAAGGAATCGTCGCAGAAAGCGGTGGCTCAGCGCTCAGAGCCTCAGTTCAAAAATAAGTCACAGAGAAGCTCAAGTTTCCACAAGAGCTCTTCCTTAAAACTATTTTTTTTTTGCCTTTTAATATCTCAGACCCATTTTCTGAGTCAATTTCCTATGATCCTGCAAAGGCTGTTATTAAAACCAGACCAAGCGAAGCAGAAATTCCAGGGCTCCCAAGAAGTTTTAATAGGCGCAGGAGCCTGCCACACTGTCCCCCTCAGGTGATTTCCCCTGCAGCCCCTTCCCTGGGATTTCCTCTCTCCGAGTTTAGTCAGCGGGAGAAACCTGAAGTTTCAGCAAAACACCAAACCCCTCCCGCATTCTTAAGCATCTGAGATTTTTGTGTCTGAGGCTTTCGTAGCTCTAAAAAAAAAAAGACAACTAGGATCCAGTCCAGAAGATGCGTATTGCAGATATTTTTTCCACAAAAATGTCAGGCAGTTGTACATTGAATTATATACCCAGCTTCAGCATTTTCAAAGCACTGACCTTCTTTATCAGCCACTGCTTCGCATGCCACCAGTGGCAGGCATGAATTGAGCCGTTCACAGGCTGCTTACCCAAGTGTCTTTTGTGAGCTAGGCCATTCCTTCCCGGTCTCCATCCTACCTATCACTTTAGCATCAAAAAAGATTATCATCAGACATGCTCTTGGCAAGCCACCTCAGGAAAGCAACGCTCATGCAAAACTCACAGCCAGGCAGGACAAAGGAGACATGCTCATTCGCAAGGCAACGTGCGACGCGCCGGGGAGCTGTGGTTCTTTCCAGTAGTACAACTGACCGAACACTGGACCTCATATTTCTGTAGCTGGGAGGTGCTTTGTCCAGTGGTGGCACAGTGGAAACACCGGTGCCAGTGCCCTTCAAGCTCTTCCAGTGGGGGACCCTAACCTGGACTTCTTCCTTTTAGCATCCCCAAAGGCAATTCTGTGTTTCTTCCTACTGCAAGCTATGGGGTACTCACTGTGATGAAAGAAATTGGTTCATGATTGGGCACTGATGCAATGCCCTTTTCATCGGAAATTATACATATAGAAAACTCCATTCATTTGATACGCCTCATTTGTTTACTCTTTATATTGTAAACATGATGATGATATACATGTGTTCAGCTGAAGAGCTGCTTCAGAACTGGCATTCACCCTCAAACTGGGATATGCATCTTCATTTTATACAATACAGAAATTATTATGTTAGAAACAGCGTCAAATTTAAGTTGTTCCACCTACAACATATCTCACCTATTTAAAATTAAAGCATTTAGGAGTTTTTCTACAAAGGTGGATTAGTTTTATTTTCCATTGCTATTTCTAAAATTGAAAATGTGCCTATTTTCTTTTCGTTTCTGTTTAATTGGCTTTTTTTTTTTTTCCTCCAAACTGACTAATTCTAATCTAAGAGTTAATTTATAAAAAATGGAGAAAGGTCTTTGTTCCAGCATCACCTAATCTGCCCATGCCTCTCACAATTTGGGAAGTTAACGAAGCCCATGGAATCAGAGCCTTTTGTATATATGAATCATTAAGTGTATTATGTCATAATGAAAATAAATATTAAGGACCATTTTATTCATATAACTTATATTAAAAAACCAGTTAGTGCCACACAAAGTTATAAAATATGCAAAGCTAAAAGTACTGACAAATGCAAAGACCTCAGGAGGAAAATAAATGTGATTGTGAAAATGCTGTTCCTTAATCAATCATTTTGTGCTTGTGACCTACATCCTACGACCTACACCATTAGATAGCTCTGGACCATCTTCAACTGGCTGTAAATTATTTGGCTTACAGAACAAAAATCCTACTCCTATCAGTTTGTTCCACCGATTCTAGAAGGACTTGCTCTTGTTCCCTCCCCGAAGAGCTATTACATGCTCTGGTGAGCACTCAAAATGGCAAAAGTGAGTTATTTTTTTGTACCACTGCCCATGTTCTGGTGGAGGGCTAGGGAACTTCTTGTCTCTGTGAACACCTCATGTGGATACAACGCAACCAGAACAGGGGTTCTCAGTGTAATATAAGCCAGTTTCTTTGAACTGACTGGAAAAAAGTTCCTATCTTTTCAACAAGTCATATTTGTATTAAAAATTGCTTCCTTGGAACGCCTTTGACTCTCTGCAGGGAATATACTATTTTGCTTTGTTACAGGACTTACTCAACAACCGTGCTTGCCTCCGCTACGTTGTGCACAATCTGTCTGTTATGCTAGAGGAAGAGAACCATGCCCACCGCAAGAAAGCAGAGCCATCTTACCTTGGGACACTGGGAGGAGCCCGTGTTGGCCGAGAGGGAACCTGGGGAGGTCCTCCATGGGCTTCGCCACCGCTTGGAAATGGGGGCAATGGTCCTGGGCGGAACGGGACCGGGGGAGCCCCCGACTGAGGGCCTGGAGATGGGATTGCAGGAGCTGGTCCTCGGCCAGATAAAGGTCTGGTTGGGGGATTATTTAACGTAGGCCTCCTCTGAGTTGAGGGACTTGGAGGAGGAGATCTAGTGAAACATCAGATATTTAAGACATTCAGTGAGGTGACAGTTTTTGTTTGCTTTAAAAAACAGAACACTTTTTTTTTTTTTAATGTCACCATATACTTTTGTCCTTTGCATTTCTTTTGCTGACAGTGCCAGAGCATCACATATACTTAGATCTAACATATAGCATTCCCATAGACAGCATGCCTTAAGACAGACAGAAATAAACAATCAAAGAGGTAAACCTAATAGGATAATTATCAGAATTCTAACAAAATTATGTTAAATGGATTGGCTAGGCCATGGAGCCTGAAGTGCTGAAGTGTTACAACAGCTTGCAAGAAGAGGTCTTAGAGTTAATTTGCAAAGATAGGTGGGATTGCTGGAACAAGGAAAAGCATTATACTCCTACAGAAATCAAAACACTATTTGGTGACAGGAATGGCTGCTATCTGAAGCATCAGGCAAGCTGTAAATCCCATGGATGGTCTTCTAACAGGCAAATACCTTGTCTGGTGTTCACACACATATCCATAGAACATGCATATGTGGGAAAAGGTTTGTAAAAAATCAGCAGAGAAATGGGGCCATACAGCATACATACAGGTTCACATCTGTTCTGGGGCTCAACATCCAGATTTCTGGATTTGGCTTCCTGATAGTATAATATGGTAGAACACAAAGCTCCTGACATTTTAGGAATCATGCAACTCGCTGAAACCTGAACTACAAGGAGCCTTTTCTCCAAGCCAGTCTTGAACAGAATACAGGATACTGGGAAAGAAGGCGGGTGGCTTTACTAGGAAGAGTTCATGGGTATTTAAGGTCTATCTTGCTCCAGAAATTCTTGGCAACATACAAGAAACATATATGCATGTTCTTCATCCCTAAAATACTTAAAGCAACACAAAACATCTAGATAATAGCAAGATTTTCTGATTCCCCTCACAAATGTCATTGAAGACCTGGAGGAATGCCCAAAGAGATGGGTAAAGAGGGAGCTGCTGATGCTAACAACGTCTGCGCATCCAAAATTTCATTACAAAGCAGATATGAAGATCCTTACCTGCGGGCCTGCTGGAGCCAAGAATCATCTACAGGAGGTGGTGCAGGGGTTGACACGGTGCTAGTGCTGATATCACCAATGATCGCTAGGGCTTCCTTCAGAGCTTGGTACATTCGGAGCATTTCATCTCGCCTCTGTGCCTGTTCAGCTGACTCTTCCATTAGAGTGTTTTGGTCCTCAGAAGAATACAAGTGAGCCAGGAGCTCTGCGTTGATAAATTCTTTGACCTATTTCATCAGACAAAACAAACAAACAAACAAAGCGAAATACAGTACTGAACAAGTACAGTGGGAGACCCATAGAACCAGGAGAGAGACCTACCTAAACTTCATTTGTTTCTCCTGCTACCTTGTTTACATCAATGCTATTGGTATTGCAGCTTTTGTTAGGTCATATCGGGGACTAAAAATGTTGAACTCAGGTTGAGCTGATGGTACAGCAGCCTGAAGGTGAGCTCTGACCCAAGGAAAGGCTGGCACACACAGCTGGGCAGAGCAGCTGCCTGCACGTAGATGGTTTTAATGCAAATATAAAGCCATGTTCTGCGACTGCTATTCACATCTGAGAATAAGATGGTTTTGTATAGTCCCTCCACATGAACTGTGGCCTTTTTTGTTTTTTTTTTCTCTGTCTTTGAAAGATTAGACATGGTCATAATTAACACTGGTCAATGTCTCTAAAGTGACACCTATGTTTACAATTCAATTTCAAGGCTTCCCAGTGGCTCCCACAAGTCAGCTAGCATTTTGGTCCAATACTAAATGGCTGACCCAGAGGTAAATGTCAGCCATTAGCATACCATCAGATACAAAATTCCCTTGGGAATGGGAATTTTCAGGCTTTATAGCATCTTTGTCAATTATTTTCTTAGCAACAATTCACCCTGCTGGAGATGGTGTCTTTCATCTCCAACAACTTTGTCAAATTCTAAATATCCCATCCAAACACATTCAAACTGAAGGGAGAAGGCTCCAAGTAATCTAATTTACTATATTGATTTCCTGCTATGCCTGCCCTGGTTATGGAAACCTGGGCCACATTACGAGAGATAAAAAGCTAGAGGTACTCTGAGTAAATAAGACGCTGGTAAATAGACCAACTGCTGACCTACTAAATCCTTGCATTCAAACCTTTCATTGCTGTTCTGATCTATTTCTCATCTGGCTTTTTGCTCTATAAAGCTCTTTTTGAGCTGGAGATGCTAACAATAATACATTCCCGAGATTCTGATTACATAAACCTGAGCTCCACTTGCACAGGGCTTTGTGCTAGTTGATCTAAATCCTGACAACAAGACTACGGCAGTGCTTGCGTTCACAATTAAGAGCAGTCAAACTGCACAGGTGCTGGACCCTTTCTTGTCACCTAATGATGAAAAGAAGCCAGGACAGACCTTACAGGAAAACACACCATACTGACCGAGCTTGGCTGTCGTTTCCCATTCACGTATGACAGGAGATGCACAAACTCTTAGCAAAGCCTGCAAAAATTTTCCATGAGTCTCATGCTGTTTTCCAGTAGATGGTACTGATCAAGAGCCAGAGTACACTACTTCCCTCGTGATTGCCAAAGACTCCACATTAAAAACAGATATCGGAGTTAAACAGCATCACATTCTACTCGATGAAATGAGCATTTTAATGGCATCACTTCAAAAAAAAGAAGTCCTAAAATTAGATTAAGGCCAGAGCTGATTGTAAAAGCATTGTTAAACCACAAATATCTGTTTGAAAAAAAAAATAAAAATCATCCTGTGACAATTATCATGAGAGATCCCTGCCTGCCACTAGCACAAACTCAAGAAACTCCCTGAACCCCTCTGGAAGGGAAGGCTGCTGCGGTAAGGACAGTTCTGGAATCAAATCTCCTTCCTTCTGCAAGGGGATGCACTTTACTAGATAAAGACCTTCCATGATGGCCACTTTCTCCAGCTTGGGAAAGAAAGGGAAAGTGACACTTCTTCATGGCTTTGCTCAAAAAAAAACCAAAAAAAACACCAAAACACAGAACAAAACAAAAATACAGAAAAATACAAAGCAAGGGTTTAAAATGTTTTCTTTTGCAGACATCAGACCCGCAGTCAAAGCTGAACCACAGCCAGCATCCAAAGCACCAATACCGCAAAGCTTGCCCTGTCACCCTATCCAAATGGGGTGAGATGGGCTTGCAAGGAACCTTCATTTATCAGTGGGCAGACTACAACAGACATCAAAGTCTCAAACGCAAAAACAATCTGTTCCTTAACCTTAAGGTTGGTAGTAACAAATACTTGATCATTTTTCTACTCAGCTGCGATTAATATCAACACTGCTTGTGGAGCATACGTTGTCTACTCCAAGACCACCCCTCTTGAATAATCTGTGATACCTAGGCACCATGAAATAATGCTGAAAATTCTGAAATGTGTGTTTTGTTTGTGCGTGTTTGAATTTCTAATGGTAACTCAATGCAGTTCTGTGTGGTAAATGTATTTTCTTTTAAGGTAATCAACATCCACCCTAAGGGAAGAATAAGGGATGCATTTGGAATACAACGGTCTAGTTTTAGGTCTCAAAGCATGCTGAGGGACACATCTAATTATTTTCTGTACACTGAGTTTGAACCTGATACTTCCCCTTGAATTTTAAGTGCTCGTTTACAGGCCCACAAAGTGGAAAGGAAGTTCTAGGAGGAATTGGGAGGTTACAATTGTCATGGAAACAAATTCCTTGGGATCAATTTGTTCCTGGAGTTTTGGAAGCAACATGATGGAGCAGCAGAAAGTACAGAATATGATCAGTAAGGGGGAAAGAGGATATTTTCACTTAATTCCAGGTGGATGGGTAGGACTTTTGAAAACTCCAAGGAACACGTGCACTACTTAACGGGACCCACCTTCCCTCACAGCACCATTGCTTTCCAGGTCTTTGCACAACCTTTTGGCTTGGCTCAACAGTCTTCATTCAAGCATTTCTTTCTTTCTTTTTTTTTCTTAATAGTTCTGATTTTTTAAAACTCAGATTTTGTGTTTAACGTGGTATTTGCTGCCTATGCTCCACAGAAACTAGTGCAGAAACGTTTTTAGTTCTTCACGGTCTTTTTAAAAGTTCTGACTCTTTGCCAGAAATTGAAATTCTAGGATTGAGGTGTAGGGCTTAGCTCACTGGCAAGCCCAAACACAGCTATGGACTATGAGGTCAATTGAAAGGCAGATGATGCGGTAAGGATGCTGTTTCTGTGTGCCACACGCAACCAGCATGGCAGACTTGACCAGCGTTAACAGCTGATGAGATTGAAAGTACAAAATCTTACAGTATTCTCCTCCTGAGTAAAGCAGCACTTCAGAGACCCTTAAGCTATTCCATATGAGGAGGTGAGTGGCAGAAAATTTAATGTAAACGTTCAAAAGTATCTGCTCGCTGAACTCTACAGCTTATGAAATGAGAGCTGAAAAACAGCCCTTTCTAAAGGCACCAAAGTTGTGCTAAATCGAAGCAGCAAGTTGCTGGCTGTGATCTGGAAAGAGCAGAGGGAAAGCAGAGGGAACTTGCTCACCTTACAAATTTGAGACCATGGCTGATTTCAGGGTGTGTCTGTGTATGGGAGAGAAACAGGCAGCTCCATCATTCCCGTACTCTTCTGCACAAACTCACCCAGGACTAGAGCACAATTTGGGGTTGGACTTCCCTAAACCTAAAGAAGTTAACAGAGTCTCTGTTGTCCTCTTCCAAATATTCTGCTCGTATTGTATGTCCCTGGAAATCCCATTGAAATTTCCTGTCCAAACACCTAAGTGCAACACAAATTCTACAAGGCTAATGAAATCCATCAGACTAAGGCTAGAGGTGGCTCCAAGTCAAACATAAATGCTCCTTTCTAACCAGATTTGTGTTACAACACATTGTATTTGTAACAACTGATCGGTTGGATGACCTGAGAGACCACAGAAAAGGCACTATACATAACTAACAGGATCTCTGTGCTCCGCTATTAATTCACGTGGCAGCAACGGCTCTAATGGCAAGCTCAGTTCAACGAGGTCCATTCAGAACTCTGCCAAAAAACGAAGGCTGAGATCCTAGTGCAGTGGAAAAACAATGATATCTCAAAGCCATTTCTTTAACCAAATAATCTTCAGATCTAAGAAAGACACACACAATAAATCAAACAACCACATCAGCTTATGTAAACAACAGTGTCCAACGCTTCCAGATTTATTCCTTGAAAATGGCAATCTGAAAATATAAAGGAACCCAAATAAAATACAAACTTCTTTAACAAACCGTGACAAAGGGTTACAGACTGAAAATCAAGGAAGCACAGCTCTGCTGCTCTCATAGACTGCCTAGATGGAGCTCCCAACCCTTTTTTTTTCCTACTATATCAAAAGCAAAACAGAAAAAAAGAAAAGGATCCTTGGTTTACCTTTAAATAACAATTTATATTCTTATTAAGACATAAATGAATGCAACTTTCAGCATGCTGGAATAACCTCCCAGAACACTGTGCCAGACTTTCAGAAGGCTGCAGGACATCGCACTACTAAAGAAGAGTGGAATATTTTGTTTTAGAATGTGACATTTATGGCAGGGTGTTCTCTTTAATACGTGCTGTTTTTGCTGCTCTATTCAAGAAAAGTGTTTGTACGAGCAGAAGAGATTTGGCAGATGTAAAATAATTTAGAAGCTTGGCTGTTACTTACATTATTGATCATAAGGTGCATGATTGTTTTCGGTATCAAATCGCGGATGCATTTGTTGATAATAGACATGTAGGAGTCCACTAGGTTTCGAATCGTCTCCACCTGCCTCTCCAACTGGGGGTCCATTGAAAAATTGTCCGCTTGGCCATTCTCATCATTTTCAGTCTGCATGGAAGAAAAAAGGAAGTCTTTCGGACTGAAGCAAACTGGAAAAATATTGGGAACAAAATGGATTTAAACTGTAACAATCCAGCAACACAACTCATACAAAGAATGACTGGAAGTTAAAATACGAAGTACCTACCTGTTTAACGTTGGTGTTTTAACATTATGAAATCTGGAATTTTAGAGGTTAATGCAATATAAGAAGCAAACTTGTTTTCACAAAGAGAAAATTATATATTATATATATTTCGATTATATATTTCCACACAAATTGTAATTTTATGTTAAGGAACGTTTTTGGACAAAGATGTGTGGAGGTAAATGATACCCCAAGAAATTATCTCAGATCACTTGCTGCAATATTTATTAACAATTTTTATTATTTTTCACCATTCCGATTTAGCCAGCCTGATTCATGCAATAAAGTAGTGCTGTAAGTCTGGATATTTAATTTTACCCTCCTATGGGTAAAAAACATCGTTGTTTCTTAAGGCTGACTCAGTTGTGGCAAATTCTGCAATTCAGCCTGAAATTTTTTAGATGTGAATAGCACCTACATAAACAAAGGATTTATGATGGATAACAGCAAAACCATCATCGGTTCCAGTGCTCAAGGCTCAGCATAACATAGGCTGGTTTATATATTAGAGATTTCTTTTTCATTGGAGAGGAAAAAAAACATCTTTGTATGTAAACAGCTGACCTAATTAAAGAAAATACCAGGAACTTTGACTGGGAGCTAAAACGTACGCACTTTGCTTCAGTTTGGCCTGTACAAAACCAAGGAAACTTAAAAATAAAAGAACAGTATCCCTTTGGCAAAAATCAAACCGCTTTCCGAGGCTCAAAGACGCCAAAAGAATTAAATTTCAACCTGGAAAGTCAAAAGAACAATGTCCTTTCCACAAACTCTGACATACAATACTTCTCCCTGAAAACTAAGAAAATGAGCACTTAAGCCATACGAGCATGGACTATAAAATCTAAACCCATTCTGTGGGTAGCTGGAAGCATAACACAAGGAAGCAGAAATTACGTGCAAAAACGAATAAACTAGTAACAAAACCTAGTTATATACCAGCCAGACTTACCGCTATCAGCACAACGCCTTTTACAACACAGCATTTAGCTGAAATTTGCACGTCACTGGCACTTTATCGACTCCTTGACCCGTTGAAATTCATTCCCAGACCATTAGTAAAGGACCACTGGAGCTAGAAGAGCACCAAAGAGGCCTCTCCTTGCACAAAAAGCCACTCTTACAGTTTCATGTCCTAACGCTCATGCAGCATTAGCAGGTAGATCACATCTTATTTCCTTATAAACCGTGGCTTAATCTGTCTGATCTAAGTGAAATTGTGACAGTTGTTTGTTAACTCCTAATTTTGTTATGACATAAGATCCAATGTACCATTTAAAAACAAAATTAAGTGTGTGTAAAAGAACAGGTTCTAACAGCCTCAACGGATCCGATTGTTCTTACTCACAGATGAATTACTGGAAAAACAGCTGATCTAAAGACTTGAAAAATAATCAGCGGTGCTTCCTAAACATTTTGGGACTGTGGAGGACACTGGAAGAGCTCTTGATGAAAACGTTTTTCAATTCTGTAACAACAGTAGACACACTACCCTATAGACCTTAATCATTCTGTTAATAACCTTCACATGCTGAAGTGTCACAGCATGCAGATTATGTTCCTTAGTCTCCACGTTTGAAACTAAACTAGTTGAATTTTCCTTGTGAAATACCAAATAAATGGAAAATCATATGCCTATCATATAACCACAGATCTTAGGCAAGTGATTGCAGGCAGAAAATTCCCCTTTGCCAGTTGCCACGGATTTGTATTCTCTTTCTTTTTGCCTTTGTTGTCTACGTAAAGTACAGTTTGTCCGTGTATTTTTACTTCTTCGGTGTGTTCCCCCCCTCATTTAAATTACAGATTGCAATGGGATTCTTAGCTGGCTGAGCAGCGAAGTGACAGATGTTTATCATTATCCTCATCAAGAGAATGTAAAGTAAAAATAGTAATTTGTCTCTGATCTTTAAGGCAAGGGGTAATAAGTCTGCAAACATTTAACCTTTTAGATACAGGCTCATAGGTGACATTTACAGAAAGTGGCTAATACTTCAGGAGTCCACGTCTTGTTTGAAATTGTAATAGAGCTGAGCACATACTGCTGATTTATTTTGTCTGAAAATCAAGAAAGATCAATCTTTCAAGAGTTTACAGTAATTTATTGCAAAAGCTTTCAGCCTTAGTATTCTTAAAGACTTGCCATCTCAGCTGAAGGCTTGTCATGCTAGAAACCACCTTGATGTGAGCGTTTTTCATACACCAGAAATTTTGCTTCTAACAGATCTCCCTGCTACTGTAGCACACCGATAAAATTTATCAGGTTTTTCTCTGTGCCAACATTTGAGAATGAGGCTGCGTGGTAATGCTGGGCATCACAAGACAGAAATGATGCAGACACCCTATTCCACATACATTTTGTTCTTTCAGAATTTTGAATGAACACCTACTAAGTGAACAGCTGCTTTCCACAATCTTCCTTGGAAAATATCGTAACTTGCTGAGAAACGAGTGCTTACAGGCTGAAAATTTGCTAGTGTAGTGAAGAGCAAGGAAACCCAGCCTTGCAGGAGCTCTCTGGCATGTTCTCCTGGTGTGCATCCAGTGCCCAGGTAACTGGGCAGCCGCACAACCCTGCCACCACCTCCAAACACTGTCCAGGCCTTCTCTTGATGAACAGCAGCGCTTCCTGCATGTCCCACAGTGTGCTGGCATACGCTGGAGAGGAGGCCAAGAGATACCCACCTCAGCATGCTGAATGGAACAGGAGAATCAAAGCTGGAAGTGGGTTTCTATACCTCCTTTCCCCAGGCACGGGGCAGCCACAGGCCCCTTTCAGTGGTCCTCATCTTGAGCCAGAACTTGTTGATCCCAAGAGCAAGTGTTAAGCATCAGCTAACACATATAGATACGAATCTGGGCTATTTTCAATCAGTTGGCTCTTAATACTGCTAATAATTGTTGTCAGGAATGAAATATTATTATTTCAAATCAACACAACTGCAGTTACTTTAGGAACTTCTATAAACGTACAACAAAGAAACTACGGGAGAATCGAGAGCTAAAAATTGGGTAAAGAAAGTGAGATTAATCTGGGAAAAGCGAAGCTCAGACTATCTGATGAAAATACTCTAAAGGTACAGACAAACAATAGGTGAAACAATAGGTGAAACAACACAGGAGAAGGTAGCATGGAAGCCAGGATGGTGCTTTTGTTCATACACGGGTACACATTGCCTCAGAGGTAAGGAGACAGTCCTGTCTACTTTCTCAGCACTTACAAAAGTGAAAATAAAAACTATTCCTTACACTCTGCAGCAGGTCTCACCTTTCTTTCATAAGCTGCCTTATGATCCTTGCATGAAAAGCTGCTAGCAAAACATGAAGTCTGCATCATTGCTACTGTGCTAAAAACACCCTTCTGTACTAAAAACGTAGTAAGGATTAACGTGTCACACAAGAGAAGTCTAAAAATTGCATGTGAAATTCAAACCACTTCAGTTTGTGGGCATTTTCGTGCTGGCTGCAGTGGGAAAGGATTTCACCCTCCATGTGCATTGCTACCAGAAGAGTTATCAGTCTTCTCAAGACTGAAAACTTCCTGGTGCAAGAAGAATGACCTCACGTGATGCAAAAGGAAGAAGGCAGACGTCATTACACGCAATCCTAAAAAAGGAATAGTACTTCAGAATATCAGGATAATTTTTCTGATTGAGGGAATTATAAGCACGTTGCAGAGTGGCCCAAGAAAATTTCAGGAAAAGTAATTCCTTTCGAAATTCACAGCAAAACTGGGTAACGCACTGAAAACAGTCCTGAGCTGGCCACACAGAGAGAGCAATACTTCTAATTTCCATGATTTCATTACACTCAGGGCAGCTGCCAGCATATTTAAGAATGTCTTGTATAACATTCCTGATGTCAGTTCCAAGAAGGAGCATTTGTCTAGCATTTTCATTAGAGCAGTGTATCAACCAATTTTATGTAATCAAAAAGGCATTCCATTAAAAATGACTGAGAGGAAGCAGACGGGAAGGTGACTGGCGAAAGGGTAAAAGCCAAAGCAGCAGCAAACCAGTGCTCCGTAAGCTGTGAAATAAATCCGCGACTGCTGGGAGAAACCCATCATTTAAAAGCTACTTTCCTATCTTTTATCTACAAATGCAAGTTTATAACAACAACCTGAAAATGAGTCATTCCCTCCAGACTGCATTTACGTTTGAATTTACAGCTGCTGAACCTGTTTTAGCTATTCCTGTCCAAGCAGGGTTTTTCTTTAATGCACCAACACTTAGAAAACTGCAGTTGTCCTAACCTCCTGCCTTTTCTTAAGTCTCTTCAACCGATTCCTGATACTCTCTCCTCATTTTCATCTGAAGCTGTAGATACAATTCAGCTAAGACGCTCTCCGCTGTACACAGTGTGCCTTTTGCCAGAGGACTGCTGAAACCACATGACGGCTTCACACAGTGAGGTTTTCTTACTGGAAGGAACCACAAGTAAATGACAATACATTATTTTTGTGCGTTTACAACAAAGCCAGCAGCAGCAGCAGAACATTTCCCGGGCAGCTTGGAAGCTGGCCTTTTCCCTCGCAGAGGGCAGCTTTGCCACTCTCTTCATGCTTTCAGCATCTCCGCCTGGGAACTGCTGTTGCCTTTACTGAGCCACCCACGGGCTGCCCCTTTCAGCAACCATGCTCTCATTAGCAGCCTTGAACTGCTCCAAACAGAGGTTAGGATCCCGCTTTCCCTTCCACACGATCCGGCTCACTTTGTACCCATGCAGAAGACAGCCACAGCCGAGCTCGATTTGGTTCAGAGTATGTAACTGGCTGGATTCATTTCAACAATCGTCTACTTGGTCTCTTCTTTGTGCTCACAGACATTGTATAGCACAGACCATTAGCTAAAACCTTCTGCTGAATCCACACACAGGTCCCCAGATATTTACACGATGTTAATGATCCCAAACATTCAAACTCTGCATTGGGCTCTCTCCCTGCCTCCTTCAATCATGAAACTGATTGAAACTACGAGACTGAAAGGGATGATAAATTACCAGAACTCTGACACGTTTGGAGTATTTTTTGTCTTATAGTCCATAAGCATTTAGGGCAATTTTTGTAAACTGCCATTTTCTTTTTCTTCAGCACTTTGTGCAGCTGAAGTTCTTGTAGAGTCTTTAAAAAGAAGAGGCAGTGAATTAAGGACCAGCCTACTCCTGGTAAGACTGAGCCAAATGATCTAGTTTTAATCACATAAAGAAAAAGGCAACAACCCACAAGGTTGACAACTAATAACGTCAACTCAGTCCCATTTCATTTTACAGCAGAGATTCAGATCTTAGGGCTGTGACATCAGATGCCACGTGTTTTGGTCTTTGGTCAAGCTTTCTGACACCACCTCGTGAGGTTTTCATTAAGGGAAGTGTGCTCCCTCTGCGAGCACTGGTTGGACACACGTTTCCGTAGAAAAGCTGTTGATGGTTCACTGTCAAACTGGAGAACTCTATCAGGGGACTTCATGTGGGATGTATTATTTAACGTGCTTATTAATGCCTTAATGCTCGGGATGGTGGATTACAGCCTGTGATTATTACATTTACAGGCGAGAAGAAAGTAGAAGGGATTGTAGTAAATATGTCAGACGACAGGAGCAGAATTCCCAATGATCTGGGGAAGCAGTTTAAAGATCTAAATGAAATCCATTATGAATAGAACATATTTTACTTGGGCAGGAATAAATCAGTTATAAACACACAGCATGAGAATGGCCACTTAAGAAGCTGCTCAGCAGAAATGGAACTGCATCTGCAGCGGAGTATAAACAGAGTATTAGCTGACAATGTCCTGCTATTATGAAATCAGCACAAGAATTGTGTATCCAATTCTGGTTATTACACTACCAGGAATTCGTGGCACATTTTAAGAGTGATCAGAGGAAACAACTGAGGAGGACGTACAGGGTTCTGCAGAACACTACTTGAAAGGAAAAATTAGGATTAGCTGGGACTAGTGACCTCAGAATTAACTTCTGTGGAAGGGGAGAGATGATTCTCCAAGATGGATGGGTAAAGATGTCAAAGCAGTAATTTGAAAATGTTTCATGGTAAGAATAGTGAAGCACAGAAACAGATGGACTAGGGGAGCTGCAGTCTTCTCCTCAGGTTAGGCCAGCATCCCTCAGAAATGGCCTGAGTACAAAGATCCTGCTCTGGGGTAAGGAAAGCACTACACTTGCAGCCCTTCCATCCGTTGGGTGATACTGGGTGCAAAGCAGCATGAAATTACAAACTGCAACAAGAATGAGCATTTTTGACAATGCAAAAAAAAATATATTAAAAAAATCCAATGCTGCCTTCTACTTTCCTTTCTGTTCTTTACAAAATAAATAACAAATAAAACATTGCTGTGAATAGCAAAATCCCCTCAAAGAATCTGTACTCCAGTTTCACCATTTGCTGCCATGTACATCTTTCACACAAAGGACTTTTACATAACCCTCCCTGCACTGCAAGTTTTGATTCCGGGCCAACAGCTGCTTCATGCCTTTCAGAACAGACTGCTGGACAAGCAAAAGCAAAAAGAGGCTGGCATAAGGAAAACAGCACCTTTGTTTATAAAACAAATACTACTTTGGAATTTGCAAACTTTTCAGTCAAAGAATTTCCTTGTCATAACAACACATGAAGTGCCTCGTATTTATAGGAGCACGTTTGAAAAAAAAAATCTAGATGTGAGATATCACTGGCATAGTATTTGCCATTATTTCAGTGTAGAAGAGGTCAGTGGATCTTGGGATGTCTCATATAGTGGTGACTTACCCAGGAATTCAAGACATGATGATAAAAACTTCAAGTGTGATGATTAGCATGGAAGATGTTCATGGGGAAATTTGTTGTGCATTTGTTACAAAATACACAAAGCAAATTCCCAAAGACAATAGCCTGAAACAGCAGCAAACATTAATTATAAAGGGAACAGAATCATGAGACTGCTGTGAGAAAAGGTGATCGATGGGTGAAGGCATCAACCAGACATCCGATGATTTGAGCTACTGACTGTTGTACACAGCTCCCCTGCAAAGGAAAGCAAATAGAAGCCTTGCAGCTTCTGCTGGAGAAGATGAAAGTAGAAAAACAGAGAATTAATCACCTATGATGCTGATCAGAGAAATGGTAACAGTGCTCACAAAGACTGAAATAACACCTTGCCATTCATCTGTTATTCTTCTTCTCACCAAAACCATTCCTAGAAGATTGGTCTCCAAAACCCTGCAGAAGTGATCGATACTGAGGACTTTTAGTAATTGAGCATCAGAGGGTGACATACAAAACTCGCCTAGTTCCAGCAGCAATGTACCAGCTTCAGCTGGAGGATCCCATTAGGGACAAGGAGCTGTCCTACCTTGTGGGGTTAGGAAGAAGCACGTTAAGTGCTCAGTTTGTGGAGGGTGGCTTGCTGAGGGAAAACACATTGCCCAAGACTACGTATTTAAAATACAGCTTATGACTTCTTGTGCCTATGTGTGTAGCATAGAAGAGCTGCATGTTTTTCCACTAAATGTGGTCATTTGAGAGACAGGAACCCAGAACAGAGAAGAAAAATCACAATTCTATTCCTAGATCTGGTACTGAGCTCTTATTCTTTGGTTTCCTTCAATTTCTTCCAGCTTTCCAGGCTGGCTTAAACAGATGGGAATAGAGGGAGAAGGGCAGCGTGCACATCTCCGTGCATCCTTGGAGGGAAGGACTTGAGGGAGGCCTTGCAGAGGGGCAGTTCTGCACAGTATCCAATGCAGGGGCTCGATAAATTACAGCCTTGCCTTTTATTTTTTTTTTATCTAATGCAATGTGTCACCTATAACTGGGCTTTTTTTCCCCATAATTAATGATGTCTAGGAAAATATTCTGAAACTCTCCTCTGATAAGCACCTAGACAAACTTGATGTTTCCTCTTGGAGACACAGAAGAGGACGTTAAACTGTTTTCACCCCCACATCCCTCGAGCCATGAGAAGTACCAGACCCGTCTCTGCTGGGCCAGACTAAGCCCTGCTTCACCACAAGCTCAGTGCAGCACCGACAAATGATCTCCATAGTAAATGATGCAAATAAGAAATGTCAGCATGTTCCAAAATTCCTCACTTAATCTTATTGCCAGTTGTATAGTCTGGATAATCAGTAAATAAATCCCTCTAACTTTGCTCAAATCCTCGGGGGCTGAATACACAGAGAGCACTTTCTAGTTCATTTTCATTAACCTTCCCAGCTCTAAACAAAGCCATTTCCTACTTTTCTTAGAGCCCGATTTTTCCACTGGCCTCTGCAACACCTGATTTAGCAGCAACGATTTCTCTCACTTGCGATTTCTGTTTCGAGCTCGCATTGTTCTCTCCCCTCACACATATGCTCGCAGGAATAGCACGAATCAGCAAGATTTAAAACCTCCCATTCTCAAGTCCGAAGCCCCTAAAGGGAAATTGCAGTCGGGATGCCAAGGAACACAGTCGTACGTTATTTGACTTTTCCTCAGCCAGGCTGACAGCGGAGGGGGAGGGAGGGAGGAAGGAAAGGGGAAGGGAGAGGAAGACGGCATTTTAATAGCACCCACACCGATTTCACACAGTTGGATCACTGTGCTCCAGAGCAGCACCATTTCCTTTCCCCTTTGCCTCGCATTCAGGCCACATTACCACGCCAGACTCCACGGGTAGGATTCTCAATCTTTTTCTCCCACTGCAGACCACATCTTAGTAGGGAAATCTGTCTTGTGGACACCTCCCTCCCAGGCTAGCTGGCTAGCCCAGCCGTTACCCCTGCTTTTGACAGACCATTACCAGCTCCAGCTTTGCACGGACCACCCCACCCGAATCCCAGATGTGGCCGCGACAAGATGGATTATCCCCCGTCTCTCACCCCAATTCTCATAGTCTCCGTAGCACCCTACAGCAATTGGTTATCTGGAGAAAAGGAGAAAAAACGTATGCATTTAATCTCATTTATCAAGAGGACATATAAGACCAGCATCTTATGCAAATAGACCTACTTTTCCCAGATGTTCTTAATATGCCAAACACATCTTGGCCAAAGTTCTGGTCAAAACATTTCATTTGATAACTCAGGTCTGAGGGTTCAACGTTCCCCGATGCAGGAATGGGTTTTCCATCAGCGCTCTGGCAGGCAAAGCGACAACAGCCTACAAATTCTGGCAGGAGCTGAGCACCCAGCAGAGCACCAGCGATCACCACCATGCAAACTCCCCGTTTCAGAAGCCCCTTAACTTCCCGAGTGCAAATCTCAGCTGCAGCATTCCTGTGGCACAACGGCCTCCGAGCAGAGCAGGAGAGGAATCTGAAAACGCTGGGACGGTTACTGAAGTCTAACAAATATTGCTCAACAAAAGAAATTCACCCAAAAAGGAGCATTTTGGTTTCGCGCCACAAGAACAGAAATTGAAAATTACTGGGAAAATGATTTTGAAGGGAAGAAATAATTTGTGCGTAACTACACTCCACGCAATCCTGGACCAAATGAAATTTGAGACTGCTTTGTTGCACGGCTTCCATTTTGTATAAATACGCCAAAACCTAAGTATTCTGCAAAAAGAGTAGAAAATTAAAAGATTTTCTGCCACTCCTCCCCCCTCCCAAATAAATGCAAATTGTATTTAAGAAGCAGAGAGATGTGAGAGTCTGGTAAGTTACTACACGTCTGTAAGCAGCGCTTTATAAGGTCACACGCTTGTTGGTAAAAACAAACAAAAACCACAATAAACTGAAACTATAAAGTTTGAACTTTCAGTCACTCTGACTTCCTCTCTGTGGGGAAGTTACAAGGGCATCAGTGACATATATGCTCCCTCAAGGTCCAAGCAGACACGTATGGAGCTGCCCCCTGGCTTTATTGGTGTTCAAGTCAACCCCAAGCTAGCACTTCAGTTGGGTATTTCCACAAATTAGCTTCTAACTGACCTGTTGCATTTTCAGCTCAAAACTTGGATTTTTGTTTTAATTCTGTTACTGGTCTGTAGCAAGAGGTATAGCAAAACCCGGATTCGTTCAACTTTGCTGGTTTTTCAGCTTTTGCAGAGCGAAGCACACACAAGGAACCCTGTCCTTGGGGCGGCACGATGAAAATGCAAACCTCCTTCAGACAGAGGGCAGCTGCTCACACATCCACGCTCCTGAGGATTAGAAGTTCCTTTGTCAACAGGAGAAAAGCTGCCACAACATTAGGGCAGTATGTTCTGTGGGTTCATGCCTACTAAAACAAACACGGGCAGCAAGAGAGCTGTCATTTGAATTATCACCCCAATGACTGAACGCCTTGCAGTATGGTTACGGATACAAAAGTTTCACTCTTCTTCCCCCGTGGTTCTAGTTTAAAATGCTTTCTGTAATAAAATTACTGTGAGACAGCTAAATCCAAGGGCGGGCAAGGAACTTGAACCCATGGCCTTCTGGCTTAGAGGTGAGACTATTCCAAACGGAGCCAAAATGACACATACATAATATGCTTTCAAGGTTTTTAGAGAGCTCTGTCATGATTCAAAAACACTAAGTCTTTGTGGTACAAACCACAGCACAGGAAAGAACTGGGGCTCCCTTTTTACTGCTAATTTTAGCCAATGAATTGTTTATAATCTCCTGCAAAATACATACAGCCTTATTCTGCCTTAAGCTAGGAGAGAACGGCCTTTCAAAAACTCTGATTCTTAATTATAGCATTCCCCTGCTCGATGGAACGGAGGCAGGTTCCAAAATTGTGTCAGGGTATATGAAGTGATAAAATGAGGATGGGTGAGCTATTTTTAAACACACTCAAAGACTTTGAGGTCAAAATCCCTGAATTTATGGCCTTATAGCCATATTAAGACCCATGGATTATTAAGACCTGCGTGGCGAGAGTCAAATAGCATTTCATTTGAGACACCCTCCGGCTTCAGAGCATGTGTTCCCCACCGGCATGCCTGCCAAACTGGGGCCCCCCAAGCAGCAAGCTTTAAGCACAGCTTATATCCCTCCCGTACACAGGTATTTGGGGAGACAAAGGGGATCAGATGCCTCCCCGGCGGTGCGTTCCCTCCTCCTCGCCTCCTTTCCCAAGACACTTCAACATGTCAGAGGCGCGCGTTTCCAGATGGGCAGGAAGCAAGCGGGTTAGAGATAGCTTGAGGAGCCTCAGGCAAAAGCACGTCGTTTCTCCTTGCTCTATCCAGCCTGGAAAGCTAGCACAGCCTCGGCTCCTGGTGATGTTTGCATGCCACAGTCCAATTTCCCATCTGAAGAGCTCAGCTGAGTATCTGCTGGCGTGCCCTGGGAGCTCCCTGCTGCCCGGTGACCCTCAGCCTGCCTTACATACAAGCGATGGCTTCTGCCCCACTGCAGGGAGAGGTGCTTAACAAAACATCCTGAAACACATCTTAGACTTCTTAGAAAACCTACATTTGTAACCAAATCACTGTTCTGCTCATGGAAATAAACCACAGCCAGGTGGAACTGGCACTCTTTGCCCCCACAAGCTTCCCAGTGCTGCCAAGTAACGCTCCCCATCTCAGGTTTGACTCGCAGCAGCACTTGACTATGCAAAAGCCATCGCCCTCTACACACATACTGGTTTCTTTCCAGTAATAATCAACATACACCATGGCTTTGAAAATGGAAAAAAAGCTAGCAATAAGGAGAAACAAACAGGACAGAATTTCCCTGTCTTACAAGTCAAAATGGAAATAGCTGAGGCCTTCTTCCCCTTCCTTCTTGACAGTCTACAAAAACTTTTGCAGTGTCTTCCTCTGGAGGGTACAACTCATCTTGAGGAACAAGCAGAGGTTGTAAAGGCTTTAGGGCTCCATGGACATTGCAGAATGATTTTTGTACCATTTACATTGTTCATTTTGTAAACGAGGTAAGGTTTTACAAGAAGCCATTGCACAAGGGTGAGCGAAGAAGCAGCTTTTTTGGAAAAGAACAGGCACTGGTTAGAAACATCAGAGGAAGACCAAAGGACCTACAGCCATTTTCAGGTGCGTGGATTTATTTGTCCAATTTGTGCAATTACATTTATTTAAGTGTCACCTAAACTTGTCATTTTTTTCCTAACTTGGATTTCCATGCAGTAGTGAAATATAAAATTCTAGTGAAGTGTAGATGGTGAAAGTGAAAATAGAAGCATTAGTGTGAACAAAACTCAACCCTTTTCTCGATTGCTTATGGATTTATAAAGCAATAAAACCACAGTGTGCACAAACCAAAAGCCTAGTAAAAAGGTTTAGTACAAAAAAGACCTAGTGAGCCTTTAAAAAATCCAGTGTTCTGTTGGTAATTAATGTACACTCATGTATTGATCAAAACAGATTGAAACGAATTCTGTATTATACTTACTAGAAGCCTACGGTGCATTTATTATCTTTAGAAGGTCTCCCACTTGGAGCAATGACAGATGGATCCATGTTGCTTACTCAAGCATTTTGCAAGTATTTCCTATTTTAACAAATCCATGGTATTAGAACATCCTTTAGGCATTAAAGACTCATTCTTATCTTCCCTTTCTTAGTCTGAAAACCTTCACCACTACAACAGCAGTCAACGTGATAAACTCAGAGATACTTTCTCTCCTTCTGGTCAAGAGATGTTATTCGTGTATCTCTACAGATGCTCATTACTTATTTGAGAATTGTTACCTTCAGGAATTTGGTTTTATCTATCTCCAGCTGAAATTGCTTGAAATCTTCCTTTCAATACCCACCACCATTCAAACAGATTACAACAGCTTCCTTACGTTGCCAGAGATGCAGAGCCCGTTTTAAAGCTTTTCCTACAGGTGCCCTTCATGAGTTTGATTTTCAGGAATCCAGAATTCCTGAACTCCACTTTGCGCCACAAATCATCCTGCAGCTACATCCTGTGCAACTCCATCCAACTCTGCTCTCGGCGAAACCCCTGGCAAAATTCCCAACAAGTTTAATAGTTATGTCCTATTCCCCCCAATTCCTAACTGAGGTTAATTTCTTTTCTCCAAGTATAAACAGAAATCAGCAGGTAAAAAAAAGTTTTGTCTAATGTGGCACTGAGGCTGTGGAATTTACTCCCATGCGAGAATGGCACAATAAAGTCATTTGTTTAAAAGTAAATTGAAAACATTCCAGTCCTCTCAGGCTTATGCCTATTAGCTTTAGTTTCTGCACAGCACTGTAGAATGTCTGGCATCAAAGGTACTTTGTGCATTGCACCGAACTTGTATTGGACGCTGTTAGTGGAACATTAATCACAGCGAACAAAGATCCCATGCACACACGCAGAAGTACTGATTTTTCACAGGACCAGCACGGACTAGAAAAGGTTAAAGCCTCGGTTTTCTGGTTACTACACATTTTAAGACACAAAGTGTTGACAAGGCATCCGATAGGATGCAGATTTTTCAACTGATAATTACATATTCCAAATTAAACAATTCTTATGTCTGCCTAATCCTCTCTAGAATTCGAGGGAAATGTATCTCAGCACAAACTAGCACACTTTAAATTCACAGATGCCTATAAATGCATGTACTTCATTACGTCCCCGCACAGATACCATGCACATGGGCAATGGTTATCAGCAAGAAAATCTACAAGGATGTGAACTAAACTGTGGCTGGAGAAAGTGAAGACTTATATGAAACACACGCTAATGGAAAAAGTAGCCTGAGGGATTGTGATTGTATGTTTGGAAGTGTTGGACGAAGAATGGGAACTGAACTAGTGTAAAAATGAAAAAGGAAACCAGTCAGTGGCCGGGCAAGAAGTAAATAAAGCACAGAGAGAAGACCATGGTCTGGAGCCACAGGCTGTATTTCAGGGTGCAACTTACTGATGAGATCAAAGTCACATGAGCGTGAATTACTGCTTTCGCTCCTCATCCTTGTCATGGGCAGTTTCTTGTCATCCAGACCTGAGTAGGGGAAAATCTGAGTGACGAACCCTGAAGTTTGCTATATAACAAGAAGATTTCCATCAGGTTCCTCAGAGCAAAGTGTTTTGGCTACCAAGCTTTCCTAAAGAAAAGCTCTTGCATTCTTGTACCAACTGTCCCAGGTGGAAAAAAAACCCTTGCTGTATCACTATCGTTCTTTCCTAACTAAGAAGGTAGGTGTGGAGGAAAGCAGTGAGGGATAAATCACCACCCCCAAACCAGAAAATTACATTCTGCAGATTCTCCTAAAGGACCACACCTGGTCATCAGCTCCCAGCAGGGCCAACACAACAGCTCCTGCTACTGCTCGTGGAGTGGGTGCAAAAGCACAGTACAAAAGTAGCAGCATGGTCTACAGAAAAGCTGTCTGTAAGGCTTTTCAACATGTTTTTAATGAAAGACATGCTAAATAAAGGTTACAGAGCATGCCAGACTCAATAAGTTGACAGATTTTCTGTCTAAGGGAAACTTGACAGATCTTAGCAAAGTGATAAATGATACCCTCAAAGACTGCTAATTACGTTTGTAAAGATGGGGATTAATGAGAAGGAACAGTACAGTCAGAAACAGATAAATACATGACAATATGGGAAGAAGAACTAGCAGCCTCGAAGGATTTCACCATCCAAGTGTCCACTAGATAATCTAATTGAAACAGAATAGTAGGACCTTGCCAGTTAAATTTGTTTCTGCCCATAACACAAAATCGTAAGGCATTGTCAGCACAATGGAGGATTGAAACAGTGTCCTGCAAGACATGGATAACTTCAAGGATTGGAAAAAACAGAAGCAGGATAAAACAATAGTTTTGTGTTGACAGACTAATGACAGCTGCTGCGCTGGACTAGAGTTCATCAGCTAGCAATAACAAGAGAAAAGAAAGCCAAAACACCTCTGACCAAGAATCCTGAGATACTGGTATAATGTGGCCATGACAGGACTAAACACGTTGGTCTCTATTTTGAGCAATGCAGGCCCAGTAGAGAAAATACCCTTTTTTACAGTACAGGTGCAATCTTGTCTCAACCCCGATGGAGAAGGATATGTGCCATCTGGTGAAAGATAACATTTCGTATTTCCCTGTTTCCAGGGCTGCTGCATTTTTTTTTTTTTAATAGCCAAATGGAACTGCATGGCCAGAACAAGATGATTTTATTGTGATCGCATTGACAATGCTTTTTAGCATCCACAGGATAGAGCACTGCAGTCTTTGAGAGCACTTAACAGTTGAATTGCAATAGCTCTGCATCTTACATGAACTACATGGCTCTTTTCCTTCTTCGCTCACAAGGTCCTTGTTTATGCTCACCTTCTGTCACCCTTCCCAAAGCCTTTATCCAGCTTGGTAAGAGCACATGCGAGAGAAGAGCAGGCTGCTGAAAAGGCAGGGAAGCAGCTGACTAAAGATGGTGATGCTACCATTATCATGTGGGTTGCTGGCTACAGCTTCTTGCCAGGGAGATGAGGAGGAAAACTTCATCTGAGATCCAGAAATTAATTTTTAAACTGATAAAAGCAAGCTGGGCTGAACCCTCAGGACTGAATATCGCACCTGATACGATCGACATGTGAGAAACTAACCTAATGTAAGAGAAAATTGCTTTAGAAGTATGAGATGATCAAAAGACACACTGGAGATCTGCTACTCCAGCTAAATCTCTCTATCCGCCCAGGGAGAACTATTGGGGTGTTTATCACAAGGTGAATGGTAGAAGGGGGTGAGAGAGAGGTGAACTCTTTAAAATATAATTTATTTTCTGGCTACCTTCCTTTCATAAGAAAAAAATCAGTTTAAATTACAGGCATGCAGACAAGCTCTTTCAGTCTCAGAAATTCATCCTACATGTTGATTAATAGGTCAACCTATTACAGCTTTAACATGAAAAATGGGAAAGGCTTCAACTGAAGATTGCCTGTAGCTAATGATGCAGTGGAATGAATGGTTTCATTCCAGCTAAACCGTTCCTGTTCCTGTAAAAATAAAGAAATCCACTCCTGGGTTATGAAAAAGACTCCAAGAACTTTGCATGTTTACTGGCTTAAAATAATGCAATGCATTTTATTAAATCGGTGTATACAGGATATTTTACCCATGGAGTCAAACACGTACGTATACACGGAATATATATAGCTGTGGGAGATATTCATCTATCTCAGGTATGAAGCGCAGAAGAGAAGCTGGTGCCCATAACCTAGAATTTCACATGTGTAAGCACATTACAGAGTTAATAGATTTTAGCATAGCTCCTGTCTCAGGCTAAAAAAATTGAAGTGTAATACCAAGAACACCACAAGGAAGTGCAGTGGGCTGTATAGACTCTGCCTGGCAAGGCTGCCTGTCATACGCAGGGCTTGCTTGGAGATCTCCCTGTGGTTCAGCCCCTGGCGCCATCAGTTGGGCTTGAAATCAAAAGCAGTGGAAGGAGGTAATTAAAAGTGACTCTGCACCACTCCGCTGGCAGAAGACAGCTCTGCTGCAGCCACCGAAAGAGGGTGGGAAAGGATTCAGGGGGATGTAAGAGAAGGCATGTGTCTCTCCAGCTTTAGCGATTTCCATTATGGAAACGGCACTTTCCAGCTTTTAACCTTTACGCCGCTGAACTCAAACATCAACTTTAGGTTTTAATTTCAGCACACGAAACGCGAACTCCAGTTTGGCTAGCGTCAACTGCACGCTCTCCCTAAGCCGCAAGGAGGGTGCAGAGCTGAAAAAGCCCTCCGAGGCAGAAAGCTGAAAAGTGGGATTACACACGAGCGGCGATTGCCACCAGCGCTTCTGCTAGCTGGCTGCACCGCAGGATTTCAAGACTCTGAAAGTCAGGGTGCAGGGGAAGGCCACGAGGTTCGAACCATCCTGTTGGCTGCAGGAACAGCCATTAAAAGAAATTAAGAGAAAAGTCAGACTCCAGAAGTAGCAGAAGACACTGTGTTCCAACTCCAACCAGCTGAAGGAAAGTTTATATAAAAACAATCACTTGGTCAGTGAGTCATCAGGAAAGAATTCCTGAGCTTTCTTCAGGGAAACCCCAGTAAATAACATGTCTGAAAACACATGAAGATGGTGTTGTCTGTTCCGTTATGATACTCGGCCCACATGATAAAACCTCTGGCAGCAGAACCACCTCCTGAGCACAGTTCTCTTTGGGAAACCCCAAAAAAACAGTAAGGACTGCTGTGGGTCCTTGCAAAATCTGTCTTATATTCTAACTCTTGTATATGTCTAAGGCAAATTGGGAAGAAACGTGAAAATAATGCTTTTCCTTACAGCTTGGAAGAGCGCTTCTCTGTTGACTGCATGCAGGTACTCTCAAGATGTATAAATACCTGGATTTCAATGCACTCTGCTTCTTTTATAGCTAAGCGCTTTGGATTGAAATATCCTGCCACGCTACGCCCTGAGAAAGTGAATGAAAAGCTCTCTGCATGCACAGCCTCTCTGGAATATGTTATCAGCCACACAGCAGGCTTTGCAAGGAACAGTGCTCTATCCAAAGAAAAGCTGGACTGAACTTGTAATGTATAACTTCTCTGCCTACGAGCTTTTTTTTTTTTTTTCCTTTCTTTCTTTTTGTGTTTTTAAGGATTTCTTCCAACAGAGAGATTTTAAACTCACTAAAGTGTAAGTTCATAAAAATAAGAGAGGTTACAGTGGTTTCCAAACAATGAGCAGATCCGAACCGTGATATCTGAATTTGGACTGACTAAAAACTACTGTAGGAGATTGCAGGTAGGAAAAGTAACAAAAGCAGAGAGATTCTGCAGCAAGCAGAGCTTACATTTTGTAGCAAAGCCTCTTAAGGTTTGCAGATGTCCAGCTCAGACTGGAAAGTTGGTAGCAACTTCTTTCTAATTTTACCTCTCCCTCTAATGAATTTTTAGCTTGTTAAGTGTGAATGTGGACGATTTAACTTGCACTGGAAACCTCCCCTGCACAAAGTTATTCCTGTAGGGATCTAATTTCAGTTTACGCTGCTGCCCATGTTTTCAGCTGCTATACATCCACTGCAGACTCCAGAAGTTTTCCAGAATATAGCCAGAAGTTTGTCAAGAAAAAAATTGAAGGTTGGAAGCATCAGAGAGTAATTCCCAAGGGACTGGGGAGTTACCATAGTAAAGCAGTATTTTTACCAAAATGCGCAGCAACACAAGAGGTAGCATCAGTGATACCCGAACTGTAATTTTCCATTGTAAGTTGAGGGTTGAATTTGGAACAAACAGGGTATTTGTGACAATCCTTCAGATATTTGACACTAACTGTAAACTCTGGGAAATAGCTTAATGCTCTCCTATATGAAGGAATATATGACAAAATACATATTTTTAAAAAGCTATGGAAGAGCAGCCTGAAGGCCATCAATACTGACGATGCCTGAGCTCTGCACAGAGAAAATGCAGTGGCAAGATAAAAGGAACTCAAAAATAGGAGCAACTTCTAGGCCTAATAATCTATTCCGTCATCAAATGGAAGATTCGACTAGAAAGGACACAGGTAAGAAGGACTTTGAGATGTTCTCCCAAAACCCAGGAACTCACAGAAGGGAACAGGTGACACTGAGAAGTGCTGCATCTTTTTATCTTCTACAGAGCAGCAATGCTCGCGAGCCTTACCAGGGAAAAGATGTGTATTTAAGTACTCCATCATAAATTTCAGTCCCTTGGCTTTACTGTCATGACGTAATTACACAATTAACTAGGAACCGGGACAATTACCTGGCACTCTGGATGGCTGAGCTTCTGTTTCCAAGGACCCACTGATTACAAAGGGAGACTGAAGTAGTTTACAGTCAAGAGATCCTGACTTGGAAGGAATAATCACAGGTTATTCTAGACACAGATGCCTAGAAATACATGCAATTCCCCAGTTGGATCCAATCCAAAAAGATCTGAGTTGTGAAAAGAAAATGTTGTACACACAAAGTTCAGTATATTGGAATAAAGATGCCAAAGCTCTTTGAGTGCAGACACAGTTGAATGCACAGACACACACACACACACAGAGTCTTGGGCAAACTCATTTGAAACAATTTTCCAAAGTTTCTCTTTTTGTCTTTCATTAAACCAGCAAAAGGATGAAGAATCTCCTATGCATCTAGGCTAGTTTACAACAATTATGGATTTTAAACCACTCAAACTCAAGTGACCCAAGAAAACCACTTGAGCAAATTTCCAACCATACTTTAAGCTGAGATACTTCTAGTTCACCAGCTAAGGAGGGACGCTCAAATGAACCAGAATCAAAGTAGGATTAATGAATCACCCCTTATTCTTAAAAGACAGGCAGAAATAAGTTACCACGTACTCAGCTGATGTTAGTGAGGTATTTTTAAAGAAGCAAAGACAAAGATGTCTTGGCAAACCTTCTCCAAACTGCATAAATCCTGCCTTCGCAGGCCTAAAAAGAGAAGTCCTATAGAAAGAAGTCATGCTGCCACTTAACAGTATTCACTATTCAAAACATCATCCTAATTTCCACACCCTCTGTTAGTCATGCAGTGACAAACAGGTAGCTCGCTTCAAGACCCTTTATTTCCCCAGGGGCTCAATGGCTAGTGACAAACCTCTAACCAAAAATGCAGACAGGACACTGTTCAGTAATTACCCACTGATTCCCTCTTGACATTTTTTGACTGTATGCTTTATGAGCCAGGAACCACGTTTTTTTTTAATTCTAAGTTTATAAAATGGGATCCTGGTCCACAACTGCAGCTTCTAGACAAATAGCATCTATTCACAATATTAACAACAGCTGCTAGAAAGGCATCATGCTGTGGCTTACAAAAGAAACTGTACAAATAAGATGGAACAAAATAAAAGAAATATGACATGGGGCAGAAATCACAGCCTCAGTTGGACAATGCCAGGACTGGTTCTAGGAAAGGAGAACGCTATTTTAGCAGAACATTCATCAGACTACAGAAAGCAGGGGAAAAAACCAACAGTCCACTAAAAACTTACAACGCTAAGCAGAATACGTCCAGTCACAGCAGACGAAATCCTAACCCTCGAGAAGTTGACGGGAGTTTTGCAATTGGCTTCACCATGCCCACTATTTCACCCACGTTCCAGCCTTTCCCTGACCTACGCTGGTGGCAACTAAACCATTTCTGAGCATATGTATTCATTTGTTGGTTTAAGAGTGCACAGCACTGTATAAAAAAAGAGCACAGAGAGAAAGAGTTGAGGTTTTCAAACTCTTGGAGATGACAAGCTTCCTGAAGCAAGGGTCCTGATTTCCACCACACCACGTGCAACACAGACAGTACTGTGGACTGCAGACAATGCTGTATTTTGTTCTCAGCTTCATCAGGTTTAACAGTGAGCCCTTAACTGGAAGCCACTGCTCTGGAAGTCAAGTCCTATAGAAAAGGGTGAGTATTTGCCTTTGCACAGGGCACTGGTTACTTGTACATACATACAGAGGCTCACATACAAATACACCAACTCTGGTTCACATACACGTATAATCCTGTTCAAGAAGGTATCACAGCTATAGACACCTATACATTTGAGGCTGTTTGCTGCTGCCATTGCTCACAGAGTCAGACCATTACCTATATCGAAGCCCCCAGGTGAGGAACAACAAGGAACAATGCCCAGAGAGCTCTTTGGTGCCCAGGGCTGGCATGAAAACCTCACCTCTTATGAGAGTCAGCAGCCACATCGCTTGGGTCACAAGAGGCCATTAAAGAGAGGTTGGGTTATTTGAGGATGCCTGATTGTATGCAGCTGCAAAAGTGGATAAATGGGCAGCCTCTGCCATTTTCTTCACTGTCCTCACAGCAAAGCTAAGGACAATCTAGCTCACAACACTTCTGAGAATTTGCTCTTTGAGTCGGCCAGGTTACCTTTAAGATATGTAATTCAGAAGGACGATACAGCAGCTGTCAGCCTCTGGTCCTGACCAGCCACAGACTGCCTCCAGTGTCTGCACAGCACATAGGGACGCTGGCCTGTGACTGCATGTCACGTTCACGGGGTTCCTGCTTCCACTGGAAAATATCTAGGTCTGCAAATCAGGAGGAGTTTAAAAGCACCATAACCGAATGCCACATTACATTGCATAAGATACTTATAAACCCAGAGTATTTCATGCCCTGGGTTCATTTTTTTAAATTAATTTCCCTAAATGACCATAAGTACGCTGCCTAGCATAGTAACCCAACCACTGAACAGCTCAAGAGAACAGCGTGCCACAAATACGATTGAAAAGTTTGAGTATCTGCTATTTAAAGGTCTGATGCCAGCCCGACACGTTGTGTAACAATTCACAGTAACTTCCTATCTACCCACCACATGGCTTCTATCTAGCCAGGTAATTTCACGTGTTATTATTAAATATTCCACCAAGCTCAAATATGTCATCCTCTCTTTGAGTTTCAAATAATTTGATTATACATGTAAAAAGTGAAAAGTTGAAGTTAGTTTTTGTTTTGTTTTTGAGAGAGAGAGAGAGATAGTAAAGGTGAAGCAAGAAATACCACTTGTTTCTCAACTTCAGGAGCAGGAGTTTTTAGGAACAACAGTATGTAAGTCACCAAAGTGGAAGAACTGCAGACATCAAACCTCACAAAATGCCCACAGCCAGCTTTTCCTAGTGGCAAAACCCACCTCTCCAAAATCAGCACAGTTGACACATCAAGTGTCATGCAACTACTTCAAACAGAGAAGGGCTTTGGTCAATCCAAGGCCACAATGGTGTTGTGAGACAGGAGCTGAGGAGTGACCACAAAATACGAAGAAACAACACTGCAAAAGGAGAATTATGAATGAAGTTTCAGTACAAAGGATTTTACACACAGGATGCATGTAACTAATTCTCCACGGGGAGAGTAATTACAAACCTATCTCCACAAGAAGAGGTAGGGTAGGTTAAACAAATCCAGGATGCAACTGCACATCAGACTAGACATTGAACATCTTTGGTTTAGTCCAGAACACAAAATAGCATTCAGTTTCTCTTGCTCATTTTGTTGTCTCTTACAAAGGAGAAAAAAAGAACCATCTGGCTGTTTCCCAGCTGCCCTCCACCCTCCTGTCCAATGACTACATTTCCTGTTGCACTATAAATGCTATGGAAGTGTGACTTGGTGACATTTTTGGCAGGAAAGAAAAAATAAAATCATGTGTATTTTTATTTAGCCCCAACTTTTTTATTATTACATGCTACTCAGGAGTAGTTTTTTGTGAAATACCTGACTTGGAAGACCTTACAGGATTGTCCCAAAGTCCTGGGATAGCTGTGAGTGTTTCCCCTTCTGTTCAGTTCTCCACATGGGTGACACCCTGATGCTGCACTAAAGGGATGATGGAGAGGCAACCACAGCTACCAAGACCTGGAGACACATGGACTCAGGTTGCAGGCATCATCCTGGAGTCCTAGGGATCCCATACAAAGATCCCAATGATCTTTGTATGGCACCACGCAGCCCAGCCCAGAGGCACCCTTCTCTGCCAGCCAACTCTTAGCACGCATTGACCAGCGCTAGAGAAGCATCTTTAGAGGTTGGCTGCCTTGAATACCTTCCCCAGGGGAAATCTCTCTCCTTTCAGTAGGTATTTATGTCCAAAACAGGGCTGACCCTCATGCTCCACGATGTGAAACTACCAGAGTTTCCACCTTTCTGCACAGCTTCAGTGAAATCCTTCATTAGAATGGAAGCGGTGCGAAACTCAGCTGCAACATAAAAAATGAAGAATTCTAAAATATTTTTAATATGCGGATGCCTTGCTGAAAGCACAGTAAAGAGCCCACCATGAATACATTACAGAAATGAAAAAAACTGTTTGCTCATTTCTAAATTTCCTGGAGCTTGCTTAATGTCAGCAGGTCCATTTAATAGGAGAAATGTAAAACTCTGTGACAGCTATTGAACGCCCGACCCCTGATAGAGGCAGTTACCAGCTTTGCTGGGGCTGGTTTTGAAATCCTTCAGTTAGCAAGCCTGCATCTCGTTACAGTCTGTGCAACTGATGCAATCCTATGAATCTCTTTTTCCCCTGTACATTTTTAACTCTCTCGTGCCAGCAATTCTTTTACCCCTACAAGAATATAAGAGGGCTGCTCTGGTTTGGGGGGAACAAGGCTGCATCTAGGTTTTTGTTTCAACTTGTAAATAGTGCGAAGAACAAGAAAGCTGTTTTTATTTGAGACGTGTTTTCACTTCCTTGAAAACGTAAGGCAGCAAGAAAGGCAGTGAAAAACAGCCTGCCATTTCCTTTCCTCCCCGTAGTTTGGACTGCCGCTGACCCAGCGGCGGTGCGCATGCACACACGCTCCCTTGCTCTGCTCCCTTACACCGTGACATCACTATAAAATTCAGCTCGTCTGTCTGAAGCAGCGACCGAAACGCTGTCTATAAAATTATGGCATTTCTCCCACTTAAGAAATATTTTAACACTCCTTCATTTAAGAGTTATTTTTAAACCGACTTGGCCTGAGGCCAATTTTAGTCGTAGCTGAAGGGGATTCTTCTTTTCCTAGAATTTAAAGCCTTTCTTTCCCAAAATACATCTATGTGTATATTGAATTAAAAAGCAGTCAATGCACGGTTTAGACTTCTGCGTGCACCACTTTATCCTCTGGCACATCAGCACAATTTGCTGCTCAACTTACTGGTGTATAACAAACGTAACTGAGTTTTTACTTTCTCCAGTTGAGGACCTGAACTTGCAGAGCGGCGTCGGGAGTTTCCGAGCAGAAGCAGCGACTTTCAGTTTGCATCTGGCTGGGACGCTCGGAGAACATCACCGCAGCCAGCAGCTGGCTGAGTCTGAGCGCGTGTCTACCAGGTAATTGAAGCCCCTTCAGAAACACGGCTGGGTTTGAAAAAGCAAGCGAGCATCGCAGCCCTACTACGACGCAAAGATATGCGTGGCTTCTGGCACAGAACCTGCGTGTACATGTCAATAGCCAAGCACGAAACAGATGAGCTGAGAGCGCTGCTGTCATACGCTTCGGCAGAACGAGTGCCCTGACTTCTTCACTCGGTCTCAGTTCCCATTTTCCAGGAATGTCTCAAGAGAGAGTAGGACATCTGGTCTTCTTAATGAAGTAGCCGATTTGGAATCTGGTTCTGCAAAACTGCCCCCACTACCCTTATATCCCCCCCCCCCCCCCCCCAAAAAAAAAAAAAAAAGGAAAAAAAGAGACTTGAAACTAAGCAATTAATACGTCACCAAGAAGGATTTTAAGCAATAACATGAAGACTGACCTGGCAGGGAGAGTACTTTCCTTCTCTTTTCAAAGGGAATTCTGTTTTTCTCAGGAGAAATTTCAATCTAAACTATAATGACTTCATATTAGATGAACGCTCATGTGCTGGGTGTTATCCACACTGTGACAACTCTACTAGGCAAGATGCAGATATGTTATACGGATACTTCAGATCTACATGCTTTGTAAAGGGTATCAGCAAGCACAGTAATTCAAAATAATTAGCAAAATTTTGAAGTCTTTGATCCGAAAAATACACTTTAATCAGATTTTTGAATTTTTAAGTTAAATTTTCTCAAGATTGACCTCAGCATTGAAGAGCTGGATCCTTTAAATTAAGCAGAAGTGATAATACAGGTTTCAAGGATGCTAAAAGAAAGGTGAACTCTTTATATTAAAATGTGTCACCTTGGGGTTTTGTTTATCTTGTGGTTGTTGATTCCAAATCCTAGGGACTTAAGTGGTAAATCAAAATTTCAGGAGGACACAGCATCTAGTTAACCTTGCAATCTGTAAACGTTCAAATGTTCATCATGTAAATGTTCATTACCTGTATGAGAATGTTGTAGGTTTTGTTGATGTTTTTAAACAGCAGGCTCTGGAGGGCTGGTGGCTTTTGTTTTGTTTTTAAATTAAGGTGATGAAAATGCATAGGGGAGGAAGCAAATTCGCAAAGATAAAGACACTCAGCATCTTCAGCATCTGGACTGAACTACAAACAGCTTCTCAGGGCTCTGCCCGGCGCTCTGCCTGTCCCGCCTCTGCGCAGGACTGCGGAGCAGAGTTCAGTTTAAACGCTAGCGAGCCGTGGCTTGCCAACATGTGCTTGCTGAATGAGGTAGGTCTCCATTACCTCATTCCAAACGACCCCTTCCACAGATCCTATCCAACAACGCTTTTGAAGATGTATTTATTTTTAACCATGTGAGAAATCTCACTTACGTTAATGACTGCAACAATAAAAAGTAAAAATAAAAATGATTAGTAGTCCACCGATGACTATAAACCCTCTTCTCTTCCCTCCCCCTGCTTTTTCTTAGGAACTTGTTACTCCAATGTTTATTTTTACTTTTGCGAATCTAAGAGGCAAAGCTAAAGGCAGAAGCACAAAAGCAGCACCATGAGACCTTTACGTATGACATGACCCAGCGTGAATGGCACACCAGGCAACAGGAGTAGGAGGGTTAAAGCCTTGCTAGGTGCCCAGTTCATCTGCACCAGGACAGCAAGGAAAGATGACGCAGCTTTGAGAACCACCATGATCCACAACCTGCCGCTCCTCTCTTCTCCCAATCCCTCTTCAAACTCTTTTACCACCTCGCAGATTCACCCGTTTCATTTTCCTTGCAACTAGTCTCAGAAGAAGTCTGAAGGTGTCTTTGGGATTTGAGTCCTCACAGGCAGCTGCCTTTAATTTTACCCACCTAACTGGGATACGTAAACTCCAGAAACGAGCATGAACAACTTGTGTGAAAGAAAGGAGAGGACACAGATGAGGATACAATGATCCCCCACAAGGATCTCGGTCCGAAAGAAAGATCAGGATGGCTTTCATGGAGATTTGCTTTGGAGTTACCTTCTGGCTGACAGCCCAGCCCAGAGAGGGAACATTTGTGAGCCCACAGCAAGAAATGCTCAGAGCAAAAGGAGAGCAAACAGCTCCACCACACCTCAAATCTCACAGGTTTCTCCTAAACTTGTATATATGTATTTTGCCTTTTGTTACCAATTAACTCCAGATCAGATGCTACTTGTCCTGACCTCCCTGGAGCACCCCATAGCTGAGGTCTCTGGTGAACAGAGCTTGTCCACCTGAGTCCTGGCTTCCAGGTTTAGTTTCTGCCAGCCCCAGGAGATGTCTGGTGCCCCGTGACAGAGCACGTACAGCCTAACATCTCTCAGCAGGAGATCAGCTCAGCATCCACTGCAGCAGCAAAGCCTTAAGTCAGCTTTACCATAAAGAAACATCACAAACATTACCTTGATATTTCACACCACTGCTACCTGAAGTCTCTCTCTCCACGCCATCAACGCAACACTTCTCCTAACCTCTCCCCACCCAACACCAAAAGCCCCTTTTCTCAGGCAGGCCGGCCAACAAAACGCAGATTTTTGGTGCTTCTAAGCCCAGTTACCATGGAGACAGCAGCAGTCAAAAAGTGGTTAAAACACAAAAATTCAAACCAGACAAATTCTCAGACCTTCAGAGCTTTTAAAACCCACCTGGGTCTTCCCCAAATACCTGAGAAATGCTACAAGCTCACGACAAGATACCACAGACAATATTTCAGGGGCTAGTTTCAGCTTTTGCTACAAAGCATCTTCTGATGCTCCAGCCACATCCTCCTAAGGGTTAATAAACCAAAACAGGAAAGAAAAAAAAAAGCACAAAAGCTGTGTAACTTCTTTCCGTGGTATGACAAACTCTCTCTGCCGCATATTCCAAAGTGTGAGATGTGAAATTTCCATTCTTACACTCAAGTAAAAATGGCACAAAACGTACAAACCCTGGGAACTGCTTGGTTATTAGTTTATCAGATCAACATCAGCAAAACTGTCTTTTTATGTGCTGCTTAGTTTCAAAAAACCTACCATGCATATTTCAGCTCTCCCTCTCCACACCCCACACCCTTCTGCTGCTGTCCAGCTGGAACACATCAAGGGTCTAGAAGCCAAGTCAAATGTTGACCCCACCCTCCTCCATCCATTTTAAGGCACCTTCAAAGCCAGTACACTGATCTAGTTCAGCTTAGCCAACAACGCCAGCAAATCTGTTATTTAAGACTTTAGTGCTGGGTTTTTATAACTGCCCATTAATACAAGCTTTGATGTATGGTCAAAAAATCCAGCTGTAATGAGTTTCATCAGACTGTAGTAACCTTTCCTCAGAAGGTCTTTATTACTATACCTTCATAATCTTTGGTCCCAATACTGTTTTATAGTACTGTTCTTACTGAAATGCCTTCGAAAACAACACTCAGCACCACTTAACACATCTCCTTCCCCCAGAATTAAAATGAAGCTCTATTAATAGACACTTTTGTACCCACATTTCTAACAGGAGTTTGCTCTTAAGAGTACGCAGGCAACAGTTGTGTGAGACAAAAGATAAACTGATTTTTATGGCAAAACCCTTGAGACAGGATACAAAAGGATTTTGTAAAAGGACAAAGAACTTACTCTGTTGTTCCCCTTTGCAGGATGCAGCAAGGAGGAAAGAGGGAAAAAAAAAAAGAAATATTAGATACATTTATTTTACATACATTCAGTCGAACTCACACAGTTCTGGAAATGGCTCAAACCAAATGAACTGACTCAAAGAACATTCGCTGAATCCTGTCGTTAGACAGCTTCCAGGGAGCGCAGGACATTTGCGAAGGATTTAAAATGCTCAGCGAAGCTGTAAATTCACACTGTTTTTCAAAATTTCCTCTCTACACAAACATTCTGATTCCACTTTTGCTTCCTCCAGTGTAAATCAGGAGCAGCTCCAGGGAAGTCGGTGGACACTAATACAAGGGAGAGGAAAACAAGGCCTGAAATGATCTAGGGATGGGACCAAAGCCAGCAGGATTTTCGTGCACTGGTAATGCTGAACTTCCAGTACGCAAAGCAACCCCCTAAACGTGTCTGCTTACCCTTTCACGACAGCTACTCCCTACGACACGCCAATGAATGGAAAGTTTCCCGATCCAAAGCTTTTTAAAAAGCAAATGTTGTACGTTTAGATGAGCAGTGAAAGTAAGGAGGAGGTGAAATTAGGGAAAAAGGGGAAAAGAACGGATAGTGCTAGCAAGGTAGAGTGTGCAGAACAAGTTACAAGTTACGACGAACATCTGTGCCTTTTTTTTTATTTTATTTTTAATTGTGAGCTTTGCCATGAGCTGGCACGAACAGTGTATATTATACAGTGGGAAGTCAGCCAAAACAAACACCAGCCTACAGTTGAGAAATACAGTCTGGAAAGGTTAGTCACAAAGTTGTAGTCATTTTTTCAAAAAGGAGGTTTGGATGCATCCATAGAGAAAGCCAGCAGTAAAGTCAGCTGGTAAATGGATATCCCGTTTCAAAGTGAATTGGCCACAGTGTGATTTATATCAAGCAAGCTGACTTGCATATGGCTTGGAAAAATAAAAACACTGATTCATTGCTATCCGGGTGGCTGTCAAAGCCCACGTCCTGACAAAAGCAAATCTCCTGGGGGAAAGTGGTGACTTGGCAAAGTGCAAAAGAATTCGGGGGCTCACAGAGAAACTTGGAGGGGTGATTAAAGATAAGTTCACAAGAGAGTGAACATAGGAGTGCAGCACATGAGTGTGAGCACGCGTCTCTGTGTGTAGAAGGGCAAGGAAGGCAGGCAGAAGGAAGCAAGGAAATGGGGGAATGGGGTAATACTTGCCTGTAATTTTTAATATTTTAATGAGTTTTGTTTAGGCACAAAGGAAAAATAAAAGTCAATCTTAGACTTAGCTTACAGCATCACATTAGTACTGGGGAATTCCTATTAGTGGCAGCATGGCCTGAGCCCCATTACCACTGTCATCAGACACTTTTAAGTAGCACTACTAGAAAAACAAGAGGAAAAGGAATATTCTTAGCTGAGAGATTTCTTCCTGGTGAGAATTCAGAACAAATCTCTCTAATTTGGTGACAAATTCCTACTTTTCCTGCCACCGCAGAAGGAACCCAACTAGGGGCGAGCGCGTCGGGTTTTCTATCGGCGCTCCCGCACACGAGCGGCGGAGCTGTTAATGAAAGCACACAGCTTCCCTTCAGGCTCCGGGGCTGTGCACGCTGCTCTGGCAGTTACAGAAAGCAGGCCAGCTTCGCCACTGCAGTCCTCCAGGTTTACAGCACTATTAATCTCTTTTTCATTTCTAAGCAGCAATTTTTCTACTTCGGGTGCCAAAGCCTTGGATAGTCGGAGTTACCAGCTGTAACTCACACGGGAAAAAGAGCCAGGAGGTCAGCCGGGACGGGGCTGGGGTCCCTCCGCGCGTTTTTAACGCTGGGATTGCAAAGCTGCGGGGAAGGACTGCAGCAAACACAAGTTGCTGCCATTTCCTGGCAGCGCCTCTTAGATGAAAACGGGGTCTCTAAATCTTCGAAGGAGAATAAAAGACTGGTGGGTGTCTCTAAAACTATTTTATATCGTCAGGGGAAGATGTGGAACTGAGGAGCAGGCATATGATTTTAATGAAAAGTTTGGATGAAGTTTCCAAGGTACCCTGGGCCTTGGAGCTTTTGCTTTACAAAACTCAAAACGTTAAGAGCAGACTTTCAGCGTGCGTTTGGACCTAGAGTCCTGTAGGAACAACATACTTTGCCAGACTGGAGCAGGATGAGGGATCTTTCCTGCACAGCTTAAAAGACTACTGGATGCATTTCAAACTATAGGGTTTTGGAACAATGCTAGTCACTCTTTTTCTGATGTAAAGATAACTCTGGCTCAGAGAAGAACTGAATTCTGACTCCCCCCCTGCTCTTGTCTTTCAAAGAAGACTTTCGTCTTGTATCTAAGTGTGCTTTGACAAACTAACTTTAAACAAAAACAATGAGAGTTATTCAGAAAACTTATTTTGAGTATAAAATATTTTAGGGAGAAAGGGACAAGAGGCCAGAAGTTTAGAAACCCAACTAGCGTGCCCTTTTTTTAATCAATAAAGCATCAAATATGTGACAAATATGTCACAGAACACAAGATTAAATCAGCTTTTTTAACATCATAACCTGAGCAGGAAAACAAAACGCAGTATTTTGATCTTAGCAAAAAATTAGATAACCTCTCATAACTAAACCTTCTAAAATGACTTCTGATGGTCTTATCTAAGAACAGATCTACTGGGACAGGCAACATACTGAACAGCCATCAAAAATACATTCATGTATTTAAAAAAGGTAAAACCTGAGATATTTGATGGGTGAAACGTAAATTTAGCAGGACACCTATTTAATTATCATCATTATCATCCTCACTGTTCATTCCTACAGTAACTGGAGAAGCCAGTAGTTCAAGGATTCTCTGATTTAGCTTTTGTTGGTAGCCTTAAAACTTGGTGTGAAGAGAGGAAGCTGAGAGTTGCTTTGGTGCATAAATAGCAGAATTCTGCAGAATTATACTGGAAACCATAGAGGTATCACAAGTACAAGGGAAGTATGAGGAAGAGAGAGACAAAGAAGATGGAAGACATCGCAGCAGCCTGGGCTCAGGGAACCTAGTCTTTCCATAGGAAACAAGCAGGAACAGGAAAAAATTCCATCAAAATCAAAACATCATTTCCCAGACTAGATCTTCCCCTGAAGGTACCCAGTGGACTTACTGAAAAAAAAGGTGAACCACGTATTGGGGAAACTTTCAAAAGCTCAACTGACATATTTTTGGCTGAAGTCAGCCTTCTCTCTGGATACATCTCCTCAAACCTTCACTCAGTATTAAAGCTGAGGTGAACAGCAATAGAGAAAAACACTGAAGAAAAAAATTCATCTCAAACCACTCAAGCATAAAGTTCAAAATTATTTTAAAGAAATCCAAAAACGAGGAACCCCCCTTACACACTGATTGAATCCCCTGGGAGTTCCAGAACTTGGAGAAATAGATGTGTTTACTGCAGATCTGTCATGAACAGCAAAGGCCTTTCAAAATGGAAACCTTATCCATAAAATGGAGTAGCTGTAGTCTGAATGGTCTTTAAGCAGCTCTACTATTCAACATCAAGATCTGGGTCTGGTGCTGTAGTCCATATTGCTATGGCCTCGGCTATATGGGCATTTGAGGAAGCTGGGCCTCAGGAACAGCGCCAGCTCCTCCCAGGCTTATATAAACGAGCAAACACAAAAATGACGAAATCCAAGAAATATGAAATGATAGTTGGGCATAGTCCATTTCCCAACTTTCTGTCTTTTCTGTGTAATTAATAGAGATGGTTTTTGGTTTTGTGTTTTTCTTTTTTTTTTTTTTTAAAGACTATTTCCTGTTCAATTTGCTTCACATGATTAGCAGAGTAAAACAGTCTTTGGAAAGGTTTAGCATGTGTTTCATACACAAAAACATGCAGTGAATCAGTAAAATAAATATACGTGATTGCCTGGAATGCCTCTGTCAGTTCTGTAATACAGAGCTTGCAGGAATAAACTTCTTTACCTTAGAAGACATTCATAGAAACAGTGAAGCTCAGAAAAATCCGATTTGCTCAACGCTTTTACTACGCAGTTCCAATGAATAACATTTTGGAATTTTTTTTATATTGAGGTTTAACACACAAATTGTTCTTAAGGTATTTCATTATATTTAAAAGTTACCACATAAGAGTTCAGTGAAAAGGCTACAATTTCTTGAGAAATCTGCAGACACTGTGTTTTCCCAGATGATATGATTGTTTTTCTGACTCAAACAGAGCAGCTACTGGAAAACTAGTGAGCTGTTTAACTTACTGAGGATTTATCAGGATAGACACCGGCTCGTAGCAGAGATGCCTTCCAGCTATCCACCTCCTCTTGGGAGTCACAGGCTAGTTCAAGGAAACGGTAATCCTTGTAAACATTCCTAGAACAAAGAGCACCACATTGTAAAAAGAGAATTTTACAAGTCTGTATCATGCACACAGCATTTTAAATTAAAAATCCTTTGGGATCAGAAATGACTTGGTAATTGTTCTGGACAACAGAGTTTATGAGACAGGTGCTTGTTTAATAATTACATGGAGTACTTAAAAATATCTTAGAAAGCTACAGCACAGTTCTGGAAATAATAATCATCTGAAAGGACCGTGAAATTACTTAAAATCAATTTTCCAGCTTTTTCCAAAATAAGGCCCATTTAGGAAAAGAAAGACTGTTGTGATGCAGAGGACAAACACATAAGACATGCCAACAGTACTACGCGTCTTGTCACCAATTGCTGCTGTAACCAACGAGTATCAGACCAATTAAGGATGCCACTTTTTCCAAAGTTAGGTCCTTTCAGAGGACTCTTTTTAGCTGTTAGACATCATCGGTAAAAGGGGAAAGAAAACAATGACATTCAGACATATTTTTTTAAACCCTTCTGATGTCTGCCATAACAGTAAGAAAACTGGGACATGTTTAAATAATACCTATTGCAAGTCATTAATAGAATTAGATAAATATAAGCATTATGAATAGGGAATCACTTAATGGAAGAAAAGAGAAAGAAGGAAAAATACAGAATATGTAGGAAGGTGGTACTTGTAAATTCTCCAATAAACAGAACAGATTTTCCCCTTACGGTTTAGCCATTAGTTTCCGAATTCATAGTCTATATACAGACCAGATTGCTATAAATTTGTCAGCCAACAGTCTTTTTAGGAAAGGCCACAAGCTTAGCTGACAAAGGTTATGAAACCACATTTTGCTAGATCTTAAAAGCTGCACAAGAATCAATCTTCCATTGCAACAAGACTGTTTTCTTTCCGTAGCAAGCTATGGAGAAGAGAGAGTCAAGGGTGGAAAGAGATGTTGATAGAGGTTACTTAACCTTCAAAACCAGCAACAAGCAGCGGTTCTTCGGTTTTGTTATGCAATTGAAGTGGTGATTTGTGCCATGTATTTTGAGAAAAAAGTGTGAATACCCTATAGAACCAGGAGATAAAGCTATTAGCATCACTGCCTAAATATATTTCTGTAGCATTCAGGGTCTGGTGGGATTTCATCTTCATGCTTCCGTAATCCACCTGACTTGATGTAGTCACTGCTCACAGTATTTCTTCTCCCTTACTACCAGTAGCACCAGACAGCTCCTAGCCCTGCTTTTTAGGGGCAGTCTCAAGAAAAACATGTGTAGAAAAATTTTTATTGAATGGTAGGAGTTCATGCTTGAGCATGAAGACACCATCACACCGACACACAAAATTAGCAGTCGTGAAACCACAGTATGGCAACCAGAGCATAGCCACCTGCAAATAGAGGGAAAATAGAGACTGCATTTAAACCTGCAAGCACTAATGGACACACTGGGACTTCCTGACATCAGTGACAACTCTCACAAAGCAATGGCAGCACCCGAGCAGGCAGGCAGGTGTGCTCAGCACAAAGCCCTGCACCATTCCCTGAGCATCCAGGCTGGGGATGTCTCCTGGGCACGTTTCAGTGCCATGCAGGGCAGCACAGCTGTGTTTCCTGCCAGGAGGAACCAGAGCACAAATTGCATCCCATAGCTTAGGCAAAGCCACTGGCAGAATGAATGATTAAAAACTCTATGGATCTTCTATTGATTAGAAATTTAAAATTAAACCTTCTCCTCCTCTGACTCCAAACACAATGATCATGCGTTAAAGCAAAGGGGGACCTGGACAACCTCTTCAGATGCCATTATCTTGAATCGATGACAAAACCCTTGAATTTTAATCGATTTACAATATTGTGGAGCTCTGAATCAACATTTACTGCATAAAAGAAAGGACTTGATGAAAACAAAAAGAGGAGCAAAATGAAATCGCCAGGGAAAAAAAAAACAAAAACAAAAAACTTAATTTATTGTTAGAAGAAACTCTTACTGAGATAAGTTTTTTGGCTAAGTTAACTAAGCAGCTATAACTCTGAAGGAAAGGGAAGCTGAGATGGTAAAAGGGTAGCCTCTGAAAAGATGACTAAAAATAACAATAGAGCACATAAAAGCCATAAAACATTGTGATAGGGAAGTTCCAAAAATACTTATCTGTGAGAGCAAAACAACTTGACACCAGCTTGTGACAACATTTTTTCAGAATTGTCGTGTTATGTATCAAACTTCTTGGCGTTTTGTGACTTGCTACAGCCAGCGTAGCTGTGTGAGATGGGATTTTCAGCTGGCCACTTCCAACACAGGAGAGCTGGCAGCCCTGCATTCCTGTGTCCATGTATATCAAGAGCTTTCCTTGGTCTAGGGGCACCTGATGACCACGCTGCTCAATGTCTCCAGCCCTCCTAAGCCTCTCTCCCTGCAGTGTCTGAGAGCTCTGCAACCATCACAAAGCAACACAGGTTTCAGCTTCGCAGCATAAATGAGGAACTAAACAGCATCTGCTCCGAGCTGGAGCTCCCAAGGAAGCTTGCATTAAGGCAGGTAGATGGATGTGTGCTTCCCAAAGCAGCTTCCCTTGCTACTAGACTTCCTTTGCCTTTCTTTCTTCCAGAAAGGCTGACAGGCACAGGAACTTTTCAAAGGAAAAAAAGCCAAAGCAACTCCTGAAGAGAGTTTGTCCTTTTTCTGTTCCTAGTGGAATCTTACAAAAAGCGCATTAACATGTTTTACTCATTAGGAAGCCATTGGCATCTCATGGAAAGCTGTAAAAACGTTCTTGAAAACAACTCAACTTTTCTGTTTTGTTCTGCCTTCTACTTTTTAAAGCTGCTGAAGATAGCAGCGCAGGGGAACAGTTACTACTCAGCCCTCACCTACTTACTCCATATGGAACAGTGAGGTCACACTCTCATTGTCATCTCTACAGCAGCCACATACTTTTGCAAGAGTGATATAATACAGGATACCAAGAAGCAAAAAAGAACTCGCAGCTATACAAGCCCTGTTGAAATTCAGGAGACTTTAAAGCTCAGGGACTGAAGAAACAAAACAGATACAATAAATGGGAATATGCCTCGTCGTGCAATCTGCATGCCACATTTCCCTTGGATATTTAACATTTTTAAAATGTGAGCAAACAGGGGAGCTGTGTGCAAAGCTACATGCATGTACCACACCTACCTACGCAGCTTCCTCCTGTGGAGTCTCATCATTGTAATTAAATATCCTGTACGGTACATGAAAATAAACCTATAGCTGCCTTACTAGAGATTAAAATATTTTCCCCCTCCAAGAGTGGAAAATACACAAGATTACTATTTGTTGTCTGCAGGTTTTGCTGTAGCCTAAATACACAGGCCTCAAGATGTGCGTTCCAGAAAAATCACAACAGAATTGCTCACGGTGATGAGTAACCAAATGGACTAAAAATGTCATTTCTGATTCTGGGATGGTTCCCTCCTCGGAACACATCTTCTCTAGACCAGAGTCTAGAGACCCATGACTTGAGAGCCCAGCAGACACCCAGCTGTACAACTTCACTTTACCACTAGCTTTGTTTCCAGCACTCTGAATTCCTTTCCCCCATATATTTCAGGGTCCAGAGCAAAGTATCTAATGCAGAAACGGCCTTTACATTGTGCATAGCTACTTCTTTAACCCCTCCCATCACCGAATAATCCTAACAAGAACAAGCCATAACAGAATCAGGTATCTGAAAGCATCCACAAGGGAACAGGAGTGCCAGGTGAGACTGAACACTGAGCCCAGTGGTGAGTTACTGAGATTCCTGTCCCACTAGTCCCAAACCCTGGCTTGTCAACGCTACATAGGGAAAGCTCAATTGTGTATGTAAAAGCAAAGCTGTAGGATCCGGGACCAACAGGGGACTTACTGCAAAGTGGATATCACAAAGAACTTTCTGGATGTCTACTACAGTGGACTCAACACCTGCTGGTTTCCCCCTGCAGTGACTGCACATCAAAACTGTTTGCTGTCTGAACAAATGCTAAACCTCAAGACATAAAATAGCTTTTGTAACTTCTTAATATCAAGATAAGATTAAATATTTAGCTTCAACAAACATGGAAAAATTTTAAAGGCAATTACTGTATATACATTACAAATCCAGTTGATATGCATGCACATAAATTAACACATATCCATATATACATAGCTTTTAGATTGGGTTGGATCTGGAATATTTCAGTAGACAAAGCTATATTATTATGTGCAGGTTATTATTATTATATATACTTTTTTTTTTTATTTTTAAGAGAGAAAAACAAACCAAGATTTAATGCAGATGCCCCTAAACCTGCCAATATATAGGAGGAGACAGAACTGCAATTAGAGAGCAAGAATATTATTGGTTTTTTAGAGTGGTGCCTTTAAGCCAATTTAACTTTAATCCTACGAAGAACACAAAACACAATGAACTTAAACAGTGACACTGAGGTGAGCAAAAGTACTCGCAGACTGAAAGACACATCACTATTCGCCTTCATGGGGATTACAAACAATTGTGCTCATCACCCAAAATCCTTTTTTGGTGAACTTCTGATCTTTTATTAGGACACATGCCAAATTAAAATGAACACCAAATCTGGAACCAAATGCAAATTGGCCCAATTTTATTCCACAACAAATGCAGAAGATTCAGTTCTTACTTAGCTTTGATTTGACTGAAAATTAAATCACACAGAATATGGGCTTGGTAATTAGTCACCTAAAGCGAAAAATGGAGAAAATAACAAAATCCAGGCACTGCAAATATACGTGCACAATTGAGAAAGATAATCCCGAATGGAACTCCACTGTGTATCTTCTGCTTTTTTAATGGGCAGCTCCACTTGTCTAACCTTAGTCTCAGCGTACCATGTAGCCACCTGTAATTCTGCAGCAGCAGGTCTGACTGTATGCGCTATTTTTCTCGTGAGAGAGCTCTACTGGAGGCTCTGTAAATCATATATTTTAAAGAACCCAAACTGGCCATCTGCTATGAGTTAACAGCAATGACTAACATTTTCTATCAAGGCGTGCCATTTCAGATCAGTCCAATGTGAATGTTAATTAAAATTAATTACACAAGTCTCTGAAGACTTTTTTCTTAATATCCAGAAAAGCCAGAGAGACCATCTCAGAGACAATGCCATGAAATAGCAGCACTTAAGGTTTTTGCCGTTAACTCATGTAAGCGGTCTCCCAGAAGCATAGGGATGTTTTCAAGTTTGCACACAAATATACACACAAACAAGTTTAAGGTGAAAATTAACAGAAGAGATGCTGCCTAGCATATAGCCAACCCCGGACAATGGAATTTCTGCAGTTCTATATGTAATCCAGAACAGAAATGCAGCCAAAACTAACAGCACGTAGGCCAAAAGCTGCAGTAACTGGCACAAAAATATTCCGTAACTCCCTAGAGAAGAAGGTTTGATCATTTTTGTGGTAGGGGATGGAAGCCTGTTTTGGAACCTGCCCTGCGGGCCACACAGACACAAAAGCTGCTCCCAGCTGTCAGAGCCTCGCCACGCACAGAGGGAGCATGTCTACGGCTCCAGCGCATGTGGCAGCGGTGGCCTTGGTGGCCTTTCGGGGTCACAGTGAGCCAGCAAGGAGTTGTCCTGCAAGCTGAATCACCTTTACCATGACTTGATCCATGCTTACACCACCTGTCTCTCTGGTAGGTGTCACTGATGTTTCAGATGTCACAGATGTTTCAGTCTTTTCAGGAATTTTCTTCAGGTATCACCCCAGATTTAAGATTCAGGTTTGGCATTGCAGTTTCTTTGCCTGAGCACCACCCTTTGCTCTGTAATGCCAATTTTAGACCTCAATACTCACACCACCTATCTACCATCCTGTTTCATTTATCATACAAAGAATTCTTCTCAATAATGACAAGAATGAAATATTCCGGATTTTATTTCATTTTACTTTTAATGGAATAGAGATGGGGGCACAAGGGCTAGCTCTTGTTCGGGTTTGTGCATTTCTCCTACTCTTAAATATCGTACTCCCCAGCTCTTATAGCTTGTTTACAAACCTCAGCAGCTTTTTTCTTGATTTCATTTGTGTAGCTTGTTTTTTTTTTTTACTTAACTAGATTCTCTTTCTTCCATTTCTAACAGAGAGGGCTGTGACTAGCTCACAGTCCAGCTCTTCCTGGGGCTTAGCTTTCTTAGCAATTCAAAAACAGTAACTAACATACATCTCATCTTAGGCTTTCTCCTTTAGCCTGGCTTCCATCCAACACCTCCCTGACCCGGTCTCCTTTCACTAGTTCCCTTTATTTTGGCTCCTTACCAATTTCCCTTATAGACACATAGCAGTTAACCAGTTGTTGTCTGTAAGAAGAAAATCTGTACTTAAATTTCTAATGCACTTGGAGCCCCAGGGAAGACTTATGCTCCATCATCTCCTTCTAGGGCAACATTCAGCCAACAACAGGTACCCAAAACAAATACTGTCGTACCTCTCACTCGGTAGACATAGTGTACTTTCCTGGGTCCTAGCAGACAATGCAGTTTCTTGGGCTGTATGATTCCTGACACTGTGTGCTCGGGAGCCAGTAGCTAAAATTTATCATCTGGCAGCTATATCTCCAGTCCTATTGGGTGCCCTCAAAGCTTTCTTTTGATGGCTTTGCCCCTTGGCATTCATCTGTTTTTGAGATTAGTGATCTGTTTGTCCAATAAGCCTGCCCCAGTCAGCTCTCACGCAGAGATGGCAGCTGTCACACTGCTTCACAATTGGTGAGGAGCGTTTCATTTTCAGGGACCTGTTCTTGTGAAGACAAGCAGAGGAATGGTTTTGGGCTTTGAATTCATTCCTCACATCCTACTAGGATACAGAACCACAGAGGAGAGGAAGGTAACAGGAAGGTAACATGGTTATTCTGCTTCATCTGCATCCTGGCAGGGCAGGGAAGTAGAAGAGCAAGGAGACTTGATGCCACCTTCTTGAACAGAGCTTCCTGCATAAGACAGGCTACTGAAAAGCAACCGTTACACAGATCCTAAAGGGAGGCACATTTAAGACTATAGTTCTTGTCCCAAACCATAGTATTTACTTAAAAGAAAAAGTGCCAATCACTGGATTTTTTTTTATGGGAAATACATGAGGAACAGGCAAAGGGAAATACTAAAAGCAAAGTAAATTTCCTAGGATGGGAAGAAGTTGATTTGTTTGTTCTTGAACTCTGCACAAGCGTCTCACACATCCACCAGTTCTGACACAAAAGGTGAACCTACTGTGTGTAAGCATGTGCCAACAAAATCCTCTCTCCTCCATTCTTAGCTCTGCTTAGGAAAGTCAATCAGCAGCTACATCTACAAATTCTGCCACCCTTCATCTCCTCACACCACCAGGGAAAAATCTCCAACTGCCTTGTGTTCGCACGAGTCTCAAGAGCTGGCTCTGGTCCTTGGGCTCCTGCACTGGTGCTCCAGCCCTCTGGGAATACTGGGCAGTACTCAAGGGCAGCATCCTTACTGCCCAGAGAGGAACAGCCAGGATTCAAGCCCTTCACAAAATTTCTCAACATCATGCTCTGAAAAGGATGACTGTACTTTCTATCACTCCGCTTCTCACAAGAGCGAGCAGAAAACCAAAACAAATAAAAAAACACACATGCATTAGAATTTTTCTACAATATGGTTATTTTCAAATACTTCGAATACATTTGATCTCTTTTCCAGTCTAAATGACTTGCCAGCAGCTTACTGTAGAGATAGAAAGGGAAGAGAAAAGGATGGTCAGCACAAAGGAGAACTCACTTTCTTGACAGACTTCGGTTTAGACACATACTGCCTCACCCTGCAGCTCAACTGCAGTTGCTTAGAGGCAGATTCACATAGACGGATGCTGCCAAAAACAAATCAGGAGTCAAAGGGCACTTGCTCTAACGTGCTTGGCTTTAATACCCAGTGCTGGTACGGTAAATGAACTAGAGGAGTCCATCTCCAAAGGTCTTTCTTGGTGTCTATAAAATAAGTACACAGACCCACTCAAAAATTTTAAATAAATTAAGTTTGCCAAAAAAAACAAAAACTCTAAACCACGCCTCCCCACCACATCCCCGCTCTTTAAGCAATACTGTATCTATTTCACACCAAAGTTTCTCTTTTTTATCCCCCCTTTTCCTTTTTTTTTTTTTTTTTAATATTTTAATTAGAAAGTAACAGGAAAATAATTTAATTATTTCACAATGGAGGGTTTTCATAGCCGTGCAATTATGTTCGTTTCATGAGAATTTATCTTCACTGTGAAATCAATCATCACAGTCTCCATTTACTATACATTACCAAGTCACATTTGATTCCTGTCAGAGAACTGTTGACTTCTGCAGTAAATCAAAATGACAGATACTGTTAGTTTCCTTTTGCCTCTATCCCCAAGCCTCCTGACTCGAGATGGTTTTTCCTTCTATGCAGTGAAATGAGGATTTTCCTGGTAACTGTATTTCAGAACTGGAAAGGTTTTCATAAATGGAAAAAATGCAGTGCATAATCCAGGAAACTATTGAAATGTACAGTATCAGAAACATATGGCTGTAGCAAATACCTATGCAGTGAGGGGCTGGGAATGAAAATGAGAACAAGCTGATTAAAGTTCTTCTCCGACAGAGACTTTGCTTGAAAATTAAAATATTTTAATTGAACACTAAGAAAGTTTGCACAGTCAAGGAAAAAAAATCCCGATAGATTACAGAAAAAAGAGATAGAGAATAATCTCCATGCTATTGTCAATCAAGCCAGAGTAGATGATTTTGCCTTTGTTCTTTAATGACCTACGTCTAACTAGTAAAAAATTTCCATAGCCAGAACCCTCGGTCGGTAAACTCCGAAAAAGAAAGCTGCTTTCTGTCCCAATTACTAGGTTTTCAAAAGGAACTAGAAACTAAGTTACTACATGAATTTTGGAAAAGTAAACAATATTTAGTCCCCTACATATTCAGAAACCAGATCAATACATCAGCAGAAAATAAAACGAGGCTCCTTACTTCAACAGATTTTTACCATTTCCATGTTTCAGTTTCCCTAGGAAAGGGGGAAAGGGCACACAAGTCCCCAGCTGAGGGCTGATCATTTCACTCCAGTTGCAGTATCAGAGAATCACAGAATGGTTTGGGTTGGAAGGGACCTTACAGATCCCTGCTTCTGCTGACACAAACTATGAATTTGGGAGACAGGGAAAGCAAAGTGATACTAAGCTTCTTTTCATCGGTTTATGCAAGAAGGCAAATCTTGAAAAACAGAAAATCATCTGTTTCACGGTAACGGAGGGATTGCCGTTGTAATGAGAACAATAAACGCTTCTTCAAGAACAAATTCTGCCTCCTTTCAAGCTGGAGGACTGTCCTCATCAACAGCCTCTCCCACGGCAGTTATTTTGTCATCTTATCACTGTGCTGTCATGTCTTAACATGCCCATATAGATAGAAGGATGTTTTTAGAGCAGCTTGCAGACGCTTTAAGGTCTGCTCACAGCCCGAACGGGCGGGGTTATTGCAGACATGGCAAACATTTTAGACATCTGACTTTGAAATCCTTGCTGTCCAGTACGTACGAAGATCTGGAGAAAAAGTGCAGCTATATAACACCCCATATCCCAAATTTGCCAATGGAAATGAATGCTTCTCTTGGATTTTCACAGCAGTTCGGCCATTAATATTTAAGATGATGAAAGCATTTGAACGTTAACCAAACTAAGGAGAAACATCAAGCTATAATTAACAGATTATAACACCAGGACAAAGTTATCTTTCTTGACCGAAGTATATGCAATAGCAGGATGATTCATGAGTATCTATATCAGAATAGCTTGAATTACATTATTTTCCAGCATCTGAAGATCATATAAGCTTTTTCAAAACATGAACAGTTTTTCCAAGTGTTTTTCTGTGCTCCAGAAATACAAGTGGTCAAGTGTTTGAAATCTTATTCCCAGCAAGTATTTGAGAGACATACTTTCAAAGGGCATTTCTCTGGCAGACAATGTCCACATGTGGGTTAGCTGAGATGTCAGCAGATGTAGGCAAAGCCTCCACAGGGCCGTTCAGAGTGAGACTCACGTTGCGTCCTCATGTTTCTGGAGCCAGCAGAAACTTGACAGCCCAGAAGCCCTGTCCTTTGCTTTTACTTTGCAGGAGGGAGGGGCATTCTTTGCTTCTGAAAGGACTATTTCTGGCCAGTTCGGGAGCAACAACAGCTGGCTCTGCAGGGAGCCACATCCAGCCCTCATCAACTTGTGCAACATCTGACTGGATTGCCTTGCTTTGGTGATTGAGGGGGGGAGTGGGTGTGAAGGGACTTAGCAGAAAAGAAGAGGAGAACAATGGCATCGATTCATGTTACCAATAGAAGTGATTTTACTTATTTCCCTGAAAAATCATTTCTAGAACTTGCACCTCATCTGCTGAAACGGAATTCCACCAAGCTAGCTGCAAATGTAATTCTTTTCCTCAGTAATAAATCAATGAAAATACTGGTCACTGTATTTTCTGTTTGTTTGTTTGCTTGTTCTCATGTTTTCTGGACTTATTTGTGCACAGTTATCTGAATTGGCTGTGCCCCCTCAGCAGGCTTCCACAGAGTGCCCAAACCACTTAAATCGGAGGATGGAGTCTGGAAAAAAAAGGGTGAGTCAAAACACTACAAAGCAAAGATTCTTGTGAATTAGAGAGGCAGAGGAATTTCATTTGTTCTCCATTCAGCTGTATTTAAACCCAAACAAACAATAGAATGACTCCGAAGATTACAGGCAAGCAAGTTTTTTCCACTGGAGAAAGTGGAAAGCAATGACACTTTTGTGATTTACACCAGTTAAATCTTGTCACAAGGTACAGAAGTCATGAATGTTTTGGTAAGCCTAGGAGATTGCCAAACAAAACAAGAATAGGATCAGGAGATGATTATTCAGCCCTACAGAAAAACTAGATGACTAATCATGGAGCTGTTTCACCCCACGAGTGGCTAGGAGGACACTAACCTTTCATCCCATGATTATGCAACAGCAAGGAAGCAGATAAATCAAAAGTATCAAGATCTTTGTTCACTCCACACAGTGGAAATACCAGAACTGCAGTCCCAGTTATTAAAATGCTTGGCCAGATGCACCTTTATAGCACTATCTGCAGAACAGCACATTCTCTTACCTCTGCTCTGTGTTAAACAACGCGAAGATATGTTTGCTAGACATGAAGCTCTTTTCAACATCACGCACTTTCAAGTTGTCCAGAGGAAGCATATACTTCTTCTCTTTTTCCTAGGAAAAACAAAATAAAACAGATTAAACCAACCAATGCTATGTGATAAGTCTCAAAGAAGCCTGATACCAGCATGCTCCGTTTAGTCAGCAATGCCTTTGGGACATTTATTATAAGGAAATATCCCAAACTGAAATGTCTGGTTATCTCTCATCGACATGTCTGCAACAGAAATGAAACCTCAATTCCAGTTGCTTTTCATTAACCCTATTAAAATGTTTCCTAATAAAAAATAATAATTAAAACTCCATCAGCAATTTATAAATATCGACATTTATTCTTCTTCATTCCTTTGATTTCCAAAAATAAAAGGGTCAAATTTAACTAAGTAGAATCTAATCAATCCAGAACACTCATACCAAGTCTGTGTAGCAACTGGAGTAACCTGTGATATGAAATTAATCAGTTATCACTTATTTTATGCTGGCATTTGTGCTGGCATTTGCTGATCCCAGGGATAATTTTCTTTTCACCAGCGGAAAATACAAAATCATAGAAAAAACAAGGTTTTATATATACTGTACATAAACAAGACTGACCTCCAATCTAACCAGCTCATTTATCCATATGGCAGGAATAATCTATTCACTATTGCTGTTGTGAACTCCTTTCTCATTTGCATCACAACTCTAATTTACAGCAGTCTCATCAGTCAAGTTTCACCTTTTCTTAGTTTCTTGCTTCATGACACTCTAAATTAAGGACTAGTGACACCCTCAAGCTACTTTATGTGGTCAGAACAAAAAAAGCACAATGATTATAACTTGTTCCTGTTGTGTTAGACTTCCTTTAAGTCCTCTCACTGACAGATAAACCACAGCAAAACTCCAAAATAAATCACCAAAGGAAGAAAGCTGAGGATTCTCTCACAGTCCCTTACCTGCCAACATGAAGCAAGACTGCCTGGCCTCCATCTAGCCATAGTTAGAACTAGCTATGAAATCTAGCATCCAGAGCACTTGCTGGAGAATTGCGAACAGGGACATTATGTGGTTGACTCAGGTGAGAAACATGCCTGTGATAACGCTTTATCGTACCCTAAGACAAGGCAAAAGGGCCAAGCCTAGCTAGGACCCATTTTTCTCAATACATATTTCCATGTTGTTTCCAGAAGAAATACACAAAAGCAACTTCCACTGCAAAGAACTGAAAGAAATTCTAGCTAGACTGGGATGTGTGTGCTGGGAGGGCAGAAACAATTTAACTTGGCTAAGCTTCAGCAGATTGCAAAACTAAACTAGCTGAGAATGTATCTAAGAGTGAAACTATAAAAATATTATAGTGATGTGTCCAACAATGGCTCACTTTCCTAGACAGCTTTATAACAGAACTCAGTAGAGGAAAAAGCATATTTCAAAAGGGCATTCTGGTAAAGCATGGTTTCTACTGTCTTGTTTTGTTAAATACAAAAGTTACGAAATCCAGTGTGGGAGTATTACGTAAAAAGTATCTGATCTATCTTCAAATTGCCTCTGGCTTAGCCATCCTAGAAAGTATGCCCACAGAAGATCACATATAGTATATTCTGCACTCTCCCATCTACCAAGAATTCTGATGAAGGAGTCTAGTTCTGTGCCAGCCTCCAGCTGTTTGTCAGAGCTCACGTCTGTATTCTGCTCGCATGGAGTATGTGCTCTCTGAGCCTTTGAGATCAGCAAACTGAAAGGAGAGAATACTGTCAACTATTCAGTAAGAGTTACCACTGAGAGAAATAAAATTAAGCAAAGTAAATTAGCAATTTACTAACAAAAAAAAAATAAATGAATAAGTAGCAAATAAAACTAAATATGGAACTTATGCATAAAATACATACAGATAAAAATTAGGAGACATGCACTGTCCTCTAACACTGCCTTTGATTGACGTGATCTGTTTTGATATTATAAACTTATGTGCTAAATAGTACTGGTAGCATTTAAAAGGTAACAACACATTAGCTTTGCTGCCCCGACCAAGTGGCCCACACTTGAAAAAATATTCTAATACATAAATTGAAAACATATTAACATTTGGATTAAAAAAATCATATTTTCCAGTTGAATGCTGGACTACATGATAAAATATTTGGGTTTGATTTTAAGCACTTAGGACAGATAATAAAACACGTTTTAGGCAGAAAAGTCTATGCTATTTATGCCATTGTAACTAAGAAAACCAGATAAGCTTGATTTTTATTCTTTAAGTCAATCTTTCATTATTAGAAAATTTGTTTAGAATCCTTTACTATTCCCTTACCAGAAATTTATAAGTTTCTGCTAAGTGTTTATTCTGACAGACACGGTTTACTGATAAACCGGGCAACTACAGATGAGTAAAAATAGAAACCAATGAAAAAAGCTATACCAAGAATCTGATTGTCTAAACGAAAATTCCAGAAGCAGGAAAGTTTTATAAACGCTTGGTGCCAAACTGTGAGAAAGTGTTTCTTCTGTAGCCACCAGGAAAAAGGAAATGCCTACTGAAGGCTAAGAAGTGGTTGGTATTTATTTACATGGCCTCCTACCCACATGCTGAGACAGCGCAGTTTCCAAGAACGGGAAATCACAGGGTGCCTAGGCTTGAAATCCTAACAGAGACAGCGTGTCACATACGAGAGATCAGACCTAAGTATTGCTGCATTCCAGGAGAAAGGTATTACTGCAGCATTCAAGCATGGCAGCGAAACCCAGAGCAACGTTTTTTCCAAAGAAAGAGGAAAAAAAACGTATGTATACACACACACAGAGCATGAGCTAATTTAACACAAGATGAATGCAACAACATTTCAGCCTCAGCTCAATTAATATCACGTTATGGCTGGGCAAAAATTCTCCAGCCAGCACTGTATCTGTGCATGTTTCCCATCCGGAGAAGCTGACAGCGTAAGAAACGGGGAATGTACGAAGCCTGGGAGGAATGGGGCTAGGCGCACTTCTACAAGTGACGACATGCACATAGCTGTGGGTCCAGTTTGTCCCCCTCAGCATTTGTTCTTTTTTATTTATAGATTTTTATTTTTATAAAGGGGCAGAGAACTGAAGCATGACATGAGAGGAAAAATTAAGCATGACATGAAGGGAAAAACCAGCACACGCTGATCTCATGTCCACAGACTTCGCTGCTCTCTTTCCTATGCAGTGTAGAGGAGCAGAGGGAAAAAGTGGGAGGTAGCATGGCCCATTCCTGTCTCCATGACATGAAAAAAATCCCCATAATGCACTTTAGAAAAACAAACCAACCTGCTAGCCGGGGAAGGCCTTCTGACCCTTGAGACGATGTTTCACCACTCGTGGGCATAAGTAGCACTCACATCCTTAATGGACTAGTTCTCTCCTGCCCTCTGACAGGCAAATAAGCTGCCAGGAACTGACAGCATGATGTAAATATGCCATATTACAACTGCCCCTTCCCTTCTGCAGTGTTTAAACATACTAAAAATAAATACTGCTGAAGTCCAAAATGGCACAAGGGATGCAAAAAATACAAAGGCAGCTCCCTGCCCCCAGCACGGGCCCAGCCAGGACTTCAGATCTAATGAACTTGATTCTGCTTTCAGCCAGAGGACAACGTAAAGCTACTTTTTCCCCCTACCTCTGCTTTAGGAGCTTTGTAGGTTCTGTCAAAACAGCAGCAGAAGAAACCTTGGACACAACTGCAGCTAGCTGAATTGTAAGGGCAACAGAATTCTTCAAGGGAAAGAAATGGTTCAATCACTTCCTCATCTTCCCGTCAGTAAAGAGGGTTTTCTCATTTGTCCCTTCAGGCCAGGGACTGCACAGCAGCAGCATGCAGGACAAACTACTCCTCGTTGAATATCCTGAGGACCAGAAGCAGAATTGAGGCAGGACAACGCAAACACACGGTGCTCAGACTGCGAGGCACGTCTGAGGTGAACACTGACCTAATGGCACTTTCACTTACGTCACTGGGAATTAAGTGGCAATTTGCTGACCGCTTTTAACTAAGTTTTAGAACACCAGTTTCCAATCTAGGGGTCACGACACCAACCCAAACCTAACTGACGACACTAATTGTGGGGAATCCAAGTCCAAAGCAATCAAGCTCCCCACTGGAAGCGCAGACCACGCTGGAAAAGTGTGGCAAAGGCTGTTTTACAGCAGGGTTTTATTCTGTACGTCGTTTGGACTGACAGGACAGCTCTCAGGACACTAATAGCAAATGAAGGTATCCACGAAACACCTCTGTCAAAGATGTTAACGTCTTGACGAAGACGTTAAGCAGCAGAGGCACGAAGTAAGACCAAAACGAAGATGTCCTGTAGTGCTGTACTCTTTTGGATGGCTGCATCGTTATCCCCATTTTAGAGACAGACACAAGAAGTAGTGGCTCTTCTGCTGAGCCAGAATGATCTATATTAAAGAAAGAAGAGGAAAAAAAGTGCCAAGAAATGCTGGTGGGGTGTGCTAGAAATATGCCTGCTTACTCTTGAAGAGAAAAGGCCCAGACCCATTTACATCCAGGAGCTGCTTCACTGCCAGTGCAGAATAACCCACTCCGTGGCATCTGATGGAAATGCAAACTTAGAACATTTCATAGCAACTTTTATAGCATTTAAATCAATATCCAAGAGTTAACCATATTCTAACTTTAAATATACCCAAGAGCATTTTACTGAGTTTCTATTTCGGTTTATTTTTCTCTCTGCTTAGAAAGCCACACAGCATCTTCACAATGGTCTTTGCTTTACCACACTTGGCTCTAAAGCTGAAAAATGAAGCGTAAGATGCTTTCATATTACTCCAAACTTTTGTAGAAAAACAAGGCAAGTCATTTAGTTACAGACAACTTAGTGGAATTCAGGCCTGAACACACTCCTGGGTACAGCTGTAGAAAACATAACTCTAAATTGTCTATAAAATGCCGAAGGAGCTGCTTTGACAGAAAAACAACGCGTATGTAAACATTCTAACATTTTTACAAAAAGCACAGCACAAGAATACTTAATAAATTGCAGATGACGAGACCGTGTTCCTTCCACCTATGTACCTCGCCCTCCAGCCTTCTGCCATCAGCCCCTACGTGGTTTTAGCTGTTGATGATAAAGAACTGAAACCAAACACTTCTCCGAGGCTTTTTCTTTGCCCGCTGAAACCAGATCATCTTTGACCACCACGCAGATCCTCTATTCCAAGAAAGAACCACATACCTAACAGTGTTTTCAGCAGAGACAGCTGATGTCTGTCAGCTAAAAGGATGTTGTTTTAAAAGTTTCCTATTGCAGTTGCTGAGTTTGCCACAACAGATCCTAATTCTTCAATGAAGTCAGCCACCCAGGCATCAAGAAGCACTCACATACATACAAATGACTCCCAAAGTGCTACATACAAATGACTCCCGAAGTGCTCAAGTTAAAGTTTTTGAGCAAAAACTTGAGGCAAAAGAAAAAAAGAGTTGGAGTATCTCAATCCCTGAGATACACAGGCAGGGGGACGACGCCTCCATTCCCCTGTCTGTGCTCCCACCAGCACACAGGTGGGAACTCTGGACCTGTGCTGCATCACAGCAGATGTACAGTATGAAGGAAGCAGTTTTTATCACATGTACCTGTATTGACAAGAAAAATTGCATATGACATTAGAAAAGTGTCACATGTAGCTATATATATTATTAAATATCAACCATTTATGCAGCATTGAACAGAAACAATTCTAGGAAGATGCTGGAGAATAAAACGAGAGCTGCCGACTGGGAATCTCAATATAACAATATGACAAAGGCTTAGGATGGTAACCCAGACTGCTAAGAGAAAGAAGCAGAAATACCAAATCTTACATCCCCTCAATGTTACAAGACTTTATCCTCTACCATGTCAGAGAAGTGATCCTCATACAATATAAAGCTGAAGATGCCAAACCGAAAACTGCAGCTAAATAAGGGAGATCTGATGACAGAATCGAGTGATTTCAAGTTTGAGCTGGTCTTCTCGATGGAAGCTGGTACCTTGGATTTTACAGCAATCTTTCCTAAACTCTTCTTCACACATCCACTTATTTTTCCCAATCTTTTGGTACCTTCTCCCACAAGGTGTTATTAAAAATTCAAGAGATGTGTCACATCTCTGGTGCTCCTCCTGAATTCAGCTGTGGGATTACACCTGACGCTAAGGAGTACTCAGTTTTTAGTCTGGCGTTGGCGTTCATTTTACAGTATGGCATTCATTTCCCGCAGTGTGTTTTTCTCAATTAGAAGCTGTATTCTATTTGTTTCTGCCACTTTATTTCCGCCCAAACTTCTTCGGGAATAGAACCATAAAACTTCACAACTCTGTATTTGAAATACTTCATCCTTTCAAGAAACAGTCACTGCTGTCATTCTTAAAAGGCATTTACTAACCTGCTGCTTTTCAAGACTTCACAGGACTGCCTTTCAGTTATCTGTTAATACTATGTTTCTCAATTTTGGGTTTTACCTTACCTTGCCTCATTTCCCAGTAGCTGTAGAGGGCACAGCTAGATGTAACTGCGCTGATGCTGAATGGCAGAAGGGGAAATGTACAGCCCATTCCTCACTGTGCAGCACAGAGCAGGCACCAGGCTGACCATGCCTCCACCTCTCTCTGCCAAACCCTCTCTCAGTAGTTACCCAAGCTTTCATTTGAACCAACAATGCCATAAGATGTTTGCACTAACGGTGTTCAATAGCATATGAAACCTTTGTGAAACCCCTACAGAAGATCACAACAGCATCAAGACAATCGCAAGACATGGGTGAGAAGCCAGAACACCATCTGGGTGATAAGAATTAGGATCCTGCTTCCTCTGCCTCCCCCATCCCTTTTCATGCTGACCTGACCTTGCTGTCCCCGAGGGACTGCATGCCACAGCGCAGGCTGCAGTGCAGGATGATGCTGTAAGCCCTTCCTCCAGCCCAGCAAGCCTGCTGGCGTGGCACAACCACACACCCAGCAGCCTAATTCCCTGCTCCAGGGCTCTTCTGCCACTCCTCTCACCCCTCTGCCTCAGCCCTATGGCAGGTAACCGTGAATCCCATTGTGTTGATTCAGACCTTGAATGGTTGGATCCAAAATAAAAAGCACCAGATAGTTCGCTGGTACTCCCCGTGCCTTTCCATAATCAGGGCATCCAACAGAAGTGTAATAGTTTCGGGGATGTAGAACAACACAATTTAAGATTGCCCCTTTTCAAAAGAGGTTTTCATCATCCCAGGTAGAAGGGCTGGGCTTTCCCTGTTCTGTGCTGGGGGAGGTGCTCTCAGTGGAAGGATCAATCTGAGAAAAGGCCTAATGGAGAGGAAATCTCTGTTCAGCTCCTATTAGTTAGAATCTTGAAAGGTCATTTTGAATTTGGGAAATCTTGTCTGGGAAGGAAGCCAGCAATTCCTCTGCACTGAAGTGGTGCTGGCATTTAAAATTGAGAGAAAGCCCCGACTGATGAACCAGTTAACAGTCTGGAAAAATTCGGCTTGGATGCGTCTAGTGGCTGCTCTGAAGGAAGGCAGGGGGGTGGAAGTATATTTTGACCTTTTTATCCCTTGTAATGAAGCCTGCTTATGACAGCTTGTTTTTCTCTGCTGGTGCTCAAGTTCGTATTTTTCACTCTTCACCTACTGCGGATCATCCATCAATCACTGTGGTTTGTGGGAGCCACAGCACAGGATGGAGGGCCTTAGTGCTGCATGGCCGTGCTGGCAGAAGGCACAGTGACACTGACATACCAGTGCCTGTGGGATCTAACTTCTCTGTTGCGTAAGGCTTTCCATTCATATAGTTTAAAACTTTGCTTATTTGTGAGCATGTCTTTTTTTCTTTAAAGAAAGAACATAATTCCTGAAAACTATTCTCGCTGAATAGGAGTGCAGCCCATATTTCAGTTTTGAAGTTTTTCTTGCATTAGGAATACTAGGTTAACACTGAAATAAAATGAAAAAACACACAAGTTTAACGGTACTTTCAGCTTCTTCAACTCCCTCAACCTGCACATAAAAAGAGAGATCCTCATTTATAAGCCTCCTGAAATTCCCTTGTAGGTATATAAGATACACCTCTGCTGCAGTACCTTTTTTTTTCCTGCTGGAAATCCATTTCTTAAAACCACTCCAAGCCTTTGAATGCATTTCAATTTCTATAAAATAAATCCTAGAAAACATTAAAATTAAGGAAATCAACATACACTTTTTTTGGATACCGAAAGAAATATCTGAGAGGGACTGTTTCCAGATCTTTTGTGTGCGCGTGCACGCAGAGAGGCATGTGTGCATGCATGTGTGAAAAAAAGAATCCCTCTAAATCAAATGATAAATAAGCAATTACATAATTATGCAAAAAAAAAAAAAAAAATTAAGCAGGATTTTCCTGAGGCAACACATCTGTCTCTGCAAGACTCCTGAAGATGCAACAAAATACACAGACACAAATTAGTTCATGGTATTTGTGCTGCCCTACTTGCTTGTTATCATTAAAAGCTTTCAGACAGTAATCAATTTCACTGTGGTGGAGATTACTGCAAAATGCATTAAGAAGTTCACGCCTGTGGCAATGGTCACTGAAAATATTTTGGAAAGCATCCCAGAAGTATAAGACTTTTTCCAGACATCCGAGAGAAACTCTGGTATGACAGAGCTTCTGGTGTCAAGTCTTCTCCCCCCCACCCCTCCTCTTTCTATTTTTTTCCTTCTTCTTTTCTTTTTTCTTTCTTTTTAATAGCAGCATTTTTGAAAGCTACATTTCAGCTCCCCCCACCCCCCTTTTTTTTTTTTAAAGGCAAACCAGGATACTTGGGTCACAGAAAACATTAACTCCTGAGACAACTGTCTGAAGTTATCTTATTCTTTGCTCTACGTAGTATGTATAAACATACACTGGCTCCTTAATTTCATCAAAGAAACTGCTGAATTGTAACAAAAGAGTAAGGAGACCATATGCTTACTCCTTCATGAAAATATATATATATATTTGGTAAAATAGTTAACTCTGGGGATGCTCCTTTGTTAAATAAAAAAATAATAATTGAACACTCCATAATCATCTCTCGCTTTTCCTTTCTATCAAGAACATTACCTTCAAATGCTAAGTGACGTATGCCGTCAAAACATCAAGATAATTGTTTTTGAAATGTGTTTCAGAATTTGACTAAAAATATCCCAAAATAATCACAGTGATGTGCAGGAAAATCTGCAACCCTCTGTCCTTTGAAATTAATGGTTATTAGACTGAAGCCTCCTTGGAAACACTCATCAGGAAGACTGTTTCCATGGAACTATTCCTGATGGAAACACTCCTGAAATTCACAGCCAAATTGTTCCTCAAACTGACCTTAACTTGTCTCAGAAGTCTGTCTTGGGATGGTTACAGTCTTTTCTCAGTGTACATCATCTGTCCCAGCAGGGACTTGAATGCGAGTGGGGAATGCAGACTTCACCATAGCAAACACTGAACAATAACTCAGCTCTGAAAAAGGAACCTGACAAGGATGAGTATGGGAACACAGGGAAAAAAAAGTTGGTCGAACATCCAAGATATCATGAAACTATTATAACTGAAGAACGATCAAGAGCTAGAGGAAAACAGCAAAAGAAGCAACACCAAAGCATTCTTTAAAGTTACTGTCATTAAAAAACAAACAAACAACAAAAAAAAAAACACATGACTGGAAGGTGCTAGGCACCATGTTGCAGCCTATGACTAACTTCTAGCAGTAGGATGTGTGTGTGGAAGGAAGAGTCTGCAGTAGAGCTGCGCATGAAGTGGTTTTGAATCTGCAGATGCTGCATATTACATGGGAATGTCCAAGGGCTGCTCCCCCATAAGCTCTCTCCTGATAACAGCATGCTGTTTCCATACAGGTAATTGTGTGCAATAAAGGAAGCAACACATTGCTAGCTGTTTTGTGTTGCCTGGCTGACCACTTGCAGTAGAATACAGAAAAGAGGTCCTGCTGCAGTATCACTCTAAAAGGTGTTGTGTGCTTGGTGCACTTAACAACACATAACAGGAACGTAGGCACAAATTCTACTGCATTGGCCACTTGTTCCCTTTACATACCATGGAAGATGGTGAACTCAGACAGAGGTGGTCAGCAGGAGGTACCCACAGCTTGGGAAAGCCTAAAGCAGCACCTCTGGAAGGAAGGAGACTTCCTCAAACAGAAATAGCCACAACTGCTCAGCTGTCATCACTGCCCTTGTGTGTGACTGCAGAACTCATCTACTGACAGACATCTTTGTCAATTCCATGCGTGCTCACCTTTGCACCCTTGCTGAAATAGAGTGACAAGATAATGCTGAAACATCAGATGTGAGAGCTGTCAAACACTCGGCACCAAAAGCAATTCCCCCGCAGGCCCAGCTCCGCAGTCCTGAGCAGACATTGCTGATGTCTGAGAGCAGAATATCCAAAGCTGCACTTTGCAGCCAGGTAGAACAGAGTGCGTAGCTAGGAAATAGGTTAGTGAAACATGTTAAGCTTAAACCCAAATCAAATTTTCAGTCCTCTGGCATCAGTCTCACTTCACTGGCTGCAGCCTTCTGCTAAGAGACCAAGCGTGTGCTGCCACAGCCCAGGGCTGTGAGCAGAGGGGGACTGCTGCTGAGGAAAGCGGGATGCTGAAGTCAGGAGGCAAAATCCGTGCCACTTCTGGCTGCCAGAGCAATTTCCACCCATGCAGCCACAAAAGCTCAGTCAACCAGAGACTCCGTTGTCATTGCTGTGAGCAATGAGCACAGAAAGTGGGAGAAGCAAGTATGTCTTTGCCTACCAGTAGCTGGGAGAAGAAGGAGTTTCCCTTGCTTCTGAATGGTGGGTGAGGTCTTCACTCACTGCCAGAATAACACTCTTCAGTTGCATTCTTTCACCATCTCAAAATCCACCCTTCCCAATCATTAAAATTATTTTTAATCATTTTTCTAATTTTCTGTCTTGTCTAATCCAAACCAACACCAAACCTTTTCATTTCTTGCTATGACATTTTAAAATATGTCACTTCTCCTCTGCATAAAATAACAAGATCTTTAGAGAATTCCAGTTACCCCTCGCCTGGATTTCTATAACCAAACATTACTCTGAATCACACCTAACATTCTCTTTTATTCCATGCTATTTGCTTAGGGAGGAAAAAAGAAATGGAATATAGCAGCATGCAGACTAGGAGTTCTGTTAAGATGATAAACACCTGCATTCACTTCATCATCGCTGTCAGGATACTGTCAGCTGGGACTCCCCAAGAACACTCTTAAGGAACAAGCCTTTTCCTAAGGAAAAAAGAAAATCTAACCGATAATTGAAATAGCTGTAAGAGCTGTCTTATCTTTATAAAATTTTGAAATGGCAGCTTAGATAGATATTGTTGTAGTGATTTTAAGAAAACAAGACTTTAAAGAGCCAATAAAGACGTCAATTTTTGCTCCAGTAAAACTGTCTATACATGCTCAACATCCGCTGTCTCAAAGAACCTATGAAATTTGCAATGTCTTTGGAAGTCTCCAGGAGTTTCAGAACAAGGTAAACAAGGTCAATGCAAGAGGCAGCGACATCAGTGCAAACACAGAAAAGACAACAAAAATGGTGCACTGAAATCTGAAACTTGAAACAAGCCTGTGAGAACAACGGATTTTTATAGTATACAGTCAGACTGCAGACAAGATAGATAACACTTCTGCTTCTCCAGAAGGAGGAGAAATATTTATTTGGAGACATAGCACTTCCTCAGGAATGTAGGTCTTCTTCAATGCTGACAGAGAACATTGTAAACCATCAATACACTGGCCTTAAACTCGCAGGACACTTTTATATTTGTAAAGAACCACTCCAAAGCACATACACTAATTCTACATAACACTGACATACAGCACTGAATTCCCAGACAGTCAGTCAAAGTTCTGGGCTGGAAACCAAATTCCATGATTTTTTTTTTTCTTTAAACACTATGTCAAAACACTCCTATTACTTGTTACTTGTGCTTTGAAAGATATACTCCATTACTCCTTAACGTCCTTAGCTTTTACAGATACTGCAACCAACAAGGAACCGCTGCTGGGAAAAATATATTACAGACCTTCTCTAACACTGACAGACTGAGATTAGTTCAACATGAAGGAGGCATGGCAGCAACAAGAGAAAAATTTAAAAGAAGATAACTGCTTTAAAAATATCGGTACAAACTTAAATTTCAGTATGGAATACGTAAGTGAAGCAAACTATCAAGTACTAACCCCACAAGTTTATAATTTCCTAGATCTAAATTAATTCTTTGGCTCCTTTTGATAATTAAATTCATACTACCAAGTTTTACTGGTGTAAATCATCTTATTAGCAGTCAATGAACCGATTTCAGATGCTGACTCTTATTATCAACAGAGATCATCTTTTAATGTGTTCTACTCTAATGAAGAACAACATTTAAGACAAACATTTTTTCATTTTGTTTTCAAGACACTCGAAGATAGAAGAGGACGGCTTATTGCAAAGCTGTCCATGCAACAACAACCAAAAAAAAACCCAACCAAAAAGTATTACAGTAACTACACCACCACCCAAAAGCCTCAAAAATATTGAAACAAAACACTTAAATGAAATGTTCATTAAAAATATTCCAAGTCTTTCTAGGAGTTATTTAAACATCCTATTAAGCAACGTGATTTTCTGTAATCCATTTTTAAGTTTACATTACCCAAATTTAATGTATATTTTGGTTATTTTCTCAATTCATTCATTTTGCTGAAATAACATTCTATTCCCCTTTGAGAATATTCCTAAGGTTATAAAAACTAAATTGTCTAGCAGTTTAAATTTATTTTAAATGTCTAATAATATATTACACTAAAAGAGTTTGAAATAATGAGGGCTTTAGACTAACAAATTACCAAACTGTGTGCTGACTGGTAATTCATGGAAAAAAGTACCTGACAATAGACATAAGGCTAAACGCAGAGATTTGAATAAAATGCATTACAGAACTATTGCCATTACTCAAAAGAAAAAAGAAATATCTGTCAAAAAACAGGCAGTATAAACGTGGAAATTTTACAGTTAAAAGAAGTTCACATTCCCTAATGGAAAGAGAATACTTCAAATATATTTCAATATGCCCCGAAATTGCACTTTCAGACATGGGAAGGGGGAACCTAATTCAGACCGGGGAAAAACACACTTTAGTGTAAGAACACAAACCTAAGATTTAAAAATTTAATTAACCTGGCAGAGTCTTTACAGGTGAACCCAAATTCCTCTTGCTTTCATTTCTATTTCTGCACTCACCTCCCTCATCTACTGCTGAGCACATTTGGTGCCAGAGGTGGAAGACTACTCGAGTGCAAAGGATGCTTCTGTCACAGATTGTACGTGGACAAAGACCGCTACATCCAGGGACTTTCTGCAGAGAAAGTCGCCGTTTGCACTGGGGCCGTAACTGTGTGTTGCAGTCCTCTTGCAAAACAGAGCCTGCTTCCTTCTCCAAGGTAAGTGAAGATGGGAACGCAGTGGCCTCTGATATATTCAGAAGGCACAAACAAAATCCCAGACCCCGTCTGGGACACGAGGCCATATAGAAGAGAATTCCACTTCAAGGAATTTTTCTTTTACTTGCTGGAAAGGAGAAAAAAATACATATAACAAGCATATGCCACTGAATCAAGAATAATTGTACTCTAATTCCCATTGTACTCAAAGTTCCCTGAGCTTAAACAATGCAAGTAAAAAGATCTGCGTTATTCCGTTATTAGGATTGTTTAGCACAAAAGCTGACTGAAGCTGACCTTCATAAAGAACACATTTCTAATTAAAATGAATTAGCTTATGAAGTCTCGACTCACCCCACAGTCCAAGAAAATTCTCACTGCCCGCACAAACACACGCACCCCTACAGAAACAGGGTTGACTAAAAAGAAGTTAAATCACAGAATTACAATTCTTGTCCTCTACTTATCCAGATCCTAAAAGGGAAGCAGGGTTGTGGGGAAGAGGAATATAGTGAGGACAGCTTTAACGCAGTTCAAATAGTCTCAAAGATGAAAATGAGAATGTAGGAAGACCTTCTGATAAGTGTTGCATGTGGTGAACAAGATAAAAGACTGTAACGGAGGGAATAAAATTAGGAAGCTGCCACATAGGTATCTAAAATATCTGTGGACTGACCTACACACATGGAACAAAGACCTAGTGGGATTATTCACATGATCTAGAAAATCGACACATCTTTATATTTTTGTTTAGGCAATCAGACAGAAAATACCTGGGAAAGTCAGGGAACGAAGGAATCAAGAACAAATGTATTGGTGTGGGGTTTACACCGAAACACAGGGATAGATGTTCTGAAAGTCCCTGTGGGCATCTAAGGAACAAGAAGTGTGCATCACTATCACCTGGATTTCCAGCCATCATTACAATGACTTAGTGTGGGACTTGATGATAAAAAGGTATCTTAATTATAAGAGAGACCAAGGAAAAAGCTGACCCACTGCCTGGTTGAGTGGAAAACCTACTGACAGACCATGTTGAGAAACCTCCAATATTCAATCCTTCACACTAACCTTCACTACAAAGCTTAAGAAACAATAAAAATAATTGAGGTTAGATATCAGGAAAATAAATAAGTTAAAGAAAATGAAGCACTAACATAAACTAAGTTCACCACCCCCCACTCACACACTATTCTTTCAGCGCTCTCAAGTGCCTCTGTTTTGAATCAACAGTTTAAAGACATAAGAGGAAAAACTGTAAGTGATGTGCAAACCTCTTATCTAAATTACATGAAATGAACAGAAGAGCAAATCAGAGTTAAAAAGCACAAGGGTTCATTGAAACTAAGCCTGCTCTTACTCTATTTACACTGCAGCTGGCATCTTTGCTGTACAAGACAATATGTAACCCCTCATCGAAAACACAGCCAAAGCCAAAGCTTCACAAATGTTTTTCTTTTTTAAGCACATTCTCTTCTCTCTGCTCTACCCCGGTGCAGACCGATTTGCTTACTCCAAGCCTGCATCCCCGAGTTGCTTCTCTGCAGGACTGCTTTTTTTAGCTCCCATGCTGTGCTCAGCACCAGGAAGGCGCTGGGAGCAACGTGTTGGCTGCAGCAGGGCAGAGCTGCCGAAGACAGAGGTAAGGGCTCCAACTGCAGAAGAAGAGGACTTGATTTACCTACTCGTTGGTGCACGCCTGAAAGGCTAGCCATGCTTATCCAGCACGGGGGCTGTCAGTCTGCACAACAAGCTGCCAGCCCAACCTAAATCCAGGGGAGTGGGGCACCTGCTGTCCCCCATGCAACGGCAAGAGCCTCAAGGCACAGAGGTGCCTCCATGGTGCAGAGGGTAGGTCAACATCTGGTTCTGCTCCAAGAACGAAGGGGTCGAGACTCTGGGAAATACTGCAACAGGCATTCCTTTATCCCCTTCTGGCTGGGTCCCGGCCCAGGAGACATCGTTTCCACTTGGTAGAGTAGGGTGTTGTCCTGTTATCTCAGTAGCAAATAATTTACAGAAAAGCATTATTTCATGCATCTTACATGAAAGAACATATGCACTGTGCACTGTGAAGAAGCTCCTTGAGAACATAAAATTCAAAGCGTCACATAACTTGTGCCAATAAAGCATTCTTATCCCCAAATTAAGATTGCTATATAAACTGTCCCTAAACTGTTGAAATAAATCTTTTCATAAGCAAGGAGAAACACAGCTATAAATGTCTTAAGTCCTTGTTCACATTTTGACCTCAAATGCCTAAAGGCACTTGTTCTGCTCCCACAGTCTGGAATGCCCTCCCACAAAGCACCTCTGTATGATCTTCACGAGGCTAATTTGAAAGGCAAAAAAAAAGAAAAAAGGCATTTCTTCCTAGAGTTTCTGTAGTCAGAAGTACAGCTTACTGACCATCTCGGTGCTTATGTTTTCCATATTTTTCCATACAGCTGGGATTTCTTGCGTTGTTACCAATTACAAAGATCTACCTGGAAATTTATAGTAGTTAACCATGAGACAAAGGAGGAAGCAGTCTTCTCTTTATGTAAGGAAGTATCAATCTGAAAAAAAAATATTATTTCCAAGAGGTTTACTGCAAATTTATTACAGCAATTAAACTGGCCAGTGAATCGCTGTGTCTATCTACACATATCCACATTCAAAACTATATTTAAAAAACATCTTTTATTTAATTTGATTATTCTAACTTGGGTAGAGTACGTAGAAACTTATTTCAGTACCTAGTTGCTAATGAGCTTTCCTAACTCCTTAGAACTGTTTTTGCAATGTTTTTCCCTACAGCATTTACAAGAAAAAGCTAGTGATTAGAGAGTGGCTAAAATCCTTGCTCTTACTGCAGAACACAACTCTGTTTTGCACAGCAGAGGTTTTTAAACAGGCTTCATCAAACACTGCTTCCTGAGAATCCACTTTCCTGCTGGCCATCACTTGAGTCTTTCGTATTTCAGCTGTACAGTAAGGGGTTAGGCAGGCCAGCTACAGCAAAACGCCCATCGCCGTACTCCACCCATTACGGCTTCTAGCGTTACCAGAAATGTGCAGTATTCTTAACCCATTGTTGAGCATTAAAATGAGCTCAACAGCATTAAAACCGGTATTTAAATGCTTAGGCAACACGTAGGTTTTGCCCTCATGCACTAATAATAGACTAAGTGCCCTCTAGGAACATGAACTATTCAACTGAACTCTTAAAGGGAAGATGCACCATGTTTTATAGATCAGTTTGTGATCAAAGGGAGATTAATGTGATGTATTAATCTAAACCAAACACTACTGCATTCAGCGGTGTAGGGCTCTACCTATCCCTCCAAGCACCCAGCTACCATTCTGAAGCTTTGTAATTCGTTTTCTGTATTTGTGAATGTTGCTTGCTCCAGCATAAACAGAAGATGAAATCAAACAAGGGACTGACTTTTGCATTTCCTCTGTGAAAGCTGATAAACAGAAGTTTCTTTAAACAAAGCACATACTTAAGCTATGGACACTACTGATGCCAAGCATCCTTGAGACTAAGAATTCAGCAGAAAGGATTCCTGGAATCACTCTGGAGCCCACAGTTGCATTAGATAAGAAAAGAGGAAATAATGCAAGGAAAATGAAGCTCCATAAAACCACGGAGTGAGCCAAACGCTACCCAACTGTCTGCTGTGGGGACTGTAGTATTCCTTTTGATTTAGCTCCTCTGCAGCATCTGGCACTTGCTGCTTTCACAGACAAACACGATGCATGCAGATAAAACGCTGATCTGATTCAGGATAGGAATTGCTACATTTCAAAATGCTGTCATATGTGTGTTGTCTAAAGTGGAGTGCTTTTTTTCCCTTAGCTTTGTCATTATGGTCAAGTTTTGTTTGCATCTAACAGACAACAAAGTTACAGAGTGAAGTCTCATTTTACAGTGGCAGTACCTCTTTGCAGCGATCTTACCAATGATGAGATAAACAGTGGAAGAAGTATGAACTGAATCACAGTTTTTCACAGCTCATCCTATTTCTTAGTTACAGGACTATTCTTGCAAAGTGTCTAAACCACTACCCTGACTTGAATTCTCACTTGTTAGCTTGCTAATAGAGTTAAAAGTAGGAAAGTTTTCTGATAAACAGATAGGACTTTAGACATGGTTAGAATCATGGATTAGCACATGGAATATGTCTCTCAAAATACATAAAAGCTACTCACATCCTGGGAAGGTTTTTTTTTCTGTTTTTATGACCTTTATCAATAGCTGAGGATAGGCTAGAAACTGCATTAAAAAGTAAAGAAGATTCTGTGTCCAGTCTCATCTGCAGCGATAACTCCCACACTACTAAATCACCCAAGAACATTCCTGGTCGTACAACCCTTATTTGCAGATTAGAGTCATGGACAACTCTAATGCTGATGTTTTTTATAACCCTCAAAACAGCTCCAGCCTCTCTGGTTTGTTAAGTGACTTCACGGCCAGGAAAAGGCTGTCCATTTCACTTTAACCAACGTGTACAACAATTCACACTTCAGTGACTTCTTTCTGTTCATGCTTCAGCATTTTAATCTTGCTGAAGCCCCACATTCTAACAATCAGAAAAATGGATGTGTTTCAGCTAAGGCGCTACGTGACAAAGCTTTCCCGGAAATTTTCATTTACCCGTATGAAAACCTTCCCTAACTGGCAAAGAAGGGCCATGGCCACTTATTCAGGATTCCCAGAAACCAGATAGCCAAAATTCTTGCAGACAGACTGTATACCCACCCACACCAGCCTCCAGCCACAGAGCATGACAACTCCTGCACAGAACACAGGCATCTTTGTGACATCTAACAGCCTGATGAACTCCTCGGTTTTCTGATCCTCTTCCTAATAGCTTTTTCTCTGGTTCATACGCTTTGCTCCAAGTACCAAGGTAAAAATTTGCTTGCCTCAGCTAATAGAAAATAGCTTCCAAGAATCAAATTATTACTAAAATCACTGGAAGATTTGATAAGTTAGTGAGGTAATTGTTCATCCAAGTAACTAAAATGCGCAATTAGAAAACGTTTCAGCCCCAAATGCTGCAGTTATTAGTTCTGCTACTTGTGGTTAATAAGGAGGGATGTCTTGGTAGAACCTAGTGTATTCTACTTACTGGTAAAAATACACACCAAAATGTACGGGTCTATGCCACAATGGAAGCAGAAGGTGGGCAAATCTGAGAAATTCAGGTAATTTCAATCTACTGCTGAACTCAAAGAGTAGTAAAAAGACCATTATCATCACTTGTAGGAGCATCTAGGGATCTGTGGAATATTTCAAATTGGTACTGTAAAAATACTTACAACAGCTCGTGCCCCAAGGGCTAACAATCCTCGTCACCTTGACAGAAAGCTTGGAGGTCATCTGGCAGTCTTCCAGTAACGTGCTCTTTTCTCAGATGTTGCAGCTAGACCCTATTTCAAAGGCTGCACAACCGTATCATGTTAGGAAAATGAGGATTATTTACAAACTGATACTGTCTTTAAGACTTGCCTCCACACAGCCACACTCAAATAAATTATGAACTGTCAAGCTATGCAACTACAAAACAAAATTGCATCTGCTAGGAACAAAGTAGGGCTTGTTCTACATGGTATCAGAGGTTTGAAAGTCCTCTGTAAGGAAAGATTCCTCCCTCATCGCTGTTATTTCAATTTCTTCTTCCTAGTTTTCAAAAGCCCGAAGAATAAACAACTGTAATGCTGAGGGGAAGAGACAACCCTCAGGATATGCTTATTTACTAGCAACTCCTCTTTGTTTATTTATTACTTTTGTTGTGGGGGCTGTCTGTACCTCTCACCAACCTGCTAAGCAAGTGTCCTGGCCCCCATTTCTCCCTAGCAGAGGAGTTTTCATGAGGAGTTCTGGCAAGAGACCGCAGACAACACACACTGTGTCATGGGGTTGAGTCCAAAACTACGTGCACACAGGAAAAAACCCTCCTGGTTGCTACTTTGCAAATCTCTAGAAAAACAAGTATTTCCAGCAGCTCTCTAGAAAACCTCAGTCTCTCTCTTGATCCAGTAGGAGTGAATTTACTAAAGGATCCTCTGCTACTTTTGCCCAGTGAGCCTTCTGCAGGGTTTAATTCCGTCCAAGAAACACCACAGGGCACTCCCAGGTAGAGGATAAATACAAGGCACAGCCCTACAGCCCGTCATGGTACCTGCCCATGGAACGTCAGCAGTTTGCTATTGCCAAGAAAACTGAAACAGGCTCCCACACAGCAGAGGCATGTTGTGGTGGAGGAGCTAGCATCATACCTAGTTCTTTGTGAGGAAAGACTGTTGTTATAAGAACTTTCACTCTGCAAGGATCAGCACCTGGGACCAAATCCCTGCAATGATGCCACAAACACTGCTCATTTCCTCCAGACAGACCTGACAGAAGTGGCTCCTCTACATCCTGCACGACACTAACATCAAACATCCTCTGCTAGACTGACCAATACTGCAAAAGGGAATACAGCATCACCTGTGTGAAGGACACAGAAGAAGTTATTATTCTGCACAGCACAGATATTGAGCACGAATCTGGAAGCAGGACAGGTCTCTTTCCAAGGGCTGCACCCAGGTGAGAGAGCCCTGATTTTTAATAAGCTCAGCAGCATGAGTACCTGTGCAGCTGTGCTAACAGTGCTTTCAGACCCAGCATGGCTGTAAGTTTGCTCAGTGAGCAGTGTTACATGATAAAGGCACAACCCAACTGCTCTTGCTCCAAGTGCAGTAAACGGGAAACGGAGCTGAGCAGGTGAGATGGCTTTTGAATGCCCTCTGATTCTCCAAAACAGCAGTAGGTGACTCCAACAACTCTAAGCACACTATGAATGGCTTTCACAAAGCATTCTGCAGCTAGATCAGCTCCCAGGCACAAGAAACCATTGTATTCAGATCTGTACGGCACGCTTACGCCAACTGAACTTAGAGCGCCCAAGAGATCGCTAGAGAGCAGAAATGCTGCCATACTTACTGTCGATGCAGCTTTGTTAAACAGTTCCACAGCTCAACACTAGAGGCACCAAATCCCAGGAGTAAGAGCATACAATAGCCCTTGAAAAATCATTCAATAATCACTATGGTATGCATAAACCCATGAGAGGATCCAACAGCCCTGTAGAATCTGGGCTGGCTCCAAGCTGTGTGCAATAATTATTAACTAGTGCTTTGGGCAGCATCTCGCAGGTTTGTTTTTGGACGTTGCAAGTGAAGTTAGCTCTTCTTTATGTTACATGGGACTCGCTACTATGACCAGGTGGTTCTGATTTGTGGCGTTTTCACAACACTTGCTCCTCTTGCTTCTTTTTTTCCCTCCCTCTGCTTCAGGTTCACACCAACTTTTTGGTTGGTTGTGTCTGCATATCCTCCCCCCACCAAATACACGCGAACTTCTAAGGTTAGAACTATGAAATAACCTAGCCACTGTTTTTAATCTGCTTTCTAATAAAAGCCATCTAACTACCACAGCCAAAACTAAGACTCAAAGTGATCTGAATCTCTGTCGGATAAAGCTAATCAAGAAGCAGTGAAATAGCGGTGTAGGTAGGTGACAAATTTACATAGCTAATCACCAACACGTGCTTGTTAGCAAAGAAAAGCTGAAAAGAGGCTTAAAGATCTTTTGGAGGCCACTAGAGTGGTAAAATAATGGATCTGAAGTTCTGCAGCTGAAAGTATGATATAGAGGGTGGGGCACTCAAACACATACCCCTTGTGAATCATGTGGTTGGAAGTGATTATATACTCCCTTAACTTAAGCAGCTGTGGAAAGCACAAAGGATTGGTGTCCCTGCTCGAGCAGAGGGGTTGGACCAGATGACTTCCAGAGGTCCCTTCCGACCTTAACCGTTCTGTGAAAGAAAGCAAAGCAAAAGAAAGCACAGTACCTTGGTGTTGCCCCAGATACAGAAAGCTCACCACTTGAACGCCCTAAGGATTTTGCCCACATTTGAAATTCAACCACAGATCCAGGCCAGTTTTTGGGACTTTCTCTGCAACGCTTTGATAGATTTTTTGAAATTCCTACTGTTTTCGTCACAAAGCAGTGACAGAAAGTCACTCTTCTTGTAACAAGAAGGTACGGAGAGAGAAATGCATTTACATCCAGCAGTAACTGCATATGAACATGGGCACAATTAACAAAAAGAGTTAGAAACAGCTTAACTACAACTGAAAAAAAAAACCACACATAGATTGGGTTTTCTCCCCCCTCTCTTCACCAAGTACTATTCAGCAGCTGAGCTTTCTGGGCTCCAAGAAGGCTAAGCTGGGTAAACTCAGCCAACCACAAGGTTGAAAACGTAGCAGACGTATCATAAAATTTTAGTAACGCTTTTAAACTACTTCTCACCTCGCGGGTTTGATGGTGGTGTGGTACTGTTATACAATATGTGCTGTTGCCAAGGCAACTCCATCTCACCTCAACAGCTGCTGCAACTTCAGCGAATCGACATGACGAGCTGCAGCAATCCTGATTTTTTAATTTTTTTATTTTTTTTTTTTTTAAAAGAGTCTTTCCAACTATAAAGCATTTTCAGATGAATCTCTGGGGCTCTTTATCCAAGGACTATTGCTGTTTCTCAAAAATATCTTTCTCTGTATTCTAGTGGAAACATTTTGACACTAAGTTCAAAAACATATTCTGTTAAATCAGATTTGTGTCTGGCAATTTTATACCTGGTGTAAAAACAGTATCATGCCTCTGTGTTCATTCAGTTTAAGTGCAAGAATTTTACATCTCTGGCAACAATACGAGCCCGCCTGGACAGTTTAGACTGTCCTTTTCCATTAGGAAAAAAGGAAAAAAGAAAAAAAAAAATCTAAACTCCTCGAAACACAAAAAGTCCAACTTCTAACCCATCCCTTCAACAGAAGCCAAACTGTAAGACTGCTTCAGCTCCATTTTAAGCAGAGCTAAAATGAAGGTTGAAATCCAAAACGAGATTTTGTGAAAAGAAATCGGCACAGAGTGCCTCTGTGATAAAGGCTTTTGTGGAGGGAGGTGGCTAGAGTCTCGTGGTCCAAACCCCACAGTTTTTTGTTTTGTTTTTATTTTATTTTTGTGTCCTTGGATTCAGGGATATTGCTGTGTGAGCAAGGACTAGAAAAAGAATCAGAACATTACGAGTCTTCCCCACAGTAAGTATCAATTGCAGCTTTTAAGAAGATTCAGTGCTATTTCTTTCTTTTTCTCAACCTATTTGGGTGTAGAACCAAAGTAAACACGAGACAGTAGAGCAAGCCTGTGAGGGTGTTTTGTGAAACTCAGCCAAGGTTCCTGCTATCTTAATTTGGGGAGAAAAATAAGTGTTACAAAATGTCTAGGAAAAGTTGGTGCTGAGAAAGCACTCAAGTATTTAAAGGTGGGCAATGCAACGTGTTAAAGAGGAAGAACATAAAGTGTATTAAAATAATCAGGGGCACGACAGATTTTTAATCAGCAAAGCAGTAAAGAAAGTTGATTTCTTTCCACTCTAGACTTCTCTCCTTGCCTTCCACTCTTCTCCTTTCCCAGCCCCACTGCAATCATAGGTCTGTCCGAACGCGTTCAGTGGTGGCTGCCAGGAAAGGCTCTGGTCCCGACTGCACACACGATGACAGTCCTTTCACCGAAACGCAGCAGCTTAACAAAATCTGTGTAAACTTCACCTCTCTTCCAATCTGCAAATATAACATGGGGATGGGGCGCTTTTTTTGATTTAGCAAAGTTTCTGTCTACAAAATTTCCAAAGTGTTCCTCTGCGTCTTAACCAGCCTTCACTATGAAAATACCCCAACAGACAACAAATGCCCACTGCTACTCATCAGATTTACAAGGCATAACATGCACACTCATACAATCTTTGTTATTTTTTTTTTTTTTTCAGTCCTGCAGCTCAAATATGTGTAAGCAAAAGCTCCAGCTGTAACACTGAGACTGGCAAGGGATCTGTTAAATTCAGCGATGCAAAGAGTTAAAAAACAAAACCAAAAAAACAAGCGGCAAAGAATGTACCTAATTGCCACTAATCCTGCCTATTAGATTTCATTCAGACACCACAACTTCTTTCAAATAACCCCAGTTTATTTTTGAAAAAAATTCCTTTCTTCAGACAGGATATGGGGGAGGAGTCAATCGGTGATGTTTTACACATGCACATCTGGATACAGTCCAATTATTCCCCTTATACATTCCTCCAGTTGTTTTCATTTTGCTCCATGCTCTGGCATTCATAAATTTGTGAGATTAATTGTGTGTGAGCGTCTGCAGTCTTGGATCTGGGCACGGGTTTAGCAGCAACACAGCTAGAAGTCAACATTAAAGAGAGCTCAGCTCAGCAAACACAGTTTACATTTATGCATCTTGGTACTGTAAGGATTGAAGCAACCACCATCCTTACCACATGCATCAAATTGGTGAGATTAATTCAGTACCAACTAAATTATCTTACTGCAGCTCGTCTGAGCCTCATGGAAAGCTATGCCGCTTTGCAAAGGAAGGATATTTTTTTTTCTTTGCATGATTTCGCTCGTCTTTGAGAGCGACACCAGGTCACGCAGAGCAGAAGCGCCGCGCGGCCTCGCGGGGTCCGCACGACCCCTCTGACTGCCGGGGTCCTCAGAGCAGCCACATCCAGCGACTTGGGAAATCCCCGTACGGGAGGTATTCCCATGTGGAGCTCGGATTCCTTGCTGCTGTAACTTACTATTTACAGCGCTCAGCAAACGCAGACAGGAAGGTTGTGACTGGACTTCTGCTGTTCGCCGGCTATTCCAGGCTGCTAGAACAGCCCCCTTCGGGGCCAAAGGCAAGCGAGCTTAAACCAATCACCACAACAGGGAAAGCAAGTGGGCTAAACACACGGCTTCTCCTCTCCTGGGGCCAAGACTTCCATTTACTGATGTTTTGTATTTTATATGCAATTTACTAACTAAAACCACCTGCTTCCTCAAGCTCTCTGCAATTTATTGTTTTGCAAAATCAGTTTCACATTACACTTCTGATCAGTGCGGTTCCACATGAGAGCTACAGAACTTAGGTGATGTATTAAAAAGCAAGGGGTCGAAGGGCAAGAATCTGCTCACTTCACCGCGAGCTTTCTGACCCAAAAACAGGGCTGCGTGCACAAATCCCACTTGCGCTCCAACAGCGGAGCTCGGCGTGGTGATGGAGCTGTCAAGGCAGCGGGGCGACAAGGGAGCTGCACCGAGCTCAGCTCACAAAGCCTTCCCCAAAGCAGTTCGCTGCTGGCAGGAGTATTTGGAGAGCTATAGGTTGTTTTGGTTCGGGGGTGGGCTATTTTGTGCAAGACGGTTGCTACACTCACGAACAATTATCCATCAGGTTTGACAGGCTATTTACTGAAGATAAATTGAGCTGATAACTTCTTACAACCACCTATTCTTTTCCAAAAATCCTAATGTACTGTAGGAGACTCAGCATGGGCACACCATTTCAAATTTAGCAGATGACATTACTCCAGAATACTTTAACTCCCTTGCATTTCCCATTATTAATCCATCTTGTGGATTTATCTTTGAAGATCTCTCAAATTTGTGCTGTTTGTAGTAGGCTCTTGATAAAACATAGCAGAATAAAAGCATTCCTTAGGCCAACGGATTTTTTTTACTCCCCATCATATGAAATCATTCCACTTCTCTTGACCCAGAAGGAAAACAGCTTGAATTTGGCTTTCCCCGTGGCCACAATACCTGAATCTAGCAATTAATCCCCACTGCACAGAGACAATTTTTGCCTCTTGCCAGCCTCCGCAGTTAATCCCTACAACTCCTTTCGCAATGATTTGTGTTGCAATGCTGAAGGCAGAAGGTCCAAAACGCAGGTAGAGTGCTTGCCCTTGCAGTGGGCTAATTGCTGGGGAAGCACAGCTAACGTCCCCAGCACTGCACTGTTTGAATCCCTAGTAGCTCGTGCTGTGTTACTTGAGAATTGGGCCAGCTGTGAAGTTCAGCCCCTTACCCTGAACTTCCATCGTTAAAGAGTTTCATCCAACCTTAACAGTTGCGTACTGTGTTTTAGCCTTTTCCTCTCTAAAGTCAGGAAATCGTACCTAAAACCAACAAATGTTGCAACTTAAATGAAATTCTTTCAACATCAAGTACCTGAGAGGCAGGGAATGTCAGATTTACGGCTGCACACACAACCTTAATTCCGCCCCTTATGTGTATGCATTGTGATTAAGTATCTGATTACGTGATTGCATACTATTTTTCTCTGGGACTCCTGCCTCATTCAGCGTGCAGAAAGCACATACAAGAGGGAAGAATTACATTTGCACAAACAGCCATAAATCCAGCATTTTCTAGCTTCTGACTGCTTGACTTTGCAAATAATGTGCCTTTCACATAGACTTCTGGTCGCAGTGTTTGCGCAGCATACGCTGAAGAAGATTGCAGCAACTGACTTTATACTTTGCTCTTAGAGGACATAATCGATTGCTGAAACCCTCTCATTTTATGGATGTAACGTTTTCAAAAACTCTCATTTCATGGTTGCACTATCATGCTTATAAAAGTCATATTTTCCACACAATAGAGGCAGTACAAAAATTAAAACAAGCTGTACCCTGATTGGCCAAGTTGTCTGAATTATTCTCTTTCTTCCTAACAATGAACTGTATTCTCCGAGCTCCAAGTAAACAATTAAGAAGGGTGGGGGTGGGGGCTGGAGTGTAACCTATAGTAAACAGCATTTTAATTGCACTTAAGTATTGGGAAAAAAGTAATAAGTAAAATAAGCCCCAATTTCTCTTGATGCTACTCGCGATCATGGTGCTGTTCTAGCAAAATAGAAGTTCTGAGCTGCAGGAGAGGGCACACATTTTATCCAACACAACTTGAAAAAAAACAGAAAGCACCTCACACATTTCCAGAAACATGTCTTCAAAGGCGGTAGCTTTTATACCGAGGTCAGATTATCAGTGTCAGCATGCCTCTGCTATCAGAAGAGACACTGAATAATGCAGTTGCTGGCTCAGCAGGTGGCACTGGATTAATACAGATAGGATACTTTTACTCCATAGCCCCCAAATAGAATTCTTAGGAAAACAGGTTAGTGAAATGTGGTTTGACTTCGAAAAACAACCATAAAATAATGTTGAGGGCTCCTGTATTACCAGGTCTCCTTGATTCCACTTTGAGAGCTCATGGAGGAAAACCCTCCATGATCCCAGCTCAGCCTGGGATCCCTGCCACATCTCCAGACAGAATGTATATCTTGCAGTCTCAGATACTCAGCTAAATTCATCTCATTCAAATCCTTTAACTGTGAGAGCATTTGTACTGGTCAGAAGCAAACAATTTAGCCAACTGCTGCTTCTGCTTTACTTTCTTAGTTGTATGGACTGAGTAGGGGGGGAGCAGAAAGCAGTAAAAGCAAATCCAGACCCCAAGTAATTAAGTCAGCATTGAGAAGAATACAAGGAGAGATATAACATTCCCCCTAAATATCTGCATCCCTCTTCTATTTGCTTTTCGCACTATCCAGCATTTGCGGGGGTTCTTAAGCTTTCCCTTTGACGCTAGGAGAGGCTGGGACAGACTTCTGAAGGAGATATCTCTTAGCAAATTCAAGTCTTTCCACTATCCAGAGTAAACATTTCAGGTAAATTGCAGTTGTCATTTCTATTGGAAACAGGTAATCAGGCCTGCAATATTGCAATTCATTCTGCAATCTCCATAACACAGTTTATGACGGGTCCTAATGGAGATGGAAACCAGAATGCAGCATTTTTAGGTAAAATGTGACTGTATTACACAAGCAGGTATAGATTTCTGTTAATATACAGAACCACGCTTCAGCAATGGCCACAAAACATATTGTATATGCTGAGAAGTGTGAACAGGGCCATTTATTTGCAGAACTCATGAGATGATAACAGGACAGGAAAGCAGTTTTTTTCCTCACATGCACACTAGAGCAATGCCTTGGAATCAAAATAAGTATTTTTCAGAACAAAATCACCAGAGCAGTTTGAACAGCAAGTAATAAATAAAAAGAAAGAGTTTCTTAAGGCTAACCTTTAATTGCCTGGTGGGACCATTCAGTCGATGCCCTTCACATGCTTAAACCATATCAAGGTAAACATCTGCATGTTCAATAGATAAAAAGTGCTAATTTTGGTGATACGTACTTCAACACAAGAAAGCACTAGCATCCTTTACTAAACAGCCACCTAGCTAAGACTGAAAGGTATTAACTAGATGCCGACTTCTTCATTTTTAATTAGCTAAGAAGGTTGTCAAGGTATACCTACTGCAATCTTTGGATGCTCTTTCAGGGTCTGACACCGACATTTGTGTCTCAAAGTTTTGGAGAACCTAAATTCTATGGATGACTTTAATTTTTATCATTAGTCATATGACCATCACATGAAGATTTCTGGGAGGCTGCCTGTATTTTTAGGCTCTTCTTGGTCTGCTAAAACTAAGTTTTCTATGTGTGCACTGAATTAGGAGAGAGAACACAAAACTGCGGGCTCACACATCTTCTAGCAGCAAATACTAGATCACGCAGTGCCACCTGCTCCACAAGAGCGAGTCTCCACTAAGCACTGTGCTCCTCTCCAAGTCCCAAGCCTGATGTCCTCTGATCTCCTACCTGACAGTATTCACCCTGAGTCTTTTCTGCTGTTTTTTTCCTTACTGAACTGACACAATCTTCACCTTCTCTTTCGTCGCAAGCATATCCTAAGGCTCACAGAAATAAGAAACTGGAAACTATCCACAAGACGAGGTTAATTCAGTAACATTTGCTCTCACAAGGCATATTGAACAACAATATTGAACATAATTGCCTCCTTTTGGGGTCTGGTAACATTCTTGGAAGGATTTTCTATGTACATTTACAAGCACTTCTAAAACATTTAACTTTATAAATAGCTTATCTTATCAGATCTAATTTTGCTGGAAAAAAAAATAATCAAATTCTCTTTCGAGGAATAGAAAGGAACCTTGGCAGGAATCAGTTCACACTTGGAAGCTTATCTGTACAGGTAGGAGTAATACAAGTATGTCTAGGTATCCAGATGTTTAAGGTTTTACCAGGGATGCTGCTGGACACAGCCTGGTTATACTTATTTCTTTTCACCTCAAATCAGCTATATTGCTATCATTGCAAATCAAATCCTAAATTAACTCAGGGAAGACACAACAGATGGGGGTAAATAAATGTAATGAAGTTATGACAACTACACAAATGAGTTATGGTTCATCTCACCACAGATGCTTTTTGGTTTTAACATCGACTCAATCAGATAAGCATGTTCAGGTATAAAATTAAAGAGGATGAAGTTTGTAGATAAGAGCAGAGCTGCATTAAACGAATGAAACACCAACACCTTCATAAACATATGAAGAACACAGCATGGTGTAATATATCAGATTCTCCACAGAAAACTATAAATTGGGCATGTGTTTAATAGCTCTCCCTGATGTTACCTTCAGATACCATAAAGTAAGGCCTCATTTCTGACTTCCTGGCTCTGGAGAATGTTTTTCTTTAATTATATCCACATACCCTATGTAAAAGGAATTTACCATTAGGTTTTTGGCCTTTACCAGACATCTTTATTAATTATTTTAAAATACTGAAATTATGATAGGGGGAGATGATAAATGTAACCTCCAGGCAGAAAGAAATTCTGCAGGAGATTGACTGCAACTGCAATGAGGTGAGTGAAACGGCCCCAACCTCTCCGTGTTCCTCTCCTAGAGGACGCTCCTTCCTAACCCAACATGTGGTATTAGCATGGCCTCAGATTATGACAGGCTACAAACTAACAAGCTGTACGGTGAATTGAGAGCAAAGCAACAAACCAACAGAAAAATAGAACAAAACCCAAATCTCTGTCAGAATACTCAAGTGCATCACAAGTACACACAACACCAAGTAGACCAAAGCCCTGAGAGAAGCAGTCTCTGTTTTGAACAGTCATTCCCTTATTTAGATCAATCTTTTGGTAACACAACCTCACTTGAGAAAATCCACACCTTTTTGAAAAATGTATAGTTATCTGCCCTCAAAATGTGCAGTCACGTGCAAATATCGATAATTGTGGTTGTGCTTTTAATTCGATGCACAGTGCATTCACCAACTATTAACCCCACCAAGCATACCGATGAGGTATCTACGGGGAAAGTAGAAAGAAGATGGAAATGAACAGCAAGGTTTGGGGCACTAGGCCTTGGGAACTGGAGTGATATCACAGCAAAGGATGTTGAGGTAAAATCTTGGAAAAGGATAACAAAGGCAAGAGGAGTAATATGCCACCAAAGTTTCTGATAGGACTGAAATATATGGGACATGGATGAGAAAAGTACAGAAGTGGTTAGGGAGGGCTAGAATGGCTCTGGGCAGGAAGGGGGCTGGGTGCAGCAAGAAGTGCAGTATTACCTTCTCTAGAATTAGGAGGCTGTGGCTTGCAGATATGACTGCAGAAGAAAGTCACGGGGGGGATGAATTGAAGGACCCCGAGAAGGCAAAGCAGAATCCCTTCAAGAGACCATGTGGGAGATGCAACAGGTGACACGTTTTCAAAAACAAATTCAAAGATTAGGTCCATGTGACAAAGATGACTCCACTGAAGTTGCAAACTGAATCGATTCATTGCAGTGCAAAGCAGTCCTAGCCAAATTTCACAGGCGTGAGGCTACAGAAACACTAGCTGGCAGATTATATTCCCAAGGGAGGCTGTATCAAAACATGAGCTTTCTGTAAAGCTCCTCTCTTAAGACTGGGATAGTATATTGCATAAGGAGTTGTATTTTTTCCTAGCTTCTCAAATGTAGGACTTCCACAAGCTAATGGGGACACTGCAGAAGATTTCACAGGACAGAAGTGCCTTTAGTGCCTTAGGGCCTTTAACACAGAACTGTGCACACACGGTCCACCTCCCATCGCACAGCTAACTAGTGCATCTTGCACAACTTCAACCATTCCCCATTACCTGTTTGAGCTACTGTTTCACTGCAGCTCCAGACAAGAACTTTGCATCCCATTGTAGCATGGCCCGCTCTGAAGGCTTTACAGAGAAGAGACCCCACAGGAGAAAGAATTTGGTCAAGGTCATACAACAAGCAGGTGACAAAGGCAAAAATCTTGACCTCCTGCTTTCCAATTCTATGTTCTGAAACGTTATGATGGAAACATTTCCAACACTGGTCAATTATGAAGCTTCCTTCCCTTCCATGCCTCCTGAGCTACTGCTTTTTCTGCCTCTCCTGTGAAACGTATTGGTAACATCACACCTCTAAATCCCCACGCCTGTACTATAATGAAGATGAACAACTTGTGGAAAGAAAAACAAAACAATTTCTGATGTGTTCATTATATGAATCACTGCATGTATGCATACAAGTATAGCCTCAGCCTTAGGAGAGGAGCTTTACTCAGACCCCACTTAGGGCTAAACCCTCCTTTGGAGAACCATCTGCAATTACAGCTCATTTCTTCACTGATTTTCCACCTTGCTTTGTGACAGCCCAGTCAGAACAAGCTGATTTGCAGGGATGATGTTGCTGGGAAAACAGTGGCATTATAATCTCTTATCAGATAGTATTTAATTACTTGAAAAAAGAAAACTACTTTTATGTATTACTCTCTCTGCTATCACTGATCAGCTTGCATATTTGTTTTTATTTCCTAGATTATGATTCTACTACAACTGCAAGTAACAGTTGTGTTTTGTTTTTTTGTTTGTTTGTTTTTAAGGATATCTAATGGTGTAATAAACAGATATTAAATATAAAACTGCAGTCATGAAAAGAAATATTAACGTTACATGAACATTTACACAAGCTTGCTGTCTTGCACAGGAAATTTTCTATCATCCCTCCCCTGAACGAACAAAACACTGACGGATATGGAATTGAATGCACACTATCTTTAAACATAACTGGGACTTCTAAAATAGCAGCATACTGACTTTACATAATTAAACTCTTGGTGAATCTTCAAAGTGAAGAAGGGAGAGACAGCACCAAGAATGTTTTTTTTAAATGCCCATGATTGTTTTTCCTAGTCGAGGCAGCAGTCTGTCAATACCTCAGAGTATGCCAAATATGAAGTTTCAAAACAGCGTCTTGAATCGTGAAGAAAAACTAAAAGAACACCACAAACATGTCTCAACAGGTGGAAAGTATATAAATAAAATTTCAAATAATTCAAATACATCCAAACAGCTACATTTTCCACAGAAAAACATGCTTCTCTCTAGCTAACTGGAAAAAAAATCAGACCAAACTCAGCATTGTGATTTATCCAACCTGAAAAACACAACATTTCACTTTCCCTCCAAAATTAATTAAGGAACTAAAAAAAAACCTCTAAAAAACAACAGACATATCATGAAAAGAAGCACAAGCCAAACGTTAGTATTATTTGTAGTAACCATTCTTGCCACTGCAGGTTCCAAATGCCACAACTTTGATTCACGTCTTTTGCACTGAGGCTTAGATGCACTAAGAGGCAATCAGCATTTTGATGTGCTTACAGCTTAAAAACACATAAGGGTAAAATATTGAATGGGAACAAGATATACAAGGCAGGTATATTTGATGAGGATTAACTTTTTTTTTAGCTGTGTAATTTGGACTTTTGAGTAGTGAAATATGTTTGCAAATTATTCTATAGTAATCCAAATAACAACTTATTTTGTCACTAACACACGAGGATATGATAATCATGCCTCCTGTCCACTCAGCACTTCACTACTACATAGCTATTTTTTAAAAAAACAAAACAACAACAAAACACACAACCACCACACATATGGTTTGGTATGAAGCTTTGGCTACACCAATTCCAAATTACGCTGTAGCTATTCTCACAGGGCAGGCATCTCAGGGCATTTTTAGAATCGAGTGAATTCCGGAATTAGGTATATCTCATCAACACCTTCCCCAAAAGAATGAAGCAGAACAAGTCACTCTTGTATTTAACATTAAAAACAGCAGGAATTCAGAATTACATTCCACTGAGTTGCATTTCAATTTCTTTTCCCGTTTGGAATTCGAATGCTCTGAGAGTACACTTGAGATGTGCAACACTGACAAAACAGTAGAAACATTCAATGGCTTCTCTGCCTTGCTTTTCGGCTATGCCCTTGTGTGCCTCCAGGTCTTTGTTATTAATTAAATCAAGCCAGATTTCTACCAACAGCATGACAGCAGCGTCATCAGCATGCAATCTGCTGAGGCTTTCCGAAAGCCTCTCCAATTACTTTTGCAGGTTTAGTATCTCTTTTTGCAGCCCTTCACTGTGTAAAATGTGCACAAGCAGTTATTCAGTGCATTTCTTGTGCTCAGAAGCTATTTTAACTTTCTAATCGCAGTTCCACAAAAATACTGCACGGCTGTTTAAAGAGCTCTAGCACTGAAACTGGCCCTTCAACCTTCCTTAATCTGTGCAGCTGACAGGAGGTACAGAAACACTTTTGAATGCCTGCAATGTTCCTTTATGATAGTGTCATTATTTTTCAGGCAGATCCAGACAACCTCCTCCTGGGAAATCTAGGAAAAACGGATCTCGGGATCCATCTCCTTTGCTTCGTTTTCACTGCTTCCCTGAGCAAATGAAAGAGATTCCTTACCACGCTGTTTACATTTCTGGGTAGCACTTTCAACAGCTTGAAATCACTGCACAAATGTAGGTGTTTACCACTCACATACTCCTGAGCACCTGGTAATGATGACTGAAGTTCTCCATTTTGTACAGCTTCCAAAAGATGCAGAAGATCTTCAGAAACTTCCCTTTTGAGCCCTTTAAGTCTCTCATTCACAGACTGAACTTGAAGTATAACATATCCAATATATTAAAATGTTCAGCTTTTTTTTAAAGCGTTGTATTCGATTTTATTTGTCCTGTGGCACTTCTTTTCCCAGGCTCTGTGCAAAAACACGGGACTGCTTTGGCGCTAAGGAGCCTCAGTGAACTTTTAAAAACTGAACTTCTGTTCAAAACTAGGAAAAAAAACCCAAACCCTGAGACTCTGAGTAAGTCCACTGGACTGTTTTCAGAGATGGTGAAATTTTCCGTAACTCCACACCAGATAAAGGATTATTTGAACAATATTAGGAACTACTACATATTTTAGCTCTGCATGCGGAGCTCAAATGCAGAGTTCACCAGAACTTCTACGTTATGGTGCCACTGCTAGAATGGCATGGCACGAGTAACTCTGCAACCTTGCAGCTCTGTTGATGTCATGTCAATTCAATCCACTAACACTTAAAACAACACATGTTCCAGCATATTATGTACAAATTGTCCCACTCCTATAGAATCCTACACAAAATTACAGTACTGGTCAAATACCACTTTTTTTTTTTTTCTTTAGTTCTTAAAAAATGCACTGCCTTTTATTTTAAGCTCTATACTATTCATCTAGCAGTTTGTTTCTCTCTTCCACTAGCAGAAAATATAATACAGGAAAAGATTTAAATGAAAACCAGATCTGTGTAGTGAATTGCATATGGTTTCCATTTTCCTTCATGCAATGTTTCATAGACAGTCAACTAAGAAATCCCTCCCACAAATCCGGATCTGAAGTCCACTTTCAGAATGTTGTCAGCGCAGGAGTTCGAAGGCAACTCTCTGTGCAGGAAAACGCTGCAATACTTCTGTGCTCTGTCTCGTTAGGGTAAATCATTTCTAAAAAGCACCACTTTGATCTGGCTAATAAATCAGTATGTACAAAATATGCACGCTCAAATGATGCTGGCCGTCTCCACGTGGACCTGCTGTAGAGTTTTCTGTTTCCTGGCAGACTGTGCGCCCACACCACACAGCTTAATGCATTTTGTGCCCGTTCACAACGCATGGAGTTTTCCTGTACTAACAATTTTATACAGAGTTGACATGCTAGGACTAAACCCAGCCAATAAATACTGCTTATGCCAAGAAGCTTCCATAGCTATTACATTCCATCAGCTTTCCTGGATGATTTAAACGATTATTTACAAGGTCTTTCTGACTTTGTTTATAAAAAATGCATCTTTTCATCCTATTCCTCATAGGCTGGACTGATCTTTTTTTCTTCTTCTTCCCTCCTGCGTTCTCAGCAGTTCCTGGCGACATACAAATACCAAAGCAAGTGCACCATGTTTCCATCAGAGATCAGGAGAGGTTTACAAAAGCAGCGAGCTCCTGGTTTCCCTAAGCACTCCCAGGGGGATTACATGTCAATGGACAAGAATGAAGGATAAGCTGCTGTTTGTCAGATGCTTTTCTTGTTGCCATCAGTTAACAATTGTTTGGATTTCCTCCTCTTTAGAGAGCAGCTTTAAGGGGGTCATGAAAGGGATTCAAAAATGAAATAGAAGACATTGGAGCACCTTCCCATTTTCCTCTCCAAGGTAAAAGTCCAAGAAGGACTGCATACATGGGGAGATGTTCTCAATAAACATTACTTAGCACATCAGAATGACACAGCACTGGCCCCTGTAAAGGCAAGACACTCAGATATTGCACACTTACAGGCAGAATCAAAGACCAACTCCAGCAAGACCTCAGAAACTGGATGTGCTAACACCTTGTCATTGAGAAAATGTGTGCAACCAAGGGATGAACACAGTCTTCCTGCCTGACAGAAATAGCCTTTAAAATTAGCACCTGACTATACACATCTGTTTAGAAAAATCAAGAACACATCAAACGTTACTTGTTATGCAGGTCTATTTTTGATGGAGTCTTGCAGACTGAAAATTCTTTGACATGCAAAAAAAAAAAAAAAAAAAAAAAAAGAAGTTAAGGAAGTTTTGCTGATTCTATGTCTCCTTATATTGGTATATTAGAAAAAAAACATAACTAGGGAAAACAGCAGTCTGTAGAAAACTTAAAAATATGAAATATATGAATACATGATACAATGAATTAATTTTATGATTTTTTCATACTTGTTGACCTCGTAAAATATCTATACAGTATCACAGGTTCTAAAATCTAGTATCAGACCAGTTATCCCTACAGAAGACTATAGCGCTGATTAACCTGGCACGTCAGATCTTAGTATTCTCAAATACCAAACCAGAGTTCAGGCCAGGCTACTGAAAAAGCAGCATGTTTCTGAGCCTTGGAGGTAACACCTTCTAATGCAGAGTCTTCACATGAAATTCATTTCCAAAAAGTCAAACTGTCACGAACAAACTTTTCCATCACTTACTCTCTTCCACTCTGATGACTTTTTTCCCAATCAGCTAAAGTTTTTAACTTCCCAAACCAAAACACTGAACTTGCTTTCAGAGGATTCTCAGATAGCTGACAATTCTTTTCAATCTACTGACAATCTTCCTTTTGTCTACCTGTTCTGAATAGAAATACAGTGAACTCCACTTCAAAAAAGAATGTATGTTCATCTGTGGAGGGGAGTGATGGGATAACCTCAGACCTCTCCCTAGTGTTTTTCAGCCAGCCCTGGTCTACAAGGTCACAAGCTGAACCTTCTCGTGACACAGGTCCTTGGGTACTCTGGCTTTGCTAAGCCAGAAAAGTAATTTCATTCATTGACAAAGTATTTTCTCAAATAGAATGCAGAAAGCTACACTTGCACAAGGTGCTTTGGTTCCAGCTTGTGCTAGCAAGCGCTGGAGACATGAATGTTTTCTCATGTCCTCAGCATAACCATCTAATATACAGCTAAAATGCATTATAGGCCATGCTAACACATTTAGTAAGAATTAAAAGTCTTGTTTGAGTAATCCAGAGAGAAGCATAGAGGAAAAGTAACTAATGGATAACCATGTTGTACTGCAAAGTCTTTTTTTTTGTTTGTTTGTTTTTTGTTTTTTTTGTTTTTTTAAATGAAGTGACCAGTTATGTGAACTTTTCCAGTAATAAAGATGCTCAGTTCAATCAGCTGGGAATTCCAGTTGCAACACCAGCTTGGCTGCAGAGGTTTTCAGATACTTCAGCATCCATAATATTTCAGGCACCAATACTGATCATTTTCCTGGACGTCTCTGAAATTTACCCACTAATCTGATTTTTCAGGTCTCACCCTACATACATTCCATTTGTCAATAATACTGTAAGCATCAATACCCATAAAATATTGCTGCTTCTTCTGCATGTTCTGCACTACCTGCAGGGGAATAGTTTAGTATTCAACCAAAAACTATTTTCTCAGGCTTTAGGAAAAGACATATTGAATAAATATTCCTTGTAGCTGGAGTAAAAGATTATACAATCTGTAGGGGCGTTTGGTTCTCTCAGGGAGTCTTAGCTTTTAACCAGTCCCTGATTAATGTATTTTTTTTCCCCACAGATGAGAGAAGTTCCAGTAAGGAATCAGCAGAACTGTCTAATTCATTCCTAAGCTTCAGGCAATTTTCAAAATACACTCAAGATTCACATAGCAGATGAACATCAGTACACCAACTAAGGAAACCACTGCAGCTATATGAAATGTGAGCAAAGATGGGCAAGTTTATCTTGTGAAGAATTTGTATAATAGCAGTACCTGAAGAGGTTTTGTATTTTTTGTTTGTTTGTTTGTTTTTAATCAAGATTAGGTCCTCAAGAGGTTAAGCAGCATACATTAAAGACTTCATTTTTAGGATGAAGAACTCAGTTTGGACAGCAGAGGGGGTAATTCTGTACAGCCAAGGCAAGGTCTTTCCACCAGCAAAAGGGAGGCCTGCAATTAAGTTGTGGAGACTGCCACGAAAGGAACAGATCAATACACAGGGAAGGTTACTGTCAGTGAGAGATGAAAGAGCACAGATCAGCAAAGCAAACACATGAAAGGAGAGAGAAGGGTCACGAAAGACCCCACAGGAAAAAGGCATCGAGGCAGAAAGAGGGACTTCAAAAAGGAACACTACTCATTTGGGGGTTTTAATACTATGAGTTAAATTATTGCTATGATTCTAGACAACAGAAGGGGGAAAACCCCAAATTTTTGACCTCTTAAGAGTTTGAGCCAAGAGGCATCCATTTTGGTGTTTGTCATGAGTGTATCACCCAACAGACACTTTTAAGCTATCCCTGATGAAGATCCGTAAGGAAAGGGACTTAAAACAACTAACCATTAAAATCTTTTCATAAGCCTTTCTTTGCAAGGCTCCATCCCTCAACCTATTTCAGTAAATTACTTAGTTTCTCTAAAACTAAATAAACAACTGAAAAAACATAGTAAATCATAAAAGGAAACTCTACCACAAGCATAAATGGCCTCAATAGGCTGTGTCTACTGGTTAGTAGTTGCAGTGAATATGGACAGATGCTGCCAAACACTTAGGATTATCCACCTGATCAACGCAGTGGCTCAAAGGTTTCTAGAACAAAGCTTGTCTCAACTGCTTAAAGGAGCTTAGTGAAATCATGCAATGGCAAAGCACTAAAACTTGGAATCAGGTGATGTAAATCACAGACAAAAATCTGTTAGCAGCTCAGTCTTATCAGGATTTTAAATGATAAATTACACATTAGTTAACTTACTAGCAAAATCAACACATACTTCCAGGAAAGCAGGACACAGCTTCTTTTTGGCTATGGAAGCTCAAATGACAAGTCGAAAATTCTTGTTCTTTTTTACTGGAAGATATACGGGAATGATAGTGAGCATTTTGAAATCTTCCTTCCTGGAAGACACTAATACAAAGAGTAACTTTGAATATCAGGGATATTGAAAGAAAAGATGATGACTTTGTTGATAAAGTAATTCTTCTGTTTCACGCACTTTCAAGGAACAACTACCCTAAAAAAACATATATATATATATATATACACACACACATGTATGTGTGTGTGTGTGTGTGTGTATATAAAAATGATGCCTGGCAGCATCAACATTCAGCAGTTCACATGAAGATTTTACAGAAAGCAAGTCTGACAAGACACTTCAATATCTTTGGGCAATCAAAATGCTTTTAAGTTGACCCTTAACTTTAATTTAAATGTTTATGCTTAGATACTCAAGATGAATAGCAACAGAAGGTAATTAAAGCATCAGGAACTGAAAAAAGGCCAGACAAAATTTCAGCTCTTATTCCTACCCTTGGATATGACTCACATAACTACTCTTTACATATCATTTATTATTTTTTTAAAAACATGGTTTAGAACTCAGCTATAAAACAGAACGAGTGGTTCTGTTACATGGGTACGCTCCAAAGCCTTTCAGGGAGCTGGAGCAATAGACTCACTGAGACGCTTTGACAGTCACCTCTTCCTAGAACACGTGTCTCTGCATGGCACAAGTGACTGATTTCTATATTCAGCCTCAGGAAAGGAACTCTCAATTTCACATGCAAGAACCTGACTCGTTATTGTTAAGTCTTTATCAAAGGCAAGTCAACCTAAGAAAAAAAAATTATATTATGAACAGAAGTTTTGGCAAGACAAAGACGACACTTCATGCGGCAGTTAATATAAAGAGAGGATAATAGTTCTGCCAAAGACAATAAATACTAGAAGAAATGGCTTTCAGTTTTAGAGGCCCTGAGCAATATTGCTGGTGTTCATTTTAAGATCTGCTTCTACAACACAATTCCCTCGAGATTATTCTTAAATGTGAAAAGGATGGATGTTTTTGTTTTGGGATCATTCACAACGCTGGCATTACAAACCACAGCCTTGAACCGAGGTGAGAGTTAACATCACTTTGCCACTAATTTCCTTCAACTGCATCCTTCTCTTTCTTGATCACCCTTCCCCCCACTAAAACAATCTCCAGGCGTTACTATCAAAAATATGCTCAAGTAATAAATCATGTATTTGCTCTCACGTGACTGGTATTCATTAGAGTCAAAGATCTCCAAGATCTGCCCCCAGAGTGTATTATGTTACTGAAACACAGAAATAGCTGCAACACAAAATTTTGCCAGAAAAAAAAATATAAAAAAAAATAAAAAACCCACAAAAGTAACAACAAACTGCCTCTCAGCTGGGCAGCAGAAAGAATGTTCATAAAAATACGTTCAAGGGGTAAATCAAACCCCAAATTCTAATTAGACAAAACCAGCAGTTTAAACCCACCAAGATCAAAGTACTTAACACAGAACTTTTAACTAGAAACTTCTATGAAGTATGTGCTTTTTTTGTTTTTGGTCACCCAGACAGTTCTATTTTCAAAAAAGTGTTTTTTTTTTTTTTTTTTTTTTTTTTTTCCCCTCCCAGGAAAGGATTAAAAAAAAAAACAAAACCACTGTAAGTTTATCCATTCTCTATCTCTTTGGCTAGGCAATAAACAGCATTGCCCTACACTCACCGAAATGCTTTGTTCCCTTTTATTTTCTGGTTCTTTTGCTTTACTGAATACCAGAGACACTTTGCCACAGAAATGACATCTTCTGTGAGAGACGCGACGATCAGTCAGTGATGTGGCAACCTGGGTGAATCATTTGAGTCTGAGTGGGGAGAAAGAACACTTGATTCAGCTGCACATCTGGGTTTTATAAAGGGTCCAAAAGCTTAACACCAACGTGCTTTAGGGTAAAACAAAGTCTGAGGAGATCACAGGAGTCAGGAAAGAAGACCGTGTTAATCTAGGGCATATCATGCTCTTCACCACCACTCTGAAAATGAACTTAGCTCAGCTAATTTTGCATCTCCACTAATTGTGTGTTGCGTATGAGTAAGCAAAGACTACGGAAATGTCAAAGCTATTCCATATCCTGCTCTTTTCCTGAAGAAAAACTTGACAGGCACAGAGGATACCTCCCCCATTAGGCCACAACAATTCAACGAGGCAGATATTTATTTTAGCAGGAATGAAATAACCTGCATGCAAGCTAAACATTGTCATTCAGTTATTACAATCACTTGTTACCACCGTGCTGAATGTATGTAGCTCCCCAAACACAACTTACTGTCCAAAATCAGTTCAGATGTTCAGTCACGTGGCTGTACACAGAATGGAAACTAGAAAACACAGGGGAAGCACAAAGCCACTCATACATGAAGATTCCTGATCTACGGTACTCTGGTTATTTTCAAACAATGCTGGTTCTGCATTGGTAAATCTGGACCACTGGCCACGAAGGCAAAAAATATTGAACAATACAAGAACACAAAACGATGCAGACGTTACGGCCAGGGTGAAAATAACCAGACTGCTAAGGAGGAAAAAAGAGTGGCATCAGAACTGAACCTCCTGTTAACTGTTCACTTCCTCACCTACACAAGGGTGGATGGACATCAGTGCTGGCTAACAACAGGCACCCACCTCATCGGCAGAGCTGTCCCCTGCTCATTGAGGACAGAGGAAACACAGGCTCCAAAACTCAGCAGCTGTGAATTTCAACTCTGTTAGGTGCTCAGAGCAGCTGGACTGACCCCTTCCAGCTCCTCTTTCTCCCCTTTGACGTCTCTCTCTTGCAAATTCTTGCGAAGTTGGAGGCAAAGCACGTGCAGAACAAAAGAGTGGTAGAGGAGAAAGGAAAACTGTTACAGAGAAGGTGGAATAGTGAATATACTAAGGCACCCAAGTTATATGTTTGATGAAGAGGGAAAGCAGGCCAGAGGGAGCAAGTGAGAAAGTGGTCGACAAAGGGACTGGGACACGCGGTGTTTCGAGGCTACAGTTTACCTGCACATTATTTGCTTTATTCACTACCCAGAAGAAGAGCATTAGGCTGGAAGGTTATCCAGAACATACGGAGCTGGGCTAAAGTAAAAAGAGCAAATAAATAATAATAATAATAATAATAATAATAATAATAAGAGCAAATCCCTACCTGTAATGCCAAGGCCAGCCTGCTCAGAAAGCCGAGCAGCACTTAAAGATGTCGCTCTTAGCAATCAGGCAGCCTTCACCCAGGGCCCCTCTTCCAAAGGGAGTCTTTGGGTAGCACTGATAAACTGCTGCCAACCTCAGAATTTTTTCTCATGTCACAAATAATGTTGTGACGAGTAGATGAGGCTGATGGTACAAGCTTAAGGTGCAAAATGAGCAACACTTCATGATTTCTCATAGCAACAGACACAGATACCTGTAAGCACAGGTCATTCCTTTGTGCATTGGCCAGAAGTAACAAAATTGCTAAGGGACAGACTGTATAAAATGCAAAAAACACGGGTCAACTTGCAGCAGAACACCAACAAACAACAGGACTGCAAGAGATCACCCAGATGTCAGTGACATTTGGCAATTAACAGGTGACAAACTCTATAGAAGTGAGTATCAGACACTCTCCTCACATGAAGATACTTCTTCAGCCCTCACCTCTTCTCTCCCTGCATTTTCCTTAACTTATTTATTGGATCCATTGCCCATGCAATAGATGAAAGTGAACAAAATTTCACAGTAATTTGGGAGCTGGGGGGTAACTGTCATCCACAAGTGTTACTAACTAATCATCCTTTTGCAAATACGTATCAACCTTGGCTACAAAAATCAGACCCTGAAAGTAGCTTTGTATGGTGGGTGGTTGTTCTTTGGGCTTTGTTTAATTTTTTCTTTTTTTTTTTTTTGCTGTGATGAAAAAGACTCTCCCTACTGTTCCCTGTTTTCTATGCCTACCTACCTGTTTCCACTCCTCTTAGAATTACATTTTAGCTTTTGTGCCCAAAAGGGTTAACCTTTACTGGTGGATGTGCAAAAAATCTAGAACAAATTACAGCAGACAACTTTCTTATGCAGAATGATTTCAAAAATAACTACGCTCAATTTTCTGCTGTTATTTCAACTAATTTATCAGCTGCAGACATCCAACTTACTGTTCTGTAGTTCCCTGGATCATATCTAGGGTGTTTGAAAAATAGCAATACAAAATTTACAATTGTCCAGACACTTGCTGCAATAACTTTTTGATGTAAAAAAGCACATTAGCAAGAGTTCAGCCACTTCTCTAGTGTAAATAGAGCCTAGAAAGCTTTACAAACTACAAGAAGCACACAGCTCTCATGCTAGCTACACACCAAGACCATTTTAAAGACGCCTGTCCTGTTCAGTATGGAGAGCGGCCTGGTACGACAATGTGGGCTGCCAGTACAAGAAAATACTCATGCAGAAATACAGTGATTTTCTTTTTCATGGTAGTCCTCCAAGCAAATGTCAATGAAGAAGGAAGGAATTGGACTCTTCAAAATCCTTAGTTTCCTCCAAGTTAAAAAAAAAAAAAAAAAAAAAGAAAAAGTAATAAAACAAAGAATATTTTAGGGTCGTGGAAAATAATTTCATCATTGGGCTGAGTTCATAGGCATGACAGAAATGTCTGCATGATGATAAACTCGTGAGAAATGAAAATTTATCACTACCTTTGGAAGGCACTTCAGATGAGTTCTCTTAATAATTTATTAATATAAACTCTCCAACTCAAGATTACTGCACCCATGAAAGCAACCTGCCATTTAAGAAGCTCCAGGTAAGCAAAAGCCTTGGAAGCATATCAATTTTGTCAGAAGTGCTTAAAAAAAAAAAAAAAAAACAACTCACAGTACATCTGGAAAGCTATTTAGTGGAAGATTTTAAATATTTCAGGTATAATGTGAACTTGTTATCAGAAGGAATGGAAATGCCTGTTTCTTTTTGGGCCTCAGCTTTCCAAACAGAGATCAAATAAAAAAGAAGGGACTTTAGTCAAAATGTACGTGCAGACACACGCAACTAGCTGAGCAGAACCTACAAAGGAAAAAGAAACGTGCACAAGAGGTCTTAATAGCTTTGTACTGTATTAGGATTGAGGCTTTAGCATCTTTTTGGGCACCCAGAACAACCCCAAGCCCCCGTTCATGTACTCCATTCCCCTAGAGCTCCGCTTTTGCCAGGAAACAAGCTTACAGGAGGAGAATTTCCAGGCCGCAGTGTGGTGAGCTATTCTGGTTCCATTTAACCATCTCGTGAAAAATTCACAGACTACTGCTCCTGCAGTCAGCAGCAAGATTCAAAATTTCATACCCCTCAGCCCAGATCATTAACGCCTTGCCTCCTGGTTTGTTCAGGAGCTTTGCAACCTACGTTGCAATACTGAAAAGTCAGCCTACCTCCCCTTCTGCTGGGATGGAAGAGGATCTCTGGAACCCTGTCTTTTCTTGACAGCGTAACAATTTCTTGCTCTTGGTGACGCACGCAGCAATTCGCCTCTGATGGCTCCTCAGTGGGGAAAATCTCACCCATTACACTGAGGGGCCTTATCTACAAAAAATCTCTCACTACTCACGCTTTCCAAAATCGTATTCTTCTTCCACAAGGTAAGTGCCAAGTGGGAATATAATAAAACATCCAGCTCCTGCGAGTGCTGTGATACGTAGACTAGGAGCCCTGCTGGGCTTGTCTATGGTGTTCCCTACTTTCTCTGTTTTAACAGCCATCAATTCACTTTCTTTTACACGCTGATTTGGTGCTACTGCTTCTAAGAAAGCCAAGTACTCTGCACCTTAAAACTCCTTCTACAGCTTCTTTAAACCTCTACTTTCTTGAATTAAAATCTCCCACCACTGCTTGGGTACATAACTAACCTGCCATGATCCAAATGGTGGAACTGGACGCACAATATGAAACAGATACACAGTGCTTGGCGTGCCATCACAATAACACAGGCTGAACGTCACCACTTCTCCTTGGACAGAGACTCTGAATTCATCTCTCCTGATGTTCACGTTTATTGTATTAATTCTCCCTCAAGTTAGACCTCTGCAACCTGCCCCATGCGGGCCTCTAGAAGCTGTGGTTCCCAGAAAATCTGCCATAACCTAGGCAGAACTGCATCCCCCAGAAGTTATTTAGGATACCAGAGCCCTCACAGCACGCATTTAGATTTACACGTGTACTTCTTTCCAAAGCTGTTCAGGAAGTTGGTGGATATCTACTTTTCAGAATATAGTCCCAACACTGACATTCGCCTCAGATTTCTAGGCGGAAAAAGAGCAACTGGCAACACTTCCATAAAGTGAATAGACAGACCTATGTAAAATCACCTCCAGTTTTGACTTCAGAGGAGCTTACTCGATAAGTATCCCTTTGTCTTAGACCACGGGCTAAGACAGATTAAAAAAAAAAAAAAAAAAAAAAAGCAAATACAACACTTAGAATCAACAGCACGAGTAACAAAGAAAAAAAAAAGTCTACAGGAGAACAAGGATAGATGCCTGTGGGGAGAATATCTTAAAATCTACGGTAAAGTCATACTTGGCAAAATTCAATAGATCTGGTAAACATCAAAGATAAAATTTAGCAGGATAATTCCACCAAGCACGATTAAAAGAAAAATGGGACCAGCAGGGTTACCAGTGAAAAACAATGCCAGGCCTAATAGTACTGATCTACCAGAAGCAATTTATTATGACACCAGAAATAGCTATTTTCACAGTGGATGCTTGAAATGAAAACTTTAAAGCTTCTTTAAGTCTTGAGCTATAGCAAAGTATTCAGCCAGCCAGCCAAAATAGCTGAAGGGAAATAGGAAGGCCACATGTGGAACTAATTACTCATGTAGAGGCTATGACAAAGAACATTTCTCCAGACTTTTCATGGGGGCTTCACTTTCAGGAAGTAACTCTAATTACTGTTCAAGTCTCGGCAGCCTGCATGCCGCTGACAGTTCCAAGAAAAAATGAACCTATTTGCCCTTTTCTTGGTCTGAAATGCCAAAATATAAAAGCACAACTGGAGGCATTAAAAAGAAACAAAATAAGCGTTGGCTTGTTGCATTAGCTTCTCCAGCAGAATTCTTTTTATAAATTCGTTTTTTCAGCCTGCACAAAACAGCAAATTCTGCGTCTCCGTTAACTCGCTCTCCGTTGGCTGCAGTGAAACTGTACATCTTGACTTTTTACAGCTTTTCCATACTGGGGCCCACTTCCTGCCCAGTTGAAGAAAAAAATCTGGCCTGAAGATGAAATGACTGCTTAACATTACACTAAAACATCTGGTACCATTTTATACACAGACCCATGTCTGAGAGCAGGCAATTCTAGCGGTCTCACCAGCGGCACAGTGCATACCCAAACCTCCCTAGGGTGACATCATCCCATATATGGACTCTCAGGCCCAGCCCTCCCCCTTTTCCTGGTCCTAAATTCATTGCCAGATCCCCAGTCTGCTGCAAATGTGCCACGTCAAGACTGGAAATCACAGCACTTCAGTGTGTTTCAGTGAGTGCTGCAGAGTGTGAGGGAGAGCCGAGCACAACCCGTGATGCAGGAAGGCAGTTTTTCCCAAAGACTAAAAGAGGATTTAAAATAAATAAATAGAAGCGTCCGGAGATCCTGCTCCGTCGCCCCAGTGTTCAGACTACCTGTTCAGGACAATGCTGTTGTACAGTAGTCTGCACATTGGTTAGACTGGGCAAGGGAAAGCAGCGACATGGACTATTGGGGACGCCAGTTGCTCTTGCCAAGGAGAAGACAGTTATTGCTCCTTTCAGATCTCATATACAGTATTTTTCTTCACAGGTTTTGCACACTAGGGAATAAGAAACGCTAAGGGACACTGTGAAAAAGGAGGACTGCAGAATAATGCGGGGAAGACATTCTGGTAAGGCCTACTTTGGAAGAACACCTGGCCTATGACCTGGCGAACCTAGGTGACTCCCCCCCCCTTCCTCCAGTCATCACTGCAAGAAAGATGGAGCTCTGATGATTTACTAAAACCTATGCAAGAAATGAGCGAGGTATACTACCTAGAGGTATACTGCTTAGAGAAGTGTACAAGAGCATAGTTAAAGTCGGGCATTTCCTTTTCTTTCTTTTTTTTTTTTTTTTTTTTTTTTAATTTAAAATAAAGCTTATTTTTCCCCACAAACTGAAAAGGTAAATTTAATTTATTTTTTTTTTTTTTAACTTGTAGCAATCGGTATAAATATTTAAGGAGTATATCCTTTTTTTAATGCAGAAAAGGCTTGCTAGAAGTATGTATTCTGCATAGCTCCTGTTATGAACTATGATCTGAAGATCAGTTTTAAGAAATTATTTTCTCTTAAAGTAATAAAAGTAATAGAAAAGAATGCATGAATATTATTTTAAACTATTGTAAAATATATATTATATATATATCGCTGCTGGGAGAACTGTACTTTGATTTTACAATGCAACTGAAACTTCTTTGCAAGTAACCTATGCTAAATGTGCTAATGAAAACTGGGTTGGGGGATGCCATAGGGAATATAAGACTACTCCGTGCTTGGCTTCTGCCGTGTAGGATACAAAATATTTGATTGTCAGGAAAAATTACCTCTGAAAGCTCAGGACGTGATGGAAAAAAGAAAACAATAAATAAATAAAACAGAACAAGCAGCTTTCCATCCCAATACCTGCCTGGCCATTGCTTATAAGCGATCAGCACCAATTGATTGCTGCTGCTCTCGTCTATAGCTTGCATTGCTGATATTTCTTCTAACATTCTAACATCTTCTAACATAACGATAAGTTACTTTGTGTCCTGAATCCCACTGATAGAAATGGAATTTGTAAACGAATGCAGAAGTTTGCTTTGGTGAATTTCCAGCTGTCCTGGTAGGGGAAAAAAACCCTCAGGCTGAATGAAATCCCCACGGACAGAATAATACAAAAAGTCTGGGCTGCAATTTGATACCAGCTGAACACCAGAGTCAGCTCCCCTAAAGTTAACACTAGTAACAAACTACTGCAACCGGAAAAAAAATCCCATCTATATGGTGCTCATTATTGCCAGGAAGGCTTGCAATAGTAGTGCTATAAAAAGAATTAGCAGAAATATGCAGCCATTAGTATTATAACCAGTCAGTTTTGCAGAATGCTTGTTATATTTCAGACAGCCTTGATGCTGTACAAGTTTTAAATATATATATAATTATTACCTTTTTCATAGCTCCTTCCATAATCAATAGAAGTCCTATTGGGAAGAGCTGGTCACGTAGAATTAGCGTGACCGTACCTATGCTGCCTGTCTTAAAGCCTAGGAAGCAAGAACTATCACTGTCATTTCCCTTACCCTCCCATCAATGCTTATGTATTTTGACTAAAAAAGTATTATAGCTTTTTAAGTTGTATATATACTTCGAGGTTGCCCACTCTCTCCTCCTTTCTTTCACCAAAGATTACTTTTAGAATTAAAGTAGTGGATTTTAATCCGTTAGTCTCAGGAGAAGGAAGTTTTGCTCTCGTTCTGCTTTAAAGTGAAATTACAAGACGGTTAAATGTAATTATTAATAGCAAATCTGAAGACACAGGAAGAAATTAAAATAACGGAATCAGATTCAGACTTGCATTAATCTCTCTGAATCTTTAAGCCCGATTGCTGTTTTAGGCATGGCAAATCTGAAAAGTTTTGTGACAGATTTTCTTTAAGAGGTTGGAAAATGGTTTTCAAGTCGCATCGAGAAACTTGCTCAGTTACGCTTTCAAGGGGAAAATGAACGCTTGCAAATTTTTTTAATCTGTTGCTTATTTGCATAGCCACTTCTATGATTTTTCTTAATTTTGATCTAGAAATTAAGAAAGCATTGTTATCCAGTCAGTAATAGGCTTTTAATGAAAGCAGCGTTAAAGATAGCTTGTGTCAACTTCTGCTATGTAAGCAAGGACAATGAAAACATATGGAACCAGTGTTTCTCTTATCTCTAGTCTGCTATTTGCATTAATCTTTATTTTAAATGACCTTTCTGGATTTAGGAAGTGATTCCCCTCCCATACACCCATGACTCTTCAAAGTTACATTTTTAGACTGTAAGGCTGAGATCTAGGAGGCCCCCTTGGCTTGGGGCTTGGAAAGGGAGGGGAGGGGGGATTGCAGTGCGCAAAGCAGCAGATAGAGAAAGAAAGCCTGCATTGTTAGCAATGAATAAGGAAGTATAGCTACTTCGGCTCAGTAAGCAAAACATTTTCAAAGTGAATTAAGTGATTCTCTGGTTCTTAAAACAGTGCTGTTCTAGATGAAACAAATTCTAGCTGATCATAATTAGAGCAAGAGATTTCCATAGTTATAAAATAAAAGAGGTTTTAAACATGCATGCCAATAAAGCCAAGATAGCTGCATACAATTTTTTCAGGACTTTTTGCAATTACTTTTTCATTACTTTTTGCATTGACTGAAAAAAAATATTAGCAAGTTCCAATACATGCTAAATCACAGAGAGAGTTTTGTACAATCAGGATACCAGTGCTTAAACCCGTTATATGAGTTAAAGGATATGATTCTTGTTATCACAGAATAAAAATAAAAAAAAAAAAAAAAAAAAAAAAAGCAAATTAAAGCCAGTATGAACATTGAAAGAGGTCAGCGTTTCAATATAGCAGACCTTCTTTCATCTTTGGAGGGGCATAATTTTTTAGAACAATCAACAAAATTAAATGGAGAAGAGGGAGAAAATATTTCTAACTTTTTTTTTTTATATATATATTCCTTAAGTGTTTAAAATAAGTGACTCAGCGCAGGGGGAAGTCACCCAACTTTAAAGAAATATAGAGCAAATAAGCAACCAAAGGCAAGAAAAATTCCTTTAAAAAAGGCATTTACCATTTTTCAGCCTTGCCATTAGGTTGCACGTTGTCTTCTGTATTACAATTACCAGTGCAATTAAACACATCTCTATTTCCAGAAGACTAAAAGACACTGCTCTCTTCTCCATACTCCTTGCCTCTCTTCCTGTACCATCACTGTGCATCCACAGACACTTCTGCAGACCACCCAAGTATCACTGCTAGGTAGAAAATATTATAACTAAAATAGTGAAATTCTTGCAAACAATTCCAAGCTCCTCAATACTGTTAAACGATGCGATCTTTATCTCTAAATCAGAAGACATTAAACAGGAAAATAAACATGGAAAATAAAATTGTAAATCTTAGTTTTAGGTTTTGTTTGTTTGTTTGTTTTTATTTTTTTTTAAAGTGTTATCAATGGCATAAATTAACTTTTATTTGCAGAAGGCTTTGCTTCCTGAACTGCATTTCATTTTAACAAAAACTAAAATAATATTGAGGATCAGGCTCAAAACTAGTAAAAGACAGGAAATACCAGAGTTAAGAAACTTTCCTGAATAATGTTACTGTACTTCTGTGCTGCATTTTATGCTGCACTGGAAAACAGTATCTAAAAATAACAACTTCCCCTTAAATAAAACGTCCTGATCACAGCTGGAGAGAATATAATTCTCAACTTAATATCCAATCTAGCAACATTTAAAGCCGTGTCCTTAAGATGGGTTTCTGGAAATATTACGTTGGAATTTGTTACGAGTATTCTAAAATATTCATAAGCCCTCTACCGACTTAACGAATAAATGAAATACAAAACAAGTATTTAGCCCTTTTATCAAATCAACTAAAATACCAACTTTAAAGGAATATCAGCTTTTAAATGAAGAACAGGTAGAGATACCTTAGTAGTACCCAATGAATTAATTGAAGGCAAAATAAATTTGCCTCAGCTGAAAACATAAAGCCACTTGCTGCTTCCTTGATGAATTTGCTTTGTGTACAGTTATTAGAAAGACCGCTCAAGCTTTCTACTTACAACTTGTACTCCCAGCACAAGTTTCCTGATAAAAGTTAATAGAAAAACCTATTAATTAGTTACTCATATTTTCATTCTCCCAATCTTCTTATACAATAGTTTGCCAATGATTTTTACTGTACCATTATTTGCTGTTTCAAAGATCCATAATGGATAAACTGAGAGCTAATTTTTCTCCCAAACTACCGACTTCTTTAGCAACTAAATTCAGAAATTAAATTTGATGAAACCTACAAAAGAAGCACTGTTTTATTTTTGCTTTAAAAGTATTTCTAGTTTGACACTTTTTTCTTTAAAATGGTCAAGTGGGTAGGAAGATGTGCCAACTTAAAGCAGACACTGGTATTTCTGTAGTTCTAAGTAAAATTTTAATCAAGCATGTTATAAAAACCAAGGAAGCATATTTTATGCCTTGGAATTAATTTATAATGTCTGCATTAGCTAGCCAAGTTTTGCGTTTGATTAATTTTTTAAGATACGTTCTTCTATCTTCTTAGTTTCTTGGAAAATTGATATATTTCAGTCACATAATTGATATCCTTAATTTGCATACTTGAGATCGTATATTAGCCAAAATGTCTTTTTTTTTTAGGGCAAAATAATGATTGCAGCTAGAGCACCAAAGTAACTGCTTATTAATTTATTACTGGACTAATTTAAACCTCAGCACTATCCACACCATCAGCCCTTTGGTAAATTCATCTTTTTTATAACCAGCTCTTAGGCTAGAAGTTAAAAAGCATTTTGCTACTATTCCGTAAAGGATATGCTTGAGAAGGATTTGAAAGCACAAGTTTGTTGTTTACCTATGGTGGCACTAGTGAGCAAAGGATATTTAAGAACACCATTATAAAACAATCACTTAATATGTAGAAAAAAGCAATACAACTGGTTCCTATCCACCCCTTTTATGCTTCCAACGTGCTTATACCTTTTGAAACAGCCTAATGATCGTGTAAACATCATTGCAGAACTGGATTGCATTCATTGTGTGTATTCTGTACAGAGCAAAGTTTAGCAAAATACCACGTCTTGTGATGTAAAATGATACTATTTGCATGCATTGTTTTTCTAGTATTTAACTGAAAAACTTATTGAATGTCTTCAAATGTTTCCTTACAAAGCATGGATTTTGAGAGAAAGCTAGATTGAAATAATATGCAAAACAAAATGCTAAAGGAATATATCGTGATAAGTGTATAGCTCTCCCATTTTAGCAAAATTGATATAAAATGGGACCGGTTTTCTTTCCAGCACATGCCCCTTAACTGGGTTAATGTGCAAAATTTTGTCTCCATTTATACAGAAAGATTTTTATTTATTTTTAACATGCAAGATTATTGTACTTATCTGCTCCTAGAAAATATGTACTGTATAAACATATCCTTTATCTTGAACTTCAGTATTTCTGTGCTTCCAAGAAGAGTAAAAACATCTGGTTAAATTACTGTGTGTGAGTCCAGTATGCAGGCAGACTCCTGTACAAGCTGCATAGAAAATAAAACCTTGGTTTCGATTCTTTTTGTTTTCACAAATGTTCAGTGTGACTGCTCTGTCGAAATCGCTTCTGATACATGTCAGCACGATGCCAACCGATGTAATGAGACGCTTATTTTCTGAATAAAATCGAATTATGTTCTTGTCCTACAGCTCCCAATGCTTTAAAGTTTACTTCTGTTATGTGTGCTCCCCCCACCAAAGCCCCCCAAACCGGACTGGTTCAAAGCGATCCGCACCAGCGGTGATGGCTCCAAGGGACTGGCTGGACGGAGTTGTCATGTGTCTGCCTGTCTACACTTGCTGTGCAGAACATCCTCTCACCTGTACAGCAGGCACAGACAGGCAGTCACATGACAACCCAGCCTGAATGACAGCCGGCCAGTGGGAAACAGCTCTCACACCCCAGAGCATCTTCACCACGAGCTACAGCCAAGAGCCCGCTCTGGATCTCAGCCGGTCGGTCAGTGACCAAGCCGCGTACTGCGACCCACCTAGAGACAAAGCAACAGTGCCTATAAAAGACAATAAAACCCACTGCTGAAATTTTTACTGTGCTTCCTATAGTACTCTTTTCCTAGTCGTTCTGATTAACTCACTAACGAGAAGTTTTATTTGTACGCAGCTTTGCGGCACCGTTGTAAATGGGAGGACAAAACACCCTTACCCTTCTCAGCCCCAAAACTTGAGCGACTGGCGTTGTTAGCTCCCAGCGGTATAAAAATCACTAACATCGCTGTTAGCCATCACAGCCGAGCGCAGCTTACTGTGTGGCAAGTTAATCCTAGAAACAAGCACGATGGTAGAGCCTAGAGAAACTTCTCCCCTTTTCGCTCTGTTACCTCCTTACTTATTTTCACGCCTCCCTCCCAAACCACGCAGAATTGGGAATATGCTGTGAAATTACAATCTGAACTGCATCTCTAACTCGATACTGCCCTTTACTATTGAAGCAAAAAGGAAATATTGGATTGGGAAATAAGAAAAAAATATTTTTCCAAAAAACAAAAATTTCTCACTTTGAAAAGTGCTTATCCTAGAGCCCAGCTTGGCATCCTTTGTGCATCAATAACGCCACTGAAATCTCTGGATGCTTTGGAAGAAAGAATGAATTAAATTCTCAGACCATGCCCTGTAAAAATGCTACATTGCTTTACAAACGCTATCCTTCTGTTTACGATCAGGAGCTCGCTGATTCTCAGGCTACAATGGCTTTCCACGTCCCCGAAGTCCACGTTAACGTAGAAGCGGCTAATTCAGAAACTTCACATTTGCAGGTTGACTCCCAAACAAGCTCGAGCACAAAAACGTACAGCTTTTTGTGCTACCAAAAGCAGTAACAACTGAGAGCTAAGGCGTTCAGAATTATTATTTTTTTGGTAGATATGCCTCATAACTCTTCAGCTAGTACATGGGATACTCTACTAAAGCAAACTGTATTTGCGACATGAATGAAGGTCCTAACGTTGCACTTATTTACAAGTCCCAAAGCAGCACACAACATTTTCCACGCTTCATTTTAAGCGAGTGGAAAAGCACAAAGTCACGGTCACGCAACAAATTTGTGAACACAAGCAACTGTATGCAGGATCAGAAACTAATTCAGATTACTATTCATATAACTAATACTACAACTGATTTACCCACACTGATCCACAACTACAAAACTAAAATGCATTCTTAGGCACTGATTCCCATCTCATCGAGCATTAAAATCCCGTTGTATGTTTGAGCAGCAACAAGACCATGTCAATAAGGAACAAAAGAAACAATTGGTTCCTTTTTTTTTATGCTGATATCATACAACAAGTTTTGAAATCTTCTGCCTCAAAATGCATTCCACTGCATTCTTCCCTACAGAAGCCACAACTCACAAATAAGGGAAATAATTTACATCCTCCTAATGGCACCAGCAAGCAACTACTCGCATTCAGAGTGATTTTCATCTCAGAGTAAATTCCAGACTATACAAAGCAGGCTCAGCTTACACCAGAGGGGGTACACAGCCCTAGAGGTCCCAGCAAGCGCTGCGGCTTTGTACAGAACATTGTCAGAGCTCTCTGGTGCACAAGAAGCTGCAGCATTCCTTACTCAGGGGTAGAAGCGCAGGGGGAATGAACTCATCTCTGTGGCTGGCCAACTGTTTAGGAGAACAGAGGTGAAACCAGACTTGCTGCATCCTCCCCAGCCGCAAGGAGAGGCTCCTGCTCCCCTGTAAGGATGGCAGCAGCGACTGGTCCCCGTGCGGGAGGCACAAGGGACCTGAACTCCCTGCGACCTCGCAGCGCGCGCACCCGTACAGAGTCGGGCACAGTCCAGACACGTAAACATGGGTATCACTTCACACATCGCTGAAGACTCCATATCTTACCAGGGTGGAGATACAAGAGCATGCAGCCTTCTCAATAACGATCCAAGAACAGGATGTGACAACTACCAAACCAAGCTGAAAGTGAGGAGAACATTTTAAGGACACCAAATGCAATTGTACAAACTGGAATCCAGCCAGGAGACCGAATGTTTGCTGCTTTATTTTCAGAAGCCAGTAGTTTTGTTTCTGAAACAAGTCACTGGTCTGTCGATTAACCTCATGGTCAAGCTGTGGCTTTTACCATCTTCAGAGAGCATCTAAGACACACCTGGTTAAATTTTAAGTCCTACTGGGAAAGGTCCTGAAGCAATAAAATAAACAAAACAGTATAACTTATTCCTAGTTCAGACTAACCAAATTATAATCAAATTATAAATCTGTACCTAAAAAGGCACCTCTTCCACCAGCAAAACAAAGAATACTACACTATTATCTTCTTACTACTGAAAGAAATTCCTGAGTGATAGAAATTCCTGAGTGATCTCCTATATCAGCCTGAATGAACTACAGATATTTGCATGAGTCTCAAACACAAATGTTTAGCAATTAAAAAAATCTGTGTTTTTTATTATTGTTGTTGTTTTTGTAAATGAGCATATGGAAATCATACAGCAGCCAATTCCCTCTGTGTACTATTCCAAGATTTCCAGGTGACTCTCTCTAGCAGACCATGAAAACAAACCAGTTATTTTTATGTTGTGTAGGGGAGGGCATTCCATAAATATTTTGAAGAATTTTTCCTTTTTCCACTAAACAAAGATCAGACAAAAAAAAACAAAACAACAACAACAAAAACAACCACCAAAACTAACTCTGAAGTTGCCACAGCACATTTTAGCTGCATCTCCAAGCACTTGAGATTGAACATAGGAAAGGGTGCTGCTTTCACCACATCACTTACCTATAGTTACCTGTACCTAGCCTAAGACACCACATTCTAATAGATTCAAGGTGAATCAGAAAAAAAATGACAGCTTCAGAATTTTCAAATTCATAAGGGCACCTTGGCATTTCTTTTTAATTTATTTTTATGATGCTACAGTAAAATACTTCAAGTTGTATTTCAATAATCTAAGAATAAAACTTCTCTTGACCTAGCACTTGGCTCCTCTCCTCTGACTGGCATGTAATTGTTTTCCCGTTACAGTAAATACATTTGAATCCCTGTAAACTTTAAATAAAGGGGCAAAGGGAAAGATCCAGAGGCTAGATCTTCAATGTTAACCTAATTTATCCATCAATCTTATAATCTACTTAAAATGCCCAAATGACTACTGATTAAAAAACCTAAACTTTACTGACCAACACAATTTCCACCATCAGCAGCACTACTGAAGTAACTGACTTATCATAAATACCACAATAGAATTACCTTTGAGTTTTGGTTGAAGATACCACTGCTAACATTGCTGGAAAAAAGGACTATGCAGAACAGACTAGCAAAAAAAAAAAAAAAAAAAAAAAAAATGGTTCCCAAAGTTGCCTAACAACATATCGAGTAGGCGTATCTTTTTCCAGTTATCTTATTACTCACCTCAGATTTAATAATTAGCACCTACCTTTCTCAGCAAGACGCATTTTCTGTTTTTTCAGCAGCAAATCTGAACAGCCATAACAGTTGGCTACAGAACTGTGTAGTCAGGCTTTTCAGCCTCTCAGAATACAAGGTCAAAGAACAGTTGTTATCACTAAATTAACTGCTGGAATTACTTTGAAGAGTAATTGTGCATTGGCACTACACCTCCCCAAAAACACAAAAAACACAAACTGAAAAAAAAAACACTCCACACAGCACCCCGTATTTGTTACCAACGTTTTGACAGAAGTCTTAGTAAGTATTCTCTGTGAATCAAAAATTGAAAGTTTAATGGACACAGGTAAAACCTTAAACCATTCTTTCAGGTCAGTGCAAGCTGATTTAATGTTTTAAACTGGTACCAGAAGAATGAGTAAATATTGTTTTTTTGCAATAGACAACAGAAGTCATTCATTCCTTACCTCATCATCTTTATACCAGGACAGGCTTTCTGCAGTTAGGACGAACCAATATTCCTTGGATCCTCCTTTCATGATGCCGATATTGTTGATGGTCAGCCAGCCTTTCCGGATGACCTGTGCAGAGGTGCAGTCAGGCACAAGTTAAGTTCTTTATTCATTCAATGTAATTCACCTGCAGCATTCATTATTTTTAAAAAATACTTGCTAAATAAAACAAGAATGGGTACTTTTTTTTTCAGTCCAGCAAATTCAAAACATTTTTTTTTTCAGGTTCCTGTCATTCAGGAAAAAAATAACATTTTCAGTCAAAAGGCTGGAGAAAGACAGAAACCTAACCTACTGCCTTGCAGTGACAACAAGAATGAATGAACTAAGGATAATGTAAACTTAAAGATATTTATTTGCTGCATAATAACACAAGTAAAATCCATACAATTTACATATGGTATTCATACTAAACTAGTGTAAGTATTAAGGTCATTTCTGAACTTGGAAGCTGGGAACAGCACCTACTTTCTGGGGAAGCAAGAAGCTTCTTGCACACAATGGGGATTTGCAGAAGCAGAGAGGTCTTCCACAGCTGAATCCCCTTTAAATTAAGATAGGAAGTGGCAAGGAGAGGTATATGAGAACTATTTCCTTCTTGTAAGGTAGAACAGAAAAATAGAAGAGAAAAAACCTATGACGGCAATAAAATTGAGGGAAAGATGGGAAAAGCAGAGCTTGGAGAAAATAAGTAACACTCAAAGATGAAAGAACAGAGAGGAAAGCATACCTGTAAATACTAAGGCCAGGAGCACACATTGTGCAGAGAAAGAGGGACAACAGAAAACTTCAGAGGAATGAGAACTCCAGAGATGAAGCGGAAGAGAGACTAGTCACGAGGACTGGTTTATGGATCATACAGAAGGAAACTTCTAATTTTATTGGAACACTTATTGTTTTCCAATACATACATGAAAAAAAACAAACGTTCCTTCCTATTGTACTTTGAACGAGAAAATGGAACACACCTAATCTCACAGAGACAGGCAACCACAGACTGTTCTGTTTCTCCCCACAGAAAACCCTTTACTTGCCTATGAAGCATTGAGATGGAAAGAAGAAATGCTCAAAGAAGCCCTCAAGAGCTCCCTCAAAGTCCCACATGTGTGATCAAACATGCTTCCCCACGCTTTTCAGGAAATTTAAGGCTGCGCCATTTGTCCCATAGGACTTGACAAGACTAATAAGTTCATTTTCAACAGAGAGCCAAAGAAAACCATTCAACATCCATGACCTATTCCTTGTCATTCACAGAAGTTTCAGAATCAGAATTCCCTTTCATTCACCATTCATTTTAATCAGTTTTGGGTTTGCACATGGCAAGGGACTGGGCTGTTGACAACTAACCCAAGTAAGAAAGAGATTAGAAGTTGCACGTGACTGGCAAAAATATTTCTGCTGCACATAATCGAAGAGCACCACTTTTATTTCAAGATGATAGTGGTTCGTCCATTCACTACTAATGAGGCCATAACATAAGTAAGGAAACCACTGAAGATCCAGAAACAGCCTGAGGGCTAATCACTAAGAACTGATTTGGTTCTGAAGACTCAGTAAGCCATGAGAGAACTGGACGTGACTGCTGTAGAGAGAGACTCAAGGGCATGGCCTGAGCAGACTGGATGGAGGAGCCAATACCGCAAAGGTTTCTGCAGAAGTTTGTCATTGCTTTTAATATTCATGTTCATTTAAAAAACACTAAGTGGAGAGGCAGCATTACTGTGTACAAACAGACATGGAAAGCTTGTCGGAGTGCAAGTTAAAGGAAACATACTGATATGATTTGGATTACACATCAAATCCTCGTTTTATGCTGTTTATTGAAGCAAAATTTTAGCAGGAAACACGTAGCAGGCGTATTTACCAAATGAGTGTACTGGCCTGCAGTACACTTCAGTATACAGACTAAGTTGTGGAACCAAACCAATTACGCTTTTTTTCTGAGCTGAACTACACTAATGCAGCCCCATGGAAGAAATTTTAGGAAAAAGCCAGGAGATGAAGGTTCTCCAACAACCTGAACTTAGGCTCACAACAAGGTGAGCTGTATTTGTGTAGCAGAATAAATACTTTACAACTTCCCAGCAAATGCACAAAGGTGGTGCTTATCCCCACGTGGCAAAGAAACTCAAATAAGATGAGATAACAGAGGACACTGTTGAACTACACTGCCTGCAATTTAAGAGGCTGTGTTGCTTCCAATAAAGAGCATACGGCATACAAGAAACACACTTTTCAGTATTGTGCTGGCCTTGGCTGCCTGGTTTGGACACAAAAAAGGTAAATGACTTTAAGACAGGTGCCACAGTGGGGATGAAGAGGTGGTTTCCAGAAGCAAACTAGTGAGAAACACCTAAGTAGCAGGCTCAAGACCCTTACAAGTAATGAATGCTTCAAAGGGATGAGTAGTACTCCGCATATGCCAGTGAAGACTTTCCCTCATCATTAAGACAGGCTTTGCAGAACAATTAACAAAGTCAATTTTTCCTCCATTTAAAGAGAAGAACATTTGCATTAGAGGAATCAGCACGGGCTAAGCTAAAGTTTTGAAATCTAAGCTATATAAGCCATTTAAGAAGTAATGAAGCTTTTTGTACTGCCTTTCTAAAGTAGGGACTACCTCGATAACTCCAGAAGACCTTCCTGCTCCAGTCCAACACATCTCCCCATGGATGCCTAACCATCACTGGGTGTGGACAGAAACAAGCTGACTTGCTGATACAAACATTGGTCACTGTCTTGTAAAGAAGGAATTTGCCAGTTATTTCCTCAAAAATCCTGCGTGTTGAGGATTAGATCCAGCTGTCATTCCCCCACAGCACAGCATGACGAGCAGTATAGAGCAGTATCTTGGGGACATTTTTTCATGTGTAAATTGCTAGAACTGCTTATCTATATACCTCTCTGGAAAAATAGGGCACTGCCTGCTCTAAGATATCCTGAACACTACAACAAATCATAATCATACACAATACTTGGAAGCAGTTCCAGGCAACACCATGGGAGAGAAGGCAATCTTGGTGTCCCATAATGTCCAAAGAGTAGCAGTGAGACTTCAAGTTCTTTTTACTGAATTGTTCACATTTCCCAAGCAGTTTTTTTTTTCCCCAACAACAAACAGCTACACTTTAAAAATAGTCAGTACCAGTGTTGGGGTCAAGGGATAACAAAATTTCAGATCATGGTGTAAATGCAAAACATAGTGACCTTAAGCAACAGCTTTACTTTCCAGAAGAACTGAATAGCACCTTCATCCAATTTCTCAAAAGATAACCCAAGATGTGTTTAAGAAATAAATGTCCTTCCATAGACAGACAGCAACAAGGATTTTTTAAGAGCTTTTTTGAAGTAAAATCCTCTGATTATGTTTTTTTTGTTTGTTTGTTTTTAAACTATCCTGTTAGATATGTCGTACAGTACTCAGAAGGTGGCATTTTTCATTATTGTTTTCACTAGTTCATTTTCTGGTTGGTTTGGATTTAAGACATCCATTTCAGTATCTTCTATCATATTTCTAAGTGTCACTCTGCACAAACCGGATATTAGTGACACGATTTATGTACCTCAGGAAGGTGAAAAATGTGAGTATTGCCAGAAGCTAGTGAAGACAATATTCTGACCGGTAGTTGGACTCCATGCACAGGATGAACAAGAGATGACACAGTTCCTTCCTTCAGGGTCCTGATATCTAATCTGGGTGTCTGAAAAATGAAACTTCGAGGGTACAAAAGCACATGAACAAGCCAGAAGGAAGTCATTTTCTGATAGTTCCGCTGCACAAAACTGAAATCTGTTGTTCTTATTCTCCACTATTTCATGGATAAACAGGAAAGCAGGATTTGATATAAGTACATTTTATGTATTGCTGTATGACTTACTAATGCCATTAAACCAAAGAAGATATTTGTGAAAGAAATACATTAGAGACTCAGTAAGCATTCCACTTCTTTCGAAGAAGTATTTGAACGATGATTTAAGGAAAGACAAGCAAAATTGGCTGAGCAGAGAGAAATACAAGTGTAAAAATTATGAGACTGGCTACTTCAGCAACCACACAGCACATAGCATTTTGTTGAATTAACGTAAATCTCCATTGAAGTTACGTTATGTAACCCCATTGAAATACATGTGAACACACAACACGAGAGAATAAAAAGGAACAACAGATTAGAGGAGAAGCCTAATACAGCATTTCACCGTAATTTGCTAAATAACAGAATATAAATGGATCAGATTATGCATCTTGTCTGTGTTCAGCATCAAAACAGATCTTGAAGTGACATTGCTTCCCTGGAAAATACATCACATATCTTCAGGATAATGGCAGTGGCCAAGTCCACACCTCTACTTTAACGTAAAATTAAGTCTTTACCAAAGCAAAACACTCAGCAGTGAAAAAATGAAATCTGCTTGCAAATGTAGTTAAATAAAGACTGAGGTGATGAAGTCAATCATCAAGGAATGATAACCTAAAAAATAAGTATCAGTAAAGGTCATTTAGAACAGCAATATTTTTCTAGTCCTGAATATAAGAAAATTCAACAGCAGCATTTCTCATGCTAGGATATTTCAAAGTTAGCATCATGTTGTCATCCACAGGCACCGCCTTTAGAATCTTTTACAGAAACATTGGCATTTCTTAACAGAACAGCCTTGTAATGTTTTTCTGACACCCTCACTAAGTGTGGCACAAATTTCCACTTCCACCTACTTGCTCTAAAAGATTCTGAAAACTCTTTTGTTCCTTAGTCATGCAAGGTAAACTGATTTAAGTGTATCTGAAGACAGGAAGCAGCAAACTATGTTAATGAAGCAGGATTAATTAAAAAGAAAAAAGAAAAAAAAAGGTGCTGCTAGAGAAAAAGTTACTTATTAGCACAATAGCTGAGGCCAACTGATGGGGTCTGAACCCTACCTGTGTTCAGAGGAAATTAATCAGATTGTGGATGCAACGTTATAGTGGAGACAAAACCTTCGTACCCAAATCTCCAAATCAAATCGCTTGGACAGTGACATTAAACTCATAGTTCAGAATAAGCACCTTCTCCAATTGCAGGGGGCTACTTCAAGCACAGCAGTAGATTTTACCACAGAATTAGAAACACAAAACAGAGTTTTATATAAATGACACATAAACCTCTATAATTGGAGTAATCTGCATTCTTGCAAATTGTGGTATTGACTGGGCACATGGATCATGACACCTTTGTTTTCAAAGGTTTATCAAGAACGGGAGTTTTAAACAAAACCTAATCTCAACATACATAATACAACAGTTAGGAGTAGGTCAGCCTTCAGGATCCAGATCTTGCTAGTGTGCTGCATAAAACCAAGTATTACATTGATTATTTCAAGCAAATTAGAAGACAGACTAACCTGTGGCTTAAAAAGAAACTTTGTGGAGTCAGGTCAAAACCTCAGGCGGTAGCAAAGGAAAGACAAAGAGAGGCCAAAGATTGAGCATGAGAGGATAAATTAGTAGTAGGGGAAAAAGGAGCAAAAACATGTTAAGAGGAATTGGCATCACGCTTCTTCCAAAAATACAACGAGCTCACCTTATTTCTGAGATACACACAAACAGGTAATAGTTATCTGCACCATTCCAGTTCAAAGCAAATCACAAAATGAAAATTAATGTGATTGCAAACGAGCACCTCATAATTTTGGGAAAACAAGGATCTCGAGATTTAATTCAGCTGCTGTTAGAATCAGTGCTGCCTAATCCTTTTTCCTTTACTGAACCTAAGTTTGGTTCAGGTCTGTTTGAAATGTTAACTAATATAATTTGATAATATGGCAAAAAAATGGAAAAATGGATACGTTTTCAGCAAAGATATTAACAAATAATGCACAAAATAAAGATTCACTTCTTACACCTAACCATCACTGAACCAGGAGTAATCTGTTACAAAATTAACTGCTGTTTAGACAATTAATTCTAATTAGTAATATTAAATGCATTCACATTTATTTACTCATGAGCTGGAAGGGTTAGAAAGGAGTCTGTCCATGATATATTGATCCTCCTTGTGCTATGAGAAGAATGCTAAAAAGACTTCAGGTATTTCTAAGTTTATTAATAAATTCACTACTTTTTCTATCAGAGGCAATTCCCTTGTATAAACAAAACACCAAGAACAGTACCTGTACCCATAAACATGTTCATTTAAGCAAAAGCTGAAGTTTCATTTTGGTTACCAAAAACTGTAATTTGCCCACCTTTCCAAAAAAATGTTTACTATAAACAAAGGCACTTACATCAGATAAATACTGCTTTCCAGTTATATAATAAACACCAATTAGTCGTTTTAGTTTGAGAAACTTGGTCAGTTATAAACATATTAATTTTATCCAAAGTTTTCTATAACATTTTAAGTTATATTTGTTCATAGTTGTAACAGCAGGTTAGTAGCAGTTAAGTGATGAACTGCAATTATACTTTGTTGAGGAAGGGTTACAAACAAAACAGCTTCACATTAAGTAGTTTAGTAGCAAGTATTAAACAAACCAATGAGTTAAAGACAAACTTTGCCCTCTGAGAAGCTAAATGAAAAAGCAACAATAAAGCTTACAGAACTTAGCTCGTACAATTTGCCTTGAAGGCGGTAGATTGGTTCCCTGAAATAGCAAATTGCAAAAGTAAAGTTTTATTTCAGAAACATTTTCTCATTCTTTTCAACTCCAAACAATTAACTTACAAGCATCTGTTTATTATCCTTAAATAAAAGGTTCAGCAAAGCCCTTATATCAATAAGTAATCGAGTTGCAACATATAATTTAAAACTCCAAGCTGCTTCTCCACTTCTTTAGAGAAGAAACATTCACTTAATTAAAAAACCATTCATTTTATATGTGTATTTTTGAAGAGTCAGATAACTGGTCGATTTTCCTTTTAAGGGACACTCCGAAGTGATGACAGTTGTTGTGTTTGACACATGTTCCGGCACAGCTAGATAAGAAGGAAGTCTCTCCTCAGATGGGAGAGACAAGTCTTTGAAGCCATTTCAGTGTTTAGACCTTTCAACTTTTTTTCGTTTTAGCCCAAACCATGTATTACATCAAAAATGCCACTCATGCTCGCCAGACTCTGGGGGATCATCATATTCAAGTTAATGAGATTACTGTGACTAACATCTTAAAAAATAACTAGCAATTTCTGGGTGGGAGGAATAGGTTGGGTTTCCAAGCCCAAAAACATGATTGAGTTTTCAAAAAGTGCTAGAACTCTGATCTAAAACAGCACAGTAGGAGATTTTCTGAAATCACAAGCTTAACACTTAATGCTCATATTTGAAAACCTTAACTTTTCACATTACTCACGAAATCATCAGGAAGACATTCAATGTGGGTAACTCATTATAAAAAAGTTTTTTTTCCCCACTATTTTTTTTTTATATCCCTTTAAAATGCATGCTATTTCCATAATATTTTTTTCCAGTTTAAGACTTTGCAAAACCCTCAAATTGAGCAGAAATCCTCAAAGCTGTAGCATTTTCATTTATTTTTTTTAATTTCATATTAAAAAAAGGATTGATCCTTTGAAGTACCAAGCACCCCTGGCCTGCACAAAAGCAAAGAATGAAGCAAGGCTCAGGAGCACTTAGCACCTTGCAGAATCAATCCCATATCATTATGGAATCAAAAGAAATAACCAACTGATTTTATTAATGAATCTCAGTGAAAATGGCAATTAATTTCAGACCAACAATCAGTTATTTTTTGTTTCCTTTGAGAGAGGACAATGGTACACAGTCAACATCTTCGTGGGGCCAACTGAAAGCTTTCAAAAGACGTAAAAGCAAAAATGCTTTTGCGTGCTGAATTGCCCCTTCGTTGCTACTAAGCTGTGAACATGTGAGAACTAGTAAAAATAACTGTATGACAAAGCACACACAAGCAAGTACTCACCAGTGGTTTGGATTCTGAAATTCACAAGTTCGCAGTTAATGAAAAAATACATTTGTGTGTAACATGAAAGATTTGATGTGTTAAATGGCATGGGAGGGGAGGCACCAAACAGCAGTGCAAACAGTAGCGAGTTTTTAAACAATAAATGATGATAACAATGAAAGTCAGGTGGCTCTGAAAACTTCAGTAAAAAGGAGATGATGATGCATTTTATATATGTTTCAAGCAGAAAAGATAAATTATGGATGTACAAAAAATAAACGCAGCCAAGAAAACCAGACAGCTGGGATTAACTTGCACATGCCATTATCCATTCTCTGTTAAGGTGCCTACCTGATTTCCCACTGCACTTTTGTTAACCTGACTGCTTCTTTGTTGGGCACTAAGGAAAGCAGAGGAAAAAAGTTATACTGAAGAAACTCAAAAACTAAACCAGTTCCTGAGCAGCAGATTTTAGTAGTAATAGTTCCTTATGATTCCAGCACAGAGAGCGAGTGTAACAAAGATACACAATAAAATCATTGCATATAGGTGCATTTTACAACTACTTTTCTTACTTAACGTACTTACTCTTACATGGACATTTGCCTGCTTAGCACAGAAGAGATACGCACACCTGACAGCTCCTACTAATCATCTCCTTTTGCAACAACATCCTACTTACATCGGTAAAGGTTACTAAAAGCACAGGGAAATTATGGCTCATGGGGGGTAACTTTGGAAACATTAGCCTCTATAAATATTAGAAAAGAGGTGAAAAGTGAGACATTTCTGTTATTTAGAGCAGTACAACAAAATCCTCCCCTGCTGGAAGCTTCTTAATAGCCTTGTCATGACAGTTTGTTTTGAATATTATTCTAATATTTATATGCACTGTGAGGGTGTAAATATAGCCAATGGATGAAGCTGTCATAAAGTTGGTTCAAAAAGCTGGAACCTTGTAAGAGCAGAGCACGTTCAAAATTAAAACATTTTAAAAATATTTTCCTCAATGCTTGAACTCTGGTAATGTCAACTCCTGAAACAAAACACACTCCTGTCTCAAACACACAAGTTGCCATTAATTCTAAAAAGCTCTGTGTTATGTGGCTTCTAAGTATTAGGCTATACAATTACAATATCGCTGGAAAGAGGGAAAAAGTGTTCAAGCAGCAGGCTTTGCTACACAACTACCAGAGCAGCAACCGGTGACAGCAAGTTTTCTTTGGATTAGATTATACCATTTCAGCAGGCATTAATTAACTGACGAAAGAGCATACGTATTAGATCATCTACAAACACTCCTCTGAAAGAGTAAGAAAGAAAGATGTGCTTGGATCACAGCCTACAGGCCCAAGGCTGAAACTACTTTGTACACAGCTGCTGATCCAAAGAATTGCTGGGGCACCAAACTCATCTCTGTCCCAACTCTGATCGTGCCTTTAGGGCCATAATCTATCAAACTGGCAGTCTACATGTTGTCAGGGAGAAGATCCGCAACCATGTTTATTCCATGTGCCTATTTACTGGGCTTAGCTCTCAATCACCCAGATACTTCTGACCAAATGACAGCGCACGTCTCCGGTACATCATCTGAATTGCATCAATTTGGGTCCATAAATTACGATTAAATAACCTGCATACAGAAAATACAGCACTAATCCCTCACCAATTCTCATCTGTTGTTCGAGAAGCACATATAATATGGCTTTACAAAACCTAATTGCCATTCTTTGGGTGTTCTTTTTATTCTCCCCCCACTTCACTGCCTTAGGGAGGCTAATTAAATAGACAACTAACATCATACTAAAAAAAACCCACATCTTTTAGCAATAGCCCAGCAACTGGTTCTTTATTTACTGTTCTAAATACAAATTACCCTTCACGTAGATTGAATCACGTAGCTGTGTTTGAGTTACACCAACTGGAAACAAACCCAATCCCAACATTTTACCACTCATTCTGCTAAATGTGACAAGTATTAATATTCTTAAGATTTCACCCAAAAGAAATAAAATCAAATCATAAGTACACAAAGCTGTTCTAAACATTGGCTTTCTTAAATCTTTCTGAAGTACTGTACCTGCCTTAGGCCCCGCAATGCTTCAAGGTGAATTGAAATACCTTGTGCTCATTCTTATGAACAAGATTCACAGGACTTACACTTATAAAACACGGCAGTCACAGGAGACAGCTGTCTAGGAGACTCAGCAAACCAAAGGAAACACTAAGGAATCTGAGGAAGCTACAGTTCGGGATGTTTGGATACTGCAGAAGCCCGTATGCTACCCAGATTTATTTCTTTTTCAAATTCTAACATTACTGCTACAACAACACTATGATTACAGGCTAAAATCTGTATTTTCTACTGTTTAGCTCATAAATAAGTTTTACACTTAAAATTGTTCTCAGTTAATCAAGCTTTCTCTCCCAGTGGATCACAAGTCAACAAAAAACACTTGCCTAGCCATCAATTTCAACCCCTGGAAAGACTTGCTTAGACTTAGAGTTATTAGTGAACCTCAGGGGAAGGCCATTTGTTACCTGCTTACACCTCTTGCACAGGGGCTGGGGATTTCCACATGTCTACTGGCAGAAGAGGAAGAAGCTTTCCCAAGAAACTGAACTTGGACATTTTAACTCCTTGGAAAAGGTGCAGCACTGAGAACCACAGACTGAACTACAGGCTCAAGCAACAGCATCTCTGAAGGTTTTATTTCCAGGGGAGAGACATACTGAAATAGCTCCAGATGTACCTGGCACTCCACAGTCCAAGGCTATAAAACATGGGAGGCTCCAACTTGACACAAGGAAATATCTTTTCATAGCAAGGAGAGACAGGCATCAGAACGGGCTGTACAGAGTAGCTGGTAAATCTCTGGTTTTGGAACTTTTCAGGATCTGATTGGACAAAGCCCCAAGCAAACTTGTCTGAACTTAAACATCACCCCTCCCCTGAGCAGGAGGTTGGACCAGTGACTTCCCAAGGTCACAACACCCACCATGAATACATATGAAGTGTTTTTAGCAGGCTTTTTCCTGTCAGGAAAGGATGAAAAGAAGTAAATACCAGGCAGGTTGTTGTCTTGACCTCTAGAAGGCCAGCTACCATTCCTACATCCTGCCTTTTGTCAAGAGAACTGATAGAGATATCCAGGACCTGCAAACAATATTAGAGAAAGTTGTTCAAACTAAACACAATCAGTGCTTGGCTTTGCCTTTCTTTTCCCTTCTCAGCATATTAATTTTGTGTCTTAAACCTTCAAGTCATACTGTCAAAAATGTAGGCCTTCGTTTACAGCGCTAACTAGACTAGCCCAGAACATAACAATCACTCCAGTGCCAAACTTTGTTGCCAACACCACACATCGATGAAACCTGTTATGATTCCAAATGCTCTTATGGCAAATGAATACGACTGAAGAAACATTTATTCTTCAAACTGTGCCGGCACCTTTATCATTTTGACTGGTGTCAAAGTGCTGGTATGAAGTTCCTGAGGAATAAAACTGCTGGAAGCTGGGCAGGACGTTATGGAGAATATTCTCATAGTCTTTTCAATCAAGCGAGGACATCATCAAACCGGGTCCTGGAGACTATTCTGTTACTATTACCTTCTAGAGCCAAACAGCAGGCACACTTCAAATTCAGTGACATCTATTACTCTGAATAAAACTGTTTCACATGGAATCACAGCTCCCAAAATATGTATTAGCAACAATACAGCAATACCACCAATAACACACATTTCACTGGTCCTAAAACAGATACAGCAAGGGCATCAGCTCTAAAGCTGCCTCCTGAGACTGATGTGATCCCAGGCCAAGATATAAGCTTCAGTGAACCCAGGCTTGTGAACAAGGGTAAAGAATCCCCAGCAAGCGTAACAGAGTTTAACACTACACATACTGAGAAAAAGCATGGTTCTGCATATTTGGGACTTTGTAACTTGCATCTCCACTGTCACTCCCAACACTTCTGTTTTGAACTTAGTAAAAAAGCTCTGACAGTGTCTTTATACCAAAGTATCCATATACATACTTTGCGAAGCCAATGAAGTCTTCATGGTTGGTGTTGATGTAAGAAACCTGGATATCAATCAGCAGCAGCACCTATTAGGGGAGACAAGAGACCAAAACAGAATGAGTGACGTGGAAGAGTGAGACTGAGGAAAAGGAAGGGAGAAAAGAACAAAACTTTGAGTTTTCTGCATTATTAAATATTCCTTTCATAATTGTTCATGCCCAAAGCAACAGTATTTTCTAAATCCCACCACTTCTGTTTGTATGCTTGTTTAATTAACTAGACTACAGAAGAGCTTAGCCCCTTCCCCACATTTTTTTCACTATTCTGGCCTTTGTCCACTTCATTAAGATCACCTATACCTGATCAGAAAGAGTTTAATAATATGCAACATTTCTGTCATTTAAGCAAAATCCTGTCTACTGGTACCATTGCAGCCAAGCCAGCAAAGAAACAAACTAAGCTAAAATCAGGAGGCCATCATTTCCTTTAGGTACTACATAAAAAAGTGGTATGTAAGCTAGCCCTGTCCCAGAAAACTTACAGTCCAGGTACTAAGCAGGCAGTCTGGTGCACACACCAGGCTCGAGAGATGGGCTAGTCAATGAAATAACAGAATGAATGGTTTGTGAAAGAGAAATGTTTCAACTTACTACTTGCTGATCCTTCTAGATCCCAGAGACAGAATTTAAATCAAACTTTATAATTTAACCAGGTAAAGAACTTGCTAAGACATTAGAGAAGACCCACTCCCCACCTCTGCTCAGCTTCTTGAACATACAGGAGACTGAAGGAAGCCATGATTTGACTTTCCCCCATCTTTCCATTTTCCATTTATCAGCAGGGAGCAAGGAAAAAAGCTATTGCCACCACAACAGCCACCAAATTTCTTACAAAATCTTGCTGAATGACGTAAAAGAAGAAGCCTTTTATTATCTTCTTCCCACTCCTATCCAAAGCTTCATAACCAAAACTAGTAACATCAAATTGTATAATTACCCAATCCACTATCCATACTGATGCCCCTGAGGCATCAACTTATCAGTAAACACTATTGTCAGACTGTGATAGTAAGAACACTTGGATGGATAAACCTCAGTGACAATAAAGTATGAATTTTACTTTTATAAAACATTGAAATAACAATTACTTTATTGGAATACAAGGCTCTCCTTACCTAACAAAGAAATCCCACCAAGTTGTTTCCAATATGAAGCCCAAACTTCTACATGCTTATTGTGCCATATCAAAGCATCCCACTACTGTGGTTTTGAACAAGACCTAAACACTAAGACAGTAACTTCACTTGGATCTGTCCCTTCAGCATTTAGTCTCCTCCAAGTGTCCAGTTATTTCTGCACAACTCCACAAACACAGCATCGCTCCCAAATTCTTCACTACTTCCAAATTCTATTTAGTCTCACGCACGGCAGAAGATAGCAGGGATTTGGGTTTAGCTCTAACCTCCAAAAATATCCTCACTAGCATTTTGATTTATTAAGGGTAACTGTTAACAGCATAAATAATGATGTGACTATGTGACAATAACCTATTTGACCAATTCTTGGCATTTACAGAAAGGGGGTATTTTGTACTTTGTTCTGGGAAATTGCCAGGTATGCGCACACAATGAAGAACAGAAAAATAAGAAATAAAATTTTAAGTAATTTGTATCTTCTTCCAAATTTTGAAATAACTGGATGTGCTAACTAGAACTCTCTGCAAGCACAAGCCCAGCAAATAAGTTTTTCAAGATGATTTTTAAAGACTCCATGCACAGAACAGTTTAAGGGAAATGAAGTAGGATATGCTGCACAGCTCACTAACTAGCGAGCCAGGAGACCAGAACTGCTAAGGAGCCCCTCTTTCCCAAATACTATTGTTGTCACAATCTTTACTCCCTAGACAATAATTCCCATTTCCACTCCCAGTGGATTTTCTCACATGTAGTCTAAGCTTTACAGTTTCCTGGATTTGGAGTGCTCAGCTGCATGATCAATGTCTTGGAAACATTTCTCCAAAATGTATTTATTTATTCTTAACTTCAAGGAAAATTACAGTCAGAAAAGCTGTACGTCCATGAACCTGGAAAGGTGCTGATGAACAAACTCTTGAAACTCTGAGTTTAAAATACCACAGTCAGAAGTTATCAGCTTTATAGCAGTCCCTCTGTCCTTTAGAGGGGTTATGGGAGAAGACTTCTTGTTGCTAATTTTAGAATCCAAAGGAGGGATTACTTTTTAATCTTCAGATTTGAGACACTGCTTTTCAAGGTACAGAATAGCCCTCAGGAGTCAGTTCCAGTGGTTCTAAGCACCTTAAGCCTGCCAACATGGCCAGAGGCAGCAGGGCCACGTTGCTCAGTTCAGCCTATGTGCTTTTGCTACTGTTCAGCAACACAGAACTTCAGCAGCAATGCTTGCCTGAACTCACACATCCTCTACGTGGCTTGTCACTCCTGCAAGAGTTCTAGTGCAATCGCTTGTTGGCCTCACTGTGATTAGAGCATGGGATCAGTCTCTTAAAAAAGCCTGAAAGCAAAGCATTAAAAAGGGCTTGATATTTCTGTGTGCATTTGTTGGATCATGAGTCATTTCCCCACAAACAGCTGTTATAGCACAGCTAAGACGATGGCCTGCTGTGGCACAGGAATGATCACTAAACCAATGCTGCCACTGGGGCCTGGTATCCTTAAGTCATGTCTTGAGCTGACTGGATACAAGGTACCATCGTCTGGAGGCAACGTGCCCAGTTGTGTAATGCTGTTTCTGAGCCATCAGGCCCTGGTATAAAGAGGCAAGTTGCATTAGCCTGAATGTAACTCTGGAGCTGGGCCGCATCCAGCCAGTTCATGGAACGAGCAGGAGAAACGAGCTCTTTCTGCCCATGGCCCGATTCACAACCACAGGCACTGAGACAAATGCATCTCCCTTTCGTCTTCGGCATTCTTAATGCTTAATGGGGGAAAAAAAAAGGAAGAGGAAATGGGAAGAAACTCAGAACAATTGGAGAAATGTGTCTTGGTTCTACGTAGATACTGAAGAGAAAACAGGATCAGAGCTTGCCTGCAGATGCCAACTGTCCTGAATTAAGCTATGATATTGATTAACTGACTCACCTTTTTCATTTTACAGTAATTCCCAGAGCTCTATGCCTGGAGTTTCACCAAGAGGGACAGAAGAACTACAGTCATTGTGTTAAAATAAAGCAAGCAGATAAATTTTTCTTTCATCTTTCATTACTTGCCTGTGTAAGGAGCATGCTCACTTCCAAGAAGCGCACAAGAAGCACAGTAGGGTGCAAGATGATGATGAACATGTGACAGAGTACTCAGATCCCCACCGTAAATTATAGGAATGCAAGGCTTACTCTAAATTACATTGTTTAGCTGTCACTAAGAATCAGGACATCAGCCTCCTTCCTGGGTCACAGTCTCTACAGGCATTGACAGGGAGAGGATGATTGATACCAGCTCTGTACTGCCAGCACCTCTCCTTGCTACCTCCATGCCCTCTTGAAAGGCCAATTAAGATTTTCTATAGCAATTAGGATTTTCTAGTCTCCTCTGTCAAACCTCAGTGGTAGAAGAGCAATTTCGCCCCTGTTCCCAAGTGTAGCCTGCTGCTGCAGAAATCTTTCATTATCTTACTTTACTTTATATGTAATAACTTTCTTCCTCCAAACATTTCCCTGAACATTTCCTTAAATGTTGTATATGCTCTCACCTGATCCTTCGTCTTCTCCTCTCTTTCACGAATATAGCCAGCAACAATTCTTTCTGTTTCCTCACACAGCCTTGGATATGTTGCCAGCTGAAAAGCAAAAATAATACAAATTTACAGCTGCAGGGTGGCTTCAGTAGAATACAAACAGAGAAACCTCCACTTCTCTCTCTGCAGGAAAGGCATTATAAATTCTTGGGCTAACTATTAAATAGACTAAAAAGCAAGCCTTACTTGCTATTAATGGTGATTTTCTAGAGAAACTGGAGGGACCTAAACCCTTACATTGTTTCTGCACTTTTGTTCCACAACACATTGAGAAAAGGACATTTGGGACATAATCGTTTGGAATAAAAGCAACTGCAACATTGAAATCTTAATACTTTCAGCTCTTTTATCCAAATACAATGCAACTCTCTCTTAAATATAAAGAGAAAAGACAGGATTTAATCCACAAATGTATACCAAGAATAGCACACTGCTAAGAGAGCAAAATATCAACACAGAAAGAAAGCAATCACGTAAAACTAAAAGAAAACCATCTTTAAACACTGTAATTACAAGGCGTGGATGAATCAAGGTGTGACAAAAAACATCCAGATGCTGTATCTAATTATTATGAATTTTTGGGGGGGAAAGTTGTGTATTCCAGCTTTTGGTTTGTGTCAACTGTTATTACATTAGGAAAAAAAAAAAAAAAAACATGGAATTGAATACCTGATAGACCATCTGTTGTATCTAGAACTGTGTTGTCACCCAGCCCTAAGGCTCATTAACAATGGCAACTTAAACTATTGATCTATTTTGAAGTCATTGTTTAGAATTAAAGCTTCAGGTGATGAAAAAAGAGGGAAGAGATCAGTCTCTTCAATAACAATAAGAAGTGCCTATACTACAAACCCCCATGTAGAAGTGCATATAGACATGTACGCAGATCTACACATTGTACTTAGAAAGGAAGAGAGCTACGTGTACAGAATCTGCATATTTCAATCTACTTTAAATCGTTAACAACTACTTATCATTGATCTTCACTACCTAACCTAAATGGTCTCTTTCCATTACAGGGATAAAAAACAAGTTGGAAAAATGAGCTGAGTAACAGATCTTTCTAACAATTCACAATTAAAAATAATTTCTTTTCCCAGGGTGGCTTCTCATTACTAAAGACGAATTATTTGTAAACATTGAGAATTATAAAATAAATTTTAGTATCATAAAATGATTTGATAGTAATCATAATTGTAATATCATAAAACGTAAAATCATACATTTGTAAATATTACAAATCATATATTAAAAAACATTTAGATACAATGATGCAACACAACTTGTCACAATCTAAGCAATCACACTCAAAAGTAGCGGAAGGCTCCAAATGCAGATCTGGGATAAGAGGTTAGGAAGGGCTGACAGCACTGCCTTTCACCTTAGCTTGTCATGTCCCTTGAATACACCCTACAAGAATACACCCTACAATCGACACAAAGCTCCAGGGAAACTAATGGGAAGGCATCGCATAAAAGTACTTTTCCTAAATATATATATATATATATACACACATTCTAAAGCAACGTGCATAAGAGTATTGTAACAAAGCCTCAACAGCTAAAGCACAAGTCATCAACCATTCCAACAGAAGGATTTACCTGACATTTTACCTGACTGCCTAAAAAACTTTGAGAGAAGAGCTTCCCATGCTGCGCTACCTTATTCCTTGTTTATTATGACAAAATAGACAAAAAGATATTAACAAATTTTTAACTGGTTATTACATTCATCCATACATCTCTAAGTTGTTCACTTATCCCACTTAGCTACTCCAACTTAGATATTCATAGTGGCTGCAGTATTACCAATAAATTGCATGCTGGAATAGTCCAGAAGACAAATTAAACAAAAGAAAAAAAAAAGCAAAACATAAGCTGGTATATAACACTTAAACACTAAGCACACTCTAAAAATAATGCTATGCTGTGAGCGTGCTTACTCAAGAGCAAGTGAGCAGGGAACAATTTATACCAAAAACCAGTTTATCAGCCTTGTGGTGAAATGTCTTAATGCCTCTCTCTTGTGTGTCTAACTCCAGAGCAATACTCTAAATAATTTTCAAGTTTCTAGCTCTTTGAAGGCTCCACCTTGTGGCAACATCTTTGCATATCAATAACAGCTCTTTAAAACATCATCAATAAAATGCAAGGGTAAGCTTAACCGATAGCACTAGGAAAAGACTCTACACAATTAAATCAATCAATTCAAGTGACTTATCTTTCCAATTTGAAAAGAAAAAAAAAAAAAAAAAGGAATTCAGCTCAAAATTTTGTGATTAATTCAATTCCCTATAGTCTCTGCCGAAAGACAGTCATCCTTTCCTGTTTTAAGAAATAGCTCATTTATCTCTTGAGTAATATAAAGAGTTGCATTATTCAGAGGAATGTAAAGATTATGGCAGGATATTTCTCAACAACTTCAGCATATCAGCGCTCATACCCCAGACCTGCTCCTGGACTTGCTACAAATAGGGTGCCCTGCATTCTGACAAGGTGAGAAAGACAAATGAACAAGAGGTGAAACAAATAAAAGTAGCCAGTTCGGTAAGAAATCTACAAGAGTCAACACTACCTAAAATGTAACAGAGCAAAAGAAGTAAAGATAACTGACAGCCAACTGCTAATTGCCAATGTTCCAGGCAAGTAAGTGATATTCACAGGTAACATCTTTCCTATGAAAAGGAAATGTGTCTGGGGGGAAAATACCATGTGTCCCTCTCCACATCAGTGAAGTACTCTCAACTGATGTCTGATCATTGCATTCACTCAGCTTCACATTAATACCTGACATGCTTCCTTAGTCCCACCTGAGCAGGGGAAAGTTTGAGGTTTTATTTTCAGACTACGGAACAACTTACGCATACACTTCAGGAAAAACATTCCCAAACACTCATACTAACACTACGTTTAATTTTGATTAAGCAATTTGATAAGCCACTACTATTGTAGGATAACAACTTTAATAGATTCATGCAATTTTCATATCAGGAAGCTCAATACTCAGCAGTGCTTTTCACATAAAGGTTTGACATTTCTGTGCAGCAGCAAGCTCATTTGTCAACACTAATACAAGGATGTACAAATACAAGGGAAATGAAGTCTACCTAGCATTTTACTTCTAACTTCTTGACAGCTGGACATCGTGAGTGTTGGGGTTGTTTATGAGAAAAGCCCAGGAGATTTTATGACTCCCTGATTTTGCAAAGAGGTACCACTCAATACAGAATGAGTATTTCTTCCTCCTTGATAGACCTCTCAACACAGATGAGGCCTTTGTTCTAGAAAAGTTTCACTGTTTCTTCTTCTTATAAGCATTAAGAACAAAAATTTTCTAAGTACAATTTCTTTTTTCCTGATTTACATATGAGCAGAGTTGCTGCCTACATTCCATTTGCAGCACCCATGAAAACATAATTATAAAGTGGAAGCCAGAGGGCAACTGCTGGCTCAACAAGACTCCCATCAGGAGATGTACATACTCAAAACACAGGACTCAAAAAGAGAACATTTTCAGCATTATTTTGTTTTTGAGTATTGCGGAAGTTGAAACTATTTAGTTTTACTCTGTAAATAAACTAGCTCAAATCTCTTAAAACACCCTAGAATGCAAGGCACACTTTGTGTTAGCTACTATAATCATGCTCTACTTACGTTGCCAGATCTATTTGCAAGTTACCTTTTTAGTGCATTTCTTGACTGTGTTGATTAACTCTTGCATCACCAGATCCACGCTTTTTAAGCAAGGTCCTTTCAGCTTGACAATCTGTTTTTTAACAATAGCTTCAAATGCCATATCTGGAGTAAACAAACCTGTTCTGTGGACATGAAAGAATATGTGAGGTAGTAATACATCCTGCAAGGTTTTTTTAACCTAGTTGCTCATCTACATTTTCAGAAGCTTAGAGCTGAATTATGATGATATCCCTATACAGTCTTCTGTAGAACTAAATTTGCTTCTTTCTCTTTAAAAATGGAAGTGTAGTTGTGTAGTAAGAATATAGAAGTTGAAACATGCCCTACTCTAGTACTGCAAAAAACTTGACTGCGAAAACTCTAGAAAGTATTGGAATAATATGGTGAAGCCTCTTAAGCAGCTCCCCAAACCTTAGAGGTGAATGGCAGCACTCCATGTACAACCACTTGCAGAGTAAGCCAGTAAGAATCCTATAGTTGCATTTCACTCTGCACTCACAACAGTAAATATGGTTCTGTTATCCGGAGTCATACGTGGAGAATTTCAGTTTGCCACTGCACCGTATGTGAACTTATATAAACAAGCATCTCACAGAAACAGTTTTAAACAAACAGCCCTTACTTCTCTTTCAAACACTGCTTGCAAAGATCTAGCTTGACAGATCATAAGTTTTATAAAAAAGCAAACTTTAAAAACATGCCCAGAACTAATAGCTTGCCACCACGAATTGCTCATCTAGACCTTGCCACCAATAAAACTGAAAAAGTTCAAATACTGTACCACAACTGCTGGAATCATCTATTTGAGAATTTAAGAATTTAAAACACATATTATGGAAGCTGGCTGTAAGCCCACTGCAACATCATCTTAGATCACAACAACATTGTAACGGCTAGCAGGTAACAACAGTTGCATATGAATTCAATTTCGCTCTCCCCAAGAAGAAAACACTTTGTCTTAAGAGTTTGTGTGCATGTTTTATGTAAGCTTCTTTATGAATCCAACATCTTGTATCCTACTTAAGAAATAGGCAAGGCCTACCCCAGTATTTCAAGAAGTTAAACAAGAAAAGGAGGACAAATACGTCCACTCCCCTGGGACAAAAACTGCAGAGACAAAACTTCTCCAGAAGAAAGAGAACCTGTCAAAGAGCCCCTATATTTTCATATTGCCAACATTGACAACTCCTTGAACAAGTTTTCATAATGAGACTGAAATTCCAGAAGATGCTGCCTGCCACAGTCCTGTCCATTTAAATGGATTTCTCATTGAAATGCAAGATAGCTCACCATCGTGCCTGGCCTTTAAACTTGTGCTTTCATCATGTGCTTTATAGAGGTTTATGACTTGTCCAAAACTGCATTACTTCATAACTTTGTCTTTTTCTTAGAAGAACAAAGTTCTCCTCACAAACTAGACTCACAAATTCCTCAAGCGAGCCACTGCATCAGCGTTCCCCAAACCACGATCATTATAATGAAAGAATAGTTTCCATAAATGTTTTGTTCTCCTGCAGTGATGTCCACCATGCATCAAAAAGTTCATATAGGAGTTGCATCTGATATTGAATTAACTGGGTAGGGCGATTAAAAATTAGCAGAAAAAGGGGCAGCTAAGAACTTCTCTGTGTATGCATGGTTACAATCAGTTACACCAATTCCAACAGCCTTCATGCAGTGGAAATCCTATGTTATATTGGAAATTAAAAAAAAAGTCATTGATTTTCTCTGTAAAATACTTTTCCAAGATTTCCAGGTAAATTAAACCTCTTCAGGCAAACCAGCTGATCAGCCCAAAATAGGTACCTGAAAAACAGAAGTGTGAAGGAGTGGAAGAAAAAAGTCAGCTGTTGGGAGCAGTGCCTTAGTAATGTAGTCTAGCAATCAGTAGCCAGTGTCTCCACAGGTTAAAGAAACCAAACCCTCTGCAACACGATCAGGCTTGAAAACATGGGAGCACTTGCCTGATACCATGTATGTTCTTGATGGCATAACTTATTTCTCTCCGCAGTTCTTTCTCATTGAACTCCATCTAGAAGAACAAAAGCATTTGAGATCAGATGAGGTCAAGTTCTGAAATAAAATAGAAAATATTACTTCTCCCTATATAACTGGAAGACAAGCAAGTTCAACTAACATACTGTTAATTTCTAAACACACTAAAGGCATAAGTATTTTTAAAATGTATTAACACTAAGGCTACAGACAACAATAAGGAGTGTTGGAAATTATTCACCCTTTTGGGTGAATCTTTTGGGATGTTTTTGCAGAGCATTCCAAAAAGAAACATGGAGTTGCTGGAGTAAGCCAGAAACATCATTTAGAGGATGCAACATTCTTTTTTTTTTTTTTTAATAGGTGGAAGGAAGCCTATAAAAAGTGTCAAAGAATGCAGACTAGAAATACAGTGGGTTCACGGTGAGGGGAAAATGAAGTCACTGCAGTGAAAGAAAAGGTAAAAGAACATATAACAAGTCCATAAAAAACAGTTTACTTGTTCACAGACTACAAAACCACAGTTTTTTCTGTTATTCTGAGGATGGGTAAGCAAGAAGAGATGTATTAAGAGGAAAAATGTCATCTCTGAACACCGTATTTGCTTCTGCTTCACTTCCCCTCCCCTTCCCACTATGGAAAGGTGGGACTGAAAGCTGGCTTTGTCTTATGTTCCAAAAACAGGAAGTAGAAAAGCCAGAAAATAGTTATTTTCTATTACTCTAGTTTTAACAGGTACTAGCTATTTGAACACAGCAACCTGAATTTGCCACCCATAGCTTTTTCTTTGCCCCCCCTCCCCCCCAACCAGAACAACAATGCCATTTGTGATTAAAAAATAAAAAAGCATGGAAAGTAGTAAGAACTATGAGTTTCATCATATTTTAACTCCTGTATTTCAGAATCCTCAGCATCTCTCAGTACCCACAACTAGAAATGAAGCTAAATGTCTCAATCATCACTTGATGTAATTTCTTTTACAGTTAAAATCAAGTTCTTCCGAACAAACTTTGTCTTTGCTTTACTATGAACACAGGAATACATAAATAAAACTCAAAGAACACCACTAAGATGGATAAATACCTTCACTAGTTCAAAAGGGAAACGTTCATGGAAAATACGATTAATTTTGGCACCTCCTGAAAGTTCTAGCGTATCGACCTGATCTCCTGATCCTTCGATTCTTTTTTCGAAGTCCACTGAAAACTGTTGTACCATCCTACATTTCAAAGGGAGGAGAAAAAAGATACACTTCAGCACATCAACTATCAACTGTTACTTCAGTACTATGCAAGTATTATTGACTTAAAACACATTTAGGAATTTACAAGAGTATTTACAAGAGTTCATCCAGCTAAGTTGCCAATGCAGGTTGCTATACTTCTCTTTGCAAATCCGTTCCACCATACACTTACATCATTCTCTCTCACAGGACATAGCTCAGTATATACTATTTTCTTTCTTCATAGATTTTTTTTTTTTTTTAAATACTGCTTATGAAACTGTATATTAAAGTCAGCAACACATACAGCAGCATACCAGGCTACATCGTTGTTTTGCTAATGATCACAAAATCATAAATGCATCTTCTATTACATACATGCTATCCTATTTTATTCAGAAAAGAAAAAATGATGGCAGTCTTTGTAGTAGGATAAGCAAATACAAGTATCAATGTTTAAGCTATAAAACTTGTACTGTATGAATCGAAAAGCACTCATACTTAAATCATTACAGGAACAGAAGAGTTCAATGGGGCAGACCACCACAAGGAAAAAACTCCAATCTTATAGCAAGAGTTACCATCTGTGGAGAGCTCACTTCTCCACAATGACCCTTTGATCTTTCTAACGTCTTTCAAAAAGACACAGTCCAACAGCATGATGTGTATCAAGCCATTAAGCTGATCCAGTGCTGGCAGATCTTACAGTGGCAGCCAAGTTAGTTAACTTCCCCATGCCAAACAACTTGCCCAGGAGCCAGTACTAACAAGCCAACACATTAGCTATCAGTACCACAGACTGCAGTTTACTCAGTTGTGCTTAGATTTCTACATCAGAAGCACTTAGACATACATACATGTATGAGAATTCCTCCAGTTATGGAATAACCAGGGAGAGATTTTTTTTATTATTATTATTTTAAAAGTAAGCACAAGCATCTGGCCTAACATTTGAAGCAATGGATTCAGCCAAAAAGTAACAGTGCACATCATCTTTCTCAAACCTCAGATACCTATGCAGCCTGGGCTAACAAAAATTATGGAAACAGTGCAAGCATAGAGCCCCCCAAATCAATTTTTGAAGAGGACTGCAGAAAATTAAGATTATCTTATAGGGGAGAATCATAGAATATCCTGAGATAGAGGGTATAACAAAGGTCATCAAATTCAACTCTTGGTTCCACATAGGATCACCCCAAAATCAGACCCTATTTCTTAGAGCTTTGTCCAAATGCTTCTTGAACTCCAGCAGGCTTGGTGCTGTGACCACTGCCCTAGGGGCCTGTTCCAGTGCCTGACCATCCTCTTCAGCGAAGAACCTTTTCATAATACCCAGCCTGACCCTCCCTTGTCCCAGCTCCATGCTGTTCCCTCGGGACCTGTCGCTGTCCCCAGAGAGCAGAGCTCAGCACCTGCCCCTCAGCTCCCCTCATGAGGAAGCTGCAGGCCGCCATGAGGCCTCCCCTCAGCCTGCTCTGAACAAACCACATTACCTCAGCTGCTCCTCAGACATCTTGCCTTCCAGTCTCTTCACAACCTTTTTTTAAACTCTTTTGGAGGTTCTCTAATAGTTTTGTGTTCTTTTTGTACTGTGGAGCCCAAAACAACACACAGTGCTCGAGGTGAGGCTGCACCAGTGCAGAGCGGGAAAATCCCTTCCCTCGTCTGGCTGGCAGTGCTGGGCCTGAGGCACCCCCTGGTGTGGCTGCCCCTCCCGGCTGCCAGGCCTCTCTACCCACAACAAAGTCAACAATTCCTCACAATTTAATATCATAGAATAAATAAGGTTGGAAAAGACCTCCACGATCATTTCATCCAACCACCCCCCTACCACCAATGTCACCCACTAAACCATGTCCCCAAGCAGCACATCATCCAACCTTTCCTTAAACACCCCCAGAGACGGTGACTCCACCACCTCCCTGGGCAACCTGCTCCAAAGACTGCTCTTTCTGAGAAGAAATTCCTCAGGATTTCCAACCTCAACTTCCTCTGGTGCAACTTGAGGCCATTCCCTCTTGTCCTATCATCTATAAACTTACTCAAAACACTTTCAAGTCCTACATTCAAGTTATTTAAGAAAACATTAAAGAGAACTGGCCCTAAAATGGAGCCCTGGGGAACCCCACTAGTGACCAGCTTCCAGCCTGATGTAACCCCAGTTACTATAACCCGTTGAGCCCAACCCATCAGCCAATTGTTCACCCATCGTATTATGTTTTTACCTAGCTGGAGATTTTATCCAGAAGAATAGTGCAAGAAACGGTATGAAAAGCTTTACTGAAATCCAAAAAGATTACATCTAATGGCTTCTCTTGGTCAACTAGGTGGGTGATGTTTTCATGAAAGGAAATTTGCTTGTAAACAGGGTACGTGCAGGTAGTTTATTTTCTTATATGTATTATGGAACTTGTTATTGAGAATCAGAGGGAAGTTTCTAGCTGTGTTACTTTCCACAGACCAAATGAAAAGCAAGGAAAATTCTTACTGACAGAAGTTAATTTCTGCTATAGCACCTACTAAAATGAAGGTATTAGAAAAGCAGGATAATTTAGGCTAAAATAGATTTTTTTTTCCTTTAGGCAGTGTTACAATAGGAGAACAACCCTCAGATGCCAGCAGCACTTAACAAGTCATAAAGTCAAATGTTTTTCTAGCAGCTAAATGACCAAATATACAGGTTGAAAAAAACAAAAACAAAACTGTGTTGTACTCTCCTAGAGGAGTCCTAGGTTATATCCTCAGGTTTTTCTTTCAACCAGAACATCTGAAGTAAAGTTACAAGGGACAGACTTAGGTCTATGTTTTCAGACCCAGCTGTTACAAAAACAAGGACTAAATCGAAGTCTCCAACTGGCTCAGGAAAGCCTCATTAGTTCAGGTGACCATTTTCCACTTATAATTAAGGAATGGATTCTGTCCAAAACTCACACATTTTCACAAGCCAATGCTATTACCATCTAAACCAGAGAACCCAGTGATTAATATCAGCTCCTGCAGGAAGGAGCTCTGTAACATAGGCGCACATCCTGTGGATTACTACCTACAACTAATTTTGATCTTGCTATCTTCGAATTCTTATGGATGGCCAAGTTTCCAGATCAGAAAAAGAAGCATTCCTTATTCTCTTTTCAAGCACCTCATCTTACAGATTTCTAACCATCTCCTCCCTTTGCCTGAGGTCATCTTTATGATAGGCTGAAGAATGCGTCCATACAATTAGAAGCAGTTTCTTACCTTCAATCATCTATGTCGCCCATCTTTGTATCTTTTCCTGTCCTGGTTTCTCTCCTTCTATGACTGCTAATATTAATTTAGTGAAAACCTTGCTGGAAGTGGTTAAGTGTTCTGGAATACCACACACAAAATTCTTTAGAATTCACATACAGAATTTTTAGCCATATCCTAAACTTAAAATAATGTAAGTCCATTAGGGAAAAAAAATGCAAAGCAAAACAAACCTACAGACAGTGGAAAAACAGATGAAAGACTAGGCACTCACTGCAACAAGGCTTTCGTTTTTCTGGTTGGATCTTCTGGTCTGAAGTTTTTGTATACTTCTACTTCATGTTCTATAGAAAGCAGCTGGCTCTGGAGTTTGCTCCTGAAGGCAGGCAGGGTATCCCGAATATGATTGGTAAGTTGCTAAAAAGCAAATAAAAGTCCTTTTATGTTGTTAATAAAGATGAAAGCAAGGGCACAGCCATTTCCTTCTAACTGCCAAGCACATCAACTGTAACCTGTGCTAGTTTACCAGTGTAATTCCTTTTGATCTTTGAAACAGTGGAGACAGTTAAAGAACATCACAACACCCCTTTCACATACACACTATCTGGAGGCTTGAGAAACTTCTTGACCTTCTCACTCACTGAGTCCTGTTACAACATACTTGTTTAACTACACACTGAAGAGTTACTTTAATTTGAAACAACCTCAATCATAATAACTCAGCATTCTGATGCCACATCTATTTTGTTGATATTCCTAATTAAGTTTTGCAATTCCCTATACACTTGTTAAGCATGATGACTCCTTTACAGCAGCAAAGCAGTGTAGGACAAGGAATTCTGAGCATCCACAACCCTTTGAGAACAGTGACAGAAGGAAATACAGACATACAGAATACCCACTCAGCACTCTCCCACTACTTAAAAAAGTCACTTTCACATCATTTCTACTTCCTTCTATGAAGAACACTACGGAGAAGAGATTTTGTCCTCATATTAATGATTATAGTGCTTTAAAAAAAGTTAAACTTAATTTTTGGCCAAAGAAGGTTCTATGACTGAAGAATAATGGTCTTCATTTGTGAAACCATACCTAAAAATATTAGAAAATAAACTGAAGGACAGTAAAAAAGTCTTATCAAAGCTGTAAAGGTTTAACATATCCCAGTTACTCTTGCAGATATATGCTGTAATGTCTTTAGACAGCACTATCAACTACCTGTACCATAAGTTTCTTGTGCATTATATCCATTCCTTGATTGAAACAACAATGGACTATGTTGTAAACCCTCTTCTCAATCCCAATCACACAGTCTATAAATAAATAATGTCAAATACCAAAGTATGTAAACTCAAAACAAAAGTTGTTCAGCAGACCCGAAAGGCACAAAATCAAAACCTGGGGTTTCCCTGGAGCACCACCTTGTGGATGCAGAAAAATTTGAATTGAATACTACCTGCAACCATAAGTGTGAATAGTATGTGTTTAACAACTTAGGGACAACCCTTGAATATTACATTTGGGGATATCTATGCAACATATGGTAACAGCAACAGAAGACAAGTCATACTGAAACAGATAAATTTAAAAAACAGCTCAAAAAAAAAGGTAGCAGTACATAAAGTAATGTAAGACAGGACATATAAGACAAGGAAACATGAAGCTCAATTGCTTCAGGCTCAAAACTAAGAAATACATTATTACTCTTTCAAAATATAAAGAGGCAAAGCATCCTAAACACAGGCCAACTTTTAGGATGCAAGTTCTTGCATCCTGCTGATTTTTTTTTTCTAAGGCACAAATAAATGGCATTAGCATTCCTTCTGAGCAAGTCCAGAGTATTCCTTAACCTGGCTGTCAAGATTCAACAGCTGCAAAGTCACTGCAGCAAGAAATTAAGCAGGCCAGCCCCACTTTGTTTCCTTCTTCTAGTCAAGAGCTCTTCTTCTGTTTCCAGCTGCTATCAACAATGGATGAAGCCAGGCTGACCTGGTCTTTGTCTATTCCAGATCAAAACCAGCTATTTTTCTCCAGTGAACTAGAGAAAATACTATCAAGTTTGACATTTAGAAACGCCAAGAACCCCGTTTTGGCTGGTAAAACTGAGTTTCAAAATAATAGTAATAGCAGTAATCATTTGAAAAAATAATAGTAATAGCAGTAATAATTGATAAAATCATAGCATCATCAGCAATTCTAGGGAGGCAGGGAAGATTTGATGTTGTCCATTTTGGACTTGAGATGCATCATTGGTCATGTTCTATTCAAGCTGTGAAAGGAACATTACTGAAGTGGTGAAAAGAATTAAAAACCCCTTGAAGTATGGTATAGGTAGTGTACTGACTTGGACAGTAAGCTACTGGTTTCTCCTCCAGGGAGAAAACTGGGAAGCTGACTTCCATTTCCTGCTGAAGAAACCTGCAGTCTGACAAGGTTTGGCATGAACTCATAGAAACAGACCAGAGGTTTGTGCAGAAATAAAAGCGGTGTGAATCATCTCCTCTGATCACAGTATTTGTCATTTATATCATTAGTGTATGGTACACTGTTGCTATTAAAAGCTACAATAAAGCATAGATTTTATGGGTAAAGTACAGACATACAGGGAACCCTCAGGACACATGATTTCTAAAAATGTCTTCTTCCCTCCCCACCAGTTTCTAAGTTTGATTTCAAAAAGCCCTGTTAAACGAGAAGAAATGTGACAGTTAAGGAATAGGACAATATACATGTAGAAATAACTGGGGAGGGAGAAGAAACTTACTTTCTATGATCGTATTCAGTATTCAACAGAACAGGGAAGTGCAGAACTGTCAGTAAAAGCCAGAAACTGCATTTTTATCAGGTTAAAAAAAAATAAATAGAAGTTCCGAATAAATCTGGGTAAGAAAGAATTCATCCAGAGCATGAAAAGGGGCAGGGAGTGGTTATAAAAGCACGCTGGGATTGGAATATGTTACGACCCCAGTGCTCCAAGACCACTTACATGTGTCACCTTCATTTTCCTTCTTTTGTACCTGCACTTCCAGTTTTGTAGATCAAATGCATATAATTTTGCTTTGCTAGAGCAAACTCATATTTCTAAGAGTTTTTGCAAGGAATGCCAATTCTTCCCCAAGGCAGCAGAGAACCTCTGTACCCTCTAATGGTCAAAATCAGCTTCTACACAATCTCGCTCATAGTCACCTAAGTCCACCCATTGTCCACAGTGCAGCTCAAAAAAAAAAAAAAAAAGAATGTAGGTTACAACAGGTTACAACTATGTGCTTCTGTGCACAGCCTCAGAGGAAAGAAGTACATTAAATGGCTCATTACCCTCCAGCATCTTCCCAAGAATTGTAAGGGGTACGTCTACATTACTGTACTGCAGTTGTGACTAATGCTATAGCCCAAACCTCAACCTTTAGGTAATACTAAAAGAAGCTACTTTACTAATTTGTAAAAATCTGAACTGGAATAAAACATTAAAGAACTTCTGAAGTTGGAAAACTACAGAGTCACAGGGTACCATTATGAGCTTAGGTCTAGATGCATAACGTACCAAGATTGACTGATTTTTTTGAGCCACAAAACATTACTCAGGAGAAAAGTCAAGGCTGAATATTATGGAAGCTTCCATCCTTGATAATTTATGTTTAGCAATCTTAATGATTCTAGGTGTATGTATGCTGACAAGAGTCCAAAAACTAGGTCCTCTGCTTCTCACAGCACATATGTATATGATACGTGTAATATACAACTTTGTTTATTACATTATGAAAAGTAAAAAGGTTAAAAGCAGGAAAGAATAAATAAGGTTCACTGGCCAACATTTATTTTAAGGGAGATTTTATAACGATCCTATCATTACAAAAGCTGCTTCTCACCACAGAAAACTTAGGTTTTACCTGGTTTAGAACTTTTTGGAGATACGGTGTTCCCATCCGATCTGCCATGTGCCTGTATGCTGGATGGGAAAGAAAGAATTTCCTTTCTGCTAGGAGAGCTGCCTTTATGTCCTTCTTCCCATCAATGTCCTTCTGGCTTCTGTTCACGACACCAATATAACCTGAAACAACACAAAACCAACGGGCATGTGAATGCAGCTATTCTCTGCATAACTGAATTCATATTAAATTGAACACTGGCTCAGCTCAAATGAAAGTTTCCAATTCAGATATTTTATGTATTGTGTACAAGTATTATAATGAACTTAAACAGGACGAACAAATTGGATGTTACATAAAATAGATACACTTCCTTTTAAATCTCCAATTCAAATGCAGAAATACCTGAAATTTTGGTGTACCGCAAAGAAACCTCTTCAAATAAACGTGAACACAAAACTAAGAAAGACCCAACAGGTAAGCATAAGATAAGTAAATAATATGGTATTAGCAAAACCCAGGAAAACTGAGGAATTTCTTCATGTCTGCTGGACCACCACATTCATAAATTGTTTTCTGTAAACATAAACTGGAAGTAGATGATGGTCCTGTCAGTAAAGTATAAGTAGGGGCAAAATTCTTGATATTGTTAACAGTGCAAGTGACTGGTACAGTAGTTGTTGGAACAGTAACAGAACATTTCTGGAAGGGATCAAAACTATGTTAACAGCAAGATTACCAAGGCTCTGATGCTGGCTTCTGCCATATATAAGGAAAAAAAAAGATTCCTTTGTTGCAAAGGACAGCAATGTGGCACAGAAAAAGAAAATTGCCTAATAACCTGTACTGACTGTTTCCTCTGGAATATGCAGTGTATTTTCCAGGTCTAGAAATAAATTATTTTACTCATGGGATAGTTTTAGCACAGCCCCCTTCCATGTTTGCTAAATAGAATGTGATAAGAGCTAAGAACTCATCAAGTCCAGAATAACTTTTGATTCATCTCCAGAACTTTCTAACATCACCTTTACCTGAAACTTCTTTTGTATTGCAAACAATAGAGGCAATACAACATTCTTACCTCTACGAAGAGGGAGTAGCTTATTTTCTAGAATTTCTCTTGCGTCTGTTCCTTCATCCATCAGATCCAATTTTGTGATCACACCAATGGTCCTAAGGCCTGACCAGGTCCAGAGGCAGGCAGAAAAAAAAAAAAAAAAAAAAAAGATAGTGAAGAATCATTTATATTCAGGAAGAACAATTACATCTTATAATTCCATAATAATTATTACAAATATGTGATTATTTCAAAACATGTATTGCACAAGACCAGCCACAACTGCAAATAAGAGTATGTCTGGAAAAGAAGGGGGTCATCATTGCTAGCCATTAAAAAGCATTCCTCAGATCTGTTTAACAAGGCTCAGCAATTTTTTTTTTCAATGATGCTTACCCTGAGGGTCCACTTCCTTAGCCAACTTCAGAGCATCTGAGTTGGCCAGATCAGTGTTAGCTGGAGTCACAGCCAGTATCAGACAGTTTTCTCGAGCGATGAACTGCATTATCATGTCTCTGATCTGTAGCTCAATATCTGGAGGCTGATCCCCTACTGGCACTTTTGTGATTCCCGGCAAGTCAATAAGAGTCAGGCTTAATACTGTATGGAAAACACAGGATCATAACATTGGTTAACATACCAGACATGTCTAAAGAGATCTGCACATCTATGACTGCAGACAGATTTTAATCACATAAACGCTATGTAATTACTTTACTTTTATAAGTACATAAACATTGTCAGTGGTTCAAATAAAATACCTGACAACCTGGACAGTACACTTGTTACCATAGTTCCCTCCAGAGCCTTTCACTTGGATTTCAGAATACTATTTAATATTTTAAATATTAAGCACTATTCACCTATGTGAGTTGTATACTGAACGTCACTAGGCGCTCTTAGACAAATTAACGTGGCTTTTCGAGCTTCTTCCATTCCTGACAGCACAGATAACAGGCCATCAGACCATTCCTATTTATATTTCAAGGGAATCCATCTGGAGGGTGGCAAAAGTTTTTTTCCCCACTATGTCTCCCACCTCCTACTATGTGTCTTTATTAGTACGTTTACTAGTGAGCTACTAATAGAATATGTGCTGGGGGAGGGACTGTTTTCACTCTCATGTAAAGCGGGAATATTTTGAAATCACGAGGATGTTAAATGGGATAGAGTCTGTGTTCTGGCCAACAAACAGCTCTCTGCAGCAGAGCAGCTTCGTAACATATTAGAAACTGAGGATTCTTACACATGTATACCCACTTTTAGTCCAACTCAATGTCAGAAATCTTTGCATCCCAGACTATTAATCAAGCAATGAGAACACGTGCAAAAACAGCACCAAATGGACAGAGTTCTGAAACATATTACATCACTTGAATATAGAGCACAATGGGGAATACAGAGGAGAATGATTTTACCTACCATGTGGAGAGTATATTCTTAAATTAATAGGAATTGAAGAAATGCCTTTGTTCACTCCTGTTATTCTATCCGTTTCTACTTCAATTTCCTGACGAACTTCATCAAAATCAGTAAACTTCCTTCCTTTGCAGTGTAGAAATTCAGCATATTCTGTGAAAAATATCAATAGCATCTCTATATTTCACAGGCTCATAACAGTCTTAAGCACCTACTTTCAAGCCCTTTGTATTCTTCAGATGTGCACGCACAAAAGCACGTCATCGTGTATATCCAGAAAGCATTATATATGAACACATGCCAAAAATATGACTGCACAGATGAAAACCAGCCAAAACCAAGAAAAGATTAGTTAAAAAAGCCAAATTAACTCTCATATCCTAAGCATTTCATCTCCTGGAACAACCTTAAAGATTGAAATAAATACCATTTACATTAACAGAATGAGGAACTGTTTTCAGTGCAGAATCTGAGTTTTCATCTGATTGCTTTGCCTGTAATACAGCACTACACTGAGGAAAACTAATTCAAGTTCTGTATCATGAAAGATTATTAGCATTTGTTTTCAAAAACTAACAGCCTGTGTTACATATGATTTTACCAAGGGAATTCTGCACATTTTACACATTCATAACCAAAATAAGAGCACTTAAGACACTTCGATGTTTTTAAACTCAACTCTTCAATGCCTAAGGACTTCTTGTGGCTTAAATTGAAACCACACTTAAAAGTTGATGAAAGTTTTTATAGATGTGGCTGTGATTTCGCTGGTGGTAAAACACAATTTCTGAGCCTTCAGTCATCGTACAGCTTGCCCCATCAACCAGGAATCAACTTGTCTTCAGAGACAGATACAGTCTAATTTGTCAGACTCAGAAATGACCTGCTTGGACTCTAGAGTCCAAATACTGATGCTATTTATTGTATCCCTCTGGGTTTCCTGCCCTTGAGGTGCATAACCAAACACACATCTCTTAAAAGTGCAATTTCTTCCTTCAAAACAGGACAAACACAATGTTTATCCCACATAGCTAGGGCATAAGCAGAAATTAGTGATGTAAATGGTAACGACAGACACAAGCGCACTCCTCACCCCTACTGGGCCTAAGCAGCAGGACTGGAGGAAGGCTGGACAAAATGGCGCACATCCCAGTTGATTTTGCTCTGTAGTCAAGGCCTGATCTCACTGTTCCTTTTAGGTGCTTCTTCCCCAGAAGAGGTTTTTGATAAAAATCCCTCAAACACCAGGGTAAAGATCTTGCTTGATACTCAAAGAACAGCAGCTCAGGAGAGCAGATCCAAGGGGACAAATGAATAGTGGGCCTTATCCTTCAGGACTGAAGTCTGCTTCTCAGGTTTCCCAACTGTCACTTTATTACTGTTGCTGACTGAATTGTTAAAAAATAAAATAGTCAAAACTGCATTCAAAACCATAGCAACAGTTAAAGCAAAAAAGAAGTGAAATGAGGAAGGCAAAAAACAGACGCCAGCGTTTCTGCCTTACAGTACTGTAATCCCTTTGAATTTAAAGTGTGAGGGTCAGGGAATCCCACTCTTGCTGAGAAAAAAATAACACATCTCATTTTAAGAGCCAAAGAGCACCTAAAAAACCCTCCACCTTACTTTTCGCAGCATTAAGTACTCCAGTGTATAGTATATTCCTTTTCACATCCAGCAGCAAAGATGACAATGAATGAGGGGTTTATTTGTTTAACATTCAACTCTTCATTAAGGAAACAACAAGGAATATTCAAGTATTTCCAATTAAGACAACACGGTACACAGAATTAAACATCTTCGTTGATCCAGCTCAAGCTTCAAGTACAAAATAAACTGTATTCTTAGCTGCACCTTTTAATACATTAGCTCGTAAGATTTTCTCAGAAAAAGATTTCAAAAATTCAAACAACTAATAGGTCATGCCCAGTTATAATCAGTTGACACTCGAGGAAGCTTTTCTCTTTATTCCATTTCACACTTAATAACAGAAAGAGTCCCTGTCTGAAACAAAGATAATTCAAATTTTAAAGTTTACTACCTTTCAGCTATGATTAATATTTATCAATTGCTCATTCCTCTCAGGGACATCTGCAGTCCCACTACTCTGAGGGAGCAGGCTTTACAACTCCTCATAACCTGGGGTGCCGCACAGCCTACGGAATTAAAATTCAGAGGAACAAGCCGTGCTTTGTTTGGATCCTCAGCCCCAGCCTGTCCTTGGCAATGATGCCCTCAGCCCGACTAGACGAGCACATGCTCTAATGCAATCTTCAGTTTTCGTACACAGAAGAATACTAGGAACACATCTTATTTAACTTTTTGTGGGAATCAACATAAAATCAGTCAAAACGAGTGATCCTGCCTAGTTGTCTAGTTTTCAGAAATATATTTTCTGTATAAAACTTAAGTTATGTCAATAGAAAGAAAAAAATAAAACATCTTTGTGTGTAGAATACTCTTCTGTTTTTAAACACAGAATCACTCAAAGCAGTTTGGATAACATTGATAGAAAAATCTACCACAGCATAGTTATCTTCAATGCATCCAACCAGAGGTATCACGATAAAAGATAAGTTCCCTTTTCAATTTTCATTAGACAAGTCATGCAAACAAGTGTTATCGGACAACATTTTTCCAAATGCTCCTCATTTTTTCCTGTGTGTCATTTCTCCCTACGCTTTTATGATTTCATCTAGCCAATGATAGCCTTCTTCTACAGATGATGCTTTCTGTGCATTTGACCATTCACACAGCCATCCTCCAGACATTTCTCTTAAAGCTAGAGGCAGAGCTCTAGCCAAAATCTTTCCACGACTGGAGAAAAAAAAAAAAAAAAAAAACAAAAAAGCAGAAGGACTAAAGATCAGACTATTTCTGTTAATGGATCTTGCACAATATTTACTTCTGTATTTTACAACAGCATGACATCAGTGGCCTGTGTTCTGCCACTGTATTACTGTGAGTGCCGCTGCTGAGCAGCTCAGATGGCTGCAGGCGCTGCTACCAGTACAGCACAGCCATGCAGCAGCAAGCATGGTGCTGTAAGGCTGCAGACGCTGCTCTCACAGCTTAAATTCAGGTTTCAGACCGGCAGCATTATCCCTCTTCTAACATGTTAGCCCTGTTTGAATGACAAATCTCTCATTCGCCCAAGAAAGCATCACCAGTCACAACCACCCTGTGGTGATGGTCATTCTCTTAGCTTTTGGGGTTTGAACCTCCTCAGATTTCGCTGTTTTCCACAGCACCCTGTTCATCATCTGAATGAGAGGCTGCCAGATAGTGAGATCCAGAAAAGGGCAGCCACAGTCTTCCTTTCCTCCCTGCAAAGTCCCTCCCTTACTGGGGCACCTTTCTAGTTTTTGTCCTTGAAGACCTCCAAATGCATGCCTGCTGATGAAGTCTGTAAGATTGTTTGTGCTAGCTGTAGTAAACAGCCTAAATTATTTTCAGAGTTTTTTTCCATTTTCTCTTAGGGGACTTTTTTTGCCACCAGATGGCAATAAAAGATGTATATGCTTAAAAGACTCACAACAGAAAATACTTGCATTAAAGCTCAGCAACTTCAATAAGAAAGAGTACCTACAAGACTTCTGAAAAAAAAAAAAAAATCAATGTTTTTTGAACCTTATGGTGATTTACTTTCTACTTAATGTTCTAATTAGCAGAACTGAAACACCTGCAGCAATTGTACATGCAGTTCATTCATCTAAAAATGTTCAGCTCAATACTGATTTTCAAAACCTTAGCGTGCCATTTCTTTAGCACAGAGATTGAAAAATTGACTTCTTTAAAAAGTTAATAAAACGAGGCAAACAACCCTCCTAGCACCAAGATATTTTAACATTTAAATAGCAAATAACAGCATTTATATAGCATTTTTAACAAACATAAGACCTAGGACAATAGCTTCACCCAAAACCAGACCAGACCTTTTTGCTGTCACTGATGTTTAGAAAGCATAGTCTCAAGGAATCTGGATAATTATTTCACTTTCACAGGCTGGAGAAAACACATCAAGAGGAAGAACAGATTGCCTAAGGTTAAGGGGAATCTGTGGCAAATGCAATAAATAATAATGGAAAACGAACTCTTAACACCTTTTCAGTTGTTCTAAGTCATTATCTTCTCAAAGCTTACTCAGCAGCACCAATTACAAGTATCAGCTTCCAGTATCAACTAACTCCTGTAAAAATGTACTTAATCTTACTGAAATACTAAATAAAAAATCCATCTAGGAAATATACTGACAGTTGTGAAACAAAAATTTTGCATGTTTAAAAATAGGCTTTAACACCTAAATTAAGGCATGCCAGCTCAAAGGAAGAAAAACTCACCAGCTCAGTAGCTCTCCTTTAAGGAATTATGATAACACAGGACAAATCACTACAGGTTAGTGCCCTAAGAGAACTGTAAGAGTTGAAATGAAACCTAGGTAACCTTATGGAAATTCCACTTGTGCTGCTCCAAGACTACTGAACACTAATGCAATCTTTAAAAACCCTTGTCTCAGTTCATGCTGGGTGCCAGCACATATCTTAGAGATGCACAGAGAAAAATACTTCTAAGAGCACAACTGCAGGAATATGTGATGCATTTCTCCTCCTGAAAAGGAATCAAGAGCAAGGAAGTATGAGAACAGCACTCTACGCTTATTAGTAACTGCTGAAACATCCCCACTGCTGAGCACATGAAACAAATGCTGTCTGGTCAGAAGAGGAGAGCTTCCTGTATCTGAGGCTGCAGCAGTTGCTTAAAGAACTGGCATGTCTATTACCTGCTTTGGACATCAGGCTCTCATAAAATAAACTGCCCTCACATCCAACTGCTCACCCTGGAGAAGGATGAACAGAATTCCTCCCACAGAGATAGCTGAATGGCTAAGCTACTTTATCACAACTGCCTTGTAACACCTGAACTCAGTTCCCCATCAGAGGCTGCCAGCTAACAGCACCCTGCCACACTTGTGCCTTCTAAAAACTCCCTGAGTTGGATCCTCCTGGAGGGGACTGTTTCCTCCTACAGCTTTCGGTATGCTGAGCTATTCAGAAACTAGCAAAAAGGAAGGCACCCAAGAGCAAGAGCCTTGTCAGACCTGACACAAGACATTCCCAACGCTGCAGAACTCTGGTCACAGAGAAGGACGTGGAGGCACATCTAGATGGTTCATTGTGCTTGTCGGGAAGTCTTTCAGTCCTGCTTTCTGTGTGGGGAAACAAAGCCACATTACCAGAATTTGTGTCTGTTTGCTGCAGAACAAGTGACTTCGGGCATATCTGGTTCAATTCCCTCTCTCAGCAAGATGCTATATGCCATCTTTCTTCAACAGAAGAGAAGCAACGGAGTCAAAAATATGAGGTGAAAACTGAGCATGCAGAACCATGACCCTACCTACAGGGCTGCCAATGGACTTCTCTAGGACAAGTAACGAGTGCCAGCCTCTCACTGCCAGAAGACAGCCAGCTTGGAGCCTCCAATATTAACAAGATGAAGATGTTTTGGTTTTTTCCTCCTCTAGCTGGTACAGTGGTTTATCAAATGCAGGCCACATTTACAACTTCATTTGAAATGCAGCTGGGCAGTCCCAAGAAGACACAAGAAAAACCCTAAGTAGGACACTCAAGAACAAGACAGAGTCCTTTGAAGGACTGTAAATTTATTTTTAATGTACATATTTTAACTTATTCTATACCACCATGTATTTCTCAAACTCATACATTATCACACTCAAAAGAAAATAGGCACGGCTACTGAAGACTGTCTTGCCAGGTGTAATATTTAATTAAAACTTCTATATTTGTTTCCAAGATTTCAGCTGAGTACAGTATGTGCATGGGTGTGGAAGTGCAAATGACAAAGCCACATGCAACAAAAAACTTGTTACAGTGATTAGAGGAAGTTAACAGGTCACTATAAACTAGCTTTGAATTTAAAAAAAATAATAATTTAGACAAAACTCTTAAAAAAAAAACAACTGTGTCTTAAGAGATGCACTTCTTAGTATTGAATTGTTTCATGTTACCACCTGCATACTCTCATTTTTAAAGCGGAGAACAAGACCAGTACTTTACCCAGATATTTCAGGTCCTTTCAGATGCTGGAGGGCCCCGATAACTCCTCACAGCCAAACCCTGCTGTACATTTCCATGACACCTCCAAGCCAAATATTGAGTGGCCAAAGTTTTCCTCTGGGGTGTGCACAAATGCCTCAGCTGCCAAACTTGAATCCTTAGTGCAACCACTCAAAGGTAAGTGAAGCTTTAACCACTTCCAAAATGAATCTAAAATATCTTGCAGTCAGGTCTCCATGCCTACCTCTTACGGTATATAGAAAGCATTCCCCTTCCCCCAAGGAATAATGAGATTAAGAATAGTTATTTTTAAAAGAGTCGAGAAAATTCCTAACATTAGAGACCAGCCAAGCTTTTTACAGTAGCAAGAACCTGATAATGTCCTCCAATTACTTTCTATAGCATTTTAAATAATTATGAACTTGATAAAAATCAGTCCAGCATCTGCTTCCTGTAAAAGAACACTGTGCTTCTCTAGGCAGTTTTATTTTCTCTTTTTAAAATTAGTTCAGAAAGATAAAAGTGGCTTAAAGATAAGGATATTTAGAATTTTACCACCAAAACCAACAACAACAAATGGAGCAGTTTAAAGAACGTAACAAAATAATCAAAGCCTGTATTTTCAAAGGTTTCTTGCCACTGAAGCACAACCAATAAATATACAGCATTTCCCAAAGGGAGAAGTATGTCCCAGCATCCAGGAAACAAGAAATTAGGTGGAAGCTCACTTACTCAGATTTTTGGAGTTCTTGCTGTGTTTTTAAGTTAAACAATGAAAACAAACAAAAAAAATACTTCATAGCAAGGAGGGCACTCATACAAAAACGTCTATCTAAAGCTGGTAAAATTATGTGAATATACTAATGGAGAAAAAAAAAAAAACAGAAAGAGAGAAAATCCCTTTCACTGATCATTTAATCAAACAGACAATGATGATTTTACAAAATAAGGCAATACAGCTCAGGCAAGGATAAGTTTAGGATGTGGATGTCATGGAAGAAGTATTCAACCACCTCAGGTTAGGAGTGTAAGAGTTGGCTTACTGATTCTTATGGCCCCACAGTTTAGCCATTTTGTTGGGAATAGCAGCATAGAGCTTGATTCTTTTTTTGTTTTTCTTCTGCTCTTACATGATGCTGGGAAAATTAGACAAAGATTCTCCAAAGCTAGGTTTTATTCATGCATTTCAGCATCTTCTGTCAGGGCTCTAAAGCCAGATATGCAGCAGTGACAAGTGTTCATACCTCCAACTTAAATTAACTTGATCTTTTTGTATATATAAAGCACAGTACACGTATTACACACTTGAAAACCCCCAGGTTTAAGATGGGAATACATAAATAATGGATTCCACATTTTTTCTTCTCTCTTCCATAGTATAAGACTATGGCAAACTTCATAAAGGCATTGAAAATAAAAACGTTCTTTACAAGCAGTAATTCAGAGAAAAATTTAGAGCCTATGCAGACTGAAGTCTACCTTCCTGTGAATGACAAAGAGACCTTTAAGGAAAAGAACACACACAAAAAAATTAATTAAATCTCTCACATAGAGACAGACTGAAGTTCTACTGGAAGCTTCAATTTTATTTCTTCCTGTTTCACAGTGTTTCACAACTTAAAGAGCAATTCTTTTCCTTTTTAAGGCTGATTTGGATGTAACTTCTTTTCTTTTTACTATTTTAAGAGGATATCAACAGTAAATCAGTGATATTGTTGCTTACATTGGTTTAGAATGGAAAAAAAGTGAATGACAGAAAAACTGTTTATAAAATATGCCGGAGAACCAAGCTACATAACAGCAGACAAAGCACCACTTGGAAGAGTACGAAGTTGGTAAATTCCAATGACGGGTCTCAGTACTTCACGTAGCTCAGTGGGATACACATGCTGTATTTTTACTTTTGACCAGACAAATACACAGAAGCCCAATTCTCACAAAGGCTACCTTCTGCTCTACTTAGTGCAGTGAGTCCAACTAAAAAAGACAAGTCACGAAAACAAGCTGTGTGGAACCAAATCTGTGGCACTGGAGCAAGAGCTGAAGGCAGAAATACCATAATTTTGGGGTGTTAACACAATTGAAAAACTCAGCAAGAAATGAAAAATCAAAGCTAATTTTTAAAACTATTTGTATGTATTGTTTTTTCTCCTCTGCCATAAGTTCTATCTTGGACCAAATTGACTATGTGCTCTAGGATTTACACTTTAATGATTTATCAGGATAATGAGATTGGTTTTCTTGAGGGTACAATTCCAAAGCAGCAGGCCTTTGTTGCAGACAGTTCAGTAGCATCTCTCTTCACACTGCTTAAGTTTTCCTGGACTTTTTTTCTCCTGCTGAAGTACACACCAACACTTTGTCAAGGCATTAAGCTGAGAAGCAAGAGAAGTTACCTGTTTTGGCAGTGACAAGTTGCAAGACCAATGGTCGTCTTGTTACAATTCCAGAACCTCGTGGAAGAAAATCCCTAGAAATATAAAAAGAAATAAGTTGTTACAACCCAGAAAAGACTGCCCAGTTTCTAAGATATTGGACTAATTTGGAACCTCCTCTGTACCTTCAGCTGCAATGAAAATGGAAAGTTGGTGGAGGGCGATTTACATCAAGCTGTACAATAAAGTAGGGCTGTTAATTTCAACTTGAGATAGCAATGGGTCAACAAATATATAGCAAAATTAAATTACCAATCTAGGAGCATTACTGATTCTCTTTCCTCATGATCATCACATACAGTGTCTCAAAACACACAATTCATAAAAAGAATATCAAAAACAACGCCCACATTTACTGGACTCTCCAAATAAATGTGCCCTACCCTCTACTCCCTTTGAACATACATAGAGAATATAGACATATGAATACAAACTCTCATTAAAACAGAGATAATGCAAAAAGCATCACACACAGAGTAATTTTAATCCACTGTGATGTTTTACAACATGTAAGCTAGTTTTTCTATCCTGTTGTTTTCTCAAAGGTGCCAAAGTTTATCAAAAGGTCTACCACAATTTCTTTTACCTATCAACTGGGAGATGCCTGTCTCACAGCAGAGTGCCAGCTACAGATATTTTCTCATGGGGAAGAAGAGAAATTCTTAACAAAAACATACTCCTTTTACTGTTTGTTTTGAAATGACAGTAGCCTAGGGTACAGAAAATGTGTACCAAGATGACAGTTTCATACTTGGATTTTTGATTTATTTTTTCTCTTTAACAAGAAGCTGAAAGGAATTGCTATTCAGGACAAACCGATCGCTTAAAACAAACTAGGGCCCTTTACAATACAACGTGAGGCACTAAAATCCTTCTTCAGGGAGTTAGAGGATATAAAGACTTACTGATTTTCTGCTTCAGACTAAGCACAGCCAGAGATCAAGAACGCCACATTAACACAACTCCTAGTTACACAACGCTGACAGCAAAATTGCAAAGAAATGAAGCCAACAACTTTCAGAACGTTCCCTTTCCCTGTCTGCAATAGATTGCATTTGATAACCCTCTCGAAGAAGTTGAACTACTGTCAAAAAGCCCATCGTCTGTTCGAGCAAGCACGAGCTGAAAGCTGGCTGAGCTCCCGCTCGGCGAGGGTGATAACCACCTGAACAGTGAATGGCAGGAGGACGCAAGGCTTCTGCTCCAAATGTACAGTCTGAAGCCAAAAAAATGACAAAGGGTGAGGAGAACAAAGTGTTCACAGGGAGAGTTTAGGAGAAAACCCAATAGGCTGGTTTATCCTGGAACCAAGCAGCAGTGCTGAAGTGTCAGCATCGCGGCTGCAGCACTGCATGAATATGCAGAGACACTGTAAGAGCTGGGCATATCAGAGTGCTGAACACATATTTTACCTGTATAAAAAAAAGAAAAAAAGACACTGACCTCAATTAAAAATTCTGCTCCCACAGGGACAGGGAATTTTTATTACTATTATTTTCAAAAAATCTGGAATTTCAGCTTTAACCACAAGGCAATGGCATCCGTGCACTTGCTCTGCACAGCCAAGATCAGGTGCTATGAACAAACACAGAAAATCTCCTTCTAGAAAAAAAAAAAAAAGCAGTTCTTTAAATACACAGAAATCAAACCTAAATCATACTTTTCACTTTTTTTAGGAAAAGTAACATGGTACTGCCTTACAACTCCAGCAGTGAAACACATGAAACAGTGTGCTACTGCTTGTGCAGAAACGCCTGCTTTGAAATCCACAGGACAAGATGAAGATGCTTTCCCCCTCCCCGTGGTCTAGAAATCATTCTTTCTAGACTGAAGAATGCTGTTCAGGAATAAGGCTGGGAACTAAAGCCGCACTCCTTTAAAAGTCGTGCATCCTACTAGAAGGATCAAGCCACTTTTACATCTTTATTCTCAGAGCGTTTCCAGCACAAGTCCCTCTGCTGCCAGCCGCTGCCCCAGCCCAGCAGCAATGCAGCTGTGACGTGATGAGCTGGAGGCTGGCAGCACAGCCTGTCCAGTGCTGCCCAGCCAGAACTGAATAGATCAAACACAAATGAGATGCAAGCAGCCAAGCGGTCAAGAACATCACTTCAGGAACTCCTCAGCCTTAGAACCCGCTCATCTGTTGGAATACCATTAGGTATTTTTAGGGCCAAATAGTTTTTACCCTAGAAGCTTTAAAATTGCTTATGTATTCACTCAATCAGTAGCTAATACTGGTCATTTCCAGTGTCAGAAGTCTGAACGAGTATATCCACTTAAATGTTCATTTAACATGCAAAGGTAAGAGATGTTAGTTTGAGTTTGACTTGCTAAAACCCAGGTCTCAAAAACCGATGTCAAAGGATGGGGAAGCACATTATTAATGGCCATACCAAAACACTATCAGTTTATAGCAACATAACAATTAGGGTCTGATCTTCCCTACAGTGGTTCAGGTTAGAATAAGGAAAAAAGGAAAGATCACATCTCTACGTGCCATCTTCGCTTTAGGATACCACCTCCTCTAATGCTCAGGAAGCAAATAAGCTGAAATAGCAATTAGACAATTCATTAACGGGAAGGGTCCCATGCAAGGGAGAGGAATATCCTTTCAAATTTCAGGAAGGGGTGAAACCACAGCAAAATGCTGAAAAGCTAACTAGACAGGGGTTACCTTCAACGAGGCTGTCTAGTTATAATGCAGGACTATAGCTGACAAAGGAAAAAAAGTATATCAAAACCAAAATAGAACCATACTTCTCTTACAGAGGAGCACAGATCACCCACCTAAATCTATCAAATGATGTTGGCAACTCATCTCACAGAAATTTTTCCACATCCCAAAGTCCTTTCCACTCCCATAACCTTCCTCAGTGCCTTCCACAGGCCGCTAGCGGAAACAGTGCGGTAGCGAAGGCAGCGGCCTTCATTCCCAAGGTTGGCCAAGGAATGCAGTGCAGCTTCAATTGCAACAGGAAGCAATTAGGCCAAAAGTCAACAGTTTTCCTGGGCTTTTTTCCAGCAGACCGGTCATTGTTCCCCGACTGGCACACCACAAGCACGGCGATCTCTCGATCTGTCGTGCAAAGAGCAAGCGCTCCCACAGCCAACGCGCCTCCAGTTCTGCAGCAGACGTGCGCTGCGCCCAAGTACTACAAAGGGCTTCTGTTGTTTTTGCATTTATCAGTGCTACACAACAACAAAGCAGGAAAAAACATGGTCCAGACCTACAGAAGAGACATTAAGAATTGCTAACGTCTTTCCTCATGTTCACTTTTTCAAGCCCATTAACCAAAACCAGCTATTTTTCTTTACCGAAAGGGTTGTTGGGCATTGGAACAGGCTGCCCAGGGAAGTGGTTGAGTCACCATCCCTGGAGGTCTTTAAAAGACGTTTAGATGTAGAGCTTAGGGATATGGTTTAGTGGAGGACTTGTTAGTGTTAGGTCAGAGGTTGAACTCGATGATCTTGAAGTCTCTTCCAACCTAGAAATGCTGTGATTCTGTGATCGGTACTTCAGTTTTGACTGCTTTAGCCTTGTGAATTGGTCTGGTTTGGTTTCATTGGTGGGGTTTTCTTTTTGTTAGCGAGAGACTCTGACCCTTGGAGATCTAGAGAGAAAACGAGTTGAGGCAGGGTTGCATGGGGCAGCCTTTCTCTCTGGCAAGCCAAACGGCCTGGGGGGAAGCCAGCCCCAGAAAAGGGGGCCCTCAGCCCCCCCAACCCTCGTCCTTGCTCCACATGAGGGCATTTTCCAGGCCTCTCCCAAGGCAGGTGCCTTCAGCCTCGCACGGGCCGCTCCATCACAGAGCTTTGCCGAGGTCACAGTGGCCACCAGCGGGCCCGCCCTTGCCCCGGGCCCTATAAAAGGGGCCCCCCTGCCCCTGGCCCGCCACTTGCTCAGCGATTTGGTCTTCTGAAAGCCATTGGCTGAAGGAAGGCCAGAGTTAAGAGCAAAGCGAGAGAGAGAGGCGAGCAGCAGCCCTTCTCAGTGCGAGGACAAGAAATTGTTCCTAGGACCACTGAGAAGGATGTCTGCCTCTGAGAGAAAGCGCCATGGGTCGAGGGCCAGCACCTCAAGCACAAGAACCAGCAGTGCCCAGGAGGTGTCTGGTGCCCGGCCCAGAGGCTACTCTGATAAATATCATTGGAGCCGAAGTGATGCGGGGAGCAGGCCGGCCCCTCGGACGGACAGCAGCAGCAGGCCTGGGCCTAGCCGGAGGTCCAGTGATGACGGAGAGCGTGGGTTGGAGGGCCACGGGAAGCGGAGCCGTGCCCAGCGGTCAGAATATGATGCGGGACCCAGCCGTGGCCGAGGGAGAGATGACAGCAGGAACTCCGTGAATGAAAATCAAGCGGAGAACGGAAAGGACCCAAGGCCCGGAACTGGCAGGCGTCCTGGTGCGGCACCGTGGCCAGAAAATATGCCCAGTGGAAGGCAGCCTGTGTGGGCAGTCCCTGCCAGGGACTGGCTCGTCCTCCAGCCCGCGGAGCCCATGGAGGTGGGTGCAGAAGATGAAGAGGAACCCATGGAAGTGGACCCGCCTCAGCCACAACAAAGATGGGACTCCGCCGGCAGCTCTCTGAAAAGTGTCCTGAAGGAACACCGGCAGCTGTGCAGAAGGGCTCGGCAAGCTCCCTATTCCACATCGCCCAGGCTCCACTCCAGGCATTAGCCTGGAGCCATGTTGGCAATAAAGACCTTTGCCAATTGTCAGGGGTTGTGTGAGTGCTTCTTTCCCATCCAGCAGGCCTTGTGCGAGAGGTGGCAGCCCTTCTGCGCAGAGCCTCGAGGAAGAGCGCAAGAGAGGCCCCAGCTCCCTTGGGGCTGCTGCGCTGGGGTGACAGGAGGAGTCCCCAAGAACCACCATGCGCCTTTAACATTTATGAAAATAAATCGAGGGGTGAAAACAGTAGTGTGTGAGTGATTATAGCTGGCTAATTTCTTATATTAGGAGTGAGTTTCTATATCTGAGTAATTGGTAATGACAGACGTGGAGAAGGCTGAGGTACTCAGTAACTTCTTTGCTTCTGTGTGCATAGGTAGATGGGCTTCCCACATCTTTCATTTCCCTGACCCCATAGATGGAGGCTGGGGGAGCAAAGTCCCACCCAGTGTAAGCGAAGAGCAGGTTCGAGACCAGCTGCTGAATCCAAAGAGGTACAGGTCTACGGGACCTCTGTTGTGCTTTGCCATTCTGAACCACCAACCAGTTTTATCCACTACTAAAGCAGCATACACCATTTTCTACATCCCACTGATACTCAGCTACCTACGTTCTTCCTCACTAACTCCAAGCAGAGACCAATTCTTACAATCAGACACCACTCGATCCCTCCCCTCGTTAGTTACAGGAGAGCAAATGCTTTTTGTTTTGGCACGCCTGTCAGGCAACACAATCTCCCGCGGCTTTGTTTGCTGACTGTGAAACCTCAGCTTAACATAATGGGGCTTACATGAAGACGTACAAAATCATTAATCCTCTTTATTGAAGACCAATGACACCTATCTTAATTAGGCATTCTAGGCAAGCTAAACACATTAAGATGCTGTGGGTTTTTAGCAATCTTGGCTATGATAGCTCTTAAAGCTTAATACCAGTCTTTCCAGGTGTTTTTTTTGTTAACCACCCAGCAGAGATGGTGGCATCCCTACCACCACAATCCAGTGCTTAGCTCACTTTCTCTTAAGAAGTTTGGTCTCGGGTTGCCGTAAGCATTCCTTCAAGGTCAATTTTCCTTCACCTGAGAAGGGAGCTAAACTGCTGAACTGAGGTGCAACGCAATACCCAGGAGCAGTAACTACACACGACAGCCCACGCGGCTGGGCATGCCTTCAGGGGTTAGAAAGGAGTAGTCAGCAGTTCAAGGATGTCTGGATCTGAGGGGATAAATTGGCCTCCTAGCTCCAACGCCTGGCGTCTCTGAGAAGCCATGCTCCAACCCAGCAGCATCCCTCACTGCTGAGCCAACGCAGGGACTGCCCAATTATCCAACCCATCCCTCCTAGGTGATCATGTACAAGCTGAACCAAAATTCTCCCTTTCTTTCACAGGAGAAAAAAAAAAGAAAAATCTTGTAGCTGTTACCCAGCAGTACAACCTACCAGACTATAACACCTCTTTGGGTCTCCTTCCCCTCACTGCTTTACAGAGCTGAGACCAACTATACAAAAATCCAGAGGGGGAAGGTGCAAAACCCACACCTGAACAGAAGAAATCCTCACCCAACCCCAAACCACAGGAATATGGTGAGCATAGACTCTGAAGGTAAGAAATAAAACACACTAGCTGTGCATCTCCACTACAGCTTGTTCAGGGACAACACTCAGTCACCATCATGATGAGAAAGCAACATTTGAGATTCCCTCCTTCTGCAGAAGGCTGGAAACAGAGCAGGCTTGGATGGATGCTGTCATTGCACGCCTCCCACATCTGGAAGATGCTCAACAAGCAAGCAGAAATTATCACACCTAGCCATGAAACATTACTGGGCTATGAGAAAAGCAGTGCCAAAAATTACTCCAGTCCCAGTGGTGAAGTCTTCCATTAAACAGGACTGGAGTCGAAAGGTTCTCCAAAGGAGGGGACGTTTGACCAGAAGGTACAGACCACCACTGGTCCCCCAGATCTATTGTCATATTTTGGCAGCATGGGGAATACCTTACATGGCATTTCTGCACTGAAGAAGACTGTAGCAAAGTAAATGCACTTCCTAGTATTAAAAAAAATGTATCTATTATGTGATAGAAAGCTTTAAAGTCTCAATAACGTTTACAGGCCTGAAAATTTGTCTCACACAGCTATGAAAACTTGCCAGGCAAACCCAGAGGAGTGCTAAGATGAACAGTGCTCTGTTTGCAGTGATTATGCCGGGCTGTGGGCTTGCTGTATTAACAGATCAGGAAGCTGCCAACGTGCAGGCTCGTAGGCAAGCCACTGTGCGCACGGTGCATCTGTCCTCCCTGGCAGGCGTCCAAAGCTCTGCTGCATCACCCCAATTCCATTTGTGAAAATGCCCTTTTCTCTCTTTCTCCTTTAAGATTTGACAAAAGCTTCCGGAAACAGCGGTGCTCCCCATCAACTCCGAGCCGGGGGGCAGGGGGAGGAACCACCAAACACACACACACCCAAAAACAAACAGCAATTCTTCCGATTTTCACGGCGGAAAGAGTGAAGCCGGCTTCTCAGGACAACCGTATTTTCCCTAATCAGATATGGTTGCTCTTAGGAAGGGACTCATTTGCATACGTTGTGAGAGCATGAAAGCCCATCCAACCTCAGGGTGAATACTAATGCAGCAAGATTTGGTGTCTCTCCACGAGGAATGAACAACAGAGATTCCTTACTCCATTTAAATCGGTGTCAGTGCACTGAAGCTTTTGGACCACAAACACTATTAACGATGTTTCTTCCAAAAAAAATTATAATAAAGATTTGAGCTAAAAGTATTCCTCTACAATATAATCAAACAGATTTTCTGGTTGCAAGGGTTAAACAGCAAGCAACGTCCCCAGTACTGTGCACATTTCAGCTGCACGAAGCCAGCCGCTACGTAATTAATGACTTGCACTTTGCAAATAACTCACCCCTGGCTACTCTGCTGCTGCAGAACTTTGAAATAATGCAGATTTCAGCGCTACCATCAAAAACCCAGACAAAATAAGCTTCTGCTTTTCCTCCCAAATCACCCTGCCCTGAACTCAGATCCACCAAGACAGAATTTTTAAGCAGGGGTAGGGAATATAGCAGGCAACCTGCTATGCCATGTCCCACTCGAGTCTAAAATCTCTGCCTCTTCAGAAGCAATGTGAAAATGCATTTCTTTTTCATGACAAACGTGTCAAACTGTGCAATTACCTTCCTTTGTACAAGGCAAGCCATTTCAGATCATTTTGCAAAGCTTAAATGCAAGCAGATTCAGTCTTCCTACTCCCCCCGAACGTATGGAGGGAGAGCACAATGGGAAGTGCTGCACAAAGACAGCCCGAATTTATAGACAGAAAGACAGCAAAAAGAGAGAGGTGGCAGGAGAGGAGCAACTCCTGGGGCTTCCCAGCAGTGACAGACCTTGGGGATCTTCTGTCAGCATTTGTGGAGCACCTGGACAAATTAACAGGTGAGCACCCAAGGGCACAACATCGCCTCTGATGGATTAGGGAAAAAATGCCTTCAGCAGCCCAGCTTGGAGCAGGAACCTCACCCGTTTCCCCCACTCGTGCCACAGACAGAGAGCGAGCTTCCAGTTACTCCTGCCCTGCCTATTCTCAGCAGGGGAGCTCACACACAGACCATTTTGGAGCATCCTGTATAGATAAGCACTACCGAATACACGTGTACATCTGTAGGCAGCTGTGCTGCACGTAGTAAACAAGGCACCGAGTGCACAAGATGAGTCCAGCTGTGATTATATCAGCTGTGAGGGCAGACATCGAGCCCTCTTACAGCTAGGAGAACTCCTACGTATCTGAAGAACGAGATCTCGGTGACTCTGCACAGGAACTGGGATGCAAAAATACTATGCTAGGTATTGAATTAAAAGCATAACTTCCTCGCACAAATTATGAAAGCTGACATTATCACTAGATGCCTTGGTTGAAAACCTCTCTTATCTCCAGCTCCAGTCTCCTTTGCATCCCAGAGGCTATCACAGACAACAGTACTTGGCAGTACATCAAAGCCCAGCACGCGGTTAAATGGGATTTGCTCCTCTCTAGTTCAATAATGCTGCCTTGTTCGTCTCGCTGCAACTTGCTGAAGAAAAAGATGCAAGGTCACAGTTAAATAATGCTCATTTCCTGCTCTCAGCATATTTACACTACAGGCTTTACAGTGCAGACGCACAGCATTAAAAGGGCTCCTAGTAACCCATCGCACACGAGCACAGCGAACAAGGGGAGTTCACAGGCTTCTATTTACCAAAGGCTTTACTTTGTAATGCACTGCTTAAAAAAAAAAAAAAAAAAAAAAAAAAAAAAAAAAAAAAAGGATTCTGCCCCTCCGTGCTTGCAATCTAGGCAGGCTTTATGTAAGAAATGCATGAATCCTTCAAAGATTATCAATTTGCTCAATAATCAACCGATGGATACCAAACCCCAAACAACAACCAAGCTGTCAGAGGCAAACTGAAGAGCAGCAAGGGTTTCTTTCTGGAAAGGAGAAAGGCTGCCACACCTCAGCTGTACAAAGCTGACCCACCACTCAGTTTTGGTGTCACACAGATATCTAGAACAGTCGTGACACAAAGCAGAAAAAATGCTCAACAGCAAGTTTTAGACTACAGTCACAGATGTTCCACACAGATTTTAAGATGAGATGCTAACCTTGCCTTTAAAAATAGAAGGAAATTAAAAATAAAGGAATAAAAAAAAAATCTAAAGCCTACCTACAGAGTAAAGATTGCACGTGCACATGGATATAGATGTGGGTAATGCTTAAAAACCAGCTTGAGGTCATACAGCAAGTCAGAGGCAGGCAGGAGAACAGCATCCTCGCTTTGCTTCCCTGCTCAAGTCCATGGCAGCTTCACTTCCTATGTTTACAGGGAAATGTCAAAATAATCGTATCGCTGATATCCATTTATCTAAACTGAAAAGCGGTGTTTCCTATTTTGTCTACAACAGCAAATTACACAAGTCTGAACCATTACCAGAAGCAATGCCCTTCAGGAAACAGCAAGACAACAACCGGGCGTGTTATTTGTTGTTTCCAGAGCTGCCAAACGCCAAGGATAGGGCTCCTTCCTGGAGGCAGGGTGTAGCAGGGCTGTCGAGTTAGAGTCAGGCAATCTGCTGAGTTCTCAGAAGTGCCTCTGTGCAATTCTTAATATGGAGGAGTTCAGATAAAAAGCAAGTTAATGCATACAATCTTGGAAGAAAAAGAAAAACATAGAAACCTCACACTGGAGGACAATTTACCTTTAAAAAGCAGAGATGGACTGGACTTCCCATAATAACTGCAATTGAATTTGTACCATGGACTTCTCAGAAGGCACTCAAGATGAGACTTTTTTTTTTTTTTTTTTTTAATTTTTTTGGTGGGGTTTGGGGTTTTTCTGAAAGCTAGGTCTCTGACTTCCAACGCTAAGCTTGCAATCACTAAACAAGTACAACGTACTAATTGTCTATTAAATGCCAAAGTTATATTAAGACCACGTGGATTCTCACAGGTACACTTTACAGAAGCAATAAGAATTACTTACGGATTTAGCATCGCTGTGAACTGCTTGATGCATGGAACTTACAAGCAGAATACAGGTCAGGGCTCTCTATACCCTGCCTCACTACTGAGCACAGCTTTTCTTAATGAACAAGAGATCTTTTAATCAATAAAATCAAAGTGCCACGGATCCTCAAAACAGCTTTCAAGGTTTCAAGGAAAACTTTTACTTTACATGTGAAACAAATAAATTAGCATGTTTGGTTTTAACTATACATTTGTTTTACTCTGTCGGTATCAGTTCTCAAGACCAGACATAAAACTGAGCTTAAAATCCACATCAGAGTTATACCCACATACGAAACCTGGCCATCGATATCACATCTAGATGGCCAAGTTTGTTTTCCAACCTCTAAATGTAGAAAAAGTATTTGGGGAAGCAACCAAAATGAGCCACTGTCTCATTGCTACTCTCTCCACTTAATGGAATACCCAAGAACAATTCTTGCTTTCAGTGCACTGGAGTATTTTGATAACTAGACTAATAGGCTCAATGCAGCTGTACAATGGCTTAATTAGTCAGGAAAAGGAGTGGCTGATTCTCATTTCCAGAAAATCCTTAAGATTAAAAAAAGAATACATAGCGCCACACTTCAGTCCGTGTCTCCTATTGCTTGGCTTTCTCATGCCTGTTTCACACAGAGGTGAACTTTCTGTAAAAAGAAGTTTGTCTATCAATGACGACTAGTAACTAAAAGAATAAAATATTTGCACCGATTTAACCACAACTCTCCCAGTAAGCAGGCAAAGTATGTGTCTACTGTCTTTGGGGAAATTCTCTGCTTTGATGGTCAGACTGAAACTCCTTTCTCTTCCCCTAGTGACTCAACACAGCCTTTTCACCACCGCCATCTCGAGGAATCAGAATGAGCTCAGCACACGAGGAACTGTATTTGGAATAACAAAAATTAGGACCAATTTCATAATAAATAGCTCTACACTAAGCAGTGGCCATACAATCATCAAAACAGTCTCAGATCAAAAAGCTGCAGAGCTGTTTTACAAAACCAGACCTCAGGCTCTTAAAATGAGAGTTCTTGGTTGATTATGACTGACAGGCTCACAATCAGGAGCTCGCATCTCTTATAAAACAATTATTTGCCTACATGCAGCTTATACCGTATTAGGCAGAAAAGGAAATAAATAGCTCTCAGCTTTGAAATTAAATTATTAATTTCTCTATCTGCAAGAATAAAGGAGGCTTTAATTCAAATCTGGAGAAAGAGGCCCTGACAAGATAGCTTGCCATCTGTGCCTTTAGTTATCTCGAAAGCCCATTTTGATACATGGAATAAGAGAAAACGCTCGCTCTCCGGACATAGTTTCCAAGGATTGCTTCCTGCCATTCGTTTTCTTTTAAGAAACCCTGCTATTATCAAAAGCAAGATGTTCAAAAAGCACAAATGACGTATAGGGTCACGGTCCTGTGCTCAGCACAGGCATGCAGCCAGGTCAGGTAAGGTACCTCCTGCAGTATTTGGAGCTTGCTTCCCCTTGGGGCTTTTCAATCTCTCCCACCAGCTTCTACCACGACCGTAGTAGACCCTTTGCTTTAAACACTGCCTCAGGATTTTACGGGCACGTTTACTTTTGTCATGAAGAGAAGCAGGTAATAAGAACACTCATTCCTACCGTGCTCTTCAGACAATGCCACTTCCTCAAACGCGAGCCACGAGCTCCACACACGAAGGTCTAACTCATAAACGCAAACGGCTCCTGTCCTCAGCTGTCCTCCAGAGTCTCTATTTTCATCCAAACACCCAGAAGTCAAGGACTTCAAACAGAGTCCTTGACTACCAAAAGCAGTAAGATCTCATTGCACACAAAGGAGCAATAAGCGCGGAGTACCTTGGTGATGCGAACCCAAACAGGGACGATAACTGCCACACTGGGAGACCTGACGCGGCCCCGTGCCAGCCTCCAAGGATGCCTGCAGGCCTGGCTGTCACACAAGTGCTGAAGCAGGCACACATGAAGAACTCATCCTCATGAAATACAAGCGCTGAGGTAGATCCCACGAGCAATCTAACCACCAGCAGCCACAGGATAACGCAGCCTGGCCCAACACGTTTCCTGCGCCATCAGGCTCCATGCAGGAGCTCCAATACCACCTGCAAACTAGCAAATCTGTTTCCTTTATCCACGTGGAAAAAATAAAGCCATTCTTGCACAAGCAAAGACCCTGGGAAGTGCTGAAGAAGACACAACAGCCTCGTGGCTACCAACAGCAGAGAAAAAACAGCCTGGTCCTGCAGTTAAGGCCCTTCCTAACCCCATGCCCTCATGGTACCAATTACAGCTATTCCTGAAAGGGAGAAGATCTTAGCTGTCCCTCTGAAGGTTAAGAGTTCAAAATCCACTAATGATAACGATTCATGTGGTGAAAAAAAAAAATACATAAGAGTTAACACTCAAATTTCAGAGCAATGCTGGGACTATTTCGTTTTGACAAGAATTTCAAAGCTGTGGTACTACTATTATCATTTGCACTGTGCTTAAAAACATCACATGCAACAGACTACAAACAAAGGAGTGCAACACATCTCTACAACAAGACATGTTACCTCTATAAGGCACATTAAGACAGACACAATAAACTGGTTTTCAGAGATCAGCTTCATTACCCTGTAAAAGCAGGGCTGTCCTAGGAAGAGGTACAGACCATTTTGCCTGCTGAGCTGACAACCAGAAGCACTCTTCCAGTCTCATGGCTCTTCACTCATCTGGTGCTGAGGGCTCACAATCAAGTTTTCACGACTTAGCAAGCAACCACACATCTGCTGACCACGCACACTCGCTCAGCCTGGAGAAGAGGCACGAGCAAAACATATTGACGTAAACCTCACGGAACTAGGCTTGAAGTAATGCATTTTAATGTCACGTTCACAAAAGGCTTCAAAAGTTGGCAAGCATGGAGGTCCTACAGACCAGCTGATGCTGTATCTGAAGAAGTTCCTGCATAGGACAAGGATGGGGAACTTGGAGAGAGGATTGGAGACCGCAGCTCCTGCATGGCAGAGATGCCCTGGTGCTTTACATGCGCTGGTAAACTCTGCTCTGAAGAGTCTGTGGTAGCGCCTGCAGGGTGCGTGGTAGTACGCAGGTGCAGTAAGTCCTTGCCCTCAGCTTCTCTCCATAATTCCTGCTAGAAACATTCACATCTTGCTTGTGCAGCAGGCTCCAGCCTCTTGTACGAACAGCCCAGACCAGCCCAAACCTCTCATTTCTACCTTTTGTGCTACCCAGGCTCGTTTGGGCAAGGAGCAGGGGCACATGGCACCCAATAGGAGTGGATCAGCCTGTGGATCAGATGGGGATCCCCCAAAATCTGTGAATCTGGGATTCCTCAGGCAGGGAGCAAGACCAGGGAGCTGTGACCTTCCAGCAGGACCCAGGAGAAGACACCAGCACCCAGCCAAGCCTGTGAGCCCAGCACCATACCACCTCACACACAAGCAAGATAAGAGGCCTCTCCTCCCCAACGCACACATTTTGGGCTGTTTAATGAACACACGGATCAAAACCTCGAAAGGTTTTAAAGATTTGCTGCAAGAAAACTCTAAGGATCCGACTGCCGGCAGGGATCTCTGGAGGCTTCAGGAGCGCTCGGTAAGCGGGATGCTGGCAACGCAGCCAGCATCAGCAGCGCGCTACAGCCTTCGGGAGGGAGACCGAGACATAACACGGCCAGAATAAACCCTAAAACGAAAGCGAACGGACCCTGAGGGGACCCCTGAAGGGACCCGGGCGGCGTTTTCACGCCGAGCACCGCGGGGGGGACCGCGGGGAGGGGAAGGAGGGAGGGCAGGGGCCGCCGCCGCCTCACCTGGACACGCAGTTCTCCAGCACCGAGCTCTTGCCGGCGCTCTGCCCGCCCACCACGGCGATCTGCGGCAGGTCGAGCAGGCAGCTCTGGCCCAGCGCCGCGAAGGCGTCCTGCAGCCGGTTGACGAGCGGGATGAGCCCCTCCATCCCGCCGCCCCGCCGCCCCGCCGCTGACAGGTAACGGCCGCCGCGCCGCGCATGCGCCCCGCGGCCGGACCGCGGGGGGCGGGGCCTCGCCGGGGAGGGCACGCCCCCTGTCGGCGAGGCCACACCCACCGCGGCGGTGGCGGGAACCCTGTGGCGGGAGCGCGGCCACGTGTGCGCCCCCCGCCCCGCTCCTATATTGGGGGGCCGGGAACGGGGGGAGCTCGGTTACCCCCGGGCAGGTCACGATCGCAGCCTTCCGAAGTGTTGCTGGGAGCCAGCAGGGCACCGCTGCCTTCCCGTGAAGGGCTTCGAGGCTTTGCTTCAGCGCTGAGGGGAAGAACTGCACTGGGTTCAATGGGAACCACACGCTGAGGCTGAGCTGAGCACATAGCACGAGAGTTATCTGTGATTGCTGGCAGCAGTGACAAGGCAGAAATATCCCAAACAGAGGCTTTGGAGCCCTGCAGCGATGGTTATCCTCTGTATTTAGCCAGACACCGGTTGTGCTCAGCGTGACTAGCGAAACAAAAGGGAACGACTGCAAACATCCAAGCGGCTGACAGGCACTAACGAGCTGGAGCGTCATCAAAACTTCTTGGCCGGGGCTCTCAGTTAGTGTAAAAAAGTGAATCCCTACAGCAGAACAGCTTCTAGCCACAAACACAAGAAGGGAAGGCAAACCGTACACAGATGACTGTGTGGGAGCCGAGCAGCAGCAGGAGCCCCCAGGCATATCCATTCACAAAAGGCAGATTTGGGAACACGTCGCCAGCACCTTCTCGTGCTCCGAGCAGCAACCCACAAGCCCAGAGCAAACAGCCGTGTGAGCAGCACACTCTCAAGGAACCCAGTGCACCATCAATGCCTACAGCCCTGGGGGTTTGGGCCTAACTACCCACACGTCGTTAAGCCCCTCTCCGAGGTAAGAGCTGGACTTGTTCTGGTGCCAAGCAAAGAGGCCGTCGGTCGTCTCACCAGGAGAGACTGTGCTTTAGCTCAGGCTGAAATGTTTTTATCAGCAGTGTAACACAGGCACAGCTTCTGCAGAGGTTGCTTTGTCACTGCGGTCAGATCACCCCCCCAGACATCAAGGCAAAACCTCATGAACCTTTCCGTCTAGATGGGGCCCGGGGTTATTGACATAATTATGCCAATTAGCAGCATGATTCTCTTCTTCACGCTCCCGCCTAAGCAGGCCATGCCAGGAGGCACTGGAGTAGCTCTTTGGCCTTCTGCCAGCCCATGGGTTCCTGCTGAGGCCGGGAGTCGGGAACAGCAGCATCGCTTTTTGGCAAAATCCTCCCAGTGCGTGCGTAGGAGCGCTTCTTACCACCCCAGTGAAATAATTACAGAGCAGCCTGGCAATAGGGCCTCATCGGTACAAGGGAGAAATGACCTCTAGAAAAGGGAGGATTCCTTGGGAGCGATGCTGTGCACCCCTGGAGCTGGTAACCCGAGGACCTCTCCTTTCCATTAGTTTGCTTTTTAATGGTCTTTGTTTCCTTCCATAATTTTAAATAAATAAGGAGCTCGTATGTATTATGAGGAAAAGGCTGAGTTATTCCCCCAAATCTGGGAAGTTTCCAAACCAAACACCATTTCTGCCTGAGCTGAGTTAAAGCCGCTAAATGACGTGCTTGCCCTTGCAGCTCCAGGACTTAAAAAAAAAATCCAATATCCCCCCCTAAAAGCCAAGGATACAGATTTCCCACCTGGTGGAAAAAGCATGGACACTTGCATTATGCCTGCACGTGCTACCACAAGGGTGCTCGTTTTTCAAACAGCTCCAAGAGATCGGCAAAGAAGGGGGAGGAAGGGCACTGAGGCACATCTTCAGGTCCCCATGTTCCTGGGGAGCACCAGGCTGCCAGCTGAGCGTGCCTCTCTATTTTACCCTGCCCTCAGAGCTGTGCCCCACAATATTTATCGTTGCCTTTTGCCACGTGTTGGGCTCAGCCAGGAGCCCCGGCTCCCCTGGCACGGTGGGCAGGGGGCTGTCACCTCCAGGTGCCACCGTTCCTTTCCCACAACCAGCTCTCCCTAAGCAGGCAGCGCGATGCTAAAAACGGGGACGTTCAGAGCAGGTCCCCAGGCTGCTTTATAAATACACGCCAGCGCAATTCCCTGCACGAGGAGTGGGTTATATATGAACTGCCACAGAGATGCCTGCAGTGAGCAGCTGGGCACGCTGTCCCTGCGAGGAAAGGGAGCAGAGCCCAGCGGGGAGCAGAGCCTGGCCAAGCTTGCTTCCTCCCCCGGGACGCGTTCAGAAGAGGCAGGCTCCTTGATGCGTGATTTTCCCTTCTCTCCAGGGACCTTCCTCACCTCCTCCTCGGTTCAGAAACCAACCCGAAGCCTTGCAGAGCTTCTCACGCAGCCGATCTGCAGAAGGCAGCAGGCAGCGCAGGCACCAAGCCCCAGGCTTTGCTCAGCGCCTGGCTCTGTGGCGCTGGCATTGCCGTGCCAGTCAGCATCGTGCCCGGGCATCTGCCAGGGAGGAGAGCTCAGAACAGAGACCTTGAGGCTGCGAAAGATAGAGGGAAAGCCAGTCAAAGAAAGGCTGTGCTGCACTGCAGCCTGCAGAGAGGATTCCCTGCAGCCTTCCCACCCCGGGCACCCCGTGAAATGGCAGCAGTCCCGTGCTGCAGCCTGGCAGCACGCCTCCTGCCTCGGACACAAAGCCAGGCAAGCCAAGTGCCTCCCCCAGGGAAAAATTCATGGGGAGAACACTCCCCAGCCCTGCCACCCTTCGGGACACAGCTGATGCAGCCCTTTCTGTGCTACGACAGGCTCACGCTGGCACAGGTCTCTGCAGCTGGAGGTCTCACGACCAGCCCCGAGCAACCCCGGCTGGTTGCAGGCCCAGGACGGAGCTGCTCCATGATCTGCACAGGGCTCTCTTTCTGGGCTGGGAAATCCAGAAAGGAAAGAAGTCAGCATCCCCGAGCCCGTCTGAGGTTGCTAAGTGACAGCAGCGCTTGTTTCTATCCCCCCTGTTTACAGTGTGCCCACGCCTGGGAGGAAGGAAGTGGAGACTAAAGGAGGTAAACAGAGCATACATTGCCAGAACACCCAACAGGAACGGGTGCCAAACGTATACATTATCTGCACGTTACGGTGACCCTGGGAAAAATTTACTACCCGCCACTTATTCCAGCTGCGGAGCACTTTTACCTGCAAAGAATTTCAGGTATTTGCAGCGTGCGTTGATTTGGCACTTTGTGAGCTGAAATGCATTTCTGGAGCAGCGTCGCAGGGCTGTCAGGGACTGCAAGGGCAGCTGCAAGGAACTGGGGTTTCATCGTTACTTTCTGCCTAATAGATGGCTTTTGTTTTTCCAGCAGGATGTGGCATTACGCAGCAGTTGGGAAACCCAGCAGAAACGCAGGGCTGGACAAAGGAGGGATGAACGCATCCTTTGTGCGAGCTGCTGCTGGGGAAGAAATGAGACGGTTTAGATAAAATAAAGGGCACACACACTAATCTGTGCCATTGGAATTACGTTGAGAATTGGAAAGGGAGTTAAAAATAGCCCAAATGCAGCGCTGCTGATCCAGCTGAGACATTTGCCATCGCCGAGCTCGATGGATAACAGACACCCTTCAAAAAAAAAAAGGTGCTTATCACAAAAAGAGATTTAGAAATGAACGGCGTGGGGGCAGACAGACTTGTGCACAACTCGAGCTCCTGCCTTGCCTCTGCCACGGAGCAGAGCTCGCGCGCTGGCCCCGATGCAGCGCAGTGACTGCCGCACCGGGAACACGGCACCGAGCTGCCACAGAGGATCTGCAGCAGGGCCAGCCAGGCCTGAATTTGGGCACCAACACTCACTGAGTGCCTGGGGAGGATCAATAGCAGTTAAAAAACCAAACAAACAGCATCTGCTCCCTTTGCAAAGAAGCAGGCCAGCCAGAGGAGAAAGTAGGGCACGAAGTTGTCCCTTTGCACGAAGGAGAACGACGCGGGGAGCAAGGGACGAGGGATCTGTGCAGATCGGCCTCCCGAGCAGATCCCCCTGCCAAATCAGAATTAAAATGCAGCCACGTTCTCTGATCCCAAGGCACGCTTGCTGTCAGCACAGCTGTGGCAGCGCATCCTGTGCGCAACAAACTCCTCCTGTCTCCTGCAGCGGCTGCAGTCCCCCCTGGCTCGGAGGGTGGCAGCCCTCGGGGTGTCCCCACGGTCTGCACCCGGCTGGGGACCTGCAAGAGTGACCTGGGCGCTGCTGAAGAATGACAGGAGGCTGAGGGACATCACGCCAACACCCTCGTGGTACAAGTAGCTCCAAGGCAGCCTGCGGCCCCTCCAGGTGCTCCTGCCTGCAGGTGAGGGCACGGTGGCTCTGCTGATGGCAGCGAGGGACGTGGGTGGCTGCAAAATGAGGCTGAGCTGCGCCTGCTGCTGTCCCAAGGCTTCCCAGAACTGCTGCTGAGGGCCTGGCTCACTGAGAGGAGGATAAGGTTTAGCAGTGAGGGGCAGGAGTTGGGTTACAGGTCCCAGTTTAAAGCAGTGATGGCTGGAGAGCTGTGGAAGAGGGACAGGGGTGCAGTGGGGTCTGGTTTTGGGAAGGTGAGTGGAAGGGGCAGCGGGCAGACGTGTCCCTGAGGAGTGGAGGTGGCCTCACCTTTTTTAGGGGTGCTGGGAGCTCCTCTTTGCACGTCCCCAGGGCTCCCGTAGGCTCTGGAGGTGGTGGCTCGGGGCACCCTCCTGGCGGGTGCAGTGGCAGAGCGGGCAGCAAGCCCCAGGCACCTCTGCTCAACCATTTTCCAACCCAAACCCAGCAGCTTCCTCTGCTCCTCGCACCAGGAGCTCAGCCCTGCTACAACCCGTGGCAGTGTCACCTCCCTGGTGTGCCCCAAGGCTGCAGGGACATCTCCCACCAAGGGACTGTGGTGTCCTGTCACTGCTAGGGGGAAATAAGCCTGGCAGAGCACCGTGGGCCTGAAGAGCAGCCCTGAGCTTTATTTGTACAGCGCTCAGCCCAATTCCGCACATCAGCCACCAGCCTCAGGGCAGGGCTGGGGTTTTCCACGCAGACGCCAGCGAGCAGAGCTCCCAGAGACGTGGAGGAAAGCGGGACAGGTCCGAGTGACATTTTATCCACAGCAGGAAAGCAGCGGGGACCGACACAAACACAGCGTCCTGCCAGTCCCGGATCACCCCTCACCACCCCATCGCTGTCCCCCGGGCTGCACAGCCCCCCCCTGAGGTCCCAGCCCCCTTCCCCAGCCCCCTGAGAGGCAAACTGCACGAAGGGGCCCTTCCAAAGAGCAAGGCCCCAGCACCCCGGGGAACCTTGCTGGGCTCCGTCCCACTGCGGGGAGCACCTCTCCGTGCCAGCCTCGTCCTCCAGGCACACACCCAGGCCAGAACCGGCCCCTATAGGGTCAGACATCCCAGCCGTGGCACACGCAGGGACTTTTCTCGTTCCAGTTGCACCGAGGCCCCCCTCAGATGATGGTGACGGCTTGCAGCATGTCCGCCAGCACGTAGGAGCTGTCCCAGGGGCGCCCAGGCTGCTGCAGGGCCCCCTCCAGCACCCGGGCTCGTGCCCCAAGCTCTGCGGGGTCGCGCCGCCCCTCGGGGCTGGGCTGGCAGAACAGGATCTCGTTGACCTCCCCGTCGATGCGGCGGGCGTAGAGCAGGGGGAAGACCTCCCTGAGGACGGTCAGGACAGATTCCTTCAAGCGGGCGTCACGGCACACCAGGTTAAGCACGAAGACTCCTGCAGCAGGGCAAGAGGGATGTGGGATTCAGAAGAGCAATCTGCAAGCCCTGAGATCCCCCGCACAGCACCCCACTCATCACCTCCCTGCACACACACAGCCCAGCTGGTGCCACCAGCTCTCTCTCTCTCTCACACAGCCCCTGGCAGCACGACGAGCACCCTCGGCCCAGCTCCACGTCCCTGCCACCGCCTGGTACCTACCCAGGTACCACCCACACCCGCTGCCTTCCGCACCCTTTCTTCGCACCCCCGGGGATTTCTCAGCCCGCCCGACCCCGCAGTGCTGCACCTCGTGCTCCCTTTCTCTGTGCCATCACAACGCCCACTAAAACCACCCGGAGCTGAAATCTAGGAGCAGCAGCTTCTAGATTGGCGGCCATCCTGGCCACGGCCACTGTTTTTCAGGACGAGGAAGGGCGGCACGGCCCCGTCACTCGGATCCTGCCCAGGACCAGCGAGCCCACCCCGGGGACTGCAGGGGCACCACCAGAGCCCCCCTCGTACCTTCTGGCTTGAGGATGGTTTTCACTTTCTGCAGGAAGGGCTTTTCCACGAAGGCTGGGGGCGGGCAGCTCATCCCCACCGTTAGGTCTTTGCTGTCCACATCAAACATGACGGCGTCGTACTGGGCTGGGGCTGCAAGAGGGAACGCAGAGACTCCTTATTCCTTGGGGCAGGGCTGAGCCACAAGGCGAGGAAGCAAACAGGGAGGTCAGGGCGTCCCCTCTGCCATATTTCAGCCGTTTCTCTCTCACGGGGTTTCTTTGGGAGGTCAGGATGGATGGAAGGAGAGGATTCAGCAGCCCTGGACCCCCGCCCCAGCGTGCTGGGACGCTCTGTGACACGGTACCTTCAGCTGCCAGCTTGGCCACGTAGTCCAGGCCATCGGCTACGTGCACCTGCATCCGCTCGCCCTGGGAGAAGCCAAACCAGCAGGTGGCCACCTCCAGCATGCAGGGGTCGATCTCCACCACGGCCACCTGGGCTTGCGAGAAGTAGTCGTGGATGAAGAGGGGCAGGCTGCCACCGCCGAGCCCCACCACCAGCACTGCAATCGGGGATCCTGCTGAGAGAGGGCCTGGGTGAGCCCCCAGCACAGTTCCTGCCTCCCCAGCCACCCGCCTGCCCCAAAACTGCTGCTGGCAGGGCGCTGGGGCTCCACGGGCAGGAATAGCCCTCCCCACCTCGTCACCTGGGACGGGGTCAGGGCTCCCCAGCAGGCAGAGCCCCGCCACCATGGCTTTGTGGTGCTCGCAGCACAGGTAGCTCTTGTCGATTGCCGTGGGAGGCTCGGCAGGGCCGGCTTTCTTCTTGTCCTTCCTCCGTTTCTTCTGGCCTGAAGGAGAAGAAGTAAGGTGAGGCTGGAGGCAGGGGCTCTTACAGGGGACTAACCACCCCAACCCTGTCCCACCACCAACACAGAGAGCAAAAACACTCCCAGAGCCATGCTGGGACAGGGCAGAGCAGCTCCCAGCAGGACTTTCCCCTTCCTCCTGCGTACCTGGGGGAGGCGCAGGGGCCAGCAGCCGGGCCTCCGACTGCACCACGTTCCTGTTGCTGAGGAAGACGAGGCGGCGAAAGTAGCAGGCGTCGTCCCCCTTGACGTCCTCCACCACGTACTCCCCGCTCAGGGGGCTGCTGTCGCAGTGCCGCACCGTGCGCACCCCGATGTCCCCTCCCACGGACAGGAAGGGCACCTGCAGGGAGAACGGGGACGTGGGGCAGCAGCCAGGCTGTGGGGACGGCCGCTGGCCCTGCCCTGAGCACAGCTGGAGGGTTGGGGTGAAGCAGATGCACCTGGGGGGCAGCGGGATGAGCTGTGGGCAGTGCATGGGGGACACCAGGCATTGCAGCTCAGTCTCCCTAAAAGCAGAGGAAATCGGGGCTGGCCGAGAGGCTCCTGGCCCCAATTTTGGGGTAGCCAAGCGAGCGGGCTCACCTGCTGCCGGGCGGGGAGGCCCGGCGGGGCCAGCTCCATCACCTTCCCTGACAGCTCCGCCTGGATGCTGGCCATGCCCTCGTAGCGCTGCTCCCTGTGCAGGGCCACGGTCACCAGGCGGCCGAAGCCAGCGCTGGCGGCCAGCTGCCTCCGCCCGTCCTCCGTCCCAAAAAGCCACTCGGTTTCTCTGCCCTGCGGGACTGCAGATGGGGGCTACGGTCAGCAGAGCCCCGGGCAGGTGCCAGTCCCCACGCGACCACCCCGGCCTTCAAGGGAGGAGCTGCGGGGTACAGAGAGGCATCACGAGGAGGTACCGCTGCGTGACGCGGCCTCGCACCCACAGCCACGCTCCACAAGTGATGATCAAGAGCCAGGGCCTTCTGGCAGAGCCTGACGCAGCTCTGGAAATACCTGTCCCGCTGCAGAGCTGATTAAGACCTCAACCAAACCCCCCAAAAACGAGCCATTTCCCTTTTTAACTCCAACAGGACCAGGACCACTGCCGGTACTGCAGCTCCTGGGTGGAGCAGTGCCAGGCTGCAGGCAGGAGCTGTACTCACTGATGAAGATGGCGAAGCGATTGTCCCGGGAGGGCTTCACCGAGGGGCTGTCGACCACGTGCAGCGTGTAGCGAGGCCTCCCGCTGACTTTTTCACACAGATCCAGGGAGAGCTGCTCTCCGCAGGGGGGTTTGCTCAGCTGGCTGCAGAGCAGGGCGTAATGCTGCCTGTCCCTCACCGCCTCCACCAGCCGCTCCGCGCTCTCCATCCGCATCGGCTTGTCCTGCTCCTCGGGGCAGATCTCCAGGATCTGCTGTGCGGAGCCAGGGATCTTCTTGAACTTTGTCATGACGTACACAAAGACAGGCAGGACGAACTGCTGCTCGTCCCCGCTGCTGGCCACCTCGTGGACACGCACCACCCAGCCTTCCTGGGAGAAGTATTCCACCGCCTTCTTGAGCACGTGGGCCTGAGCCAAGGAGACGCAGAGGTAGCGCCCTCCCACCTGCAGGACCCGGCTGACCTCGGCAAACATCCTGTCCACCTTGGACAGAGTGGCCTCCTCGTCATCGGTGAGGATGGCATCCAGCGTGCCTTTGTCGAGGACCACCTGGAAGTGGGCGTCAGGGAAGTCCATCTGGAGCACGTCCATCAGCAGGTAGCTCATCTTCGGCCTCTTGCTGGCGCTCCGCTCCTGCATCTGACGGATCACAGCCTCGCTGATGTCGATGTTCACGATGTCCTCGCACATCCCCGTGTCGTACATCTGCTCGCTCAGCTCCGAGTTCCCACAGCCAACCACGAGAACCTGAGAAGGGGGACAAGAGCAGCAGTGATGGTGAGAACACCCTGAATATGCATCCCAAAAGCATTTTATAAGCAAACACCATGGGCATCAGCAACGAGCTCATGGAAAGCTGCACCTGTAGGACCTACAAACCCACCCTCCAAGGCCCTAAAATAATATTTTTATAGAGACAAGTCACCCTGGCACAGAACGATGAAACTACAGTGCATATCTCTGGGGGAATTATGTGTGTTTCAGCCCCCAGAGCCCCGTCCTAGGGGGACACATGGCCCTCTCCTGTGCTCTTGCTTAAAGGGCACTGGAGGCTTTGCATGTTTTGGGCCGGGAGCTGACACCGCTTAGGGCACCACGTGTCCCCTCAGCGAGCCAGATCTCCCTGTGTTGCTGAGTTAGGGGAGGATGAAGCAGGGTTAAAGCTCCCCCAACCACATACTCAGAGGACGAACAAGCACAGCCTTCCATAGCAGGACGCCACCCGAGTTAGGGGGGAGCTCCCAGGCGGGGCCAAACCCTGCTGGGCCTCACCTTGTCGCGGGGCCGGATATACTTGCGCAGGACGGGGCAGAGCTCGGGGAAGGCCCCGTACCACTCGAAGGGCCGGCGGCCGCGCTGGCGGAAGAAGCGCTCCCAGTACCGGGCCGAGCCGAACTCGGCGGGGCCGCGGGGCAGCAGCTCCATGGCGGGGCCCGGCCTCGAACCCGCGGCCCTCCGCCGCCGCCGCCGCCGCCGCCGCGCCCCCCCCCGCTGACGTCACCCCCGCGCGCGGCGCGCCCGTTCCGCGCAGCCGATTGGCTGCCGCCCTCCCCTCGGCCGCTGCCTATTGGCTGAGCGGCGGGAAGCGCGCCAAGTTTGCCCGCGGGTGGCGCGCCCCGACCACGCCGCGCCCGGGACCGGGACCGGGACCAGGACCGCGACCGCGAACCGGGGAGAGGCGAAAAAGGAGCGGGCACGGCTGGGAGGGAGCAGCTTTAATAGGGGCGGGCCCGGGTGCCGCGGGAAGGGCCCTAGGGCAGCGCGGAGCCGCTAGCTGGGGCCGGTGGGGGGCTCCGCGGAGCTGTTCTGGAGGAAGAAGGCGGAGAGCTCGCTCAGCGCGCGGTAGCGGTGCGAGATGGAGTTCTTCACGGCCTTGGGCAGCTCCGCGTAGCTGGAGGGGGGAGAAAGCGAGGCAGAGTCAGCAGCTGAGGTGCTGCAGGGCATTCCCCCGCCCCTGAGAACCGCCCCCTTCGTGTGCAGGCCGCTCAGGGGGTGGCAGTGACACACCCCCAAGGTCCATCCCAAAGCAGGATTCCCCATAACCCCATTCAAGTCTAGGCAGCATTTTCTCGCTGCCACCATTCCTTGTCAGCACATTCCTCTCCACACGGTAACAAAACGCAGCCTCAACCCCTTCCTTTCCCTAAAACTAAAGGGCTACAGACAAAAAGCGACTCACGTCTGGTCGTAGCCGTCCGGCTGGAAGCAGGGATCCCAGCCAAAATCTCGAGGGCCTCTGGGCTCCACGATCAGCCCCTGCCATGAGAAAGCCAAAAAGCCCTGAGTCGTGGGGCCTCAGCACTCCTCTTGCTTCCCTTCGAAACCCCGTTGTCCTTAAGAGAGCTGATAAGTCACAAAAGCTGCATTACAACCCACCCCGCATCAACACCTACATGTGTCTGGCCTTTGAAGAGCTTCACGGGCTCCTCCGGGTTTCCAGTGCTGAATGCAAAGGTGCAAAGAGCGTAGGCAGATTTGTCTTCAAACCCAGCCAGCAGCTTGTACAGGCCTGAGCAACACAGAGAGGGTCCTGGTGTCAGGGTGTTTCCAGCACAGCACCACACACCCACCTAGAGAGGGCTCACGGCAGCTTCTGTGGAGCCCAAGTTACACGCAGAGCAGCGCACAAGAGGCAGTACCTTCTGGTTTGAGCTTCTCCAGGAACCATTTTCTGAAGGAGAAAAAAAAGAGGAGATGACTTTTTGATATTAATACTCAGAAATAAAGGCATCCTTGAGGCACTGTCATCTATGTTTTCATAGCTCTTTGAATCCCTCTGAAATGTACTGTCAAATCACCTCATTCTGGGCTCTTTACCTAGCTCTTAAGCTAAATGGGACATAGTAATAAAAAACGTGGGGTTTTAATTAACTGCCACACTAAGGTCAAAGTAAATAACTCAGTTCCCACTCATGAGCACCAACAAGCTGAAGTACATTCCTCAATTCAACTTGTTCGTGTTTTACATCCAGTTCTAGTGCACACATAACTAGATAAAGCGTTAATGCCTTTGCTTAGCTCAGCAGAGCCTGGAAGAGGGCAGTGCGGAATGAAGTGAAGGACACAGACCAGTAATCACCTCCCTGAACCTACTGATCCTGGTGCATGGAGCATCAGTCCCCCGTGAAGCACATCCCGTCAAGCTGCGCTCCTCACTCTAAACAAGAGCTGAAGGAAGTTCCCACCTACTTACATGTATGGCCCTGGAAGCCCCCCCAGGGCATTGAAGCACAAGCAGGTATCCTCTACTATAACAGGTCCCCGAACCTACAGCAAAAGTTAGAAGCATTAGACCTAGAGGAAAGCACTGCCTCCGACCTTATTATCTTATTCAAACCCGTTCTCGTGCTTCCAGGATAACAGGGACATCACAAAAACCCAGCAGCCATTCTGTCACCTCAGTGAGGGCCCTCACCAGAGGGACACAACCAAACCTGTGCCCTCCCCAGCAGGCAGAAGGGAGGGAAGACTGGCAGGGAAGACCTCTGGCCGGGGAAAATGAGCAGAGCTGTGCAGTACTGCCCTCACGGGGGGCAGGAACAGTGGGATGGGGAGAAGGAATGCTGAGGCCATGAAGATAAAACTGTGTTTTCCGTGAGCCCCAATCTTCACTCGTTTATTATTTAAAACCTGAGGCAGCTTTAGAAGGCGACCGTGAGGAGCTGATGGAAAACTCCAAGCCCCACAAATGTCGGGGCTGCCCTGCGGGGCCTGCCGTGTCCCCACAGCGCTGAGGAGACACGAAAGGCCCCCACACGGGGCACCCCCAAGGAGCACCAGCACCGGGGCCGGCACAAACACCCAACACCCAGCAGTGGGAGGCAGACGGGACGGCGGCGACCTGCCGGGCGGCTTCGCGGCACTTCTGCACGGAGATCTCGTCCGGCTCCCCCTGGTACTCGGGCACTGCGGGCCGGGACACGGAGTCTGTTAGCCATGGGAAGAGACGGAGGAGGAAGAGGAGGAGGAGGAGGAGGAGGAAGAGGAGGAGGAGGGCCGCCCCCCTCACAACTCACGGTCGATTTTCCTGGCCACCAGCGCGTACGGAGAGGAGTCCCCGAGGATCTGCACGACCTGCGGGAGGCGGGCGGCCCGTCAGCACCGGGACCGGGGCTAGGCCCAAAGCCAGGCCTAGGCCTCAGGCCTGAGGCCTAGGCCCGGGCCGCCGTTGCTAGGCAACCGCGCGTTGCTAGGCAACCGCCCCCCCCGCCCCCCCCCCCCCCCCCCCCCCCACCTCCTCCAGCTTCTTGGCGTTGCCCGTCACGAACACCACGCTCCGCCGGGCGGGCGCCGCCATCTTGCCTCGCGCCTGCGCGGCCGGCAGCCAATCAGCGGCGCCCGCCGCCTCGCCCCTAGCAACGGGCAGCCAATCGCGGCTCAGCTCGGGGGCTCTCGCGAGAGTTGCGCCGTGAGGGGGAAGGTCGCCATGGCGACCGCGGGGTGATGGCGGCCGCGCCTCAGCACGGCCGGGCCCGGGTCCCCTGAGGGGAGGCGGCCGCGCCCCGCCCCGCTCCAGCCTCGCCCCGGCTCCGGGCAGGCCCCGAGGTTCCAGCGGGGGCCGAAGGAGGCGCTGCGGCTTTGTCCGAGCTCCCCCCCCGCTGCCCCGGCCCCGCTGCGGTCTTGGGCCTCCCTCCGCGGGAGGGAGCTCGGGGCGCACCTGTGAGGGCCGCTGGCAAAAACAGGGGGAGCCCGAGCCGAGGGCACGAGGCGCTGCTGTTGGTTTGTACGGAAACAAATCGGTCACCTCTCTGCCACAAGGACACTGCTGGGTGTGTGCAGGGCCCTGGGAGAGGAGCTGAGCCCCGCAGGAAGGGGGCAGCAAAGGCTGGTACTCCACTGGGAGCAGCCCCACCGCAGCACCCAGGTCCCCTCTCCTCATTTGTTCCTGTTTTCCAACAGGGTTTCTAAAGGGAAGCCTCCTTCCCCTTAGCCAGAGCAGCACCCGGAGCCAGGAGCATGGAGACTTGTCCTCACCTGCCTCAGCGTGTAGCCAAATATCTCTGTAGCCCCCTGCCTGTGGGCACAGGGACCCCAGGGTTCCTTCATAGCAGTGAGCCTGGGAAGAACCAGCCCTGCAGGAGGAACGTACAATGCCAGCCAAAGCATGCCATTCCCCGTGAAAGGCGATCGCGTGGAAAACAGCAGCTAGGGAGGAGATCTGTCATCTGCACAAGGAGGAAATGGGTAAAACAGACCCTGCACCCGGGTGATGGAGTTGTTTTTGTTGTGAAATCTCCTTCATAACATCTCCTAAGTGAAAACCAACCCCAAAGCACTCAGACGGCTTCTTCCCAGCACAGCTGGGAATGACAACCCCTCCCAGTCACTACAGTTCCCTACATAGTCCACGGTGGGACTACAGAGGCAGCACTATAAAGACCAAGGCACTGTTAAGAAACACAGGGAGGACTGCTCTGTAATATACCTGAGCCCAGATATCTTAATGGTATTTTCAGCCTTAAAAAGAAATCCATAAAACTTGCTCAATTAATTGTATTACTGTTAGAAGTTAGTGGCCAGGACTGTTGATTTACTGCTGCTGCTGTCTCTTGGTTCCGTTCCCCAGCCAGAGCTGGTCTCTTCAGACAGTCTGTGCTCAAGACAATGCTGGCATTCAGTGACTTGAGCCCCAAACAGACCAAAACCTAATCCTGGCAACCCAGAGGAGAGTCCTGAGGGCTGTGGCAGCTTTCTGCCCTGCCTCCCACGTACAAACACTTGCAGCCCAACATCCTGGGAGATCCTGGGACCCAGCACTGTCACGGATCAAGGTCCTTCTGTGGGTGGCAGCAGGAGATACGAGACGGGGCTGGCAGAGAAAGGCAGAGGTGGTGGCAAGGCTGTCCAGCAGCAGGAGTAAACCCGCCCTCGGGCAGCAGGAGCAGGCACAGCAGAGCCCGTACAGACTCACGGGGCTGCTAACTTGTTTTCCAGCTGGCAGGAAAAGGCACCCTGAAGACCTGCCACCCCCCCAAGACAGACACCCTCCCTCTTTGTCTGCCCTCTCAATCCTTTGCAGGTGGTGAGCAGCTGGAGGCACAGCCAAGGTGATTTTTATCACTTCCACTGAGTGCACGATTTTGCCCTTGGGGCCTTCAAACAGGGCTACACGTTAGGAAGAAAATCCCAGCTCGGCTTTCGGATTGTCACCTGGAGTGAGCAAGCCCCACGGAGGGGAAAAGCCCTGTTTATACATCAGCAGGGCAAGTGGAGCTTGTAATCGCATCCGGCACTCCAGCCTGCTGTGCTCACTTTTAATCCCCTTCTCCACGTGGTGCAGCGCCTCCGCTCAGGTGGAAACTGTGCACAAGGTCCTGGGCCCACACGAGGAGGCTGGGAGACAGTGCTGGTGGTTCTCGGGGGCACCATTTCCCTCTCTCCAAGTGAAATTCCGTCAGACACAGGCCAAGCAGGACAATGCTTCTCTCACCAGAAGGCAGACAGCAAAAGAAAAGCCAGGAGAGTCTGATCCCACCTCAGTGAACGTCCCTGGCTTGGGGCTGGAAGGAACGAGGGTCGCAAAAATAAAGGGCAGACAGAAATGCCTCAGATGCCTGAGAGCAGGACTGCAGCCAGCCAGAGAGGGGAAAACTCGTGTCTCCTGTGCCAAAACACATCGGTGCCACCCACCGGGGAGCTTTGCTCCTGTTTTGTCTAACACAAGGGCCCTACACCACCCCAAACTCGCCAGCCTTGGGGCACGAGCCCCAGGCACCGGATTGCAAAGAAGCAAAAGGAGCTGCCACTCAGGACCACACCACATCCAGGGGAAGGGCTCTGAATGGGAAGTGGGCTCGGGGCTTACCCCACACTGATTTAAGGCCAGCTGCTGCCCTCCTGCTGTGTCTCGCATCCCCGTGCTAAGGGAGCTGGGCTTTACACGCTTCTCCCTCCTGGTTAATAAAACACTGAAAAAAAAAAAAAAAAAAGCACCTTTCCTAGGGATTCGCAGCAGTGGAGAGCAGGAACATGCAGGCACTTCACGTGTACAGTCAAAAATAGGTTTACTGGAATGTCTTTAGTCACAGCTTTAAGCAGCAATACTGAAAACACCGAGCTTGTGCATTCCCATGGCAGGACCATAAATAAAAAGTCTTCGGGATTGTAAAACCTAATTATTATTATTATTATTATTATTACTTTTTCTTTTTGCAAATGAGAAAAACACCACCCTTGCAGTTCTGCACCCAAGGGCCAGTTTCCTGTAACATAATTAGTGGCACGTTTCTCTTTTGCTCTTTTCCTCCTCCTTCACCCCGGGGGAAGGACAGAGCCCCCTCTGCCTTCCGCAGCAGGGAGCGGGGAACGGCTCCGACTGGAGGCATTATTACAACCCAGCCATATATACAGATAAACCCTAACGGCAAGTAGCCGGCTCCAAAGCAGAGACCCAGCGTGCCACAAAACGAGCGTGTTGGGAACTGAACCTTGTTATAAAAACGTCAGCGGGAGCCAGGTACTCGACCAAAAAAAAACCAAAAAAGGGTCTTTTGGCAGGTCTCAGTGCTCTGTTAGAGCTGGCTACTTGCCGCCACCTCCTTGGAGGAAAAACAACTTCAAAGCTATATACAGATATCTCACTTAAGTTACACAGCAGTTTGCTTATCCCACAGCCGGCTCCATCAACGTCTCGGCTGCCCCATCAGGTGTGGTACTTCAGGACTATGGGAACTGGAAAAAAAAAAAGAGAGAAACAAGCTCTCAGCCACGCCGAGCGGCACCAGAAAGACAACCCTTCCCCTCTGCAGTGACAACCGGCGAGCAGCCACAAGGGAAAGTGTGTTTCCAAGCTCAAACCAATGCAATCTGCTGCCTGCACACACGCTAGACAAAATTTCCTGCCACCTTCGTCTCCTTCCAGCTTTCCAGAATTAAACCAGATGGGATTTTCCATCAGTCTCTCTCCCTCTCCGGTGCTTGACCCCGCTGCCAGCTCTGCCTCTCCTGCTTCTACCTGTGGCAGCAGGGCAACAGGCCAGGGGGCTTTGCTGAAGGGCAGCAAAAGAACTGTTAGAGAGCAGCCCCCAGAGAGAATTAATACAAAAATAAAATAAACCCACTGGCACCAGCCCTTAAACTACCCCTGCCAGCCCTCTGTCAGTGCAATGCTGGATTTCTGTGGCAAGTCAGGGGGACTTGGCTTGAGCCCGCTCCTCTGCATGGAGGGGTAAGCCTTGTAGAAGAGAAGCGCGGTGTGGGCTACGCGTGCTGCTTGTGGCTGCTACACAGAGTGAAGAATTTCAGCGCCAGACACGGCTGGAGTGACCCGAAACTACTCACTGATGATCACGAGCAGGAGGACAACCACCACCAGCGCTATGATCGCCTTCATCTGCAAGAGGAACACGGAGGCGTGTTACAAGTGGCACCCTACGTAGCTCCTGCACCTTCCCAGCTAGAAAAGTGCTTCTGTTTAGTTTTTGTTCTTATTGTGTTTTATTTTTAAACTCTTGGCTTCTCCGTCCCCTACCAGCGGAGGGCAGGCAACCAGCCCTCCACCTGGAGTGTAGATGATCCCTCACAGAAGAGAGGCCCCCCAGGGCCAGCTCAGGAGGGAAGATGGCTTCAAACCATCTTGCCAAGAGCGCTGCATCTCACAGCCTTCCACACCTCAAAGGGAGCGTGCCCAGCCTGGCTGAGTGAACCCCAAGTTCTCCACGGAGCAAGCACGGGAGATGCCTCCAGCTGGCTCCTGTACCAGCAGCACCACCTCCAGGGGTGCCTCCAGGACCCTCATCTTGCAGCGTTCACACTTACAGACAGATCTATAGGGCAGGTGCTCCCTCTAGCTTAAACTGCTCCCTTGTGTTTCCACCACGCAGTGACCCCGTCGTTTGGCCCCGGGCCGGAGGACCCGCATGAAGAAAACCACTCCAGCTCTCGCTCACCTTGCAGCCTCGCCACCACATCTGCCTCCGGAGCTGCTTGGCTCTGTTGCTAAAAGCTGTGGCGTTGTCCGATAAGCTTTCTGCGGAAGGAGAGAAGAGAGGCGACTGAGCAGCGCGCACAGAGCCCCCGCTCATCCCAACAGCTCCACTTTAGCTTCAAGCAACAAACTTGGCAAGAAGGGAGAAGCCCAACCACAGCGTGATTCACCCAAAGCCACAGCAGACGCCAACGCGCCGCCCCTCGCTAGAGAGCGCACGCAGACCGGAGGCCCCACTGAGCCCCCTTTGTGCTGCCTCTGCCCTCTGAGGACAGGAATTCCCTGTGCAAGGCAGCAAACGGGCGGACAGCTGAACGCTCAGGGCCAATGGGGGACAGACTGAGCCACGCCAGCGCGAAGGACCGACTAGGTCACGGCACCCAAACGCCTCTGAACTAAAACCTCGGCACTTCCATGCCTAAAGCTCTTAGGAGGCTGCCTCCGCATCGCTGCAGCGACGATGAGCCCAGAGGGGAGCCAGGATGGCTGAGCACCAGCTGGCTGCGGGAGGAGGCCAAGGAGTAGGTGAAGTGACAAGAGGAGGGAGCAGTTCCTTGGGGTGGTTAGACCCTCAGGCTGCTGAGTGACCACAGCAGGGTGAGGGGCTGACTGACGGACACCGGTCAGCGTGGGCTGGGGCCGTGCAGAGCAGCAGCAGAAGGTGGAAAGAGGAAAACGTAGGCAGAAAAGTTAAATCTGCAGCCCGAGGCACAAATACAAGCCCAGGTCCGTCACCGGGCACCTGGTTGTGAGATGAAAGCAGGGAGCCCGGCCCAGCAACGGGGAAAAGATATGGGGAAAAGGACAGACAGACAGCAAAGCTGCACGTAGCGTCGCACCTGATTTATCCTGCAGGTCGTCCAGCCGCTCGCCTCTTTCGATCACCTTGGTGATGTTCTCCTGCATGACATCGATGACTTCGTCCACCTGGTTCTGGACACTAGAGCAGAGCAAAGCAAAGCCGAGGCAGCGTGAGGGGCAGGCAGCGAGCACCTCCAGCTGCACGCTGCAGCTCCGACCCTCGCTCCGAGCTGCACAGGTGAGCTCAGTGGCAAAAAAAAAAAAAAATCAAGGGGACAACGGTGGAGGGAGGCTGAGGGGGTGCTGAGAAAGTTTGAGAAGAGGAAGGCAGGAGAAAGGCATGGCATCGTGTGGGGTGCGTGTCTGGGAATCCCAGGTAGGGCAGGGAATGCAAAGGGCTCTAAGGGAACGCTGAAAAGTCAGCAGAAGTGGGGCACCCCCCTGTCACGGGCAGGCACGGCGATCAAACACACGATGTGAGCAGGAACCACCGTCACAAGCACGCATCTGCCTGGGGATTTAAACTGAATGGCTTTAATGCAGCATGAGGACATCACAGAACTTCCTAACCAGAGCACCGGGAGCCTTTCACACACAAACGCAGGAGGAAAAGGCACGGATTGGTGTGGGCGGGCACCTTTGCTGTAGAGGAGTTCACACCAAAGTGGGAAAAAACATCGCACCTTATCTTCCCAAACCCCACAGAAGCCAGCACCGCACCTTTGTTAAATAACTCGGAGTGGAATCAAAGCAAGGTGCACTCCCCCGCTCTGGGAGCCGAGCTGCAAAATAAAAATCCACTCTGCCAGGGGCCTCGAGAGGACAGGAAAGAAATTGCCGATATGAACTGAAGCAACTTATTAGAATCCATCTTCTCACGGGTTACGCAACTCTGTGGGTAGTCGTTTCAGTGAACAGTAGCCTAAATCACACCCGCAGGGTTATTATAAATGTATTTATTCACTCCATAAAAAAGCTGCATTGGTAAGAGAGACAAATTCTCCTGGTGGAAAAATACTGCTACGGGCTGGTTTGTATTTTGGAACTAAATACACTTTTATTTTCCTGGAGATAGAAATAAGAAATTTCTTGGGGCCCTGGGGAGACAATGGGGTATGTCCGAGACATACCGATCTCAGAAAGTAAGTGGCAACAGCGACGTCTTGGAGGCAACACCACACACAAGGCAACGAGACTGAAATGGCTCCAGGCCACTCGCCCTGCAGGAAGTCTTACATTCAGCTTCGTAGCGTGCACTGATTTAAAAACAACTAAGCACTTCAAAGATATCAAAATACATCAAAATGTGTATTTGTCCTTGGTGTCCCCAAGGGGAAGGACTGCCCCCACCTCATCATTTGCACCCACACTCTCCAACTCGCCAAATTATCCCATTTCCATATTCCTCTTTGGACCCACTGAAAACCTTCTCCTGCCCATTGGCATCATTTTGATAGAAAATTCAAAGACGTTATTTGCCAAAATAGTTGTTTTTTTTTTGTTTGTTTGTTTTTTACAGCTGCAGACCCAGCCCCACCACGTGCAGAGCCATCATCGTGCAGCACGTAGCCTCGCAGCACCCGGCAAGAAGAGGACAGCACAACCTGCACCGTGACCTGGGAAAACGGGGCAAAAGAGACCCGGAGCAGCGTGCCCAAAGCTGGTCAGTGAGGCCCTACACAGCCAGGAACAGAGCTCGGGGACAGGGCCCTATCTAATTAGAGGCCACTATGCCTTTAATTAAAAGACACTGAGTTCTGGTTCGCACTGACCTAATTCTCCTGCCTCCCTGACAGCTCGGTGCCTCTTGCTGAGCAGACACTTGTGCCGAGATGCACACATGAGGAGCAGCTGCGACGAGCTATAGTGGCTTCAATGGAAAAGCACACATTCCCTTAGCCTTCCAAAACCAGGCAAGGAAAGGCACTAAAAGGCTTTTTTCTCCCCCCTAAAGCTCTAGAAAAAGCTGGAAACGCAGCCATGCAAGGGGGCTTCCCACCTGAGCATTTCAGGTCAGGCTTTGTAGCGCTGCTGCACTGCAGCTTCTGGAGCGGGAACAGCCAGGCGAGCCCTCAGGAGCCAATTTCTGACTCATCAGCCCTCGTACGGCACATGCCGGGCTCCGGCAGCACACGCAAATCCTTGCTTTCTTTAGGATGCCACAGGAAAGGAACCTGCCTTCCCCGTGCTGCGTCTCTGCATCCGCCTACAGTGCGCAGCAGCAGCCTCTGCCTCGCACACCGGTGGCAGCTGCTTGCCAGGAGTTTCCTATCTGGAGGGGAAAAGGCACAGAAAATCCCCTGAAACCTGCCCCAAACCCACCAGCCTGTTTGGACCCACCACTCATTTTGCAAGGTAAGAAGCAAGCAGCAGAGCTGCACAGGAGGTGGCACTGAGGAAAGGAAGCTCGTGTCACTCTGTCCCCCAAGGGCATCCACCCCACGCAGGTGCTGCGCAGCCCCACGGCCCCTTTCTGGGGCAGCAGGTGACCAGGTGGGAAGGAGACGTGCTTCGAGAGGGAATTTTTTTTACCGAGGCAGAGAGGCCAAGTCCCAGCTCAGAGCTGCAAGTGACCCTGCTACAGCTCGGGGTGAGAGAGGAAAAGCAGAAACATCTGCTATCCTAAACAAGCCAGCCTGGCAGGAGCTCTAAGGACTTCACATCAGTTTCACAGGCAGGAGAACACATTTTCAGTATGTAAATGTTTCTAAAAACATTACTGGTTTCAAAATAAGGAGATTTCCTCCCACAACAGATTTGTAACCAAGCTATTTTGGTTACAGCTACAAGGGGGAGCACGCCAGAGTTCAATGCACATGGGAACGTGCAGTGCCATGCCACCCGTGTCCCCAGCCAGCACAGCACAACAGAGGTGCTGCTGCGGCCCCAGGGCACCCCAAAATGTTACAGGGGAGCAGGGACAGGTCTGTGACTTAAAGCTGCTCTGCTTTATTGGAGGATGGAGCTCAGGCTCCTACCTCCCAGTACGCACCCCAGCATCCCACCTCTTTTCACTCGAGGTGCTGGAGAAGTGCTGCGCGCCTTCGCTGCCTATCCATAGCCTGGTTACGCAGCCAGCCAGCCCCCGCTACCAGAAATGAGACATTTCACAGATGGGAAGTGCAGAGACAGCAATCAAGGCCTAAACTCTCATAGGTATTCAGATATTTTGCCTCCTTGCAAAGCAGACACATGAGCACCAATACCATTCGCTATCAGATGCGAACGAGAACCCCGGAAAAAGCAGGAAGAGATTGAGGCAGGGGATGAAACTTTGCTCTCCGGGACCCCGCACGGAGCCTCAACCACAAGCTGACAGCCCTTGCTCTCTGCTCTGTCCCACCTGTCACTGCTACAAGAGATGCCTCCCCAGGAAGGGGCTGAAAGATGCACCACCTATGCACTAGCCACGCAGTTCCAACAATTCCCATTAGTTTGGCACGCTTGAGGCTGGAAACTCAAGTTGCATCAAGCAGAAAATATCTTCGTGTTTTCCTTGGCAAGGGAAAAACGAATCCACTAATACACGAAGCACGTTTCCTGTTTGGCTTTGGACACATACATCTCATGTATTGCATTCCTGCCAGATTTCCAAGAGAAATAACGCAGAAGAAATACCTGCCAGGGAAACGAGCAAGACAACAGCACAGACCATCTCCCATGACCCTTCTTCTTACTAACGACTGCAAACATGATGCTTTTAACAAGTGCATCCAGTCGAGGCAGCAAGAAGAGATCCACCAGCACTTAGCTGGGTTTAGGCTCTGCTTCTTTTTGCTTTGCCTGGTCCAGAGCAGGAGAAAGAAGCCTTGCCATTTGGCCACCCTGGGCTAGCTATTGAAAAACTCCAACTCTCTGGGCCGGTCACGGTGCTGGACCAACAGCCCAGCATTCTTCAGACATCGTAAACAGGCCATGCACAGGGCCGGGCTGCCCAAGGCTCCTTGTTGTCTCTCCGGTGTCTGCTTGCAGCCAGCATGACACACTCCTATTTTCCATCCCCAGTTGATGCAGGGATATTTATAGCGCAGTGTATTCCAGGGCAAAGCATGCCCAAACACCCCTTATTGTGGCAGTAACCAAGGGGAAAAGGCAACAGGACCCGGAGCCAAGCCCTGCAGATGCTGCAGAGGCAGGAGGAGCCCTCGAGCACGAGGCAGGGCTGCCCGACAGACCTCTGCTGTACTCGACGAGGGGCTGTCAGCACCAAACCGTGCCACAGATCGCTGTTTTCAAGTTGCTTCTTCAAATTCTTCAACACAACTGCGAGGAACAACGTGGTTTACAGGAACATCAGCAGTACACGAGAGGAGGTGGTCTCAGAGAGAGCCTGAGGGACCACAGCGGCCACCAAGTTACCAGGGGAGCTTCCACCCCAACCAAGCAGCTGCTGAGACAACAGAGCCCAAACTTCCAGACATATAAAATACAAAATAGGGCAAAATTCAGCATGGGGGCACTGTGACGCTGCCTCCTGCCATTACCACTGGCTCTAACTCGTCTCCTTCCCCTGCAAGGTTTGCAGTGTTCCCCAACAAGTCCTTCTGCAGCTGAGCCAGCATCGAGGGGCTCTGCTGCCAGATTCTCCACCCTGACCCAAGTCCGCTCGCTGCCAAGGACAGCCAGGAAAAGTTTCCAGTCTTGCCCCTCACATTCAACATGTTCCGCACCTTTGCTCCCATAATCCCGTTTCTTTTTCCTCTGCCCAGTCCTCCATCCCGTTCCCATTCATGCCTGTCTTCACACCTCATTTTCTCCAGCCCTGTACAGCTCCAGCCTCCCTAGCTTTGTCCCGCTACATCTCAGTTCTCCAGATGCTCAAATTCCTCCTTAAAATGTCGTTTCCTTGCAGTGTTTCAGCAGCAACCCAACTCTCCTTTCCCTCCTCTACCGAAACAAGAACAAACCGCATCACAACGACACCAGGCACAAATCCATCCCGCGCCAGGGCTGGTTTGATCAGAAACTCAACAATAAACCACACAAGAAGCAACCACGGCACGCTGCGAGTGCTTAGTAAATAAAGCAATCAGCACTGATGAGAGCAGACAACAGACACTGCTTTGTGACAAACCCTCCAGATACTAAAGCCTAGAGAGATGCAGTCACTTCCCATCCCAAGGCACACATCCCATGCCAGGTCCACCAGACGAGCAGTCTCTGGCTACAGGCAAGCCTCGGACACGCTGTGAAGTGACTGATGCCCACCCATGAACCCATCAGTTCCTGGGTGAATTCTTCTTTCATTTTTCTCCCCTTACACAGCTGCAGTGCTGCCCCCCGCCTCCTGAAAATCCACTCTTCCCCACCTCCTGACAACTCCCACAGCCTTTCAGCCCGGCCAAGGCAGCTGGAAGAGAAGAGCTCCCGTTTTCCTCCACTCAGGCAAGACACAAGACCCTCTGCAAACCCCTTCTGGCAGAAGAGGACGAAGGGGCAGGCATTAACCCCCTTCTACAGCTTTTCATCGAGGTGGGACCCCACTCGCACAATCGGAGCGGGCTGCCAAGGACCACATCCAGGTGGCTTTTGAAGATCTTCAAGGATGGAGACTCCACAGAGTCTCAGGCCCACCTCTGCTGCAGACTCAAAGGCCTCACTAAAGGGCAGCTCAGAGAAGGTCAAATAAAGTCAAACAAGGTAGAGGATCCCAAACACATGGTGCCATCGCAGCCATACTGCTCTCCAGTGACCGTGAATGAACCGTAGGGGCTGAGGATACAAACAGAGGGAGCCAAGGTGAATTTTATAGCTGCATGTCAAGAAAACAACAACAAAAAACCCTGCCCACATGTCTGTGCTAACAAACCTCCCAAACCGAGCTGCTTAGACCCAAATAACTTCGCCTCCTGGACTGAAATGACCCACTCTTCTCCTTCGGTTAGGTATTTAAACGGGAACCCACAAACCTCCAAACTCCTTTATTATGCCACTTCGCTGTGGACTTGTAAAACTCAGAACTCTTCCTAATTACGTCTTATCTTGAAGAACCTAATTTACACTAGCTCCCAATGAGTCATCCCAGCGCTGCACTGGCTTCTTCCTGGCACGAAAAAAAACACAACACCAAACCCTAATGAGGAGCCATTCTGAGGCTGCTCACACAACAACCCAGGCTAATCAGAGCCTGGTCATCAGCCTCTGCCCAGATTTCTGTTCTGGCTCTGCGGAGGCCAGCGAAGGAAACAGCACCACGAGAGCCAGGGGGCTGTGAACAACCCCCCCCTTCCCATCAGGTGCAACCATCGCGTCCCCAGCAGCTAAGGGCACAGCGAACTGGGGCACGGAGCGAGCATCATCCAGGAAATGAGTCGCTCGGAGGAGTCAGCGCTCCCTCCTTCCTTTGTGCACTGCTACAGTCAATAATCCTCCTCCTGCTGTAATGGCTTCCTGTTTGTCCTGCTGCTCCCTGACTCACTGCCCATCTCCCGGTCACCTCTGCCAGGTTTCCACCTGAGGAGGAGAGCAGGAGGCCAGCAGCTGCCTGAAAAAAATGGTCCTTGTGCCTTCCTGACCGCCTGCTCTCTTGAAACATTGAGGAGCAAATTAGAAGATTTAAAAAAAAAAAAAAAAAAAAAAAAGCGATGAAGCAAGAATGGGGTAGGTAAGGTTAACATTCAGGGTTAATGCTGAAAAAAAAACAAAAAAACAAACAAAAAATGATAGAAGGGTGGAACAGGTCATCACTAGAATATAGCAAGGGCTTTGGGAACTCGGTTTTGGTGCTGTGATACACTCCTACCCCTCCACCTCCACTCAGGGGCAGTTCATTGGTAGCTGGAACCAAATGTGAGACCATCCCTGGCTATGGGCAGGCAGGGTGGGAAATTACGACCAGAAGAAGCAAAGCACAAGTCACGTTCCTATTCAGGGTCACGGAGAAACGCTCTGCTAACAGAGCAGCAGGGGTTTGTACTGCCAGAACCGAGTATTATGTGAGCAACACAGAAGAACAAGAACTCACTGCCTGATCTTGTCATTTCTGGGTCCAAATCTTGATCCGGAAGGCCCCCTCCTGCAGTAGAAAGAGAGCGATAATGATGAAAAATTCAATGAAAACATCATTAAACCAAAGACTTGAGATACACACGAGAGAATCAACGCCTTGCAGAGGGAGCATTGTTCTCATGCCTCCCGCCAGCCCCTCCTATGTCACGCAGCGTGTGTGGCACCCCCGGTTTTACACAGGTGACACTTATTAAGTCTTAATTAACGCTTGTTGATAAGGCTCTGAGAGATCACATCAAAGGTTTTGATCACAAAAAAAGTGATCTTGCCACTCAGAAGCCATCAAGCAGCTCTTGGTGTTCAACACCTCCGGCCTCAGAGCGTTCTGGTGCCCGTTCAGCAACTCACAGGAAGAAGTCCTCCTCTTCATCCGAATCTTCTTCCAAAAGGTTCCTCTGCAAACAAAGGAAACAAAACCGTCACCGAGAAGCGTTCGGTGTTTCACACACACACGCTTCCAGGGCGCCACCAGCATGCCCACAAGGTGCAGATCCCAATCCTAAACACCAGCACGACATCCTATGACACAGAAACAGCTGCTGCGTGCTGGACCCTGCTTTGGGGCATCACTGACCCCAATCTGGAGCCCTTTGGAGCACCACAAACCCCAATGCGCGCCCACAGGATAAACCCACCCTGCGTCCCACAAACTTCACCATCCCCTACAACCTCCTGGCGCACCCCAAGCACACCGAACCCAGGTGCACCGCTCCTTTGGAGGTCACCGCTCCTGCTGCCAGCGCTGACAGCGGGCACAGGGACAGTGCCAGCAAACCCCACAGCCCCCACACCCCACAGCAGCCCCCACACCCCACACCCCACACCCCATGGGGACGGGCACCCCACAGCGGGCTCCCCCTTTCCCCTGCCACCCCCAAACCCCCAACCCAGGCCGCTGTCCCCCCCCCTCACCCGCTCGCTCCTGACGGAGCCCGTGAGCTCGTCGTCGTGCAGGTGCCGCTTGAACTTGGGGGGCATGGCTGCCCTCCCTGCCGCCCCCGGGCCCGCCCGCCAAATGGCCGCCACATCGAGCGGCTCGGCCAGCGGCACCGCGCCCTGCCGGCAGCGCGGGGCGGGCGCACGGAGGGGGCGGGGCTACGGAAGAGGGGGCGGGGTCACGGCGGGGGCGTGGTCAATGAGGGAGGGGGCGGGGCTAATTGGGGTGGGGGCGTGGCCACGGGGGGGAAATTTCCACCGCCCGCGGGAAAGGCCCGGGAGGGGCGGGTGGTGCCGGCCTTATTTTTATTTTTCTTTTATTTATTTTTTTTTCCGTATTTTCTTTTTTTCCTTTTTTATTTTTCACTTGTTTTCTTTTTCCTTTTTTTTTTCTTCTTACCTTTTATCTTTTTTCCTTCTATTTCTCTTTTTTCCCTTTTTCTTTTTTCCCTTTTTCTTTTTTTCATTTTTTTCTTTTTTTCATTTTTTCTTTTTTTTTCATTTTTTCTTTTTTTAATTTTTTTTCTTTTTTTCTTTTTTTATTGTTATTTTTTCTTTTTTTTCTTTTTTCCTTTTATCTTCTCCTTTTTATATTTTTCTTTTTTCTTTCTTCACTTTTTATTTTTTTTCACTTTTTTCCTTTTTTCAAATTTTTTCTTTTTCACATTATTCCTTTTTTCTCCACTTTTTTTTTCACTTTTTTCCTTTTTTTCTCCACTTTTTTTCACTTTTTTTCCTTTTTTTCTACTTTTTTCCTTTTTTTTTCACTTTTGTTTTCACTTTTTTCTTTTTTTTTTCCACTTATTTCTTTTTTCACGTTTTTCCTTTTTTTTTCTTTTTTCATTTTTTTCTTTTTTCATTTTTTTCTTTTTTCTTTTTTTTCTTTTTTTCTCTTTTTTCTTTTTTCTTCTCCTTTTTCAGTTTTTTTCACTTTTTCCTCTTTTCTCTTTTGCCTCTTTTTTCTTTTTTTTTCACTTTTCTTTTTTCCCTTTTTGATTTCTTTTCTCTTTTTCCCCTTTTCTCTTTTCCTTTTTTATATTTCACCTTTTTTTCCTCTCTCTTTTCCCCCTCTTTTTCCCCCCCCATTTTCATTTTCTCCCTCTCCCCTTCTCCTGCCTGCTGCCCTCGGGCACCCCTCCATCTCTCACTTCCACATCCCCCCCACCCTCCCCTCTATTCCTGGCGGCGGCACAAGCCCGAGCCCAATAAACTCCGTAATTAGCGCCAACCACGCAGCACAGCCGCCCTTTGTTTCCCACCCTCCACCCTCTCCGCAGGACCTGGCACACTCCGCACCCCCCGGGGGGGCCGTGGCCGCCCGCACCCCCAGCCCCGCTCCCCGTTGGGATCCCACCGCTGCCGCGGGGGTCCCGCCACCTCCACCCCCGTCCTCGCGGCCGCCCCTGGCACGCGGCCTCCAGCTCAAATATTTTGGCCTCGGCCGCCGCACGCCGCCGGAGCCTCGCCAGCACCCGTGGCGGGGGGGAACCGCGGGGATCTGGAAGCTTCCCTCGCCCCCGTCCCCTCGGCTTTCTATAAAAGCGGGCGGCACACGGGGCGAGCGAGCGGGACGGGACCATGCTGGGTGCTTGGCTGACGCTGCTGCTCGGGGGGAGCCTGGCCCTGGGTGCCCCGGGGGACACGGCCCTTTTCCAGCGCGCCGATGATGCCGGCGGGCGCTGCACCTACACCTTCACGGTGGCCAGCCCCGGCGAGGCCAGTTGCCCCGAGGCCGGCGGGGTGGCCCAGCTGCGAGCCGAGCTGGCCGGGCTGGCCGCCCGCCTGAGCCGCCTGGAGGGGCCGGGGGGCTTCGGGGGCTCGGGGCCGCGGGGAGCGGAGGCGGGGGGAGTCTGGACGCGGGGACCCCAGCAAGCGGCTGCGGGGGGCTGCGAGGAGCTGCTGAGGGATAAGGAGAGGCTGGAGGAGGACAAGAGGAGGCTGGAGAGGGAGAAGGAGGAGCTGAGCAGGAGGCTGGAGAGCAGCACCCAGGAGATCGCCCGGCTCAGGGCTGCGCGCTGCCCACCCGGCGCGGGGGGGCCCGGCCGGGACACCCTGCGTGGCTCCAGCAAAGGTAAGTGCCGGGGATGGGACCCCCACGGGCATCCCATCCCATCCCCTGCCACCCCAAATTCTCACCCCGACATTCCCCTCAGGTGCTGGTCAGGTCCCTTTGCCCCACACCCCACCCCATGCCCCCCACCTGGAGCATGTGCCGTGCTCCTGGCCCCCCCCGCACTGTGCTGATCCTCTGTGGGGCTCAGCCACCTGGGAGAACCCCCCCCAAATCCCTAAATCCCCCTCCTCATCCCTAAATCCCCTCCCTGTCCCCACATCCCCATCCCCAAATCCTCTCCTCATCCCCAAATCCCTTTCCCATCCCCATCCCCAAATTCCCCCCCAAATCCCTAAATCCCTTCCCTATCCCCAAATCCCCTCCCTATCCCCAAATCCCCATCCCCAAACCCCCCAATCCCCTCCCCATCCCCAAACCTGCGCTGTTTGTAGCCTCCAGAGCCAGCTCTCCTCACTGCATCAGCACGGGGGGACCCCCAATTTCCCTCTATGGGACATTAAACTCAGGGAGGGGGGGGCAACGGAGTCAGCAGTGTCCCCACCCCTGGGTCACCGCTGAGCCCCAGCACGGGGCACCAGGCTCCTGCATTTTGGGGCATTTTGGGGGGTGACAGCTCAGCACCGGGGCTCACACCACCGCCTGCCCCCCCTGCAGCCCCCAGGTGGGAGCCGGAGCCCCTCGGCTACCAGGAGCTGAAGTCGGAGCGGACGGAGCTCCCCGCGTCCCGGCTGCTGGAGGAGACGGCGCTCGGCCGCCCGCGAGCCGAGGACTCGGGTACTGCCACCGGGGCCGGGCCGGGGGGCAGCGGGGGGGGGGAAGCCACCGGGTAATTCGGGATATTTGGGGCCGTGGGATGCACGGATCCCCTCACGCTCTGCATGCTCTGCCCTTCCACCCCCTGTCCTAACGCCTCTGTCCCCGCAGACTGCGGCGAGCTGGCGTGGGTCGGGGCGCCGGTGGTGCTGGGCCGGGCGGACTCCATCGCCGGCAAGTACGGGGTGTGGATGAAGGACCCCGAGCCCGTGGCCCCCTTCACGCGGGAGACCACGTGGCGCGTGGACACGGTGGGCACGGAGGTTCGCCAGCTCTTCCAGTACGAGGCGGCCGAGCAGCTGGCCCGGGGCTACCCCGCCAAGGTGCACGTCCTGCCCCGGCCCCTGGAGAGCACCGGGGCCGTGGTGTACCGCGGGGGGCTCTTCTTCCAGCCCCGCCGCTCCCGCGCCCTGGCCCGCTATGACCTGAGGGCCGAGGCCATCTCCGCCGAGAGGGAGCTGCCGGGCGCCGGCTACCACGGGCAGTACCCCTACTCCTGGGGCGGCTACACCGACATCGACCTGGCGGTGGACGAGACGGGGCTGTGGGTGGTGTACAGCACCGATAAGGCCAAGGGGGCCATCGTCCTCTCCAAGCTGGACCCCGAGACGCTGGAGATCCGGCGCACCTGGGAGACCAACATCCGCAAGCAGTCGGTGGCCAACTCCTTCGTCATCTGCGGCACCCTCTACACCGTCAGCAGCTACTCGGCGCCCAACACCACCGTCAACTTCGCCTACGACACGGCCACCGGCACCAGCCGGACCCTCAGCATCCCCTTCGAGAACCGCTTCCAGTACCTCAGCATGGTGGACTACAACCCGGCGGAGCGGCAGCTCTTCGCCTGGGACAGCTACAACATGGTCGCCTACCCCATCCGCCTCTCCCACGCGTGAGCACGGACCGGGGACGCCGAGAGGATGCGCCACGGTCACTCCCGTCCAGGAACGAGCCGGCTCAGCCCCCTCGGTGCCTGCTTCGGCCCCAGGTGGCGGTGGGGACCCCAGGCTGCCCAACCGCCCCGCGGCAGGGCCACCAACGCCTCTGCTGATGCCTCCTGTGAAATCCTGTTGTACTCCAAGGCAGCAAAGAGAATTGAAGTGCTTCTCCGGAGCTCGGCTGAGCCAGCGAAACGCTTCCCACTCCGGGAGGCCAGTGCAAGAGTGGGACCGGTGAGGTGGCCTCTCCAGCTGGGGGCCTCGCCGCCTGCGTCCCCCCCTCCGGAGCCCAGGAGCCTCCACGCTGCCTCTGCTTGCAGCTGGCCTCACCTCGCCGGCGGCTCTCCCACGCTGCTTCCAGAACCTGCGGTTTTAAGTATTTATTGTAGAAAGGCTGTAGGAGGCTTGTTCTCCCCCCAGCTGGGGGGGGGGATGCTCCAATAAACATCGCAACATTAACTCAGAACAAATGTCTAAGTTTCAGCGGTAAACCCTGGAGATTTGCTCAATTAAAAAGATTAAAAGGGGTCACGGGGGGCAGGTCTGTGAGTTGGGCTGGCCGATGCGGGGGGACGGGGCAGCTCTTTGGCTGCTGCAGCGCTGGGATTTGTGGCTGCTCACCGAGGGGGTGGCAGCGTTTGGAGCTGGGTGGCCACTGGGACGGGCACCCAGCAGGTCCTGCAGCCAGAAAGGGAGGCAAGGGCTGGAGGGGTGCTTGCCCCCAGCAGTGTAGGGTGGGCTCCTGGCCCCCTCTGATGCTGATCCTCACTGAGTGGTGCTGGTGACCCACTGCCCCCCCCGCCAGCAGCAGGGTGTGGGACCTGTTCTAGAAGGGCAGGGAACAAGGGGATGCCCAGGGTGCGAAGGCAACGCAGGCTTCAACACCAGGCAACACCCTATTCCTGCAGGGCCAGTGAGTTTGGGGGATTTGGGTCCTGCCAAAACGCTGGGACGGGGCAGGAGGGCACTGCTCCGGCTGGCAGGGGGACAGAGGATGGGACATAACCCATCATCACCCGGGCATCCGTGCTTAGTGTCTGTGGGCTGGGGAACGGGGAGGGGGGTTGCGGGTGTGTCCCCACTGCCTGGAGGCTCAGAGCCCCCTTCTCCCTCCCCGCAGGCCTGCAGCAGGGCTGGGACATCGCAGAATACTGCAGGCGAAGGTGCCCCCCCTGCCAGCGATGCGCCTGCCTCGCCGCCATGGCACGGCCCAACAGCCCCGCGGCTCCCCGTGACCCGCGGCGAGTGTCCGTGGTGCTGAGCCGCTGCGACTCCCTCTGCACGCTGTGCCAGCCCGGGGCCGCCGCCTCCACCGGGTCCTGCCACATCTGCGCCACCTCGGGCCTGGAGCCCCCTCTGCAGCAGGGCTTGGGCGAGGTGGATCGCCAACACATCCCCCCGCTGGTCGTCAGCCGCGCCGTCTTCTCCGGGGACGATAACGCGGTGCTGCTGAGGGAGCCGAGGGAGTTGAGGGAGCCAAGGGATGCTCGCACCATGGTGGAGCCCGAGGCCTGCGTCACCTTCATGCTGCAGCGCACCCGGCTCCGCGTGCTGGCCGGCCTCGGGGAGCTGCCTATAGTCCTGAAGGATGCCGAGCCTGAGGGTGACACCTTCGCCCCGCTGGTGACAGCGCAGAGTGGTGGCACTGCCATCGACCACAGCCACGCCATCGACCGCAGCCCCATGCCCCCCATCGAGACCAGCTGGGCGCTGTACGAGGGGAACAACGGGGAGCAGGGCTGAGAGCTGCGTCCCTCGGGTGCCTGCTGGGGCGAGGGGACAGCCCCGGGGTCACCGCTCCGGGCAATAAACCTGCAGTGTGTGTTGGGCTCTCCTGGCCGTCTGTAAGGTGGGTGCAGGGGGGCTCCAGGAGCAGCCAAACCTCTGCTCTGCCACCCAGGGGTCGAGGTCTTGGTGAGGGTAAACTCCGTGTCCTCAAAGCGGGGGTAAAAGCCAGGGTGAGAGCCCCAGGGCCACCAAAAGGGTCCCCCTGTGTGCCTGCCTCCTCCCGCTGGGGATGAAGGGACGGCTTGTTTGGAGTGGCTGCGGGAAGAGCAGCACCAAAGGCTTCTCAGTAAGGTGAGCCGCTGAGAGCAGACAGCCCCGACACCAGGAATTCACGGCTCCCCGCTCCCCGCCAGCACCGGGGGCTTTTCAGGGTGGGAAGCCCGTCCTTTAATTGACCAGGAAAATAAACGAAAACAAGCCAGCGTACACAGGAGTGCCAGAAAGCCTGGCTGGAGCTGAACAGCGCTACATACATGGGTTTACTTAACAGGCTTTTCAGAACAAGCCCCGAGAATCCCTCCCCTCCCGCAGCCCAGCAAGAAAGCGTGAGCTGAGCTGGGCTGCTGGATCCAGCCCCAGTCACTCTAATCCCCCCTGCTCCTGCCTTTGAGAAAAGTTACGGTCTCTACACAGACTGAACATTATTGAAAACAAAATAGTGAATTCCCCTAACACAGTAGTTCCCTTCCTTATGGGACTTTCAATGCAATGATTTGTGATGACCAAAGAGAGTCCTGGCAATGAGCTTACACACCAAATGCCACCTGAAGACAAAAACCAAGATGTATTCTAACATAAACGGCCAAGAGCAAATTATCTGTCAGATGCCACAGCCAGCGAGCCTGGGTCACTGACTGGATGCTTAACCTGGCCTCAGAAGCAACTGAGGTGGTTTAAGGCTGTTTTGGAGAGGCTTACATCAAAATAATGCTATAATGTTACTACTAAATGCCCAAACATTTGCTTTTCGTTAAATTCCGGCAGAAATATTATCCTTGTTCTGCTCAGCATGAGAAACATCCAAAAGCTCAGTGCGTTCCCACTGCTGATTTTGTGAAATTCAGCTGACTTTTCTTTTTATTGGAGAGCTGAAGATTAAACATTTAACAGAACTCCCTTAAAAACAGAAAAGTTGGGTGAACAACTTCTCATTTTTAGAGGGTCCCTCTAACATGAACCAGGCAGAAGAATCACTCAGCTCTCCCACCTTCTTCCTTTCCCTGAGTGCTTACTGTAGCTGCGCTGGTTTGGTTCCTGTAAAAGGGGCATTTCACCTGTGGGGTTACCCACTCAGAGGTTTTTTATCCCGTGCATCACTCCAGTTGCAGGTCACAGCACCTTTACCTAACCCAACTGCTGCAGTGCTGCAGGAACCCACCTCAGCAGGGCAGAACTCCAGCGCTGGTGCCCCCCGACCACCCCTTCCAGCCCACCAGCGCTCACAGAGCCACCTTATTCCATACATCTGCATTCCTTGGAGGAATAATGCCTGCCAGCACCTTTTCCCAGGGCAGAAATTGTTTTTCTGCATTGAGACTCCAAATTAGAGAACAAAATAGAGAAAAAGGTTGGTTTGTTACGATCTGAGCATTCCCTCTGGTGGCCAGCTGAGAGCAGCACCCTCTGGTCCCGGCCTCCAGCTCCTCTGCTTGGCAACCCCGAGCTGGGAGACTGGGAGGCCTCTGCAGCTGTCTCGAGCAGGAGCAGCAGCACAAGGAAGCTGCCTGCTTCCTAGCTGCCTAGGCAAAAACAAAAACACAAATCTAACACCAAGCAGCTCACCAGCGGTGTAAGATCCTGGGAATGCAAGCAGCTAACTGGAAGCCCCGTGGCACGAGACTGGCACTGGAGAATGGGGTCGGGAGCAGCGAGCACAGGGAGAAACACACAAAAAAGCTGTTTCAAACTGTTTTTCTCTGGAAGTCCGCTTCCCCAAGCTGCAATACACGCTCTTCGCTTGACATGTGACGTTCAGGTGCTCTCCTTGCATCCTGCAGCACTCAGCTAATCATGAGATTACCAGGATACTTTATTTAGAGAATACTTTATTAGTTTCTGTAATCAAACCCATGTAAATAAGACCGTACATATTTAATACAGTGCGTTACCCCTGTACAAATGGAAAAAAAATTAAGTTTAACATTTCTAGACCAATATGGCTGTTAATTTCTGTACAATGCCAACTCACACTACAAGTGGGATACTTTTTTCCAAAGTTGACATCACAGCTAAAGTTTCCAAAAATTCAAATTATATATATATTTATATAAAAAGATAACCAATAGCAATTCACTAGGCATCAATAGCAGCAACAGCCTCTCCAGCTTCTGCAGTCATTTGAACAAAATTATACACATTAGACTTTCAACTCACTCTTCCTTCAAAAAAAAAAAAAAAGTAAAAAAAAAATCCCAGAAAAAAACAGCAAATTCTGCTACTGATGTGGTACCTGGTGCTTTTTATTAGCTTTTCAATCATTGTCTGGAAAAAACCTCTAGAATAACATTATTAAAAACAGCTCCAGTATAGCACAGTCACTACTACATATCATAAGCAGGTACAGGATATCTTACATTCACAGAAGTATCATACAGTACTGTCCTACAGCTATAATACTAGAGGATACAATTAAAAAGGCATTATTTGACTTGATTCTACTTTCCAGCACACTGTGGGCAAGGAGGTGGTGCGACGCAGCTCTGATATAAAGAATGCACCTTTTCGATAAAATTCATTTTAATCCGATAAGGTTTCTTTTATTCTTGTGGCACAGTTCTAAGTGCTCATTGCTGTATACAGACATAAGCTGGAAACCGTTTAAAGATCACTCGCTTCATATAAAGATAGCTGGACAGGGGTGAACAGAACAAATCTGGCTATTGATGCAGTTAACTTTTCAGCTCCAGAGGTGAACAACTGAGGGGGGAGCGGGTGTAGAGAACACAGGTGGCCAAGTAGCGGTTTCATATTGTGATCTAAACACAGTATATTGTCATCCAAGAAGCAGCGGCCAGCAAAGCACTGCCTTCAGAGGGAAATTCAACATCAGGGTTACCCTCTGCGTTATATTACATCGGGCGTCGCACGGGAAGGGCAGCTTTGCCAGCTAGGTGAATCCCTCTGCTTATTACAAGCTAGGAGCTCCTGAAGTCGCTCAAAACTTCACGCCCATTACTTGGCCCAGCACCATCTTCAGATCTGCACGTTCTCATACTCACGGGTTTGTAAGAAGATAAATAGCAGCTGAAGATCAGAAGAAAATCAGAGTATTCGTCTTGTCAGCTAGGAACGTCACTCCCCAACCACCTGCTGCCCTGCTGTGCTATTCGGCAGGGCCCACTTTGGGAAGCACACAGGTGTGTAAGCCAAAACCCCCACGCACGTGTAAAACGTGCACACACACTACCAAAAAGCAGCCTTCGTGCTGTCAGAGAAGATAAAAGACCAAAGAACCTAGAAGCTGAGCTGGATGAGCAGCAGTTTAAATTCATCACTGCCGCTAGCTTCTACGTCCCTTTGTGTTGTTTAGAGCCCTGTGGGGAGAGAAAACTGTTGACTCCCCCTCGGGGCTACAAATTCATGCTGCTGTCATCTCACCCGCCCTCCCCTCCTCCCCCACCTCCAAGGAAATACAGCCTCTAAGATTTTGTTTCTTCGGTTTTGATTGCCTGAGGTTTGATTGGTCCAGTTCTAACAGGTTTTGTTGCTGCAGCAGGTGCGGGGGTAGGCTTTTCCTCGGTTTTGTCTTGGCAGACTCCTGAAGAGTCAGCAATTGCCTCGGAGGGTTTGCTCCCGTTCTCGTCCACTTTCTGTGCTTTGCCTCCTATGGGTTTGCTCTGCTGCTGCTGCTCAGAAAAGAATCTCTGGGTGGACTGAAGTACCTCTGCTCTCTGCTTTGCCTTAAGAAAGGGAGAAAATATATTTACTGAAGAGATGGCACAGGAATAAAAGTGACTTCACAGAAGTAAATCCTACATGAAAGGACTGACCGCGTCGGGCAGACCTTGCTAGAAAGGCACGTCCATCCAGTTGCTTCCCAGAAGCTACCACATCCAGCACTTGGCTCCTCAGCAGTACTAAACATCATACCTAGACTTCCCTGGCTCTTTATAATCCTCACTCCCCCCAAAGAGAGGGCCAAGGGCAAATTTTAAGCACCATCTAACACCTTTTTATGCAGCTAACGAGCATTACAGCACCTAAAAGTACCAACAGCCCACAGCAGGCTCCATCTGCAGCTTCACCCCACAGTAAGTGTCAGACATGACCAGAAAACATCTCTGCACAATGCCTGAGCCCCGACACTGCCCCAGCTACGCAGGCACTAAGGGCCACACCAGCTGTCTTTTCTCCTGCCCCTTTCTCTGAGCTTCCTGGGCACCCAAAGTTTCCCCTCCTGCTCGAACAGACTTTGGAGACTGCAGTGCTAACACAACTGAACCTGACTCAGGATGATGCTATGTGAAGCTGAAGCCTCAGCTGCTTCCAGCTCGAGGCAGGCACTCGTTTTGGGAAGCACAAACTTCCTGCAAATGCATCCCCTGGTAAATGATCCTGCTGGTAACCTCAACTTACACCCATTAAGGTCAACCTTTGTGCCCAGGTGTTCCAGCTGCAGTCTTACACCAGGCCTTTCATTTGGCAGTGCAGCACTGGGCACACAGAGGCTTCAGAGCAAGCACCTGGTTCTCCTGCCCACACCTGGGCAAAACAGGAGCTACACGAAGAGTCCAAATCTTCTGGGCTTCATAGTGCTGTTTCCAACGCTGTCACATGCCTTTTTAACACTACAAAGACCTGTCTAAAGCAAGGAACCCCAACCTCGATGCAGACACTAAGCCTCCATGCATACTCTTGATGAGTATTTTATGCATTTTACAGAAAGCCAGGGAGAAAAACTAGCAAAAGCCTGGAACAAGGGGTCTTGGTTTCGATACTGTGCAGTTGTCTCAAGAAGCCAAGCTAGTAACAGAACAGAAAAATCTGTGAACCCTGCTGCGATGAACTGCAACAAGTCTGATTTCACTGGAGCCAGACAGACACCTGAAATCCTCTGTGTAATTTCAGACATCCCCTGAGGTTAGGACTAGAAAGCTGGATGATTTGATCACAGGCACCCAAGCGTGACAGAATAACTTACATTCTTCTGAACAGTGCTTGCAGGGAGATTCAGAAAACCAGGACTGCACGTCTGCATTTGCTGTGACAAGTTCGACTCAATTTGCAATACAGACTCAAGACAACACACTAAGCATCACCTGTTAGGCCTCCAGCTGGCATAAACTGGGGGTAGAAAACAAATCCTGGAGGTTTGGCCTATCTGAAGGGGTAAATCTATTCTGCTACAACCAGAGCTCATCAGGAAAAGCACACTCTTTGGCTTGTGTGCGTCAGCACACGGGTTATGGCAAAGGGAGCTCTTGAGCACCACCTATCCTCACCAGCAGTACCCTGCAGAAGACAGGTAGATGAGCTACGTGTACAACTGTCCCTGTGCAGACTCCCTGTCCTGCAGTCTCTGCCTCGGTAAGGAGATCTGGCCTCGTTGTGAAGGGTCCCAAAGTGCTCTTCACCAGGAAGTGAATTAGCAGAGTAACCTAGAAGCAAGGCTGGCTGGGACAGGAGGGTTCATGCTGCTGCTCAGGGGTGGGGGAGATGTGAAATGCCAGCTAGCAGTCAAGTTCATGGGTTTCATTGCTCATTCAAAAATCCAGGCTCTCGAGAGGTAATTGTCAGATTGCCTTTGCAGCAGTGGTTGCTTCACAACCTTTCCACACAAGATCACTTAAGAAAGGAAGCTCCTTGCATTTTTTTTTTAGCCTCAAGTTCTAATTAATGAAAAATTAAAAACATAAAAACCAAACAAGGCTCAGAGATCTGTGTCCAGCTGCTGAAGGCCTAGCTACTGGCTTTGGGTCCAGAGGCACTGTAATTAAGACACAATTTGCAGACACATTCCTGCCCTACAAGCTGTCAAGACTGAACCAGTGTTAACAGCGCTGCAGGTCAAACACTAACCTTCAGGTCTTGTTCAGCTTTCACCACAGCCTGGGCCTGATTGCCTCTGGCTCCAGACACTGATCCACAAAGACCTCTGGCCACACGCAGTAAATGAGGGTGGCTCATGAGGCCTGTGATCATCTGAGATGGCATCTGACTAGGCAGTGCTATTGGCAGCCTCTGAACAGGAGCTGGGAAGGTGTTAGTATTTGGGGCTCTTACCAATGGAGGGAGCAGGTTAGGCTGAGAAAGGATCTACGTGGGGAAAAACAACAAAAAGAGATGTTTAGCAAGTAGAAAGCTGCCAACTAGATTGCACGTTGGCGTTATTTTAAAGGGGAAAAAATTGCCTGCTCTGCTGTCAAACTGATGTCAGGAAAATAGGCGTTTATGTTGAGAAGCCACGCTTGAACTGCAGAAAAACACAGCACTGTAATGCTGCTGGGCCTTCAAGTACCACTGACAGCTTAGAAACAGCACGTAACAAGGGACAAGACGCAGGCAAGGCAGCAGAGGAGCAGCAGCGAAAGGAAGTCCTGAGAAGTCTGGGTAGTTTCTGCTAGTTGCAATCCAAAAACCAAATCCTAACTCCCGCAGTCAAACACTCCCAACACTAAAAACCAACAAATCCAGCAGCCTGGCCCCAGTCATCTCCAGCGGGGACATAGCACCCTTGTACAGCCCTGCTCCCTGGAAAGCTAGAGGCAAGTCAAACCCTTTGCAATCAGCCCTGCTTTGAGCAGGAGGCCCGACTGTGTGATCTCCAGGGATCCTTTCCAACCTGAACTGCTCCAAGAACACTTCAGAGCTGCATCTCAGACAGCCAGCCACAAACCTACTTTGTCATTTAACAGTTAAGATGTGCACTGGGACCCTTCTGAGGCACAAAACTTCTCCCCTTCTGCAACCAAATGGCCTGCTTTTGCAGGAATGAGGTGCATTACAGCTGTGTGGGGAAGCCAGCAAAACAACTGACATCATTCACAACTTTTAACAGATTCCTCAGCATGCACAGAACTCTTGAAATTAAACACACCACAACATCTGTACTAGGTAACAAGATCAGATTTTTTTTTGCCTTGATCTTGAGATCAGTTTCCTTCTGCATCTTTTTTATTGTCTTTTAAAGGATTTCATTTTGCATCTCCCCATGATAAAACCTGAGGGAACACAGCTAAGCTGCGAAGTCAGTAGTGACACAGAGAAATAGATTTGTCTGTAGGAAGCCACCAGTTGCCTACCTGTGGTGCAAACTGTGCAGGAAATGGCTGTGTCATCCTCACGGCAGCAGCTGCAGACTGAAACTGCTTCTGGTAGACAATGCTGTTCATTTTATTGGACTGGTTGTTTGGACTTGTCGAACTGGCCCTAAAGAAAAGGAAAACGTCAGTCAGAATCACACTGCTCTCAACCAAAAGGATGCATCTGTCTTTAGTTGCAACTTAACTAGAAATACAGCTTGGCTGGAGGTGAACAAAGGTGGAAAAGCCTTTAAGAAACTGTGACCAAGTTGCAGATTTCTCATGCACAGCATGTGGGCAACGCATTTTTACTTAATGTAAAATGAGCAGCAGGGCAACAGTGACAAGGAAGCCAGCTAAACTCAATGCACACAGTTTGTAAGCTTACAGACATTTGTTTAGTTTTGACTTTCAAGCTCTTACGTTTTTCTGCACCTTCCCAGTACCTCCACACTAAAAACCAAAGGTTTACGGTGAGCCTTGCTCAGTTGTTAAGAGGGGAGTCATCTCACATAGGATTTAAGATATATACCATCAAATCAATTGTTCTAAATGCTGACTAGCTTGCGAATTCAATTATTTCTTTTTCATCCTTCTACATTTTTCTTAGGTGAAGTATTTCAGGCAAGACATTAGGATTGCATGTAGGAGGTCAAACTAATTTCTACTTGACTAGAAAAGCCTGGACCACTTTCAGCTTGCCACAGTGAAAGCCACCAAATATAATTACTATGCATGGGAGTACAATTTTCAAGAATTTTCTAGTACCAGAGTTCCATTTTTAAGTTCTTTCAGCCCACTCATAACTTCACCCACAAACATCTCAATAAATTCACCATGAAGAGCACTCTGCCTATAAGCAAAATTCTGCTAATTCTGCCAATTAACCAAGTAAACCTGTCAGTAGCCTACTAATTCCTCTTGTGAAAAGCTTAGAAAACCAACAATCAGTGTAAGATCTGTAACAGAACTGTCGCCACAACTACTGCTCTCTGAGGTGTAAGCTTTGATGTGTTCGGTTGTTTGGTTTTAATTCTTACTTTACTCTCATGTAACAGTCTTACATTTTACCCCAAAGCACCTCTTCTTTGCTCACTTCTGTGTTTTCCAGGTCATTTTGGTTAACTTGTTCAGTTCCATGTAATTCATAAGTATTTTTAAGGTCTTATTTCAGAATTATTTTATTCTAGCTAAGCATAGCAGATCTGATCACCTACTAGAATGTTCCTTTTAAGCTAAGATTAAGCGTTTTATTTTCCATTAGTAGCCCCTCACCACAGACCTTTCAGAATTGACTGCTCATATACGATTAGTTAAGTTTTCCAGATGTGATTTCAAGGAATTTTGAGCTTAAAAAGAGATTTACCGGAAGGGACTGGAGGTTGGCGTAGTACTTCTACCAGTAACTGGTGGTGTTCCAGGTTTGACATCGATACCACCCCCAAATGCCTTCAGGTCCATTTCTGATATCTGAAAAGCACAACAATCAACATGTTAATTCAGTAGGAGCAAAGAAAAATCAACACGTTTCAGGGTTGAAATTTCCTCACCACAGATACCATGTGAAAATATTTAGATACTATTTGAAAAATGCTGAAGGGAAGAGTGCCATAAAATAAGCCAGTTCTATATATATATATATAAAAAAAAAACACAACACAAAAGCACAGCAAAAATGGAAGTCATTCACATGAAAAATCTCCAGACTCTAAATGGAGCAATCCATTTCACACGTTATTTTGCAAACACAATCAACAGAATAAATGAGTCTCTGCAACAGTGTCTTTCCACACACAGCTATGAAGCATAATGGCAAAACAACGAATCTTTACTTGATTTATTGTTGACTGCCTTTAGCAGAACACGATGGAACCCTTAATGCAAGGCAGCAAAGCCACCTAAGGGAAAATCCCTATTCCACTGTAGCTTTCCCTCATTTCTTGTTGAAGTAACCACAGTTATTTTCCCCTGACAACTATAGCTAGAAACAAGCTGCTGCTTGGAAGATGGGCTCGAAAATTGTAAAGGTGAAAGGCTTTTGGCCAGAACCTATGAAGCTAGAAAACTACATGGTGCAAAATCACTCTGTTGGTAGGTGACAACATGAAAACTTGATCCATCTGATCTAGAATCCTGGTTGCCATTACTGTCCAAGACAGGGAATTAATTCTTGAGATTTTTTTTTTTTTTATCACAGCTCTAAAATATTGGGACTGCAGGGTTGCTTTATGTTCTAAAGCACCCTAAAGTCTAGGCCACAAGCTGTAAGACTTTCAGGGGCAGCTCCAGAGACAGATTACTTCCTGCTCCAGGAAAAGACCTTGCTAATCTGACAGAAAGCTTATAGCAGCGTTCATGTTCAGTATCACCAATCACTGCCACCTGAAAGTGCACTGCAAGTGCACTGTGTTGTACGCTATCCAAAAATCCCCAAAGCCTACAGATCTGTAATTCCATCTAAGATAAGAGACCACGTGAATGGAAGCCAGTTTGCTGAATCAGAAAGATTTCATTTTTTGACATTCACTCTTGGATTGTAGGTCAGGAAAAAAACAAAAAAAAAACAACAAAAAAAAACAGCGCCCTTACAAATGTAGAAGGGAGTTAGCTAGAGTTATCTACACATGGATGCATAAGCTTCTCTTGCAATGTTTTTCACCACAGCTACCTGACTGGAATTTTCTGGGACATTCATCAATCAACCTGGAGGACAGGACAGCATTAGTGAAGATTAGATCTGCCCTAAGCCTCAAGCACTCCCTATTTGATATGGCAACAGGTACATGGCAGAAAAAATCCATACAGCAGGTGGCAGCATTACAGATGAATTCAGTGCATTTGATGGTTTGGAAGCACAAGTGAAATCTGGCAATTTGCTCCAGTATGAGACCAGAAAAACACTGACAGTAGCAGAAACCAGCCCTGACACTGTAACGTTGTTTGCCTGCTGCTCTGACAATGGTTTCTGTATTACCTTCTATGTGGCATCCTACATGAATGAAGTACCCTGCTAGTCCACAAAGTCATTACCAAACGAAGTATTCTTACAGTGCAAGTGGATTAGCAGCAAGCCAGCCACTACATAAACTTAGCTAAATCTTCACAAGATGCACAGAGCCCATCACTAAGGGACTAATCTCAGCTGGCTTTCCTATTTTCCTCTCCCAAACTTTTAAGGTCAAGGAAGGTTTTTAGATGGCACAAGAGTCAAACAAAGGTTGCCACGCTGGTACTATAAAACAGCACAGAGTTGTGTTATTTTTTGTATTGTAGATTTATGTATGTTATCACCTTTCCAGTTGCAGCTATCATGCTGTGTTGAGTTCCTGCTGGGATTAATCCTCTGAAAGGCTGGGTTACTTGTGCAGGTCTGCTTAGATTTTGCGCTGGCGCTTGTGGTGGTGTGTGCTGTAGTGGTGGTTGTAAAGACTGGGGCAGGGCAATGAGTGGCTGTGCTGTAGATCCAAAGTTGGGCAAAGAAAGCTGTGATCCTGGTAAAGGTACTGTCACCTGGGGGGAGAAAAACATACAGAATCACCAGTAACATATACACAATGGTCATTATTTAAGTTTCTTTACTAGCTCTGTGATTTCAGTTCTAGTCAGGGTGAATGGCTTAACGACTCATAGGATGATTTAGGTTGAAAGGGGCCTTCAAGATCATCTCTGGTCTTTGCATTTCAGAAAAAGTTAACATTTAACTCCTAACTGCAACATCACACAATGGGATTTCCTTACATGGATAAGTAAACGTAATTCATTTCAGGAAATAAAAGCAGAATGAAACAGCCAGCTTCCCGTCTCCCCCCTTCTTTTAAGCTTCAAATAATTTTAGTTATCAGGACACCGTTTGGGATCACAGCTAAATTTTATTTTTCAAGAATCCCAGCAGCCAGCATTCCCAAGCTTTAAAAAACAAAAACACATTTGCCTCTCACTTGTCTGCATTAACAGGGAATGCTGTGGGCTGCAAACATCACAGAATGGAAGTGATAAGCATATGAAAATACCATAACAGTGACCTGACTAGCAGGAATTCTTGCTTTTCCTAGTCTGACCATTAATCCCAAACTTCCAAAATTGTACTGCGTGACTACAGGAACATAGGACATTCTCCAGATGAGAAAACTTAGCAAGATTCTGCTCTGAATTATAGCAGAATAAAAGCATAACAACAGCCATACTTGAACACATTAAAACCATTAACCCTTCTAAAAGGTCCTTAATACTTTATGCTATAGTTTCAACAGTTGAGACCCAATTTTTGAAGGCTTTTCTCAATATTTGTCTTGGCAACTTTTCACATGTATGAAGTAGGCTACTATAATAAGCCAGCCCACTGCAAGCTGTTTTTAAAAAGCCACTTAAAATCAAAACTTGAACCAGGAAGCCACTAGACAGCATGCTGTAAATACAACAGAATGCTTGAACATTGCAAACCAACAGAACTTTCATAAAAGAATGCCAAGAACTTACCACGATCTGAGTTATTTTTACAAACTTCCTGATGTAGTCACTGACTTGGCTGTCCTATTTGCTCGTATGATCACCTATCTCCTGACTTCTCTTTTTTTTCCTATATATTTCATCTCACTGACGTGGCAGCTCTGACTTTTCAGGTGAAATTTGGTGTTAACAATTAAGCTGCATAAAACACCTTTGGTTTACTTGGCTCTCTCCACCATGATACCTGCTCCCATAAGGGCTGCATACACCTCAACCAATTAGCAACAGCACTGAACCTACTAAATCTTTGCCTGTCACTGGAAAGTGAACTACTTAAGAGAAGGAGGCCAGAGACAAGTGATCAATATGAACTTGCAGGCCATTCAAATTCCCAGTAACTCATTTTTGCAGTACTTCTGCAGTAGCTTTTCTCTCCTATCAATTTTTAATTCTTGCAGTTTACCCCCACCCCTCACCCTTCACCAACATGCTTTTAAGAAGAATACAATTTAGGAAATTTACCATGCCATAGTTTACCTGCTGGAGAGCGCTGGGAGACTGCGCGGTGTTGTAGAAATTGCTCTGGCCAGGCTGTTGAACTTGCCCAGAATACAGATTTGAAGCCTGGGTGAGTGTAGCTCTGGCCTAGGAAGAGTGAAAGACACCATTACTTTAAAAACACAACAGCTTGTAATAAAGCACATCATTAGCAAGTGGTAGCCTTTTGTCACCTACAATAAAAGATATATCACTATTGGAGCTTCTGGTTTGATAAGTGCAAAGATTCCTCTATTCTGGAGAACAATCTTCACTCCAGAGATTATTCTAATACACCTTTATGAAATTAAAAGCACGTTCTCTTCCAAGTGTCTCAAGTTTTCTGCCACCTTGACTGCCATGGAATTATTACAGAAGAGGTAGGCTTATCCCAAGCTAGGCAATACTTGATTACTGCATCATCTGTATCAAACCACTGTGATGGTTTGATACAGATGATGTGAACACTGTGAACTTCAGCATTTTGGAGTATTTCCTACCTGCAGAATGTGTGTATCAATAAGCTGAGAGCCTCCCAGTCCTGAAGCTTGACTAAGCTGATGTTCATATAAGATAGGAATAGGTTGTGTATTAGAAGTCTGTTGAAATGCCAGGCTTGACTGTGCCTTCGCAAGCTCCTGGTGTTGCACTGTTGGGAAGTTGTGTAAGGCCGTACCAGACAGGACCACTGGTGATGGCTGAGACAAACCACTTTGCATAAAAGCTTGCTGGGACCTGCAAGAGATTGGAGCGTTAAGTATAGAAATGAAAACAGATCAACAACCACCAAAAATTTAAGAACATGGGTTATACTGCTGAAACAGATTTAGTCATTCTGCTAAAAATGACTGAGCTTTTTATTTAAACCCTAAAACCGTCTGCACCTTTAAAGATGTGGGAAAGGTATTAGTCCTCTTACTAACAGCACAACCCCGAAGTCCACTCATACTGGTGTATGCATGACCAGATCAGCCAGAAGCATTTATTTAATCTGGACTGCATGCCAGACTGATTGTGTTTCTGCAACTTGCCAACTGTTTGTAACATTTTTTGTCAGCTGTGAAAGAACAGGCAATATTTGGTCCAACAAAGTCTTCCAAACAATGGTCAGCCAGCCAAGCCTGTAGTACCAGACAGGAAACACTAGGGCTATATAACACATGTTGATCTGATAAACCCTAAAGTCACATACTGCATCTGGAGAAACGGATTCCTCCAGTACAAAAAGTGCTCAGGACAGAGAGGACTGACTTACAGGTTAAAGGATTCAGGATACGTGTGTATTCAGTTAAACCCCTGCTGAGTCCACCTTGTTTGGCTTCAGCCTTCTACATCACAACAAGGAGGCTGTTCTACATGCACTTGCAAAAACCTCTGAGACGTTCCTTTGCAGAAGTAATTAAAGTGAAACTAACATTTGTCAGAATACCACTATGAATAGTTTCTGGTAGGAACTGCAAGGACACTTTGGAAAGGCTTACAGCGTAAATTTCTCTGCATGCTGATTTGTATGCAGACAAATTCAATGCCACTTGAAATATACTGGTCCTATTATCATCTCTTGTAGCAAACAGAAAGCATTTGTTCTTAAAAGTAATCTCCTATCCCCTGTGCATCTGGAATGCAATTTCCACCACCCTACCTTACCTGTGCGGTTCAAATTGTGATTTCAAAGTGTTTCTAGACTCCAGTGCTGGTTTGATCAGAAAATGAACATAAAATACTGAATTAAAGAATCAGACTTTTTTTTCCCCCAGTTCTCTTAGTATGGAAGACTGGGGATGTCTCCAGCTTTTTAGCTGGGTTTTCCAGAGATACAAATCTGTGGCATGATTTTTGAACCACAATTTTTCAATTATACTTGCAGATGCAGACTACCCACTTGGCATACAGTTTTCAGGCAGACAAACAGATGAAAGATTTTGGGGAAGACAGGAAGATGAGGTATTTACTGAACACAAGACACAAGTCTGCAGGGAAGCAAATTCTATAATTTCTGCCACCGAAAAAGGAAATAAATTTACATGTGCTACTTACCTGTAAGGTTGCAAGGAGGAGTTGAACAACTCTTGGGCTTGTGACACAGCTGGTGCTGCTCCTAAACTCAGCTGAGCTTGATGCTGTCCTTGCAGAGGTGCATAAATGGGGATGGGGATCTGCTGAACTGAAGCAGGCTGCAGAAAGAAGAAACCATTAAATATCTCAGGATAGAAGTCATGTAGAAAAGCTACAGTCAAATGTGTGCCAGGATTAGTGTAACATCTTTTAAAGTAAAGAGAAGAATTTAAAACCTCAAGGTTGCATGGAAAGCCAGTATTTCACTTGTTCCAAAAAATACTTTCATGTTGTGCTTTATGCTTTTGGTGAAAATAACCAGGAGAACCTGAACAAATCATTTAGATTTGGGTACAAAACAACTGTGCAAGATCCACACAGCTTTGTACCAACAACACCTCATATGAACGTGCACTTTTACATGAGAGCACACTGAGTGAAAGCTTATTCTCTCAACTTTCATGACAATTGCTTTCAATCACAGTAGAGAAGCAGTAGAGAGCAACTTGAATACACCAGTATGAAATAGCAATGACAGGTATGATCTCATTTTTGCGGTCTTCAGTCCCACTCTTGCCTGCCCCCATTTGCAGAGTTTTACAGTTAATGTAGATAAGGAGAGGAAGAAAAAAAAAATTCCCAAATACCTGTGAAAGCCCTGGCTGAAAGCCTTGCTGTTGGGCCAGAGAAGGTGGTGCCAAACGCGCATGCTGGGTGTTGAAGAGGTGACTTGTATCCATATAAAATGCTGGAATTTGAGCTGCAGTACCTCAGGAAGAGGAATACAATTAGTATCTGTTTCCAAGCATTTCTCTGCTAAACAAGTTTTCAGCAAGATTTAGAGATGCAGCCGCTGTCAGTACTTTCTAGTGTGACAACTACCAGCGAGACTAGGATAAGAAACAGAACTGAACAGCTGGGTGCATAATAAGCTGTGGTGTCTTTTCTTTGGCATCTATTCATCCTAAGAACCTATCAGTCTTGCACATGCATCTTCAGTCCCATGAATTTCTTAGGAGACAAAACAACAGATTCTGGCCAAAAAAGGCACTTGAGTGATGAAAGGGGAAGAACAAGCTCTAACTAACCTAAACTACATGACTTTATACGTAGAACTTTCCTTTAAGAAAAATGCCATGCTTATAAGCTATTGTGGCATTTAATAAAGTCATCAAGATTAAGTCATTCTTCGTCTTGAATATTGATTTAAAATTTTGAAAGAAAAAAAGGTTCATCAAGAGGTGCAAACTTATCTTCCTCAATGAACTAACAACATGGCATTATCATTATAACAACAGACACTGCCTATTTAGATTAAGACAATTACAGAATATTTGCTCACAAAATGCTGCCATCATTCTGTCCTTATTGCAGATAAAACCAGAATTAAATTAATTTCTCCAGCTTTGTAACTCCAATAAAGCAACCACACGGCTTCTCAGCCAAACACTGTTACCTGCTGCAGACTGAGACACGTAGACCTGGGGACTTTGCTGTTGCTGGGCGATGAGGGATGGCATGCAGCTCAGCTGGGAAAAGTGACTTGCAGAAGCCAGGCTGCTTGTCTGCAACTGCTGTGGTTTCACTTTACATATATTGGGAGGGTCTGAGGTGCTTGCAGTCTTTGTACTCAGTGAAGAGGTTGTGTATGTTCCAGCTCCTACAAGAAGAGAAACAAGAGGTGTATTGTAAAACAGCTGAAGACGTTCCAAACCCTCATCTTCCAGTGGTCAGTTTGGGGACATCTATGCAAGCATAAGGTGCTACTAGGAAAGAACACTGAAAACTAATGCAGCCGTTTCCATCACTGCAACATGGACAGGGAGAATAATTCTTTTAAGTTACTTCTCCCTTCTCAAGCACAGGAGGACTTAAAAGTGCCAAAGTATACATCTTGGTCAATTATCCAACAAAATATTGCAAAGTACAGTGGCTGTGACTCTCATGGTCTAGAGCCTGGCTCCAAAGAAAGTTATTTTTAAACCATTTCAGTTGAGGTTTTGACATATACTCTAATATTCCTAGTTGTGAAGATCTAATCAGATCCAGCATCTTTCATTTGCTGCAAAGAACCAAGGCGGGAACCAGCACTGCTTGTGGAGAGCGGTCGGACACTTGCTCTCCCCAGTACAAGGGAGATTTGCTATGAGCTGTTGAAGCCTCGAGTCTGAAAGTGAGAGCACAAATGAAAAGTAGTACTGTAACAGGCTGGATGAAGTGACAAAAATTTGAAGCTGTCTGCTGGAAGTCAGTGGCTGTCAGAACTACCAGCTGCTTAGAAAGAAAAAACAAACAAACAAATTTATTTCCCTCCCTTTGTTCAGATGAACAAAATGAAACCATTAAGTGAGCCAAGAGGAGAAGTTTACCTCCTCTTTCAAGTCCACATAAATAGCATAAACAGAGATGTCCTCTCAATATTCTTTTCAGCTGACTGAAGTGAATCAGGGGAAGGATCTCCTTGTTAACTAAGAGATATTTGGGAAGCTATTGTTCAGAGCTGACATTTCATGCTTGCAAAGCTGACAGAAGTCTTGTGCATTAAATGTGGTGGGAATCTGGTCTCTTGAAACACATAACCAAGGAACAGTTCAACACGATACTGCAATCTTGACAGCCAGTACCTGATAGTGAAGTTGTTGGTGTAACTGAGGCTACAGGAATAGGAGGCATCGATGCACTAGAGAAGGAGCTGTAAGTACCACTGTTTGGTCCAGCGTTGCTGCTGCTACTGCTGCTGCTGCTGCCACCAGCTATGGGAGACGCTGCTGATGTCACCGGTGAACTCTTCTCCCCCATGTTTGGGGAATTCTCCCATGCTTTGCGTGCAGACTCCATCTATTTAAAAAGAAAACAAAATTTCCTCAACCATTAGGAAGTTCAACCAGTCAGTCTTCAACTTTTAAAAGATATTTTTAGTTCAAAAGGCAACTCAGGCTTCATGCGAGCCTCTTCAAAATCACTGTAATCGTGCAACTCTGTTCATGCAAAAAGCATACGGCCTGAAGTTGGAGCTTCTTATCTGTTCCAACTGCACACGTGCACAGTTCATGATCTTAACATTCAATACTCAAAAGAGAATTCACCCGCTAATTTGGCTTGGTTTTGTTTGACATGGAGAGCAAAAGGCATGGGAAGCTAAAGAAAGGTACAAAAGAATCCAGGTATTTCCATAAGTCCTCTACTTACAAGTATTGGGCCTTTTAAATGAAGCAGCTCCTTACTTTCTTGCTATGTCATCCGTTTTGAGTGACCACCAAAAATACCTAACGCACACTTCAGTAAACCCGAGAGCAGTCAAGGTCAGACTTCCAAAGCAACTGCTGGTCAAAATGTGATCGTGAGCTGACCCAGCTTGTGCACACTGCTTTACATGAGTGCTACAGACGCTTCACACTCCTCTGTTTCTATTGTAATGAATTCTTGCACAGCAAGGAAGGTGGAGCTTCCAATAAATATTTTGTACACATTTCTCTTCCACCAGAAGTGGAAGGAACCATTGCTTAATGCAGCCAACAATCTAATTATTGCTAGAATAGATGCACAATGCTGTATCTTTGAACTGAGACACTTTTGATAGACTAGTGAAAAGGAAATGTTAATGTTCAGACCACACCCATCAATTTAAGTGCTCGACCACAGTCCATGGACATCCCTACAACCTCCAACTGTCCTCTTCCCTTGAAATGGAAAGTTTGTGTGAGCAGAGCTGGATGCCAGAGGCTGTAATCCCTCATGCAGAGTACTGTGAGCTTCTGAAGGCCAGATGCTGACTTTAAAGGTATCTGTAAAAGGGCAAATGCACCCTTACCAGCAAATCTGCCCTTGCTGCCTCGATCAGTGGAGCGCCCTAACTGGGACTCGCAGACTCCTGAAGTCACACTTTCAACTATCCAGATTTAACTGCACTAAGCACAGTCTGGGCAGACCAAACACAATTTCTGTTATTTGGCTAGATGCTTCAGGCGTGATAAAAAAGCAGAGCAATACACAAAGAAGTGGGTAACGTGGTCAATACACGTCCATACAGAAAGAAGCTAAGCTCTGCATTCCTCAAAAGAGGAAAGGGGGAAGGAGAGAAACTTTGTTGTACATTAAATCACTTGGAAATAAATAACCTATTTCCATTTGTGAGATTATCTTACCCAGCAATCACATACTCATACTCAGTTTCCCCATCACAACACTCTCCTCCAAATTGGTTCTAATTCTTGTAGACAAGGCAAATTTCAAAATGGAAAAGGAAAGGATTTTGCATAACGTGGAGCACAGGTAAAGACTAGAGGCTCCTTTCTGAACACAACACAGGCTTCTGGTAAGACAGAATAATAAATATACCACACTGGTATGAAGAGAGATGAGGAAAATATCTGTGGACATCTGAACAGAGAACGCATGGAAGCTTCTCCTATGTTCATCAAGTTTCAGCATGTCCTGGAAAAACTAGTAATAGCAAAAAAGCTGGAGTCTACATACTGAATTTTGTCTTCCAAACCTAAACAATAGCAAGATGCCAGGTCACTCCATACCCCTACCAATTATTCAAGTTTCAAATTTCAAATTTATCAAACTTTCAAATAGCTTTCCCTTTAGAGAGCTCCTTAATCTCTAACTTCTTAAACTGTAAAACGATGCCAGAGAGACTGGTATTCTGTAAGTGCTTATGCAGAACCATCTACAGATCACATATGAAGGAGTAAGAAGCTCTACAGTAAGTGAGGCTGTGGAAAGTGGTATGATTTTGCTGCTCAGTTCGGAAGAGGAGAGCACAGCTTGGAGATCATGGCTGCTTGAGGCTGCTGCTTCACTGTTGACCCATCAGGGCCATTCGCATCACATTAACGCTCCAGTACCCACTACACAAGAAATTAACTGGAGAAAAATGGTTAGGCAAATATCCTTATGTAAACCAATATTTAGGTGACTGGCAAAAGAAAGCCAAAAATGCCAGATTCCAGACTCTGGTGCCTACACAGAAATTTTAGATTGAACTCTGGAACATAAAGGGAGCCAGGCACTTCAGTCTGAGATGGCTTTGGACTTTATTTTTCTCAGCATCCTAACTAGCAAAAGCAGTGGCAGGTAAGTGCTTTTGGGATGTCTACTTTACTAAAGGTTTCTTTAGTGAAGTTGGTGCAAGGAAAACAGTGCTCAACAAGCTTTCTCAGATGAGCACCTTACACCTACACCCTTGCAGAATGATGTGAAATAGTTGGAACAATTTTGGCCGAGTTCCTCATCTGAGCCTCCTCACAGATTGCTTTCTGTGATAGGGGATGGAAAAAAGAGGATATGAGAGAGGATTATCCCTTTCTGGAGGCAGAGCTTAGAGACTTTGCTCTTTTAAAAGAGGGAAGGGAATGCTTTGCTTTCTGTGGCTCCAAAAGTACCTTTTAAAAGCAAGGATTATATCAAATGCAAGGAGAGAAAGAGCAGCTCTGCTCTGCCTGGGCCAGAAGGCCTTCTGTGGAAGTGACAGTGTCAGTGTGCTTCAAAACAAGCTTGTTGCCTTCAACAGTTACAAAAAGGAAGGAGTGTTCCAGCAGCTGGAGAAAGGAACACTGAGTCAAAGCTAATTTTAAATGTGTTTCTGTTCAGCTTTTGATCACAAAGTACTTGTACCTTAAAACACCTATCTGCAATATATTCTGTTATCACGCATCCAAGACTTATCATCCACTGAGAAATGAATAAAACCACTGACACCAGAACTGCAGAACAAAACACAAGTGAGCAGGGCAGGCTGCTCTGTAGCTGAGCAGCATCACATTCTTTGTGGCATCGTGCCATAGTAATGTTCCTACCTGTATTATGTAGGAATCCAGCTGCTAACCAGTTCGAAACTGCTATTTCAGAAAAATACTTTCAGGTGCCAGAAAGTCAGATTATGATAATTTGTTACATAAGAATGCAACAGAAAACCAGATATTTTTGTTAATTTACTCATCCCTCTCCATCCCTTTCCCCATTTTTCAGGCCTGGATGTCTATTGTTTTAAAGTGGTTACATTTTTTTTCCCCAGGAAAAAAGGTGTTAACAAAAGAAGAGCAAAGATTCAACACGAGATCATTAATAGCTATCACCCATAGAGAACGTGAGCAAGCAGCTGTCAAACCATGCTGGCAAGACTGAAGTCTCACCAGGATTGACAAGTAAATTTCTCCAAAGTGTTAGTTCTGCACCCATTCCCTGTTCTCAGCTTTTTTTTTTTTTTGTTTAAATTTAGAGAAGCTAATTTCAAACGTCACTCTCAACACTAGATGCAGCAATGTTTCTACTAGTTCAGTCACCTGCAGTCACAGTCACAAAGCAGACCTAACACACCCCAAGACCAAAAACTTCTAAAGATACGGTAGCAAAGCTAGAGACCAATACTATGTTAGTGAGTTATACAATGCACACCATCCGAAATCCATCAGAACGGGGAAAAGCTACTCAAGATATTCTCCACACTTGCTCTACACTGAAGAGCAGAAAACAACGGAACATTTACAACACAACAAAGCATGTTCTGACTAGCTGATCAAACTGCCTTTCAGTCACCAACACGCCACCTACATTGCAGCATGTAGAACTTCAGCCATCCAACTCAAAACACAGGATCACTGCACCAAAATCTTACAGCTACGAAAATCAAGCTTGGCTTACCAAGCAACTCTTTGTAGCCTTTAATACCAAACTGAGCAACTTTCTTTATGCCACACACACCAAAAGGTAAAAATAAATCGGATTCCGATGGTTTGTCATGAGCACTATGGTACAACACTAAAATGCTAGGATCCTTTTTCAGGGCAGTGGGAGCCAAGATTGGTTGATGCCGAGTGTTAATGCAAAATGGGGTTAGAAATTTAGAATTTAAATGCATCCTTTGATACAGTCTTGTGTTTCAGCCATCCGTTTATATGCAAAAGCAGTTCAGCAGAGGAAACAAAGGAAGGCTCTAAAAAAAGGTTTACCAGCAAGTTCTCCATTAACTTTCCCCTGCATGCAAGAAAACAACCCTTAGAGGGATGTGGTACATACCTTGAGGGTGAGGTCGACGGTAGCGGGAGAAACTGGAGTTAGGCTGGAGCTCTGTTGTAGAGTCTCCCTCCTAGGGAGGGGAAGGGTGTGGGGCAGGGGCACCTGAAAGGCAGGCAACACACATCACATTCTAACTACGTCTATTACGAAAGCCCCAGAAAAGCAAAGCTCAAGCTTTATTAAGTGAGCTACAACTTCTTCAAGGCTTGAGCATTTGGCAGGGAGGTTTTGATAAAATAAGGTGAAAATTTAGTAGGTGGGAAAAGGCCGTTCAGCAGGTGCTGAGATGCTTCTTATCTCTCTTTAAAAGAGACTCAAGACTAGGGTTCTGAAGCATCCTTGTCTTCTGCATAAACAAATACCAATTAGCTGCTTTGGGATTTACTTTGAAGCACCATTTTACTTTCCCGGTATACAAAAATTCTTCCCAAGCCAAGTTTGGCCCCTTCCGTACCAGTACGGTACACGGGGTTTGGTGACCTCTCAAGTTCTAAGATGCAGTTTCTGAACAGAGGAAGCTACAAATCTTCAAAGTCATAGGACCATGAAACAAATCAAAACAGATTTGTCATCCAATAACTGAATTCAGTTATTTTCTCTTTCAAAAGATGAAAGATGTCAAACTCAGGGAAATAAACTTGACAGAAAGCTATTTCTATCTGTATGGAAGAAAACACTGATGGATTTCCTTGATGTTCTAAATGGAACGCATCAAAAACACTGCAGTGGCCAGCCTACTCCTTCTGATCAGTTTTTTCTCCACTCAAAGAGCACAGCTAACAGAGTTCCACCTATCAATGAGATGAGGCTGATCCAAAAGACAGATACTGAAGCTCTGAAGCAGATGATAGCACAGATCGTTTGTGGCCTGAAGCCCCTATATCCTGCATTGCAAATCCAACTCCAACCTGCCACAATGGAGCACACACTAACACCATTTATGCAAAAGAATTCAATCTTCTCCACTAACCACCAAAAGCACAAACCACAACACCACCAGAAAATCCAGCAGAAGAGTAAGTTCAACCAATATTGCTTCAAAACCGCATTAAAGGATGCTGCAGTAAGCTTAAAAGCATTTCTTAGATGGAATTCAGAGACATATTTGTAAAATCTTGAGATTCTACTATTGATTCTTCCTTCCCCCAAACAACAAGCGACTCAATGCTGAGCCAATTGTATTTCTGCTACTCGAACAACAAAAATAACAAGATCCAAGTCCCCAGCCTGGTACCAGCAAGCTCAAGACAAACTTGACTCTGCTACAACACACAATCCAGCTGGTCCTCTCAATTGGTCCAGCACACGCACACAGCCAGCATCATCGGCTTTGTGAGGACTGCAGATATCACATCTCTATAGCAATTGAACAGTTTAAATCCTGCTGTATGCTTTCAAAAACCATTAAGCTGCTCCCTTCACATGCAAGCACTGTGATTTCCAGCTACAGTTCTAAACAGCTCTGTTTCTAAAAGCCTTTCTTCAAACTCACCTACAGACCTTTGCTACTTATACCAGGTTCAAGCCCCAACTGCTGCTGAGAACACACTGATTATGTTTATCCCTGTTTTTTCATTTTTGTTTTTAATCGTCCCTAGATGTTTTCCAGTTTGTGCTCTTCAGCTCATAGTGGTAGTTCACAAAATAAGGAAATATCTGAAGAATTCCAGAACAGATATTAAATGAACCAACTGTCCTTCAGAATAAGACTACTGGATAGTTCACGGCTAGTTATCATGAAAGAAACTCTAGTGACTTGTTTACTGAAGGCAGTATTTTGTGCTTTAAAGAAGTGCAAAAATATTTCCTTGTCTTCCAAGTCAAGTCGATCACTACAATAGACTTACGTTCGTCACCAAAGTCTCCTCCATTTTTGTACTGCTAGTAGCCACTGTGTTAGGATGAGAAGAAGGTGTAGTGTAGTCTGTTACAGACTCCTGTGAAGAAAAATAATTCCATTAAAATATCTCCCTTACCTAAATCAGATTTTAAGTTTTTTTGGACAGGTCATCCTTTCTTTGGAAGGAAAGCTTATCATGCAACAGAAAGTTAGAGTTTCAGCCCCAAAAGCTTGTCGGAAAGCATGTCCAGCAATTCTTGTTGCTGAATTACTACTGAGGTCAGGAGAATTTTGGGGAGATTACAGTCTGCCTCGTGACCTCACAACATATGCCTGGAGATGAGCCAAAATACTGTCTTTAAAGCAAGGATACGTGAAGTGATGGAGTGCCAGGACACTAGGCAAATGGAAATGTGGTGGTGTAACCAGCTATCATCCGACACCCTAGATGCTTTAGCTACCTCTAGGCACTTTTAGCGCACTACATTCAAAAAGCACAATATATTAGCCAAAAGCTTTCTGTAGCTTTAAACAAACAGGAATCTCTTGGGTAAATCTATCACAAGTAAGGCCTTCCAGATTAAAAAGAGAACGCAGGGATGGCTGCCATTCGACTGAACGATTTTCTTTAAGTCCTGTCTCAAAGTCTTAAGACACAGTTTCTCCAGACAGTGAAGGTCTGCCTCCCAGTTTCTGCACCAGGCAGTGATTTAAAGGAAGAAAAGGGGTGAAGTCTCCAATTCACTCAGAGGCTTTCCTTGAAGCTTATTTATTATCACAGGTAAGTGGACCATAACATGTGCCATGAATCAAATCCATTTTCATGGACTTAGATGTAGCCAGTGACTGTTGATGTGGTAACTCTAAACTCCCTGATCAAAGCATCTAACTGATGACACTGCCAGCTCTCTAGAGAATGACCTATAATGAAAAAAAATGCACTGGTACTTCTCTCTAAAGCCACATTTAGCACTGTTTTTTAGTTCTTGTGAAGGGATATTTAAAACTGACTGTATTCTAGACAAACAAGTGTTATCAGAACCGCAAGTATTATCAGAATCTGACCCAGAGACTATTAGATAAACGGTGTGACCAAACAACTCAGAATTAGCCAAGACTCATTCACCAACAACCACTGCAAGCCCAGGACAGGCTCTATCTATTACAGAACCAAACACCAAGAGGTAACTGAAGGATAAATTAGCAGCAGAATTGCTGATGAGTGCCTGGTGTTGCCAACACAATAATTTTGAAAGCACAAGAGAGATTATGCTCAATGGCATTCAGCCAGTATGATAAACTATGAAAAAGTGCACATTTGATTCACTGCTGGAGCCTATGGCAACGTCTCCTAACACAGCAATTGAATTGTCAAGATACTAACCAGCAAGTAACAAAGAATCCTCCTAAAAAGATAAGCTTATTTTGCTAAAAGCCTAGAAAAACAAGCTCAAGAATAACAGGGTAAGAGAGGGTACAGTGTGCACACTGTTGTATTTATGATGGAAACAGAAAATCTATTTCTCTGTGTAGTTATTTATTTCCCTTGTTAAACTGGTGGGATACCAGATACACATTTTCCACACTCCAAACTACCAAGCTGCAAGTTGCACGCTACTCTTTGAATCCAGTGGGTAACTTCCCTTTGGGTAGAATGAAGCAAGCACATAAAGCTGCTTTAATCACAAGGTCCTTCTAATGAAGTGTAACTCACCAGCTTCCTGGTTAGAAGAAAATTAAATACGAAACTGCCACATCAACTCTGGTGTCCTTACAAGCGTATGTGCAATGCTGAGCTGTGGTACAAGGATGAGCTACATCCCAAACATGCAGATAAGACAGAAATTCAACTGTAAGAACACCACTTCGTAAGTCATAGGTTGGTTAACCATCATCCTTCATTTACTGATAAAGTCTAGTCTTTTACATCTCGACCATCACCATAAGCTTTCCTAGTTCAATTAAAATGAACTTTCTGTACAACTTTTACTGAAGAACCCAACTGAATAGTTTGATATAAATTAGTAACTATAATAACAGCAAAAGCAAAAAGCTGTACACGTTTTTTGGAAGTTACCTACAGGGTACTTACATCTGAAGAAAAAACAGGCAAATTTCTTATAACTACCTACTTTGCTCAAAAAGAAGAGATCACAAACTTGTGACTTTGTGAGCAAAAGGATACAGTAGACCTCAGAGGTGACCTTGCTACAAAGGAGCAGGGGACTACAAATCATTAATATTTCCTCAATGTTTGGTTTGCTCCTGCTTCATGGAAATCATCTAACCCAGAGAGCTTGTCAGACACTGAACCATCTCAAAAACCATACTCTCAAGTAAAGCAAGTGTCCTTTTTGACATCACCTCCAAAAGACAAACCTTTATCAACTACTTACACAAACATTTCATTGCCATATCCACAACCAGTTACTGATCACTCCTGTGACTTGAAAGCTTCAAAACTAGTTTGAGATGGAGGGCTGAGGGAACACTAAAGGTGTCTCATCCAATCTAGACACTTGTGTAACAGTTTGGTTTTACTCCAAAAATACTACAAAACCCAAGAAAACCAGCTGGAATTGCTTCACAGCATCACACTCACATTCCTGATAAACAGCTCATTAATATGAGGTGATTTATATTTGCAGTTTCTCAGGTAGAACAGACCTGTATGGTTAAGTTCACACGCTGTTATTAAGGGGGTTGTTTTGGGATGGATGACGTATTCCTGCAAAGCTTCTGCTTCTGAACACAGACAGCTCGCTTGACTCTCATAAACATTAAAATCAACAAATACACTAAAGAAAGTGTGCCTTGCTGGTATCTCAGCAGTAGTCTCCCAAGAAGGATGACTGTCCATCGATAAATCATTTGTGTTTGCTAACAACATTAACACCTGACATTCAAACAACGGATTAAAGATGTTGTCACTTCTTCCCTCATTAATGAGGGAAGACAATGCTGCGAAGACATGAGAAAGCTGCTGCAATACAAATCAGTTCCAGGACTAATAAAGCTATTTCAGTATTTAAAGCTATTTCAAAAGGCACTTCAAAAAGTAGCAAGATGGGTTTATTTCTGTGAAATCCAGATTAAGTTCAACTTCTCTAATACATCTGCAGGTTGTTGGTTCAACTTCAATAGAATTAAATACAAAACACAACCACCCCTTTCCTAGAAAACCTAGTGATGCCCAGAGAACTACTCACGGCAAAGGAATTCAAAAGCAAAGCTAGAACTATGGAGACAGGAATTTTTAGGCTTATTTACAGCATGTATTAAATGCTTCTATTAGTAGCCACTTAAAGCAAGAAGGAGATTGTTGGAAATTTGCAAATCCAGCACAAACTGGAAGATTTCCTTTCAATTCGGTCAAGCCTCCTTCTCAGGGGAAGACATTTTAATGCTATGCTAATTCAAAGCACCTTAGCAACCTGCATTTACCTAGGGACAGAAAGGCACAAAATTCAGACCTCCCTTTTGAAGATCTCATTCTTTTCAAATGTTTACAGAGAAGACATGATACTGATTTACTTCGGCAGAGCTACTCACCAGCAAGTTAGTCTGGAGTAATCAAGGATGTTTCCTATTCTGCAGGAGGCTTAGAAAAGGAGTCTCCTTCTCTTATCTTAAAGCTTGAGAGATGGTGAAAAAGCAAAATAGAAATAGCCTCCTTACCAAATATTTGAAAAATTTGGTGTTTACAGCGTGCGTTTCTGATTCTGCATACAAGAGCAGCACTTCATCCAGTTCTGGCTTATGTTGTTAGCATTCACATCTACTCAGAAGACAAGAACTGCTAGGAAGGATGAGAAATCCCAGCATTGCATTTTCATACTTATTTGCCAAAATCAAGTTTGCAGCTAATACGTAGGAAACAAATATCCCCATTAACACTTGATATGCACATGATCTAATTGCAATAGCATCTTCTGCTTGCAGGACAACTTGGCAAAAACCTGCTAAGACTACTTCATTTTTCCTTAAAAACAAACAAACAAGCTGCAGATTTAAAAACAGATAAAATCATGAGTGATCTGCATTTCAGGTTCTTCAACTATTAGTGAAACTTCTGCAAAGGAGTTTTTCCTAAATGGTGTCAGAAGATTTCTGCTTAAGACAAGGAAAAGACAGGTTGAGACAGCATGCAACAAACTCGAGCCTAATCTCTTAACTGCTTTGCAAACATACAATACGCATTTTCCCTTTACCAAGGCAGGTGCAACTATTAACGAGGAGCTACTCCAACTACAAGGCCTCTGCATTTGAGAAAGAGCACACACAGTTCTTGATTGAGACACACGGCTGCCAGAAGTGAAGACAGTCTCTAAACAGGCCATTAGGCAAGCAGGAGAGCCTCTCCATGAACAACGCAGTGCTATCAATGCATCACAGCCAAGAACGGAGCTGTAGAACAATGAAACCTGACAACAAGTCACCACCTCACTGGATAGAAGTCAGAGGACTTCCATGCAGACAACTACCATGAGTCCTGCGTATCCTGAAGGGGTCCTGCGAGGGGATATACCGTGACAATATCCAAGCCAATAGGAACTGACATACAGAGCCTTTGGATAAACTGAACAAGCCTCATCAAATGCTTTAGCATATTCCTAGTTCAAAGATTATTTTTTTTTTTCCCCCCCCACAGAACAATCCCTAACTCACAGCCTCAGGTCATCCATGCACTCAGCCAACCACTGGGCACATTACTGCAGTTCTCTGTTGAAACTCGAGCTCTCACCTTGCATATACCACAAATATGCTCAAGACCTGAGTTCCCAGAATCTGCCTATACCAGGCTCCAGTGTCACTCTCCACAGCAAGAAAAGCATCAGGACGGTTTTCATGTTCGAAAGACAGCAGAAGTCTTTAAAACTTTCCAAGCCAATCTCTGTACAGGAGCATGACAGACAGCACATCCTCATACTACTTCCAAAGAACTGCTAAAATTCAAGCAGTACCTACTTGTTTCAAATCTGCTATACAGTGGGCTCTGCTGTCCAGGTAACTACCACCAGCAGGCAACCAAATGTCAATTAAATAATGGAAATCTTATTTCACATACAGCACTCTGTAATTTCTCAATGTTTTTCTTACCTTTGTGTTTGTTCCGAACTCTGGAGCAGACACAGATATCATTGTTCCTATTTCCGTGCTCAGTTCACTCGTTGCTTTGGTTTCCTTTGCAGTGACAGGTTCTGGACTTCTGACAGAGGTGGGAGATGGCTTCTCCTGTCCCTCAGGCTCTCCCTGTTGGGCATCCTTCACCTTCCTGTTCTTTAAAGAACGCTCTTTCCCAATAGGACCAGGCTTATACTCTTTGTTTTCTACCGGACTCAAGTCTGGAAGCTAAGTTAGCGTTAACTTGTCAGTTATGTCTTCCCCTTACGTCCCCACAAGAATATTCCCACATGCTTAAAATAATTTTGTTTAAATCTAACAAAACTTTCCCAACAGGTATTTTCTAATATATAAACCAACTGAGAATAAGTTAGCACTAAGTACGTGAAATGCATCCCCTTTGAACATTGCAATTTTCCAACACTGTTTTCAAGCAAGATGTATTATATGAAGTGGCAGAGTTCAACTAACATAACATCTATAAAATTGATAGAAAATGATTTTGACTTTTCTTACAAGCACAAAAAAGTAAGGAAGCCACAAGACTTCATATAAATATAGGTAACTTTAATTTTCAGAGTCTCAGAATTTTACAGGGCTCCAGCAAACTAGAACAAAAGACTCTGCCTTCATTTGCTGATGTTTCAATGTATGCATGTGGCAACATTTCTTCCTAGTGACTGAGCACTAAAGAAATACCCATAAAAAAAACAAACCAAGAAACCACCCACATTCAAGTGTTGCCTTATATTGTAATCACTATGGCTAAAGTAGCTGCTGTAATTCAGTAGTTCCTTTTTGTGCAGCTGAATTAAAGCAGAATGAAGGACCTCAGGGAACTTGAATGTTCTATTTGAAGAGGTATATCCTTTCTGGCTGAGACTACTCAGCCCATCTCACTACAGAGCAGCACAAAAATTCTTTAAAGGCAGTCCCTACAATCCTATCGCTTCGGCTTTGATACTTGAAAACCAGAAGCTGCTGGTATGGTCTCTATAAATACAAGCCATCTGTTTCAGGAATAGATAAAGACCCTTTAAAAATATGTTTTTGGGGTTTGGAGAGGGCAGGAGTTTGCCCTAAGGTGTCTGGTACCCTCAAGAGGCCAGTAAAGACTAGAGAATGCCTTCAGAGGGAAGGAAGAAAGCACTTGTAGAAGTGAATGCCTAAGCTCTGCAATGCAGCAGTCAGGATCATCAGACATACTTCACTCCAAATACTTTTTACTATAACAGTTAACTGAAGAAATTCCTCCAGACACTATGGTCGCACTTCAAAAGGTAAATTGCTAAGAGGAAAGTAATAACAATAATCTTAAAGATCACTAAGTGTAATCTAAATGACAGGAGGAGAAAGTATTACTCCTTGTGAGTCGTAACAATAGAAATACAAGATGATTGACTAGAATACCTAAATCTCTGGAGGACGAGTGAGAAACGTTTTAATTGAGCTAAGTCTGATTACCTATTCACTCTTCCTGGATTAGTTACAAAAAATTAATTATCTACACATCTGTGCCTTAGAGACTTCTCATTAGTGGCTCTAGCGTTCTTCCCTTTCCCCAAAACACTTTTTTCCCAGCAATTTGATGTATTACTTTGCTTAGTTTTGTAGCTGGATTACCAAGACGAGCACCATGCACCCACCATTGGCTGGGAGCGGTGGTACGTGGGGAGAAGGCAGGCAGGAAAAACTGAAACTGGAGGCAGAGCCAGGACAGAAATAGCCTGCGCCAAGACCACTCAGAAAGCCTGAGCAAAGCAAGCACAGGAGTAAACCAAGAAACCCAAGCTACAAAACAAAAACACCCTATTGCATCCATACTCTCCCAACAAAGGTATCACAAATCCATAACCGTGTTCCTGCTCTAGACTGTCCTGCCCCAAATGGTCAATGGATGACCTTTGCTAGGTTAAGATGTTGTTTACATGCACTTCCTCATTTTCTCTCCAAGAACCACTTGATTATTTTAGGAAATACAAATGTGGAAGGCAACTTTTATAGGTCTAGTCCTAACTGAATGAGTATTTTATTCCATTTTTAAATCAATTACTTGTAACCTCTTTTTGGATCAATTTCTTTGCTATTTAAAAGTTTGTACTTCTAAGATATGACCTTTTACCTTTTGTGCTTTGATGGGTCCAGCCCGTGGCTGTTTCTGTCTTTGTTCTTTTGGTTCCGGTAGCTTGTCAGTTGACTTCTCAGAAAGTACAGGGCCAACTTCATTGTCGCTGCCACTGGAAGCTGGGGCTCCAAACTGAATAGTTTCTATACCAAGCTCAACTCCACCTTCTTGCCCAGGCTTTGTTCCCTATTTAAAAGGCAAGCATTTAACATGTTTCAAAAGACTTTTAAATCAGTACATTGCCACTGGTTCAAAAAAGAGCACCAAATACATTCAGCTGAACACCACAGCAAAAGCATTATTTGTGACTGCAACAGATTTGCAAGAGGAATAAACAACGTATGAAAGCACATTCCCTCCTCCTCAACTTCCTACTGTTTATAAGAGCTCAAGAGGAGGAAAAAAAGAAAAAGCAATAAAAAAATAATTAAACAAGATCAAGAAAAACTGGTAGAGAAGAGGAGAAAGACAAGTACAATAATAAAACGTCTGGATTAATTTTCACAATATTCTCCCAAAACTTCAAAATTAATGTTCAAGAGAAACAATAGGAGACTAAAGATTTATAGATCTCCTTATGCAGTCACAATGGTGTTGTAAGAGACTAAAGACATCCTTAACAGTTTAAAACAATGAAGTCAAGAAGGCCAATACAGCCCAAGAAAACTAAACCACAGGACTATACAGTAGTTAGGGCTATGGAAATTCCAGGGGATAAGTAGAGCTCCTGTGGTTAGAAGCCATCTACTACTTATTGCATCTCTGCTTAAAGCAGGGACATAAAACCATTTGATTCCTTGGAGGCATCCTGTTTCTATTACTGAACTGTACCAAGTGTTCACATGCAAACTAGACAGTATTTTAACTTGAAAATATACACTGCATAGCAGCTATCAACAGAAGCTGTGAGAAGCCGAGGTTTGATTAACAAAGCGTTTTTTCTGTTTTGCAATCAATAAAAGCACTCACTTGTGTCCTGTGCTCTTCCTGTACCATCTCCCTACTTCATGGAATCCTACAAACACTAGTTTCAGTATGCGGATGCCTGACTAAATGGATAATCTGTACTCAATCCCAGTGATAAATAATTTAGGTAAGCTTTGTGCACGAGTTATTTTTCTTCCTTTCACCCTTACCTCTGGAGATGTAGCTGATCCAAAAGATGTCAAAGGTTTGTTCCAAGCGCTGACTGAAGGTGGCTGAGGTGGACTAATGGGTCCCACTGGTAAGTGAGAAAAGAGTTAAAAAAAATAAAAATAAAAATAAAAACCTAAACCAAAACAAGACAAAACCCTGAAGTTGCCAAATGCGTTTGACTGAAGTTACCAACTGACTGAGGAGAATTAAATTTTAGATGTATTGATTACCCAGGTTCTAGTTCAGAAATTTTTAGCCTATTCAGGAGTTAACAATATGCTCCCTAGGTAGTTTTATTAAGTGGGATCATCACATTTTGAAGCTTGCTCAAGTCTAGTAACACAGATTTTTTGAAGGGTGACAAGAATATGACAACAACATAAAATACTGAGTAGTATCACTCCATAAAAATCTCTTTTCAGGGGTGTTCTTCGGTTACAGTGTTACACCTGGGACAGCTCTCCTCTACTCCCTGTACAAAATACTTTCACAGATACAAGCAAGACATCAACAAAGAGCTGACAAACAGTGTCCAGTAACTACAATACTTACATTTTTTGGAGATGTCATTTAGAACTGCTGAAGCAGGCACCTTGTTGTCCCATAGTTCAGTTCCTAGACCATTGTGAGCCTGGGTGTTCTGCAGAACTTTGCCTGACACTGTGTATTCCGTGCTTGCCGCCGTCCCTCCTGCAGCCTGGTTTTGAGGCTGAACAGAAGCCTGTGGCTGACCTGGAGTCTGCGTTGCACACGGAGACTGTGCCTGAGCTTGTGCCTGAGCCTGTGCCTGCTGCGCAGCTGCAGCTGCTGCCTGTTGCTGCTGCTTTTTGGCAAATCTGGGTGGCAGCTTGGAATTCTGACCTCGACCTTTTTCGCTTGATCCTTTTTTGGTCCAAACCTGGAAGTGGAATCTAATTTTACTCTTACAGCTAATAGCCTGTATGTATGCTGTACAGCAGCAAAAGCAAACTGGTTAAGCCTGTCTCAAATGAACTTTTTAACGGGTATTTAACCACATGAACAGTGATTTATTTCTCAGCTGAGGAACAACGATTTACTTCTCATCCATTTTCCTCTTGGGATCAACTGATACACAAGCAATTTGATAAAGATTTACACAAGCATGAAGAAATGACATTTCCACTTTACCAGTTCCACCTACCCAACAAGGCCCAAACAAGAAGTATAAAATCCTAAAATGTCCCACTGAAAATGAGTTTCATTTAAAATTAAAATAAAGTATTAATACAACTATCTAGTTATCTTTAAGGGATGAAAATACATAGTTTCTTGGGATGAAGATTCTGCATGCTTCACAACATTCTCAGTATCACAAGAAGGTCTTTTGCATTACAAACATGTCTTGTACCTGCACTGTTTGTTCTTCCTTCTTCCTGCGCTCTTCATCTTGCAAGCGTTTCTGTTGTTTCTTCGACACCACTTCAGTGAAACCATCATCATTCAAGTTAGACTGGGAGTCTTCGACTACTGTCACTTCAGGGTGGTCATCAATGATCACAACACCTATAGAAAAGGAAAGATATAGAGGCTGCTGTTTTAACAGCTTCAGATGCAGCACACAGTAAAATACACCAAGCAAAAACCACTTCAGAGTAGAAGCAATTTCCCCATAAGAAGATAGAGATGATGGTCCCGATAAAGATAAGTTTTTTCTTGCTAAGTGCAAGAACTTTAGACTGGTGAACTTGAAGACAGGAAATTGATATTTATAAACTAAAAATCTGGAGCTTCCTGTACCAGACTCTCCAGGAACTAAGAACTAAAACTGCTTAAAACAATGCAATTTAAAATAATGAACAGCCGTCTGGAATATTTGCTGTGTTTCAGTGATATACACTATCTGCTTATGAAGGTTAAGCAAATTATTACTGTGGTGGAAAATGGTCCGAAGGACAGAGTAAAGATTAGATGGTAGACCAAAATTACTCTCATCTATATGAAAAAAATGAGGTATGCCACCTTTTACAGGCACACACATTACTTAAATATGACAAAGGTGACAATGCTAAAGTACGCAATTGTTCTAGTGTTTAAAAAGCCATCTTTCCTCTTTTGTAAGCTTTAAACATCCAACACTATATCCAGAGAAGCTAGCAGAATTAAAAATTCTTGTTAGCTTGGTATCTTATCAATACATACTTGCATAATTATTAAGATCAAATTGAGACAAGGCATCCACTTTTTCCTTAGGCTTCTTTGGACCAGCTTTAGGTTCCTCTCTCTTTTTGCCACTTGCATCCTTGGTGCTCTTTTGACCTGCAACAGTAACACCTCCTTCTTCCTGATGCAAAGAGTTGGTGGTGGTGGGATCAACACCCGGCACAGTTGCTGTCTGGTCTTCAAATGGCCTGCATTATAAAAAAAAAAAAAAAAAAAACATAAAACATAATTCTGTTAAGAAAATTAATGACTAGCCACAGAACAAATGAAGAACGGAACTAACAACCTAAAGCAAATCATATTATAGAGTTGTGAGTGTCTACTGTGCAACTTCTTAGTAGGCTCCAGACATTCACTTTCAGCAACTGAACAAGCAGAAGCTAAACAGCAAAAGCTGTTTTGGTGAGATATCCAATGTTCTGCTGCCAAAAAAAAAAAAATCAGAGAAAAAAATGTGCCTAATTAAATTTTAAGGTTAACTCTGCCTCAGTCAAGGCAGAAACATCAAAAACTCAACAGGAATGCAGTTCAGAACTCTAGCAAAGCCTTCTGTGGAAAAAGTAAAAATAAACAAATAGAAGCTTACAGTATCCAATGTGAGCAAGTGTAAAAAGGATAAAAATACAGCTGTTTTACAGGCTCCCTTGACGAAAGCTCTCTGAAGCCACTAGTCAGAAACCAGCATTCTAGCTTTGCTGTGGCACCTGGGAAACCCAGCTTTTGCTTCCACATCATATTTAAGTGACTAGTAGTGACAGAAAGCCCTAATATTTTTAATCCAGAGATTAGAGCAGACAAGCAGTGACACTAGATAATTATCAAGTTCCAATCAAATTGACCATATGGAGAACAAAGTTTATTCTCAATGGCAAACATTTCTCAACATGCTTCTCTATGTTAGGTGATTGATTTAAATACAGCAGGCCAAATGCAATGCTGCAACGTATTAACCTGCAAAAGTGCTCACATTAACATGCCAGCTTGCATCCAAAATTTGGGAAACATAGCCTGAGAAACAGGGCTATATTTTATTAAATTTGTTTAACATTGTGCATTCATAGGAGTACTCCACTCTTAACTCCATTTTCTAAGTGTCTGCATATAAACAAATACAGAAAGTACACAGACACAGGTGCATACGCAAAGCACAAGAGGACAACACAACCCCAACTATGCCTGCTTCCCTCTAGAACCTGGTACTTACCCTCTTTTTCCACTTCGGGGTGGAGGACCACTGCGCCTTTCACTCCTAGGCCCTGAGAAGTTCCTCCCTGGCTTCGCTGGCCCATTGTTGCCACGTCGGTTTTGACGGTCTATGCCAGGCCGCTGGCTAGAGAAACTTCTCTTGGCTATTTCCCTTTTTGGAGCTCCAGTGTTTTCTCCTGCCTTTGCAGCCACCTGTGCCGCTACATCTGCTGTTTTCTTCTCATCCCTCTCACGCCTCTCATTGAAGTCGCTGCTTTCTGAGGCCGTTTCCCACTCTTCATTTGCCTGGTCTGAGGAATTCTGGTTGGACAAGTCTGGTGTCTTACTTCCCGAGACTTCCAGCGCAGCATTGGAGGGCTCATTACCTGTGTTACTGACCGTAGCACTTGTTGATGAGCTGGTTACTGCCTCATTTATCTTGGATGCAGCCTCTCTCTCTTTTAGCCGCCTGAAGCGTGGTGGCTTATCTTGCCTCGGAGGCCGAGCAGGCCTTTGTCTTCGTGGCCTCTCCCTGGTTGGATCAAACTTCCTCTCAAACTTTGGAGGTCTTTTATCAACGGGTATGGGACCGTAATGTTCATTTCTCCTTGGAGGCTCCCCGTCTTCTGTTTTAATGATCTCTGTTTGTCTAGGGTTCCACTGATTGTCTCTGTAGGCTGGTCTCCTTATTGTGGATGGACGTGGAGGACGCCCGCCAGGATCCCTACCACCACGCCTATACATCCCCCCTCTGCCTCGTCTAGAAGGCTCTCCCTTCGGAAGAAACCCTGGTTTGGGTTTATTCTCATCATCTCTTATATAATTTTTTTCTAGAGATCTGTTGTCTACTCTGATATTGTTTTCAGGTTTGAATGACAGTGGCTTCATAGGTTTCTTGCCATCGGTTCTCTCCTCTCTTTTTGGGTGCTTGCCTTTGATTAGGCTTTCTTTGTCTGAAAGCAGAGTGTCACTTGCACTTTCGTGAACTTCGCTGTCAGAGTCAGTCTCCGAACCATGCTGTCGCCGCCGTTTTGGAATTACTTCGAAGTCAGAACTCTCACTGCGAGTTTCACTCTCTTCTCTCTGCCTAACAGGCCCTGAAGGCACGTGGTCTGATCTAGGCTTAGTATCTCTGTAGTGTGGGTACTCCCTGTTATGGCCTCTGCTGCCCCGACCACGTCCTCCGTAAGAACCTCTGTAGCTGCGACCTCTAGAATAATACTCCCCACGACCTCTGCCTCTGTAGCCCTGATCTGGGAACCAGTCCCTATCCCTAGCCTCCTTCCAGTATGTCCTAGGTGGTAAGCCAGGCTCTCTTTTCACCGGCCTGGTTTCTAAGCGTGGCTTCTCCACAATCTCCTTGCTAACTGCCTTCTCTGTCTGCTTTTCCTCCTTCACCGTGGTAGCTGGCTGCTGAGCTTGTGGCTGCTGCTGTGCTGCGGGCTGAGCAGGCGGCTGCTGCGGGATGGCAGGGGGCAGCTGGGGAGCAGCAACAGGCTGGGGAGCTGGGAGCTGCTGGGGGACGGGAGGCGTGGATGGCTGAACTGGAACTTTAACCACAGTCTCAGGCTGACTGCTCTCCGAGCTGGCAGGCGTTGGGGCAGCATCCTGGACTATCTTCTTAGCCAGAGGAGCACTGCTAGAGGCAGACGTCTCTGGCTCAGCCTGAGGCACTGGCACTTGAGGTGCTTCCTTTTTGTCACTTTTTTCAGATTTGCTCAGTTTTTCATTAGCCATCTTCTCTCCTTCTTTCTCCTTCCTCTGCTCACGCTCTTCTCTCTGCTCGCGCTCTTCTTTCATATCTCTAAGCACCGGTTTCTTAATAGGACCCGATCTTCTTACTGGTCTATCACTGCCTTCTTCTCTCCTGCCATAACCTGGCCTAGGACCCCATCTTGTTTCAGACTTCGGTTTGAAGGTTTTTTCAGGTTTTGGTCCTTCCGTTGTTCTATTACTGATCAAAACTTCTTTTTTTGGCTTAACCTCAATTCTCTCAATTATCTCCTTTGACTCAACAGACCTGTTAATCAATTTAGGGATATTTGCTGCTGTCTCATTCCTCTGTTCTTCCGATTTTAGGGAATGACTTGAACCATGGGAAATGCTTCTCTTTAATGAAGAGTGACTCTCCCCCACAGGGGCAAGTTCTTCTGGAGAGCTGCGTGAAACATTCTCATCAACTCCTTCGAAATTAGCTGCAGTGTTAGATGTGTCAGTTTGGAGAGGCTGTACATCTTCCAAAGGCCTGCTTGGGAACTTCTGTACCTCCACCTCTCCCGATTCTCTGAAAAAGTCTGTCTTTGGATGAGAGTCCAACTGGTTGTGTTCTACAGGATAAGCTGCAGAGGGAACAGCAACTCGTTCTTGCTCCAAGTGTGCCTCAGACCTAAGACAAGGCAATTAAAAACGTTACAATGGGGGAAAATTTCTTATTGATAAATATTTGCCTAAATAATTTTCTGTTTGCATGAAGGATTTATGTCAGCTTCAGGAAACATAAGACAGTCATTTTCAGTGTCTGCTATTTTTATAGAGACCCATGTTATTCTACCCTGGTTAAAAATTCAATGTTGAATGTACAGTTCGCTTTAGGAATGTATTAATGGCTATACCTGTACTTTAAACCAAGCCCCCAGGTTAGCAGGGTAACATCACTAAGTATCATGCAGACCACAGTACAGCAAAAAAAAAAAAAAAAAAAAAAAATCTGGGAGATACTTTGAAGATGTAGAGGAAGCCTTCCTGACCGCCCAGCATGCAGCAAAGGTCCAAAGGGACTATCTCAGTTTATACCACTTGTACTTAACACACTACTTTTGAAACTAAGATGTATCAGACAGAAGCTCTCTTGTATGTGGAAGAAGGAAAGCAGATGAAGGACAGGATACAATACTGCAGCAGCATTCCACAAAACTGAAAATTTACAATATTATGGCAATCACCATTCATCAAATTAGATTATGGATCCTAAACAAGGGATAAAATGCCCTTCTACACCCTACTATAGGGCAGGAATGTCTTATACGAGAGTGCCAAGTACATTGTGTCCCTCCAGTCACAACTCCTTTTAAAGTTTTGTGTGAAAAGCAGCAGTGACTTGGTCAGAATTTACAGCTGAAAAAGTATTTTACAATATAAATTCCATAGCTAAGTGCATTATCGCATATTGCTCAGAAGTGACAAGAGTAGGTAATTCAGGCTTACCTCAAGTTGTCAGTCTCTTCTAACACTTTGGGAGGAGAACTAGCTTGCTGAGGTTCTGCATGGGGGTACGGGTCTGACCCCCACATCATGCGGGGCTCTGACAAAGGAACAGCGTGCTCTCTTGCTGAGCGAGCTATGTGGTCAAAGGAATCCGAACTAGCTGCTGATCCTTCTATCTGGTCTCTTCTCATCAGTGGTTTGGGAGGCATAATTCCTGGAACAGGTTTAATTTCAACAATTGAAACCAATTTAACATTAGCAAAGAGACCTAGCTCATAAAACAAAGAGGGTATCAGGGGGTCCTGAGAAGCACTATTCTCTCTCCTCCTATCTTTTTTCTGTACCTTCTGTTGTTGGAACCAAACGGTTTTTCACTGCCAGATGACTTCAGAATGATTAAATCATTCACCACCCTTACCCTATGTAACAACAAAATGAAAAGCTGTCTGCTTCCACTATAATGGAAGGAACCAGGCCTGTACATCTGTAAACTTGTGGATTAATTTTCTGCTGCAAGATCCAAATGGCAAAGGCACGATGAGTGTACATACAAGTGTTTTATGGCACCCTGTTAAGGACTACAGGTCTATGTTTTAAATTAACATTTTAAAGAATTTAGCTTTTCTAATTGCAAGTCAGATAGCCATTCTAAAAGTTAAAAAGGACTTTTAGTGCCAGGAATCTGAGAACAGAAATATAGCAAGTATTCTGAAGGTGCTAGCTAGTACACAAGATAAAAAAAAAGATATATTTTTTAAATAAAGTGCTACCAAGTGCTAACACGAGAGATAAATGGTTAAACACACCATTTTTATAGTGTAATGACCCAACTCATGCCAGCTTTAATATTTGCAGCCAAGTAAGGCTTACAATGACATTTTGAATACAGCCCTGTCACTAACATGCCTTGATACAGGAGAAAGCTGTGATTTTACTTTCTAGTCAAAGATATACATTGATGTATGACTGTATCATTCTCCCAGTATCACTAAAATCTACTTAGTCTCAAATAATGTAGTTTTCTTTTTTATAAAACTTATCTATTTACAATTACTAGACACAGGTTAAGGAAAGACATCTATTTCAAAACTGAGCAAGTTCAACAGTCAAACGTGCTGCCAGATTTTACCTGGATGAATTGGAGGCATATCCATTGCAGGCCTTCCTGACATCATTCGTGGGTCCATGTAAGACTGCATCATTAGCCACCGGGGATCAAAGCCCATTGAAGCTAAATGCTGAGGATGTGGCTGCATCGGCTGGTAAAGGGGTCTATGCTGGGGAGGAGGTACAGGGCCACTAGAGGGCTGGGAGGGAGCAGACTGTGGAAGTACACCTTGCTGCTGTTGCTGCCACTGTTGTTGCTTCATCTGCTCCTGAATGATAGAAAACAGTATTACAAGATTAAATTATTATTTTTAAAGATTAAGACTTGAGCAGAATTAATAACCCTTAGAAACAACAAGTGTAGTCACCTCTGGGATACTAAGCATCCTGAAAATTAATCTCAAATAGGAATCAGGATGAACAAGGAGAAAAGGAGGGGGAAAAAAAGGCTGGACAATTTAGAGTAACTACAGTTTCACTAGTGTTTGGCTGAGATATAGGAAAATCTACACTTTGTGCATGTTGTGAATAACAAGTGCTCTTCAGAGCATAGGAACTGAGTGCAAATTACATTCATGAGTGTCATGCCCTTTAAAGAAGAGCTGCAGAAACAATGATAATCAGATAGCAGCTTCCAAAAGAATCCACAGGGCAAAGCTCTACTTCCAGCAATTGATGCAAAAAGCAGCCAGTGTTGAAAGCCTCTCTTGTCTTGTCCTCCCTTATACATTTTGCAAGGGATGAGAAGTGCTTACTGCAAAGGAAATTCTGCCAATACAATAGATATCACAGAAGCTGGAAGCCAACACCTCAGACTTTTAAAAAGAATCCCTACAGTCACATTCTTATTTAGAATGAGGCAGAAAGACATCATTTTAGTGAACTTGTTAGTTACCTGCTGCCTCTGAAATCTTGGCGGTAGTGATTTCTGGAACTGTTTAGAATAGCCTGAGGAAACAGCAGGACGTGGCTGAGATCCTGAATCTGGCTCACTCTCATGAGTCACCTGTGCAGTCTCTTTCTCATTCCGACCACTGTCTTGTCGGGTAAAGACTGGCTGATCTTCTGAGAAAACAAACCAAACCAAAACCAAACAGATGTGAGACGAGTGCATCTGAAAACTACAATAATTTCATGTTAACCAGAGCATCAAATAAAGGACCTCTCTAAGATGAATAACCTTTCTCTAACCTCACAGTTTTAGTTCTCAAAACAGACATGCAAAAATGTTAAGAACAGCACCTCAAAATACTGTCATTAATCCATCTCTCAGCATCCCTTTTAAACTTAAGCTGTGCAATCAGATGTCATTTATGTTGTAATATTGTGTGATTTAAGAAGTGCTGCATCAATGCTACCATATTAAATGCGGATCAACTTATTTATGCATCCAAGTTCAGTTTCACAATCACTTTTATCCATTTAAAGCTTAGAAAAACGTTAGACTATGTTTAATAACAGTTTTCCTGTTGCATTCAAGCTCCACTACAAAAAAAATGCACCAATTTTAAACATGCTCTTCGCATCTACTTCTCTAGGCTTTCTTAAAGAACAGAATAGCTGAAATAATTTACATTGCTTCTTGGCAACATGAATTGCTGACCCTCTTATCAAGAAGAAAGCAAGCCTTTTTTTCCTGCATTCTTTTATGTCCAGCCTAAATCACAGAACCAATTTTTCCTTTAACGTTTTGATGAGCTGGCCAAACAGGTCTAGCTCAAAGGACACAGTCAGCAGCTGTAATGTGCCAGGAAAATAAATGGTCTTGATGCACTTAATTAGGTATTCAAATTAGACTCTTAGATTACTACTATGCTCTGTGGCTCAGCTTCAAGAAAGACAACTCCTACTTGTGTGCAAGCATACCTTTTTCTTCCTTGTTATTCCTGCTTTCACTTTCTTGTTTTTCTACTACAGGTGTTGCCACAGGTTCTACAGGCTCAGGAGCCTCATTTGCTGGTTTCTCCTCTTCTTTCTCCTCCTTTTCTTTCTCTTCTGTCTCTGTCTCCTTTTCTTTCTCATTCTCCCTTTCTTGCTCTTTTGCTTTCTCCAGTTTTTCTTTTTCTTCTTTTTCTTTTTCCTTCTCCCTCTCCCTTTCCCTCTCTTTTTCCTTTTCCCTTTCCCTCTCCCTCTCCTTTTCCCTTTCCCGTTCTCTTTCCCTCTCTCTCTCCCTTTCCCGCTCCCGCTCCCTTTCTCTTTCTCTTTCCCTTTCCCTCTCTCTCTCTCTTTCCCGCTCTCGCTCTTTTAGAGGGTCTTCTCGGGAGGGTTTTGTCATACAGCCAAATTTCTCATTTAACCGTTTCAGCTTTTCTGCGCAAGCTGCTTTTCTTTGTTCTTCCATTCTTCTTTCTTCCTCTTCTCGTCGTTTACGGGCTCGCTCAACTGCAGCAGATATCTCTGATTGTTGCCTTCTCCTCTGTTTCCATATTTCATCTTCATCTGGTACTGGTTTAGGGGGAAAGGGTCCCTGCCTTCCAGGTATCTGGCGATCAGGAGGAGGAGGATGCTGCAATATTTAAATCACTAAGTTAGGTAGAGCACATATTATATAGAACAGCAAGGTGAAATGGGCATTTTAACTACAGCCAACAGATGTATTTGGATTGCACTTTTAAAAAGTGAGGTTTGAGAGACAAACCAAGACCCCACCCTCCTGCTCCAGTTACAACCCATGCAACCTGAGCTCAGAAAGGAGAAGAAAAGATTCAGTTGGGCTCATGTCACTGCTCCTTATCACTGCTCAGGCAAAGTGACTACAAAGATGACAAAACCCTTTTAGACTTGGTTACAGCCTGTGGGGGACAATTCAAAGTCCTCAAAGGAACCAAAGAAATTCAAGGTTGTCACAGGATAACAGTGATTTTTAAAAGGACTGCTGAAAATTGGAAAGAAGCTGCTATCTCCACACTTCACTTGGAACTTCATCTCCCTGTCTGCCTGGGCATGCAGCCAATACTCGGCCACATTCAGCCCTTAACCTCCCCACATCCCTGTCCTCTCCATTCCCCACACAAACGCTGGATAATCAAAACCTCTGGAAGTTTGCATGTATTTCATACGTCACTTTCAAGATGGGGCTGCTTTACACAGTTTGCAATGTGGTTGTGTCGAGGTCCCACTCCTATTCAGCCCCAGGTTCTGTGTCACTTTACTTGTTACAGAAAAGGCTTACCCCTATGCAAAGCATGTTTACTTTTCCTAGTGTAACTCCCTCCACCATCACATTAAAGAATTTAACTCTAGAAAATAAGGACAACTCTAATCTTTCTTACCGGTGGTAGAATAGATTTGGGATGAACGGGACCACCTCTGTCATGTATAGAGGGCTGTGCTGGACCCCGATCCTATTGGATCAAACACAAGAGCAGGGTAAACAAACTTACAACAGAAGTAAGGCTACAAGTTTTAGATGCACTGTTTTCTACTACTTTGTATATAAATCTGTATGCAAAAAGAGGGCAAGGACATCTCCATTTAATGTACTGATACAGCTGTACAACTTTAAAAATTCACACATCCAAATTTCTGAGTTTAGTCCACTGCACTCTTTTCCCTTAGGTTCAATGTAGCATCAAACCACGGAAGACTACACAATCTCTACACAGAGAAAAAGTGCAATGGAAACTAATTCAAGATCCATCTTCGCTCTTACTGTTGTCAGAAGAAAATGTTTCCCTGAAATTTTCAGACAAAGCCAACAGTATGTTTTCTTCAGGGGAAAAAAAAACAGCCAACAGACTGAAGCAGATATAAACTGAGTTGGTTGCCATTCTTCCTTTATTACAGGATAATCCAAAAACCAAAAAGGTCAAACTGATGAATTCTACATGGTCTGTAGAAAATGTGTCTACCTGAGAAGTAAGAAGCAAGCTGATATGATACTGTTTATATTAAAGAGAGCCTGGTCACGATATAAAAAAATCAGGAAACGTGTGGGCCAACAGGGTGCTATTTGCCCTGTGCCACTAGCAAACATGATGGATACGAGAATGGCTTCGTTCTGTTACGGGAATGGACAGGCAACAGAACCAAGTTAAGGCATGTTACTTGAGCCACAGCAACCAACATAGGAGTTCTTACCCCTTCACATCTCCGGATTAGAACACGCTAAATAAATACATGCTACTACATTTTGGGACCAGAAAAAGCTAAGCAGCACTCCATCAGTTATTGCAGCTAAAATAATCAGTAACTAATGCTTTTACTCATGTTCACAACCTTAATAGACCTGACAGTTTGGAAAGACACCTGATGCCAAAAGAGTCGAAGGGAAGAAGACACAAACCTGATCAAGCTGAGTTTTGCCATAAGGCCCTTTGGCCGCTGTTGTGGAAACCTGGGTGGCAGACTTAGCGTTTGTCTGCTCTTCTGCTTCCTTCTGGCCATCGGGGCTCTGAGAATCTTTTGTTGGTGTTTGTTCATCACTGGGCAAAGAAATAACAAAAATCAAAGGTGTACTCCATATACGTCTTTGGTGATTTATCTTCTATCCCCTGCATCTCTTAGCAAGAGTGAAAGATCCTCACAGTAAAAATCACTTCCACTGCATGCCCACGTGACTGCCATCTGCAGACAGTTATGCCGTTTAATACAATATTAAATTACTGTAATAAGCGTTATTGATATGAGTACTTCATACATTTCATTCAACTTTCCCAAGAGCTAAGCTAGTTATGTGGCATTCACACCAACTGGCAACACCAACTCACCCACTTTCCTTCTCTTTTTGACTGCTTCCTTGCTCATCGTCATCACTGAAGTTCAGCTGCTCAGTGTAATCCACTTCACTCTGAGCCCCTGATGCATAAGCACGTATTCCATTAATCATTCAGAAGAATTCGATATACAAATAACAGAAATCACCAGTCTGACGTTCTTACCTGCCCAGCCTTCATCAGCCTCAGCATCAAGGTTATCGAATTTATCAAGTTCTTTCAGCTCACTAGCACTAAGAATGGACGGGCGCTCAATAGGTTCTGAACACCACGAAGGTGGTCCTCTTCCTCTTGGCCCTCTGAAAAAGAGAAACAAAGGTGACCATTATTTATCCAGCAGAATAGCTAAATAGAAGGCCAACTTGTATGACAATTGTTTCAAGCATACACTACGCTGTTCTCTCACATCAGGTTAAATGTGAAGCATCATCCATACATGAGACTATTGTAGTTCAAATCATTACTGCTACATCACCACAGTTCTCCACGGAAGAGAAAAATTAGATAACATAGCCTTGCTTGCACACTTTGCAAACAAGCCAAATGTTCCATGCTGTTTGTTGACAGTAGAAAGCCACCCTTCTTATGCCACTATCCACTTCAAAGATATTTGTTTGTATTTTTCATGCTTTTTCCATTGTCAAAGCTTCTGTACTCTTTGTACTCCTATACTTAAGTTCTCTCAGACATTGTCCAGCTTCTCCTCTCTTCCTGCATTCCAACCACAGACTATCTGTCAAAGTTCATACCATACCGCCTATTTTATCCCATTTCCTATCCCATTTTGTATCCTATCCTATTTCATATCCCATTTCATGCATGTACATAGCCATCCTCAACCAGGGGAACACACAGAGAAAGGAGTAAAATTGATTTCATAAAGGATTAGAGTTCTACTTTCACTGATGAGCAGTACAGTTGAGAACCAGGAATTTACTTTGTGACAATGGAACAACAGTCATTTGACAGTCAAAGTGCTGCTTGAAGTTACAAATGTGGCCCTAACTCTCCTGCTCTTCAGATTCAAAAGCTCTGTAACATGCAGGATTCCTTTAAAGCAGGATCCCTTTAAGTTTTGCAGCTGAGCTGTGAAACAAAAGCCACTCCATGGCACAGCTCCACAGAAGCCAAACTTGAGACTAATCAGTGACAGCATATAATTGTAATCAAGACTTACAGGGCAAAGTATTTTTTTGTTATTATTTTTTCCCCCCAGTTTGAATCACACGCACAGTTGATACTTACAAAACAGGAACACTTGTAAGGTGTCTTACCTACTGGGCTCAGAATTTGGAAACCTTGTGGGGCCTTGCATGGAAGGAGGATACGCCATTCTAGGATACTGATTGAACATCTAAGAAAAGTTTCAAACGGGAGACATTTGTTAAAAACCATCATTGCATTAAACATACTGACAACATCAAAGGAATCATAATGGAAGTAAAGTAAGGCTCTTCAATTAAAACAGTCTTCTCAAACGACAAGCATGTGACATCAAGCCACCAAGGTGGAGCAATTCAAGTATTCATCAACTCCTGACAAGTTGAAACTTAGTGCAGCAGGAGTGGCAATATGCAGGCAGATCCTTGGGGGATCTGGTTGTTTTCCCACTGTTCTATCTAAACTACTAAACTTTCATTGGAGGGAGGAGAAAGGGGTTTAGAGGAATCACACTAGCCAATAATCAAACTTTTTGTATAACCACTTACATAAGGGGGCATCATTGCCCTGTACTGAGATGAGATAGGTGGTTGCTGCTGGCCATTCAGCTTGGGCTGTGGGACTTGTGGTAACCGCGGATCCCTCTTCTCTGCTGCCTTCTGGCCATCGTTTTGTTCTGCTGGTGTAGCGTTGCCATCTTCTTGCCCAAGACCTTCTTGATCAGCTGTAGAATTGGGTGAGTTGCCCTTATTACCGCCTTCTCTCCAGTTAGTAGCATCTGCATTGACAGAATCAGTACGAGAAAACAAGGACAGACTTTATATTGCAGATTCACAGACAGGAATGAGGAAAAATACATTCTTCCTACGCAGCTCTGTGACATAGCAATGTGCGCGGACAGACTTTCGTACTTGCTATTGAAACAAACAATAGCCACTTGAGAAACAGGGAATGCTTTCTAATCCTCTCCAGCCCTACTCCAGCTGTGATCCTGAAGGGTAAGAGTTAAATCTACAGACCACTAGTTGTTTTTCTCTACCTTCCAAAACACAAGGTGATTTAGGAAGGGTATTGATAATAATAAAATGCAAAGATTAAGCTGCTTATGCAGAGGCCTCTCATGATTCTCTGAAGCAGCTCGAAATGACGTATCTATGCATTGTATTTCTAAGTAAAGACAGGTATCCAGAGCCTGGCTTGTATCGGATAAGGAAGGAATAGAAGAGATGAGGGCTGTACTTAATTAGTTATTTAGAGAGTTCTTTAAATACACATTGTGTCCACTGTGGTATCTGGCAGGTAGAAGTAAGAAAATGCCAATATGGTGCAACTAACCAATGCTCCTCAAAGCACAAGTGGACTACTGACCAGAGTTGGCAAAGAGAGTGGACTGCAGGAGAGGACTGAACACGTGTTTTCCACACTGGGAACACAGTAAAGTAGAAAAAAAATCTTTATGACAATTTCTTAAATAAGCTAAATGTATGATGGAGGTAGTCACACGACTTTCATGTGGGAGGACAGTTTGCAGCTGCTTCTTTACTGTAGGCATGTTTGTTAAAATGACGAATTCATGAATTATTTTGTACAGGGAGCATATACTCTTGTAATAAATGAGTTCCAGACAACTGCATGCAATTTCACAAAAATTTGTACCATATACTTACTTTGTGGTCGTAAGCTGGGTCCAGATCCGTGGGTCTCTTCAGATGCATCTTTATCTTTGCCTGACTTTTCCTGATCCCCAGCTGCCGGCAGACTGGGAAACTCTTGCTGGAAATAACTATTTACTGGAAGAGCTGGACCTACAAAAGAAGATACTCAGAGTCACAAATTTTCCATAGTCAACAGTTCAGAAAGCAATCCTATAAGCCTGATCATCCTTAAAATGTGAACCATAGAGCTGCATTAATTTACTGGTAATGGAATTCATGAGCCAAGAGCAATCCTCATAAAACATTCACACTTGCTACCAAAGTTGTTAAATTTACTAGGCCAGCTATCACATTTATTTGGAATGAGAATAATCCAGAAGCAAGCACCAGAGAGCAATAATCGACAGCTTGAATTGTCCAATGGAATGAGACATAGCATGGGGAATACCTGAAGTTCTTCAGCTATGTTAGCACATCTTTTTTTTTCCTTTCAAAGATTTCCCTTCTTTTATTCTATAACTACTGTCCACCCAAGGACAGGCAACCAACGTATTGCAAAAAGTCCTTGAGATTATTCACTATTCTACTAAGTTTCTCAGGATTTTTAAAGGCCAAATTTACATTGCAAGAGAAGTATCAAAGCACTGTCATGTTTTGATTTCTAAAAGCTAAAAGTCCAGATTGGAATTTAAGACTTCTTTTGCACATGGTAGAGAGGCCAAATAAGTAGATTGTCTTCTATAGCAGGTTTCATTTGCATCTACTCTGAATCAATCCCCCCATCCCATATACATAATGAATATTGACCTCTTAGGTCAACAGCCTTCTAATACCAAATGACTGATAATCTTACTGAGGGAAGATTTCTATTCTAACAGCCTGCTCATATTCCTGCTTTTAGTAGCTACTGTAAGAGGCTGTGTATTAGGCTACGTGGGCTCTAAGGCAAACTGACAAAAAAAGGATCTGAACACTTACAGCCCCCAAAATTCCAACCTCCATTATATGTGCTTTTTTTTTTTTTTTAAGCCAGCAGCTAGAAGAGACTATGTTCTTTGTGATCCGTGAAAAAATCCTTCATAGCAATACAAGATAAAAGACAGGGATCCTTGCTGTTTTCATTTTTTTTGTGATATTATGACAAGCAAATGCCACAATATTTAGCTCTGTGCCTAAAAATTGCGCTACAAGCATAAGAATCATCAAAGATTTGATGGTAGCAATTAATCCCAACTCCTAACCAATGTGTGGACCAAAAAATAAATGCTGGTCATTAGATCATGGAGTTTCTTTTTTCTACGTGGTCACCCACAGCATCAGAGAAGGGCTTAGTTTTGCCTGACTCGAGTTGAGTCTTACACAAGAGCATGAGGCAGTTGGCTGGATGACTGCTGGAATGCATACGAGGCATCTGGAAGAAGTACAAGTTCCACCAGCCAACTGCAGATCAGCAAAGTATGAACACAACAGGTGTATCCCAAGTCGCAAACTGAGGATGATAGCAAGCAGCTGATGCCAATTCTCATTCTGTATTTCTTCTTGAAACAGCAACCCCCCTACTGCATTAATTGAATGAAATGAGGACACCATCTGGGCTTGGCACAGAAGCTACCATGGTAACCATAAAATAATTAGCTAAATGCATTTTGGAGCCATTGAGCTGAATCACTATTTGCTGTGTCACATCAGAGAAGATCTTATCAGCTTATGCAGAAAGCCTGCTGCAAAGTTTTCTGCATTCCAGCATTGTGTATTTTTTTTTTTTTTGAAACCTCTATTATATAATACTCTTGCAAGAGCTTTATGGAGGAGAGTTTCTGTCTTTGAGAATGAAAGAAACACTGAACATTACACAGGAGAACAAGAAGTGAAGAATCTAGAATTGCAGCTTCTAACACTCACAGCAAAAAAAAAAAAAAAAAAAAAAAAAAAAGGCCAAGTCATTAGATACGTGATGCTAAACTCCAAATAACAGCTTAGAAGTTACCTCCATTCAATCTAGATTTTACTACTCTAATATTTCTATCTGAAAGAGAAATCTTTCATTAAGAAAACTATCAATACAAAATTCAAGTATTTTTTTTTTCAGTCACAGGAAGCTTGCAAGTTTCAAATTTAAGGGATAAAACATGTTGTTAATTTCCAAAATGGAGACAGGAATCTTAAGTAAGCTCTCACTCTGGGAGCAATTTTTAAACCCTGCTAAAGATTTAACTCTGATGTTATACCTGTCACAAAAACACTCAAGCTGAGATCCACACTAGTGGAAATTGTATGTTGTATGAAATGATGGAGAACTATTACATAAAACAGAGTAAAAACAGCTTTAACGTTTTTCCCCAGGAAAAAAAAAAAAGAGATAATCTACTTTCACTTTGAAAACAAAACAAGTAAGGAATCTATAAAACAAAAGTACTGTCATGGTAAACATTTAAACAGAAGTGAGACTACACACATTTTGCAGAAAACAATCCAAAATTATGACTACATCAAGTACTAACTGTTTACAGTTCTCATGCCAAAATTGTATGATTGGCAACAACTGAGATTTTCCCTCCCCACCACTGCCACACTCAGCACTTTATGCCAGGACCACCACTTCCCTGTCAATCCAAAAAAAAAAAAAAAAAAAAAAAAAAAAAGAGGCTACACAGGTCCTTTAAAGGCAGTCAGACCTGCTGCTAAATTGGGCTGGAGCTCGCTTGAGTGACAGGACTAGCTCACTTTCAGCCAAGAAAGTTGCTTCCACAGCATTCTTAGTCCCAGCTGGCTTGCTCAAGACTGAGTCTGGGTCTCTCACAGCAGCATTCAGAGCCCACAAGGCTAGACAAGAACCTTTAACATCACTTACCATCTTGTCCACCTGGCTTGGTGTTGGCCCATGATTTGGTAACAGGAGGTGCTTCTGGAGGAGCAGGAGCAGCAGGTTTCGGCTGTGTCTGTGGCACCTCTGGCTGTCTGAAATTAGAGGAAAAGCACTCATGAATACAAGAGAATGAGCACAGAATAAGATTGTCAGGATTACTACAGCAAACAAGTGAATGAAAGGAGGTAACTATGCAGCTGAAGAACCACTAACTACTTTGCTGTAGAAAAAGCATTTTCTCATATAAAAGGAGTTGTGACAGTAACAGTTAAAATTGGAATAAATTAGCTAATTTGATCAAAAAAATCTACAGCCATGGAAGGGTATAATTCAGAATAATGTTCTCTTGGCACAGGAGCTGGGAGAAGAAAGAACATTAAAAAAGACTGCCGTGAACATACAGAAAGAAGACGAGCATGTCAGAAATTACTAAGTAAAAAGAACTGATAATGAAAGCTAGAGACATTATGAAAAAAATATGGGTACCATGAATTGGAACAAGAAAGTTTACATCTGTTAAGAGCAAAGACAGTCTCAATTTTGCCATCTTGACAATGAAAACAGACATTTAACAACTCCTCATTCTTTCCAATCCAAAAAGTGAGCGTATTCTAGAGGAAAATATTTTTTAATCTATAAATTCAGTAATGCTGCATAACCTCTTTCAAGAATGTCTGAAACCTGCACATACAATTAACTTAAGACTTCAAAGCATCCATGTCTCTGCCAGTCAGGACCTCCAGCTCCCAAGTACTCAGTTTTTTTTTGGTAACATAAGAATGACACAGGAAGTCTGATAGTCTAGACCTGCTGTATCGTACCAGTGAAGAGACAATTAGTACAAGATTGTCCAGTAGTCTACTCCCTTTGCACCACAGACCATGAAAATGAATTTGCTTTGAATGAAGGATAACAATAAACTGACACCCATTAACATCTTTTTCTGGAAAACCACCCTTCAGATTCTGTAGTTATCTCTATAAATGTTATACAGACAGCTATGCATAATATTTCAAAAGCAATTGTAAATGCTTTAAATCTCAGATTTTATTCCTTGGAGCTCCTCTCTGTTATGTAACTCCAGTTCTAAACAGGCTCAGCTATCTAAGCACTGTCCTATAGGCACACCATTTGATGAGGGAAAGAACTCAGCTTGGGGCCAGCTGATTTAATCAAGTCAATGCACAACTGGCTGCATTACCCAGGAAAAGGGATAGAGGCAATACACGTAGGAAGAGCAACAACTTGGGAAAGCAGCAGGGAAAGAATTAGTAATCACAGGAAACAAGTAATTCATGCGAACTCCAAAATAGCGAAACAATAGAAAAAAGGATTTAAGCTAAATACCAAGCTGATAAAGAGATTTCCTTTATCCAGTATTCTTGGGGTGAATATCAGAACACTCAGAAATGGAAACACTTAAAAACATATTGAAAATTGGAGAAAAATGGTCTGAAGACTTGACCAAACTCTAGATGGCTTGAATTTAGGAAACGTGACTTGTGGCCTAGGCATACACACCACTGTGAGGCATCAAGTTCCTTCCACCCATTAGTTTTACTTGTATGTGGTTTTTAAGGCTTTTATCAGAATAAAGCATAATGAAAACCAAGGCAAACACCTTCCAGTTGCAGATAAGGGGTAGCTATTTATTTACAGACACACAACTACTGGGACAAACATTATAAACTGTGTTTTTATTAAACAAGCCATTGAGCTCAACACCAATTTAACTAAACCAAATGTAAATAGCCTCTGATGTGTAGGAAAAAATACCATACAACACTGGGCAGAGTATCGTAAATTTGTGGTTTCATAAACCTAAAATAAAAGCTAAACACAAAAAGTATCTCCTGAAGTCTAACAGCCTTTCAGAGAGATGTCAAAAATGACATCTAAATGTAGGAAAATACATAGGAAGAAATGAAGTGACAGCAAGAAGGGGAAGCCAGCCTTCAATCATCTGTTACTTCCACAAGAGCACAACAAACTACCACCACCACATCACTGCAAGAAGCAGCAAAGCTTCTGCTGCATGATTGAGAAACTGGCTGCAGAGCTTAGTTAACCACAGCCACGGCTCCATGAGTTCAATTTCCAGCATGAAACCGGATCTATATCCAGATTGAAGATGGCAGACATTTCTTCCTACAACTTGAACTCAGTGCCTCTATCTTCTGTTTTCAGAACAATTTATATGTTGAAGAATAACACTTAAAAGCCACTTCCACTTCTGCAGTGAGAACAGTATTGTTTTTTTAAGCTTAAATGGCAATAAATTTCGCTTTAAAGCACTTTCTGATTAGATTATTGAAACATTTTACTCTATTTTCTTTTGAGGTTGCCAAGAGACTTCCCATGCAATTGTGAAACAAACTTAGTGGATGAAACTGAACTGAGCACAGGCAATTAAATTATACACAGCATACATCTGAAAATCAACATCACCCCCACTTCTGTTTTGTTTGTATTACTTCTTGTGGCAGTGTGAAACTACAGCATGACATTTAAGATACAAAATTTTTGTTTGAAGTCTGTGGAATTTATGGCATACTAACCAAACAAATTAAAGTGAAAGTATTAAGAACCGCTAGGAAAACAAAGAGGAGATTCTAACCAACATATACAAACCAAGGATTTAAGCTTTTGCTGCCCTACATCAGGAAAAACATATTAAACTGTACATCTTTGCATTCTCACAAACTTGCAAGCTATTATTTAACTTAGCTGCTGTGTACCCATGGATTCCTCTTAGAGCTTAAAGAGGATTTTAAGGCAATTAAACCAATTTTGGTGCTTTTTGTTGTGTCCCCCTTCCCACAGTTACTATCCCCTAATAGTAATGTTACTCCTTACAAAAATTTATCGTGATGCTTTGTCCTCTCTAGTAGCTATCTTAAGGACTGTCAAGTCTAAACAGTTCCTTCCCACTCCCTACCCATCACTAGTTTTAAAAAACTTGAGAAACGTTACAGCAAAACAACCCTGATCTCGTTGGTCACTTACTTTTCTTCTTCGTGCTGTTCTTGTTTTGAAGCCCATCCTGTGCCATCCTTAGGCACAATGTTCACATTAGGGTCATTGCCTTTGTTCTCTGCTTTGAGGCTAGGGAGGTTAGCTGGCGGAGGCATCCTCCTCGAAATAGCAACTTTTCCAAGGCTTTGTAATCCATGGCGTGTGGCAACTACATGTCAAAACAGAAAGTTCAAGTCAACAATGCTGGGTGGCAGGTAGAATTCCTGCAAAGCTGCAGCAATCAATTTTAAAGGTTTGCAAGACAGTGAGAAAATTGAAGACTAGGAATTAGAAATTCAAATTCTTCATGACTTCATTTTAAAAATGGGAATTTTAAATACTTGGCCTGAGAGAACTTGAGTATTTTGAATAACGTATCATAACGTATCACTATGGTTAAGCTATTCCAGAAACAGAAAGGGATATATGGCCCCTGTTTGTATACAATGCTCAGGACAGAAAGTTAGAGGAGCCATTATAAATATGATGTTGATTTCTTAATATCCTTTAAGATGTCATCAAGCGATATTCTTTCAGTCCTTTGGTGGGTGTAACATGCCTTGTGTTGAGGAATACCTACATGGTTCCATCCCACTTTTTTTGCTGCCAGTTTCAGTTGGCAGATGCTGCTCTTGCAAAAACATTCCTCAGAGTGTTTACTCCAGACCACTATTATGAAAAAACAGCGTGAAGCCAACACACTACGTTGGACATTCATCCTACCAGCTACTCAATTCAGATGAACAAGTATAAGATAACATCCTAAACGTGTTATATCAAGCATCTCAGTTGCAACCTTTGAAAATTATAGTAAACTTCAACGAATTTGGAACCTCCATCCCAATTCTTCAAACAGTCCCCCTCCTTTTTGTCAGCAAAACAGACAAAAGAACATGAAAATACACATTCCCCGCCCCCCCCCCCCCTTTTTTTTTTTTGGTAATCAGACGATTCCAGTTCTGCCAAAGTTTGTTACTTATACCACTCAAGGAACAAATGCGTTCACTAAAGATCTCAAAACAGCAGTGCTTTTACCTCTGAGAATATCTTCTAAAAATTCACTAAAAAGCACAGCTGGGAAATGGCTTGTCATATGCTGATAACAAATGTAAACTGCAGCTGTAGAACAGTTCTTATTTACTTATATTCTGCTTTCTAATAGACTGAAAACACTGACCCCCTTAACTGAAACTCTAGCTCATAGGTAACCAGCAAATGTAATCAAGATTGTTTTTTCCACAATTCTTCCTATTAACGACTGTAACCACAGCCAATTTTTTTTAACTGCTTGATAATGATCACATCCTTTGCACTCTTAATTAGCTGCACAACAGTAATGATGAAACAGAATGCATAAATAAAGTCAGTTTAACTCACCTGTGGTTTTCTGAGTTTCCAGTGACTTTCCCTTGTAAGTATTAAACAGACTGAGTGTTGCATACTTTGTTTTTCCATCCTTTGCTTTTGTACTCTGGCCTGACTTTTCCGACATTTCGATGGAAACTCATCGAGTCTGGTACCTCCCGCTCACTCCTCAAAATCAGCCTGAAAACAAAACACCAGAAGAGCAAAACAGCTTGAATATAAGCCAATACTTAAGGGAGAGTTCACAAGACAGAAGTTGACAGCAAATTTAGTGCTATTATCACTATTTCTGTTAAGCAAACTGCAGATGCCTTCGAATACATTAGATTCAGGAGCACCTAAGCCTTATGAAACTCTATGCCATTTTAAAGGAACATCACAAAATCATCAGGAGGGTCAACATCCAAGCAGTATTGAACCCCCCCTAACGTTAAATATTGTCTATGATCTCACTAAAAAAAGAAAAAAAAGCATGCCGAGTTTCCATCAGCAGCTAGTTCCCCACTGGGGAAGCTCAATGACCTCACCCACTCCTGTAGCCAAGCGCTTAGATACCACTAACTGTGGTACAATATTTCTGGAATTTGCTTTTTTCCAATTAAAACCATCATGAACTCAGCAGCTAGAAAAAAATAAATACACCGAGTCAGAAGTTTCTTCAAAGCTAGGAACAGTGTATGTTCAGACAGGCAAGGTAAAGGAGTTCCTTAAACTAGGAGTTACACTGTTCTTCTTGCAGCAGTAAATTACAGGGTTGCTAGAACAGGTCATCCCTCTCCTTCCCCCAGAATAACAGGTCTTGAGAAGAACCACCCAGCAATTATCACCAATATTTCACTGGTTCTTAGAAGGCACTTCTCAGTATGGCTGCTCATCATCAGGCAGCAACACAAGTGAGCATTCACTTAAACAGAATATTATTATATAGTCAATTTAATCTTAAAAACACTAAAAAAAAAAAATCATTACACCCCTTACTACAACCATTTTCATCTATTCCCATGTTGAGTCCAGAAATTAGGGATGATCAAATACTCTCACATTTCATTCTAAGAGCGGACAACAAGAACCAAGTCAGAGCTGTACATCCTGCTCAAACCCTTTGGTGATCAAGCAGCTCCCTGATCACTCACAGTCTCAGAAGACCTTCAATAGAAACACAATTCGCACAAAAGGCACTCATATTCAGAAGAATCTGATAAACAAGCAGTCCAAAAAAAAACCAAAACACTTATTTGGTCATGACAGACAAACCAATGGCAAGAGACCAGTGAAGTTTAATTTATATGAGAATGATAACATTCCCACCCTCCCTTCCACCTACCTCAATTTACAAGCCATGATTGAAAAGATTAAGAAGTGGAGATGGCATACAGCCTCAGAACAGTCCAGCTTCAGTAGTAGGTTTTGGGCAGATGCTATTCTACTACAATCCATGCAGACTGCTACAAATGGGACACTCTTCAGCTTTGTACTGGTCCGTATACATGGCTAAGAGATGTATTCTCCCCTCTCACAAGGGGAAAGCATTTTACAAATTTTTTTTGGCCAGACTGGTCAGCATCCTCCCATCATCCAAAAACTTGAAAAAGAGGCTGGAAGCAGGCTGAACCCAGCCCACCAAGTTGACCACATAACCAGAACACAGACTTTGGATAGGGCTGATAGGCTGTCCCTTTTGTATCCAAAAAACTACATACTGAAATTGCAAGCTTTCACTGGAAGCCACAGCTCAGTGTTTAAACACCATTACAGTCGCAGAGAAGAAAAAACAAATAGCCCATTAAGTGACTTTAGATAAGCTTATCTGTGGAGCTAACAGTTAAGCAGATTGCCAGCAACCATTCACTCACTGTTCACGGCTGCCTCAATGATGATCTATGATTCAGCAACACACCCGTTAGCATTACTCATGGCCAGACAACTGCTTTCAGCCAGTCTGGGGACACGAATCAAGGCTGACTAGTTTATCAAGTCAGAGTCTAGGTCCTGCATTAACCTCTTCTACGAGGAAACCCAGGTTTATCATCAGGTCCTCAGTGAAACACCTGTGTAAGAACCTGGTTGATTCTTTTCCTTCAGTTCTCCTCCTTTTGCTCCCAAACTTCTCTTCGTGGTAGAAACCAGGCCACCTTGGTCATCCTGGAGCATCAAATAGAGAAGTAGGTTCTGGGCAGGTAATTACCAGGAGGGCATGGGTGGCAAACAAGTTTTCAGATGGGCATATAAACATGTGAAGTAATACACCACATTGATTTGCTACTCAGCTAGGTTCTCATACTCTTCCTATAAGAAAACAACCCATTATAATTTTAAGCTCAAGACCAGTTCCAGCCCCCAGATTTTGCAAATACAAAATGGCTTCACAACACTGAATAAAACAGAAGTTGGCAAAAAAAAACACTTCAGGTCATTGTTTGCCCATGCAATTTAAAAATGACATCTCATACCTTTGGTAGAAACCAAACATGGAAAGTCTTAACCATGACTCTTCTTCACAGAAGAAGAGAGAATACTTAGACAAATCTTAATTATAAGAATTGTTTTTTTTTTTTTTTTCCTGGAACATTTCATAGCTTAAAGAACAAAGGGTGGTAATTATTTCCCAATCGTGCTTTTTGATGTCAAGTTTACAAAAATCAACAAAGTAGGTCTACCCATTACAGCTGAGTTCTATGCCTTTTTTAGTATTTAGATTCACACTGTTTGACAAGTTTTTCCGAAGTTATGCTACAAAGAAACAGAATATTTTGAACTGATTAAAACTGCACATTCCTCAGTAATCTGATTTGCAGAAAATAGCTCAAGCACTGCAAGCAGTGTTCTCGTAAATTAGGCCAGTCAATACATTCACATTTAACTCGGTTTATACCTGACACTGGTTGCCAGAGAAGATACACTTGCAAAATTAGACTTTAGACTAGGTACTTATGTCAGAGATGGCAAATCCTCCCCTTGAGCCCATCTGGCCCTCTACAAACATATGTGCTAGGTCACACATTAAACAAGCACCCCAGTGCCATCCGGTAGCAGTTATAAAGAGATAATTGCGTGGTTCTAAGGCACAAGAAATAAAATTCAGGCTGTGTCCAGGTCCAATGGCTTTGCATTTTCACTCAACTTCACTTGTATATACCACATTAATATGCAGGAACATCAGAATCATTCCCTCTTTAGTACTGTCTATGAATTATTTTAACATAAAACATGCTTAACTCGTACATACAATTATGTTCTAGGTTGGCAATTACTAGACTCACCGAGTGATTCTAAATTTTCTCTAATATTTATCTTTTGTTAATTATGGGTAGCCAGCAGTTAGTCTGAACTCTATTAGTCAAACCCTTCCAAGGCAAATGCTACTGCCTGCTGGGTTTAGACTTACAGTCAAATGAGTAAGAATACGGGACAGCTGTATACCTCTGAACAGTAGCAACGTAAAAAAGATGTCAGAACTACTTACTAAAATTAAATAATTACCATGATAGCAAACAGACGGATAGGCAGCAGTACAAGTAATAACAGCAGCTGGCAGGGTTTACTGCACCATTAAGAAATTTAAGCCAGTCAGCAATTCCTTTTGAAAGCCTACAGTCACTATATGCATAATTACTGAAGGTGCAGTGCTTCCAAAATCCTGGAGCAAAGATTACCTTTCAGCCACTTCGTAATGTTATCGAGTTAACTGACCTTTCCTCTGCGACCTCAGGACCTGCATATTAAAGGTACTGTAATTTCTGGACCAGTCTTTTTTCAGACTGCAACCGGTTGACTTATTTAGATCCTGCAATGAACTCAGAGGCATGCGTACAGAAATTAGTACAGTAAGGAGCTGTCAACTTCTAGATACCCTGGCCACCATCAAGGAACATTTACTTGTACCCTCTCTTAGATACCTACAGTTGGTAGAATAAACAGAATGCAGTCTATTCTCCTAGACTGTGGTTGCCAGAATCCTATTTCTGAAATAAAATGACAAATGACAAACAGAACACCCACTGCCCACACACCAGACAGACCTTTTCCAGCAAGTTCCTAGCTCTCATGAATATTTCAGAATTCCCCCAAATAAACTGTTTAGAATTTAATAGTAGTGGTTCATGTATTTGTAAATTTTACATAGCATTTGATTAGGAAAAAACACAGATTAGAAAAGATTTTACCTTCAATTGAGAAAAACATTCTTTTGTGATTAAACAAGGAAGAAAGTATTTTTGAGGTCAAGTTTTCAGGACTGGAATGGTAAGACGTTTAAACCATTTAACATCATAACAGCAATTCTTGTCTGGTTTCCTCACTATGTCCATGTCAGTATTTTGTGGTTTTATTACACATACAAAAAATGGTTTTACAAACTTACATGTGAGAACAGAAGAGCATTCTGCCTAACTTATCACATTTTATTATCTCAGTGAACAGGTAAAGTACACACAGGCAGAGAAAGGGGAAGAGAGTAGTGTAAAAGTTCAGGTAGAAAGCTTCTTTATACACAGTTTTTGAGAGGCAGATCAACTCTCGCTATTGCTATGGGAAATAACTGTACTCTTTCTATTATGGTCTTCCAACTGATCTGCTTCTGTACACATTTGAAGCACAACATACACCATTCCTCACATCTGGCAGAAAGATTACTATTCCCTGTATTTTCCAGGCATCCCATCCTAGCTGATGTAAGCACAGATGGCCACATGAGAACATCTAGAACTCTATTTTATGCACTGCGTTTTTAAACTGCTAAACAAAATAAGTTTGTTTAAATGCAAGTGTAACATGTCAATAGATTTCTTCAGCAATATTACCACCACCTTTTACACAGTCCTACCAGCTCAGGACATGTCACCCCCATTTTAGCCTACAAGTGCTCAATCATTCGTGACAGGTAACATTTACATAAGCTTCACACTCCTTATTTAACACAGGATATCTAGTTCCCATCACTTCCACTCCAAAGTCTGTATCATTGCTGATTCTGAAGAAGGATGAGCTGCAATGATTTAAGGCAAGGCACACCATTCAAGACAAACTTGCTGAATATTTCCTAGGGCCTTAAGCTCTCAGTGCCTCAAGTGCCCATCTGTGAAGTGGGAAGCATCATAAAAAGCACTACATGAAAGTTTAGTCATAACTGGGACAAATTAGCACTTCTCAAAACACAAGACGAGAAACAAATCTAGAAAGATTTCTCATGCTGTCTTACCCTCATTTTAAGGGCACTAAAACAGTGGTTAGGGGGCCTCATATACAGATCTGTATCTGGCCATAACTCCACTTTTATTAGATTAGCTTTGTTTTGGTCCCACTAAAGAATGTGGTTCTGGTAGGTTTGGGAACAACAAAATACAACGCAAAAACGAAGCTTTCTTGCCACATGCCAGATGGATGATAGAGTCAGATGTTCCCAAACTCAGTGTTATCTATTTTGAAAAAAATCATTCTCAATACCTCAACAAGCCCCACACCTGACACCCCACATAACATGCCATTAAAAATTTGTTAGAAAGGAAAGCTTTCATTTCAACTCTAATTCTGGCACATTTAGACTCTTAAGTTTTTATTAAAAATTTGCCTCGTAATTGTAAAACCTAAACATAATCTGCAGCTAGATGTTAAATTCTGAAAATTTAAATTAAATTCTGAAAACCTGTGATCTTCAGAAAAGAGATTAATGGACCGTTTACAGATAAGCAAAGCCAATTTAAATGAGAAACATAGGATGCTGAATATCATGTGTTTGGAACCCCTGAAAGCTTTATGTCTAATTTATATCCCATTATGTAAAAGAATCCTGTTATTTTTCAACTGAATGCTCAAGAATATTATCTAATTACTGAATAGATGGTTTTGCACAAGGAGAAGGTTGCACACAAATATTGGTAAACTGAATTACAACTAAACATAGCGAGTTCATCTGACAGCACTATGTATGAATAATACACATTAACTAACGTTCTCTTATGTCCTCATATGTACAACTTTATAGTCCCCAAAGCACCACTCTGGGACTACAGTTTTCAGGACCTATTAAAAAAAAAAAAAAATCAATGTTTTGGCCATTTATCCCACTATAAACAGTTCTTAATAGCTTCAGCACCAGGTGGCTTGATATAACATGAAAACAAGCCTCACCCCCCCCTGTAACACATAATTAGCAAAACACTCTTTCAAATCAACGTAATAAAAAGAAGCTTCTGTAGTTTGGATTTTATTTTTATTTTTAAAAATAGAGTAATTTGCAGCAGTGTTCATTGTTAAGTAGGTTGCTGCTATGCAGGCTGAAAATTAAAGATTTCACGGACTTTTGAGCTATTACCCATACCTCAGACAAACCACATAGCTCTGCCGTCTATAAGAACTGTAGCTCTGCAGACCTTCAAAGCTTTCTGAGTAGATCTCGCTACAACTCATTCTTGAACAAGATCTATATTAAATTTTATTTACTCAGAGAGCCAGGCTAGTAATTCCATCCCCAGTTTTCTTCCACATCTGTAGATGTTGGGCTCACTGGTTTTCAGCCAAACTTGAAGAGGGTACAATGTAGAGACTACACCGGTTCTACAAATTTTCTGAAGGTAGATGGGCTGAATTGGAAAAGAAAACCCTTTCAATCATCCTCTCTCTTGTGCACTCATCACCTCTGAGGAAAAAGACGTAGCACAGGCTAATCCCCAAAGCATTGGACAATCTATAGGGAAATATTGTGAAAAACCCTTAAATGGAAAATCAAAGAGGAGCTCTGCTCCTTAGAACCAAAGCACTTGGAATAGGACAAAGCTGTAGCAAAGCAGGCTTTGCTAGTTCTTCAAATTGTTCCCCTTTGAGGCCTAAGAGCGTCTTCCCAAAACATTACCAAAGCCAGGTATGCACCGGGTAGAAAAGAGATCGTGACACAAAACAACCATTTGAGGACGCTATCCCACAGATGCATCTTGTAAAAATGCAGTGTGGGGATGCCAGAAATGAGCATTGACAAACACACCTGCACCAATTTTAAACTACAGTTAGCTGTCTCTTAAACAGAGCTGCTCAGTCAAGCAACGAAATACAACCAGGCACTCTCAAAAATTCAATACAGAAACTAAGCTTACCTCAAATCATTTTAGCTCAAACCAGCAATCCACAGAGCAAGCAAAACTTTTGTTGCCTTAGATTAGAAGGCTGCCTGTTGAATTGTCCTCTCTAAGAAACACCAGTCACATTCAACACATCCTTCCAACAGGAGAACCAGCAACAAACCACAAATATAAAGGGAACTTTTATGAGGAATCCCTCAAGTATAATAAGATGGTACCAGTAGCAGTGACTAACACTTTTAAAATAAACTTTCAGGACACATCCTGCAGCAGAGGAATATTAGTGGGAACTAAAATAATCTGTCATTTCTATTCAGCTTCTGCAGAGCATTGCTGAGAACAAAAGGAAATACGAATTAAAAGCAGCTGCCTGGAGTCAAAAGCCACAGATAAAAGGACAGCAGCCATACAAACCTCAGATCTGTCTCTACTCAGATTTGAATATTTATTTAACTATATGTGCATGAGTTTTTCAGTTAACATACACAGAAACCAGATTCCCATAGAATAATTCTGCCAGCAGAAGCCTGATCCATGGGATCAATCACCATCAGCAGCATGTCTTCTTAAATGCATCCATCTAACAGTGATCAAAAAGTCACAGACAGGATAAACTCTCCCTGGCAATAAAACTGTCAAAAACACACTAAATATTTTCTCATATCACAGGTTACTTTTGTTTAGCTAAGGTAATTAATACTACCTGTACTGTTTGTGAAATTTTCTTCTTCTGAAGTGAAAGCAGGGACTGATGAGGTTGTGGTCCCCTCCCCTCACAAGCAGAATGATGCCACTACAGCTACTTACAGCTACTAGGTATTTGGGAAAGAAAGGACAGTTTTCATTTTGTTTGAGGATATTTTTTTGTATGTTTGGAGTATCATATAAAGCCGGTTGGTGTTTTGACAAATAACACCTCAATATTGCTTAAGGCAATACCGTTATCCTGGGGATTCAATGCTTTCTATGATTATATGTCACTTTCTTCCATGTTTTACACCAGTGGCTCTATTTTGGTCTCCCAGTTAATACTGTATGAGAAGCTGTTCATCAGCACAGCAGTCTCACTTACTTTTACCTTTTAAAAGGCAGAAGATAATGTAAAGAGGTACTCAAAGTATGAACGTAACTATTCTCATGAACAAAATGCTGGAGTTAATAAGCGTCTCACTTAAATTATTCAATTCTCATCTATTGTACATGCAGAAGATGTAATACTTCTGACTCCTTTAGCTTTATAATTATACCTATGTACTCTTCAGGCTGTAGATTCTTTCATATTTGAGACACAAAGCTAACTTTATCACAAGAGGAGATTCAAATCTAAACTGTACAAAGTGTTAGCAATGAAGCATTGAACTAGTATAATACTGCCTACAGAAGCCGTAAAACAATGCACATTGCCAATTATCAAAGAAGGAAAAGCCATGTTTGAGACATAAAAAGAGTGGGTTTTAAAGGTTGCTATGGAACTAAAGGATGACCCAATAATGACTGCCTTTTTTTTAATTATTATTATTTTTATTTTTAAAGCTTTCTTGTCATCTTTGGCCGCCTACTGAAGCAAATCAAGTTATCTTGAAAGTAAAAGCAAGGTGCTCTCCCAAGCTCTGAAGAGAAATGTTATGGTTGTAAGAGCATCCAATGCAAGTCTGTTACTCTAAATCCTTATCATGGCAGGAAGAATAAAGACAGTGAAGTAGTGGTTCAAAATAAAAACAACAACCAAAAAAACTTCTTCTCTAAGAAAAGAAAAAAGCCGGAAGAACAAAGCACTGGCACCACCTCTCTCACTGGAAGAGGCTGATGAACTGCAATTAGATTTCTGTTTAAATTTCAGACTAAGGCCATAATCCTTCAAATCTATTCAGGCATCTAGCTCCTGCTACAGTCAACGGGAATTAAGTTCTAACACACAAACGATTCAGACTGTAGTTCCCACCCTACGAATCTAATTAGCTCAGACTGTCTAGAAACTTTTTAGGACAGTTAGCTTCAATGTTACCATGAAGAAGCTTGCCAACAGCCAGCACCATATTTAACTCTTACCTTGTAGCTAGAAGATACCACCAGGCTCAAGAGGTATCAAACAAATGTTTGGAAGGAGGCAGCAGCACCTCGCCACAGAACAGCAGTCCTGAGAAAGCAAGGAACAGGCAGCAAGTGGAGTGCAAAAACCCACTAACAGCAGCAGGTGACTTAAAAAGGGAGCTCAAGACCAAGTCTCACAATCAACCCTGCGCCTCTTCCCAGCAAGGAAAGGCATTTCCTGAGACTACCACTCCTCTGCTTGTCTGTTACAGTTTTTACTTTTTCTGGTCTGCTCTATGCTATGCTTAAAATCTCTCTAACGGTCGGACAACAGCATTGTATTTTGAAGTCATGTTTACAACGAAAATTAAAATGATTTTTAAGAAGCACAAGCACCTGAAGTACCATTTAGTCTATGCAGCTGGGTAAATTCAAGCGTATCTAAAGGGCTTACAATAACTCAATTCTACCAGATCCCTAAAAAACAATCTGTGTATTTACATAGCACTCCTCAGCTTAAAATCCAGTATCTATGTCCAACAGCAGGACTGATGGATGGACACACAAGCACTCCTAAAGAAACCCTAAAGAACCCCCTTCCTGCACTTCCTCCAGCATTCAAGCGCCTTCAGGAAGTGAAGTACCGTGACAGGACTCTGCCTTACGCCTCTAATCCCCAGTACAGCCATAAAACTGGATGACTTGCACAGAAATGGTTTTAGTTTTGCTTCTGAGCTTAGCGAATTTACTTCAGTCACTTTTTCCAACTACTTTGCAACAACCTTTAGGCTAATTTCCTGATACTATTTTTTTTGTATACAAACTCCAAGGAAAATGGACCTGAACAAGGAAGTTGTAAGCCATAGCTGGGGATGTCACAAGCACCATAAAATGTTGAGAATCAGAAACCCTGAATGTGCCACCAGACTGAATGTACTTGGGTCACTCCAGCTGTAGCATGGCATTCACCTCCTGCCATGGATCAGAAGAGTCCCATTACTTGCTTGTTCAACTTAAAGCAGGTGGGCAGAAAGAAGCTTAGCATCGCCACCACAACTCAAGTGAAAATGGCAGATGAATAAATACTAATAACTGCACTGTATTAATAGAAGTATTCCTTCAAGTCCTTCGAGTACCAGCACATTTTCAAGCTAACAAAATACATTTAAACAGCTTCTTTGCCAGAAAGGATTTTTTCAAGAGATTCCAGTAAAGACTGACAGTGCGTGCCACACGTAAGTCAGAACTAGCACACCATAAAGCTAAGGCACTAACACAACACAGCTATTCTTGCCATGTGCTGATAATCCACAAACATAAATTAGAATAATCTAGATGTTTTGCAAGACTACTGAATGCATTTTCAGAAAGATACATTCTTAGTTGCAAACGTAAGATCCAAAACGTTTTTGCAGCTCACTTTTGTGACAAGCTTATTTATTCCTCAATAGCCCGACAATTTCTTCACAGCTCTTCATTTCTCTGCCACTAAGTATTAGAGCACATTTTTTTCACTGTAACAGGTTTTTGCTTTTCCAGTTTCGTGCAGTTTAAGAAGCTTTTTGAAACTGTAAATTTTTAATTGTTGCAGGACTTTTGAAGTGCTGGAAGGAAGCCAGGACCAGGAGAAAAAAGAAGTAGGAACAGCTTCTATATAAGTAAAGTAAGCATCACAACAAGATGCATTCTTATGACTTCTGGGAACAGAACCACTTAAGGGCTTTCACCCAATTAGCTTTTCAACTTGCAGACGCCAAATGAGATTTTTATTTTCAATATATTCAAGAGTTTATTAAAACAAACAAACAAACAAAAAACATTATTTAGAAGAATGAAGAAACTTTGAAGTCCTCAGAACTAAATCATTATTTGAGAAAAAATTAGGGGAATAAATTAGGGCAAATTCCTGCAGAAACAACTCAAATACCTGCTATCAAAACACGGTACTCAAATAGTCGGCTGGTGGGTGCATGTTTCCCTGAATAAAGGAAACTATCGCGACCTGTCTTACCCCTCAGTTCTTTTAACTGAAAAAGAAAGTTAAACTATCCACTAGGCTTCTCACAAACTAATTTAGATCAGTTTATCCTGACCACAGCTGCTCTCTGTAAAGGCATCTGTTAATGTTTAAGATCACAAACGGTCCCTTAAATTACAACAGCACTTAGCATGCTGTCATAAGTACTACTTTGTTTCTTGCTCAACTGCATCACGCCATCCAGCAGAAGCCTGGGAAGGCAAAAACATTAGTGGACTCATTGTCCTCAAGCACACAGAAAGCAACATGGGGAGTCCCCTTCTCAGTGGTATCCTGAGTAGCAGTTGCTCTGGCAGGCTGAGAACAGCGTGTCTGATAACAGAGAAGGAAAAGGGAAGCCCCCATGGGGGCTGCTGGAGAAGCTAGGCAACCAATGACATACAGATGCCCCCGTGCCTGTTCAAACCAGTGCTGAAAACACTCAAATGGTCAGCACTGCTCTGCACTTGCTCAGATTCAGATGTGCAGAAGACTACAAAGGACAAGCAGAATTCGTGATAGTGGTGGGTTGAAGGGCCCATTTGCAAGAATAAGAATGAACTGCTTGCACCCTACAGTAAAAGGGTATCAACAAGAAGCCTCCACATCACTGGATTCTTTGACATTTCTAAACATACAGAGCAGCAGCACGCCACAGCTCTGCTGTTCCAGCTGCACTTCAGCAGATCTGAAGGTGCAGGCTTAAGAGTGTGCAGGATGAGCTCCTCTGCAGACAGCTGTCTGGGATAAGTTACCAGAAACAAGAATTGACCTCAACGAGGGTCAATTTTGCAGAACAGTCACACTGTTTGATGCAAAACAATTCTTTTTTAGAAAGCTGACAAAAGATAATCGATAGGTACATGACAATGAACCAGATTCCTAACTCAAATAAGGAGCAAAAGTTGAAGCTTTTTAATAATCATCCATCTCTTCACTGTTTTCTTTTTCCCTTTTGTTGTAACACTCTTACTGTAAGAGCCCTACAAGCTCTGAAATGATGCCATTTAAACTGGTGGCACTCTTTTGCCTCTCTGGTCCAGTTAGTTACTAGGTTTAGATGATAAAGTCCTTGCTACTGATTTCTAAAAAGCCAAATTAGACCTCCTACGTACTTCCTATACCCTTTCCACTCACCCCACATTGACGTGGGCAATGGAATAGGGGAGGACTTATTAAGAGACAAACATAAAGCCAATCCTCGCTGTGAATAATTCAAATGATCTTTTTCAATACCTTCATTTCCTGCTCCTTTACCACAATTTCCAAGTAATAATTAATATTTCTTGACGAGAAAGATACACTGCTCAGTTTCAGCGTTCATCTCAAGGAAACACAACTCACTTGTAGCAGCAGATTTCTTTCCATATCAAACCTTTCCACACCTATAAAATATACCTGACCTTAGCTGAAAATAATTAGAAATCTGTCAGTTTTTAAGCTAAACTTATTTTTCAAAGCACCTATCCACACATTTAAATGTAATGATTTGTGTTACTTAAATAAGGTTTTTAACTTCAGAAATCAGTTAGATGTTGCTCTGAAATATTCAGGCAAGCTGTTCTGCTCATGAACTCTTCCAGGATATTTGGTAGTGTACAAGAGCTACACTGGGAATAAACCGCTAAAGAGCTTCATTCCTCTCCAAAATAGACGTACCAAAATAGATTCCTCTTCTCCAGCTATATTTCCAACATCTTTTCATTCACCTTCTCAAGATCTCTCTGTTACTGAAGACTGCAAGCCCAAGATGGAAGCAACCCCGTGAGCAGTAGGAATCTGCAGAATGAACCATTTTATAGAGTTCTGTACACCCTTAGCGTGATGCAAAATGTTCAGTAACAGTTACTTTACTCAGTCGTGCTATGTCTTAAGCTGCTTGTCACCATCTTAACACCCCAAATCTGTGTTGCCTGTAACTCCCACCATACTCCTAAAGTGATTCATAGATCAAAAAACGTCAGTTTCTCCTCTATATCGAGGTGCCACACATTTGTCTTTAAGACTATCAGAGATACTCTCACCATGACAGCTAGAGACAGGGTTGCCAGATGTACAAGCCCAAAAATCACTGTTGACATCAGTACAGAACCTGACTCTTGTGCATACAAAGGTAGAAGGTAGGAGAATTTGCTCCGTCAGAAACCTTGGCCTAGTCCAGCTTTGAGTTCATTACTACTCACAGTCTCTTCTCCCAGCTGCCTGTTATTCCCTTGATCTCTGCTTACACGTTCTTCCATGAGAGGACTCACTAATATTATTCTTTGAGCAGAAACTATCCTTATCCTGTGACTACAAGAATACCCAGCATGTACGAGAAGCAACTGTGAAAAGCACACTGACAAAGAATATTGGACAACAGTGGTCAATTAAAGGGCAACTTCAGCCCTCATCTTTAGACCCGATTCATGTTTAAAAAAAAAAAAAAAAAAAAATGATGAACTGAATTACAAAAGCTGTATCAGCATACTCAGCTTTATGTATCCGTCCTCCAGCATCACGGAACCCATTTTCCATAGCAGTTTCCATCTGCCAAATGGCTACAGAAGAAGTTTAACATTTTCAGTTGCTTGTTTCTTTATTTACTCCAGTAAATTAATCCTGTCATCATATCACAAGCCAAAGGCAAGTTTCTCCTTCTAGGACATACCTTTGCTTCAGACTAATTATTCATATTGGCAAAACAAAATTTGTTGCAAGCAGTGTGGTAAAAGTGGATGACCTAACTACTGAAGGTCTTGCTATGGAAATCCACGTGGTACCTCAGAGCATGCTGAGCCACAACTTATATCCCAGCTACCTAAGTATTGAGTAAACCTGCCCTTTCACTTTCAGAGTCACCAAATTAGAGATCTCTTCTCTCAGTTACGCAGCATCGGGTGATTCCACAGTTCTTCACCCGATACTTTTGCAGCAGACGTACCTGATGCAGGATAAAGTGCAGTAATTCATGTCTCTGATATTGTAAGCCCCTGAAAACATAGCTCACCATATTTTTAAAACTCTATCAGCTAAAAATTTACCATTATCATACTTCAGATAAACGATACGCAATTCCGCATTGTAATTTCACCATTAATCGAGACAATGTCAGACATATGAAAACAAAAAATATGGTGATAAAAAGCTTCTCGCTTTAATACGTGTTTGCAATCTGTAACAGACTAGTTCGTTAGCATTTAGTTAGAATGTTATGTAATGGCTGAAGTATTTGTAATAAAAACAGTCTATTTCTGTTAGCCTGTTCTTCATAGACATAAAAGCTGTCTTCATCTGATTTTTATTAGGACTTCATCTTCCTCTGCTCTTTATGCATTTTTTAAGACTTCTGTCCTTTCCATTTTCATTTCACAAACACATGCACACGGTATTATTTCCTCCCACCTCCTCATAAAAATCTCAGCTTTTCTTTTTGCACCTGCTTTCACCCATGGGAACTTTCTATGGCGTTTGTGAAACCTTGTCTTGAAGAAAAAACACGAGGGAATGAAACTGAGCACAGAAAAAAATCACTGGAGAAGACGAACAACTGGTTCTACCAGTAAAACACCACTCGCAGTCCCGTCATTACAAGCCCAGCATCCATCCCCAGCTAGTGGAAATGTGGTGTGTTTTCAGGGTGGAGCCCCCCCAACCTTCATTACCTTATCTGGCCTCTAAGGAAGTCCCATTCTTCCTTCAACAAATGATCACAGAGGAATATTTCTTTCCCTCACTCCTGCCTCCAACACACTATACCAGGGTTTGCTCCCCTGCAAGAGCATGCTGTGCATGGGTTTAGTCCTTCTGCACGAGCTACCTTTTTATTTCTATCTCCACATCTAAGCCTCTTACCCATACCACCCATATATGGTATTTAGGCTGTTTTCCATCCTCTCTCCACTGTCACATCACTCCCATAGACGGCTTGGGGAATGTTCTGGAATTGCTCTTTGGCAACGTGGCTTGCACTTTGAGTAACCCAGGACACCTGGCTGAAGGGGACCCCCTACAAAGTATCTACTGCTTTGGCTTTCATTCTTTCACTTTATCGCTCTAAAAGCCTCATTAAGACAAACAGCACCTAAAGGAGAGCTCCCTTCTGAACAGCAGCATCTTTTCCCTGTTTCGTGGCTCATTTCACTTTCCCAGGTAGACTTTAGAAAACGGAGAAATAGGACCTAAAGATGCTGCATGCAATAAATCTGTGCCATAAAACAGGGACTCCAGCAACAAGGAAGTTAGAGGTGTAAATTGAACCTTTTTTTTTTTTTTTTTTTTTTTTAAACAGATTTCCCTACAAAAGGGGAGAGTTCCAGTTATGAAGTCTAAACTAGAGCAAAGAAACTATTGGTTGCTACAAATACTCTGTGTCTTTGGAGATTGGTATCAGCAAGACTCACAGAAATGGCTGTATATTGATTAACACCCATTTTACCCACTGTTACTTACCAAAGCAATACTTTACGTATAAAACATTTATATACTAAGGCAGCTTTCCAGGTGACAAGTTTCTGCACACCAGCAAGGTCTATGCCAATCCCCACTTCAGCTCAAATGGCCACCTTTAATAACACACCTGCCTCAGAGCGATCACATCCTTGTGCAGGGAGCACAATAATCTAAGGGACAAACTCTCCTTGCTGAGCATCCATCGAGTTCAAGGAACTCTCAAAACTTACAGGTTCCTTAGTCCCAAGGAGGAAGCTATGGCAGAACTGCACTAAAACATCCCAAAATTAATCTTGAAGAAAAACCCTCTCTGCTGTATGATTCAAAGGAATTTGACAACCATTCAGCTCCTGGCAGCCAGCATTAAAATGTCATCCTTTTGTTTCTCACTGATGGACAAATGAGATCATGTCCCACTTCCTCCCCCCTTAAAAAGCAGTTTCTTGTCCAGGCAGAGCTCTTAAGGCTAAACAATGGGTAAGCCTGATGTCCCTCTGCACAAGAAACAAAGCTATTAAAAAAATCCTGTTCCTTCTGCTGGAAATAATGCTTATTTCTACTAGCACATCCATTTGACTCCAGTAATCAAAGACTGATAAGGAAAAACACTTCTTCCTCAATGATAAAGAGTTCAAGGCCTTTCACAAAGGGACAAGCTTACAAAATGCACGCCTGAGACACAAAAGGGATAAAAAACAGCAAAACCACAGTGTCCCATACAACTCCCAGCACCAGGCTCTCATGCAGGCTCCCCTTCCCCCATAAAAAGGGCCCAAGCTGGAAACTGGCTGGGCCACCTTTATCCCCCAAATTTTCAAGCCCTGCATCCCCGGGTGATGGCTCCCATTACGCCAGGCTGGCTGCCTGAATTTTAGCCATGTCATCTACCTCTGCTCACACCACACTTCAAGCGCTATCAATAAAACCACCCTGGTCACGTTCATCCCATTCCTACAAATCTCGTCCCTAGGAGCAGAAACAACAGTACCTTCCCAGAAGGTGCTTCGCGCAGTTCTAAGTCAAATAATCCAGGAGTCCTTTTACTGCGTGTCTCCAGAGCTGCGGATAAATATTTCAGAGTCAGAAAATCCCAGTGTGGCGCACTGCACGTGCCTCCAGCATCCCATAGGAAAACCTCTCCTTTCCTGGGGGGTTGTGGAGGAAGAATTAGTGCCACAGAGTGCAAAAGCTTGAAGGGGATGGTTTCCTGAGGAATCTCCCTGGAGAGATGCGGAGCTTTTTGAAAAGGAAAGGGAGGGGAGATAGGTGTGTATGTGAGGGGAGAAATAGATGGGTATGGGGAATAAGTGGGTAACTGGGGGGGAAAGAAGGGAGGATGGGGAATAGGCGGGGAAGGTGAGGAAGAAGTAGGTGGGGAAGAGAAATAGGTGGGTAAGTGGGAAATAGGGGAGGATGGGGAATAGGTGGGCAAGAAAAATTGGTGGGGAAGGGGGAAAATAGATGGAGAAAGAGCTGAGGAAGAGGGGGAAAATGGGTGGAGAAATAGGTGAGGAAGAGGGGGAAAACGGGTGAGGAAGGGGGGAGAAATTGGCGGGGAAATAGGTGGGGAAGAGGGGAAGAAATAGGTAGAAAAATAGGTGGAGAAGGAGGAAGAAAACCGGGAGGCAAGAGGAATAGGAGGGTAAAGGGAGGGAGAAATAGGCGGATAAGGGGAAGAGCTGGGTAAGGAAGAGGGGGCAACCTAGGCGGGGAAGCAGCCCGCAGCCCCCTCCCGGCGCCCCGGGGCTGTGCCCGGCGCTGTGCCCGCTGCGGGGCGCGGCCGGCCCCGGGCTCTGCGCTGCGATGCGCGGCGATGCGGCGCGGCCCGGCACCAGGGCCCGGCCGGCGTGGGCCCAGCGCCGCCTCCCCGCGCCCGGCGGGGCGAGCAGCGGCCCGGGGGCCCCTCCCGGTTCCCGTGTCCCCCCGTTCCGTTCCGCCCCGTCCCGTTCCGCTCCGTTCCGTGCCGCCCCCGCCCGCGGCCATGAGGCGCAGGCCGCCCGCCCGCTCCCCCCCGGCGCCTGCCTCAAGGCCGCCCAAGGAGCGCTGAGGGGAGAAGCGCGGCCTCCCGCGGCTCACCTGGCGGGGCCGAGGAGCCCGCTGCGGGTTGGATTTCCTTTTATTTTCTTCTTCTTTTTCTTATTTTCTTTTTTTTTTTTTTCCTTTCCTTTCTCCTCGCCCCACTAACCCGCCCGCGGGCTCACCGCGCTCCGGCGAAGGCCGCCGGCCGCTCCCGGCGCCGCGCCTCAACCGCTTCCACACAGGGGCCAAGATGGCGGGCGGCCAAGCCGGCGCCAACGGCGTCTGACGTCACCGCGCCGCGTGCGCGCGCGCGCGGTCTGTCGGCCGGCGGAGCGAGCGAGCGCGCGCGCGGCCGGCGGGGCCCCGCCCGCCCGCCCGCCCACGTGACCCCCCGCCCTGCCGCATTGGGGGGGGGGGGAGGAAGGAATTGGGGTGGATTTGGGGGGTTTTGGGATTTTCGCCGCCATGTTCCGGCGGGAGGCCCCCGGGGATGCCCCCCCCCCCCACCCCGGCCTTTAGTCTCTGCCTCCTCGCTGCTCCCGGGGTGCAAAGCCCTAAGTCCGCCCCCCTGCCCCTCATAGCCAACCCGTTGCCCAAAACAGCAAAATCTCGCATTAAAAACATTAAAAGCTCACTGAGGTTTATTTCTGCCTCCCGCCTCTCACGAATTCCCAGCAAATCAACCGACACCACCCTTGCCCACCCCACAAGCCGCCCATCACCCCAGAAGAAGCACTGGCCCCATGCCCACCAGCCCTTCAGCCTCTCCCCATAGCCCTCCGGAGGCTCAGGGCTGGTGGCAGAAGTCCGTGGTCCCCCCACCACCCCCACAGACCCCTCAATCCCTTCTAGAAAAGGGAAAGCCCCCTGGGAACCCACCCCGGACGGGGAGATTTGGAGAGGAAGAACCCCACCACCAGCATGGCGGGCAGGGCGAGGAGACCCAGCCAGCGCCAGGAGCAGGGGGAGGCTCCGTCCTCCACCACCCGGGTTCTCAAGGGCTTCAAGGCCCGCTGCCACTGCGTCAGGATGGCGGCCCTGGCCCCGCTCCACCGTCCCCGTCCCACCAGGCGGTACTGGTAGGGCGTGCAGGGGCCGAAGAAGACGGCCATGGCCAGCCGGGGGTCGGTCAGGAGCAGCCACAGCACGCTGGGCTTCACGCCAGCACACGAAGCGATGTCGGAGGTGTAGTTAATGAAACTCATCTTCAAGTTCTCCGGCTCGGATGGATTCCTTCCATGGGATATAGAATCAATAAAGAAAATCAGATAGTGTGCTTCCACCTCGGTTCACAGCCCTGGACTTGAATAAGACACCACATTGCAGGGGATACATGTCAGCCACGCTCTCTGAGCCTGTCCCTGCTGTAGGGACACAGAGACCTAAAGGCACCCAAAGAGCCTTCATGTGGTGGTCACCAGCAGCTGTCCTGGCACAGGGAAGAGGCAGAAACTTGCTCTATCTCTGTAACCTGCTTGTCACCACCAAAATGCAACCTGTGGACTGGGCTGAGCTAGGAAGCTGGTCCCTGACAGCACTCCAGTGGGGTTTTGGGAGGGAGCTGGGCCCTCAGCCTCACGCTCCCTGCTGCCTGGAGTAGGGAGGGAGAAGCCACGAGATGGCACCCTCTGTCTGGAGGAAAACAAATCTCCACACAGATTCCGGGAACAAGGGCAGGACATGGAGGCCTGGCAGAAGGGATCTGGGGGCAGCACTGCTCCAGCCCCCCAAGAGCTGAAGTGGGGCCTGGGGAGGCTGTAGGGTGGTTGTTTCATCCCAGAGCTCAGCTTGGAGAAGCCATGGATCAGCAGAAAGGGTTCAGTGGGAGAAAGGATCAACTTTGCCCAGCTTGACATGTTTTCAAAAGCAAAGGCCTGTCACAGCACACCCAGAGGTGTGGCAGTGTCACGCACCTTTTGACCGGCGGCTGCTTTTTCAAAACATCAGCCATCATCCTGCTGGCAGGAGGGAGCTTGTATGCACCTGAGAAGAGCAAAGAGACCAGAGACCTTGCACAGCACCATAAGCAGAGCAGTCAGCAACCCTTTGGCCCCTTCCATGCTCCCAGAGCCTTGTCAGCATTGATGCAGCAATGCCCAGCACGGTGCGAAGGGCAGCAGAAGGTTGACCCATCCTCCCTCCCCAGCATCTCCTCCATCCCTGCAGCCCCTCTCTCACCTGCGAAGATGCCCGTCACCCAGCGAGCCTGGATTTCTGCTCCTGCCATCACAGAGCCGGTCAGCTGCACCAAACCGATGATGGCCAGGGTCGGCCTTTCCAGCTGGGGTGGAAAGATGCATTTATAGAGGGAACGGTTGTTTTTGAGGGGGCTGCGAACTGACTCTTCGAGGAAGGGAAACGAGAAGATGTAGCCTGTGGCAAAGAGCACCACGTCGATGTTCTCTTCGGTTGTCCCATCTTCAAAAACAGCTGAAGTTTTGGTGAACTCCTTCACATTTGGCTTCAGCACGACAGTCCCAGAGAGCATGCAAAATGGCAACTCTTCATTGATAATTACATGAAAATTGGAACTTGCACATGGAGAAAGAGAAGGAGAGAAATGTTAGCATCCAGGGGGGCCCAAAAAGTCCTCTCCAATGGTTTGCTATGCTGCAAATACCCCCAAAGTGAAAGATGATTTCACACCATTAAGAATCAACAACTAACCAAGAAAAAAGAAAAAAAAATCACACACACCTTTTAACAGAAGCCAAGCCGTAGATCTCGTGGTTAAACCATGAATTGAATCTCCGAAACTTGATCCTTCTCGTGATGGCTGACGGGAGAAGCCACTCGAGAAAGTGGTTAAAGCGCGTGGTGCTGACCATGTCGAAGGGGAAGCCGTGATCTGACACCCGGCTGTACACCCACGTGTTGCTCCTGGCACTGAGAAACACCTGGCGGAGAAGGCAGGCCTGAGGGCCTCTTGCCCAGAGGCCTGACTTCCATTTTTGCCCCACGTGGCAAATCCCAGCTCCTGTGCTTGGGAGCTGAGTCCTGAGGGAAGCAGCCGGTGTCCAGGTGAACCAGCTCATGGTGGCCTTTGCAATGTTCCCAGGTGGCCCAAATTCTCCAGGGATTGTAGAGCTTCTTCAACTGGCCTCAATTTGATGGTCTGTTTATTGAGAAACCCAATGGACAAAGCTTGGTCGCAGCCACCATCACTGGTATGGACACCCTGCTGTCACATCTTCTGGTGTCCCTCACGAGACAAAGCCCCTGGGGAGCAAAAGGTGCCATTCCTGCGGGTACTGGGAGTATCTCCTGAGTGCTCGTAGGCAGTTTTGGGGAGGTATTTGGTAAAAGTAAAACAGTGTCAAAGCCTTGTTCAGAGGGCTGAGTGGTGGGAGGGAAGAAAAGAGCTGAATGCCAAGAAAGGGTTGAGCAGGGACTATACAGAGGGGAGGGAAACAAACATCCCCATGGTGGGTCTTGCTAACTTCATCTTTAAGAAAAATGGTCGTTTTATCCTCCCTCCCACTTGCCCCGTGCCCCTGCCACCATAGCTCTGTACCTTCGCAGCCACGTGGCTCAGCTCCACAGCAATATCACCACCAGTGTTCCCAATGCCGACCACAAGGACCCGCTTTCCCCGGAAAGCCTCTGCATCTTTGTATTCCTGGCTGTGGAGGTATCGGCCTTTGAAGTGGGTCTCGATGCCTGGGCAGAGAGCAGGAGGCATCTCCTACCACCAGGCACATTTGCTCCAGCCTTGTGCTTGGCCCCGGACCCACTGCTCCCCACCTCTCCTTGCAGCCAAGTGCTGCAAAGCCTGTAGAGATGTCAGCCCCTCTATTAATAGTGATGCTTTCACCCTCTCCACCCTCCTCTGCAACCTCATCATGGTCCTGCTCTGCAAATTCTCATGCAAGAGCACCAGTGCATCTTCACGAGGAGTTTTTACCCATTCCTGGGTATGCCCACATCCCTTTCTGTGAGGGTCACACATGCCCTGGCTCACCTGGGAAAGAAGCCAAGGGCAGGTGGGGCACCTGGTAGTGTCCTGTGCAGACCATGACAGCATCAAAGACGTGCGACTCCTGGACGCCTTCAGTCTCGGTGACAACCTCCCACTGGCCTGAGGTGGCAAAATCCGGGCGCTTCCTCACGCTGAGAACTGTTGTCTTACACCAAAACCCAATAAAATTGCGGTCAGAAGCTGTGCCAAGCTTCAAAAAGGAGCTGCCCACAAAGGGCTGAGGCTGCCGGGCCCTCAGGAACCTGGTTTCAGCTCTGAAGCTGCTACAACAGACCTGCACCTTCCCTCTGGAGATGGCACGGGATGGGGCAGCCCCTGCTTGAGCAGCCTTTCTTAAAACACGGAGCCAAAAAGGCTGTGTTCAGGATGCACAAGACGTGCAGCCCTCGTGGGGCTGTTGTCCCATCCCACCCGGGTGATGGTGGCACCTGAAGCCCCCCGTGGCCCCCCTGCAGCAGGCCCCAGCCCACCTTGAAGCGGATGTGCTGCAGGAGCTGGAAGTGCCGGGCGTACATTCGGAAATACTCCAGGAGGAGGCCATGGGGGAGGAAATTGGGGAAATCCTCGGGGCAGGGGAAGTCGCTGAAGCTGGACATCTCCTTGGAGGTGTTGGTGATGACTGACCGGTACACGCTGATCCTCCCGCCGTCGGCGTTGTCCTGTGAGAAGCAAGCAGGGATATCTGTGGATGCACAGGGGATGACTTTCTTCCTCAGGGTCAGCACAGGGATGTGAGCGATAAACAGGGGCCAGCACCCCAAAATCTGCTGGTGGCTGCAGGATGAGGTCGGCATTGAGTTTAAAGCCAGTGGTCGCACACAGGGCTTGCAGGACTCTGGGACAGGGATGTTCCCGAGGGCATGGCCACCCCCTCCTTGTTGCTGCGGGCAAAGGGGAGATGGGGAGGGGGCAAAACCAAGCAGAGCCCACTCACAGCAAAGCGCCAGAGCCCCCCGATGTCCTCGCTCCTCTCGAAGCAGGTGGGCTCCAGCCCCTCGTCCAGGCAGCACTTGATGGAAACCAGCCCACTGGCACCGGCCCCGATGACGGCCACTCGCCACACCATGGTGTCCTGTGGGTGGCAAAGGGATGGAGCACAACAAACAGGGAATAAAGTTGTCCAGGGATCAGCAGAAACGTGGATCACTTCTTCCCACCCCCATCCCTTGTGGGCATCACCCGATCTGTGGGCAGTTTGTGCAACCCTTTTGCCTGTGCAAAAGTCACCCTCTTGGTAGAGCTTTAAAAAATGTTTTCAGCTGGGCTGACTTGTTTTCATGCTCTCCTTTCTAATTTCCATTAAATGGTGTTATCTTGAAAACAAAAAGGTTTAGAAAAAAAAAAAATCGTGATGCCTGAGCAACATGGAGTGGCAGTTCTGAAGTTGCACAGTGTTGTGGAAGTGCTGCTTGTGTTACCAAACAGGCATGGAAAGAAACTCGGGCAATGCAAGCTCCAGGCATGAGGAACTCCGAGCTCAGGCTGGGTAAACTGACCTATGCAGAGCTTCAGTGTAAATCAGAGGAATGAAAAAAAAAAAAAATGAGCCTATGTGAACTTTGATTAGATAATAAACACTCCTACTGCAAAGTCGCAAGAAAGGCTCATTGTTTTCAGACCATTTTATGCCAAAGAATAAGCTAACTTAAATAGGAGCTGGAGGAAACAGCAGAAATACAGAGAAAAGCCCCCAGAAAAAGCAAGAGACTTGAACAAACTCATGAAGGCTCCCATCCAGCTGCAGCTCACCCATGCTGCAGGGACAGGCACAAACCCCGCGTAGCAAAGCGAGCGGCTCTCAGCCTGCGTCACTGCTCCGTCCCCACGAAATCCCAAAACTCTCCTGTCCTCATCACCCACAGGGAGCAGCCGCCCCCGATGCCAAGCCCCGCTGGAGACAGCGGAGCACGGGCTGGCTGGCTTCACAGCACACGAAATGCAGCTGCAAAGAAATTCAGAGCAAACCTTCACTGTGCCTTTGCTGCTCGGTGCTCGTCCGGGCTTCACTTGGAGCTTCTCCAGGCAGGGATTTAAAGGCGAGGCAGAAGTCTGCCCGGCCCTGCTCGCACAGCTCTTGCACCGCCGACCTTTACACCCGCTCCGCTGCCAGCACTTGCCAGCACAACAGCCTGGACCTTAATCCCGAAGGCGCTGCGCTTGCAGGGACGCCCACCCGTGACGCCGGGGTCGTGTCCGTGCCTGGGGACCTCCGTGTCCTCCCTCCTCACTGGGCATCCCCGGGGAATCGGCCGCTGCGCTCCCCGTGCCCGTCTGCCAGCCTGGAGGGGCAAGAGGCAGCCAAAAGTGTGAGGGGAGCATTCCCATCCCCATCCCCATCCCACACACCAGGGGTAGGAGTGAGGCCAGCAGCCAGGGCTCCTTAAATTAAAAGATGCACCAGTTCTACCAGCCTGGGCTTTTTAATGCTGGAGGAAGGGACATCCTGAGCTGTGTGCCCAGCCCAGATAACTCCTTGCTGGACTAAAGCCTCCAAAAACCCCAGTTCCCAGCTGATTTGGGGCAGGGCTGGGTTCCTCTCTGGCTGTGCCAACCAAAGCCTTGCTTGCTATCACTGGCCAAGTAGGTTTACAAAGCTGTGGGTGAGCTGAAAACAGCCCAAGGACAACTTGCCCTGCATCTGCACTGCTGTTGTGCCCAAATGCAATTGGGATGTACTTAGAAAAGGACTGGGCAGGCGCTGTGGGGACAGGGTCTGTCCAAAAATCCTGCCCACCACAGAGCATGTGTAGAGCGATCCTGCCTCTGGCACAAATGTGCATCAATCACCCATGAGTTGCATCCAAACCCCCTCTGCACCCTGGTGGACCTTTTCCAAAGGATTTCATCAAACTATTTTTTTGTTTGTTTGTTTGGTGGCTTATATTTATTTGTTTGTTTAACCTATTTTTCCCTTTGCTCTCTGCAGAGCATCATAGAATCATTTAGGTTGGAAAAGACCTCTAAGATCACCAGGTTGACCTCGGATTGCCAATCTACTACTAAACCATGTTGCGTGCTGTGTGAAAAAGGCAGCACCATTTAGTTTCCCCTCAAACTCATTTCCACTGAACACAAAAGAAATGCACAGTGATTTGAGGAATTGCTTCCAGTTCGCCTGCCCTGCAGAATTCACATCTTCACGTCCCCACCTCTGGCTGGCTGAAAACAGCCACGTATGGCTGGTTTGGTATTGAACAGCAATTATTCTGTGGGATCCTCTATTTTGCTTTTCTACATCTTTCCTCCTATAGCAATGTAGGCGAAGCATGGATTAATGTACCACCAAATTTCCTGGGTTCATCCTGTTCATTTCCTAATAATTCTCAGCCTTTTATTTGACCTCTTGGCTTTCCACGAGCCCCATGCTGATGCCTTGAGACAACTGTTCATGGTGACTCAGATCTCTGTGCTGAGAGGTGAGACAATTTGTGTCTACAGATTTTTATTTTTTATTTGTTAAATCCTGCTGTATTAATTTGCATTTATTACCATTAATTTCCCTGCTGTTTTGTCTCTCAGTCCCTCAGGACCATCGCAAATTCCCCAGCTCCTCAGGCAAGCTTTAGTCTTGAGTCCCCTGAATTAATTTCTCCCCATCACCAACATGCAAAATATCAGCATCAAATCAAAGGTTACATCAGCTCAGTGCAAGTGAATAAAACAATGGCTAGGTCAGGTATTTTTGGTTTCTAGCCTCTGCTGTAAATGTGGTAAGTTGCACTTGGTTTTATTTCTTCTCACTTTCTTCCTTCTCTGTGGCAGGCTGTGGGGGCAACTGACACAAGCCTGGGGAACAGAGGAGAGCACCTTGTGGGGTTTGACTTCTGAAGGGACATGTGAACTCATTCTGGAGTAAAAAAAGCCCACGAACAGCCAGGGTGGGCCTCTGCAGGTGCCTTGGAAACACATTTGTAGGGAGATGAGTTTATGGTGATCCTCCCCGTGAGGATGTAGCTCAGAAGGTCGTCAATGGTGACCCACGGGGCTCTCAGCCTTGAGGGCCACAAACAAGCCCTGCCTGCGTCCCTCTTGCTCTCCCTGGGACTTCTTTTGCTTTGAGCAAACAGTGCTGCTGTGAAAGCACCGGCCTTGAAGCCTCTTGATGCCTTGGGGAAAGAGAAACACCACTTAAGTGCTTGAGCTTTTGTAGGGATGAGTGCTGCAGAAACAATCAGGGTGGCAAGAGCAAGAAGCTTCAGTCAGTGGCCATGAGGGACTTGGGGAGGCCCAACCCTCCATCTCACGCACACAGAGCTGGTATTTTCCCCCCAAAAAATGAGGCCTCACACATCCCTGTGCAGCAGACACACACGTGGTACTTGTAAAAAAGTTGGGTGCAAGAGCTGCACTGGTGCAGCCTTGGCATTGAGCCTCTCAGAGGTTCAGACAAGCCAACAAATGTCTTCTCTCCCAGATGTGGCTTCAGAAACCCTTGACAAGGCCGCCCTCTCTGTGCTGAGAGCTGGGGACATTTACCACGCTGTGAGGCCTGCACAGCCCTGCGGCAGATGATGGAGCTTCCACTTTCTGAAGCTGCAGCATCCAACCTTGGACATTTACTTTAAAGTGCCTGCAGGAACAAGGCCACAGAAGCACAAGGGCCTACTGCTGTTTGTGCCAAGAGGTTTGATGGGCACAAGCAAGTACCTGAGGAGCAAAGCATTTTCTCTGAGGAGCACCTAACACTTCTCCTCCCAACTGCCTGCAAGCAGCTAGCAGTACAGGGAAAGCAGTGCAGGACATCTCCTTCCCATCCACCTCTGTGAACACATCCTACTGGCCCATGGTGTCAAAGCTGGGGTGTTTCCTGATGCTGCTGATGGTGGTCTGAAAAGTCAGATGGATGTGTGATGGCCATATGGAGCTGGGAGGCACCAGACACCCGTTGCTCCCCCCAAACCTGATGCACTTGGTATTGGGCATGAACATGAGCAAGTCCTTGGGGCAGGGAGAGTCGGAGCCATCTCCTTGGAAGTGTTGCTGATGACCAACAGGTAGAGGCTTGTCTCCTCTGGGACAAACCCGGGAGGAAGCCCACCAGTGGTTGTGGCCATTTCAGGCATCTCCAGGAGCACTGCCCAGCCCCCAGCCCACCCTTTATAGAGGAACCCCTCCACAGACCACCCCAAACCTCTCATTCCCTTTACCAGCTCTTAATTTAAAAGCTAGAATAAAGGCCTTCAAACATTCATCTTCTCTCTCTTTATATGTATTTAAATAAACCCATCCCCTTTTAGCATGCTAGCCAGGCTGCTTCCAAAGCCCTGCAGTTGCCCTGGAAACTCGCTTTGTGAGGCTGCAGCTCAGCCACAAGCCACTGCCAGTTTTTACAGAGTCTTACTTAAACTATCCCTGCTTATCAGCCTTGCAAACGTTTGCATTTCATCTTTGGAGCCCTGCCACCGCCTTTCTTAGGGAAACAGAGCCAAAGATGCATGGGGGCTGCTCCCAGCCCCTGCATCCCGTCCTCTGTCCCCTGGGGAAGATGCCACCAGCTTTGGCATGGCTGCAGGGACTGAGGTTGTAACAATGCAGCTTTGGGGATGCTTTGCCTCCCAAAGCTGCCTCTCTGGGGAATTCTGGGCTGGACAGACAGGCAGACAGCTGCAGGGCTGCTGTGAGCCCTGATTCAACCCCAATTCTAGGGGTTTGTGCTGTTCAGCTGGGTCACCAGCCCGGTGGCACCTCCCTGGGACATGCTGCCAGGGGACAGTGGCACTTGAAAGGGACAGCGTAGTTGCCAGCAAGTAGCTTTCAGTAGAAGAGTAGTGTTGGACACATTTCTACAAAACACTGAATTTCCCATGAACAATTTCAGTTCTTAGTAAAGATTTCAGAATACTTGGCTTTCCATTTTAAATGAAAACTGGACTTTTTCTGTTTAAACGGAAAAGAAAAAAACATGCTATCATAAGCTGTTCATTTATTCATTCCTTTTTTTCCCTCTTGCACGTCAGGAGTTAACTTGCATCACAAGCACAGCTCAGCTATGCATGGTATTTAATTCCCTACCCTAGAGCAAAGAAGCTGGAAATAACGCCCGGGACCCTCTGCCTTATCTTGCCTATGCCTGGTGCTGCCACGCTTCCATTCTCTGCCTGCAAACACCCTCAGGGGTTAACCCCAGCAGTTTGATGGGAAGCAAACCACTCGCCTCACTGTGCAGGGAGGGTTGGAAGTGCTGATTGAAAGTGCACGGACACGGCCGGCTCTCCCCTTACCTCCCAGGACCATCTGCCTACGCTCTCGCTGCTGCCACGAGTGGAGCAGCTCCGGCTGGGATTTATAGGCAACACGTGGTGCTCTCGTGGTGGTTGCACAACCTGGGTGTGCTGTGGGAGGAGTGGTGGCACCTCCATGTGCCAGGAGACCGGGGTGGTGGTGATGGGTGATGGCCAAATGGGATCATGGTGGTGGGAAGGACTGGAGTGGTCCAGAGGCATCCTGGGTGCACCCAGATGGTGGTGCCCAGCTAACCAGGAGAATGTGAAGTGGACCCAGACACCAGTATAGCGAGGTCCTAAACACACTCATGAAGTGGAAATGCTTGCTAAAATACCAATGGAAAACATAGCACCCATCCATCCATCTCCCAGGGGTGAATTATCATGGAGAGGAAGGGTGCAAGGGTGGCTTTGGATGCAGCTTCACCTGCAGCTACTCAATATACTTAGGGGTGACTTGGAAAGAAAGCATGAAACGCCTGCAAACAAGTACAGATGGACGAGGAGGTCATGCCAAGACTGCTGGTGAAGGACTGTGCCTTTAGGAAAACCAAGGTTTAAAAAGAAACTGGGGAGGTTCTGCCTAGGCTGCACCTCCCAGCCCTCCCACCAGACTCCCAGATTTACGAGATCTTGCAGCTGCAGATGTGCTTGCACACACTTGGCAAGAAGAAGTAGGGAATCCACAGAGGAAAACATCTTGTTCTTCACGTGCCCCTGGTTCCCTGGCTTCCCAGCCAGCATCCCAGCTGCTTGCACTCAGTGGGATGCCAGTGGCCATCACCGTGTGGGCTCTGCATGCTGGAAAGAGAGGGCAGGGAAAAAACAAACCGACCTAATTGGGCTAAATTGGATGGGAAGGAGTAGAGCAGGTTCTTGTCCTCTCCTTCTCTACAAACCCCTGGCACTGTTTTCATCATCTCTGCTTAAAATAACATCTTAAGTCAAGGAGGGGCAAATCTACAGATAAACAAGTCTGAGCACAGCCCACTTGGCTGTTTTCTAGGCTCGTGACACTAGCTTTCGGAGTACACTGGGGGAAGAGGAACAAAGAGTTTCTTGTTAAGGCAGTCTTTTCTTGTCCACAAACCTTTCTGAAGGCTGCAGAAAATGGGTCCGTGCTTCCCTTCTGCTCCCCGTATTCAGAGGTTTGAGGGAATCCCATGTCTATAAGAGGATGGGACTTAGACTGCCCTCAAGGGGCTCAAAGTGCCTCCCAGTAATGAGCAGAAGGCTTAAATCCCATTCCTTCACTGCCCGTGACAGTGAGGATGCTGCATCCCACGAGGATATGTGGGGGGGGAGAGGAGGCTGCAGGTGGCAACATGCACTTTTCCTAATTTCTTAGAGCCTGGATTTTAACCTTAAGAATTGCTTATGCATTGGAGCACACGGGTTGCCCCCAAGGTCAAAAGGGGATTTTTCTGCTAAAAAACAAACAAACAAACAAACAAACAAACAAAAAACAATAAAAAAAATAAAATAAATACTATCAAGTGGCAGAGGCTGTTCTCCTGATTCCTTTACTGCTCCCAGCATAGAGAGGACACTAAAGCAAGCAGCAACAAGCACCAGCACAACATTTATGTTTCTTTTTATCAGAACTAGGTACATTCAGTTTCTTGAACTCTCACAAGAGGCATCACGGTGAAGGAGACCCAAAGAATGTGCCAGGGCAGGCACGGGCTGTAGTAGGTAGAGCGGGAAGGAGTTTGCTGATCAGGCAAGGAGGCCCTGCGAGAAGGGCACAAGTGTTTTACTCCAGCATACTTGGCCAAATTTGACCTGATTTAATAATAAGTCACGTATCTTCCACGTGTGCAGCCTGTGGACTTTGCCAAGGAGAAGCCGCTGCCCTTGTTAAGCCTGCTGCCTCCCGTGGTGCTGGTGAAGGCAGAAGAGGAGCAGCTTTTAGCTCCTTGTTTTGGAGGTTTTAAGATTTACAATTAAAAGTTTCCACTGAAAACTTAAAAAATCCTCACAAGACCATCCCTAATGGATGCACACACACTCCCTTTCTTGCCACGGCCTTGTACCATAGCACAAAGCAGATAAACATGTGTAAGCTCCCAAATAGCACCCAAAGAACCCGCAGCTCCAGGAAGGGCTCTGGACCCTCCTCCAGCCTCCTGAACTGACCCTCAGCATTCAGGGCTCTGTCTCCATCATTTCAGGAATAACAAACATCTCCTGAAGGAATTGCTGGAGTAAACAGGGCTTATATTTAAATATAACACTTGTTTAAAAGAAAAAAAAAAGGCAAATAACCATAAGGAAGAGCTGCCTGGAAAGCAGGTGGTTAAGCCACACAGACCCCAACCAGAAGGCTCCGTCCTACCACCACCTTGGTCTTCAAGGGCTTTTAAGATTTCGGTGAAGTCAGTGGGCCCCCTCCTGTAAATATTTCCCCCCTTCCTCCTGAGCTGGGTGTTTAAATGCCTTCAATTCCTGCAGCCGCTCCAAGAGCATCTCGAGGGGAGGTGTGCTGGTGTTTGACATTCCTGACTGCCGGCACGGGGACACGGCAGCAATCCTCCTCCTGGCAGGGACGTGCTCTGGCACCACCTCAGGCCCCACCTAGGAGCTCTGTTTGTGCATTCCTTTGCAGAAATATGCATTTTAGAAGGACAAACCCCCCAACACTAAGCAATGTGCCCGTCTCAGACCACTCCAGGTCCCTGCTGAGCACAGCCAGCACAGGCACTGGCAGCCCCACTAACTCACATCCAGTGAGGGATCTTCTCTCATCTCCAAGAGCTTCAGCAGACCACAGGACAAAGAAGGGACCTCAGGACCATCTGACCCACCTTCCCCTCCAGAGCAGCTCCTTTCCTCCTTGTTTTCCCCACCTGTTTTGAAACCCCCTGGTGATGAAGACCCCATCACCTCCCACAGACCCATGTGTTTGCCTTCAGAGTGGCCACCAACTTTTCTTTTACCCCCACAGGAGAGCCAAGCTGCCCCCTAGCAGCATTTGGAGATATTTGAGGAGATTACACAGCATCACCTCTCTATCACTCTGAAGGCATCTTCCTTAAATTGGTACAGGAGCTCCTGGCTTGGCTTGCTAATTGGTCTGAGAAGGTGCTGAGCACTCAGTGATTTTAGGGCTGCTCAGCACTGTTGTAGCCTGGCCTTACTTCTCCTTAGGAGTGTCTTGACCCAAATCACACCCAGGACAGGTGAATCTTCCTGCTGGCCACCACACATCTGCCATTTCTAAAGCAATACTGGCTCTCCAGTGCTTCCTCACTGCACCCCAGGCCTTGTCCTTCCTTGCTGGAGGACTCCCGTGGCTGTGCTCAGATTGCGAAATCGGTGAAGTTGCACAACACACACACACAAAACCAACATCAACAAAAACAAAACTTTTACACAGACTTCCAAGGCATAACTTCATCTCACCAACATGTCAAAGGGGAGAAGCACCAACCCCACAACAGGAGATAACAAAGCTGTTATTGATTATGTCTCAAAAAGCTCTGATCCAGGCAAAAGTGAGACAGACTGAACTGGCTGGACTTCAGACCCAGCTGGGTACAGGCTTTTATCTATTTGCTATCAGCAAGCCCGAGCAGAGAGCAAATCACGGGCTGGTCAGGACTGGAGCCAAGACTCATCTCCTGTCCCCCCAGGGATCAGCTACCCTGTGCTCAGAAGCACCTGCAGAGTGTTCCTGATGAAACCAACAATCCTTCTCCTTTTGGGTTACCCAGCCTACATTCAGATGTTTAATTCCAGGCTTTGCCTTTGAGAAAGGTTTTGTGCCTACAGCGATGTGAAAAACCACCTCTTGCTTTCTATTTACTACAATGAGGAAAAAAGAAAGGGCTTCCTAAAATTCATGCATGAACAGCAATTTTTAGTTTTAATGCCCATAGCTATTAGTTTAAACATTTTGCTCTTAATACTGAAGTTAGTGGCTTATGCATTTCCTACACCAAGCCTGAGGCATAGCTCAGCTTTCAGCTTGGAAAAAAAAAGTAATATAATTCATGATAGAAAATGAACAGTAAAAATATTTTTTCCTCTTATCTGAAACAGCTTGTGGCCTGAAGTGGGACCAGCATTGCTCTGCAGGACACATCACTGGCATTTGGGTGTGCTGATAACCACCCTTGTGTCTTTTTTTCCCCTGGAGACATTTTGGAAGATCACAGCATTGCGAAACAGAGCAGCAGCTCCTATGGTGGCCTCAGGGCCCACAAGGCACCAACAGGACCAGCTGCACAGCCAGCACCATCCCCTCAGCTCCCATGGGGTTCATGCTCTCCTTGGCCTCTGGGGAGAGCCCCATGAATGTATCCAGCCCCAAATCCCCCAGAGCAGCCAGCCAAATGGGCTGAATTCCTTGGGGGTCTCGGAAATATTGGCCCCTGAACTTCGTAATAGCTGCAAGGAGAAGGAAAGAGCCCTCAGAGCACCTTGGGGTGCAGGCTGCAGAGACCCAGGCTTTGGGGACGGTGACAGAGCTGGTCGTATGCGTTGGGCCAGGAGGCACAGCCCGGGCTGAGCCCAGTGCTCCTCTTCACTGCATGCTTCAGGACCACCGCCTTCATGATCTGCCCGTGCCAAAGCTTAGCTGATTCATGAGAAACCCATCTGTCCTTCCTAAAAGTGAGCTATGATATTGCTGAGGCAGCAGAAAGGGGAGCTGCTGTCTGCTAAATATCGCATGGCCACAGCAGTGGGGGTGCTGGGCTACACAGCCCCAGCTGTGCCTGTCCCCTGGGGAACCCCACACTCTGCAGCAAAGCCAGATGCTCTTCCAGGAGCCGGCGGGCTGTTTGGGCTAGGGGGCTTTACCCGACATTTTCCACCAAAATATTTTTTCCTCTCACAATTTTCATCCAAGTTCCTCCCCCACCTTTGGGCATCTTTCCCCATTGGTGAAAAATATGGATATTCTTCTTTACTTGCTATGGAAATGAGTGCCCAGAAGAGGCAATTCAGGCAGGTTTGTTTTGCCCAGAGCACAGGCTTTACACCAAAACGCCTCTTGAACAAGCAAATATGTTGTCTCTGTCTTTTCACTAGAGAAAGACTGTGCAAAGGGAGAGTTAAAGACACTGCATCACACTTTGAACACATTTAGAAGGATAAAATAACCAGCGTTACTTACTGGGACCAGCATTTATACTCTTTCATAGCTACTGAAAAAAAAAGTTGAGAACGCTTCAATTCACCAAGTACAGAGGCTGATTTACCAAAGCTTGCTTTTTTTTTTTTTTTTTTTTTTTTTAAACTTTTGAAGGAAACTCTTGATGAATTATCTGGGTAACGAGCCAAGCAGCAGCACACGTTTCCCTGGGTGGCCAGCAGGAGAAAGCTTCCCATGCACAAACCCCACTTGGTGCGCCCGCATCGCTCCCCTACCAGTAGAGTACAGCGAGGAGGAGGAGGAGCGGGAGGAAGAGCACCCCCAGCATGGCCGAGATGGGGAAGAGGCTGGGGGCGTCAGGGGCTATGCGTGTCCTCGTGGGCCGCAGCATCCTGTCCCACTGGGTGAGGATGGCTCTCCTGGCCCCGCTCCACCGCCCCGGCCCCGTCAGCCGAAACTGGTAGGGGGTGCAGGGCCCGAAGAAGACCTCCAGGGCCAGCCGTGGGTCTGTCACCAGGAGCTTGAGCACGTTGGGCTTCGCGCCGATGGCTGAGGCCAGCTCGTCCATGTAGGTGATATAATCGGTCTGCAGCGTGGTGCTGCTCCCGTACCTTTGGGGGAGAGGGAAAGAGGGTCTGCTTTAGCTTTCCCCCTGTTATTATCATTGATATGACATCTTGTGCTCTCACTGCGCTGGGGGACCCTGTGGCAGCAGCAAGGGTGGGCAGGGAGCAAACCTTCCGTAAAGTCAGACAAATTCAGTGCAGGGTCAAAATGGTGCAGGGGGCTGGCAGGGAACAGACAGCCCTCTGCTCCATAGCTGCCATCCTCCACAATAGCGAGGCAAGAGACAAGGAATTTGCTCCCCCACAGAGCCCTGAGAAGGGGGACAAAGGCAGAATCTGTCCGCCAAAAATGTGGAGCGGTGCTGGCTGGGGCACGACCATGCACCATGTGCATCGCTGCTGCTGCTGGTGAAGGGATCTGGCTCTCACCTCAATGCTGTGCTTTGGAACTTCCTGCCACGTAACTGTTTCTAAAAACAGAAAACATTTCTTGGGCCAGACTCAGCTTTGACTATGTTCATATTTTCACCACGTTGCTTCACTATAACATGAGATATGCTAAGGAAGGGGAATGCAAGGCATTTCCATGTACTATATGAAACAAAAAACATCACGGAAGAATGAGGAAGACGTTCTGGTTTTGCTGGGGCCTCACTGAGAAAAGCTATTTCAGACTGATAATGCTCAGTAATGGCAAACCAGCATTTCCAGACAGGAAATTTTCCCATCACAAATTTTCCACCCAAACTTGCCCAATTCAGGCCTTCCTGGGGTGGGTGGAAAACTGTGAACCAACACCAGCAAGCTGTCTGGGGCTTCCTGCACTGAAAAAAAATAGGTTGAGTTATCCAGGACGTGAAGGGGGCATTTCAGAAGAGCCTCCTGGCAAGGAGCTGCCTTCCCCTTGCCCTTTTCTCCTCCTCCTTGGGCAGGGAGTCCCACACGCTGCACCTACCACTGGAGCTTCTTCCTCATCTGCTCATCTATGTCGTCCATCATCTTGCTGATGGGCGGGAGGGTGCACTGACCTGGGGAGAACAGGAATAGCATTAGCAAAGGGAGGTGATGCCCAGAGATCCTTTCTAAAGCAGGTAGGGTTTGTAGGGATCAGATGAGTCCTTGGGTGCTTCTCTTCCCTTTGGAATCAAGGTCTGGGCTTTGGTCGTACTTGGGCATCGGAGATGTGACAAAATTTGCCACCCTGTCCCTTAGGGTGCGTGGTGATGCCCAAGTAGTTGTCCCACCACAGGGACCTCATTGCAATCTGTAGTGGGATGACAAGTCACCCATTGCCACATTGTGAGGTGCCACAGTATTTCTGGCCAAATCCACGTTCTTCAGCTCTCAGGCGCTGCCCTCATTTTTGGTTTTAATCTGTACATCACTGCTGGGAAACACGAGTTCCCATTAGGGGAAAACAGGCCTTACTTAGCCCATGCACCCACCCTGGAACACCTTGATCGTCCAGCGGCACTGGAGATCTGCTGTCGGGATGACAGACCCATAAGACTGGACCAGCCCGATGACTGCCATGGTTGGCTTCTCCAGGTGAGGGGGGAGGATGCTCTTGTAGAGAGTGACCTCGTTGTTCCTGCTCTTGATGATGGATTCATCCTCCATGAAGGGGTAGGAGTAAGTGTAACCCGTGGCAAAGACAACCACATCCACATCATCCTGCACGGTCCCGTCTTGGAACACCACGGACGTTTCTCTGAATTCTTTCACATCTGGCTTGATCAACACCACGCCACAGGTGATGCGGCTCAGGAGGTCGTCATTGAGCACCGGCTCCTTGCGGGATGTTCTGCAAGGGGAAAGCCCAAGGAGGCTCCTGCTGCTGGCCCTGGGCAGGCACGGCCCAGCCCCATCTGGGACCGACACCTCTGGTGGCTTTGGGAACAGATGGCCTCACGCTTACCTGTTGACCGGCATGAGGCCAAAGTTCTCGTGCTTTACAAGCTGGTTCATGCCCCTCACGTACAGCCAGTCGTTGACTGCCTTGGGGAGGATGCTGTCCAGCCACGTGCGAAAGCGGGTGATGATCACCATGTCCCAGGGGTAGCCGTGGTCACAGATGCGGCTCAACACCCAGGACCCGCTTCGTGAGCTCAGGTAAACCTGGGGGGCAGCCGGGCAGGGGTGAGGCACCCCCGTGATGGCCACCAGCCCTGACCAGCCCTGGTGCAGGTCCCCGTACCTGTGAGGCCACGGTGCTGAGCTCCACGGCAATGTCACAGCCGGAGTTGCCCAAGCCGACCACCAGCACCTTCTTCCCTCTGAACTTCTCTGGCTCCTTGTACTCCCGGCTGTGCAAGTAGCAGCCTTTAAACTTTTCTATACCTGGGGGGGGAGGAAGACAGAAAGGGATGTAAATCACCTCAGGAATGGAAAAAAGAGCGGCTGTGCTGGCCTTGGCATCTCCCATTCCTGCAGGTGGTGCTGGAGCATCTGTCTGAGCATTGCTCACAGTAGCAGGTATCGCTGGCACGTGGAGGGATGCTGCAAGCCTCTAACGGGACAGGGTTTTTTTCTCTGCATTCATTTAGAGTTTAAGCAGAGAGGAGCCTGAGCAGGCAAGAACAGGACACCTTGGTGTCATATTTGTGTACCCCAAAAACTACAAGTACAGCCCCAACATCATGCTGAGACACCAGAACAGCCAATGTCATCCCCTTGGTATGCCCTCACACCAGTAAGTGACAGGGAAGCAACTTTAATTTCTAAACCAGAAGGTTACAAAGGACCTGAGGGGAGTTCTCCTGACCAGCTCATAACCCAGCCACTCACCTTCTCCAAACAGACCCCCAGCACCAACTATTCCTCACTATCGAGAATTTTTCTCAATGATGTGCCTATAAACACAGGTATGGTAAAATGTGCACAATTTTTGTATAAGAAACTATGGAAAAATGCCAAAAGAAGAGTTTTATGAAACCCTTTAGTGAAGAATCTTCTGTTAAAGGAAACACTCCGAAATCATTTTTTCCAGGAAAGATTAGCATCACCTCCAGGAAAAGTGTCCCTGCCTTGTCACAGTTTGTGACAAGTCACTCCCAAGGAAAACACTCTTTTTAGTGCTGGAAAGGCATTTTTTTGCAGGGAAGAAACACTTGAACAGAAGGTGTGTGCCTGTCTGCATGGTAGTGGATGAACTGCAGACATGCAACTTACCTGGGAAGTGGTCTAGGGGGAGGTTTGGGTAGATGTGGTGCCCAGAGCAAATCATCACAGCATCAAAAACAGCCATCTCTTCCTTCCCATCTCTCCGCGTAACCACCTCCCACTGCCCCGTAGCACGAAAGTCAGGGCGCTTCCTTATGTTGGTGACCACAGTCTTACAGGAAAGAGAGACAGAAAGAGGTTTGGGAAGTCAGTGCAAGGGGACCCTTCTGCAGCCAGGTGGTGTTCTCGCCCCCAGACTCAAATGCCAAATATTTTTTCCAGCTGGTTATCTGACCCCACCCAACCAAAAAGCTGGCGAGACCCGCTTGCACAAAACCCACATTTTTTTCCCCTGGGTGTTATCCCAAAGGATTTTCTCCGAGGCACCCACCTTGAAGCGGATGTGCCGCAGCAGGTCGAAGTGCTGGGCGTAGTCGCGGATGTACTGCTGGAGCCGGGCGTTGTGCATGTAGTTGGGGTGGTCCTCGGGGAAGGGGAAGTCAGGGTAGCACATCATCTCCTTGCACGAGTTGGTGAAGACGGTGCGGTAGATGCTTGCCCTGCCTTCCTCCACATGCTCCTGGAGGTGTACATGAGTAGAGGGCTGTGGTTAGAGGGGATGAAGGGATGCATGCTGCCCCAGGGGGTGTCCTCCACTCCTCAAAGCCCAGATCTCCAGCTCTGAATGAGCAGCACAGCTGAGGGAGCCAGCCATAGGAGCCCTGGACAGCCATAAGCCAAGTGTAGGAAACACTAAGCCAACCTGGAGATGATTTTATCCAGGACTTCTAGGAGAATCTCAGAGCTTTGGAGGCCTGAACCACAATGTTTGGCTCTCAGAATGAGGGAGGTTTTCCCCTGCTATCCCCTTCCTGCCTGGCCAAGTAAGCCCCAGCCCTGTTCTCCAGCTCAACCTCGCCCACCGAGCCCAGAACTGAGGGCGCTGAGCACCCCAGAGGGTCTGCAGCCCTTTGCTTACCTTCATCGTTTGCTCGCAGGCTTTGTGGGCTCATTCCAAAGAGCCACACACATCCCCATAATAACCTCAGATTCCCCTTTTTAGCATAATTTCTTCCGCTTTTACCTCGCAGAAACATCAGTTATGATGTTGTCTGTACTTAACCTTGGGCACACGCTGTTTTAAAGCTGAAGCATCTCTTCTCAGAAACATCACTCGCAGAGCTCAAAGTGATTTTTCTCTCTGCTTGGCTGGAGCACACAGGGAATATCACAGGCTTATTGCTCTACTGCTCAATTAACAAAATCCAGGCACTGTCCGCAGCAAAGATAAATACTTTGTCTGTGAAACTGCCCTAAATCCGCTCTCCGAGCCTCTGGTCCAACAGGCCAAGAGTTTCTGACATAGCAAGGGTCAGATCCCTGCCAAAACCACAGATTCCCACATGTACAAGATTGCACAGTGCTCTTGTTTGGATGCCCCGGGATTCAAAGCTGCTATCCTAATGTTATTGGCTTTTCTGGCTGGGATTTATGCCCCTCAGGACAAGGCTTTGCCCAGGTGGTACTAGGGGGATGGACACACACCTGCAGAGAGGACAAATTTTGGGCTTCACCACCTCTCTGTGGATTCACCCACCTGGGAGGCAGAATCCAGCAGATGTGCAAGATTTCCACATCATTATCAAGCCAAAAGGGCAATAAATAAAGCAACATTTCACTCACACAAAACTGCCACAAAACGGACCTTTTTTCAGTTAAAAGCAGCTTAAAAAATATCCAGAGAAGACTGAAGAAAACTGAAGAACAAGAAGTAATTTACATCAAATAAATAAATAAATAAAACCTAAGTGTTTTATTTTAATCTTGTCAAATTAAGAGTCTCACTGGGGGTTTTGGTTTGCCAACTTTCCTCAGAATGAGCAAGCAGATGAATGATTTGCTGAACCTGCTGGGTCCAGTGATTTTCCATCCCCAAAACATTCCGGGTTAAAAATTAATCTGACTCTTGCAGATACCACCAGGCTGGGGCCAGAGAGGCCCCCCAAAGCCATCAGGTGCAGTAACCAAATCACCCCCAAGAGCACATACGTGTCCTAAAGGGCCAGGTAGGAGGGTTTGCCTCACCCCAGGCACTTAGGAGCTGGTTACACCTGCATTTAGGAGCCAGGGAAAGAAGAAGCTCAGGGGAGAGGGCACGGGACTAGGTCTAGCATCCCCGTTGAGCTCCGGAAAGCATCCAGAAGTCAGGCGTGACAGCTACAGGCTTTGTGCTTTGATCCGAGTCAAACATTTTGCATCACCCAGAACAAACTTTGTCCTCACCTCCTCCCCCAGGCTTTACCCTGCCCAGCTCCTTCCCCCGAGCTGCTCCTGAAGCCACCATCCCCACCCCAAACCCTCCTTTAGCCCCACGAGGCCACGCGGCCCGAGCCGCTCTCACCGTGTAGCGCCACAGCCCGCCGATGTCCTCGCTCCTCTCGAAGCAGGTGGGCTCCAGCCCCTCTTCCAGGCAGCACTTGGTGGCCGCCAGCCCGCTGACACCTGCGCCCACCACGGCCACACGCCGCACCATGGTGTCCTGTGGTGGGGAGAGCGGCTGTCACGGCGTGGGGCCGCCCGCCTCCGCCCTGCCCCGCTCCCTACACGTCCCGTGGGGTTTTCCATCCATCCTCGCTTACCTGTGCACCCCTCGGGGAGGCAAGAGCCGTGAGCTGAGGCTGTGGGAAGAGAGGAGCTAGGGCTCGGGAGGAGGTTCCTGCAGAGAGCAAAGCTTTTATACAGCGCTGCTGGGGAGGCAGGGCCAGAGCCCGGCCTCTCTTTGGACGAGCGGCTCGCGCTGCGTGGACTTTAGCAACCCCCGAGCTGTAACTTGAGGAGGAGCTGTGGGCTCAGAGCCTTGAAATTAGGAAATAAAGCCCCGGACCGAAATGGTTTCCAAGATAGAGGTCACCAGGCAGCTGCTTCCAGCATCTCCAAAGGCACCTCTGCAAAGTGGCACGGCGATGGCCGAGTGGTTGAGAGCAGCCGATGGAAATGGGGGCCTCTCGCCCACAGGGGCCACTGAAGAGACTGTCTGGGGAGGCTCATCCTCAGCCAGCGAAGAACTGGAGGAATAAGTAGTCCATTAATGACGTGTGGGCAGAGTAGAGGCGACTGTAGGAGCAGCAGACCATCAGGGAAAGCTGTGGTTTGTATCCTGCCTTCTCCCCTTGCTGCCACGGTCTCCGCAAGCATTGCCAGAGCCAAGCAGCTCCCAGCCACGTCACACGAGAGTCCAGGATCCCCAAGCACGGGACTTTCAGCAAGTAACTCACCGTCTGGGCTTCTTTTCTCTAAGTTCACATGGATTTTCCCTGGACCACATTTCCACGTTGCCTCAGATCCCCAGTTCTAATAAATGGGGCAAATGTGCCTCCAAGGACGTCTGTGGGAAAGGACAAAACACAGGCAAGTGTGGAGGAGTGTGCTTGCAAGCCCAAATCCAGCTCCGCACTCTCCAGTGATGCTTAATTCATTGTGTGAGCCCATCCATCAAGTCCTGGCCTCCGGAGGGGCCGGAGGGAGAACAGCTCAGCTGGTGAGCGCACGCGCTGGGAAGCCCACGGGCTGCTGCTGCCGGAGCCTCCAAAACTGTCGAAGCTGGACACTTCATTCATCCTAAATTGACTTCAAATAAAACAGAATGGAGAACGCCAGAAAAAAATGATTGAGCAACTGACCAGAGGAAGAAATTGCTCCTTTTTCCACTATCTAGCAAATTGGTTCGGGTTTTCAAAAGAGCAGTTTTGGAGTCACGATTAAGTGGACTTAACGCAAATAAGGTGCCGAGCTGGTCTTATGAATTCCCAGCCCAGAGGAGAGGTGGATCTCTGTGACTCCTGCAGGACCCAACCTGAAGGAGGAGGACTTCTGCCCATGAAAATGTTTGTTAGAAAATAACACACAGGGGACGACAATGCCTGCTCCGTGTCCTGGCACTGGGACAGGAGACATCACTAAGGCAGAGGGAAGGGAATAAAGGTGCCCGCCCTCTCAGCTCGTCATTTCCTAGCTGCTCTTTTCCTCAAAAATAAAAGATTTTGGGTGTTTTGCTGCATTTTTCCTCTCTAAAAGGGAAAAAGAAAGGGATGGAAAAGGCTGCAGGTGTGGAAAGGCAGAGAAAGAGAGAGAAGTTAGGGTGTGCAAAAATCTGCAAAAAATATAATTTAAAAAATTAACATTTTTAATGTCCCTCTGCCCAACAGCTGCAGACTCCTGTTGGACTTTATATCATGCACCACAGGAAAGAGGCGGCAGAAGGCAGCTCTCAGTCTCCAGAAGAGCAATACCAAGGTAAAGGCAGTCCCACCTACAAAAACCTCCTTTTCCAGCCCAAAGCTTCCTTTCAGCAGCTGAGGCTGGAGGTGGCTTCGAGCACAACGCTGCGGCTCCTATGGAGGGGACATCTCACAGGGACACAGCTCACTTTGCCTTTGTGCAAAAAGCTGGACCCATGGCAAGGGGAACATCGTCTGAAGGACAGGTCACGAAGGGCAGGATGCCCACGGGGAGCACAATCCCCCTGAGCTGCAGACAGGCTCCTGGTGCTGCTTGCAGCACTAGATGAACAAAATTTCCTTGAGGCACCGTGGCCTCACCGGGTCCCAGGGGCCAGCAGCCATCCCCCTTTGAAGCACAGCTCCATTGTTCACCCATCTTTGAAGTGCCAAATGGGAAACATCCCGCAGGCTGGTGGGGCCCTGCACGCCAGGGACAATAAATCAGCAGCTGTAGGGCAGGAACTAGGAGCGCCCACCTCCCTTCTGCACCCCGCTAACTGCAGCCAAGCACTTCCCAGGCAGATCCCTCATTTGTCTTGAGCGTGGTTAAAGATACATTTTTCATTTCATTTTCTGCACCCCTCCCCATTTTCGGTTGCAGGCAAAATCCTTCCAGGAAAGGGCTGCAAGAGGATTCCCATCAGTTTTGGGCTGATGGATGGAGCACGCCAAGGCGTCTCTGCTCTTCTTAACCCTCCTCACTCAGCCCTGAGCTGGGGCAGCTCCTCCTCAGTAGCCCCCAGGTTCTTTCATCTCTTCTCTGAGTGCAATAAAACCATTCCAGACAGGGTTAAACCCACCAAAAAGCCCAGGAAATCGCTCTCAGGTGTAGCAACTGCAACAGGAAAAATTTCACTGTCTCGAAGACACCTCTCAATGGTAAAAGTTCTCTGAATGCCACCACTACCACCCAGTCTTGATGCTGGCTCTCCTGTAGACCTCCAGTCCACCTCCTCACCTTCTCCAGAAGGAAAAACCCCAGGAGAAGCTGCAGTGGCCTCACTGCCTCTCACATGTGGAGTCCCACCTCCACCATAGCTGCTGGAGGCTGCCCAGCTCGGGGCCATGGTGTAGGTGCTCAGAGGCACCTGGCTCTGGGAAATTACACAGGATTGTCCTTTTCTTGTGCAATCACCTGGCAAAAATGGGCTCAAGTGTTTACCTGGCTCCTGCACCGCTCTAAGCCTTACACAACCTGGCTGGAGGAGTGGAGGTCCCCAAGGACACGCGCATCCAATGCCTTTGCTAACCACAGGGGTAATGCCCTGCTCACACTAGTGACCGCAGGGGACTGGCACTGCTGCAGATCTGCAGGGGCCAGAGGCACCACGGGCATGGACAACCCACAGGTTTATTGCCACGTGTGGGAATCGTCCCAAGTATTACTGCTCCCTTACGGATGCCCTCAAGAAGTCCCCTTCCTCCTGGCTGTGTCCCCTACCCCTGCTCTGCCTGGGCTTCACCAGGGATCCCTCCAGGGCTGTCCTCCATCACATCCATACCAGCCTTGCTTGAAGCACCAAGGCGAGGTGAGGTCCCAGGCTGGGACTGGAAGATTTGAGCTGTTCTGCTTGCCCCCAGCTTCACTTTGCCAGGAAGGAACAAACCCAGCCCTCATGCAGGGAACCAGACACCAGAGGCTCAAGTCTCAGCACAGAACAGCTCCAGGGAGCTTTGTGACCACACCTTCCTGAAACAGGCTTGGTGGAGTTATCAGGCACATAATTCCTGCTAACGAACCCTTTGTTCCCTTTTGTCCTTGGGAGATGCATACCTGCACAGAAGGCATCTGGTTTAACCCCACTGGAGCAGAAAGGCAGTGACCATCCCCACAGAAAAACAAAACCAAACCAAAACAACAAAACAAAACAAACAACAGGCTCTTGCCCTCACCTTTTCTGCCCCAGCAGCACGGACGAGCTGAGCTGCAAGTTGCCATCCAGGGGTTGAGCCCCAGCATTTTGCTCAGGTGCCTCGCAGAAAGGCAAGGGTCTCCTCCTCGCTGCCTTGGTGGAGGCTTTCAGTGCGATGAAGTCTGCAAAAAGCTGCTCCCCAGCAGCAAGGAATCCCGTTGCCTCATTATGTTTTTCGGGCTGCTAATTGCCAGTTTCAAGAAACCCATCCCAAGAAGACAATGTCCCTCTTTCCTCTCCGAAGGACGGCTCCAGCCCCGAGGATGTACCCAGGGGATGGTTTCTGGGTGCAGCAGCCCACGTCTACAGCACTGAGCAGGGGATTTTTCCTGGATCCTCCTCCCCATGCACAAATTTGTTCCAAGAGTCATTCATGGAGGATGGCACAAACCCTCCTGGAGGCATCCAGCTTGCAGCATCAGTGTGGTGGGAAGATCAGAGGGGTGCTGAGACAGAGACCCCGGGGGCTTTCTCCTTTCCTGGAGGGTTTGGGGTGTGCTTTGGGATCACTTTCCAGTTCCTCCCTCCCTAGGGAGGGACTGAGTGCACCAGCATTGCTGGGAGGACACAGCCTTGCCCACTCAAAGGGTTCAAGGACCACACAGCTGGCACGACGTTAAAAAAACCTCCAGAACCGAGAAATTTGGGGTCACTAGGACACTTCAGACCTCATTTTCTGGAGCTGCTCCACATTTCCCGTGGCTCGTTGCCTTCCTCTCCCCAGGGACATGCAATGGGAAGAAGCTCCTTCCCCTGAGGTCTCATCATCAAGCACCACCAGGGATGAGCACCTCCACAGTGCAAACAGGCTGAGAGGCTTCACAGTCTCACCTGTGGTCCCTCCAACAGGCACTTAGTGCTGTGTTTGCAGGTGATTTTGAGCCAGAAGAGAGGTGAGAGCCTCAAGCTATGAAAAACAACCCCAGGGAGAGACTCTCTCAAGATGTTAAAAGAGTAATAAGAACTTCCTTCAAAATGGTTTCTAGCCTTTATGCCTGGATAAAGGATAAAAAAAAATAAAAAATGAGAAACTCTGAATGAAGGGTAAATTGGAGAGCTCACAGGGCCAGCTTCTGGTCACCGTGCTGGGTTGCCTCCTCCAGGAGCTTCTTGGGGGGGTGCAGGGAGCTCAGGGCCAGCAAGGTGACACCCAACTGCCTTTGGTGTGCCAATCCATCCAGAGAAAGAGCAGAAGCCACAAAAGCTCACTTTATGCCCTGGTTTTCACATCCACATTTACACTGCAGCTGACTCTACCCTTTTGGGATGCTAACCCACGGCTGTCCCTGAGAAGGCAGCCTGAAGGAGCTGCCCTAGCCTGAATTTTGTTTGCCCTGTAGATTGTTTTCTCCAAGCTGTATCTGGTTACGTGCCCTTGAATCTGGGATTAGTCTTACTTTTTGTCACATATCACATATTCAGGATCAACATCCTTACCACTAAAATGTCTTTACACCCTCATTGTTTATTCTACTTACCTTTGCACGTACAACCCGATTACATTTCCCATGCCCTGTTCCTGGACAGCCCTAGCAGTCAGACCAGTTTGGAAGCAAAACCACCAAATTCTTTATGGTTCCAAGTGAAAGGCTTGGAGCAGCAGTGGGTGCGACGTACCCCCCTTGTTCTTCAAGACCCGTGTACCATCAATGGGGCTGTTCCCTCACGCCTTGTTGCTCTAGTAGGGTCAGGCCAAGGGGCAATGCTGCTGGTAAAGCCCATCCCAAATTCCAGGCAGGACAGACTGATTTCCCTCCATGCCAGTGCCTTTTCCCACTGTCTTCTTGCCATCACCCTCCCTGCTGTGTAAAGCTTGTGGACACAACCACTCCTGGCCCTTTTGCTGCAGGGATATTGCTAAATCATGTTATTCTTGCTGTCATGCTAGAAAAAAATTATCCACTTCAGTACAACCATTAACCATAATTAGTGCTCGATTGCACAGAATCTGGAGCAGGGGGATCGGATCATCTGCTACCAGCCAATAAATCTCTCCAAGAGCACAGGGAGCAGACAACAAAGCGAGCAATCACTCATTTCTGCTCCTGTAACCACTTTTAATTGCCCCAGCGAACAAGCACGTGAAGAATTTTTTTTTCCATTTTTCGCCACCAGCTCCCGCCTTGGTTTCTGTGTGTGGTCAGCAGCTCCTGCCCTTGGGTTCTCCCGGCCATAGGGAGCTGGCCCTATACAATCCCTGACTCCTTAGTGGCCAACCAAAAAAATAAAACAAAATCCCAAATCCCCTCATAAAGCCTTTCATAACACTGCAAGGCGCTGGTCCTGGTGCTTGCACCGAGTGCCCTGCTCCACTGCAAAGCCTGCTGCTCCTTGGGAGCAACATGTATTTGGGTTAAAGGATCACCTAAGGTACTTGTAGGGTTTTTAAGCTGACTCTGGAGATCCCTACCAGTGGTGCAGAACTTGCCTCGGAGGCTCACAGAGCTCCTGCAGGGCTGAGGGCGTTCAGGCTCGGCCAGGACAGCGCTGGAGCACGCAGACAGCCCCAGGTGGAGCTCTGGAGGGGCCAGTCAGCCTGAATTTAGCCCAAATTCCATCCTGCTTTTCCTGCCTCGAGAAATGGGCTCAGGAAGACATCCCATATACTGAGCAAAGAAAAGAATAAGCCGTAACCCTACAGAAGGGCGTTAAAATCGGACCTTTTCCCTGCAAAATTCAATAGGGGCAGAGCCCAGGAGAGGGATGAATGCTCAGACCTGAACTTAAATGGGGCTCTGGGTGCTTGGGTGGGGACCCAGCTGGGGCTGCTTGGGGCCCCCACCCAGTTCCTCCACCTCCTGCCCCAAATTCCCCCTCCCTTTGCCCTCCCCCAGCCCACTCCGAGGCCCACGGGGGGCCGGGGGCTGCATCCATGGGGTCTCAGCTCCCCCTGGTGGGGGAAGGGACCGGGGCACCCTGGGGACACCCCCGCGTCCCGCCGGGTGGCAGCGGTGATGGCCTCACAGCCAGGTCCCCCCTAAACCCCAATGGCTTCAGACAAAAATTGGGGAGCGCTAGTTCTCCGTGCTCTCACCAGTGATGCTCTTACACCGCCGCGGCATCGCATCCCTGCTGGCAAATCACAAAATATCACAGCCCCAGCCATGATTTGTGGCTCGTATGATTTTTCTGGCTCATCTTGGCTGTGACCGTGTCCCCAGCCCATCCTGGAGCAGAGCACCAGCGAGGATGGCACCTGGGGACCAAGGGACGAGGGGACAGCACCGCCCGTGCCCCTGGGGCTGCTTGGAGCCAAGGCGGGGGGAAACTCAAGGAGATGTTTCTGGGATGATTAAAGTTAATTAGCTCCAACGGTGCCGAGGAAGGGAAATGTTTCTCATTTCGGTTCCAGGCGACTTGGGCCCAAGCCTGTTTTTCATAAGGGCCGGTAACTGCAAACAGATAGGGCCCTCTCATTGGAAACAGGCAGCGCGAGGCATAATTAAAGAAGTATGCACCGGCCTTTCAAAGAGCCGTTTCCAATTACTGCTATTTCAGGAGTATTGAGGGAAAATATTTTAAACAAGGCCACTGCAAAAATAGACTTTGTTTGTCATTAGCCTTGGGATAACGTTGGACTATGGGGCTGAGGTCTCTGCACCAGGTCTGCCTCTCGCGGCGCTTCCCCCAGTGGCTGGGATGAGGCTGATTCTCTGCGGCGTGGGAGCTGGGGCAAGGGCTTATTTTTGTATGGGAAATGCCCTCCCTTTCCCTGCAGCAGCCTGGATGTGGTTCCTGGGGCGGCTTCAGATGGAAGGAGCACATCCCACAGTGGGGGAAATGGCTCCGCTGGTTCCCACTCCCTTGGCCAGGTGTCACCTGTGTCTCCAAACCCCACAGTTCCCATCGCTGTGTCATCTGCTATCCCTGTGTCCCTGTGCACATCACAAGCCCCGTGTGAATTTGGGTGGTGAGGGAGATGCTGTTTTGCCAGTCGCTGTGATGGTAAAATGATGTTGGCCAGGCTGGTTTCTTTTCTCCTGGAGGTGGCTGGAGATGCTCTACAGGAGCTGATCGAGTTGTACAGAGAGATCAGCACCTTTTGAGACACACGTTGTAGGACAGTCGCTCCGTGGAGGAGTCAATTTCTACCCACAGAGAGGATCCCACATCAATACTCATAAGTTCAACACCTAATTATCCAGCAGCAAGCTCAATGAGCCTCTCCAAGCTCCTTTTGCCACACGCAAAGTGCACACAGCCATATTCCCTATGTAGGGCTTGACATCCCAGAGGGAAGGGCTGCGTTTCTCCCAGCACCTGGCTCCCTTGGGCTCCCCAGGGTACCCCAAAAACCCACGTGAAGTCCATACCATGGGAAAGGCCCCGCCACAGAGGAGAGCTCCCCACTGACGTTTGTCCACTGAGCTCACGAGGCTCAAGCAACAGAAATGTTGGTTCTAGCAGGACCATGAGAAATCATTTCTCTGCGCTATTTACAGCAGCCAAGGACATTTTTTCCTTTCAGAAACACCACAAGGAGGATGTTTCTCATGGCCATGGAGAAAGGGGGGGACCGCCTGGGGGAATAGCACGGGTTGGGGTGCACGAGCTCGGGGCAGTGCCGCAGGACATCAAAGCAAGCCCGGGATGCCAAAAGCGGTGTTTGGCTGCTCCCGTGTCAGAGAGCAGGGCTGCTGCTGGCGCCGGCACAGCCTCTGGTACGTGGGATGAGCATCCATGGGCTGCAGGGACGTCTGGTGAGCAGAGCCATCACCAGATGGCCCCTCTCTGTGTGTGCGTGGACCAGGGGCATTTCCAGATCCAAGGATGCTGGGCTCAGGGCACACACACGGTGGCTTCCTCATCCCAAGAAGTGACAAATGAGCCCCACAGGCTGATGGAGCTGGGCAAGTGTACCTGTTTGCAGTGCCTGGGAATGGCCACAGGGCATTTGGCCAGCTGACAGGGAGAGGAGGGCATATGCCTGCGCAGATAAGAAAAGAAGATGTTCAAGCAAAGAGCAGCACAGGTGGCAAGCTGAAGGAATGCCTCCTTTCCATGCATGATATTCCAGTCCCTGTAAAATCCAGGTGGATTATATTTCATTCTCCAGTAGGCAAGCCAGCATCTTCTCATGGAGTCCCCAGTGCCATTTTCACTAGTTTCCCACTTCTGCTCCCCCTTTCCAGGCATGCAAGGGCATGGCCCCATTTCCCCATCTCCACCTCTGCCCCCATCTCCCCACATCTCCTCCCATATCCCCTTCTCCAGCTCCAGCTCCATCGCCATCCCCAATCCCTTCCCCATCTCCTCTCTGAAGAGCTGTGGCTTCCCCTCTCTCCTCCCAGCTTTCCCACTGCAATTCCTACCACCCCACCCGGCCTTTAGTGAGGCAGATGCGGCTCCAATGCCAACCTTTCGGTTCCCTGGGTCCACGTGTGGGCAGCACACCATGACAGTACATCAAATCCTCCCTCTCCCAATCCCGGTGCTCTCCAACCATTTAGAAGACCACGAAGCATCACCACCATCTCTGAGCCCCCCTTCCCGTGCTGCCTACACACCGCCTCCCGCGAGCCTCCAGGAAACATCCCACAGAGAGCAAAATGTCAAAGAGCAGAAGGGTTTCGGCTTTGGCTGGGCTCTGGCGGGTCCCCAAAGCTGGGAAGGAGAAAAGTGTTATGAAAACACTCATAAGGCGGCGGTGAGAAATCAGACGTAGGTCACTTGAACTCCGGCCCTGAGGAAAGGGGTCAAGCCCACAGAGTAAAGCACAGCTGGATGGGAAGAAGCCAGCAGAGTTTTGGAGGAGAAACGGCTTGATTTGTTAATTTGCTGACATTCCCTAGGCTGGGCTTCTCCTCCACTTGTGGCTACAGGTCCAGCCCCATGTGTGCGCAGCGGGATGCAAACATCAGTGCTGGGGTCCGGCCCAGGCGATTGGGACCCTAGGGCTGGTGTAAGCAATCTGCGGTGTGATGTGATTCTCTTTTTAACACACATTTGGGGGATTGTGTGGTGCTTAAGTCTCAAATTCATATTAACAGTGCTATTAAATGGTGACTTGCATGATTAAGTTACTTGCAGTACAGTGCTGACAGCGATTTCCCTTCCTTTTCTCTTGCATGCACGTACCAATGAATATAATAAATACCAGTTCATAATAAATACCAGTTTGTAATAAATACCAGTTTAGGCACCTCCACCGCTGCCCTCTGCCAGGCAGCTTGTTCACAGATGGCAAACTTCCGAGAGCAATTGATTTTTGAGAACATCATCTCAAAGGTGCTTTGTCTCCTGAGAGCAACTCCCTTTTGAAAACAGCCTCCTAAGTCACTCGAGGCACTTGCCATAGTTTTTGCTTGTATATTTTTATTTTTTAAAGTGCTGCTACTCAGCGACCTGAAGATAATCTGGTGGAGAACACAGCACCATGTGTTTTCTTCCTGTAGGGGAAGAGCAGGTGAGACGTGAAGAGCACTGAGCAGGGCTGGTTCCCTGGTCTCCAGCTGGACACGTGGTGGAGACCCTCTGAAGACGGCATCTCCTTGGTGCATCCCCTGGGAAGGGATCCTCTCTGCTTCCAGCTTCAGCTTGCCCTGGAAGGATCAGCAACCTTGCAGGAGCCCCTTTGGGGAGATTTATAGCCCAGTCCCACAGCCGCACATGGTTCAGAGTTTATATAAACACTGGGCACCACAGGGCACGAAATGCTCTCAGATGATGGAGGGTCAGAGGGATGGAAGAGAAATACAGCTTCACCTGTGCTTCAGGAGATTAAAATAAAATAAAATTAAAATAAAATAAAATAAAATAAAATAAAATAAAATAAAATAAAATAAAATAAAATAAAATTCTTCACTGTGTGAAAAAGCAAAGTGTGAGAAGTGAAGAGACTCCCAAAACTAGGGGATCCTTGGTGCAGCTGCGCAAGGAGAAGCTGTAACAGGGCCAGAGGGGCTGCAAATCCCCTTCAGATGCCGTCTGCAGCTCCCTGGGTTCATTCCCTGCACGTAGCCACCTCCACCATCACAGGCTGCTCCAGCACAGAGCCAGAGATTTGGATTCATTCACAGCCTGAGATGCTAAAATACGGCACAGAAAGGGTCTTTTTTTAATCTTTTTTCTTACTCAGGAAAACAAACAAATGAACTTTTCTTGCTACTTAGCCTTAATGACACACAGGATTTGATTTCATATCTCACTGGGGGTTTTCGGAGGTGCCCAGCTCTCACAGTTCCCCACATCTCCATCCCCAGCCTGGGAAGATTACCTTTGGGCAGCAGAAGCAGCAGAAGCCATGGCACCACCCAGCAGCAGCCCTCTCCTTTCTACAGCAGCGATGCTGCCACCCCAAATTCCCAGCCTGCATCCATGCAGCCCCTCCAGTCCCTGTGTCACCGTGCCTGGAAGCTCAAGGCAGAGCCAGAAGCCGTAGCCCTGTTTATGGCTGGTTGTACAAGAGTGATAAATGTCTGCTCCGAAAGCGTCTCGGCTGTGCTGCTCCTCGTGTGCTCCTCGCCTGCATTTTAATGTTTGGGAATGGTTAAGGAGGTGTCTTGACTTGTTTAACTCCATCACCACAGATATTTCGCTGAGCTGACGTGGGATTTATGTCTCCATCACGCGATAATGTTTGGTAAGCATCGCGGTTTTGGGGAGATTTATGTCCAATCAGCGATCCAAGAGGGGTTTACACGGCCTGCCAGAGGTAGGGTTACAGGAGGAGACACCGAGAGCACGGGGTCTTACTGCTCCAGGGCGAGTCCTCGGGGACACCGCCTCCCAGAGCCTGCTGACACGCTGCCCTGCCGATGGTTTTCGTTAATAACACCAAACAGGAGGTCTGAGGGAGCTGCCTGGTGGTGGAAAGCGTTTTGTAGTGAGTAGCTCCTCCAGCTCTGAGATGGTCAAGGAAGATGGAAAACCCACCATGACCCAGCACCAGGAGGGAGGCGATGGCTGTCACCTCGCTCTGCCTTCTTGAAGAAATAGAGAGAGCAGCTCAGTGCCCTTTCCCTCCCCGTTCTTCCTCACTGCCCAAGGCCATCACGTTCCTGTCACCCCAGCTGGTACCCCCAGGCAGCTGGAAAAGCATCGGAGGAAGACCTCTTACAAGGGCACATAGCGATAGGACAAAGGGCAGTGGTTTTAAACTAAAAGAGGGTAGATTTAAATTAGATATTAGGAAGAAATACTTTACTGTGGGTGTAGTGAGGATGCCCAGAGAAGATGTGGGTGCCCCATCCCTGGGCCAAGCTGGATGGGGCTTTGAGCAACTTGTGCTGGTGGGAGGTGTCCCTGCCCATGGCAGGGGGCTGGAACAGGAACTGGGTGATTTTTAAGGTTTCTCCCAACCCAAACCATTCTGTGACTGCGGGTGCAGGTGAGGTGGAAGGACCTCACTGTGGGTTTGCAGCCATGGGGCACCTGGGAAAAGAAAGACAGTGGGACATCAGCATCTGGATGCCCAGAGCAGGGACGGAGCCCAGGAGGCAGCAGTGGGGCTCCAGGACACCCACTCCACTAGATGGAGAAGTCCCCCACGTCCCCCAGTCACTTTCCTTACTGACCATTTCACAACTCTGCAATGCGAGGGCAAAACACAGCATTTGGGAACAGGCAGCATGACAAAAACCCACACTCAGTGTTGCAGGTGGCTTTCCAGAGCGGTCCCAGCACAGCAGAGCTCCTGCGCCTGGGCTGTCCCGGGGAACACTGCCTAGGAAACAAATTCTCCTCTCCAGCAAGCCCCAGAGACCCTCACCTCTGCTGGGACAGCCTCTGCTGGTGTACGGACACAAGAGGTTTGCCTGGAGTCGTAGCAATTTCCCTGTCAGATGTTTCCTGCTAGCAGTCAAACCAAAGAAATCCTTGAAAGTGTAAGGGGAAAGGGAAAGAGAAAAAAATAATGTTCTCCTTTGTGCAGGAGAGCTGGCAAGAGCTGTGCTGACTTGTCAAAGCTCACCAAGCCTGTGAGAAGCTGGATTGCACCCCAGGACTTCAGCTCTGGGGCTCTGCTGCTCCTCTGGTCCCAATGCCCCATGTGCATAACGAGGGAAGTTTTCCTCGGGGCGAACTCGTTCCCTCTGGGTCTCAGCCTAGATATAAATCATCAGTGAGACTCACAGGATTAAAACAACTGCACCAAAGTGATGGAGTTTGTGAGAAGCAGGTGCTGGGGGGAGAAATGAGGCTCCAGAGCCAAGCACGGGAGCAAGCAGCACCCCCTGGGAGCAGCAGAGGGAAAAGGGGCAGCAGTAGGGTGAGCGCCTTGCTCGATGGCTGGGATTTGATCGCCTGCCCCAAGCAGGCTCTGGCATCAGGAGGATCCAACGCTCCCCCGGTCACTGAGCTGGCACGCCGTGCTCCAAAATGTGGCTCCTTCCCCATCGTTTTCATCATTAACATGGGAATTGCTGTTAATCACCTAACTTCCCCGTTACTCATCCGTAACGGGACGTGGCCAGCCCGCCAGCATCTTCAAGCAGTGCTTGTTTAATGAGTCGTACCTTGAAGGCATCCCAGGAAAAACAAGCACGAGCAGAGTCACTTGGTGTCAAATAAACCACGGGTATTAGGATTCGCTGGAATGGTGATGTTTAAGTACATAAAAGTTTCAGAGGGGAGGGGGAGGTTTACATTGCAGATTTGTTTGTTCAGAGTGTTTTTTGGCCAGGAAAAACAGTGAGAGGTTTTTTCTTTTCTTTAAAAAAATAAAAAATAAAAAAAAAATTCCCTCCAATCCCTTTTTTGGAAGACTAGGCAAGGTGAACAACAGCAACAACAAAAAAAGGTGGTGAGAAGGCAGCTTTTCAGCCACACTAACACAAACTCCTCCTTTCCCCAAAATGACCGCTCGGGACACAAGCCCCATGGCAGCAGCCGGGTGCAGGGACAAGAGGGCTCATCCTAGGCACGCCCCCAGCCCAAAGCCTTGCAGATCACCCCTTGGTGCTCACCCCACCCCTCCCCAGCACCTATCTCCTCCTCTTCCTCCTTTTGGCTGCCCCAATGGGTCCGTGCTACCTGCTGGTGGTCGATGGGGGCCTGTAGGATGGGTGGCACACAAACCACCCCCTGTGCAGCGTGAGGAGCGTGGTGTGCCTGCAAACACGCTGCCCAGGGCTGCCTGCACCACCCAACAGCCCGTGCAGGATGGGAGCTGTGCAAAGCAGAACAAGAACCCCATAAAAATCTAATCCCACCGCTGCTCTCTCGGCTCACGTACCTACAGATGTCACTGAGGGAAATAACTGCATGCATCAGCACTGCACAAGTAGTCATCGGTTGCACATGTGCAGCACACGTTCTCCAAACATTTTTGGACACCAAACATTTTCCCCAAACGTTTTTGGAGCACCCTCCTGCTCCCGTTCTGCCCACGCTTCTCCCCAGTGGCTTCAGTGATGGCAACACGTGCGGCAAAATCAGCTTGAGCTTACAACACCTTCCCCGAAGGGAAAGCAGCTGAACAAGGAGCCACCCATGGGTGCACAGCACCCCTGGGATGTGCAGGGGTATTCACACATGTGGGGACATCCACGCTCACCCCTCCATGGGGGCTGGAGGTCGAGCGCCGCGCGAAGGCGCTGCCCGGGCTCCCATCCAGCGGAAGGAGCGCGAGTGTCCTGGCACCATTCGCGGGCTAGGACGTGTTTTTTTAATTAGGAAAATAACAACTCTGCTGACTTTTCTATTCTGGTCCTGTTCCGTTCTCGGTAATGGCTCTCGTAACAAGCAGCATCCCGGGCTGGAGCGCGAATGACGGCTGATGGGAAATATTCTGTTTCGTAACAGCGGTTTCAGCCAGCAGAGCACATGAGAACATTTTTTCAGGAACATGGAGGATGCTATTTTTAAACTGTTCTCCCCCATATTCGTGGTGCTCAGAGGGAAGATGGGCCAGCTCGAACACGTTGCAGCAACGTGCGCCGTTTAACTCCCTCTGTGCCAGGCAGTGGGGGCACGCAGAGGTCCCCATCAGCCGGCCGGGTGGTGGGATGCCCGTTGTAGGCTGCTTTCCCTGATGCTCATCCCTCTACACCTCAACAGCAACCAGCCCCAAGGCCCTCCAGGAGGGTCCTTCCCCTTGGATGAAGGGCAGACCCCAAGAACACCACCCTGCCCGCCTTGCCTCCTTTGGGATTACAAAGCCCCGCTCAGCATCGTGGCGCCGAACCCCTCAGAAACCAGACCCACCAAGGCTGGACCAACTCCAATGCAAGGCTCATGTAGGTCCAAAAGCTCCCAGGTAGATTCAAGAGCTCCCAGAGACATCTCGAGCCCAACAACACCAAGGCAGGAGGAAAGCTTCAGCAAATGGCCGGTTGAGATCACAATCCACCGTGTCCAACACAAATACACCCTCGCAAGTGACACAGCTAAGTGGAGTCACCCGGAGTTATGGTTTCCTTTCAGCAGACATTTCATCTTCAGGCTGTCACTTTCGCTTGGGTCATGATTAAAACAATAAACCCCAGAGAAGCCACCCTGCTCCCCGTCAACAGCTGCTTCTCCTCCACACTGCTAGCCATTCGTCACTGAGAAGAGGGAGGGGAAGCCAAAGACAGATTATTTATTATTATTACTATTATTATCAGAGCCTGCCACGCTTGGTAAGCGAGCTCTCCTTGGGGAAGCCCTACATGGATCTGTGGTGCATCGTGTGCTGACCTCCAGGACCTTCATCAAGTCATTGCTTGGGTGGATTTTTACCTCTGAAAACCTTCTTGGGCATTTGTGTTAGGTCAGTGAAAGCCCAACATGACAAACGATATCCCTGGTAAGTGCATCACCTTGACTTCCAACCTGGTCCTTCTCACCTTGACTCAGCAGCCTGACCTCCAGGGGCTCTGCTCCTCCTGCCATTTCTCAGCTCAACCTGGATGAGAACCTGTGAGGGCTCTCATGGCTTTAAACGAGCTGGGAGATGGAGAGGGAGCAGGACACAGGCTGTCCTTTGATCCTGCAATGTCATTTTGTCCCTGTGTGCCATTATTGTAGAGGAGAAGAGCAAGATCCAGCCACCTGGGCTGACCACAAGGCTTGTGGAGCTGTCAGAGGAGACACCCATGGGAACGATGCTGGAGCAAGCAGCCTTCATCCTGACATGTTCCAGACACGAGGCATCCTGCTCAGACATCTCACTTGAGGCTCAGTGACATACAGACATGACAGGCACACAACAGCCTTCCTGGGAGTTTATTTTTCAAAGCCTTGACGTGTTCCACTTCAGCAAGGCTGGAAAAATCTATCGTGTCTGCGCCCTGGCCGTGCCTGCGCATATTTGCATTTTCATCGTGGTATTTTTAGAGATCTCCACTCCTTGGCCCGATTTGGGATGAAGTCAAAAAATCAGAAAACTTGGACACTACCACAGGAAAAGAAACTCAATTTTTCAGCCGGCTTTAGATACAGCCCTCGGACATGGCAATAAATCTGCTGCCAGCCCCCTGGAGAGCTGCACCCTGCCTCCAGATAAGGGCCTGTCGTGGCCCAGGAGGGCTCTCCCCCACCAGGGAGGGGCTCCCATCCCATCCCACGATGAATCCTGCCTACAGCTATAGCTTGTCCATAGTGTACATGTGTTACCAGGCCCATCCCCAGTCCCTGGAGGGTAACCACAGCACTGCCAGCAGTGCTATGAGGAGCCACCTCAAGAGCATGGGGTGACCGATCCTGCCCAGGGATGGAGGAGAGCTCATCTCCTTCTCACGTGGCTGCTTTGTTTGGCCAAGGCACTGGAAAGAGTAACTCTAATCTCAAAAAAAAAAAAAAGTTGTTAAAAAAAAAAAAAAGAAAAAAGGATGAGATTATAAGATGCCAGTTGCCATTTGTCATCCCTCAGCCCGCTGTTAACTCCCCCTGTGCCTCTCCCTGCCATGACACAGGGACATTGATCCTCCTGGCCCTACTGAAGGCATTTGAGCTTCATGGTCACAGCTGGAGGTCTTGGGCTCCCAGCCCAGCATCGCCCATGGGACCCCGGCATATGGTGGGGAGGCTGCAGGGGGGCACAGGGCAAAGTGTACCCTGTTACCACCTTTAAAAGGGACAATCCCTTACTTTCTAGCTTTATTTAAGCAAGAAAAAAGTATCAGCACCTGGATCTTAGATGCTGTGATGTCGTCACAGGGGGTACTGCACCTTGGGGTGCCCTGGTGCCAGCAGCCCCCAGGGGCATGGCACACCACGAGGTTCTTGCCACTCAAGCCCCTGTCTTTCCGAGGAAGCCCACCCAGGCTCCCAATAGGGGAGACAGAGCCCAAGTGAGTTAGGTCCCTACTCCCACAGGGTAAGGGGGCACCGTATGGATGTAGTGTCAGAGCTCAGCAGTGTCAGAGAAAGCCATGGGTTTTCTCTGCCAAGATTTTTGGCCAGAATGGTGGAAACCTGCATTTTCTGAGCAGGTTGGGGTGCTAAGGAGCCCCTGTTCCCCTCCTTCAGGCAGCCCCTATTCAGCCTGACCCCATCCCCGCCCTGCTGCTCTTCCCTCAGCGAGGCCTCCACCTGCAGGACCCCACATCCCGATGAGGCTCTGACAGTCCCAGCCACGGGTCCTGTGAAGAAATCCAAGCCAAAGTGGGAGCTGGAGCCCGGTGGGGTGGTTTCTCCTGGTTCATAGCAGAGCAGCAGCCGTGGGGGCGAGGAGCCCCGGCGCCGCGGTGATGGACACCTGCCCAAAGGCTGCCTTGGCTGAGGCGAGCCGGCTGCGGACATCTGAGGCTCGTTTCAACTCCGTCCAAACCACTCCGGTCCCAAAAGCGGCTTGGAAGCTGCGCTATTTGCAGTTCTCCTTCTTTCGACAGCCAGGAAATAGCAAGCAAGGGGCTGACACTATTATTTCAGCCCCAGAGGGGTGAGCGAGCGGCTTCGTGAGGAACGCGAGCTTGGCTGGCCGCAGGTGACTGCGGAGATGCCCACCTCCCCTTCACAGCCCCCCCCAGGCCTCCCCTGCCCTGGTTACCCTGACCCAGGGCTCAGGAGCACAGCAGGAGGCCAGCTCACGGTGCTCAGGATTCCCAGCTTTCAGCCCCAAACAAATCCCTCAGAGGCCAACGAGGGAGGTCACAGAAACCCACAGGCCCCACGGCAGGGCCTCATCGTCATCTCCTGCTTGAGCCAGGGCCCTGTGCTTCTCCAGGCACCACAGCAGCCTCGTCCCTCTCCAGATGAAGGAGCAGGGAAAAGCCACAAAGCTCCAGGGGGCTGAGACCCCCCAGCATCTCCCCTCCGACAGCAGGGGCCCAAACCCATAGCACAACTCACCAGCTGCACCCAGCTCCGTGTCCTCCCCCATGGAAAAGCTCTACCCCACCACCTGCTCCTCTCTTAATAGCCTCCTGCACTAATTAGCCCTCGTTAGCCTCTTGGCAGTGCAGCTTCCTCCCTACTGAGCCCATCTCTTCTTGCTCCTCATCCAGGCAGTGGGACCTGATGTGTTTCCTCCCCTAATTTGCAGCTTTCCTTCCTTCTGCCCCTCCTGGATGGTCACCCCCCACCCAGCACCCACCTAAGGGTGCTCAGCCCCAGCTCCCCTCTCTTCTCTGAAGGGGTCCCCCTCACACCCCTCCTGCTCCGCTTTCAGCCCCATGCACTGGCAGCCCCCAGCACAGAAGGCACCAGCTCCAAAAACACGAGGGCATCTCATGTCTTCCCAAAAAGCAGCTCTTTAGGGGGAGTCTTCAGGGATGCTTCCCACCTTATGCTCCGTCTGAACCCATCTGAACACTGGCAGAAGGATCCTGAGGTTCGGGCACAGGCCTGGAGGCACCAGCCATCTCCACTGGCTCACACGGTGCATAGGGGTCCCCATCTCTCCTGGGGTCCCTGTATGGCATCCCCATGCCCAGCTTGTTGGTACAGGCAGCCCTGAGTCCCCCAGCACCCCAGGGTGCTCCCCAGCCCCAGCCCGCATTGCAGGACCCAGGGCACCAACACGTGATACAGGTGGCAGCTTGTAGGAAGGACTGGGGAGGCTTTCTCCCCTTTTATTGAAAATGGTCATTTCTCTCCTGGTGCAAACACTGCACATTTTACATAATGAAGCCGGAGGTAATTTACAGGCCACGCTTCTGTCCAGGAATCCCTCCTGTGGTGTCATATCCCAAGGCCCAGAAGCCTCATCAATCATCTGTCCTCAAAAAAATGCACTTGGAGGGAATCAGGTCCTTATTCTGGTTTGGAAAGTGTGAGGTTGAGAAAACGGTGCTTGCTAGAGCAGGAAAGTGTGCCTCAACCATTTTTTCCCCAAATGTACCCAAACTTGGTGATAACCGGAGTAACCACGGCAGCCTCCCTAGCGCTGAGGCTGAAAATCTCCTAAAAGCCCAGAGAACTGCACTCTTTCAGGATAAGGCCCTTCATTTGCACATATATTGACAGGTTCAGTAAAATACGGGTTAAACATGTATGGTGATAATTTTTCGCTTTGGCTTGACAGACAAGGACACGCTGCCTGTTGGCCATCAGCAACTGAGAAACAACAAAACCCGTCCCTTGATCCAGCTGGGCTCTGTTCAGCAACTCCGTGCAAGCAAAGCGATATCGACACGGATGCTCTGCTTTGCATCTCCACGAGGCAAGATCCCACCAAGCCCGGAGGTGCAAACGCTTACACGACCTTCCCATGGGAGCAGCCCCATGCGAGTCGATGCAATTCCTCCCGTGACTGAAGCGAGGAAGGGGGCCAAGGGTTTGCTCAGGGATTTGTTTATGTGAGCCCCCTCATGGAAAGGCGTGGGGACAAGGGGGGGGTCTCTCTGCCCAGAGATGGGTACTGGGAGCTCTCCAAATTGTCCTCTTGGTAATTTCAGAAAGGGGGGCACCTACACGGACATCCAAGGAAGCTGCTCAGGGTGTTTTTTTTTTTTTTCTACTGCAGGAAAGTGAGCAAAGACAGGGGAAAGCCACAGGTCACCAAAATGCTGAAGGACCCAGCTGAAACCTCCTGCATGGACACCTGGGCAGCCTCAGGCCACCCCAGGGATGTTCAGGCTGCTGTCACTGCGGGGGCATTGGCGGATCCCAGCAGAGGGCAGCAAGGCAGGGAAAGGGGAGAGGATCAGGGCAAGGCGCTGACAAGCAGCTGAGCAACATTACATTGCACCGGGTCCTTTTTCTTTCTGATCTTGCAGGACATGTTCTCCAATCGCTGCCTCTGTTTGTGTAGGCACAGGAACCAAGAGCGAGTTTCCAAGTGAAAGCTGAGATTTCCAAGGCGATAACCTGGCTCTAGGAGCTGGAACCACATACTCATGGTAGAAATATTTTGGTTTAGAAGTGCTAGCTCCTCTGGACTATAGAAGAAAAGTGGAAAAAAAGCTCAAAACATAACATCAGGAAGTTCTTTGAGTGCAGTGCTTGTTTGGTCTCACTTTCCCTGCCTGTGTTCTCTTTGCAAACAGAATCTCTTATTTTTAAACTTGCACCCTGGTCACAACTGGGTTGCTTGTTTCCTCAAAAATACCCATGCAGGAAGAAAAAAATTTCCACCAGCAACACGTGCAATCACCAGCACAACTTACACCTCTTTGGGTTTATTATTTCTTTCCCAGTGTTAGGTCAGATACTTTGGCTGGCTTTCCATTCATACTCTGCCAGTTTAATTTTCACCTTCAATCTAAAGAGATTTATTTCCCATTTCCTGCAACATATTATTTTAGAGTATCAAACCTCACTGTCAGACATCTGCACGTGCCCAACGTGTCTGCAGCAAAGGCCAAGATGCAGACCTAAGACACGGTACCAGAAATATCCCTCAGGACTGAGCTTCATCCTCCTTCCCCAGCGACCCAGCCTGGACCACGGAGTAGCTCTGCTGACTCCAGTGGGGCAGGTGGGGAAGGCAGATGGGGGTGTTATGGGAACCTGGGGGGAGATAAGGTCTTTGTGTGGGATGCTCCCTGCTGAGACATGACCCATCCTGAGGGACTGGCAGAGAATTTCCATGGGGTTTTCCCTTCCTTGCGTGTTCCCCAGAGCCCCAGGATCCTATCCGATTGGCACGTGAGATCCTCGCCTTGCTCTACGAAGATGCAAATGCCCCAGAGGAAAATCTGCAGAGAAGAGGGGCTCCCTCCAGCTCCACTTCTCTGGGGTTTCTCATGGGAAGATGTGTACTGGCCATTTCTAGTGCTGCCTGAGGCCACTGGGAGGAGTTGTGACAAGGGTGGGAGAGGCTGCGGCTGGAATTTCAACGCCTGGCTCCAGGAACCTGGATGCAGCACAAACATCCCAAACATTTTCAATGGATTTTATTTCGTTTAATAAAAAACACCAACCAAGCTTGCATGTATATCTTATATATATAAATATATACAGTATATATAAAACAAATGCATCCGGACAACGCCTCTCCCTGTGGCACGAACCGTAAGGCATAGAAAGGAGTGTCCTAACAGTCCTATTCTTGGCACTACAGAGCGACCTCCCCACTACATCCCCCCCCCACTCACAAACGCACGCTGGCTTTTCTCTTTTCTTTGGCTTTTCGAGGCGGCAATCCTCAAGGAAGCAACGCAACGCTGCCATGCCCAAGGTCTTCCTCACATCTCGGACCGGTCCAGGCAACCCAGGAAGGATGCCCCCATCTCGTCGCGCTAATGGGATTCTCGCAGTCTACCGGGAACGCCGCTGCCTCTGTGGCACGAGGGACTCGGGAGGGGGATGGAGGGTCGGGTGGATACAACGGGAAGCGGTGACCGAACAATTTCTTCTTCTAGGGTGAGCCGGGGCAGGGGGAGCAAGCTTTGCATCTCAGCATGGTGCTGGGCAGGAGGCATCCGCAGGCTGAGATCAGCAGAGGTTTCTTTTTGCAGTCCCATACAAAAATGGAAAACAACAAGGGTGAGACTGTCCTTAACTGAAGAAGCTCGTAGTATATTGAGCAGAAGCAATAAACCTGACAATAACAAGAAAAAAAATGGTGGCATTATCCCAAAAGGAAGGAGGAACCTTGTCACTCACGAGCGGTTCAGTTTGCTCCCGCTTCGGTCCCAATGTTCAGTTCTGGGTTGGGGTTGGCTTTTTTTTTTTTTCTTTTTTTGGCATTTTTTGTATTTTTTTTTTCTTTCAGCACAAACAAGTTGCGAAGCAGGACGGGTGCTGTTGTATTTTCTCCTTCTGCGAAGCAGCTGCCTCCAGTCGTTAATTGACTGTGGGCACTTGATTCCTCTGTAAACTATATTCCTTTGCCTTCAGTCTCAGGTTGGCAATACTGTTGGCCATATTCATGCCCTGCGCCGGGCTGGCGTTGGTACACGTGGCGGAGTAGGTGGCCATGGCACTGCGGGGTGGAGAGAAAGAGAGAAATCATCAGGTCAGACAAAGCAGACACGCCGCAGAGAGGTTAAACCCTGGGGATCCCACGCCTGCGGGATGTGAGCAAGGAATTGTCACAACCTTTTCTTTAACGCCCTTGTAAATCTCCGTGCTGCCGTCCACAAACTCAGGGACAGCCAACGCCGGAGCTGTTTTAGTCAACAGGAAAATTTCCACTTCCTATTCCCTAACCCAAGAGGTTTGCAATGAGGTCAGGGTGCCCGGCCTGCCAATTAGACCATTGTCCTTAGAAGCATTCCCACTGGAAGCAATATCTTTTTGATGAGACCAATTTTTGGTTTTATTGCTTGAGAAATCACGTCACGGCTGAAACACATGTTGCTTCAAAGAAACACCCTGGGAAAAACTCATTTCAACAATTGTGATACTTCTTGGTCGCAGCGTTTTGGAACGAAAATTTCCACTTTTTTTTTTTTTCCCCTCAAAACTTCAGCTGATCGTATAGAACATGCCTTAAAGGCTGAGGGAAGAAAAAAAAAAAAAAACAAAAAAAAAAAACATTTTTCTTTCCTTCAAATCACGTCTTTGTTCGTGAAAAGCAGTACTTTTGGCAGCAGAGGCTGAACAAAGATGTCAGAGTCCTTTCTTATCCTACCAAAAATTTGCAAATCTGCTTTCCAGACCGCTAGAAAACTCATTTAACCCATGCATCCCAGGTTTTCTTCCTCCCCTTTTTTTTTCTCCCCCCTTTTTCCTTCCAGCCCCAACCTCCACGACTGGAAGAGCCTTTCCAACAGCAAATCTTCCTGGAGGGCTGTGGGCATTTGCTGCACGCACAGCCCCAAGCCATGGGTGTGCACGCCCGTCCCAGAGCATCCCTGCCTCCGTGGGCAGAGCCGACCTGCCACAAGTTTAAACACAATTCAGAGCTGTCTGAATCCCTGGGCTTTCGGGAGGTGCAGACCAGTGGTATTAGTAGGTCCCGTCCCAGGCCATGTTTCTCACGTTATAATCAGGGGAAAGAACTTCTCCAGCGAAAACACGATGGCTTGCAGCCATGGAAATGGCAGGTAAGACCTGTGGATGTACAGCTGCTTGCACCCACCCAGGGAAAAGCACCAAAAACTCTCCCCAGGAGAAGAAACATTTGGGACACTTTTAGGGTCTCTAAGAGCTACTGGAAGGACACGGCAGAAAGAGAGTGAAATATGCATGTTAAAATACAGATACATCCTTGAACATACAGACTTATCCTTTTTTTCCTTTATTCCTTCCGGAGAAATTCCAACCCAAGAAATTTCATCCCCTCCAGCAGCCCCAAGTGGAGGAGCTGGTGAGGTGAGCTGCAGCACATCCCTGGGGCTCAGGGATGCTTTGGCTCTTCCCAACACGGGTGCATCTGCTGCACTTCTCTGGGGACGAGGACACAATGGGTCAGCATGCCCGGAGCGTGCCCCAGCCGGCCAAGCACCCCCTCTCCGTGCCCACCTTTGGGATGGGGACCTTACACTCTGCCCCATACAGAAGCCCTACACTGATGGGAAGGTGTTGGGGAGTCTCACGGGGTGTATGGACAGCTGTACCTCTCATCTACAGGGCACAGCTCCCCCGCAGTTTTGTGCTGGAAGGAAGGAGAAGAGCCTGAAGGATGCTCCAGCTCAGATAAAAGAGGAATTTTGTCCCCGTTCTTTTGCAGACATTCATAAATTTGGCTGTATTTATGACTGCTCCACTATCTCCCTTACTGAGACTCAGGTTTCCTCCCCTCCTCCCTCTCCCTCAAGATTTTGTTTTTGGCATCCCAACCCGTATGTAACTGCTCCGGTCTAAAACTCTGGGGAGCCTCTTGCTCCCAGCTCCCCAAAGGTGTGGGGGAAATTGCTGCTGGCCCCAAAACCTCTGCTAATCCAAAAAGTTACAGAAACACGCTTCTTTAGCAAGTTACTCCACAAGGAGCTGCACACATGAAGGCTGTCTCCAAATATTGTTATGGCTTGAGGGGGTTGCTCCAGAGACTCTCCGGGGTCTAAATAGTGGTTGAAATCATCCCGCAGCCCCCCCTCCCACCCTGCTGAGGCACAAAAGCCACCTCCTCCTTCTCCTCAGCTGCCTATTTTCACGAAACACAGAGGAACATCATGTTTCTGAGACCCAAAATCCTTCTTTCAAATACAGTTTTCAATGGCCCACGGAGTCAAAGGTTGTTGGAGTGGGAAGTGCAGGCTGACAGCGCGACTGCTAGCCTTGTTTTCTTAGGAACCTACGCTAAAAAATGTCTAACCAAAACATTTCAACTTCAAAAAATAATAGTATCTACTTGGCTATCTCTGTGACACAGATCTGCAAATAGCTTGGGTTGACCTGTGGCTGAATGTATTTGGAGAATAAACACTCTGATTGAAAACTTTCCCCAGATCTAACAGTAAAAACAGCCACGACCACGCAGCTCTCAGCCGTGCTCCCAGCCCTAGCCCAGACTTGCTGTTAATCAGAGCCTGGCAGGGCAGCTCGAGGAGATGGGGAGGGAGCAGAGGGCCATGCAAACACTCTTCACGGCTATTTTTCACCGAGCGTCCAATATTTTAACAATCCTACTGCGTTCAAAGCCCACTTGGGGCTGTGACAACCTGCCCCAGGTGCCCACTCAAATGAAGATGACTTAAGAGATGAGAGAATCATTCAGGTTGGGGAAAAAATGTTTAAGATTATCTGCTCCAAGCTCTAACCTAGCACTGAAGCCCACCACTATACCATGCTACTAAGTTCGACATCTACACGTTTCTTGAAGACCTCCAGCAGGATTAGAAAGCCTGGGGAAAAGAAAGTATCCAAAGGTCCTGGCCACCCCACAGCGTGGAAACCAACAGCTCTGCTCCCCATCCCGTTGCAGGGGCAGTAGGAGGACGATGATCTGTCCTGCTTCAGTGTGTCAGCCAGGGGGAAAGGCTGGAAGTTGCAAGTGCCTTTGCTGAAATGTCTTAGCTTAAGACAAGGGGAAGACATCAAGACATTGGGGAAGCGTCTTCTCACCACGGAGAGGCACAGCCAGATCTGGATGTCACCTCAAGGGAAAAACATCTTCCCTAAGGCTTTCCCTTCTCCCTTGCACGCCCTGGATGCCTTGGGCTTCCCCTTGCCCAGAGCAGCCCCAGACAGCCCTTCCCGGTGTGCCCCTGGAAGTTACCTTTGCAGGGTCTTCTCCTAGAAGCCGTTATGAAGCCCCTCGTGTAAACAACATCTTGGGAGGGACGATCTATTTTTAAAAGTGTGAGAGGTAGAAATAAGCCACGAGTGTTCAGCAGGGTGCTGTGACCAGAGCAGACTTAGCAGGGCGGGGAAGGACCTGTGCTTCTCTCCCCTAATCTCACCACCCGGACTCCTCCCTAGGACGTAACACCAAGGAGCATTTCACAGAGAGAAAGCCTTAACTTCTGAAGAGGGGCTCTGCCAGACAGCAGTCCTCAGATAAAATCTGGAGGTAAGGGCCATCTCCAAGACCAAAGTGGTGGTCCTCAAAAGCATCCTTTGCAGTACCCGGAGCGCATGAACCTGTGACTTCTTGTTCTGGAACTACAGGGTGGGCAAGGGTGACCCCATGGAACTGAAGCAACAAAAAACTATCAAGGAGGCCACGCATTTGCAGACCTCACTGTGCAAAATTAATATTTAGGGTACAAGAAGGAAATCAAGGTGACTAAGGAAGAGAGGGCCTGGGCCTGGTGTAACTCCTACACGTTCCTGGTTGTGGCAACACCAGATGAACAGGAAGAAATCCAGCCAAGGGTTCCAAGGTCCTGACCAACAGTGAGGCTGCTGTGCTACAAACACACACCAACCTCATTTTTAATGGCCTGCAAGTCAGCTGGCTCCCCACAGACCAACAAATCCTGTGGATCTTGCGTCCACACCCAGTTCCCACTGGGTTGCAGACGGCATGGAGGCCTGTGACGTGCATGGACATCCCAGCTCGTTGGAGCAGACCAGGGCTGACTCATTTCTGCTTCTTTATTGCCACCCCTTAAGCAGTGCAGGCTGCAGGAGATGGATGTTGAACCTCCGTGTGCCACCCAGAGACACCTGACCCTTACTGCAGGCAAACCACAGCACAGCACAATGGCACGTTCACACCCATGCATGTGCTTCAGCAACTGCGTCCCAAGGAAAGGTTTCTCCTGTGTTTTAAACTGGATGCACAAGGGAAGCAAGTGCAATCTCTTCTGTTTTTGTATATGTTTACCTGAGTCTCTTTCAGTACTTCCTGAACTGCAGAGAAGGGAACCAACTGTGGGAGAGCCACAACGATGCTGCAGCAAGCCCACCTGGCAAACCTGGCAGTGAGATGGACTGGGGTGGGAAAAGCTAAGGGAAACCAGCGGGGTGGTGAAACTGCTGCACCCTCCAGCTGTCCCATGTGAATATAAGCGGCCTGTCAGAGCTATTAAAACAAACACATCTGAGAACCACTCTCAGGCTGCTCTAAATTGTGCCAGAAACTAGCGAGCCCCAGAGGGGTTATTCACTCACCTGTAAGGCGAGGCAGTACCCCAGGAGAGATAGTCGGTGGGTCTCGGAGCTGGGCGAGGTACTATGGGCTGCTCCACAGCGGTCACGTCCCCTGAGTAGGATTTGAGCAGAGAGGCGTTCTTGCTGGCCAGCATGGCCCTCTCATTCCGGCGAAACTTCGCTCTCCGGTTCTGGAACCACACCTGGGGCGAGAAGCACACAGACCCACCACGTCAGAACCAGCTCAGAAAGACTGGGCGTGCTGTACAACCCCTTGGGTTCCCCAATTCAATTTCACCTTCAGGCTTGCGAGCTAAGAGCTGAGCAGCTCGAGTTAACGTGAGCAGCCTGAGCACAGGACATGTGGACTTTGATGATTTCTTCTGTCATACTGAAGCACCCAGGATGGCAGCACCCGGGTGAGGTGTGTCTCCACACAGGCTGTGGGAATTACCTGAACTCTGGCTTCAGTGAGGTTGACTCTGCGTGCAAGGTCTTCCCGTACAAAGGCATCGGGGTAGTGTGTCCTCTCGAAGACCCGCTCTAGTGCCTGGAGCTGGCTGCTGTTGAATGTAGTCCTGTTCCTTCTCTGCTTCCTTTTCTTCTTCTCTTCTGAGTTCAGCTGATCATCTAGGAGAGAGAATTGGAGACATGAAAGGCTAGAAATTTCAGAGCCCGCAGCAATGGGGTGATGTGCGTGTTAAGAAGCAGCAGGGCAGACAAACACAGGTTCCAGTACGCCTCTCCTCACTGCTTTACATCTCCAGAAGCTCCTTTGATTTGCTCCCAGACATACCCAAAAGTTGCCCCTAGGGGGTCAGCTACCTCAGGAAGGTTTCGCATCACTTTTCAGGAAGATTTTCCCCTTACCCTCATCTGTCTTGTAAGCAACTTTCATGTATGTAACAAGTGCACTTGGGCCAGATCTCAAGCTACCCCATCCCTCAGCTTCCTTACCTCTAAAAAGAAATAAAAAAGTGAAAATGCACCTCCCCGTTGTGACAATGCTGGAAACCTTTCCCAAGCATGAAGAACCACGAAGCCCTGGGCTTCACATTTTTTAGAGGGACATAACAGAGCCCTCAGGGGGATGCACAAGTCCAAGGCCAGCCCTCGCTGCCTGAGGAGGTGTGCACAGCTCTGTGTAAGAAAAGGGCAAGGAACCAGCCATGACTCTGTGCTCGGCTCTAGCCGAGGCAGCACCATTCTCTGTGCATCAAAAGACGAGCACAAAACTTCTCACTTGTATGCTCACACAAGGACACCAAAAGACAGCGAGTTGGACGTGGATAGCATCATGACGGGGAAGCAAAAGCCCGGTGAGGGAGAGGCTGAGCATATGCACATTGGACATTGCTGGCTGAAGAAGTGTTGCGTTCTCCCCAGCAGTCCCTTCCCTTGCCAGCAAGGTGGTGAGCAGCAAACGTCGGCCCGTAAGAGCACGTATCGTGTTGTGCCTGGCTGGTATTTAGTCTGGCAGTAAATCAGTTCATCCACACGTCTGGAGTCCCACTCCCTGCACCTAGAGTCACCAGAGTAACTCTGAAACTCTTAGCAACTCCGTAACTCTTAGCAAATACCCATTCTTCACCATCTCCCCATTTCCCACCACTGTTGCATGTGACAAGTGGCAGCACTGGAGGAGCTATGAACATGCAGGGCGAGCAGCGAGGGGTGTCTCCAGGGATCTGAATCCTCTGCATTAGCACAAGCTGGAGGCTACAACACTTTTTTTTTTTATGGTAGCCTACCTGTGCTGAAATATAACCACTCACCAGCACAACAAACACTTTGGCCACCATGGGAAGCCACACGGAAGCAAGAGGAGAGCAAGGCACCAGCCTGCAGGAGCAGGAGGCCATGGCTGACCCCATAAAGCAGCCCCAAGTTGGCTGCGGGACTGGAACGCCATTGCCTTGCATTTGTCCTTAGTTAAGGGACCCGGTCCCCAAATTTCAGGACACCACTTAACCCTGTGTATGTGTGGGATCCCACCCAAACCAGCAAGGTGTTTCACGCTCCCAAGCACACTGGGAAAGCAACATCAGAGCGGCCCTACCTGCGAGGATCTGAGCCAATATGCCCAGGAATCCACATCAGCGTGCACTCATTACTGTACCTAAAAAAAGGCACATGCCAGTGAATTAGATTTGATGTTAATTAATAAGCCCCTGGGCCCAGCTGACAGTCTCACCACAGCTCGAACCACCGTATGGAGCTGCAGAATAACCCCCCGCCCATCCTTCCTGCTGCCATGCAGCGATCTGACAGCTCCCCTCATCCTGCCCTTCTCCAGGGGTACGTAAGGCACAGAGAGAAGCTGACGAGGAAATTAAAGCCTCCGGCTGCTGTCCTCACCACCCGTTTGTGTGGCTTTGCACAGCCCATCTGGTAACGGTTACCGCACCTGAACACCTCTGGAGCAGGGCCCATCCGTCTGGGAACAAAAGGACATTCCTCTTAAATTAAAGCAGGTTTTTCAAATTCCTGCGGGTTTACAGCTCCTCCGTCCCCTCTGGGGCAGCCTGACAATCCCCAGCAGACTCCCTTGCAGCCTGGGGACTCCTGGAAGCAAAATCATGCCCCCAGCTCTGGGGCAGCATCACCACGGGCCTCACGGAAAGCAGCAGCAAACTCCTGCACCTTCCGCTCTTGACCGATCCCCAAAGCCTTACAGAAGGAGGTCAGTGATTCCCCCCTGGCCCTCCTGGTGAGTTTTGATGCAGCTGTGCACCACGCCGTAGGACACAGAGAGGAGAACAAGCCTCGGGGCACGACCGTCCCTGCAAATGGCAGAAATGTTGCAAGATCAGCTGCTGGGAAGGCCAACGTCAACACGGGTATTTTTCCTCCTTCTGAGCTCTCCATCTGATGTTTCTTTCTGATCAGGCCGGATGGATGAATCAAGAAAAGCTTTTGGAAGCCCTTGGGAGCCCCCCAGGCGTTTGAAGCATCCCTTCCTGCCCAGGAGACCCGGCTGGAAGAAGCCCAAGGCCGTCGGGCCATTGCTCAGATCCTGTGCGACGGCTACACATGAGGAATCGTGAGCACATCGCCCCGGGGAACGAGAAGAAGAGGCCAAAACCTGTAAAAGGCTGGAGAACAAGAAGCCCTCCTGCCAAGCACGTTAACTCAACTTGCCCGGTTTCCTCCCGGAGCAAAGCGAGACACTGGTGGTGATTCACGGCTCACCTCGTAATTGCTGGACACGAAAATAGAAGGGGCCAAGGAGCGGAAAGCTGCAGGCAGCCGCTGCAGTGACTCACGGCCAGGTCACCTCCACCACCGGCTGGCACGGGGCAGGGGTGTGAGCCACCCCCATCCCAGGACGGAGCGGGATGGAGGCGGCTCGATGGCTATGCACAACTTGCCGCGGGGGGCCGGGGCTCTGAGACCTCCTTTCGCTGCACATCTGGACCAGCACAGCACAGCTGGAGCCAAACATCTACAGGAGTTACGTGGGTAGTAGAAAGAAAAATAAAATAGCAGCCGTATTAGCCCGGAGCTGGGTCGGTCAGCCCTAAAGAAATCCTTGTGCTGCCACACGGACATGCCATATGCTGATTAAAAACTGCTAACGAGGGAATGCAGCCACCTAAACCTCGCGTGTCTGCCAATGTCACCTTGCTCGCAGCAGTCCTGGACAGCCTTCAACATGTCAGCAGGGTATTTTTTTTTCCTGCCATTATTACTTTATCAGAAAACAGCTCCGAACACGGAAAAATGGTGTTCCTAAATAACATTGACAGCACGAGCGTCTGGAGTCAGCAGAAACTGAGAGAAGAGGGAAATAGCTCTAAAGCCTTTGAGATGGGTCAGAAGTCTTTCATCAACATTCTTTTAATCAGAAATATTTGATTACAAACAGCGTTCTCCAAAGCCACACTGCTCACAAACACGTCCCCCAGAGAGATTGAAGTGCACGTTTCTCCTCTCAGGAACCCAACGCTGTAAAGTCTGGGAATTTCATTTCAAAATTCCAATGGTTCACGCTGGACCGGGGGATTTTGTTTCCTCTTTCCACATATGTGTTTTGCCTGTACGATTTCTACATTTGCCAATGACATGCAAAGCCTGGTGTCATACACGAACGCACTCCTAGGACGCTCCAGAGCCCTTTTCGCTGCTCCCAAATATTACGGCATGCAGCATCCTGTCCTTTTTTTCCTTGCTTATCTCATCTCCCCTTGCAGTGGGGCAGAACCGTTGTCCCAGCATCTGCAGCTGTCACCAGGGTGTCATCAGATGGCTCCTGTTGGGACGTCGCCTTGAAAACAGAATGCTTTATAAAAGAAAACAGAGCTCAGAACGAAATGCCTCCATGCAAGTTACAGGATCGGTATTTTTTTCCACCAGTACGTGCAACCGCAACATATTTTGGATTTCCAGTTTGCAGGAATGCTTGTACATACTTGCTTCCATTCCAGGTCAGAACAAAAACATATTTCCAGATGGGATTTACACTGTGTGGGCAGTTCTGAAAAGTTGTGACCAGTTCTATTAAGTCCTGAACCGGCGATTATAGCACATGAATCAGATCTGAACCGAAAGTAAACAACTGGGTTTCATTAAGGGAGGGATGGAGACTTTTACCCGCAAATCATATACAGTAAGGCAGGGTTTGTCACAGCAGTTACATAAACTGTAAACCGAGAAAGAATTCCAGGAAGAAAATAAAGAATCATACTGCAATCACAGCCTTAAAAATAAGGAGTTACCAGTAAAGATTGAATAAAGAAAAACAAAACATCTATTGCACGGGAGAAGAAAATCTAGAAACTAAAAACCTAGCAAATAAAAAAACTTTCAAATTAAAAAACCCTGCAAGCCATAAAAACTAAAGTTGTTTTTTTTTTTGGCGTAGCAAAGAAAGAAAGAAAAAGGGAGAACAGAATGGAGAGGAAAAGTCTTTTCATTTGGGTTCACAGTTAAATTTTAAGAAGCTTGAGTACAAACGTTTCTGTGGGTCCTCCTTTTTTTTTTTTTCTGCCAAAATATTTCAGTTCTTTGGGTACAGGGCAGCTTAGTCAACTTAGGAAGACAAAAAAACAAAACAACACAAACACAAAAGGAAGGTTTAATCAAAATTATTTCTCATTTTGTAACCCCAATATCCAGATAAGCATTCACGGGACGGCGACCAGGCTGCAAAGATGGGTGGCCTTGCTCACGTCTGGGTGAGACTCCCTTCTCTCCTGCCCTTTCTCCGAGGAGAAAATCACCGTTTCCGACAAAGGGAGGCTCAAAACTCAACTTCCCAGAAATGAAAGTTAGAGGAGACGATTTCCCGGCGGCGGCTGAGCCTTACGTACGAGACAGCTCATGGAAAGTTGTCTGCCCGACATACAAACCCACCTGATTACACAAGCGAGCTGGGACAAGCCACAAGGGACTTTTGCCTCATGGTGGATGCCGGAGGTGACCTGGTGTGCCACAGGACATGGGATCTCTCCACCATCACATGTGCAGAGGGCAAAATAGACCCCAGACAGCACCAGACTCAAGCCTGGCCAGAGCAAGGCTCCAAGGGTAACCCTACATGAGATGTTCGCAACCTGAAAAGTCTCCTTCCAGCCCCAAAACATCACTTTGGCAGAAAAAAGCCTCACATCTCCTTTCCCTCAGTTTCTTTTCCATGTCTGTGGGTGAACTGGACAGCCAGGTCCACCTCTGGTTTTGTGGCTTCCCTTCCAAGCAGCACGGAGAAGGATGCAGCTCCTCCGGGCAGGAGCCTGCTGCCCGGCAGCATCTGTCACCGAAACGGCCTGCCCCAGTGACACAAGGGCGGCACAGGGACCCACACGGGTAAGATTTTGTGCTTAGAAAAAGAAGGAATAAGGTTTAATGTCAGGGTGCAAAAATGCTACACGGAGAAATCATAATCACCATAAACCAGACGTGACAAAGATGGGCAATACAGAATGAAGGTGACACTGAGAAAGACCTTGAAATAGACTAAGATCTGAGATGCTAATTAAATCACATACTGAAGCCAACCCTGACGAGCAGCCATACAACGGCAGGTTTCTATTTGTAACTACAGGTCAGGCTGCAGGAACTTCTGAACTCTCATTCTGCTCCCATCTCACAGCGCCGGCTGAGCTATATCCTAACCTTTGCTGCTTGTTTTTTTTTTTTCCTTTTCGTACCATCTGCGCACAAGACCTCAAATTATTTCAATTACACAGCAAATCCAAGTATCTGAAGTTCCAGCCGTGTCAGGATCACCAAAGACACAGGGGGGAAAAAAAAAAAAGAGAGAAGAAAAACAAAGAAACAGATGCCGTATTTTTCTAGTACCCTTCACTTTTGATTATCTCCTAAACTAATCAGGTTCCCTTCTTTCACAATAAGAAATCATTTTGTGAACGGAGCGTGGGACTTCAGAGAGGCAATACTGGATTTTTCATATGAAAACCAAGTTTTAATATTAAATGGAAAAGCGTGTGTGTTTCCAGCGTTACCCGGGGGACTACGGCAGTTCATCTCCAAAGTGTCTGCAATGTGGAACTTATCAGGATAATTTCTAGCTGACCGCATACAAACAATTACATATCATTACCGAGCTGTGAATAGCTTTTGCATGGATAGCGTGCCTACAGCCTCCTGCGGCACTCGGCTCTGCCTGCCAGACTAGGGGAGCTCGCTGAGGTCTCGCACAGCCTCGGCTTCCCCGGTGCTGGCTGGAAACCTCACTGCCCTCCACCTGGACAGGGCAGCACCAGCTCCTCCCAGCAGCTACGAGCCCCGTCCTTATCAGATTTAAGACAAAGCTCCTTTTTGGGCTAGTTTCAGCTCTTATCTGGTGGGAACCTGCAGAGCACATGGGCAGTTATGGTGGCTACGATGCGCGGCCAAGCACATCAACGCCTCTGCTTGCTGGAGGTGGTAGCAGCAGCGACATCGGACTAAAAAAAAAATGTAACCATGATCCAATGGAGAGCCAGAGATTCTTCCTAGAAAGACACGACGCTAAGCGTTAATTACTGGGAGAACATTTGTGGGGGCAGACGTACACATCCTCCTCCACAAATTGGTACAAAGCCATCAAAAGTCCCCCTAGATCCCGCAGACGAGTCTGAGCCGTGCTGTAAGAGCTCTGCTCTTATATTCGCTAGGGTTTTCCTTCTGGGCATCCTACAGCTCATAAGGCACACGGCTCAGTCCTGCTCTCCTAACAAGCCTTTCCGCCAGGTCTTGGGGTCAGAGTGTTCCCATAATACAATAAGCGCTGTATGGATCTCATAAGCTCCAAGGCACAGTATGTTATGTGTTTGGAATTCCTCGTATGCTTTTATACTTTGTTTTACATATTGTAATTTTTTACATGCATTACCACATTGATCCTCGGAAAATTAATTTAAAAAAAAATAAATAAAAAAATCACATATAATCAAAAGCAAACACATAGTTTTAAAGCCTGCCAGCGGCAAATCATGTTCTGTGAGACTGCACTTTGTAACTGACAGAGAGACCAAACCACCAGGCCGTGGCTGTCATCCAGCAGCGTGGATTTACCAGGCTGGGGAGGGGACAGGATCCCACAGGCCCCCCGAAGTCCCTCGTGAGGGTAGCCCAGAGCCACAGAAGCACCGGGCTTGTGACAGAGGGGCAGGAACATGAACGTACGGCCCCAATGCCATACCCAAAGGTGTCTCATCCAGAATCAGTGCTAGTTCATCCCGGTCAAGCCAGAGCACCCTGGATTTCGTAGCCTCGGGTTAAGATCCCGTGTCATCGCATTTGGCAGGGCTGAATGTGCCCCCGCCAGGTCAGGGGATGGCCTCCAACGCCCACATCCTCTTCCCACCAGCTCCCCTTCCCATGCCGTGCGGCCTGATGTTTCATCTTAGGAACGGCCTCTGCGCAGCCAAGATCACGCTCGCTAACCTCCGCCCTGCTCCATCTCATTTTCTCAGTTCCAAAGCTGCCTCCCTGCTCCCTTGGTCCCTCCCTGCCCTTGTTCATTCCAGATAACGCCTGTCTTCTCTTCCCTTCTCTCCAGCACCCTTTCTTGTCCTTTTTGCAAAGGCTCAAGAAGCCCAGTGCCTCTTTAACCCTAATGACATATATCCAAACACACAACTGCTCCGAAGATTCTTCTTAAGAGTCAAACCTGCTCTCAGCTTGACCGTGTACCCAGGACTGCCCAAGGACACGTTATTCATCTGTGCTCCATGCTCATACCCACTGCAGTAAGTTCCATAGGGTCACACATTATAGGCACGCAGAATTATTTCCACCCACTCCCCCGCTGGGTTTCCCCAGTGTCCTCTTTCTCCATACGTACAGACACGAGCCACCGACCCGTAGCTGGACACAAATCACACCTACGCCCCAGGTTTCAGGGAACAACATGCCTTCTGATGGAACAAGGCTTGAACAAGAAATTACAGAGTATGCCAGGGAGATTCCCTCATTGTAGGGACCACATGTGGGGTGGGTTTTGACTCCTTCTATAAGAAGTCATCTTTAGGAGACAGAAAAATTGATGCGGTGCCGGGTACTCCAGCCCTTCTGGATGGTACATCCCATTTTTTTAAAGGTCTTTTCAGCCCTCAGAGTAGTCCCTGAAACCTAAATGAACAGAAACCACTTCTACTTCTGCTCCTGATGGCCACAGGTTCTGCATGCTGAGCCCCCTGCCAGTGCTCGTGTAGAGGGATGTATCAGCCAGGAGCCATGAAGATGGGACCCCGCAGCACCCCTCCAGCCATTCCTCCCATCCAGCACCCACCTAAGTGCTGGATAAAACTGCTTTTATTACACTTTCTCTTGTATTTTAAGAATGGAAAGAAGTCCCCATGAACTGCAGCTAGTGAAGCCTTCTAATGGGGGAAAATCAGAGATGGCTTTGCATGAAGACACAAAAAGAAAAAAAAAAAAGAAAAAATGAAAAGTTTTTGCCAGGGCAGAAAAGGGCTACTTTAGAGGGATTTTTTTTTTCAGTCCATATATACATTGCAAACGAACCACTTGGCATTTCAGGCTTTACAGACGTCTCATTTCCAATTGTACGTGGGACCTGAGCGAGCAGACAGTGACCCGTGGGCTGCGCGTGCCAGCTGGCCCCAGCGATGCACAGAAACAGTTCTCGATGGATATTTCATCTGTTCATCATCAAACGGCACGGCAGGGCAGGCTCAGCTCACCTCGCATGACAGCAGGGGCTGTTCCTGGAGCCCAAAAGGGCCGTGCCAGGACGGGGGGCACCTGGGAGAAGGGAAGGGGCAAAGGACGGCGCGCACACCGAAAGCAGCTCCCCAAAGGCTGCGCTCCCCTTTCATTAGCATCCAAGAACAAATGGGTTTTGCCCAAATCAGGCCACCACCTCTACAAAGGATCATGCAAATCAGGCCGGAGCCGTTGCAGAGCTTCGCTCAGAAATCCAGATTTTGACCACTAATGCATTTTATGGGTCCCTCTTGATCACAAATGGAAAACCGATGATATACGAGGTCCAGGAATAACAGAACTTGAGCCCGGCTGTCAGCATCCAGCCCACCTGCCTCTTCCAGGGGCTGAGCATCCCGACAGGGAATGCATTCCTCGGGTGGGGATGAAGGGCCTTTATAACCCAAACGGCTAGAGGAGGTAAAGGATTAGAGCACTTCGGGACGTTTCAAAGAGGAACTTTCTTGATACAGCAGCATTTAGCAGAACAGGACAGAGGAGGGGATGGACCAAGGGCTCCGGTGTGCTCCGCACCCCAGCTCCAAGGGATGCCAAAAGAAAGCAGGCTGCGACCCACCTCCATCCCCAGCCCCTTCTGGACAGCAAATGCATTTCACATTAGCTAATAAATTGCTACATCTTATGTTTCTTAGCCTGCTGGAATGATGAATATTTTGGAATGTATTTGCAATGGTTCCCTGCCAGAGGCGAACAATCATCTAGAGATTTTAAATCAAAAGGCTGAAAAATGGAAACCTCTGTATTTCCAAAAAGTTCACTGCAGTTTGAAAAGCACAACTCCCAGCAGAGGAGGCAGCATAATTATTGTCAGAGCTCCTGTGAATTGGGGCAAATGAGTGATATGTTGGAAATGACACTCCCTAATAGGGATTAATAATCTTTGCCTCCAGGTGATGAATATATTATCAGATGTTTGCTTTTTGCTGCCCTCAATCAGCCTGCAGCCTTGAGGACCAGACAATTTAGGGGACCTGCATGGAAACACAGGATATTTCAGCCATAAAGTGCTGCTTTCGGTCTGGTGCAGAGCAAGCAGATGAATGTTACTTTTTGAGCATAATTTAACAGAATGGAAGCTTTTTTACAGGCTCTAGCTAATGAATTGCATCCGCTGCCTCCAGTTGCGCTGGGGCAAAAGCCACATCCCTGCCAAAAAGAGGAATAACTGGCCCAGAAGAAGACTCGATAGCTCACCCAAGGTGGCCCAGCTGGAGAAACGTGACCATGAAGCCCTCTCCTGCTCCGGCCACCGCATCCCTCCGGCTGCAGGCGCGCGGATCATCGCACGCGCTCACGGCTGAGCGAGCTCAGCACAAACCCAAAGCGTGGATGCAAAGCGTCCACTGATAAAGGAGACCAGTACGTGGTCTTGTCTCACTGCAAGCAGCGAGGGATGGAGCAGGGCCAGGAAATAAGCTTCTCTCTCCCTTCGGAGATGGGCTGTCTAGACGCGCTGGCAAAGCTGCGGAGCCGAGTTTGCAGCGCCGCATCCTTCTTGTATACAGCCTGAAAAATACAGCAGATTCCTGTCCCCAGGCCTGTTAGTGTGGGCAGTTTTTCAAACTTCCTAATGTCAGTCATATCCAGAAATGTCAATTACTTTTAAAGTTTTGAGAAGTTTTTTTTAACAGAATTTTTTTCCCCAGGAAAACATCGTATGATTTTTTCTTGACCAACCCACTGGCAACATCATTTGCTCGTTATTTCACTATGCCTATTTTTACTGACAATTAAAGTTAAAAAAAAGTCTAGTAAAAAGTATTCTCAACCCAAGAAACATTAATATTTGTATATAAAATGCAATGGAAACAAAAAAAAATGTAAGTTACCCAAATAATAAAAAACTATTGAACAAAACCACTGGGAGTCAGGTGATGTTTTTCACTGGAAAAACAATGTTGCGGGATATTTAGGGAGAGTGTGCCTAGCCTCAGGGCCCCACTCAACACAGCATTTAAGTGGAGGTTTAAAGCCATCCCACACCAGTCCCCCTCCAGGCTCTCTAATGCCTTCCAAAGAACAGCAGGACGAGGGCTTTTGCTCCAGACCAAAGTCCGCCTGAAATCGGTCAATGGCTTTCCACCAGATTTAAGTTCACGTGGGTCACCAGAGTATATTAACCAGGTTTCTCCTCCTTCTCTCAGCAGAAGCCCTCGAAACGAGCTAGAGAAACACGAATCAAGACTGCGCCTCCGTTTCCTTCCTTGCTTTGCCTCTCCCATCTGCTCAGATGGAGAACCGCTCCCGGAGGACGCGTTCTGGCACCCTGCTCACAAAACATCCAGCAGCCCTGCACTTACAGGGGGTGGACAAAAAGCAAATCCCTTCTAAACAAACCAGAAGTCGGATGCATTGCGCCATTCGTCATGACAACAGCTTCGGTATACGGTATATAGGTACATGGCAGCCATTTCGGGGTTGATGTAGACAAGCAGCTGCGAGATGGGCTTTCCACCCTGCTCCACCAACTGCATCCCTCAATGGACTTCTGAAATCACCCCATCCCTAAGCAAGGAAGCTCAGCTGCTCCCTGTGTGCAGGTGACTCCCTGTCAGAGGTGCCTTCCTCCCTCCTCCTCCTCGTGCAGCTCTCCGTACAGCTCCTGGAAAGGGGTGCAGGGATGGGCACCACAACTCAGGGCTGGCAGGAGATGGCCCTAAGCCTAAATCCCAGCCTTGCGCTGAAAGTGATGCTGAAATGGGACTGGTGAGCAGCCACAACACTGCTGGGCGGACTGAAGTATCCCCCACGCAGGTCCTGGGACACACAAACTGCTCTGCAAAGACCCCTGCCACGCACCGTGCTGTAACAAAAATCAGAGCATCCAAAGAGCCGCAGACCCAGCTCGGAGAGAGCTAATGCAGAGCGGTCCGATCCTGAAATAGGTCCTCTAAACGCAGCTCATTAAGTGTTTGCTGGAAAAACAGAAAAGCATTTTCCACAGAGGAGAGGACATCCAAGAAAAGCCCTTTTGGACATAAATTGGCAAGAAGCTCCCGAGCATTTATCTTCGGCATAGAATGTGCTCTGTCAGGAGGGCTGTAACTAACAATACGCTGAAAAACATGCCACAGACTTCCACTGTATTTTATTTGGCACGAAGGGGTTATTCCTCAGCACAAAGAATTCGCAACTGGCATCGGTTAAACGAGAAATTACAACCTTCAAAAGATCCATTTAGCGTCAACTGCAGAAAGTACGGAATTCGCCGTCGGCTTCGATGACAACAGATTATGCCCCATAAAACGCTGCAAACACGCCTGGCTAACAGCGCTCGGCGCAAGCTGCCAGTGCAGCGGGGGCAGTCGGGACTCGGCGCCTCCTGCCCCTTCTTCTAGGAGGGTAACAGCCCTCTCCCTGGCCCTATGGATCATTCAGCCTCTGGGCTGGAAGCACTGCAACCCATTTCTGCAAGGGTCAAGCAGAGCTGATGGGCACGTGGCTCCGGCCAGGCTGCAAAGAATCCCTGAGCCACACTGCAGCATCTTGGGGTGTTTGGGGCAAAGTACCCCAAGCTCGTTAGCCCCACAGCTCATTAGTGCCAAGAAGGAATAAGGGAAGTGGCTCATTCCTCTGGACTGGATGTTCAGCCATTTGGGCAGGAAGCGAGGGAGCTCCATCCCGGGATGGGAGACGGCCACGCGGTCCCTGTCCCGCAGGGTCATCCCCAGCTCGCCAAGTGGAGGAAGGAGCTCTGCCAGCAAAATCCCCAGCCCCTCAAACCTCTTTCCATTCCCTGCTTGCTGAGTGCTTCAGAAAAGGAAGCCTCGGAGGCAGGAAACCTTCCTGGGGTTTGCTCGGGATGAGTGCTGTGTCCATGCAGGGTGTGCACGGTCTGGTTCTTCGGCGAGCACGTTCCCACAGGGAAGGGAGAGACCCCGAGGTGCCTGCAACGTGCTAAGGCGGTCTCCAGTTAACCTGGAAAAAGTGATGGAGCTTCTCAGTCCAAAAATAATCCCCGCATCGGCTGTCAGAGCGAGTTCTGGAGTAGTCAGCCCAAACTCAGCTTCCTCGCTGCAAGCCCAGCGCCTGTTCAGCGAGCCGTAAAGCGCCCCCATCCCCGCGCTCTGCGGGAGCTTTGCTGTTTCCTTCCCTAGCCCCAGTAAGAGCCTGCAGCTACAGCACACCTACAAAGACACGGTTTTATTAGGCAAAGATCCTTCATTTACCTTGCTCTGGCAGGGTATTTAACCACTCACAAAGTGGGGAAAAAAGATCTGCATGGCTGCAGCCTGCAGCAGGGAGCCTGCCCCGTGTCGGCATGTGCTGCTCCAGCACTTGTAAAAGCAGGGAGCCTGCGTGGTGGCTGCAGCCTTCAGATTAACCCCTGCTCCTGTGCACCTTCCACACAGGCTTAACGTCAAGCCCAGGAACTGCCACCGGGCTTGAAATTAAGGGAGAGCCTGTGCAGGGCTGGGGCAGAAGGGCTGGCCTTGCCTCGAGCTCAGGGTGTGCTGCCCGGTGTTGCTCGTAAGAAAAGTGGACAAAGCTCACGGAAAATAGGTTGGGTGCCCACAGGATTGTGCGATTGCCTCTGCAAGAGAGCGGCATCAAGAGAGGCTCTGGACGGACTCGGCTTTTTGGTGCACCCTCTGCTCTTTTAACCTCGAGGCGGCCAGTTGGGTCTCATCCTCCTGACTTACACGTACTGCCAGACAGATACTTTTTACCCCAGTTTTTCACAGGACCCCAGAATCTACAACTTTAAGAAAAAAAAAAGTAAAGAATTAAGAGCCACAATCACGTAAAGAATCACAGCAACACCGAGACTGGACTTCGGTCTCACTGCGCCATTACACGGGGCTGCAGGCGCCCCGCTAGCAAAGCTGGGAGCCTGTTAATGACAGTCTATCGTTAGCAAGTTGGCCAAATTTTACAAGCTAAACCCATCCTCAGCGCCCTTTGATACTCCAGCCCCTTGCAGCTGGGCGCCTAACAGCAGGCTGAAACGCCCAGCTTGAGGCAACCACAGAGGAAAATCTCGGCCACGTCCCGCTCGAGAAGGCGGACGGCATTTTTGACAGCCCCTGGACATTTTTGACAGGCTCTGGAGCCCTCTCCTCTCCTTTTGTCGGAAAATTTAGATTTGCTTCCTTACGCAGAGGCTCTAACGGTCGCACTGGAATCGTGTTTTATTTCCCAGCGTCTGCTGGGAAGAAATGCATCAAGCCACACGTCAGCCGCTGCCGCGGGCTCGCTCCTGAGCGAGCGCCTGCTGAATGCTGAGGACGCAGCGACTGCTCCCAGCTTAGGCACTGCTCTTACTTCGCAGATAGTTTAAGTGCCCCCGATGGACTGAGACGCTTTCATGAATCAAAAGCAAGAGGAAAAAAAAAAAAAAAAAAAAAGCATAAATTAAACCCAAGTAATACTTTGACCAAATCTGTTCCCAGCATTAGGAGGGCTGGAAGAGCTGCAGATGAAAAGCCCCTATTAAGCTGGAGAATTCATTGTCTCATCCCTGATGAAGGACGGATGGGTTCCTAAAACAAATATTACATTTCTTTCTGGCTAGCAGCACTCCGATTTTGCATTACACGAACAGCAGAGGCAAAAGAGCTCCCAATGCTCCTCATTTACACACAAACGACTTTGTGTCCTCGCTCTTGCTGGGGCTGCAGTGAGACACATGGGTTTCTTCCCAAACCCACCCCAATTACACCTCTGCCCCATGGCTCCACCTGGAATGGGCCAGGCTGCCCCAAAACAACACCAAATCCCTGCAATTGCTCTGGCAGCTCGAGGGGAGGCTCTCCCACCCAGCCCCTGGTACCCGAGCCCTCCTGGCTCCCCGCTGCTGTCCCCTTCTGCAAAGGGACGCGAGGGATGGAGAGGGGTGTGGGACCCAGCCCAGGGAGATACTGACTTCAAACTGAAAAATAAAAAAGGACAGATTGTCAAAAAACAAAACCAAAAAAAATATAACACCAAAAACCTCTTTCCTTCTCCCTGCTCTCCCTCCGGCTTGCTCCTTGTCCTGGCTGAGTTCAAGGCAGGCTGTGCCTTGCCCGGAGCACAGCTTGCCACGCTGGAGCGACCCCAGCTGAAGACGGGCCTCAGCCCTTTGAAGCAGCCACAACAGAGAGGACATCCTCTCCCTGGGGATGTGTTGCACGGGACTGGCCCCAGCCACCAGGAAAGCAAAGCCAGCGTGCAACATGTGGCAGGGGAGAGGCAGAAACGGAGGGGAAGGCGCTGGGCAGAGCTCACACCAGCCTCCCTCCAGAGCTGGGCACACCGAGGGGGAACAGTATCCTGACATGGGCTGCTCTGGCATTAAACCCCTCCGAGATGTCTTCCAAAGGGGTAGCCCAGCTTCCCCAGCTGCTTTCACCTGGGTTTCTGAGATGCAACGCACTCTTTGATTGTCCCAGCAGTTTTCGAGTCGTTGGCCAACTTCAACCACAGCTTGGCAGAGGAACAGGAGCTGCAATGATAGCTCAACCCTCCAATTTTCTTGAAAATCTGGTGGCTCAGTAAAAATAAAGAGGGCTGATTAACGCCCTCAGCAAGAGACGGAGCAGCCTGGTGAGCCCAACCCCTTACAAGACAGCCGAGAATCCAGGCCAGAGAGCACTGCTGCTCTGATGAAGTAATTGAAACTCCAGCCCCAATTTCCTGTGGACATCCCTGCAACACCAGGCCAGGGCTGGCAGAGCTCGGAGCTGAGACCAGGCAGACCAAGCCTGTGGATTTTGGTATTGCTGCACCCAATTTTGAGCCGTGACACCAGGAGAAAGCAGAGGCGAGGCACTGAGCACATCCGTGTGCCAGCCAGGGCCATGGCCACACCACACCATCCACCGGTGTTCTCCTCTTTTCCTGCTGCCATCAGCCATTCCTGTAGGCTCGGACCAGTAGATGGCACCAGAATAACAGAAAAGTCCCTCTGGTTCTGCCCTCTGCGTTTTCCCAAATTCTCCTGCAGCCCCCTGCACAGCCCGCTGCTAGGGTGCTGGGAGCAAGCAGCGGTCCTCAGCTCTGGGATGGGGAAGCCTGGTGGGAGCTGCCCCGCTACAGAACTGCTTAAAGTTTTAGCAAACAAAGTTAAAAATAAAGAAACGTCAAATAAAGAGCTTTCTTCCCATTTTCAGGTTTCAAAAAAACATTTTTTTTCCCCTAGCGTATTGCTTTTACGTGAAAAATAGAAGCAAATATTGAACCAAAGCATCTGAAATTCTCTCTTTACGGAGAAAAAGCCTAAACAGCCAGGGACCAGCCTGCAGCAAAACCCAGCCACGTAAAGGCTGGTTCAGGATTACCCCACTCACTGGATCTGTCCCCCTGGTGATAGCAATGGACGGCCACGCTTTGGGAAGCGGGGCTGGGGTGACGGTGGTCAGGCACATTGAACACCCTGGAGCCATGGCCGTGGCCCTGCCACAGAGGTTTAACGTGCTCACAGAAGCCCCCGAATTTTTTCAGAAGCTTGAATCTTGCCTGGGGTCAGTCTGGGACCAATTCAGAGACCCTCTGACTTTTCATACCCAGAATTCAGCTTTGAGCACGGCTCAGTCCAGCACCACTGTAAGAGAAGTTGGATTATTTCAATCTCTTCCTTCTCCCCATTATCAATCGTACCCAAGCAAAGTACAAATCCACCAAACTGTTTTCCAAACCATTTCTCAGCACAATTTTTTTTTTTTTTTTTACTTAATGGCCCTTCCAGGAACAAAACGCATTTGGAAACCTCGGTGCCTGAACCTTTCTTGGCCAACAGCGTGTCCTCGAGCACGCAGCCGTGAGCAGCGAGCATCCCTGCTGGGAAGTGACCAGCCTGGCAGGGTGGAGGACAGCTCCCGTCCCCACGGGCTGGCCGGTGGAGCAGAGATCAGCCACGAGGGCTTCGTGCTGTGATCGCTGCCCACGGAGCTGCCTCTCCACAGCTCTTTGGCGATCCCTGGTTTCTGCAGGCTCTTCCCTGGCTGGCAACGAACACAAAACAGAGAAGAGAAGTGGCAAGAGATGGCTCCGATGGCTGTCACTGCCTCTGCACAAAGCCTTTCGCTCCTTGCCCTCGGTGCCAGCCCTGCACAGACATCTCCAACCTTCCCAGGGAGCCCAGCCTACCGATTCGCAGCCCCTCCGTCCCCAGATGTTGCTGGATGTGGTCATCCCCCACCCCACTGTTAATTAGATTTGCAGCTCTCCCTGTTTTCCTCATTTTACCCAAAGTTGCGTTTACGAGACGCTGTTCGCACACTCCTCAACCTGGCCAGAAATACCAGAAATCTCCCACAATGGCCTGTTTTGTTCAGAGCCTCTGAAAACTCAGAAGAGATCCCAAAATAGGGGATCAAAAGCTATTTCTGTGCCTGATGTTCGCCCTTTTTAGCTCTGCAGAGGTTCTCCTGTCTCCGCTATTCTTAACAGTGGGATTATGGATAGATTTTGGGAAGGGGATTGTCCTATAAATGAGCCTGGCAGCTGGTTCACATAAGTGAGTTACGATCAGGGATGAGGCCATTGCTTTCCTTTTGTTTCTCGCTGTGTTTTGGTTCAAACCTGTAAACAGATTTGCACCGAGTGGATCTGCATTCTCCATCTGGTCCTGTGATCCCATTTCCTGGCAGGAATATCCCTGACATCGAGTTGTGCAGGAATGCTGCAGCACATCCATGCGTCCTGCGGCCAGAGCCGAGCTGCTGGTTTTTTTTTTGGTGTCTGCACGCACGGCCGTAGCGCGTCACCCAGTTACCCCAAAGGGACTGCCAAACATCCCCTTCAGGGACGGAGAAGCCAATACTCGCCTTCCCAATTATTTCCAGTGATTACCTTGCGTCTTACAGTTAAAAAATGCGTATTTTCAACCTCCTTTCAATGCTCCTCTGGCTTTTGCTCTCAGCCACTGGCTCTTGTCCTACCTTCCTTTGATGGATTAGAGAGGAAAACAAAGAAGTCTTCCTAGAGAGTCAGGGAAACGGGGATTCAAATCCATCATCACGGTGTCTGGAAGGACTCTCAGTGCTGCCCAACCCGAGAGGGACAGTGGTATGTCACATGAGCAAAACCAGGAGGAGAGCAGGGAAAACCAGCACCACCGCCCGCAAGAAAACCCCCGTTTGGTACCCAGCCCTGCAGAGAGCACTCCAGCCTGAAAGCAAAGCGTCCCCTTGGCTTGCTCGCCTGTCACCTCCTCCTGCCACTGCCAGACAGGAGCTCAGTGATCCCTCGATCAGCTCCTGGGCCACGGAGCCCACACGAGCCAGCTTGGAGTGACTGAGGGCAGCTTTGCCGTGCGGTTTTCTTGCTATCGCATACCAGATTGTCTTTTCAATCACACCAGCTCCTTCCAGCCCACAACACCCATGCTGAAAGGCACATTTAAGAAACCTGTTGCCTGGCTTCCCAGCAGCAGGTAGCTCCCAGTTTGTGCGCCCCTTCCCCATCCGCATGCTCCTCCTCAGCCTGGTGGGTCCCCCTTTTCTTGGGGTCTCCATCCCATCCTCCTACCACCTCTTCCAGTGCTCCCTTACCCACAAAAGACCCAGGAGGACTTCCTCACCACCACACTTAAATCTCCCTTGCTGCAACCCAAGTACACATGCCTGGAGGTCACCCTGCACCATCCCCTTCCTATAGCAGCCCTGCATCTATCTGAAGGCTGTTCTCCATCACCTCTTCTGGAGGCTAAGCACCTCTTTCCTCCCAGCCTGGGAGTTCTGCAGCTCTTTATTGCTCTTCTCTGGACTTTTTTTGCTCGGCTCGTATCCTCCTCGACACGCAGCGTGCACAACTGGAGCCCACCTGGAGCCCTCCCCGCAGCCGCGTCCAAGAGGACACTGCACAAACGAAGCAGAACTACAGGAGACACCGGGGGTGAAAAACATCTGCCTCTCCTCATAAAGATGCGGCTTTCTGCATTGAGCAGGGAGTTGGTCCAAGGCCAGGCGAGCAGATTTGCAAAGGGCATGGAGCCACGGCACTCCGGTGTACACTCCTCATACCAGATTCATCCCCATTCCTACAGGCGGCAGGTCGGCAGCTCCTACACCACCTTTCTTATAGGGCACCAAGTAGACTCAGGCATGGCTTGGTGGAGACATCTGCTCCCTAAGAGCAATCATATCCTGCTAGCAAGCCCAAATCCCCAGCTGGGAGCCACTGGACAAGCCCCATCCATCTTGCTGAGCACCCAGGGCCAGACCTCATGGAGCACATCCCGTGTAGGACCAGCTCCCCACGGCTGGGGCGCTTGGTGCCAGACGGAGGAAGGGTTAGCACCGAAACAGGCCGTGAATGAGCGACATGGGGCTTTTCATTCTTCTCCAAACCCCTCGTTTTCCTAAGGGGAATGCCTCAAAAAACCCAGTGGGGGGAGAGGAGGAATTCACAGCTCCCTTCCAAAACCCAGGCTTTGTTTGTTTGATCATTTTTTTAAATGATCAAGTAACTTGTGAATACAATTTCTGATGATTCCCACATCCTCCCAGCTGGAGGACGGCTCATGAACAGGCTCCAAACTCTGTAAATGAGCTTGTTAGTCATAAGTCTTCAAACAGGCTTGATAAACAACTTTCAGCCTGCAGGATATTCATCAACCATTCTGTCTGCCTGGTCTCCCGACACTAATTTATTATTTACAATGAGAGATCCCTCTCCTAAATCACAGGTGATTGTTTCTTTTCACTGATTAGCTGGTTTTTTTTTAAGATTTTTTTTTTTAAGGAGAAAATGAAAAACAAATCACAAACAAGCAATGCGTAGCAAACGCTTATTCCTGAGCAATTCCCCCAGTTTCCATGAGACACATCAGCAGTCGTCCAAATGAAACAAACTGTCAGCAAAGATCTTTTTGGCCAAACGTTAAAGACCGGGCAACAGCCAAGAAAAAGAGCACAGAAATTCCCAGCAGCTGGTTGGGACAACTGTGTCGGACACCGGCTTCCCCAACACCAGCATCCTTTGGGCACGCGGAGACCCCAAGCATCTCAAGATGTTGGGGGAGATCAGAGCTGGCGTGGCAAGAGCTGCCACCATCAACTGTTGTGTGAAGCACACGGCTGGGTCACCAAAGGGGATCTCCTTAATGCTAATCAGTTAATTAACGAGGAAGGTGGTCGGTTCCAGAGACGGAGGCAGATGAAATAGCAATTAGCTGGCAGCGATGCAGAGGGAGGAGAATATTCCCGAATTAAAGCCGACCTCTTATATATCACCTCTCCAGCAGGTTTCAAAGCCCCTTATTAAGGGGTTGGGATCATTATCCAGTTACATGGGTAGGGAAACTGAGGCACGACGGGGTGGACTTGGCCAAATTAGTCCATTAAATGTAGAAGAAAAAGACCACAGCCAAGGCACTAAGGCATTTTGGAGCAGTAAAAGACCAGCCGGGTAATCCTACAAGGCCATCTCTACTGACATTCAGGGCGGGACACACACAAAAACCAGTTTTAATTTAGATTTCGGGTGGAAGCCCAGGACAAAATGCTGTACCCTACAAACCCTGCCTGCAGTACCCCCAAGCAGAGCGGCCCCCTGCAGCCTGGGGAGAACACAGAGCAGACTAATGCCCTCCCGAGCAAGCTGGCTTTGTGTGCACATAATATCCAGACCCGTGTTTCCATCACCACCACTTGGGGACCCAGGAATGGGTCCCCATTCCTGGCCCACAAAGAGGCACAGACCCCCGTTATCATTTGGGGTGAAGAAGTAGGATGCAGAGCTCAACTCCATCACGTTCTTGAAAACTTTTTTCCCCCTCTCATTGCAAAAACAGATACATTTGCTCGGACACCCTACAGCACTTCAGACCAGACAACCTGTGCGTGGAGAGGGACTTCCCAGTGCCAACACAGAGCAAACACATTTTGGGGAAGAGGCGCAGTTTTCACCAGCTTTCTCCAGCAATATCAGTGTCGGAGCCACCCATCCCAAACAGGGACGTGATGATGGATTTCCTCCACGCTGTCCCCTTCATCCAGGTGAAAAGGAGACCACCTCAGCGACCATGCAGGACAACCACAGGTATGCAGCATTACAGGAGCGTCTCCAGCCCCGGGAAAGAGGACTGTAAAACCCTAAAGGAAACCAGCCCAGGCTTCACGGTGGCAGGAACCACCTGCGGTACAATCAACCAAGGGCAGCCCCTTCTGCATCGCCAGCCCCTGAGCATTAACGCTCTGCTCTCACCGTTACGGCTCCAGCACCTTTCCCCGTTTAAGTCCCCACAGAGCCCTGACTCCGCTGAGCTGATGCTGAGAAGCGATGGCTCTTCAGAAGCTGTGACCATATTTTTTTTTTCCCCAAACGTGGGCCATATTAGTGACGCTTCCAAAAAGCGGATGATTTCCAGAAGCGCTGAGCAGGACTTCACAGCTCTGCCGGCTGCAGCTCTGCCCAGCTCACCCACTGCTCAAACACAACCAAAATGAGAGCAAAGCACAGACTAGTACAGGTCCCCGTGGGTTTAAAAAAACCCTACCCGACTTTAACTGGTCCAGCATCTACACTGGCTACAAGACAGGGTTGGGAGCTACTTGGACACAGCCTCCTGCAGCCTCCCACCCTGCTCCATCACCTCCAGGCACCCCGGTTTGTTCCCACAGCCCCGGGACTGTTGGTCCCCTTCACATCCACATGCCATTTTCTTTCCAAGCCTGCCCGCTCAGCAGCTGTTGCTGGCGATTTTGTCTTGCCCCCAGACACACGGGGCCGTGGATAAATTTGGTTTTACTGTGGTCAAGGAGGCCACAGGAGAAATTCATCTGCTGGTGGGCTCAGAGCAGGAAGCGATGTCCCCAGGCTCCTGATGAATTCCAGCTCTCGGTGCAAGAGCAGATTTGCTGCCTGAGCAGCTCATCAGGACGTGGAGAGGGTCCTGGCCAGATCCCGAGCGGCTCTTTGGACGCTCGCCCTGCCCAGCAGTCTTGCTGACTGGATGGAGTTTCTCCTGTAGGAAAATTTCTCTAGCCAGAAACAGGGAGGGGGGGGGGAAATTTGGGTGGAATATGAACTGGACGCTGCGATAGGATGTAGTGACTTGTTAACAGCTCGGCTGGCTCCCCTCACCTCTCTTCTCTCCTTCCCCTTCCAGGAACACCAGGCACCAGGAGGTCCTGAGCTGCCACTCCAAGGCCAACGCTCACTTGGTACAGGCACGACAAATCCAGACTGTCTGGGACAGGGCTTTAAACACTGGTGTAACCTTTTCTTAGCCTCTGGAGGTGAGAGAGGAGCCCAGAAAGCTAATGCAAACTGAAATGGATGCTCACTGGCTTGCTCATCAAGCCTCCCTTCCCAGACGCCAGGCTTTCCATGGCAGGAGGCAGCCCTCAGCCTCAGCACTGCTGCTCTGCTCCCTACCCAATCTGCATCCTCTGGATGTCCTCATCTGAGAGAAATTTCTCTCAAAATGAGGCTGCCGTGGTCCCAGCAGACACACAACGTGTCTCCGCTCAGCTCCCACCCCGGCCTCACAGCATCTTCCGTGGGTACAGGGTAGAAGGCAGCCGGGCCCAGCAGAGAGAGAGAGGGAAAGGAAGGGAAGTGGCAGGTTAGGTGTGCATCACGCATTCACAAATCAATGTAGGAAGTGAAAAACATGAGCAGAGCCAGCAAACCTCCGTGCTGGAGGGCCCTGGGCTGTTACAACACAAGTGACAAAGCACAAAGCCCTGCAGGCCTGTGCCACGGGGCTGGTGGCGACGGTGTCTACACACGTGAGCTTCAACTGATGGCATCTCTAACACAGAGCCTTTGAAAAGGACTTTTCTCCAGAGACTCTCCATGTAAGAGGTTGAATTTATGCTGCTTCATCCCCTCACGGGGAGGGACTGCCAGCAGCCTTCACCACGTCCCATGGGACTGCTGGGATTTAGCAGCCCCTTGAGACATCTGCTCCCTCCCCAAAGCAGCCGGCGGGTTCATAAGTTACGTCCCACGGACAGAAACCATCCAGCAGGCTTTTCTTGGAGGAACCAGGCTAAGAACACAACACCCCGGTGTCCTGAGCGTAAAGCTTCAAGGACAGTTCAGAGGGGAAGCACGATCGGGGCCTCGGACGACAGCTCCTCCGGCCAGGCCGTGGTGTTCTCACTTCACAGCTCCATAATCCGCCCCAAAGCCCAAGCCTCCTTTCGGAAAGGCAAGTAGGGTGGGGAACCAGAAACGCAGTGATTCATCCTCCCCAGAAACAGAGGCCCAAGTCTGGAATATTGTGACACTTGGTAAATCCTCGTGATGCGCTTCATTATGCAAGAGAGGCCCAGCAGGAGCACAGCTCCCTCAGGGCTCCTTCGTATGGGTTTCAAAACCGATTAAATATATCATAAACAACTTGCAACCAGGAATAAACACCTATAATCCCATCAAGCCATGCTGGTGATGTCAAAAACCACGGCAGCAAACTCGGAGTTGTCAGGGAAAAAAAAAAAAAAAAGGAGAAAAAACAAGAATATAGCCTTGAAGGAATTATGGCCCTGTAATTCTGCGTCTGCCTTGTCAGAGCATTCGGCTTTAAAGTTTGCCAGCTCCTCCCAGCCACTCCTGCTTATACTTTGTCCGTGCTCTTGCTCCCTCTTTCCAGGCTCCCTAACATCACGTATTTGGATGCCTGTTGCACCTCTGCTGAAAGGCAAAAGGCTCGTGCCCCCGAACGCAGACAGCAAAACCGCCTCATGCCTGCGCAGAAATATTCCACCAGCCTCAAAAAGAGCTTTTTGCATGACTCAAGGCTGCTGGTCAAGACTTTAAACGCTAATACTCATCAATTGGCATCCACATAAGCGGCCCATTGAATCGCATGCAATGACTCGTGTGAGTAAGGATTGCACAAATTAACCCTGAGATAATATTTTCCCATGCGATCACTGCTTTCTACATCATCAAAAAGATGGAAAATAGACTGGCTAGTAGTGGAAACTCGGTGCAGATGACAGAAAGCTGATGTTCATTAAGAGAGTTCTAGCAGTTCAGACCAAACCTTTAAGTTTTATGAGAGATTTCAAAATCTAATTTTCATGGAAATGTTTTCATTACATTAAGGGGAGTAGGGTGGGGGGGAGTAAAAACCTTCAGCAAAATCTTTTTCGAATTAAAAAGTTGGAAGCTTTGTGCAGATGGATTGAAAACACAAATACCATCAGCAAATTATGAGACCATGAGAACCAGGAAGCAAAACTGATTATGATAAAAAAAAAGTGAAATTCACAAACAAATAAAAGTCTAGTTTCGGCCGTCAAAAGGAGGGCGGCACGGCCAGCACTTGCAAACTGAGTCAGCGCCCTCCTTCAGCTTCACATGGCTCCTTTTTTCTTTTGTTAATAGTAAGCTGATTATTGGTTTTTTTTTTTTTTTTAATAAAAAAGTTTGGTTCCAAGTTTGTGACAGTCACATTTCCATCTTTTGTCTGCATCCAGAAGATCTAGAAATTTATGTCAAAACCAGATATTTTTTCCACTTCGAATTGTAGGATTCAGAGATGCAAGAAAAATATCAGCGTGAGACATTTGACCGAAAAATCATGCCCCAGCTAGCCTGAGAGTGAAATTAAAAAGATGCAACACGCGTGGAAAGAAGTGAATGAAGCTTTTAACTGGTTTTCTGCGTTGGTTACCTGGCCTGCTATCCAAGCTTTATCCCCAAGAACGTGGCTCACCCTTCCCGCGAGGAGCCTCTAGGACACACGCGGCACCGCTGGCACGCGGAAAGATTTCTCCCACAAGAACAGGGCTGAATTTTTCATGCAGACAGCCCAAACGACAAGCGCCTTAAAAAGAATATCAACCCGATCCCCAATTTTTCCACATCAGCTGCTGGACAAGGAGGACTTGGGTGCAGAAAGTCCTTTCTGGCAGCAGCCTGTAGGGATGCTCACCGCTGCCGGAGGGGTTAAAGGCAGCGGCCGCTTTGCCCCATAACCTGTGGGCAGCAGCAGCCCCTTCCTCCCCTCAGGCTCTCCCTTTGCCCAGCAGCTCCACAGGACAAGAGAGGAAGAAAATATGAGCTGCTAGATTTAATCAATCTCAGCTCCAAAAGCGCTTTCTTCCTTCTTTTCTATTCTTTGTCCATCCCCAGTTGCCAGGCTCAGCATCTTCTGGGAATAAGGGCTGTGTTTTCCTAACAAAAGAGCCACTTAGGACTTGAAGATAAGGCAAAGGTTTGCAAAGAAAACCCTGCAGTCCCTGGCGCTTCCTCTTGCGTTCCCAGGCACCTCGGCAGCCCTCTGAGCCGCTCTCCCCTTCCCAAAGTGGTGGCAGAGCTTTTCCACCTCTTTTTATCAATTCAAATGTCTTTTTTTTTTTTGTGCGGGGTGGGGAGGCACCACAGCACCACAGACAACCTCAGGATCAGAAGAAAAAGGAGAAACAATTCAACCTTTACACAAACCCTTCCCCTCCCGCAGCAACTGCACTTGCTCTAATTAAAAAGAGAGAATTAACAGCCTAAATACCAGCCATGTGGGAGCAGACCAAAGGTCCTTCAGCTCAGGATCCTGTCTCAGATGGCCTCTAATGACAGACAGAGGCAGCGATGGGGCGATCTCTGCCCCAGTTCATCCCTCCCGCCCCCAAAACCCACGGCTCCAAGCCGGTGATGCACCGCAGCAGTGATGAGCCAACCCCGGCCCCTGTCCTCCCTCTGTTTGACTTCTCCTTTTTTTAAAAAACATTTCTGTATCTGGCCTCTGCAAAACCCTGGTATGAGACCCGTCGTCGTGCCGGCTGGGGAAAGCAGCCCTTCCTCGTGCTCTCACCCTACGAGGAATGAGATGAAACCAGCACGGATGCTCTGCCTGCCCCATCCCAAGCAGAGCAAAGAAACTCACCTCCTCCCCGCTGCCCCGCCAGGAGTTTCTGCTCCCCGGGGAAGCTTTTTTTGGTGCCGAGGGGTCACGATGCCCGCTGAGCCAGAAGCAGCAGTGGGGAGCTGCAGGCTGCCCGGGCCCTGGCTGTGATTTTGAAGCTGCCCCGACAGCCTGAGTTGGGCTGCCAGCCCGGAGAAACTCACAGCCCCCAGACCTCCACCTCTTTTACACGGAAGAGAAATTGCAGGGCAGTAATAACTCCAATATGCAGGACTTGTGCACGTACCGGATCAAAGCGGGCTTCAGTCGTTCCTCACAAAAGAAAGGCGAGCACAACAATTTTTCTTGTGCTGCTCAGGCTTTCTCCACGTCGTTTTATGAGCCGTCAACAGCCAGGCTCAAACAAACAAAACAAAACAAAAAAGCAGATGGCAAAAAAATGCCATCTTTAAAACTAGCTAATAGCTCACCAGCTCCGGGTTTGGAGAAGCGATCCCGCTCAGAGCCACGAGCTTTGGGAACCCACCAGCAGTTTTCTGCCACCACCAAGGGCAGGGGAGCAAGGAGAGCTGGCTGCCCATGCTGGGAAGCCCAGCGAGTCCCCTCTGCTGATCTGGGACTGCATTTTCATCACGGTTTTAGCTGGAGTCAGTGGAAACCCTGCTACCAAAGCAAGCGTTGGCTGGATCTTATCAGGTGGCTTTGCAATGAGGAGCAAGTCTGAGTCCTCCTGGCTGAAGGGCAGAGGCTGGGAGGGTCACAGTGAATTTTATCAGCTGTTAAGGAACGGTTTTCACACCTACAATTCGAACTGAAGTCAGTGAGTGACAGTTTCGCAGCACCACTGAAAATAAAAATCAGTCCCTTAATACGCTGACATTTCTCCCTGTCTGCGTTACAATCAGAGCTACTCCCAGAAATGTTTTCCTTTTTTTAAAATAGGAAAAAAGCTTTGTCCTCAACCCCTTCCAAATGAATTCACGGTAATGTAGTCCCTCCAAACTCCAAATAAAACTTTTTGTCATTTCCGTGTCAAGCTTTTTCCCCGTAATTTCACGTTACATGAGGAGCACCCAATATTTCGGGTTCGCACCCCGCTTCGGGACAGAAACCAGTGGCAGACCGACTGTCCCCCAGGTCAGCAGATCGGTTCCAGTATTCCTGCGACATTCCACAACTCCTCCAAACGGCTCTCACCTCCTCTCCCTTCGTAACACGGAGGATAACCGAGCCCTGTGTTAGCTTTTCCGCCGAACCAGCTCTCATTTTTCACCAAGAAAAGCTCAAACCCACCGCTGCCCAGCTCTCATGCAGCCTTTTTCCTGCGGGCGCTGCAAAGCACTTCACAAAACACATGCCACGGGTGGGGAAACTGAGGCACGGAGACGCAGGGGGTCTGCTAAACACATCAGCGAAGGAGCCAGGGAGCCCAGATGACAGCTCTGCCCAATAAACCAGGGAGAATTTATCCCCGGTATTTATTTTTTGCTTACTTTAGAATACTTTTAAAACTTTCTAATTCACCGCAACGGCATTAAAACTTTTACTGCGTTCGGGGAACTGCTGATTTATTTTAAGCTGGAGTTTGGTCCCTGCCCGGCAATGCTGGCTGGGAAACACACCCTCAGCCCGTGATTTCGGTCCGGTTCCTGCTCGAAGAGCAGGGTGGGTGTCAGGGGAACACAGCCCCTCTTTTCCACGCAGACCAAGCCAGCTTGGCAATTGGCAATGGGCAGCACCAGGAGCAAAGCAGGGCCAAATAAAATACGATAAACGAAACTGAGGGGGGAAAAGGAGGAAAAAAAGAGACGTTTGCATAACTCGTTGGTTAGTATCGCGGGGACTCTCCGGCCGCAGCGGCACAGGGAGCCGAATCACGGGGGAGCGGCGATCGCTGCCCTCCTTCCCTATACCAACCCACGCACATTTAGGGCCAGAAATGTAATTTTGCTCCTGGGAAGGGGCATTTTTAAAGCCGTTTTCCCCGCAGCCGTTGTCCCATCCTGGCCAGGCTCTCCGGGAAGGGAGCAGGACAAATCCCCTCGCCTTTGCCCTTGGGGTCCCGCTGGATGGGGACGCGGGGAGCGGCTGCTTTCTTGCAGAGCTCTCCTTTTCCAAGGCCGGTTTCCCCTCTCGGCACGGCTCCGGGAACCCAAAAAGGCGAGGAAGCCCCGGAGGAGCCCCGGGGGGCAGCGGGAGGAAGGCGGCTGCCGGCTGCGGGTCGGGCTCCTCGCCCCCGGAGCCTCGGCGGTACCGGGAGGGGGGCGCAGCGGGGAGGGCTCCCCCCTACAGCCGGGGGGTCGGGGGAGCTTGGGGAGGGGGTCGGTGTCCGGCTCCGTTCCCTTCTCCCCCGCTGCCACCGCGGCGTTGCCGCTCGTTGATCGCGGCTGCCGGCGAGAAAAAAAAAAAAAAAAAAAAAAAAAAAAAAAAAAAAAAAAGAAAACGAAAAGCGAGATTTTCGTCGGCTTTTCGTTTTTCGCCTCTCGTTGGCGGCCTGGCCCCCCCCTGGGGGGCTCCTGGGGAGCCCTCGGAAACGAGCCCGTGTCCGTAGCCACGTCCGTGCCCGGGCTCGCCGCGGGAGGGACGAAAATCGCAACGAAAATCGCAACGAAAATTGCGCCCAGTCCCTTCGCCCGCGGATATATACATAAACAGAGAGAGATCTATTTATTTTTTAACCGAAACGAAGGTAATAATGGATCGGGGGGGGAGATTTGCGCACCTACCTCGCCCCTTTCATAGCGCTGCGCTCGGAAAACACCGCGCAAGGCTGCGCCCCTTCCCCGCCGCGACGGGAGCCGGGGCCGGGGGTGCCCGGAGCCAGGAAAAAGGGGGCAGGAGGCGGCCGGCGGCTCCGTTTTGCGGCGCCGCAAGTCCCCTCGGGCTGTTTGCGAGGGCAAAGCCGTCGGAAAACGGCTCGGCGGGTCCCATCCGGAGCGGCGAGGTGCTCCGAGCTCCGACGGGATGGATGGAGAGGGAGGGAGGGATGGATGGAGAGAAGGATGGATGGAGGGATGGATAAAGGGGTGGATGGAGGGAGAAAGGAAGGGATGGGGGGATAGAGGGATGGATGGGGGGATAGAGGGATGAATGGAGGGACAGAGGGATGGATGGAGGGCTGGATCCTGCCGGCCCCGTCCCGTAGAGCCCCCTGCTCAGCCCCCCGGCAGGCGATGCGCTCGGGGGGCTCAGCCCGCGTCCCCAGGGGGGGATCCCCCCGCACTTACTGTCCTGCTGCGGGGTGTCGCTGCCGCTGGTCAACCCGGGGGACTCCAACAAGCTCCGGCCGGGCTCGCCGCCACCCTCGTCCGCCTGGGCGGCCACCATGTCGCCCGCCTCCTCCAGGTCCAGCAGGTGGCTCACGGAGAAGTTCTTCTTGCCTTGTAAATTGTCCAAGCCGGCGGGGCCGTCGAGGCGGGCGGGCAGCAGGGCCTGCCTCTCCATGGCGTGGGCATAGCTGGACGCCATGGTGCTGAGCGGGGCTTTTCTGCCCTCGCCCCCCCCGGCGCCCACCGCCCCCGCTCCCCCCCAGCCGCCGGCCCTTCGAGGAGGGGAGGGGGGGAGGGGGGAAGCGCACGGCCCCAGGTGGGGGGACGACGACGACGACGACACGGGGACCCGACGGGATGGAGAGCTGCAGGGACCGGCTTTAAAACATGCCGGGGTGGAGGGGGGAAAAAAGGCGAAGCGGCCGGCTCGGGGCGCCGGGAGCTGCCGGCGGCCGGGAGGCGCACGGGGGCTGTGGGGCCGCTGGGGCGGGTGCGCCCCGTCCCTCCGCCTTCCCCTCCCGGCGGCTCCCGGCCCTTCCCTTCCCTTCCCTTCCCCTCCCTTCCCTTCCCCTTCCTCCGCCCCTGCCCTCCCCTCCGCCCCGCACTTCAAACGCCGGGGGCGGCCCCGCCGCGCTCCGGGCCCCCCCTCCCGGGACGTGGCACCGGCCCCCGGTCCTGGTGCTGCGCCTCGCTCCGTGCTGGGGAGCCCCCCCGGGGGGAGAGGGGAGCGGTGCCCTCCGCCGGGGGGCCCCCTCTCGGCGGCCGGAGCACGGTGGGCACGGCCGCTGGGGGAGAGGAGTCGCCAAAGGGAGAGCTGGGGATGGAAAAGTGGCAGGGAGAAGGAAGGGGAAGAGCGAAGGGGAGAGGGAAAGGGGAAAAAAATAACGAAAGGGGGAGAAAAAGCGCAACGGAGAAGCCAGAAAGAGAGACGAGGCAAGAAGCAGCAAAAGTGAAATAGGAAAAGGAGAGCAAAAGCGAAATAGCAGGAGAGAAAAGGGGGAAAAACTGAACCAGCCCCCCCCCAAAAAAAACTAAAAGCAAAACAGCAGAGAAGAGAGAAAGACAGGGGAAGGAGGCGCAGAGGACACGCTCGGCTCCCCAAACCAGTGAGCAGAGAGGTCCCAGGGCCCTGCAGGTCCTGGGGGCTGAGGGCACGCAGGGGTGCAGGCAGCACCCCCAGACCCTTGCTCGCTGCAGAAGGGCCCCGAGAGCAGCCCCATGGGCACTGAGTGAGGCTGCTGGCACTGGCCATGCTCCCACCGGGCCAGGAAAGGTCCCCACGTCCCCGTGGCTGGAGCCTGGGCTCCGAGCTGCCACAGCCAGCCCAGAATTTCCATCCCCCCTGATCTGGGGAAAGAACATTTGATGCCATCAAAGGGCTCCAGATTGAAAACAGATGTGCTTCCCCGAGCCTCTCCATGCATTTAATTAAGGCACAGGCATGGAGGAGACATTTTCATCATTAGTTTGCTTTCAGCCCCCCCCCCCTCCAGTCCCAGTTTACCCTTTGCAGTCTCCAAGACTCAAACGAGCGTGGCAGGGCTCTGCCGCCCGCAGCTCGGGGGCTGAGCAGTGCAAGCACTGGGGTGAAGCCGTGCGTGTGCACGGGAGGACGTGGGCGTACGTACACCCAAAATGCTGCGTGTGCATCTTCCTACACAGCTGTGCACGCCTCGCCGCGTGCTGGTGCGTCCCTTTTTTTGGATGGGTGTCAGCGTTCAGGGACCGTTTCTGCAGGGCATCCTACAGCACGTGCCCACGTGTTGGGTGGGGAAGGAGCCGTCCCTTCCCACAGCCGTGTGCCTCTCAGAGCCCAGCACGGCCAGGACAGCGAGGGTCTCCAGCCTGAGACACAACGGGGGTGTACACAATCCCTTGCTCTGAAGGACAGGGATCTGCCCTGTGCATGAAACATCTTTTTTCTCAGCCTCTGCCTTTCCCAGGGATTTGGCTGCTTTCTTTCTTGGTGAGCCTGCTTTTACCCTCTTTCTCCCTCAAACCAATCTTGCAGCTGGCCTGGCTTCTATGGATAGGTGCAGGGGAGTCCCAGCCACACACGTCCCCTTTCCAGTGGGGAAAGGCTGCACAGCCCCAGGCAACCTCTGCCACAGCAGAAGCCACAGCAAACAAAAGAGCAACTCTGTGCTCCCCTCACTCATGTCCTCACAGATATCCCAGGTAAGGAGCATTTCCCTTTCCTTCTCACAGGCCCCCATCATTCAGACAGCCCTTTCCCCAGGAGCTCAACCTGAAATGAGCCTTGGAAGATGGTGAAAGCATCTTGGTGCTGCAGGTCACCACATCAACATGTGCAGAATCAGCACAATACAAAGGCAGAATCCCTCCTGCATGTTCACAGAGGGGCCCAGCTCTGAACTGGGCTCTGTGGCATTACCCTGAGATGAGCCACGAGTGCCCCCCCCACACACAGCACCCCCAGGCTGAATAGCAATGTAGTTACAGCACCAGCTCAGGGCAGGATTAGTGCAGCATCCGTGATGCCCTGCTCCGTGTAGAGCATAGTTTACCCTCGTGGAGCTTGATGAAGGCAGAGGAAGCGCCAGGGAAGAAATCCCAGCAGGAGAAGGTAGCAAAACATGCTCTTTGTAGCAGGGTGTCCTATTGTACTGGTGATCAGCCAAAGCTTGAATGGCTGGGATGGGAGAAGGCACCTTGTCACGTGCAGGAAATAGGTCACACAGCATGAGGAGCCCCGGCTGTACATTAATTGCTTTGTTCCACCAGTCCTCTTCGCAGGACAAGCACGTAACACCCCTTCATTATCTCTTTCCCTTAACTTGGACTCAAAGTTCTAGAAAACCTTCATATAGACACAAAGATTGTCACCTTACCTGAATGCTCACAGGCGTTGCCTTCTGGTTTTCATCTCGTCCAACTCCAGAGGAAGAGGATGGGGCATTGGTACCCAACTCAGGTGCTTCAGTTTCTTCCTGCGCGTGTCCAATGGCCAGCCCACGCACTTGCTCTGCTTCCAGGGGTTTCTGCAGGATGAACAGCCATAGGAAAGTTATGAGCCACACCATGGTCTGCTGTAATCCAAAGATCTGCACACACTTGCTCACATTTCAGGTAAGGAAATGACCCAGAGCCCTGTCTCAGAAACCTGTCTCCTACCCTGTGGCCACCTCTGATGCTCAGAGAAGATGAGGCAGAAACCACAAACTCTGATGTCTCTGTTCTTTCCCCAGTTGCAGCTCAAGAAGGGGAACACCAAGGATCTTCACCTCTGCACGCGACCAGCAGCAGTCTTGCCTCTGCCTTCTTTCCAACAGCAATTTGCAAGCTCTGCCAGCAGTGGCAGCCTCTAACTTGAGTGTCCATCCCAATTCCTGCAATTGCCCCTGACAGCCAGCACTTGGCAGTTCCTGTGGATCCCAGCTCCAATAATATGGGCTACCCAAGTATGGTGTAAACCCTCAGAAGCGTCCCCTTCACATCTGCCTGGTCACACCTACAGCCACATCTTCTGCACCAGCCACCACATCACACGCCTTTCCCACCAGATGTTGGTGCTTGCTTCAGGTGACCCAAATATCATCTCTTTTACCCTAGTTAAAGAAAAAAAACAAACAAAAGCAACAGGCAGAAGAACCTGTGGACTCACAGGTGTGGGTTCTCAGTTATCTAACAACAGCGTTGTGCTCAGGTGAGGCATTTTGCTCCGGGAGGGAAACTAGCTCTGGTGCCTCTCCCCTACCTCATTTCCATGCAAGTTGTGAGCATGTGATGTCTTACAGCTCTTTTCCAACCTGCCAAATTAGTTGCATCCTAGCAGTTCAAAAATACTACTGCCGGAGGTGAGCAGGGAAAGGAAGAGCTAAGAGGCAGCACAACTGCACTAGCTTGTGCTTTTAGGAAAGGAAAGCAAAATGAGCAAGCGATTTATTTCTGCTCTCTGCTCCTTGGCCTTAACCGTGCGAGCTGCTCGGCTATTCCAAGGAAAGCCGGGTGCCCTCCAGCCCTGCTCTCCTGAGCCCTTTGGCCAGGAGCCCAGCCCTCTGCTCCCCAAAATTTCAGCCTCAGCTCCCTAGGGCAAGCTGGAGAGTGGCAGCGCATCAGAGCAGCTCTGCTACCTGCCCCTTCCCACCCCATCCCAGCCCTTGTCCAGCCCTGCAGTATCCCCACTGCTGGGCTCTGCTGCCAATACCTCATGCTGGGGAGCCAAACCAGAGCTCTGCAGCCCTGGAGGATTTTTTTTTCCCTTCTCCCTGTTGCACCAGTTCACCGAAATGTCTGGTTATGGGCTCTCTGCACTTGCTCCACCCAGGGCTGGGTATGAACTGTGCAGAGCTGGAGACAGAGAGCACCTGCAGGAGGACGTGTGTGTGTTCGGGCAGGTATGAACCCATTTCCAGCCCGGAAGCCCTCTTCCCCCAAACTCCAAAGCTCCCTCTTTCCTTCCCCACACAGAGGTGCGTTAGGAGATCTGTGGGGATCAGGTAGGCTTCGGCCGTTTTAAGCCGTAAACTCAACGTCAGGGGTTCTTCTAATCCCAAACATCTTGATGTCATCTGGAAACGCCACGAGCAGTTTATAATTAGGGTTTAGCATGCAGATTAATACCAGCAGCTCCAGGGTGAACAGACCATCAGAGTCTAATCAAAGCTTAAATGGGGCAGCAATTTAAAACTGAGATTTATTATTCCTCTGCATAATATTCTGAACCAGGGGCTGAGTTCACATCGCACACAATCATTCCTGGAAGTGCTATCACATCTCCAGTCGGAACGAGGTGGCTTGTTACTGGTTCACGGGGGTGATAAATGCCGGGCTTCGGGAACTTATTTGGGAATCACAACATCGGCACCGTACAAGATTTAGAGCCTGAGGCAGGAGAGGGCTCACACGTGTGCGCAAGGCATGGGCTGCAGCTCCACACGGATGGCAGGGCAAGGCCGTGCGCTCCCGTTTCTTTGCTGTGCTCCAGCTGCAGGGAGGGAGGTGGCCCCGGGACACCAGCTACGGGGTTCTCTCCTTCGGCCAGGTGAGGAAGGATGTCCCTTGCCTCGTCACCTATGAAACACAAGAGGACGAGGGGGCTGGGAGAGTGGAAATTTGGTCATCGGTTTGTCTGCACAGCTCCCAGTTTTTAGGTTTCGAGGCAGACTGAGTTTCAGTTGTTGCCACCTAGCTTCCAACAGAGACGACGAGCAAATTGACCAGCTGGCAGAGGCAAGAACTAATTTCCTATTTTCTTTCTTTTCCAAAAGCTTTCCACCAAGTAGAGGAGTGGCTGTGAGGAAGGGAATGTCCCCACGTCCGTGCTGCGGGGAGGCACTTACCAAGGTCACTACACAACACGGGTGCCACCAAAAACAAGGATGCCCTACAAAAATCTGCTCTCTGACAGCTCCCGTGGCACTGCCAGCACAAACTCCTGCCCCAAAAGCTTTCCTCCAGCACCTGGCAGCGGTGGTGCCAGCAGTGTCGGACCACATGAGAGGTGATGGGGCAGGGTCCTGCAGGAGGATGGCGCTTGTCCCCATCATGCTAAGCCCACTCCATCCCCTGCAAGGATTTCAGTGGGGTTACTTGCCTCTGGAGCAAGGACTTCCAAAGCCTAGAAAGAAATCAGGCTGTGGCCCTTTCAGCTTGCCCACTAGCCCACCGTGGCCACCTGGGGGCACTGAGATGGCCAGCAGGGTCTGCCCGCCGCCAGCTAACCAGAGCTGGGTGCGCTGAAGCAGGGCTAAGCCGTGTGCTCCCAAGGGCTCGGATCTGAGCTGGCTCCAGAGCTCCCAGCAGAAGGAGCCCCGGGTTTGGATAAGCCAGCCGTTTAACCGGGGTTTTATTACCGGGCAGGGTAACAAAAGCACTCAGAGGTCACCCGGGAACTTTAATCAGCTCCAAGGGTCACTGGATACCTGGCCTAGACGGCACAAGGGCAGGGCCCAGGGCACGCAAATAAATAAATAGATGTATTGAAACCACCTCCACTCTTCCAAATGATTGCCTCCCTCTCTCCCCCTCTCCGTGCACGCTATAAAGATCCGTGCTCTTTACAATCAGACGCTCAAATGGCCCTAATTTCCCCAGCAGAAACTCCGAGATCTCCTGCAAATTTAGCTAAGACGTTTATCCACAAGCTAAAAAAAAAAAAACAACCAAAAAACACCAAAAATCTCTCACTGCTGGAGATGAAAGTTCAGGCTGCTGGACTGCTCTTGGGCTGGATATCAGATATCCCGAACCCTGGGGAGAGAAAGCGTCCCACCAGCTTCTCTCCCCTGCAGGAAAAAAAAACCTCCCATAATCAGAGTCTGGGCAGACAAATTGGCACCACTGTTTTCGTCTTTTCTCCCTCCACCCCCTCCTCCCTTTCTGGAAGAGGACTAACCCTTCGGAGCACAGTCACAACTCACAAATATTTGTGGGTATTATATTGCAAGAGGGAAAAAATGCAAAGGAAGGTAACTGTTAAAAGCTTAGTCCCTCTCCAATGGAAAGCAGCTTTATGCATGTCCATAAATCTCCTTTGTAAGTGGTCATTAAAATTGTGTCTTGTTTAATTTTTTTTTTTTTAATCTCGTTTAAACACTTTTTCTCATCTTGCAAACGAATGATGTCATTGGCAGGCCCGGTAATGAACTGAAAATAATAAAAAAAAAAAGTCACTTTTCTAATGTTTTGGGGTCTCTCTCCGAAAGCAAACATTTCAATACCAGTCCGGTAACCCAGCCAAGTATTTAAGCATGTGCTTAACAACAACTTGCATTTAAGTGCCTTGCTCCCTCGGGGACATCTGTCCACACTCATCTTCATGCACAAATGATGTGTTTAAAATGAGGAGCGTGTTTAAGCTGTTGCAGGATGAGGGTCCCAGGGTCGGACTGCTGAGCTGCTGAGTTTCTCATCGCACAGGCAGCGCGACCAGAACATGACGGAGACCCCAAAACTGCTGCACGTGGGTGTCCTGCTGGTCACCGGTCTTCCCTCTTCCTCTATAATCCTCAGAGCCTCGAGGCTGATGTCCTCAGGGTTTCCTGCACTGCTGCTTTCTTTAAAACCATCGGGCTCACCTCTTTTTTTGGCTCACTTCTCAACGGAGCAGGCTTTCTCATGCCACGAAGCAAGACCACCACTAAGCTGCCCTTTGCTTCACACCCATGCCCTTCAACCCCAAAACGCTGTTTGGTTGGAAGGCTCCTTGCCGGATGCTTGTGCTGTTGGGTTTGGGTGTGTGGCTGAGGTTTTTAGGTTGTTTTTCTCCCCCCTCTCCCTCTTTTTTTTTTTTTTTTTTTTTTTGGAAGCCGTTTTTAATGAAGTGGAAGCAAAACCAAAGAGCAGACTGTGCAAATGGGGGAAAATAAACGCAAAACTTGAAAATGAATAATTGGCGTGGTTTTAATTAAAAAGCGGTTAACTGTTTCGGGGTGAAGAGCATGGGTTTGAGTTGACACCGTCTGAACCCGGGAAGAGCACGTTAAGCTGTTCACCATGCCGCGGGTTAACAAAATGGGAAATAAATACATCCCAGCCACTTGGAAAACTAAACCATCTTTAGGACTCAGCTGTAAACTTTCTTCAGCAATTTATTAGAGTTCCAGAAAGCACTTGTTGAGTAGCCTTGGCCTGTAATAAATATCAGTCCTTGTTTGTTTGTTTTTGTAATGGGAACAAAACCACATCTTTTTCTTTCTAAAGTGGATAATTTAATTACATGGCAAGAAACACACTCATTGTCCAGAATACCCGGAGAAGATTGCCATGTAACTCGCCGCTCAGCAGAGAGAGGGGGGTAGCAGAGCCATCTGATAGCCAGAATCATTTTCAGGGGAGGTTTTCCTGTCGGCACACGTGCTTCCTCTGGAGATGATGCTAGCGTTGGGACCGTCATCACAAACTGGAGGAGGAGACAGGCGGCTCACACGGCGTGAGGAGCTGTGCCTCTGGGTAAGGCAGCACTCACCTCAGGGGACCTGGAGCTTCAGAGGGACAAGGCAGATGTGAATGAAAAGGAAGGAGGAAAACAGGGAAGGGAAAGGGATTTGTCTGAGCTGCTCAGCGGGTCAGAGGTGGCAGGGGGAACTGAGCTGAAGGCCTCTGTTCTCAGGCTGGTATCTGCACTCACGTATTTGTCATCGTCTCCTCCAGAAACTGCAGAGCCTGGGTTTCTGCCTCTGCCGTCAGCAGGGAGCCTGTCGCGTCCGTGTGTCAGCCCTGCTCCAGCAACCCTGCTCAGCTGCCTGCTGACACGTTCTGCCTGCCTGGCCGGGGCCCCTTTCGGACCGCTTCCAGCAAAATGGGTCTTGTCTGAAGCCAGAAAAGCACCTCTGTCCCGCATCTCATCTCTTACTCTCCTTTCAAACATAGCTCCAGTCTGAAAATATCAATATTCCCATCTAGAGGCTGAGATGCTGCAACTTTTCTTGCTCTGTCACCCCTTCTGTGGGCACTTGTCCTGGCCGCAGGTGTAGGAGGCAAATAATGGTTGGGCTCAAAAGTAAATCTGGAGAGAAAAGCAGTGGATGTCCTAGGAGAAATGGGAGTGCTTGTCAGCATCCGTCCCTTTCCTTGCCCCTCATTTCTGGGGACCTGCCTTGCAGAAGGAGAAACAGTGGTCGAGCCTTTAAAATCAGCTCTTGGTGGGTTGGATTCAGCCACCTCCCCAGGCAGCCTGGCCCTGGGTTCGATGCTAGAAAAGTCCCAGAGCCGAACTGGCTGAGGGGGGAACGATCCAGATAAGCAATTACCCAGCGCGCCTTCCCAGGGACAGCCCCGCAGTTAGGGTCAGCACTAAAAAAATCTGACGGTTGTCAAAACACAGACCCTCATTCCTCCGAGCTCTTCTCGCGGGGCGCAATTAGCGTGCTGATGTGATTAAAGCCACGTTGGGCCCTGAGATAGGAGGGCCAGATGCACCCAGATAACTCCTGCGAAGCCAGCCGCTCGAAAGCGAGGCGTTGGTTACCTGATTTGTAGCCAATCAAGTGGAAATCAACCATTCCTGTCCACATAGCTACATCATGCCGTTAAACAGCCAAAAACTCTTCTCTTACATGTCTTTGAGGGAGATGAATTCCATATGGCCCGGAGAGAGAGCTCAGGCTAGGGATGGAAGGAAGGACAGAAACAGCATTTCTCCAGGACAGAAGACAATAGAAACGTTTCCACTGATTCCAATAGGTTCTGAATCAGCGGCTGCAACCAATTTTCCTCCTAAATGGACTTCCATATGTCTAAAAAAGTCTCACAAGCACTGGAATTTGTTACAGAACAAACCTGTGCTTTATTACTCCGCTCCCCGACTCCTAGTGTTTCTCCCTTGAAATTCCTTGGTTGGCCGTTCCTGGGCTTTGGGGTTCACTTTTGAGAAAGGCATTCGCTTCTAAAGCAAACATTTTTCCACGAAACAGAGAAAAGTCTCCCCCTCTGCCCCCAGACTTCACTTGGCTCCGCTGGGAACTTGTGTCTTAAACTTCATCCGAAAAAGAAGTGGCTCTATGTGCAGAGGAAAGAGCAGGGAGGAAATCAAGTTCACCAGACCTGAAACCTCCTCTGCTTTACAGATAGCCTCTGAAATGCAGATAGTTGGGCAAAAGCCTAGCAAAGCTGATTTTTACCAGAAATTTTCCATTTTCCACTTCTCCAAAAACAGAAGAGATTTTATTTTGCCGTCTTTGTGACTGGCATCTTTAAAGATTTTTCTGTTTCCTTCTTTCATTAAGTAGAAACAAAAATTGGCAGCAGTGGGCTTTTTCATTTTCATCAAAACCAGTTTTGTAAGGAACGAGAGTTGCTTTCCTGCCCACCACCTCTGTGCTACGTACTACATTTTAAGGGATTTAGGAACCGATGTACCATTTTCAAAAGCAGTTTAGGCACTAAAAGGGACATTTGCACAGCCAGCTTCGTATCTTTGTTTCATTTACATCAGTAAAGGTTAAACTTCCAAATACCCTTACCTTGTCCTGAAGAGTCAATGACAGCCAGGCTTTCTACAATGCCTTGAACCCAGGGCTTAAGTTTAATTAAATTCCTGAAACCTAAGAGAATTTTTAGAACTTATTTCTAACGCCATATGAAAATGACCACAAACATTACAGTTTTCAAATTCGTCTATCTGAGCAAAAATTATTTCTATTGCCTTGCAAGACTGAAAACACAGGAAGAAAGTTTCAAAACAACTCCACCAAGGAACATCCCTAAGGCCCCATTTAATTCACAATTTTAAGAAGTTTTTAAGTTTCCAGAGCATTTTTTAGTTGATGTTAACTTCAGTTCAAGAGTGTTGCTTCGAAATGAAATCTCAAAACGTTTCATTACAAAACAAAGCCAAAAGGCTTGGACTTCTTTTTCTTCCCTTGCCAGAACAGTTTGTCAAGCTGATGTGAACTCACAAACATTTGCAGCCAACCTAAAGCACAATCTTTGGCAAATGAGTAATTTGCCTAAAAAAAAGAGAGCAATTGTCCTGTTCTAAGAATAAGGACGAAAACCCATCTGTGATTTTAAGTGCTCGGACTGAACAACGATAGAGTATTTGCCCCGATGACAGAGAATGAGAAATAAATTTTGCTGGTTACTTCACATATATATTTATACATCTCTGAAATTTATACACACGCACATACGCACGGCTCTTTCCTTCCAACATGAATGTTTTCAACACAGAAAAAGTAAAGAGAAGAGATTTAGTGCTGATTAGAACAAAAGTCGCACTGTACCTTACAGATTTCAGCATGTCTCATTAAAACCGGGCTTGAAATATACATATCCTTTAATAAATAAAGCTTAAGGTACATAAACACTGCAGCGGATATAAATTATTTTAACCAAAGTATGTAGGGGAAAAAAAAAAAAAATTACTGGAACACCATGATCCAGGGCATTTTACAGTAAATTGGACTTCATCAGCGGTTTTGCATTTTTATTTGATTTTGGAGTTCCTCCACTAAAGCTGTAAGTTTTGTAGAGTTTATTTCACACCTTGTAATTTAAAACGTTACACTCCATCGAAATTCCTCTCAAAAAAAAGGACCCGAGTAATTAATGTCTTTGGGCTCAACGTTCATTATATCCCACTAGTGTGAAAATTCATAAAAATAAGACATGGGATTAGGAGCTTAACAGCCTCACACATTTGCAGAGCTGCTGCATTGGCAAATATTTCTCTGCCCTTTCGGAGCGGAGCGCTCTCCTGGCTGCTCTCGTTTGTTTCGTTGGATCATCCTGAGTCATTAGAAAGCGCCTGAAAAGAAAGCTCACATCTCGTGCTCATTTCTTGTCTTGGAAGCAGATAAATAAAAGGGGTTGGGGCCATTTCTGCCCGTGCTCTTAACGTATTTTCTTCGTTTGGTGGCAGGATGCGCTGTAACTCCTGATGGAGACAAAGAGAATTTCGGCCACGTGCAGCAAGGGGACTCCAGATCCCCCTGGAAGGGAAGCAGGACCTGGGTTTTGGTTACCGAGACCTGAATTGCTTCCTTCACGAGGACGCCCTGGGTTCTCCTCCCTGATTCCAAGGAGGTGAAACAGCCCCGGGTTGAAACCCAGGCTCCGTTTTGCCCTTGGTGGATTCCGAGATCCAGCGGGTGAATTTCTGCAGTACCTTTGACCAGGGCTTAATTTCAGAGGGACATAAACCATTCACAAAGTTGGGTTGAATCTGACAAGCACCTTTTGCCAAAAAAACAAACAAAACCAACAACCCTAGCACAGGAGGCTCTTTTTTAAACTTCAAAACATTTCATTCCAAAGTGTTTTCAAAGCAAAGAGGTTGACTTCACATAGGTGTTTCTGAAATGAGCCTTTTGGAGGTTTTATTGAAAAACCTGACTCTAGAAAAGGAGAAATTAAACCGTAAAATGGAACATTGTGCTTCAGATTAAACACCGCGTCCTAGGCTGATTCAGTATTTCTGGCTTATCCATTTATTTATTTATTCTTTCTTATTTTAAGATCGCGTTGGTCCCAAACAAACAGAAGTGCTTAATTCCCTGGTCCCCTCCCCCAGGCACCTGAATTTGACCACGGTACAGTGCATCTTTTATTCTCCCAGGCTGCAATCACTCACCCCACGACATGGCTGGCCAGAAACCCTACGGAGTCGATCGGTACAGCTCTCCCTGCGCCGCTGGCTGTTCAGCTTCATGCTAAACCAGGCAATTCCTACTGTACAGAAGTCCCTTCCAGATCTGAGTTAACGAGCCTTCTGAAGCTGCTGGTGAGAAATTCCAGCCCAAGATCAAGCCATGCTCTGAGCTTGCCGCTTGCTTTTAGAAGGAAACAAGCTGTCCAGCTTGGGCTTGGAGATACCTTAAATGAGGGGAGGTGAAGTCTGCAACAAATGTACTCTGGGGCGGAAGGAATCACTGCAAATTGCTGTTGTCACTACTGCACGGGGCTGTGGAAAGGCAAACCTTTGTCCAAGATAGAGAGATCAACTGCTGCATCTCTCCTGGAATGAAAAAAAATGCATCAGCATTCCAGTCCTTTGCTGCTTTCTGATGTGTAAGGTCACATTCGCATCACCTTTCTGCCAAGTGTTTTTTTTTGGCTGTAAGATCGCCGATCCAGGGAAGGGCTTTTCAGGAAGCTCTCAAAAGCATAGCAAGCCAGCAAAAGAAACCAGAACCACGTTATTTTCCTCTGCACGTTTTTAAGCAATGCGATTAATATAATCATCTGAGCATCCTAAATGAGGTTTGTACATTTTACCCCATGACCAGTGCTTCTAAATGAATGCAGTTAAAACACACACCTCAACAAAAAATTACATGTCTTCTTTTGAGCTTAATGAAAGAAGCTCCTGCCTCTGAGCTTGATCTGGAGGCTGTGTTATTCTCCAGCCATAGAGAACTCTTTTGCGCTCAGAGCAAGCCACCTTTGCAGTAAAGGGCAAGTGGATGCTAAGCAAACATCAGGGCTGCTCAGATGGGTGAAAACTGGGAGCTCTCTCAGAAAAGTTACTCTTTAGTTTGATCAAGAAATCTGTCATCACGTACTCTGGCTGGTGAAGAGGTGATAAAATCACTCAGCTTTGGGACACGGAGCGGTTCTCTCAAATTTAAATCAGATGGAAAGAGAGACAACTTGTTTTCAGAAGTAGTTAGGCTCTCAGCAAGGATGATGAGCCTTCTCATTTTCGTGTAGCTGCGAACTGAGCATGTTTAAGAGTGTGCATACAGCACTGAACGACAAGCATACTTTTGTTATGAACTTATGGTGCATCACAGCTCTGTGCCCTCACGAGCACAACGATGAGGAGACCTGGTGCTGCTGTCCATGTGTGCATGCAGTGCTCCCACTTTGCTCTGAAGCTATCTACATGAGTTGACGCACAAGCACGAAGATGAGTCACAGATGGCTCGATTAGTGTTGGAAACTCAGTGCAGATCTGAACAAGTTTTGGATGCTTCCCACCATGCATACTTCACTTTCTGTCTCACTGCAGAGCCTGCTGTGCGAACGCTTTAAAGGTTAACACACAGAAAGGGCTGTGCTTTGGAGAAGAGAAGGAACCATCCTCTTCAAATGCAGTTAATGGAACAAGAAGACCCGGGTTTAAGCTGCAGCGATACAGGTTCAAGTTAGGTCTTGGGGTAAACTCGTGCTGAAAGACCAATTCTCCATCACGGCAGGGCGCAGGAGCTATCAGACAATTATCTGTCAGGACAGACAGGATGGACATGGTTGTGGCTGCCAGTTAGAAGACGTCTTGAAATCCTTTCCAACTTTGACATTCTAGAAATGGAGGTCACCCTACCAGCACCTTAATCCTGTGTGGCACTGAAGGTGCACCCCAAGAAGACGTACTCTTACAGGTCAAACCCACACTCAGCAATTACTGAAGTAGCAATCTAAGAAACCACCTTAACATTGCTGTAACCTTCCAGCAGGCTCAGAACTCACACTTCTACGTGGAAACACCCCCATGAGCATCACCTGCATGAGACAGAAAGTTTTGAGGGTCCCCAGGACTGGGTTAAAGCTGTTGCGACCCCATGCAGCAAAACATTGATCTAGCGTATACCATTCTGACCGGTCAAATTTATCCTCTGCATTGTTATGGGGTAACTTCAGCCTAACAGAATTCATGCCAGATGGGGTATCATATGTCTTCCTGCCGTCAGTGTAAAACATGAAGCCAATATAAACACTATACAGCATGTTCTAGCTAATTCAACACAAAGCAACAGCGCGCGCACACCTGATCTGGATCACATTTGTCCTGCCAGGTGATTTTGCAATACACAAGCGGAGTGTTAGTGATGTGGAATCCTAACCTCATCTATCGCCCTCTCAGATGCTTGGCTGACAAGCCCTCATCCAGTGTTTCCTTCTCAAAAATCCCTTCACACCACTTCAAGCTCACGTGCGGCGTTCAGAGATACCACTGCAGTCCTGACAAGTTATTCACGGTGAGTTTTCCCACTCTCGAGCAATCAATCCATATGCTCAAACCAGGCAGAGCCTGTAGGGAAAGGGATTTATGTCTCTTAGCAGAGACATAAATGCACCATGGCATAAACCCATCCCACAGAAGAGTCCCAGTCCCTTGCTACAATCCCCCAGCTACGGCTCAAAAACATGTGGGATGTAGCAAGGCACCCTTCCCCTCCACACACATCCTCTTGTGTACCCTGACAGCACTTTCCCCTTCTCCCTGAGGACAATTCAGCTTGGGTGAGGGCCAACTCCTGTCACCCCCACAGCCTTGAGACCAAGGGAAGGTCCAGAGATGCCCCAAGCACCACCTCCCGATGGCAGTGCAGTTATCAGGTGAGGATTTGACTCGTTTATACAGCAGAAAATTGGAAGTGGAATGTGTTTAACCCCACCTTACACACACAAACACATACGGAGTGCACAGTTGCGAATGCTTGTTTAAAAAATAAGTGGCCTCTTGTTTCAGAGTTAGCTGGTCATTTTACCACAGAAACTCCTGTATCAGCACCTGCAAGTATTTAAAATTCTCGAGCCTTCTTGTTTTTGTTGTATCCACCTCCTGATTTTTTGAACTGTTACAATTGAGCTGGGTTTTCAAGCTCTTCTCCACAGGGACGAGGCCACCAGGTGACTCGGAGCGTGGATGGCCAGCCAAAACTCGGTGGAGATGGGATGTGAACAGGAAGGGCGCGGGGAGAAAGCCCTAAGTGGAAGCAGGGCGCCAGAGGCCCTGAGAAAATCTCTAAACTGGAGGTTGGATGGCATTAAAGGGGTGGAGAGGAAGGAAAAGTTCAAGGAGAAGGACTTTACCTCATGTTATTGGTAGTAAAGCTATGCCTAAGCAGACCTCTGTGCGTGGAGCGACCACTCCATGAGTTTTTTCCACGACAGCTGGGAAAAGTACACTAAAGCAACCCAAAGGAACATCAGCTGCTCTTCAGGTCCAGGGTGGAAGGAGGATTCTTCAAGGCCAAGCAGGGCTGGGAAACAAAAGCTGTGAGCTGCGTTAGTCGTGTACCAGTCGGTCCTGTAAGAGAAGCCAAGTTTCTACCTTGCACAGCTTCCCTGTGCTCTGGTGTGCAGCTGAGCCCCTGCAGTCCACAGGGTGGATGTTTTAGTGCCTGGCTCTTTTTAACTGGCACATGTTAAGAGCTTTGAATTAACAGGTGCATAAAAACTGTCAAAAAACACTTAGCTCTCAAGACAGTCTGTCGGTTGTATTAAAAATATGGTTTTATGTAACCACATTCTCTCAACACTCGCTGGGTATTACAGCATGGGAAAGTCACTCGCCCTTTCCAAATGAAAGCAGAGATGTCTAAAATCTCCCACAGAAGAAAAAAAAAATAAAAAAAAAAAAGAGAAAGCCTACAGTTCCTCAGATCTTGCCAAGGAATTGCTCTTGCTGTCCCAGCCAAAGGCAGATTTCTTCTGGTGAAATAGGACTGGCCTAAAGATCCACAGGAGAGGCAAGCACCCCAGCAGGTCACAAGGCCAGTGTCTTGCAGCCCTACCGAGCTGGAATTGGGGGACTTTTGGTAACTGAATGGAAGACGTCTCACTTCCTGACTGAGATGTTATCTGCTGTAAGCTTGGTCTGATTTGAAAACTAAGCAAAGGAACAGTTGAACGGAGGCTTAGAGCAAAAAAAGAGCTATTTGCACCCGCGTTGCAGAAGAGGTTTTCAAATGGTTTTAGTTCTCGTTCTTGCCTTAGTTGCCAGTCCCAAACATCTGGGATCCCAGAAACAAAAGCATCAGGTTTCCAGAGAGGAGAGAGTTGTAAGACACAGGTCTAGGAGAATTTTTAAAACTCTCAAAAGCATTTCTGAAATCAGTTCCCTTTTAAATATGTGGCAAATACATTAAAGTGGGCTTTGGATTAAAGTTTTATTGCCTCTTGATAAAAGCCATTCGCACCTTTGATGTGTTTGTGGATGGCAGCCGTCCCAAATGCCTCCCCCAGGCCTCGCCCCCATCAGGAAGTCTCCCTTTGGCTCTCTCCAGGATTGCCCAGATGGGTTATCATCTGTCACCTCTCCAGAGGTGACCAACTCAAAACAGACCCTTCTGGGGTCGCAGACGTGGTGAGAGCAAAGATTTCTGAGCGCAAGTGTTTAGGGGGTAATGGTTAAACGCGTGTGACCCAAAAGCACAGAAGCGGGAAGAACAGCGGGGACCTGGGCTTCTGAAGCTGGCTCTGAGTGTATTTCTAGCGAGTTTCAGTTCTTTGAATCAAAGCATTGGCAGCACCACCTTGTGCTCACCCACCTTCTGCTCAGCCTAATGCCTCCGAGGAGCCCTGGTTCGGTGCCTAGCCTGGAGGACAGATGGGTCCAGAAAGTTTCTCGGCAGCTGCTGGAAAGAGGAAGCTAAACTGGTGGAAGGGGAAAACCTGGTGTCTTGGGAGGGTTTGAGCAATAAGCCTGAAGCCTTGCAGGCACAATGGGCAGAGGAGATAGATGAGGTCTCAAAAAGCGAATCGTGAGTCCCCCCTATGAGAAGCAGGTTTAGCTTTGGGGATGTCAAGGCCAGAAGGGAGCATCATGAGTGTCCACGCATGACATTCTGCGAGTTCCAGGCCCACACAACTGCCCTGTAGCTTCTCAGGTTCTGCCAGCGAGAGCATCACCCCCAAGAGATTCATAAAGGGACTGTCACTGACAGTCCCAGATATGCTGAGCATGTCCAGGAGCAGGAGCCGGCCTGCTTGGCAGTGCTGGCTTCCTGCAGAGCTGGTTAGTGTCAGTGAGGCTGATGGACACTCCACAGTAGTTAGGGGATGCAGTGGGATGTCACGGAGAAAAGTACATGGCTAAATATTTTGATTTGAGGAAAGCAGAAAAGAAAACAAGTGGTATTTTAGCAGACTGGTTAAAAAAAAAAAAAAAAAAAAAAAGAGAGAGAGACAAAAAAGTGAGAGAGAGATCTGGAGGCAAGAAGAAAATCCTGCAGAGAACCAGGCCTGGCTTTTTAAACAGCTGCAAGATGTTCTTCTTGGAGGATCAGAGAAGCATGTTAGAAAAATGCTGGAATGGACCTAGTTCTTTATGAGCACATCCTTATGCCAAATAGCATTATCTTCTCTGCCATGAAGCTAACCACCAAAACGTGGGACCAGCTGCAGCTCACACGATAGTGGAGATAGAGGCACAGCCCCCAGGATACCACCAGCGCTGCAGGCAATGGAATATGCACAATCAGCAACAAGACTCATCACTTAAACAGCTACAAAACTCCCCAGAACATGATGCAGGGTTTTGTGTGGGACTGAGAAACCTAATCCCGATCCAAATTGGGAAGCTTTATAAAAGATGATGTCTGAATTGCATTAACCCATCCTTGGGACAGAGGATCTCTCCGCGCTGGAAAAAGTGACTGGAGCCTGCAAAGACACAGCTGTGTCACTCTAGCTCACGTTGCAAAGACAGCGAAAATCCTCAGCACAGATCTCAGCACAGGCACACGGCGTGGGTCTCCAGGGAGTTATAAAGCTTGTTGCCCAAACTACCAACCTGAGGAGTAGCCAACCTGTTACCCTTCCACTCAGAGAAAGGGAGAGAGCAAGACAACTGGGCTTGCCAAGATAGCACCTGCAGGACCCCTAGCTCCATCCCTTGGTGAAGGGGTCACACCAACGGTGAGCTGCTGTTACCTGCTGCCTAGGGACGACTCCCGTGGCTCCACAAAACATCTGCAATCAGAGCAAAGCCCCGTTACTGCTGACCGAGAAAAGAAATGTGAGAGGGACATTTGAAGTGCCAGATTCAGCACTGATAACAACATGAGAGGCTCACACCACGCGATCGATTGTCTGTTCAGATGCGTTACCAGCACTGCTAACTGCTTCAGAGAAGAGCAAGAATTTCTGCATGGGGAAAGCCAGAGGGGCCCATCGTTCACTGATTTATTTACGGCCCACGTTTCACCTTTATTACACGCAGCAGTCAAGCTTGGTGTGGTGTTTTTTGTCCTATTCATCTCCAGCACTCAAGAGTCAGATGCAGGGGAGGCCACTGCTTCAGGCCATGCACGATTTGGGTGAACCCTGTTTCTGCTCCTTTCTTTATTCAGCTCCCTTTCCACTTCCTCTCCCATTTTTCAAGGTGCAAGAGACTGGAGAAGCATCCTGAGCCCTGCAGCTTTCACACTGAATGATTTACATCCCCTCCAATGGGATCACAAGGCACAAAATGGGTTCTCCCAGCTCTTGGGGTTTCATTCTTTTCTGTGAGGCATCTCAAAGTTTTTCTTGCCTGCTGAGATGGATCCCAGTGCTCCACCAGAAGACGGGGCTGAACTGTGCTGGCAGGGCCCCCATCCCATTTCAATTATCCAGCTGTCTCTGGAAAACAGCACAGGCCTTACATGGCACAGCCCTGGAAAGGTTTTGGCTTGGCTACCCGGAGTACAAACGCAGTGCCTGGCTCGCAGACGTGCTTTCCAGTCCTGGATGTCACGTTGAAAGGCATCCCAACCGGTGCTACGTTTTCGGAGCTCGTGCCCCCAACCATTTCCTATTCAACAGGACACTGAAGGATGGTGTGACACGGGCTGCTGAGACTGCTCGATCCCTGCCAGCACCGCTGTACGTCCTGCACAAGACCTTTTTCTCCCAGTTACCACCTCTCGCACACGTGCCAGGTGTGAGGAGCGATTCAGACACTAAAACCCAGCTCCGGTGGTGTGGAAAAATAAAATCACCGGCAGATCAGCCCAACAAGCTGGTGGGAGTGGCACGGACAGAGGCAGGAGAGACAAGGTACTAAACCTGCCCAGTGCTCCCGAGCGCCTCGTTACGTTGATTTATGTTTAGCTAATTGAGAAAATGACTCTAACTACACAATCCAGGCCCTAATTCAGAAAGGCCCAACCTTTTTAGTGTCTCTACCCACATCTTAAAAGGCATGATTTAAACCCTGTAACTAACAGGCTGCCAAAGGCAAGGATTTGAAGGATCTGATGTCCTATGATGCCGAGGGGGTGAGGCTTGGCTGACTTCTCTCGTTACTTGGTCTTTCTCCACTGACGTACAAGTTTGCTGCTGGAACATAAATCAGGGGAAATGATGAAGGAAACCAGTCTCGTGCCCCATCAAAGGAGCCAACACTCGCTTTAATAGGACCATGCAGACAAGCCTAAATAGGGCACTTAACAAGCATGTGGTTTCGATTATACCAGCCTACATCTCTACACCCTGTTTGCATTGCCACTGGCAAAACCCTTTGTCCCTTGTAGCCCACACCTGCCCACGTGCACAGAGAAGGGGCCACGATATAATACCTAAGTGTCAAACACAAGATTTTGGGGCTGAATCAGGCCTGCAGAAAAAACTTTATCTAGCTCTCGACCACTGTATGAGCCTTTATACACAGCTAGGGCATGTGCTAGAGCAGAGCAGAGAGATGCCTTAGCTGGTCTTGACCCAAGCCACCACGTCTACATGGAAACACGCTAAAGCATTGAACAGGCCAGGACAGACAGCTGCTTGCAGACCCCATAAAGGAAAGTCTGGTAAAGTAGCAGGTTGCAGGCTGGGACAATCCACATCACAAAAGTTTTCATCCTTTTCTGAACCTTTACAAAGAACAGAAAGTCTATAGATCCTACTGTCCTAAGGAAAAAACGCAGAACAGAGCGAATCCCAGCATGGGAAGCAATTTGGTAGTGCTCTGCCCCTTTCTTTGGATCCAGAACTTCCCCCGAATTGAATAACTTTCCCATCAGCGATCCTTAACAGCACATTCTTAACACTGCTTATCAGAAAAGACAGTAGTCCAGCCACTAGCCCAGTCACCGCTTTTCACTCTCGCTAGTCTACCCTCGTTGTGCTTAGATGGGATAGAGGCTCAAAGGAAAGGCTCCAGTACATCGCAGAAGGTATTAGGAAGAGGCATGGCTGACTGAGAACTTAAGTCTCTCCCCAGACAGCTACCCTAAGCTGAAGCCTCCTGAGAGCCCAACTTCAGCTGGCTGGCTACACAATCAGATTGGGGATTGTCCAAGTGTTTTACACCACGCACTAGACATCCATGGGAACCCTAGACTGCTGGAGTTATGCGATTTTGTCTCAGCCATGACCATCTGTGCTCATTTAAGCATTTCTTGACAGAGGAGGGAGCGTTAATCCCAACATCCTGGCCAAACTGCAACACGGGCAATTACACTGCGCTTTGTAACGTTCTCACAGTGGTACACATCGGTGTTTTCTCCTTCTTCCCATAACGGCAATGCTGTGGCCCAAGAGAAATGCCTCCACTGCTGCAGGAGAAGGCGAGTCCCCTGTGATGAACCCTGCAGCGTTGCTGTCAGATATCATACATCTTCCCCTGCCAGGGGTGTTCAACCCCAGCATCTTTCACATCCAGACTTCTACCTGTACGTGCAAGAGGCCCTCACTTAAAAATCCGCCTGCCCATTCCTGACGTGGGCTGACTTCTGCAGTTCTCCACTTTTCTGAAGAGAGACAACGCGCTGAGTGGACAGCGCACCTGCCCTTGATGCACTCCAGCAGCAGCAGCACCAAACACAATAAAACGCATCGACTGCTGCAAAGGTAGAAATGGCTTTTGCTTGAAGAGCCTCAATTCCAACTGTTCGGTTTCCTTCAAGGAAAAAAAAAAAAAAGAAACCAACCCTTTTGTTGCACCAAAATCATCTCCTGGCATTTCTGACCAGCACACATGTTGTTACAATTACGACCGGACTGCTTGGCTCCGGGATAGGGGGAATGTTAAACCGGCACACTGGCACCCATCAAAACATTTGCGAATTTCCAAAGTGGAACTGACACCATGGTAGTGGTTTATATCACACGTCAGAGAAAGGCTTCATAACTCAGATCAAACAATTTAACTCTTGAGCTTCCTGTCTAGGGCGAGCAACCAAATGCGAGGCTGCCTATTGTTATTTCATATGGTTTTTCATATGGCTTCCAGCCAGTTTGCTTCGTATTGCAAGCTCAGAAGTTAAACACAAATAGAACTGGCCAGAACTTCGATGAGGAACTAGTAAGAGAAACTGCTGATTCTAACAATAACATTTTCCCCAAGAGGTATGAACAGTATCAGCCCTATCAGGATGGCACATGAGAATTTTTCATCTTTTAAGCCTTTCAGTTGGATATAAACTAACCCCCTTCTAGGAAACTCGTATTCCTAAGTGGCTGTCAAAAAGATCTTCAGGCTTACATTCTTCCACCTTTTTTTGGTTTGAGGAATTCAGACAGGACTTGTATCATAACAAGGTGCAATCAGTAGGACTATTTCAACATGTTAGCCTACCAGAGACCCACAAAATGCATGCAGAAGTGTATCCATTTGCATTTTGTAAATACCATTACAATTCAAATCTTCTGTCGGATGCTCTTCTTTATGTCCCCCGATGAGCTGAACGCAACTGTAATGAGGAACAGACCTATCCACTAGAACTTAAGATTCTCTTGAGGAGCAACTGGGGACAGCTGCAGAGGATGGAAACACAAATGGTACAATTAAATTATTATTGCACTTACTGGTATCCAGTTTTGAAAACCAAAATCAGGTCGCTATAAGCTGCTCTGCAATTGCAGACACAGCCAAGTCAGTCAGTCACATTTTTTTTTTTTTCAAAATACAATCAAATATATGGTTTTTAGGTCAACTTGTTTCACCCTAATAACAGGGAACACAGTGTATCAGCAAAACAGCAGGGCTTCATGTGCATCTCATATGTTGCTTTGGAGTTTTCTAACTTGAATCAGCCCTGATCATGAGTGGCTTCTCTAGAAAAAGATTTATCCTCCTTTCTCCTGTGTACAGGAGAAAATTTGCCTGTGGATTTTCCACTGCTACCTTGGGCCACAGTTAGCTGAAAAAATTCCTGCTGAGCTGTACGCTGCCATGTCTTTGCTCCACACATTTTTATATTTTGGAACAGCCTTCTTCAAGGTTTTCCTTTCATAGAGGAGAGTTGCCAAAGGACGTATCTGATTGCATCATTTATCACCTCCTGTGGAAAAACAGTCTTGGATGCATGCATTAGTATCAGGTATCAAAACTGCAAAGATGCACTGATTTATTAATAGAATAAAAATGTAGTGACACGTTTTTTCCACTATTAAAGCCATAGAGACAATCGGCGTCCTGTTTAGATACTTGATGGTGTCATTCAGCAACTCATTCATAAATTCTGACACGTTCAGCTCAGGTATTACAGAAAACATTTCCACAACGAAAGCAGCCTTCCTCTGTTACAAAGTGGATAGCTATGAATGCTGTCCCCAAGGTTTGCAGCTGCATCAGTCTATGGGAGGTTTTCATATGTCCTCTATTTGAATTCCTGAGACTTTCTCCACCTGGAACAGCTTTTTAAAGCCTTTCAACAACAACAGGAAAATAGCTGAACTTCTTGTGGGGTACAAACCCACTCTTCAGGCAAGAGAATGCATTGATCATTACATGACAACAGGCTCAATTCCAATATAATGTTGGAATTATTCATTACACAGTCCCTGCTGATTATTGGTATTTTGAGGCAACGACAATAAAGAAAAACATTTATAAAGAAAGAGTTTTAATCATAACACTCTCTCTTCTGTGTTTCTACTTCTACATTGTAGATTCTGCCATGTCTTAAACTGTCGCCCACCGTCTTCTTTAAGCCATAGCTGCGGTGAATTCACGGACAATTTGTTACGAACATGTAGCTTTGTGTGATCTAGCATTATCTGAAAGAAACAGGCAAAGTGATAAATAGGAAATACTACAATTAACTTTGCAATTTGCTTCAATATGTGAATTTCCTTTCAATCGGGTACAGGAAAGAATATCAGCTATGAAGATAGTTAAAGCACGTGCTTGGGTTTGACAGGATTAAAAACCGTTGAAAACTAATGCTTTATGCATACAAAGGAAGATAAACATCCTATTGCATTTGTCAGGAGAAAAGTGTGATTAAAAGCAGCATAAGTGAGTAAGTTGCAATGTTTTCTTCTGTAGATACGTATCTCTTGCACACTGTTTGGAACAGGTATCTGTGATATCAATACACAGAAAAGCCTTTAGAAATACCCTGCTCTTCACCTTTGAGTATCCTGATTCAAGAAGGTACAAAGCCCTACAAAGAGGGCATTAGAACATGAAGCTAAAAAATCAGAATGATGAGGACAGATGGTGAACCCCAAAAAGGGCTCTGTAAAAGAAAACCAAAAGAGCCTGTAAAAATTGAAAAAAAAATAAAGGAAAAGAGATATGAAGTGCATATTACTGGCACTGCAAAAGCCCAGAGATAACATACAGCCCGCAAGCCCGCAGAGAGTATTTAATCCATAACCGGATGGCTTGTCTGAAAGCAGTAGTCATGTATCAGAGCAAGCTGGGGAGTCTCCCGGAGTCACATTTACTGCTTGAGGCTGGCTGTCCATATTGCAGAGGGATTTGGTACCAGAGTTTTCAGACTGCAACTGTTCAGAGACAGCAGAAGAATCAACACAGTTAGCATGCTTGCTCTCCTTTGCTGTAACACCGGGAGTGGGGTTTTCCTTAGCCAGCCCAGCATGACCGTGCGACTGGCTGACTTGTCTCCTTGCTTCTGCCTCCTGCTGCTGCAGCATCCGCTCCACCTCTATCTCAAGTTCCAGATTTTCCTCATCTGCCTCCACTTCCAGCTGCTGCATTAACTCCTCCAGCTTCCTGGCCTTGCGGAGCTCATTCTGCTGTATGATTGTGCACAGGTGCTCCGTGAGGTGCTCCTTAATCTCTGTCTTGTGTTGGAGGTCCAGCTTGGCTGCCACGTACTCCGACTCAGCCTTCTCATACCGCTTCCTGCAAAATCATCATCATTTCTCGTGGGTTAGTTCTCAAAGCACTTTACAATCCAACACACGGACAGATATCATAAGCATCCCTGAAACGCAACATGCTCTGAATGTTTAATGCCAGTGCATTCATGACATGCTGTTAAGTTAGTCAAAAGGGGGAAGAAAAAGGTGTGAATAGATCAAATCTTCTCTTGACGTGTTAGCCTCCATTGCTGCTGCATTTTAAGAGTTAATCTGCTTGTCTGAAAGACATGGATTGAATCACGAGCAAGCATTTTTACTGCCTGTTTTAAGAGATGCATCACTAGCAGTAGAAAGAAACCATCAGAAGTTGTAGTGTTTTCACACTTCAAACGAACAACTAGCCAGTGAACTGGAACGCTGCAGAACAGTTTTGTGTTCTCCCAATCCACCCAACGGATACAGATGCTACAACAGTGCTACACACTGACACTCATCCGATGTAGAAGCTTACACCCTGGCCACCCAGATACACAATCGGGAAATCATGAGCGGCAGACTGACACAGCACACGACATCAATAGCGATCACAACTTTTGCATGGCAGCAGATGTCGAATTTTATTGTGAGCATCCCCCCAACACACCCCTCCTGCCAATTTGCACTTCCTGCCATGACAAAATACAGCAAAAAGGAAATATTCCAAACGTTTATTGAGGCCAATGCATCCTCTATATCTAGCACTTGAATGGTTGGTGTCCACATTAGTGATGCATCTTCAACTGCATTCACAGAAACTGTATATTAATTTTGTTTTAATTATTAGAGAGAGAAATGCTATCTTGCTCATCAGGAATAGGAACATGCAAAGTTTTTTGCAGGGTGACTATGCAATGTACCTTACAAAGCATTCATAAAATCAGTATTAGTGAGGTAGTTGAATAAAGAATCCAGCTGTTTTATAAAACCACATTCAAATATCTGGTTAAACGAAGCAACAGAAAGATAGGAGAGTTCTTTTGCTTAGAGAAACAGAAGGAAAAAAGACAAAATATTCCCCAAATATGTTCTGCTATATAATAACCACTAAACTTCTACCAAGCTGTAAAGGCTGTGTCTGCAGTGGGCAGCTGATGCCCACTTCCACCTCCTTCACAACAAAGTCAAGATTTTTCTGGGCCAGGTATCCATAACAGAAGAGCTAACGCTGTATCAGAAATTGCTGCATAATTAAACCTTTGGGCTGAATTCACACATCATCTTCGCATCATAATTATGAAGACTCCATTCCACAGAATTTGTCAGATGCCCTTAGTCACGTGCTCAGAATTATTTAACATTGCACTTAACCCACTGAAAAAAAAACAGGGATTTAACCCTAAAATAGGAGGCAAGGACTAAAAATTGCTGTCAAAGATGCAGCTTATAAGTAAATCAGCTTTGTCTCATAACAAACAAAAACTGCAGCACAGGAATTATGTAACTCACATTTCCAAATCCCTCCCTCACAAAAAGGAAGACTTACTAAGTTCAAAGTCATTAAGTGTATTGGAAAGCTCATCCTCTTTGTCCTACCAATACCCCCTTTTGTTATCTTCATTAAAATCCACCTTCCAGAAGCCAGAGCTGGTTGTTAGATGCTCTTTTGCCATTAAGCATTTCAAATGGACATGTCGTTATAAAGTTTTGCTAAGGAAATCAGCAGGAGCATCTAACAGTTTTAGAAACCAGAGTTAAACCTAAAATACACTGAAATGCTTTCCCACTTGAGGTTCTGAAATTCAATATTTATATGCAGTCAGCTACTGAAACTACAGCTGATCTTAGATATTTCAAATGATAATTACGCAAAAGAAATCCTTATTTTTTAGCTACCACTGCTACTTTTTTTAAAAGACTCATTACTGTGTTTATTGGCCTGTGGTCAACATATAGCAGGATTCATAAGGAGAAAAATAAGTTTAACACATTGAATCATGAACCAAAAACCGCAACCGAACATTTCCATTTTATTAAACGGCTACATAAACATGCTGATGTTTATCTACTGATGTTGTGGTTTAGCCACAACTAATAGGGTGTTCCGACTAATTTCTTGCATTTAAGGAACTCATCAGAACCAGAGTGATTAAAGGCACACTGTGAAGGGTGAAAGCCTACTTTTTCCTTAAATTTTTCATCCCAATTCCAAAAGCACTTCAGTAGTATTATATGTTTTAAGCTTAATTGGTCCCATTGATTCTAACGGGACCAGAGCTGTCATCAGCAGGAGTTTCCCTGAAAAGGACTTTCATTGCAGGACTTAAAAAACAAAACAAAACAAAACAAAACACAAACAACAATTCTTTTCCCTGAGAATAAACAACCTTGAAACAATAAAGCAGGGCTTATGGACAACTGCACAGCTAAAGCAGGCAGTATGACTGCATGAAGTTGGAGAGCACAGTCTGCAGTCGCAAAATCTACTCCATTTTCCAGATTCCAAGGGAAAAACGAGGAAATGAAAGCTTTTAACTCAGGATTCCAAAGCCCCACAGATTGTCCATTTTAAGTACATGTAATTACAATGACTTAAGATGATCTTTCAAGGTCCCTTCCAATCCCTAACGTTCTGTGCTAAGTCTGTTACTGCTTCAGTGGCATGAAACTGTTTTTGCTCCCTCTGCTCAGGCAGGGCTGCTCCCTCCTCCCTGTCAGTCACTTACCGGGCATAGGAGTAGTCTAAGCTGGCTTGATCAATGCGGTTCCGCAGGATGCCGATGTCAGCAGACACCATGTCATCCAGAGCTTGTAATTCCTTCTGAATCCTTTTTAGCTTCACTGTTTCAGCTTGAGTTCTTTTGGATCTGCAAAAGGAAGGTGCATGTTTTTTTCTTCACAAGCCTCTTTTCTTGACATAATGGGCCTCATTTCATTCCCAAAGCAACTACCTTCTTTAAGAGCTACTCAGAAGGCTTCTTCTTTATGGTCTAAGACTTTTGATCTTATTTAATATCCACAGGGATCTAAAATGCCTGCTATTAAAGGACCACAGCAAAATTACGTAATGACTATAATCAAAGTGCCTAAAATGGATTCTGTTTCTTTCACTGGGGAAACACACAAGAAGCTGCTGGATCTAAGTAGTTCTCAGCATAAGGAAACAGGAAATGGCTTGGGGAGGGGAGCGAGAGGGGGAAGGGCATTTAGCCCCACAAATATCCCCTTTCAAAGACGACCATTTAGCAGGGGCCAAAAAGTCACCTAACCTAAGCTTGATTTCCATTTTGTGAAATTATTCCCCAAAGCCCTAGCCAAATCCCAGTGAAGTCAATGGAAAGTTTTACCTCAAACACAAAGGATTTCAGCCAAGCCTATGTAACCTTTTTCAACTCTGCGTATTCGTTCCTAAGGGCAGCAAGCTTCGACGGACTTCACTCCCAAGCAAACCAAGTAACTTCCAACAAGCTTTTACACCAGGTCACTTTGTGACTGTCATTCATCACCAGGAGCAAAAACGTGCCTTTCACTGCTTTACACCCACAGCAGGTACTTGAAAAGCAAGAGTAGAGATGTAGAAAGTGAAACCATCTCTCACTAGACCAGCTGATGCAGGAAGACATCCTGTAGTACCACCTAGAGCCTAAAGACCTTTGAATCTCAGATGTAGTTCCCCAGCAATCACCTTCCAGTTCTTCCTCTCCCCCTTTATGCCAGCCTGGTGGTCACACCCATGTTTGCTGTCCCACAGTGACTCAGACCAAACTCAAATGTATTTTACCTCTGCCTGGCAAAGGAAAACAAAACCTTTAGAACCTCAAAGAGAAGCTCCTGCACTGTACAGCCCATATTCATCTACCCAAGAGCTTTAATGGGCTTTAATCATGTCTGGGAGAAGACTGCAAGCCTGACAACTGCACTTGTCCTTCCTTGATCCAGTGTTATCAGCTCTCCATATCAGCCCTTATCTGCCTTACTTGCAGTCTTAACTACCTGGCTGGACGACACTGTGCAGCCTTAACGTCTGGTCACCAGAAGAACAAGAGCAAACAAGTGGGAGAACATGTCGACTTCTGTGTATTTTAATCAGCCAGGGGTAAAATGTTTCTTAACCTTTACATTGGTGGTCTTCTCCTTTCAACGTTACTTTCACGTACTTATAAGACAGACGCGTAGAACAGAGAGGGGAAGGACGAGTGAGATTTAAACAAGACAATATGGATTAAAAGACAGATTAAAAGCAACCCCTTTCTCAGCCTCAGGCCACGTGGCAGCACAGCCCCTCACCTCTCAGCAATAGCTTTGGCCAGGAGTGCCTTCTTGCGTTTATTCTTCTCTTCTATCAGCCGCTGCTCTTGTTGGAGGATTTCCCATCGTGATTTTTCCTGCCTGCTCATTGACAAAAAGGTCAAAATTAATCCCACGTTCAATTCGCTGCCTGTCCTCCACACCCCACCCCCAAGACAAATATTCACCATCATATTTCCTGGAGCAAGCTCTGAAAATGCCAAAGGAACAATAAACAGGTTTCCCTTCTGAGGAAAGAAGAATCAGCCGTAGGAAGCCATTTAGACCAATAAAACATTTTCAGATGAAATATGCTGATCAGAACAAAAATCTTCATAAGCAAATAAACTGCTGCTTAATTCAACTTTGCTGAAAGAGCGAGCATTTGGCACTTGTTCAGCATTGGATGTGATTTTTCATTTAAAGGATGTACTTCACCACTAGGTAAAAGCAGTTTCAGGTTTCTTTCTAGCTGCTATAAATTATCTGTTCAGTTTGCCAATGCAGCCTCTTTTTTTTTTTCCCAATTTTTTTTTCCCCCTCTATAAAACAGATCCTCTCACAGTTCTGCTTTACAATACAGACCCCAAATAATTAAACTGATATAAATGAAGGGGGTGGGGGTAAAAAAAGACAATGAAATTGAGCAATGAGGCAGCACAAGAAGGCACTTTTGCCACCAAGGGAAGAGTTGCATGGCTTCTGTTTCCTATGGCACATCTGCCAAGAGACGCAACTGGCCCCAGAGGATGGAAGGCCAGGTCCCAGGTGAGAGGGGACACCCTGTGTGAACGCAGCTGGGCAGAGTTAAGGAGAAACAAAATCTGCTTTGCTGCCTTTCCATCTTGTAGAGTTCTTCATGCCTTCTCCTAAGGAGTCTGTTCCAAAGTCTTGCTTAGCTTTAAAATGCCAAAGTAACTCAGCTCTGTTTATTTTAGCAATCATTTCTGCACAAGAATCTCTCCTCGGGCTTCTCCTCACCACCCTATTCCTAAAACCACACAGAGAAAAATATTTTTGGTAAGATTTGAATCTGACTGCACAGGCTGAGAAGAATTCAGCAGATCCAGGGGGCAGCTGCAGCAGCTAAACGTCATTTGCTCCCCACATAGTGAAAAGCTTCAGCTATCTTCTCCCCAGGCAGAAAACGTCTGTGCTTTTCACCACCAGGAAGGGGCTGACCAGCCAGCACCCCTGGTGAGCAACAGCCATGTGAATAATTTGGTGCTGCTCTCCTGGTGAGGGGAGAGCTATGTGCAGGTGGGCGATCCCAACCAGGAGCTGTTTAAAACAGAAATTTTCTCTCCTTATCAAAGCAACAAAAAAATTCTGCAGCGATACGGTGAAGGGGAACACAAGGCACTACTTCTGCTATATCTGCTCCCAAAAGGTACAGCTACTTTCTCTTGTGGATGCTGGCTTCTCTGCACAGCACAGCACACGTGGGGTTAGGTCTTCATCAATCGGTAAGACAGCCCCACATTTTGGGTGCTTTATGATCTACAGTCCCACTGCCAGAGGAAATGATTTGAAGAAGGCTCAGTCCGTAGCTGCATGGATGACAGGAGGGAATTTGGCATTAGGTGAGGTTTAAGCCAGCTAGAGATGAAAAGCAGAGTTCAGTGCAGAGGAAGCAAACAGAAGCTCTCAAACCTCCCTGTTAGATACAGGAAAGCTCAATACCGAATTTCACTTTACTGTAGAGGAAAAGAAAGAACCCATACGGAATGAGATCCATGCCCCAATTCTACTGACTTACTAACAATTCCACTTTCTTTTTCTCCACTTTGGCGTTCGGCTTTGCAGGGAGGTTCTGGGCACTGTCACTGCCATTGCAAGGATCTGCCGGTGTCAGTTCCTTCTGCTGCTCTCTGCCATCACGTTGCTTTTGATCCCCCACTGAAGGACAGGGAGGTGGCGGCTCAGGCTGCTGAGGACGCCCAGGTTGATGTTTCGGCGCAGACAGCAGCTGCTCGGGAGGCACGGAGGCTGCTCCACCCTGCAGCCCCAGCTTCTGACATTGCTGCTGGAGGGCTTTTTCTCGTTGCAATTGCTTCCGATTCTTATTTGCAGGCTGGGGACGACGCTGCTGCTCCGACGGTTCAGATGGATCTATCGAGGGATGAGAGGGAGAAACGTGATTAAAAGCAGGCCGTGAGCTCAGAGACAGGCTCTGTAAATTACGCTGAGCACGCAAACTGGGGCTTGACCAACCTAAGATGTATCTGGGTGCCAAGGGAAGGCATCATGAGGAAAAACGAGGAACCCCTGAATGTTTTGTTAGCCTAAAAACCGCGATTTCCAGCGCATTTGAAACGAGGCGAGGGAGAGATAAGGGGCTGGGAGCGGGGGCAGCCGGGGGGCCGCGGTTAACCCCCAGCACCCCCCAGCCGCTGCGGCCGCCCCCGGGCCCCTCAGGACCCCCTCAGGGCCTCCCAGAGCCCCCCCAGGCTCCCTCAGGCTCCCCCAGAGCCCCCCAGAACCCCCTCAGGGACCCCCAAGCCTCCCCCAAGACCCCCTTAGGGACCCTCAGGGACCTCCCAAGCCTCCCCCAGGACCCCTCAGAGCCCCCCCGGCCCCCACCCGGCCGCAGGCCCCGCAGCCGCCGCAGCTCCTCCTGCGAGAAGCCGGCCCAGGCCCCGTCAGCAGCCATGGCGCTTCCTCCTTCCGCTCGCGGGGGCCTCCGCAGCAAGGACCCGCGGTTGCCCCTCAGCCGCCGCCGCTCGCCCGCCTCAGGCGAACGCCGCGGGCAGCCCCGGGAGGCAGCGGGAAAGGGCTTCGCGTTGCCATGGCGACGGGGCGGGAAGATGGCGGCCCAAAGGGGGGGGTGGGGGTGCGAGTGGGGACCCACTGCTGGGAGGACCGGGATCCCAGGGAAGCTGGGAAATAAAAAGTCTTGAAAATACACTGAAAATAAAGTTTCAAAAAAAAAAAAAGTACTGAAAATAAACTGAAAATAAAGTTTAAAAAAAAAACAACACACACACACACAAAATAAACAAATAAAAATGAGGCCCAGCTGATGGGGCTTAAATTAAGATGGGGAGCCACTCATTAATAAAAGGTTAAAAAAGCATGACCACGACCCTCAGGGCATTTATAACCCCTCGTTAGGCTGTTTGTAAGGACCAGTAAAACGTTTTCTCTAGAGTGTCTCAAAGCTGCAGTTGTAAGTGTACAGAAAGCGCATCTTAGGGATGCATTATGATATAGTAAGGGAGCCAAGGGCACAGGCACGGCTAGATGATGACGTACTTTAATTACCTACGGGGATAATGCTGAGGTAGCTGGCAAGGAAAAGGAGCATTTTCCCATGCTGATGTTTTGAAGTTCTGTTTTGACCATTTTGCTGCTGGAAGTATAAATGATCATGGTGAGATAACGTTCAGCCAGCATCTGCCCTCTGCTTCCCTGTTCTCTGCCAACTGATTGCACAGTCCCAGCCTATACACAGAGAGAAAAAGAAAAAAAAAAAAAAAAAAAGAAAGAAAAAAGATAACAAAAACTGATGATTCCAATAGTAACCAATACAGGTATCCATCCCAGGAAGGGATGGACTCCTGAAGCAGCACATTGCTGCCACAATCTGAGAAGGAACCACACAGTGATGATGTGACGACATGGAGCGAGGCTCTTGGCAAAGCCTGCCTGCAGGAGTGGCTCACCCAGTGTTAGCTCAGCTCAAAGTGGGGAGCTAGAAACACTCACAGACTGCTAGCTTTTAGCTGAATATTCTTTCAGTTAGGATAAACTTCTTAGCCAGACCTCTCAAATCTTAAATATGAATAATTTTAGCACCACACGCATGAGGATTCACATGGATACTTCCATCGCTAAGTAGAAACTGAACAAGTCCTGCCACATGCAGCGATATTCGCTCACTAGCCATGGGAACATGCATTTTTTCCAACCAGCCCAAACTCTTGCAGCTCCTTGAAGCCTATCAGAGGTCGTGCAGACGAGCTTACCTCCCACTGGGAGAAAGTCGGGTGGAACACACAAGCCCAGGCTTAGCTGAAGCAGTCCAGAGGGCTGGAGGCTAGAATAATACATCATCAGCAATAAAAAGGGGACATTTTCAGTGCCTAACCACATCCCGCGTGGTTTCCAATCTGTGAGGGATTAGTCAAGCTCTGAAGTATTGCTATGTCCCAGAGCAAGCTCATTACGCGATGATCACGTATGACTTTGCAATTTATCGCAGCAGCACTTCTAACAGCTCCTGCGTGACTAACACATCCCGCAAATACCAGCCCCAGTCAGAGGAGACGCGGTCCTGAACTGCCACTCACAGGCAGGTGTTAAGCATTTCTGCTAAGACTTGGCTCAGCACCTTTGGGGAGCAGATGTGTCACCATTTTCCACCAGCAGCTTGGCTGTAGGCTTTGAGGTGAAACAGAGACCTCGCAGACACCCAGTGGAGGGCAAGTGAAGCATGGTTATCTCCATTCCATCAGCACCAACTGCGAGGTCACCAACCAGGTGCTGAGGGGTGCGGGATGGACCTTCAGCCAGGATTTTGGCTTCCTTTGGGAAACTTTACCAAGCACAAAAGAGATTGAACAAGAATGCTAATCTAGCCTTGACTCAAATGCTCTCAAACTCCTGGAAGCCCAGATGGCAGAACCAGGTGTCAACTTGAATTTATGATGAATCACTATTGACCAGTCTCACAACAAGATGTAGACACTTACTTCCCTTTTTGTTGCTTACATAGGAATCTAAATTTATTCTGGTACCTACAATCACAACAATGGGCTGTACTTAAACCAAAGATACCAAATGAAGGAGCTTTGCAAAGTACAAACTCCAGACCTCATTCCTGAACCTTAGTTCTTCCTTCTCTTCCAAGTTTTAACGCTGCAAACAAAAATGAAGCACCATATTCTCTTTATTGCAGCAGATATTCCAGGCATAAAACTCCCATGTGTTTTATAGAAAAAGTATAAAGACTTTTGAGTTGTTAACTATAATGCTATAGGCAAAGCAGCAATCTGCTTTAACAGTTTCCATCAGCCACAGGTTTAATTACCAGCCATTGGGCCAGCCTTCTCCAGGAACAATTATAACACAGTGAAGTCATTTCACAGGGCATTTACCAGCAGCAGACTTAGAAAACAGAGGCTGTCCGTGTTCCCTGGCTGATTAAAGGCCTGTGAGCATAACATGAAACTGAATATTTGACACCTAGGAATAAAGTATTTTCTGAGCAAACACAGGCTAGATGAAGAGAAAATAGAAACCTTACTTTCCGTCCCCACTTCAGAAGACAGATGATGGACAACTCAAACCACGACAAAAAAAGCAGTAACGCAAACCTTCCTTTTACATCTGGGACCAGATTAGACTTCGGTGTCATTTTGTGATTCAACAGCTATCTGATGAGCAGACCTGGTGATGTCTGTGACTGCTGCATCCGTTTTCTGTTGGTCTATTTGGCCTGGAGCCCACTGGCTCTGGAAGCAGCAAGTAGCATCAGATCACAAAAATATTTTTTCTTCTAAGATTCCCAAATCAGTGTGGACATGTCATCACAGACCGGCATATCCGACTCTTTAGGGCAGACCTCAGGGTCAGACCTCAGCTGACATTTCAACCCAGGACAGACGCAATTTGTACCGGGACATAACTTCAATTTGCATCGGTTTAGTTCATACTGATTTTTTTTTTTTTTTTTTTTTTTAAGTGCCAAATAAGCTCTTCCTGCAAGGGGCTCCCTGACTTAGACATACATATTTAATCGGAGTCTGCTCCCCACTCTGCACACTGTTGCAGTAACACTCAAAGCAACACGATCCCAGCAAATGGCTGAACCATAACGTGAGATGGAAAGGGATGAATATGGCAGGACAATTTCCTTCCTGCTTGTGTTTCAGACCCTGTCACGAGTTTCCAAGGACTGTGACATACAATTAATGAGGCTTGAGGAAATACCATCCTGAAAGAAATCAATGCAAAAAATTCCTAAATCCCTTTATTTTGTTTTCTACTGAGAAAATATATCAAACTATATCCAGGCAAATACTATCCCACTTTTTACCAGAGGGTAATGGAAGACAACTTCTTCAGAAGAATCGTCTTGTCCAGCCATGCAAGGCTACTGTGTGATCAAGGAGCAAGCCCTGCCTTTTGAGAATGATTTAACTCGTGAAATAATTTCTCCTTTAAAGGATGCTTTTGACATCCAAGCTATGGAAATTTGGCTTGCTGATTCTCAGCAGTGCTATCCAGGAAGGTTCTGAGCCTGGGATGAGTAATTAATTTCTTAGTGTGGAACTGAAAGCAAGAGGGCCCTTCAGATGCAGAAGCAACCAGCAGCCACGCACTAAACCTCTTCTGCAGCCCAGTGAAGGCAACCAAGGTTTTTCTGTTGTCCAGCAGGCTATGGATTAGATTCTGCATTGGGAACCCAGAGCTCAGCCCATGGCAGGATGAGGCTCTGAGTGCAATGAGATAATTGCTGTATTACAGTTTCTCAGCTTTGGGATAGGCTAACATTGAGTGCTGTGTGTCCTGCTCTGCCTCTTGGCTGCTTTAATCTGAGCATAAAGCTACAACCAGTGATTCAAGCCCCTGCAGCAGTGCGAGAACACAGCCCCACTGTAATCGTGCCATTGCCTGGTGTACTGCAAGAGACAGGCTTGCAAATTTATGCAAAAACGCAAATATATCTAATGGGAATAGTGTTTTCAGTGTAAAATGAATTCTCATCCTGCAATGAGAAAGCCAAATTAAAAATCACAGCATTATTCTCTCTCCCCAGTTTCTGTTCTCCTAAGCTGCCCAGCGGGCTCAAGTCAACACCGTCATTTCTGGCACCACAGCAATCTTGGTTTGTAAGAATTTCTTAGAGGGAAACAGAAATCCACTTATCTAAAGAGCTACCAGGTGAAAAAACTACATGGGAAAACTGCTTCTTAAACCATATAAACCAATGGTTTTCAACATCTTTTGATTTGTGGATCTTTATTGCATTTTCTAGTGAAGAGGCAGACTCTTATATAGCAAATTTAAGGCTGTGACCTGCCTTCTCTGCGTTACCATTCAGAGACCTAAGGGGCAATCTTATGACCCCTGAGGTTTGAAACCACAGTTGTTATACTTTAAAAGGGTCAAGTTTTACTTCTCATATCCCAGTGAAGAGGGAGCAAGTCCTCCCAGCCAATTTCTCTCTTCTTGCAGGATGCTGCAGGGCTCTCTATAAAGTGGGTGCTGCCCTGCAAGGAGAGTGGCACTGGACCAAAGGAAAAAAAAAGTCTTCATACAGCCAGAGGTGTGTGATGTGAGCACACAGTGCAAGGCTGCGGAAGTCCCCCGTGTTCTCCAGTATCAGCCTTTGCTTTTATCCTTAAGAAAAGTTCAAGTTTTGCAAAAAAAACAAAACCTGAACTGAAAGAAAACTCAGAATACAATGTTTCCTCTTAAAAAAATAATAATAATAAAAAATTAAGTTTTTACATACATTTTTGGGGGGCTTTGTTTCTTCGCTGAGAATTGTTAAGACAAATTTTCCATTAAAAATATTTTAGTAATTTCTCGCCTTGAAACGTATGTGTGGAAGAAAAAAGTTATCTATCCAAAAAGAATTAAAAGCTGCCAAAAGTAAAAGCAACTTCAGAAAAAAGCTAGTAAAATAAAATTCATCCTGACCGTAAATTTCCCAAAGATTATGAATTTACTGCTTTGTATGGCAAAGCTAGAGCTAAGCAGTAAAACAAGTGGAAGCATGGAACTGAGCAATTATTGTAATATATATTTTCTTACGGCTAAAGCAATATTTTTGCAGCTAATAGCTTGTTAAAAAAAAAAAAATCTAGAAACTATCTTTTTATGTTTCCAAAAGAATACTCTCTAAAAACCAAGTTAAATATTTCATGACAGTTCTGTAATACTTCTAACTGCATTGCTCAATATAAAAGTCATAATTCAAACATGTACATAGAAAAATTAGAAAGCAATTGCTTTAATTCTAACCATTTGTGTTAAAAATGGTAATCTTAATGGTAATCTTAACTGTCAAAACAGTTGATAAAACTAGAGATTTGAAATTTGCTAAATGTTTGTTATTTTTGGCATAGAAAGAGTTATTAGAACCACTGCACTAAACAAATTGTATTTCATCGAACAAATATATTGTTACATGCTGAAGTGAATGAACTGTGGTTGTTTAGTCTGGATGGGAGAGAATTGTGGGGGAGAAGACATGATAATAGCCTTTAAACATAGAAAATGCAGCTGTGAAGAAGCACAGGTAATCAGTTTTCAGTGTCCATGGTGGATAGGTGGAGAAGGATGATGATTATGAGGAGGGGCTTCCCAGCAGTTAGGGCAGCAAAGTGTTGAGAGAATTGGCTACAGAAGAGCACAGGGCGTCCATCACCAGATATTTTTAAGAATAAACATCTGTTGGGCAAGAAAGAGGAAAGGTCAATGCAGCCTTAGGACAACAAGATGTGGTTTTCAGTGGTTTCAGATGTGAGGATCCCCACACAAGTTCTAGAGGAGATGGAGACCCAGAGATGCCCCGTGGGCCCAGGCTGCTGTACGACATTTTTGACCTTTCTTTGATGAATAATTTTTGTTGGCCCATTGGAAATCAGCCTTGTTCCCATGACTGTGATGCTTCCCACACCATTCCTACCTCCGCCTACTGCTGTCACAGCCCTGTCACCCTGCTTGCAGACACACATCCCTGCTGCTGGCCAGCTCTTCACCTCCTGCCTCCTCTGCAAAGTCAGCGTGGGAAATCATCACCTTCTCAAAGACTAGTGTTTGCCAACCCCCAGAGCCAGTAATAGGCTATTAAATGATGTGAAAATCATGCCAAATATCCCCTAGCCCAGCTCAATGCCACTGCAGTTCAGCAAGCTGGGTGTAGACAACGCCTTTCTGCAGGTAAGATGGTGATGACCTTCAGGGATGGGACTCTGCTCCTATCCTGCTGTGTCCCCACAGGTAGCCCCGAAATCCTTCTGTGCTGGTGTGATGAGGATGTGGTCCTGAATCAGTTTGCACTCTTTTGGCTCATTTTTGGCCCAGGTGGCTGAAGGGATGCTCATGTAAGCAGGTCCACCAGCAGGTTTGGGTGGGCTCTTCAGGCCCCAGCAAACAGGACTGATAATGCCAGCTAAGGTGATGTGTCCCAGCACCAAAGGAGGATGTGTGACAACCCCTCCAAGAACAACTCAGCAACTCCCACTGCAGAGGAGACCATTTGGAGACCAGCAGGCTGCAAACCCCTCCAGCTTACTTCACGCCCCATTCTGCAAACATTTAAGCTCAACAGATGTGCAGGGCTAGGACCTTGTGGTCCCCTCTGCTGCCTGGTAAGAGCCCAGGGTTATCTTCAACACCATAAATTGGTACTCTGAGCAGCATGGCTAATTCCACACACAGCACACAGGCATCACCACAGAAAAACACGACCTATGGCTGGCTGGCTCCCGAGCACACACCAAGCCCTGAGGGAAGGTCTTCTGCTTCCACTCAGAGCCTCAGCCACAGCCCAGATAACATGCTGCAACTGGGAAGTCTTTGAGGCAAAACACTACATCCTTCCCACAGTAAAGTTCATGAAATGTTGGTGCTTTTTCTCTGCAGCCAGTACAAAAAAAAGAAAGATGTAAAAGCTCATGTGTTTATGGGCGTACTTTAGTGAGGAACTGTTATTTGAAAACCTCCTCCCAAATCCAGTTGCAGCAAAGGACTGCTGAGTTGCAGAGTGCTTGGCTCTTACCAAGGCTTTAGAAGGTAACTTCCTTTCATGACTTTGGAAAAATCACCCCTGCAGGGCAGTAGCCGCCTTCCAAAATGCTCTTGTAGAAGCTGCTTTTCAGCAGCCTCTAGCAGGGAGTGTTTTCTTTAGGTTTTAGGCCCTGTCATGACTGCACATCCAACTGACACACCCATACGGCTTACCAGGGCCACATGTGCTAATGAAGATTTCCAAATCTTCATTAATCAGTGTCAACTGCAAGCTTCAAGCCTGAGCTGTAAAGACTGTAAATAAGCAGGCTGATGGCCAGAGAGGCTTAGCAGCTCTTTGATGAGGTATCCAAGATCCTTGGAGAGAGATCTGTACCACACCCTGGCTGTGAACACGGATATCACAGATCTCAGCTAGCAATAAATTAGCAGCTCAATAAAGAAAGCTCCAATTAAAATAGGGGCAACCAAAATTAGACCCTTTGCTGCTGCAGCAGTAAGGTGAAAACAAGGATGATGGGTTTCTGCTAGTAGCCAAAGTAAAAGCGATGGTGGAAAATGCTTATTTTGGAGCCAAGCTGAAGAGGAAGGACTTAATACAATCAGAAAAATTCATTTTTGGTCAAGCAAAAACATTTTGCTTGACCGTCAACAAAATGTTCTGGTTTGCTTGGAGACTATTTAATCTTACCAAAAAATAAAGTAAAACTATGCCCTGCAACTTTTCCTTCTTTTAAATTTGGGTCCATTGAAAAATGAAAAAAGCTTCAAACTCAACAATTGTCACTAAAAAAAGCTCCTTCAGCCTGAAAATGCCGAAGTGAAACTTTTCAATAGTTAAGGAAAGAAGGACTTCTATTGTTTTGCCTTATCATTGACTGACTTCAGCCCAGAGTTGAGTTATTTTGGTTGCCTTCCTCTCCTCAGGAGACTTCATTTTTTTTTTTTTTTTTTTTTTTTTTTAAACTAATATAGCAATCTCTAGCAATTCAGTTTGGGATATAAGTGATATGGGTCAGTAAAGCCCATAAGTACACGGGCGAGCTGACAATTTGCACAAGTATCAGACAAAATGGACTTTTTTTTTTTGCATTTAGGTTTTCTTTGAAATTGTACCTGAATTTCAGAGGACCTGTGGGGTCCTCAGGACCAGCCACCCCTCAAACACACACAGCAAAACCCTCCAAGCCCACATGCTCTGCCACGTAACCTGTGCACCACAAAAATTCAGATGCCATCTTCAGTCCTGCAAAATATTAAGGCAGGCATTTAAGATTTACCCAAGTGATTAAGCATGAGCAGCTTGTAATTGTTTCCAGATTCCTCTCCTAGCAGGAGAAAAGGCTCCACAATTCCTGTCCACGTGCTCAGTGTAGCAATGCGCTCCCAAAGAGAGACTGGAGATGAGCTGAAGAGGACAGACAGATATTGCAGCTGAGAACAAGCCAGCATTATCTTTTAATCAAGCGTGGACTGATCAGCTTGGAAAAGCAGGATTATTTAGCCAGCACACATCAGGGTACGTCTGCATCATCCCTGCAGCAACACCTGTGCACCAGCAACTAGAAACCCTCTTAAGTACACGTGGCGAGATTGTCCGCAATTTTTCATCTGGCTTGGGAGTGTTAAATGAAGATCAACTGCTGGAACCAGCCTCATTTGGGGGCAGCAGACTGTGTCTGTGCTTACAGAGGGGACCTTTGTCCTCCAGGCTTTATATAAAGCCCCAAAGATTGCAGGCTTTCTGTATGCGCCGCAAAGCAATCCAGCGAGCATCTGGAGAGACTCCCCTCACATCCCAAACTGTTCCCTTCATGCAAATCTGGCCACGTATGTTTCCCACAGCCTGCTTGGTCATGAAAAGAGATCTTCCAAGACTCACTCAGGGTTTCAAACCCCTTCGCAGGCCCAGCCCAAGGCTGAAAGCAAGCTCCAGGCTTCGCCCCTGCCTTTGAACCCAGCGGGGATCTGCTCCAGCAGGTTAGCTCTCGGGGGCCACATCGCTCCCAAGATTTAAGCCAGACCACATGTGAAATGGCAACTACCTCTTAATTTTTATTATTATTTTTAAACAGAATAGTTTAGGGGCTATGGCTTTTTATTATTACTATTTTAATGGCGAATTCATTGTGCTGCCTTCTCCCCTTAATGAAGGGAACTGAGGACTCAGCAGTGCTCAGCTTCTTCTGCTTTCTAGAAGCAGTCCCTACAAGCCTTTAGTGAAAAACTAACCACAACCTTGCTTTCCCCTTCCCCATCCCTCCAGAGAGAAAGGGGCTTTCAACAGCTTGGGCCATTTTTCTTCTGCTGACTCTACCTTAACCTTCTCTCTAGGGTTACATTTATTTTCCAAGCCCGCAGCCAAGACAATGACCTGTGGCTTTGTCTCGCAAGGGTCACCGTCCCCCTGTGAAAGGCACGAGCCTTAGGGTAGGCTGGCCATAACCCCTGCCACTAACAGCCCAGTACGGCCCAGTACAGCCAGTCAGCAGCCACCCGGAGAGCATATCCACAGCCAGGATGACTCCTGCACTTGGACTCTGCAAAACAATCTTCTCTCCCTTCTGCAGCCCCAGCCATCGCGTGCACATCTGGTTATTCCTCTGAACCTCTCCACATTCGTTGCTTCATCGCCGTTCAGCTCCAGGCTGAAAATATATCTGCTCTCCCCTCTCCTGGGGCTTCATCCGTCTCCTCCTCCTCTCGCTGAATTCAGGGGGTGGTGGCTTGTGCCATCCCTTCTTGTGCAAAAAGGGAAGGGTCTCGTTCCAGGATGGAAATTTGGGCGAGTTCCTCAAGGAGATTATCTCAGACATCTAGAGAGAGAGAGGTTCACCACCCTCTGTGGAAACTCGCAAGGTCTGGGCTTCCTCCAGATGTGATTTGATTTTTAAATTTGAGCAAAAGCTCTTCAGCCTTTACAACGTGAGAGAGGAGTGAAAAAATACATTGCTGCCATTAGAGGAGAGGGGGAGAAAAGCCGATCGGGCTCTCTTTGAAGAGCCTTGGTGCCAAAACAAATGGGAATCTCTTAGATCAGATGGATTTTCTAGCAAAAACAGCCTTTGCTTGCTTCAGCTGACATGGGTGAGGGTAGGCATTTGTCTCCTGAGCCTGGCTGCCCAGGGAGGTGGGGCAGGGCTCAGCCCTGCCAGGTAGAGAACACAGTAGGGCGCACAGGAGCACACATATGTGCCTTCAGTGGCTGTTACCCATATGGTTTTTACATACCAGGGTGCAATAGGAGCTCCTCCTTCAAAGCACACAGCCTCAAGATGATGTCCTGCACAGAAGCAGATTTGTTGCCCCTCTAGGCAGAGTTTCGGACTCACGCAATCACCCTGATTTACTGCAATTCACCCCAAACCATCATCTGCATCCCCTCTGCAGGCTGGGCTGGGCCTGCTGCCTCCAAGCAGCACCTCCCTTGGGGAAACACCACCAGCGTGTCCACGTCAGAGGAACGAGGGGCTTGGGACCAGGGCAGATTTGCCCCTCATCGCTATTTCACAGCCCCCCTCCCGAGGCTGTCGCAGCGTGGAAGCCATTAGCATTTAAAAATACTTGCAGGAATGGGAGGGGAGAGGAAAAAATGGTATTTGCTGAGGCCCATTCCTCAGCACACTTTCATGTGTGCCAAAGTTTGTTGGCATGGCTCTGTGTTTGATAGGGAACATCTGGGCTGCTGTTGCTGCCTGGATGCTGGCTGAGGGCAGCGAACAAAAGGGGTTTGTGCAGGAATGCGCGGGGAGGGGGGCGGCTTGGAGGCAAAAGGCAGAAATACTCGGTGGAGAAAGCTTAATGCACATCCCTGCTTTTTCCAAGGGGAGAGGAGCCTCCCCGCTTCCTTCCTCCCCGCCCCAGAGCGTGCAACAGCAGCAAACAGGACTCGAGCTCTGATCAACGCCCCGCTACCTCCGCGGTCTGGAAAAGCCAGAGGATGCACCCAGAGCATGCTGAGCCCGGTGATATTGGGCCATTACCACCATAAGCAGCACCCGTTGGTGCTTCCTCCTCTCCTGATGGGAATCTGGGGTAGGACTCAAAGCCTCACAGCCCTTGGCTCCTGCAGATCTGTCCCAGGGAGCACGTGGAGCCCACGGACACACTGTCCATCCATGATGTGCCCTCCCCAAGAAATCACTGCCACTCACATGTGGACATCCTGACAAACCTCAGGACACCCCTGATCAAACCCCACATGACGTTTCTGACCTTTTGCAGCTCCTCCTTTCCACCGTCTCAGGCCTGCAGTATTTTCACAGACTGGAAACAAAAGCACCGATGCCATTCCCTACGTGCTGATCCCTCTTCGCTCATCCCATTTCTGCCCAGTGAACACCTGCTGATGGGGAGGGGTTTGGAGGCACCTCCAAGAATCCATTCTTTATCAGCAGAGCATTTCTGTTCTCTCCTCTCCAGGGCATATGTTTGGCCAGGAGCCCACCCAGCAGCCTACATCCCCCCTCACACTGGAGAGGGCATGGCAAGAAGGATGCTGAATTTCGGCAGTACCCAAGTGGAGCAGGTCCCAGACTGCTTACCAGTTCAACCCATTTGCCTAAATTTGTCCCTGGGACAACTAAAGAGTCCAGTGAGGGCTCAGGGTGGTCCATTTGCCCCATGGCCACAGCTTGCCCATGGCCCAACAGGAGCCAGCAGAGAAGCTGCTGGTGGGAAAACATCCACGGAGCTTCCTGCAGGCGAGGGGAGCTGCAGCATTTGTTTCATCTTGGGAAAAAAAATTGATGTTCCTTTTCAAATTGTCTGAGCATTTGGCTTCTGCAGAGACACATCCCAGGGTTTTTAGTTGAAAAAGGTCTTTTCTCCTTAGGATTAGGCTGCTTGTAGGAAAAAAAAAAATAATCATCAAAACAGGAAGCTTAAAATTATCAAAGAAAAATATTTTCATTGACCTAAGAAGATCTTACCCTGAAGTTTTCTGGTTCGCAAAATTTTTCAGGACTGACTCTTCATCCCCACGAGAGAAGAGAAATACTGCCAGTGCCTCCAAAGCACATGCAGAAGGAAAAAAAAATATTATCAACATTTATTTTTTTTTTTTTAAACCTGGGACCAAGAGTCATGTCTCATGGGTGACAAGTGAACCCCCGTGAGGCTCAGCCATTGGTTTCCTGAATGATTTTAAGCCAGAGAGGATTTTCAGGGGTGGGACAAGCCCCAGGCACTCTGCTAACAGAGAATAGGAGATGCTGGAGGTAGAGATGCTGTCAGCTCGTGCCTTCAGACTGTCCTATCGATTTCTGCAGCCAGGTTCAGGTATCACATGCTTCTGCCATCCATTTATTCAGATGGAAACAGTTACCTTCCCCCTCATCCATCTATTTAGAAATTGTTACCTTCCCCCCCACCCATCCTACCACTGAAAATCAGGTGTTTATTTTTCCTCCCCCTCGGTTCCAGAACCCAGAAAGGACGAGGTGGATTTTGCTCAAAGTTTCCAAGAAGTTCACAACTAGGCGAGGACCAGGCATGCAAAAAATTTCGACCTGAGACACGAATGTTTTCAGAAGTTATTAGCTTATGAAAAGGGTTATAATGGAAACTGTTTTACTGCCATAATTTTAACACTGTGAACAGAGCCTGCTGCAATATATAACATTATCAAGCGCCTGTCAGCATTTAATAGAAGTCTTAATTAACTGCTGTGGAAGAACATGGCAAAAATTTATTTTCAGGAAAACTTTTGGGAGTCACATAATACTGGGCTTTCTCAAAACCCCCTCTCTACGAGCCTTAATAAAGTTCATAGGATAGACTAAATACAAGACAAGCGTGTATCTTGTTGGCACTACTTAGTGATAGGATTTTCTTTTCTGTTAAACTACATAATCCAGAAACAACAACAATGTTTGCATTGGGGCCAAGCCAGACGCTTTGGATCTGGATTTAACCTTCCTGAGGGCTGGGTTGCTCTGAGCCAGGGGCTCGATTCGGCTGGCAGGACCCTGACCTGCTCTACTCTCCTCCCACTCCCCCCAAGCCAAAGATGCTCGGATTTGGGGGGTCCCCACCTGGTGGCATCCCCATCTGCTGGTGCTACATGCTCCCAAATTAATATAGCCAAAGAAACCTGGCACTCACCAACCAAGCACACCAAGCCCAGCTCTCCCCACTCTTCCAGCCCCGTGCCCAAATCTTGTTTTCATTCCCTCCCCGGCCCCTGCAGCCCTGGCTGTGCGAGCTGGCAGGCCACTTCCATCTCCCTCGATAGCCCAACAGCTGCTCTGTGTCCCTTCGGAGATTAGTTTGTTTTCCTAACGCAATTACCGCCACGTGGCCCTGCTTTCTGTGGGGATCAAGCCTGGATAGAGATAAAGCAGCGATAAGATCGCCCACTGCTCCGAACTGCGCCGCCACAGGGATGCAGGCACAGATCATCCCACGTGTCCCCGCTCCCCTGGGTGCCACCAGCTCCTCCAGACCCCAGGGATTCATTTCCCGGCTTCCTTCGCCACACCAACAAATCATTTTGGGATAGATCCATGTGAAACAGAGCCATTGCATGGGTGAGATTTCATATGAAGCCAAGCCCACCTGCCTGCACCAAGAGCTCAGCTCCAACAGCACCCACACTCCCCAAAGAGGCTGGTTAACACCATCCCCTGATGCCGAGCATCCTGGCAGGGCATCACACCAGTCCTCACCCCATAAAGCAGTCACAGGTCTACCCCAAATGTTCTCCATCACCTCCGCAAGTCCCCTCGTTGTCCCAGACCCACGTGCGGGGAGCCGCCAGGGCACGCCGGGAGAGGACACTCGTGGAGCCGAGCTGCCTTCAGAGAGACGAGCATCCTTGCCAGATGTCTCCCATAAAGCTGCAAGTACTTTATTTTAATAATAAGCCTTAATGTATTCATTAAAGGCTCCCAGTGACCTGGGATGAATTTCCCCGCTATTGTAAAGGGCTGTGGGAATCTGGAAACCGCTGCATTACAGTTAATAACTTTAATTTTACAAGGCCCAAAATAGACAACTGAAAAAATACACAAACTCACTGTTTCCAATTAAGAAGGGATTTCTTCTAATTCCTCTGCCACCGGCGCTCTTGTTTAGCAAACAAGATCAGCCGACATTCAACTGTAGACGAGAGGAAAGCAAGCCCAGAGTCTCCTTCAGCATCAAGAGGCAAGGAAGAGGATGGGAGCCTTCCTCTTCACCACGCACAGAGCCTGGTCAGCAACGGCAAACCCAAACCAGGGGAGCTGTGAATGAACCTTAATGCCTACCTAGCCCTGATGGAGAGCTTGAACACAGGAGATGGTTTCCAACCCATCTTCTCCCTGCTCCCACGCAGGGGTCCCAGCGGGGATGCTGCAGGGAGCCCCAGGGTGCTGTGAAGCCACCCCAGCATCTGGCTGAGCACCCCGCTGACCTTTGGGGTTAGGCACATCTTAGATCTTAGGGTCAGGAAGGAATATTACTCCCAGATCAATTTGGCATTGATTGCTGTGGATTTATCTTGCCTATTTCTTCCTCTGGAGAAAGAGGGGCAGTTTGGTTCCCAGGGAAAAAAAAATGGGAATGGAAAACAAAACTGTTTTGCCTGATTTTTGTTTAATTTCTGTGAATCTATTGTTTCCTGGCCCAAAACCTTTTAATTTCCAGTTCGGTTTTATTTTTGCTTTCCAGCTAAAACCCAACTTCTTCAAGACGACGACGATGCTCTGCATGAAGATTCACTTCACACACCTCAACCATTCTGGGGAGGAAAAGGGGAATTTCAGAGCAAGTTGGAGCCGCCGTAGCAGCCTGGCTGTGGACAGCACGGTGCTGGTGGCCAACATCCCTGGCTGTGACACATCAACATCCTCCCTCCGCAGGCACGAGGCGCACGTGTGCGCTCCAAGGGGAGGCGACATCGCAGCCGTCCAGCCCCGGGACCCCACTCGCTGCTGCTGCCGTCGCCCACGAGCCGCTCTCAGCGGCGCTGAGCTCGCGCCAGCCCTCGCACAGCAGCGCATTGATTTCCCCAGCCGAACCGATAAAAGTGAAAAATGATTTTCATATGCCTCCGCTCCGTATTTGCCCATAAATAAGGCAGCCATGGAAGCTGGGGGAAGGGGGTGTCGGGGCGGTACGTCATCTGTCAAAGACACACCGAGAGCATTGCTCCAGCCCCGGCTAAGGGAAGCATCTCTATTGACAGCAGGCAGGCACACCTCTAGTTTTCTTTAAATCCATTGGAAACGGAGCTTTTGCTTCTTGGCCATTTAAAAATAACCTAAAGGTACAGAATAAGCCCTGGACACCAGCTGATAAAACCCTTGTATATGTGCCCAAGATATTTGGGCACACAAGGGCTTGAGTGGGAAGAAACATGCTCATTGAGCATCCTCCCCCAGCCTCTCTCCTCAATTCTGCCCAGAGATACTTGACTTGATGTGCCTAAAGCAGATAGGAGCTGAACCTACAGTGCCAAAAAAACCCCAAGCAGCACCCAGCCTCCCAGCAAACACTGCCCAGCTCCACGCCGGAGTCAGCTGCCAGCTTGCTCACATCAGTGCCCTGCCTGCTGGTGGAAAAAACCTCCATCCAAGCAGTTTTTAGCAGATCATTTTTCAGTCAAAGGCAACTTTTAAAAATAAATTAAAAAAGAAAAACAGAAAACCTATTCTATGGAAATTTGCCTGGCTTGTCTGAAATACCAAAAGCTTCGAAAAACCCTCAAGTTTTGGCCTCACGATGCAAAAACCTTGATTTTAACTGAAAAATGTAATTTTTCAGGTTTAAGGTACAGATTAAAGAAAACTTTCAGAGTGAATAAATCCTCTTGCTCCCACTAAAAGCATCCAAGGGGTAATGGCTGTGTTCAGATCTCCAAAAACCCCTCCATCTCTGGAGACCACGAGGGAAATCGAGCAGATGGGAGAAGTGGCAGGGGCTGTAACCTGCCCAAGGAGCATCCCCGGCCCCTTTCCAGGTTTAATATTTTTTGGAGGTGCCCAGGGATGCTGCCTGCTCTGCCCGGCAGCACCCGGGTGGGTGAGGAACAAGCGCGGCTGCTGCCTCCCCATCTGGAGCCCATGTACAGCGAGTGGCAAGATTTATATCGTGCTGAAGCATTCCACAGTTTTGAGCACAGAAATGATTGAACTCCAGATGTTAACAAGATGCAGGACCCTTTTTTTATTATTAAAAACGTGATTTCTTGTTTTGCTCATGACAAAACCCATCAGATTAACTTATTAGGAGCGGAACTGCCGTGGGCCCGGCTGGAAGCGAGGACAGCTCTGGCTGCCCGTGAGCACGTGGCGAGAGATCGGGGCTGCCCCAGGGCACAGCCACCTCCAGGCACGACACAGGTGACACTGCCAGCGGTGTGGAAGATGGCAGTGAGCCCACGTGCCTCAGTTTCCCCATTCACTAGTGGGGAATAGAGCCAGAGCTAGAAGGGAAAGCCCTGAACCTGCTCAGATCGATCAAAACCTATAACAAAAGTTCCTGCTCCTTCAGCAAATGAGCAGCACAGCCCACAGGAATATGCCCCTTGTCCTCCCAGCTCCTCCACCTCACCCACAGGAGGACAAAGTGAATGCAGGACCCGTGGCTGCCAGGCTGGGACAACTCATCATTCAGCTCCCAAGCCCTGATCCCCTTCAAATCCCCACCCCAAATGCCTCTTCCCACCAGAAGGGAACCAAATCCCCCGGTACCCCTGCGAGCCCACGCAGCGCCGCCGAGAGCACCCCCTGCACAGCCAACATCTGCAGCGCAGAGCGGGGCCTGCCGGGGGCCAGCCCGGAGCTGTCACATCTCCGTGTTATCACAGGAACTTTATCACATGCTCGTAGCACATGTGTCTTTGCACCAGGAGATCAAACAGGTAGGGGGTGGCACCGCAGCCTGCTGTCACCGGGCGCTGCCCCACACTGGGAGCCGGCGCACAGCAGGACCCCACATCCCCACAGGCCTCCCCACATCCTCCCCGGGGATGGAGCAGGAGAGGAGGTCTGCGAGGTGTCAGGAATCTGCCAGCAGCCCCAAAATAAACCCATCAGCTCCCTCGGTCCCCAACTAGAAAGAGATTGGCCTAAAGGGGTGCCCCATGAACAGAGCTGAAGGCCTTGCCACCCCGCCCGGCCTTGGGGGTGCCCATTCCCTCTTTGCCTCCCCGGAACTGAACATGGAACTTTTTGTCCTGAGAACAAGAAGAAAAAGCAATGATTATCCATCTTTTTTGGGGGAAAAAGCCCACAAATCTTTAGTCCTCTCCTTCCCAAAAAGAGGCTTACAGAGAGGGGAAAACCCCAAACCAAGCAAACAGCCCACACCTCTGACAAGCACAGTTCATCAGCACAGTATCTGGGGAGAAACCCCCTCCATAAAGACCTGCATTCGCCATGGGTTTTGCCTGCAGAGGACGGATCCTGAGGGACCCCAACCTCCTCCCTGGTGGCACCACGTGCCGGGGACCTGCAGTATTGGGGCAGGTGAGCTCCAGCTCTGCCGGCCCTCACGGCTTCTCCCCATGCTCTTGGCACAGGGCATCGCTCAAATGCACTTCAAAGAGGCAGCTCTGCAGCAAGAATGCTTCAAAAAATGTATGTCCATCTGTCATTCCCATAGTACATGCTGTGGGGCTCTCCTCACAACTATTTGCCTTTCTTTGCTCCTACCAGGTGCACGAGCAGAGGGGCGAGCCCTCGGGGTTATCAGTGGGTACCTAACCCCATCCCACAGCCCAGCTCTACCCCCACACACATCCCCAAAGGGAAGGGCAGAGGCAGGGCAGCACCCAGCACTATTATTTTAAGGCAGTAAGGTCCTCATCTTGTTTTCATCCTGGGAGCAAGCAGCACCTGCTGAGCCTGAGCTTCTGGCAAGCAGCCCAGCAGCAGCACCCCGTGCCAAAAGCACCCCTCCTGGACCCGCATCCCCCACCAAAATAAGCACAGGGATGGTTTGGGGCTCTCCACCACCTCTGCTGCTCACCCACTGCCAGCTGGTCAGGCCTGGAAGCAAACTGGATAAAGCAAAGGCTTCCCAGCCCCTCCGGACAGCTGGGGAGATAACTTCCATTTGTAAGCCACAGCCAAAATGAGTCTTTATTTTTATACAGCCCATTGTAAGTCATCATTTAGTGCTCCCAGGTGCCCTATATCATCAAAGGCACATTCCTCCGTAAGCAGCCCATCAGAGGCTGTGCCGCTGCCATCCCCAACAGGGATGGAGCAGGAGAGATCCTGGGGCCAGCCCCAGCCCCACAGCTCAGCCCCACACCCCCAGGAGCAGGAGGGAAGGTCGTGCCCCATCGCAGCACAACATTAAACCAGAGGCACAAGATTATTCCCCCCTCCAAGCCCACATCCCAACGTGTAACCCAATCTACTCGGCTGGAAACTGAGCTTTTATTGCATCCTGAGTCATTTAGAGCTCCTTTCCATAAAGCCAATATTATTCCTCCCCCGCTTCCCCCATTTAATAAGCTCCCAAATGTCTGCCCATGGGTCACCAAACCCCACTCCCCATCAGACCCAATGGCCAGCACCAAGCCATGGCAATCCCCAACCACTGCACCTTCCACCTCGAGGACAACCCAAATCCCAGCCCCTAAAGGGGCAGGATGAGGCCATCGTGCTCCGAGGCCATATCCCCTGCCCACCAGGGAGCTGAAACCCTAGAGATGGGCTCTCAGCATCCACAAGGTGGGTAGAAACAAGGAAAAACCCCAAACCACAGAGAATTGGGTGAGTTTAGGCTCTGTGAATGGTGTGCTGGATATTGGGGGTTTCTTGTTGCCTAAGCCAGGAGGAAGCAGGGCATTGAGCAGAGCGGGCAACCTGGAGAGCCCGGTTATTATTTTTAAATGAGAGCTCGGATTTTGCACCATATGAAATCCATCACGCTTTCAGCCACATAATACATCAAGGAGCCTGGATACTTCCATCCAGCCCCGTTGCTCCGTTGGGTAATAGAGAAAAGCACTGCACAGTGGCGTATACGGGGAGCTCACAATTTAAAATGGACCTCATTCAATAATTGTGTCAGCGTTTGTAGGAACAGTAATCAGTAACAGTTAATATAACTTACAGTAAATACCAGATCGCCATTTAATGGTGTTAATACACAACCTATAAAACATGTTGGTGTAATTATACCGATAAGTTTCCAATCAGCAAAGAACAAAGGAAATCTGTCCACAAAGCCTTACGTGGAATTAAAAAAGCCAGCAGTGGAAAGCACAAGTTGCAGAAGCATCTTTGGGAGCTGGGAGAGCAGCACAGCACCAACGGGGGAGCAGCAAGGATGAAACAGAGCCCTTCGGGACCCTGACCCCCTCTCAGCCAGTGCTCAGTGAGGATGTAAATGCTCCCAAATTTCCCTCTCTGGCAAAGCATCTCTCACCCACTTGCACTGAGGTGATGCTTGGCTGGTGGAGCTTCCCAAAGCTTTACAGGAGCCACTCCATCCAAGAGGGGAATGAGACTGATGATGGTCCCAGCCCCTTCCAGGCAATTTCCTGAGCTCTCGGTCTGCAGAATGGGTCCCTTCACACTGTGCTGTACCTCCTGCACCAAACGCTGCCTCGGGAACTGAGGCTCTTCTGCTGGAGCAGGGGATCCTGGCGATGTCAGCCAGCACAGGAAAAATAGAGGGGGAAATGCCATTTTAGATTTTTCCTCCCCATGGAAATTTCCTCTGTGATGACCAAGTGTTTCTAAGCTGGGAAAAATCATAAAACCAGGGGAATGCTCTTGCATCCCTACCTCAGTCCTGTATTTGCTCTGCTGGTGCACGGAAGGTGCAGACAGCCCACAGCACAAGGAGGGCGAAGGCTGCCCTCCAGCTGGGGCAGGACACATCTCCCCCAGCTTATTATTTAATATTACTAAATAAGGAAGCACTGAACATTTCCTACCAGCCCTATCTTGCAATCCTGGGGTGATTTCGACTGAATATTTGTGGTCCAGAAGTGAGCAAAATAAAGTCACCTTTCTCTTTAAAAAAAATAAAAAAAATGCTGTAAGGATTTGAAGGCTAAGGGGCACTCAGAAGGGTGAGCTCTCTCACTGGCTTCATGTCAGCCTCACCAGCTCACACCAGTCATGCTCTGGGGCCCAGCAGCTGACCCCAGGCATCCCTTTTTGGGATGGAGCCATAGATTAAATATAAAAAACCACCAACAGCACCCTGCAGGATCAGCACAGCTCAGTGAGGGGGCACCCAGGCAGGCTGGTGCTTCCCAGCATCTCCCCTTTCTGAAAACTTCTTGAATTTCTTCCCAGCCTCATCAGGCTGGAGCAGAGTAGCCAGTAAACAAACGGGGCATAAACCAGCTAGCACTTACAGCCTAATACCCAGCTGCACACTGACACAATTGGAGTCATCTGCGAGTAATTAGAAAATATAAACACTCGCAACAGAACTTGGGTTCCTATACTCAGCAAGACATTAATGGGCTTTTCTTCGGCCAGAAAATCCTTATTATGGTGATAAATTATTAGCCTTTTTTTTTCCTAAAGCAGTGTGAAGCATTACAATGGAAAAATGACAAAAGGAGAAACATAACCCGTTTTGGGCAACGCTGGCGGGCACGGTGGAGCCAGAGCCTGCCCCCAGCACACACCGCCCTGCGGCTTCTCCGCTGGCTGCTATCACTGCTCAGCACCCCCAGGCCAATGAGGCTGAAAACAGCCCTAGGATAAGAAGTGTCCCCACTCTGTAAGGGGATGGGGACCACAGGTGGGTCTCCCCAAGGTGTCACAACCCGTGGAGATGAGTGGGATGTGCCAGAAGCTGCTGGTGTCACCATGTGCCTGGACAGCCTGGCAGCCAACCCAACATCATCCTACACATGTAGGGCCCCATATCCACGAGGTCAATGGAGATTAGGAAGGAGCCACACTGGTTTGGCTCCTGGAGGCATCCAGAGAAGCGTGATCTTTCCTCGCCCCGAGATGATCCAGGGAAAACCACCTTTCCCATGGGGTATTCTGGTGCTGGCAGGGCTGGGGGTAGGTGACACAGGGTCTTTAAGTACATCAGAGCATCACCACGCCGAGCTTCATAACCACCTCCAGTCCAGAGAAGGGCTTAGCATCCTCTAGACCAAGCATTTTTGTTGGAGACACTCCCCATTTCCAGCTCAACCAAACACCAGCCACCCCCCAAAAGGCAAACCAAACCTGGGACCCCTTCCTTCAGTCCCCAATCCCACAAGTCCCACACGGGGTCCCCAATTATCACCGGTCCCCCTGTGCCGAATCACAGAGCCCTTCACGGGGCTTTGAGTGAAGGAACAGAACAAATGACTGCCGGGGGAGATATGGTTTGCATCATTTAATCACCATTTACAATAAAACGCCGCAGCGGCTCTGCGGAGGGTAAGACAGCAGAGTTCAGCAGATTTTATCAATAACATCGCAGGATTCCTACTGCGCGGCGCAGAGAGTTGCCATGGTTATTCTGACAGATTTACTATCATTGTAACTTAATGCACCATAATAAGTATCTGCATAGTTATTATTGTTTTACAATGATAACTATAATTCAACCGCAGCTTTATGACTAAATTTGTAACATTACTACGATGTTCTGGGAAGAATTGAAAGCAGGACGATTCACATGCTTTCTCAGAATATGGGGAGAAAAAGAAATTCTGGTCGGGTTCTTTTTCTCTCCTTTTTGATTGCTTCTTTGAGAACAATTTTTGTGGTTTGGTTACTGTTGGTTTGGGACAGGGTGCTCTGTCAGAACCAATGCACAGAGGTAGCTGAAAAATGGGATTTTTTTTTTTCCACTGCACAATTGATCCTGGGAAAAAAAAAAAATCCCCAAAGCCTTTCAACATAAAGCTGCTAAAAAATTCCCAAGCATTGCCAGTTGGGAAACAGATACAAAGCGCTGGCAAGGCGAACAAAAATTGTCAGGTTTTGTTCAAAAGGAATGACCAGATCATCAAAAAATGTCACTGAAAACGACCCTGGTAATAAGTGGAAACAAAGCACTGCTAGGAGAAAAAAATAAAGCACTCTGGCAGCCCTGGGACCTTTGGCACAGGGGACAGGACCCATGCCAGGCGAGCCCCCTGTGATGCTGCCCATTTCACAAGTGGCACCTGGGCCACAGTCCCCCAAAGTCCCCATGGAAAGGGAAGGAGGAATTAACCCAAAATGATGTTGGGGTCTCCAGCCTGGTGCCCTGCACCCTCCTGGGAAAGCTCTCCCCTGCTGGAGGACTTAGCTCCTTCTTGGGTTTCATAGGAAGCGCCGCGCTGCCAATTACCCCACAAGTTTATAGGACGGCCTGGGTTTGTGCCCCCCTGCTCTGTCCTTGCAGTCTGCTCCACGGGCTCCAGGGGTGGTTAATGCTCCCTGCACACAGGAGGCAGCTCTGCTGCCTAGGCTGGGCAAATTAATGCAGAAAAAAAGGGCTTTTTTTTTTTTTTTTCCAGCGCTTTCTCATTATCCACATTATTCTGCCCAGTGGAGCTTTAAGCTTAATTTATCAAGTTCATTTCCCAGACAGGAGCCCCGTTCCCTCTGCCTGGTGGCTCACAGTGACTGTGGGCAGAGCTTCAGGTCCCTGGGGAAGGGATCCTCAGCAGGTCCCCAGCTCCCACCTCCACCCCACTCCTGGGGTCTGGGGCTCAGAGCCTTGTGGGATTCCCACCTCCGTTACTTTCCTGGGTGATTTTTGGTCTTTTCCCAATTCTCATCCCAATTTGACCCCATTTCCCTGGTTCTCCATCCTACAGAATGGGACAATTGATGGTCTTTTTTCCAACATAAGGGATTTTATCATTCTATCTATACTGGATATCAGGACGAACTTCACACAACAGCTGGTTAGGCACTGGAGCAGACTGCCCAGGGGAGTGGTAGAGTCACCATCCCTGGAAGTATTTGGAGACCTGTGGGTTTGGGACTCCAGGATATGATTTAGTGGTGAACTTCATAATGTTCGGCCCATGGTTGGACCTGACAATCTTATCCAACCTAGGACTTGATGGCCTTCTCCAACCCAGGTCACTCCATGATTCTACAAATCCCATTCCCTCCCAGAGGGGACATCCACCACCCCAGAGCTCTTTGGGGCAGAGCAGGCAGCAAACCTTGGGACTTCAGAAGTGCCCCCTTCTTCACAGGGATCCCCCAAAGCCCCCCCATCAGCAGATGGAGTGATGCTCCCCGTGAGCCTGGGCTTACACCACGTCCCCCCCGCCACCACCTCCTGCTCCCGTGGCTGATATATGAGAGCAGATATAGGAAAATCTACTCATAAAATTAATGGAGGCTGCATGAACTCACAGATCATAAACTCAGAGGGGTTTGCAGCTTGCTTTTTGGGGCTGGGGGAGGAGGGCACGGAGGCGATTTAGCAGCTAGGACTAATTCGCAGCAGCTGTCCCATCACATCCCGCACCCCCTCATTGTGCTGGGGGAGATTTAGGGGAACACAGCCCCGAAACCTCCCAGGCACGGCACTGGAGCTGGCACCCGTCAGCCTGAGGTCAGCTCAGTGGGGCTGAGCTGCTCACTCTGCTCCCAGCCCAGGGCCTGTGGCCAAGCCGCGCTCTCAGGGCCAGGCCTCCTGCCCGGAGCATAAATCACTGGCAGCCAAGGCCAAAGCGTGCTTTGAGCATCACGAGCAACTCCATCCCCTGCCCCAGGGCTGCAGGGATGACACATGGCTCGGGCCAGGGGGTGTGGGGCACAGAGGGAGGAAGGGGAGCACGCACCATGCTGTGATCCAGCACCACAGTGGGGGCAAGGCTGATGGTGATCCTCTAGCCCACAAGCATGTGAAAATCCTCTGTGAGATCCCCTGCCAAGAGGCATTTTGGGACCATGGCTCCACTGTGGGCTCCCCAACACCTTCTTAGGGCTCATCCAGGGTCCCCCCAGCTGTCCCAGAGGGAATCCCAGCCCCAGCTTGAGGGCCCCATCTTGCCCAGAGGAGACGTGCATGGGTGTAGGGCAGGGCCAGCACATCCCCACCACCCACCTGCCCAGGGCAGCAGGTGAGTGGGGAGGAGGAGGAGGATGCAGCCTTCCTTCACACCAACAACAAGGCAGTGAGGACCAGCCAGGAACCAAGACCCCCCCCAAACCACCACCTTCAAGGTGGAGAACACAGCTGTCCCCTCCCACCCCCAAAGCAGCCTCTTGGCCTGGCCCTGCTCTGGTTTTCTCTCCATGCCAAGGGCAATTTTTGCTCTTTTCCATCAAAAACCGTCTTGGCACCCGGCAGCTGCCCCGACGGCTCCAGCAGCCGTGACTCAGAGCCCTGCCCTAACCTCAAGGCTCCACTGACTCAGAGGCAGTGACGAGCCCCAGCCCCAGCTGTGTGGGGGCCCCAGGGCTTGAGATTTTTGGAGACCAAGGTTTGCTGGGCACTATCCACACTGAGCACCTCACCAGCTCCAGCACAAGCTGTCCTCTTTAGGGCCCCCCCACTGGCACCCTAAGGTTCACCCCTTTTTGCATACCTGCTTTCCAGTGAGGACATCCCACAGCCCAAAAAGTGGCATGGGAAATAACCTCCATGCCTGAGTGCTCCCCTTCATCCCCTCCCCTCCTCTCCTCATCCTCCTCCACCTCCTGCTGCTGCTGGTACCAAAGGGAGGGTGAGCCCTCCTCCCTCCCCTTTTATAGGGCTCAGCATCCCTCAGATGTCCCCATCAGCCTCCTGATGATGATGCCTAGCCCCAGGAGGGCCCTGCTGCCAACCCACCTGCATCCTGGGGGCTTCGTTCACTCCTCAGGTGCACGGGGTTCTCCAAAGGTGAAAAGGAGCAGGAGGGACAGGGCTAGCTCTGAGCCAAAGCTGGCATTTGAACAGACAGACAGACAGGACTTGGTGCCCTCCCCGGACAGGACCAACAAGCTCTCAGACACGGTCTCCAAACCATCAGCATCCACGTTGCCTCTCGGCTCCGGACAGCAGCTGATGGAGAGACATCTGTTCCCCATCCAGCCAGCAGCGTCTTCCTGATCTGCCTCTTAAAAATTACAAGGCAATTTGGAGTTTCTATTTTGTACTTTTGATTTGCCCAAACACCTGAAACATGAGCTCTCAATCCAGGATCAAAGGCTCTCTCTGGAGCAACACAGACGGCTATATCCACCGCCGTATTTATGCATGATTAGGAACGCCTGCATTGGAGACGGGATTTGGCACGGGTGCGTGCGCTGCAAAGCCCTGAAACTCCATCTCCTCCGGAGCAGAAGTCCCGTCAGGTCAGGGCTGGTGCTGGCTCCAGGACAGTGCCTTGTATAGGGGGTGGCCCCCCTGTGTCACTTGTCCCCCGGTGCTGCCACCCAGGACCCAGAGCTGGGATCTCGCCTCCTGGATTTGCTCTACATGTGGATGCAAAGAGACCTTGCGATGTGGACACAACCTACGATGTATGAGGCACCAGGGATGGTGCTAGGCCAAGCAAAGGGTTAATGGTTATTAACACAAGTCGTTAATGAGCTGGAGGGGAGACCTTATGGGATGAGCACATCCCCTCTGAGCAGCGCAAGGGGGACCTTGCTCCAGACCCATGGCTCAGAGGGATTCTGCTTCTCGGGGGGATTTATCTTCTCCTGAAGATAAAGTGCTTTGGAGGAGCAGGATGTGATCCCCGTGTAAGGGATCTGTAGGCAGGGCACGTTGTTTATGGGAAAGGCAGCAATAAAATCAGGAGGATATAAAGATGCCTGCCCTTACACAGGTAGCAGGCCAGGAAAACATCCACACGTGTCAGACAGAGGGATGCCTTTCCCTTCCGCTCTCCTCCTTTCAGATCGGTTCAAAACCTAGGAAAATGCTATAAAATGCCAGATGCCTCTGCCTTATGGACAAAATCATCTTTGGAGAATGTGTAAGGCATCAGCTTAAGCTAAGGTTACCAGCCTAAGGCTGAGATCCCCTTAACTCTGCCCCTTTAGGTGGGAACCTGATGCCTCCCTCTGGGCTGCCGCTGTTTGTGCCCAGGGTATGGGCAGCTTTCACCACGCCAATGCGTAAACCAGCACACAAACTCTTATTAAAGCAAGCAACAGAGTCCCACACTCCTTTTCTTGGGAAATTGGTTGGGTTTCTTTGTGCCACAGTTTCCCCACACGCTGAGAAACCTTGGGAGCAGTGCCGGGAACAAGGCGCCCCGCCGATCCCGGTGCGCTCCTTCCCCACCAGTTCAGCACTGGGAACGAGCCGGGAAGAAATTTTGCCACAAATATTCGCAGCAAATTATAAAGTCTTGGAAAAAGCCGATTTCAGTTCTACTGAGAAGTTTCTGTTTTGACAGATGTTTTAAGTATTTTTTTTTTTTCAGGAATTTTATTTCTTATTGAAACCGAAGGAGGTCTTGAAACCGAAGGCTGGGCCAAGACAAAACTAAGAAACTTTCTGCTTTGAAAACGTCTAGGCAAAACGCTTCTCTTTTCACCCTGTTCCCCGTTTCAACAATTCGGGGAATGGAGAGGAATTTGCAGAATTTTGCCTTCTCTGAATCCGTCCTGTTTGCCCAGAAAACGTTCTGGCTGGGAAGCGCCTTTCATGCCCCATTGAACCCAGCTCCTTTGAACGCCCTGGAGCCAATGGGACCTCCACCTCCAGCGTCCCTCTGGTGTGGTTTCCACGTAAATTGGCTGAAACCGGAGCCTTCCTGGGCAGAGATTTTGCAAAGCCTTCCGGCTCCCAGCTCACCAAAGGCAGGGCAGCACCCAGGGCGATGTGTGCGCCCATGCCCACATCCCCGGGGCGAGGCACCGAGGGCAAAATCCCACCACTGCCACCTCAGCCCTGGCTGTGTCCTGCACCCCTGGCTTGCTGCAGAGGTTTTGGGGTCCCTGTAAAAATCCAGAGGTTCTGGGGGCTCAGCATGACCCCAGGGTGCGGCGGCAGCTCCCGCTCGGCAGCGCGGCACACGTGCTGGCGAAAGGAAGCGTTAAAAGCCCGCCGCTGGAAACTGCGCGGCGCTATCCAGTGGGTAGCTGCTTTCCTTCAACGGGCCATAAAAATCCCATTTGGAAATGCAATTGCCTCGCTCCCCTCCTGCATCACGCTGCTATTTCAAGGGGGCCCGTCTAGCACATTAAAACGCAGGCGAAAAGGACCAGGATCTGCTGAACCTTAAAACAATTATTATTTTTCGCAAGCCGCGCTCCTTCCAACACTAACATTATTCTAAGATGCAGGTAACATGTGACACGTTTTCTTTTTCTCTCCAAAGTACAACACCCTTCCCTTCTTCTATCCCTCCTTCCCAAATATCAATCATCAGCAAAGACAAGGCAAATGAACTTTTAATCAATAACAGCTACTGTTTCTTGTACCGGGACTGTTTATGATTTAAAAGGGGGAAAAAAAAATTAAATCAATCCTGATGTGAACATTTTCCCACTTGGAAAAACAGCCCAATCCTATATCAAAAGGTTGTGTTTTTTTATATGTTTTTAAACGGTTTAAAAGCTAAATTAATTTTAAATTGTTTTTACATATCTTGCCTATAGACAGAACCACATCACATGATGAGGAAGGGTGGTCCACGGTTTATTAATGTTCCCAGTAAGTACTTTAGCACCAGTCTGTCTGCTTTATGCACATTTAATACTGCTGCCATCTAAGCATCAAGACTACCCTAACCGCAAGCGGCGCGGCGTGTCCGTCCCGGCGCTCGAGCTGGCAGCCTGTCCCCTGTGCGCCCAGCCCAGGTACAGAGCACGCCTCTGGTATGTCTGCAGGCAGCCTCCCCTGTCCTAACGCTGCCGGGCAGGGTGGATCTGAGCCTCAACCACTTTTTTTTTTGGTCGAGAAAGGACCAAGAAATGGCCCGGTCCCCCTGGCTGGGTGTGCTGGATGAATGTCCTAAACCAGCAAATGGAGAAGCAGGGGCTCGGACCTAAGCCTGGACCAAGGGAGGTGAACTTCTAACATCTTGGTACCTAAAGAGGGTAAGGCTGCAAGCAAGGGCTCCTAATTTAATTTATTTTTCTGCCAAAGGCTTGAAGAACCAGGAGGCCGGGACTTCGTTTTCACCTTCATACACCACGGCATTCGGAGTAGCTCCAATGGCAATGCTCGTCTCCGGCCCAGGTTTATCTAACGTTGAGAAATGAACCCAGGTGGTACATGCAAAGGCACCCATGAAATTTTATATGAACCACAGGTGGGTTCATTTGGTTTGTCTTGCTGGCAAATTCTTCTGACTTCTCTGTGGATCCATCAGCAGGAGCGGCTCCCTCCCTGCTGCCTCACCTTCCCCAGTACAGCCCAGTGCCTGACAGCTGTGGGGGTCCCATTGCTTCTTGCCTCGAAGCACTGAGGTCTGGGATGTCCCGTGGCCTCGTGCAGCTTGCTGTTTGTCCCCGGTCTGGTCCCACAGGTGACACACCGCTGTGACTGACCCCCCTGGAGCTGCCAGGTCTGGGCACAGCCCACGTGCGTGGCCTCGCTGGAGGCAGTGGCAATTTTTGGCCCCTGGAGGATGACTCGCAGGGGGAGGACGTTCCCCAGATGGCCGGGGGGAAGTGGCTTGGACACACATTCCTCAGGCCCCTGAGTCACTGGCCGGGGACGTCCCAGATGGAGAAGGCAGGACGTGGCCAGGCTGGCCCCAGGCAGGAGCGGTCCCAGTGGTGCCAGGATCACATCCCTCCATGCCAACTCTTCACTGGGATGTCCAGCAGGACACAGGGACAGATATCCCAGCAGGAAAAGTGTTTTCCATCTCCCTGTGAACACATTGCCCCCTGCCTTTACCAAGCATCTCCCCTCTGCCACCACCCTCACTCAGCATGCCATCCCCACGCTCCCTTCTTCAAGCTCCGGGGGACGGGGCATGTAAATTCTGACATTTCCCTTGCTACCATGGGATCGGTGGCTGAACCAGAGCCTGGACTCTGTTTCCTCGTCTCCTTCTTTTTTTCCACGAGATTTCTGTCCCCCAGTGAACATCTCGTGCTCTTCTGTCCACTGTGGCTGTTGTATCACCACCCCCGTGACAAATGCAATCACCTCCCAGTCATGCAGCGAGGTGAGTCTTCACCTCGGACCTCTTTTCCCAGAGAAGAGGAAACATCAGGCAGCTTTTTAGGATCAGAACAGAGGAGAATAGAATAGATGTTTCTCCACTTAGGATTTTGCCAGACTTTAACTGGGCTCCAATTTTCCATGCTGGGTTTCTGCCTCCGGCTGTGTTTTGTTTTGTATTTGTCAAAAATTTCCATGACTCCATTTCCACCAGCCCTTTGAACAAGGTTTAGGGAGGTCTTGTCTCTTTTTTTTTTTTTTTTCCTTTTGCCCATGTTAAAACATTATTACAACCACTTTACTGAGAAGCCGTGCTGCCTCCGGGCTTGGCAAGAAGTGTCCCTTGAGTGAGAAGACAGGCCTTTCTCCATCCTTGTGACAGCGCCCGAAGCCGGTCAGATCACGAGCCTCCGAAATAGCGGAGGCTGGCTGGAGCTTGGCACGCTGACGGGGGAAAAAGTCCATCTGCACTGAGTACCCTCCGTCTTCTAACAGGCTTCAATCAACGGTTTCACAACACCACATCAGCCAACTGCGTAAACACAGGGTGCTGCTTAAATATAGCCCTCGCCTTGAGGAACAATCAGTGCTGAAAGAGAAGAGCATCTTACACAAATAAACAGAGGTCCCGCAGAGCTCGAGCGTTTGGACCAAGGTCAACGGAGGGAATTTGTGATTGGGAAAATTATTGAACCTAAAACCGCACACAAGCTTTCAGATATGGATTTTGTCTGCTGGGAAGTACTAATTCAAGTGGACTGGACCCATCTGTGGCTTTGGGTTGGATTCAGCAGATCCTAAATCCAAGCAGTCGCAACAGGAGAACAGAGGAGGAGACGGGGAAGTGAGGAAGGCCAAACCAAAACGCTTCGTTTGGGGCAGATCGATTAACCTGAAACCCCTTTTTGTTCGCTTTGCTGGGAAGATGGATGGGTTCTGCTGACTTGGCAGGACCTTTTCATCTTCAGTGCTTTGGCTCCGCTGGTAGAACAAAAAATCCCTGTGGTTATTCAGGCGGCTGCAGCTGGTGTGGGATCCAGGTAGCCTCAGCTCCTGCAGCAACTGTGGGGCCCCACCAGAGCCCCAGCCACATCTTGCACCCGAGGTCCATCAGCTTCCTACAGAGCACCAGTCAGAGCCACACGAGCCCCAACCAGTTTGGTTGCAGGAGCTGGTCTTAAACCCAGGATGAGAATTTCCAGATGAGGTGAAACAAAAAGGAAGAAAAAGGCAAAGGCAGCAACAGCAGACAAAACAACACCCCAAAACCTGGTTTGGGGCTCCAGGAAAATCAAACAGGATGAAAAACACCTGCCTTGAGGGAAAGGGGTTGGGGGCTGAGCTCACCTTTCTGGGGCTGGTGTTGGTCTGGACACCTAGCTGCTGCTGTATGCAGGAAATCCTGCTAAAGTTGGTTTTGACAGCCTGTGTGCAGGCAGAAATACATCTCTGCTCTGCTGGAGAGGTTGCGAGGTGGCCAGAGAGTAGGAAAAACCAATGGGTAAAGCAGCTGCAGCTGTACAGCATGCAGGAACGGGGTCACATCTTGCCTTTGGAGCAGATTAAATTTAACACCTGTCAACCTCAACAGTGTCTAGGTCGATTTTCTTCCTCTGCATTGATGGGGAACAAATTTGAAGCCCTGAGGTGTCATTCCTGCATGTCATGCTTTGAGTTGTTCCCTTCCTTTAGCCTGATAGACCTGTTCCCTTCCTGAGGATGATCATTTTTCAGCCAAACATGTGGCTGTTAGCATTCCTGAGTGATGGAGTACGCAGCTTGTAAGGGAAAGGGAATTTTCCATCATATCCTGCTGACCCCATAGACCTGTACGTTCTTGGCCATCCTACCAACCCATACAAATGAAACTGCTCTGGGTGAAGCCATTGCCTGGGGAGATGCTGCTGTGCTGGGCTGGTCACATTTTGCCTACCCACCTTTCCACATGTGTTTGCTTCTCAGATGCATCTCAGCCATGTGTGGAGTGGTGTTTCTATGAAGTCAAATGGCTGAAAGCTCCTGGGCTAAAAGGCATCGTGTAAAACCTGAGCTAATTCCTACTTGTAGCTCCTCCAGGCTCTGCAAGGCCAAGAATTCCCTTTTTAAATCCAGGGACTTGTGGGCAGTGCCCCACCAGCTTGTCAAGATCCTGCAAGCTCTTCCTACAATGAACAAGGAAAGAAGGTTCCTACGTGCTCAGCAGTTATCTACAGATTAACACTTTCTCAAGGGGTTCTTCAGTGTTTAAGGAAAAGATTTAGGACTCCATTGAGCACATTAGGTTGAAAACAGCATACCTAGGATGACTGGGTCCTCAGCTGCCATGAGCATTCATCCCAGCACTGTGGCAGAGACTTCTGGGTGCAAGCATCTGATTGTAAATACCGCTGTTGTGGAAACTTGGCTGAAGGGAATAGACAGACTGTCACACACGCTGAAACTGAGATGATCATTATCACGACTTGAAAGAATAAACGGGCATGATTGGGAACAGCTGCTTTTGAATTTATATGCATGTGGGGCAGCTCTGGGAAGGAAAACAGCACTTGCTATCACATGCACCTTGGAGCTGGCTGGAACATCCCCTTTCTCACAAGCCTAAGAGAGCTTATAGGAGCTGTGTTGCTCTGAGGACCTGAACTGGCTTGTTGTGGTGCCTGGTGGTCAGACCTTCAAGCCGTAGAAGACCCTGCATGCAGCTGGGTTAAAGCATGCACTGTAGAGGGGAGCCCTCCTGGCCAAGGGACCCAAGCTGTGTCTAGATGAGGTTATCCCAGAAGGCTTCCCAAATCTGAGATCTGGAGGCATGCTTTGGCTGCGTCCCAGCTCCGGGTTGGGTATGTACCAGCAACCCCAGAGCCTCGCTTTGCACACAGAGGAAACCCAGATGGGAGTGCTGGCGCATCGCAGCAGCTCCCCGCTCTGCAGCCTCTGGAGGCCAGGACACAAGGTCTAGCATAGGCAGAGCTCAAGTGACCTGTCCGTGGAGAGGTTTGTCTCTCTCCTGATCACCCATTTTTCCAGCAAAGGTCAATCCACCTTATGCAGCCCCCAGAAGGTCCTGTGAGGAACAACCTGACCAGACACAATCTTTGAGTTTACAATCAACCCAGTAAAACCAATCCCAACTGAACTGCTTTTGTACTGGAACGATGATTTTCTTTCTTATTTTTTATAAAAATGTGGATGCAAGCCAAGCACCATGCAAAAACCTAAGTGCGTTATGCCACCTGGTCAATTTAGGTTGCTATCCCATCACAAACAATAGAAAGGCTCTATTTTCTGTAAACTGCAGCTGATTGACATTAATTAGGAGACACACTGTGTCTCCGTATGGACTGTGTTCCACAAGGGCTTTTCTTCAGATCAGTCTTTCTGGATCCACGTCCTGCCAAACACGGCTTGTTTTCGTGGGTCCTCTTGTTTACTGCTGTATTAGTTTGGTGTTAGATTTTTTTTTTTTCCAGTCCTCTGGAACTTCCCCAGAGTTCCCAGATTTGTTTAAAAATCAACACTAATGGTTCAGAGAGCTCTCGGGCCAATTTGTTTATCCTTTGATGCAAGTTATCTGATCCTGCAGAATGTCTAACTTTAATCACTGCTGTTTAACACACGGCTTCATCGCTGATAGAATACAAAGTATTTCATTATCTCCGTAAAGTATGAGTGTGTCATCCTACTTTTTTCCAAAGAGAAAATAAATGGTGAACAAATAACTTTGTCTGTTCTACAGGCAGGCTGAATATTTTCCCATTATTGTCTGGGATCTCATTGTAGGATTTGGCTTTTCTTTGTACATTAAAAAAAAATATTCTTATTATCATTAACCCTAGCAGCCACAGATTTTCCAGTCCTGCCTTTAGGTCACTTTCCCAGGTGTCTGCATATTCTCACTGGTTTCCACTCGCTGCTATCAGATTCCCCACTTTTTATTTACCCTTGACATGCATGCACATCAGTGCCACATACATATGCCCATACTTATCTAAGCAGATGCATATGTTAAACCTCCTGTAACGCTGCTTCCACCTTCTCTCCTAGCTGGGACTTGTTTATGTAAGACAGTGCTGAGGCTCCCAGAATAGCAATTCAGTTATCTTAGAGCATCTCACAAAATAGCCTTAAACACCTACCAATTATCAGCCATTCAATTATTTTTTGTTTGTTTAAACAATTCCTTCCACTCCTAATTTTGATCCTGACTATTTTCAGCCCTGAGCAGTTGTTATTTTTCCAGAACCAGGGCCTAGAGCTGAGCACCTCTGTGCTTTTAAAACTCTGGTCCCTCATCGCATATAAATAGCATTGGTCAGAGATCTTCTGTGCTTGCACATGCTGTCATGCTCGCTGGCACAGTGACAGCCTGGGGATAGGTTTTGGAGTCCCTGCCCATCACGAGACGGGAGAACTGCAGACCTAAAAGGCAGAGGGAGCTGGGTTTGGGTGATCTGGGGGGGGGGGATGTATGCCTCCTCTGCTCCCAGGCTCAAGGAGAGGGGGAAAAGCCACTGGGGAATGAAGACAGCTTTCATCAATTGAGATGTTTTATTTTGTGTTGGCTTTTTTTTTTTTTCTTTTTTTTTTTTTTTTTCTTAAACATCCTTTGTTTTCTAACAATAAATCATATCCCGAGGCAAAAGCCTTTAAAAGGACTGGGCATGGAGTCTGCTTCCCTTCCCGGGCTGGCGAGGCAGGCCAGCAGCTGACAGCAGCCATCAATCTGCAGCTCTGCCATCGATCCATCTTTATCTGTCAGCGCGGGATGACCCTGTGCCGGCCCAGCCTGCCATCCCCTCCGGACACCCAGCCCTATCTGTGCCCCAACAGGCAGCAGGACCAAAGCTGTAATGCTATAGAAGGTGACCACATCTTTTCTGAGCAGAAGGTGCTGGTAAATCCAACAGCCCACTTGTGGTTGCACCTTCCCATGAGGTTTCAGAAATACCAAGTCACTTTTATTATTATTTTTTCTCCATCGGTGGCTATTTCTACCTCCCGTTGTTTACTGCCCAGGCTTTTAGGTTTGCTATTAACATTCGTGCTGCCAGGAGCCAGCAGTTTATGGTGGCGCCTACGTCTTCTGTTTACCTTCTTTAATATTGTTCCCCAAAGATGCTCCATTAAAGCCCCCTTAACTGCTCTACCTTGTTTGTTATCCGGAATATTGGTTGCTCTCCCAAGGAGATGGAGGTGGTCCAACTCATATGCTCCCTCTGAAAGCAGAGCTGATGCTCCATGAGTTGCAACACCTCCACTTTACACCTTTTGCCCCTTGGTGGTCTCTCTTCCCTGTCTGCTTTTGCTTCCAAGGCGTGCGGGCCCTCGCAGCCGATCGTCTGAACTTTCCTCTCCTTCTGCTCCCTCCTGAGGTCCCTCAAGTTCTTGCTGATCTGAGAAGTATTTTATGAGGCAATTTCATTCATGCCAAATGTGTCATAACCGATGGATCCCTGCCTACAGCCAGCAGAGCCCCGTTCAGCCGTGCAGTGATGTGAGCTGTGCCGGAGCCAAGGAGACCGCACACAGGCCCGTCGCCGTGCTGTCCCCTCTGCTGCGCCTGGCCAGGCTGAAGGTTTGCCTGTGGCCATGCACGTTGGCTCCATCGGCCACCATTCGCCCTCCTTCTCACCTTGAAAGAGGGCATCAGGCTCAAAATGGGCCATCGGAGGCTGTTTAGGTGTTTTTGGTGCTAATTCAAGGTCAAAAGCCACGCTCCGGTGCCTCACACCTTTGCTACAGACACAGGCCCTTGCCCTCTGCTTGAAGGTTCCCACACGGCATGGGGGACGTGGTTGTCCCTGAGTTGGGGTCTCTGCTGGGGGACAAGACCTCAGCCCCTTGGGGCACACTACTCAAAAATGGCAGCCAGACACATTTCCTGGGATGTCACGGGTGACCAAAGAGGGGACTATCCCCAGGCAGGGCCACGGCACAGGGTCCCCGATGCTACCATGCTCTGCCCCATCCCACAGCCCGAGGAGGACAGGGCCACCACACGTCTCCGCTCCCTGAGGTGGGGACGTCCCTCAGCAGGGCTGGCTTCCTACGGGGCCATAGGGGGTGATTTTGGTGTCACAAGAGCACCAGGCCAGGGCGGCCATTTCATGGAGGGGAGGCACAGGGATGGGAGGAGGTGGGGGTTTCTCGAGGAAAGGGAGAAACCTCCAGCCTGGAAACCCCTTTGTTCCTAATTGCGCAGTTCTGCACAGGCAGCGGAGCAGGAAAGGGGGACGGCGCGCTGGGGTCTTGACACGGAGCCGCCTGCAGTCGTGCCGGCCCCTCTTAAAATGTCCTAGAGCGCTTGGCTTTGCCTCAGATTAAGTCCAGTTGCCCGGGCTGGCGTGTACCCGTACACAGGCTAAATGAGAACCACCCGTCCCACTGCCGTCCGCCCAGCCCTCCTCCTCCTCCTCCTCTCCCGCACAGGTTCATTAAGGCCTTCCCCAGTGAAAACAGGCTGCGTTTTGGGGGGACTGCCGAAGCGTTTGATATTTTCCACTCTGCGTGTCAAGGGCATTTACAGTCGGCGTCAGGCTGTTCCGTCAGTCTGAGGGAAGCACTTTGAAGTGTTTGTGGTAGAGGCCACATGTGCACTCAAGATGTGCTCCCCAGCCTCTCGCTCCCTTTGCATTCCCAGCACCATGTGACAATGAACAACACGCCTTAACCCTTTCGCGCTGCTCACAGCCCGCGTTTCACTTCTTGGCGGCATCCACCAGGGAGCAAGAAGAGGCAGCACGGCTTGGACAGGCACGGCACGGGGCACGGCCCCACTGAGGAAGGTGATCTGATGGAGGTAAAAGGCCTCCAAGCTGGCAAATCTGATGCTAATCCCCACGCACGCCCGAAGGGCTGCCAGAGGTCCCAGTCGGATGATGGAAGCAGCGTTGCTTGTCACGAGCATCGCTGGAGCTGGCTTCTACCCTCGCCAGTCCTTGCAACAGGCCCCAAGTTTTACCCGAGAAGCCGCATGGAATGAGTCCCAGCGGCGGTGACACACCAGGAATGCCCACAATGACATTGCTGCCTGTCCTCCGGCGTGACGGATGGCACACGATGAAATGTCAGCCGGCTCCTCCTGAGCGGTGCGTGGGGCGAGCAACTGCAGCGAGCTCGCCGTGGGGGCTGTGGTGTGAGCCCAGCAGTGTTTTGAGGAGCTCTCCATGGGGCAGCGGTCAGGGATGACTCCAATTTGTTTGTGTAGGGCTCGCACAGTAGTTGTGTAGCGCTCTGCCATAGCTGCGGGCTTTACATTATTTTCACATGCCCAGAGAGCGCCCTGGAGAGGGGCTGCCTTTAAAACGAAGCAGCAAGCAAAGCAGAATAGCAGCCTCCAGGCCATATGCCCCTGCTAAGCCCCCTAAAAAGACTGCTGGGACAGAGTGAGGAAATTCGAGAAACGTGGCATCAAGCGATGCTTCCCTGGTGCCTGAGGGGCACCTTCACCCCTGGCTCTTCACAGCCCCTGGGCAGGAGGTGGGGGCTTCTCCAGGAGGAAACATCAATCCTGGTGGGTGGATTGTCCATGTTCTGCCAAGCACCTGGCTGATTATTAGGAATGGGGCTTGGCTCGCACCTCTGGAAGTCCCACGAGATATAAACTCAACCTTCACCATCACGCAAGCCTGTCTATGCCGGGGGCTGAGCTGCAACCTCCACGGGGTGGTTTTAATTCCGAGCAGATTCCCAGTTTGATCCGCGCAGCCTGGACCCACTGCAGTGATAAAAAGGACGTGGCAGGCAACAGCGGAGGAAAGAGAGTGGTGGGAAAGGCAGGGCCCTTTCTGTGCAAGCTCAGAGCTCAGCAGCTATGAGCTAAGGGGACAGAGACGTGAGCTGCGGAGATGCAGGTCCCACCCTTTGCTGCTGTCTCGAGCACGGCAGTGTTTTTTTGGGAGCCAGCACTCGATCTGACCCCAGCACTCGACTGATTGCTTGCCCCTGTGTTCCCGGGGTGGTGGGCAGAGCCGTGCATGCCGGGGCAGCACGGATCCGGCACGAGGAGGCTGCTCCAGCAGCTGCAGCGTTAATGTGTGGCACACAGCAGCATCATCTTCCTTCTCCATTACTGCACTGCAGAGGGTGGAGGCCTGGGGGAAGGGTGTCATTGTGCTGGCTCTCACTCAGCAGGGAAAAGAAGTCTTCTGGGCCGCAGCTTCCTTGAAAAGCTGAGGCCAAGGCATTATGCAGGGGAACCGACCTGTCCTCCTTCCACGACAGCCCCCTCCCTGCAACCAGCTTGAGTCCTGGAAGCTCCTGCCATCTGCCAAAACAGGGCAGGTGGAAGGGGGCTGGATGGGGCAGTTTTCAGGCCATTTCCCCAAGGAAACAACACCGCTGTGCTAACCCTCATTCCCGTGCTCCCTTATCAGTTTGGAACTGGTTGGCAGCTTTTGAAACCCACTTTGTCAAAAGGGCAGACTTCTCAGAAGCAGTACGTTAATGGCAATAAAATGCACGTTCAGAGGAGACAGATCCAACCTGGGGGCCCACGTGAAGGGAGGATGAATAAGCTCACTTTTATTAGACATCAGGAGGTAGACGCAGGAAAGCTGGCTTCATTGATTTCACAGACCCTCTTGCTTTTACAGCTCCGTTTCAGAGCAGAGGGGAGGCCTAGTTGCAAAACTTCACCAAATTCAGCGGGTGAGGATTAGGTATGTTGGGCCGATCTCCTTCCACCCCACAACCTGCTTTCCTAGGACCTAAACGTGCCTCAGGCACCAGCTGTCCGTCACCCATCCCAAGATTCATCCCCAGCAGCGTGCTGCGCCAAGCCTTGGTGCCAAGGACATGTGAGATAATTTTGGCTCGGGTCATGGCTGGGGAATGAAGGCAGCTTCCCCTTTTTGTGCTCATGACACATTGTACCCGTTTACAGCCCAAAAGGCGCGTACAGCTGCGGTCTGACCTTCTGGTCCCCGGCACAAGGTGTATTAGGGGCTACATTTCACCCTCGTATAAACCCTTTAATCAGAGGATCATAAAGTGCTTTGCAAAAGTCTGCTTATTAATCCTCACCACGGTCCTGGGAAGAAATAAGAGACACAGGGGAATCACCTCATTTGCTACGGAGACGGGGCACTTTCTGGGGTGAAATAGAGGCGTTCAACAGATGAGAACAGCGCTGCTCAACACAACACACCGGCCAGCAAAGAAATGAAAGGAATTAAAATCGTGGTGAACGAGGGGAGATTTAGGCAGGCACAGTGTGATTAATCATGCTGAAACTTGGCTAAGACAACGGGGAAAGGCGCCATGTGATTTTTATCAGGCTCTGTTAATGCTTCGCTCATGCCCCGGTGTGACAGGTAACACAGCACCCCACGACAAGGGGCTGGGGCAGCAGGATCGGGACACGGCTCGGGAGGGAAAGAGCTGGGCAAAAATTTTGAAAGCACCAGGTGGGTTGGGGCTGCTGGATACGAACCCCTGCTGCCCACCAGCCTTCGGTGGGTGCCTGAGAACAGCACCTACAGCGACCCATCGGCCGTGAAGTTCTTGCTCCCTGTGACTGTAGGGATTAAGCCCACAACCCAAAAGCGCTGTTGTTACCTGCTGCTTATAAATCAGACACACTCCTACCCCTGCACCCAGGTGCTTTTTGTCGTTCCCACTGCTGCACTGATGCTGCTGCAAGCAAACAAGACAAAAGCATGCCTGGTTGTTTCCCTGTGGCTTTATCTTCTCGTTCAACCTCTGTGCCCTGGACTGCTTGTGTCTCTTCAAACATAACTTTGCTTGAAGCGTCTTCAGCTCAGCCATGCCCTCCAGTAAGCTGTACATGCAGATAACGGGCAGAAAATCAGAGGCAAGACACAGCCAAGTAATCTTCATCACCAGTGAACCCCAAGGTAGTTTACAAACAACCCAGAAACTACTCTTCAAAATGGGATGCTCTGAAAAGCAAACGCTGCACAGTGCAAGATGTACACTGCCTGGTCCTCAAAACAGAAATGTCCCAGATGACAATGCTGGCAAAGAAAAAAAGGTCAGTTCGAGCTAGCTTTTGCTCCAAGGTTTCACGAGACATGACCGTGCCAATCCTTCGATGCTAACGAGACTCATTTCAGAGCAAATTATCCAAGATCGAAGGATACTACCAGGGACTGGGCACACCGTGTAACTGTGTGTCGCTTGGCAAAGGCTGCCAAATCAGATGGCAGTGCTTCTCACAAACCTGCGCAGCTCCAGATGATGGCAGGAGGGAGAGGGTGAGATTATACTACCTGAATAAGGCAAAAGCGCACAGACTTTCTTTTTTGGGCACAGATAACTCCAGAAATTATCGGTGCTGGCTCTGCCAGCCCTGTGCCTCCGTCCAGGCCACATACCACTCTGAGGTGGCTTTTGTATCCTCACTGCAGTGAAGGATTTTATCCCACTAGGGTTTATTATTCTTTTATAGACTGAAGGGCTTCAGCCTAATCTTTCAACAAACAAAAGGAATCTTTCAACATTTCAATGCTGTTGTAATTGGCTCCAAAAATAGCACCCTCAGAGCCACATTTCTTAATCTTCTCAAGTCCAAGGATTAACCTTTTTTCAGAAAAAAAAAAATCCAAAGACCAACTTGTATATTTTTAACATAGTAATTCAAATAAACAAAAGACTACAATTTGAAAGTTAGTCTATAGTAGCTTTTATTTTCTCCCATTTAGCTTGTGTGCTTGTTTCTGTGGCCACTGGAGGGGAGGAGAGAGGGTTCGCTATTGTTTCATGAGCCACCACTGGATGTTTTACGGACCACTGAAGGCCCACAGATCACAGCCTGCAAAACACTGGTCTAGAGATAAAAAGGCTCATTACTGGAGGCCCTTGCTCTCTGCTCCGCTTTATGGCTGGTGATGCAGCAGGCTGCCACATTTTGTCTTTAACTCCTTTAGGCTGCCCACTGAAGGGCACTGAGCATCTCTCCAGGTGCTCTGTGTTGCTCGCTTTGTGCTGTCCTTGCAATACCTGTGCACTCAGATGATATCCCTGGATCCATGCCATGCTCCTGTCTACTCCAACCAGCTCCCGGATAAAGTAACACTGCCCAAGGGATGCAGAATAATGTCGGCTTGTTCTTTATCTTAAAAAAAAGATAGTATGCAACCAACACCTGCACCCAACCATCCTTGGACAGGATGACTTGTCTCCACTGCTCCTCGGTCACCTGAAATGGAGCAAAACCTGCCTTGGTGCAGCCCTCTGTACAGCCCCCCAACCCTCTCCCAACCTTGCAAGCAGACACCTTGGCACCTCCAGCTGCCTTCGGACTCTGTTAGTGTTGGCTGGCTGGGACTGATAGTTTCCCTCTTCTTTCTCCTTGTTTCATTAACTGTCACGTTGGAGGTTTTGATCTTCCCTGGAGCAAAGCCCTGCCAAAAGATTTACTCTATTGCAGTGCTCCGTTTCACATAATTGCCAGAGAAAGCTGTGCAGTTGGTAACGACCAAGGTAAGGAAACACACTAGATGCACTCAGGATATAGCATTCACATATTGTACTTTCATGAAGGTATAGCAATGGAAACATTCCCTATTTTGATTGTCCCAAAGCCACAGGAAAAAGGGAATTAAGGGAATTGATATGTCTGGGACAGATGCCAGCTCTGATTTACTCACATTTTTACCCTGATCTGAAATTCCTTGGTTAGAGATGGAAAACTTTTATGGAATATGTGAACCAAAGCAGGCCGTGTAAGTGCTGGGATCCAGCTAAGAGCTATCTCAGCTGGCACAGCCTGAGAAACATAAAAACAAAGGAACTGACAATCAACTGGGCAACAACAGCTCTGTAAGAAACCTCTCTTCCTACAGAGGGTTTGGACATTCCAGCATCACCACGGCTAATACCCGCATTCGCAGTCTGCCTTCTGACCACAAAGTGCCTAAGGTACCAGAACACCAGTGAGTTAGGATGTAGGGGTTGGCTTGGCTCCTGGAAAGAGGATGTGCTTTATCATCAAATCCCAGCATGATTTGGGATGGAGAGGCACAGAGCGGTCAAGCCAGAGTGGTGAGCCCAAAACAGGGTTGCCTTTGGAAGCAGTATAAAAAGAAAATATCCTTGCTAACATAACCTCGCCTTCTAGTTTAACCACCACGTTCCCTCAGAGAGTGCAAACATGCCTGCACATATTTTAGGCAGAGCAACCCACTTAGGAAGACTTAGATGCAGTGTAAGTCCAATTAAAGCAAAATGGAATGAAAGTCCCAAATTGTTTCAATGTGTCAGAGTGAGGAGTTTGCAAACCCACTGGTTATTGCGAAGTTGTTCTGGGAAAAACAATTTCTGTATAGATTCCACCCCACTTTGCCGAACTCCACGGGAGATTTGCCATCAGCTTCAGTGGGAGAAGGACCAACACATATAAGTAAGATTTAATCATGCATTAATTAATTGTGCTTTGGGCTAAATGTACTTGCCCTTATGCTCCAAACCTGCGATGAATTTTCTACAGAAAGGTCTCTGTCCCTGCAGTGGTGTCCATGGAGCTCGTACCAGCAAGGTGGAATTACAAGATCCCATTCCACTATCCAGAAACACAAGAACATCTGTCTATGTGAATCTTGCTGAGATTAACATGAGTTCAGTCAGGAGCAGAGTTTGATGAAAATGCCTCATTAGATATCAGGCAGGAGTGTAGATCAAAGCTTTTCTTTAGCTCACTAATAAAATAAAATAAAACGGAAATCACCCTGCAGAGGAAGGAGCTTGCTTGTTTGTGATGGCTCTGTGCTTTGGGAAGGTGAGTACAGAAACCACAACGTTGTTATTGCTAAAACAACCAAAACAAAGCACAAAATTAGGCAAATCCTTAATGCAAGATAACATCCATAATTCTTACCGTTGTTTAAAATTCCCAAACATCAGACAGCGTGGTTGAAGTGTTCTGCCCACACCACCGACCTCCAACCTTTCTTCAAAACAAGGGAAAATGGGGAAGGCTCCTTCTTGATTTATGAAGTAAGGTTTCTTTTGTGTGCATTCCAATATTAACGGGACCCCAAAATTCAGGTAGGGTAAGCTTGATTTACACCAGATCAGGTGCATCATCTATGGTTCCTCCAAGGCTGTGCTAGCTCAGCTCTCTAAGGCTTTCTTACACAGAATTACTAATGGGCAGATACTGGCATGGTTTTGTTGTGGCTTAACCCCTGCAGGCAGCTGACACCTTTAAACTCACTAGAAAGCCATTTGCTCCCTACGTAATTAATGTCCTTCGGCTAGAAAGTTTGCTTTCAGCACAAAATAAGCTCTTTTTAATCACCTCTGTTAAGTCTTTCTACTTCATCTCATTCGGTTCCTATAGAAATCGCAAGTCTTCCAGAACTGCAAATTCTGTTTTCCAGCCAACGTTAGGAAAACTGATTTTTCCACTACCTTCTAAGATAGTATTTGCATATAAATACTGTTCCGATCTCTGAAAATATAGCTGAAATTATTCTTATTATTCATTATACTGGAGACCTTCCATGTTTCCACAAGCAGCTGCTTCATTTTTTCTTCCTTTCCACGTAAGCAAAAAAAGACCTCCTCTTCGCTTCTTCGTTAATCCTCAGCTCTTTTTTACATGCAGTTCCTCACCAGAACTCTTTGTTTTTCAAAAATCAAAGAGAAAATAACAAGATTCTGGTTTGAAATTGGCACCTTCTTGGCCAAAACAGCACTCCTCGCCCTTGACCCATTATGGTTGGTAAAGCTATAAAAGTTTGTAGCGAGTCTGGAGAACTAACTCTTCTCAAAGACTCTCTATTCAAAGCTGAACAATAAAAGTGTACAGGCTCCAAAAGACATAAAGAAGGCTGTCGGGGATCTTCACCATGGTTTGGGAACCTCTGCGTTAAGGAAGAGAGAAAGCGCATGGAGTTGCATCTCTTGTCTATGTGTGAAAAGCTCCAGCGAGCTGAACAAAAAGTGACAGAGTTCCTCAGCAGGGCGAACATCTCACACATTAAAAGTGGATAAAAGAAACCTACTGTGCAAGTCAGTCAGAACCAGCAAAGCTGCTTTTTGCTACATATTACACATTTCACCCCATTTCAGAAGCACACACTAACTGTATTGCTTATGCATTCACCAAACTTCCTAGGCCTAGTTTCTGGCACTTTTTTCCACCTCTCCTTTCTCTGCTCTCCTCTCCACTTCTGGGGCTGCACCTCACTGCTGTGTACATGCTTAGGATTGGACTTAGAGGTGTAAAACAAGACTGAAACATAGGAAGGGACCACGCTACCCATTAGGCAGCACAACAGCAGGGCACAACTACAGATAGAGAACAGAACTGACAGCATTGTTGATGTGCAAGTCATTACCTCTCTTTCAAAGTGTTGGGTAGGAACAACTTTCATTTGTATTTGGGAAGGGCACCCAGAGAGGGAGGTGCAGTTAGAGCAAGCTGCTTAGACAGGGAAGAAGGGGGAAAGAAGAATTTTCTTACTCTCCCCTATACAAAGCACTTCTGAAAATCCCACTTGTTTTGAACACCATCCCAGGCAAGAAGCAGGCAGAACAGAGCACTAGATGAGAGCCACATGGTGAGATCAACTGGTAAAACCTTTTTTGTGTTTTTGCATCTCTGCTGCAGAGCACCCAAATACCAGAGATTCATGAGCATTTGCAAAGGATTTACTTTTTCAACATATCATTCCTGAGATTAGCACAGAAACTTAACAACAACATAAACTTCAGGTGTCCCCTTGTTACCTGCTCACACACTTGTATTCTTCAGGATCTTCTCAGCTGTTGACAAAGAGATTCTTCTCCTCGTTAAGAAAAGCAAAAAACCAGGGGTTATAACTGTCCTCATCAGGCTGTGAGATACAAAGAATTCTTGAGATCATCATCTCTATCCCTATGTAGCAGCTATAGCACTAGCCAGGAGCCTGTGTAGTTTCATCTGCCTACTTAGCTATTTTTTTGAAATTTTCAGGCCTTGTGCAGCTGGGAGATGGCTAAAACAGCGCAAAGAAGGGCCACGGGGCTCTGGGTTTTGCAGCCTCAGCACCCATGGAAAGAAAACCTGACATAGATGCTGGCAATCATGGGTGAACCTTCTTTCGGAGGAAATGGAGACGCGCTGGGAACCTCCCAAGAGAGCAAAAGAATGCTTCCAGACAGTCAGGTGGAGCAGCCTGCTGGCTCCATCAACCTGAGGGACTTGGCAGCCTCCGCTGCTCCAGCTGGCCAGGATCCTGGAGTCTGCAAAGCTGAAGGCAGAATTGCTGAATTATTGGGAGAAAACAGATCACTGCATGCACTTATAAGCAGTGATACCTCCATACATATATACATATACACACATACATTTGTACACATCATGGAGCACCTCCCGTAGTAGACTTGCAGGATATATGGACTTCTAGCAAGACTTAGACCCCTCTGTCTTATTCTGTAATGACTAAGCTGGTCTCTGCGCTGGGCATGTTAACTCTGCAGAAGAGTTCTGACATCTTCCTGGAAAAGATTTCAAGATGTATTTTTATTGGGTTTTGTGGAAGAAACACTGACTAAATGCTCCTATCTGAAGCTTGCCCAGCAGCCTCACATTCCCTGGGTTCCTCTAAGTCTGAATCCTCAAAGTCTTTCTGTAGCAGAGGCCAAATCCCACTTCCAGCCCCAGTCTGGGCGCCAGGCTTGCTTGCTAGGCTCTAGACTTCTTCAGCCCAGAGCAGAGTTCCTGCTTACGTCATTAGTAGTTGGCCAAGAGAAAAAGAGAACAATACAGCCTTTATAGATCAACAATATTTCAATTTACTGTAATTTATGCAGTATATAACATGGCTCAGAGGAAGAATCTGTCCTCTGGGATCCTTGCTTTTTCTATCTTTTCTTTCTCTTCCATCTCTACCTTTCCCTTCCCTCATTTCCTTCCTTCCATTTCTATCTTTTTACATTTTCTCTCTCCTTTCTACATCTCCTCCCTTCCAACAGTTCCCACTATTGCTCTGATGGCTCCACTCCCATACCTACTGCTATCTTATCTGCTAAAATCACCACTAACAGAACATTTAGAGGAAACATATTCCAGAGTCCTGGAAGGCGATGCATGGAACAAGGAGAGCAGGACTTGAATGGCGGGAGAACTGGGATATGCGAGAGAAGTTACAGGCTGCAATGGCCTGGTGTACATGCATTGTTACAGGCAAGGGAGAGAGATCACTCCCAGCAGTGGCTGAAAGAATTCTCTGCAGCATTTCTGCCCAGAAAAATTACATTTCAAAGTCAGAAGGAGAAAAATAAATAGAAAAATGTTTCATCTTTGGAGTGTTGGATATTTGATCTTATCTGGAAAGAACGTGCGTGTACATGGGTGCATACATCACTGTTGTTATTTTATGAAAGAGTGTTGTTATGAAACTTCCCTTCCCATTTTGCATAAATCTCATTTTTCAGACATGTGGTCACTGGTTTAGGGAATATTTACTGCTAAATGCCTCAGTTTTTGCAGACCCAACTTTTCTTGATTTCATTCTCAGGACTATTCAGAATAACCAGAGCCTTTGCCACAGATGTCCCAGCCACTGCTCTTAAAGAAATAATCCTGACCAAAATTGGTGCTTTGGCCTGTGTGAACTGCTAAACATCATCACAAAGCAGCAATTAGGCTGCAAGTTCCTTACAATCTTTGCCTCTTCAAACCTTATTAGTTAAGTCACATGGACGAGTGTAGCTATGGACACAAAAGCAGCACTCACAGGTTCTCACGTTTGTTCAAACTCATCTCTGGTTCTCTTCCAAAAGCCAACCACCCAGCTGACACCCGATGTGCTGCCTGCCTTACCTGGATGCAAGCTCAAGGAAAGGGAAATCCCTTCTTTACCACAAGTACAGCCATTACCAACACTGAGAAGCTGATTCTCTCACACCAGTACCTAGAAGCTACTGTGCAACCTAAAAAAAAACCCTTGAGCTCACCACTCCTGGTCTAGCCAGCCCATATTTGCCTTCACTCTTTCCCAGCCACCCAGGACAAGAGTTATCCACCCCTCATTACACATAAGGACATGCTTCCAGGTCCCAGAGGCAAGTACAAAGGCACACTGACTTCCTAGTATTCAAGGTATTCTTCAATCCATGGAAAATCCTCCATCAACCTTCAGGAGAGTTAGAAGAGGTAGTAATAGGCAAGACGAAACAAGGGGCTGGAATTGTCACAGCCCCAAGTGCACCAAAAGCCTTGCAGTTTTTACCCCCTCTTTGGCATCTAGCTCTCAGTTGTAGAGACCAGCTCTGATACAGTACAACCAAGAGCTGGAATCAGACCGCTGTGAAAATGGTGTAAAAAAGCTCTGTGAAGCCTCTGCAGGGCACTTCCCCAACTTCACTTGGGAGCTGCCTTGAAACTCAGGCCCTTGCCTTTGTCTTTGCCTCAGCAATCACAGCCAGGAGCTGGTACCCAAGCCTTCCTTTCTGCCGTGCACTTACCAAACGCTAGAATTGACCATTTAAGTAGTCACACTGGTCCCCCTCACAAGTGGGTGATGATCCTGTCCTTCAAGACATCTTCTCGGACTGGAATTGACCCCAGGCAGAGCTGTTCATGACACAAGCCACCTTATGCCTTCTCCAGGACAGGAGCAGGCTGAAGATCAGACCTCTGCCTTAAAAAACAAAAACAAAAACATACAAACAAAGGAATAAACCATCTTTAAATAAAATCATAAGGAACTATGACCCTCATTCTTCCTAAAATCACTGGGCTCTTTGTGCTAACGTTATATTTTGACATCACTTTTCCTTTCCTTAAAGTTTTCTGGTCAGAATAAAATGATACAAGAGCACAGAAAGCCATTCCCTTTCAGGACAATGAGGATCAGAGATAGTGAAAGCTCTTCTGGATCATCTGTTTCAGAGCAGGTCTCTATCCCCCAGTTTTCACTTGCTGGAAAGTTACCCAGCCATATGTTTGCAATTAAAGTCTCAGTTCCTCACAGGCTCACGGCAAATAGTTTGCTTCACCTGGGTCACATCTCTAAAGGGAATTCCCCCAGACAGGATTTGCAGGACATATTCGGTGGCAGCTCTGACATCGGTATTAGCCATAATGGAATCCATGTCAATTATGAGTTCATCCATTCGTTTTTCTATCCAGGCCTCCCACTCAAATTTCAGAGATCCCCTTCTAAAATGCAATTTGACCCATTTTGGAAGGGAGAGAGTTCCTTAGTCACTCCATTTGAGACCAATTAGGCTGTTTGATTTGGGATCCTTTATCCCATAGCGCTCTCAGCCTGTCTGTTCCAATAAACGTTGCAGAAAATCCCAGTGTCTGAAATCCCTGCAAGCTTCATGGACCCTATTTCATATCGAGTAACTGCACTCCTTTTTCTCCTCTTTCACCATCCTGAGTCAATCACAGGCTTTGGGGTTACTCTGTGTGTGCCAGCTCCATCTCCCTGAACTGCCCTTCCACTTCTTGCCTGGGAAGGCTAGGAGGATGAGGAGGCATGACTGACTTGTCATGCTTTTTGCTGGTTTAAGAGCTTGAAGCAAGCTCTTTTGTGGCTGCCCCAACATACAAATGTGCTCTCGGAGTTCACTTTTAATCGACTCCACTGATTTGCTTGGAAAATCAATTAAATCATCATGATGTTCTCCACCTGACTGATGGAGAGAAACTTTGCTCAGGCAGATAATGACAGGATGGAGGGGGATGGTTTTAAAAAGAGGGGAGATTTAGATTAGATGTTAGGAGGAATTTCTTCACTCAGAGGGCGGTGAGGCACTGGCACAGGCTGCCTAGAGAAGCTGTGGATGCCCCATCCCTGGAGATGTTCAAGGCCAGGCTGGATGGGGCTTTGGACAGCCTGGTTTGGTGGGTGGCGTCCCTGCCCATGGCAGGAGGTTGGAACTAGATGGTATTTAAGGTCCCTTCCAGCCCAAGTTACTCTGTGATTCCTCTCCAACCATCTGATGGACAATCCTGTCAGCCCATGAGAATTACAGCTTTCAAAGCAAGGAGCAATCACAGATTTGCAGTGAGTATCAGAGTTCAAGGCCTTTGTTTTACATTTCATTCACAGATGGTTCCAGCACCTCAGAGCCCTGTTGAACAAATCAATGGGTGTGGACTGAAGGCTGATAATGGAAACAAGGTCACAGGTTGTGACAGGACACCTACCTGCTTTAATTCTGTGGTCTTCAGAAGTTCTCCACATGTTCTGCACCAGAATAACTTGCAGTTTGTGAATTCAGAGTACTCCCACAGTACAGAAATAACCTAAACTTACTATAATACAAACCTTTGATTGAAGAATGAGCACATATTTAACTGTCATCACAAAGAAGACGGCTTTCCTCATTAGGGGCTCAGATGAATTGTTATGGTAAGACCAATCCTTGTTAGAGGAGAAGGGCTGGAATTGGTGCTTCCCCTTCTGAGCCTCCGTGAGTGACCCTGAACTTTGGGTGAGGGAGGATGGTTTCAGAATTCAAACCTGAACCTGACTTTGAAGTTGGCAGCCTGCCCCCTCTTTCAGGCAGCAGACCTAAACCAGCTGAAGATCTGCAAGGCCTGGTGCTGCAGGGAGCTCAAAATCCAGATCTGGATTTTGCAGCCTGGGATCATCTCCGAGTCTCGCGGCTTGAGAACCGCAGTTCCATTTGCTTTACGTCACTCGCCTGTTTGCTTTGGGGACAAAAATATATTTAAAAAAATATAAATCAGTAACAATCCGAAAGACAGCAATGCTGTCCCAGCAGCTTTCTTCCTCGCAGAGCAAGGAAGAAGTCAATTAAGCTCAGCACTACCCACATCCGTAGCCCTTTGGGCCTCACAGCATCTTTTCCCTCTTTTCTCTGTCTTTGTTTTGTTGGTTTTTGTTTGTTTGTTTCAATTTTTATCACTTTAGCTTGTGCAGCCTGAGAGGCAGGGGACCTTGGTGGTGTCCTTGGAGTGTTCACTCGGTTGGAGCACACCCAAGAGGTGGTTTTGAAGGCCCCTGAAAGCCTGCGAGACCCCACGCTGTGTGCATGTTTTGCAGAAGGGGGATGGCTGCAGCTGGCTCTGCACGATTTGCCCTTGGGGACAGGCCTGCCTGCCAACCAGAATGGTGCTGGGAGTAGGGCACCACCATCTTCATCCTCCTCTGTCAGCCCTGCTCTGCTTTTTGGCCGTGGAGAAAGCAGTTGTGCTGCTAGCCAGGCTCTGCCCCTCTGCCGGATATCTCCAGGCTCCCAGCGGTGCATAGAAGCAGTGTTCTTCGAGTTTCCTGAGCCTGCAGCGCTGCCGCCTTTGGTGGCCTTCCCTGCACATCCTGAACCCAGGCACTCTGCCACCACCTCATGGAAACCAGACCTCCAGGCCTCTCTGCCCTGTGCGCCCTCATAATCAAAGCACTCATCTCCACTCTGCGGCCTTACAGGAGCTCTAAGTGAGGGCTCATCTCTTCAGGGACACCTGACGGTCAAAGCCCGTGTCACGAGGGCTTTGCAAAGTCTTTTAGCATTGTTACTTTTTCCAGAAAGTGTTCAGTAGGTTGCATAAACCTTATAAATAGATCTGAACAAAGCAATGCAGTGTTCAATGCATCCAAATTCTCCTTTCCATCACTATTCCTGCACAGCCTGTTGAACTTGGGTCAAGTCCCATGGATAATCCAGGGTCCTCCTCCTGTGCAGGACTTCTCCATACCTGGAAATCTACCCTGCAAGCTGCTTCATTCTGGTTTTCCTCCATTTTTAACCTTGGTGGATCTTCATTGAACCCCTGTTTCCTTGCTAAGGTCTTTTCCTTGTGTTTCTCTTCATTGTCTGCCTTCTTCTTCTTTCTCTTCAGCTCATGAACGTTTCCATGATTTTGAATTCCTTTGCTATTCCAATGTGGGTAAAAGCATTTTACGTTGGAGATAAGGTAATACATTGAAAATACCATCAGTCAAAGTATACACTCATGTATTTCATTTGGACACTGATTTTCTGAAACATGCAAAAAATATAACCAAATACATTTCATATTGGAAAATATGAAATTTCAGAACACTCAATAACTGTTGGAACAGAACCTCCTGGCACTGTAAAAATGTTTCATTTTGTGAAAGACTGGGTTTTCTTTCCTCCAAAAAATATTCAAAACAGGTAATTTTTAATGTTTGCATGAAAAATACCACGTCTTGTTTAAAAAATTTCCGATGAAAAATGTCCACGAGGTCCCAGAGCCGAGTTCATTCCATGGTCACAATCCCTACTGACAGTGGTGAGATTAGTTACGCTTGGTAACAGACACAATGAAGAACCAACAAACATCCTTGCTGTTCTGTGCTTGTCCCAGCTTCCCTCTGCTGCAGGCACCCCCCTGTGCTCTGATCTCTTGGTAGGAGGGCACACAGTATTTGTTATTGGTTTAGCACCAACCATGCTGCTCCATTTCTTACACTGCCTCCCAGGACAATCCCGGGTTCTTGTGTGCAAATGAAATACGGCTCTGTTCGTGCATGCTGACGGGCCCTCTCCATGGGCAGCTTGCAAGGAAACTCACCCGTGGCATTCTGGCACCATCCTGAGCCCATTACCTCTGCTCCTGCTGCTTCTGCTTCCTCTGGCATTTTCAGCGATATCGCGGAATGAGGAGTGAGCCCCAGAAGAGGTGCATACCTATAAACATGGCACTTGTCCGGCTGCTGCTAATAGCTACTGACACTTGGTTTTCCACACCTCCGTATAGGTGAATTAAGCTTTGTTGTGCAGAGCTCAAAACCAATCACCAGACTGAATGGAAACCAGATTCTGATGATATTTGGATCCAAGGCAGGAGCTGTGCTTTTGATATTGCAGCTTAAACCTGACTGCACAAACAATCTTGGCTCTCCTCCCATTGTAGTTTTCTATGCTGCCAAGCCTCAGTATTAAAAAGTCAGGAGGCAGGCATGAAAAGGAAGAGAAAAAAGGAAAAGAGAGAAAAGAACAAGAAATGTGACACACTTTTACTTGTCTTCTAGGTTTGTTTAGGCTTTCATAAAGTTGTCTTGTGCTAGAAATGTTTCCATAATCACAAGGACTAGGAATATAATCTTGAAGAACAGAAAACATGAGAGGTCTGAAAAATTACACACCACCAATGACTATTGCCTCATCATAAACCCCAAACCTAATAGTGAATCTACAGTTAGCAACATCAAGACCTGTAACATTTCCCCATCTCATCAGTGAAGAATGTTTCCTGTTCGCAAAGCAAACATTTATCCCTGAAGTAAGAAGCGCATTGTAATGCAAAGGTTGTGAAATATTTGTCATCAACCTCTTTTAAATAGAAATGAGCACGTTGCAGCAAAGGCCATGACCACCCTGCTGAAAAACAAAGTGATAAATGACAGTAGGACGTAATAATTAAAAAATACTCACTGAAGGGGCTCGGGAGCCATTCTTGACTTGGGTAGAGTATTGGCCAGTTGGATTGGAAATCTCTGGGACATTCTTTAGGGACGTGGCAAAGCACAGGGGGGTCCTGGCCTTTGAACGAGACTCTATGACTGTCCTGTAATAACGAAACATCACAGAAATAATCACATCTCAGCACGAGCTCCAGTTTTCTGGCCAGAAACGTTACAAATCCTCAACACTAAGGGTCAAATTTCCACTGTCACCTTGCATCAGCCTGCCTCTGCCCCCACTACAAAATCAGTCACTGATGGTAGGAAGAACAGCTTGTACTTCTGGAAATCCCTTTCAGACTGGTATAAAATGTTTCTTGAATTTGTACATCAGCCTAAACATTTATTCCTCAGAAGTGGCTTTGTTCTCCATTCAAATTTTGCTTCCCAGCAATCTGAGACAGAGGAGCAGAGTGGATTTTGCCCATCCAGCCAAAAGTTTGGTTCAGAGCAGATCCCTTACTCCACCACGAGGACCAGGCAATGCCAGCTCACACCGTGCCTGAGCTCCTGGTCTCACTGAGACCTCTGGGGCAAATCACTGGGAGTCCACTGCTTTCTTTGGGGCCAGGATTTCGTACGTATTTAGGCTACCACTGAGTTCAAAGGTTATTTCTCTCAATGTCAGGACTACAGCCCTCCTAAAGAAGGCATTAGCTACAGTAAGAAAACGCAGAAATCCCAGCCTTTGCGAAACTAGTGCAGGAATTTTCCCTTAGTAACAAACCCCTCAGCATCTTTTGTTTTGGAAAACATGAAAATGTTTCCATATAAATTTTTTCCAAAATGCAGCCCTCAGGATTCTCACGTTGCCCCGACGCTGAGAAATCCCTCTGCTCACCCCAGAAAAAGAAAAAAAAGGACGGCCCGTGGTGCGTCTGAAGGATGGCAGCATCCTCAAGCATCCCTAGCCTTGGGGTAGAAAGCTAATCCTCGTTATCCCTGTTTTGATCCCAGGTTCCCAGGGCTTCGTGCCAGGTTGTTGGGGGTCTGGCATCTCTGGGGGGGTTTGTAGGGATTCTGGAGCAACGCTCAGGGTGTCTGTGGGCTTCCCGTCCCACAGCAGGACTGCAGGCAGCACAGGGGCCCCAAGCCCTGCACAACGAGGCAGCCGGCTGGCAGGGGAGCAGGCTCGTGGCTGGGGCTGGGCGGCAGCTCACCAAAACAGAACCACTTTGAGAAGGATTTCAGCAATGACGAAGGACCATTTCCTGACGATGAGGAAAGCTTTCCATTAGAAATGTCCCAGACAGTCCCGACCCGGAGGCAGCAAGGCGCTCCAGAGAGGTAGAAATGTCCCCAGTGTAGCTCAGCAGCGACGCGGTGAAAGCACAAGGCTCAGGAACTCGCCCCGAGCCTCTCCGCAGCGTGGGCAGGCTGGGACCCTTTCCAAGCAGCTTACCACCCACCCTGGGACTAGCTGTGGAGTTATCCTGGGCTCCCTCCATACCTTTCTGCAGAGATGCTCACTCCCTCCTTATAGAGGGGCTGAGAAACCCTCCGGAGATGCCGGTCCCTGCGTTGACTTGGCCAGAAGGAGGTTGGAAGCATCTCCCGACACCAAGAGCCTTAACCAAGGGCTGTGCATGGGTGGCAGGCTCGTGCCACGTTGAGCTGAGCTGGGCTTTGCAGTCTGCAGGGTGCCCGGCCCATCCAGCCCCTGTTGGAACAGTTTTTTTCCCCTCGGGCTCTTTCACACCTCCCCGTTTGCCTGCACCTCAGCGTGTGCTCGCACATAAACAGCACGGAGGCGGTGGGTCCCCCACTTACCACCAGGGCCAGGCTCACAGCTTGAGCTCACACATGGCCTCCACGTTCTCCCTCCTAACAAGAAGGGGAGCACATGGGCGGCAGCCACCACGCAGGGAAAGGAGCTCGCTTCCCAAAACCCATAACTGTCCAATAACAAAAATAAATAAATCTAAAAAAAAAAAAAAAAAAGACAGGCCAGGAACCCCTCCAGGCATCTCGGGTGGCTTTTTAATGCAACATGCGGGCAGAATCTCTGTTCCAGGTTTTGCTTTGAGCTGATTTCTTAAGCACATGCACATCCAAGCCTGGGCCTCCAGCCCCCTGGCTTGTGCAAGAGCTCTTTTGTATGTAAAGCCCCGATGTCCATGTCACAGATCTCGTCTGCACCACGCAGCGGGCTCTGCACAACACCGAGCAGAAAGAAATGGCACAAAACCTCTTGATAGATCATCTGTGGAAGGCCTGAACTCCAGCCAAGACAGATAAAAATAAAATAAATTAAAATAGTTGTGTGTGTGTGTGTGTGTGTGTTTTATGAAGGGAACATTTATATTTTTAAACTAGGAGTAATTGTATTCTGTATCTGAAATGGCATCTGAAAGTGATTTAGTGGAACAATGTGGTTTCTGATTGGTGCTTGAACTAGTTCCAGAACATTTTTTATAATAAGCATCATAAAGATCCCAATTATCTGATCCTTTTCCCTAACATGGTCAGAGAGGATGTTTCCAAAGAAAGGGCTTTTGGGTTGTTGTTTTTTTTTAATTATTATTATTTTTTTCGTTTGTGGCACTGATCCTGCAAACATTTACATACACGCTTAATCTTGTGAGTAGCCCCAGAGAAGTGAACCAAGGCAGCCCTCAGCAGCAAAGCTAATCGGAGAGTAAACTACTAATGTTCCCATTTGCTAATCAGGACAATCCATGGACTTTCAGGGAAAGGTCTGCTTGTTATTCCGAGAGCTGTTCAGGATGCATTTACGATTCAATAAAGGAGGCCCCAGCATTACCAAAATAATTACTTACTCAAACAAGCCTGTAAAACTCAAGGACTGCCCCAAATAAAATGAGGCTTCCCCCCCTCCAGTTTAATAACATAAATCTAGTGAAATGCATCTTACTGCCATAAAATCAGTTCTACATGCCTTAGAAGCCCTTGATTTACTAAGTGGGCAGGGAGGTCAGATCCTGCTAGGGACTCAGAGGGCTGAACACACGGAGAATGGTTTCAAACCTGAAAGTTTTGTCCACCCGCTGAAACAAAAAGCAGCTCCTATCTTACCCTGTAACTTCGCTCTCCAAAGAGAGACGCATAAAAGCAACAGGCAATGCTCCAAATTAAAAGGGAGCCATTTTAGTGATTACTCAGTAAAAAGAATAAATAGCAACCCTAAAACCCCACCGCCTGTCCCAGGGGGGATTGGCCCTGCAGAACTGGCTTTAGAAGCAGCACCCGCCTTGAGCTGGGAGCCTGCAGGGGAGCTGGCTGCCGCATCCTGCCCGTTGCCTTTCCCAGGCAGCCCTCACCGGGCTGCAGGCACGGCTCCAGCACGCGGGGCACGGCACATCTCCTGCCACCAGCACTGCAGAGCAAGGCCAGGCATGGCTCGGGGTGGCAGAAGTTACCCAGGCTGCTAGGATTAGCATCGGGGCCTGCTACGGGGCAGACGATTTCTGTCTCTGCCTTCTTAGAAACATCTCTTCCACTTCTCATCCCCTTTGCTTCCCGAACTAACTGGTTTTGGCTGGGTTATTCCTGCCACATGCCACAACACAGGAACCACAGGTCATCCTGGACACCACGTCTGTTCTCCTTTCAACCACCATTTTCCCTCTGTTTTGACCAACAGAGGCTTTAATGTGCTGCAGAGGATCATGACTGGGCACCTGCAGAGGTTTTTGTGTTTGACATCCCCTTTTCAAAGAGTCTTTTCCCACTTTCTTCTCATCTGGAAGAAGGAAACTGTCGTCTGCACAGCAAAGAGGAAATGTCCGAGAGGAGAGCAAGGGAAACTGCCCAGCAGTTGTCCTTGTTCAGAATAGCTACAGCCATGGGAAGGTGTGAGGCATTAAGCAGCCTGCTTAGCCTCCCGCAGCGGGACAGCCAGAGCTCCAGCAGTGGGTTTGCATTTGTAGTCGAGAGGAACAGGGAAACAGCTTTACAAAATGCCAACTGTCTGTTTGTGGGTAATGAGCTGATCGAGACCATAAACCATTCCTCGCAACACTGCTCCACGCTCTCTGCAAACCCACACTGAAGCCTACTGTGGTTATGCAGAGCTTCGCCCCTATCCCAAACCAAACTTCCCTATTAGGTGTTGTCAGGCTGATCCTGGGAGGTTCTCAGCCCACATAGCCCCCAGCACTATGCAGGAGCAATTAGCCTGAGTGTTTGGGTGGACCTGGAATTGTCACCTAACTACAGCAGCCACCTCACTATCAGGCTGCCCCTGGTCACTTGGATCATATTCTGATGATGTGTGAACACAGAGGTGGCCAAAAATAAATAATATAAGACGCCGCACTCCCCTGAGCGTTGAGGTTCTCATGCCAAGAAATATTCTCTCTTCTTGCTGCCTCTTTTTGTGGTGGTTTCCTGAGACTGAAAACGTTCCTCCACTGCAGAAGATGCGAAAAAATTCCTGCTGACCTCAGCATTGAGTTTCATCTTTTTGAAGCTTTGTTGCGCCTCTAAGATAATTTATGAGGTGTCAGGATTTTCCGACCACAAATGTCTTGGACGAAAACTGTTTTTACACTACAGATGCCATGAAAGAGAAGCAATTTCAGTCTGTTTTTTCTACAGCACTGTCTGTGTCCACAATGAAGCACGGGTTCAGAGCTCCCGGAGATTATTTGTGTAAGAGTTGTCCGGGCCAGAGCTCCGCTGAGACTCAGGCTGGGTCTGATTCCCCACCTTTGCCTCATTGCCCTGATCTTCTCTGTTGGGAGGGGAACTCCCATTTCCTGGTGCTGTGCCACGAAAACACGAGCTTGCCAAGTTATTCTCTGTATGTGTGTATGTGCGCGTGTGTGTTCAACAAGCCAGAAGTACCAGAAGTAAAAAAGATCCATTAACAAACCGCATTTTGCAACATCCATAAGGATCCCCAGATTTCTCGTCTGTGGATTTCTCTTCCCCATGCTTTAGATTTTCGAGGGGAAAAAGAAACCAACAACAACAACAAAAAAAAAAAAACAAGAACCCAGCTTAGCCGTTTCTAATCCAGTATGCACCTCAGTCTCCATGAAAGTGTTCTTGGGACGAGAGCAGTATTTCCCTTGGCTGGGATGCCCAGCCTCCTGGCTCCTCCGGAGCTGCAGAGCTGTAGACATTCCGCTGAGTAGTTTGCAACCCTGCCTGCCAGGAAAACCCAATGTCTCCATGGAGAAATCTCAGCGGAGGAGTTTGATACTCAATCAGGGATGGAAAAGAAGGGAGTTTATGCCTCCTTGAGACCAATCCCTTCCCTAAAAATAATTTAAAAAGCAAGAGGAAAAAAAAGAAAAAGCAAAGCGGCTGTATTCTTACAAGCATGGGCCCAGACAGCCCGGCAGTTTTGGTGGATGGTGTTTTGCCTTGTGTCAGGACTGGCCCAAGTCACAGAGACTCGGTCCAAGTGACTGTTTAGGTCAGCAGGAGCCTGTTTAGGTCAGCGGGAGTCTATCAACTTTGGATCAGACCTAACGTTTGGATCCAGAGCTGAACTTCCAAAAGTCTGGGCACGCTTGTATCTTCTGGTAAGGGGGGGCTAGGTTTGGCCCAGCTTTGAGATAGGAACCAGCTGCAAACGCAGGCCTCCAAACATGTTCTAGGAAAGAGGTTATAAAAGAGCCCCTTCTTGCTCAACACATTTATTCCCTGTGGGCCAGATTCCGACATCTTCATTAACACGGAGCAGAACCTTGCTCCAAGAGCAGTTACATTGATTTGAATGGGGCTATTCAGGGAGTCGGCAAGTACCTAATGTCAGCAAGGGTAGCACCATCTAAGGTCACATCTGTTTGCTTCATTGACACAAATTATTTTCTCTCCTTCCTGCTATTAGCACATACGGCTACAGAAAAAGCACATTGGGTTCCCTTCTTCCTGGCACCTCTTCAGCAAAATGCTGGTTGCAGACTCTTCCTTACTGGTAACGAGGTAAGAAGCAAAAAGAGCAGGAGCTCAGGTTGTAGCTCCGACAGCTAAAAAAAATCCTGTGATAAAAGGAAGCAAGGAAGCTGTGGTAAGGTCAGAGCTCCTTCCTGAGCACTGCTGTAATCTCTTTTTTGTCTGCTTTCACTCCCAGATTGAAAAATAGTGCCCACATGTGAAAGCACTACTGCCTACCTTGACCTTTTTGTAGCCATGTCTTCCTAGAGGTCATCCTCCTTTGAGCCATCGTCACACTCAGTCATTGAAATATTGAATCTTCACTGTTCTGGACCATGTTGACAGAACCAGGGACCACTCCTGTGGCTGCTGAGAGAGGCAACAAGACTTATAACGCAGTGCCTGTGATGGGCAGGATGTGCCATACCCACAAATTTCCTATCTTGCACATTGACTTGTGAGAGGTCTCCAAAAACTGGCTTCGAGCCTTGACTGTTAGCTGAAAGAACCTGAATTTAGACGATTCATGTTACTTCAAAGTTGTGCTCCTAATTCACATTCACACAACCCCCAACACCTGCATGTCTAATTTTCTTCCTTCCAGGACATTGACCAGCTCTCGGCCCTACCTGTCACAGGAAAGACTAATTGCAAAAAAAGCAAAGCAAAACAAAATGCATTCCCTTTAGATTCTCACAACATTTTCTCCATGACTGCATCAGAATAAGTTCCCTGTCACATAACTAAGGTTTGTCAGAGGCAGATTTTCTTTTCCTTCTCCTTTATCCGGGAAGATAAGGGTATCTGCACTGTGAGGTTTAGATTAATCATCAAAACTATTTGCCAAACACTTCCCAATAAAAAAGGATGCTTAACCAGCATGTCTGTAAGGACAGGCCAGTGTTAGTCTCTTTCCAGTTTTGAAGAATGCTGAATGTGTAGCTCCCCCAGGATAGGTGATTGCAGAATAAATGCACATGATTTTGCTAGTGCCAACAATGATCTGGGACATGACAGTTGCGTGCAGTGCTGCGGTAAGCCATTTTCTCCTTACTGAAAAGGAGGGAAAAGTCTCCCCACTTATGACATTGTTGGCTTTCCTCACCACTTCCAGCCGTTAGCATGACTTTTAACTCATTTTGCATAAAACTCCTTCTTTCCTGCCATTCTTTCTTGGACTCAGTTCTGTATGGTATTGTCAGATATTACTAACAGGTATCCAAGAGTCTGCTGCTTTTCCAGCAGGCCCTTCAGGATTTTATGTGGGTAGCAAATTCTCTGTTTCCCTGGTCTCTCACAGAAGTGTAATGAGAATAAGTGATAGGCTGTTGTTTGTCAAGAAGGAGCTTTTGGGTGAGGTTAGGAAGAGGATAACCTCTGCTCCTCTCGGTTACTCTAAATGGTCAGATGAGCAGAAAACAGTTGCCAGTCCATGGAAGCACAGGGTCTGAAAGGGAACAGCTGAGTTCTGGAGAACTGCTGGCAGTAAAACTGGATTTATAGGTCATTTATATGGTGGGAGGGAACATAGTGGCAAGACACGGACGTTGGTGCAATTGTTTGTTTGTATACATTTCATGTGCAGGAATGATTTTTATAGGAGCAAAATATCCTCGGGAGATGGTTCCTGCTTGAGACTTGAGATCTGTCCCCTCTTAAGAGGATGCAGAGGGATGGGATTCTGGTGTTAAGACCTGGCCTGATGCTCCCACAGCCCAAAGGCTCCGCAACTCAAGTTCCACATGGGGCTGGAGCCTAATATGTGTAAACACAGGCAGTGCTGAAGCACTTTTTTGGATGTGGAGAGCAGGTTAAGCTGTTTTGTAAGATACAGCTAATGAAAGACCATTGTTGCCCTGAGGAAAGAGGAGGGGAATTGCATTATTTATGCATTACAAATGCAGGCGTTAAGGCATAAACAAAGCAACTTGCACAAAAACAGACAAAGGAGGTTGCAGCAGTCAGCAGTTTCAACCCAGGTTTCCTCTGTCCCAAACTAGCACTTTAATCATCTTCCTTCTCTGTAAGGGAGAAATGAGTATCAGGGAACGGGGTGAGCCTCCACATTTTTCTACCCCAAGACAGAACTGTGTCCATTGTTGGGACTAGCCCCCTAGGAGGAATTATTTCTATTCAATTTGTGTGTGTCACAGCCAGATAATGCACTGGGTGGTATTTCCCTCTCTTCCCCCAATCTTTCTCTTTTATGACCACATGACTTCACCCCCTCGTGTGAGTGACAGTACCCATTAGACTAGACTCTGATGCAAAACAGCTGTGTGGAGAGAAGGGGAGGAAGGGAGTGGGGAACAGCAATTTAGAAAACAATTAAGAACATCAATTCCAATTCATTTGCTTGGCCAGGATAAGTAATTTCTAAGAGGTAACTTGATCTGCAGCGGACCGAGATTAAAGGCGAACTCCATTATCTCTAGTTTACAGTCTGGAGGAATTTGTTTTAACTGGTTACCAAGGAGGCTTCATAAAAAAAAAAACAACTTTGCCTAAAAATGTCCAAAAAATCATCCTGATTTCTTCTTTTAAAGGGCACACATGAATTTATTAACTCTCTGAGAATGTGCTTCCACTGTGTTGCGGGAGGAATAGTTCAGTTCTTGAAAACAGAATCACTGCCCACAAGAGCTTAGAGATGCATTTTCCCAAAGTTAATTATGCCCATTTTAAACCAGTGTTAAGATTTTGGTGTAAAGATGGACTAGAAACATGAGACACTGGGTTCAGAAGCAGACTCAGCATTCTCCAGAGGAGGCAGTGGCGTCTGGAGGAAAATACAATGCATTGAGCACCAGGCAGTCCTCAGTCGTCTTCTGGCTCGGACACTGCCTTGCTGTCTGGCTGTGAAAAGCGATTCCCCTCTCAGCTTTAAGGCTGCTGAGTGAAACAATGGTAATGTACTTGGACACCTCTCAGAGGTGCTGTGAGACTCCGTGAGTAAATACCCTAACGTCACTTCAAATGCTGAGAGTCTAAAGCGAGGGGCTGTGACCCAGCAGACACCGAGCTCCTTGCTTTATTCGTGCTAATGCATGGAATGACACCAAAAATGAGTATGTGAGTGGGAGAGTCACTGGTTTTCTGCTGTGGAAGCCTCACGCTGTAGGACTTCCACCTTCCTCAGCTATCAGCACTTTACTTTGCCACATCCCCACGTCCCAGTCTTTGCTTCAACGTCTGCAGGCCTTGACTCTTCACCCTTGTTTTGCAAAATACAGTGTTGTCAAGCAGTAGGAGATGCCCTGCCGCTCCAGACCATTAAAATGCTGCTCAGACCATTTATCACTCAGAAGGTCCAAGTACCTGTCCTGGGCATTTCTCCTGGGAACCCAGAAACAGCAGCCCACGTGCGTACAGGGACACAGAAGCCACGTGTGTCTCTGGATCTGATGTGAGGAGCTCAAGGGTGGGGTAAAAGCAGACATGGAAAAAAACATCCGTGAGCTGGCTCAGAATTCAGCGTTGGCCTTGGATCTGCATTTCTCTGGCTGGACCCAGCCTTCTACCTCTCCTGCGGAACTTTGTTTGTCTTAGGGACAAACTGCATTGCTGCCATCATGAGTCGGCCAGCCTGCGCTTTATACAGCTGCGTCCCTGTTCGCTAGCTAAGACTCCAGGGTGATGTAATTGCCTCAGTGGAAATAGGAGCTGGAGAATGTGATGTGACGAATTTCCCTGGACCACCAAATAAATTAAAAAGTAGGCTCCCGGCCCAGAAAGGTTACCCTCCCAAATAAACATGTCCCAGCCTCCCTTCCTCACACACACTTACCTTCTTCCACACCAGGAAGCTGAGCTCCTCACAGGCTCCATTACAGATCCAGAATGAACAGGTTCTTCCAGCCAGTCAGCATCTCCCGTACAGTAATTGCTTTGGTATGGGCATCTGAGTACAAGACAGAACTGTATATACTAGAAATATTCTCTTTGCATAAACTTCTCAGTAGACTTACTTTTGTCTTGTTGCCAGGAAATGTATTTGGGGCCTCTTGCTAACTTCACGTTTCTTTGATTAGAGGGGCACAGGCAGTTTGTTCCGATAGTTACAGGGGAAACGGCAGCCAGAGGAACTGAGAAACTGGAAAACCCTTTCAAAGCACAACAGCTCTGCAACTGCATGCGACCACCTTGCTCTGCCACCTTTTGTGACAGCCGCACTTTCATAGGCTGGAAAGAAAGGGGGAGAAAAACCCATCTTGCAAACATGCTTTTTTTCACAAACTTACAGCCTGAGACCATTGAAACAACACAATGCAGGGAGCTCCAGGGTGAAAAACAGGCCAGTCCACAACCAACAGCAACAAGTGGTTGTAGGAATCAGCACACAGTCAAACCTGGCTGGTCGGGTGGGGCAGGAATTTAAGAAAGCAACAATATGGTCAGCCAAATTGGAGCGTGGCCAGGAAACAAGAGTTAACACCTCTCCTCTGCCAAAGAACACCACTTGGCCTGGAACAACAGTGAATGGCCAGGGCCCTGGCTTCACAATCTGCCCCAAAAAACTGCAAGGTGGGACAGGCAGATTCCGTGCCCAGTTCTGGTCAGGATTACTGTATGGCATGGGGCAAAGCACTTCGCTTCTCTCAGCCCCATCTCGTCTGTGTGCACAGCTCTCTGGGTTTCCGCCTCCCTCCTGAGGCTCAGTAACAGTTTGTTAAATGCCTCTTTCTCCTAAGAGGCAAGGTGAGAGTGCAAAGTACTTTATTTTTGTCCTGGAGAAGCCAGCTTCCTTCAAAGCTTCACTCATTAAGACAGCAGCCGTTGTAACTCAAGCCCCTTTGATGGAAGGAGTAAGTGGGGAAATTGCCAAAGGGAGGATTAGCTGATGGATGTCTTGAGCTGCAAGGGTGTCTCATATGGATTTGTGCTGGATTTTCACCTCAGCTGTCCTGGCTGGAACTTCTGTCCTCCCGTACTGAGACACTCTCCTTGCCTCAGCAGCAGTGAGGCCCTGGCTGAGGACTGCTTGCTCTGTCATTCCCAGCTCCCTTGTGAACAGAAAGCAAATGGCATGCCAAAGAAAACCAATATCCAGCCTGTGAAAAACATACCTGTTGTACTCGCAGGGAAGTGGCTGCTGCTTTGACCGAAAATACGATTGATTCAGGTGTGGTTCCCAACTTGGCTACTCAGTGATACAATGCTCTGGGCCACTGCTTCCCCTTCTACAGTAGGGAATGCCATGTGCTCCTTTCTGTACTGCAAATCCTTTGAGACCTAGGAATGAAAGTGCTGTAAACTGCTTTGTGCTTTTAGGCCTCATTTTGGGTAAAGGCATTCAAAAGGCACACTCCCAACACAAATTCCCAGACTACGTGACAGGCAGCAAGTTTCTTGCTATCCCCCATTCAAAAGGACTAGCACAGTCCACGTTTTTCTCCTATTACATTGTGTCCTTACTCTTTTCCTTTGTCTAGATCTTTGATTTCTGCCACTGTGATTCCATGGATTGAAGGTAACAGCAATGGCATCAGAGAATTTGTGTGCACTCATCGTTATGGGACAGCAAGGAAGGATGCAATCTGCAAAGCCAGGTTAGACCCACTTCTACATCCTCTAGTTATGTGAGAACCTTGTTTTTGAAAGAACAACTTCCTAGCCTTTCACGATTCAGTTAAGCCTTGACAGTTGTAAACTACAAATGCAAGATTATAATTTCCTAAAACGTCATTATCTGAAAGTCGTTATGGGGGCACTGAGGATGAAAATACTCCAACCTGTCAAGTCTCCTGCTTTTTATGCCAAACATCTCCTCACCAGCCACCATCTTAGCAACTCACACATGCCCAACATAAGGTCAGAGTTTCTAGCTCCTGATGCCAGGTGCTACATGCTGTGCTGTCTTCTTGTCTGACAAGTAGGGCGTGATGCTGGAAGGGAGTGAGGTACTCTGCGACATTCTCTGCACGTTGCCAGCTGCCCTAGAGCTTCTTTGTCACAGGATTATAAACCCATCCATGGGTGAGTGTCTATTTGTCTGCCACACAACCAGTGGAGGGGAGTATGTGTGATGCTGCTTGTTGAAGAGGTTCCCTTGGGTTGTTTTCAGCAGAAATTTGAGTTGTTTGTTTTCCAGAAGAGAATCGGTTACAAAAATAACACCAAGCAGAAAGGCTTTTTGAGAGAGAGGGTTGTGTTTACCATGCTCATTTCAGGGAAAGTTATTTGGGAGGAGAGAGGAAGTAGTTAAATCCTTGTTTACCAAGCTGGAAACCAAAATTCCCTCAGTTTACATAAATAAGAGAGAAAATGGCTTAGTGGTATGAGCACATGGCTGCAACTAAGGAGTGTTGGGTTCTGTTCTCTGCTCTAATGCATAAAACTCTTTAGATCCCCCTCCCCTCAACGTGAAATTCAGCTTGTTAACATTATTTTGTGTACACCAAATCAGTAGTCAGCAGAGACAGGATCTTCCTAATGCCAGATTTGTCCACCAGCATCGGATGGTGCCTTGCAGAGGTACTAGGCAGCTGTAAGAATCAGTTGGACTAAACAGCTGAAGTAAAATGAGATGAATGGGATTCTGTTTTCTGGGATTCCCATACATACAATTAAGCTAACTGGTCCTAACTATCTGACAGTGTGGTAGAAAGGACTAATGCATTGCTTATTATAAAATGCTCTGATGCCGTGATGCTGGAGGCCATATAATCCTGACTACAAAGAGATCTGTCTGCTTGAGAAGGCAACCAGGGAAAGGAGTCCACTGATTCCTAAATCTTTTTGTTCAATATGTGTACCTGTCTTGGATGTTGCACGGCTGGTTCAGATCACAGCAAGGATGTGCTCAGACATCTTTTGTGAGCTGGTATTTCTCTCCTTTGTGTAGGGAATGAAGTCTGCTAGGGGACACAGGACAAAACTGCCTGCACTGAAAGAGTCCAGAAGAAGAGAGAATTAATTACTAATCTCAATTACATTAGGGAAAAGGATATAACCCCAGGGCAGAGAGCAAGTCTGACAGCAGAGTGACTATACAGACACCATCCAAACAGGAGCCTCTCCAATGGCCTATGCCTATGTTTTGCCTTTGGTAACAAATCAGGGCTGCCTCTCACCAAACCAAGGCAGCCCCAAAACGGTTCCTCTGGGAACATTAACGTTTTACTGAATCACTTAGTCTCCCTTGATGACTGCTGCTTCAGAGTCTCAGTTGCCGAATCCCAGTGGGGATTTTGTTGATGGGGGTTTATTGACTTCTTGTTACCTTGAAGTTGCTGCAGTGGCAAGAGTCACAGGTAACTCCTGGAGTCTGTTTATTTTATGGGTTGGATTTTTAAGAGTTTGGCAATGGTAACCTGATTTTAGGAGAAGCCACTTGTTTATTTAGCTATGCGCACACGTACTGATCCATAAATAAAACTAGTGTGTTATCTAGATGGGATAATTTCAGACAACCTTCACTTTGGTTCTCAGCAGAAGCTTGTAATATTATACTGCAGAGGCTGCAGATCTAAGTTGTGCATCTGTGGGAGAAAGCAGACTTGAATGTACTGTGACTGGTCTCACAGTGGAGTCCATGGATTTACACTTGAGTTGGAATTCATCTGACGTCACTTAAACATCTCAGAGTGACTTGTCTGAACCTACGACAGCCCTGTAGGCTCCTTCTGAAGTTGAATATATGGGATAACCATTGGAGGAGGGAAGAAGCTTTCTGGGAGGAGCTGATTTCTCCCCAGTGACTCTAACAGGAAGTCTTCACAATTACCTTAACCTCAGAAAACTGTCTCTTAGATGACCCAAATTAGGTGAGATGCATCTCACCCTTGGTTTAATACTGGGGGTCCAGATTACACAGAGGTCGTTGTTCCTCTGCAGTTGATGACCCAGTAAAAGCTGACAAGCCACATATATTTCAAGAGCCATAGGTCACCTTGGCTGATACAAGCTCTGTATTCATGTATGCATACGTGTCTGTAAGACTGTTATCTGTGTGTGAAAATCCAAACAAGGATTTTAAAGCTAGGTCTGTGATTTTTGACCTTCTGGTGTTAACAGTGCTGTATGTTCGTTATTCTGTTATTGGAGGAGTGTGGGAGGATTTTCACACTGCAGTATTGCCCCAGAAACAGTGGTAGTGAGAATTGAAGCTGCTCCTGGCAGTGTCAGGCTCCTGTATGCAGAGAAGACTGTTCAGAAAGTGCTGGGTACCACTTTCCAGAGGCTTGGCACCATGTATGCCACATGTGTCATTATTTGGGAATCTCTGCTACAGATCTGGGAGAAGCCACCTCTGCATCAGGACTGTGCATTCACAGGGCATTGTCAGAGCATAGGGAGAGGGGGAAAATCAGGCATAACGTACTTACAGATCACTTTGAGTCATTGTAAAACTTAGTTTTGTGTAAAGCTTAGGTTCCTACAAGCCAAATCTTCAGACTTACAGAAATCCAGAGACACCAACAGATGTCTGCTAAGTGCGTTTGTAGGACTTCCTCAAATGTCTCAAAACTTGAGTCTCAGGAGCCTGAAAATACCAGAACAGATTAAAATGCCTGCAAATTCAACATTTTTGGAAGAGAGAGACAGGGAAGAGAGATTTCCCACCAATTTTCTGTCTTTATTTTTGCTGCGGTCATACACCAGGTTGTTCTACTAAAGCTCTGAAATGAACAGAAGCTGCGCATGTTCACGAGCACAATGTTCAGCCTGAGCCCTCTCTTTGCAGGACATATCAGGTTGGCCTAATAAGCCCGCTAACCACAACCACATTGTTTCAATCTGCTCCAAGCACAAGCAGAATAAGTTTATGTCTGCCTGCAGAACACTCTCTCTGTAGATCCTGTAGTGGCCTGATTTGTGGAGGTGTTAATCACTCACAGCTCCCACTTAGATAAAGCTGTAATGCAGCCCAGATCACCCCTCTGTGCCTCAGTTTCCTCATCCAGAACACAATGATAACACGTGCTTCAAGCTCTAGGGATGTGTATTGTTGTACAAATATTGTTATTTATGGTGATGATGAGAATGTGAGCTTTGTTTGGTACAAAGGTCTGGGACTGCCTACTTGACATCAATTGAAAGAGATGGGTATTAACCTGCATGTTTGAAATACAGCCTGTTGTTATTGCTCTCAGATAAACAGAATTACCTCCTCTTAAAATCAAAGGTAATCTGCTTTACTTCAATGAGATGTGGTGATGTCCACAGAGAACAAATCACTTTTGGCAAGTGGAGGAGGGATTTTCTTGGCAAGTTAGAAGAAGCATCAAAGGAACAGAGGAGGAGTGGGATGCAGTGCAACTGGTTTTAATCACACATAACAGTCAAGTTCCTCTGGACAGGCCTACTGTCTGATATGCCATCGTAAACACTCTGGGGAGCCTGGATTAAGAGAATGGAAAACAAACGAGAATGGCATAAAGGCATTCAGGGCACTCTGAGGCACAACTGACAAATCTTTTATCTGCTGGTGTTACGCCAGCTGATCATGGCAATATGATATATTCCTCCCATTAATGCTGTGCCCCAGTGCCATGACTTTGATTTTTAATGAGTGTTTGGATATCCAAGTCCGTGCCCTTTTCTGGTTTCAACAGTCACAGCTCCTCAGATCACGCTGCGCTTCTGTTTGCCATTCATAATGCAGATACTGAATTGGTTATAACAAGGATGTATTTTCATTCCGACTGTACAGCCAGTGGAGAGAGGGGATACTCTCTTACTTCAAGCCAGTTCAGCTCTGAGGTGGTCTGAACCGCACTGCAGATGCCAGTTTCTTCCTCCTGCCTGTCAAAGAGCTTGAAGTGGCTACTCCTTAGGCCAGGCACACTGCAAGATGCCTGAACTCATGTGATATATCTAGAGAAAAACAGCCTGGGTAAATACTTCTTGACAGGACTGTGCCTCTTGAAATGACTTTCCTCTGGAAATTGTTGACTTGTTTCTCTAACTTTGGGGGCAGGGAAAGTACGGATTTTATTAGGGTATTCTATAGGAAACTAATGTTTTACTTCAGCTATTATAATACTGTGTAATGTATTATTTAAGATATCATCTCACATACCATGTAAGTTTAGATTAGATTATATAAACATCCAAACAAGAAAGTCAAACTAAAAATTTTGATATGATCATTTCAATATTTCTGAAACAAAGTATTTTAGAACATCCATTCAGCATTATGCTTCAAAATGATGGCTCTCTCTTCCAATTAGGAATGAAAAGACATTTGTAATGTCTGAGTCACCTTCTGAACATGAACGGCTTGAGCTTGACGGTTGCTGGAGCTGCACAGTTGGGATTGCTGTTCAGGCTGCTGCTATGATTGCTTCCATACATTTTGTTTGGGTTGCAGTAGCACTTAGGGGCTACTGTCAGAGCCTGAGGATCTGTTTTGCAAGGAATCTCGCATTTATACATTACAGATAACACTTGGCCTTCTGTCACACAGAAAATAAGCATTGGACCTGATATGGGAAAAGCAGGCATTATCAAGAGCTTCAGTGGTGACATGGCAGATGCGGGCTTTTGTGTGCTTTGGCTAAGTGACTGCTTACGTACTGGTTGCCTCAGAGTAACATTGACTACCCAGGACTAATTGGGTAGCTCATTAATTACCTGTCAGTGGTGAACGATGGTTTGAGCTTTCAGGACGCTGAATGTCCTGTGAAACCTGCCTCAGCTAGGGTCTTGATATTGAATTAAATTCCTGGCAATGTTGAGATTGGGAACAAGTGCTTACATGAACACCAGACAAATGGGATTCAAACTCCCACTGCAAACTGGTAAGCCAAAGACTTCTTTAAATGCATGACTTAAATAACCTGGAAGCTGAGGCAGAGCAACTGAGTGGATTATCCAGTCTTTGAATATCAAAAACAACTGATGCATAGATGGTTTCTAAGCAAGATCTTCTGTTTGAAATTAGTGATTTATTATTATTATTACATATTATGGTACAGACCAGAGAGGCCAGAACTTTAAAGCCAAGAATGGCCTTTACCCAAATTCATGAACTTTTAAGGGTGGCCTGCAGTGGTTAACTTGGAGTTCTTGAATTAAAATATACTTGGAAAAGGAGGAAACCAAAATATTATTGAATCTGCAGCAATCCCATGCATCTATGCCCCTGGAGAGCTTGTGTTTCTTTACTCTTGAGGTTCATTATGTCACCAGAAAAGCTTTAATATTTTACTGTGGAAGCAACATAGCCATGAAACATTAATTTTCAGGAATGTGGGAACCATGAAATATGTTTTTTTCTACTAAATTAAGATTTTACTTATTTCCATTCTCACATAGTTAAGGGAACCAATTTTCATGAAATGTTTATGAATATATAGTCTGGAAATTCAAATAGGAAAGGTCCAAAATGTGGGAAGAACATTTTTACCTCAAAAAATCTATTTCACTGATACTGATACCAGACATTTATATTCTACCTTTCATCCTAAACCACTTTTCATCCTGTATCCACCTTGGAACAGCATCTCTCATTACTGAACTGCACACACTCTGGCATGAAAGTGAACAGCTGACTTATTACATACAATGAGATGTGGCAGCTGCTTAGATAGTTATAAAATTGTTTACCTCCCTATTTCCACAATGCCGTTCTCTTGCCATTGTAGCAACCAACACCATTCAGATATGCATGGCACAGACATGATTGTATTAGGTTCTTCAGCAGCCTCCAAGCACTCTGCACCATGGCAGATGTCTCTGGCAGGAAATAAAAATGGTGAAGAACAAATTAATTTGTAACCCGTATCTAGATCCTTTAAATATTTGTCTGTTATTGCTAATTAGTGTTGCTAACTAGAGGGCTGATGCCTCTTTCCTATAAAACAAGTGACTGGTTTTCCTTCAAGTTTCTGCACATAATCTTATGCACCCAATCACCACAGCAGCTTTTAGCAGTTTCGGTAGAATGAAAGCATTGTAGTGGCTTAGAGGGAATTAGAAGCACTTAGTCAGGGGGACAAATCCAGAACAAAGTATTCACCTAGGGTTTTTAACATTATATGCTAAATTTATGCCCATTACCAGTTGATTAGAATGGAAAAATTAGCCAAAACATTCCAGAAGCATCTGTGTCGTGGGAACCATAGGTTTCTAGGTTATATGACACGCCAGAATATTCAACAAATCACCAGGGTTGTTTTCCTTAATGCTACAATTAGTAATGGCACATTAAGAGAACAATTACTGGATAAGGTTTGACTGCAGGAAGCCCTATGCTATAAATTGGAAATTCTCAACATATGCAACCATATTGCTAGAGAAGATGAGCTATGCAATTAAAACAAAACTGGAGATTTGTTATCAAAGGATAGCAAACAGTACTAAAATCCAGCTGAGAGGTTCCCTGATCTTGTTATCTTCAGGCTTCTATGTGAGTTAATCTAACACAGATGACAACATTTTGCAAAGACAATTGTGCATACAGTCATGTCGAGGATGCTTTATAGAACTCCTTTCCATCAGAACATGCAGGTTTGTCGTAAAGCAACTCTTTAAAAAGTCTGGTAGGTTTTGCCAGAACTACATTCCAAGGGAATAAAACAAGAAAAAAATACTGACAGAGTCAGAACAGTCCATTCTCATAGCAGGATTCATTTATAAATTTTGAACACGCCATCTTTCATTTACTTTTTGCTGCATTATAATAACAAATCTTTAAAATGCAAATTGTTTTAAAAGTTGAACTCAAAAGAAACATTTGATTTTGTCCAAATGATAAATTTTAATCAGTTTGGAAAGGTCTGCGGTTGTGTAGTTTTCCTTTACAGAGAATTTCAAAATTGTCTCTCCTTGTACTCATTCAGAATGAAGAAGAATTTCAAATTCTGAAAATCTTTTGCAAAATGAACTCTGTCCTCCCCCTGCACTATCTGTGCCTACATGAAGGGGACAAGAAGCTCAATGTGTAATTTCTGTGAGCCCTAAGGAGATAGTATGTGTGTTAGTATTGTCAAATCCAGGCTTATACAGCTGCTGTTTGAATATAAATCATAGATGCTTTTGGGCTACACTAACACACTCTGCAGTTTCGTACAGTTGTTAATTAATACAATACTGTATTAGTTCTTCTTACAGTCTTACTATTAACACTCCATGAAATCCCATTAGCTCTGCATATGGTGCCAGACTTGTTCTGAATGTGGGAAAGAAAGAAATTTACAGTGGTATGAATAATAAAGAGATGCTTTCATGTGGTTTCCACTGCGAACATTTTGAAAAAATATTTTCCAGAAAGTGGATTGTGGGGCAATCTTTTCACAAAATTTCAATGCAAACATGCATATATGTCATCTACATTTTTCCCCAGAGTGTGAAAACCCTTATGTACCGCTATTGTTCTATTGCAGAAACAGAAGGAAGATAAAGTAGTCATTAAAAAGGAAAGGAAAGAAAAATTACCAGGTTGTCCCATTGTCCTAACTGACTGAAAAGCAAACAATTACAAAATAAAAATTTGCATAGCTGATGCCAATGAACGGATAAAACTTTCCTTACATTTTAGATATAAATATTTTAAAAGTACAGATAGTGATGACAGTCAAAAGTTGGGTTAGGTTTTCCAGCAGTTATTATTATGAATATCCTGCCTCAGTGATCTGACAGATCCTTCTTAACTTCCAAGAAAATTTAAGTGCCATAGTAAAAAACAGGCTTATTTCTTAACCCCTCATAGAGAGCACTCTAAAATGTATTAGCCATTACGGAAACTTCAGACCTAATTATTTTCTATTAGTTGAGTTTTGTCATAGCATCAACTCTTTAATGAAAGAGAAATCTCACAAGGAGCTGTTAGAAAGGCTTTTAAAAACAGAGGGCATGATGAAACAGGCAGGATTTAGAAGCAGACTATTCCCTGGAGAAGCTGGCTCAATTTTAATTCTCCCCTGATCCTGCCCTACAGTTACAGTAGTAGCAGTACATGGTTAGTAGGATTCCAGCAGATGCTTTTCTTCCCCTTTCTCCTCCCCAGTCCCGTGGTTCATTCATAGTCCAGTATCTGCCGTCACATTATGCAATCAGGAATGGCCAGGGCTTTTCTGCATGGCCAGCATCCAGACAGGGACACACTGCTCAGGGAATCCCTCCTGCCTCTCCTCTCGTAGGATGGTGAGTCCGCTCATTTCAATGAGGCTGTGGAGGATGTTGAGGTCTCGGATCACACTACTATCCAGACAATCCAGGATACAGCCCTCCCTGGCTACATTGTCCTTGAGAATGATAACACCGTTATCCTTCAAGCCGTTCTGGCACCGGATGAGAAACTTCAGGAGATCTTTATCTGTCAGATAGCCTACAGATGAAAAGATGGAAAACAGATCACTATTAACCATTCAAACAGACTCCCCCTGTGCACATCGGAATGGTGCCTAGATCTGTTTCTCCATATCCTAATCACTGATGTTTACGAAAAGATCTTGATCTACCAGGTTTCATTATGCAAACCTGAGCAAATCAATGAGATCAACAGTTACAAGCTCAAATCAATATTTATGATCCATGTTAGTAGTAGCAACACATGTGGACAGAAGTCAGTGGCAATAATGGAGAAAATACTGGGTGCTGAAGGGTTCTTTAATCTGGTGGTTAAAGTCATAATAAGAATCAGTGGCAGGAAGCTGGAGCCAAACAAATTCAAATTGGAAATAAGTGACAACTGTTTTAACAGTGTAAGTAATTACCAATTGGAAACTACCAACAGAAGTGGTGGATTTACCACCTCTTGAAGTCCTCAAATCAAGCGTGGTTGACTTTCTCAAGATATGTTTTAATTGAACACAAACTTCTTGCTCAGCACAAGGGTAAAGCAATGAAATATAACAGCTTGTAATATAGAATAGGTCAAATTAGATAATCTAATAGTCCCTTCTGGCTTTTTGTGCTACAAATCTCTGTAACTTCGTGTAACATGTGCCCATCAAAGAAGCTCTGGATTAAAGATCCAGTGAGGAATGCAAGCCCTAACAAACTGTCAAATAAACTCTTCATATTGCTCCATACTGTTGTGATTTCTGCATATACCACGTGTTTAAAAACAGGAATTTTTTAATATGTTATTGAGATTGTGTTTTGTATCTCCATTCTCAAAGATCACTTCTGTTGAGATCAGTAGAGTGGGGCTCAGAGAAGAGCAAAATGAGAACCTCATGTGTGAAACCTACCTAAAATGAATTAACAAGGGCAGGTGTTCAGAAACTGAATGAAAAACTTGAAAAAGTTGATTGTATTTTCTAGTCAAAATATTTAGTTTTCTTCATGGTAGATCTAAACTTTTATAAATGGAAGTTGTCATTTCAAAACCACGTTTTGATATAGAACGTCATTTTTGTTTAACTACTTCACTCTCCCCAAAAAAAGAGAAAGAAAAAGGACACAAAGCCCAAAGCTGAATGCCTTCAAAGCTGTAGGAAAATGTTAATTTCAGTACAAAATGTTAACTTACATTTTTATTTCTTCATAAAGTAACAGCCAGGGCTCATATAGTTATGTATATGTAAGACAAATCAAGATTACATAGGCAAGATTCATTGAAGCATTTGGCCACTTAATTTGGAATTTAATGTTCTCTTAATCTAGCTTTTAGCCTAGTTTTCCTCCAAAATGAGATTTTCATTGTGTTGCTATCTGCCAGTCTGTCCTGCCCTGCTACCCCAAAAAGTGTGGATCTTGTTGGCATATTTCAGCCAAATTCAGGATAGTAGTAGAAGCCTGATTAATACTGAAGATCGCTATATAGTTAATTGCAATTTATGGCTGAAGGGAGGAAGGAGAATCAGCCCTCCATTTCTACAAAAGAAGAGGCATATGCTGCCTTTGTCGGCAGCCACCCAGCTGATCTGCACAGCCCCAACAAGTCTTCAGTCATTCTGCCTCATGTTGACTGGGATTTGTTCAAGAGATGAGCCAGGAGCCAGGTTTACTGTAATGGTTGATTGATTAGTCAAAAAGAATAGAAATGCAAAGGAAAAATAAATCGTTCTGAAGCAATTTGTTTGCATAGCAATAGAGGAAAGACCTGTTCTAAGACCAGTTTCCTTACTGTTTAAGACTACATGTAGAGGACAAATTAAGTGCTCCTGAATAAAACCATCTTCTGTGCTGATCTCTCTGCCTTTGTCTTTTGCCTAACAAGAAACAATTTCTGGGATTTTGGTTAGGAGAAGTTGTTCAAGACTCCTCTTGTGCTTTAGAATAACAAATCCTGCCAGCTGAAATTGCACAAGGGACGCTTAGGTCCAACGACAAGAAGAAAACCTTTCTGGAAGGACTGCTAGGCACTGCAGCAGGTTTTCCAGAAAAATTACAAACTCTTCAGCAGTAAAGGTTTTAAGGAACAGCTTGGGGAAAAAATCTGCCAAAAATGGTATTTCTGACTGATTGGGAAAGGAGAATAAAAAGTTGACTTTTCAGGGCACCTTCAATTCACTTCTGTAGTTGCATGACTATTCTGTTTGCTTATGGGCTTACAACACTTTTCATTCAAGGATCTCTGCACACTTCACAAAAGTAATTAACTCCCATACAATTGCTGTAAGTAGGAGGGGAAAAAAATCTTTTTTGGGGAGACATGCACACACTGTCTAACTGCCTCTTTGCTGCTATTAATGCTGCAGTGCATTCTCAGGGGTGGCTGCAGGAGAAGCAGCAGGTATTTGTTATAGGGGGTGGTGGTGCTGGATGACACAGCTAACAGAACCTGTTGGATAAGCATCAGTTCATGTAAAAGATACAATCATATGGTTTATAGCTTTTGATGATTTCACTATGGTTAGGTTTTTTTTTTTTTTTTTTTCCAGGTTGTTTCTTGAAATAAAGCTCAGGTCTCAATAAAAAATCATCAGATTCAGAAATCCCTCTGAGAACATCATCATGAAGAATAGATTCCCACTGTCAGAGGCTAAGAAAGGACCAAAGGTGATATCCCCAAAGGGCCACTTAGCCTAACAAGTTCTGTGTGTGAGGGGTATCATGCCAGTGTTTCCCTCAAGGTCTTTGCTGGAAACCATCCCACAGGATGCCAAGACATGATGCAAAAGTGGTGAAACCTGTGTGGAAAATGGCTCTCTGCAAAGAACTGAAGAAAACCATCCTTAAATGAAGGCAGGATCAATCTTGTAACTAAACAAACCCAACAACCTGTCCTGTGTTCAAATGCTTGGGCTGCCCCATCCACAAAGGGGGTGAGATCTCTCAAAAAGGCTCTTTTTTCTTGCTAGATTGCATGTCAGAAGGTGAGAAATCATCAAGGATATCTCTCTGGCAGTCTGCAGTACCCAACGGCTCATGAAAAACACATGGGCAAAAGGGTGTCCAAAATCTGCCAAGACTCGAGACACCAACAATGAGGTCTCACATGCTGCATATCCTCACAGCCAAGCTTGATCCTCACACATTGGTACTGCCACAGTGCTACAGTCTTTCTCCCACCACGTGCCAGATGTGGAGGTGTTGACAGATCACATCTCACTATGAGGCCAACGCTCTCTATCTGTCTGCAGCAGTAGTAGCTAAGGAGGATTCCTGCTCAATATATAAGGCCTATTTATAAGGCCTACTCCTCAGCTGCACCTTAGCACACAAGCTGCTCCCACGTACATGTACCTTTCTCCAGTATTTGACATGAAAAAAGCAACTTGATCTGTACCCACTGTGCATGTGGCTAGGGAGAACTCTCAGAAGCCTCTTGTGAGTTTTTGAAGGAAACAGGACTGTACTGGGCTGACAGGGTACTGTGGCAAATTACAGGAGATATGGACTGCGAGGACTGCCTGACTGCACAGGAAGGCTACAGGAGTACAGTGGTTTCAGATTTATTTATTTATCTTCTTATTTGCTTGTCCTGGCTGCTATGGGACCAGGTACTGGAAGTGAATGAGTGCAAGACTAGCCTTGTGCCTCCAGCACTGGTCAGTCCTGGCCTGGCATTATTAAAGGCTTGAGAACCTCCTTTTACAGCTGCACCATTCTTTTAACGTTAATTTTAGCACAGGCTGTGTAGTTCTCTGAGATGCTGAGCTGGATGAATCATGCTGAACTAACCTGAAACCCACTGAATCCAGATGACATCATATCTTTGTGGGGCTGGAGTGAATTCCTGGAGGCTTTTGCAATAATACATCTCTACTCTGTCCTCCTTGCCCTGCAGGTAGTTCGGGACCTCAGCCAGGAAATTCTCCATCATATCCACCAGTTCCACGCTCTTGAAAACTGGTAACAGGACATGCTTGCTGATCCGACCTATCCCAGAGCCGCAGTCCAGGGCGCGGTTGGTGCCAGCTTTCCCCACCCCCTGTGGAACACAAGAAAATCATTTGAAATCTGAAAACTGAAAGATCATCCCCTCGTCTCTGTAAAGTTGTTTGCAACTTCATCTGTCACGTATTTGTATGCCACAGCCAACTACAAGACTACGCAAATCTCATTATGTTCTGACCCCAGTAAAGGCCTAATGAAAAAGAAAGAATATGCCAAATATTGCATACAAGAAGTAACTTCTGGAGCACAGAATGCCTAAGGTGCCCATTGACATCTTTGCAGATGCAGAGTGTCTGTGAGATCCAACTGTGTTTCTCAGAATAAGTTGGATCTGAGCAAAGATCACGGAGTTTTAGGTAACTTATCACAACACAAAAGTTTGGACTGGAGCATATACAGAATTTCTTTTTTTAGTCAAAGAAACAAGCAAGATGATTGAGTAGTTTCTGCTTAAGTATTCATTTTTTTCTTCCTAAATATCGTCTCTGGATAGAGATCAGACAAGAAAAATTGTTGCACAGAGGATATGTCTTTGAGAAAATAATGAGTCACTGTAAAAGGACCTTTATAATGAAAGCTGTATTTTACCCCTGAAGCTTCCATTCTGGCTATAAAAAGGCTCTTAAGAGCCTGCTGCTGTTCTGTAAAACAGAATTTTTTACTTAAAAAAGAAATTTTAAGTCTGTACAGGCACCGACTGTGGGACTGGAGCTCCCCTGGCCGAAGTTATCTGTTAAACAAATACATTAAAAGCAAATGTAAACACCTTTTCCCTGTCTCTGGAACTGAGCATTGAAGCAAAAGCTATGGGCCAAAGTCCCTGCTGCACCTTTGCTGCTCTTAAAGGAAATAAGCCCAGGAAGAGTCTAGCTCTTCCTGCTTATTGGGAGACCCCCTCTGTAATGACCAAGCATAAATCATGTAACTCACTGTTTTTCTGGCCTTGCTTCAGTGGGTAATTCAGTAGATTATTAAGGTCAAAGGACAGTACCGTCAATGACATGACTATGAATAGCCCAGCTCAGCATCTGGTTACACAGAGTAACCGTAGAAAGAGCACAAGGACCTCAATCTCACTGGTCTCTGGGGCTGCTGGTCCTAATTTGTATACCTAGGAAGATTAGGAAGATTAATCTCCCGATGCGTGCAGGAGTCCACAAGCCTTCCACCCGATTGGACTCTGGAGAATACCTGGTTGTAGTTAGCCAGAAAATGTGAGCTATTCTTCATTCCCAGGCTGGGTTTAGAAGCATGGGGCTTTTACTGAGGACCAGACTGAGCTGTAACGAGGAGTTCGTGAAAGGAGAAGGAACTGTGCATTAGATCTTCACAAGGTGTATTTCTGTACTGTTTGCTGGCAGGTACATACAGGCTTATGCTGATGAGATTAAGTAAAATGGTTGAGGAGAGCTGGTGAGAAAACAGGGATCATTTACCAAAAAGCTAACAGAATTAGATAAAAAGCTGTTCAACTTCTTTAACTTTGTATTTCAGAGAACCTACAGTCACAGTACCTTACTAAAACCAGGGAATTCATTTCCCATGATGTGTCACAGCAAGAACCTCTGATGTCACATCTCCATTTGCCATCAAGAAAAGGGAAAGGAAACACTCATGGGAGATGAAGCTTGACCCCATGCTTCACTGACAGGGAGCAAGAGCACCAGGCAGTCAGAAGAGAAGCCCTGCAAAGCACCACAGCTCCATTTATAATGAAAATGTTGACATAATTCCATGTTCAGCTAATATATTTTCAGTTTGGGAGTGCTCAGATCTTTGACAGGGTATTAACATTTTCTTTGGAAGGCAAGCATTTTCCCAAAAGCCTAATTGAGTTGAAAATTGGACTTCTCATTTAAAGAAATAGTGTAAGTGAAAATTTTAAGCCAGAGCAGGCTTCAGAATTTAAGATTGACTGCTTCGCTTTTTACGTGTTTCCCGTTACTCAGAATCGCTGTCACTGAGGTCATGTACACACCCAAAAATTCTGCTGTGAAGCTGAACAGGGCACTCACAAAGCTCCTTAGAAATAAAAGAGTTGTGGCATATGTTCATGATGCTACTACTTCAGGTTTTGAAAGGGCAGGAAGGCAGTCTAGATATGTAGGGGAAACAAAATAAATCAGCGTTTAAGAAATAGTTAAAAAACACAGTGGTTTTCTTTCTAAGTAATTAAAAAACCTTTTTTCAATCAAATATCTTCCATCTCGCTGATCAAACAGAAGGAAAATCACTTTCCAGAAGCTTTTCATTCAGAAAGTCCCTCATCAGGCAGCTGAATTTAGGGCAAGACAGGGCAGCAAGGAACGAAGGGTTTGGGGGCAGAAAGGGAGCTATAGGAACATAATCCCCATCTGTACTGTTTCATACACCTAAGCTCTCAATTTTTCCTTAATTAATGGTTTCTTTGCTCCGTTTTTTTAACAGATTACCTCTGGATTAGAGAGAACACAGTGCCTGTGTGGACATCAAGGCTTGAACCGGTGTGAATACATTTCCATACATATGCATTGGTATAACTCTGCTGATAACCTTTCAAGTACGACCGTACCTAAGACAACCTATAGCTTGTCTGTATAGCACTGTTGGCTCAAGTTCTCACTCAGATGTTGCTTTTGGTTTGAGTTCTGCCCACACACACATAAAACCTCTTAACGTGAGCACAGTGGCACTTTTAACTCAGTTTGACTCGCCTGGGCTGGAGACAGGTTAAAATATAAGTGAAGTCCTTAGTTTTCTATTGCCTTGTTGTAATTCCTTCCATGTGCCCAGGCAAGATAAATTCTCCCATGGTAAAGAAATCTGTAGCTCAGTTTACAGTGGTGCTAAGAATCATGCTAAGAAATGCCATACATGAAGGTATGCAACATCAGTCATGGAAGGGAAATGTCACTGTGTGGCATTTCCACACCAGCCAAACTAACTCAAGAAGGGTAATTTGAGTGGAACTGGGCAACTGTTTTTAAGGAGCACTAGTTTTGCCAGAAAATAAAGTTTTGGAAGAAGAAAACTCTCTGTGAAATTGATACCTCAAATCTAGAGAATAGTTCTAGCCAAAAAAACATGGGAAAGAATGTTGAAAATGTCAAGATACTTCTTTCTGACGACTTTCAAGGAAAAAAAAAAACTTGTCAACTTTTCATTTCTAAACAGCATTTTTCATTTTGGAACTGACTTATATCTTGAAAACAAAGGAAATGTTTTTTTCAGAGGGTAAAACAATCAAAAAATAAATGAAATACATTCAGTTGATCTGAAACTAATTTTCCTATTTTCTGAGTTTGTTAAACTTCTCTGTAAAGAAAGTGTAGTTTATATTAGGGTGAAGCAAATTGTTTTTGTTTTTTTCTTCTTTGACTGCCTTATTGGAAAAAAAATATTCATGGAGCCATAAACTAGGGAAGACATGGCTCAAATTAGCTGTAGAGTAAGGTCACTACTACAGAAAGCCAGTAAATATCTGTATCTGCTTGAGAAGGATTCAAGTTGCAGTAGTAAGAAAGGAAAATAAACCAGAAGTAAATAACCAATTGACTGTATCTCAATAGAGGACAGGCTTTAACAAACTAAATCAGAAGTAGCAAACATGCAGATTCCTTTCTCTTCCTTTTTTTTTTTTTTCTTGTTTGATCTTGGCCATTCAGAGTATCCCTTCTATCCCTGGCTAATAATAGGAGTAGGAACTCTGCTCTGGATTATTTTGTATCTGTCATCACACCTGATGCATTGGGTATGAATTCTCTTTGGCCTGTGAAACTCTGCTACAGACTGTACTTCTTTCCTTTTTGGGTCCTGGACATGAGAAAGTTTAACAGTGTGGTTCAAACTGGCTGTTCAGGAAACTGAATCTATATGATGTCTAGGAAGCGTGAAATCTTTCCCCGAACACAGGCTTATGCATCACTTGAATTCCATAAATGTCCTTAAAAGAAGACTTAAGTAACATGTAAGGGATATGCCTTTGGCTGGCTCTGGGCTCACAAGTTGCTTTTTTTTTTTCCCCCCTGAAAATGCCATGTTACTGTCAGGTTCATCTGCCTTGCTGAATTTACTTCACATTTTCTTATTTTGTAAAAAGCCTGATAGATGGAGGCCTTCAAATGTTGTTAAACCATTAATACAAAACACGGTCATTAGAAATAATGTATTTTTTTCACTTAGGTAATTGCAGTTTGCCATTACCTAAAAACACACTGCCCCCAAAGCCTCTGTCAAGTACAGTAAACTTTTTCATCAGCTGCCCTTCACGGCTATATAGGATGTTTATCTGTTGTTAAACCACACTCATTTTCCATCCCAACTCATTTAAACCGTGCCCTTTTGAAACACAACATCTAATTAACTTATTGAGGTTTTTTTCCACAAAAGATCATGAAGGCTAAAAAAAAGGTCATCTGCCTATGCCAAGTTTGTACATTTGAGTAGAAAATGAAAGATCTGTGGTAGTGTTATATAGAACTAGTAATTTTGTGAGCAGGACAATATAGAAAATTTGGTTCCCTGTAGCTTTGTGAGTTCTTTAGCATCTAATACTGTTGTTGAGCTAATTTAGCAGGCTTTTTATCCCCGGGAAGGGGAAGAGGCAGTCAGAAAACCATTGGACCACACTTAAAAAAATGTACAGATTCCTAAAGATACATTTAGGCATCAGTGGGATTTTCTGAAACCTGAGTGCCAGTGATACTGCTATTGTACGTGCTTTTAAAATCCTGCTTGGCATCTCTTTGCATCTCAGGTCAAACCAGACCTTTAAAATCTTTACAGACCTTTAGAGATCTGCCTACAGAGTCTACAGTGATACTACAATGGTCAAGAATAATATATTTTTCCTAATGGTAGCTTATTCTATATACTGCTAACACTGGGAGGGGAAGGAGGGTTGGTTTTTCTTGCAGCATTCTCAGAAAAAAAAATAAAAACCTATAAATAGGCAAAACAGAAACTTGGCATTTAGTCTCAGCTACTTTCCCAAATAGACTGCAGGAATTTGCACAGACGACCACGAAAAGTCCCAGTCCTGCACTGAGAATTAATCTCCCACCCAAGCTATAGGAAGTCCTTGCACAGTCCTCTTTGCAAGCTTCAGAGCGTGAGAAAGGGATGCAAAACAGGTAAAAAACGACATACAGCCGGGCAAAATGCGTTTTCAGGATGATGAGTGCTCTGGCAGGATGCATGTAAATTATATGTTCCTAGCCCCCATCGCAGCCAGTTACGACGTGCGCTTCATGCATATCAAATATGACATATGGTGCCATTTACAATACTGCATGTCGCTTATGCCACACACCACCGCTGTCTCTTGCAGAAGATGGGATTAAATGACTCACCCCAACAAACTTCCTGAGAAATTCCCTGGAGGATTCAATGTCTGTATTGGAGAGCTCAATGTAGTCTCCCATCATGCCCTCTTCTGTGGCTGGTACCTCCTGGTAGAAGTGTTTGGCCCTGGCGTAGAACTGCATCTCCCCATTGATAACTTGACTTGTTAAAGCGTAAAGTTTCACTGTAGGCAGATAAATCATTGTTTCATTGTTAATGACAGATATTTCTGGGTTAGTTTTATTGTTCTGGAGGCATGGTGGTGAAGAGCTACAAATCTAAGTTGAGCCTCCATATCAGCAAACCTCTGTTTCAAAAGCAAAGGTAGAGGGAAGGGTGTTGGATTTAATCCTGCAAGGCTGTGAAAGGACACAGCACCTCTTGGGCACATTCAGTGCCTCCCAGGCTCAGACCTCGTTTGTCATTACACAGTACGATTTCCCATCGGTGAAAAATCATTTCAGTTTGAAGACGAACATTCATGCCAGAGAGAGAAATGGGGCTGGTTTTCTCCCCGAATTGCTGTGGGCAGAGTTTATAGCTGTACAGGATCCACACTTCTGCTGTCACAAACCTAACCGCCCCTTACGGCCTGCACGTTTCCATATATGCTTTCCAGCCATTGACAGCTGCACGGAGAGAGTAGCACAAGAGTGCAGATGAATGAGGCACTTGCTCTCGTTTATTTTTAGTGATACTGTACAGTCTGGGGCACTGCGAGTAAGCTGAACCCACGAGCAGATGGTACTCTCAGGCCTCGAAGACTATACAGAGGGGAAGGATAATTTACAAAAGAGTCCTAAATTTTCTTCCATCATAGATCAGGGAGCAAAATAATAAAACTCCCATGTGCAGAGGCTTGGATATTTCTTTTCATTGCTTGGCTATTTGCTGGTAATAAACAGCAATCATAACTTTGAGGCTGTTTTATCAGAACCCGTGAGTTCTGTTGGGTGAAGGCTTATTGGCCCCCATTCAATGAAGAACTGAGATCTATGTGCTGCATCTGTTTCTCTTCTGCACTTGTGTGTTGGCATATCAAACGTAGTTATGTTTCATAGCTCAAAATTTGGGACGCGGGCAGGTCAGAAACCGTTTGGAAACCAGCAGCTCTTGCTGTCCCCTCTCACATGCAGGTGCACGGGCATTTTTCTGCGTGTACGAGGAGCTGTTCCCAGCCAGGTCTTCCAACAAAATCACGACTACAAGCCTGGGGGTGAAAGCCAAGCCATAAGGAGGGATGGAGTCACTCTGGGAGTGTCTTTGTGAGCACCACTTCGCAGTGTGAGCCCAGCCCTGCTGCAGACTTCCAGCGTGCTCAGGGAACTGGAAGCGAGTAAGCAGCAAACACCTTGCTGTTAAGGATAAGGGAGAAAGACTTAGTCGCTGCTCAACTTCTGCTTTCTGGGGGCTGAATCCTTAAAACTGCTGCTGGTAACGCTGGCAGGGCTCTGAACAAGCCCCACTGGGAGCAGGAGCTATGCCCTCCACTCAGAGGATGAGAGCTAGGCCAGAGAGCCCGAACGTAAGCCTGGAATGGATTTATTGAGGGCAAGCAAGCTCAGCAGGGAATGATAAGTGTGTGCCTGCCCATCCTCAGCGGGAGAATGACATTTTGGAGGCAAATGAGGGGGGACAAAGGAAGTCGGATGGAGAATAATTACCACCAAGGACCACTCAGAACAGAATAGTGCTATTGGGTTACACACCAGCAGCATGCCCGGCATATCCTTCATCCAACAAAAGCAGCATTACCAGCCCCTCTTGTCATCACCTGCTTAAGTCAACTGCCGAACGGATACTATTAAAGCTTTAATCCATTACACATTTATGTTATGCCTGAGAAATTTATACCACAAGAAGCACTGAGCCCAGCAAGGGTCAAACCTGGGAGTTTTACACACTCCCCTGATTATATTCACATTCTCAGAAGAAACCATTCAGCTGCAGAAATTAATATGAAAGGGGCAGCAGCCAATCCCCAGCACTACTTGGCCAGGGTGGCTCCCGGAGCCTGGGAAATAAAGGCTCCATTGGTGGTAGGGATTCTTCCAGTAAATGATCTCCATCCTCCCCCGGGAGCGGCACCAGCTTGTTTTCTCTGGGTCTTGTTTTCTCCATTTCAGATGCCAGCCTGTCTGGTGAACAGAACTGAATCCCCTGATGCTGCTTTACCGGATCTTCCCTATGAGAGTCCAGTGATGATTTCTAGGGTTTGTTTAATGGGACTATCAAGGGACTGTGATTTATCCCGTTCCACTAGACTGAAGGGAAATGCATTTACAGGCTGTCTGCACACTAGGACAGGGTGTTGCAGGCAGCTGGCAGCACGCATGACAAATATTCAGGGTCCTTCTACTCAATACATGAGCCTGACCCGAGGCAACACATGGAGACGATATGCTGCTCAGGATATCAGATCTGTAGTGTGTGCTCTCAGATTTCTCACTCAGAAGCAGTGTCAGGCTCGCAGAATGCCTGCCGGGGCTCGCATGCACACACCAGCTGACTTCGGCTCCTCCCTGGCCAGCTGGGGCCCCAGAGCCCTGCCTTATGCGCTGGCATCTGAAACCACCTCTGGTCTGAACATCCACTTTTTTTCTCTACCCAGCGAACTTTGCAAAGATCTTTTTGTGCAAGTGTCCCCCTCTGAGGGCATGCAAGGACACCGGCTAAAAGGGTGGCACTGTACCCACAGCCTCCTCCTGCAGAGCCACGGAATCTCGCTCCCGGAGCGTGCGACCTCCACAGATGATTTCCACCTCTCTGCTCCCTCAGTGTTTCTCCTCCCTCTCATGAATTTGCATCGCTGCCAACTCTCCCAACCCACAACCCAATTTTCCAGACACAACCAATCAACCTCACCTCTGATCTGCCTCGCAGCTGTGCCTGGCATGCAGGCTCGAGCAGCAGGACCAGAGGGAGCAGGAGGTTTGCCAGCTTGCAGGAATCTACCGCAAAAGAGGAGTGCGAGGAGACACATGTCCTTGGTGGCAGCTAGCGTTGCAGCTCTGCTCCAGCACGCCTCCCCCTCATCACAGGACCTGTCTAGCCAGAGGCATCTTCCCATTCCGCGACCCACGTGGGACTATCTCCTGCATCAGGAAATGAAATACTTGTGAGGTCTGTTGCTGACACACAGCCTGATTTCAGTGTACTCCGCGAAGCAGGGCACAGGCAGGACAGGATGATGGAGCCTGTAAGTCTCCCACAGGCTGCGGGGGGAGGCAGCTCTCACAAAGTTTGCAGTGTTCACTTAGGTGCCTTGTAATGTTTCCTGTTAGGAATGTGTTTCTAGTAAAGTGAGAAGAAAACTTTTTAGCGTGGCACGCAGCCTCTCAGCTCAACCTGCTGGCAAGGCCCTCGAGCAGCGAAGGCTGAAAGGAACCCACTGGCAAAGGAGGCTGAGAGCAGAAACTGGCTCCTAAAGGTCACCCGCAGTCATGAGGTGTTAGCAATTTCCAGTTGCTGCAGACGTGGTCTGGATGCTGAGTGGTGACCTAGATCTGAATGCCAGCCCCTGGGCTAGACAGGGAACATCTACCTAAGCCCTTTTTCCCTGCACAGTCCAAAAATGCTATCTCCATTTTTTTTTATGGATCAGCTCAAAATGTTGTTTCCCTTTTCTGATCTAAAGCTCTAGAGAAATGGGACCCCATAATACACAGGACTGGGCACAATCCCAACCTGCAGTACATGTTCTTGGTTGCAGGGTTTGCTCAGCTAAATTTCCCTGGCAGAAGCGAATGTTGCAAGTAATTTTTTTGAAGTTTTTATTTGTGAACATTATTTTGTGGCTCCAACTGCTTTCTGCGAGATATTGAACTAATTCCAGTTTGGCCGGGTATTCCCTTTTAAATGCAACATCTGCTTTGTGCATCAGCCGAAAAATAGTTATCTGGGTGCAGGGCACAATTCACCTCTCTGTTATGGTCCGAGAACCATTTAAGCCCTGTTTTATTGAGGATGAACATCAGCCCACCCCCTAGAGCAGATTTTACTTAGACACGTGCCTCACATACTGAAACATTTGGCTCTGTGGACTGATCATCTGAGTTTTCCACTGCAGATCTCACCCCACTGGCACCAAGTCCCACAGCCCACGTAAACACATGCACTGTTTCCAAAATCTGAGTAGCTTCATTAAAGTCCACAGGGCTTAGGGGCATTCACACGCATTTAAGTACGCTGTTGGACCTGGGCCTAACGTTACTCATGTCTTTTATTTATAAATGTTACCCCAGCCTGTAAAAATGACATGTTTCTCTTAACAGGCTGTGATACCAGATATGCTCAGCTCATAGGTAAACATGCCTAAGTGCTCCCCCACTGAACCTAGGAACAGAGGGGTGGGAAAGTGTGGAGTTTGCGTGGTTTGAAGTAAACTTTGTACCTTGGTGACTCTTGGTTTCAGGGAAAGTTCCAGTGTGAGGCCTGATTTCAGTGTAATTATTCATGCGTAGGGTTAAGCACATGCATAAGTATCCTGCTAGGTCAGAGTCCTGGTGTTGTATTCGTGGTTTAATTCTGTTTACACAGAGATACCTGGATCTAGCTGTGAAGTTCAGTTCATTTCTGGTCAGTTCCACTCTGAACTGAACTGGATAACGTCATTGTGCAGAGATGTTCAGACCTGCCACATTCTTTCCTCTCCATCACAGAGAGCACAGGATCACAGGATAGGCTGGATTGGAAGGCACCTAAAGAGGTCACTAGTCCAAATTTCTGCTCAAAGCAGGGACGGAGATTAGGTTGGACAAGGTTCCTTTGGTGTTTATTCATCTGTCTTGAAAGCCTGCAGTGATGCAGAATTGTATAACCTCCCAGGGCAACCTTTTCCAAGGCCTGACTGTCCACATTTTTCCTTATAGCCAGTCTGAACTTCTCTAGTTTCAATTTATGCCCACTGTCTCCTGTCCTCCACCTCACACCACTGTGAAGAGCTTGGCTATTCAAGTCACTGATAAAGATGTTAAACATCGAGGGCAGTTCCCCACTGACCTCGAGATTGAATATGATTTATTAACTATGACTTTCTGAGCCCAACCATCTGACCATTTTTTACCCATCTGATTGTCCACCCACCCGGACCATGACATGCATACTGTGGACTCACAGTACATTTTCCACGGGGTCCAACTGATTTGGGTGTGCTGGCAATAAAGTGGAAAACTTTAGAGAAGTTGTAATAATGACTCAGAGCATGAAAAACCTGGCAGAGGGACTCTTCAGTCTGACAGGTAAACATTTTGCAAAGTTTGTTGGCTAGGAATGGAAATTCAAATAAAATTCAGACCAAAAATGAAATAGTTTTAAGAGAGTGAAGTAATTAGGCCTGGTAACAGCTTAATTATGTACTGATGAATTCTCAGTCATTTGCAGCTCTTAAACCAAGTTATTTTTGTCTTCATAAATATATACTGTGAGCCAGGCATAAGTTATAAGCACGATCCAGGAACTTTTATGTGAAATTCAAAGCTAGATGTTCATAACAGTACCTTCTAGTCATAAAATGATCTACCAGTACTTACATTAGCTGTTACATTGTAGGAAATCCTGCTCAGTTTCTAATATGTTGTGTTTATTTTCAAAACAAATGAAAGAATAACATTGTCATAGACTTCTTGAGATTACATCGACCTATAATTAACTTTCCTTCCTTTCCATCTTTCCTTCCTTTCCATCGTTCATAGCTACCTGCCACTAGGGACAGGAGTATTTACCTTCCACGGTTCATTTTAGATAGCGGAAGATACTGCTGTATGTGAAAAGCCACATCAAAATACTATGAAAACATGGAAATACTTCTTCTCTTTACCGACTCATGAATTCTAGCATCTTGAGCAGAGTTCTTACTGGGGTCTGTACAATCTTACAGACTTGGGTAATCCACTTGCCTATACGGATCTTTCAACCAGGAAGGAGTGCTCAAGAATTCACTCTGAAGCACTGGTTAGTAGGTTGGGCAGACACAGCCCTTCCATCTTAAATTACTACAGTTCTAACATTGAGTGGGAGCCGAATAATTCTGCTTAAAAAGTAATATGGTAACATAATAAAGCTTCAAGTCAAATCTGCTTTTAGGTATACTGTCCTGGGAAAATTCTGGTTCTTATTCAGGGTCAAAGTTTCATAAGATGTGAACATTCTTTTCCTGCATGTAAAAAAACAAAATCTTGGCATCCTGTACTTTTCACTGAAATTAGGCTATAAACAAATGTTTTCGAAGCATATTCCTCCCAGATAACTGTGGGCTAGACAGCCTGCTGCAGAGAACTGGATTACAGCCTCTTGATAAAAAAATTTAAAAAGCATTACCTTGCAAGCACTTGTCCAAAGCAATCCGTATGACAAAGCTAAGGACACACCAAGAAACAATGCAACAGGTATCGGGCAGCAGAAAGTACGGCCTGTCAGCTCTGCTCCTCTGGGATTTGTCCTTCCAAGTTCCAAATAGGTCAATTCATGTTTTAAATGGTGAGAAGAAAGGGTGCCATCACCCAGAAACTAAACTTTCCTTCACTCTTGTGTTTTTTTTTCCTTGCCCTTCTCTGCAAATCTGTGGAGTATTCAGGTTAAACACCAGGGTACTGAGTTAAAGGGAGAGAGAGAGTAACAAACAGTGTAGCTAGTACTATAGGCTCCCTAGCAGGGCTTCTCAAAACTACTATTTTTGTCATTAGCGTGTCTGCACCCTGCCACCTAACATGACACGTCCTTCCGGACGTTGTCACACACACACACATGCTCCTGCCCACGTTACTCACCCAGGGGAAGCTTTTCCAGCAGATAAAGGTAACTCTGAAAGAAGTCGTTCTGGATTGCCTTATGCAAGTCAAAGGACATGCTGTGGCGACAGAGTTCTTCGTCTGTCTTGTGCCAGCGCGACTTAAAAGCCAAATGTGCTCCTTTATATGCCATGATGAAGACGTTTTTCGCAAGGGCAGACGGTTGTTGTGCCCGGTGCTTCCTGGAGGACCTGTCCTTCCAAAGAGACAGAGGCAGCGTCATTTAAACCGTGGCACTGTGCTGTCATTCTATATTGGGGTGTGTGTCTAGAGCAGCGCAGGGGGCGGAGGCGGGCGAGAGGGGAGTGAGAAACGCTGGCTCTTGGCACTTCCTCCGAGTAATCTCTGGAGTGTCGCCCTCCGAAACAAGCAGGTGCTGGAAAGCGATAAAAACCTCAACCAGGAAATTGCTTAGCCAGGGTAAAAGTATATCTACTCCGAAAAAGAGTGGCTTTAATTCAATTAGGTTTTTCTTTTCCTAATCTATTCAGCCTTCACTTCAAAGAAACTCAGATACTATCCAGGGTCTCCCATCTCCCTCTTTAATCTCACAGGGCAATTTTGTTTCTCTGCCTCTCCCTTGGCATCTGTTTTTCAGTCCGGGGGGGCCCAGATGAAGGCCAGAAGACCAGAACACAGACATACCTTTATAGAAATGGTGTGCCCTAGTAAATTGTGATAATTGCAAGCAATGAGCAAACAATAGGTTCAACTTCATGCTTTGCCGCTGTGTATGGCAGGACAAGCTCTTCTCTACACACTGTCGTGTCTGCACAGGGTTATTGAAGCTGTTTAAATGGTCCAGACTATCTCATCTGCAGTGGCTGACGGGAAGAAATTGCTGTCTGGGAGCAGAGGAGTGGTAAGGGCTTTTGTTTTAGTGAACAAAATGCATGGAAGAACAAAAGGAGATAAACTGCCCATTAATAAACTTGAACAAATACATCAGCTGGAAAAGAGGGGGAGGTTCAGGCTGTTACAACAGCAAAAGTCTGGAAGAGAGGGAGGAGGGTCAAAAGCTGAAATGCTTTTAGGATGGAGAATGGTAAGCTGCTGAAGGGAGCTGTGTGCTGTAAGTACATCACATCCCAGAGCAGGATCAGGCCTTCAGCAAGGGACGAGGACAGAAATGTACTGCTTCAAAATCTTTTTTGTCACTCAGCAGCTCAGGTACTTGGTATAGTTCAGATTCACATCTGCAAAGGTGGCTGGCAAGGTACCTCTGGGGGCTTTGTGCCGATGGCACTGACCTCCACACGTTGTGCCTGGGAGCCTGACCTGTCTGGTCAGCGCTGTGAACCAGCTCAGTTGCCAGAAACATGCAAGAAGGGAGGCAGAAAGATGCAGCTGAGCATGGGGTGGGGAGAGTGGAATCATGGCAGGGGTTAGAACAGCTCTGGGGCCACTGCACCAAAGCCTGAGACCTCCGTTGAACAGAGAGCTACATTCTTCAGCCCTCCTTAGAAACTTCAGCCATCCCTTGGAATAACTCAAGACTCAATTTTTCTTCCGTGCTACAATCTAGCAGAGAAGCATAAGGCTCTCTCCAACTGTTTGTGATATATCTGGGCCCAGACACAATCCTGGTTTATCTCCTGGTTTTCTCACAAATCTGGCCCTTTCTCTTTGCTTATCTATTTCCAGCCACTTGCCAGTAAGTGAGCCAGGAGCGGATGTCTCAAGACAGCATGTGAACGCTTCGGAAAGACGTTGCACAAGCTCACTTTGTCACCGACAAAAGACACCCCGAGGAACTCACGGCCCACCTGCTCTGCATTTGACATCGTGCTTCACATTTGTCAAGGCTCTGGTTTTGGCAGTGGCCATTGTGTAGCACAGTGACCTCCCTGCTTAGAGACAGAAAAGCCTCCAAGCATGAAACCTAAGCCGTGGTGTCTCCTAGTGGAGTCGAGTGCTAGGACAGCACGGTTGAGCGTGCTGGGACCACAGCCTCAGGGCTCCCCATAGCTTTGACACCCACGAGGTCACTGAACGAGGTTCACTGGATTGCTTCTTTAGACCAAGTGGCTTTAACTGGTTTTGTCCCACTGAAAAAGAGTGAAGATCCATGGAAGGCTGAATAAACACTCGTTATATTCATTCTATTTGCATGTAATCAAGCCTAAGTCCCTGTTCAAAATAGCTTTATATTCTAAGAGCTACCAATGGAGGCACACCGAGTCCTCAGATGCTAGGGCAGCTGAGTAGGTGAGTCACAACAGCACCAAGCCTTTTAAAGCACTTTCAAAGCACTTCCTATTGCTGTCAAAGGTTAGACAGAAACAGATTTATGCCCAGAAGTGCCTGAAAAAGACCACAGAAATTGCTTTTTTTTTTTTTTTTTTTTCAAAAAGTGGATGCCGTATTTTCTGCCTATTTGTCAGCAGCAGCATCTCAATCTCTCCTGCTACGAACTACTCACAACTCTGCTTGCTTCACACTGCCTCTTAGCTCGTTGTTTTCAGCAGGATTGGTACAGATCTACCTAGAAGCTGCAAACTGTTCATGCACTAATGTATAGCCTGTATCTCCACTAACAAGAAGAGTGAGGTTTGAGTATGGGTACAGTGGCACCCATACGACTTGTAGTGTCACTGCTGAAATGTGAGTCAGCCCACTTCTCAACTTTAGCTTCCTTTCCCAAATGGCCTTTTCCCAATGGTCAGTTTCCCAAAATTGACTCTTTCTGAAGTTTTCCGAATCGGACAAGCCTACCTTTTTTTTTTCATAGTAGAGATGCTGAAGAATCTGGACTTCTGGGTGAAGTCCTACACTAAAATAACAGTAGACACAGCCATCATGCATGACAGTCATTGCCTTAAACAGCTTCTCATCTAAAATAAGAATGTGTTTGTATTTAAGAGAGTAAACAAATAGTTCCTCCATCTGTCTTCTTCCTCCTCCTTGTGAGATCAGGCAGCCCAAGGACATGAGGTTTATCACAGACTAAAATGAAGGATCAGCTCGAGTGGCTCCTAGCTGGAGTTAAAATACCTGCAGCTGATCTCTGCCTGAGGGTAGCAGGTTTAAAATAAGGTATCAGATGGCTTATGATGAGTCACTGCAAGATCCAAAGCAGCTCTACTTGTTGGAGCATCAGGGAGAGCTTGGACTTACTTTTAAACTAGTAGGCAACTGCCTCTGCAGATCTGAGCTGTACTTGCTACTTCTGAAACACATCAGCTGCACAGAAGAGAAAAAGGGAAACATGTGCACTAGCTCCACATATCATGCAGGTCACAAAGGGTCAATTTGGCCTTTAAATTACTGTGTTCTGCTTACAAAACACCTGGTATGCAATGTGATTTCCACACGGACAGGCCATCAGGATTGCTGTAAGATGTCTCTTTATCTTAAAAAGAAAAGGCATCTATATTAATTCTTCTCACGCCTGGCATATGATGTCAGCAATAAATGCAGTTAAAGCAAGTAATTTTTGTTTTATCTTTGACAACAAGTTTTTAAAAGTTCCTGAAAACCACAGGATCATGTTGATAGAAGAGGCACAGGCTGAGAGCACACGTGCAGCTATGAGGGCAGTGGAGAACAGCTGCAGGTTGGGCGGCAGGTGGTAACCTTCATAACCGGCTTCGCTGCAGCCCGAAAAGCGACTGCCTGGATTGTTCTGCCTGCAGCTCCAGCCACTGATTCAGAGCAACAGTGGATGCCAGTGCCTGGGTGCCGAGCTGGGAAATAGCAACGTGACAATGAATGAACTAATTGTCTGACTTGTTGAAGTCCAGAACTCTTAGTCACAATCCTCACCCACCTAAACTCCACTCCTGGGTCCAATTAGACTCAGCGATCTTCAGACGTATTGCTGTGAAAATAATTAGTTTTTCAGTTGAGCATGGAATTGAGAAAAAACAGTGTTTTGGGTAGATGAGAAACTGAAATATTTCTCGTCTCAGACGAATAAGAAAATCCTGTGTCAGGCCAAACAAAATGTTTTGTTTTGTTTGCAGGGTTACTTCCCTTCTACTTCTTTGTTTATTTGTAATTAAATTTAGGTAAATGTGGTTTCAGTGTACCATTTACAAGTGCAAACAATAATAATGTTGTTGTCACCAGTAGAGCAGTCAGTCTCGCAAAATCACTCTGCGGCAAAAGGACACAAGGAAATGCAGAGCAAAACAGGTCCTTGGGCAAAGACCCAATCCCTGGGATAAGACTTCTGATCTCTCATGAGAAATCCTCTCTTTGAAGCACATTTCCAAAGCAGAGTTCACTGCCTGTAGGTCAGGATGACTCACGCCCTTCGGGGCACATCCTGCACAATTCCCGTGCCCTTTCGCGGGTACAGTCACAGCAGCAATCTGTTATCATTTATGCAATTGGAATTTAGCAATCTGGAATTCCATCTCAAGCAACAAAACGCAGCATGGGAGCCCTATGGGTAAAGACATTATAATTCATGTAAATGAAATTGGCCAGAGCTTTATCCCTATGGAGGGAATACGCAGTTCTTGCCTTCAAATCCTTCTAGCTCTGGAGCCAACACTAAATTATGTTTTTAAGGGAGCGAGCGAAGCCAGTCTTAGGTAGGAGTGGGAGCCTGCCTCGTGATGTCTCAAGCACAGCGACAGTCACAGTGGGGCCCTGATTTGGAGATCCACAAACAGTGTGCTAACGCAAATAGCGATATTTGGGGAGGACTCCTGCATGCTTTGGCTGGGAGGCTTTTATTTGGTTCTGGTTAGGGACTCTCAGTAGTGCTGGAGCTGGAGGGAAGGAAGGGCAGGGTTCCTGACGAAACTGCAGCGGGGGCTGCTCTGTTGTTCTTGATAAGAAGCATGACAGCTGTGCCCACAACATCTGGTTTTCATTGAACCCTAGTGAGAGTTCCTTGCTGAGTCTCTTCCACCCCATATGTGGTGGTTTAATTGATGGAGCCTGAGAAGGTTTTAGGTCCAGCGTGGAATGCCGCCTTTCACTGTGATATGTGACTCCAGATACAGTAAGGGCTGGGCTGCTCAGAGTCATCTTTTAAAAGCATTTCTTCTCGATATTGCATTTTGTATATATTGCCCTCTGTTGGCTCGAGTGCATGATAAAGCTCCTTCTCTAGGTGAAAGCTAACAAAAACCTCCTTCTGGGTGAGTGGCAGGGCTTGTGGGTTTGGAAAATGCAGGATCAAGTTAGCTGCAGCCCCACGTGTGCGTGCACAGCTCACATCCCCCAGTGCTCTGCGTTTAAGAATGCAGGCACAGCTCTTTAACCAAGGAGGAAGGAGGTCTGGAGACTGGCTGTCTCAGCCACTGTGGACTGCACATGAGAAGGGAGTTTTAAGGAGTGACCGGAGGGTATAGTGGTTTGGTAAGCCAGGATAAAGAGGATGTTGCACGCTCAGGAAACAGTACAAAAAAACAATCCAGAAAAGCCTGTGGGAGAACTGGGCAAGTGGGAGATAAGCTAGACAATTTCTTTCAGCGCTGGCACAGAACTGCCAGAAACACTTTGGTAAAAGGTCTCTCAGAGAGGCTTTATTTTCAATTCCAAAGCAAAAGAAAGATGGCAAACCACACCATCAAAGCTCCTTCTGCACACAGCACTGCCAGAAAAACACGCCTCTCCCACTTCCTTCTCAGTTGGATCCTTCCGACCTAAGGCTTAACACTGACCCATCTGCTCAGACCAAAAAGCATCTCGCCTGGTTAGCTGGTCTCAAATGCCAAATGGCCGCAATGTCTAGGGAAACAGCCTAAATCCACTAGCTGAGAAATGTGCTTTGGCTGATCAAGCTGCTCCCTCACAGCAAGACTGCATTTTTGTGAACCCCTAAAATACCCAGGCATGAAAGCTCCTATCCTGGGCAAACCAGAGCACACCCTAGCGATGTGATGGGACATGAGGGTGGTGATGCCAGGAGGGGACGGCCCTTCTGTGGAGTGTGAACATCATGAAAATACAGAAACTCCATCACGAAAATACAGAAACTTCAACCTGAGGAACTAAAGGGTGCAGCTGATAACAACAGATCTGTAGAAAGAAGTGATGTGGGCAGGCCATGGGTTAGGCAGGTTATTTAACCTTCCGCAATTTGCTAGAGAAGGAGCAGGCTTATCAGAGAGGCTGAGGTGTAAAGATCCAGGCCTTCAGATCAGGAGCTCTGGTCTGGATCCCTCTCTGCTGTTGGCTAGGAGTGCAAACGTCAGATTGGCATTCCCCTGGTCTGGTAGGGCAGCACACTTCATAGCACCAGTGGAGAACATCCTTCTTGTTAGGCCAGTTAAAGCTAGACTGGAAAATGTGTTGTTCTGTGAGCTGCAGAGCCACACGATGCCTCTGACTTACTGCTTCTACCTGAAATAACCTCCATGCCTCCTCTCATTGCCACCTGTTGTGAAAGACGGATCCTGGACTAGAGACTGCCTGTGCTGGGGCCAGCCCTGAGCTGCTCTGGGACAGCTTGGCCAGCCCATTCATCTGTGTTGTCTGGCTGGTGTGCGGAGTGACTGACCCCTCGCTGCTGCCAAACAGATGAACTCTGCTTCGCTCTCCCTCAGTGGAGTTCCTATCATGGGTCTCTCTCATCTACCTGGCAGCTGGATTGCACGGACTTCAAGGAATTTAATGAAATTTCAGACGCTGTGCACATCTTTCAATGGTGACATGCTTGACCAACATGTCAAGAAGTTACTAGTTGGAGGAAGAAGAGACCCGATGAATGCAGGGATAGGTAACACAGGATAAAAATCATTTCCTGAGGAAGCCAAAGGAAAACAAGCTGAAAGGGAAAAAGAAAAGTTGATTGTAGGAAATGAGTCTGACCAGTGAGCTTGAAAGGCGTCTTCCACCTTTAGCTCCTGAGAAGGTACGGTTTGGCAGAAGCCACAGGGTGTGGTTCCAGGGAACTGGAAATTAGAGGGCAGCAGGAGCTGTAAGCAGCATTTGTACTGGATCAGTAGAAGCATCATGAGTACATTAGCCTCTGCGTTTCAGATAGAATGTGTCTGTGACATTGCTGGCTGGGATAACCTTCATCCTTAAATCGTCTTTGAGTTGCATGGAATTTCACAGTAGTAGGAACTACGCAGTTAAATCCTGTGCATGCCTTGGGACATTAAACGTAGTTTCTGAAGACTAAGTGGTACTTATCAAGGGGCAAAAAACCCTAGATTAAGCCTGGGCAGCATAAACTCAAAGGAACATGGATTGCAGGGACTATGAATACAGCTCTTACCAAGAGGAGTGGCTGCAAAAGACACCTTCATTCAGAATTGAAAGTAGAAACACAAATGATGAAGACTGGAAACTATTTGCTTTGCATGAACCCTTTCTATCTGAGCTTGCAGACTAGAAACACTCAAAAGCCAAACGGGTGTGTGTTGTCCTTCGGAACTGAAAAATAATCAAGACATGAAAAGTTCGAGATGGTTAATGCTTCCTCCAGAGGCTGGGGATTAGAAGTCTGGGCAAGTAGCAGAGGAGGAAAAAAAGAATAAAATAAAAGAAGAAACTCTTAAGTGACCTGACAAGGGAAACTTAAATCTTATTTTTAAAGGGTTAGGTTGTACTAAAGCTTGAAAAATTAAATCCACAGCTGTCTCCAGAGTACTATATCTCACTAAGAAAGCTTCAAGTAAGTTTATCATGTATCCAACACCTAGACATTGGACCTCAGGGACCACTAGGATAATATTTCCTCTGGATTAGCAAGAAAGCTAGAGAGTGACATTTGTATGAGACTAAGTTTAAGGGGTTTTCTTATTATAAAATGATAAATGAAGAACGAGCTTACTGGGAAGGAAAGCTCTTACAGTTTGTAAATCTAACACATCCCTAGTTTTTCTTTAAAAAATGCACTGTTATCTCCTAAATTAATTTTACTTGGTGACATCAGTAATTTGATGTTTCTAAATCTATCATCTTCCCAGTGAGGATCAACAAGTTCTTTATGAGCAATATTTTTAATCTTGTAATCCCCTTTATGAGGAATGCTTTTAATTTCAGAGATCACGAGCACTGGCATCGAGACAATATAATATATATGAAAAAATTCAAGACTGAAACTATAGGAAACACAGGATGGATCTGGCACAATTACAGTGCTTTCCTTCTTCTGGGATTCTTCAGTATTAGCCAATAAAGGCCAGGATATGTTGGAATGCTAGTAATTAACTCACCTCGCTGTGCCTTGCCATGACAACTGATATGCCCCTGGGTTTCAGGGAAATCTTGTGAATCATATCAGATGCAGTACTTAGCCTGAGCTGGGTGAACTAAGGACAAGCTTATTAAGTTAACTTTGAAATCTGAAGTCCAACAGCAAATTGGGCTTTGTACAAAAATGAAACTCAGACACTTATACAAAAGCCAATGTTGGAGTTTCATTGGATAAAGCTCTTTTTTTTATTTATTTTGCACTTTCTCTGTTTGTCTAAAGCCTGCTGGTGTTAAAAACAGACCACGGGTCCACAAAGCAAAATGACTACAGTCTGTGGATGGGCTACAGTAATGTGGCATTACCCCTTTCTGCCCACAAGGCACATCAGTGACAATTGTGTTTTCCAGTACTACAGAACATCCCCTGAGTTACACACCTATGTACTACTTTTTGCCCATACAGATGCACATGCAGGAGGTGTAATGAAGAAAGGGCATACATAGAGAAATTAAACAGTGAAAGCTAAACAAGGGGAATTACCTAAACAGCTCACAGATGGTAAGTAAATTAGTTGAAAGCTGAAGGATTGTTTTTTCAACACACAGCTCAACAGCACTGTAAAACTTCCATTATTGTAACCCAGAAGCTCATGAGAAATAGTCATTCCCAGAGCTCAGCTCCTGGGCTCTCATATTTTCTTACCCATGGCTGTCTGGAGCAGGGCCTGATCCCCCTTCCTCCAGTGCTTTCCAGTCTCCTGGAAACTGCAGCTGCGATGCTGAAGAAATTTTCCTGACCCTGTGTTCCCTTCCTCCTCTCCTGCCTTCTGTTGCTCCTCATATGCCTTGTTTTTAAGGCAATCACCACCTTCTTCTGACACAAGCAGTCTCTTCTAAGCTCCCCATACACTCTACTCTCTTCCCTCACTGGGTTTCACAGTCTGCTGTCCCTGTGCTCAGCTGACAAGGACAGCACCTGGAACAAAAAACACTCAAGAGCTCAAGTTGCTGGCAAATAATATCCACTGTTGTCACAGACATTTTGGGAAGCTCCACAGGAGAAAGATTTCAGGTCACTCAGGTAACATCATTCCACCCAGAGCTGATGGCACAGGTAAGAGTACAAGGTGGGATGTAGGCAGCAAGCAAGTACAGACTTTAGGCTCTCCTAAGTCTGAGGGAGATGCTTCTGTGCATGATGAGCCTTCACTCCTTGATATCATCTCCCAGCTGACTATCATGTAAGTTTTTACAAGTGGCTTTGTTGCATACATTTTTCCAGTTCCCACTCCAGCCTCACTGCCATAAATGCTTCTGGGAAGAGCAAGTAGGGTGAAGGGGCAACTGCACTAAATCAGAGAGAAGTAGAGATCATCACCAGAAGTAGATCTCATCATCCACGTTCTCTTTTCTACATTTAAAACCAGAAGGGACTTTCATGACCATCTAGTTGGCCCTTCAGTACTAATACACATCAAAGATCCCTACTCAGTGATACCTGCATCAAGACCAGCGTACCAGTGCCAAGCAGAAGGAATACTTCATCCCCTTAACAACATGAAGTCGTCCTTATCTATTCTTCCCTTCAGCTGAAGCACTGGAAATTGAAGATAATGGAAAAGATTTTGCATGTAAAGTGCTTTGCAAAATCTTCGCTTTTGTCTAAGAAAACAGACATTGCCTGAGACATTTTTAGTATACGGTTTCTCTTTTGAATCTGTTTGAATGAGTAACTTGTTTCATGTCAAACGACACTAAAGCAACACCACTTCAGGTAAAGTACCTACTCCTTACTCTTCCTTTGTCTTTTTTTTTTTTTTAAGGCATTTTTTTCTGCAAAGAATTTGATGATCACATGCAGAATCCTTTTCTTTTGGAAGGGAGGGATGAAGAAGAGGGGGAATTCCTGATTTATGATCAAACATAGGCTTGTTCAAGTGTAAAGGAGACCCCTTCTTGCAAACACTTAAGCTGGCACTTAACTTTATTACTGTGGCAAAATTAAGCATGTGCTTGAGTGGTTGCAGAGTCAGAACCATAAAATGTCGTGGCCTTTATAGCTCTGAGTCTGCTTTCTGCCTGCTGCATCTAATAAACGTTAAGAGGTGAAATTCTGTCCCCCTTGGGGTCAATGGAAAAATTCTCGTTGACTTTAGTGGAACCAGGATTTTGCATAAGAAATCTGCATCATCATCACCGAGGTCCCCGAGACGGTATCAGCAGAGAGAGGCAACCTGCTCATTACTATGTGGTCAATTTTATATTTCATCTTTTTGTGTTTTCCTCGGTCTAATTAAAATGAACCCAAACTGAAAGCACATTATTGGCTCTTTGTATAGGGTTACTGCATTTCAGGGTGTGAGAAAATAAGCATAAATGAGATGCACAAGTTCTAGTGTACCGTTTAGAGAACATACTGAAAATATACAACTCACTCTTCTGTTTTGTGTGCCTCGCAGCAAAATTCCCTCTTAAAGGGTTGATCCACTGAGGGAAAAAAAGGTAATGTAGCATCATCGTGGTACATTTTATATATTCCAACACTTCTGAGGTCAGCCTTGCTTAGGACCTGAGTAAACTGGTATTTTTTCCATAAGTAGCAACCCTCACATTTCAAGTCAGGCACTGAAAGTCTACATAGATGGTTGCTATTCCACATCATCAGCTGTGGCTGAACTTGGGTACTGCATTCCTGCCCCGCAGGCTTGCAGAGGTGTGTACACAGAGTTTATAACACTCCTGCTGCTGAGGAGCATTGAGGCACAAGATGGCTGAGGGTCAATTTACGACCAGCTGGATATACTTGCTCAGCCAAGTATGCAAGAGTGCAAGGCCACCAAATGAAGTCGCTTTCACGGAAGTGAGCAATTCTGATTTGAATAAACCAAGGGAAAAAACAGCATACCCTTTGACCTATAGTGTCTAGTTAAAAGAAAGCTCTGCTTCTCTATGAAGAGATCTGTTTCTTTTCACATGTTTAAAATTTTCTTTTTACATCTAAAACAATGAAAATCTACAGCTAATTTTCCCCACTGGCTAAGTTAGCCGCAAATTGATGTATTTACTTAGGTCAGTGTCAAACTAGATATTGTAAAAAATACAAATCAAGCTCTCCAGAGACTCTTGTTCTCATTTCAGTCAAGTCTCACTTTCAAGGATAACAACAGCACCTAGTATTTACCAGCATGATCATGTGCTTTATTGAAAATGCCCTTCTCTTGTGTAGATGGTCCTGTCACTGCTGATCAAAAAGCCACTTGAGAATCATCTTGATCTATGTCCCAAGATTCATTCAATCAAGAAGAGTTAAGCCAGACTTTCTCTTTGCATATCAAATTTTACTTTGCCTCATCTCATTTCTTCCTTTTAATATAAACTTTAAGTGCAAGGCTTATTACCTTCATGCCTCAATCACTTACTATGTGACAGCACATCAGATCAACATCATCTGTATCCCCCACTGAGTTGCAGAGCCTAATCACTTAAAATATTTACTCTTAAAGTCATCCTTTCAGATTGCTGTACTTTATTTCTGCTTATAAAAGGCATTACAGAAGTTTATACATAGTTCATTTTTGCAAGGCCTAGGTAAACGTCCTGCATTCACCATTTTCCCCTTGAAACCCACGTATATTCTTTTACTGAGGAAGATACCATCTTTCAGGGAGAGACTACAAACCTCAGGGTTGGTTTCTTAATTTCTCAAGATAAAAACTAATCTATTATATTTTAATATTTTTTCTATACAAAAGCAATGTTGGTTATTTTATTTGATTCTTTTTCATTATGATGCTGAAGTAACTGGACAGGATTCAATAAAACTTTAAAGCAATCAGAACCCCAGCCATTCTCTGTATGCAGCCTTGTTATAACAAAGGCCCACATAAATAAAGCTCATTGAAGAAAGTGGAAACTTCTTTGTTAACTTCAAAATCAGGCTTAGTATCAATCTGGCTTAGCACCATGATGAATCTGTTTAAACTGAGAGAACAAGTAGGAAAAAACAAAACAAAACAAAACAAACCTACCATGAGACAGGACAGGTGCTGTTCCTACAGCAGGTGTTGCTTCTATGTCACAGAGCATATTCTGTATATCTGGTTACATCTGTCCACATCTTGAGAAAAGAAAAAAAAATATCAGTTATGTTTTCCAGAGTCCCATCCAGCCTGGTCTGGGGCACTTCCAGGGATGGGGCATTCACAGTTTCTCTTTGCAACCTGTTCCAGTGCTTCACCACCCTCTGAGTGATTATTTGTGTGTACAAGCATACGTATGTACATAATTATGTATATGGCGGTATGGAGCGATGTAGTAACACCGCAATAGCAGCGGTATCACCCTGCAAGGGCAGGCTTGCTGCTTGACTCCATCACTGTTTGAGGACCTGTGCCCTAACAGAGTGACTGGAAAGCTGTGCAGAGGAAAAGGATCTGGGGGTGTTGGTCAATACTCACCTGAACATGAGCCAGCAGTGTGCCAGGGGGCCAGGGAGGCTAGCGGTGTCCTGGCTTGTGTCAGGAATAGTGCAGCCAGCAGGGCCAGGGAAGTGGTCGTTCCCCTGTACTCAGCTCTGGTGAGGCCGCACCTTGAGTGCTGTGTTCAGCTTTGGGCCCCTCACTACCAGAAGCACATCGAGGCCCTGGAGCGTGTCCAGAGAAGGGCTACAAAGCTGGTGAAGGGCCTGGAGCACAAGTCCTGTGAGGGGCGGCTGAGGGAACTGGGGGTGTTTGGGCTGGGGAAGAGGCTCAGGGGAGACCTCACTGCTCTCTGAAAGGAAGGGGTGGAGAGCTGGGGGTCGGCATCTTCTTGTAGATAATTAGCATTAGGACTAGAGGGAATAGCCCCTAGTTGTGCCAGGGGAAGTTCAGGTTGGAAATTAAAGAAATTAAAGGAATTTCTTCTCAGAAGAGCAGTCAGGCATTGGGATGGGTTGCCCAGGGAGGTGGTGGCATCACCATTGCTGGGGGTGTTTAAGGTTGGGTGTGGTGTTGAGGGACATAGTTTAGCGGGTGACATTGGTGGTAGGGTGATGGTTGGACCAGATGACCTTGAAGGCCTTTTCCAACGTTAATAATTCTGTATTTCTCTGCTTCTCACCTCACCAGACCCCCAGCACTTCGCCTCCCCTCAAGGCGCCATCTTGTCAACCCTTTGAGGGGGCAAACCCTGAGGCAGCGGGTGGGCAACTAACGGCTGGGAACACACCGGGCAGGCTGGAGGGAACCAAACACACATTGCACCGTGCCCTGAGGGGACAGGAGGGGACAGAAGGGGACAGGAGGGGACACAAGGGCCAGCCCTGAACAAGGCAGGGAGCCAGCAGCCATCTCACGCCCTCAGGGGGGCTCCGCGCCCGCCTCACGGGCGCAGCCGAGGCCCCGCCGCCCGCATGCGCGTTCGGGCGCCCCGGGCTGAGGCAGCGGCGCCTGCGCGCTGAGGGGCGGCGGGGCGGGGCTGCCGCTCACCCTGGTAACAGCACCGCTGAGGGGCCGCGCCCGGCCCCGGCCTCCCCCCCGCCGCCATGCAGGGCGAGGACGCCCGGTACCTCAAGAGGTAACCGGGATGGGGACGGGGACACCGGCACCGGCGGGTGGAGGCTGAGGGGAGCGGGGTGCGGCGGGGAGGGGGCGGCTGAGGCGCGGCCGCGGGGCTGAGGCGCGGCGGGGGTTGACCTGGTGTCCCTGAGGTGGGGTATGGGGGGGGAGGAGGGAGAAAGGGGTGAGGTGTGGGGTTGGGGTGAGGGGTGAGGCTGTGGAGGGTGAAAGTGGGTTGTGTGGGGGGTGGGAGCTGGGAAAAGGGTCGGGGGGCTGCTGGGGGTGAGAAGGAGGGGAGGGGGGTTGTGTGTGTGGGGGTGAGCGATCTGGGAGGGGAGGTTTTGGGGATGGAGGGGGTTTGGGAGGTGGGTGGAGGTTGTGGGGTGGGGAGGAAGGCGGGCAGGAGGTTTTGGGGTGATGGGGTGGGTGAATGGGTTGGGAAGGGGAGCTGAGGGGTTTGGGGAAAGCTGGGGGGTGATGCTTGGTGGGGACTGGTTAGGGGGGAGTGAAGGTTGTGAGGTGATTTTGGGATGGGCGGCACGCTGGCTGGAGGAAGGCTGTATTTTGGAGAGATGCCCTGCTTCAGGATGACCGTGGTGTCACTGGTGTGTGTTTGGGTTGAAGCACAGAGATGAGTGGATGCTTTTAGGAGATGAGCAGGGAGGTTTGTAGGGGTTGGGATGGGGCAGGTGATTATGGTGGGGAATTGGGGATGCAGGCGAAGGAGGGGATGTTGGGCAGCAAGGGCACGTTCAGGTTGCAACGGGGAGGTAAACTGGTTTGGAGGAGATGTTAGAGCACGGCATGGCAGATTGAGGTAATAACATCAGGTAATAAGGGGGAAAACAAGAGTTTTGGGATGGTAAACTGAGGGTGGGAGGATGAGTATTGTGAAAAGTGAATTGTGGTATGAGTCCATGTAGAAGGAGGGAGGAAAGGCTGGGGTGACAAGGTGAGGGATAAAAGGGTGGGATGGGGATTGTTGGAGGTGGGTGGTAGTGGCTGTGGGGCAGGTTGTGTCGGGAGGAGGGGAAGCAGAGGGTGAGTCGGGGCTTGAAGATGGCAAAGTGACATACAGAGAATTGAGAGTAAGGAATAGCAAGGGATGGGTCGTGGAGGAGGAGGAAGGTTCAATGGGGACAGCATGGCTAAGAAGAGAGAGTGGGTGGAAAGATGTTCTTGAAGGGTCACCACGGCATCTACAGCGGGTGATCAGCACCTGATGTTAGGGATGTGATGGATGAATGGCGCCTTCCTCTCTTTGGCAGTGAGGCTAGTCAGCCTACAATTAGGCGTCCAATTAGGTGAACATGAGATCTCTATCAGTTGTTTCAGAGCAAAAGTACTAGCGAGCAACCCCACAAGATATCAGGCCACCAAAGCCTCTTTTAGACTTGATGTGTGAACAGTGTCACTTTCTCTCACCATGTGGGTGATTTGACCCATCACACTTTGAATTCTGTGGAGTTCCTGGAATCTTCCTTTTCCTTCCCATGGCAGTCAGTAGCATTTGTAGAAGTTGCTGTTAGGCTGTCTGGGTTTTGCTTTTTTCCTCCAGTGTGCCACATATTAAGATGTTTAATCAGAAATAGTGGAAAAAACTCCTGATATTCTTTGATGAACATTAGATGATGTTACGTGACATTCTGGCATATAAATGTGATAACAGGTACAATTCAAAGGGCTGCCTGTACAGAAATAGCTGCAGTGTCACAGCAGTACCCATAGCTACCGTGCATATTCTGTTTGTGCCATCTTATGTGACCTTGCAGGAATCTTCTTTATGTAGCTACCACTGCGACAAGCATCGTTATTTCTCTTTTTGGAGAGCAATCCAAAAAACAGCTGAAGTGCTGTTTAACATGACTAGGCTTGTGTGCAAGTCCGGAGTTTCTCTGGGCTCTGTTTCCCTTTGTCGTCCTGCATGAGCAGCCCCCCTTCCACCATCAGACTCGCTAGGATCTGTTATTGGATTTTCAGCCTTATCCACGTGTGCGAGTTGTGCCACTTCTAATTAGGATAGCTTGGTTTTGCTTTTTCCCCCTGAAGGAATTAGTCGATAAAGGGCATTCACACACCGGCTATGGCTATGTGAGCTCAGCTGGCACAGCTTTTGTCTGTAGCAAAGGCCTTCCTCTTTTAAACCTTTAATAGAGTGGGATTCTTGTTGACAAAGCAGGCAGTGAAGGGGGAGGACAGGCTGATGCGTGCAGGAGTTCCCCAGTGCATTGCTGCTTCTACCAGCTGCGAGCATGTCTGTATGTTTAAATGCTTTATGAAATTACTGGATGCTTACAAACTGAAGATGGATAGAAAAATCAGTAAAGTAGATGTTCGTTGATTGGGGGAGTTCTTTAAATCAGATTTTTTTTTTTTTTTTGGATGATGCTGGCAGTCTGAATGCAGCGATCTCCAAACAGAACACAGGTTTAGCGGCAGCCTGGTGCACTTCAGCGTAGGTCTCCAGGCAGTTCACAAGGGAAGGTTGTTCAGAGGGGGAGGTTAGATGTGAATTGATTTGTGAATCACTTAGCCAGGAAGTAGCTCAGACAGCGAGGGTGGTTGTCAGGACGAGAGGACAGAAAATCTCTGCAGCTGTAAGTTCACCAGCTTACCCATCTGTCCCTCGTAAGAGGAAAAAACACAGGAAATACTATAACTGTTTAAGCAGTCTTAGGCCGAGGTTCTGCTGTTGCTAAGCTCATCAGTGGTTTACTGCTGCCAAAAGGAGGTCTCAGGGCTTCCTTATTATTGCTGCTTGTAGCTAGGAAGTGTTATTCCCTTTCTACAGAGCACTTTAGTTGAGTAAAAATGGAAAAACTCCCTGTGCCCCAAATAAAACAAGTTTTCTGTTGGAATGCTGCAAGTGGCTGTGGAAGGATTTGATGATCATTCATGCTGAACCAAGGTGACTGCCAGGAGCAGGGAGATGATGGGAAGATCAAATCCCTTTTCTCAGTGATGAGTTGTTAGTTCAGCTTAGTTCTTGTAAAACTATACTCAGCTCCTTTAGGGCCGTTTGTCTTCCACCGATCCCTTTCTTCTATGTGTAAAAATGAGCAAGCACTTAACAGGGGTTTGACCATCAAGAGGATTGTTTTGTGGCTAGGATCTCCTGGTAGGTATAAATATGGGGGAAATATTTTTGGCTGTAAGGAGAGAAAGCTGCTTTCTTTTGAAATAGATTTCCCGTAAACTGTCTGCCTTGCAAGGCTGCACCTTTTGAGGCTTTTGTATGAGAACAGACTGACATGAAGTATCTGCTTCAGAGCACAGTTAAAGGGAAAAAAAAAAAAAAGTATCTTCAAAAATGTTAAGTGTTAAATGGAGTTTGGCTATGGTCTCATCAAGGAGGATGTTGCTCTTTAGCAGCGAGCTATATTTGTTTGCCCTGTAGCTTTAAGCCTTTAAGGCTTGTAGTTGAACTAGACTCTGTATTTCCCAGTCATTTCTGTGGTTTGTGGGGTTATTTGGGCAGCTTAAGATTAATCTTTTCTTAAGATTAACAAATCTTCTCTTAAGATTAACAAATCTTAAGAAAAAGGTACTTTTTGCAGTTGCATCTCTGCAGAAGGGAAAGCAGACACCATAGCAGCTGAGTGGATGGAGGCACGTGTTCCAGACAATTTGTATAGAGAGTGGTTACACCAAAGGCTGCATCCAGATTTCCTAATTTTTCTAGCTCTATGAGGCTTAAGAAGTTTCCTTTGATCTAATCAACCCTGTGCCACAGCTGGCTGACACCTCTCTTATGATGATATTTGTGAAGACAGCCACCTGTAAATCTCTTTACTGCCATGACCTGATTTAAAAACAAAACCCAAACACGTTAGGATTTTTTGTTTTACCTGCAGTACTTTAGCAGCTTGGTTTGTGGTGTAGCTGTATGTACTTTATTGGCAGTACCTAGGGGGAAAGGCAAGTGTCGGGTTAAAGACAGGTAACTATTTTCTCTGGGTGAGGCTCTGCCATCAGTTGAAAATGTAGCCAAATGTGGCCCTTGTAGCTGTGTGACCAGAGTTGCTGGCACAAAGAAGCAAGCAGCACAGGCGCTTTTGGCAGTGACAAACCCAGCTGGCTTTTCCCAAGTGCCTGTAGCTGTAGTAAAGCAGGCACCCGTGCTTGATTTGTACATATTGATGCCAGCTGCTGATCTGGTAATTGCCTAAACCTGGCAGCAAGCACAGCGAGGTGAAGATGTCCGTGCTTCAGGAGAGAATAGTGAATTTGGAATTAAAAATCAATTACAAATAATTAGAAATGTCAAGATTTAGCTATGCCTACCAGTACAGTCTTTGGGCAAAAAATCTCCTTTATAAGCAGCGGTACTTGTCCCACTAGATCGATGCCATTAGCAGGAGATTTTGCAATACTGGTGAGGGAATCAGCTGGGTAATTCACTTTCCCTGTGAAGTACATCTTTTTCCTTATTGTGGTTCCTTAAGAGAGCTGTGAGACTTAATTAAAGATTAATCCTCTTTCTTCCGTGTTTGACTTTCATGGCTAAGAATGGCCGATGATTTGGGTGTTTCTGTACATGCTAGAGGCAGAGCTTGAGAAGAACTATGGTACAGCTGTCTGAAATGAAGAAATATGGTGTGGAAGGAGAGCAGTGCTTGGGTTAAGGATATTAATAGAACTGGAAACAGGTCGTTGTTAACGATATATGTTCTGGCATGTTCTTTGAAGCTTTCAGTTGATCAGTAATTTATTTATTTTCCTCCTTGTGGCAGGAAAGTAAAAGGAGGCAACATAGATGTGCATCCATCTGAGAAAGCCCTCATTGTTCACTATGAAGTGGAAGCAACAATTCTGGGAGAGATGGGAGACCCCATGCTGGGGGAGCGCAAAGAATGCCAGAAAATGTAAGGTCATAAGTTCTGATAACTTATCTGGTTTTACAAGCCATAAATTCAGTAACTCAGAGTATCACCAGCCTGTAAGATATAACAGGTTTTAATCTTTATAGAACTTAGCGCTAGATTAACAGAGGGTTTAGAAGTTATGAAGTAACGTGCCTGGGAGAGTTGACATCTAAACCATGTTGTCAACTGTTTTTCATCTGTGTACTTTAAGGTGTTTTGTAAATAAAAGTGATTATTCCCATTCTACATGCTGGAAACTTGAGGTACAGAAAAGTGAAATGTTTGGCTCCTACTCAAGTGATGGCTAACGTTGGAGCATGCAATGCTGCTGAACCTTTTGGCAGCCTTATGCTCTAGCTATTAGCCTGCATATCTCCTATTCCTTCAGTCCGTCACCACTGCTACTGATTTTGTTGTTGTATCTGCATTTTAGATTTGGTGTTTTTCTTTTGAGTGTTAAAATATTCCCAATTGAAAAAATTCAGAGAACTACCGCAATATTTATTTCTAAGCTGCAAGTGTTGCTGCTTGTCAGCTGATGGACATTGGTACTCTGTCAAATCTGTTTGACAGCTACCTACCCTTTAGGACTGTAGAGAGCTGCTGCTTTCACGTTACCTGCGTAAGCCACGGCACAGATATTGGAGGTATCTGGATTATTTCTGCCTCAACAAATCCTTGACTGTGTAAGCTTAAATCAAAGGACTTTAGGGCACGAATATCTTAAAACTGAGGAGAGACCTGTCTGACTCTGTTGCAGCATTCGGCTAAAGAGTCTTAATGCAAACACAGACATCGCTTCCCTGGCTCGAAAGGTGGTTGAAGAATGCAAGCTCATTCACCCCTCCAAGCTTGCAGAAGTAGAACAGCTGTTGTACTATTTACAGAATCGCAGAGATGCCTCAGCTGGAAAAGGTAAATAACTCAAGAACAAAATAACTTGGGACTGGGTTGCTTCAATGCTGGAAACACTGCAGCGTGGGGCTTCCCCTAGCTGACATCTTGATGTACAAGCTCTCCAGCGATGAGAATGGGGAAGATGTCTAGATAACCACGCTTGGAAACAATGACAATCATGGATTGAGGTCTGTGTGTGTGGGGAACTGTTATGTGACCAATGAAAATATCTTTTTGGTTAAACTTAGTATTGGTGTTTATTGCTGGCTGCCCTGTGCTTTAGCAAGACTTGAGAGGTACAAATTCCACTGTTCGGTGCAGCCTCTTCATGTTGCATCTGCCCTTGCAATGACATCAAAGACTGTTAGGAAGATCTTCCTAAAGAGATCTCAGTCATCACCTGGTGTAAGAGCAGGGATAGTGTTCCTTGGCGGAATTCACACAGTCTGTAAAGGTGGGGTGAGGAGTTTCACAGCCTGATGACCTTTGGTACGGTGTAGCAGCTTGGGGTAATACTTGTGTCTGAACTTCTTAAGTTCCTGGTGAACAAATTACCAAGCAAAGTAATTTTGTGCTCTGATGCTGAAGTATCTTGGTGGTCATCCTGAGTGCCTTAAGTTTAAGATAAATGTTCTGCTCAAGGGACGATTTCATGCTCAGCATCTGATTGTGCGTTATCTTGGCTATGGGCAGCAAGGTTTCTTGCAGTCATGAAATGGTAAGGTCTGTTCTCAAGTAGAACTTGAGAACTTTCAACTCCATGGAATGAGTTGAAAATGAAGATTAATGTTACTTACACGCTTTCTGATTGCTTCAGGCGTTTTGCCCTCTTTTATTGCATGTATACGTGTCATGGTGTATCACGGGGCAGTTTTGCCACAGTGTGCAAGCAGAATCAAAGCTTTTAAGGTGTGGAAGTGAGTTTAGTTGCTCTGAACTTGCAATAGGGCTTATTGCCCTTTCTCTGCCCAGCTAACTGGGCTGTAACTGGTCCTTTAGCCTGAGGAGTCGAAGGCATCCGAGGGTTTATTTCGTTCCCTATGGGCTGGTTAGTTTCAGAAACCTGACACACCCTGCAGTGTTGGTCTGACGGGTCAGCTGGACGCAAGAGAACTTTGACCTTGATTTTACCAGAATGTATACCGTAGGAATAGTACGTTTTGGCCTGTGAATATGTCTAAGTTAACTGCAACCATGTCTTTTCATTATAGAAAAGAAAGAGAAATCCAGTAAGCCAAAAGATCCGCCCCCATTTGAAGGCATGGAGGTAAATATTGGTGTTAGATGAGAAATGGAAAAAAAACATTTACTAACAAGTGGTTATATAAGTGGGGAGGAGAAAAGCTTAATGCTATTTTTTTGTTTTTTGTTTTTTTGAACAAAGAACTTGGTTTAGAAATATTGCACAATGGAATAAAAATCATCTCCATAAAGGGTAAAATATTTGACTTGCCTACTTCCCCCTCCAACTGTAGCACACAGCAGGACAGCAAGTGAGGTCTGGAACATGGGACAGGATGCAGGGAGTCATGTCTGAGCATCCTTTGTTTTTTTGTAATTAAATCTTCTCAGATTTCCTGGTGTTCATTGGCAGTGATTCTGGATGTGTTTTTTTTTTTCTTCTCATTTTGTTTTTTCCAAACGTCTTAACTCAAAGCTGTGCGCTCTTTTGTCTTGTGACTGAAAAACATTGTGATCAATCGTGTCGAATTGACATCTCTTTATCTGCAAAACTGTTCCTTATGACTGCTTTCAGATTGATGAAGTTGCCAATATCAATGACATGGATGAGTACATTGAGTTACTGTACGAGGACATTCCCGACAAGGTGCGCGGCTCTGCCCTCATCTTGCAGCTGGCTAGGAATCCTGATAATCTGGAAGAGCTGCTTATCAATGGTAACAAGGGATTTAAACTTTTCTTAATGCTGTGCTATTTTTGTGGTGATATCTTGAGGGGAAAAGCAGTTCACCTTTCATTTAAGGTTTTCTTAGTTTGCTATATACTGTAGTTATGCTTTATGCCTGTCCTCAGTAATATGCTAGACTGACTTTTATTTCATAATAAACTGACTGTCAAACTTCAGTTAGATCTCTGTACAAATGGATGCATTTTAGGTTATTCTTAGGTGGCTCTAGACCAGAAATCCTCCAAGTCTCAACAGGTGTCATCTGTTTTTTCCTAGTTATTTTATTATATAGATCCTAGTTATTTTTTTACCTTAGGTTGGCACTGGTGCTGGAAACAGACAAACAAAAGAGTAGTACCCTGAAGATCAGACTGGAGATTAAACGTTTTTAAAATGAGATCTGCAGTCTGACATAATTATAGCTGTTGAGTTTCCAAGAAAATTAATCAACTGGATGTGGATGCATCACCCACTTACTTCACTATTTAGTGTACTCCTTTTGTTTAAGATGGATCCATTTTAAAATCATAATGGAATTCATGATAAGACACTGACATTAGTGTCATTATGTCTGCATATGTATTCCACACTGAAGCAGCTCTCAAAATGTGCATGGCAGAGCACCTGATGTGTTTGTAAATACACGTGTACCTGTGCATACACAAATTTCCTGTTGCCTCCTTTCCACAAAGGTGCAAAAAAAGCTCTTATAATGTGTAAAGGAAAGTCAGACAAACAAAAGATAAGCACAATCCAAAACAGACTTCCAAAGGGAAGGTGTCCTGTTAATATAGTCCTTTTTTCCTTCCATCCTTTATATATTTTATTGATCCTTCTGCCTCCTCGTTACTCAAGTTTGTGATGACTTCAGCATGTGCTTTACCCATTCTGCAGTGTCTGCAAGTAAGATTATTCCAAGAATTGGAATGGGAGTACATAAATAGAAAGTAATGGATGAAAAAAATGTAGTCATAGATTTAGGTGGAGTTTAAGGGGCATTTGGAAGTGAATGTGTTGATGTTGTCAGTAGGAGCCACAGTGTAATATGGAACATACTGGGTGGCAGAGGCAATGGCATCTTAGGGTCAGTAGCAGGTTTAAGATGACTAATGTTTGGTTGCAGTATCCTTGCGTGTCACCTCCTCTTAGGATTTGTATCTGGATGGCTTCTCAGGGTACTCTTTATGTTAATACTATGTGCAAAAAGAATTTTTGAACAGTGTTACACATTAAAGTGAGATAGATCTGAAAATCATCCATTAAAAATGATAGATGTAGAATAGAGTGTATTCAGATTCTGTCCTATGAGATAAAAGGAGGGAGCTGAAATGCTAATGCTCATCTAAATCTTGTTTTCCTTCAGAAACTGCCCTGGGTGCACTGGCTAGAGTGCTGAGGGAAGATTGGAAACAAAGCGTGGAACTTGCTACTAATATAATTTATATTTTCTTCTGTTTTTCAAGGTAAGTTCAGGGCCCTGTGTATAGGAACATCGAGAACTTTTCTGTGCTTGGTGGCTTTTCATTTGTTCTTTGCACTGCATTACAAACACCTCACTGAAATGGGGTAAAATTTTCTGAGTTTAGAACACATTTTAAATGACAGAACTGAGGCACAGAAAGAATCTCCTTGGTGAGGCGGTGTGTGGTACAGCTAGGAAGAAAGTACCATTTCAGCATACCCTGACTAGAAAATAATTCAAATGGAATTTGCATTGTGACTTGATTTTAGACCTCAGTCATATTTTTTGAGAGCAGAGGGTCCTCTGAAGTGCTTCAAATATGGAAAGCAGGGCTGACTGGAAAACATTCTCTTGTATGCATGAAATTTGTTTTTATTTTGACTTAGAACAACACTTGGAGATGTTGGAGTTTTCAACTCATTAGAAGGAAGAAAAAGTTTCCATTTGGGTCCGTAATATTAAATCAAAAAGGCAAAACATTTATTTCTGTATTTCCTTTTAAATTCATGTTATTAAGCATTATCACCGTAAGAACTAAATTTTCCTCTTGAAAATTGTTTTGCTTTGACAACTTGATTGTGAAAAAGCTTGCTTGCACTTCTGAAAACTTGAAAAAATATGTTTTGGGGAGTTTATTTTGAAATAATTTTCCTATAAAAACATGCTATAATAGGGCAGAGAAGTAAATATCTGCTTGGTTTTTTTTATGATAATTAGGTGATAGGGTGTTGGGACCTTGCTACCCTAAATGCCAAAACAGTTTTGAGGTTGTTTGCATTTATTTTTTACTCAGATGTTTTTTTCTTCAATGTAGTTTTTCTCAGTTTCATGGAATAATCACACACTACAAAATCGGAGCTCTGTGTATGAATATCATAGACCATGAGCTGAAGAGACATGAGCTTTGGCAGGAAGAACTTGCTAAAAAGAAGAAAGCTGATATCCTTTTGGTATGCTGGGGCAGCTTGAGGGCTTTTGACTTCTCTTGATAGCTGTTGTTGAGTTATACAAGATCAGCATAGAGAAACTTCAGTGAAAGCAGTGGAAATATGATTGTTGATATAAAAAAAATCTTAAGTGAGAAGTTTGAATCTGTTGAAGAGATTATGTGAAGGCTATAAAAATAACACAAGAAAAAAGACTGTATTATTGTATAAGCAGTAAGTCTTAGAAACATTTTTGCTGACTATTAAGATGTAATACATCCAAGATTTGGGGAGTACAGGGGGGTGAATCAGTGTTGATTACAGGTGTAGCAAGCTGTGGCTGAGGTGGTGTCTTTCCACTGGCTGAATAGCACATATGAGGACAATGGTCATCCAGACTATGTAACTTCTATCTGAACTCCTTAACTTCTGTAATGTACTTGATGAAGATCCTGAAAATCAAACCCTGAAAAAGGACTATGAGAAAACGTATAAGAAATACCAAGGGCTGGTTGTCAAGCAGGAACAGCTACTCAGAGGTATGGAATACAAATAGCAAAGTATTTCTTCATTGGTTAGTGTGGGTAGAGGGTTTTTTTCAGTTGATTGTTATAACTATGACAACTTGAACATACTGAATGTGTGTATGAATGTGGAACATCTTGCCAAAGAATAGGGAGAAGTACTTAATCAGATTGACAGTGTGCTAACAATTCTCCAAGTGTTACGTCAGTCTTAGATAAAACAGCAAAAGTGATCAGCTTAAATTTTCCTGGTTAGTGATGCTGGGTTTGGTAGTGGTGGTTTTTTGATTGTTTCGGTATGTTTGAGTTATTTATTTTTTAGGTTGGCCTTCGTCTGACTCAGGTTGAATACCTTCCACCCTGTCTCAATTTTTGTATTCAAATATACTTAATGTCAGACTGAAATGGTCTGAGTGGCAGAGCTTTTCTGGGAAAACTTTCTAATGGCTCTCATTGGAATTGAAAGAAAAAAAACTTCTAGTGATCATTATCTATGATTTTATTATTTTATAAAACCACTGTTAGAATTATTTTTTTTAATGCTTCCTAAACAGGAATAAAAAGTGTTCGTGGTCAATTTTGTTTAAAATTCGTTGGAAAGTGAGTGCAAAGCTTCTGAAAGTATTGTCTTAAGCACTTAACATGTATGTGGAGACCCACTTAGTTTGATTGTCTTTGACCTGTTGGTATGATTTATGTTGGACTCTGTTAGTTGCACTTTACCTGCTCCTGAATCTTGCGGAGGATACTCGAACCGAGCTGAAGATGCGAAACAAGAACATTGTCCATATGTTAGTGAAAGCACTGGACCGTGATAATTTTGAGCTGCTTATCCTGGTAGTATCTTTCTTGAAGAAACTCAGCATTTTTATGGAGAACAAAAACGATATGGTAAGGCTCCTAGTACTCCAGTGCAGTGTTGGAAAACTGTATGCAGTCTCTGAAAACTTTGGGTGGGTGGAAGGAAGAGGGAGATACCTTTTCTTGCCACCCTGATTATCCTCTCTCCTAATGAAAAAATTACCAAAAAGAAATACAACATTGAACCACAGCATGTTGCAAAAATTTCTGAAGGGCTGTTATCCCAAACAGACTGAAGCAAACTCAAAGTGTGATATATGGAGTTCGAAATTTTTAAGTTGGCACCCACAAAACTTTATTATACATGTGCCTCGGGAGATGTCAGTGATCCTTTCCCTAAACTAGACTCTTCTGACAACATATTATTGTTTCTTCTACGTATTATCTTGGAAAGAGAAAAACAGTGATCCTTTTGTGGTTTGCTAGACTAGTATACTAGTTTCTAACTCAGCTTGGTCTTCTAAGGCACCTCAGAACTGTTAAACATTCTTAAACATTTTAATATGAAATCTCAAACTTTTGAAACTGTAGACTTTTTTTCCTTCCTGAAAAAAGAAAAAAAAATTGGTTCTAGCCAAGTATTTAATTTACTGAATTCTCAGTGGATTTTAGTAGATACACGCCTTCATTACTATATCTTTGTGACAGTTATTTAAGTAAAAATGATAGATTTTCCTTATCCTGAGGTAATCTGAGATTAATGTTATATTTAGGAGATTAAAAGATTTATGTAATAGAGAATTAATTGCAATTTTGTTACTGGAACTATCACACATGCATATGCATTGAACACCGTAGACGACATGTATCCCACCTATTTATATAGGACTATCCTATTTCTTAACAAAAATAAGATGCAAAGTATCTGCTTTGGAGGAACATAGGCTATTTATCAGGTGTTTGGTCTTAGATTTATTTTATAGCTGTGTAGTGCCCTGACGGACTTTATTAGGAAAATAAGGATTAGCTTTACAGCCCACTTATTTGTTGGCATGCTTTACACATTCCATCTGATTCAGCAGAAAGACAAATGAAACAAAATTGTTGAGTTTATTTTATTGCATAGTGTTTGAAATGTTTTGAAAAGGCTTTTAAAAACGTTTGTATGCTACAAGTCAGCTGTCTGTCTGATAAAAAGATGCATGCTTTTTTTTTTCCCTACAAAGCATTATTAAGGGAAGGTACTTATGAAGGAGACGTTCTAATACTTTTATTAGGCTATAATACACAAATATTGAAGGCAAAAATGAGCTAAGACTAGTTGTGCAATGTCTGTTTCTAAGTAAAACTAAATAATCCTCTTATTTATAGCACATTCTTTCCTTTGTTATTCAAGTGCTGTATTAAATTCAAAGCAGTGAAGTAGGAGTTCCTGGTATCTGATGGTTTTTGATCAAAGGTACCCAGTTGTTTGATTATTGTACTGTGCTATGTGAGGAGAGCTGTAGTTTCTTTTTTTAGAATTAATTCTGTGTATTTGTAACTGGAGGGCCAGTTACATCCATGTATAAGTTTGAAGAATACAAAATAATTTTATGTTCCTCCTTCTCGCCAAAGAAGGTTCTGGGAGACAAAGAATGCTTTTAAAAGATTTTTATCAAATAAAAGCAGAGAAATGATGTTTAAAAGATGATAAAAAGCTTTCTGAAGTCTTGCCAGTCAATGCTCAGATGTCTTTTCTGGCTGGTAATGTGAACATGATCTCAGGATCTGATACCACTTCTCAGTTCCTGGATTCCACTTTTTAATTTGAAAGTGATACATGTTTCAAGATGACTTTCGTACTTCTATTAAATTAACATACAGGAAAGCTCATGCCTTTTCCGAGAGCACATGCAAAGCTCTGGCTAGGGGCTCATTTCAAATTCATAAGGAAAGGTCTCAGGCTCTTTTTGGATGCCAATTCTGTCTTTGAGGTGAGGTATCTCTTTTATTTTTACATCAGTTGTTCCAGGGTTGCTCCCACTTATGGGTTCACCACTCTCCATGTATGCCTGCCTTCTAGCCCTATCTAGTCTTGCAAGTGATTTCTTTAGATGACATTCTTACAGTATTCTAATCATAGGGAATATTTCCAAGGCATCTAAACTGTTTGGCTGATTTTTTAAAAGCAACATTACACAGTAAACCGATCTAGAATACTTCAACTGCAAAGATGTAAGTGAAGTTGCTTGAGATGAAAATGTATTGACAGTTACTGTTGCGGGTACAAATCATGTCTGTGCATGCTTGCATGTGAATCTGTAGCACACTGAGAGGGCTTTTACCTTGAAGACAAAGCCAAGTTTGAATGGATTATGGATTTTTCTTTTTCTTGATATACAGGTGGAAATGGATATTGTTGAAAAACTTGTGAAGATGGTACCTTGTGAACATGAAGACCTGCTGAACATCACTCTTCGGCTCTTACTGAATCTCTCGTTTGACACAGGCCTGAGAAATAAAATGGTGCAAGTTGGTCTGCTCCCCAAACTCACTGCGCTGCTAGGTATGTTTTGTTCCAACACAGACATTTCTGCAGGGATAGCAAAGCTGTTCGCATCATGATGTATTGTGCCTAAAAATTACTGGGTCGCTTCTCTCTTTGCCAAAGAACTCACCACACCCAACTTTTTATCATTCAAATCATCTTTCCAGATGCAGGTTTAGATGGAAGTCCAAAATAATGCAGTTCCCAGTACATTTATTCCTAGGTTCTCTCAAGCTCTTGAATGAGTATTCTGGTCTTTAAAAATAGCTTTGATAGCTAACTGAGAATCATTTGAGCTGACACATGGGTGATGCTTGTAATATTAGAGGAGCACCTAGGAAAAATAGCCAACCACTTCAGGGAGCTTGGCTGATGAAGCTACCAGCTACCTCTGGCTTTTATAAAGCTGATTATACATTCTGCCTCATGTTACCACAGTGGTCTAAATAAAAGGAGTAGAAGCTTCCTAGCATTGTCAGCCTCAACTCTAGGCAGTACTGATTTTTAGACTTCCAGCTTGATGGTCTAATTTATGTTACAATTACGTGAGTACTTCTGATGCAAGCAAAACTTGTTGTTGCCTATAGGGGAAATCTATGAAGACAAGAAGGAGGCCAGAAAAAGCAAAGGAATATCTGATCACTGTTGTATACTAGAGCTCTCAAGACGGAGCTTTTATTACTCCCTGTATGTTCTTTGGCTGATGCTATCTAGAAGCTGCTCCAGTAGATTTACAAAAATGTTTAGTATGATTTGGCTGTAAGGATTGCTGAGTGCTCATTTTTAAGTGGGAGTTGAGGATCTTGTATTGTGGAGGCCTAAATGCATAAAGCACTGCAAGACACCGTTTAAGTTTTCCATGATATGTTGGGTTTGGGATATATTCAATCCAGCACAGCTGGTGTATCCAGATGTAGTAGAACAAGTGGAATGCAACAGTGAAACTGAGCTTTCTCTTCTACCTTTGCGTAGTCTTTAGGGATTATTTGCTTTCTCAATTTTACAATCAGCCTCAGTGTGGCCTTATTGCTGTTTAGTATACAAGTTAATACCATGAAAACTTGCACTGATTTGGAAACCTTAATCCTGTCAGTGATTAATGTAGTGGCTATCTGATATATTCTGAAGTTCCTTAGATCTTTCTATGGTTTCTGCCTCACAATCATGTTTTTGCTTAATATCCTCCTCTGGGTTGGGCTAGGAAGAAGAAAAATGGCATTTGGAATCCCTCTTTATACTTTTTTTTCCTTATCCTGGTGATGGTGACATTTCTCATAAAAGTAGACTGAGAAGTGGGAGCTGGTCAGAAAATATATTTTGCCTCATTTGAGAGGGGTCTTATTAGGTAGTCTGGTTCAGCTTAGACAATGGTTTCTGGCTACAAGTCACCCCAAGCAATAGCATAACTCAAATCATCAAAGTCCCTGCTCCCGGAAATCCCCTTTTTGACACTAAAGTCAGACTAAACTCAGCAGTTAGATATCTGTAGATTATCCACTTTCTAGTGTCTCATTCTAAAGTGGAGAGGAAAATTTCTCTTCAGACGCCAGTCGCTTGGACTTGAGCATAGGCCTCTTCAGAAGATCTGGCTGCTAAAATCACAGTCTGTTCCTGAAGTGGCTGTTAAGGTGATCTATGGCAAGTTTTGCTAGCACAGACAGTGAAGCTTCTGGAAGTACTTGACTCTGTGGACAGTCCTTCCCTTGAATTCGAAGATTTCAACCCTTTTTTTTTGTGGTTGGAGGCAAGTGCTGTCTGACCTAACTTCCCCCCTGTAAAATCATTTGATACTTATTTTGTGATGTGCTAATTAGAAAACGTAGGTGGAAATATTGTCTATTACTTCGTTTTTTAAGTCAGCTCTGTGATTCGCGAGATCTGTCTTGATGTGGCGATTCATATAATTCTCCAACTCATCACTTTGTGTATCCTGGCTCAAGGCAGGCTGTAACCTTAATAATAAAATAATCATGTGCCAGGTGCCCCTTTTATGCAGGTTATTTGGGCATTAAACACACATTATTCAACTCAGTGCCCTTCGGCTTACATTCGCAGGTCACCTTAAAGTGCTAACACATCTCAGCAGCTGTTGACAAGTTACCATACAGATCCTAATGCCAAGAGGTCAAGTTTGTTGACTCAGCCTACTGAAATTTAACATTTGTGCATGCTGTGCCTTTCAGTCTTTAGCGCTGGGTTTGAGATGAGTGTAAATTAAGTGTAGTAGGCGTTTAAGGGGAGAGTTGAGATTGCAAGGAAGGAAAGGACAGGATTTGTCAGGCAGGAGTTTAGGGCTGAGCACTGAGGTGGCTTTCTTTGACAGTTTGCAATCCTGGAGGATGTGCAGCTTTGCCAAGGGACTCGTGGTGGCTTGGGAGCAGGAGGGCTCTGAATGTAGATTGAATCTGAAAGTGGAAGAGGTGGAATGGCTTTGGCTGAGCCAGCAAAGGAATGGACCAAGTGTGGCATGGATATATCAGAGAGGGACCATCATCTTTGCCTCTCTTTCCAGCATGTTGAGGCTGCTGTTGAAAGCATAGACATGAGAAATTCTGCTTAGTTTTGTTTCCATTTTAATTAGCCTTTTCTTTTTAACAGTGCCAATGCCTGCTTCCCCATTTAGCTTTGCCAGTCAACACTACTTGCTAGTTTTCGCGGCTTCTCTTCACAAGTCTGAAGTATTGTATGTGACAAAACTCCTCTTGTTCCCTCCAGGCACCCAAGTTAATCAACTACAGCTGATCTTTGTTATGCTCAATCTCAAAGAACTGGGTGCAGTTGAGGGAAATCTGGCTTCAGACTTGCTGATCAGAAGCTGGAGCAGAGCTGTGGAGGCCTGTGGGATATAGCCTGTTGTGTTCAGGTTTTTCCATATGCAAGCTACTCGAGGAGGTATGGAAAGAGATTTTGTTGATTTGTGTGACTTCACGTTTTTTAATACAATCTTGTTCTTGGTGGTCACCAGGGCCTTGCTGAGATCTTTCTTTTGTGCTGATGGCCTTGCTTAAATTCTTAAAAATTGTTTTTAGTGGTCTTTCTTTTTTATACATTCACCACGTGATTGTTTTATGTGCAAGAAATACAGTTTAAAGTGGAATGAGAATTTGAGTAAATTCAACAAGTGATTAAATTATTTGCTTGCCTGAGATGTGATAAACACAAATTCAGTGCCCTCTAATCATCACCTTAGAAAGAGAGACCAAAGCTGTACATGACAGAATACTGTGTGGAAGTTTGCTTTGCTCTTGCACTGCTCTCATTTTGCTCTGCATGGCATAATTCAAGTGGAGCGTACGAGTGACTTGCTCCAAGTACAGTAGAGTTTGATGGCTAGTCTTAGTTTGCTTGAGGAAAGTATTGTCGTTGAAAGGGTGAAATGTAGAGCTGAACGTTTAAAAGAAGGATCTGAATTTGTTTTCTTAATCCCTGTGAGCATTCTTCCAGTGTTGGACAAAAGGGAAATGTTACCCTTTTTCATAATCTGAGCCCTGTGTGATTGGTTTCTAAAGTAAATGCCCTGGCAGCAAACAGGAGAAAAACATTGTCTACAAGGAAGAATAAAATAACTTCTTGTCTGGACCAAATCCACTTTGTTTTTCAGTTAACTGGCCAAACCAAATGCAAAATTTTCAGAACAGCTCTTAAATACATGCACAGCTTGTGATTCACATTCTTCTAATGAGGGTGCTCTTTTGTGTTGTGTCTGAGTGGTTTCTTAGCGTTTGTGAAGTGAGACAAATAGTTCTCCACTCTCCATGAGAACAGCAGGCAGCTTGTACAACAGAAGCAGCTGAGTGCTGCTGTGCGTGTGATGGCAGGCTGCAATATCTTCTTGGTGGACTCCTGTTCACAAGAAGCTCCTGGCAGTAGGTGTGGCAAGCACTGCTGGGGTTTCTGTGTCCTCCCCTGTGAGGTGTTGCTCTCCAAACGATAGAAATGCTAGGGAATGGTGTGGAAGCTCTTGTAGTGGGAGCTATGCTGCTACTCAAGAGGTAAAATGAGCAGGGAAGATTTCCTTGAAAGAGTAGCTCAGGCTGCATGCAGGGAGCAAAAATTTTGTGTTACGTGCATTCGTCCCTTTGAGCTGCTGGACAGTTCTTAGGGGTACTGAATACAATTGTCTTGAAATGCCACTCTGTTTTCATTCACCTCACTTCCCAGTGCAAGCCATGTTTAAAGCATGAAAATCCAATATGCTTGGAAGTCAGAGTAAAGGATCTCGTCATGGCTGCTCAGAATTATAAGCTGTTTTTGAAAATCAAGATCTGATGGAACACAGAGATTAGTGAGCTGAAAAATGAGTGGGTTGCAAAACACTGCCAGTTACAGCTCCAGCTCAGATGGGATGCGCAGTGCAGAAGGGTTATTCATGTGGTTGTGTTACACAGTGCCAAGGTGTTCCATCTCAAAAAGATTGCAGATTGTGACCATCTCGGGTTATGTTTTCCAGTACAGATTACTGTAACTGAAAGAAAATTGCCTTTGTGGATTTCTCTTTAGCCAAGGAATGTTTGTTATACGTTGCTCTGAAATACAATGTGATCAGTCCCAAGTAGCAATAGTAGAGTTTTTCTGGTCACAGCATGTACTGAGCCTGGATATTTCATTAATGTGAGGGTCCTGACCTGATGCTCTTAATTTCTTGGTGTTCCAAGACTTAGTCTCCGCACAGTGGAAGTAACAGCCACCTAATCATAGGTAGAAATCTAAGGGTTGTGCAACAGTTTGCAAACTCCAAAGTAGGTCACACTTTCCCTGTGTGTGAGTTCTTTATTTGAGCTGAAGGTAACCAGAGCAGGGTGTGACTTTGTCAGTCTGAGATTTACTGAAGAGTGTTTTCATTGGTTTCACTGACAGATTTTTTTTTAAGAGTTCTATTTTCTAACATCAAATTTTCTGATTTTTCTGGAAACTGCTGAAGTTCCTCTGATATTTTTCTGTTCTTTACAAGTTAGGTTTAATGAGCAATCAAAGAATTGCCAAACGGTCGTATGTTGGGTTGCTTAACAATCAGGTCTTGATAATGGTATGCAGCCAAGGTGTGTTGTATGTTGACTGCTGTTTAAAAACCCAAGAAGTAGTTTGCTCTCTAATTAACGGAGTGCTGTGGTTTTTTTAATGTTCGATTCCTTTTATGAAAGTTTCTTTTAAGAAGGCTTAAAGTAGATGTGTTCTCTTTATGAGTTCACTTGGCCTTTTTGTAATGAACTTATTATGGAGCTTCACACATCTGTTGGAAAATGGAGCTTCTTATAGGCTACTGCAGTGTTTTTTCTGTTTTTAATAGGCCTCGTTTATCCTATAAAGGAACATACATTTTCTTACCTGATCAAGTGAGCAAACAATAGGGGTCAGATGTGGCAAAGACCCTAACAAAAAGCACATGTCCAGCCATCAGGGTGAGGTAAAGTCATATCGGGATTGCTTGAAGTTATTAATGGCAGTAAAATTTATGCTTCCTCCTGTTTTCCCAATTAAATTGAGAAACCTTTTTTTTCTGAGGTGGCTCTGTAGCAGCTGGTTCCAATCCTTGTTGTGTGAATATTGCCTGGGGTGTCTCCATTCCTTTATAGTGGAGGCTGGCTGTAGCACATTAAGTAACAGTTCAGCTACAGGGACCGGTCTGTTGGAAAGCAGTAATTATTTAGGGATTTATTTTAATGGTAGCTTTTTTTTTATCATTTGTGCTAAGTATGGCCATTGTTTTTAAAACAAACAAACTAACAAAACAAAAACAGAAAAATCCTCTTTAGCATTCAACTTCTAATTTCCTATCAGATGTCCAAATAAAAGTAACATGTCTAACTGACTTGAGTAGAGTGGGTGATTTAGACAGGCAACTTTAGTATTACTAAAGAACTAGCCTCAGACATGGAGGAATATAAAACAAAGTAGAGATTCTTCAGTATCAATAATGTGCTTGAAGCAGAAATAGAATGCCAGCTAACTATTTTTATGCTAAAAGCCTTCCCTATATCCCTACTTCATGCCACTGGCAAATTGTGGTGATTTATCAGGAAGGAATAACTGAAATTCATGCCGTTTCTGTAGTTGCTTGCAAGTTTTTAAGGACTATTGTCTAAGACTTTTGACTCTATTTTAGTGCTGTTGAGTTAGAAACAAAGTGTATTGCCATTTTACAGATAGTGCAGGTGGAATGTTGCTGATCTTAATAGTAAGCCTATAACTTTAGGTGAGTGGAAGAAGAAAACAAACAAATGTGAGGTGACTGAAAAACAGAAATGCTTATGGCAGGAACAAGGGCAGGAGTGGAGAGATGGCAGCAGTCTTAAGATGAGGAGGCTGAGTTCTTGCAAATTTGCAAATCCAGTCAATGAAAAGGATTCCCTGAGCCTGTATTTCTACTGTGGAGCTTACAATATGTGACTGCTTAATTGAGTTCTTTTAGTTGTTTCTTTGCCTAATTTCAAGAGCAAATTAATACTTCTCAGTATAAAGTAATGTGGTCTTCTACGTGAACTGTTTACATCTGAAAGCTTTCCAGGGCACAACTTGGATGCCTAAAGCGTGACAGAACAGAACCAACCAACTCTAGTTTCCTGGAGAACCTCCCTAAGGATAGGGCACTTCTACTCTTCGAATTGGAATCGTTTAGGTTGGAGAAGATCCTTAAGACCATTAAGGCCAACCATCTACGTGGCACTACCAAGTCCACTGCTAAACCATGCCCAAACTTCTTTACTGAAAGGCTTGTTAGACATTGGAACAGGCTGCCCAGGGAAGTGGTGGAGTCACCATCCCTAGAGGTCTTTAAAAGACGTTTAGATGTAGAGCTTAGGGATATGGTTTAGTGGAGGACTTGTTAGTGTTAGGTCAGAGGTTGGACTCGATGATCTTGAGGTCTCTTCCAACCTAGAAATGCTGTGATTCTGTGATTTTGTGATGGGTACTTCAGTTTTGACAGCTTTAGCCTTCTGAATTAGTCTGTTTTGGTTATGTTGGTGGGGTTTTCTTTTTGTTAATGAGAGATTCTGACCCTTGGAGATCTGGAGAAAAAACGAGTTGAGGCAAGGTTGCATGGGGCAGCCTTTCTCTCTGGCAAGCCAAATGGTCTGGGGGGGAGCCAGCCCCAGAAAAGGGGACCCTCAGCTCCCCCAACCCTCGTCCTTGCTCCACATGAGGGCATTTTCCAGGCCTCTCCCAAGGCAGGCGCCCTCGGCCTCGCACGGGCCACTCCATCACAGAGCTTTGCCGAGGTCACAGTGGCCACCAGCGGGCCCGCCCTTGGCCCGGGCCCTATAAAAGGGGCCCCCCTGCCCCTGGCCCGCCACTTGCTCAGCGATTTGGTCTTCTGAAAGCCATTGGCTGAAGGAAGGCCAGAGTTAAGAGCAAAGCGAGAGAGAGAGGCGAGCAGCAGCCCTTCTCAGTGCGAGGACAAGAAATTGTTCCTGGGACCACTGAGAAGGATGTCTGCCTCTGAGAGAAAGCGCCATGGGTCGAGGGCCAGCACCTCAAGCACAAAAACCAGCAGTGCCCAGGAGGTGTCTGGTGCCCGGCCCAGAGGCTACTCTGATAAATATCATTGGAGCCGAAGAGATGTGGGGAGCAGGCCGGCCCCTCGGACGGACAGCAGCAGCAGGCCTGGGCCTAGCCGGAGGTCCAGTGATGACGGAGAGCGTGGGTTGGAGGGCCACGGGAAGCGGAGCCGTGCCCAGCGGTCAGAATATGATGCGGGACCCAGCCGTGGCCGAGGGAGAGATGACAACAGAAACTCCGAGAATGACAATCAAGCAGAGAACAGAAAGGACCCAAGGCCCGGAACTGGGAGGCGTCCTGGTGCGGCACCGTGGCCAGAAAATATGCCCAGTGGAAGGCAGCCTGTGTGGGCAGTCCCTGCCAGGGACTGGCTTGTCCTCCAGCCCGCGGAGCCCATGGAGGTGGGTGCAGAAGATGAAGAGGAACCCATGGAAGTGGACCCGCCTCAGCCTCAACAAAGATGGGACTCCGCCGGCAGCTCTCTGAAAAGTGTCCTGAAGGAACACCGGCAGCTGTGCAGAAGGGCTCGGCAAGCTCCCTATTCCACATCACCCAGGCTCCACTCCAGGCATTAGCCTGGAGCCATGTTGGCAATAAAGACCTTTGCCAATTGTCAGGGGTTGTGTGAGTGCTTCTTTCCCATCCAGCAGGCCTTGTGCGAGAGGTGGCAGCCCTTCTGCGCAGAGCCTCGAGGAAGAGCCCAAGAGAGGCCCCAGCTCCCTTGGGGCTGCTGCGCTGGGGTGACAGGAGGAGTCCCCAAGAACCACCATGCGCCTTTAACATTTATGAAAATAAACCGAGGGGTGAAAACAGTAGTGTGTGAGTGATTATAGCTGGCTAATTTCTTATATTAGGAGTGAGTTTCTATATCTGAGTAATTGGTAATGACAGACGTGGAGAAGGCTGAGGTACTCAGCAACTTCTTTGCCTCTGTGTGCACAGGTAGATGGGCTTCCCCCATCTTTCATTTCCCCATTTAAGAAAAAAGTTGGACGTAGTGCTTAGGGACATGGATTAGTGGGTGACATTGGTGGTAGGGCGATGTTTGGACCAGATGATCTTGAAGGTGTTTTCCAAGCTTATTTATTCTATGATTCTCTAGCTTCATTTCCAAGTTAGAGGTATTTTTTTTTTTCCTGTTCATTCCCAATTGAAAAGGACTTTCTTGCTCTGACTGTGAGCGTCCTAAAACCCCTCTCTTTTCCTGGAGTTGCCAGCAGGACAAGGGATTTACAGGATGGTGGCTCAGTTATCTGCGGAGCAAAAAAATTGAAATTTGGCTCTTCTTTTTGAAACTATAGCTATCTTTTCCTTCTGTGTGTCATGAAATCTGCCATATGGAACGTGCTTTGGGAGACTGATTTAAGTGTTGGTGAGTGACTTCGTTCAGATAAGATGATTTAAGTTGTAGGTATTTTTCACGCTTCAGGTTGATTGTCCAGGTCTTTTTGATTATTTTGGGCAATCTAGAAACAGAAGCATTGCTGTCACTGATAGCCATGATATTTTTTGGTCATTGGAAGTGATGCAACACGCTGGACCTTTGAAAAAACAGGAAAGAAAGAAGAGTGCGTAGTGTTTTACCCTCAAAAAACAGAAGTCTTTGACGGCTACTGTGGCTGTCTTATTTTCAAATAAGCTCATAATATTAACAAATACTAGGAAATAAACTATGGTTGCTACAGAATGTATGGATTTACCTTAACCGATGCTTTATCTTAGCACAAATAACATTTGCAAGAATAAGGCGGGGAACATGAAGGGTAGAGGTTAAGCAAGTATAAAGTAGCATCCTTCTTGTTGGCTGCCTGCCAGTTCGTACCCACTGAAGATCTGGCCCAACTTGCCTCTAGTCTGTTTTCCATGTTACTGGGGAGCCAACTTTCCTCCCTTATTCTGCTTTACCTTTTACTTCACATAGCGTTTCCTGCATTACCTGGCAAAGTGTAATTATAATTTGAGTCTTAAATTTGAGTCTTGATGTTTGAGCCTTCAATGGAGGCATGGAAAGAAGTGTTAAGAGCAGTGTAAACAGCTTTTCCCAAGCCCCATGAAATTTGAAGGCATAATTTACCCTTTAAATTTTTATATTTGCCTAGGAGAAGCCTTTAGCTGTATGCATAGTGAAGCGTTTTCCCCCATGCTCTTGTTGGATCACTATGTCACTACAAGCTGATAGGTAGGTAAGATGACCTGAGCCTGGATTTCTACTGAGGAGCTTACAATATGTGACTGCTTAATTGAATTCTTTTAGTTGTTTCTTTGCCTAATTTCAAGAACAAATTAATACTTCTCAGTATAAAGTAACCTGGTCTTCTACATGAACTGTTTACATCTGAAAGCTTTCCAGGGCACAACTTGGTTGCCTAAAGCATGACAGAACAGAACCAACCAACTCTAGTTTCCTGGAGAACCTCCGTAAGGATAGGGCACTTGTACTCTTCAAATCCGAATCGTTTAGGTTGGAGAAGACCCTTAAGATCATCAAGGCCAACCATCTACGTGGCACTACCAAGTCCACTGCTAAACCATGCCCGTAAGCACCACATCCACACATTTCTTAAATACCCCCAGGAATGAGGACTACCGCTTCCTCGGGCAGCCTGTTCCAATGCCTAGCCCATGTTTCCATAAAGATGTTCTTTCTGATATCCAATTTAAACCTCAAGCAAGGTCAGTTTCAATAAAGGATATATCTAAATTTAGCAGCATGTAGTGCACTACTCAGTGGCTGTGCTTTTTCTTCTTATCTAAGCAGCAGTGCTGTGGGTGAGGAGCTTACTGTGTATTTTTCAGTCTGGCTGTTCTGTGTAGAGTTCAAAGAAATTGAGTCTAGTGCTCCAGATGTGCAGCTTCATTTTTGTCTGTAGCTGTAACATTAAATAACTCAACCAAAATTAGTCGTTTATTAGTTCATTGGCTTAGAAATTACCGTTATAGTTCCTTCTTTGTTTCCTAGAAAAAAAAAAGTGTATCCATATTTCAGATGTGGCATGTGCTTAGCTCTTTGGGGAGGGATGGGGGAAGGGAGGACACAGAAATCTGGATTTTAAGGTAGGCTTATGGTAGGAAACCGGTTTCAAACACAAAGGTGGCACGAGAAGGGTTATTAGTTGGTAATTAATATCATAGCATTATTTACATAGTCTAGTCTTTTTGAGTATGAGCAGACTTGCAGTTTCCTTCAGGTTCTCTTGATAAAACAAACTGATATATCCAATATGATTTATATTTACATATGTAAATCAAACCATTGTGTGTTTAAACCACACGTGGAGCAACTTAGCACAACTGTTTCAGAGTAGTCTGTAAGGCACTGTACCGGACAGAAAAATTGAGTTACCTTTTTTATGACTTCCCCCCAAGATCCCTATTAATTATGATGCATATGAACGAATGAACTCGTCACTTCAATGTAAATAAAGTTTTGACAGCAGTGTGAGACAGTATATGGATAAGATGTTCAGTTTGCTACATTTCCATCCGCCTACATGTATTATTTGCTTACTTTTGTAACAGCTTTGACTTAAGAGTATCAGAATTTGAAGCTGAAACCAAGAATCACTCTGCCATTTTAAGAGATAATTCTTTTGGCTTCTGGTTTTGATTTGGTGTAGTTAATGTTTTGCACGTGAGTTGGATAGGGCATATTTCATATCTGAAGTGGAGACATTGATGATTCCATTAGAAATGATGGCTACTTGAATTACTGATACTCTTACATTTGGATAATTTAATCCATAATTTATATTCTCATTGTTACTTTAGCATTTGAAAGCTGAATGCTGCTGCTGAAACTTGAATTGGCATTTCAGTTTTACAGCTTTAGGGTTTCTCTTTTGTTATTGCGGAGCGAACGGAGGATCTCTTCATTTCAAGCTCACAAACTCAACTATAATGTTAGGACCAGATCTTGTTATCAAGAAATCATTTTTTTTTCTTTAGCTTCTGTTACTGGTACCATTCGATCTTTAACCTCAGTAAGAATGAAACCTAGGATTCAGGCGCTGGTCCGCAGAACTGGCACATGGCTTCTTATTAATGTTCAAAGGCTAAAAATCTGAAGCCATTTTGAACTCAGAACCCATCGTGTATTTATTTCCCTCTCTAATTTGCAGAAAACTAGTTGTGAAAACAGCCCGAGGGACCTGATATTTTTCCATCCCAGCTGCTCCAGCTGAACTACAGCTGCAAAAAAAATCTAAGTATTGTTTCTATAAACTGTTGAGTGTATTTTATAACACAATAATTCCCACAAAATCAGTAACTGCAGTTAATGACCGGTTTGTTAAGGCATTAACTGCACTCAGCTGGGAATGACCAATTTCTCTGGAATGGCTGTATAAGAACTAAGGATAATTCAGTAACACTTTCAAATAATTATTTGGTTAATTAATGGTAAATTCTTTTGGAAATCCTATCAAAGTACTTGTGACCCCCACATTTAATATCCAATGAGTTCATTATGATTCATGTTTTATTGCCATAAATACCAGAAGAATCCATAATGACTAGGCCATTATTTTCCAGGGCTGCCCTTACTGCTTTAGGCCATTTGGCTATTCCACCTTCAGTCATAAAATGCTTGATACTCAAAACTACTAGCGCTTGTAGGCCACAACTTTCTGGCACCCCACCAAAACTTTGGTGATTTTTATGAACACATTTGGCAAAGACCTTTTTTCTTCTCTTTCTCTTGCTTTTTCTGGTTAGGGGAATAATTGGTGCCTACTGTACCAACCCATAAGGAAGCCTTTCTTGCAGTGTCTGCTTTTTCATGTGTGGCCTTCAGCCGTGGTCACAAATAGCAAAAAAGGTATCACTTCTATGCTTTGGAAAGTTGTTCTTTGGCCAGGTAATAGGCAGGCTTTGAAATCTTTGCAGCCATGTTTCTGAGCAAGGACTTACCTGTGGCTTTATTCATCATTCAGATGAGTATAAAACAAAACCAAAAGGTGATTTTGGTACCAACGTGTCCAAGTCATAGTCAGTAGCTGGCAGTTGGTATTTTTGGGAATGAAGCCCAAGTGTCACAGGATGGCATTTGGCTTATTGGTGGATTTCTTCAGTCTGTCACTTCCTACCTTTTTACACCATCTTTAGCCTGCAAGATGATGCTTAGTGTTCATAGCATTGTAGCTGTTGAATCTGTTCTCTTCCTAATTTTAGACAAAGTAGTAATGCACAGTTTCCAATCAACTTTCCAATAGGCTCTATGCTTTCTCATTGAGCACGATATTAGCACGATATTAACAATTTGCATTAAATCATTGTGACTGTGCTAAAGAACAAGCACCTCTTGATTTTCCTGAAGTGTTTTATTCTTTGGCTCATGAGTAGCCACAGTTTTACGTGAGAACTGATAGAAGTGGGAGGTTTCTTTTGTTGTTTTTGTTATTTTCCATTGAAGTGCTTCCACTGTTTTCTTTTAAGTTTAGTTCTATAGTCCTGTTATTTCAATGCTGTTGTGTTACTGAGAGGTCGAGGAATATCTAACGACTCCCACCAGAGGACCCTGCTCTCAGCTGAAGCTCCTAACCCCGCCCCGTGAATCAAGCATATGGTTTATAAGAGGGTGTACTGCAGGGCACAGAGATAAGACACCAGTAATCCACCTGGGAGTGCAGGTAGGGAAATCACTGGACGTGCACTCATGTTGTACTCTATAATACAAAGTGTGTGTGTGTGTGTAAAGGATGTGTTTAATTCTAACTCCATTTCATGTTCCTTCTTCCTTTAGAGGAATGCTGGTGTCCTACCTTTATTCCTCACTTGCTATTTGTAAGGAGTTTTATCAAGTTTAAGTTGTGTCTTTTTCTCTTTGAAGAAGAGAGTGCTGGAGCCTGTTGATTAAACACATCCTTGGCTTTTCCCTGGTCAGGCAAAAATGTCCAGGCTCTGAATGTGATTTCTATTCCCCCCACACCACGTGCGTGTTGCAGACTTTTACCAAATGAGCAGTAGAAACTTTTGCAAGGTATGAACAGTGATGATGTTCAGTTTTGACTACTTTAGCCTTGTGAATTGGTCTGGTTTGGTTTCATTGGTGGGGTTTTCTTTTTGTTAATGAGAGACTCTGACACTTGGAGATCTGGAGAAAAAACGGGTCGAGGCGGGGTTGCATGGGGCAGCCTTTCTCTCTGGCAAGCCAAATGGCCTGGGGGGGAGCCAGCCCCAGAAAAGGGGGCCCTCAGCCCCCCCAACCCTCGTCCTTGCTCCACATGAGGGCATTTTCCAGGCCTCTCCCAAGGCAGGCGCCTTCGGCCTGCACGGGCCGCTCCATCACAGAGCTTTGCCGAGGTCACAGTGGCCACCAGCGGGCCCGCCCTTGGCCCGGGCCCTATAAAAGGGGCCCCCCTGGCCCTGGCCCGCCACTTGCTCAGCGATTTGGTCTTCTGAAAGCCATTGGCTGAAGGAAGGCCAGAGTTAAGAGCAAAGAGAGAGAGGCGAGCAGCAGCCCTTCTCAGTGCGAGGACAAGAAATTGTTCCTGGGACCACTGAGAAGGATGTCTGCCTCTGAGAGAAAGCGCCATGGGTCGAGGGCCAGCACCTCAAGCACAAGAACCAGCAGTGCCCAGGAGGTGTCTGGTGCCCGGCCCAGAGGCTACTCTGATAAATATCATTGGAGCCGAAGAGATGTGGGGAGCAGACCAGCCCCTCGGACGGACAGCAGCAGCAGGCCTGGGCCTAGCCGGAGGTCCAGTGATGACGGAGAGCGTGGGTTGGAGGGCCACGGGAAGCGGAGCCGTGCCCAGCGGTCAGAATATGATGCGGGACCCAGCCGTGGCCGAGGGAGAGATGACAGCAGGAACTCCGTGAGTGACAATCAGGCGGAGAATGGAAAGGACCCAAGGCCCGGAACTGGCAGGCGTCCTGGTGCGGCACCGTGGCCAGAAAATATGCCCAGTGGAAGGCAGCCTGTGTGGGCAGTCCCTGCCAGGGACTGGCTCGTCCTTCAACCCGCGGAGCCCATGGAGGTGGGTGCAGAAGATGAAGAGGAACCCATGGAAGTGGACCCGCCTCAGCCACAACAAAGATGGGACTCCGCCGGCAGCTCTCTGAAAAGTGTCCTGAAGGAACACCGGCAGCTGTGCAGAAGGGCTCGGCAAGCTCCCTATTCCACATCACCCAGGCTCCACTCCAGGCATTAGCCTGGAGCCACGTGGCAATAAAGACCTTTGCCAATTGTCAGGGGTTGTGTGAGTGCTTCTTTCCCATCCAGCAGGCCTTGTGCGAGAGGTGGCAGCCCTTCTGCGCAGAGCCTCGAGGAAGAGCCCAAGAGAGGCCCCAGCTCCCTTGGGGCTGCTGCGCTGGGGTGACAGGAGGAGTCCCCAAGAACCACCATGCGCCTTTAACATTTATGAAAATAAATCGAGGGGTGAAAACAGTAGTGTGTGAGTGATTATAGCTGGCTAATTTCTTATATTAGGAGTGAGTTTCTATATCTGAGTAATTGGTAATGACAGACGTGGAGAAGGCTGAGGTACTCAGCAACTTCTTTGCCTCTGTGTGCACAGGTAGATGGGCTTCCCCCATCTTTCATTTCCCTGACCCCATAGATGGAGGCTGGTGGAGCAGAGTCCCACCCAGTGTAAGCGAAGAGCGGGTTCAAGACCAGCTGCTGAATCCAAAGAGGTACAGGTCTACGGGACCTGATGAGCAGAATCCCAGGGTCCTAAGGGAACGGGCTGATGGAGTTGCCAAGCCTCCCTCCATCACAGCAGAAAAATCCTGGTAGTGGGGTGATGTCACTGGGGAGTGGAAAAATGGAAACATCATGCTCCTACTCTTCAAGAATTAAAGAACTGAACAAAGAGCACTGCTCTTCAACAAGTAAAACGATGAGGAGTCATTACTTCTCAGAAAGAGCAGTCAGGCACTGGGACAGGTTGCCCAGGGAGGAGGTGGCGTCACCGCCCCTGGGGGTGTTCAAGGAAAGGTTGGACATAAAAGGCTTTGACTGCTACTGTGGCTGTCTTACTTTCGAATAAGCTCGTAATATTAACAAATTCCAGGAAATAAACTATGATTGCTACAGAATGTATGGATTTACCTTAACCGATGCTTTATCTTAGCACAAATAACATTTGCAAGAATAAGGCGGGGAACATGAAGGGTAGAGGTTAAGCAAGTATAAAGTAGCATCCTTCTCGTTGGCTGCCTTCCAGTTCGTACCCACTGAAGATCTGGCCCAACTTGCCTCTAGTCTGTTTTCCATGTTACTGGGGAGCCAACTTTCCTCCCTTATTCTGCTTTACCTTTTACTTCACATAGCGTTTCCTGCATTACCTGGCGAAGTGTAATTATAATTTGAGTCTTAATGTTTGAGCCTTCAATGGAGGCATGGAAAGAAGTGTTAAGAGCAGTGTAAACAGCTTTTCCCAAGCCCCATGAAATTTGAAGGCATAATTTACCCTTTAAATTTTTATATTTGCTTAGGAGAAGCCTTTAGCTGTATGCATAGTGAAGCGTTTTCCCCCATGCTCTTGTTGGATCACTATGTCACTACAAGTTGATAGGTAGGTAAGATGACCAGTCACCAGAGAAGCACAAAAGACAGGGAACGCTTCATTTTGTTTGCTTAAAACAGAATTTATATGCTTTAGCATAGTCTTTGCTTTTATTTTAATAATAGCCTGATCAGCTTTCAAGTTCGTCATTATCCTTTACCTAGCTGATAAATTTCTGGAAGGTTGAGATAAAAGTTCTGTGTTTTTATTTTGTTACCTCTCACCCTCCTCATCCTCCCCTCGGTAGGTGATCTGCCAGTAAGATCCAAAAGGTCAGCTATGTTTTTTAGGAAAAGAATACTTCAGGAAAGAATACTTCACTGTTTTATAGCAACTGCCAGAAGGGTTTCATGGGTTTTTCTGGTAATTCAATTTTAAAAAGAGACACAAAATGTGCATTCTCAGGATAAAGACAACTTATCCTTGCTGCTTAAAGGAAATTCCAGTTCCCAATGATGTATGCAGATGAAAGATTTAACTGGCTTGGGTTGGTTGCTCTTTGAGGTCTTGATGCTTTGCCAAAGCACGAGAGATGGTCCAACTGAAGTATAAGTGGGAGGTAAGATATTTCTGAGCTGTATGAAACCTGTGAATTAATTCTGAGTTGGTGACCTTATTACATACTGGCCTAACTAATATAAACATCCAGTTGTATGTGTTATCCCATATATAGCCAGTATCCTGCTAATATGGGGCTAGAGGAGAGCTCAAGACAGTGCTCAGTCCAAATTTCAGCAGAGAGTCAGGACCAGGCATATCTATGTTTTTCTTAGCAAGCATTTATGCATTTGTCTAAGCTGTTTTTATAGTCTTCCTGTTAAATACTTCATAGCTTGCTCATGTAAGTTGCTTCGATTTGTTTTTTCCTTTAGAATATTTGGTAAGCATTAACGTGCAAATAAAATATACTATTTTCTTTGAAATGTATGAAACACAAGGCACCCGCAGTTTAGGATAATAAAACAATCAGTGTGTGATTTACGTGAAAGGCACTGGTTTCCTTCTACGACACTTTTTAGAGCAGTAGTTCTTATTTATCTCTGTGACATTGATGCGTTCTTTGGTATTTCACTTTGAGACAAGCTTATCGTTTCAACAAGAATATCCACAACTAAACCAGCATTACATTAGGTATTTAATTTCCTAGCTGGGATGTGATAAAGGCTTTCTCTGGATGGTCCATCGTTAATAAGTGTTCCTTTCAGAAAATAGATTCCTTGCAAAGTGGTACTAGGGAAATGTTTTGAGGTGCTGGGAAAAGAGGGAGTAGTTGGCATTGCCTTTGTTCCCTCTTTGCACAAAGACATTGTTTGCTTGGATATGCCAGACAAAACCCTTTCATAAATGTTGCATTTGTTTTAAATTTTCCCTTCCTTAATTAGGATTTTTGTGCTTTTCATTCCTCCCCTTAAATATTTATAGTACTTAAAGTGCAAATCTTGTTAATGTTTGTTTGTTTGTTTTTCCTTCTAGCAAATGAAAACTACAAACAAGTAGCCATGTGCATTCTGTATCACATAAGCATGGACGATCGCTTCAAATCGATGTTTGCCTACACAGACTGTATCCCGCAGGTATGTGCTTTATGGCTGATGAGGTCCCAATCACAGAATCACAGAATTTCTAGGTTGGAAGAGACCTCAAGATCGTCGGGTCCAATCTCTGACCTAACACTAACAAGTCCTCCACTAAACCATATTGCTGAATTCAACATCTAAATGTCTTTTAAAGACCTCCAGGGATGGTGACTCCGCCGCTTCCCTGGGCAGCCCATTCCAATGCCTAACAAACCTTTCAGTAAAGAAGTTCTTCCTAATATCCAACCTAAAACACCCCTGGTGCAACTTCAGCCCATTCCACCTCGTTCTGTCGCTAGGCACATGGGAGAACAGACCAACCCCCTCCTCTCTACAGCCTCCTTTAATGTACTTATAAAGAGCAATAAGGTCGCCCCTGAGCCTCCTCTTCTCCAGGCTCAACAAACCCAGCTCCCTCAGCATCTCCTTGTAGGACTTAGAGGTGTCAAGATGCATCTTGCTGTGTGCACATCTTTTCCCCACTTATAGCAGAGCTCGCACTGACACCCACAGGTGAGAATGGGAACAGGCATGATGCTGCTGAGTCAGTAGTGAGCCACCTACTCTTCAGGCAGTCTGACTGTTCTTGCTGTGTTTTGATGGTCCCCAGCAAAAGGTCGGGTGACAGATATTTTTATCAGTACTGCTGAGCCTTGAGATACATCGAATTGGTGAAAAATTCAGGGGACCCAATAAATTTCTGTGGAAGATTGGGAATACTTGAAAGAGATGAAAACTTGTGCATAGTAGATCCTTAGGGAACCTCATGGAAAGTATTTCCTTTGCTGTTTTAGAAGCTATTCTTTTCTGATCCCATTGGGTATCAAAATTTCAGTGTCTCCTGTGTTACAGGATATGAACTGGAAACCAGCCAAGCAGTGTTGCACTGCTGCATGACAATTCCTTTTCCAACTGCAGGCGTGTACAACAGTTGGAGACATGAGGGCTATAGAGGGCTCTTCACAGATCCTTCAGGCTACACTTTTTCATAACTTTTTATCTCTAGCCATAGTCTCTGACCCATGCACAGACACTGTTTCATGCTTTTAGGGAGGTATTTTATGTGTACTTCCTTGATTTTGGGCTGTAGCATGTTTTTTAACAAACAGTGAATACTCTCTAACCAATCTCTCTCGGTCCTGATGAGGCTTGGCGTTGAGAAAGCCTGCGTTGCATAAATGTAGAAAGCTCTCTGGTAGCTCTTTCAGAATTGCACCATTGTATTTTCTTCCCTGCCAAACATGTTTTTAACATCAAATACATCTAGAATGGGAAGTTGCCATGGAAAAAATTCAGAATGTTTCTGGTCATTATTTCATGACAAAAATTGTGATGTTTTTCCAAATACAGGAGGGTTTTGGAGAAAAGAGAAGGGAGAACTGGTGGGAATAATTAGTGTATGTTACCAAATGTTCTTGCAAACATCCTACTGGCTACTTTTTCTGTCACAGAAGTAACTTTGTTAAGATATTTGCATTATACAAGGGACCTGCTTTGTTCTCAACAGTCACCTGCCAAACAAATTCACTGTGTTTAAAGGCTCAGTTATGATTTGCTTTTAGGGAATCTTGGCTAGCATCTTAGATCCCCAGCGTCAAACATAAGGAGATGTGGATCTTCAGTGAAATCATACACTGAGCTTTAGAACATCATTGTTGTGATGGGCAGTGGCTGCTCAAAGTAGTGTTTGTAGCGCTTTATCCAGAGCCTGCTGGAACAGGAAACAATTCCACTGCCTTAATTGGACTTTGGATAAAACTGCAAGTTTTGAAAAATACCTATGGCTATTGATTCTTTAGTGGCTGATGTAATATACAGATGATATCTGCAGGCTGTTCAAAAAGGACAAGCTGGACAACTGGAGATTTTATTTAAAAGTTAGGACAATTGTTAAGGAAAACAGAGGCAGCAAAAACCATGGAAGTAGACATTGCATCAAGAGAAGAAAATGACCTTTTTCAGGGACTCCCTGCTATCTGATTCTATCCCAGAAAACTGAATTCTCTCTTTAATAATAGTGCATACCCTTCAGTGGCTTTGTCTCCTTGAGGAAAGGTGTACATCTAAACTGGCAAATGCTCGCTAACAGATTTGTAGCTGTTGTAGAAAATCCATCCCCTGTTGTCTTTTGAACATGTGAGGTGCTTGAGGAGGGCTTTCTCATGCTGTCCCAGGTAAACATCCTTGTGGCTTGAAGGAGTTAGTGGGTGCTATTCTAGTAACAGTTAAAAGTGAGTATTAACAGTTCATTCTTGTTTAGACCTCAGCAATGCGTGTTTTGTTTAAATAGGTGCAAATGCCATCCAGATGCTTATAAAAGCATTTATTGGTAATAACCTGGCCAATCAAAGGGCATGGTTAGGCAGTGATGTCATGGTGATATTTAATATTTTACCGCAGAGCAGTGTGCAAGGTTCTCTGCAGCTACCCACATGTTTTCCACCACAGTTGTCCTGTTTGGCCCCTCTTTGATCTATAAGCTTCTTTTCAGCTTAATGCTGGTAAACGTCCTCTCTTGACAGCACCCTTTGCTCCTGTCCGCCATTATCTGCTGAAGTTCAGAAACCAGAGCATCACTTCAAACAGCAGAGTTAGGGAGTAGCCGGTCAGAAGAGATTCCTGAGGCATGCAGTTCTGGCATAATCATTCAAAGATGTTTGAGCTGGGCTCGGGGAGGGGGTTGGACAGAGGTGTATGTGAGCAGAGAGCTGTGGGGGTTGGCCTCTGGTCACTGGTAAATAAGTGAAGGCAGGTGCCAGAGAGTCTAGACACAGTGATTTCAGTCCTGGTCTGTGGTATCTGATACTCAATATGGGACTTGTCTGATTGAACACTACTGCCTCTTCATTGCACATGCTGCAGTCTTTTTACTGCCTTCCTGTTAAATCAGTAAAAGATGACAATGGACATAGTAAAAGCAGAACAAATTTAATTTTAATATTTCCTATTTGGCAGCAATTACTCTTCCTTTTGAAGTGGCACAAGAAGCAATCAAATTAAATGAAGACATAATGGGAAACATGGAGCTCGTACGAAACTATTATTTTAAAATTTGAACAGCTTTAATTGAAACTGGATATATTTTTCCTTTTTATAGAGAAGTAGCTCAGTAATTAACAGTGTAATCCCTTGTTAAACATCTAATTTCCACAGATTTTGTATTGTGTAAGTAATGAGAATGTTTCCCTTCAAATTGTTTGAAGGGCTTTAAAAATCTATTTTTAAAGGTTTTGTAACAGAAGAGTTGCAGGGGGTGATTTTTGAATGCTCATGTTCTACTTGTTAAGTGGCAACTTTCTTCTCTGGTTAATTCAGTCTTACGTGATTGTCAGGCTTACGGATTTAATAAACTACAGGTTTTATAAGTTCTTAAAACAGCGTAAGGAAATCTGATTCTACCTTCTTAAGAAAGGGAGGAAGAAATCAGTGATGGCTTTTAAATCAGTATGTGAAAGTCTCAGGGAAAAAAGATTAATAACTGTTGTAACCTAAAAACGTATGGCTTTATTTGGGCTCTGTTTGGAATTGACAGCTTGCTATCTCGTGATATGTAAACATACTGAATTGCTGCACAAAAATACTTCAGAGTGAAATTCCTGCAATCCTATTGTTCCTGTTTTTAATTTTTTCCCTAAATAGGTTGTTTACCCACTTTCTCTAGTGCTTAATGCATTACAAACCGTCTTGCCACCAGGGGGCAAGCACACAAATACATAATGATTAGTTGCATTTTTCTTCCTGCACCCCTATTTGAGAAAAGCTGAGCTAAATATATTTTATTTTGTCTCACTTATCTTTAGGTTCAGTTGTTTCTACTTCTAGTAATCTCAGTCTTGTCATCACACTGCAGTGCCTTGTAAACTTGACGTGTCTTATGAACTGAGCAGGTTTTAGGAGCAAGCAGGGTGATATCCTACAGCCCCTCAGTAGGGAAGCAGTGCAACTTGCCTGCTCTGCGGTTGGAAACAAAGGAATGAAACGGATGTAGAGTCATGTTCATATATTCAATATGCCATTTCACAAAACGTTCTTATTGAACAAAACAATGCCTGAGATGTAATGGACAATACAGCCTCCAGGTGTATAAAACGATGACAATCTATAGGTTATTTGCTGAGGAATCATCTGGGAATTCGCAGTCAGAACAGTATTATAGGCAATTGTCTATTTACGTTAACCTAGGTCGTTTCTTCCTGTTACCAAAAAAACCCACGGGATTACTGCTGAGAAGTCTTCGATATATGGCCATGTTCTGCTATAGGAATTAAAGGTGCAGAGGTACAGCATGTTGTTACAGATGCAACACATTTTCACTATAAACAGAGTAATCTGAAAGCAAAATAGAATTATTTTGCAATTAAGTATCTGTTTAGAGTCATAATTTTATTAAACAACTAGGTATTATTCTGAATTTATATGGAACTAACTTGTTTCTGTATAAAGTCTACCTAACCTTTGAAAACAAATTTATCCATTCGCAAGTTTAAATAACACTAAAAAAAAAAAAAGACAAAAAAAAACCCTCAGTGGCAGCAATAAAATGTAACTAACCCAAGTTATTTTAAGGTGATGAGTGACTGCCATTTTTGGCACTCTGTACGTGCATTGTTATCCCCAAATAATGGAACCATACGTCTTGTACCCTTGACTTTTATAACTTCACTGTGCCTGTAGAAATGCTGAATATTTAAAAATAAATACTGGACTTGACATCATAATACTGTTCTTCTAAAGCTTTGGAAAGATTAATGGCTTAAATGTGCTTGTGTTTCTTGGCAGTTAATGAAGATGCTCTTTGAGTGTCCTGATGAGCGAGTTGACCTGGAACTCATTTCTTTCTGTATTAATCTTGCTGCTAACAAAAGAAATGTGCAACTTATCTGTGAAGGTAAACGTATTCAGATTTTAGTGTTTGTTTTTTTTTGTGTGTGTGTATATATGTGTATAAAACAAATACATAGCTGTTTATAAACTTATATATATTTTCTAAAAAATGAAACTGTTTTGGGTAAGATTGCAAACAAATTACTATATCCTCCCCAGAATTGGTCTTGGTGGCAGGAGTGAAACCAAGTAGCGATGTATGCCCATGTCTCTCATATATGCATGAAGTTCTCTAAAATATACTGATGACATTACCCTAGGAAAACATGGATGTATGAAGAGATCAAGGTTTTGTTCATCCTGATGCTTAAAATCCACCTCCAGCTAATTGATGTTTAATCTGCCACTACCATCTTTCCATTATTTTTTTAATTGAGCTTCTCTGACATTCTGGTATTTTGTTATGTGGCATAGATAGATGTCTGCATTTTGTTCAGTAGCTCTCTGTCTTGCTCATTAAGTTTCATTATTTTCATCCTAGCAGCTTTAAGTGGCACATTATTATTTAGTAGCTCTTACTTTAATTTGTACTCAAAATTTTCACTGTGGACTACTGTAAATAATTTATTAGACTTTAAAAGGGAAAATTGAATCAATGGATTTTGATGTGAGTAATCCAATTTCAGATTTCTCTATGTAGCTCTGTAGAAGGGGTAGATCCAATTTTATATTAAAGGAAAAAAACATCAAGTTGTAGCACTTACTAGATGAGCGAGGTGATCTTCTGGAAACATAACTATAACAGTGCAACTTGCCCTGTGCAATCACGTACTGCAGATCTGCATGTCTGTATGTGCATTCTCACACACAGTTCGATGTGACTGGTAAATGATCTTGTAAAACCACAATTATGCATTTATTCTAGGGTGGAGGGAGAAGTCTCTGAACTAGTACCAATGGTTGTGCTGCATCTCCACTGACAATAGGACAACGGTTCAGATCTAGAACCTTGATCTTAATAAATAACTAGAAATACCTGAAGCATTCATCTAATTTTTTTAGCAGTGTGCCACCAGTACGTGTAGTTGTTTTACAGAGGCTATAGAATTTATACAGAGTAGTTCCTTCTTTTCTTAAACTTGGAAGAAGCAGTAGTTCTTGTGTAGATTTTTCACTTTTTTCTATTTAAACTTTTGGGTTTTTGCTCTTCTGTTTTGATAGGCAAGTACATTTCTCATTTTTATTTGGAGGACTTCCTAAGTGTTTTTCTTTTCAGGAAATGGTTTGAAAATGCTAATGAAACGGGCTTTGAAATTTAAGGACCCATTGTTAATGAAGATGATCAGGAATATTTCACAACATGATGGGCCAACTAAAAACCTGTTTATTGTAAGTATTACCTGTTCCCTAACATGATCTCTGATTCTTCCTACTGGAAAAGTCAGGCTTTGGAGAGCTGCTGTATTATGGCTTTGCAGATGCCCAGTTTGATTTTTCTTGGCTGTTATGGGCTGATTAGTATTTATGTTTTGTTTTAGGAGGGTATCTCAGTTGATAGATCAGGATTTGGTTTTCTTACTACAGGGAAAACGCATCCTAAGCTCCATCCAATAAAACCCTGTTCCAAAAGGAACAAAAAGCAAAACAACTGCTGGGGTACATGTTGTAACATTTAATGGTTGTTCTAAATAATTGCTTTTAGAGTTAGAAGGCAAAATAAGGGGCTTCTCACTGGGCCAAGTGGTCTGTATGAGTGGATATTCTAACAATTTTGAGTTCTTATTATTCAGTTAATCATGTAAAGCTGCCTTTTCAAAAAAAAAAGGGGGGGGGCATCATTGTTATTGTGGAAATTAAGTGTACTGTTAAAATAAGAACTCAATATCAAATTGTCTTAAAGCTGTATGGAATTAATAAGTGAAATTTATGACTCTTCTCTGTTTGAAAACCTTGTAGTCATTTCTTTAAAATCTTTAGGGAAGATGGCATTGTTGTTGTCACTAAGAAAGCATGGTGTTCACATTCTTCATTCCTTTATTTTCTAATAGTTTTTTCAAACTTTGTTAGTGTGTGCAGTAGAGTAGCTTCTTTTGGAACACCTGAATACCTGATTCACATTCTCCTGAAAGTGAAAGGACTGAGAGGAAGAATGCTGACATGCTTGGATTGTGTTTTTCAACTGAAAGTGAATCTGCTTTATTAGCCCTTGTTTCAAGAGAAGAGCCTCCTTTAGCTTTCTTTGGAGAACTAGTTTTGATTTGACCAAGTGGTGGGTCCTTCAGAACCCCAGATAGTTTGCCTGTAATATGTTATCTGTCTGCTGTGTTTTCATTAGGATTATGTTGGTGACTTAGCAGCTCAAATATCGAATGATGAAGAGGAAGAATTTGTGATTGAATGCCTGGGAACACTTGCAAATTTGACCTTACCAGATCTGGATTGGGAACTTGTGCTGAAAGAATACAAACTCGTTCCATACCTCAAGGATAAACTGAAACCAGGTCTGTACAAAGGTTGATTAGTCTTTCGAAGTAGTCTCTCAAAGAGTACTTACAGAGTGCTCTTTCAGAGTAGAGCATATTCACCTCTAACTTGTGGTTGTTTGGGGAAGCATAACACTGAATAACAGCATTATATATAGAAACAAAATACAGCTGCCAGAAGACTAAGGGCTTTGAAGAGGTAACGCTTTCTGCCTTTTGTCTTCCAGGTTCTGCAGAGGATGACCTCGTTTTGGAAGTGGTGATAATGATTGGAACTGTTTCTATGGATGATTCTTGTGCTGCTCTACTGGCCAAGTCTGGAATCATTCCTGCGCTCATTGAGCTTCTAAATGGTATTTTGTCTTGTCCTTCAGAGAAGTTTTGTTGCTGTAGCTGTGCTGTAACCAAATGCTCCATTCATTTTCTCTTGCAAGACAGGGCTAAGTGTTTTGTATATAAAAGGAGGCGCAATTGCTCCGTTATTGTTAAAGAGATGTTTACCTAGAGGTTTTGGATTTGTTTTTTTAATACCTCCATAGCTCTAGCTGCAATCTGTAACCTTTCTATTTGACTGGAGCAGGGAAAGAGGCACACAGTTTGTACTGTCAGGTGATGAAGTCTCATGCATACCACTGAACTGTCTAGCTGACATGTAGGAGCTGGGCTTTCTCTAAGCATCAAGAACTTCTAGTTGTGAGATCTTAAATTGTGTTTTTTTTTTTTTTTTTTTTCCCCTTACAGCTCAGCAGGAAGATGATGAGTTTGTCTGCCAGATCATCTATGTCTTTTATCAGATGGTCTTTCACCAAGCCACCAGAGATGTCATTATCAAGGAAACACGTATCTTTTTAATGGCCACACATCTAGAATCACAGCAGCTAACTTACTGATGTTTGGCCCGTAAACCTCTTGTCTCAGAGGTCTTGGTAAATGGTTTATTTCAGCTGAAGGAAAAATCCACACAGCCTGGGCATGTGGAAGGACTGCAGGATGGATAGTACAGATTAAAATTTGTTTTGCTTTGAAATAGGGCAGGGGTATAATTGGACTGGATCCTTCACTTCCTATCCAACCTTAATTATGCTGTGACTTGTTTTGCCAATCATAGTCCATAGAAAAAGTAACTTAAAACATAGATAAACTTCTTTCTCTGCACTCTTATATGTATATATTGCATAGTTTGAAGTACATTAAAGTACTTCAGTAGCATTCTTTCTTGCATCACTCTGGATACCATAAATAATAAGAAGAACTGTACCGTTCTTCAAATTTTATGCTTAGCATAAGTCTCCTAGCTTCTTCCTGTACCTAGACTTTGATTTCTGTTCCTGGCTTTCCTCTTTCTCCTTTTTTCACTTGACTGTTGTGACTAAATCTGTTCTTTGGTTTCCTCATGTTGTGGATCTGTTCAACTTTTGATATGGTACTTGTAACTCCTATTCAGTCATTACAACTTATTATTTTAATCACTTTTGATGTTGAGCTTACTCAAATGATCCAAAAGTTGTGGAAGGAGGCATTGTTTGTCTCTGTAGTTCTTACATGAATGTTAAGTTTTATTGAAACATGAAGAGTAAGTTGATTGGGACCCTTGTAAGGATAGCAGATTCATGATTACTTTACTAACAACACAAGGACTATCTATTAATGTCTTTTCTTCTGTTGGGCTCTGTGGAATATCTGAATAGCTCGTTGGGGTGTTCTTTGTCCCTCTTTGGACTCCCGAGTGCCTGGTTTTTAGAGAAGAAAATGTTGTTTATATCTGTAATAGTAAAGCATCAGCATTCAAGTAACACTTTTCTCATTCAGTTTGAACAAGTCTGTTAATAATTTTATCATTTGCACCTGACTTTTTTTTTTTTTTTTGAGACAAGTACACTGGAATGTTTTTTGAGAGAGGGGAACACCCTAAAGATTACGAAAGTAACATTCTCAAAAGATTAAACTATTCCACAGAAATGGACTAACATATGTTAGTCAAAAAGGCACAGGTGCATGGATTTCCCCTAGCAGATCAGAATGTATTTACTTTATAAGGGACAAGTAATTTTTCTTCACAACTTTTGAAGGATATTTGGATATCTTAAAATGTGATTTAAAAAAAAACACCACCACCAACAACAAACAACAAACTGGTGGTGGGAAGGCTGCTGAACTTCAAATGTGATAGAAAATTCCTCGCTACAGTTTGTTATGAAATTTTGAAGTTGGAGGAAGGCTGTGCAAAAGACCTAGCCTTTATCCTTAACAGTTTCTTTCCAGAAGCTCCGGCATATCTAATAGACCTGATGCATGATAAAAATGCTGAGATACGCAAAGTTTGTGACAACACACTGGATATTATAGCGGTAGGTCTGATTTTTCTCATCTGCCCTTCAAGAACCTCTTTACACGACATAATTCTGAAATCATAACTGTATACCAATACTTTGCACTTGCAAAGTAAAAATACTTTTTATGTGCGGCTTCCTAATCACATAGGAAAAAATGAATTTTCACAGGTCAATAACAATCATTATTCTAGGCTGTGTACCAAACTTCTAAGAAGTGCATGTATACTTTGGAAAGTCATACTTAACTATATGAAAAAGTAATTATGAAAAATCATGCTTAAGTGTATGAAGTACACTTAGAGTTAACTATTCACTACAAACACTTCTAAAGAATGCTTTTTTACTTAAAGAAAATTAAAATTAATCACAGTGCAGAAGTATGCCAACCTTTCATTGTCTTAGTTTTCCAAACAAATGGCTCTTGTTACCCAGCAGCTTTTATTCAGTTTTTCTACAGTGATCGGTGCCAGTATTTTCTTTTTTTCAAAAAGAAAATGTGGGGGGTAATCCTAAAGCTGGCTTTTCTGCTGGGGGAGCAGGCAGTATAACATTGAAGTTTTTAATACTGTCTTCAACTATTGGATAGATCTCCTTTTAGCTACGTGACTTAGTTTGTCTAACTATCCATTGATCAGAATAAACTTTCAGGACAGTTGTTTTGTACTGAATTTACCTTGAGGGAAAAAGGAATATTGAATTTTGAAGCACTGTTGCTTTATTAGCTTTTATACCACATATAGTCTACTTCTAGGGATCCTTGACTCTAGAAGCTTTAATATTTCCTGTGGTGTTTTCCACTAAAGTAAAAACGTTGTGATGCAGATTCCATGTAAAAGTAGTGTTTCACTGCTAAAATTCCTCCTAGCCTGTTTAATTGGTTGACTTATTGACAAAAATAATGCATCTTTTAGAATTGTTTTAGGACTATGTGGACTGTACATCATTTGGATGTAGAGTAGCCCTCATTAAATTTAATCTTATAGACAAAGAGTTTAACTGTGAGTCAAGAATAATAATAAAATATTTGACTACTGTAATGCTTTTGCTATCGGCCACCTAGTTTCTTCTTCAATGGGATCATGCATACTGCAGCTTGTTCTCTGAAAGGTTTTATATAAGAGCTAAATTCTGGTCTGCATGGTACTATAATCTTTTGTATTTTTCTGTTCATTAGTAATATCTCTTAATTTAATATTCTTCTAAAGCAAAAAGCAAAATGACATTTTCTGTGGTGGAATTCTTGTTACCATCTCTGCTTTGCTTCACAGAGGTATGGAAAAACAATCATGACCCGCTAGTGAGTGGCAGAGCTGCCACTGGAGTTCATTAAGATCACAATTTCAACTAAGATGAATTTGCACTTAATACTTATTTCTGATGGGTTTTATGTTCAGATTATCAAGATCAATCACTTCCAGAGACATCTCCAGTTGAAATAGAAAGTCTTTATCCACTGGGTGAGGCTGGACACTGGCAAGTGTTTCCAACACGTCTTATTTTCCCTTGGAGCCAGTGCAGTTTCTAGGTGTCTGAGGGGCTGTTAAGTTCATAAAGGGAAACTTTGCAATCTGGCACTTAATTTTTCAGTAGATTCTAGTTAGTAGAGTTATCCCATTATGCTAGGAGTTAGTAGAGTCTATCATGTTAGTAGTTATGTTCCTAGATCCTATTATGTTAGTAGTGTTATTGAGCGACGTTTATTTTATAGAATCCAGAAGAATAAGTACATTGCTTCACATTCAACATTAACTTCTGAGTAATATCTACTTGGCTTCTTTGTCCTTCCTTCCTGAGAAGGGGTAATCTTTCTGCTGCATGTTTTTAAAAAAAAAAAAAAAGTGCTGTGACAGTAGATGGAGAGGAGATCTTTGAACTTGTGAAAAGCACTGGACAGGGCTTCCAGGGCCTTGAGAAAAGAATAAGGTGAGGAAATGATTTGGTACTGCTGATATTGGGAGTAAGGGAAATGCCATCAGGCACATACTGGGAGTATTTCATACAGTGGTAAACTATATTGGAGCAGTGCCACACAGAATTATGTTCTTTGGCATGTTAGAGGTACTTTTCTGTGAAGGTCTTTGCAGCTTTATCATCTAGCTGTTGGATTAGAAGTTGCATAAACCATAATTAACACCATGCCTGTGCGGTGAACAGAAAGTACAACACACCCTCTTCTCTGGAAGACAGAAAACAGTCAAGTAGTGGTTCTCTCTTGGTATGTTACAGGCTGGTTTTACACCATCTTCCAGTACAAAAAAAAATCACAGGCAATGAAGGCAACATATCCCAGATGGTGATTGGAGAATATATGAAACAGTAAATTATCAAAACCTGAGGATTTTGATAGGTGTTCTACCATTTAGCTCAGGCGGTACGGTAAAGCAGCCTGTAAACACAGACGCTCGGTTGTGTGGCAGTTTTATGTTGCCAGTGCCTTCTGAGGTGTCTGAACAGACATCTCTAGGATCGTTGAAATTTCTTATCAGTGCTAAATCCACAACAATAAAAACTGAAGTTTGCAGTCTTGTTGTTCCGTACATGCTGACAGAGTTAGCTCCTCTGATGATGGAAATCAGAAAGCAAATGATGGAGAAGAGAGATTTTAAAGTAATTTCTTCTCGGGGAAGACAAATGCTTCTTTCACTCATCAATAAGCTCTATATAGTGTGATTGAAATAACACTGAAGAAAATCAGATGCCTTATAAGCCTTAGGGGAGATATGCTTTCTGTAGTAAAGTAATTGTCACAGAAATTATGGAAATGTTACACTGGTGATGATTTGTTTAATATAGCTTGGCTGGACTCTGCCATTGATGAACTGAAACAGATGTGTTGCTTTAGCATAGTGTGTTCTGGGGAGTCTTGGCTTTGCACTGGTAGATGCAAGATACTGCTGTTGTCTGCGTTGATAATTTAGGAGAGCTTCAGTTCTGTGTCGTATGCTCAGTCTTAACACCAAGCAGCTAGTTTAGGGTATTTATTTGTACACCTAAAACTGGACAGGTCCCACGGCTCAGCTGAAAGCCTGGAATCCACACTTGGTGTAGGGTTCTCAGGCAAATGAAGTTCCCGTTTCCTTTGATTCAGTAGCCTGACCATCTGCTCTTGATGCTTGTGAAAGAAATGTCAGCTTAGGAAGGTTTTATTCTGTTTGCTTCAGACAGCATTACCATGAGCTGAGGGAATTATTAATGTCTGATCTTTCTCATCCTGTGTTCCTAGCTCTCCCTTATTGCTGTTAAATGCTTTTTTTTCTAATTTTTTCAAAGCACATTTAATTAACCATAGCAAGATCTTCTAGACTTTGGTCTAATGACGCTTTCCACTCCCCAGTTTTCCCCCATTTTCCTGTTCATTGTGGTTTTTTTTTTTTTTTTTTTTAAGAGCTTTGAATCCAGGTCCAGGGCACCATCTTGTTTCCCATATGATCTGCAGTGGATCATTGTGCTTTTTGCAGAAGCAAAGGGATAGCTACAGCACTGTCCATGTGATTGAGGAAGGACCTCATGCTTAAGGTGTTTTTTCTAGCCTTTATTGTTTTCCCCAAGTATTTGTAACGAAAGCCAAATAACCTTTTTCATACAGAAGGCTGTGTTGATGAATGGCTTGCATCTTTCTGTATTAGCCACGTGCCCAACACAAATCCTCCTTGTTGGGAATGCTGGAAGTTCACCTAAGAATTAGGAATGTGCTGTGGACCCTCAGTGCTCTGAGGGATTTGGGGCCAGCTGTGCAAGATGTTGACCAGCTCTCAAAATCAAGGAAGAGCAGACCACAGGAATCTGGTGTGGGCTTTATGTCAGTGTGCTCTGAAAATAGATAACCTTTGACTCCACTTGGTGTCCTCCATCCATGAAGAGTGCTATACTGCAGGAAAAGAGGTTCTACCTTTGTTTGTTAAGACTTCCTATGTTCATGATGTGTCTTGTTCCTCTGTTACCTTGTAACAATCCTGAATGCAGAGAAGTGGGCAGAAAACAGCTAGGGTGTGAGGCTGCAGACTGAACTGTTGAAGTGAGTTTTCACTGGTCAACTCCTGCGTTGTGAAATATGAAATCAGTCCACTTTGGTGCCAGTACCTTTTGGTGGCAAAGAGTGTGCATCCAGCAGGAAAGGCTCTACCTGGACTAGAAGAACAGCCACACAGAGGGGCATTGGATAGGGCAGGTGGGCTCTGATTCTTTGTCTTCACATGAACCTATCCTAAGGGTTACCTTCTAGCATTGGTGCTTACTCAGTGGAATAGAAAAGCTAGGAAGGTGAGCCAAGCCAGTGGTCTTCATCACTTCCATAACAACTGGCCAATGAGATACCTTAAATTTCTCTAAGGAAAAACCTCTTTTAATTATTGACAATGTAGGAACCATGTGGAAAGTGTGCTTTTTATGCAGGCACCTAAATTTAGGAGGCATGAATGCTCGTTCTTTTTTCTACCTTGCCATTAATTTCATATCATAGGTTTCTGCTAGCTTCCCATCAGAATATATTTAGTGATGAGCCTGATTGCAGAGAAGTGACTGAGTTTTGTGGGTCTAAGTGGCAGAAGGATTTTTTTTTTTGACCTGTGAATGAATTGTCCTCTGGTGCTACTTACCCCAAGGTAGGTGTCACAGACACCTGCAGAAGGTGATCCATAACATCTGTTTCTATCTGTGGTTTATAGAGGCACATAGTTCAAATTACATGCCTAACTTTGGGTTACTAGACAAGATAAATCTTTCTTTAACTAAAAAATGTTTAATTTAACCTTTCATGTAAACTGTGTATTTTAGGGATGGTTAAATAATGAAGAATATAACATATCGCTTTACCAGCTATGGCCTTAAACATAATGAACATTCAACTTACTGTATAGCAGTTTTAGTTTAGTATGAGGAATCGCATCAAATGAACCCTATTACAGACCCAATTAAAGGGCAACCACATTAAAGTGAAAAGGAAAATCTGTTTTTCATCAGCTGTGAGAGAACACAAAGCAGATCTGTGTAGCTCTATGTTATCCTATAGTGTGTTAATCAGATACAAGGTGTGACGGAAGCCAGTGACAAAGGGGACCCCTGATAGGGAACAGACACGCTCTGATAATAGGCCAGTTAACGCTTCATAATATTTCAATGGTTCAGTAGTAAACAAAGTTGGAAGTAGAACTTCAAAAAGGATGGCACATTCCTCGCAGAGTCGAACCATACATCTTCTATGACACTTTAGGATTTATGGAAACCGAATGTTAAAAACGGTGATGTCAGGGAGCTCCAAAGAGAATAAAATCAACGTTCAGGATTCCTCCTTTTATGTTACTGGCCGTGCTGTATTTGAGGAGGGGGGTGGTTGTGGGGTGGAGAGTAGGCACATTCCATCCACTGCTTTTCCAGTGGGCTAAAGTTTAAAAATGCTGGAAGGCACAAACCTGTGTTTGTGTCTCTGCAATGTTTAGTTTTCTGGTTTCATTTTTGCAGGAATTCCTTAGTTTAAAGAAGGTGAACTTCATATATTTAAAAAAAAAAAAAAAAAAGCTTTTTATAGCTGAATATAGGATTATTGGAAAACTCACTGTGTTTTAGGGAAGCATTTTGCCCTACATTTCTGTAATTTGGTTTCTTTGTGCCTTTTGGCTGTAGTCCTGCATTTACAGCTTTTCTTCCATTCTGATGTTATTCCATTAATCACTTACCCAGTGGTGTTTCTGCACATTTCTATGGAAAATCTACAGACATACCCTTGATCTCACAGTACTTAAATGATCTTTTCTGTGCTGAGTTTATGTAAATTGTTCTAGATTACTGCAAATCGTCCTTCCCTAGGATTGCTGCCAGAATGAAACTCTTGACATAACCGATCATTCGTCTGAGTCTGGTGTGGTCACATCTTTGTCTTTATTGCTCATTCATGGTGAAATGCAAGTAAAAAAATTAATAAAATAGCCAAACAGTTTGATAACTTGTGATTTATAGGTAGCGTGAAACTATGTTCAGTCTCGTAACTAGTAATTTGCCAATCAGTTGCTTATTCTGTCTTCCAAAAACATAGATAAATAAGTGAGGTGAAATACCTGAGATTTTGGAGCCTTTTAATATAAGATAGAAAACATCAAATACATAGGAATACTCTGCTCTTGTTGCTGTCTAAAGAAGAACAAACAAGCAAAAATAGTTAAGGTCTGAGAAATGTTAGTTAATTTGTGAAGGATTGAAGGCTAGTAAGTTCACATCTGTTTGTGGCGAATGTCCAGCCAGTTCAGACGGTGATGTTGGGCAAGTGGGATTCATTCGGGGCTGTGACTTTGGAAAGGTTGACATGTTTTCCAAGTGCACTTATGACAAATATGAATGAGGGATTTAGCTACTGGCTTTTTCTTCTTTTGGGAACTTTTAAAAGTAAACAAGGTAATGTGAAAGGAATTCAGCTTTCCCACAGATCTGTCTAATTTGCTGTTTGTTAAGTTTGTTTATTTCCCTCACTGCTTTGCAATCATGATTTCTGGGAATGGTTTTCTTAAGGCTCCAGTCCGATCTCTGGCAGTTACAAGGTGTTTCTTTAAAGCCTTAACGACTGCTGAGGGTTGATAGCCCACACTTTAGCTCTGGCAGATGCAGCAAAGTAGATGTTTCCAAGATACTAGTCAGATATCATCCTTGAAACTCCTGCCCTTTCATTTTTTTATGGGTTATTTTACAAATTACAACAATGAGCCTACCTCTCCAAGGGGACTTTGCTTTCAATTTGGGGAAGTTCTTTTTTTTTCTCGGAGTTCTTTTTCCTAACAGTATAAGGTGTAGGGTTGGTTTGTCTGTCTTCCTCCCAAAGGGTGCTGCATTACTGTATGGTTGACAGGAACTTGGAATTTTGCTGGAGGCCAGCAGGGACTGGGAACCTTTACAGATCCTGCAGATGATGCTTGCTCTGTGCACAGAAGCCATGCGAGACACTAGGTGTCGAACAGAACTGCTTGTGTGCCAGAGTGGTGCAGAAGGGAGTTAGAAGTGTCTCGTAATTGCTGCTGGTCAGGGGTGGAATCTGAGAAATTCACAATAATGCCCCAGACTGATCAGAGCCCCACAATTGCAGGTGCTTGCGTGGATGTCCCATCAAAAAGGAGTTCACATTCTGCTTTAAGCCAAGAGAAACAACCTTGCCATTCCTCCAAGTAAAACATAGCTTAAAAACCCGCTGCTATACAATAATGGTTTGTGGTTGTGCGATGCAACGTGATTCCCCATGAAATCTTTAAGGCTCCAGATAGACTCGTTGGCAATGCCAGCGAATCCTCTGCCAGAATGACTGAACCAGCTGGTTTTTGCGTTATCAAACAGTCAGAAGGATGGAAAAGGCAAAGGACAGGAGGCGTTACCTACGTCAGGTTAACAGCAGTAAAGACAAGGTAGCTTCACTATTAAGTTCAAAGCTCAAGTTGAGCCCACGGGGAATCTGGAGGTTTAACCTGAGCTGCTTAGCCAACTTACTCTGTCTTCGCTGCTGGTTTTTGACCTCGAGTTGTAGACAGATGAGCTTTTGCATGTCTAGCTGGAGCAGTTTAAGAAATTACCACTTCTGCAGCCAAGACATTGTCACTAATTGTGTGAACACTCTTTCTCCCCTTCTGGGCTTAAGTAAAGTGGATTTTAAAAACCTTAAACTTCTCCAGCTAGATCTCCAAGGAAAGTCTGTCTAGATCATTTCTTAACTCTCAAGATGGTTAACATATGATTTTCAGTTTTGTTTCCTTCCTAGTTAGCTTAGAAGACAGTGAAGTAGATACAGCGGGACTTGCTTCATAGGGATATTTCTTCCCACAAGTAGGAACCACTTTTTGGTTATGAATGTTGCTCTTGGTCACAGTCCTTTGATTAAAAAAGTAATAGCCATTGTTCGTTATTTGTCGATCTTCCCAAATTGATAACATCTGCAATTTTCACATGTTCATGAGTTCCTACTTTGCTAGCTGTGCCCTACTTTTCCAGTCATATTGAAAATCTGAGGATTATGAGGTCTGTGATTGCTCAGTAGTAATCAACAGCCCATATAGTCGGGTCTGCTTAGAGGAGCCTTCCCTTCGAAACAGCTGATTGCACGGTGACCATTGGCTATGTCATTTCCTTCTGGTACGCCTTTATACCCAATATCATGTTATTAGAGTGCAGTCGGGCTGTAATCCAGGCTGAAATTTCATGCCTGCCTTTTGTTTCCGCAGTGGCCTGTACTTATATCCTGTTTCACTCAGCACTCTGGAGAAGTTCTTCTCCAGCTTTAGCTTTGTCTGTGGTTCCCATAACCTCTTAATGAATGCTGTGTGTTGTTTTTGTGGGTGTTCGATAGTAGAAATAGTAAGCTATTACGAAATTTGACAAGAAGTTGGAAATTAAATCCTGTTTTACTGGAGCTCTTCAAATAAAATAAAGACTTACTGGTTTTATCACAGCCTTTTTTTGTTGTGTTTTCTAGTAACTAATTGTCACAGCGAATGTTTGTCTTAGGAGATCAGACTGTGTATTTGGTCAGTGTTAGTGTTTAATTACTGAAGTCTTTAATTACTAAAATTGGCAGTAATTGGCTCTTCTTGATCCTCCAAGTGAGGAGACCAAGGTGATGGAAGTCCTATGCTCAAAGCAGGAGGTTTTTCTGAACAGTGTAAAGCTAAAAACCATCAAGGGAATATTGTACGGGTGTTGCGTGTACAAAAACAGAATAATGCATAGATTTTGCAAAATCATTACCTTTTTTTGCTCGATGTATTCTGTAGGCTTAATAGAGGATTTAAGTCACTGAGCACTGAAACTTGGATCTTTTGCTGATGTTAAATTATTGTTAAACCAAACAGGTCTTTCTCTATACTTCATTCTAAAATCTTGTGTGATTTTGTTAAACAGGAATACGATGAGGAATGGGCTAAAAAAATCCAGAGTGAGAAATTTCGATGGCACAACTCTCAGTGGCTGGAGATGGTGGAGAGTCGGCAGATGGATGACAGCGAGCAATATCTGTATGGGGACGATCGTATTGAGCCCTACATCCACGAAGGGGACATTCTGGAAAGACCTGACCTCTACTACAACGCAGGTAAGGCAGCACGTGTTAGTATTCAGCACGGGGATTGCTGCCCCATTGGTATTTGTTACCGTTGTGTGTCAGCAGCATTGATGAATACTAGCCAGGGATGTGTTTGCCCTTGTTAGGATGTTAATGAAGGACTGAGTACTGTATATCCATGAATTTACAAAGTGTGACAGGTCTTTAGAAATGCGAACAGATCTACCTTAGCTAATCAGAGTAATCAGAGCATGATTACTGATCTAAATAAAGGTGGTCCAGCCTTGTTCCTTCACAGCTGTCTCTTATGTCCATAGCTTGTTTACTTAGCCAAACACAAACCCTTTCTTATTCCTGTTACATTCACAGAGCAGTACAGCTATGGGATTTGATGCTGAATTTTGCTTGGTCTTATGTGTTACTTCTGTAACAGATTTTTTTTTGCAGAATTTAATGCAAAATTTGACTTGAGCCACATCAAATGTGTATGTTCTTAGTAGCAGCAATCATGCTGTGAATCATTGTTTGTATAATATTGCTGTCATATATCTAGGGAAGCATGTGAATTTCTATTGTTTTAAAGATCATCGTATAAAAAAGTGTTATTAATTGATAATCTGAAGAAGTTGAATAAAAACTTAAAAACATAACTTCTCTTAATTGAATTGGAGATGAACCCTCGTATATTTCATAAAGGAAAAAAATGTTGCTCATAATTTTGCTTACTCTTACTTATAGTGCATAGTGGCATGGTTCTAGGGGTTTTCATGTGAAATTTGCTTGCTTGCTCTCTCCTTCTGTAAAGATTTGTAGTTAGTAAGAGCATTAAATATTGCCATACTGGATTGAGACACTGATGTATCTAATCTAGTATCTTCTCTTGCCACCCCTTTCAGAGAGTGGTTCAAAAAGCCCTGCAGGAGATGCTCATCAAATAATGTGCGCACTGGATAAAAGTTTTCATAACCTTTAATAACTAGGAGTTGGCTTGTGCTCTCAAACGTGTGGTTTTTATATCCTTTTTAAACCCCTGGATGACTCTGTGTGCGTGTGTTTCTTTTAATTGCTGGGATTGAGTCTTTTTCTCTTCTTTTTCCATGTAAGTGTCCAATCCTTTGCTATGAAGCATGAGTCACAAAACTCTGACTCTGGGTGAATTTGCAGGGATAGTAATAAGAAAAACAAAACCACTGAAACCTGTAAGCTTGCTTTGTAGTTGCTGTGAGAAAAGAAATGTGCAAGACCTCAGCAGAATTTCAAAATTCATTCTCAAAGTATAACAGAACTTAAGGATTCTTATTTATTTCGTGGTTACATCCTGCAGCACTGGATTTGTTTTCCTGCACTGGTCCTTCAAGGTTAGCAGTGTAAGCCGTGTGTAGTACAGTACCAGGGTCTCTGATTACATCAAGTCTATTTCAGGCTTCCTAAGTTAAAGACATGACAGCATGCTTGTTGCAGTCCTCCTTTTATAAGTCTTAAACCTTTGCTTATTTCACGGGACCACTTTTTTTCCCAACAATATGAGCTAGAGACGGAGTGTCACCAGTAATACTGAATTTCCTGTTTTTTAATCGTTCATGTTATTGGCTCAATGTTATTTCAACAAAGATTTTTGTGTTGGAATTGATATTTGACCAGGAAGGAGAGGCAGATTTCCAATGATATGTTCTGCAGATGTTTGAAAAGTGCTTTTGTTTTCAAATGTATAAGAGTAACTGATTATATTCAAGATACAGATTCACTTCTCAAGTTCCTTCCAGCAAGCACCAGTCATGGCGTGCTTCTGAACTCTGCTAGATTTATAGATTTGAGATAGGACTGGGGAGGGACGCATAGTACTCCTTTTTTAAAGGCTATGGATTATTGTACCAACTGGAGTAGGCATTTGGGTTTCTGAACAGCATGGCATTACTTGGTCAAAAATAACAAAAATAAAAAATCTTTTTTGCAGTCAGAAATGTTAGAGTTTTGGCACGGTGGCTTTAGAAACTGCCTGCACTGCTGGCTCACTCATAATACAAATCCCCACCAAGCTATAACAATTCTCGAGTCTTCTGCCGACAAGATGAGTCCCTGTTGCAAAGGTATACCAATATCTCTTGCAAAGAGATCTAAACCTGCACCGAAAACTTGGTAGAATTTCTGAAGTTACCTTCAGCTCAGTGTCGTCTTTGCTTTGAAAGTACAAAACCCTAATTTATGTTGAAATGTGCATAACAACAGATGTCCTTTAACTGTAATTGTATTATATGCAGCTGATGATATCCATGTGCTTTCATTTTCATATAAATTCCTGTGAGCCGTAACCGAGTGCTATGGTTTGAATGTTAGCACTCCTGATTGAAGACACTTTAAGCAGCAGCAGCTCCAGCCTCAGAGTGAAAATGTAATTTCTTCTTCATTGGTAGAAAGATAGTGAGATGTTATTTTTAATTGTCTCTGCTTTCCAAGAAGTTTTAAGCCAACCTGTTTAAAATACAAAGTCCCTTAGTTTTATTGGTTTTCATCTGAAATGTAGGTGCAGAAACGCTAATGTCCCTTACTTCTTTTTTTTTGAACAATACAAGAATAGGAAAACTTTACAGAAGTGTTAATAAGAACCATTTAAACTTTTCTCCCTGCTGTTTGGTCATCTTACATCCATGTGCACTCCCGTCTATCTGAACACGCTGAAAGGCAGTAATACGGATCTGTGCCAGAATGTTTGCTTGTCAAGTAATACTCTTTCACATACTGTATACACATGCATGCAATTAGAATATAGCCATGTTACAGCTGTCTTTATGCTGCTAAAAAGTAGTCTGATCATGGCTAGCATTTTTCATTTGCAATCTGTTGCATTGTATTCAGTCACTTTCCCATGAGGCATTATCTTCTAAATGAATCTCTGTAGCACCTCATCAAATGTCTGTTAGAAATCTAGATGTGTCAATTCTATTCCTTTTATCATTTGTCACTATATTATCTTCAAAAAACCATCAGGTAAATTCATAAAGCACACGGAGATTTGTTTGAATGCCTGAGTCGTCATCTTTAAGCCCTTGTGCCTGTAAGTAACTTTCCACTGCTTCCTGCACAGGCAGTTTTAGTAGATTTGAAACCACAGAGGTTAAGCTAAGTGGCCTGTGATTCCCTGGGTCTTATCTCTCCTTCTTCAAAGTGGAATGGCATTTGTAACTTCCTAGTCATTAGGAATCTCTCTATCCTCTGTTAAACCATTAAAGTACCCGTCAGAATGTACCTGCTTCTGCCCTGTTTTTATTGGGATGCTTTCTGCACTGCAAATTTGGGGTTGTTTTCATACAGTGACGGAGATGAACTCAGATAGGGTCTATTTAAATAGTGTTTACCTAATTAGAGCCTTGTATTAATTATCAGGTTTTTAACTGTGCCCTTATTATTAACAAGAAATGAGTTTGGGGAATGGGAACAGGAAAGAGTTAAGCTGAGCTCTCACTCAGCTGGGGTCAGTTCACTGACTTCACTTCAACTTCACTTCAAAGACACTCTGGATTTACACTGATGTAACAGAGGGAAGATGTTAGCCCTTGATTTCCTTCTCTTTATAAAGCAAGCAGAGACTAGGAAGCCTTTAAAGAATACTACTGGCTTTACAGATGTTTGCATCTTCAAATGCTGGTGCTTTAAGATAAATGAAGCAAAAGGAAGCACTAATCTATGTTCTTGTGAGTTTGTTGTGTGAAAAGACCACCCTTTTAGGGAATAGCAAGAAGACGTTGATATAGGGAATATGAAATTGTTTCCGAGATGCTTTCCTATTTCTTTTCCTTAACCAATTTTAAAAGATAGTGGTAAAAGATAGTCTCTTGAAAAATTAAGACTTTTGTTGCTTTTCTACTTCTATGCTGCTGGCCTAGATCCATGTTTGACACTTGTCATTACTTTTTCCTCTGTGTTCCCTTTCATGATGTGGCAGACAATATGGTTCTTGATCTAGTATCTCCAGGCCTTAAGATGAAGAGGTAAGAGAAATTTTCCTAGGTGTAGCTTTTCTCAGGGCAGTAGACTAGATGGAGTCCTAGTGAAACTTCTGTTGTAGCTGAAGTTGCTCCTTTTCAGTATTATTGTTGCTTGATATTCCTCCCAGAAATAATCCAAGTTGCTAATGGATTTGAGAAAAACCAGCACAAATTACTGCCTGCCCGCCCTGAAATCATGCCCTTCTTTTACAGTCTCTGTATATTTCTTGTTTTTGCAGATGGCCTAATGGCCCCTGATGGAGCAGTGAGTCCAGATTTCTTCGGTGATTATCATCTTCAAAACGGAGACCTTGTTGGGCAGCATCCCTTCTCCAGCAGGTAAATTGCTGTTTGTGGAGAACGCATACAACCATTGAATCATAGAATATTCTGAGTTACAGACCATGCTACAGTCAGTCTGTACCATCTATACCAACCAATGTTGTCTAAAACATCTGTTTCCTTCCTAAGTAATAACATTTTTGCACGACTTACAACTTCAGTCACCGTTTGTAGGTATGATTAATTCACAGTATGCATAGCTGAAGCAAAAAAGTTTTTCTTTGGCTTCTTGTAGTATTTAAGGGGCAGTGGAAGGTTACACTTGTTTGTTTATTGTACTCATGGTGCACCAGAAAGCTGAATTAACATTCAGGCAGCATAGGGTGTAATAGTGGCAGCATATATAAGAAAAAAAATAACTAAAATCCTCAGATTGGGGAAAAAAATAGAGCTAAGATATGTTACCTTGAGAAGGAAAAAGTGTTTATACTCAGGAAGGGTCAACTGTGCAACCCTTTGTGTGGAGTTTGTGTTTGGGAAGGGGATACAGGCATGAAGTCTAAGAAGAGTCGCTTGCCAGGTAAAGTTTTGGCTAAACTTCTAATAAGAGTGACATTGTGAACTTATTTATGAAAACTATGATTAATATTTTAGCAGAAGGATTAGAGATGGGCTGGTATGGACCACGTCATCTGATCTCTTCCACATGTGCAGCCTTCATCTCAGGGTAGGCTGGCGATCGAGAAACTGAGCGAAGTATGAGCCATCTGCTGCTCTTGGAGTCTTACTGTGTGGCTCACGGTCTTCAACATTAACAGACACACAACCCAGGAGATGACAGGTTTCTGTATTAACCAGAAACTGTATGGCTGTGTACTCCCAACAGTCTTTATGGCCCTGTGGAAGAAGAGAAAAAAGATGAAGAGGGATGTTTGTAGCCTCCTTTCTTTCCAATACACTAAGATAGCCCTAGTCACGGTTGTCTTGGCTTTCTAGAAAGTTCTCAACTGGGAAAAAGTCTTGAGTGTCCATGGGTAAAAGTTAAAGTAGATTGCTCAGTCTCATATTTCAAGCCTTTATCAGTGAGCTACGTTAATAAGCTATGTTTTAATCTGATTGTCTTCCAAGTAAAATGAGCAGCAAAATGCACCTGGTGTATCCTTAATCAAAATAAACATTTGTAGAATATCCTTGTGATGTCTCCAGGCATTTTGGAGGCCCACCTTAAAAAAAGAGGACAGACAAACTGCAATTTGTCTAACTGCAAACTTTGCAATTGCCCTTTTTTGATAGCCTCTGTAAATATTCAGATTTCTTGTTACGATTCTGTTTTCTCGGTAGGCTTTTTTTTTTTTTTTTTGTATGACTGCTTCATGGTTATCTGCAGTCCAGACACAGTCTAATTGGAAACAGTATGGACTGCTGCAAATGTTCTGTCCTATTTGTAACATAGCAGGACTGAATTGTTTGATAGAATAGATACTGGCAGTCGGATGGCGAATCCTACTTTTCAGATGTGTGTCATTACCGTTTTGAACTTCTTGGCGCCAGAAGCCAGGATTTCCTGATGCTTAGAGCTAATGTAAAATGCATTATTGCTCCAGGCATGAGGCATGGAATTGCCAGTCCCATGAGTTTGAAGAGTCAGACCCTCCCTTTTCCCAAATTTCAATTGGTGTTGGAAGGTAAAACCATACGTGCTAGGGACCCTAATTAAAAATAATAGCAGCAAGTCAAGGCTCTTTTTATGTGTTATATAGAGTACATTTCATCCATACCAAAACATAATTCGAGGGTATTTTTATGCTTACAGTTTAAAGCTAACAAGAACCTTATGTCAAGGATTTATTTTTAACCAGTTCCAGCTTTTAATAAATCAAGATTTTTGTTATAAAAATGGTTCATTTTATTAATATTTGGATATGTTTTCAGAAACTTTTTAAAAGAAAGCTGTTATGATTTGCATAGACAACTAACAAGTCAGTTAATACTAAGATCTTTTTGTGAGTTTGAGGAGGGATGACTTTAAAATGAGTAGATGCATGTTTTTCAGTCTTTTCATTTGTTACGCTTTTTATTAAGCATTTAGTTGTTGTGTCTGTCTTCTGGTCTTGGCCTTTTATATTAGGCTTTATTATTCTGTAATAGAAACAGTTGTTTGCTAAGCAGTGCAGTGAGTTGGGAACGGAGTGAGTCTTTTCCATCGTTTAAGACCACCCTGTGAAATTTGAGGTAGGTGACAACCATGAGCAGATTCCTTTCTACTCAACTTTGAATGATCCTTTCTTCTCCTTTCTGCAATCCTAGGAGGAAAAGTTAGGCTATGTCAGCTATTTAATTTCTCTGAGGTTATTTCCTACCCTTGCAGCATGTTCAGACTGAATCGGGACTTCCCCTTACCTTCAGGAGAGCCTGCATAAATGTGCTTAGAGGTCAGCCAGCGAGACCGACCTTTTTAGTGCCTGAATCTCATTGAGAAGCCAACCTGGTATTGAACTAGTGTTGATGTCCCCAGTGTATTCATAAAGGGAGGCGTTACCCGGATTTAAGAGTGTCTGATCACCAACCTCATTTTTTGGAACCAAAGAAAGGGGTCTGGGAGACTTTTCCATGACCGTAACCAAACTCAAGTTGCCTGAAAGGCTTTCACCATAAGCAGTATTTAATAACACCTGTACAAGGGAACTCAGCCCACACCAGCTGCCGTGTATCAGACTTAGACCAGTTGTATTGCGTGGAGAGGATAGTGAAAACCATGTGCTGCCTTGCCTGTAGGATGTTAGTTCTAGCAGAGGTCCAGGGATTGCCTTTTCAGTTCCACTGAGTTACATTCAAGAAAATGGAAGGGAATTGGAGCAGCAGATATATCCAGGTGTGTAATCAATGAAATTGACTTCCCTGTAACCCAGCAGGGCTACTGCTGCAATCTCCTGGGGAGTCCCTCTCCTAGGAGTCACAAGACCTACATGTGTTGGACCAGACATGCTGCACAGTCTTATGTGGGTAGGAAAGTCTTTTTTTGAAGTCGAGATTAAAGTAGGAGCTTTCTTAAAAATAAAAGACAAAAAATTTTGAAATATTTGTATGTGCCTGGACTCAAGGGACTAGAACAGTTAGTTTTTTTCTTCAAATTTTTTAACAGGGAAGCATGAAAGAATACTATTAGCAGTAAGAACATATACAGATTTGTCAAACTAGGTGAAATATCATAAGGGTTGGATTTTTCAAAGATACTACCTTCCCTTTGTAGGGTTTCTTAGACTTCCCTTTGAAACAGAGTTCTAAGTACCATCAGAGTTAAGAATGCTGCCCTGGATGATGGACTCCTCCAGTACAGAACAATTTTGAAGAGAATAATTATAGAAGTATCGAGCCCTGAATTTATTATGTAAATTTGCTTGCATGCTATTCTGGCCATACCACGATGGCAAGCCAGGATACTGGATGTCTCCAGTATTTGTCAACATAAAGGAGAAGCAGCACATCAGCAAAAACCTGGAAAGCTGGCATTTTATAATACTGCCACCCTTGTTTTACGGACCCAAGCCATTGTTAGAAATAGAATTGTTTTGTTTCTGGTCATATAGCTTGTGAGGCTTCACAGCTTTAGATTAAAGCTCTTATTTCTGAACTATATTTTTAATAGAGTGGTGTAAGATGTCCGTAGAAGTATTTCAGAATAGAACGTATGTAAAAATACCGATAAAATACATAAATAGCCTCTCTTGTTTTCCTTAAAACTTCGGAGCAGAATGCAAGCAGATCGTAAGGTATGTTTTCCATTCTGCACAAAATAAATGGCTGAGAAGGTTGTTTTGACAGCTTGTATCCAGGTTGTTTCATTGGCTAGGAAAAGACTTTTGTGATTAGATTACCAGCTTTGAATCGTCATACTGTCTTTCAGAAGCAGATGGGCATTAGGCATAGATTTGAATTTTTCATCTGTTATTAAAAATCTGTATTCAGTGCTCCTGGTTCTGATAACTCTTAATATAGAGTGAAAGTTTTACGAGTGTAGCAAACAAAAAATCCCTCACCTTTTGGCTAAAGTGATGACAGCTTAGTGTCTGAGCTGCAAGGGAGAAAAAACAGCTGAAAGACATCTTCAGGAATCTACAGTCATTTATCAAATTTTAATCACCTTCTAGAGATTATTTTCTTAAGACACAGGCATCATAGTGATGGCTAAATATCATATAATGGAGATTTCCACAGTATTTTTTCTTTCCCTTTTGGGAAGAAGCTTTTTAACCTTTCCCAGCTATAACTAGATAATGGTAGAAACCTTTACATGTGAAAGGCAATTTGTTGTAAATAGCTTCATCAGACTTCCCAAATCCTGTCTTGTCTGGAGCTTTAGAAAGATTAATAGGAGTGCTGGAGGTAGCCCAATCTTTTTTTTTTTTTTTTTTTTCTAGAGGAAGCTTCCTCCAGTACAGAACCTTTTAACCTGATTATAAAATGGAGCAGAGCTGCAAAAAAAAAATTGTTTTTTATGGGGTGACTGTCTTACTCCTTGATGAAACATCTTTGCTCTTACCTGGATTCACGACCTAAATCTGTAGCTGTTTCTCCTCTTTTTACCATGGTAGGACATCGTGATATTTTGTGAGTTCGGGACATGGAGCCAGGACCCTGCAGGCTGCTCTGTGCTGCCTTTAAGCTGTGTCTGTGGGGAAATACAGGCATACATAAGCTAGGTTTTGTGTCTTGGGTTGGCAGAAACTGGTTGTGTGGGCTTCAGTGGCAGAATGGCCATAGGTGCTAGTGGAGCACAGAGAAGACTGTTACTGTGGCTTAAGCCATCTCCAGCTTTTTTTTGCTTGGGTACCTTGATGAAAATCAGATGTGAACTTTATTGAGGGAAGGACCTAGGGCTGTAGCCTTCCACTCCTCTTAACTTCTGCAGCGTGGTGCAAGCTCTCAGTCGTGTGTCACAGCTGAGTAGCTCCTGTTCAGGTTGGGTGCGGGAACTGCATCATGTGCTGGCAAATAAGCACTCTGAATGTTTACCAAAATGTTTTTAATCAGTTGTACCTGTAATTTGTCTCCTACATCAGCACTGACAGCTAGCTTCCATATAGATCCTCATCTTCACAAAGCAGTCCAATGTTGTTCTTCTCAAGCACTGAGGTTAGGATTTGGTTTCTTTTCCTTGCTTAGTTTCTAAACCCTATGTGATTTCTTTCTGTTATAAGGAACCTTCTTCCTAAGGAAAAGACTGGAGGAGTGGGGGGACCCTGCTGTGGGAGTATTTCTCATCCATCATATCTTTCTTTTGAAACAGGCTTTCAGAAAGGTTTGTTTAGAAGTTTGAGCTCTCCCTTCCCAGCCTTTCAGCAGTTAATTGCCATCTTGCAGGTTATCTCTGAAGGTGAAAAACTGGTGCATGAGTTGGCAGTAAAAGTGAGCTGCTTCATGCAACACTCTGCAGCCATAAGTGGCAGAAGCAGCTTTGTTTCACAGGTCTTAAAAATAAAAATTAAGATTAAAAAAAAAAAGTTCTGATATGGAGTCTGTGCTAGAGTATAAATGGAAGTATTCACATTTCTTCATCATTTGAGTAGAGGTAGCGATGTTTTCCTGTCTTAGAGGTGTGATCAGAGATGGACTTCCAGTAAGTATAAAATCTTTTAATTGACAGAAATAAAAGCTGCTGTAATGTAAATTATTATTGCAATATGGTTCTACTTCAAAACACTTTACCATAGTGATATCACTTGGTTTTGTGCGTTACTTTTTCATTTCCATACTTAAAATTTATTTTAAAAGGGGGGAGGGGGGGGGGAGAGGTAAAACAGTTTTTCCTCTGAAGTACGGAGTTGTACTCAGCTTCTACCATTTCTCAGCTTCTACCATTTGGACACTATTTAATTTGCATTTCCTAAGAGAATTGAATTAGGTTTTACTAGTAAATTGGGCCTATAACCTTGTAGGCAAGTTTTTATTAGTTTATCACACATCAGTATTAGCAAATTGTAAATCCCACTGAAATGAATTTGAAAAGGCCTTAAAGAGAGGCCCAGAACCAATGAAGTTTCTGGAGACAAATAAGGTTTTTTGTTGGTTTTCCTTATCCCACAAAAATGTTGTTAGTGGTAGCAGTTGTATCTTTTTTTATCATAGTCTGTTGTTCTAACTGCCTACATGTTTAGTTTTTAAGAAGTTAAACTCAGCATGGCCAGGAGGTTTTCGCTACATTTCTGATGCTGCTCGATAAGGCTTGCCATGAGAAAGCACACTTCTTAGGTGGACAGTGCAGCATTTAGTGACTATTCATGTGCAACAGGCAGGTAAGCTTAGTCATTTCTTTTTGTTCATCAAACAGGGTCTGTTCAGGTGTTCTGTATGCGTGGAATGAACATCTTGCATCTAAAAGATAGTAGTAAGGAAGCAGGATCTGCTGTCTTTTGGAGCTTTTGATTAGTTTAGGGCAGATAAATGGACAGACTTAATTTCGGTAGGTCTTGGATCATGGCCTGAATGTCAAAATCCACAGTATGCACTTGTTTCCCTGTGGCATGTAGATGTGAGGGCAGTGCTTTCAGAATGTGAACACTTTATCACAAAGCTTTTAAATGCAAGCTTTAATTTTTTGTTGTCCAGTTTATAATAATTTGTTACTGTGCTAGTATTAAACTAGAGTTACCTCATTCCTTTCCCCATTGTGGTCATAGTTGGTGGTCATATTCCCTGCTAGTTGTCATTTTAGTATTTTTTTCATACTGTTGTTTCAAAGCCATGTTTATATAAATTACGTACTGCAACCTGATCATGTTGCAATCCAGTTCGGGTCTCACTAATATGTATTGAATCAAATTATGCTCTTACGCTGTGGGCAGTTATTGTAGCAATTTTGAAGACCGCGATTTGATTCTTCAAGGGAAAAAGATTTTCCCAGAGCTTGGAGATCCACACATACTGCACCGAAATAAGGACACTGGTCTTCATAAACAGTATTCTTCATACAGCAACTTCTTAATGTGCTTGGTTGCTTATGTATCACTGCTCTCATCTTAGATTGCACGAGGAGAAGCTTCCTAACAGCTCTTTGTGTCCCCTAACACGCAGCTGATGTCCACAGCACAACGTATGGCCCTTAGCCCAAAGAGCAAGGATAGTTGAGGTAGGAAGGGAACCAAAGGTGAAAAGTTTTGTCCAAAGCCAGGTGCCAGAGCATTCAGCAGAGCAGTTCTCTCCTGGCTGCTCTCTGTGCCCCGTTGACCAGACCACACCACCTCTCCAAGGTGTGTGGTCCCTGATCATGGAGGATCATGTTGCACACGTTTAATTTACTGTAAGAGCTGTTTAATTGCTCTGAACAATCACACTAGTATGCTAATAGATGAAATAGGTTGCTTGGGAATATTTTGAAGGTGTAATTTTTTTCAGCAAGGTGCAGATGTCGTTTGGGAAGAGTTAGTGCTGAGGTTTTAATGCACTTCAGCTTTTTTGGAATATAGGATACTAGGGCCTCTTTCACTTGCACTCGTCTTTCACATTTTTGGGCTGCTTTTGATTTTATTATATTCCACCTGCAGTTGGCCTCGTTTAACCGACATGGTCTAGGTGGCTATTAAGAATTTTAAAAGAATGCCAAAATGCTGCAGCAGTTAGCTCCAGTCCTGTGGAATGTCCTACCAAAAAATCCCCCAAACCTGGGTCTGCCTCTTTTGAAATGTAACATTAATTAATTCCCACGTTCTGTCTGCTGCTCTTAGTCCCTCCAGATGTGCTACTAGGAATAGACTGGCTCCCTGGTTACAAGCCATCTGGGCTCTGTAAACTGATTTGCACTTATATTAAACAATAAGTGAACAGAACGCGGAAGAGTTATTAAAGCAAATGTACATTGCTTATAAATCTCAAAGTAAAATATTAAAACGTAGTAAATGGGAATGGAATGTGCAAATGAAGACCTGCCTGTTTTTAATGAGTTTAGCTGTGACCTTCTCGATTTCAACCAAAAGAAAAGAATTTTATTTTTCTCTTTAAAATGAAAAAAAAGAAAAAGAAACTATAAAACTGCTTACAGAAGTATCTGAGACAAAAACAAGGAAATATAATGTTCTAAACTTGACTGGTCCAAACCACTCAAGCTGCTGTGACAGCTCATAAAACTGAGAGTAGTTTTTAACTGGACTCTGTTTTACATTGCCAGAGTGAATTTTCCTTGCAGGAAGTAGCCAGAAGGTTTATTTAGTTTCCAGACTGCTGCTTTGATCTTTCCATTCTGTCACTTCTCAGGTTACATAGCCCTTTTTCACTGCAGTAAATCTGCAACAGTTAATGAGAATAAAATTTCCTCCTTCTCACTGATCGCATGCTGTTAAATGCCAAACCACAGCCAGCAGCATATTTGCAGAATTCAGCTGCACTGTACAAAAACAGCACAATCAGTTTAATCTTGTTGTTTTTGTAATTCATTTTATTGAGCTTTCCTTTTTCAAGTGACCTATTTTATCAAGACAAGTGGTTGCAAGGCCAGACCTGGAAGAAAGATTTAAAACTGTAATAAAGTGAAGGGTATTTTGTACGCTACGTATAAGCATGCTCACAGGATTCAAAATTAAACATACAATGAGTAGTTCTTAAGTCCCATATATCAGTGGGATATTTCTGATCGTTATTATCTGAAATGAATGTGTGCTGCAAACAAGTCTCTGGTATTAAAAAACAAATGAACATATCAAATTAATTTCTTTTGCCACATAGTTGAAATTGCGTTGATTATAAAATTTGACACGGAATCTGTCTTTATCAGCCTCAGTCATGCATGTATGATGACAGCTACCCTTCTCTCCCTCTGGAAAACAAAAAGATTTTTTTAACCATGGGACTTAAAGGGAAAAAAAAGTCTACAAGTTTAGAGAGTTTATTTGCCTTCTGGGTTTTGAGCTTTTTAAGTTTTGTTGTTTTTTTCCAAGGCTCCCTGCCCAACTTTTAGCCTAGAAACATTTTATTTTCCTTCCATTTAATTAAAGTTGAAATTTTTGCATAATAATGTTGCTCAAAGATGTAGATCTCCAAGAAAATATTCAACATCTGTATTTGTATCTGGTGCGTTCCCTGGTGTATCTAGTGGTAGAGCAAAGAAAAGTGGTAAGAGGCGCTCAGATTTACTTCCTTCTTGATTTCCACTAAAACGATCACTGGCCTGGGATGGATTTTGACAGGACTTCACTAGGGCCTTGCGTTGATAAATAAACGGGTTGAAATCTGGATAATCCTCTCTGGTGGCAAAAATATCGAATGTTTATTCATCGGTAATAATGCTCCCATTGCGTTTGCTGTGTGTGCTCTAGCGAACACTGCAAATCCCCTAGTAATGTTAACTTTCAGAAGAGACTTTGAAAGCTTTTATTGGCTGCAGCTGTAACCCAAGGCAGAGCAGATTTTTTTTTGACTCTTCCCTCCTTCCCTGCAGCATCTGGATTATCCTCCCTGTCGAGTTGCCTGGTTCTTGGTGCTGAGCCTGGAGGCAGCGCGACTATCAGCCAGTAACCTGTTGGCACAGCTCTGGGTATTTGTGCACAAGGAGGAACTTTTCTCCCGGTTTGTACTGAAGCACAGAGCTGAGTGGCAGTGCTTGGACTTGAGGAGCTTGTATAAATATTTAAAGGAATAATTGTTCAGCTAGGAGTGCTTCAGTCCAAGGCACTGAGAACTGGCATTTTTGCTTCGACTGCTTATCTGGGAGCGCATTTCCATAGTGACCCTGATCTGTAACCTAGCACAGGAAGCAAGAAACACTTCTCGTCTGGAAACAGGAAGGCTTCTCAGAAGCCTGGGCAAGATGTGGATCAGATCCTGAGCTGATACAGGCAGTGACAAGTCACCTCTGTGGAGCTGCCACTTCAGGATCTTATTCTGCTCTGGCTGTTGGCTGAAGCTGCCGTACAAAGCATAATACTGACATCACCAGAGCTCAGTAAAAGAGATGTTTGAAACAGCCCCAAGCCAGACTTATTGCTGGGTTAAGGTGAAGGCAATGTGCTCTTCAATTTATGGTGTTGACACAAATACTTTAGTCTGCCCAAGAAGAGAGGGGGAGGAAAAGACATCTTCTTTGATTATTTTTTTTATTGCCTGTTTCTGAGGGCCTTTTTTATGTTGTAGTTTTTAATTAATTTTTTAGAAATGGATGTATCTAATCAGCGGGTTTGGGCAGTTGTTGAGCCAAGAGCATAGGAGAGGTTTCTGTCAGGCTTATAATGGAAAGTCAGAACTTTTGGTTTCTGTTCCAGCTCTGACTGTGCACTTGACCTTTAACAAATCCTGTGCAGAATAGCTGAGCAACTCCCCTACCGTGTGGTGGAGCTGTGTGTCTGGGTGAGGGAATGCTGGGGAAATTATTCTGATGCCTTTCAGAGGAACAGGAGAGTTGCATGAAACACCTGAGTCGCTAATTTCCCTGCTGGCTGTCATCTGGATTGGTTGCTTTCCTAGCAGTTGAGAAAGTCTTTCTTTCTTTTTGAGGGGTGTTGAAGATGAAGGCTTCTGATTCTTTTCTACTGGTCTAATTTGAGTCTTCTAATTACTGCAATTGATCATCTGGTGTCTTTAATGTTTGGTTTGGTTTTCTGTCAATACTGCAGCTGGGAAACTGAGGTCATGGAGAAAAAGAGCAGCTTGCCTGGGATCACACAGCAGGTAACTGACAGAGCAAGAAACTGAGCCCGAGTCCCGGGCTGCTTTCACAGAGCTGAGATGGCAAGCTCCATGGCTTTCAAGCAAGGTTCTGCCTGAATTTGGCTGAGCAGGGTCATTTGTTTTCAGCTCAGTGCTTTCTTCCCCTTCAGTTGGGAAATATGTTTTTTAAATGCTGCCTTCCCACCAGTGAGTTCTGGCACGCTGGTTGCTTGATGCGTAGCTGGAGCCTGACACAGAAGATGCAGTGCTCGCATATCCACAATTGTCAGATCTGCATTTGTTTATAATTAAATGGCAGAAACAGCGGTATTGTGCTGAGATACAACTGGGCACCCAGTCCAGAAACAACTGGAAACTTTAAGTCATTAAGTGCACTGCAGAAAGCTGGATCACATGGAAGGGGAGACATGATCATATCCATAAAAGCTGTATCATGGTGCACAAGGGAGCTAAAATAACATCGCCTGGGTTCGTTCTGACATCTCTTATCTTTTGAGCAAATACAGTATTACTCTTAAAGGAACATTAATATTAAATGCTAACGTAGAGGCAGGCTTGGTGTTTGATGCAGAGTCCCTGCCCCAAAGCTCCGCTCCCACTTGAGCCTGAGGGATAGAAAGTATGGGGAAAAAAGCTTCCCAGATAGGGGAGAAAGTGGGGCTGTAAGAGGCAGAATTTAAGAGGCTTGTGGTTTATAGTTTAACGTCATTACCAGTAGTGGAAGAATCTATGGTTACAGAACATTTATATAAAGAAATGTGTTGTTTTTTTTTTTTTTTTCAAGGCTTCTCAGTTGTATGCTGTTTCTCTCTAACCAATGGTTTGCCTTCTTACTTTGAAGGACAGGAAAAATTATGGCTGGCAATGCAAAACTGAAGCAGCAGCTGGCACAGAAGTAAACAGGATCATCTTCTCAATTGCTAGACCCTAAGCAAAGGCAAAAGCTGTATGCCATTTTCTGATGACTTCCACTGTTTCATGATGTTTATTATGAAAATAATTTAAGAGTTAGTTGGTGGCAGGTATCAGTAGAAAGGCCAGAGAGCCCTTGGTTTCCCAGACTCTGAGCCTTTGTTAACGTTGGGTTAGCTGTACCTGCAGGGTATTAGCTTCCACCACCATAAGTATTTGTTACCTGAAATAACTTAAACCAGAAGTTTCTGTTGTATTGTAGAATTCAAAAATGTTTCCTACCTCCTTTGGCAGGATGCACGCCACCCTGAATCCTAAGGCTCACAAAGGGAAACGTGAGGACTTGAGGGATGCACTGCACCCTTCTCTGACTCAGCAGGGGTTTTGTGAAGCCAGAAGTGTGATCAGTGGGAGCAAGAAAAGGTGTCGCGTGTGTAAAGACGGGCTGAGTATTTAGGCCTGCAAATAACCCCCCCCAGCTCTTCATTTGAACACGTGGAGAATGGTGTGATTCCTTCCTGAGGAGCTGGTAGGGCTGCTGAGAGCTGTGCACATTGTGTTTGCCTGGTCTTATCAAGGTCAGAGTGCCTAGTGAATTATAAACTTATATATTTTACAATAAAATGTGCTTTTATTGTAAAATAAAACTATAAAACTTGTATCCCTATTGAGTGGTGGTCTGTCAGACGTGAGCCTTGCTGATGCAGATTAAGGAGAGGACTGGCAGGGCTTCAGGGCAGGCTTGTGATGAGAAAAGATGCAGCTGAAAATGTAGCTCTGGGGGAAGCTGTGTGTGCTTCAAGTAAGGTTTGTCTTGGATTTCGTTTTCAGTGGCTGGTGATTTCAGGGTGCTTTAATTTTGAACTTCTAACCATGAACCTGAAAAGGATGAAATGTCAGTCCTAAACGTTAAGCTCCTAAACTAATATGGCACCCTCACAAGTCAAGGCTCTGTTCCTGGGCCACCTTTGCCTGCTCAGGCAGCCACCACCTTTTCTTTATGGTATGATTTTTTTTTGCTGTACTGCTCCGTGCCTCCTTCCCAAGCAGTTTTTATTTCTGGGATTACTCCAAGATCCGTGCATCCTACCAGCAGGTCTCCAGTTGGACTTCAAGGGCTTGGTTTCAAGCAAGAATTTCCCAAGTGATCTGGGATTTGCCTTTCTGAGGCCCTGCTTCTGCCAGAGGAATTAGTCCCCGTTTGAGAGCAGCTTGTCAACACCAGCACTGCTAACAGTGTGAGTGCAAGCGTGGACAGGCTCAGGTGTCTATCGCATCACAAAAACTCACAGAAAGCAGCTTTGCTCCGTGGTCAGCCTGCACCCAGGTGCTAGCACAGTGCAGGCTAACCTCAGGAGCACCCCTGCCTGCACCACGAGCTCGTGAGCAGTGCAGAAACCTGCGTGGGGACCCCAGCAGAGGGCTGCTGGCGGAGTGTCTGAGGCAGCCAAGTCTTCCAGACGTGCCACAAAGCCTGTCTGAGGCTCTGCGTTCAGGAGGGAGTTCAGGAAAATATTTTGTGGACGCAGTGGGATGCTGGCTGGCATTTCCTGCGATCGGTTGGACTTTGTTTTAAATGATGTCAGGGCACCAAGGATCTGAGACGGGCACAGTAATTTGGATGTTATGAATTGGCGTTAAGTATCAATAAGCAGAGCTGTTAAGAAATCTTCCCCGTCCTCATGCCCATCAGGAACATTTTCCTCTTCAGCATGTGTTCTTCAGCTCCCCAGCAGTACAAGCAAATTGGAAAGTTCAGCTGTCATTTGGGGAAGGTCATAGATCACACTAGCAGCCCGAGTAATCCAAGAGGTTTTAAGTATCATAGCATTTAGTTTAAAGTGAAATTTGCTCTGACAGGGGCTGGCAGACCAATAGGAAAAAGAAATATTTGTGCTTGGAGAAGTGCATGTGTAGAGACCGCGAGTATAACTGATGGCTGGAAGTGATTTCAGTCTAAAAAAAACAAATCATTAAGAGAGTGCATAGGGGTAAAATACACAGTTCATATTTTAAAGGGTCTCAAAATGAACCAGCAACTGAGGTTAGCATTACATAGTAATTAGCTGTGCTGTTCACTGTTTAACTCCATGAGCTCCAGGCGTGGTGGTAAACGTGCACAAGAAAGCAGTTGTGCTTCGGCTGCGTGGGTAGCAAGCTCCGAGCAGTGCGCACGCGTGCGATTTTGTGAGACAAAGCTGCCTTAAAGAACTCGCAGGGTAGGTGTCCAGCTGAACCCGGCTGCCTAAAGGTAGGAAAATAACAATTTGGGGATGTGTACAGTTGCCTTGATGGCATAACTATGCCCCTCACTTCCTGGGAGGACAGGCTGATGCTCTGTTGAGCACAGTTTCCGTGTAGATGCTGTATAAATAAAACCAACGACATGCTTTACCTAGGAGCAAATTTAGAAGTCGATTGCTGGTATAAATCTAAGAGCACACAGCACAAATCACCATCTCAGGCCAGTCATTAGCCCAGGAGTGTTTACAGCTGAAATCAACCATCTTTCCCGGCTGTACCCTTTCTGCTGTTCTTGGCAGGAGTGGCAAGGATTCAGCAGGACTCAGTTTTGAAACCCGTCTCCACCTCTGTAGGTTATGCTTGCAGAGTCATTGCACTTGGCTTGCCAGCCTCATGAGTAAGCCAGACTTCAGTCCGCAGACGCGTGTTTGCTGTTTTGTTGCCCTACCCCTGTTACCTCTTGAGGTTCAATAGCCTTCCCTTCCACCGAGAGGACAAGCTTTTTGCTGTTTGCTAGCCCAAACAATCAAACAAGCAAATCTGGGGATGTTTCAAGATCACTGAGATGTAAAAAGGAAGCCAACTTTTTTTTTTTTTTTTTTTTGAAGCAGGGGCAAGCCTTCATTTACTGATGAGAAATATTTAAATAGGGAAGAGCGGTGATTTGATCAAGGTGTTTTAATGTGATTTTCTATTCCTTTTTTTTTTTTTTTTTCTTTTTAAACTGTCCAAAGCAGTTATCAGCTGATCCATCTCCTCCAGTTTTCTTCAGGACACTAACATATGTCTAAACCATTTGGAAATAACTGATACTCCTCAAAGTTTAAACTCTAGGGATCTTTACCTAATTACTTACACATTTTTTAAAAAAATTATATATATAAAAATGATTTGCTGAGAATGTAATTGAAACCATATTTTCCCTGCTCACTTTATCAATTTAAATATATTTAAAAGTTTTTGAATAAGGATTTCTGAACTGGAAGTAGCTGGGAGAGCTCTGCCTGCAGCCGTAGAGACCCATTGCCACCTCGTGGCTCAGCGTCGTTATTGCACCTCACCCAAAGGAAAAAAGGGTTTGGGTTTGGTTGCAGAATGAACAAGAGCTAGGAGGGACCAAAAGGAGTTCCTGAAGCTCTGCAGGTCAGGGAGCTGTGCCTGACAGCGGTCTGTCTGCATGCTGCAGAGCAGTGGCAGAAGCAAAGACCATCCCCTGACCGAAGTGAGTGCAGGCAGAGGGAAAGCTGGAGTGCAGGGTTTGGTGTTTCTGGAGACAAGAAATGCAGAGAAAGTAACAGGACTTCTCACAGTGCCATCTTTTAGCAGGCCTGAAGCTTTCAAAGACTCCCAAGAAAGCTTTTGTTTGCCAAGAACAAACAAGGGACCTGGAGAATTTGCCTCAGATGTTACCAGCACGTTTCATAATGGGCTTCTAAAAGAGTAATAGGATTTTGGAGTAGGTAAGGCTGGCCAGAGGTGGATGTGGAGCCAGAGGCATGTGCTCACATAGCTTTGCGTTGCTGCAGGGGGCAGTACTCCTGCTCTGCTTCCTTGGCCCTGCTGAAGGGACTGCTTGGACTTTAGGGTCAGACTGATGGCACAAGGTGTGAGGCAGAGGCACTGCCAACCCAAATTCAGGCAGGCAGATGTGGAAACACCACTTCCAGGGCACTGCATTCCTCCAGAAACATTCAGGTGAAGCAGACTGGCTTTCTCAGCAGTTGGGTGAGTGGGTTGTGTTCCCTCCCTCTCGGAGGACAAACCTCAGCCTCAGACCTTCCACCTTCGCGTGATTATCAGGATATCCCACAAGTGACCCGTTTCCCTGAGAAACCAGGCACAGAGTCCTTTCCTCAGCCCTTGTGGCAGCACAAACCGAGGAAAATCTCTTTGTGAGGACAAAGTGCTGGACATGGTCCCCCAGCGCTTCAGCTGAGCCCTTTCAATCCAAGCGATGCGGGAGTGCCAGCTTTTTGGTGAGCCAGGGCCTGGGGCCCACCCATTGTACGTCTTCTGGCTGGGTCATTCTTTCCCAGGCCTTGACTGTTGCATAACCCATGTTCCATATGTCTAATTGGCAGTAATGAGCTTCAGCTTTTCCCCACTCCAAAAGCACTTTGGTTCTTTGTGTTTTGACAGTCTTCAGAAGGGAAGTTCAGCTCCTTTCAATGCATCTTCAGTCAGACAATAAATCAGAACCCTTTTCTATTTGTCCTGCTGATGTGGAAGTTAAAAAGTGACATAGCTAAGAATAGGCAGGCATCCAGTATCTTAGGCAATGCTCATTTTTCCTCTACCTCCTGCGTGAGAGTTATTGTTGAGCGTGAAATATGTGCCACTTTTCCCTGCGCAGTTCTTGTGCTGTGGGACTTTTTAGGTGTAAAAGATGCTCTTCTGGATGAAAAATGGCTTCTTGTGGCTCGTCAGAACGTAGCCATGTACTATACGATGAATTCTTTCTGCCATTTGCTTGTCAGTCTTGCAGCCCATCAGAAACATTGTCCTTTGCTGAACTATGTCGCTATGCCAGATATTCTCACTTTCTCATTTCTAGCTGGTGTTTGCCCAGGGGCTTCAAAAATTGGCTGTCGCTTTGGAAGAAAAATAGATTATTTGGATGTGCTGTGCAGGCGCGGGGTTACCAGTGGGCTTTGCAAGAAGCAGACTCGAAGCCTTCCCAGAAATACACGTAACCTTCAATGTACAGACAGAGAAACTGAGTCACAGAAGCAAAGTGCTTTGCCAGTAAATCCATAGAAGGATAGGAGAGAAGAGTTGTGTGTCTCCCGGGATTTTCACTTGAGCTGAAAGTCAACCAGCTTCTTGTGAATTGCTTTTAATGCCACAGTGCCAGCTCTCCATTTCTCTGCTTTCAGATAATAAAAATAATAAAGAACTTAAAGCGTTAGTGCAATGACTTGCTAGGCCTGCCTTTCCTGGACAGGAGTTGTGTTGATTTCTCCGCAGCATACCCATTTTTGCCAGGGGAAGAGAAGCTGGAGCAGTGCTGGCTAGGGAAGATGGCTTGCTGAACTCTCCGTGGTGAGCAGAGTTGGAGCAACCAGCACCACTACACCTTCTGTAACATAGAAAAACCTTTAATTTCTTTCCCTTCTTTTTTATAGCATCGGAGTTGACGGATTTGGTCAGACACCAGGGGTTCCTGGCCGCCCAGCGACTGCATACGGGTACCGCCCGGACGAGCCGTACTACTACAGCTACGGGGCGCGATAAAACGCCCCTCACGTGCTCCAGACACTGCTCCCTGCCCCGGCCTGCAGGAGATCTGTCCCTTGGTAATGCATGACTGTACCACGACGGGTCCATCCCTCTATATCCTTTGGCGTGTGTAGCTCTGGATAAACCTAGCCTTTCTGGGTCCAGTGTCGTAGTGACTGTTTTACTCCTCAGTTGCTCTTTATCATTTTTGTACAGTATTTGCTCTGTGACTTGAAAGCAAGCATTGAAAGCTACTGGACTGGAAAGCGTCACGTTATGTATATTAAGCTACTAATTTAATTTCTATTAAATATAAAAACCTGCGTGGTCAGTGTTGAATGTGGTGAATGCGTTTCTAAGCGACGTTTCATTTGTTTTACAAGGCATTTAAGAAGAATGCTTCATGTGAAGCGTGTTTAATGTGGACTGTTTCCCTCTAACACTTCAGTAACAGGAACACTGTTAAGCCCCAGCATTTCCTGGCACTGTCTTCACACGTAGTTACTGAAGTCCAGTCTTGGGCCTGACACCTTTTAATAATGGAAAGATGGCACAGATTCACTCCCCTTGGGCTTCAAGCATTTACAGCCTAGCTGAAAACACTCAAAATTAGAAACTGTAACACAAAAATACCTTTACCATGGGTGTTCCTGTAGGGTGAGAGAAGACTGCCACCATACTGAGGACCAGAGAGAGGAATAAAACCACTGTGGCTTGGCTCAGAATCAAGGTGCAAAGTCTTTTCCCCCAACTTCCCTATCCTAAAATATGAATGTAGCCATCCTGTCCTGGTTGTTTACAGGGGTGTAAGCTGGATCTAAACCCAGGTGATGGACTGAGAAGCAGCAGCAAAGACATTGTGAGACACCTTCGTGTTGGCTTCATGCAATCACAGCATTGCAAGTGCAAGTCCATGTCTGAAACGTGCTATGTGAAAGCAGAATTGAGGCTAAGGTCTTGTACCCCTACCCGTAACAACACACAAAGCATACGCACTGTGCCCTTTGGCCACTACTATCAAGACAGCAGTTCAAATAGTTTACTTTGAAATACCTCTACCTTGTGACCTACCTCTACCTCGTGATTATTTTAAAATGGTTATTGATGTACAGAATTGTCCCTCTCTTCTCTCTCATGGCTGCCTAACATGAAAATATACTTGGATGATGGGCCAACACTACTAGAACAGCAGCCAGTGATCCCTTATGACCGGTGGTGATGCAAGGAAGGCATTGGGGGTGTTTAAGAAGTTTGTATTTGCCTTATACCTTTAAAGTATCTGAAATCAAGATGGTTTTTGAACCTTGCTTTATCTTTTAAAGATGTGCAGGCACTGTTGCTCTCTAGGTCTTATACTGCGTGATTGGAAATGAGTCTAAAATTAGCCACAGCATTTCTTACTAGTTTTCAGCGTCCTCCCTGTGCTGGCTTCACATTAATGGCTTCACTTATGGAGGTAGGTGGAAGAACAGCCTTGCCAAGATTAACTAACATTTTTTAATATTTTTTCTATATTTTTTTAACTAACTCACGTGCAATTGCTTAGAAAACTTAAGTCCTTACTAGAAATGCTGCAGAAAACATGAATTAAACTCTGGTGGGTTTCCAGTGTCATACCCTTCTAGAATTTTTCCATTGGTCTGAACCCACATGTTATCTGCCCAGCAGTCGTGCTGCATTTAGTGAGAACCTTTCAGATATTTTATAGCTGTAGCTGTGAGAGAAATCACCCAAACTGCATATTCAAATGCAGGCTTTTTTTTTTGTCCTCCTTTCCAGAAAATTAGCATGAAGTTATTTAAAGAAATTGCCCTTTTCATGGAATGTGTGTTGGGGAGGGGAAAAAAAAGTGGGTCCTTAGAGCATACTCAAACTATCAATGAAACTGAAGGAGCCTTTAATTGGAAGCTTCAGGTTAACAAGGAACTACAGTTGAGCTTCAGCAAATGGGTGGGTATCTGTAATTGTAATACAGCTGTGACCATGCTGAGAATAAATGGCAGTGGAAAAATCTCTGGCTGCATTTTTAGTATTCAGTGCTAGGAGTTTATGAGAAAAGAATAAAAGATCAAGTATTTGTAGCTTTGCCTGGCAGCAGCTAAGAGAAGAACATCATTTATCTGCAAGCAGAGCTTGGTAAAAATTACTCAGCACTTAGTAGCCTGAGGACAGAGCCTGCTAGCCAAGATGAAAACCAGCTGTGCCACTACACTCTCTAAGGCAGGAGAGAGGCTGATTTTCTCTTTAATTACAGTTCCTGAGCCAGAAAGGGGGAAAAGAAAAAAAAAAAAGATATGAGCACATACACTTTTCAATCTATATCACATTTCCTGTGGGTGTCAGAGGGAGACTGGAGAGTCTGACCTGTAGGGTAACTTTTTAATTATCTGTATTTATGGATTCAGTCCCTGAGTACTGTATCCTGCATAAAATGGGACACGGAGGGATCTGTTTTCTTTTAGCAACTTCTACTTTTGCACTTTCCTCCTTTTCCTGATTTTGCACTGCTCCTCTTTTCTTCCCCCTACAGGAGCAATCCCTAACCCTCACAGGAGTATCCTTCCCTGTCTGCTGTTAATTAATTAATGAGTTAGGTTATGCAGGTGCCTGAGATATAATTAGGCTGTAAAGTTAATAGTACAGTGAAATAAGCATAGGCTAAGTTCATGTGTTTGTTAGTTATCACTCAGGCTTTCTACAGTTGTACACTATACTTTCAGTGAGCTTTTTTTACTTAATGCAGCATCCTAAGATCTTGTTTTAAATTATTGTTTATGCTGCACTAGCACCTAGAAGGTTACTAGAACAACCTAAGGTGGGGAAAGGCAGAAGTGAACAAATATCCTTGGCCTAGACAGCTTAGGAAGGACTTGGCTCAAAGTCTTCTAAACACTGGTGTGTGCAGAGTTGTCTGCTACCAGTTTAAGATGTATTTTATTCTGAAATAAGACTGCTGTGATTCTGTTAAATTTAATCCGTTTGGAATAAGCTGGACAAGCTCTGTTTAGATACAACAGATTTCAAGCCCCTTTGGCAGGGTCTTTAATGGAATTCCTGTAATGCGCTGCTGGTAAAACTAAGCTCTTCATGGGAAAAGGCAGCATGCTCAGAATAGCCCCAACCTTTGTTTCTTCCATGACTGTCCAAAAAAAAAAAAAAAAAAATGAAGCTGACTTAGTGCAGCTTCTTTTGCAGCTGACAGCCCTTAAAGTTGTTGTGACCTGCTCATTTTTTCTTTGAGGTTCAGGAGAGAGCACTGAGGCAACGTGAGGCACTGGAGCTGCCTGCGCAGGCTGGGGAGGACAGCGCTGCCTTGCATGCAGCTCACAGCTAGAAGCTGATGCTTTCAACCAGTCAGTCTAGAAACATGCTTGAATGAGAACATGGACTTTTCTTGAGTTGGTATGTAACCTGTTGCTTTGGGCTGGTTTTGGTTTTGTTGGGGTCTCCATCCCCCAGAAAGAAAACCTCATATCTGTTTATTGAGCAGTTGAATACTTTAGAAATACTCTTAGTAGCAGAAAGGAACTGTAACATAGCTGCAGCTGATGTGACTATGCAGCAGGAGGACATCCTTGGAATAGATATCAGCTGTGGTTCAGGCTGGTGCAGGGAATACCACCCACCCCAGCCCTGTTTTTTCTAGTTACAAACCTAATCAGTTACTTGCTAACAGCTCTGTGATCCCTCTAGTTTCCTGTCTGCTCTTGGGAGTCCTGAATTACTCTGAAGGAGCCTACGTGGGCTGCTCTTATGAAAGGCAAATTGCAATTTTTGAAGGGCAGAAACCCAGCTCTGGTGTTTGTGTAGTACCTAGCACCGTAGGACCCTGGTGAGGGCGAGCTCCTCCACAGCACTTCAGTGTGAATGAAACGACAGAGCTGTATGGGAACAGCAGATAAAGGGAAGAAATGCTTCTCCAGAGGATCACAGGCAGTCGAGCAAAGTAAATATGCTACAAATGATAGAGCAGCCAGCATGCTTTTTCCTGAGAGCCTCCTGAGTCACCTCACTGCCTGAAGCCTGCAGCCAGAGCTTAATACACAATGTCAACCATTGTGTATTAAGTGTATTTTGTCTTTTCCTGCAGTTGTTCAGGTCTTCTTCCTTTTCCCCATCAAATCTGCAGGCACAGGGGACACCTAAATCTATGCATAGGTCCTTGTGTGGCTTCTCTGGGGTGAGGAATGTCCACCCTTATTTTGCACTTTGAGGCCAGGGTCTTTTAGCATAAGTATTTGGGACACAGACTTCTTTCTGGTCTGTCCTACCTTTGAAATAGGGAGGTTGCACTTCCGAGCTTCATTTTAATTGCTGTTCCTGTCTGCCTTATTGTCACCCCATGGTGTGTCACATGCCTCACATACTAGTCAGGATACGGATGTATTGCACTCCCCTGCACCTTCCTCCTCCTGCTTTATTTAAGAAGACCCAGTTCTTCCAGCTACCCCTACAGCCATCTGCACGAGGAGGGGACTCTGAGCACTCTGCCCCACTGTTAGACCTCCCCATGCACCTTCTTCTCCACTTAGAGTTCGATGCAGATGTGAGGGGATCCCTTTTTCTGTCCAGATGTCAAAGGGGCCCTGGCATCAACGAGTTACTGGCCAGCAGAGCAGGATCTCTAGGACTGTCCATGTTCTGGGCAGTGTCTGGCTTTACCAGAAAGGGGCTGGGGGGAGCTCATTGCTAAAGAATAGGCTCTGCAAAGTTCAGGGCAGCTTTGACAGCACAAAATTTAATGCATGCTAAATTGGTGGAGTTCAGTTATAAAGAAAGCCAAGGAGTTAGCACAGCTTAGACCACCTTTGTTAAGCACCCTGCAATTGCCATTAAATCTTTGTCTAGACAAGGCCACAGGTATGGGGTGTGCTGCTGGGCCCTGCTCGCTCGAAACATTAGGTTCAAAACGACTGAGCAAACCACATCCTAATGCCCTGGCGCTGCATGAAACTGGAATAACATTGGCAATATGAAAATAGTGTGTGAAAAGCCCAGACCTCCCACTGCACTATAGTAATTCCTTTCAACGTTCGTTCTGCTGTCCAAAATACTCACGTGAAATCTCTCCCCGGAGCCCCTTTACGCTGCAGCACAGAGAGCAATTAGTTTTAATGGCATTAAATAGATCTCCTTACGATGCAGGGGTTACGCCACCAGAAGAGCTGTCAGGCAGAGACCACCTGCCTCGCCTCCACAGCTCTCGCCCCGTCACCCCCTGTGGCTGTGCTCCCGGGGGGGATGCTGTGGGGCTGAGCGGCGACCCTGCAAGGGGAGCTGGAAGGGAATGAGCTTAGGGGCTGCAGCTGGGGCTGTGCCTTGTCCCCGTACACTTGGGGTCTGTACCCTACACACGGCTCCTTTCTGTGTAGCACTGTGGCAGGGAGGCATGGGGCAAAGGAAAATGAGCAGAGGATGGGATTAGCCCTTGGGGCTAATTGTTGTGCACCTTGGATGTGGCGCTGGTGTTGTGTTGGTGACCCATCAAACCTCAGCCCTGCCTTTTTCTGGCTTCCCTGGGTTAAAGTGAGCTGAGCGAAGCCACAAGCCCCAGTGGCTGTGGTGTGCTGGTGAGTGCTTCTGCTAACGGGACGTTCAGTGTGAGGGACTGCTGCGGGACGTGGGGGGCACAGGGCTGGGCTGTAACCCCCCTGTGGCAGCAGAGGGGCTGGGCTGAGGCGACTCCGCCCGCAACCAAAATGGTGGCCGCGCCCTCGCTCAAGATGGCGGCCGCTCCTCCTCCTCCTCCTCCTCCTCCTCCTCCTGTTCCCGCCCCCGCGCTGCCGGAAGCTGCCTCAGCGGCGGCTCCGTGAGGGCGGCAGCGGGCGGCGGGGCGCGGCGGCAGCTCCCGGCCCGGCCGCTGCCTGCAGGTGCGGGGCGGCGGGGGGCTGAGGAGGGCCGGGGGCGGTGAGCGGTGAGGAGGGACCCGGGGGAGCTGCGGGGGGTGAGCGGGGGAGGCCGGGCTGCCCGCGGGGCTCGGCTGTGGGGGCGATGCTCGGAGGCCTCGTCCCGCCGGCCTCAGGGCGCTGCCAGCGCCTGGGAGCTCCTGGAGGAGCCTTTGGGGCCCGTCTGGCCTCGTCTCCTTCTCACCTGTGGCTGAGCCCCGCGGCTTTCCCGGAGGTTGCACAGAAGGAGCACGGTGACAAGAGGCACGTCCAGCCCTGAGGGTAGCGGGGACGGAGCCACAGGGAGCTCAGGGGTGGGTTTTAGGTGGGTCAGAGCGCACAAGCGCGATTTACGAATAAAACTCGGGCTGTAGCAGGCGTTTTACGCCCAGCTGGTGCAATCTGGAGGGTGAAGCTCTGCTCCATCAGTTAAAGCTGTAATGCTTTCAGGTTCCCTATCTAACGCGTTCCGGCTGCTGGCATGTCACAGGGCAGCGGCTGTCAGAGATGGGTACGTGAGGTGTGAGCATCTCCTGTAACTCTGTGAAACCAGCCTCCTGCCCAGAGAGCACTCTTGTCACCGGGGGAGGAAGTAACACCCTCGGTCTATCAAGAAAGTCCTGTTCTATTTCTTGCTAGCACCCTTTGACTAGTGCCTTATCGAGTCAGTGTATTTTATGTTTAATGAAAACATTAGATCCTGACATGTTTAAATATAGCACACTTCTTTTGTTTTCTTTGGTTGTGGGAATTATTAGGATAACTAATTCTTGACCAAAACAGTGAAAATAAACTGGGAAACCGCAGCAGAAAAACTTTTCAAAATACACTCGGCCCTGCTAAGGTTGGAGCTCCTGGGAAGGCTGATCGCAAGGCTGTGGCAGAAGCTCTGCAGGAACAGCTCCGACAGCGAGCTGACAGACTCCTGCGTTGTTGCCCTCCTGGAGGCCCGGGTCATGGCTGGAAACAACCACCCCAAAGCAATTCTGCAGTTTCAAAAATATGCTTGGGGCGAGCAATGTTTTTCCCACTTTTCCTGAAATCTTGTTTTGCGCTCATTATTGAAGATCATTTGCCAACCCGTGTGCGCAGAGCGGTTGTCAGGATCTCAGCTGTAGCCTTTGATCAGCAGCCTGGTTGCGGAGCACGTGCTCTGTCAGTGTTTTCCAAAAGAGCCTCTGCAATCAGCGTGTTTGTTTTACCAGCTCTGTGTGCAAGGAAGCGGCACAGAAATCTGTCAGCCTCTTCCTCACAGAGGCAGTGGGAAGGAGGAAGGGCTGGCGGGCAGACGGAGCATTGCAGATGGAAGGAAGGCGGTCAGAGGGAAGCTTGGTGCAGATCAACACTGGTTGATCTGAACCTGCTTGTGGACACTCTGATGATGGGGAGTGTGTTTTTGTCCTTAACCCGAAGGAGGGGGTGCTGACGGGATGAGGTTCTTCATGGCTGTCTCATGCTTTACAGAAAATGCTCCGAAAGTGAACTGGAAAGTGCCTGCCAGAGCTGAGTCCGCCTGAAAAAAAAACCTGCCTTCACCCACGGGCCTGTTTGTCATTGAGAGGGAAACTCTCCAACGGCCAAACGCCGCGAGGGATGGGCTCGGAGAACAGCGCTTTAAAGAGCTACGCGCTGGAAGAGCCGCCCTTCACGCTGCCAACCGGACACACCATCTACCCAGCCGTGCTGCAAGATGGCAAGCTGGCTTCTGTCTTCGTGTACAAGCAGGAGAACGAAGATACAGTTCATAAAGCTGCCAAGGTACTGGAGCGAGTGTGGCTGGAGGGAGGGAGTCGTTCCTGCGTGTTCCAGGAGGGGTGGGATTGGTCACTGAGGGTTGGATTCTTGGGGGTAAGGGAAGGAGAAGCGCTCAGAGCTGCCCCTGCCAGAGCTTTCCAAGTCAGAGGTTTTCTAAGCCAGACCTTACTTACAGTACCACATTTGTTCTTCCGTGTAAGACTTTGTTTCTAGATGTATTATGGAATATTTTGCAGTGAGCGTACTGAGGGTTTGGTGAGGAGCAGGGGTGGGCTGTCTCAACTCAAGCAGAAAATGTGGCTAAAGCTGTACGGCCGACCTCTGCAGCTTGGATGAGGTCTAACGGATGTCTTTGTTTCTGGAAGCACCTGAAAACCTTGCGCCACCCTTGCCTTCTGCGCTTCCTTTCCTGTACTGTGGAAGCCAATGGGATCCACCTGGTTACTGAACGCGTGAAGCCTTTAGAGATGGTCCTGGAGTCGCTCTCTTCTGCAGAAATCTGCGCAGGGATCTACGACGTGTTGCTGGCACTCATTTTCCTCCATGACAGGGTAAGTGCCAGCAGCAGCCGTCGGGCTTTGGTGGGAGCCGGGTGGCACGTGCCAGGGGAACGTCCTCACTGGGCTTGCCTGGGTGACTGGCTCATGCCTGGTTCCTCACAGACAGACCCACACCACGTGTTTTTTTTAGGCTGAAACTGCTGAAGTCGTTGCCTGCTTTTTAGAAAGAAGGGCAGTTCAAAACGGTGTGGTTCTAGGGCGTAAAGCTCACGAGCTGAGACCTGCTTGCAGTGCTTTGTACTTAATGAAATGGATTGCTCGGTTTGTGCCTTGACTTACAGCTGTTGCCACGGGTCAGCGATTGGTGTCGTTGCTCCTCCTGGACAAACATTGTGTGTTTGTCCAGGGCTGAATCTCAATTCCAGCTCTGACTGTAGCTTTCGAGCTTTGTGTTCACGGTTGGAGGTTTTCTCTGGACTTACACTTGCATTGCAGGGGCTGTGACAGAATTTTGTCTGCTCTAAAACCCCAGCCATTCTGCACGATATCTGCTAGTCACCTACAAAATCCCGAAGGATTTGTAGAATCGTGTGCTTTTTGGCAGCTTTTCCTCAGTTCCTCGTGGCACCTCATTAGCACTGATTAAGATTTTACATCTGTTATCCTCTTTTTATTTTTTTTTTTCAGGGAAACCTAACGCATAACAATGTCTGTTTATCATCTGTGTTTGTAAGCGAGGATGGGCACTGGAAACTGGGAGGAATGGAAACAGTCTGCAACTTCAACGAAGCCACCCCAGAGGTAGGAGCCCTGCAAAGCGTCCCTTGGGTGCAGGGAGAGGGCTCACCTCCAGCTCTCACCTGAGCTTTTGCTTTAGGGACGCTTCCTATAAACAACAGCATCTACAGAAACTGAAACTAATTCCCCATCGGGCAGAAAGCAGCCACTTTTCTAAGGGAGGCAGCTGGCTGGAGGGTAGATTAAGACTGGAGACAGGGAGAAATCTTTGCTCCTCTGGACTGATTAAAAACCAAAACCCAAAACTTTAGTGTGCAGCCTGAAGATCCTAAGTTAAAATAAATCAATACAAAAATAACGTAAACGACCCTAGTTTTTGCTGCTGGCATCTTCATTGCTTGTTGCTGGTCTTGGCGGAAAAAGTGGTTTGATTGCTGCTGCGTGCTGTGCAGAGTCATTGCTGCAGCCTGGCACCGTGCAGCAGCACTAGATTGCCTTTTCTCCCAGAGGATCCACAAATCCTTCACAAACCGCGCGGAGTGTCCCGGGCATGTATCACCTTTCAGAAGGGATTGTGCGTGGTGGTGCACAACGATGCAAAGAGCGCAGCAGTAAAATCCGCCTGGTGAAGGACATTAAATCCTTGCCCTGCCCAGATGGATCATGCAGGGATGACAGGACCTAAGACCTAATGGGATGAGTTGGCTGTGATGCCCTGGAGTTGCTTTCTGCCAGCCTGCTGCTTCCCACCTGCTGCTTCGTGCTTCCCTGTGGGCAGAGCAAAGCGTGGCCTGCCCTGGGCGCCAGCTGAAGGGCAGAGGATGGCCTCTGGCCACAGGTTCAGTCCTGGCCCGCAGGAGGGGCTCGTTCCTGCTGCATGGCCCAGCCGAGCCACAGGCGCAGCTCATGTCTCCCTTTTCCCCTTGCAGTTCCTCTGCCACGTCAAGTCGGTCCGAGACCAGTCGTGCATCCCGTGCGAGGAGATGGTGGGTACCGCAACTTCCCAGCGGAGCTTGGAGCTGGTGTCACATTCAGAAAATCGTTTCGTTTTCATTCACACATTCTGTTCCCTTGCGTCTGAATGGGAGGAAGTGGCTATTGGATAATAGCTGGGGTTTATTCTGTTCCTTTTTTCCTTCCCTTTCCCTCCTGTCCTTGGTCTGGGTATGGGGCTGGGTACAGAGAAGTGAAATCGTGAATGAGGAGTGATGAAATAGCAGGCTCTTGGAATGTTTTTTTTCAGTCACTTTGCATTGCAGCTTTAATGCTTTTAAATTGCTAATGCTTTGCGAAAGTAAGAGTAGTTGCTGAGATTGCCAAGTTCGCTGTGGTCTCACAGTTGCGTAGCTCTCACACAGCTTTTTTTCTCCACTTGAAGTCATCTTACATCTATGGAATATCCTCTAACCTGCTTATCCTAAAGGAGCTCTCTCTGATTAACCCCTGTTTCCATAGAAATGCTGAAAGTTGTTGACTTGTAATTGCCGTGTGTATTCATGGGGGAGTTGTTGCATCGTGACGTGGTTGCTCCTTTGGGTTGTAAATTCCCTGGTAGATGTGTGGCTTTTGTTGTTGTTTGTTTATTTTTGCACTTGCCTTTTTTTTTTTTTTTAATTATTATTATTTTGCCATAATGCTCTATTTGTAGGGTACTTGGTGGAGCTTTGTTGATATAAAAAGAATTGGAGAGTATATACGGGGGAGGGCACAGAGAGCTGTGGCAACTACCAAGTATTTCATAAAATCCTGCTTTGCTGATCTTGTTCTTTTTTTTTTTTTTTTTCTTTTTTTTTTTTTTTCTTTTTTTTTTTTTTCCCCAGTCTGCAGATTTCAAAATTCTGCCCAGCAGCTATGGGCATGCAAGGGACGCCTACGCATTTGGAACAATGGTTGAAAGTCTTCTGACAGTCCTAAACGATCAGGGTGAGGATTGACACGTTTGTTTGCTGTGTACAGACCTGTCTGGCTTTTTCCTTGCTTGTGTCACCAAAGGCATTTGCTTGCTGGAGCTGACACATGCGCCACAGGTGTAGTGTCCATCACTGTTCTTCGTGTTTGCCAGGTTAAAATCCAGACCTCAGCGCCTCCTGTTTCCCCATCTCACTGCATTTGAATGTGGGCAGGTGTGGCTGGAGCACATGCAAAAGCCCCTGCAACACGAGCACTCCCAAATCTGCTCTGCAGCGGAGATTTGCATGGTTTTGCCCCAGCAGCCACTGGAGCAAGGGTTAGGGACACAGCTGAGTGGGGGCTGCTGCCTACTAGCAGAGAAAGAACAAAAAGCTTTTCAGAGGATGGTAACACTCCTTGATGCCCTGATAGCCACGCAGCTTAGGGAGAGAGGTGGAAATGTTCTCTTCTCTTCCTTTTGGAGCAGCTATGAGCAATTTTACTATCAAACAGAGCTTCTAAAAGTAAGTTTTCAAGAGGGGTGGAGGACCCCTGAACATAGTTTGCCCAGTGGTGAGAGAGAAATCTAATTGTAGGTGCTCTGGCTTTCAGTTTCAGCAGATATTCTCTCCAGCTTTCAGCAAACCTTGCACTGTACGCTGCTGAATCCGGATCCCAAGTGTCGTCCGCCGCTGTCCAGCCTGTTGTCCCACGAGTTCTTCAGGTAAGGAAAGAAATTCCTCGCCTCTCTTGGTACGTCTTGGTAGTGCTTATTGCTGTGTTGCAAGTGTGCAACACCTGCGTTTTGTGACGGTGTTACTTATCTGATGGGAAGCGTGGCCTGGATCGCTGCCTCTTACAGGGCCCTTTGACAGAGACTCCCTAAATTACGAAGGCATTATCAGCCTTCCACGTGTTGCTCTGAGTCAGCACCGGGGACAGAAGTCTGTCCCCTTGCCACATGCAGCCAGTTGGATTGCCCCAAGCTCAGGGAGGCAGTGGGAAGATAAAATTATTAGAGGTACAACTTGAGCTAAGTGCGCTCAGAGATAATCCAGGCAGCTGTCTGCTGTCACCGAGGTGCTGTCTGGGTGGTGGCGTTAGCGTGAGGTGGCATTTCCTTCTGCTTCTTGCCCTGGGAGGGTGCTGAGAGGCAGCTGGTGCCCCGTGAATTTGCTGACTTCAGAGCGTGGTGCTGTGCAGGTGCAGCTGTTGGGTAACTGGTCAGACTGCCACGCCGACATTCCTGGTCCACCAGCTTTTGAGTTGTATTCCCCTTTCTGCTTTTGTCTGCTGAAAGGACAGGGATCTGCAGGCTCTTAGTGGTGGGTGGTGTAAGCATCAACAGGCCTGACGACCTCCTTTTTTTGTTCTTAGGAATGATTTTCTGGAAGTTGTGAACTTTCTGAAGACCTTAACAGTAAAATCTGAGGAGGAAAAAACTGAATTTTTCAAGTAAGTGAAGGAACTGTAACCTGGAAGCTTCTTATCTGAGAAATGCTTCTGTCAGATTAGGGTGCGTGCTGTGGCTAAGCAGGCATCATTTGAGAAGCACATTGATCTGCCATAGTGCTGTGGTAGGGGAGGCAGCGTGGTGTCACAGCTTTGTCTGCACAATCTGGAGACCAGCCTGTCCTCCGGCTCCTCGCTGGAGCTGTCCGAGGATCCTGCTGTGTTACACAAAGGCTATCTGCTTACCCGGTTTCAGAATATAAAATATCAGAGAACTTCTTTCAGTGTGGTAGAAGAAAAGAATTTTTCCCTCACACCATTCTTGGAAGTAGCTTTATTTTGGATTTGACTTTGTAAACAGTGAAATCTAGCACCAGATGCCTTGAGGCTGAAAATTGCTTTCATTTAGGCAGATCTTGTAAACTGTTAATGAGAGTTTTCAAGACATGTTGGGGGAATTAATCTTTGGTCCCAGCCTTCTCTGGGCAAAGCTGTTGTCTGTAATGAATGTTGAAGCTGCAGAAGTGCAGCATCTGCAGAAAACCCTATTGTCACGGTCCCCAAGAGTTCTCTAGAAGTTTCCATGTAGTCATGGCATTATCTGGGCCTGAAAAGGGGAGAAGTTGAGTTTTTCTTTCTTCTTCTATTTGTTATTGTTCTATACTTCTAACACCAGTTTGATTTTACTTGTTTGGGACTCAGTGAAAAAAGAAGAGAAAGGAGATCTTAGCAGGAGCATGCAGAACCGTTGCCACCATCTCTGTAGCAGCAGTGTTTGCTGAAGGAGGGAACAAATGCTTTGTTAAAAGACACAGCAGTACTGCCCCTTAACAGGTGCAGGTGCTTTCACAGCAGGGGGAATATTGATCTCAATCTCTCCAAACCCAGAGAAAAACAGCTACTGATATTTAAAAATGAAAATTCTACAAGAGCAGTTGCACAAAATCACTCGTGTGACTTAAATAAACCCAAGCCACGCTCTGCTGGCCACCTCTAGGATGCAGTAGGTGAATGTGGTTTCAAAGTGGGGTTCCCTTTTTGCAAGGGAAACTTCCCTTATGTGGTAGGCAAGATTGCCTGTACTCGAGCAGTAGAAAAATGATTGTGATGCACTGGTTTGTGGGGTGAGGGAACAAGTCTCTTCTGCAGTTTTAACGCTGTAGTGCCTCACGTGAGCTGCCAGCACTGAGATGTGGGCGCTGTGACACAGCAGAGGGGACAGCTGCTGAGTGTGGAGAAGCCTTCATGTGCCAGCTGCATTTGCAGCTGTGCTTCTGGATGCGTTTTTGACAGGCTGTGTGATCTGGGCATGGAGTTTTACAGGATGTGTCTCTGGATGTTTCCTTACTCGCTCATGGTTTATCTTATTGCCTGAAAGTCTCAGTCAGGAGCAGAGCCGCGTCCTCCTAGCTTAGTGTACGCACACGGTGAGAAGCTGTGAGGGGACTTGGTCTCTAAGGAGACATGGCAGACCCAAAAAAGAAGGGTAGACGATATTAAGGGAAACAGTCATAAATGCATGGGAGGCTGCCTTGATACTAATTGCTCTCTCCCGGAACACAGATTCCTGCTGGACAGGGTGGCTGGCTTGTCAGAGGAGCTGATAGCATCACGACTGGTGCCTCTTCTACTCAACCAGCTTGTGTTTGCAGAACCTGTAGCTGTCAAGAGTTTTCTTCCTCATCTGCTGGGTCCAAAGAAAGGTGACCTTTAAATATTTCCTTCAGAAATATCACCAACAAGTTTGGAATGAATTCAGAGTGGTCACTCCATTGAATCAAGGAAATAGCTTTGTTTGTTTAAGCAGAACAAACACTGTAAAGTAAAGAATTGGAGAGAAGAGAGTTATGTGGGCTTCCCCATTTCAAGTACTTCCGTTGCTCTGCTGATGGTGGGAGAGAATTAGAAATTGCCTGGGCTCTTTCCTGTGTTTAAATCTCACACCACATGCCCACCCCAGGCTCTCTGTGTCTCACTGCACATCCCTCTTCTCCCTTTCCCCCTACCCCTTCTTGCCCTCTTTATTTCTGTCACTGCAGTCGATCTCCTGTAAGGGTGCTCAGGCCCTTCTGCCCTCTCTAAGGGGGAGCGTTCAGGACGCCTTGCTGGGTCTCCAGCTGCCTCTGTCCCTGCTGCTTGCTTCCCCTCTCAGAGTTTTTCCTAGATAACTAGGGGTCTGTGAGCCAAGCAGTGCAGCTCGTGCCTGTCTGACATGACGTATTTGGAGCCGTTGCTGTAAGGCCATGGATAATGGCACGGCTGCCTCTCCTCTCTCCCATCTCCTCTGACATCCTCGGCAGCTGACAGAGTCAGACCTGGCAGTGGGGTGACGCCGTGGGTCTCAGCTGTGACAGTCTCTCATTGAATAGCTTTTGGGAAGCTGCCTCTGGTTTGCAAAGCAGCCTTTCCCCATCTCCACCTCTCTTCCCCCAGAGCAAACTGGAGAAAGCCAGACCAGCTGCCTCCTGTCGCCAGCCTTGTTCCAGACTCACGTGATTCCTGTGCTGCTGAAGCTATTTGAGGTTCACGAGGAACACGTTCGAATGGTGTTGCTGTCTCACATTCATGCCTATGCAGAACTATTCTCTCGGGAAGAGTTGAAAAACATCATATTGCCACAGGTTAAGGACAGGAAAATAATACATGGCGTATATCCAACAATATGGGGTTTTTACTGTTTGGGTTGACTCTTAGCTCACAACTAAGCACTCAGTGCTGGCAAAAAACAGTTTTCAACCTCCTTTTTATGCAAGCCCCAACCCTTACACCCCACCCTGATCTGGAATACCGTCTTTGTTAAACCTGGTGCCCTCTGTCACACACCCCTTGTGCTGCTACCTGTCGGCCTTGACTGGCAGCCTCACAACAAGAGACAAGACTAAGCTCACCGAGCACTAGGATAGGCCACCCTCTTTAGCTTGTAACACAAAGTGGAAGGCTGATTTTCTGGTATGGAGTAATGTCTAGAATCTACTAAGCTGTGGGAGATTTTAGCAATGAGATGTGCTGCAACTGTGTAGAGAAAAAAGTGAAAAAGCAGAATTTTCTGTTCTTGGTGCAGGTATTGCTGGGCCTTCGAGATACTAGTGACTCCATCGTGGCAATAACTCTGCACAGCTTAGCAGTTCTCGTCTCCCTCCTTGGGCCTGAAGTAGTTGTAGGTGGTGAAAGAACGAAGATTTTCAAAAGCTCTGCACCGAGTTTCATGAAAACTGCTGATCTCTCCCCAGAAGGTAAATGATACGGTCTCAAGTGCTCTCATGATTCTTGCATGTTGTGTCCAAGCAGCTTAGGCAGAATTTTTTTTTATCGATTACTCTTTCATTTGAAGAAAAGTTAATTTGCAGCTAAACTTTAATTCTAAATTAGGTGCTGAATGTTTGCAGATGCAGAATTGGTAACATAAAACATTATCTGAAAGTAGTTTAAATACAGGAAATACATGGAAAAATCTTCATTTAAGAAGCTCTGTGTGCAAAAGAGATTATATTCAGTTGTGTTTATCTTTGGTAGAAGAACTACACTGCCCTTCGGTAGGACTTATGTACTTACAGCTAGGTAGTTATTTAATATTCCCTCATGTCCTTCATGTTTTTTAAAAACGGTAAATCTCATCCTCTTCCCCCCAATTTCTATTTGTAGATTGGAAAAGGAATACGAACTTCCCTATTTTCTCAGCTCTCTGGAGGCTTTTCAGCTAATCCAAATGAAGAAAATAGTCCCTGCGCCTGCTAGATAACTTGGAGCCAAGTGTACTCAGGGAAAGCTTTTCTGGATATAGGAATGCTTATAACGGGAGGGAAGGATCAGCAATGCTCGACTTTAGACACAAAGTATAGATACCAAAGTGCATGATAGCGATCAATCTAAGCATGTTTTTGTCCTGATAATGTGTGTACTGACAACTACCACCCTTCATTAAAATCTGTGGATGGTTCATTGCATTAGTTTTCTTTATTTTAGTAGAATGTAGTAAATGAAAACCTTCAGCTTGCATGTCAAGAACTGATTTATCTTTCAGAGTATATTTAAAATTAAACCTGATTTAACTCCTGATGGAGGAGGGAAAAGCAAAACAAAACAAAACAACTCTGTCCTCAACAGGGAGTGAAAACCTACAAAAAGCAGTACTAGATGCTGAATACATGAGGCTTAATGAGATGTTTGCTCAAGCCCCTAAAAGGCTGTACCCTGTATCGAGGGGTCGTGTTGTGTGTACCCCAGGCCCCGTGTCCCTGGCTGGTGACCCCTCGCTTGGGCAGACACAGCTGTCGTGGGGAGGCAGAGGCAGCAGCAGCCCAAGCCGCGGCGTTTCAACCCTGACTGGGCTGCAGGGGTGGGAGCAGGGACACAACCAAGCCAGTGCCGGTGAATCTTTGCTGTTGGTGACAATATGCTGCAGCTCCCTGAAAAGAGCTGTAGAAGACGCTTGCCAAGCTGTCATGCCCAGGGGAACAAACCCGCCCTGTGCAGCTTCCGAGTGCACTTCAGAGTACCTAGGGTATGATACAAGAGAGGCCATCGTACAGCCTTTGGGGTAGAGGGTGAGCTGCTTTGCTCGTGTCCAAGCATAAATCAGAAGTTTGTGTGGTGGCAGGGCTTTGCTTATGCTTCAGCTTGTTGTGACTGTCACTGCTGTACTTTTGTAAGAGGCAGATCCTCAGATCCGTGTTGCCATGCGTCCAAATGGATCCAGCCAGGTGGCAGACAGCATTTTCAAGCATCTGTGCAGATCATAATGTTTGTTCAGTGTGCGTTTCTTGAAACAACATAGCAGCAAAAACTGACCGCTTACAGTTGCCTAAAGTTTGTTCTGGCAAGAGCTGCAGGCTGTAGGAACAGAGGAGTATTATATACAGATCAGGGGTGCAGCTGTTGCATTGCAATGCCAGTCTTCATTTGGCATTGCTTGTCTCCAGTGAACAAGATTCTAATGCTGCAGGCAGTTTCAACCAAGACAGAACACATCTGACGGACTTGGTGGCCTTTCTTTTCTTCTGTCCCTGCAGACTCGCCCAGTCATGTCGGAAGCAATCGGAGAAATCAAACCTCTCGGCCCTTGAAGAACAATTCTAGCTTGCTCCCCATCTCTGGAAATGCACCTGTCAAGAAGCATTCTGTGCAACAAGACAATCCACTGGCTTTAAAGACAGGTAAACCTTTGTCCTAGCTGTTCCTGCCTAGAAATCAAGTGTCCTACAAATGAGGGGTTGCTTGAAAAATGTTAATTTTCACCATGTGCTGATCTGAAAGAGATTCAGTGAACCATAGGAGGTAACAGTGAAGAAACACAAGCATGAACTTGGGAGTTCCTAGGGAATAGTATTTGGGAGTCTTGATGTGTTTATTTATCAACACACTGCTGGCTGGCCAGCCTTGAGAGTGTTTCTTTACCATGAGTTCTCTGCTGTGTTTTTTTATCCCTCCACAGCTTGGCAGATACCCCGCAGCAGCCTGTTGCCTCTGATCATTTGGAGGTCAGCTCATTCTGTGACCTCAGAAGCTGGCTCAGTTTACTTTCACAACCTTTTGTCAGGCTTCTAATGGCCTCTTCTCTATCACCTAATGCCTCTCAGCTGTCAGCCTTTATTGCCCCAGTGCTCTGAGATTGATACCCCACCTTTGCAAACAGGAAGCTGGCTGTGCTTCTTTGAGAGGAGCTTAGCTCTGGAACATCTTTCCAATCACCACTGCTTTCTGAGCTGGCAGCTGGTTCATCTCCATGCCAGGTGCTACTGGTGATGTCAGCTTGGTCTCCACTTTTGCCCTTCTGAAACGAGTATGTTAACACCTTTATCTTCCACAGGTGAGCAAGGCACTCAGCTGCCCCTGAACGGGGTTCCTGGAAGCATTAATGTGCTAGGGAGCAGCAGGAGCTCTTTGACTACCTCCGAAAAGCCAGCAGAGGAGTGGCCGGACTGGAGCGAGCCAGAGGAGACGGACACTGAGAAAACTGTGAACATCCAAATTCAGCCCCGAGAGCCGCAGGGCAGGGCGGGACCTTATTTTGCTGAACGTGATGTGGACGAGAAGCCTTGGGATGACTTTGAGCCCAGCAGCCCTCGTACTGAACTGTCCTCAGGAAACTGCCTCACTGTGACGCAAGCTGATGCAGCTGAAATGCAGAGGCCTCCACCAGGTACTCATCAGCTGAGCAAAGAATTCAAAAGCCTCAAAGTGAGCCCCCCCACAAAGTCCTGCCCTGGGAATAGCTGGAATAGCGACCGCCAGGAACAACTGGGGAAAACTATGCTGCCAAAAACGACCTTTCAGGAAAGGTTGAAGTCTTCACTGGAGCCTGGCCTAGGAGAAGAATTCACAATTAAAGTGAAGAGGAAACCAGTGCAGGACCCTGAGCTGGACTGGTTTGCTGACATGACCCCAGACATTAAACCTTCTTCAGCTGTCTTGATTTTACCTGAAGTGAGGACAGAAGCAGCTGTTCCCAGTCACCCTGGTGCAGTATCCAGCAGAGAAGGTGCCTCCCAGAATGCGCTGTTTTCCTCCAAATTTGCAGCAGCTGACATTATTGAGGTAAGAGGCTATAGGCAGTGGGGTTAAATGAATGCATGTTGGAGAGGATCCCAGAGCACGTGCAGGCTCTGTAATCAGAGGGCAGATAGCCTGAGAAGTGCCATGGCTGTACGGTTGAGGTTTTACCTGTGAATACGGGATGCTGAGTTCTGAGTGATGCATCTTATTGGGCACCAGGTCATTCCATGGGCTGCTACTCCGGCAGCAATGTTGAATTCTACCTCTGGTTTTTAGTTTGTGCTGCTATATCCTGCATGCTAAGACCCTAAAGTAATGTAGGGAGAGTCTTGGTTGGTCAGATGGGAGGCAAAACAAGGCTGGATAGTGTCTGCTGAACAGACATGCCTCTAAGCCCAAAGAAAAAAAAATGGCTTTCAATCACAGAGGATGCTCAGGACTTTGCTCCTGGCTCTTCTAGAAAAACCTAGTGGGAGTGTAAGTAAAGGACCAGGAAACAAGAACCGCTGGGTTACACAATGAAGCTTTTTGGATACCTTGTTCTCAGGAGGAATAGCTGAGACATTTTTCCATTTCAGAGAACCATGAGGGTTATAAGTAGCTCCATCTGCCCCCATCTCTGAGACTCCAGAGACTGCTTTTGTTTGTTGGGGGAGGGGAAGCACTCCTACCTGATCATTTAAGTCTGTTAGGGACCAGGTGTTGATTGCAAGTTGTTCTGCTAATTGCACCTCAGGAGAGCTACCACAGGGGTAGCAGGTAGCATGGGGAGAGGAGCCTTGGATCTAAGCTAAGGTTGTTTACAACACTTGAATATGGCACACTTGATTTTTAAATGCACTGGTGTGATATTGGCCTCATTTTTCTGCTTAGTGTAGTGCAGTTGGAGCAGCAGAATTGCTGTCAGGGGGCTGGTGACACCAAGGAGCATTGGGCAGGACAGCAGCTGTTTCCTAAGGGGAGGGGAAAGAAGTCACCTGTATTATAGCATACTTTTTGTAATGGAAAGTGGATGTGATAGAAACAATGCTTGCTTTAATTTGGGGAAGGAAGGGTAACAAAGTCTGCTAGTTTGTTTTTTGTCTTTGGTTTTGCAGTTTATGAGGGGCTTTCTCCTATTACAGCTTTCTGTGTAAGCCCAGGTGCTAAAGGAGGCTGCCTTTCTCTTGAGGCATTCAGGATGTCTTGCTCTGCCCCCACAAGCCCCACAGGGTAGGGCCTGGCTCTTGTGGCTGCGTTAAGTACAGCAGTACCACACGCACACCTTAACGCTGGTAATTTTACATGATTCCAGGCTGAAGCTGCAGGCTGGGGTGAAGAAGAGGAGTTGAACTGGGAAGATGATTCTAACTGGTAACGGGACTGAAAGAGACAAAGGCAAGTTATGGTGTGGTGGATTCTGTAAGAGAAGTCGCTGCTTCCACACTCTAATGGATAAGTACCTCAGCGCTGCTTTTGGGAGAAGGCAGGCACTTGCTGCAGCAGCCAGCAGGATCCTGGGGGGCCTGACCCCTTGCACTGGATGCTCCTTTCCAGTCTGTGCCAAAAACTGCAGGGGTGAGGCCTGCACTCAAGCAATATGCCCAGCTGTGGTGCGTGCCACTGCTACTGGAAAGAGGGACAGCACGACAGGTGTGTTGGTGCTGGTGGACTACTGGAGGCCGAGTGATGTAAGTGATTGTTCCAGAACTCAACCCTGCTCTGAAAAACTGATGACAATAAAAAAAAGTTACCCTGAGTTACTTGGTTAACGTGCCTTTTTTTTTTTTTTTCCCCAGAAAGCAAGCCCTTAGAACTGGCTTCAAACATTTTAGCTGTAAGATGATTTTAAGATGAATGTACAACTTATTCAGTATATTTATTTCTGTTTATACAGTTCTGTCAGTGGATTGCATGAAAGGTGCTAGGAACTGTGCAGTGAAGGACTTAAGCACCATAATCATTCTACTCTTAACTGTGACCAACAAAGACTATTTTTAAAAGATGACCCTAGTCTGGAGTGGAACCAGGGGTGAGGTATGTTCAGAGAACAGTATAGAGCCTTAAATTGTTATTCTTAAGTGTATTTTAAAAATAATATAAAAACAGCTACTGCCTTATCACCTGTATGTGAACGGAACAATGGCACCTGCTACTTTTACAACACAGTCAAACATCTCAGCGTTCAAAATACAATTTCATTCAATGTTTATCATCATACAGGAATTTGAAAGAGTAAGCTATACAGTGGCAATGTACAAAATGACAGCTCAGATGCACAGTCATGTCCATTAAAACATACCACTCATCCAGCCAGTTATTATAAATAAAAGGTAGACCTCAGTTCCTTTGGGCATACTAACCAAGGCTTAGCAGTACAGCAGAGCATCCATCGCCCTGTATCATAGTTTGTTCTTCTCCAGCATTCACAGTACAAAAGCAGCTTCCCTCGGAACAGGGAGTGGAGCTGTGGCAGCACCACTGAAGCCCGCCGAGCACCTTACCGTATGCTGTCTCTGAGGCTGGCCATAGCTGTGTGTAGAGCCTCCAGTTTCACTGCCAGCCACGCCGGGGGTGACCCTTTCTGGAGCAGCAGCTTCACAGCCTCCACTGCCCCCTCTATGGTGCCTATGGCTGACTTATACTGCTCCTCTGAGGGGGGGTGACATGCTCTTTTTGCCAGGGGCTGTGGAGTTAAGTAAACAGACAATTTATAACCCCCTAGATAAGCAACCAGTCTCCATCCAAATGCAAATACTCTTAGATAGGGAAAAGCTGTAAGAGACACCCTTGTCTTGTGAGAGTTCTTCCTGGCTGACAGTAGAACAGAGCATTCAGCTGTAACATTAAGGGCCAGGAGTGCACGCAGACTTTATTTCCTAGAAAATGGAGGGCAGCAAAGGCTATCTCGAACCTCTTTAGATTCTTCCCAGAAATAGCACAAATTTACAATAGAGCCCAGATAATTTGAAGTACACGTACCTCTCCCGTTGACTCCAGTTCTCTAGCCATTTTCGTAAAATGTGCACTGCAGGTACTCCTTTCTTGTTTCAGGCGTTCTATTCGTGCTTCTGTTGTCTCTTCAGCTTGCCTTACCTGGGGAGAGAGCCACAGGAGAGGTAACTAAAGCAAGAAGGCATTACCAGCCTTCAGAGGTTTTACGTTTACCAGAGCAACAGGGGGAAGAAATCTTAATGTGCAGCTGAAATTGAACCTAGTTTCTCACATTTTTCTTAGCAGATCAAAGTTATCTGCTGCAACTTCAGTGTAGCATCACTCACTGGCTATTAATTCTTTTGCTAATTAGCTGCTTTTCAAGTACTACTCATCCAGATAGTGCTCCCTTAGGTTTACAGGCAGAGAATATCCACCCCTTTCCAGTTGTCTGTGTTGTGCAGGAGTAGCTGCCTGCTTTACAAGACTGTTTTCTAATGTGCAAGAAGGACTGGGACGTTTCATATTCATACATGTTCACTGAGCTTAGAGAAGGGAATGCAAGAAACGGGAGGGAAATCACACATGGAATGAAGAAAGTGCTGCCTTTTTCATAGATACTTTCACTGCCTGCAACAATAACTGCAATTTAATCGTTTTCTATGTTCAAGGAGGGAAAAGCAAAGCATTTTAAATCAAAGTTGGAAAGTCCTGGAAGATCACTGTGCACAGAAGCAACGTGTGTCAATATAGTTGCCGTAAGAGAATAGAAAAGTTCAACCAGATCCCAGTTAGCAGATCAATTTAATAATTTATTTAAAATTCAGCTATTTAATCTGCATGTAGATGATGGTACAGACATAAGCCAAATCCTACATGCGTATAGCAGCGAAGACAGGCTCATAAATCGTGTTACGGATGTGTACAGCACCAACTAAGAAAGCAGTAAAATGGTTCAACAACATACCTTAGCCATAAAATTAACGACTTTGTTTTTAATTTCTTCTGAATTAAGGCACTGAGGAACAACATCTTCATGGATTGTCTCCTGTAAAAATATTAGGTAACAGCAGTTGAGTATGCTCATATTAACAAAGGAATAGACAAAGAAAGAAATGTTTCTCTGGGAAGAATTTTGTGATGACAGCATTTTAAACATCCTTCCTTGCTGCAACCAATGCCTAATTTTCTTTTACTTCCAGCTCCTGAAATCACATGTAACTACATTAGCCCTCATTACTTTTATTCATGTGCAATTACATCAGTGACATCCAAATTGTTCAGTCGAGAGCAATGAGCATTTAAGAGAGAAGAATTTCTCTGTGATGAAAGGTAACTGAGCTGAATACACACACCCAAAGCTCTGCTGTGCTTACCTCTGCAAAGTGTCTGAATGCCTCCAGCGCATGCTGATGAATAAGCCACGTCTGGTCAGCTAGCAGGGAAGCAAACAGAAACGACAACTGGGGGATGACTTGCCTCTGGAAAAGAACAAATATCTGTCAATTACAACGAGTTAGTTGTGCATATCTTACCATCATGATTTATTACTAAAGAATTGCTCTAAGGTCAAGGGACAGGTTTGTGAAATGAAGAGTGTTACTGCCCTATCTGACAGAAAAGCACCGTAAGGGAGATGACACGTTCTGTTCTTTCTTCTTGGAGGTTCAAACAGCAGTCTTTTCTAACTGGTGAGAAGCAATGAGCAAATGAGCAAACCTAGCCTCTTATGTGCACTCAGCGTGCCTCAATGAAAGATAAGTCTCCTAGATGATTATGTCATGGTGCTTTTGTATGTATTTAACCCAATCCTTTAAACAGAGGATCACTTCATCAAGAGACTAAAGAAGGCCACAGCTACCATTACCTGTGCTTCTTGGGGTATGAACACCTTTCCCACAGAAGAGAGAAAATCCAACATTGCTAGACGAACATGATCTGGGGTATCCAACTGGAAAAGGGAAGACTGCAGTGCAAACACCTGCCAGAAACAAACCCCAGCAAAGCTCCATCAAACAGTGCAGACGAAAACTATTCCAATCATTAAATCTGAGGATGCTGATTTCAGAAAGCAGGACTGAAAACAAAAGATATACTACAGCTTGAATAACTGGCTAGGATAAAGCTGCAGTGTGCATCTCAGAAAGATACATGTTCTATGGCACATCCATACATCCCAGTTACCTTACAGAATGATTGGTTAATACCATTTTTGAGAATCCTAAGTGCCACGCACATGGTTTAAAGACCAGGAAAGCAATAAAGGAAAAAAAAAAAAAAGTAATCTCCATGTTTTAAGGCCAGACAATGAAATCACTCATTTGAGATTTCAGTAAATCACAAAGAACTTGGCTTTTCATGAAGTAAGTTACTCATAAGATTGTGCTGTTGGTTTTTGTTTTTACCTGAGTGATTAATTGAGCATCTAATGCCTGGATGAAAAATTCCAAGAGACGAAGTAATAAACACAGTGTTTGCTGGAGACACGGCACATCTGAGACCTTGAACAGATCACAAGATATTAGTAGTAGCTTAGTTACTAATGTAGTTAATGCGTTTTAGTTTATGGAATAACTATTTGAGGAATTTGAAGTTGCAGTAGCATTCCAAAATACTTAGCCTAGTTTCACACACACAAAACAATACATCGTAAGCAGCAGAAGAGAAGATCAAAGCAGAGATACAAATATCTTTAGGTAGTCATATTTCACAACGCCTTTTCCTTAGATTTTTATTAAGGATCTTTCTCATTCTACTTCTCCTTTTTCCACTCACCAGGATAAGCAAAACAAGCCTGGCTTGGTCTTCTCTGCACTCTCCCTTCAGGTATTTATGGACATTGTTAAGGCCCTCACAAAACCTGTGTAGGCTGAGCAATCCCAGCTCTCTCAGCCTCTCCACAGAGGAGAGATGCTCCAGTCCCTTGATCACCTTTGTGGCACTTCGTTGGACTCTCTCCAGGAGCTCCACATCCCTCTTGTACTGGGGAGCCCAGAACTGGACACGGTGCTCCACGTGTGGCCTCACCAGAGCTGAGTGGAGGGTGTTGCCTCCGTTGACCTGATGTGCAACTCTCCTCCTAACGCAGCCCAGGATATCACTAGGCTTCACTGCCTCAAGGGCACACTTGGCTCTTATTAATCCCCTCTCTCAAGCTTTCCTTTTTATCTGAGTAATAACCGTGACAAATCCTTTTTTCTTTACTCCTGCTGCAGACACAAACGGTTAGGTATATAGTCACAAGCAGGAGGGGTCACCTTACCTCCTTGTTCTCAAATAGGAGAGAAAGGTTACTGGCTCTGTGGGTTTCCATGTGCTAAGCAATATCACCATGGTTGTTAACCACATTCTAACAAACATTTTAAAAAGGCCAAATACATAACCGGTGTGAATCAGGATGAGGTATTTCAGGCTTCTCCTTAAGAGAATCTGAATCTGACACCGCATAACAGATGGAGCAGGAAGGAGCCATATATGTACCATTCAGGAAAATTCAAAGTCCATTTCCCAGAGAACAAGCCTGTCCAATAAACCAGCTGACAGCACATGGGCAGCACAGTTATACTCTGCTTTACAGAAACGGCCTAATCCAAGTAAAACAAAACATGATGAAACAGCAGCACCAGCCTCCCAAAGACATGATGCTTTCACCATCAGAACAGCAAATCCTCTCACCTGCTTAGCCTGGAGAAAAGTCCAGAACTGACCGAGCACTCCCAAGATAGATGCCTGAAGTTCTGCCTCCAGAGTGTCACCAGCAAAACTGCAGGCAGTCAACAAGACAGAAATGGCAATATTCTAGGAGGAAAAAACACTGTATAAGACCAAAAAGAACCTACGTGTAATACAAACCCAAACCCCAGGCTTGTAATTAAGCATCTAAAATGATACAAGATGGCAAGAAGCCTAATATGCTGCGTCAGCTGTACAGTACAGCTAATCCACCAGGCCACTGGCCAATAAAGCTTCTAAAGTGAGGAAACCATCCGTTCCTTCTGTGGGAGTTCATATGGTGCTGGAGCTGTTAGCTGCATTGCCAGGCAAAAGCTGGCAGCTGGTACTTCGTGTGGAAATCTCTGGTTTCTCTTGCTCCTCTCCTTTGCCAGGGAGACCAGTGAGTATCTCTTAGATTTGATGCCACGTAAAAACAGCCAGAACTTTAAAACTTAAAAGTAATTGTATGGCATAGTATAAATTGGAAATTGTAAAGAAAAATACATCCACGCACCCAGAGAGCAAACAGCAACTAGAGTGACTAGTAAATCACAAGACCTCCACTATCACTCTCAGAGCAGAGGGTCCTAAGGCACTGTGTACCGTAAGAAAACATTAAAATGAAAGCTCTTGATTATGCATTTGCCAATTCGTAATGGAAGAAAGCAGTGCAACAGACAGAAAAACAAAACTGAGGACAGCCACAGCATCCTCAGTTTGTAAATCCAGAGGTCAAGCATTTTCACAAAGAGAAGCCAGTCTCTTTTACCACAAGTTGGAGCTCTCCCACAGCACGTCTGCTGTTCAGCCATCGCCTGCATTGTGCGAGTCCTGCCACACACAGCTGATGGGCCACTCGTTTCCCAAGGTCAGGATTCAGGGCCTTGAGAGATACATGCTGCCACACAGCCAAGTTTTCCACTTCTTCTGGAAGAAACTTATGAGCAAATTCCACCTGCAGATAGGAGTATAAAATAAATAAGTTCATAAAATAATATGAAGTAAAGAGGCTAGAAGAGAATTTGATAACTTGTCAAAAAGCTGAGAAACCAACAAACAAAAAAGGCACTACTTACTTGCTTTAGAAATACCACCAGCTCCCTGTCACATACAGGACATAGAGCAATTAAGCAATTTATTCTTTTATCTACTTGAAGCAACAGCCCTAGACAGTAGAAGAGAGCTTAAGGATCATAAATATGTATCACTGCTAAAGCAAACTCATATTTACAGACTAAGTTAGAGAACTTGACAATGAAATCCTTTCTTATTCCTGAAGAGCAATATACCAGTGGATTTTCCTGCAGCAATCAAGTCTCCTTATTAACAATGAATCAGTTCTGCCAACATCTGTGTATCAGAAATAGGCTGATCATCTGCGATGATGAATCTTAAGAGTTCGCAGAAGCAGGCTGTTTTTCTTCCTACCCTGAGACAACCTGGCAAGAAAATTTGAGCCTACTTGTCTTTTCAGAAATGCTGCAGGGAATGAACATATAAACAGCCACTATCGTCTCCCTGTGCAGCAGATGCACTCTGCCCACACAAGTATGTAACAAAAAAGTTAGAAGTGTATTATCAAATAATTAAACTATTTGTCTAGAACTGTTTTTACCCTGATGATTTCCTTGGTATTAGTTATGTATTCCAGCATGATTCTTTGTCACAATCCAATCTCTATTAAACAAACACAAGTGACAATTACAAGTAAGAGTTCATGCCCTCATAAACACCAGGTGCAGATTCAATACAGGGCATACAGTTTAAGTAACTCTGGGAGATACGCTCTTTTCATACCTAGTCGAAACAGGACATCACTGCCACCCAATAAGACCACTATTAGAGAAGTGCTCTTCAAAACAAGAAAGGCACATATATACCTGCACAAATCAGGATCCACTATGACAAAGTAATAGCAAGTGCAATATCAAGTACAGCAAGTGAGCACTCTACATCCTGCCATTTATTAAGCAGAAGATATTTTAAACACAGGCCACTGATTCAAAGCTCTTCTGTTAAAGTCAGAATGTGCTGGCACTGTACTTGCCTGATGATCTGGAGCCATCAAGAACAGCATACGCCTCAGCAGAACACCCAGGGCAGAGACCTGGTAACACTCGTTGGGCCAAGACTTTATCTGAATTAGGATAACAGGAAATGCATCTAATTAAATTAAGAAAAAAAAATCACCACTCAAATCACCACAGCAAATGAGTTCCTTACACAATGTTCTAAGAGCTGCTATGTTAGGTCAGAGCAGTAGCACTAAATAAAATGGTGAAGGACATACCAGAAATACTGGGTATAAAGCTTTATATTTGCACAGTTCTGCTTTTGCTAATTATTAGCCCAATAGGAGGAATTAATACAATCTCCATTCTGGATTTGGAAAAAAACATTAAACTCTTGTCTTTGGTCACTTAGAAAGCTCTTACCAATTGAGCAATCACAACACAGTGGTGACTGCACAGCTCAGCTGTTCCATACCTGGAATGCAAAAAAGAGAGACAAAAGGTAGTGAGTCTGTGTTTTCTACTCTTCTACAAATTAATCATCATAAGTCTTGTCTCAGAGACAGCCATTTTCCCTAAAATATTTAAACTCAATAAGCACAGATACAATTTACATGAGACAACTGCTCCAAAGAAAATAAAAAAATTAGTAAGCAATAGAAAAAGTATGTTCCCCTTGTATGAACGTAAACATGGCTAAGCCATTTCTGCTCTTAATTTTCAAAATACGCTCTACGTTTGAAAATAATCCAATTCTAGGACAATTTTGTCTTAAAAAGGGAATTACAAGCAACAACAGAACTAACTAACTGAATCTGTGGAAATCCTGCTTGACCTGTAATGAAAACATCTTACCGGGCAAGGAAGCACCACGAGTCTATTGCCAGCAGAGATGTGATCATACTAGAACCCAGCACAGCATCCAGCAGAGCATACTCCTGAGGAAAACGTATTATTTAAGTTCAAGCAGAAACAGACTGGAGGCCTACTATTACTTTTACTCCATTAATTGGCATGAAACCTAATAAGATTTTCAGCTTTCTCAATTTGAAATGTTCTAATAACCGATTTTCCTGCTCTGTATTCAGCTGCAGTACTAACCAAACAGCTACATCCTCAGTTTTGCATACTTTGTACGTACATGTACATTCAGTACAATGAGCTGAAGATCCCTCACCTTTCAAAATATTTCTGTATGCGCATCTCTTCATTGCAAGGCAACTTTTAATATGTATAAAGCAATGTATCATCAATTTTCTTGCCAACTTTACTGGCACCTTACTAAAAAAACAAATCAAACCTTTCCTCTTTTAGGAACACAAATTTTATCTGAAAGCAGCATGCAGGAAAAAGAATAAATTAGGGCTATAATGTTTGTGACAGCTCTTAACTTTTTAAAGCTTTACATTTATCTAGAGGTTCTTTCATCTATGCATAATAAAAAGCAAAAAACTTCTAAAACATTATGTAACAGCAATCAAATCCCGGAATACTCCTCTGAAGTAGAATTTTTTTCTCATTACCATTTTATGGAGTGTTCTTAGCTGAAATCATAAGAAGATAGTCTACTTGAAATATTAAATGGCACTTTCTTATTACTTCACAGTATAGACCAACAACCAGGTATTCTTAATACAAGTTGAATACTGTGTAAAAGAAAGCACTGAACTTTTAATAACAACTTCATGCTCCCCTGCAAAGAGAACAAAAGTTTCTAATACAATTAAGTTTCCCAAAAACTTGTAAAAAGCTCGATTTCCCATATTGCCTCACAAATGACATTTTCTGGATACCTAAACTTCTGCCACGCAACTGCATCATGGCTGTTGTCTGAAGAATAACTCAAAGAACTTCATAACTAATCATCTCTTCAGAGCTAGATCATTAGCAAGAGCTCATTCTTTTTCAAGTATTATCTATGCATCAGAACAGCTGAAGAAATGATAAGGAAAAATCAGTCTTACCAGCTGAGGAAAGTGTGATGGGAGTGTGGAAGCAATGTAGGAGCACAGGTGAATGCAGACGTAGTGATACAGGGTGATGGGAACTGCTGGCTGTCCTGTGCCAATCACCTCTGGCAAACAAACAGGGAGAGAAAGCTCGGCAGAACATTGCTGGAAACTGAGGAAAAGAGCTGAGAAAAAAGACAGGCTGGGGATGAGGGTGAGGGGTAAGAAAGGAAGGAGAAAAAAAAAAAAAAAAAAAGAACAGTTGGGTTACAGACAGACAAGTCCAAAATCCTGCAAACATCATCTCTACTACAGAATCTGTGTTTCTGACTAGAAGCTGCAGCAGTAACTTCAGTGCTTTATTTGTATGCTAGATTTATATTTCTGACTACCTTCCTCACTTACAAAGGTCACTATTAGAGTGACCTTTCAGGCATAAAAATGCAAGTATCAACAAATTACATATTTATCTCTTTCTTTGACCTGGACTTAGTCTAAATACCATCCCTTTCCCAAAATAACAAAGGCATCTCTGGCTCTGTGTCCTTCACCCCTGAAGCAGAACATCAGATGATGTCTTTCCCAGCACAAGGATGTAAATTGATAGTCTGTCAAACGTTACTGTTGGGTTGTGAGGGAAACCTGAGCAAGTAAGCCCCTTTGTTCGCCCACACTGACAGATCGCTCTGGTGAAGAATTACAGTGAGAACCTTTTTAGTACCGTTTTCCTGTGTTCCAGAGGGTTTGCACTTCTTCAGGCTGAGAAGACAGCTTGTCCATGATGGTAATCAGAAGGAGACACTGGGGCAGCTGCTGCTCAGGAGGAAGACCTGTAGAATTTTGTTTTGAAGTGTGATGCTAGTCACTCTTGGAAATATATATGCTGTGTAAACATGAACATTATATTTGAAATGAAAAATAAATGCAATATCCTGCATCTGGTTGAAGCTACAATATTGCAGTTCTGAAGTGCTGCTGCAACATACTGCAAAGGAGTTACAGTCCAGGTGCCTCATGCTTCCGATCTGCCTGAAAGCACTGGGTGCCTCAGACACCGAACGCGTTTTCTTCCAAGTGTGCTGTGATAATCACAAGGTCAGAGTGCACATATGAGAGAGAAGTAAGCCCAGCCTGCACTGACAAAAGGAGGAACTGCCGCTCACATCATAAATCCCACACAGTAGAACAGCTCAGAATCATGGCATGTTGGGCAGGGCAGAATTTTTAATGGTGGTTATGATCCTTCATTTTGAAGACATTATTTTCCACTAAAAATACATAATTTAGGAAAAATAACTGTCTTCCTCCATCAACAGAACAGCAGAACGTGTTTACCTTACTTCAAAAGGTTGTGATACAGATACAGATTGAAATTGTGCAAGGCAGCAAAACTAATAGGATTTCTGTTACTCACAATAACTGCAATATTAACTTGGTTGCTTTGCAAAACACAAATTCAACAGCAACATCAACTGCTATACAAATTCATCTGAACAAGCATGCAGCTGCCTACACCATAGTACTTACAAAAGAAAAAGAGGCAAGCAAACCAGTACAGAACGTGGTCCAGAAAGACAAAATATCAAGCCAGATCCCTCAGAGATGATTGCATAGTATTGAAACAGTGGTAGCTGTATTTTAAACCCACCTAAATTATCACTTAACACTTGCTCCATGAAAGGGCTAAAGGGAAGAAGCTGGTTGATGAGAGGGTCTAGAGCCACAAGAAAAACACGGGATATTTCATCTCGATGAACCTCTGAGATCACTGGAGCATAGAGACTGGGAGGAAATTTGCTGAGGGAGATGGAAAGAAACATATTCTCAGTAGAGTTACTTTTCAAAACAGCTACAAAAAGGCAAACTCATGATCTCCCTGTTATTGTTAAACAAAAGACAGAAAAGACTCCTCATTTTTTAGTATCTACTATAGCCTGAAAGTTACAACTTTGTATTCAGCCTCAAAAGTAAGCTTCAGAACCCTATTAAACATTGAAAGAAAAACTTACAAGTTCACAGAAAAGGCATGTGAGATATGTAATATTAAGAAGAAATATACTGAATCACCAAAAAGACAAGCAATGACAAGCCAAGAAGACACCTGTAGAAAAATTGATAATCATAAAAATGACAGTACTTATTTAAACAGACAACACTAATAAAAGGGTACCACTTAATTTCTTTGAAATTTAAAAAAAAAAAAAAAAAAAAAGCTGGAGAGTAAAAGAAGGTGATATGAGAATAAAGTAAAAGAGATCATGAAATGAAAACCCACTTTTGTAGCTTATAAAGAGATGGTACCTTCCTACTTGAAAAGTCTGCTTAGTTTTGCTAAGTGAATAGAAGTTTAGAACCTTCCACTTGAGAATGATCCACAAGGTAAGTAAAGTCAGAAGATTTTACTTTTTTAAAAAAAAAAAAAAACAAACACCCACCACCTGATCTTGCTCCAATTCATTCAGTGGACTCACACACACATTACTACAGAATCTGGTTTCAATTCCAAAGGAATAACTGAAATCAGACCTCTCTTTCACTTTGCCCTGTTCTTCCCCGCTATTGCAGCACACAGAACAGGTCTTTTGCAAGAAAAATGACAAGCAGTTTGCAGATTATAGAAGGGAATACTTATGAGCATCATATTAATAAAGCTTTTGTTTCCAGGAGAATGAGAGTCCTGTTAGGAGATTTCATGAGACTGCAAGCACAGCAGTAAAGCTGTGACAAAAAAAAAATATCCTAGATACTGTTTCAAATTCCCTTCAGGACAAATATTGACATACTTTGTATTGAAGTATAGAAGATCTGTCCAAGTGTTGCTACTGACATCTGCATTTATTCTTTTTTTTTTTCCCCACTAGAATTTGAGAGGGAAAAAAAAAAAAAAAAAAAAAAAAAAGAGTGCAGGGCCATTTAGTTATATCTGAAAGAGAAATTAATTAGGATTTCTAGGAAATGGTAATTCTGTATTGTCTTGACTTTGCATGAGTTGACTAATATCATGTTACTGTTTGTATTAAAGTGCTGTTTGTTTTAAACTGCTGGGCCACTGTTTTAACTCTGCCTCAGTGCTTCATGGCAGGGTGACTGAAGAACAACTCCTACCTTCAGGAATTCTGACTGTAGGAACAACAGTTTCCAAATAATCCTTCCTTAGCAGACCCAGTGTCCAAGCCAATCAATGCACATATTCTAACAAAACTTAATGAGAAATACTGACATAGGTAATTGCAACCAAGTTAGTGGTTTGTCAGTATTTCAAACTCACAGCATTGATGAAAAATGAATTTAATAACTTAGAACCACACAAAGAAGCCCAATTTATACAAAAATTAGATTTCTGTGTGTGAAAAAGAAAGCAACAGTTCTGAATAAGAACTCACCTCAGAATACTCTAACTTTAAAAATATTTCATCAAAAAAGGTGCTATCAGTAATTAGTTACTGGTACTTCACTTACCTGTATATCTGAAGAAACAGCTGATGTAACTGCGAGCATAAATCAGAGAAGAAAGAAAGAAATTCCTGCAAAAGGCATTAATTTTGAAAGGTACTTTTAATGTAAAATGCATGATTATGTTTTTTGTTTTTTTCTTTTCTACTATATTAATGTGTGAAATACTACATTTGCAAAAACCGGTTAAGTTGCAACAACCCACAGCACAAAGCAAGTGCTAAACAAATAATAAACAAAGTATGTTCCTAGGATTAATTACCACACACACATATATATATTTCTGAAAAGTTATGTTTCTAGACTTACTTAAAAAATAAGAACAGTTGTAGTAGCCATAGAGAGCTGTAAAAATCTGAAATGCTCTACACACTATAAAGCTGTCTTATCCTGTCATAATGCTGTTCATTTTGTGACAAAAAAAATAAAATACCAAAGCCTTGCTTTGATACCATTGGACAAAGCAGGTGCAGAGCACACCACCACTGCTATTCCTAGAAAGCAAAATTCTTTCACATGCATTCTAAAAATGGGTAGATTTACGGCATCTCTTCTAATAACCACGAGATTAAATCACGGCAACAAAGTGGTTTGGCCAGGGAGAGAGCAGGAAGTTAGTGTCAGAGCCAGTATCAGTACAGTTTAATTTCTTACTATGAATGCCACATCCAAACTATTTGACTGTGCTGCCTGTTAAAGTATGTTGTCCCATGGCAAAAGGTTACAAGCGCTACTCAGAAAAACATGCGGGTGAAAATATAAATGAAAAGGAAGCTACTCGTGTCTTTAAGTATATTTGAGAATTCTCTTAGTCTCAGGATAAAGAATTTCAGAAAGTTAGAGCCATGAGTCAAATCATTAGGGAAAAATGAGCAACAATTCTGAAACCTTAGCAACAAGATTCACCTGCTTAACTCTTCCAGATAAAGGTGCTACTGCATTGACTCAAGGCTACAAATAAAGACTGGCTATTTCCTACCAACTCCTCAGTGACATTGCTTGTAACAGACTTGTTTTTTCTTCTGTTATCACATCAATAATCCTGCTTAGGCTTGTGAGTATATTCAGGTGGAAACTGCAAGAAGGTTATGAGTGAACGTTGGTTATACCACTCATATAGTACAGTTGTAAGTTGGTAAGATATTATGGAGTACATGAATATTCTGTGTGCAGACCAGAGGCTTATATTCGATGCTAATGTAGAATTCAAGTAATAAAACCTACCTTGGTGTAGTGTACAAGGGAATTAGCAAAGAATCTGCAGAGTTTGACAGTCTTCTGAAACAGCCTGAGGTCAGTGCCCTCCTGTCCAAAAAAGCAGTTCTAAAACTTAATATACAGAGTAACATGCTACGGATTAAAGTTAAACTGCAAACAGTACTCAAAAACTATTTCTAACCTGATTCTCCATAGATTCTGCAGCAACAGGAGAAAAACTTTAGAAATCTTCAGTGTGCCTCAATATTTTTATACCAATATTCAACTGAAATGTTATCCTTTGATTGACCTTGGGATATCATCAGTTTAGAAAACAAACAAAATTCCCAGGGTATGGTGTAAACTTGTTTTCAGTGCCTCACTAAAACATCCCCAGTGTAAACAAAGTCAATGGGCCTGATTTTCTGGTGGTTTCAAAAGAATAAGGGATTCTGCCTAGCACATTAAAAAACACTAAAAAAAAAAAAATACTCCAAGCAAAGTGCATTTATCTTCCTCAAGTTCAACAGCAGCTTTGGAACCTTTCTAATTTACCTGTATGTCTGACATCTTCATTTCCTCAGCCAGCTGCAGGCAGGACTGGAAAGAAAGAAGAGTGTCCTTGCACAGACCACTGAGGATGTCACTGTGTTTCAGGTGGCACTCCAGCAGAGAATGATGCTTCAGGCTTTGCCTACAAGGCAGGAATATAAGCAGATACTGCATTGTCAGACGTGATCATGCATTAAGTTAATATAAATCCAAGTATCTCATTTTTCTATTTATAGGCTTTTATACCCCACTAATCAGTGCAATATCCATGTACAAAGAAACCACAAATTTAGAGAGAACAGCCCTCTTCATAGCCATGATGAAAGCACAAAGGAGAGACAGGATAGCACAATTCAAGCCAAAAACATCTACAAAACTGCAGGTCAGGCCTCTTACGATTATTTATTCATACAATGGTGTTTCAAATGCTCTTCTGTATTGCAGTGTATAGTCATTACTTTTACTACTTTACTATTACTTTTTCATGCACAACTCCTAAGCATTTTCACTGGCAGTGCATTTAATTCCACTTACTAGCTAAATTTACAAAGGAATCGAATTCTCTAGTTTTGATCTCAGCAGAAACTCTGAACACGAAATTAGTGAAATTCTGCTTATATAAAAACACAGACTAGTCATATTACAAAAAAATGCAAGGAGTTTAAAGACATACTTGATGATGAACTTCCACGTGTTGGCATGAAGTGCATGGTCCATATTGGAGATGACAGAGCAGATCTCTAGCACAGTGTGGATTACTGTGAAGGAAATAATAATGGCAACAACTGAGTTAAAGCAGATTCCTAAGTTCACGGCTATGCTTCTCTCCTAGGAAAACAACAGCAATCACAAGCACTAGAGAATACCACCATGCTGACACTGAATCAGGAATGGCTCAGTGCTTAGATGCCTCTCCTTTCCTACAAATCTATGCAACATCCCCCATCTCACAAAGAGCTTCAGGAGAAAAATGGGTATGTTTCAAGCTGTAAAATGCTGCCTTCTGAAGTGCTGGTCAGGACAGCAGGACCTGAGCATGATCAGTTTTAAAGATTCAAATATACTTCCTACAGAAAAGAGGAAAAAAAAAAGCTGTTTTTTGAACAAAAGTCAAAAAGCTTTAGAACCACACATACCTGACACCATATCTGTGATGTTATCTTCAGCAGAAGCAGAGCCCACGGAAATCTGATCAAATAGTTCCATCAGCTGTTTCTGAAGAGAGTAAGTTTCCTTGAACATAGCTTGTAGGAGATCAGCAATCAAGTGTAGATGCCCACAGTACACTGATTCACTGTCCTGTAGGAAATGGGGAAGAAGAGGTTAAAGTCAGGAATCACAATCTGAGAAGGCATATAGGTAACTACTTTAACTCATTATTGAACCTGATCTATAGGTTTTGATACCAACACTTATTTGCTAAGTATAAAATGCTATTCACCTGCAGTCTAATCAACAGCTAATGAAGTCTGGCTGTGGTGAGTTTATCTGGCTTTGATGCATGAAGCTATCATCATGTTTCTGAACAAAGCAGTACAACTTTAGCAACCAAGGAAGTACACTACTTCAAATATTTCTCAATACTTTCAAGTTAGAATTGTTAAGTAAAAGGTATGGCAAATGAGTTCAAGTCCTAACATGGAAAACTGCTGTAAATGTTTCATCAAGAAAAAAAATGATAAGTGAAAACGAAGGCTGACCAAAAGCTACTGTGCCCTTACAATAACCTTGTTTTATTTTCACTGTTTAAGGGAGAATTACTGTTGCATCTGAAAACAGGTATCTGAAACTGATACTCCTTGTAACTAACATAGCGGTCCTAAACTCAACTTCCAATCCACTTGGGAACTTGCATAGAAGTAAGTAGCAGCGTTTTGGTCACCATTTGTAGCTCTGAAAACTACTGCAGCTATCAGAAGCACACAGATGTCACAGCCTAAATTCAAAAGCAAAATGTTCAACTGACACTGATGTGAAATTTGAAAATAGCAGAGCCCATGTTTAGTACTGCCAGGTCAGAAATTCTGGGCAAACAGCTGAAAAAACATCTTTGTACTTGTACACTAAGTACGTTCTGTAAATGATTTGATAGCAATAAAAAAAAAATCTACAACAATATTATTTTGAATTAGGAATTTCTCATAAAGTGAACATTTCCTAAAAACCAACCAGAAGGAGAATTTTTCTCTTTCTAACAGAGACCTACCTTGCAGTGTGTAAACGTGTTCTTTATTACATAAAGAACAGAGGATGGAAGGGTGCGGATACTCTCCAGAGGCACACACTCTTGCAGCGTGCAGATGTAGCGTACACAACTGGTCAGAGTTTCCAACAGTTGCACTACAGTCTTAAATCAAGAACAAACAACAGCAATCAATGTTTTTCAACCCTGCATTAATTTCAGAAGCACTTTTTTGTGGAATTGCTCCTAGGTTCTTACAACATTTAAAGTTCACAGCTATTTGCATAAATAAGTTGTTTATTAAAGATGAATTCCATAGCTTTTTCTGGTACTATACACTCTTTGAAAGACTCGTATTTTTTTCATCACTGTCCTCAACTTACAAAAAATTTTAAACTCCAAAATAATTGACTGTATAAATAGCTGCCAGATTCACTATTTAAATTTGGAAAATTAAATTCCATTTACATTAGATACTAAGCAGAATTTGAGATTTTCTTTGAATTCTGATTAGCATCACATGCTAAATGTGATTCACAAAATTTGAACTGAACTTCAACTGCAAAGATGTTCAGATTACATTTTTACGACTTGGCTAGTAGTGTAAGTATTCTAAAATCTGATAATTTATTAGGTAAAATCAAAGCATAATAGACTTGCCTGTAATAGATTCCTTACAGTACTGCATAACTCTGTATTCTGGCTGGTTAATCCTTTGGCCTCAATGGATAATTCATACATCAAGTTATCATATAGCTGTAGAGTCTGTCAGGAAAAAAAAAAAAGAAACACTTAAAAATTTTATATATACAATTGTGTTACTATTTGTGTACATATGTTTATATCTGTTTGCTTGCTTAGATTGCAGTCATAGTCTACTGAGATAACTCACAGGAGTAAATAATGCTTTCTAGCATCATAAAACTTGATATACCAAGATGTGAAAACCACCTATTGTTCTCAAATTACAGACAGAAGTTAAGTTAGCTGCTATTTTCTAAAAATCTGTTACCAAAATAAACTACCTAGCTAATTAACTTGAAATAAGATACCTCATCCTCACAGAGATTTTTTTCTTAATTAAAACCACACCATTTTGAGATAAAAGGTTATTTTCATTTTGTCTCAGAAAGTGCTTTTTGTTGAGAACAATCATCAACATTTTGAATAAAGAAATAACGTTTTAAGACCTACAAATAACAATAATTTCTGCTTTGGTCTAGGTCTATGTATATTTTACGAGAGATCCTGCTGAGACTGCAAAGACAGAACAGCTTCTAGGCACGTGCAGGGTACTACATAAAATGGTATGGTACAGTAATCCCTGTTCAGGATATGCATGTTATGAGCCATTTTTCTTGTAATCTCTGAAATCTGCTAGAGGACATGCAAGAAAGGAAATGGAAATCAACCGGACGTTTTTACAGGCTGGTTAAAATATACAAGCTGGGGCCTGAATCTCAGCAATTCACTACTGCTTTAAGTCCATTAAGATATATGCACTGAAGAGTTTAATATTACAGACCAAAATTATTATTTAATCAAAAAAGAGACCTTCTGTTAGTCTTTGCCTAAACGTTTATTCATCGTATTGCTCACAAATATCACAAAAATTATTCATGATATATGGGTGTTGGGTTCTTCAGTTTATTTGTCCTGAGAGCCTGCCCCAAGTGAAAACAACCTTGGTCATTTATACAAAGCCTGACCTTCTCAAAAAGAAATAGAAAACAATTCTGTTACTAAATATAGAAAGCAGAACATCATACGTTTGATCCTCTCCCTACTGTAAAGAATGGTAAAAAAATCATAGAAACAATCCAACAATGTAAAACTGTTAAACTTTTAAAGGGTAAAATGTTTATTTCAAGCTGTGCTTGTAAAGCAATGATTCTATCATGAGACTTCAGAAGAATCAAGGCATTCTAAGCAGGTTTTTAGCACTGCACTGACTGAAATTTTCGTATTTCATTGAAGGTGTCATACCTTAGGCAATACTTTAGAGAAAAAAGTTTGTTCCACATCTGCAAGGCTGATATGAGGCAAAAACATTTCAGTCATGATCCTCAGAACACCTGCGAAGCAAAGTATGTCTAAAATGTTACTGAAAGCCATGTGATTATCAGAAGTATGTAGCTACCAAGCACATGGAAGAAAGAACTGAGTGAAGTGGAAACTGATCAGATACTTGATTTTGAAACAAGTAACAGAGCATTTGCAACATATGCATTTTGTGAATCATCAGGTAACAATAAAAGCTCCAAGGTGCATAAAGCCATTAATAACTGCATCACACCTGACCACACTTAGTTGAAGGTGGGGCACAATTGTTTGCCCATAGTCTGGGCAATTTTCCACATTCTTAATTGTAAATAGTTACACATCTAATGTAATGGCTGGCACTAACACACAGCTGAGCAGTGAATGTTAGTGAGAGTCCTAACCAGGTGCATATCAGTGTTTTCTGGATCACTCTCAGGTATTACAAGAGTTCAACCATCTGTAAGATAACAGCCAAAAATACAATAAAATACAAGACAAAAAGCACTCCTTTCTACAAATCAGGAGTCTACAAATCATAAGTAGCCAAAAGGAAAAAGCAGCTTTACATGGATAGCTTATGGGTTTTTCTAAAGTCTATTCAACATGCAATTCCTGTAACATGCAAAGTCCAGCAGGATTGCTAGACTGTGAAAGTAGGACACCGGCGATAGCTTAAGTATTTGTAAGTTGTGCAGACCTTAATATTTGCAATAAAATAAGCCTTAGGAAGAAGCAGCACCTCTTGGCCACTACTTACGAACATGCTCAGTCCAGTCTTCAGACTCTTGGTACATACAGTAAAATCGTTAAAGAAACTCAAGCTCATTCTGCCATAAAGATGTCATTTCTCACGCTATGTGCTGTGTGGGCTTTAAGCACCTCATGACATTACCAGGGATGCTCCGCAGCTGACCTGGGTGCGTGCTCAGTACCCACGTTCCAGCAGCACTGTACCAGAGAGTAAGATTTGTGGGCTGTGGTGTTTTGTTCTTTTATTTTTAGGGGGGCAACAGGGGTGTTATTGAAAGGGCTAGAAGAACCACACGGTGTTTTCTGCTGCAGTTTTTTATTTTACTTTATTGTTATTTCGGTGAAGCGCAGCGCTTGATGCCCAGCACACCCGGCTTTTCTCTCCCGTTTCACCCCTTGCAAAGCTCGCAGCGCTTCTCCCTCTCACGAGCCGCTTTGCTCGCCCCGTGCCGCCCCCCCGCCATTTTAGGGTCACTCCCCCGACGGCGGAGCCCCCCGCACACCCCCTCCCCACAACAACCCAGAAGCCGAACCGCCTCCGGGGGAAGGATATGAGGAGCCGGGGCAGCACGGAGGGCAGCTCCCGGCGGCAGAGCTCCCAGTCCCAGCCGCCCAGCTCCTGCAGGAGCAGCTCGGGGTCGATTCGCGACATGGCGGCCGCTCCCCTCACCTCAGCGCGCGGCGGCGGGAACCGGCGCGAGCCGCGGCTTTTCCCGCCGCTATCCCAGCAGCCCCCGCGCGGGGCCGGGCCGGCGGCGGCGTGCGCGCGTCCCTTGTCAGGCCCGGCCCCGCGCATGCGCGTCGCGACGCGGAAGGAGGCGGTGCTGCCATGTGGGGCAGGGGGAGAGCGGGGTACGGGCACCCCCCAGGAAAGGCTGCTGAGATTTAGCGGCTTATTTGTTTTTTATCATTCAAATTTTATCGTTTTACTTATTTATTTTTATCCTTTTATTATTTTATTTTTACTATTTCGGTTTTTATTTTTACTGTTTCATTTTTTTATTCTTCAGTATTTTTTTATTAGTTTATTCTTTATTATCTTTTACTCATTTATTTTTTAATCTTTTATTCTTTACTCTTTTATCCTTTATTATTTTATTTTTATTCTTTATTATTTTATTCTTTATTATTTTCTGTTTTTAAACAGGCTCTCATTTTCCAGTAGGATGCTATCAGCATTTTCTCTTAACATGCTGTTAATTCCTTACCATTCCCATCTCACCGTTTAACGATGCCTAAAACTGCTTTTCACTCTTTTTGCAGAAATAATTAAGCTGATCCCTTGGCAAACCAGCCGGTGTTCAGCCTACAGAGTGCGCTTTCCCACCGTGGTGCCTGCATGGAAGCGTACAAAAGGAAAACCATCCCGTCTCTCTTGGGCAAGCATCTCTACCCGTGACTTTTTGGGCTGCTCTTCAAAATGGCATTTCGGTTTAACTTTGCTATCGAGGACAATGAAAGCACTGAATCAGATGCTCACGGTGAGGCAGACCTGCAGCTGGACCCTCCAAAACACGAGCAAACCGCCGATGCAGCAGCAGCCTGCAGCCCCCAGCCCGGCACCGCTAAGCACACAGGTAAGGATCTGTCAGAGAAGAAGTTGTGCTTCCCCGCTGCCAGGGAGCACCACGTTCCCGAAGATGTCAGCAAAGTACTGGAAAATAAAGTCTTGGAAACGGCGTCAGACCTGCGTTACGTGAAGGTGTCCGCGGTGGAAATGACACGTCGGGGTGGCACGCACGGGGAAGACATCGTGTGGAAGAGCATCTCCACTCACTCTGACCTCATCCCAGGGGTCTACGAGGGGGGGCTGAAAATCTGGGAGTGCACCTTCGATCTCCTGGAGTACCTGGCTGAGGCTGGTGTGCAGTTTGCCAACAAGGCAGTGCTGGATCTTGGATGCGGGGCTGGACTGCTGGGAATAGCTGCGTTACGGGGAAAAGCTGCAAAAGTCCACTTCCAGGACTACAACAGCACGGTGATCGATGAAATAACCCTGCCTAACGTGGTGGCTAACTGTGTAAACGATGGCAACGGGACTGGTGGGGCAGATGAGGGAAAAATTGTTAAGCCTCCTTCAAAAAAGCCCAAGAAAGCAGAGTGCTTACCTGACGCGCTCAGCAGATGCAGATTTTTTTCTGGAGAGTGGTCAGAAGTCAGCCAGCTCCTGCTCAGCAGCAGCGAACCCCGTTCAAAATACGATGTCATCCTCACATCCGAGACCATCTATAACCCTGACTACTACGGTGCTTTGCACGACACGCTGTCTCAGCTGCTGGACAAGAACGGCCGCGTGTACCTGGCAAGCAAAGTGCATTACTTTGGGGTCGGGGGCGGCGTCTACCTCTTTGAGAAACTCGTTGAGGAGAGGAAGGTGTTCACAATCAGCACAGTTAAAGAAATTGATAAAGGGCTGAAGCGGTTTGTCATGGAAATGGCCTTTAAAGATTCCTGTTAAAATTAATTCAACCACTGGTGCTTCAAAAATATCTTAGTAAAGAACTACTTCAATCCTCCTATCGTTGCTTTTTTCTGCTGTTGAGTTACTCTGAATCTGCCCTTTTCTAGCTTTGGAACTGTTTGACAAATTTCAGTGTTTGCCTGGAAGGAAGGGACTCTTCTGGTTCTGTTTTTGCAGAGAAAAATGTAGTGTCTTCAAGTAGCATCTGTTTATACCACTTTTGCTATTTATATTTATTTTAAAATTAAGCAAGTCACTGTCCCCAGTCTCCCTCTCCCATTCTTTGGCAGTGCCAACACTAAGTCAAAGGGTCAGCCGCTGAGCACAGCCTGAAGGTGACCATTTAGCATCCTAATACAGTGCAAAAAGTAATTCTTAAGGGCCAGGCTCTCAACCTGGCCATGATTTAACTGCAGTGACAGATTTCAGACTGAACTGAATAACTGTGCTCTGCTGTTTTGCCACCAGAGGGGGATGTGATCGTATTTATCACTTGTATTCCATTCTGGTAACAATCTCGTAAATCTTAATAGTTTTTCCATATAGAATGCATGTTACTTTTATTCAAACCTTTGAAGAAGCATACCAGAGGATATTTAGTACTGTGGTTTGTGAACTTTCATATTCATATTTTGACACATTCCTAAGAAAATTTCAGGGAGGAACTGCAAAAAGGCATCTGCTTTGCAGAAATGAAAAATAATTTGTTTTAGAAATTGAGTTGAAAGAAGACTGACTCTACATAAGATGTTCTTTAAAACAAACAACCAGTAAACCTACAAACACAATCTAAGAAACTGGAGGACGACAGATCTGAGTTTTAAGTTGCAATTAGGAAAGGAGACTAACTGGAGTGCTGTACTGTTTTTGGTAAGATCTTTCCAGATACTGACCATATGTTACAACCCATTTTCCAAGCTTACTAAACACTTTCATACCTACTCAGTCTTTTAAGCAGTTTGGCAGGGCAGCAGGCTTTTAGAAAAAAGGCCATGTGCAAGTCACACCCGTGTCCTAGGCTGATGATATTGATGGTGAGACAAGACTGCACATTGCTGAAGAAATTACCTAATCAAAAAGATGCAAATAAACCCAAAGAAATACAAAATCTGGTCCCAAATGTTTGGTGTCACCAACAATTCACAAAAAAAAAGTCAACCATGGTATGTTTTGCTTCAACTAAAGCAGGCAGCAGGCTGTTACAGAGCTCTGCCAGGTACATCAGTGGTACTGCTTGTCAGCATACGCTGCTTTACTGCAGCAATAACGCATTGGGCGCCCTTGCAGAAATATAAACTCGGAGACAAGCCAACCACTGCAGTGAGCTGGATATAAGGATCCTCGATAAATGCAGGGGAGAAAAGGCAATAAATAATCTGAGGAGGTGGAGAAAGACTTACTACAGCAGTGACTTAAATCATTCAGTATTGTGTAACGTAAGTTCCCGGCACTGCAGCCCATGAAAGCCGACGGCAAGATGCCTATTTTGACCATGTTGCTATTAAGATAACCATAGAGGATTTCCTATACTTTACAGGAGAGCCTTAACAACTACTGTTGTTCCAAAAACAATTGTTAGCAGACTACTTTAAAGGGATACTTAGGAAATTACTGAAGTGCTCTTTCACAGGAGAGAGGAAAAAAGCAGTCAGTTGTGCTCTGCAAGCTGTCAGCTGTGATTGTGCTTTGGGATTTTTCTGCATCAGGTCTGAAACCTACCGATGACAGACAAGTACCGACTACAGACCAAAAAACAAAAGGAAGTTTAGCTTCGGCACATCAATGAAGTAGTGTTAACAGTTCTTTGTCAAAACTGGGAAGTTGGAAACATCGCTACCACTTGCTATTTTCCATACCTGAGCCTTAAAACAAATCACTGCTTACACAGCGACTGAAATAGCTTGTTCTACACCTGCTAGGTCTAGAGCTGTTTCCAAGAAGGGTACCTGAAGTCATAAGAAATCCTGACCCCTGTAACAATAAATATGATGAAGAACAAGAATATCATGTATTTTTTGAATAAAGAAGACACTTAGAATTGCCTACTATAATGCTTCATCTGGAAAATATTACATGATCAATCTCACCCTCAGTTTTAATAATATTCCTTTGCTCAGCATCCTTATTTTATTTTTGGCTTGCTCAAGCAGCTCGGTTTTCATACAAATACAGAATCAGATTTTTTAGGACTTTCAAGTGAAGACCGCTAGAGCCACAATCACAATGATCGTGCACCTGCAAAACAGGAATCCCAACAGTGGAATTAAGTTCCCATTTTTAACATTACAGAAGTGAATCAATACAGGATATTTTTCTCGGGTAAAATCAGCATTGGGATCTCTATAAGTTCAGATGAATTCTAGTCTGTTCTTCTGCCCATAGATACTCTCTGAGAGGAAGCAAAATTAAACAGTTTTGTGGGCTAATTGTGCTGTTGATGTTTTAACATCAGTAATGAAGTTGTTCTTAGATTAGGGAAACCAGTAAGGCTTTCTCCCCTTGCCAAATCATCACCACCCTTATGACCAGTTTCCTGCTTTTTTCATGATCTGGAATAAAAAAAAATCTTGTAATACTTGTACATCTACTTAATTGCCAGGGTAATTAGCATTTCCCCAAGTTAAATTTCAGTAGAAAATAAAAGAATTTAGAAGACCCTCAAAAATCTCTTTCTGATAATACAAACATCAGGCTCAGTTTCTTGGATGAGAAAACAAAGCGTTCAACTGGCAACTCAATTTTCAGCTCTTTCCAAGTCACCCCTTTTCTCCCCTGGCTCCATCCCCTTACTTTTTAAGAGAGTCATTACAATAAGAAATCCGGTCTAAATTATGTCCTTCTCGTAAGTATTGTGGAGAGAAACATTAAAATCTGTCATAAAATGTTTCAGGAAACTAAATGAAAAAGCTTGCTTACTTTAGCAGGCGCTGTGCTTAACTGATGACTTCCTCTTGAAGACTATTTGCTAATTTTGGGAAATGACAGGATTAAAAAAACAAATCGGTTTTGTATACTGGCACTAGTTAAATGGCATCCGTTACAGTTACTTTGCTAAATGTTAGGGGAAAAAAAGCCCTGAGGAAAATACAAGTGGGAAGCGCTCAATTTGCAAATTATTGACTTGCATGCTATTCTTGGTAACTAGGTACAGAGGCGAGTAATCATTTTCTGAAATCAAAATCTTGGTAAGAAAAACCCAATGCTATCATAGCAATTGAAGTGGCACAGACAGAAGAGCAATGCACAGAAGCATAAAGACAAGCACAAACAGCAGATAAATACAGCAGCACACAGAGGCACTGGAGGAGAAAGTTGAGTCTGTGCATAGGGAAAGCAGAGACCACCCAAGAGACCTGAAGCACCAGGTTCGTATCTTGCTTCTGGGTGATTATCGGGATGGAAATACCTGAATTTTTTCTAATGAGGAGTGTGACAAAAAGGTTTGAGAATGAGAACAGGATTCCCCTCTGCCCAGCCTCTGGTGATCAGTAAGTCAAAAAGGCCATCAGGTGCCCTTCATCATACACTGGATGCTGTAGTAGCTAACTTAACATTTCTTTCACCTGGGCACGTGAGAAGTTAAACAAGAAATCAGTCGCTGCTGCCAATCCAGCTATTCAAAATTCTGTGATCCAACTGGAGGCAGTTGCAAATATGCTGAACTGATGGTGAGTTATATTCCAAGAAGAGGCAGCCACTCCTGATGTATATATACATGACTCACAGGCAGTGTACAAGGACCCGGGATTAACTCTGAGACCTTAAAAGGAACCACACCTCAGTGCAAAAAAGAGCACCAGTGATTAAATATCAAAACAAATGTACGGGAGAGTGATGGAGGGATAAGCGAAATCATTCTGTTACTGCTTTATTATCGTGATAGAAACTGGACTAACACCTCTCCCATTTCATTCTGGTTTCTTCACATTGAAAAGAAAAAGCTACTGGAGACTACAGATACTGTCAGAAAAGCATAAGGGTCACAGCAATCAGGATTTATACACAGAGATCTCCGGATGACTGCAAGTCAACAGCGTGAGCAAGAGAAAAGGTACTGCTTTGAAAACCCACAACAGCATTCAACAGAAGATCAACAGGAAACAAAGTGAAAATTGCAGCATCTTCACAAATGAAGGGCAAAAACTTGCTTCAACAGGTGGAAACAGGTGCCCGTAAATTAACCCTGACCCTGCCTAGGTATACCAGTTCTGGTTGGGTTGGTAATTATAGTCCTAGAAAAGGAAAAATTCATTACGCTCATGAGAAATAAAAGAAGAACAGAAGAATCAGAATGAGAAGATTTACATTATTGCCCCCCCTTCAGTTTTTATAAGTGTGAATAAGAAAGTTGAACAGCCAGAAGAGAAATTGAAAAAAAAAATTAAAAAAAAAATGAAAACACCACAGACAAAAGGATCAGAGCACAGGTTTGGTCCTGGGGCATTACAGGTGATGGCAAAATCCAGATATACCCTGCAATGCATCAGTGAGATAAAACTAGATGAAAAATTGGAGGTAAGATGATGTGGGAGTGTTTCATTAGGTGGCAAGTCAAAAGGAGCATGAAAAAAAGCTGAGAACCGCAAAATTTGCACAAAGGAATGACTTGAAAAGTAAGTAATCCCCAGGTATCTCTAACAGTGCTATAAATTACAGCAGAGACCAGTTACTCCAGATTTATAACATGCATACAGACGTGTAGTTTTATTGAAATACAACTCAAAAAGTTACCAGTTTTGAACTGCATGTCACATTCGTAAGTAGCCAATTTATTTCTTGTCATCTGACCATGTAATTTCATAATCTGTATACACTTTTTTCAATATCTCTACAGTCACTGAATGATCTGCTTTTCCATAGCCCTGCAAGAAAGAACAAGAGTTTATTAGACAAGTACAGAAAGCAACTCCACAGGACCATTGAGTTCTTGTCAACACAAATTATCCAGTTACGTGGTTTGACACTGCAAGTAGCTCAAGTACAAATTAGAAATAAACATAGGCTCTAAAAGAGTTGCTCTTGCAGTATCAGATTTTATATCAGATTTTATTTTTTTTATTGTCATCTCCAATTCCCTCCGCCCCAATTTGTAGAAAACAAATGAGTCAATCTCCAGTAACAGAAGCTGCACTTTTTTTTTACACCGTAATTTCTCCAGCAGAAAGATTGCTTTAAAATGCTCCCAACCCCTCAACCATAATATTTACTGAATGTTCTTTTTAAATCAGAGTATATTGACCTATTTCAATGTATGAGCATACGAGCATCTGATTTGGCTCAGCTGAAAGAAAACAGAACATGAAGCCATATGTGTGAACATCTGAGTACTATTTTAGCCACCAAAGAAACCACACTTTCCATGTTTTATGTATTTGTAATTTTTCCTTGGTTGGTAATAGCATAATTTTAATTGTGCTTTTTTTTTTTTTTTTTTTTTTTTGCCACTGAAACTCCAAATTAAGGCAAGGTCAGATGACCCATCTCATTTTTAAGCCTCATTTAAATCACTGATCAGTTTTAGTCCTGCACTGAAATTTAAGAGATGTGGTAGAAAGTGCCTTTTCCTCATCTTGAATGACTGAAGTTATCTATAATTCTGAAATAAATCCAGATTAATAGTTTTTCCCCCTGTCAAAAAGACTTCACTGCACAAGTGTAGTCTGCTGATAAAAAATGTTATTTAGAAGTTACTGTCACTTTCCAGTAATATTTAGTAGGAAACATTTAGCTCAGAACACTGAAAATAGTTCAAGATTGCATTATCATACAAAATATACTTATTCATCACTGACTCTGCCTCAGAAGAAACAACTTAAGTAAGCCAGTGTTAAAACTGCACAGGATGAAATTGATGCATTACAAAACCCAAGCTTTTCAAAAATACCAGAACACACAACTATATAAAAAATACTGCAGGTTTATACTTCCAGCTTTACATCACAGATCTATAGATCACTCTTGCTTTGGTAACCACTTTGAAGACACCACTCAGCTTTGCAAATTAACAGGACATCATCTACTTCAAAAGAAGTTTCTCTGATTTTCATAAAACACTAAGATAGTGCTGTTTTTAGAGACTGACAGCAAATCTCCAAGTGAAGAAAAGCATCAAAATAATTAATATACAAACCTATAGCCTACTATTGAGGTCTTCTGAATCTCCATGTCTCTACCAAACAGAAGCCCTCATGGTAGTAAAATTATTTCACCTGGGGCTCATCTGTAAGCCTCAAGGTACCAAAAGCAGAGAAACAAGGTACTTTCCATAGACTTTGGGTTACAAGAGCAAGATCTGATTGCTGCTTCTAACACTAAATTGGCAGCTTATTTAGTAATGCAGGTGTAAAGTCTCATCCAGAATGCAATTATAAAGGGCATCCACAATCAAGAGACCTCAACAGAGTATTACCCACTGCCTTCCCTCAGCACACAGATCTTAAGGAATATTTTTTTTTAACATGTGATTCCAGGTGGCAGGAGTTATCTTGGAACAAAAGCAGCAGTAACATTTAGAAACACTTTAACACATTCAAGGCCCAGCTTTGACTGCTCATCATGTTAAGGTTAGCACATGTGAAGTAGCCATCACTTTCCATAAAAATTTGTATTAACTTAATAGAATCACGTTGGATTTGTCTACATTAAAAGCCTATAATCTTTACTTGCAGTTATTACCACTTAAAAAGTCTTTTCACAAAGAAATTTAACTTGCACAGAACAGAAGCGTCCTGCTTTCCAGCCAGCCAACTCTACAGCTGGATCAGGACCCTACAGCTGAAAACATTCCCACTCTGGCTCTAAGCCTGACACATTCTGAGTTAAGAAATGCTAACTTCTACTTTTAGCCTTGATTATAATCATCATTCAGCATTATCTGTTCTTTTTGTTTTGGTCTCCTGCCTTTAAAAACAATGTTTTTCTAACCTACCCCACAAGCAAGCCAGGCAAGTTTCCCAGTTAATGTTTACACTCTGATTTAAAGTGCTGAAAGCCACCGTGCTATAAAACAAAAATCCCAGAACAACAAGAAGATTTGACGGAATACAGGAGAGGCACTTACTGTAGAGAGCCCAAATACCCTAATTTTCTTGTCTTTGCTATTATGATCAATTTTCCCTCCTCCGAGGCACTTGCATTCGTATCCCAGCTTTTCCATTTCAGGATTCACTTTTTCAAATATGTGATCTGCGCAAGGAGAACAGTTAGAGCTATCAGAAGCTGTGCTGTGCATCAAGCACTCTAGAACTCTTATTTTCAGCTATTTTCAACTATTTTTCCTCCCATTTCCTTCGTTTGCCTGTGAGGCAAACGGCAGTTTCTCTAGATAGTCACAGCCTGCACTTATGTTTATATCACTTGGGGAGCGCGTCGCGCTCTGCTAACGGTTTGTAGGGCTTGGAAATGGCAGCAGAGACCATGGATCATCCCCCACATTTTTTATTTGCCTCCTGAGGGGCTGAGGGAAGGGCTCTCCTTCGCCTGGAAGCCCGCGGCCGCGCTGAGGCAGGCGGCCGGGCTCTGAGGCGGGCGGCGCGGCCCCGCCATGAGTCGCGTCCCCCCCGCTGCCCGTCACCCACTGTGGAACTCGGCCGCCTTGGTGCCCCTCACGATGTGGCGCTGCCCCTCGCCTCCCGGCCGCTGCAGCCGCACCAAGATGTACTTGAAGGTGCCCTCGGGGTCGATCTCCACATCCTGCACCGCCGCCATGGCGGAGCCCGCAGAAGCAGAGCTCCCAACGCGCCCCGCATGGGGTCGCCCCCAGGCGGCGGCGGCTGCCGGGCGCCGTAAGGCAGCGCGGCCGCCCTGCACCAGCAGTTTGTGAGGAAAAATTCTTTCAGATTCGCCCTCGGAGGGCCGAGGGCTGCACTTTTCAACGATCCCCTTCCTTAGCTACTGCTTTTTTGCCCCGTGAGGGGTAAGGAGGCTGTGCCGGGGCTGGCTTCTCTGAAGGAGGGCTCAGTGCTGTGCAGCATAACGCCCACATGGGCAGACAGCATTGCACTGTGGTTAAAAATAACCTCCTAAAAGCAGGCACCCTAAAGGGTTTTAAAGCTCCGGGGAAAAGCTCCCCTTCCAGGCAGGCTGTGGGACGCCGCCATTTTCCTTCCACCTGCCAGAGCTTTGTTCACCCTCTGCAGAAAAACAGAGGTAAAAAGAAGAGAACTGCAAGCTTCTGTAGGCTGCTGTTCACACATTAGATAAAAGACAAGCCTACCAGCTGTTCATCTCATTTTAATGTGTGCCACCTGAGTTAAGTAAGCACACGGCTTCACTGTAAAGTCACAAGTATCTGGAATAAATTAGATCTGATACCAAACCAAAAGGACATATGTTTTTTCCTTCCCCCATCAATGGAGCAAAATTTAAAATGTTTTATGAGCAGATAGGTCTAACCTTTGCTATGTTTAGTTAGATAGAAGGAAGTTTAAAAACTCTGTATTACTCAGCCAGCTTCAACTGTAAGAAAATACAGGCTTGTATCTCAAAATGAGGGTGAGAGGACCCTGGTCTGGAGGATGTGTTAGAAGAAGACGAGGTGAAGAACTTACACTGTGCATATGGCTTTGGAGATGTAACCAGCTAAGCTCAATACATGTGCCTAAGTTGAAGAAGCAACAAGATAAGAAAGCAAAATGGCCCGAGCTTGTACAAGAACTGGGTTCAGCCAGCAAACACAGTGAGGAAGACCATCAGTGAGCACAAGAAGACCCCAAAAGATCACCAGTAGAAACAAATGTGCATGTGTGAGGGACATTTGCATGTTTTAATGACTTCGGGGAGATAATATGAATACATTGATTACTCCTTGGAAATCTAATGAATATGTATATTTTGTTTGCATATAATCTTTGTATTTGAGCAACTCAGCACGTACACTAGGTGCAGTGATCCCTTGTGCACCTCGCGCTGCAATACAAGAGCACCTGCTTTCTAAAACTTCAAATCGAGCGTTAGAGAGTTTCTTCAACCAGCTTGTACACTATCAGTTTTGGCAACCCAGGTGGGACATAGCTCTTAAGCGTCGACAGTTCCTGGGATTGTGGAGCCTCAGCCAACACTGAGGGTTTCTTGGAGAGGACACTGATCCCCAGACCAAAGAGGCCCTGAGCAAAGACCACTGTTTTGTAAGTACAAAGGCATTCTTTTGGAAAATTTGGGTATCTGCCCATAAAAAAAAAAAAAAAAAAAAAAAAAAAAAAAAAAAAAAATTTACTAAAGTTACTCAGGTTTTGTAGCAAAAGCTACTCAGGTTTAGGTTTAGGACAGGGACTGGGATTAGAGTCCCCATTTGGTTTGAGGAAAAAGAGGTTAGAGTCCCCAGCTTGGCTATCTGTTTTGATTTGGTCTCTGAATTTTGGCTGCAGGTGGCAGATGCTAGAGATTTGGGAAGATCATTTGATGCAGCTTGGGTAATTTAACAGAAAAAGAAAGGGAATGCTAGATTGATTGCTGTGCTAGAAGAAACTTATGATCCTTGAAGAGGACCTGGAGGTAGATTTAGAGGGGGTTATCAAGGAAGAGAATATGGTAAAGACTGCTGCGGACCCCTACAGGAGGAACTCAGCGTGCCTATTGTAGGAAGGAGGGACACTGGAGATGAATATCCATTACTATATGGGCCCAAGGGATTAAATATTCCTATAACGGCCGTAGAAGCTAGAGAGCTAAGAGGACCAGAGGAAACATCCCCAGCAGAACCTCTGGTTGAAATTAAGCTGGAGGAATATGAAACTGATAGGGAATGTTTAGTTGATACAGGGGCCACTTACTTGGTTTTAAATACAAGCAAACATGAATTAGAATATGATACTGTAAGAATTACTGGTGTGACAGGAAAGTTGGAAACAAGGCCCTTCTTTAAACCCTTAAAATTTTAAATTGGAAAACAATGGGTAACAACAGTTTTTATATTTGTCAGGTGCACCAAAATCATTAATATGTCAAGACTTATTGGAAAAATTAGTGGCTGAAATAAAGTTTTAAAATGGTGAAGTAGAGGTATTAATTCCTGAATCTAAATTTGCCCAAGCTTCAATGATGTTATTACAGGAGACTGAACAAGGGGAAGGAGAAATCCTGTTTGAATTTGAGGACACAGTGATTCCCATTGCTTGGGCAGAAGAAATACCAGGAAGATCAAAGAGGGCTGAACCCATAAGGATAGATCTTAAGCCAGGATCAGCACTGGTAAGATTTGCAGCAATATCACTTAAAATTAGAAGCTAAAATTGGGTTAGTCCCTTTTATATGGACATTTTTAGAATATGGGGTGTTGAGGGAGTGTGAATTTAAGTATAATGCTCCAATTTTACCCATTAAGAAAGTTGATGGGAAATCTTACAAGTTAGTCCAGGATCTGAGAGGAATGAATCAAATTGTTCAAGATATTCACCCTGTGGTAGTAAATCCATATACGTTATTAACTGCTCTCACTGAAGAACAGGGATGGTTTACAGTTTTAGATTTAAAATATGCCTTTTTCTACATCCCACTTGATTCTGAGAGCCAGGAATTTTTTGCCTTCAAATGGGAGAACCTGGAGATGGGAAGGAAAACTCAATGTACTTTGCAGTATTACCACAAGGATTTAAAAATAGTCCAACAGTCTTTGGAGATTAGCTAGCAAAAAAAATTAGAATTATGGAGACAACAAAAAGGGAATAAGACAATATGTTGATGATATACTACTAGCTGGCAACCCTTGGGAAGAATGTCTGGAACTGACAATGAAATTTCCTTGGACTCAGTGGGTATCCAGTGTGGAAGGAGAAGGCTCAAATTGCACAAGAAATTGTACAATGTTTAGGGTTTTGAAATCTTAAAGGGACAGTTAAATACTGAAAGGAAGCTACGTGCCAACTCCCAGAAACTCAAAATGTTTATGAATTAAGAGGATTCCTGGGAATGGTGGGATGGTGCCACATGTGGATTACTAATTACAGACCGATGGTGAAACCTTCACATGAATTTTTGGAATTACCAAGGGGCTCCCTTCAGTGGACCAATGAAAGGCTGAGTCAGCTTAAAAGAGCCTTGATGAAAGCCCTGGTTTTAGGGCTGTCTAGTTTAGAAAAGCCTTTTGAACTGTTCACCTATGAAAGGCAGGCTGTAGCCCTCGGTGTCCTGCCCCAACACTTGGGGGAATATAAGCGAGCAGCAGCATACTTTTCCAAGAAAATGGATCCAATAGCTAAGCAATGACCTGGATGCTCAAAAATTTTTAAGAAGTATTATACTGGCCTTCCAGCTCCAAGTGGATTAGGATTAATGCTATTGCTGACCACCATATGTAAGAAATACAGACTTGTACCTCAAAGTGAGGGCAAGAGGACCCAGGCCTGGAGGACACATCAGTACGTGATGTGAGGAACTTGTGCTGTACATATGGCTTTGGATGCATAACCAGCTAAGCTCAGCACACATGCCTAAATTGAAACAAGAAGATAAGAAAGGAAGATGGCCTGAGCATGTGGAAGAATTGGGTTCAACATGCAAACACAGTGGGGAGGATTGATGACCATCAGCAGAAACAAATGCATATGTGTGAAGGATATTTGCATGTTTTAATGACTCTTGGGAAATATGAATACACTGATTATTCCTTGGAAATTTAATGAATATGTATACTTTGTTTGCATATAACCTTTGCAGTCGAGCAATTCAGCCCGCACACTAGGTGTGGCGATCCCTTGTGTGCCTGGCACTGCAAGAGAAGAATTCCTGCTTTCTGAAACTCTAAACTGAGTGTTAGAGTTTCTTTGACCAGCTTGTACAGTATCAATATTAACCTATTGATTATTAGGTTTATGTTAACTACAGGGAAAAAAAACATATTTCCTTGCAGTGCTGATATATGGGCATAGTCCTTACTCAGAACAGCAGTACTATGTACATTTTAAAGTCTACAACTTTTAAAAAAGTTTCAGACTACTTCTATAAACAAGTTTCAGCATGACTACACCTTTGAAGTAACATATGAATATATAAAGCTAATAAGTCATTATTAACGTTAACTTTTAGATGTATAGTAGCTTAACTACATAATACAATGAAAGCAACACATTACATAAGCCTGGTTGTTTGGTTCCTAATCAGGGAAGATTACTTACCTGCTTTGTTGGTTGCCTTAAATCTTAACATTTTACTATTTCAGATGCTACCTTTTTAGGTGCAGACTACCATCAATACTGTGAGCAAAAACAAAGAGCCCTGATAAAATAAGCTAGGCTGCTACCATCTATACCTTAGAGAGGGTAGAGGTGAGGGAGGGCTATAAATAGGAACCCAATCCTACCATCTCAGCTGTCATGCATATTCCAAGTCAGGCAGGGAAAATGACAAAAGCTGTGGCTGGGTGAGGTGCCTTTTAACATCAGGAGACTGAGAGAGTGTTGTAAAGCTGATGTAGTGGCTGCTTAAACTTGTTTTGTTCTGATTAGTCCAATCCACTAGCAAGGCCTCTGTTAGGCTATGGTATTAGTAGCTTTTTAGGCTTGTTTCAGTCAATCTCAAAGCTTTGTTCTTGTTTTGGTAGCTTCTGTACATATAAATTGTTTCTTAATTATTTTGTCTACTATTCTAACATGGTACTTGGTATTCCAGTTTTTCTTTCTGTTGAAGTTAGTGCCTTAGAAGGCTTTGCAGAGATTGCTTGTTTGAATGAACCTCACCTTTCTATTTTTAGCTGGAATAAGATATTTAATTCCCTTGAGCATAGAAGCCTGTTGTACAGTCTTGGCTGTGGAAAGCTTGATTGCCCCATTTCAGCTGTGATACATGGAAGGAGCTAGCAACAAACAATGGTAAAGTTGATGAGCAAAGGCAAGGATGGCAATGGAAATACTTAACACCGTGCTTCCAACAGGCTAAGCTCTCTTAACAAAGAGAATGGGCATCTGGCCTTGACCTGACGTGCGTTTGAGTAGTAACAGGCAAAACTGACCTTTGTTATGTGCTTGTTAATGGTTTTGCCTCTGAAAGCACCCTCCTTGTCCAAAAGTAGTTTCCTATGCCCTGCTGGGGTACCACAGCTTCCTGCTGGCGTCCAGGCCAACAACAAAACCCCCCTGTTGTTGGCGGTAATTTTTAGTGCGTCACTTTGTGGGCCTCAGGAGTAAACAGAGGATGGCATGGGGCAACAGGGGTCTCAGACCAGAGACAGCCTGACTCCTGCAGAGAGGGACTTTCCTTTCGGGGTGGGTGTGCTCATAACTAATTGTGGCACAGAGTTCGGCACTCTTTTCTGAAAAGTGAAGACTTTGTTCTTATTTATTTGGCTAAGTGACATGTGTCTTTACTCTCTTGTCATAAAACCATTGTTCTGAGGAAAAAAAAATAATAAACATCTCAAACTAGATTACAGTAAACCAGTGCGGCAATAATTAAGGTAGTGTAATGGGTATTTTTTGTGTTTAGCTCTAGCCAGACCATAAGAGCAAATGTTGCCAACACTCTTTCTCATCTGGGTTACATGCTGGCTTGTTTTCCATTATGGTTTGCAGGCCTTGGATTGGACCCAAATGACTGTAAAGTGAGGCTGTTCCTGTGTATGTCTTTCCTGTTGTCTCCAAACCCCTGTAAAATTCACCTCTTCACATGCTGGCTTGATTTGGGCCCATATTGCGGTGTATGTTGCGGTAGTTGATTATGTCTTAGTGTGACAGCACGTGAGGTTACGCTGTCATCCTACTGAATCTGGGATATCCAAGCCAATTTACTGGTTCAACTACTACATCTGAACTTGGTTAAGGTTGGTTATATATTCCAGCACATGCAGAGATGGGGAAAAATAAAAAATACTGTGTTTCATGAGTATGGTGTAAAAGCTGAACAGGTAGACAATAGGGACACTGGTAGCGTTCCTGCTGAGGGATTGGGTTCCTGCATATTGAGTGAAATATTTCACGATGGAAACTAATGGCAAAGGACAAACACATTCTTGTCACACTTAATGGCACTCCTGCTGGGCTTTGTGGTGCCACAAAGGCTGCAATGTTTGTGTCTTTCTATAGTAACTCTCTAGAATCATTTTTCTTCCCCAGCTGCCCCAAGGGAAAATTGCTTTGTTCAGGAAACATGGATGGTTACTGAGCACTCTTTCTGAATCTTTTGTCCACAGCTTAATATTTTCTTCTACCACTGACGTGGACAAGCAGTCTTCAAGGAACCGTGGAGGAGTTTACCACTGGTGGATGCAGCACCCTCAACTTTGCGCTGGTGTGTTCACCAGCTTAACACATCCAATACAGCAACTTTATCTCAAGTCTTTATATTCCTTAGCTAGATTGTTACATGTGTGCGTTAAATGGTAGTTTGAAAACAGATATGAGTTCTCAAAAAAAATTTTAAGGTATCCATTTATGTGCCCCTATCGAACCTAACAGCAGAAGAATGCGCTAAAGACCTGCTCAAAAGAGCAAACAACAAAAGAAAGTGTCTTAAATGTGTTTTGAAGAAAGTACAGGATAAATGTTGGGTAAAATGAATGCAACTAGCATACATACAGGCTTATGAGGCTTTCTTATCTGTAGTAAAAGATGATTTGTCTTTGAGTGGAACTTTTGAGAAACTGTTATTAAAAATTGACAAGTATTTCTTGCTTTATCAATGAGAATTGATGTGAGGGATGGGGAAGAGATGGCTGTACTGCAGTTGTATGTGGAGATGTTTAAGTCAGCTGTAATGGAACTGGTTCAGGTAGCAGAAGCCACCTGGCTGCAGAAATGTGGAGTTCAAATGACACTGGTTTATCCTGCCAAAAAGAAAAAAAAAAAAAAAAAGAGGATCCATTTTTTGTGTAGGTCTCAAACCTGTTATTTCTAGCTTGCTTTCAGTAGCACCCAGACTATCCTAGTTAACTTGCACATCTTAAAAGCAAGACAGTAAATTACATTTTAATATCAAATGTAGCATTTCATTCAAATAGGAAAAAAATAAAATAAAATAAAAAACACCTAAACAAACACAGCCCTGTTAGCCAGGAGTATTTTAATGACAAAACAGCCTTGTTTATTTTGGTCTTCAGCCTCTGAATGGTAACTGACTAGACAAGAAGCATTAGTGTTATACAAATGTGCTAAGCGTACATTGTGTTGCAGTGAAACCAAGGAGCTTATCATGGGCTTCTCTCAAGCCATTAGGCAAATCCAGGTTACCAGAATCAGGAAAAGGGAAGCAATCAGTTTGGACTCCAGCTTTATAAATTTTTCCTTTTATTGAGGTCTTTGACAGTAGGGCACAAGATGCAAGGATATGTTTGGCCTGTTGTTGTATTACAGGAAAGTATTAAGAAGAATTTTGAAGTAGGTGATTTCCATTGCATGTAACTCTCACATGAGAGAGAAAATAAAATGAGGGTAACTTTCAGCAGTACTTGCAAATACTTTATCATGGAATGAGAGCATGCACTTGCATGGAGCAGAAGAATGCCTGATACTGATGCAAATGAAATCCTGTTGCACACTGTGTGTGTCGTGGTCGTCTTAGGACCACAGGTCTGCTTTGCTGCTTGGCCCAATTGTTTTAAGAGGCTTTGAATGAAAAGTTTTCTTCACATCTGCTGGTTAACAGCTCCCCAGATTGGCACCAAAAGCCAGAACAAATGGAGGATAATGACATTCTCTCTTTGTATTAACATCTTCTGGATATGTGTATGTGTAGTCAGTGCAGGAGCCGGGGTATTGGTTTGTGTACTGGAGAATCCAAGGCCACCTCCAGGATGCAGGAGAATATGGGCTGTCTGCTGAATCTTTCCTACTTTACTTTCATGGATAATGCTCTTGTTACTGTCCCTTTCAGAAATGAAACAACATCTGTACCAAAACATTCGTGCTTTTTGTTCAGCTCACAGGAGGCTGTTCTCTAACCTCATTGCTCTGCTGGCTAGAAATTCCCTCCTAATTTCCAGTCTACGTTTACTTGCAAAAAAGTGGTTTGTATCCACTTCGGTTTTATACCAGCTTTATCCATTTGTATTCAGAAGACTCCTGATCACCTTCTTTGCTTACCTGCCAATTGTAAAGAGTCCCTCGCATTCTTTCTGAGCTTTCCTAGCTACTGCTTCCCTGGTCTTACACACAATCTTCTACTTGGCACCTGGGAAGATAATTCTTTAGAGGGGACCTGATGCAACATTTCTATTGTTTGGACAGTCTAGTGTCCTACCAGGAGGTATTGTTCACCTAGTTCTCCTAAATGCCCTTAAGTTAGTTTTTTCCATTTTGAACAGTGATAAACAGCACACAACCACCTGTAGAATTCACTTGCTCTGTGAAAACAATCTGCTGGATTTGTCTTTTGGGGCTTTCTGTCCTTCAGTTGTCCCTCCCTGCCCTTAGTGCCCATGCCCTGCAGCATGTGGTGGGGGCACGATGGAAGCACAGTGTGCAGATGATGGTCTTAGAATCCCAGCTGTTAATTTGTGGCCTGTAGGGATGATCAGTGTGAATGAGCTGTTTAATTGATCCAAGTTAATTTCTATAACCTATAACAACCTGACTATAAAAGCATTTCAGCTGCAGCTCATTTTCTTCAAGGTAAACTCATACTTGGATTTATGCAACAGAGAGAAGAGAATATTTTGAATGATGAGTTTAGTGCTAGAGGTGCCCAAGAGGGAAACTATGTCCCTCCTTAGTCGTGGTGTTAGGGGCTACCTAGATCAGAGGTAAAAATTGGAATGAAGAAGCGAAGATGAATGGGAATGTAGCAGGATTCTGGGCATGGATTGATTGGAAAAAAAAAAAAAAAAAAGGTTATTTCACGTGGTGACTTACTAATGTTCATGTCTGTGGGCAGGTTTAGCTATAGCAATAGTTCTCCTTTGAGAGGAGGGACATTGGCATATGGAGTAAGAGAAAGAATAGCTGTTTTCCCAAATTCTGGCATTCAGTGAGTGCCAAGTTCAGGAAGTAGTTTTGTATACATGGGAGTGGATTCTGATTGCTTGTTTTAAGTCTAGGAAATGCCTTCAAGAGTGCATGTAAACTGTTTATTTCAGGGGAGGACAATTAAATTCTATCTTAGAAGACAGATATAAGCCTATAGCATTGGTGGCTTGAGTTTATTTAGTATAATTGCTAGGTAATTCTGCAACCTGAATAGGAGATGAAATTATTAGAATACTGTAAAGTTTGTTCTGGATTCCATTCCCATTGCTTTAAGCATCTAAGCAAGTATATTTGCTCTCATTTTTATTAATGGAGGCAGAATGGAGCTCCTTTGACTTATCTTTTAGATATACCTTAGTCTTTGAATCTATAGAGTATAGAGCAACTGGACTCTTAACTTATTTTTAGGTAGGTATGAACCCGAACCTTTCATTCTGTTTTGATGATTGAGTATCTTCTTTTCTGTAGTTTGTGCAGTTGGTCTAACGTGGATTTTCTTCACTTAGAAGAAACACAAATAAACTGAACTCTTAACCACTTCAAGTAATGTTGCTTTCAGGTCCAGTATTGTTTAGAGGTGATAAATAGTAATCCCTTCAGCTCGGACTGATCCAACACTTATTATGAAAGTAATCTATTCTGATGATAAAGAACCAGACTCTATCAATTGCAGTCATATGTGATTATAAAGGACGAGTTAATGCCTATTGATGAAGAAAAGAAAGAAAAAAAAGAAATAATGTGCACCAAGGGTTGGGGAGTCCTTGTTTTCTTAGAGAAAAATGTTAGTTTTTTTACTTCAGACTTGGATATTAAAGGCTCTGTTGAGAGTATGGGAGTGTGAAATGGAGCTGGGCAGTAAAATGAATGTTTACATGTAGATCATATAGTTTTTCTTCCTTACATGTGTTTGGAGGGTGGTGAGGCTCCGAGCCACTGCCATGGAATCCAGCAGTAGAGCTCTAGAAATAATCAGGCTTGCCGTGGTGTCAGCTCCGTCTGCAACTGCAGGCAATCAAGCTCTAGAAGTTAAGCCTAGCCCCACTTTGATCTTAATTCAAGGTGTGAGGAGGCGCTGCCACTCACCAAACTTTCCTTTGTTCCTTTGTGTATTTTCATGTTCAGTGCTCTGAATCACACCTTGCCAGTGCAAGTGATCCCTGGACTCGAGTTAGATTACTGAATGTGAATTTTGGCCTATCTAGAGGAAATTGAGCATGTGAGTCACATTGGAGAGTTCCTGAAATGACAAGTGGAGATAAGATTTTCTGTCTCCTGGGGTTTTGCTCCAGACAGAGTGGAGACTGTCTTAGGAAGCCTGAGAAATTCCAGCTTTTGTAGCAGTTGTATTACCTGCCTTATTCACACTTAATGAGACAGAGGCTGAGGGATGAGTATGTCTTTGGAAATTATCTTTTCCCATCAAGACCTCAGGGAAAACTTGTGTATTGTATCTTTTGTCTCCGAATTTTTAAAGAATTAGTGTTTCAAGCTCCTGTCCAAACAGGAAGCACCTTCAGTACTGGCTCCACAACTCCTTTTCCCTTCAAGGCTGGCTACGGCTCTTATTCTTCCTCTTCTACAGAATATTGCTGTGGGTAAAATTGGAGTTTTTTCTGTGACTTCAAAATTTCAGGTTTTACAGCTCTTTGCCACAGGAGAAATATCTGCTTTACAAACTATTTTGAAATAAATACTTATCAGATTTGTTCATAGTTGAATGGCAAATATGCCTGCTTTAGAGAGATGGAACTGGGTTACTCACAGAGGTGTTTAAGTGTTTTTGTCTGGCATAAAAGCTTCACTGATTTTTTTAAAAGAAATAGTGACTTAGAAATGTGTAAATGCAGGTGTAATCTTTTAATATAGGTAAAGAGCCATTCTTTAAACAAAACGTGGCAAACATCTGTCTCTTTCTATATGTATATACATACAGATATACACTAATGTTATCTAACAACTTACCATATCCTGTATTTGTCTTATTTTTGTTATTCTAGCAAGTTCAATTAAGAATTTCAATCATTTAAAATTTCTCATTGCCTCCCGTTTCCATAAGCTATTGATAAAGATACAAAGTTTTCTCAAACCAAGACTTAAATCTCCAAAGGAAAGCTAGTCTCTACAAAGAGCTGTTCTAGCACTGCATGGCCTTGGCATTTAGAAAAATTTCCTTTAAAACTTTATCACGGCAAATTAATCCAACCACTACTTGTTATATATCAGTGGACTTAAAGAAATGTTCATTGCATTACTCCTAAGCACTCTAAAATACTTTGTAGGTTGTAGAAGATCATGTAGACTTTTAATCTATTATTCTTTTTTTTTTTTTTTTTTGGCTGGAGATGTTATAATGGTTAACTCTCTTCAGTTTTTACAGTGAGCAAGCGTATGCATGTGTTGTCAGGGAAGCAAGCAAAATGAGGATGTGTGTAAGAAATAAAATCAGTAATTTAATTTTAAAACTTTTTTTGTTTGAATAGAATGCAGGGTATCAGGAGTGTATGAGATGGTCATCAATTCTCTTCTATATGAGAATAAATAAAACTTTGCTCATGTCATAAACGTGTCATCTGTCTTGCTAAGAATTTGACTGTATATTATCTGCCTGTACCTTCTTAAAACTGCAGTTTGGAAGATCAGGTGCAATACCCCAGTTAAGATTTGGCAATGGCAGATTGGATGGAGTAATTGCAATATTTGCCTTAAAACATTCTTCTTGTTACATACCAGAACAGCATTTCCTGTCTTTAAAAATGACAACAAATTGTTAAGTTTGTTTTATGTTGTTTGTGAGCTGTTATAACACTAGTTCTTTTTCTACAATGTTCCTGTCTAGCCAGTGATTTCCAAGTTTGCTGCTATTTTTTTTTTTTGTTTTGTTTTGAAAATAGTGTTTTGTTTTGTTTTGTTTTGTTTTGTTTTTTTTTCTATTGAGTTTCCTCATTTTATTCAGATCATGTCTGTAACTGATCAAATCATCCTGAAGCCTACACTAGTCCTTTGGAACCCTTGCAATTCCTCAAAGCTTGGTGTCTGCAAAATTTGAGTATTTTAGATGATATTTTGCAATCCAGTGCACATTAGGTCATGTTAAGGTCAGCATAAGCCCTTGCACGGCTCGTTTGTACAGTCCTGAGACTGACAGTGGTCTTTGAAAAACTGCCCTTCAAGTAGTGGTTAAATGCCTTGCATGCTCATTTTATGATAATTTCAGCTAGCCCTGTGTCACTTGCTTGTAAGAATGCCTCTTGGGACAGTATTAAGTGTTTTGATTACAGCAATATATAGCACACTGCTTGTTTTTGTTTTGTAGCCTTGAACTACAAACAAAGCTAGATAGCTGTCAAGAAAATTGATATGATTGATTTATTATTGGCGCATCTTAGTATCCTTTTGCTGATTTTTCAGGTTTCTTTAATATTTCTCCAGTGAAGTTCTAGTATCTTTCTAGGTGTTTGTGTGGAGAACCTGATTTGTAATTAACTTCCAGGTGTAGAGAGGCAATACTTGCTTTTCACCAGCCATCTGACACCTTTCCACATGCTCTAAGGTAATTACTGAGGGTTTGGAGAAAACTTCGTTGGATCCTTGAACACTAATTTGATTGTACACAACAAATGTAGCCTTCACTCCAGTCTTGCCATACTCTGACTTGTTCTCTTTTCCCAGTACACAACACTATTGTAGTGAGGATCTGCTAACCTTTCTCTGTACAGAAAGAAATGAAATTTGTTGTGTTCTCTGTCAATGGCTCTCTCTTTAAATAGCAGACCCAAATGGTTTTAGTTACTCTTATTCCTAATATGTGTATATAGCCTTTCCTTGCCTTTTTGTCCCATGCTGGGTTATCAGCTAAGCTTTCCTACTAGAAAATCAGCTGTCATTAGATAATCCTTGATAGACGCTTCTATCTGTAACAGAAATGAGGTGATCTGGAGTATTCCCCTTCACTTTGAAGAAGCTAGGCTTTCACTTGTGGAAATGAAGGTCTGGTGTGTATAAGAGCAAGAAGTGTTGAGCATTTTTTTAGGACAAGTTGGGAGCAGACAACTGCAACCAGCTCAGTGCAGTACAAGAAATGAAGTTCTTTATTGTGTTCTTGAATTAGTTGCCAAAGGAAGAAAAAATGCAAGCGTGAAAAAATGATGAAAAGAAAATAAATCTGTAATATAGAAACCAGTTAAGAGGCAGGCTGGATAGCATTTCTAGCTTGAATACCTGCAGTTTAAACTAGACAACTGTGTCAGAGGTACATTTTTCCTGAAACACCTGTGTATCTTAGGTTTCAGTATGATCTTTAGCTCACAGAAATCCCAGTCTTCCCGAACAACAAAGGAGTTGAAATTTTTAAGTACCTTTAAATTTAACGAGACTTAGACCTCTGAGTTGTATGCCTTTAAATGCTTTTCATGCTTTTTTTTTTTTCTGAAAATTTTGTTTGTATTTGTCTTCCATTACATTAAAAGGAGATTAAAAATATAATCAGTGGGTGGCAGAATTCCCTGGGAAAAACCAAAAAGAGCCCCAAGTCAGTGATGCACAGTGAAACACTGCCAACAAAAAGAGGCAGTCTTTTTTTAGGCTGGAGTTATTACAGGCATATTGCTTTTAGGCTTGCATTGTGTTTTTTTTTTTTTTTTTGTCTTTATCTGCTGCAGACACTCAGTCCCAGACAGTCCTTGTGAAGGAAGACTATTGTAAACTGTGAAAACCTCTCTTCCTTCCTCTGGAGATTCCACTGGTAAAGCGATTCTGATGCAGTTTCTTCAACTCAACTTCAGAGCCTCTGCCATAAGAAGGTTGAGCGTTTACCAGTAGGAAGCTTGTAACACAGTTTGAAAAAGTGAATCTCCAGGAAGAGGTGAATTATTTTTCCCTCTTCTGGCTCTGGAGGGGACAGGAACGTCTCTGGAATTGTCTATAATTCTTCTGTGTCTACATCTATAAGACCTGATTAATATTTTAGGAGAAGAAAATAGCTGTTCTATCAAAACTTATTATTATTACTACAATAGTGTTAGGATAACACAAACCCCATGGAATTTTGCCCTGCTGTGTGATATACTGTACAGATGCATTAAAAGTACCAGTCTGTTAGAGTTTACAGTCTGAAGAACATTGACAGACAGGTTGGCAGACAAGAAGTGTTTTCATTCCCAATTTCCAGATGAGCAGCTGAGGCTAAAGAAATCAGTTCTGACCTGATGCTAACTGTAAGTCTCTGGAAGTCTGGTGGTTATAAGAAGTTGGCCCAGGCCTGAGGTCACAGAACGTGGCTGTAGAATAGCCAGGAGTTAACCTCAACTTTTCAGAGTTTCTTGACAGCACGTCTGGTTCTAGCTTTCCTAGTTCACACCTGCCTCTCCCTGCAAATATTCAGCATGCTCTTTTTAATTCTCACTCTAATCGGTAGCTGTTTTTGACAGGCTTTCAAGGACTTCATTGCAAGTTCTAGGAAACTGGTATTTTGATATGAACTGGTGCCATTTTATACTGCTTACTCTGTTCTCTTTGCCTTCTCTGAATGGGCAGAGATTTATCTAGCTATGGGTGTTCACAAATGTTTTACTTTTTCAACAAAAGTAAAAGCCAGTTCTTGAAACTGCTTTATGCTTTTACCTGACCTACCTGTTCTGCTGTAATATTTACTGTCGCCAGCTCCAGGTGGAATAGAGTGCTGGTAGATGTCAGCTGGTATTGAAAGGCATATCTTAACATAACTCACTTAGAAAGAGGTTGATATATTTCCATTCTTAAGGCACTTGTTGTGCTGATTTTTAAGAGAATGTGCTACGCCTTGTCCTAGTTTTGAGGAAAAGATCTGCTGAAGTTGATGTGCTTCTTATAGATAACCCTATATGCCTACCCTAGAAGATAGCCTATAGATACCCTACATGCATACAATTAGATAATTAGATAATTAGGTCAAAGCAAAGCCTGTGTGCTTGACAGTTATCAGCAGTTGAATTTATATTGTGAACAAGACCCTGTATGGCCACTAATAAATCTGGAGCTGGTGAACTCCACCATAGATGGGAACTTTGCACAGCATGCTGTGATCCAGAAGGAAGGGCTCACCCAGTGCTGCAATTTTCATCTTTTACTCAAACTAGTTAACCAGCTTTTGATTTCAGTGCCTTTCTTACTGAGATGCCCAAAGAGCTGGTGCCTCTTGGGTGTAAAACTTTCTAGGAGAAAAGCTGGAATCTGCTTACTCATGCAGCAAACTCTTCTTGCTCTTTCCTGATATCCCGGAATTGTGTGTTTCTGTCAGTAAAACTGTAATCCAGCACTTGGCAGCTTGTCAGCACAGCAAGTCTTTGTGGGAGGGTTGATTGGCAAGGGGAAACATCAAGCTTAGTTTGTAAGGGTGTGATCCTGGGGTTTTCCAAGAATTTTTTTTCCATGCGGGATTTCCCGTACTATGAAGGACAGGCTGGCTGAGAGAATAAAAGGCAGTAGTAAAGGCAAGGGGCACAGAGTCTGGATGTCTGGATGCTTTGAGTTGAATCTTCAAGTCCATATTCAGCAGTTTAACTAATATCCAGCAGTCCCTGCTAAATAATAGAGGATTTCTATAGCACCTGACCAATACAGCTACACCTGTGAGTATAAATGGACTTTTATTATATTTCATTGCTCAGCTAGAGGAAGACTGGATAGGTAAAATTCTGTTAGTTTTTAAAAGACTATTTTAAAACTATCTTGATGTTTAGAACTGTTTTAGGTGATTAATCTCCCAAGAACTGCAGTCTTATTTAATTCTTTAGAAAGATCGTTTAGATATAGAAGAGATTAAGTGAATGATATTTTATACTGTATTGTAAAAAAGCAGCGTATGTTCCATACAAATGTGTTCCTTTGATCTTTCCCAGCCATCTGCATAAAAGACAAAACTCAGAAACATGACTTGCTTGTGGTTCCTATCTCTTCTTGCTTATGGTAAGTGTGTATGTCTGCAGAAAACTAGATGGATGGTAATGTCAGTGTGCTTGGGTTTAAGCTCAGAATTAAGCAGATTTTTTTTGAATGTGACCTAATTGGCTTGAGACTGGATTCCCATAGGAAGCGGTAGCTGCAATGGGACGTTGCCCTGCTTACCTGTCAAAGATGTAATTGGCTACTATGATTTACTGTGAAGTCTGCAGAGCTTTGTGTGATCAGACATAGTTTCACAGGCTGAAGTTGCTGTGCTTGATGGTGACATAACCTGTTTTGAAGCTTGCTGATTAATTATTTATAAAATAATTGCTGCTAACTGTATGCTGTTTCAGATATTGACAAACGTGCAGTACTTGTAGAGTTTTATGGATCCTATTCTAGAGAAGGAGGGGAAAAAGTCTGATAGCAACTTTTTGCCATCTTTTTGTTCCAGGGCTTACAATACTGGAGGGGGTGAATTGTTGGATATACATTTATTCAAATACAAACGAGACATTTGATGGTGCAGAGGAGTGGTGCCACAACCATCACGCTAAGTTGGTTGCCATTCAAAATAAGAGCATAAATGGCTACCTCAATGAAGCCTTACCCTTCAATCCGGGTTACTACTGGATTGGAATCAGAAAAATTAATAATAACTGGACCTGGGTAGCAACAAACGAACCACTGAACAACGAAGATAAAAACTGGGCTACAGATGAGCCAAATGGCGATGGAAACGAGGACTGTGTTGAAATCTACATCAAAAGAGGGAAGGATGATGGCAAATGGAATGATGAGAGGTGTACGAAAGAAAAGGTCGCCTTGTGCTATAGAGGTATGATATCAGAAAGTCCTTTTCAGTGAGCCCTTGTGGAGATGAGATAGTGTTGTTTAACCTGGCCTTACATACTAACTACCTAACCCTGTAAACACCAGTACATTTATCCTTACAGAGCTGAGGTTGACCTTATTCTAAGAGCTGGATTGATCTCACCTACCTTCTAGCTCCCAGAATATCATCCATCTTTTCTAAGGGAGTTATTAGACCCTCTCCATAATCAGTGGAGAGAAACAGTCTCTTCCAGAAGATGGGTGATCCTACTCTGAAGTAGGTGACTGAGCTAGATGAGAATTGTCCTTTTGGAGGCATCTGTCTCTGCTAACTACAGAACACTGGTTTAGATTTGTGTAGAGAGAGGTCAAAAAAATAAATCTATCACAAAAATAGCCAAGTGAAATCTGCCAAATCAGAGCTGTGGTGAGTTAATGAAGAATGTCTCTGAGGATTTCTGCCAACCCCATAGTATATTGTTCCTTTTACATTTTAATTATTGCTAATAACTGAGAACAAGTGGTCATGGAGTTTCCAGCCGGTGGAATTCTTTCCCTGTGAGCTAGTTTGTCAAAGCTATTGATTTCTGAAATGATTCTGTGAAATGATGGGATAGCCTTATATAGCAAAATTCCCTGATTTTCTTTTGCTGTACAAAGTGCTGGTTTAGTGCCAGAAAGATAAATGAAGCACCAGCCAAGTTTCAGGAGTGGCCATTGTTGACTCTATTTGATTGACTCTTTTTTTTTTTTTTTTTTGCAGCTTCTTGCAATGAGTTTACCTGCAGTGGCAATGGGCAATGCAACGAGGGTTTTAACAATTACACCTGCGAATGTAACCCTGGATTCTATGGGAGGAATTGCGAACTTGGTAAGGTTGTTTCATCCTTCTTTCCAGTTGGGGAGATGGTCATGCTAACTAGTGCTCAGTTTGTCTGGCTTTATTTGCCTTGTTAGCCAAAGAGAGTGACTGTACCTTGTGCTTCTTTGAAGTTAAGACTTGTGATGAGGTACCGAAATTTGATCATGGGAATCTTGAGTGCAACCATTCATTGGAGAGCTCTGCCTATAACTTGCCGTGCACAGTTTGGTGTGAAAAAGGCTATGAGCTGACTAAATTGGAACCAGTATACTGTAATTTTTATGGGGAGTGGTCTGCCCCTCTTCCATCATGAAAAAGTGACATTATAACACTATGATAGATGGGATTTCCACGTTATACATAGCTCTGTGGATACATATACATAGCTCATAGTGGATACAAACTGAGATTCTGGCCCATTACTTTAATTCTCTGGTGAAGATGCTATTGTATTGCAGCACACAGGTCTCCCTCATCCTAAAGAGATAATGCGACCAATGTCCCAATCTTGGTTTAGACTACAAAGTAAGGAAAACCTTTTCTGTCTTTAAGTGGAGAACAGGGAATGGAGAAGATCTTGTCTGACTGTTCACATCAGGCCAAGTACTCCTGACTAGCTATTTTTTGAGGTGTTTGGCATACAATAAGCTATTGTTAGAAGCAAGTAAAAGCATCATACATCACCAAGCAGCAGTCAAACTGGGAAAACTTTTGATAGTAACTAGCTGGTGTCATGAGCTGCAGATGAATTTACAACCTTGTCTTAAAACAGTCAGTCTTCCATTTTGAGATCTTTCAACTCCTATCTGCTTGCTGAAATGGTAGGATAATAAGTCTCCTTTCTAAAGCTGCTTCTCTGGAATGGATATGTTGCTAAGCTTCAGGAAAGTAAAAACACTTCAGTATGTCCCAGACTAATGTCTGTGCTGTCTTTTATGCTTTCAGCTGTGACCTGCCCTGCCTTAACACCCATTGCTAATGGCTCTGTGACCTGCTCCGATCCCTCTGCGAATGTCGCCTGGGGTACCAACTGCACGTTCACTTGTGAGGAAGGATTTGTCCTGAAAGGACCAGACACACTGCAGTGTGGATCTTCTGGGAATTGGACAGAGGAGCAGCCATCCTGTGAAGGTACCTTTCCTTATCCCTGCGCACCTGAGCACTTGAGGTTATCAGCATTAGCATGCTGACTTCCTTAAATATCTGTGCCGACTGCTCTTGGGATCCTGATGTTACAGCTGTGAGGTGTGAGGCTCTAACCTGTCCAGGTTTTATGACCTGTGACCATGTCCCTTGAGATCTTGTCTATCGCGCCTGTTGTGATTTCGACTGCCAGGAGGGCTGTGTTCTGGAGGGCCCCTACAGCACTGTGTGCATAGCAGAAGGAAAGTGGTCAGAGCCATTCCCAAAATGCAAAGTTAAGAATTCCTGGGTTGGAAAATATTTTCTTGTCAACGTGCATCATGCTGAAACCCTATTCCCTGAGGGTCCAAGTTAAATTCAGTCAGTCTTCAGCCTGGTTGGGTGTGCAAGGTAGTGTCATGGCCTCAGTAGAGGTTAGAGGTAATGGAGTTCTTATGCTTTCAGCTGTGACCTGCCCTGCCTTAACACCCATTGCTAATGGCTCTGTGACCTGCTCCGATCCCTCTGCGAATGTCACCTGGGGTACCAACTGCACGTTCACTTGTGAGGAAGGATTTGTCCTGAAAGGACCAGACACACTGCAGTGTGAATCTTCTGGGAATTGGACAGAGGAACAGCCATCCTGTGAAGGTATCTTTTGTTATTCCTGCGCACCCGAGCACTTGAGGCTATCAGCATTAGCCTGTTGAATTCCTTAGATATCTGTGCTCTTGGGATCCTGATGTTACAGCTGTGAGGTGTGAGGCTGTAACCTGGCCAGAAGCTTTATTTTCCTGTTACCATGTCCCTTGAGATCTTGTCTATCACTCCTGTTGTGATTTCAACTGCCAGGAGGGCTGTGTTCTGGAGGGCCCCTCCAGCACTGTGTGCATAGCAGAAGGAAAGTGGTCGGAGCCATTACCAAAATGAAAAGTCAAGAATTCTTGGGTTGGGAAATATTTTCTTGTCAACATGCATCATGCTGAAATCCTATTCCCTGAGGGAAGTTAAATTCAGTCAGTCTCCAGCCTGGGTAGGGTGTGTAAGGTTGGGTGTATCATGGCCTCATTAGAGGTTAGAGGTAATGGAGTTCTTATGCTTTCAGCTGTGACCTGCCCTGCCTTAACACCCATTGCTAATGGCTCTGTGACCTGCTCCGATCCCTCTGCGAATGTCACCTGGGGTACCAACTGCACGTTCACTTGTGAGGAAGGATTTGTCCTGAAAGGACCAGACACATTGCAGTGTGGATCTTCTGGGAATTGGACAGAGGAGCAGCCATCCTGTGAAGGTACCTTTCCTTATCCCTACGCACCCGAGCACTTGGGGCATGCTGAATTCCTTAGACATCTGTGCTGACTGCTCTTGGGATCCTTATGTTACAGCTGTGAAATGTGAGGCTGTAACCTGGCCAGAAGGTTTTAGGACCTGTGACCATGTCCCTTGAAATTTTGTCTATCGCTCCTGTTGTGATTTCGACTGCCAGGAGGGCTGTGTTCTGGAGGGCCCTTCCAGTGCATGGCAGAAGGACAGTAGTCAGAGCCATTCCCAAAATGCAAAGTTAAGAATTCCTGGGTTGGGAAATATTTCTTTGTAAATGTGCAACACACTGAAATCCTATTCCCTGAGGGTCCAAGTTAAATTCAGTCAGTCTTCAGAAGGGTTGGGTGTGCAAGGTAGAGTCATGGCCTCATTAGAGGTTAGAGGTAACAGAGTTCTTATGCTTTCAGCTGTGACCTGCCCTGCCTTAACACCCATTGCTAATGGCTCTGTGACCTGCTCCGATCCCTCTGCGAATGTCGCCTGGGGTACCAACTGCACGTTCACTTGTGAGGAAGGATTTGTCCTGAAAGGACCAGACACACTGCAGTGTGAATCTTCTGGGAATTGGACAGAGGAGCAGCCATCCTGTGAAGGTACCTTTCCTTATCCCTGCGCACCTGAGCACTTGAGGCTATCAGCATTAGCATGCTGAATTCCTTAAATATCTGTGCTCTTGGGATCCTGATGTTACAGCTGTGAGGTGTGAGGCTGTAACCTGGCCAGAAGATTTTATGACCTGTGACCATGTCCCTTGAGATCTTGTCTATCGCTCCTGTTGTGATTTCGACTGCCAGGAGGGCTGTGTTCTGGAGGACCCTTCCAGTGCATTGCAGAAGGAAAGTGGTCAGAGCCATACCCAAAATGCAAAGTTAAGAATTCCTGGGTTGGGAAATATTTCTTTGTCAATGTGCAACACACTGAAATCCTATTCCCTGAGGGTCCAGGTTAAATTCAGTCAGTCTTCAGCCTGGTTGGGTGTGCAAGGTAGTGTCATGGCCTCAGTAGAGGTTAGAGGTAATGGAGTTCTTATGCTTTCAGCTGTGACCTGCCCTGCTCCATCCATTGCTCATGGCTCTGTGACCTGCTCCGATCCCTCTGTGAATGTCGCCTGGGGTACCAACTGCACGTTCACTTGTGAGGAAGGATTTGTCCTGAAAGGACCAGACACACTGCAGTGTGAATCTTCTGGGAATTGGACAGAGGAGCAGCCATCCTGTGAAGGTACCTTTTGTTATTCCTGCGTACCCGAGCTCTTGAGGCTTTCAGCATTAGCCTGTTGAGTTCCTTAAATATCTGTGCCGACTGCTCTTGGGATCCTGATGTTACAGCTGTGAGGTGTGAGGCTGTAACCTGTCCAGGATTTATGACCTGTGACCATGTCCCTTGAGATCTTGTCTATCGCGCCTGTTGTGATTTCGACTGCCAGGAGGGCTGTGTTCTGGAGGGCCCCTACAGCACTGTGTGCATAGCAGAAGGAAAGTGGTCAGAGCCATTCCCAAAATGCAAAGTTAAGAATTCCTGGGTTGGAAAATATTTTCTTGTCAACGTGCATCATGCTGAAACCCTATTCCCTGAGGGTCCAAGTTAAATTCAGTCAGTCTTCAGCCTGGTTGGGTGTGCAAGGTAGTGTCATGGCCTCAGTAGAGGTTAGAGGTAATGGAGTTCTTATGCTTTCAGCTGTGACCTGCCCTGCCTTAACACCCATTGCTAATGGCTCTGTGACCTGCTCCGATCCCTCTGCGAATGTCACCTGGGGTACCAACTGCACGTTCACTTGTGAGGAAGGATTTGTCCTGAAAGGACCAGACACACTGCAGTGTGAATCTTCTGGGGATTGGACTGGGGAGCAGCCATCCTGTGAAGGTACCTTTTGTTATTACTGCGCACCCGAGCACTTGAGGCTATCAGCATTAGCATGCTGAATTCCTTAAATATCTGTGCTGACTGCTCTTGGGATTTGTATGTTACAGCTGTGAGGTGTGAGGCTGTAACCTGGCCAGGTTTTGTGACCTGTGACCATGTCCCTTGAGATCTTGTCTGTTGCTCCTGTTGTGATTTCGACTGCCAGGAGGGCTGTGTTCTGGAGGGCCCCTCCAGTGCATGGCAGAAGCAGAGTGGTCAGAGCCATTCCCAAAATTCAAAGTTAAGAATTCCTGGGTTGGGAAATATTTTCTTGTCAATGTGAAGTCCTGTTCCCTGAGGGTCCAGGTTAAATTCAGTCACTCTCCAGCCTTGGTTGGGTGTGCTAGGTTGGGTGTATCATGGCCTCAGTAGAGGTTAGAGGTAACAGAGTTCTTATGCTTTCAGCTGTGACCTGCCTTGCCTTAAAAATGTGTGATCTTGGCTCTGTGAATTGTTTCCAACATAAATTCAAATTACTTTGAAAGTAGTGTAGATTTACTAGTGCAAAGAGTAGGGCGAAAGACAAGAAAGGCACTTTCTTAAGATGACTCTTAACAGTTTTTTCCTGTATTTCCATTTCTTCCTGCATTTCAGCTGTGCAATGTGAAGCACTGACGCATCCTGAGAAAGGCTCTATGGTTTGCTCACCTGATACTAGGAACTTCACTTACAACACATCCTGCCACTTCACTTGTTCAGAAGGATGGAAGCTCAGTGGTTCTCATGTTCTGAAATGCAATAGCTCAGGAAACTGGACTGCCAGTCTGCCCACATGTGAAGGTACTTTATCTATGAATAGACACACAAAAGTGTCACTGGGTTTCTAGTCAAGTAAAGGAGATATGTAAGGGTAGAGAAGATAACAGCAACCAGTGAGTTAGAACTTCTAGTGCACAAAGAAAAAAGTTTAATGAAATCTCTGAATATGTTCCTTGAAAATAAAGGACAAAATTCCTTAAAGGTCTAGGTGGGGAATCTTGGTTTCTTAAAAACAACAAAAGCCTTAACCTGACTTTGGATGTTTTTGTTTGTTCTATAATAAAGTATTTATAATCTTGAGCTATTTGCATATAAATAAGGAGCTTTTCTAGAAAAGTATAACTTTGTAGGGATTTTGCATTCTTCAGTCTGCTTCTCAGTGGAAAAAGTATAGATTTGTAAAGTTGGTGTGATCAGTCTTCAGCTGAGCAGTTCACCCAAGAAACCCACAGAGCTTTTCTGTGAAAGGCTGTAATTTTACAGGGCAAAAGTCTCAGCCTTAGCCTTCCCATCCAAGGCAGTAAGAGCTGTCCCTGTTCTCAGTAGGAACATGCTTGGTCTGCATGAAAAGTCTTTGCTTAACATGCTAAGAGTTCAACTCCACTTTATTTGGGCATAGTTTGGAGTCTTGAATAATTTCATTGGTTTCAGTGGAACTCTTCAAAGAGGACAAAACCACAGCAGGAACCAGAATGTGAGAGCATAAATTTTAGCTTGTGGCTGGAGGTTAGACAGGCCCTGGGATAGTTAGCCTATTGCCTTGCCATTGCTTTGGCAACAGGTGGGATAATTATAATTTTTGGCATGTAGCATTTCATCTTGTGCACAGGATGTCCCCTATCTCAGCAAGAGGTAGAACAAGCAAGTGACAAGCAGCAATACTGGTTTCTTCCGAAGAGCACAAGGAAAAGGAAGAAACAGGGTTTCAAAGACCTCACGTGTGTCCTGGTCTCACTGAAACTTTTTTCTTTCAGCTTCTGAACATGCCAAACAAGTCAATTATGTCTATGTGGGTATAGCAGCCACAAGTGCCTCTGTGTTGACCACAGCATCATTATTCCTTTGGCTAGCAAGACACTTAAGAAAAAAAGGTAAGAGATTGGACTGTTTTATTTACCTTCCTGATTTGTGTGTGTGCGTGGTACCTCCAGATTCAAAAGGCTTTTTGAAAAAGTGAAAGCTCATTTAAACAAATTACCAAATTATTTTCAGAAAGCCTACATATGTGCTACACTTGGCTTTACAATGAGCATTTAAACATCCAAAAGTTTGTTGTTTGTTTTTTTTTTTAAAGTAATAATTTAAGAAAATAATTAGAGGGGTGGGAAAAGAAACAGCTATTCATCAGTAATTACTGCCAGGAAAAGTGAGCGGGAGTTTGAGATTGGGCTAATAACAACACAGTAATAACTGCCTATGAGATTTCTGTTGCTAGATCAATGTTTCTTTATCAAATATACAGTAAAGTTTTTAATTAAAAAAGTTTTCATGAGAGGGCTTTCATCTTGAAATGATAATGTTTTTCTTTCTTCTTGCAGCAAAGAAATTCACTCCTTCCAGGTAAGTTGTATCTCAAAAATCAGCATGAAAAGCATTGGAATCACTTTTCTAAAATCCATTTGATACGTAACAGCTATCGCTAAAGTACTTTTCATTTCTGTTTTATAGCAGCTGTCAGAGCCTTACTATTGAAGGCAGTTTCCAGCATGTTGGCAAGATGGCTTAACTTCAGGTGTTTCAGGTAAGCATGCAAGAGCGCTACACTTCCCAGTTGTCTTCCTTTTAATTGCAGGAGTAATCAGAACTGTTAATTGCTGTACAATTGCAGAAATAACAATGTGCACTTTGGGGTACCTAATATGCATCTTGGTATTGCATAAAAGTTCCTAAAGAAGCTGATCAATTTATTTGGAAATGGTTATTCAGCTCCTAAAGGATGATTGTGCTGAGTTGCCTGTCTAGCTGTATATAACATTAGGAACACTTTTGTGCATTTTTGCTGCCTGCTGCATACAAAATTCCTCTGACATGAGAGCGAATACAAATCTATGCCAATTTTCTAATTTATAGTGGAATTTTGTTCTCTCTGCAGGAATTGAAGCCATCTTTACTTATGTCTCAGGTTTTCAGGAAATGAAACTGCATGCAGATCAGCAGCTGTCCAGATGTTTTTACCTCTTGCTGACAAGATGATTCACCTTGTGTATTGCTCAAATTTTGAACTCAAGCTGTCTGGTATTTTCATTGAAGACAAACAAGCAGAGGGCAAAATTCTGGCCTTCTGGCAAAATACTGTCTGCATTCAGTCATGTAGTTATCATAACTGGGAGCTTGCCATCTCTTGTCCAGATGGTGAGCAAATAGTAAGCTGCTGCCTAAAGAGGAGGCTGGTTTCTCCTCTGTTCTGCTCAAAGGTACCTAGGTGAGGTGAAGACATGCATTATTTCACATCACTTACTACACTGCTGGAGATGTCTTCTCTGGAGACATATGGGATATACTTGCAGAAACAAAATAATTGGGATTAAGAAACATTTGTTGAATTGCTTTGAAGTCATTGATCTGGTTTATTGTTGAAATCAGTTTAAGGTGATGTCCCTGACATAAATGGACGGTTACTTGTGTTTCTGCTGCATGTCCCAGAAAGCTTGTGGACTTTTTTGCTAATAGCACTAGGAATGTTGGTGCTTGTAATAGGTACTTCAGTTTCTGAATGCAGCAAGTAGATCTGAAATGATCTCATCCCCATGGGATTACTGTAATACAGGTGTATATTTAAATATTTAATTTGAGTGAATTTTACTGTGGGTATTTCTGTGCTGTTAACAGTAAATGTTTAAAGCACCTGTTCCTGAGTAGGTCTCTGATCACTGATCTGGGCACAGGCCATTTTAAAATGTCAGATATGTTTGTAAGATTACATGCCTGCATATAACTTGCAAATAAAATGGAAGTCTCAGATTTGTATGTGTATATATATATATATATATTGCAAGTATGATTTATAGAGCTCTTAAAGGACTTTAAATGAGTCGTAAGTTATGTTTAAGTTATAACCATAAATTAAACATCTGCATGACTTGGAATTTGATATGTATTGTTCTATTTGTAACATTATTTAATAAAACATTTTAAATGTAATGCTCCTTTTCTGAAAGCGTTCATCTTTTAAATGTGCACTGTGGATATGTGGTTTCAGGAGCCGAATATGAGGGTGTGGGGGAAGGACTGGTTAAACAGTAAGTCTGCGGAGCTTGCTCTCTTATTCAGCTTTCCATGTTTTCATAGCAGTCAAGGAAAGAGTAGCCGGCAGATGGCACTGACTACCTGGGAGCCAGCACAGTCATAGCTAGACCCGAAACCAGCATTCCTGGTCCTGAAAGGAAGGAGGAGGGCTCAGTGATGCATCCCATAAAGCAGGTGGTTGGACCAGCAGTGAGCTTGGAGATGGAGATGCTCAGAAAGGAGAGGAGAGCAGAAAGAAAAACAAGTAGTGACCTTGATGCACAGTTAACAGCACAAACCCATGCAGGACTTTGCCAGGCCTTTCTGCTGGGACGTTAGTGGGGGGCTGGCAGAGCGTGGGCTAGCTGGTAAACACAGCTCTGGGGAGTTGGGGTGACTATCCAGGGGCCTCCACCCCCACTGTGGCTTGGGCTGTAACCAGACTGCCCTGGGCTACTGATGGCTGGGCACTGCTGTAGCTGCCCTTCCCTGGCCCTTGGCACAGCCGAGGGAGCTGCGCTGTAGCTCTCTGTAGCAGCTCCTGAGGAACCATGAGGTGCATTCCTGCCCCAGGCAAGGCTCGAGAGAAGCCATCAGGCCAGGGAGCAAGGAAGATGCTCAGGAGTTGCTGGACCACGAGGGATAGTGCCCGTTCCTGTTTATCCCAAACCAATTAGCAAACAGAGTGGCTGCCAGTGCTTCCCCCCCCGCCTTGGCGGCAAGGTGGGGCCCAACCGTGTGAGCAGATGTAGAGCAGTAATCCTTCAGGTTCCCTGAGGGGACGCAGAGATTAGCCCGAAACGCCCTGCTCTGAATCCCTGCAGGAGCTGTTTTGAGAGTTAAACCACCACATGGGTCCCCCAGCCTGTCCTTGGTGTTGTCCTCTACAGGCACAGTCCTGTAGCATCCTCTGGAGACGGCTCCTCCCCTGCTGCAGTCAGGGCAGCCCTGCTTTTCTTCCAGGAGGTGACCAGAGCTGGTGCTTCTAGCAGCTTTTCTTTACCTCTCCTGCGATCTTATAGGGCCATTTCTACCAGACAAGAGACTAGACAATTATCCCATTCCAAACGTTCATCCTGTGTGACTTCGGGAGGCAGCAAGAGTGAGACCCCATTTGGACAGGGTCCTGCATTTCTCCCCTTCTCGCAGCAGGTATTACCCAGGACAGATCCCCTCCACCCCACTCAAGGTCCCGTTCCCTCCAGTGACATGCAGGCTACATCTATCCTCAAAATTAACATTATTTCAGGGTGTAGTTAAAACCCCAGTCTGTACTTGTCCAGGTCCCTTGGTTCTTGGTCCTCTTTTGGCATGGTTTATTCATGCTTCAGGATATGAATTGCCAGCTCTGATGGCATGGCATGTCCAGGCCTCTAGGGTCTTCAGGAAGTTGTTTTTGTAACGAGCATGTCTCTGTCACTGTGACTGTTAACTCGGCTCTTCTATTGTTTGCTGTCTGTCTAGATGCTGCTCTGGCAAGAGTGGCCATGGGAATGTTTGCTGCCAGACAGTCACTTCATAATTCTGTTGTATTGCTCCTATCAACAGTGTGCTGCCATGTGACCACCGAAGGTCCCCAGTCTCTGCTGGAGGGACTTTCCTTATTTCTTGTTGTTCTAATTCCTCAGTGCTTCCTGGGCCTGTGGCATTGTTCAGAACGGGATCCTTGCTTTGCCTGGCATCTTGTTTTGGAACAGATATCTGCTTGTGCTGTGAGTTATGGAAGCTGTGAAGGTGACATTAACTGGGAGGCCTGTGTGTGTGTGTGCTTTCACGGCTCTGTATGTTTGCTGCTTGGCGAGGAGATGGCTTTTGTGGTACCACTTAACACTTCCCTGATGAGCTGAGCTACCCAGGCTGCTTTAGATTTTTGCATCTGCAGCCCAACGGAAGGGGATTTAGAAACAACCTTTTACTTAAGGCATCAAAGACAAGTAGTGAGTGTTTGATTTGGGGTAGGTGTCTCTGGCCTTTGGTGGTATGGACAGCCTAAACCCTTCCCACACTGGGGTTTGCCTTGTATTTTCACAAACGATTAGCCATCAAACAAGCAGTCATTTACCAGGACCTGGCTGAAGTTGCCTTCCAGAGCTCTGGTTTTCAAAGGCTGGACTAGACCCAGCATTTGGCCACTGATTCTTAGCTCACAAAGGTAGGTCTCTTCGACAGGCTCTGGAGACAGCGAGTCTTTGCAGCTCCTTGCGTGTTTTGCTGAGGACTGACAGCAGGGACTTTGAAGCAGTAGCTTCTGCAGGAGTTGGAGTCACGAACAAATCACTAACCTGCTCAGCTCCTGCTCTGGGAGCTGTCAGCGGTTATTAGGGCCAGGAGGCCAGACTGTGACATTCAATGTCCGTGCAACATGACATACTCAGGCCTTTGTGAGTCTGTTTTCTGTCTTGCTCTTGTTCAGATTCCTCTGGTTCTTGCAGGCTGCTGCTTCTTGGCTTGAGCACGCTGCTAATGTGGGGCTGGTGGTGGGTACATGGTGAGGGGTCTTCAGTCTGTGGGCCTGAAGGAGTATGTTGCTGCAGTGAGTGTTGGAGCTGTCAGAGACACAAAAACATAAGATATGCTCCCTGGGAGCCAGATCTCCCATCAAAGGAGAAGTACAGCGTAGGTTTGCCCATATAGTTACCAACCTCCTGTTGGTATTGGGCACAAAAGCCCAGTAGAGGGCAGAACAGCAGGCTTTGCAGTCCAGCTTGCAAGGTTTGCAGTCATACCATGGGGCTCTGTAGCTTGGTTTACAGCCCCTCCCATGCACACATCTAGGGTGAAATGAGCAAAATTGCAGGTTAGCTTCAGCCAGTGGAGTCAAAATGGGTGGGTTGTTACTGCTACTCACCTGGTGCTAATAAATCTTGCCTAGGAGGGAGGCAGACTTGGCCAGCACATTTCAGCCATGGCTCCAGTGGTGAGAGAAATCCACAGCCCAGAAAGTGCTTCCACAGCTGATGATGGCCAGTGTTTTTTCCAGCTCAGGAAATCTGCTGCCAAGAACAGGTCTGTGTGCAAAAAAAAAAGCACAAACACCTCCTCAGCAAGGCAACAGATGCCCCCGGGCAGCTGCCAGCAGGTTTTCTACCTGCCTTCCCACTTCAGGGAAGGACATTCCCTGAAAAGCCCAACAGTTGCTTTGACTTTCAGCCTGGGCCAAGTGGGACCTTCATCAACTTCTCGCCTCACCAGCTGCCATGCAAGCAGCGATGGCAGGTGTGAAATTGCAGGTGACTTGCTTGCTTCTGGCACTCTAGTGCTGTCATTTTGGGCTTTTGACAGCTTTTGAGCGGGCAGGAGGAGGGAGTTGCACTAAATCCATGCCTTTTGGAGCAGGCCTGGGTCATGGAGCTCTTGGTTAGAAGGAAAAGGGTTAAAGAGAAGACAGGAAACACTTTGTTCAGGGCTTATTCTACAGAGCAATTTCTGGGAAAGGAGGGGCTGCAATCAGGCAGGATGTTTTTTCTTTGGGATCTTGGGAAATCAAGCCCAGCCTGGCCTAAACCAAGAGGGAAATACAGCGCAGCCAATGCTGCATGGAGCTGTGACGTCCCCACTTCATCTTATCGCGTGTCAGTGCAAACAATCCAGATAACATAAAAATCAGACGTGATGAAATGCTAGGTTCACATGAATAACAAAATGCGCCATGGGGAAGTGATATGATTTTAGTAAAAGGCAATGGGAGTGGTCCCACAAACCCTAAGATAGATGGATAGGGTTCTACCCCATCCTCAAGGTTTTCCTTGCCACAACTCATGCTGGGGGCCCTGGGGTGGTCAGGGAGGAGAGTTTGGGATGTGTCTGCATTGCAGAGCTGTTCCCAGGCTGGAATCTGATCTAGATCACCCTCAAAGGCAGCAGGGAGAAGCCCTGCAGGTTAGTTAGGAACTGCTGGTTCAGCGTCAGAGGACAGAGAAGATTTTTGCTACTTCACAGCTATTCACTTTTGGCCAAGACACAACTATTTCAAACAACCAGATGTAGCAAAGGATTCCATTTCCCTCCTAATCAGCGGACCACTTGCCACACCATTTGACAGAGGCTGAAGTATTAAGCCTGCAGAGCGCCTGCAAGTTTGGTGGGGACGGGGCCTGAGGTAGAGTTGAGACACTTCACCGTGTGCCTTTGGAGGAAACAGTGGCAGTTTGCATTGCGTGGTAATTGGCAAAGCCACCGTGCATTCTGCACGCGCTACTCAGACATCCTCTTCATGCAGAGTTTGCTCAGGCTGGTGGTTTATTTGCACTAGAGCCAGGCCAGCTGTTCATCTGGACACATTTGTCACTCTGCTCTTTTGAACTGGGGCAGGTAGATATCACTGCTGAGGTCAGTACAGATCAGCCTGGTTAGTTTTCTGTTCCTTCTCTTAGCTCTTTCTTCAGGAATATTCAGCGCTGTTTCATTTGCCCTGCCAGAATAGAGAGTTTAGGTTTTGTGCAGAGTGGTGTAAAATCCCAGCTGACACACCAGAAGGTTAAAAGATCCGTCTTTTCAAACACCGATTTTAAAATCCGGATTTTAAAAACCTACTGGACATAAAAAGTTTCTTGTGAAGAAACTGTAATTACTCACAAGCAAGCATCTGGCTCGCTGAATGCACGTTAAGTGCCGAGAACAAGTCAGACAGATTACTCTTTTCTCCAGACTGCGAGCAGCATTTGTTCAGTTTGGCTGCATCAGATTCAGAGGCGGTCCTTCAGGCACTGACAAAAGTGTTTCAGATGCTGCCAGAGGAAGCTAATAACACACACGCGTTCCTGTGTGCACACGCACACCAGGCTGGTCATTGCTCCTGTTTTGTCACTTTTACTTCCCGTTTCCTTGCAGATTCTGGTTCTTGGCCCATTAAATGGTGAATGACTCTTCACAACATCCTTCCTTGTCTGCTCTGTGGGAGCAAGTCTGTGCCGTCTGGCAGGTGATGGAAATTGGCGACAGGGTCTCTGGGGACTTTTCAAGCACTTTATTCATGTTCCAGCACGAGCTGGGGATGGTTGCAAATGGCAAACAGATTCCCTGCTTTCATATCAACGCTGAAGCGTAGCTCTGGGAGATGATTGTGCTTCAGGGAAATGCACTGGGCAGGGATAGACCCTCTGTCTTTGAGGATTTTGGGGAGCATGGACTCCCCTGGACTTTGCAATGAGCAAAGCTAGCTCTGAAGGGCAGCTTTTTCCCTGAGCTTGCACCTGGGGAAAAAAAAAAAATCAACTTGTCAGAGGGTCCTGGGAAATGGGATTTGAGGGGCCCTGAGACATCGCCTACTCCAAACCCCTGTCCCAAGCTGAGAGGGATGGTGCTGCAGGTAGAAATTGGTGCTGTGCACTGCAACCCTGTGCAAAAAGCAAGGGCTTTCTGAGAGGGATCTGAGGCGATGCTGCAGCGATGCTCCAAGGAGTCCCAGGGCTTGGGTCTGCAGGTCCTGGAGGGCTGGAGCAGGTTGGTGTCTGAATCTCTGGCTGTTTCAGAAATCCCACGCTGGGGCTATTAGCTACTCTAATATTGGCTTGGAGGGATGAGTGCTAGGTTTAATTTCCTGGCATAACTGGTGTCTAAGTCCGAGCAACTTATGCCTCCACCTTGCGCCAGTCATCTGGGTTGGCCGTCCTTCTGTTCCTGTGTCTGGTGCAGGGAAATCCAAGCCTTCAGGGTGTTTGGATGCTGTAGGAACAGGTGCAATAGGGGACCCAAAGAACAACAGCTCAGAAAACATATGGGACAGCCCCAGCTCTTCATTAACCTAATTGCTATAGCTTCCACGAAGGTCTGCATGGTTCCTAGCACGTTGTTTCCGGCACAGGCAAGCACCAGGCTCCGAGATAGAGTGCAGGCACAGTCCTGTTATCAGCAGCCCCTTCCTTCCTAGAAGGGGCCCAGCAACCAGACCACCTCCATAAAACCTCGCCGCTGGGCCCGGGGTGCGGGTGCTCGTTCCCAAATGTGCTGCCCTCCCCTCCAGAGAGAGCAGGGGGGTGAGGAGAGGGTTCAGAAAGCTCCAAGCTTTGAGCTGTGTGCCTGTCCTCCCTCCGAGGATGTTACTTGCTGACTGCTGCTGCACTCAGGGGCAGCGAGTTGTTCCAGCTGCAGGTGGTTGGCTGCTAAGTGTATCAAGCCAGCTCACCTGCACGTTTGATGGCATGGGAAAACCTCTAGGTATTTATAGAAAGAAATTGCAGCGTGACTGGTGAAAAGAGAACACTCCAAATGCTCTTAGGCTGAAAAGCACAACTGGGCTGTTGTGTTTTCCTTGGGATTTCAGACCAAGCAAAGAAGAGTCAACAATCTTCGCTCAGCTTGTTCAGTGCTCAGGCAACAGCAAGCTTTTTCACTTCAAAGAGTTGCTCTTCCTCACTGAAAGCATTTGGGGAGCAAAATCACTCGCAGGTTAAAGATTTGTCTTTTCATGAAATTGAATTGCAAATAAAGCTGTTGTCCTAAAAACGCTACAATAACCTCAAAGCTGCCTGAGGTTCGAACATGTCTTCTAATAAAAATCCTCGTGTTGTGCTGCAAACTGAAGTTTGAAATGAGTTGTCCAAATGTCTGGTGTAGAGGAGCCCAGCCAGCCAGCACGCTCTGTGCAAGGGAACAGCTATTCCCACCTAAATGTTTCACTCCAGCAGAGAGCCTGGATCCTCTGAAGCTCAGGGACTTGAAGCACAACAGAAGGGGCTGCCTTGAGAGGTGCAGAGGAGCAAGGAGGGAGAGCGCAGTATCCGATGCGGGCACATCTTGTCTGGCCAGCCAAGCCAAATGTTTATCACCTTTGGATTCGCCATGCTGCCCAAAAAGCAAAACAGACGTGTAGTAGTGTTGGCAATCTCTGTAGGAACCTCCTGTCTGCCAGATTCCCTCTCCCTGCCCTCCCAGCAGGTGCCAGCTGGGTTTTTGCTTCCTTTCATCCTATGATCATCTTTTCATCAAAGCAAGCACAGTCAGGGGACGCAGAGCCCAAAGGCTTACTAAAATTAGGTCTGATCTTTGGTCCTGTTTGTAAGTTGTTTCTAGGCCCGGCAGCACCTGACGGGCAAAAGTGGCTAAAATCAGGGTTCGCAAGTCCTAAATGCACCTGTGTTTGTATTATTGTTTGCAAAGTCCCTCGGAGCTGCTGTGTGCCTGCTAGAACAAAACAGCAGCGCCCAAGCAGATCAGAGAGCCCCCGTGAAACCGATTTCAACACAGACAAGCAGCCTACGCTATCAAAGTAGCTGACAAAGGAGCATCACGGGAGAAGCACCGAGGCTGTGATTTTGACACAATCAAAGCACGTTGATGCAGTGCCCGTGACTCAGTGCTGGAGTCACGCAGGTTCATTGTGGAGATCTCTGGATTTTCTGCAAAAACAGCTAATGAACAAGACGTTAAGTCCTAATTAAGTTAATGGGGCTTAAACAAATCTTTCAAGTTGGATGTAGCGTTCTGTGCTGTAGTGGATCTGGATCCTGCTAACGCTTCCCTTCCCCCTTCTTCCCATCAAAGCTACTTAAAAAACAGTGGTTAAAAGGGAACAATTAGGAACAGCAGTTCAAAGCACAAAGTGTGACCAGAATAGGTGTTGGGAGTGGTGGTATGAAATATCTTCAGAGAGGAGATGAATAAGAAAAGAGGCAAGGAGGGAGAGCAAAAAGTGTGCTTTGTGCACTTTTTAAATTATTATTTTTTTTTAGTTAGACTTGTGTATTTTTGAACAAAGAGGAAGTGTTGATGTCAGGTCTGTGGTTTGTCTGTGATTACCCAACACACTGCCCAGGAAATCAGTGCCAATTGGCATTGCTGTCCTCACACCTTGATACACCAACCCTGTCTGTCCCCAGGCTAGAGCACCCATTGGTGCTGGGTCTGAAATAACAAATCATCCCAACTCCTGTCTGCAATTTGGTCACCAATTTTGATTTAGCTCAGGTCTTCATGAAACGCTTGGGTGGTTGGCAGCGCTCCACCAGACCTGTGCTCAACCTGTGGGCTACAAAACGGGCTTCTACAGAGCATGGAGCCAAGGAGAAATTGGTCCTACTAGACAGCAGCCTGACTTCACCATGGTGCGCCTCTCGTGCAGAGCTCTCTGCGTTTTCCCTTCTATGTGGTGTCCCTGTGTGCTGCAGCGTGTGAGGAGGAAGGGCTGTGTGGGTTATATTGTGCCCCAGGATGGGGATGGAGCTCTGGTCCAGGATCCTTTGGGAGCAGGAAGGATGCAAGTTGAAAACAAACAAAAGGAGGTGATTTTCCCCTCTTCATTCATTTGCCCTCGCAGCACCTCCTTCCACACCCTAGAGAGATGCAGGGGAAACCCTGGTGTCAGCTCTGGCTTGGGGCAAGGGCTAGCTTTTGAAACAGGCTGATCCCAGGTTGTTAGGAGCCGTATAGGCCAAACCCAACATCTTAAACTTCACCTGAAAACAAATTTGCAATCAGGCCTAACGAACACGCTCCCAGGAAGCTTTGCACGGCATGCTTTTATTGCGACTCCGTCTGTAAAGGTCTACAGCCTCTTGCTTGGCAAAAAAAAAAAAAAAAAGAACAAACAACAAACAACGGCAATTTTTTTTCCTCCTAACAAGGTTTCCTTAGAAATGGATCCACTGCTGAATCCCGAGTCTGCCTGGCATATTCGGGGGGACATCTGGCGTAAATTCTTCATTATTAGATTACATTAGTTGCAGCAATAATCATTCACATGGGATTATTACATCCAAGCTTGTCTCATTGCCTTTATCCTTTCACACATTGTCTTTCCTGGTTCCCCTTCAAAGGGCTGTTGTGAGCCTGTGTTGGAGCAAGAAATTAACTCGTTAGTAATTTATGCATCATTTCCTCCAGCCACATGTATTTAGGGCAAGATCAATAAAATATAATAAGGAAGCGGGTGGGTATTGCCACTGTGGGGCTGAAATAATTCCTTTGGTATCACTGTAAATCCTTCCCTCACATATGAAAACCTGCAGTCCTGTCCATCATTAGCTTATTTTGCTGGGCTGTATCAACAGGACATTGATTCAGCTCCTTTGTGTGCTCGCAGGCAGAGTTCACGTCCCTGCTGCTCCTGCTCACAGCCACACAAAGTGCTCTGCGTGGAGGTTTCTGTGCTTCATAGCCCTTCTTCTGGCTCCTGTCGCATATTAAAGCCGTGTCACCTAACTCCACAGCCTGATTCCTGGGGTGGCTCCGCTCTCTGGCATCTGCTGCTGGATATTTGGTCTGCGGAAGGAGAAGGGAACACGAGAGGGATCCGGGCACAGCAGCTCAGGGCAGGGAAGTCTTGCAGTCTGTGGGCACTGGGGCAGCAAACCTGAGTGCATCTGCAAGGTCAGTGATGGGGCTGAAAGGACCTGGAGCCCTGCACATCCCTACAGGGTTTCACCTCCATGAGAACACGAATTTGGGGAATTTGCTGCGTTTTCAGATTATGGGTTCCCTGAATATGCAAGCAAAGTCAAACCAGCAGTTTGGCACCCCTGCTAGCTTCATCTGCCTGGACTCCCTGGGGCTGTTTCTCCTGTGGGAGATGTCCTGGTGGTTGGCACCGATGTGGAGGAGGCTTTGTGGTCCACCTTGGCTTTAGCAATGCTCTGTCTGACGATCTGAGGGGACGACAGCAAGGCAGGGGCTCTGGTTTCTGAAAGCCTCTGGAAGGAGAAGTCTCAAGATCACTTTGCACTCCAGGACCTGCGTACTTTGCTGCTGTAAATATGGAGAAATCCAGGAGAGGGAGGGGTTTATAAACCCCTCACAGCTCTGACTCATCCCCCAGAGGAATATTCTCGGCGCGGTGTGCTGGGCCGGGCAGCACACGGCGTACGGGATGGGGCAGCACAGTGGGTGCAATCCTGCCCTCCACAACCCCCGTGATGTTGACAGAGCCTGGAGGGGAGCACAGAGGAGATGAATTCCCGAGATTATCAGTGCAGGCAGGGGAGAGGAATGTTGTTTGCTTGTAGCTCTTCTCTGTCTGCTCGTAGCTGCTCTCCACCAGGACTAGCAAAACCGAAACACGGAGGGAAGATGCAGGCGGACGCCCACGCAGGGTTTGAGAGTGTAACAGAGATAAGCAGGCACAGAGACAGAGCCAGGGGCTCTAGCACAAGAAAAACTGGTTGCAGCACAGGCTGGTTGTCTTCTGAAAGCCTTCTGGAGACAAGGGTCTGTCCAGGTCACCCATACGCAGCCAAGGACGCGGCGCAGGAATGCATATAGGACATTTCTCCCCTGTCACCTGCCCCCACAGTCCTCAGACAGCTTCTCTGAGGCAAAAGCCAGCTATGCCTGGTCTCCCCCAGCATCCAGCGGCGAGGTGGGTAGCACTACGACCTTCCTAACTGCAAAGTTTGTTGTCCTGTAGAGTGGGGATGTTTGCAGACGGGAGAAAAAAGGGCACCTGGCAGAGAGAAGGGAAGAGAGGAGGAGGAAAGCAGAACCGAGATGGGCAACTTATGGAGCTGTGATAAGAGTTCAAAGGACAGCGGCTATCGCAGTGTGAAGTCAGACAGGCTGGGTACAGCCCAAGGCTGCTCATGGTGGGATGACAGTTGTTTGCTTGGTTTTCTTCCATCAGGAGCCAGGGTTAGAGAAGGAATCACTTCCAGGAGGCAATTTCTCAGCAGAGCTGCTTTGGAGCAGTTCCTTTGTGTCGCGCAGCCTTTCGCAGCCAGCCCTCCCCCCGGCATTGCAACACCTCCTGTTGTCCAAAGGGACAGGAGCCCAAGAGCAAACACAGGAAACCCCAGCCCCGGTCAAGGTCTGGGAGGTAAATTTGTAACTTAGGACAGATCGTGAGGATGCTGCTGTGTCATGCACAAACACTTCTTTCTTTCTGATCCTCTCCTTCTCCAACAGCCCAGTGCGGATGGGAGAGCTGATCCCAAACCTCCCTTCATGGTTGAGTCTGCTGAAGAGCCAGGACGCAGGTTGGAAATGCAGCCGGGCACGCAGGCTCCTTATTCCCTGGAGACGGGCTCCTTCCCTCACTTCTGTAAGTCCTTGCTTTGTCCTCGTGCAAATAGGTTGTGCTGAGCTGCAGTGCGGGCTGCCAACTGGGCTGAGCCTTAATGGGAGTTTAATTCAGGTGCAGATTTTGGAAAGAAACTGCTCTCCTGTTCCTTCAGCAATAGTTTCTCCTTGAGCTTGAGGAGGAGAGGTACGGTTCTGATGGCAGGTGTAGGAGACTTGTCTTTGTGAGGTGCAGCCACACAAACTAACTCTTGGTTAGGCACTGGGAAGAGCTGTTTAACAGGGGTGGTGGAGATGTGAAGGGACAGCCGGTCTGGGGAGGAGGTGGCAGCCCCATCACTGAACGTCCCTGGTCCTGATCTGGGGAGGGAGATGGGTAAGAGGAGCATGCCAGGTCCCTTCCAGACCTGTTTTCTGTGAGTCTGTGCCTTCCTCCTGAAGTGGAGGGCATTCAGGGTGTGGAAAGGGACACTGCACGTAGGGTTGAGGCCTGCAATGGCTCGTATTAAAGGAGTTGTGGGGATCTGCTCATAAATGTTAAAAAAGGATGGGTGGGAGTTACACGTAAAGTTAGTCGTGAATTTTCTTTGAGAATAAGTCTTTTAACAAAAGGGTGTTTCTCCAAAAAATTGAAAGTCTCCTTGGATAAATATTTTGTCAAATGTATTAAATACGTGTGTGCATGTATGTGTGTATATATATATATATAAAAATACACTTCCATATATGTGTGTATGTATGGAGAGAGAGAGAATTGAGGTTGAGAATTCCACTGGAATTTGTCAAAATATTCTTGTTCATTTCTGATTTGTTTGAACCTGGTTTGTGTTTCAAACGGACCCAATGTATTTCACTACCTCCACTGCACATGAGCTCTTTATGGTGTATGTATAACCATATCCTGAGCACAGGGAATATATTGAGTTGCCTTTATATATTTCCAAGTCAAATAAGATTTAAAACAGCAACGTCTCTTGCTTCTTGCTTAGTAAATATATGTCATGTATCCATATCGATATGGAATTTAATTAGCATCAGATGATACATGGTTCGGATGATTCCTGTCTATCGGGTACACCAGTGGCACAACACTGGAATCGATTTTCCTGGCCATTAATAACAGCTGCAGCAGGAGGTGGATGCACAGCTGCCCTAGGTGTATCAGCTGCCTGCGTGCCCCACTGTCACCTACCTTTGCTAATGTTTGCCCTGAAGGTTTTAGCACCATTGTCTGCGAGGTGAGTCTGGAAAGATTTCAGATGTGTTCCTTCTGCCGAGCTTCCTGCCCTGCCTGGGACAGGGCTTGGCACCCTGTGACCTGCATGGCCTGAGTCCATCAGTTTTGCAAGATTCCCTGCCTTTTTAGTGGAGTGATTCGCTGCATACTTGAGAAACTGCAAGTATATTTGTGGGTGCTGACAGCTCCGTTTCTTACTGAACCCTGGACAAATAGGTGTGCGTGTAACTGAAGGACAGGGAGTGACGTCCAAGGCTCAGAGACCTGAAGAGCTGGGTCATGAGAGCCAGGAATCCCACTGCCCTGCTCTCATCCCTCAGGATGAAGGAAGGCTGCCTGGTGCTCGGCCTCAGTCCCAGTCTCAGGCTTTATCCCCAGCCCCTGTTGTCAGCAAACGAGCCACGAAAGATTCATCACTGGCTACAGCCACCAGAGCCCAGAGTTGAAGCCTTGCGTGCGCTGCCAAAACCAGCTTGCAGGTACTCACGGGTTGGCCCCTTCCACTCTGCATCTGTCCATAAAGCGCGTGTCCTTCCCCCCCTGACTTTTCCCAGCTGACCTTTTGAAGCACGGCTGCGGGTTCGGCCCCCTCTCCCCTTTGACAGCTCTGAAGATTCACCCTGAACTTTGCGGTGACGACTGGTTTATGGCAGGGACCAGCAGCCTTCCCTGGGTGCAGGGCTAGCCTGCCTTCCTCAAAACTGAACTCACGCATGCCTAAAAACACTTCAGGGAGATGCTGCCTATTCAAAAGGGCCCTTTTCAGCTGGTGAAGCTTGGAGCTGGCTTTTGCATGAGGAAGAAACTTCTGTGTTGAAGTTTGGGTACCAGGAGATCACTGCTGACTGAAATAAAGGGAGCAAATGCTGCTGCTACTACTTTCCTGTAGATCTGGCGAACTTTTGGAGAGAAACCTTATTGCTTGAGCTGTTCCTTGCAGCAGAGAAGAAACAATAAAAGGCCTTTAATTCTCTGATGAGGGGCAGGTTTCTCCTAAGCTGGACCTAAATTGATGTAGTAGGGACTCCTGTAGTGGTAGGGGGATTTCTGTGAGAGTTTGTTGCAGGTGTTTTGAGTCTTGATCTACTCCAGCTGGCAGCTCAGGGGGGCCTCCCAAAGGCTTTTTTTACCCAGAGAAGGAGATAAGAAGGTGGTTTGGAGGTAGAGGTTCCTTCTTTTTTAGGGGTTCTGCTTGGTTTCTCTCCTTGCTCCCCCTGCAGTGGCTAGCTGGGGCGATTCAGGAGCTGAGCTGGAAGCCCTCACTGTGCCCTGTGGGACACCTGGCTCTGCTCTTCTCAAGAGTCCCTGCTTGTGCTGAGCAGCATCTTTCAAGTAGGTTCCCTTGGGAAGGGGCAGGATGGGTGGTGGGGTGGTACCTTGTGGCTCATCCACGTGTGTGACTGCAAGGGCAGAGGGGAAACTTCTGGGAAACTGCAGTATTACAAAAAATGAGAGCAAATCTGGAAATGCCAGGATGGAGAGGTACCGTCTGGCACAGTGATGTGTTGCTGTGCCCTGCTTTCTCCAAAAGCACTGATGGATCCTGAAGGAGACATTTTGGGGCCAGGTATGGGGTTGTTTGTTACCTGAGAGCAGTGTCAGAAGTGATGGCCACAGGGCAGGGAGGCCAGGCTGCTCCATACCCAGCTGGCAGAGATTCTGCACCTTTGGGGCTTTCACAATGGTTTTATCTCTGCTTCCTGGTGTAGTTTGTATCACTGTGGCTGTACACACGTATTTATGATGTAAAACCCTCTGTTTTCTGTGCTTTGAGGAGGGGAAACATTGCATTGCAAATCTGGTGGAGGAAGCTGTGCTCAGAGACCGAGTGAGACGTGGGGGTGGATCCTCCTCCCGTTGGCACCAACCCTGCTGGGCTTGAGGGCAGCGAGTCGGAGTGCACGAGGGAGCTGGGGCTCCTCTGGCAAACAAATAAGAGCACGCAGTCCCTCAGCACCCCGAGAGCTCGTGGGGTATGTGTTGCGAGCACAGAGCAGACAAAATTTGCTGGGGGATCTGGCTGATTTGAGGTGCTCTGTCTCCTTGGGGTCCTCAGCCGAAAGGAAAGGATCTGAGCGAATGCCTGTGGTGTGGAAAGCAGCAAGGTTATAGGAGGATAGAGCCTTGTTTTGGGAGGAAGGGCAGCGAAGGGGTTAAAGCGCAGCAATTCTGCCCAATCAGTCCGCCTTGCCCATAATAAGCAATTAACAGAGTGTAATTGTGCAAATCCATATGTGGCAGTAATTACCAGGGAGATTAATGGATTCCTTCCTTTCCGAGCGGACCCCACCGCAGCTTGCCAGCGTCCTCCCGCCACCCAAAAGGACTTGGCGAGGGGGCGAGCGGGAGCTGCTGGGTGCTGGGCACTCCGTGGTGACCCCGGCTGGCAGGGAGGCCCCTGTGCTGGTTTAACAAACCCTTTTCATCTCCCTGCCTTTCCTTACGGGCTGCCTGGCTTGGACCTGGCTTCCCGAGGACAGTTCGTGCACGGCCCGCCGTGTCCCTGCCCTCCCCATTGTGCATTCATTCCCCTCTCCCCCGTTTAGCCCTAATTGCTGCAGAATATCACGTTTGTTTCTCCGCTTTTTTTGGTAGCTTTGTTGTTTTGGCTGCCGTGGGTAAGCCAGCACGCTGCTGAAGGCATACAAGAAGCAAGGAGGGATGGCAGCCAGGGAAGCGGGGTGCTTGGCACTGGGTCTTGGGGCAGATTTGCAAGCCAAAATGCCTGGCTTTTGTTTGGAGAGGGGCTTTTCATGGGCACGCTGAGCCTGCCACGTCCCTTGGGATGAGTTTCCTTAGAGGTGTGTGCAACAGAAGCAAAGATTGACCCTGCAGCGGGCGAATCCTTCCCCTTCAAGTGCTTTCAGGGGAGTGAAAAGGGGTGGAAGGGTATTGATCCCTGCTGGGGGAGAAGAGAGTGAACTGGGGAACCACCCTGGGCTCCTCCACAGCTGCACCTTGGGTACTCAGGATGTAAAATCCCCTGTCCCATTCGGCAGCCCCACGGCCAGCCTTGCCTCTGCACCACGCATGTGGGTCTGAGCCGTGTGGCTCCACGGAGAGCTCAGCCCCGTGCCAGGCTGTGATCCCTGCCCTGACAGCTCGAGCAGGAGCTGGGCAGCGTGATCCCATGGGGAGCCTGGCGTGCCGGCCGTCTCCGCACGCACGGGGCCGCGGGTGCCCTGGGGTGGCTGGGGAGCCAGGTGCCCTTTGGAGCCTGGGACGGCACGGAGAGATCGCATCGCATCTCGTGTCAAGCAAAGGTCTCATCTCCTTGCTGCTGTTCTCGTCAGGCCAAAATGGCAGATATGTGCATCTTCAAGGTCCCCAAAGCAGGACAGACCCAGAAGTAGCTCGTGTCTCAGCAGAGCAGCCTTCTTGGAAAGCTTCCCACCTGGCACACCTGCCCTGCGGGGCTCACAGGGATACTTGAGGCACTGAGGGATGTCTTGCACAATTTCTGGGATGCTTGAAGCGTTGGGTCTTGGCTGCCCTGGATTTAGGCTCCGGGGTTGCGAGATTTAGTGGATAGAAATGATGTAAAAGCCTTGCTGGTGGAATGAGCCCGGGGAGGCTGTGAGGGCAGCCTGGCTGTCAAAACTTCCCTGTGGAAAGAGCCCTTGGCCTGTGCTGACTCCCAAACTGCTCTTGGGAATGATCTGATGGAAAATGCCAGGGCCTGTGATTACAACCAGCAGGACAGACCCTGGGACCATGCCCGGGAGCTGGTGAATTTGCTGGTACAGATGTAGCCTTTGGGGCTGGGCTGCTGGGAACAGTTACAGCAAAGAACACGAAACACACACAAAAAAACTCTGTGGAAAGTTTGAGGCCTCTGGATTTTGCAACTGGGATGTGTTTGTCTTACAGAGACAGGACGGAGCTGGAGAAGCTGCTCAGGCATCTTCAGGGCTTGCTTCATTAAGCAGTGTGTGGATTTGTTAAGTCGGTGCCCAGAAGTGCATCGCTGTGCCTGCATTTCCCCAGCCCCTTCCCCTCCTCCTGCTGCACGGAGCTGCTCCTTCTGCTCAGAGGCTCGAGCTGAAACATGTGGCTGCGGGCAGGCGCTCGCTGCTTCTTCCTCGGCCTTTCTACTGGGAAGAGGTTGGGGGCAGCGAGCAGATCCTTGACAGTGCCAGCAAATGTCACTGCACATCCCTGCCAAGTCTTCATGCGTTTGCTCCTCGCTGCTGCGCTGTCTTGGCTCTCTGCGTGGCGTGCTCTGTGCTTGCCTTGATCCGGGGCTGTTGCCTTTTTGTGAGGCAGAGGGAATTTTGTCATGCTCACAAGGCTTTAAATAGCAGTGGATTTTCTGTTTGAGGGGGATCATGTGGCTTTCAGGAGGAGAATGTGTTTGAAAGATGATGGAGGCTGTTGATAAGGAAAGGGACGCTCGCTGCCGCTGGCTCCTTATCTGCCCCTTGGCTATGCAGGTGGGTGAAGGGTTTTGAACAGTTTCTGTGGGGAAACGCTGAGGGGAACAGCTCCTGTGGGAGAAGGTTTAGGCTGAGTTTCGTGTTGTGCTTGTCTCCCTTTGGCTGCCACAGAGAGGGGGGTCCCAGGGGACGGGCGGCCACAGACGAGGGATGTGCTCATCTGTCAGAACAAGGCAACGATGGCTCCATCACCTGAATGTCAAACAGAGCAGGCTGGCTGTCTCAAACCGATGTTGCTTGGGCAAAGATGTGGTCTTCATTTGTTTTTCTGGTGGCCCAGAGGCATTATAGGTGTGAACTGAGGGACCAGATAGTGCTAGGCCAGGGCTGCTGAATCTGGGTACTCGCTGCCATGCAAACTTCTCCAAGACTTGCCTGAAACTCCGTGGAGCTCAGGAGAGCCATCCCCAGGAAGACCACATCATTACAGAAACAGGTGAGGTCTTTGTGCGTCAGAGGAGACAGCAGAGCACTAAGAAACCTGCCCCTCCTTTTTCCATGCAGACACATGGGTGTATGAGTGGGGCTGAATTTCCTTCTCCTGGCCCAAGGATCGCCGTGGCATCTGGAGAGGTGCTGCAGAGGTGGGATCCAGGTGAGCACCTTGGCTCCTGAGGAGCAGCAAACATCTAAAGGAAGGGAGGGCAGCCCTGGCGTTCCTCTGTGCCTTACAGCCAGGGCCTCACCGCCTGGAGAGGACAATCCCAAAGGCAGCTGGCTGAGAAGAGCTGGTGGAAGCTGTGGTACGGTAGATGTGGCTTTAGGGCCCTTGGTTCAGATGAAAAGCTCTGCAGCCGCGTGACACCAACTGCTAATTTGGTGTAAATGCCTCCTTCCTTCTTCAGATCTGTCTAAACGATAGCAATGGGGCGGCTTGATAAGGCAGGCTTTGTCCTGCACCAGATACAATCTGCTCTCCTGCTGCCGGGATATTGGAGGCATGAAAACGCTGGAGAGGCAGTCAAGGTTTGGTACAAGCCCTTGCTGTGGCATTGAGGATACACCGGGCAGCCAGCTGCCTGCACCATGGCCAGAGAGTGAGCTTAATGCCGTGGCCTTGCAGAGAACATGGGTTAGAAAGCATGTGGGGTGTGTTGGTCTCCATCCCATGTCCCTCTCTACCATGCCATGGAGAGGGAGGTGTCCTACAATAATCTCAACCTCAACTCTTTCACATCCATGGTGCTGTGGCTGGTGCTTGCTGCTGCATCCCCAGCCTTTAAGGGGTGGGTGCCAGCCCCTGATGTGGAGTTGCTCCTCTTGGATGCCTCCAACCCTTCCTCCCCTGAGAAGGGAGCTACTTGGAGCAGAAATAACCCCTGTTACCTTGAACTCCGAGCTCCACGTTTGCCTGGTTGGTATAAATAGAGCACGCGAGGCAGCCAGATGTGATGGAGATTGACAGGTTGTCTCTGGAGTTTTGCACTTGCTGGCGCAGGAGGAAACATAAAAGCACAAACGTGGGGATGCACGGAGCGAGAGCAGCAAGCAAAGCCCCCGGCTGCATGGGGCATGGGTGACGTCCACCCCAGGGGACGCAGGTGCATCACAAAATGCAGGTCTCACAGAAAAAGAGAGTGAAGAACTGAGCAGGATGTAGGAAAAAATAAAAAAAGGCTTTTTGAAAGTTTTCCAGGAGTTCTGCAGAGATAGGTGGGAGGATGGAGTTTTATTTAGGTAGTTTGTTTCTGGGCAGTCAGAGAAGCCCTAAAATCACGGGGATTCTTATTTGAGGGATTTTGTTTTTATGTTGCTGTCCTTACAAGCACTAATGCAGGATTAACCCAGTCAAGGATCCATCTCATTTTGAAAAATTTCCTCTGAGGAATGGTCGCTGAGGGAAAGCAGCAGCATTGCAGGCAAGTGCATGGGCTGTGTATTCTAAAACCCCTCTGAAAACTTGGGGGCTGCTCTCAGACGATGAGGGAATGTCGTCCTTCATTTTTCCTTGAAGGAGGCCACCCTAGCTGTTCTCAAGCATGCAGAAATGCCAGCTTCACGTCATGTCTACAGCAGGGTTGGAGTGGGGCTTGGATTTGCATTACAGCTTGGAGTTACTCAGGAAGTTACTCAGGGGGATATCAGGGAGGCATCAAGTGAACCTAATCTTAGTGTGTGCTTTGAGAGCCCCTTGCTGAGCACCAAATGATTTATCAGAGCAGGCTTTATTAAGAGCTGAGTTTGTTTCCAACCCAACTCTTTGTAACAGAGCTTTTGGTCAGGGACCTGCCTGAGATCTGGGTGATTTGGGCACTTGCCAGTGGAAATCCTGGCTCTGTCCTGTCCTCACCCAACCTGCGGTCCTGGTTCCATAGCCCAGCTGGGTGCCCTGTACCCCTAACAAGTGAAGGGGGGTGCTTTCCTTGGGATGCAGAGGACGTGTGGCTCTCCCAGTCTTGCAGTATTGTGGTAGTGTTTTGTCTGCATGTGCTTCTCCCTGGCAAAGCCCAAAAGGTGGAGGCACCTGCCTGGAAGGAGAAAGAGCCACGAGCTCCCAGGCCCTGAGCTAGCAGACCCAGCATCGCCTCTCAATGCTATCTATTCCCAAACCTCTGAATTTGGCACACCAAACCTCCCTGCTACCAGCCACGCTCATTCCCCCACGAACCCTGACCCCAGAGCAATGGATGCTTTTGACAGAAAAGGTCCACATGGCTATTTCTTTGGATCCACCTTCCCGGGAATATTTGACTGCATGCTTTTCCATGACGCTGCTGCTGCTGACCTTTCTGCTCCGGCAAGGGGGAGTCGCTGGGAAGCACATAGGCACTGATTCTTCGCTCTTACAAAGGCTGGGATTGTTGGCAGCTTGACGCCCCAGAAAGTGTCTAATTGACTTGACTCTCCCTCGCTGGGCTCCAAATGGATTTTCTGCCTCAGGATATCTCGGCGTTATAGTGGACCTGTTGTTTTTGCTCCTCGCGTGATATTAAAAAGTGCATTGTTGGAGCAGAAAGCCTGAGTCAGAACGGATGTGCTGCCTGTTGCCCCACAAGTGAGTGCCAGGACAGAGAAGCAGAGCAGGACAGGGTCACCTGCCACCCACCACCAGGGGCCAAAGAGCTTCCTGGAGCATCCTGGAGAATGAGCTTGGCTTGGTGGCTTAGAGTGTTAGCATTAAAAGATCTCCTTGTTTGTTATTTTTTAGCTGATTTCGGTGTGTTTGCTTGGTCCTGGATGCTCTCTGGTACCATGCCTGGAAGCATCTTGTCTGCATCTGTGTCCAAAAGTGCTCGTGCTGCACTGGTGCCTGCCGGGGGAGGTAATTCCTGGGAGGAGTGGGCAGCTGGGCCCTGCAACCAGCAAAGCTGCTGGAGGCGCTTAAGCAGGCGTAAGAGGATTCAGTGACACCACTGATTAGCATCGAGGGCCTCATTATGGTGCTGATAATTGAAGGACTCCCGAGGTTTAAACAGACTGGGAATTATCTGCCCTCAGAGCCTGCTCTTGGCTGCAGGGGACGGTGCTTTCTGCAAGGTAGGCAGTGCCCTCGGAGCTGGGGACAGTGACCTGTGCCCTCCGGACCCTGCTGGTCCTGGCCATGGGCAGGGGACGTGGTGGCAGTCGTGGGGCTCAGGGGGAGATGGGGAAGGCGTGGGGAGGAGGAGAGGGGAGGTTGTGCTGCTGCAGGTGTGTTGGTGCTGCTGCTGCTGGTAATTGCATTAGCCCGGTGGGGCTCTGGGGCTAATTTCATTAGCTTGGTGTCTGTGGTTATTGCTTCACCAGAGATAGTGGTGGCAAAGGGCAGGGCTGGGTGGGGAAGGGCTGGCGCAGCAGCTCCCTTCCTCTCCATCTGTGAGGAATGTCCAGATTAACCTCGCTCTGTCCCATGCCAATGACAACCAGTAGAGCAGACACCGAGAGTGGGTCCATCAATCAATTTGCCTGCAGAAACTCAGCCTCCAGTCCCTGCTCTGTCACCAAATCATTATTTGCTCTTGAGCACATCACTTGGCATCTGCCTGTCCTGTTTTGGCTCATGGGGCATCTGGCCTGGTAGCCCCTGATGCACCCCAGTGGCCATCTGAGGGGAGCCCCCGTGGGTCTCTGCAGCTCAAAGCAGTGTGATGGGGGGGATGAATGTGCAGCTGTGGGGTTAGGAGGGCTGCAGCCTTGTTGTTTGCATACGCTGTTGCCACATACATGGCCACAGACGGCTTTTAAACAGAGATGGGATGGGAGACTGGGATACTTGATACGTGTTTGGGGTTTTTGTGGTTCAATCGCATGTGCAGGGGATGGGGATTGTATTTAATCTCTGCTTTCCTGGTTCCGGGGCAGGGTGGGATAAAATGACTCAACTTGGGGCCTTCACACGTTTAGGGCCTGGCTCCAGAGGCCAATATCTCAAAAGTCTGGGTGGAGCAGTGCTGAGAAACCTTTGGGATGCTATTCCAACGTGCTGCCAAAACATCAGATATGGTGTGGTGGCCTTGGGGAGTTGACGGGTACCCAGGGAAGGCAACATGGGTGCAGTGTGGCAGTGGTTTTCCTTTGTAAGACAGCAGTGGTGGTCACGGCGTTGCCATTTACAAAATAAGAGGGGAGAAATGGCAAGCTTTTGAGAACACGGAGCAGTGTCTTGCAGAAGCTGGGGGGCTGCCTCTGCATGGTCCCGCAGCACTTCGTAAGAGAAGCTGGGCTGGTTCCTGGAGCCTGCCAGACTGATTTGTGTACAGGGGCTGGAGCCTGCCCCAAAACCCTGAAATGAATTTCCCAGTGCTTGCTTAGCTTGAGGAAAGGGCCTGGAGGGGTTCCCTTGGAGTTGCTCAGCGTGCATGTGTTCTGCAGCGCTAAGCACCGGCTAACCCAGATCTGCTAAAAATCAATAAAGTAATCCACTTACTGCTTGGGACTGCCAGCCTTTTTAAGGAGCTCAGGGCTGTTTTGTTTCTCTTCTCTCCCATTTCTGATAAGCTGGAAGAAAGGAGGGAAAAAAAAAAAAAAAAAAGGACGGGATGTTGGCAGAGCCGGGCTAAAATCAGGCTCTTTGCTCTGGGCAGATCAATAAAAATAATTCCCTACTAAAACGTCATTAGCACGGAATTAAGGCTGCTGAGATCCTGCGTGGTGGGTGAGGATTAATACCCCCGCTAAAACCCGGCGTGGTGGGTGCTTAAAACACAAAGCGGCTTCGCTGCTCACACCTCCCCGTCCCAGCTCTGCTCCGTGGCCGCTCGTGGGGGTAAAAAGCATCACTTCTTCCCAAGCAATTGTTTGCTGGTTTGTTGTTTTTGTTTTGTTTTGTTTTTGATTGAAAAATGTTTTTCAGACTTGTCACGGAGGGCAAAATGCTTTCCCTATTGAGAAATCCAATTTTCCGTCCAGAGATTGAAACGAGGCACCTTGCAGCCGGCTCTGCGGGGCCGTGGGGCATCCTGCCCTGCTGCCTCTCGCCTCCTGGCCTCGCACGGAGTCCCAACACCACACTAAAAGACCGTGCTGAAGTCACAGCCAGCGTTATCCCCTAATAGCCCGCCTTGCCTACAGGTTAGAAATCCCCGTGGTTAGTGCAGGGTGCAGAGGAGGGCAGGACGTAGCTGCTGGGGAATGAAACCATCCTGCAGTGCCCGCCTTGTCTGCAATAAGGAATGTGAAAGGTGGCCTGATGTAAACTAGGGGAGCCATCTCTTGTTTGTATTCCCTCTGCAAGACCGCAGTTACTTTCTTCTTTTGTATAAGTAAAACCTACTCTGAATACTGATCTCGTGTCTTACTCTGAGAAAACTGCATGCGTGTGCCTGGGACAATGCAGAGTACTGATGCTGCTGTCTGCAAGCCTCCTGGCTCCTGGCAGCAGTCAGTTTTCTGCTGCATGGAGATGCCCAGGTGAAGGCAAAGTCCTGGAGCTGCTGCCGTGTACCTGCTGCCCGTAAGGAGCTGTGATTGTGATCTGGTGTCCTCCTGATATTGTGCATTACCTGGTAATGGGAGGAGGCCAAATCACCTCTATAAAGTTTTGAAATATTAATATGAGGAATAAAAACATTTCCTTGCTTGAACTATGGTTAGAGAGGAAGGAGCATAGTGATGTCTGAGAGTGAAGGGAGAAATGGAGCTAACTAGGGTAACCTTTACCCTCCATGCCAGGTGTGAGGGTGATGCTTGGCCTCCATCACCAGCCCCCTGTCCCTGTTCTCCACCATGTGCTGGTGGCAGGGCTGTGATCCTCCTTCCTCCTCCTCTTCCTCTTTCTCCTCCTCCTCCAGCACAGCTCTGCACACCAGGCAGTGCAGACCTGGGCCTCTGCTCGCTTTACAGCCTCGGGTAAAATTCCTCCTTCTCCCATTCCTTCGAGGTGACTTCATCTGAGGTCACTTGCATCAGAAGCACGGGGCTGTGCCATTGCCTCCATCCCTACCTCCATCCCTGCCTCCCCCCAAAACTGCAGCCACAGGGCAGGGGGTTCCCGGGCAGGGAGCTGGGATGCTCCCCCCACAGAGCACTGGCTGCTAGAGGCAGTACCAAAAATCTTCACGTGGCTTTGCCCTGCTCTGGCATCTGCCTGTTTGTTCCTCCTTATTTCTGCAGTAGTTGATGGTCCAGGTGGGTGGGCATGAAGTGAGCATTAGGGACGGATGGGGGCTGTCTGTGCAGCCTGCTGCCTCGTGCTGCTGTGGCTGTGAACTCTTTTCTGGTGTGGATTGAGCCCCCTGGGCTCTGTCCTGTGTGTCTTCCCTCCTCATCCCATGCAGCTTCAGCAGCCAGCTGTAAACCAGCTCCTTGCAAGTGGGCTCCCCATCTCCACCGAGCGGCTCCCCACCGGCCCAGCTCGCATCCTGGCACCCCGTCCTGGCTCCAGGAGGGGTGTGGGGACCCTGCACCTAACTGGGGTGCCCGAAAGCAACCCCCTGGGTGCTTGATGCTGTGAGTGATGCCCCTGCCCTGCGTGGTGCAGCAAGGAGGCTGATATTTGCATGTGATGCTTGCCACAGTGCACACTGGGTTTGGGGTTTGGGTTTTTGCCCCTTCCAGCTCCACCCGCTGCTTCCTAGGGGCGACCACGACCCTGCAGCGCGATGCCAGGAGTGCAGGTAAAGCAGAGCCAGGGCAGGAGCACGATGCTCCACGTCCTGCACAGCCCCCAAAGCCCTTGAATAGCTGCGTGGGGGCTCCTGCTCTCAGCACTGCTGGCCCTTGGTGTGCCTGGAAAACACCTCCACATGGCTGGGGCCAGCATAACTAATAACCTGCACCGAGTCTTGACTGGTGGAAAAGCAAACAGCCGCCTCCTTCTCCATGATGCTCCTCCCCTAAACAACTTAACCTCCCCTCCGCCTCCCAATTTTTGATCTATACCGGAGCCTGCCTGCATCCATCGGTGTCTTAGCTGGGCGATTATGCTACCGGGACGCTCTGCGGTGAATTCACAGCGAGCCGAGACAGCCAAAGACAGGAGCCAGCCCTGAGTTGCCAGGAACGAGAGCACCTCTCATCCCAGCCAGCAGCTGCTGCCGGCGTGAAGCGAGGATGAGGCCGCGGGAGGAGGCAGCTGCCCCCGTGCCCCCCGAGAGCACTCGCTCCCGCAGAGCCATGTCCCGACCCCGGTGGGCTGCGCCGCGCTCCGGGCAGCTTTGAAGTGAGAGGAGGTGGTCGTGTTTAGAAAGGCGAGAGATGAACTGAAGATTCAACATGTACGGGAATTATCCTCACTTCATTAAGTTTCCCGTGGGCTTCGGCAGTGAGTATTCTCCTTGCGTTTGCAGTCGGTGCCTGCTGGGTTAGGTGGGGAATCTGATCCTGCAGTAGGGATCCGAGGGGGAAAAGGGAATTTAGAAATGTGTTTAGCCTAGCTCACGTGTGGCGGTAACCTACAGTGCCTGTGTGCTTGGGACTGAAGTTGTGCTGCGGTTTACTTCAGCACAGCCAAAGCAAGCTGCCTGAAATCAGGCAGGCGTGAATCAAAGCCAGGCTCTGCTCTGAAGTTTGGTGTTCGGGAGATGTGTGTGAGTTGGATCTGTTCTTTCAAAGAGCAGAAGCAAACGAAGGAAGTATCTTTCCAATTGCATTTTTATTCATTAAGTCATTGGAGGAAAAATAAAAACGCTTTTAGACATAAAACAGCCCACATTGTGGCACTGCCCCCAGGACACGGATTCCCCCGTAACCACCAGGAGCTGCCTCGGGTTTGCCAAACGAGGCTGCAAGCAGGGAGATGGGGCTGTGCCTGCTTGCAGGGCTAGGGGCTGCACCAGTCCCCTGCACGCCAGCCAGTCCCAGTGCAGAAACCTGAACTGCTCTTGGGAAACAGGCTCTGTAGTTCCTAGTGCTCGCTTGTTGCCTTTATCCAAAGGTATTAAGCTATTTTCCCTGTCCTAATGTGGAGGAAGCTGAGGGAGAATGGTTTGAGGAGCTGTTGGGTGCTGCTGGGTGGGATTTCTTTGCTGGAGATGAGGTTTGTGCAGATGTTGGATTGCACACGGGATGTTCCCACCACGTGTAATTTTCCCTCTTGCAATGGATGCTCACCTCTAGAAATTCTCCAGCTCCAGAAAAGCCATAGGCGTTGCATCGTCACCCCTGCATTTCGCAAGCGCTCGACTTTCCAAAGTAAGTCCTTAGCCAGGGTCTGCAGAAAACAGGCTTCTTGTTGGAAAAGTCTACTGCTCGCTGGTGTTCTTAGGGAACAAGGAAAGCAAAGCCAAACTCTCTCCTATTGCTGCAATAAGAGGGGAACAATGGAAGTGTTATTTGTGCTTAATTCCTTGAGTATTACGAATGTACAAGGAGACATTCAGACTGATCTTCGCAGGAACCAGGCACGGATCCCTGTGGAGGCAGGGGTCACAGCGCTCTGCGGAGCATTCGGGAGGCTTCTGGGAAAGGGAGCTGTAGGAAGAAGAGGTATTTCTGCCCCACCAGTGAAGACCAGGGCACCAATCCAACATCTGGCCGACAGTTCGATATATTGGGGCTTTAACTTCCATTTAGAAGTGCATTTAAGTGGTATTTTAACCTGCTTCTAGCTTGGTTTAGAAAACCAGAGGAGTTTTCTGCTGGTGAATCACTGGCAAGAGATGGGAAAGCATTGGCTGAGTTTTGTTGAGGCTGCTTTAAACCATGCCTCTTGCCTGCCCTGTGCTCCCTGGGCATGATACAGACCTGGGGTCCCTGCTCACATCCACACTCCCCTCAAAGCTGGAGGGCTCCTGTGCCCCTGATGCAGCTCTGGTTTCCTAAAACTGTATTTGCTTCCTTTTTTTTTCTTTCTTTTTTCCTTTTTTTTTTTTTTTTTTTTCTCATTCAAGTGACTGTTACATATGCTTTAACTTCATCTTCATTGACCTTAGAGATAAAATATGCATTTTTGATGGTGCGTATAGCTGTCACTATGATCCGAAATGTCTGAGGAACACCAGGTTTGTGTCAGGGAACAGTCATGCACAGATTGCCCAGAAGCACAGGGTTTGTGCCGAGAAAAGGACTCGGGGCCGTGCAGTGCTACCGAGGAGTGCAGAGAGCAGCAGTGCCAGCGCTCAGGTTAGTCACCCTCACACATCCAAAGCAGGGGATGTGCGCTAAGCAGCCAGATTTGCCTTCACAGCCTGGGCTCCAGGAACGTGGAAAGGGTTTCAAACTATGGTCTTGTTCCCCAGAAGGATGCATTTCATCCGACGCCTCGCTCCCAGGGCGAGGAAAGATGCTGCGCTGGCCATCCCCTCTCCGAGCACTCTGGCACAGTTGGTTGGGGACAAGAACTAACTTGGCTCCTCCACAAAGTCTCTTTTATGAGTACTCATGTAACTTGGCCTGCGGCCACACCACCTCCGGCTGCGATCTTGTCAGCTCTCCCAGGCAAAGCTGGGGTTAGGCCGGGTCGGCTGGGGGCTTGGGAGAGCTGCGGGGGAAAACCCAGGCTGCTGCCCGGCCGCCTGGCACCTTTTTGCCCGTGGTGCCTGTGCCATGGGCTGCTTCTCCTCTGGGTGCCCCAGCTTGCTGTGGCCAGACCCGTGAGCGTGCTTTTGTGAAGGTGGTGGAGGTCTTTGACCCAATGGACAGAAGTATGAGAAAATCGAGCAATGGGGAAAAATCCTGCAGCTACTGAAACAGATTTTGTTTTAAAAGTGGGAGAGACTCGCTTTCACCTGCCTTCACAGGGCCAAATGGGATGCTTTCTGATGGGGACCTGTAGCTTCTCCAGGAGCCCAAAGACCACTGTAGGGATCAGTGTGTATGTTTTGTCCCTGGTGGATGCTGTGATGGAGATCCCAGTGAGAAATCTGATCAGACAATCTCAAAAAACCCTTCAGGCCTCAAATTCAATTACTTTTTTCTTTGTAAATGGGAAACTTTTACATAACTCTCATGCATTACCATTGTCACCAGGGGGAAGTGATACCTGTAGGGGTAGGTGGTGGTGAATTTGGCCATAGAGACACCTGGTCCAATTTCAATCAAATCAGCCCAAGATCTCAAACCAGCATCTGATGCAGAGTTTGGACCAAGACAGGTGAAAGCCTCACGTGCTTCCAGCCCACTGCTCCTCCTGGGTCAGGTTTTGGGTGGCCCTGGCTTACAGGGGCAGCACAGGAGCAGTGTAGCTCTGCGCTATCTGAGAGGAGAGGTGACAGCTCTTTCCCACTGCCAGAGGGAAACCTTTTCTTGCTTGCTCATCTCTGTCTCCATGCAGATCCCCGTTGCGGAAGCCCCTGCTCACCTCCAAAAATGTTTGCTCCTCTCTGATGTCAGCTGTCAGGGGAGGGCTGCATTATTTATTGGCTCGCAGAGTTGAGTGGGCAGCTGGAAGCACAAAGGTTGCTGGACCTTAAAAGCGAGGCAAAACCAGTAACCTTGCTGTAGGATATTAGCGTGTAGATCTACTGCCCGTGGAAACCTGCTTGGACAGTTAAAAATACCACCAGAAAGGGGATAGTTTTTTGGGTTAGCTTCCATGTATTGAAAAAAATACGCAGTCATAGCAGCAAAACTTTTATTCTAATTAACTCAGGGTCCTTGCTACACAACTGCATCCAATTTCAGGAGCGTTCCTTGCAGGTATTTCCCCACAAAGGCTGTCTCCAAGGATGAGCTGCCTGCCAGGCTGTGCCTCCCACTCCTCTGCTGAAGCCCTTCCCTGCACGCCTCTGCCCGGTGCTTGGATCTGCAGAGGAGGAGGTACCTGCAAAGTTCTGCTGTCATCCTTCATGCCAGTGAAATGAACCCTTTCCATGCATGCCTGAGACCCCAGAAGCACAGGCATGTTGTTTGGTATTCAAAGGGTTTGCTCCAGATCTTGGCTCTCTAAGGCCTGCCAAACAAGGCTGGAAGCATGATCATCTAGAGATGATCATCTAGGCTTGGATGTTTCTAGTCTGTGTTCTCTTTCCACTTCTTCTCTAATGCAGTTGGTGAGATTGGTGTCTTCTGTCATTATTTGTTTGAAAACCAAGACATTTTTATGGGTTGCAGGCCAGGCACTTCCCTTCCTGCTGTCTTTACTGAAATACCTGTGGTCATTTGTGCGCTCTTGCAGCCTGGCTTCCCTTTCAGGCACAATCCTCCTTTCCCCTGGGAAGTGCTCATGGCACAGGGGTGTCCAAGCTGGCATCAGCAAGCCAGCACTGGTCCTGGGCCAGCTCAGCTGCGTTAGCCCAGCCCTGGCTGCTCAGCAGTGAATGGGGGGGACCTGGGGCTTTGTGCCCTGCAGCTGCCAGGCACCTGCAGCTGTGCTCTGACGGAGATGGTGGTCCTGTACTCCCAATTTCGTGAGGTTGACCATGCAAGATTCCCATCCTGGGCTGGGATTTTGCTGTGGTGGAGATGAAACCCAGATTGAAGTGGAGAATCAGAGCTTTGTCATGTGCCTGCTTGCTTTCAGTGGCCATTAGGTGAATGCAATGCTTTTGCTCAAGGGCAACGTTATTAAAATGCAGAGAGCTGCGTGGTTCCTGGGGTTTCCTCTAGTTTCTTTCTAATGCCAGCAGAGTCATCAATAATTTCATGTGATCTTACCCCGACTGCTGCAGCAATAGGGTGCACGTTGTGTCTGTATGCCCAACCCTCGGCTCCTCTCCGCAGCCTGTGCTGCACCCACAGAGGCAGCTGGAAGCAGCAGAGCACGCAGAAACTTGCTCCATTTTATTTTTAAACTTGGTTTCTTACAAAAAGAAGGCTGCTGTGTGTGAGGGGGGCATACAAGAGAGCTCGTGAAGGGTTGATTGAGGTACTGGGTCCTCCGGACACTGGCACTGGGCTGCGCCAGCCTGGCTGGGAGCTGAGCCCTCTCCTCCCCTTGGCTCCATGGGGCCCTGCTGCAGCTGGCCGAGTCCCCAGCACCACTTGTCACCTCGCATTACCTGACGGATGGGCTGTGGGCCTGTGTAAATGTCACCTGTGCCCAGTGCTGCCGGAGAGGTGGAGGCAGCCCTGGCTGGCTCCTTGCTCCGCGGTCCCCCCCGCGCCATCCCAGGGCCACATCCCTGCCGCGGAACAGCTCGGATGCTTCTGTTCATCCCCCAGCGATGGAAGAAAATACCTTGAGGGAAGTCCCTGCGAGATGTTCAAGTCACTTTCTGTTGGAAGATGCGTGACACAAATGGTATTTTCCCATGGAACGTTTCATTTAATCTTTCCAAGCCATTTTCAGCCCGAATCAGCAAGACTTGCAATCTCTGCCATTTGCGCTGTCGGAACCACTCTGGCTCCTTTGGATTGAAGCAGCTTTGAGGGTGCTCAGCTCAGGGAGTAAGTAACCCCACTTTCAAGGATGCTTTGGCATGGCCTGTCCTGCACACAAGGTGCAGAGCCTTGCAGTCACTCCCCATATCCCTCCCAGTTTCCCATTCCCAGGCTGGAGTGCTCTGAGAGTTTTCCTGGTGAAGGAGGGTGCACACGGGAGCAGTTTTGCTCCCTTGAAGACTGACTTGATGCACTTATTGGATGCACTTTCGGAAGCTTGGAGCCTTTCTAATAGGGAAACTTAGTAGTGGCCACGTTTCTGGCAGGTCTGGTGGAAGTGTACACAGGTAAAATATCTCACCTGGGAGTCTTTTCTTATTTGCTTACATCTTTTGAACTGTACTTCAAAAGATGCCCTTGGAAAAGGATGAAGAATCACCCCTCTTCTCCTTAGCTGTTCTGCTGTGACAGACTTCTGCCCAATCCCCCCTTCGGTGGCTTATTCTCCCAAGCTGAAGAATCCTAAAAGGTAATGCTGTTATCTCACTGTTTAAAGTGACATAAAAAATAATTTATTCATAAGCCTGATGCTGGGGAGGACTGCACACTCTGGAACCAGACTACTTGGAGGCGATGAGAAATCCGTGCCCGTTTCTCCGAAGCTGTTGATGGCACAGGATAGGATGCTCCTCTCCAAGTCCCAAGGAACAACCGAGGTGCCTCAGAGTCAGGTCCCAGGGGAGGTGGGATATCTGCCCCCCTCCAAAGGCTCTCCTAGCATCTGTCTCTGGGTGAAAGGCTTTGTTACGTGGAAGCCACTCCAAGGTAGGAGTTTTGCTGTTGACTAACAACCCAGGCTGCACATGCTGCTGTCCCCAGGGGGGGTGACAGGAGGGCTTGGGGCATGTCCTCCAGCAGCAGGGTGCAACCCCATGCCCTGGGGCTGCCCACAAACCTCTGTGCTGCCCCTGGGGCTCTGCTGTTGTGCTGGCTTCCTCTTGCCGCATGTTGCTTTCCCACTGGGAGGATTGATCCAAAAAGCCAAAGCAAGAATTGACAAAGACCTTTTCTCCCCCTCCCTCTGCGGAATTAAGTCTGAAGTGGGTTGATAACAGCGGATCGAGTCCTCCTTGACTCTGACAAATGTCTTTAATGTTATTCAGCAAGCTGACCTTTTCCCGTCTTTATTGTGCATCTTCCTTTTGAATCAGATTTGATTGTTACTTCAGGTAAAATAACAAACACTGTCACGTAAATAACTTTGCAATAATGTTGAGAGGGGGGGGGGGGAGGGAGGGAACCACCAAACCTCTGCCTTCCTTGCAAACGCAAGGAGAGCATCCTCCGTGCCAGCCATGGAAAACCAGCTGTGTGACCTTCCCACACAGCATCTCTGCCTTGCTGCTCCAGGGAACGGTCTCCTGTGTTGAAAAGCCAACAGAGAAACAATGCTTCATTGAAATGCTAATGACAGCTAATGCTAACCGGGGTTGCTAAATTCTAGGGAAGGGGAAAAAAAAAAGGTCACGAGTAAATCCTTAAAGTGCAACTAGATACAGAACCCATCGAGGCTGGTAGGCATTTGGTGCCCAGACACTCTGTCTGTGTGGTCACAGCCTCTGCCTGCTCCCTCTTGTACCAATAAGTGAGGGCAAACAATGGATAAAAAGTTTTCTGGGTGCCTTGCCCTGTTGTCTGCACTGCTAGATAATTATGGGCAAAACTGTTGAGCTGGAGCTTGGCATTTTGTGGGTTGTATGGTTAATGGGTCCCAAAGCCTGATGAGGTGTCTTGAAGAGGAACCAGAGGAAGGTGTGAAATAGCAAGGTGAGGAGGTACATGGGGGGAGTGAGGAGCTGAGCCATGGGGAAAGGAAGAGGAGCCTGCAGGATGTGACACCGTGAGCCATCACGGGAAGCAAGGGAGCATCCCAGTGAGTATTTGGGGTTTCCAGCCTGGTTGGTGGGGATATCATGGCTTTAGTTGTGTGCTGACCCCAAAGTTGGCTTCCCAACAGTTGTGGGACCTCAGGGAATAGAAACCCAGCCCGAGGCAGGCAGCAGCGGTGCCTTGTTCCACGTCAGCTGAGGCACTGAAGCAGTGAAGGGAGATTTGATTATTAAATATTATCTTCATAATATGTTTTGTTGCTGTGTATAACCCTATTTCCTGTGCCATAAGCGATGTTTTGCTCTTTCCCCTTATACAATAAGGCACGTTTGCTGGCTGGTGTTGAGCCTTGGCCAGCATCTACGCTGACACGACTGAGTCAGGGCAGCAGATCTCTGCACGGCCAGGCTCACCCATCGTGTCCCTCATCTCTGCCTCTCCTGCAGATTCCCCCGTTCACGCCAGCTCCACGTCCGTGAGCCCATCCTCGAGCCTCTCCGTGGGCAGCGCGGTGGACGGGCACCACAACTACCTCGAGGCACCCGTGAATGCCTCCCGGGCGCTGCCGTCACCCATGAACGCCATCGGGTCGCCGGTGGGCGCGCTGGGCTCGCCCTACAGGGTCATCGCATCCTCCATCGGCTCGCACCCTGTCGCTCTGTCCTCGGCCCCGGGCATGAATTTCGTGGCACACGCCGGCCCACAGGTAGGCAGAGGCGCTCGCTGCCTTTGCGCCAGGTTGGGGTGCTCTGAGGCTGGCGTGGGTGGGCTGCTGGGGAGTCCTTGGTGTGCTTTGGCCACTTATGGAGGTTGGATGTAAAGAACAATCAGCACGTGAGCCTTCCTGCCTAAATTCCCCTGGCACAGACACGGAAAATGCCTGTCTACCTCTCCAAATACCCTGCACGGTGAGGGGAGAGAGCTAATCCTGATTTCTGATTCCCACCGCTGCATCTATTGCCACGTGAATAATTACTACGAGTGGAAATACACGTACATGTGTTGTAAATGGAAATAGTCATCCCTATTTCTCCTGCAAAAGGGTATCTGCTTTGTTTCGCTCTAGCTCCTTCCCATAGACTTTCTGGAGAGACAAATGCTGATGCTAAATGCCAGCCACGTACTCTGGGCTGCAGGTAAACTTTGCCTGAAGAAAAACAAAGCGCTCCTGTCCTTGCTGTCTGAGCTCGCTCAGATGCTGAAGTTTCCCTTCTAGACAAGGGGGGAATCCCTGTGGCAGGGGTCGGTGTCCCCCAGAGCCAGGGGACACCCTTATGGGGTACCTGGTCCGGGCAGGGGCAGGACTAAGCTGCCAAGAGCCCACGACCACCTCGGTCAGGCGGCAGTGTGGGATTTTTTCATGTGCTGAAAAGCTCTGGCAATACTTGTTCCCGTGGCGCCCTGAGCAGGTACTTGGTGGTGCTGGAGATGGTGGCGATGCTGGCTGTACAGAGACCCTTTCCTTTGGGGCAGGGGATGCTCCAGGAGGCAGTTTCCCCAATCCAGGCACCGTGCCAAGCTACCAGCTCCGAGGAGCGTTTCACTTGTGTTGCCTCTAATGCAAGGAGACAGCTGGGCCTTGGGGATTCGGCAGGGAGGCTGCTAATGGATTTGGGTTCAAGCAGTTGTCCCAAATATCATACGTGATTGCACTTAACCTGCAGGAGTCAAGCTCCAAAGACACTGATGGCTAAAACTGCCCCACTTCTCCCCCGACGTGCACCCTGTTATTGCCTGGAAGTGCAGCCAGAGTGAAAGCAAAGGTGATACCTGAGCTCCGAGTAATATTTTAAACCATAAAAAGTTCCTCCTGCCTCAGCATCTTGGCAAGAAACTTGCAGAGTTTTTTAAAAACTGTGGCTGGTTACTCGGAGGGGAGGAAAGGTTTGTATAATCCTTTCCTTGCTCCAAGTTTGGGTTTTGGAGCTTTTGGATTTACAGCTGCCCATTGTCTGGGTTGGGTCTCTGCTGGGGACAGCAAACCTTTGTTACCCAGAGCAAAGTTTTATTGTAGAGCCCTATTTTTCAGTGGGAGAAAACAAGCTGGCTCCTAATGTGATAATTTTTGCTGGGTAACTTGTATTTTCAATGCCATCAGACCTTTGAAGCTTTGAAAATGAAGGGCCAGCGGTGACAGAAGATGAGGACAGACCTCACATTTTTACTTATCTAATGACGGGTCCAAAAATCCCAGCAGGACCAACTCTCCTTGTTCTAGGCTGAAATTCCCTGGAGAGGTTATTACACTTTTTCATGGGAAATGGATGGTTTCTTGGAACAAACGGAGAACCTGCAACAAGTGGTATAAAACCAGCTGGTTTAGTTACTCTGAAGGCTCACTAGAGGCGTAGCTCGACTTTCACCCCAAGCCCTGTTTTCTCTCCCTGCTTCTGCCCTCTTGCTGGGAAGCAGAGATTTAGCTGACAAATTGTGGTGACTGTTAAAACCAAGCTCAGTGATGAAGAAACCGTCCCTCAAAGCATGGCGATGGGAAAGATGATCTGCCCGTGGTTTTGGGGAGACATTGGTCTGCCCGGGCAGCTTTTGCCAAGACGTGCTCAATGGCCCTTACTCCTCGCTGCCCTGCCAACAACAGCAGAGCAAAATAGCAATAGCAAATAGCAATAAAAGGGAGCCCTGGGCAACATCGGGCTTTGGTCTCTGATCGATGTCAGTTTGTAACCTTTAACTTGCAGCAGCCACGAGCAGCTCCAGGGGATCTGAGCTGGGAGCTCTGGGCCCTCCGCCTGCATCTCGCAGCAGCACATTTTAGATGCTCAGCTTGCTCCTTTTCTTGATCTGGCAACCCCAAATGTGCTCTGATCGCCAGTCTGTTACTGAGTTTGGGAACCTGAGCCCCAGAGAGCAACTGTGATTGCTGTATTTTCACGTGTTTCTGCAGATTTGCACATCACGAGGCAGGGAAGCTACCCCATTTAGCACTCATTATTGTTATTAACATCGTTACAGCCTCCCCAGCCATGCAGGTTGAATTGCAACAAATCACCTGGCTGCAGATCCCTTCCTTACTAAGCAGTTAGTGCTCGAGGCCCCAGGCAGCTGGTGACCAGCATTCTCTAATGAAGCAGGCAGGATCCCACCAGCACTGTTGCTTGGAGGCTGTAACTGAGCAGCTGAGGGTTGCTGCCTGCCCTTTTCCAGCTCTGCTTAGCGCTGTCTTCTGGTTACAGCATCAGGGCGGTGTGGGAGGTGATCTCTGCTACCCAGCTTCTGCTTAAATCCCTCCAGCTGGATTCACTGGAGGATGTCAGTCTGCCCAAGGCAACCTCCTGGGGCTGGGGATGAGCTTGGGGATGAGCCCAGCCAGCCTGGGCAGGGAGAGGGGACTCAATTTGGGGATGGTTTCACTAGGATATGGAGCTCAACGTTCTCAATGCGATGTCTTATGCTTCTGCAGCTCAATGTCCTCAACAACGTCAGCAGCTCGGAGGATGTCAAGCCCCTGCCAGGTCTCACGGGGATGGGGAACATGAATTATCCATCTACAAGCCCAGGTTCCTTAGCCAAACACATCTGTGCCATCTGTGGGGACAGGTCCTCAGGTAGGAGGTTTTATTCCTCGTGGAAGGCTCTGTGCAATGAAAGCTCCCCTGATGCTCTGGAGTGGGGCTCGTGCAGGGCTGTGCTGGTGTTGCAGGATTTGTAGCTGGCCTGACTTACCTAAAGGCAGGCTGTCTGCTTTGCAAATTAGTTGTGCTGTGCACAAAAGAGGGCAACCCCAAAAAACAGGCTCTGCGTATCATCTCATTTTACACCTTGTGCCTGTTTATCAAAGGTAAAACACAAAATCACCATGTTCTTGTTCACCTGTGCCTTGTATTATCTGGGCTGTGGCTGTGCCTGGCTCTTCCCTCCTGCCCCAGAGTCCTGTAGCCTGGTGAACTCCACCATATCCACGTACCCCATTTGCTCCCTGTAGATTTTCTGCCCTTGAACCTTAGCGAAGACGTGGCTCTGCATTCCTCCCTTTGGGTGCAGGTGGATGTGGTCTGTCCTTATCACAGCAAAGTGAGAAGTCATTATTCCTGCTAAAAGCTGCTAAAGCCAAGCCAGACCTGCTGAGGTCTCACCCTGCAACCTCTTCGCTCACATTTGGGGTTGGGTTGAGCTCCTCCATGCCTGCTCATGGCCTGTCCTGCCTCCCCAGGGAAGCACTACGGGGTGTACAGCTGCGAGGGCTGCAAGGGCTTCTTCAAGAGGACGATCAGGAAGGACCTGATCTACACCTGCCGGGACAACAAGGACTGCCTCATAGACAAGCGCCAGCGCAACCGCTGCCAGTACTGCCGCTATCAGAAGTGCCTCGCCATGGGGATGAAGAGGGAAGGTAAAAATCCTCCTTACACACATATTTTGTGAGTTAGGGGCAGTCTGGCGTGCAGCACTGCTGGTGGCATGAGGGGACAGCATGGTCCCATGGCGTGCTGCCCTGGGTTCTGCGTGGCAGAGCAAGAAGCATCATTTTTACTGCGTACTGCAGGAGGATGTGGGGCAGCAGTGTTGGTGTTCATGCAGCCTTAGGGCTTGCTGTGATGTAGGGAAGGGGCTTTCAAGAGCTGCAGACTCACAGAGCTGGTCCTTGGTGTCCCACAGTGCTTATGCAGGTGCCTTCTCACAGGACATCTTGTCCTTCACGTTCATGGGGGGTGATTTTTTTCCCCCCTCCTTCCTCAGGCTATTGACTGTAAGGTCAGGTAGTGACATCCAGTGTGGCTTTTAAGCTGCTTTTTTTTTTTGTTGTTGTTGTTGTTGTTCCAAGGCAAAAAAACCTGTCATCTCCAGGGTTGAATGCCAGCAGGGACATCCTTTAGCTATCCCTTTCAGAGGCCACGCTGTCCCCATGGAGAGCACACAAAACACTCCAGTGCAGGGCAAAGCCTGAGCAGGCAGCTGTGATGCTAGGCAGATGCTGAACCTCAGCCTGTTCCCCATAGCACGGTCACTGCCGTGCTGCCCTGAGCACTTAGGGCAGCAGGGGACTGTGAAATGCCAGGCTGGAATCAAAAACCTAATCTCAGGCACAGCTCTCCCTTCCTGCTAGGTGCAAAGTGGCTCAGAGGACCATGAGGTCAGTGCAGCTCCCCTTCACAGAGCGTGAAAATGGAAACCCCAGGCTGCTGGTGGATGCAGCTTGCAGAGCTGGCCCTTCCTCAGTGTCCCCTGCTGCAGGTCCCCTCTCCTGGATAAAAATGGATAAAAGTCCCTTTTATCTCTTAGTCTAATGGTGGTTTCCCTACTCCTCTGGCTACTGACTGCCCGGTGCACAGCTAAGGGGAAGTCTTTAAGGTGCTGAATCTCTGTGGCAGGGCCCAGCTTTACTGAACCTTTATCACTTTGGGTGTATAAATGCCTACAGATCATCACGGGTTATCTGAGACCAGCCCATCTGCCTACTTGTCCTTTGGGGGCTGTGCTGCATGGCTGGTGCTGTGCACTCTTGTGCAGGAGTGGTGCCAGCGGGGCTGCTCTTTTGGTACGCTTTTCCCCAGAAATAAGCTAAACTGTTGGTCACTTGATTTTTTTTTCTTTCCTTTTTTAAGCAACGTTTCCATGTTTCCCTTTGGGATTCCTCAAACAAAAACATGCACCCAGGATGTTGTACTAAGCACGAGGTTTGGCATGCCATGGATGCTCATCCTACATTGACCTGTCCTTCATTCACCCAGCTGCCCTGAGGGTTAACAGCTGAGATCTGTAAAGAATTTCAGTGGTTCTGTTTCTCCTATTGGCAGATATTTTGGAAAACGTAGATGGTAGAAGAGAAGGAGAGATCCAAGCTTGCAGCAGGAGGAATTCCTGCTCAGCCCCATGCCCCCTTGTGCCAGCTGCTGGAGGCCTCAGCTTGGGGCAGGATTTGGGCGTGCAGCAAACCTCAGCAGCTGGGTGCTGGGGGCCCTCCTGCCTCCTCCAGCATCCAGAGACGGCTGAGTCCAGGCTGCCACCTGGAGGCATGAGCTCCTCCTTCCTCTCTGCTGGAGCTTGGAAGTCACTTTTGTCAAATTTGGAGGCCACTGGACTGCAACAACTCCAAAGTTATTGGGGAGTGATGGGGGCACCCTGAAGTATCTGTCTATTTTCTGTTCTCCCCCTACTAGGAGGGTTTCTCAACCTTCCTTCCAGAGGAAAAGGAACCCAAAGCGAGCAGGTAAGTGTTGTCTGGGTGTGAAGAGATGCTTTTCTGTCCTCCAGCTGTGCAGGAGGAGAGGCAGAGGAGCAGAGAGCGGAGCGAAAACGAAGCTGAGTCCACAAGCAGCGGCAGCGAGGACATGCCCGTGGAGAGGATCCTGGAAGCAGAGCTGGCGGTCGAACCCAAGACGGAGGCATACAACGACGTCAACACAGAGAGCTCAGTAAGGGGCTCTGTGCGGTTTCAGTAAAATCACTCACATCTTGAGATGAGAGCATTCGAGGTGTGATTTGAAATGACAAACCCGAGGTGTGATTTGAAATGACAAACCCATTTTTGCAAGATACTTTTTCTTCACAAAATCTAAAAACCACTGATTTTTAAAAGCTATTCTGAATGACTGCTATAAAACAGTCTGTATGTTGTTGTGCTAGATTTTTTTCCAGTTTCCTCTGTGGTTTCAAGGAGTAGATAGGACAACAGCTGGATGCCAGGGAGCTGGTGCCAAGTGCTGGCCTCTGTGCCTGCACAGCCCTGGGCACAGATTGCCTGCCCCAGCAACCAAGGCTGAGGTGGAGCTGGACACAGTGGGTTCACTGCTTTGGTTTCCCTGGGTTTGGGTAAAACTGCTGTTCGTGCCTGTTCAGATGGCTTTGAGATGTGCCCTGGGGAGCAGGACTCCAGCCTGCCACGCAGAACTTGCCTTGTGAAGAACAGAGAGCAAACAAATGTCTGGCAACCTGCTAATTTGGCTGATAAGAGATGATGATTTAAAAATAAAATAAAATAAAATAAAAGTCTCCTCTATTCCAAAAGCACACAGCTGAAATTATTATGATTTGATTGTTTTACTTGCAGTTTACTTTGAGTATTGCTAACTTGATTTGATGCTGCATGATGTGCTGCTGATGACTATCAGTGATTTTACACTGACCAATTCTCCCCTTTTCCTGTGCTCTTTCCCTTGGATGCTGCTGCTCTGTTAGACAAATGACCCCGTCACCAACATCTGCCACGCCGCTGACAAGCAGCTCTTCACGCTCGTGGAGTGGGCCAAGCGCATCCCCCACTTCTCTGACCTGACGCTGGAGGACCAAGTCATCCTCCTTCGTGCAGGTAACATCCCTGATGTGTGGCCTCCCGGGCTTTTCCTGTTATCCCCATCCTTCCTCTGGCCTCTGTGAGCCCACGAGGAATGGGAGGAGACCCTGAGCTTGCAGGGTGAGCAGGGCTGGGATGGGTGTTGGGCAAAAACTGTAGATGGAGCACTGGGAATCTGATGGGCCAGTGGGCAGAGACCAGCCAGTGGGCAGAGACCAGCTCCCCACTCCACGTGGGACTGATGCTTTGAACCTGTCCTCTTGTCTCCCACACCTCCCTGTCCCTCCAATCCAGGCTGGAACGAGCTGCTCATCGCCTCTTTCTCCCACCGCTCCGTGTCGGTGCAGGACGGCATCCTCCTGGCCACGGGCTTGCACGTGCACCGCAGCAGCGCTCACAGTGCTGGCGTGGGCTCCATCTTTGACAGGTTTGTGGCCAGTTTGTCACCCCCAGCAGCTCTGCCTCTCCCCTCTGAAAGGGAAGCATGTTCTTTTAGCAAGAGCTAGGGAAAATCCGTGGAGACTTGGGGCAGAATTAGCTAGAACGAGGAGGAGATGCTCAACTGGCTTAAAAGAAACACAACCAACCAACCAAAACTCGCAAGAAAGGGTTGAAAGCACCTTGGGAAGGGATTTCCAGCTGCAGAATCATCTCCTCGTTTGGGCGTGTGTTTCTGCAGGAGGAATGCCTCTCTGCCCTCCCCTTGCAGCTCAAAGCTTTTGCCGTAACTGGATCTAGAGCTAATACTGATCAGCAAGAGCTTTAGCCAGCAGAGCCTTAAGCTGCAGCTTGCAGAATTTGCTCATGTAACAGCCACGGGGATTGTCTGTGCCATGTCTGCTCGCAGCCTGGCAGGGTGCTGTGTTGCTACTCTTACACAACTGGCCACGTTTTACAGAGTGAAATGTGGAGGAACACCCATGTGGTTTTCCTCCAGCAAACACAACTTGTTCTTTAAAATCCAAACAGTGCAGAGGGCCAGGTGCTGAGCAGAGCAAGAGCAGGGGTGAATTTGGTGCTGGGGACCCCAGGTGCTGCTGATACATATGTAAAAGGGCAGTGTGGTATCGCTGTCCCTCACTGCTGCCTCTCCCTGCAGAGAAGAATTGGGGGGATTCCCAGTGCCCATCCCAGAAACTCTTCAGCCCCTAGCCTTGCTGTCCAAACCCTTTCTCTGATGATCTGCCCACCCGTGTCTCCCAAATGCAGAGTTTTGACAGAGCTGGTGTCCAAAATGAAGGACATGCAGATGGATAAGTCAGAGCTGGGCTGCCTGCGAGCCATTGTCCTGTTTAATCCAGGTAAGCTGTGGGGCTGCCATGCGGTGTCACCATCTCTCCCCTGTGTGCTGAGGGCTGCAGGGGAGGGAAATTCCCTGTGAAAACGCAAGGCTCCAGGCTTCTGCAGGTCATGAGCAGAAGAGCTGTGGCACTGAGCATCAGGACTGTGTCCAGATCTGCCCCAGTCTCTGGGTGCTTGGCTAAAGAGGGCCCGAATCCTCTCCCACCCATGCACCTGGTCACTGCCAGCAGCAGAAAGGTCTCTGCAGTGACTTCCCCTCCACCAGAGCTCTCTCTTTTCCAGATGCCAAGGGCTTGTCCAGCCCCTCAGAAGTGGAGTCGCTGCGGGAGAAGGTCTATGCCACGCTGGAAGCCTACACGAAGCAGAAATACCCCGAGCAGCCAGGGCGGTGAGTGTCCCCAGCGGAGCAGCGGCCCTCCAGCCTGGGGCTGGGTCCAGCAGAGGGCACGTGGAAGGTCATAAACGCCACTCGATGGGTCCCGTGGGGCATGGGGACGTCCCTTTTGAGCCTGGGGACTCCCAGGTTTGCACAAATGTAGGATCATCCCCAGAACTTTTCCCACTTCCCTTAGTCCGTGGACATTTGGGTTGCACTGAGAGCATCCCACAGCTGCTTCCCAGCTCCCTGCTCACCCCAGTACCCACCCTGGAGAGGAGAGGCTGGATCAGGGGAGAGGCTGAGGCCCCCGAAGCTGTGCTGGAGCCTTGGGGCCGCCTGGGAGAAGCCCTTCTCCTGCTTCTCGATCCGATCCCACCCTCTGCTGGCCGCGCCACCGAAGCGCCGGTGGCTGGATCCGGCCCCTGCGCCCCGGGCGAGCGCTGCGCTCCTGGCACCTCCTGTGGTGCTGAGCTCCGGCCGGGGTCCTGCGGTCAGAAGGGAAGGGGGGAGCAGCCCCCCGCTGCACCCTAAAACAGGAGGCAGAGGCACTGTCGGAGAAATGGGGGAGAGGACTTCTTTGAAGGCTGTTTCAGGATGTGTTTTAATGGCATGGTGGAGATGTAAGTCACCAGTTCAAGCTCTTGCTGGGGGGAGAATCCAGATTTTTTTTTGTTTTGCTCTTCTTTTGGAACTTACAAATGCAAAATTATTTTAGGGAAGATATGTTTTCCGTCTACGCATACAGAGAAAAATGTTCATTTCTTTACTTTGAAGCACAAGGGAAGGAAAAACAGAGCTCCCCTTTTCCTTTGTGCCCTGCTCAACCATGGTAATTCCCCCTGAAGTGTCTGACTGTGACTCCACAAGGCATTTTGGGGAGGACTCAGGCTCTGCTCTCCCAGGCCTCTGTCACAGGCTTGGAAACAAGCAGGACCGTGCACTCAGCACCTTCCTCACACCTCTGACTGCTCCCCTCCTTCCAGGTTTGCCAAACTCCTCCTGCGCCTGCCAGCGCTGCGGTCCATCGGGCTGAAGTGCCTGGAGCACCTCTTCTTCTTCAAGCTGATCGGCGACACCCCCATTGACACCTTCCTCATGGAGATGCTGGAGACGCCCCTGCAGGTCACTTGAGGAGGGTCTGGCCTCACCCCTGTCCCCGCACAGCCTCCCACCCCTCTGCTCCGGGTCCGTGAGAGCTCGAGAGATGTCCTTCACCCTCCACTCCTCCTCGGTGGGATTGTCGTGTCTTTGTACAGCTGTAAATCACCCCCTCTAACCCTCCCCGGAGTGGTCACCGATCCTCCACCCAGCTAACCAGCCACCTGCCCCCCCTGTACAGATAATTGCTTTAAATTATTTTTTCACTCTCAATAAAAGCCAACAGAACAAATAAAATAATATATGAGAGGCACTGATGGGAGCCTGCAGAGCAGTGTCCTCCTTTGCTGTGGTCATGGCTCTGGGAGGGGATGGGGCTGAAGGGGAGTCTGTGGAGGCTCTTGGGCAACCCAAATCAGGGCAGAAACCTCACTTGGGATATAGCTGCTCCTGCTGATGGATCTCTTGGTGGAAGACTTTTCCCAGATATTGTTGTTCCTTGCTCCTGCTAAGGGGAGACCTGGAGCAATTTTCTGCTTTCAATCAAAAAAAATTCATTTTGGCATCCTAAACAGAGCTCTTGGACTTTTTTGAACTCTTAAAAAATGTAAAGTTATTTGGAAAGCAACCCTTTTAATGTGTTTTTTTTCTTTGCTAAGCTGCTCCACACCCTTGCACAGCCTGGATGGGAAGGCACCTCTTGTCCTAGCCCTGGTGCTGGTCGGTGTCCCCGGTGCGTGCCCAACACGGGGCAGGGTTGTGCTTGTGCTGCTGGGATCGCCCAGGGACCTTATGCTTGGGGTGGGGAGGAGGTGGAAAAAAAAAGTCCAAAAGGCTAAAAAATCCTATTTTGGCAGCTCTTACAAGAGCACCAGGCTGCCTTGTGCACCACAATGATTATTATAACTTTAGTATAGCTCTTATTTTTCTGAGATTTCATGGATCCTGTTAAGGTTTTTTCCCTTCTTTTAACACTAAAACCATGCTGTTCAACACCAAATCTGCGATCAAGTGTATCTGTAAGTGAAGCTTGCAGAGAGGGGAAAGCTCAAGGAGCTCACAAAACCTGCCTCAGAGCTCCACCTGGCCTGTCCCCAGCTCACACGGCACTGCTGGAGCTCCCCGGTACAACGCAGCTAACCAGAGTCAAACGAGTTAAAGACACGAATTTGTTCGATACGCGGAGCTTATCCTGGTGGGAAAACGTCCTCCCAGGAACCCAGCGAAACCGCCTGTATTATTATTCATAAAACAGGTGTAGTGTTAAGTGATCTGCCCCTCCTGACCCTCTCAGCAGACAGTGCGCTGAGCTGCAGCCGTGCTTCGTCTGTCCGCGTGACAGATTGCAACGCTGCCGCTCGGCGGCTCGGGGAAGTTCAGGGGAGAGGAGGAGTGACAACAGGAAAGAAAGAAGGATAAAAATGAAACGGTTTGTTAAAACTCCCACACAGGGACGTGATTCATTCTCCGGCGTTTCACTGTGAAAAGGAGGAAGAGGATTGAAAGAGCAGGAGAAAGAAACAAAAAGAACTCTAATACTATTTTTTCCCCATTTATACTGAAAAAGAAAAACAAGCAAACAAAAATTTTAAATGAAGTGGAGAGCATAGACCAGGGGAATTTTTTAATTGTAAAGGTAATCTTTCATTAAAATGGAAGTGATTAAATTAAAAAAAAATGTCCCGTGCCAGAGTTTCAGGCCCTGCACGCAGACTTTGCTGGTTTCATCCAGGAGGTTGGTTGGCATTAGCAGGCTCAGCAAGAGAAAGGCTGCAGAAGCGATGGCACCTCCTGAAGACTGACCATGTGCTTGATGTGTTTTGTTGAACTACACAGAAAAAGACAGGTTCCTCATGCAGACCTCTTGCCAAGGTGGTGTCCGGGTGCTGTCCTTGAGCCATGCAGTGATAACTCAAGCTGGAGAGGAGAGGGTGCTGCCATGCCAATAGTGCTGGCCCTTTCAATCCCTGTCCCTGGAGATGGGGCATTGGAGCTTAATTTGGCCAAAACATCTGATAAGGGCTTAACGTAGCCAGCAGGATGCCTCTTGTTGGCTTAGCTTGAGCGAGTGATGAGGGCTTCAGGCTCCTTGATCCTCCCCATCAGCAGAGCAGCTCAACACGTGGGTAACAGCAAAATAAACTGGACAGCAGAGAGAGATTCAGAGCTCGCTACATCCTATAAGCGTTTCACCTTGACTGTCTTCGTGCTGGTCTCAATCCACTGTCTGGGAACAAATCCAGACCACTGCCTGCAGTGTGAATTTTTGAGGTTGGAAGTTATGGGAGAAAACGAGCAAGGCTGGGGCAGAAAGTCTCAGCGTGACCATTTGTGGCTCCTGAACAGCCCTGCTCTTGGCAGTCTACCTCAAAGCCCTGGAGAGGTGGGCTCTTGGCTTTGGGTCATGTTTCAAGCAGGGCTTGTCTTCTTTCTTCAGATCACTTTTGTTTTGTTTTGTTTGAAATTTTGGTGTATTTGATCACCTGCCTGACACTTCTCCCCTCCCAGAGCTGTTAGGGCCATGAGACCATGAGATAACCATCACGGCTTCTGTAAGTAAGAGGCCTCTTGCTCCTCTGGAAGTGTCAATGCAGGGACTTCTTCAGCTTGGTCTTAACCCTGGGACTTCTCATTTATATCATGGGTCTCCATGCCATGATGTCTCGCTGCTGCCCAGAGCACTTTTCCTACCCTAACAAGCACTGGGGCTGGTCACAGCACACACCCCAAGAAGCAAACCCACAACAGGTCGTAACAATTCACTGGTGTGGTTTTCCTCCAGGATGAATTGCTGCAGGAGAATATCAGTGTGGCATGGCTGGAGCTTACCAGCTCTGCAGCCCAGAAAAAAAAAAAAAAAAAAATTGTAAAACATTAAAAACCTTTGTCATGGATAAGTCAGAGCAAACTTCTATCCTTGCACATGCGTTCAGCCCCAGCTCGTGTGGTGCTATAGCTGCATGCTGAAGAACTCCAAAATCAAGAGAGACCAAAGGTTAAATCCCATCAAACATGGGCATGGTGCCTTCAAAGTGCAGGCACATCAGCTGCTTCTCAGGCATAACGAGTCAGGGTGTGACAGGTCCTGCCACCTACCCTTCCTCCTGGCACCCGGCTCCAATCTCATCCGAATTTTGCTCTTTCCAAATTCCAGTTGCTGGCTCCTGCCACCACTTTGAAGCACTCAGCCATTGGGTGCTCCATGAAAACCCTCACGGTCTCTGCTTAAGCTCTGACATTTTTTTCCTTTCCTGAATGAACCAGGCCCTGTAACGACTGGCACAAGCAGAGCGATGTATCCTCTTTCCCACCGAGCATTGCATCTCATGAGCCGTCTGAGTTAGCAGCATCCCCACACCGTGGATGAGCTCCATTTTAGTGCATGAGCCAAATATTTCAAAGCATTTTTTAGCTCTGGATTGCTGGCTCTGTAGTGCTCCATGGAGTTGAACTTGGAAAAACAAAAAAAAAGTGGGTTTAGCCATTTATAATGATGAGCGTGGAACACGTAAAAAAGAAAAAACAACAACAACAACAAAAAAACACTTAAACCCCATTGCTTTCACTAAGCTGGGTCTGTTTCTCACCCAGTAATGAAGCCCGTGTGTTTTCCTGCCCTGTTTGGGTTCTGTAGTAGCTGCTTCGTTTGCTACTGAAATTCAGCATAAACCTGGAAATAGCACTTCTGGACTGGGAACAAAACCAAACAGTTCCCAAGCCATAAAGGTCTGAGCTGGTGTGCATTTAGAGGGCCAAGGGCACGTCCTATTGATTACTTCAGCCACCGGTGTGCCTGACCTCAGGCACCAGCCTCTTCTTTGGTCTCCCGTGTGCCTGCTTCTGGGTCCAGACCTCCCTGCTCCCGCTTTGCTTTGCCGGGCAGAGTTAAGGGGATGCTGGAGCAGGGATCTGGGTCTGCGTCTGTGAACGGGGCCCCCTGTGCCCTGCTGCCCCCAAAGCTCCTCAGCACGAAACACGAGGGTTGGGCAGGTCCAGGGGGTGAGATTGCCAGGGGAGATGCTCGGCTCCCCCACGAGCACTGCAGGCTTGGCACTTTGGTGGGCAGCCCCTGCTTGGTGCTGGTTTTCCTTCCCCACCCAGATGCTGTAGCACCCGGCTGCCTGCAGGCCCTAGAGCTAGAGGGGAAAGCCTGGTCCTGCTTCTCACAAATCCTATTTAATTTTCTTCAGCTGGGTGCTGGGGGCTGCTGTGCCTGGTTCAGCTGATCCTGGAAGCCCTGGCCCTTGGAGGACACAGTGAGGTGGCTGAAACGCTCCCCTCATCTTCTGCGGAGACATTTCTCAAGGTGAAGCTGTGCTTTGGGAGGGGGAATTGCCAGGTGACCCCCTAAATCTATCAGGGAGGGGTTTTTGAGCACACGTCTTTAATTTTCACTGATTTCTGGGGTCACCATCCTCGCACGAGGCAGGGCGGGCTGGTTTTGCTGCCCCACAGCCGACCAGCAGCACCCTGCGTGTCCCTTGGCATAGGGGCAGTGTGGGACCCCCGAGCCCCTCTGTGGTTTGGGGTGCTCAGACCTCACCTTACTGCTTCCTGAAGGGAGAAAGAAGGGAAACTGAGTCAGGCTTTGCTTGCCCAGCGCCGGATGCTGTGCAAACAACCTCAGGGGAATCACCAGGCTGTGGGTGGAGGTGTGCCAACCACGGGAGCGATGTCCTGCTGCAGCCCCTCAGCATCACACCCCGGGACCATCCCTCAAACCCAATCCCGTGCAGAACGAGCTGTGGCTGTGCACTACAGCTGCAGGGTAAGGCAGTCTCCAGCCCCCTCCTGGCCTGGAGAGGAGGCCAGGGAACACGTCGGGGTGACAATAATACCTCTTGTGCCATCACCGCAGCCTTTCCTGATGCTTGCACTGGTTTATGCAGGGAGGAAGAGCAGCACGCAGCTCCTGCAGCCCCTGCTCGTGCCGCAGTCCTTGCCGGCCTGGTGCCTTGGCACTGGGGCCAGCTACCTCGAAATTTGGCCGGAGCTGCTCTGAGACCTTCAGGAGAGACAAAGCCGGGGGTGGCAGAGCCCAGCGCCTCCCTGCTGCAGTCACAGCTCAGCTTTCCCAAACGGGAGGGCTCGGAGCTCCTTCACACTGACCTGTGTGTGCTGGGACCAGTGCTCCCGTGCCTAGCCTCCCAGTGCAGGTATACTGGGCCATACTGGGTCTGTCCCGGGATCCCGTCCCCCCTCTCCCATGGGATGCTGGCAGCGTGGCCGTCCCCCTGTGCCCACCCAGGGCCCTTCTCCTTCCCAAGAGCTCCCCAAGGACACGACCTTGCCCCCTGCGTCGCCCACGCCACGCAAGCCTGGGGACCTCCTGGTGACAAGGACACCCCGTGGGGGGGCTTCCAAGGTCACCGCTGGGCACGGGGAGGGGGGGTCCCCAAAAACACCCCCCCCAGTCCTTCACAAACCCATAGCGGGTCCCTGGCAGCTGCCGGCAGGAGAGGGGGGACCCGGCCCCGCTCCATGCCCAAGGTGTCCCGGGGGGGCCGGGACTCCCCGGAAAACATCGCCCCCCCCGGGCTGGGGAACGGGGACAGCCGGGCCCGGCCATGGGAACCCTCCGGGGCCAGGGGAAGGCTCCGAGTTTCGGCTCCCCCAGCCGGGGGGGGTCTCCCCCCGCGGCTCTCCCCTCCCCAAATCCGCCGCGGTTTGGCGGGGCCGGAGCGGCTCTGCCTGGAGCCGCCTCCCCCTGCAGCTCCCCGGTACCGGGGCCCTTCTGCGCCTTCGGGATTTAATTTTTTTGTCCCCCTCCCGACGCTCGTTTGCCTCGAAAACCCCGCAGCGAGGGCTCCCGGAGCGATGCGCATCCCTCGGGGGCTTCCCCAAAAAAAACCACCCCGGGCTCCTGCGGGACCGGGAGCCGATTTCCAGCCTCTTACGGCACCGGGAGAGCCGCGGTGGCGGGGCACCACCCTCCCCCTTTCATTTTATTTTGATTTTTCCCCCTTTTTTTTTTTTTTCTCTCCCTCCCTCCCCCCCCCCATCTCTTCTTCTTCTTTTGGGGTCGCCCCTCGAGGCGTGGCGGGGCCGGTGCGCGCAAGGCAGGAGAGCGGGGAGGAAACTTATTTCGAGTGGGGTGGAGAGGGGAGGGCAGGGGGTGGGGGTCGGGCAGGGAGGTATCAGCTCCAGGAAATGTGTCTTGGCAGCAGTCGGACGGGCGCTTCCCCGCAGGTCGCTGCGCTCCGCTCCGGAGCCGGCCAAGGGCGCAGCGGCTCCCCCGGCACCCCTGGAGGAGGAGGAGGAGGAAAAGGAGGAGGAGGAAGGGGGCAGCAGGCGGCAGGGCCCCCCCTTTTAGAGCCGCTGGTTGAGGATCGGGGGGTTCCCCCCCGAGGGCTCCTCTTCCTCGGGCTCCCCGGGGGAGGAAGGCTCCGCCCGGGTCGCCGCAGGTAAGCGGCCGAGCCCCTTTCCCCCCCCCCCAAAAGCAGCAGCCCCCCGACGGCTGCCCCGCATCCTCCCGGGGGCGGCGGCTGGACGAGGTGGGGGGGGGGGACCGGGGATAACGGGGCTCGGGGTGCCCCGGGGAGCCGCTGCCGGGGGCTGAGCGCTGCGTGGCGGGGCTGTGTCGGCAGGCGGGCCCCCCCCCCCGGCCGGCCCGGCTCCCCAAAATGCTGGACGGGCTGAAGATGGAGGAGACTTTGCAGAGCGCCCTGGAGCCCAACGCCCCCTTCCCCTCGCTGCTGGGTAAGTCGGGGAACCCCCCCCCCGCTTCTTGGCCCCGCCGGGATGGTGATGATGATGATGGGGAAGGGGGGGGGTCCGCTAGGGGAGCAGCCCCCGCTTCGTTCCGCGCTCGCCCCAAAGCCTTTCCCCGCGGCCCCCCCGAGCCCCTCCCGACCCCGAGGCTTCCCCCCCGCCTCTCCCGGCGGTGAATTCCCCTCATTTCTTCTCCCTTCGTTTTCACGCCGCTCCCCGGCACCGCCACCTCCGCCAGCCGCATCCATCCCGACAGGAACGAAATCGGGGCCCTCGGCCCCCCCCCGCGGCTCCCCCCGAGCACGGGGGTCCCCCGGGACCGGGAGCAGCTCCCGGTACCCCCCCTCACCCATAGGGACCCCCCCGACCCCCCTGCCCTGCCTTCCCCTGATGCCCATCCCCGGGGGTGGCGGCGGCAGGGGCTTTCCCCAGCCTTCCCCCCCCCGGACCAACGCTGCCCCCCCCGGCTCCTTCCCCGCAGGCAGGGCCGTGCCCCCCCGCTCGGTGTGCGAGGGGTGCCAGCGGGTCATTTCGGACCGGTTCCTGCTGCGCCTCAACGACAGCCTGTGGCACGAGCAGTGCGTGCAGTGCACGTCGTGCAAGGAGCCCCTGCACACCACCTGCTTCTACCGCGACAAGAAGCTCTACTGCAAGCTGGACTACGAGAAGTGAGTGCTTCCCCCCCTCCCCCCCACCCCCAGCCCCGACACCCCAAATTTTTGGTCCTCCCCACCGCCGAAAGCGCGGGGTGCTCGGGGACCCCCTTGGCTGCTCCCAGCCCCGCTCCCTCCGTCCCCGCGGTGTCGGCATCTCCAGTTTTGCTTCTCCTTCGCGGCCCCCCTCCCTCGGTTTTCCCATTTTTTTGAGGTGTTTCGTTGCCTTTGGGAATTTAGGAGCCTTTTGTCGGGAGACCAGGAATTCACAGGCAAAGGGAAAAATCATTTCCCAATGTCCCCCGGCTTTATTTTCCTACCGAGCATCTGCCGGGGGAACGCCGTGTCCTGCCCGAGCCCCGTCCCACATGCAGCGATTTCCCTAATCCCCCCCAGCAGGGCGATGCGATCGCTCCCACACCCGTGTGGGGAAACTGAGGCACGGCGCGGGGGGGGCCCCGCTGGGGCTGGGGCTGGGGCTGGGGCTCTCCCTGTGTGCGGGGCTGCGGGGGAGCAGGGAATGGGGTGGAGGTGCCCTTCAGAAAGCGTGGAGCTGATTTGTGCCTGCGGGAGGGAGATGATCGGAATTTAAGGAAAAAAAAAAGTGAATTTAAAAATCTTTATTTTAAAGAAAAACCTCCCCAGTGGGAACGGGGAGAAGGCTGCTGAGCCTTCCTGTTCCTGCAGCTGATTTTTTTTTTAATTTTTTTTTTTGTGTGTCCTGCTCTTGCTGGCTGAGCTATTCCCTGCTCCCCGTGGGGAGCTGCTGGGGGCCCCCTCAGAGCCCCCCACGTCCACGCCGTGGGGCTGGGGGCTCCTTTCCCTGCAAAACTCACGCCTGGGCCCGTGCGCAGCCGGGAGAGGCCGCGGTGTCCTCCACGTCCCCCCGCGTCCCCTTGCTGGATCCGTAGCGTTCGCGGTGCCTCCAGGCTGGCTGTTTCTTGGGGAGGGTGAAGATTGGGGCTGGGTCCTTCAGGATGGTGATGGCACGGTGATTTCAGCACTGGGGTTTTGCTCCCAGGGGGGCTTTTGGTGGAGGGAGCCCCCGTCGGCTGCGTCCTCGCCTCCGGCCCTTGGCGTGCCGGCGAGAGCACCAGGGCCAGCCCTGCTCGGCGCCTTCTTCGAGTTCCCTTTAAGTCCAGTATTGTGGGGCTGAGTTTAATCACTATGGATACAAGGAAAATTGAAAGCAGAATTTGTGCGTGCGACCTTGTTTTCGAATGTTTACAAAAGAGCGGAAGAATTAGCTGCCGCTGGAGTGGAAGGGGGAGATCCACGGCACAGTACGGCTTTTTTAATTTTTTTTCGGCAAAAATTTGCCGAGTTTGGGTGCGCAGCTTGTCAGTCCGTAGAAATTCAGCTACCGGTTCTCATAGCTTTCCAATACAATTTAATGTGCGTTTTCTGCTTTACCAGTACCTCTGTTTGGAGCACGTGGAGCTGTTCCCATTAGGGGGAAAGGGGGAAAATATTGCTGCTAAAATGCCTTTCCCGCTCACGGCACGCACGGGTTTTGCTGCCTGCGTGTCCGAACGCTGGGAGCTCCAACACAAAATATTCCTCCTGTGTCTCTCGGCCACAAAATAAATGCTTTCTCGCTGTGCGCCTTGCCTGACAGAGCACCCGGTGCCATCGGGACAGATGAGAATGATTGCAAAAAGGAAAAAAAGAAGTCATGAATATTTGCGAGCTCGGGCGGCGCACGGCTTGGTCTGGGTGTTCCCGGGTTTGGTAACTTCTGCCTGGGCTCTGCGGCAGAGCCTTCCCTGGGGGGTGAGGATTTCAGCCCTGAAGGTGAGGTGACCACGACGGTATCGTCACCACCTTCCCTGGGGTTGGGGACATCAAGGACGTGGAGCAAAGCCCATGTGGAGCACTGTTCCCTTCTGGCTTTATTGAGATTTACCATGACTGTAATTAATAATAATTTTAAAAAAGGAAAAAAAATATATTTTTTTGTCCAAATTGCCCCTTCTCTCCTGGCTGGGCTCTCCCAAGTCCCGTAGCACCATGCCCATGCTCTGGTGCTGATGGAGAGGACGAGGTTTTGGAAGCCCCTGGGAATTGCTGCTGGTGCGTCGTGGCAGCGATCGATGCTCCGTGCGCCGAGTGTCCCGCGGGCTGGAAATTCATGTGAAACCAGTGCCGAGGATCCTTCCGAGTGACGCGTAGTGGTTTGTTTTATTTTTAATTAAAAGAAGGGATTGCTCTTCCGGATGGCGGCTGCTGGGGGGTTTTTTACCAAGGAGGAATTGGTGCAGTGTTTTCTGTCGTGTGTCCTCGCTCCCCGCCTGAGCTCCGGTGGTAACGAGGCTGCCGAGGGTTAACGACAGAGCACGAGGCGGCCGGGTTGTGCCTTTGGTTATAAATACACCCGTGGAAAGTGTTACGGGGCGGCTTTAAGCAAGCGGCTGACTTGCTGGGCCGTAGAAATTGATGAATCATTTATTAAAACAGATGTTTTGCATTTCTTTATCTTTCGTGAAGAGGTCGGGGACCTGCAGAGGGATGGATTAAAGAGCGGGGATGCTGGGCCAGGGCTCAGCAGCGCCTTGGGGCATTTCCCGAGGAGCTGGGGTGGCCGTGGGGGAAGGTGGGGGCTGGTGGCCAGTGTCCCCAATGCCCCCCAGGCTGGGCAGAGCCATTTTGGGGGGCTCCTCGACCTGCACCCCCGGGACAGTGCGGATTTGGGGCAGAGGACGTTTGTTACGGAACATCCCAAACCCCGGCCCTTGTCCAAACCTGGATGGGTGACGAGGTCCAGGCTTCGCTTTGGCTGACCCCAGGGTGTCAGAGTGACCCAGGGGGTGGGAGGGAGGTTTGTGGGGGGGGACAGCGTGGAGCCTGGCCATGAGCAGGGAAAGGAGGCCATAGAGCTGGGAGGAGAGGGGCTTCCCAAATCCATTCCCCGTCCGTCGGATTTACAGTGGCCCAGCAAAGCCATGGGGAGGACCCAGCACCATGGGGCGATGCCGGAGGCGAGGGTGGGCTCTGGAAAACCCCCCGGGGGGCTGCGAGCAGCGGCGTGGCCGTGACGGGGGGCGCAGCTGGGGAGCGCGGCGCCGGCGTGCCTGCTTGGCACGTCCCCAACCGCGGCGGGCGGGAGCAGATGGCCAGCACGCCTCGGAGCAGGCTGGCATGCGGGCGCCCACAGCAGCCCCACGTCGCTGCCGTCGCCGTGCCGGGGCTCCCCGGGCCGGGGAGGCAGTTGTGTGATGCTGGGGGAGGCAGTTGTGTGACACCGGGGCTGTCGGAGAGCCGCTTGACAGCTCCGTGCGCCGCTGCCAGCTCCTGCGTCGCCGTCTTGAAGTTTGGGAGGTGAAGGTCTGGAATCCACCCGAGTTGTCACGCGGGTGCAAAGCGAGCTTCTTCCACGTGCACGAAGGGAAACGCCTGTGAATAAGCCTTTAAAGATGGGTTTGGAAAATCACACCTGGTATTTTTGTCTGGGAAGGGGCCGTGGGGCTGGGATGCCGCAGCTGGGTGCGCACGAGGGTGCTGGTGTTGAATGCTTAAGGCAGGCTGGTCCTGCTGCCTGGACCTGGGACCCTCCAGGGACCCTGCTGGCTGTGAACAGCCTTTTGCCCTCTCTTGGCTGGGTGAAATGGGAATTTCATGCCTCTTGTGGCAGAGAAGAGGGCTCTGGAGATGACAGTGCAGACGTGGGTTTCCCCCTGGCCAGCCTCTCCCTTCCCCTCTGCACTCTTCTGACCCTTCCCATCCTTCCTCCCTGCTCGCCATCCCCTCTGGCCTTTTCTCCTGTAGCAATCCCCTCTCTGAATTCAGCCCCGTCCCCACGAGGAGAACGGCTTTGGTGCCTGTAATTAGATTCGTGCCTTACAATTAACATTTCACCTAACGGCCTGGGAGGGAGCGGCAGCCTTGTGTGCGATGGAGCCGAGGCTTCTCATGGCCGAGCCCGGCAGCTCACGGCCTTGGCATCTCCCTGGGGTGGCCAGAACTGGTGGAATTTTTTCCAATTTTCACGATTTTTGGCTTTGTATTCAGCATTTCCCCACTTGTGCTGAATACCGAGGGAGGTGTTCGGGACACCCCCGGTACAGAGGATGCTCGAGGAAGAGGAGGTGGAAAGGGGAGATGAGCACGGGGATTTTTCTCCTGGAGGTGCTCAATGAGCTCTGCTTTGTCTCGGGCTCGTGCCCTCGCAGACACAGCCACGGGGTGCAGGCACCAGCACGGGGACGGAGGGCTCTGCCTGCGGCTTAAGAGAACAGCACCTCCGTAACAGGCGTGACCAACTGCTTTACAGCAGGCAGAGAATGCTTGTATTTCCGCAGGGAGGAACACTGCGGCTGACCCCAGATCTGTATATATTTTTGTGAATGTGTTTTCATGAGAAATCTGATTTTCTGTGTATCCACATCTGATTTTAGGAGCACTCCCTGAAATCACAAGCGTCGCACAGATGCATGTGAAGGTCTATACCCACGCTGCAAGCCCAGCTTTATTTATTGGTGTTTCTAACCTGGAAGCAAACTGCCAGGTGCTGCCTGGACAGAGCCAAACCAGGGCTTCCCAGGCATCTTCTCCTGGAATTTCATTAATATTATTATTTATTATATATTTTTTTTGCTTGGTTCTTGTGAACAAAATTCTGATTTCTCTGGTTTGCCAGAGGTCTTGTAGCTGCCCCACCGTTCATAGGCTGTTAACTTGAAAATGTTTTTTTCCTCCCCAAAAGGCCAGATTTTTCAGGAGGGGTGCGTGCATCTCTCCATAGCGGGGTGAAGTCGTGTCACGTTTGATGCGAGCCGTCGGTGTCCTGAGCACGCCGTGTGCCTGCACCTGCCTCCTCTCAGCGGAGGCTCAGCCTTTCCTACCCCTCCAGGCATGATTCTGCTGCTGGGCTCCATCCAGGCTGGGCTCAGCTACAAAGGGCCATGGTAGTATGTAGGAAAACGCCGACCCTCAGCTTTTTTGCCCATCAAACAGAGCTGGAAATACAAATATACCCAACGAGGGCTCAATCACCATCACAAGTGCTTTGAGCATCTTGCCTGGGAGCCTTGCTTGGGCATTAATTCTCAGCCCCTCTCCAGATTTCCCTATTTTTTTGTCGTGTTTGCCTTTGTGTCTTCCACCTTTGACCAGATGGGTTGTGCTGCAGGGGCAATGGCTTCTCCTGGGCTCCGTGGGCAGGGTTGAGGCGAGGGGACCGTGGGAACAGCCCAACCACAGCCTGATGCTGACGTTTAGGGCAGGGCAGAGCAGGCTGGTGGAGGCGTCCTTGGCTGGCCGTGGTGCTCTGCAAGCCCATCGCGGCCCGGCGCTGATCCTGCACCGTCTCCTGCTATCCCTTCCCCTCTCCTTCCTTCGTGGGCTCCTTTTTGCCGAGAGCAGCTCCTGGGGAGATCTTTCTGTCCTTGACAGCGGAACAAATCCCTTTTCACGCGACCATCGCTCCTCTGCCCATTGTCCTCCTCCCGGCCTCCGCCTCCGCCGCCACCGTGCAAAATCCCTCCCCGGTGCTCCTGGGGAACGACCGCCGCCACCTCCCGGCCCCAAAAAACCCCTCCGGGCAAGGCTGCTGGAGCCTGCCCCGCAAGGGAGCTCGAAAAGCACGCCGAGAGGCAATGCTGCCTCGCGGAGGAGACCTTTATTGGGTTGTCACTCATTTCCTCGAGGCCTGCAGCCTCTCCTCGGGCTGGTGCTGCGGAGATCCTTGGATAAACCTAGACTCTGTGCACTGTGAGGGCTCCTGGTCCCTGCCCCGGTCTGGAGACACCCCACTCTGTGCTGATTTCTCGCTGCGGAGTATTGCCCAAGGCAGCCGAGCAGCAAGAGGGAGGCTGGAGCTTTGTCTGTGTTATTGAAAGCTCGGGGAAGCGGCTGGTGTGAAGAATTTGGAGCGGGGAGAGAAGCGGGGTGAGGGACCCGAAGGCAGCTCTGAGACGCAGCGGGTTTTTATTAGAAAGAAGCGAGGTTGTTATTTCTTCCCCCCTAACCCCACCACCCAGAAAGCACAGGGATGCTCTGATTGCCAGCGTTTCTGCTCGCACACACGGGCTCTGTTCAGTGTGAGCTCCTGCAGAGCAGTGCCTTGGGTATGCAAACCACCAGTAACCTCTGCAGTGACGTGTCCAAACAGAATGGGGGAAAAACACATGGAAAAGGGACTGCGTTTGCAGCCCTGTCCACAGCGATGGCTTTGACCCCTTTCGATGACCAGACTCAGGGATGTTGATGGAGGTGTTGGGCTGGATGACCTGGATGTTTGTCAAGACGCAACCCCAAAACTCTTGCCCATTGATTTTGGTGTTGAGCCCCTTTTTCCCCTGAAATGCAACCATGAACCCGTCTGTCCTTGTGGCTGGGGCACCTGTGGCCTCCGTTGGGGTGGGAAGGCTCGGGCTCGTGCGCCTCTGGTTTTGCTCGTGGCCAGCTGGGTTGGCCATGAAGTGCAGTACTGAATTATGTATGGCTCAGCATCTCCGCTGCCGGGCAGGGCGCCGGAGTGGTATCGAGCAACATCCTTTAAACAGCGATGTTAGGAAAGCTATTAAGCGTTGTTTGAGTCTTCTTGATGCCTGCTCGGGTGGACGTTGCTCCTTCCTTCTGCATCCGTAATTATAACGGGCTGGCCCTCGGCGGACCGGCTTAAAAGTTTAATGAGGCTTAAAGTCTTGGAGCCTGAGCTCCCGAGTCCGAGCTCGCTTCAGCTCTGCCCCGAGGAAGGTTAACCAGGATGTTAACCAGAAGGGAGGAGAGGCTTCCTGCACGCCTCGCCTTCAGGAAATAAAAACCCACGCTGGGGGGAGGTTGGGCTGCGGGGATGGGTTCGGAGAAAGAAATGGGAGGGGAGGTCTGAGATGGGAAAATTTGGGTTAAGCAGGGCTGGAGCGAGGATGGTGGAAGCGTGATGCTGTGATGCTGGGGAGCAGATGGGGATGCAGCTAGCTTCGTGGGACCGTTTTGTGATGGCCACAAAAAGACGGGTGTCCCCCACCCTCACCTGGACACGGGGACTCGATGTGCCCCCAGCACATCACGCCACGAGCCTGGCTGCTCTGCCAGGATGGCCCAGCCCCTTCCTCCGGAGAAAGCGCGACTCCTCTGCCAGCAATGCCTTTTCATATTACTTCCAACTGCGGAACAAAAATCCCAGGAACTCCCTGAATCTTTGGCTTTTACATTCAACATCCCCCCGCCCAAGCTGATTTATTTTCGCCTCTCTCAGGCACTCCTGCCTCCAGACACCGACCCCGCTCCTTCCTTCCCCATCCCGGTGCCCGCAGAGCATCGGTCCCAGCCTGGGCTTGGGGGGAGCGACCCCTCGCTTTGCCTCCAGCTCCATCCCTGGGGAAAAGGGATTTGATTTGGGCTCGTTGTGGGTGAAAGGTGCTAACGAAATGAGAACCGAGCCCACGCCTTCCCCTCCGGTTGCCTTCACACTGGAAAAGCGCAGCCGAAGTCAGCCTCCGGCACATCCCGCTGAGAGCTGCGTGGTTTTTCCTTTTCCACGTGGATTAGTGGTTCAAGAGCGGGGATTTTCAAACTGACAAGCCCTTGGCAGAGCAATAATTACAGGATTTTTGTGCTTTGCGTTTCCTAAGTCATTCTAAATGGCTTTATCCCTCGGGGCACTTTTTATTTTTTATTTTTTTTTAATGTGTCCACAAAAGTGTGTGCGCGTGTGTGGAAACGTGCGTTTCTTCAACATCCTTGAAAATATGCGAGATGTTTGGGGAGATCGCTCGATTTGCAGCTCTAAGGGTTTGGTTTTGTGCTTTTTTTTTTTTTTTTTTTGCGTGCATTCGTTTAACTGCGTCCAATCCACCGAAGTTTCTTGGACGGCGATGCTTCAGAAACCGGAGATGGAGGGAGATAGATGTGGTCATTTCTCGACCATCCCAGGAATGTGGGTTTTCGCCTCGGCGGTGGATTCCCAGGGGTTTTTACCCCACTCCTTTCTGCAGGAGGTGGTTTCTGGGCCCAGCGAAGCCGCTTTCCCCCGTCAGCATCCATTATCTGCGTGTGCCGAGCTGCTTCCCCTGCCTCCCTTGCTGCACGCACATGGGTTTGGTGTGGTGTAAGGGGAGCAGGATGGGACCCTTAAAAGCAGCCTGGCCCTGCCATGCCTTTATTAAGCAAGGGGAGCCTCTGGTGGGAGGGAGGGGGCGGCATTTGGAGTAATTGGATGTGCCTGGTGTGTAGGGGGTGATGCTGGCATCCCACAGATGGGGCAGGCCACGGAGGGACACGGTCCTGGGTGGGCAGGGGGGACCCACCTGTCCCATCTCTCCTTGCCCCTGCTCTAATTTCTCAGGGGAAAAGATTTTTTTTTTATTATTATTTTTTTATCCTCATCTTCCCCCATCCAGACACTGCGAATCCCACTAAAACTTCTGACTGGAGCAGGGATTACGTGCTCGGGTTTCAGCCCTCGTCTGCGAGCGGTGTAAACTTTCGGCCGGTGCTCGAGTGACATTTTGTGGGAGATAGGAGAGTATTAAGTGTTGGGCCCTGCAGATAAAAATAGCTGACGACGTTTTCTGGCTTCTCGCGCCTGGCCTGGCCCCGGCCCCGTCGCCTCCACGCTGGCGTTCCCGACCTGCTCTTTTCTTAGCGCCGGGGGCACCTATGGTCACGGCCATGCTCCTTTGCTCCCACGAGCATCACCGACGGCGTGGATGGAGCAGGGCTGGAAATAAAACACCAGGAGCAGAACATCCTGGGGCTGGAAGCAAACCCTGCCCGTCCTGCTTATCAGGAGCCTGCCCCAAACAAGCGCAGCATCCCCCAGGTGCCCCAAATTACCCCCAAAAAGAGTGCAGGAGCTCTGCTGAGTGCAGGAGCCCCCGGCCATGCACACGTGTCTGTCCGTCTGTTTTCCCCGTTGCTGCGTTTCGGAGCTGATGTTTTCATCCTGAGCTTATTGCCAGGGCTGGCTCGGGGCCCCGCAGCAGCACGGGCAGCGCTGAGTCCTCGCGCTCCAAAAACCGGGGCTGGGGCCGGCCAGAAGGGAAGGGGAGGAGGAAGAGGAGGAGGAGGAGGGAGCGACAGGGTCTGGCTTGCTGCTGGGGGATGCTCTCCCACCCCACCTGCCCCCTGCCCTCCCCAGGCACTGCTTGGCTGCTCTGCTCCCCTCCAAAAATGGCCAGCACCGAGTGTTTCTTACAGCTTGGGAAGTCCCAAATGGACAGAGCTGCCCATTTTGGACACCCCAATTCCAGCTGCTTGCTCTTCAGATGCCCACCAGCACCCTGCTCTCCCCAGGGAGCTCTTCGGAGCTCTTCGATGCAGCTCATTAACTGTAGGAGTATTCAAACACCTTCCTCAAACCAGTGGTGGCATTTGGGATCAGCACCTTTTCCTTCCACCCACCGTGGTGGGAACGATCCCCGCGCGTGCTGCCGGCCGTCGGTGGCAGCGTGTGTCCCCGCAGGAAGGGGGGACGAGGTCCCAGCGCCCCGACATGGTGGTGCTTGGCTGCTCGCGGGGGTGGGCGAGCGCTGAACCCCCGCCAGGAATTCCTCCCGTGGGATCGGGAGCGCTGCCGGGTGTTAAATTCGTCCCCGCCGCGTGTCAGCTCCGAGCGGAGCCCGTCATTTTTTGGGACGTATCATATGATGTGTCAGCTTCAAGGTCAGAGGGAGCTCAGGCCTGGGGGTGCTTCCTCACCTCGTTTTGGGATCAAGGATTCAGAAACCAGGGCTCTTTTGTGCCCCCATGCGCCAGCAACGTGCTGGTCCCAAATCTGGAGACCTCTACCCTTAAACTAGGACACGTGCACCCGATGCAGCTGCATTGGGAGCATCTCCACAGATAATATTCCGGCTCAGTGCTTCAAAACACCTCATGCTGAGGGCTTCAGGACTTCTCCCTAAATCCAGGGGAGCTGAGTGGGGTTTGCTGGTCCTTGTCTCGCTGCTGCTGCTTGGCCTGCAGCAGGAGGGCACGGCCACCCCCCGGGAAGAGGCGCTCCCTATCAATAAATAACTAGTCCAGGCTGTACAGAGCAATTACGAGGGGCCCTTTGGACGGCTCGTTAAATAAGAATTAGCGGGGGTTTAAAATATTAATGGGCGATTGGCCCTCGCCGGTTCTCTTGTTACACAAACGTTTTGTCTGTAACTCGGAGCCAGGTCGGGGATGTGCTGAGAGATGCTCGGGCTGCGCACGGGGGCTAACGCGGTGCTCGCTCCTGCCAGAAAATAATAGAAGCCAGGGGCTGGAGAGGGCCGTGGAGGGAAGGATTAGGGAGAGGATGTGCACGGGTCGGGCTGCAGCTGCTGGGAGTCTCGAGCGGAGGGTACGCCTGGAAATCATTGCTGCTGCTGGCTGCAATGGGGCCGGCGTGGAAAGGGAGCTCGTGTCCTAAAAGCTGGGCGGCTCGGCAGCCGGAGGGTGGCTTTAGAGGGTTTTCCATCCAGGGAGATGGCTGCGTGGTTGGGAAGGAGGAAGAAACGCTGGGAAGATGCCTCTGCCTCCTGTACTGCAGCTGCATGGTGTGAGTAGAGGATGCTGGGCTCTGGGGATGGTTTTTTTGGGGTGAGCAGGTGATGCTGGGCTCCAGGGATGGAGTTTTTGGGGTGAGCAGGTGATGCTGGTGTCTGGGGATGGGGTTTTCCAGCTTTCTGCAGGATGCCTGGTCCCTGGCGTAGGAGAAGCTGGAGGATGCTCAGGTTTCACAGCCTGAATTTTTGGTGTTATTCGTGCTGTTTCCTGAACTCCGCTCTTTAAGTGGCTGGGGAAGCCAGAGTCCCACCCTCCCGGGTTAGCAGGTGCCTGGAGATTCCCCAGCACCTCCCAGCATTGGGATTTAACCTTGCAGATCCCACTCCCGTGGAAGATGTCTGCTGAGCTTGAGCAAACAGAGGAGAGTTTTCACAGCCTGATTTATAAGCAATAAAGGCGAAGAACCCCAAGAAGAAACCAGGTCCATAACCCGCCTGGCTCCTGCCCTGCGTCCTCAGCCAAACTCTGGCCTGTTCTGGAGGACCACAGCAGCATCTGAATTCCCCAAGGAGAGTCAGGACTTGATGGCACTGGCCCAGGAGAAGCACGTTGCTTTTGTGGCAACTATTAATCGCTTCCTGAATTTAAAAAGCACAAATGAAGTGGCTTGCCAGGGAGTGAGTTACCCGGCGCATAAATGCTGGGCCATTAATGCACCGCTGACCCTGAGGATGATGTGAGGACCAGAAGGGCTGTCAAAGAATTTACCAGAAACCGTTTCAAGGGAGGCCGTGTTGTAAATCCTTAAGTGATGGGATGGGGGGAATTAGGCTAGATAATAGTTTGCAGAAACCGGGCGCGATTCCCCACTGAGGACCCCGAGCCCATTAGAAGCGCGGCGCGGTGAGGCCCCAGCAACCCAGGAGGGATTTTACAGCCTGGAAAATGAGATTATTGGGGCAGCTTCTGGGGCTGGTTCCACACAGGAAGGAGCAGCAGGAAAAGGGCTTGGTGCTGCCTTCATGTCCCCAGTCATGGTGGCATCTGGGGACCTTGTGGTCCCCCTGTGGGTGTCTGCGCCAAGCTCGCCCAGCTCGAGGAGCAGCTTCAGGAGGACTTTTGGCAGTGATGGTAAGGCAGGTGGCATCCTACCTCGCTCCCAGCACTGCAGCTCCTTCTCTGCACTCCTCCTAAAGCCCTGCGGGTCTCCAGGAGGCCTCAGCACCTCCTCGCCACCTCCCCAGCCCACAGACGGGGCAGCCAAGCTATTTCGCGGGGAGGTGTGGGCGCGTGGGGCTGTTTGCTGCCTCCCATCACCTCTCATCCACTTGCTGCTTTGCTGCTGTTTGCTGGGGCTCCCCCCAGCCCGGAGGGACGGGGAAGAAGCTGTAGCTAACGCTAGGAGCATTGCAGAGCCGTGGCTTTGGACGGCAAATTTGCTTTTAGCATCGTACACCGCGTTCTCCACCAGCGTTTGGAGACGCTGCCTGCCTCCGAGAGCCAGCGAGCTCGGCAAACAACGTTCAGCCTCTCTCATCTGAAAGGGCAGGCACGGGGAAGAAAAAAAAAGAAAAAAAAAAAAAAGGAAAAAAAATGTTTCACCTGCGGCAGAAAGTATTTCCCGAATCCAATATCTATGCAATGAGAGGTGCCGCGGTGGGAATTGCACAGCCTTTAATGGGGCAGCGCTTACAGGGGGAGAAGTCGGGCTGCCTCCAGCCCTAATAATCGTCTTGCTGCCTGCCTGGGGCGAGGCGCTGGTGCTTGAAAGATCAAATCTAGCGGCTGGTATTTGGATGCCCTGGGAGGATGCGGCTGGAGGTTTGTCCGTGGGGCAGGCGGGAAGGGCTGCTCTGCAAAAATCAGGTGGAGATCTCGCTGCGGAGCTGAGATTGCTGTGGAGAGCATCCTGCAGCTGGATTGCGGGGTCTGGCTTCACCCAGCACCACCAGATTTCCTGCAGAGGTCTTCACCCGAGGTCTCAGCCTCACCCTTTTGCCAGTGAGAAGCTCTCCAGATCCTCCTGTCGGTGTGGAGGTGGAGGTGGGAGGTGTCTCGTGATGGTCACGGGATGGAGAGGCTGCTTTGTGCCAGGTGGCAGGGCTGAGCTCCCTGCTTTCTGCCCCTTGCAAAGTGGCTCGGAGGAGCCTTTCTGTGCTGTGGGGTGCAAGTCTTTGCCTTGCCTGCCCCAGGAGGTGTCAGTTCAGGTGTTCAGCAGGTCGCAGGGGACATCATTAGGCTTCAGTGGCAACAGGGAGGCTCCTGCAGGGGGTGATTGCTGCAGTGCCCTGATCACAGGCTCTGTGTTGCTTCGATCCAGGCTCTGTGCTCAGGTGGTTTTCCTCCTGGTGCATACCTCAGGCAGGCTCAGGCTTCCTGCTGGCAAATTTTGGGGGCCCCCAACCAGCCCGTGCCATGCTGCACTGTGGTTAGGAGATGGGGGGACAAATATCCTGGCCAGGTGAAATCCCAGCCCCATGAATGTGAAGGGCCTCATCCTCGCCACCCGCAGCCCTGGAGAAGCCAAGGGCGAGTTTTGGGGTCTCGGGGTCCCATCAGCTCTGGTGTTGTTTTTATCTGGCGTTTTCCACGTCTCTACTTGGTGGAGGAGGAGGAGGAGGATGAAGGGTCCCCCCAGCCATGGGCAGGGAGGAGGAGAGCCTCACGCCCCGGCCATTTCTGGACGAGTAGGTCATCTGGGCGTGGGAGGGGGGCCGGTGTCCAAGGCAGCCCGGAGAGGCCGAGCTCCGGGTGTACGAGCGATTTGGGGGAAAGTGAGAAGGGATTTCTTACGAGAGAGGAATGCGAGTTCCCTCCTTCGCATATGCCTCCCGTTCTTCCAGTTTGCAACAAAAGTCATCCCATTGCCCAAGAGCTGGCAGTGAGGACGGCCCGGGAACAGCCCACAAATCACTGCAGAGCATCTCCCCCCTCCCTTCCTGCCTCCGGCTCCTCGTGCATCAGGAACCACTTTAATCCCCGTTTGGGTGATAAAACTCCTGCCCCGTCCTGGTGCTGGGCTGCTGCATGGCCACGCGCCTCCCAAATTTGTATTATAACACCAGTGGGACAAACAGAGCTTCCCTTGACTTAGTGGTGCTGTCAGACCTCCAACTGGCCCGGGGCAGGGCTGGGGCACTGGGACACCGGTGTCACAGCAGGGGACACAGTGACGAGGCTGGTGTGAGCGTCTCGAGTCAGGATTTAGCCGGGCTGGGATGCTCAGCCCACCCCTCCCGGCGAGCGTACCCGGTGTCGCTCATCCTTCGTTGTTTTTTGATCTCTCCAGAGTCCCCTTCAGCTCATTTTGCTCCCCCATCCTCTCCAGTTTATCGTCTCCTGCTAATGTTATTAACATGCAAATGAAGTCCCTAATTGCAATCGCCGATGAAGATGTCAGATAGGGCTGATGCTAACCCCGATCCCTCACGTTGCTCTTTTCCTCTGCGCTCTTCTCCCATCTTTACTCCTCGAGTAAAACCTCACCGAGACGCAGCTGTGTGTGGTTCTTGGCACCCCCAGGGCCAAGCTGGTGATGGTCTGTAATGCTGGTGTCACCAAGGGGCGGTCTGGGTGACCCCAAGAGCAGGTCTCACCCCAAGAGCAGGTTGACCCCACAGGCAGGACATGGGCACGGGGAGGTTCAGGAGCAGCACTCGCCACCATGCGCTCTGCCCTCCTGCTGCTCATGCATCTCCCCACGTGTCCTGCTATAAATAGGTGAGCAAAGAGCCAAATGGAGAAGCATCAGGGGCCAGCACAGTGCTTGCACGTGGGAGAGGTGGTCTTCATCCTGGCCAGCCTCCACTTCTGACCACCGAGCCCCCGGCCACCTCTCGGAGGTGCCACCAAGAAGCGGTGGCCGCCCCGAGGCCGCTGCATGACGTGGGAGGTGGCCCGGGGAGCTGCCATGTGGCTCTTGACCGATTGCGAGTAAATCAAGGGTCAGGAGCTTGACTGCTCGCCAAGAAACCCAAAGGGATGAAATACAGCCTCGGCGCTGCCTCTCCCAGCAAACAGCACGTGGGCTGAAATCCGCTGGGTGAATTTATGCGCTGCGAATTGTTCGCCCAGCTGTGGCGGAGGGCCAGCGGGACCCACGGGGAGCTGAGCACCATCTGTGGTGGGCATGCCGCTGGTGCTGACCTTCAGGGGGCTCAGGGATGGGGCTGGGGGCTGGCGGTACCATGGTGCTGTCTCCTCAGGGATGTCACTGGTCAGAGGGGATGCGCTCAGTGCGCAGGAGGGGGATTGGGGCTGCCCTACACGGACATGGTGGGTGCCAGGAGCTGTGCCCTCGCCCCCCGCCTTGGTGTCCCCCCTCCCGTGCCTTGGCCTCAGGCTGTGAATTTTGGCACGGGCAGGACAGATTTAGCAGTGTGCTCCCAACGCATGCGGCCGCCCCGGCACCTCCGCCTGCGCCAGCACGGCTCCTGTGGGATCAGCTTATGTGCAGGCAGACCCTAAAAGCGTAAAAAAAAAAAAAAAACACACACACAAAAAAAAACACATATCTGCCAAATTTCAGGAGTGAGAATTTGGGAGGACAGGCAGGAGAAGTGTACCCATCCCCTGCTGCCCAAACCCACCCGCCTGTCACACGCCAGGCAAAAAAACAAAAACAAAAACAGTGCTAAAAGGAGTGTCTGAGTTCTGGGGGACTGTGGAGACCCCATGCTTGTCCCAAATTGATGTGTTTGGTGTTTCAGGGAAAGAAATGTTGTTTCTGATGCTCTGTTGGGTGAGTGGCTTTGGGGGTTAACAGATTTAACCTACCCAGACACGTTTGTTATTGCTGTTGGGGGCGTTTGTAATCTCTGTTGGTCGCAGTCATTAGGTTCCAGAGTGAATAGCAGCACGAGGTATTTCACACGTGTTTCAGGCCGGCTGTCACACATGGGGAGCCACAAAGGGACATCGTAGCATCAATTCAATGCCCTTCAGAGTTTTTGCTTTGTGACCAGAAGGACGGGCAACCTCCTTTTTGCTGGTGCCTTACAGAGGCTGTACCTAGGGGAAGGCGCTGCGGGGGGCTCGCACAGCCCTGACACTGCCGCTCTGCGGGCTCCTGGCTTGCTGGACGCATCCAGCACATCCCCACGGTGCGTTTTGGGGCCAGGAGAGCCTCCTCGAGCACGGCCGAAGGCGCCGAGCCGCCTCCGCGAGGGGCCAGCAGCTAATTGGTACAACCAATATTTGTTTTGCAAACGCGATTGGAAGGAGGGAGGGATTGCGAGAGCCAGAAATTCAATTGACCTGTAAAAAACAGATACTGTGTAAAGGGAATCCTTTCCCTGCCAAGCAAATATTTAGAAAGGAGAAGCAATAAAATGAATAAGCAACAAAGTAATATCCTGCCTCGCCGGCCGCCGGAGGCTGCTGGGAAGGGCTGCGATAACCCAGAGCAAACGAGAGGCAGGAACCTGTTTCCTAGAGAAAGCGTGTTTGCTTTTGCAGCCTAACGTAATTATTTAATTATACTACATAAATATATATAAAGTATATAAATATATACAATTACAGGTTGTACATTATTAAATATTGTGTGGGGTGTTATGAAGCAAGTAAAGGAAGGGAATTGATTTGACGGGGAAGCCCCTTCAGGTTGGTTTGGAGCCCCCCGAGCACCTTCCCCCCGTGATGGGCACTGACTCCTCTGGTTGGTATCAGGGTCTGGGGCTGCTTCTTGCTCTCTGGCATCACTGAGAGCCTTTATTTTGGCATTTATGGCTGCTGAGGCCAGCCTGAAATGCAGCTGCTGTTCAGAAATCACAAAGATTTGGATTTGCATGGGGGTACTATTGAATTTTTGAGAGGCTGGTGGCTGAAAACAGACTGTCCCTGCTCCCTGGCTTCTCCAAACCAAGGAGCAAAAAGCTCCAAGGTAGAAAGTGAATTGTAACCACTCAGTACTGCAATTTTTCTGGGGTTTCATCCTGTTTAGCACAGGGCTGTGCTCCTCCAGGATGCTCAGCGCCTCTGGGGAGGTGATGCCCAGATGGGGCAGGGCTGCCCAGCCCAAACCACAAAACTGCTCTGGCTTCTGGCACACGGGGTGTGATTTGGGAGCGGGTTGCTGCAGGGTCTCTGCCCCTGCCCTGCTCTCCCTGCAGGATGCGAGCGAAGGATTTGTTTTTCTTGCGAGCATCCCCGCAGGAGAGGGCTGCAACACGAGATCGGCGGAGTGTGGGGGGGAGAAAAGATGGCTTAAATTTAATGTCTCTTCAGATGGATATTTCCATTCATTCCAGAGCATATTCCTCTGGCATTTCCAGCCCGCTCGTTTAGCCGGGCAGTCACCAAACTGTGCTGAACCACATGTTACAGTGCTCTCTAGTGCACGCAGCTATGAATGAAGGATGCCTCTTCGGAGACACCTCGATGTGCGCCGCAGCTTCGGCCCCGCAGCTGCCTCGCTGGCCTCACCACAACAGCTGCTTTCCATTGAAAAAATGTCAGAAAAACAAAAAAAAAAACAGCCCCAACACCACCGCGACAACACGCGTGGGCGATGTTCGTGCAAAACACTTTTGCAAATGCAAGATGCAAAACCAGCACGTGGAAATGCAAGATATAGCCACGCCGGGAGGCTGATAACAGTTTGCCGAGCCGGTCCGAAGCAGCTGGCCTCTATTTTGGGCTTAGCTGAATCTGTTTAGATTTCATCCAGCCGAGCGGTTTTTACAGCCGCCGGAGCGTTGGGAAGCGCCCGGCAGCGCAACAGGATATTGGCTGCCCGCGAGCGCACGCTTGCCCCTAAAATCCCCGTGAATTTTAAGTGCCTTTCTTTTTTTTTTTCCTCCTTTTCTTTCTTTTTTTTTTTTTTTTTTTTTTTTTATTAACCTTCCCTTTGAAATTCTGAACAGAAAATAGAAAGCTTTTCTTTCCTTTTTTTTTTTTTTTAATTATTTTTTTCTCCCATTTTTTTTTTCTCCCATTTTTTTTCTCCCATTTTTTTTCTGTTTTCGTTTTTTATTACGGGAGTTTTGTGAAAGATGCAGAGAAAAGAAAAAAAAAAAGAAAGAAAGATGTAGGAAATGTGGTGTGATGCAGGGGGGCATAGCCTAACCCAAAAGGGATTGGAAATGGCTCCTTCCCCCACGGTGGCACAGCATGCCGAAAAAGCAGCGGGGGTGTAAAAAATCCCCATGGGGCAGGAAAACAAGCTCTCAGGGGGGTCAGACAGAATTTCTATTTCTTGGAAAGCAAAAAAATTAATAAATAACAATAAAAGAGTTTTGAGATAATCACATTTTAGTCTGCAAAATGAGTGGCACGAGCAGCACCGGTCACCCTGCCCCGCTTACAAAGCCGGCCGAAAGCGGCTGCTGGTGGCAGTGGCGCATCCTCCCGCTTGTGGTGACTTTGCTTTTCCATCATTTGCCTCCCCATTAATCTCGGTACAAACAAAGGCTCTGAAGAGACAAGCTGAAAAGCTCCTGGGGGTACGTTTAAATCAGTCCTTTCTAATAATGTCTGTCGACCTCTCCGTGGAAGCGCTGCTCCCCTAGGAAAGGACACGGAGCCGCGGCAGCGTGCTGAAATATGGTGGGGTGTAATTAATTCTGACCTCTGGCTCCCGCTCGCTCCTTCTCAATATTAAATTTGACTAGTGATATTGTGGTTTTTCAATTATGCTTGTTTTCTTGGGGGCATGGAGGGGAGGGGGCTGGAAACTCAGCTCGGTGGGCGGCCGTGCTGCAGAGCCGCCGTGATGTGGGCTGGTGGGGGCAACGTCCCTGGATCGTGTCCATCGGGATGATTTTGGGTTTGGGCACCGAGCTGTGTGTCCCCCTGCTCCCCGTGTCCCTCCTGCCTGCAAAACCAATGGATTGAGTTGTTTGATGGGGCCGGCACCCTGCGTGATGCTGCAGGCTATTATGGAGGAGGGGTCCCCAGAAATCAGCATTGCGTGGCAGAAACTTGGGGGTGGGTTTGCCAAAGGCTTTGGCTTTTTGGGATCCTCATCCCCAGCTGCATGAGGGCCGGGCTGCACCCGGGGGGCTCGTGGGAATGCCCAGGGGCAGCATTGCCACCGCAGCCCCATTGCTACATCCCCTCGTAGCATCAGAGGCTGCATCCCGCCAGCAGAAAGGAGAGGAGCTGAAGCCAGGGGTGCGGGGGGGAGGGGGGGAGGAGAAGGGAAATTAAACCAAAAAAAAAAAAAAGGGAAACGGCACTTGCTGCAAAGCGAGCGAATTCTCCAATAAACCCGAATCTGCTGAGAATACATTTTACAAACATGCAGCTAAGTTGGCCGCTTTTGTTTGGGCGTTTGTTAAGCATTAACTAAAGAATGCCATGGTCCAGCCTGCTCGGTGTGAAATCTAATTCTCCCCCTTTCTGGAGCCATGGCATGGAGTGCTCAATTTTTTTCTCTCTGTAGGACTGCAGCCTTCTGGTACTCCGGCCAAAAACCACTCATATTTTAGCAAGCTTAGCCCGGGCGCCGTTGCCAGGCAGTAAAGCGAACACTTGTCCGCCTCGGGGGGAGGGAGCCAGGAGACGGGGAAGGGTCAGGGGACAGCCCGGGGACGTCCCCAACGTGGCACGGGGAGCTGGGGTGTGTGGAGAGGGGGCACAAGGGGTGGGGTGGGTGAGCAACACCACTGCTCCCCTGACACCCATTGGTTTGGGGACCAAAACTGGTCCCGGTGCGCCCAGGTGGCACCAGGACAGCAGCTATGTCCCAGCCCAGCGCTGGGGGCTGGATGCGTGGTTGACAGCGACTGGCATTTTTCCATGTCCCCTGTCCTGCTGTCCCCCATTCCGACGGGTGACAGTGAGTGAGAAGGCGACCGGGTGCCAAGACATCTCAATTTGGCGGCACCGAGCCCCGCCACCGACATCCCCCTGTGTCTCTCACACTGAGCGGGGCCGCTGGCTTGTCCCACTGTCCCCACGCACCCGTCCCCTCTTGGAGGAGCTGGGATGGGTGAACGTGTCATTGTGCCTGCTGGGGAGGCTTCTCCTGCCCTAGGGATGACCCTTGGGGCAGGAGATGGCCGGGAATGGCAGTGCAGAAGCTGCAAGGAGCATCCGGAGAGAAGCAAACCCATCCGTGGAGCAGCCTGGCAAGCGCTGGGACTCCAATATCTCCAGTTCAGGAAGATCCACAGTGAAAGAAACCTCCACAGCGTTTGGGATTTGTCCGTCAGTATTTAATATCACCATCCCTGACCCCCGCCACCTCCCGGGGGGGCTCTGTGGGCCCCGTTTGTATGCGGCGCACGCAGGCGGCCGGGAGACAGACAGCAGCCGGGAAGCGCCCGTCAATCACGGCCCCTTTCATTGTGTCACCTCGGCATAAAGGCAGAAAGAGGGGGAGGCAGGCGCTCCCCGGCCCCGTTCCCTGCTCCGACAGCCCCATGGGAAAGCACCCGACAGGGATGGGGAGCACCTGGGCAGGGGATGTGGGATGCACGAGGTGGGACGCACGATGCGCTGCCCCACGGGTGGCTCTGGCCACATGTCGAAGCCGCCGGCTTTCGGTGATGCTGCGAGGATGGGGAAGCCAGAAGCAGAAGACCGAGATGTTTTTCTCCGGGAATAGGAAATGAAAAGTTGGATTTTGTCTCAGAAGAAGAGGGGGTGCCTTTAATGTCATCTCGCTCTCTTGGGGGTCTTCAGGCAGAAAGGTTTCGATTCTGGAAATGGCAAAATATTTCCTTTCAATATTTTCTTGAAACACACCGCCACCACCTTTCTGTTTCAAAACTGGAGACTGTCATTTCAAAAAGGACCTTTTTCATTTCTATTTTTTTTAATTCAGATTTTAATACAGATTAATCGATAGAGGAAAGAGAACGCTCAGAAAATCAGAAACAAAGGATCACGTGCAGTGATAAAAAACGCTTACACCACCACACCTTTGTTCCAACTCTCCCTAAGTTAAATATTTTTCAAAATTTACAAATACTCACTGCCAATATTTTGCTGAGGCTTTTACCAAGCTACCACTGTTCCTAAAGTGGGAGCACTTTGGGAACCGTCCTTTATCCAGGGCCCTAAGCACAGCCTTAAGTGTCCAGTATCAGGCAGCCATCTACCCAAACCTCACGCCTTCCTGTTTTGCAGCGTGCTGAACACTTTGAGCTCAGACAAATCCCCTCTTCAGTGGGTGCTGATGTGCCTAATTGGCATGGCTTTGTTGCTTTCTAATCGGTGCACTGAAAACAGATATTTGGGGCACATTCATTCGCAAAGATTAGACAGCACTAACTGAATAGCTCATCGGTGGTTTATGACTGAAAACACTCAGCAGTCCCACCAGGTAGGGCTTAAACTTTATTTAAGCAGGATGAGAACGCGTTGCCCCCTGCCTACAAATTGCCTCCACTCTGCCACGAAGGAGATGTAATGAAATACATAGCAGAAATGCGCGGCGCTGACACAGCCCACGTTCCTCCGGGCTGCAAGAAGAGGAGCGGACCCGGGGTGAAGGATGAAGCCGATGCATTTTGGGACTCTTGGGGGATGCCTCCAGGGCACAAAGATACGAGCATGCCTCACTCTGCCTCCTAACCCCTTGTTTTATGTGCTATCAAGCTCATAAAAACGTCAATATATAAAGCTTTTTATTTTTTTTTCCCTTTTTTCGGGTGGTTTTGCTGTGAAGCTGTTGCGTACATCTGTTCCTCTCCTTATTGCAACAGGGCTGACTCAGCACTTTGCATTTCCTATGTCTTTTTTTTTATTTTTTTGGTAACCGTCCCAAAAAATCAGGGTTGAAAATGTTGTGCTCGGAGGCTCTGGGCAGGCAGGTCCATGCCCTGGGATAACTCAGGGGTGAGGGAACCGGGCAGAGAACACTGAGCTTTGCTTGAATTATTTAACCAGAGCTTGGTGCCTTTTTTTTTTTTTTTCATTAAAAACAATAAAATACTTCAGCTATGGACTGCAGGCCTGAAGAACTTCAGCAAAGCAGCACTGTGAGCTGCCTGGGCAGGTCCCCCCGGGCGAGGCACCCGATGGGGACCAGGGGGTGACCGGGGCAGGGAGCGGCGCTGGGACCCGGGGATGCTCGCAGATAACCCCCGCAGGATGTGCGCTGACTTCTGCCTCCTCTTTCTGGGCCAAAGTCATTAAGGCAGGGGAATAATAATGTCCAGTTCCCACAGATATTTAGGACGAGGCTGGGTAAACAGCGATTTTTTTTTTTCTTTATGGGATCTAGGCCAAAAGCACAGATATTGGGGGTGGTGAAGGCGTTCTGCTTTGGTACCTCCAAAAATCAATACTGGGGGAAATATCCCAAGCAGGTTTGGCACCAGGTCCTTCTAAGACCTCTCAAGCCAGCATTATTATTATCATATTACTGTTATTCTAGACCTCCTGTAGGTGGTGTGTCCCACATCCCATGCTGGTAGCCGGTCTCTTGGTTTTGATGCCTGCTTGCTTTCTACCCGGAGCATCCGATCATTGGGGTCTTCACCCTTTGGCTGCATTTGTGGTTCACCAAAAATGCCAGCATTGACCCAAACCAGCATCCCTCATTGGCACAGGGCGAGCCTGCAGCCCACTCCTGGTCACCGTGGGGAGCCAGCACCATCCTGTGCCTCCCCTCGGCACATCCAAAGCACGGCAGCCGCGACAAATTCCCCCCATGCCAATGCCCCCCAGCCCCACCACGGGTCTCCGGGGTGCCCCAACACCATACCACGCCCCGGCTGCAGCTGTGGCACCTCGGGGCATCCCAGCGGGGTCTCCCCTTGCTTTCCCCACGCAGGTTGTTCGCGGTGAAGTGCGCCGGGTGCCTGGAGACCATCGCGCCCAGCGAGCTGGTGATGCGCGCCCAGAAGAGCGTCTACCACCTGCGCTGCTTCTGCTGCTGCGTCTGCGAGCGGCGCCTGCAGAAGGGCGACGAGTTCGTGCTGAAGGAAGGGCAGCTGCTCTGTAAGGGCGACTACGAGAAGGAGCGGGAGCTGCTGAGCTTGGTGAGCCCGGCTCTGTCGGATTCTGGTAAGGGGGCCGCCCGCGCCCGGCGCAGCATCGCCCCGACCCGCTGCTCCTGCTCCAGGGTCCCGTGGTGGGAAGGGAAAGGCAGACCCAGAACTGGGACACTGCGGGGATAGGGAAGGGGGTGGCATCCCTGGGGTGTCACCTTCGGGGGGGGTATTTCTGGTTGTTAATGAGGGCAGGTTGCCCAGAGCATCAGATCAGCGCTTAAATCCAAATGTGCAGCCAATGCAAATCTGAATGGTTCCCAGGAAGACAAATTTAGGAAGAAAAAACAGGAAAATGGGAAATGAGCTGTGAGCAGAAATCGCTGTCTTAATGATATCCCTGAAGATGGGGTTGGCACTTCCCAAATCACACTCTTCACCAAAAAAAAAACACGAATATTGTAGGAAAATCCGCTTTGCAGAGGGAAGGGTTTACCTCTGAACGGGGAGGACAGGGATGGTTTCAGTGGGGGTGGAGCAGGAATTGCCCCAGGTCTTTAATATCATGATCCTCCACAGCCAGAACCTAGAAAAAAAATTAATAAATCCTTCCTCCAAATAGCAGCAATGGTAACAAAAAGTAAAAAGCAGCGGGGCTGCTGTGCTGGGAGCCCTGGGAAAGTGCATCCGGGAGACGCAGTTCTGCCTTGTGGGAGATGCAAAGCCTCCCAGTTAAAATAGGAACCAAGGAGGAAACATCACGCAGGAAAAGGATTGAATCGGCCTCTGGTCCCACAGCATTTTGGGTTTATTCCTACTGGGGGAAAAGGGCAGTTTGGGAAAGGTTGGGGAGTTTTTTCTCCCCAGTGACTCGTCGGCCCGCGGCCAGCCCCACTTCCAGCGCCTCTGGCCAAGCCGAGGGCTTTAATAGCAGAAATCCCCGGGGAAAAACGCATATTTCGGTGGAAGCTCCGGGCGGAGGGATGCAGAGGGAGTCACAGTGCAGGAGTCACAAGGGCAGCACAACCCCTTGGCTGGCAGGGAAACCAGCACAAAACCCCGGCACCCCTGGCCCAGGTGCGCATCCAGATCCACGGCTTTGCCCCCTGCACCCCGTGTCCCCCAACATATCCGTGTGTCCCCGCTGGGGTGCCAGCCCCGGCTGCCCTCCACCAGCGATGTGAGCCTCCAGCCTCCCCCGAACCCCCCCCCCAGCCTCCCTCCCCCAGCCTCCACGCACACCAAAGGCCACTTTATGAGAAAGCGCCGATAAAAAGCCAGCCATATGTTGCCCGTAATCTCCCCAACCCTCGCTTCAATTACTGCCTCCCCCGAAAACCCCCCCTCCCGGCCCAGCCTAAGCAAACAAGCCCCTCTGAAAGAGGACCCCGGTTTCCAATTAAAAGCGTCCTAACGTTTCTCCTCTCCCTAAATCCTCCCAGGCGAGGAATGTCCTGGCCCCGCTGTGGCCGCGCTGGCCCCCCCGTGCCGGCGGGTCGGGCTGGGGGCACGCACAAAGTCCCCCGCCCCGGCCCCTTCCCGGGTGACGTCAGGGGCAGCCCCAGACAGTCATTAATTTCCCCCCCTCGTTCGGGTGAAGGCTTGAAAGGGAGAGTTAATTAAAAGTAATACCCCGCCAAATCCGGCTCCGCTTCTCCTTTGACACACGGAGGGATTTGGGGAGCAGGTGTTGGGGGGGATGGCGAGGAGAGGGGGGGGATGCTTGGAGTGGGTTTTTCCCCTTCCCAGAGCATGGTGGTGTGGTTTTGGGCATCATTTGCTTGATCTGGAGAGGCTCTGTCTCCCCCCAAATGAGCTCATCGCATCCTGGACTGGGGGGGATTTGGGTGGTCACCCCAAACCAGGGTGCAAAGGCGCCTCAGTGTCTCCAGCAGTGCATGCCTCTCCTCCTGATATTTGTAAAATCTCTTCCCCTTCACCAAAATTAACCTCGGCTCATGGCAGCTCGTGTCTGGCTCTGAAAAGGCTGCTGAAATCCCCACAATGCTGGGAGCTGTGCAGACGGCATGCCCACAGGAGCAGCATCCCTCCTCCCTGCTCCGGGGTAGCACCGCATGCCGAGCGGGTGTTTTTGGGGACGCCTTGCCGTGCCACCATGGGGAGGGTGTCCCCAGCTGCTCAGCCCAGCAGAGATCCCAGAAAACAGCCGTGACTGGAGAGCATCCCCGCTCCTCCGCAGGCAGTGCTGCCTCCTCCTGCTCCACATCCACCCTGTGCATCCTGGGGACACGGCAGCCCCGAAACGGGACCCAGGCCAAGCTCAGCCTTGCAACCCGCAGTGTGTTGTGTGGCCTCAAACGCAGCTTCGGTAGCAATTACCAGACAGAGTGAGCTTTCTGGAAAGGGCTCTGAGTGGTTTACGGCTTGTGAGAGGGAAGGATGCGTGCCGACCAGCCTGCACTGCACCCTCTGTGCCAGTGCAGAGAGCAAGGCCATCGCTGCGGCGGTGCCAAGGTGGGTGAGGAGGATAACGAGGAGGATAACAAGACCTGACTCTTGACTGACTCTCGATCCTTTTTTTTTTTTTTTTCTAACCCTCCCCAAGGCAAAAGTGATGATGAAGACAGCATCTGCAAACTGGGGCCGGCCTCAGGGAAGGGAGCCGAGGAGGGGAAGGACCACAAGCGACCCAAGCGGCCCCGCACCATCCTGACCACGCAGCAGCGGAGGGCCTTCAAGGCGTCCTTCGAGGTCTCCTCCAAGCCCTGCAGGAAGGTACGGGGTGGCCTGGAGGCTGGGCAAGGGCTCTGCCCCCTCCTCAAATCCCCCCCAAAGCCGTGTGAGGCCCGCTGAGATGCTGTCCTCCCTCCCTCTAGGTGCGGGAGACGCTGGCGGCCGAGACGGGGCTGAGCGTCCGCGTGGTGCAGGTCTGGTTCCAGAACCAGAGAGCAAAGGTGGGTGCAGGGGCCCCCTCCCGCCCCCTCCCGTGGCCGTGCTGCCACCCCCTGCTTTTTCCCCTTCTTCTCGCCCAGATGAAGAAGCTGGCCAGGAGGCAGCAGCAGCAGCAGCAGGACCAGCAAAACACGCAGCGCCTGAGCTCAGGTACCCAGCTCTCCACATCCCCGCACCCCAAAATGCCCTCTCCAGGCTTCCCAAGCCTCCCCCCCAAAAAAAGCTTCACTGGCAGCTCATTTTTATCTTCCAGCCCAGCCCAACGGTGGTGGCAGCGGGGGGCTGGAGGGGCTCATGAACCCCTACACCACTCTGCCCCCCCCGCAGCAGCTCCTGGGCATGGAGCAGGGCGTCTACAGCTCCGACCCCTTTCGGCAAGGGCTCACCCCACCGCAGATGCCCGGAGACCACATGCACCCCTACGGTAAGGCTGCAGAAAGGGGCATGTCTGCAACCTCCCCGGGGCTTTTTTCTTGCCCTCTCTCTGTCAAAATGGGGGCTGCGTGATGGGGGTGCAGCAAGTTCTGGGCAGGCAGCAACCCCTGCTCCCCTAAATCCTTACACCGAAGAAGTGGGGGCACCAAGGTGGTCAGCACCATGAAAGCATCCCACTGATGGAGCTGGAGCCAAAGCCAAAGGTGTGGTGGGAAAATTAGGAGTGCCATCTCCTCTCTGGTGGTGTCACCTCGTCTTTGGTGGTGTCACCTCCTCCCTGGTGGTGCCACCACCTCTCCAATGGTGCCACCACCTCTCCAAAGGTGCCACCACCTCCCCAAAGGTGCCAGCCCGTATGATTTACAGCTCCCTCTTCCCCAAGGTGTGCCAGCATCCCCAAACCATCTCAGTAGGCTCTTGGGGACATGGCGGAGGAGGAGATATGGTGCTCCAGGATCTGCAGCAGCACACAGCACCCCTCCAACACTTCTCCTTTCCTGCTTCCCCAGGTGCCGAGCCCCTCTTCCACGACATGGACAGCGACGATACCTCACTGAGCAACCTGGGCGACTGCTTCCTCGCCACGGCGGACGCGGGGCCGCTGCAGGCACGGGTGGGGAACCCCATCGACCACCTCTACTCCATGCAGAGCTCCTACTTCACCTCCTGAGCGCAGCGGAGCCCCGCGACGGGAGGCCGGCACGCGGCATTTTGTAGCTCGGGATGCCCAGGGACCCAGCGAGTTTTGGGTTGCGTAGTTTCACGTTTCTCTTAGGAAATCCTAGGGTTAGGGGCAGGAGTGGGTTTGGCAGCTGGCGGGTTGGTTTTCAAATTCCCCCGTGAATATAGAAAGCTAGAGACGTCCCCCCGTGCGGCGGGACGGGGCTGTGTGTGTGTGTTTGTGTGTGTGGGCACGCGCGCGTGAGCGGAGCCGTGCGGCCGTGCGCAGTGGCGTCCCGCACGGGCGCACCCTCCGGGTTGTTGTACCCACAAAGTTTATTCCTAAGTCTATCAGAAATTTACTGTACAGCAAAAGTAACTTTATTTTCAGCGCGAACCGTATTTAAGGAAATGCTCGATGCACTTAAGTTATGAGATGAGATAATTTACTTTTTATAAACGCCACGTTTAGGTTGCAAAAGCCCAGTGGCAGGGCAGGAACACCGGCTCGTGTCAGGCGGTAGGTCTGGGTTTCGGGGCCGGTTATTTTTGGTGCTCTCAGGTTGCCCCACTGCTTTTGAACCCCACGGCAGGGACCAGCTCCTCCGCCAGCAGGTCGGTGGGGACAGCGAGGTGGCCACGTCCCATCCTTGCCACTCGTGGTGGCTGGAAGATCGGTGCTGGAGCTCAGGGACATCCCCAACTCTCTCCCTGACTAGCGACCCATCCCAAATCCTCAGATACGGGTGCTGGAGAGGTGTGAGGTGCTGTCCTGGCTCCAGGAGCCACCAGCCCACGCCACCACCCCTTGTCTGAAGGAGGAAGGAGCACTGCACCTCCCACCCCACGTGCGGGTCCACCTCTCCAAGTTCTCCTCCAGGCTGAGCTCTCAGCCAACCCTCACCTCATCCCCCTCTCGTTTCCATGCGTTGTGTCCTTTTGTGCTGCTGTTCCCAAACGATGTAAGCGACCGCCTGTAAAGACGTGCAAGTGACTGTGAGGCTCGAAACGCCGGCGCGTGGCCCCCGTACGGCCTGACACTGAATGTAGCGGGGCCCGGAGGCGGCCGGCCCGGCGGGAGGTGCTGAGGCACCGACAGGAATCGCGTAGCAAGGTGAAATTAAAAAAAAAAAAAAAAAAAATCTCTGAAAAAAAAAAACACCAAACATGCCTGGTCTCTTCTTGTGTGTCACATCAACTCAGGAGGGAATGGGTTTGGATAATCTCCCAGGTCAGCAAGGGAAAATACATGGGAAAGCTTCTATTTTCTATATTCTATTTCTTTATTTCTTCTTTTCTTTTCTATATGGGAAATCTGCTCATTGGGTTTTAGATATCAAATATTCTCTGGTTTGTCACTCAATTCACCTTGGAGGATCCTTAGTGGCCAATGGATGGAGGTGGGTGGCTGTGGAAGGTGACACAAATCTCGCTGGTGCCCACTGAATTAACTACTAATTTTTAATCACTGCACAGGCTCCATTTTCTCTTGACAATTACATTTTTATTACAAACCTCTGAGCCCTTCTCTGGCCCGTGCTGCCTCTAACATGAGGCTGGAGTACACACAAGGAAAATGGGACAAATATCGAGCTTTCCGCGGAGAGTTAAATGAGCTGTATTGAACTGCGAGGTCTTCTCCAGCAGAGGTATCTCAGCTGTGCTGGCTTGCTCGTTTGGGATGTAATTAGTGAGTCACAGGTGAAGGTGTTGCAGGAGAGAGAGCAAAACCCTATAAAAACAGGACTCACAGGCTACCTAGGTTTGGGAGGGGGTGAGAAGATGTGCTCTAGGAAGCTGCATGGCCTGATTTGAGGTCTTGTGAAGGACAGCAAGGTAGGTGCTTGTGGCCAAGATCTGTGTTTCTAAAGCCCTGCTCTTCCTGAGAGGGAGTTGGATGTTGGGATGGGGTCCCTGCTCCATCTTCCTGCTCTAGGAAGGTGGCTGGGCTTTGCTGGTATGGGTGGGTTGGAAAATTATTGCTTGGGGTTTTCCTGTTGCTTGGTGGTCTTGGGGAAAGTCTGGATGGTGTTAGTGGGGCAGAGAGTGTCAGGGTGAGGGTGGTACTCGCTGTGGGATGAAGGTGAGGATGTGCTCTGCTTGGGGAAAGGGATTTGGGGAGGACAGAGTATGGGTGGTGGGGAGGAGCTTCTGTGGGCTGCGAAGCCAGTATGAGTCTGATTTGTAGGATCCAGGTGTAGCTAATGGCTGGGTTAACACCAGCTGGGTTTACAATAGAAAAAAAAAAAGGATATTTTCATTATTAATCATTAAAATTGCTTTAAAAATTCTCCTCACTTTCATGTTTCTTAAAACATAGTTTTAATATTTTTCTTAGAAAAAAATGGTTTAAAGATAAAAGGGTTGTCTTCTCCACCCACAGCTATCTCCTATTTGAAAAACATTCACCTCCATCAGTCTGCTTTCCGTCAGCCCACCTATCAATTTATACTTATGAGATTACTTCCAAAATACTCCCCCCCATAAAACCCATGTCACACAGGCTGGTTGACTACTTCTTTTAAAGTCTTGCAATGATATAATGACAATATAATAACAGTATCTTAAAGTGTGTGCATATAATTTTATGAAATGATTATATAGAGAGTGGATCTGTATGTTTTGGGGGAAGGATTGGTATTGTGGAAGTGGGCAGGATGTCATCTAGCAAAATTAGCAGAGTTCATGGTCTTAAACCTGCCCTTTTCTGCATTTGGCTTCTACTTGGCACAGTCCTTGTGGTAATGGTGCAATGCCCACATGAGTCCTCTCATCTGGCTGTGATGCTCTGCTGTGCCTTATTTCAGCCTGGGGACTGACCCTGCCAAAGCAAAGCCATCTGAGCGTTGTCTCCTGAGGTGAAGGATGGAGATGCTGTGGCAAATGACTTCTTGTGGGTTGTAGGATCCTGGGCTGGATGCCTGTGGTGCTGCTCTGCCATGCTGTGCTCCATGCCCAAGCCACCTCTCAGCCCTAGGGTGAACGACAGCTTCTTGTCAAACCCAGGGAGAAAAGAGCAGGGTCTGACATTTGGAAAAAAAAAAAAAAAAAAAAAAAGGCTCTGTGTTGCTCTCCAAGGCAAGGGCAATGGCAGGAAGGGGTTGGGAGCCAATCTTCATATCTTTAGTGACTCAGTGAACAAAGCCCTCTCTGTTCAGGCCCTGCTCAGTGGCCAAGATCAAGCCAGAGATTGCTTTTCAGTTGAGGACACTGATTAGATGATACTGATAGGCAGGAACGAGCTAGCTCTGAGTGATATTATGTTAATTAACTTGGTCTTTGTGAATGGATGGGATGGGATCCTGGGGCAGACTGCAAAGAAACTCAAAATGGACTTGGCCAATATGGGCTGCGTTTGCACCTGGGTGGTATTTCCAGGTATTTGTAGGCAACCTGCAGTGTGCAGGCACAGGAGGAAGAAACCTGCCTGGAAGGATATGACCTTGTAGATGAGGTTCTCTAGGAAATACTCCTAGATGCAGGCAGGGTCTTTCCCTGAAAACAAACTTGGGAGGTGGCAAATGGTGCCTTTCTGGGGGGAAAAGGCAAAGCTTTGGTTGCTCCTGTCACCTTTCCAGAGTGAAATCACTTGCCAGATGTCTGATATCTATACTGATGCTGTTCTGGGCATAAGATGTCACCTGCCATCAGAAAATGCTTGTTTTGTGACACATCATGTGGCTCAAACCACTGAGGATGAGTGCCTCAGCCTTATGGTAGGTGTGTGAGCAGGATCCCAGGTAGCACCAGCTGGCCAGGTCTGAGGCTTGCCTTTGCTGAGTTTTCTTCCACTGCTCATCTGTATGAGCTCCTTTAAAAAAAAAAAACAAAAAAAAAAAACTGTATGAAATGGTAAAGACTTGCAATAGAAAGTCAGGAAAAGCCCTTCAGGTGTAAAAAGGTGAATCGTGGTTTCTTATCTTGCTGGAGATCAGAGAAAATTCCTGTCTCTGTTCCCCCAGTGGCAGGGTGTTGGTCATGGAAAGGTTATCTCGTCGGCTGTACACCTCCTGGATGCTGACGTGGAGGTTGACGTGTAAGTTCAGAGGCTGAGGATGAGTGTATCTAACCAAAAGCCGTGTCAAAACACTCCAAGTGATCAAATACTGACAGCTCTTTTGGTGAAGAACAGCAGCTTCCCAGCGCCCCGGGCCCTCCGAGCTGCTGCTTCAGAGGGAGATCAGGTTTCTCCTGTGGTGACCCTGTGAACAGGGGGCTCATTCAGGAGGATGCTCAGAGGCTGGATCACAGTCTGGGGGCAGAGAAAATCCCTGCCAGAGGGCAGGGAGCATCATAAGGCTGACAGACCCTGCGGCACAGAGATGGGGAGCTGGTGGCAAGCCCCAGTAGGCAGTGCCCTGGTGTCCTTACCAGCTTGGTGGCTTCACATGGGGGTAAAGAACCAATGACCCTTTATTGACCAGTCTTAATTAGGACTTTTTGGAAAGCCCAGGCAGGCTTGGTGCTCTGCAGAGCATCTTTGGCATCTGAGATTGATGCAGAAACTGGCTGGCCCCCAACAGCTCCAGCTCTCCTCATGCTCTGTTCCTTGCAGTACAAATGCAATAATATCTGCTTGGGAGGAGAGGGGCTGTGAAGGGAGGTATCCTAGGAGCCTCCAGCTTCTCTGTGCTTTCCCAGAAAACATCTGCAAGGAAACAAGCCTGTGCTCAACACAACTCAATAATACGTGAGCATGGAGGGCCCCGAGGCTGTGCGCGGGAGGAGGATATGGAAAATAGCGAAAAACCACCCGTTTGCTGAGTGAGGCAGGGACCTTATGGAAAATATAGCATGAGGTCATGGAAGTAAAGATGTAGCGTAATGCCTGTGCCTTGGGTGGCTGGTTCTGTTGTCCTGACAACCTCGTGCTGGTGTCCCAGCGTTGGAGGGCTTGGCTCTGTGGTTGGGAACATGGAGGTATTTGGGAGGTAACTGGAGAGCCCCCAAGGAGCACGGGAAGAGGAGACCAGCGAAACTCCTTCCAAAAGGATCAGCTGGAGCCTGCCAGAAGCTGTAACCGCCTGCTGGCTGCATGGTCTCCTCCCGGAGTAGGCGGAGGGGTGAGGAAGGAGCGGTGACATCCTGGGGCTGCCAGCAGGAGAGCTGCTGCAGGCAGGGCCAGCGGCGCCCCACGGTGCTGGGGGCTGGGGCACAGACCCCATGCGAGGGGAGCTGGAGAAGCCCTGGACGTGGTGGTTAAAGGACAGCAGCAAAGGCAGCCAGTAAATGCAGCCCCAGGTCCTTTCCTGGGTTACCTGGGTGGTGAGATGGGGAGAGGGGCAAGGAACCCAGGGAAGTTCATCAGTGAGCCTGGCAAGGAGCTGGACTAATGAAGCCCAAAGATGGGTGCTGTCCTCAGAGGTATTGTGTGGTGGTGGGACACCATGGGGACAGTGGGACCCAGAAATGGCTGTAAAAACTGGGTTGCTGTGCCTCTTCCATTGGCCTTCCAGTTCCCATCAATTAGAGGCTAATCACTTGCTCCAGAAAGCTTTTAAGTGCAAGCGAGCTGATTTGAGATGATGAAATTGCCTCTTAATTGATTATTCCTGCAGTTTAACAGCTGTTTCCCTGACTTGCTTATTTTTCCCTTCCCCTGGAACAAAAACCTGCTGTTGGTAGGAGCAGCTCACCTCCAGCCAGGAGCAGACGAGGAGCTGACAAATGCCTGTGGCCGTGCTGGGAAAAGGCTCCCCGAGGAAATACCGATAAGCAGCAGGGATGCTGCACTTCTGGGCATCCCCGTGATGGCCCAAAGCAGCTGTGTTGGGCAGGAAGGAGCCTGATTCCACCCCGCAGCCCCAGGCCACCCGAGCTTATAGGTGCTGCCTGACCGCGTGCACGGGGCCAGCCCCTGCCGATAGCATCAGGGTGAGTACAGTAGGTGCTTTGTGGCTGGGGGGGGATCTGGTTACTTGGGAACAGCTCTGCGCCAGGGGAAGATGATGACAGTGTGCTAGGGGGAAGGAGGGCTTGGAAAAATAAATGACGTGCCAATTAGTGAGCTCCCCTGGGACTGTTTGGGGTGCTTCGGTCACTGGGCTCCCTGCACCCAGTGGATGACCTGTTTTTCATCCATCCCTCTTGCCTGAATCCGTGCTGCTGTGGGGACTTGTGCTCACCACAGCCCCCCTGGGACATATGCTCCTAGCTGCTATAGCAGGTCCCATTCTGCATCCCAGCAAGGCTGGCTGGTGGCTCTTTCTTCCCCAGCAATTTTCCTGCCTTTCTGCTCTTCTTAGAAAGAAATTCTTCATTATAAGGGTGGTGAGGCCCTGGCACAGGCTGCCCAGAGGAGCTGTGGCTGCCCTATCCCTGACAGTGCCCAAGGCCAGGCTGGATGGGGCTGGGGGCAGCCTGGGTGGGTGGGAGGTGTCCCTGCAGGGTTCTCTGCCCCAGGAACCTGTGGATTTCAGACAGCTAAGCTGAGACCCATGAGTCTGCTGAAGGCTTATTCCTTCCCTCTACCAGGAGACCTGGCCACGATGGGGAAGGGATGTGCAAGCTTCTTTCTCTGCAGGTATCTTGAGTTGCCCTATAACTGACCCTGGTGGGGCTTTCTGCTCCATGGGATGTGTTGGTGATGGAGCTCAGCTAAGAGGTAAAAGGCTCAGGAAGTCCATGGGAAACAGAGCAGTGAAATATAGGGATGGTGATGAAACTTTGCCATCTGCTCCAGGGCAAACCGACTGCGGGGAGCACTCAGAGCAGTGCCAACACGAACTTGCTCCTGCAATGTGTCTGCAGCCCTGCTGGTGCAGGGACCCGCTGGAGGTGGCACCTCAGCTGCTGGTCCCTAACACATCCTGCTGTGCACCTGGAGCTGTCCCTTTATTTTGGAGGTGGATGGGAAGCTGAGTGCTGCTGGTAACAGCTCGGCCATCCAAGGAGAGGCTGTCCAAGATGTTTTTCCTGGGACAACACAACCTGGTGTCCCGTCCGTGTGCCATAGCCCCAACCCAGGGCTCAGTGATACCCAGCTGAAACCCCAACCCCTTTAAACCATGGACCCAGGCAGATTTCCCTCGCGGGGTGAGCGGATCCAGTTTCATCGCTAATGGGTTTCCCAGGATTTGCAGATGTGAATTGCTTGCATTCCTGACTCCAAGGTGAGCGCAGGTGCATCGGACGGTCCCCGCGAGTCCTCCCCACCTCCCGGGTGAGCGCACAGAGCCGCTATTGTGCGGTGAGGAGCATTGCCTCCTCCGTGCCCCTGGGGTGCTCGGGGTGCTGCTGCCTGGGTGGCGTGGTCGCCTTCTCAAGGTCCCTGCTCCTTCTCCTGCAGGGGAGCAGCAGCTTTTGCAAGTGAGAGTCAAACCCCGACCTGCCCCTCAGGCTCTTGTTCAGTCAGGCTCTTGTTCAGGGGTCCAAGGAAAAGCAGCCATGGGTTCAAACCGCCCTCCTCGAGCTCGCTCTGCTCAGACTGCAGGACTATTTAACACGCTTCAGCTTCTTATAAAGTTTCTGTCAAGAAGGATTAGCAGCGGGCTGACAGATTGCTATTACAGCCCCAGTGAACTTTTAATACCTGCCAGTAAATTCTGCCAGTCCCTTAAATCCTCTCGTGGGCGCTCAGTTTGGGGAGCAAAGGTTGCTGCTTGCAGTGCTGGTATGGAGAGTGCCTCTGCCTCTCTCCAAGCTGTCAGTGTCAAGAAATGATCTCTGGGGGCTCTGATATTGTCCTCCACAGGGTCTCAAAAGAGCCTCTGTGAAGGTGAATTCACCTCTGTGTAGGTGAATTTCATCCTTTCTCCCTGTGGGGTGAGGCACTGTTGATGGATGCCTGGGGCTGGAGGTCCCTAGGGTGCAGGAGGGACTGGCACCTCCAGGGGAGGCAGCTGGGTGTGGGTGGAGGTTGGGGTGGTTGGGGGCACCCTCGGGGGCTGCTGTCTGATGGCTAGGATCACAGCATTGCTTAGAGGTGAGGCCTGCCATCAGTTGCCCATCAGGCAGGCTTAAGGATGCTCAAGGAATGCTGTGGTCCAGGCACCCTGAGTACGGCTGGTACATCTGCGTGTGATTTTTTTTTTTTTTTATACTGAGTCTTTTAATTGAGTTTTGATGCACCTTCCCCTATTACTGACATTAAAACCAATATGAGTTGTGTGAGAAGGAAACCCCAGTGTCCTACACGCTGGCAGTGATGGGGCTGATGCGGGTAACAGCATGGTGCTGCAGCTTAAGCTGCTTCTCTCCAGGATCCCTGTGCCCTTGTGGGTACGAGCACATCTCCCACTCCTTTTTGATCCCACAGCTTGATTTTCAGTTTCTAAATCCTGGAAGCATAGCATGTGCAGGAAGATATTTACTATGTGGGATAGTTTCCAATTGACCCAGATGTGGAAAGTTTGAAACAGCCTTTGCCAGGCTCCTTAAAAAAAAAAAAAAAAAAAAAGGCAGATGTCACCTAGTATTTAGTGGAGGGTTCATGAATTTTTGCATACTTAGGACCAAAAAAAAAAAAAACCTGGAAATTGTTTTTGGCCAGTCTTTCTCCCATAGTGCCTCTGAGTACTTTGTCCTCTTTGGGTTTCTCAAGGTTTTGCTTAATGGGGGACACGTTGTCCCAGCAGGTAACTGCATCCAGAGTCTTTTGAAATGCCATCTTTCTGCTGCACAGCCTTGGATGAATTTGTGTAGCTTGGCAGAGACACCATCATTCAACAAGAGGCTGCAGCCCAGCAAGATGTCTTGTTTCACATGGCCAATGTGTGGTTGATGCTTTGGCTTCCTTCCTGCATAATGTGCCTCCAGGCACCCAGCAAGAGCTGCAGAGGTGGGTGCTGTCACCCTCTTGCTGTGGGCCAAGGAGGTGTTTGATGTGGTTTGGTGGGGTTGAAGTTGCCCAAGAAACCCTAGCCAAAAGCAGAGTAGACCTGTGTGGCTAGCATGAGCCAGGCCACAGAGCTCCCTGGTGGCAAGTGTTTGGTGGATGCTGGTCCAGGGGAGCCCCATGTAGGGCTTGGGGGAGGCAAATTTGGTCCCAAAGCTGTCCCAGTCTGCTGCGCATAGAGAGCTTGAGCAGGAAAGTGGGACTCCTTGGTTTCCCATCGCTTGTCCCAACCCTGCTTGAACTGGGTTAACTTGGGTGGCTGCTCTTCAAGCTTTTTTTTTTTTTTTTTTTTTTATTGCACAGCAAAATGCTTTTTTTGGGAAAGCCAGGCTATCATCCCCCCAAACAGCAAACTCCAAACCCGAAAGAGAAAGGGCCCTTTGAAGTGAGCTGCCCGAACGCGACGTGTGACATCAGAGAGATGGCAGATAGCTGGCAGAACAAGGCTGCCTTTCAGCCTGCCCCGGCCCCGGCCGGTGCGTGCTTTACACCCCACCTCCCCACGCTGGAGATGAAAGATGCCCCAGGCAGCCTGCCTGACCCCGTTGCTTCTGCTATCTCCACTTGATTGCACAGTGTTTTGCTCCAAACAATCCTTCACTGTCTGGGCCGCACAGGTGAATCTCCCGGCTTGGCTGGCGAGCGGGGATGCCGCGCATAGCAGGGCTGCTTTGTCGCGGTCGCTCGCCTGCTTATACGGGGTGGTTTCTTAGGGCAGGCATTGTTCGACGGCAGGGCACGGAGGAGGGGTGGGGGGAAAGGGATGGAGCAGGACCGGGTGGCCCAGGGGCAGGGAAAGGGGGTGCAGAGTGAAGGAGCATCCCTGGGGACCTCGTGGGGTGGCGAGCAGGTGGGTGAGCACAGAAGCTTGTGCTGGATGCCGTGGGCTTTGCTCCAAGAAGGGATCTGAGATGAATGGATTTGACTTTTTTTTTTTCTCTATTTGTTTCTCTGTTCAACCTGCTTTGGTGTCCAAAGCAAGCTGGTTTCCCACCTTGGGTCCTTGCTTTAAAAAGGTGTGGTGGAAGGAGGACATTTGCCTGCATGCCTATGCTGAAAGGAAAATCTTTGAGAGTCCACTCAGTCTTGAGACAATGAATTTGTGTAGAAGATGAGTTGTGGTAAAATAGATGCAAATTAAGCACACATCAAATTAAGCAGTCTGGAGGACAGCGAGTCTGAGGAACCAAGCAGGTCGGCTCAAGAAAGCTCTGAGTGTTCAAGTGGCACCAGGGATGTGCCCACACAACCTCCTCAGTAGGTTTTTTCTGAGCTAATGCAATCCCAGAGGCATGTCCTAGATTCGTGTGAGTTGGGGCATGAGTCAAAACTCTGAAGGGTATCTGAGCAGCTGAGCTCCCATAAGATCTGAGCACCCTTTTGACCTCTACCAAAAAGATCAGAGCCAAGTTTTCCCTGGCGTTCAGAGACTTGTAAAGGCTGAATGCCCTAAAATCAATGTTACTAGTGGGAACATGGAAATTAATTGTGTCAATCTATCACTCATCTTCCCCTATTACATTCAGTGATTGGAACTTGGCCTCCAGTGCATGAACAAAGTGTCTTCTGTGACAGGTAGCTGCTGCGCAGGGGGTGGCTGCATGGCTGAGTGGTGGAGAGGGGAGGATGAAATAAAAGTTTGGGCTCAACATTTTGTGTTTTTGTTTTTTTTTCCCTCAATGTAATGTTTTCCTTGCTTGGGGCTATTAAGGTCAAGGTGACATTAAAATAGGACAGAGAATAAAGGAGGTAAAACAGCAAGAGGTTGACAGAGGAGGGGAGAAGTATAGGGGTAAATTTTGGATTATTTTTGTGAATTGTCTTAGTAGTGCCAAGAAATAGCACCAAGATGATGGGTGACCTGTAAATTGACAACGGGGCCTTTCAGGATGCTGTGTAGGCATTATTCAGGTACTTCCAAAAAACTGCTTAGGGCCAGGCCATTTGAAGATGTGAGTGACACTGGTGCTTTGGGCACTTTGGCATCTCCAGTATTGCCCCATCCACATATGACCTGTAGGCCGCAGGGAGCCAGGTGGTACTGGTGGTGACCTCTTCTTCCTCATCTTCATACACAGCCAGCTTGCGAACAGGGTGAGGTGGGTGTCCCAGTTGTGGCTGTGAACCAGCTGGGGCTCCTGATGGCGGGAGAGCAGATGTAACTGAGCTCCCTTCAAGAGACCAAGCTGGGCAGTGGTACCAGAGCTCAACTTTGGGATGAAGTGACTCCACCTGGCTGTAGTTTGAAGCTCAGACCATGTCATGCTGAATAGCTCTTCTAAAACTGTGCAGAAATTTCAGCTTTGCCACAGAGCTGTGCTGTTTTGCCCAGGGGAGAAGCTGCTTCCCACCCAAGGTCACTGCTGAACCTTGTGCCATGAAGAAAGAACAAAGTTGTCCGCTGCTGCTGAGCCTTTTGGAGGTTCCTCTGCTAATAGCAAACATCTTGGGGTTTTGATGTTTCACTGATGCCCATGTCCCAGACACAGAGCTTGGCAGAGCCCCCCTGTGTGACCAAGGCAGCGATGCTCCCCTGGTGCTGCTGTTTGGGAGCTTTCCTCCAGCCTTTTTTCTTCTCCCTTCCTCCTTGCATCTGGAAAAATGAGTCAGGGAATGAAGCTGAAGAGGATTAACCACAGAACGAGGGGTCTCCTGCCCTCTGCTCACCCCCTGGGTTGGGGTCTCAAGGAGCTCATGGTCCTGGGCTTTTCCAGTCTCCCTGTGTGCTGTCACCTCGAGGATGGGACCACAGCTGTCCCAGCATGTGGGGCCGCTGCCCATCCATCCCCTTTCTACCTCTCCTTCATTAAGGCACCGATCCCTTCCCGATAACGAGGGGGCTTCTGTTGGACAAAACCTGCCAATTAGTCATTCTGGCTGGGTATAAACGCGGCACTTGAACAGCTGAGGGGACGGCGGGCAGTCCTGCCCCTTCTCGCGGCGTTGCCAAGCTTGCCATTAACACAATGTGACAACTAATCTCTCTATAGCATCTGACCGAGCAGTTTTAATTAATAGCTCCGTACGCCTGCACACACGCCCGCACCCCCTCTGCTGAGCGCAGGTACCGCATGCCTTCAAATCTCCTTCCTTCACAGCCCGTGCTGACAAAAGGCACAAAAATACCTTGTTCTGCCCCAGAACTGGGGAAATTCTGACTGCTTGGTGCAGCGAGCTGCTGGGACCGGCCCTGGTGTCGGGATGGTGACCCTGGAGGGAAGCAGGGAGCAGAAAGCAGGCAGCTGTGGTCTGCTGGAGATGATAAATCAGTCATGAACCTGGGAGCCCCCTCGCTTCTACACCATCCTGTTGGAAAAGCCCCTTTGGCTGGGAAGATTCACCCAGCCTGGAGGAGTTGTTCATGGTGGCAAGGTGCAGGGGCTCCTGCTTTGTTTTCTTCTTCTGGAGAGAGGTCTCTCCCCTCAGGGAGATAGGAGGTGTGCAGGACACTGGGGTGGTATCTTGGGCCTGCTTTCCTGGAGATGGGGTCTGGGGAGCTAGTGGGTAGCAGCCCAGCCTCCTGCTGCTGCCCGTCCAGCCCTGCATCCCTCTGGCTTGGTCCTTGCTGGTGCCTCCTGGCCCGGCTCACGTTCCTCTTCAGTCCCCCTCATGTATTTTAGGGGCTGCTGTCCTCAGAGGATGTCTCTGCCTTGCTCTGGCAATCAGCACCCTGCGTGCAGCAGGTTTTGGGACAACCCAAAAACACCTCAGCCCCCAAGACAACTTGTAGGGAAACGCTCCAGCCTCCCGAATCTGCATCCTAATGGGATGTCCTCAAATTTTAGGCCATGACCTGGCCACGCCATGCTGGGCAAAGCTGCTTCCAGCTCTCCTTCTGCCCGTGGTGCCCCTTTCCATCCCACAGCGGTGCCCAGGACGTGGCAGCACTAAGGGGGAGCGGTGCAGAAGCTGGCACCCCTCCGGCACGGCGGCGGCAGGCGGACACGAGCCCTGCCCCATCTGCCTGCACGGCAGCACGGCGGGGAGCTAATGAGAAGCAAGGTGAGAGGCAGGAGACGCGCTGACAACTCGCTGGCTCCGCAAGCTGCCGGTGGCACGCGGGTGGCAGAAGGACGGCATCTGCCCCCCCCTCTCCTTTACCCCCCTTTCTCTCTCTCCCGGCATCTCCAGCCTCATAATGAGGTTATTACTGGTTATTACTGGCCCGCTGCTTGACGGCCGGCACCAGCATCCCTCGCCTCGTCCTCGCCCCAATTCCCACTTGTGGCTCCGTGAAGGGTCCCCCTGCCCTCGCTCCCGGTTTTGGCACAGGGCTTCGTGGACGGGGGGGGCTGGCTTTGACCTTGCTTGCGGAGGAGACGCTGCCACACTCTGCCTGTCCGCCCCCTTCCTTACCTTGTGAACGCTCCTGGCCCGCTCTGGTGGTGGGAGAGGTCTCAGAGATAATTAAGTTCCTACAAGTTTTGTGGGAAGGGACAGGTGATGGGGAGAGGCGCGAGCAGGGCTTCTGCAGCGGGCAGGGCCCGTACCGGAGAGCTGATCCTTGCTCACAAAGCTCAGAGGAAGAAATTCTGCAGGCAGGGCTGGCTCTGAAAGCTGGAGATGGTGCTGAGCTGCGGGCTTTCCTGCCCCGGGTCTGCTTGGAGAAGAAGGAGGCTGCTTAAGGACACAAAGCTCGGTGCCAGAGGGCAGCACCAGCCATCAGCCACCTCGTGGAAGCAGGGTCTAAAAGTCTCCCGAGGCTTTTCCTTGTCCCACCCCATCCAACAGCAACTGCAAACGGCCTTGCTGAGCCGATCGGCCCCGGCACGCTATTAACCTTTACATTAATCACTTGTGCAGCAAACAGTGAGTTGCCAAACTCCTCCGACACCCAAAGACTTGCAAACCGTGCCGTGAAATGCTGAGCGTGGGAGCACAGGCACCGTGCTGCTCGTGTTCAGCCAGGCCCCAGGTTTTTGTCCCTTCCCAAATTAACACGCTGACTTTGTGCTTAGGCGAAGGAAGAAGTGATGCTGCCACTAACCCGCAGCTGGCAGGCACGCACGGTTTGCTCTCCTCCACCCATGGAAGGGGACACGGGCGTGATGCAAAAGCCCAGAGGTGGCTGTGCAGAAGCTGGTGGCTTTGCTTTTCCACGCAGTGATGAGGGGTGCCGGGCAGGGACCGGGCAGCGTTTCGCCTCCCGGAGCAGCTGGCACGGATGTCGCAGCCGATCACGTCGGGGAAGGAGGTGAGCAGGAAAGCGGTGACACCTCGCCTACGGCGCCCTGCTGTTGGGGGGCAGATGTGGAGGCCGACACATGTTCGCCGTGCCGCTAATTAATCACGTCCATGGCAGTGCCCCGCTCTGCGCGAAGGGCGCGGGGGTCCCAGTGGTCGTCCCCGCTCCGTCCTTTTGGCTGCACCGACCCCCTCCAGGACCCAATGCAGCTGAAAGGAGTTTAAAGAGGGAGGAAAGGGGACCTTCTCCCCACCCCAGAGAGCTGCAACTTCTAATTAATACTTAGCAAGGGCTTTTTTTTGCAGGAAAAGAAAATATATTTATTGAGAAATGTGATTTGGGGTGTGTGTTCCTGTTCTGCACTGGAATGGCTGGCAGAAGCCAAGCATCTCTGCTCAAATTCGGCTCACCGAAGAGGTAAATTAAGGCACCTTTATCCAGCTTTCCCAGCAGCCAGAGGAAGGGAATCCCAGCGGGAATGCTGCATATTTGCCCAAAGGATTGGGGACAGGGCAGCAGCAGGGTCGGGGATCGGGTCCCTGCTCGGCAGCGCGGGCTGCAGCCTCCTCTGGTGGCCGAGCCCAGGGCCAGATCTTGCTCTTTTTAAAAAATGTATTTATTTATTTTTCTTTCTCTTTTTTCTTTCCTTTTCTTTTTTCTTTCTTTTTTCCCCCCTTTCTTTCTTTCTTTTTTTTTTTTTTTCCATTTCTATCTTTTTTTTTTTCCTTTACTTTTTTTTTTTCTTTTTTCTTTTTTTCTTTTATATGATGGGACTGCTTTTATAGGGCAGCTCAGTCCTATAATGATATATAAGGCGGCTCCCTTGCTGCCCAGCTCTCAGGGCCTCTTCTTGCTTACCATGGGGGTCACATCCCCCATGACACCAAACAGAGATGCTCCGAGCAGCAGCACCACTCCACCTCACCATCAGGAAAGGAGGCCTTGATGCTCTCAGCTTCCCAGCCCAGCTCTTCCCTGTGATGGATTTTGCATGGATTGCCTCCAGATTGGGCAAGCCTCCTGTGTGTAATCCCTTCCCTGCGTTGCACAAGTCCTCCTGCGTGTTTCCACTAAGAAAGGAAAAGCCCAGAAACTTCTGCAGCTGGAGGTATGGCACGCAGCGCAGCAAAGGTTTGGAGCTGTATAAAAACACTCGGATTTATAGCTCCCCTCTTCACGGGAGCTTCCCATTAGAAAAATAAATCTGATTGAGGTTCGTGGTCTTAAAAACACAGCACAGGAAAACACGGACACCTATGGGCAGAGGAGCTCCTGCTAAGCTCAGTGTTTGACTCCTGTTCCTCTCCTCTCAAGCAGGGAAAAGCTCAATGCAGACAGTCCGGAGGCACAGCCCAGGTTTTGGGGTGCTCTCAAGACAGTTTCTCCTCCTCCTCTCCTTCCCTCAGCTCTCCCCTGGTGTCCCCAGTGCCACCAGCCTGGGGCTCAGCCTGGCCGCGCTGTCCCCAAACCCAGAGCTCCCCCTGCATCTCCCCAGGCCAGGAGCACAAACCAAAGGCACCGCCTTCAACTTCCCCAGTTTCTCCCTTTTTGAACATCCTGAGCTTATTCCCGCAGCAGGGGTGGTTTTATTTTATTTTATTTTTTTTTCCCTTTGCTGAAATTCCTTGGGGGATCTGCAGAGAAATGGAAACATGCACAAGGCGCCGCGGGACAGAGGGCTGGGCTGCGAGCAGCTCTCATCTGGCGTGGTCTTTGCTTCCTGCCCTTCGGGAGGAAAGTCACAGCACGAGTGACAAAGGCTCATAAATTCTGCCGAGAGATTCAGCCCTTTCTGGAAAAAAAAAAAATCAAAAAAAAAAAAATCTGGTTGCTTGCTGGAGTGGGACAGAGAGTTGGGTGTGACGTGGGGTAAGGAAAGTTTCTGCAAATGTCGGTTCCTTAATTAATATTAATGCCTCCCCGGCTTTTTATCTCTGCTTTAAATAAAAGGGATCCAGCCGTGGCAGAGTTCCCACCACATTAAGAAACTCATGAAAGCGGCGTGATGGATGCCTTCGGAGATGGCTCTCATTAGCGTCTAATCCTTCCCATCAGCCCCACTTGTCCCTGACACTTTGAGCTTGTTAACCTTTTTTTGCAGCACTTTTCAGGGAGAGCTGAAACTGGGGCACAATTGCGCTGGTTTGGGTTTCAGCTGAATCCTCCCCAAAATACCATTTTCCCCTGTTTATAGCCATGTTGCAATGAGCAGCTGCCAGACCTCCAGGGACCTCTGAGCCCCACCAGACCTCAAGGGACTGACCCACCCGTGCCATGTGGAAATGGGATGCTCTGTGGGCTTACAAAACCTTCTGGATACTCAGAAAACCCTGCCAAGAGGCTGCCCAAGCTGCTGGGGCTGCCAAGAGTGGGTCTTTGGTTCTTGAGATCTACAATGACATGGAGCTTCTGCACCCAGGGGGATGAGCAGGTCCTGGCCCTGCTGGAGGAGAAAGGTGTCCCAAAATCAGGGCATCTGCTGCACTTGGAGGGTGGTTGAGCACTGGAGGCAGTAGGGGGGTCCCCAGCCCTGGAGGTGCTCGAGGGATGTGTGGACGTGGCACTGGGGGACTTGGGTTAGTGGTGGGACCTGGTGACCCTGAGGGTCTTTTCTAAGCTAGATGGCTGTAGGATTTTATAACACGTCTCTGGGCACTGAGAGCGATGGTTCGAGTGTGTCTCACAGCCAAAAAAATTCACCAAGGCTTTGAATTAGGTGGCTGCAAAGCCAGGTGGAGTAAATAAACCAACAAGGTCCTTCGTGCGCAAGCCGTGCAGCCGAGGGCGGCCGCTTTTTTGTCTGCTTTCCACTAGAGGTAGCTGGAGCCACGCACAAGCCACCGCCAGCCGGGGGATCGCCACATCCCAGCCCCAGATCTGCAGCAATTCAAGCCATTAGCCTGCCACAGCCAAAAGCAGGAGGTGTTTCCATGCAGCCCCCCTCTCACAGGCTCCATTCTTGTGCGCCGGCCCTGCTCGAGCTTGGGTGGCAAAGCCTGTGTCTGGGGGTATTTTACAAGAAGCCACGAAAAAAAAAAATATTCCTATTCCCCTCTGCTGCTGGAGTTCATCACACAGCTCCTCAGCCCCAGGGAAAGATGTCTGCAGTGTTGGAGGAGAGCAAACTGCTTTTAGCTGCTTGTTCTTGCAGAGGGGGAATAGGGTGGGAGCTTGGTGCTTTGAGGGGGTGTTTGGTGGAAATATATATCTATATTTATTATTATTTTCTTTTTTTTTGGAGAGGAAGGAGGATTTTGTGCCGGGCAGCTACTGCCGGGGAGTCGCAATAACCTTGCAAAGCAAGGAGGGAAATAAGGTCGGGAGGAGCGGGGATTATCTGCCTTCCCCGCTCCCAAAGGGATTTTAGCCCTGACTTTTAATAATAGCGAGGAAAGAGGCACACTCCTTGCCTGCCCAGAGGGAAAGGCCCTCGGAGCACAACGAATCAGCCAGAAAAAGCTCTTTTTTATCTCACCTCACCACCCCCACGGAGGCGGCCGTGCAGCACCCACCCCATGCCTGCCCCAGCCAGGGGTCAGGGTCCCACCTCGTGCCCCCACCCTGGCCGTGCCTTGCTGCTGGTGGCCGTGGGGCTCGCAGGGACACGGGCACTGGCACTGGTGCTGAAGGTCTCTAGCTGCCATGACCTCTTTGCTTAGGTCTTGTGGCCATCACCAGTCCCGTTGGCTTGGCCACCTTGGTCCATCGGGGGGGATGAGGCCAATGGATGGGGTGAAAGAAACCTTTTTGGAGGCACCTCTTTGTGGCACCTTGTGTTTCGAACCTCTGCAGGGCTACTAAGCCCTAAACCAACGCTGGAAGATGCTCCCAAGAGGGAGTCATTGCCTTCTCCTGCCTTTCTCCATGGGGTTTGCTGGGCTTTGAGGGCAGCGGAGCTCTCTGCAGGGTGCCAGGGAGCTTTGACGGATGAGGACTGTTAATATTGAACATATAATTACGCTGGCTGAGGCCGAGAGTCCTTCTGAGGCGGTGCGCAAGGAGGGCATCAATATTAAGGCGAGTTACTAAATGTATCTACCCTAAAGGTGAACTGAAAGGCGTTGCGGAGGCCCCCGTCCCGCAGCAGGGTCTCTGTTGAGCTGCAGTGCCCCTCAAGGGGTCTCTTGGGCTTGGGGTGAGACCAAGCCCTGCCCAAATCAGGGGGCAGCTTGCCAGGAAAGCCACGCACAGGCTTAAAATGCTTATTTTCAAGGACCTCTTGGGTTAATTAATAGGAAGCAATATTAATGGGGTTGGGGCTTTTAGGGTGGAAGTGTTTCTGGGGCTGGCTTCCAACAGAAGCTGCTCTCAGTGCGTGCCCCAGCTCCGGGTGGTGGGGCTGGAAAGGGCTTTGGGTGCCGGGGGCATCGGGCTGTCTCCTGACCTGCTGGGTTGGTGTTTGTTTTTGTTTCATTGATAGAGGAAAAGAAATAATTTCCCCCTATCAAAAATGAACGAAAACTTATAAAATCTCGACCAGGTTTATTTATTGCCTCACCTATTAAAATAGCCACAGAGCTATTCAAGTGTGGGGGCTGCGCTTTAGCTTGCCTTTTCCATGAGTCACAGAACACGTGGTATTTTTTATTCTTTTATTATTTTTTTTTTAAGGGAAACAATATTGCTGAGTTTCTCACAAGGGGAAAATGTGCTGGAGGACACCAAGGGCCCAACACCTCATGGTGCAGCACAGCTGACACCGTCCCGTGCCCCTGCACCCGATGCCATCCCAATGGCCCCACGGTAGCAGTCTGAGACACCAGATCTCCTCCCGCCCAAATCAGCAGCTTTCCCAGCCCTAAACTGGTTGCCACCCACTGCCAGTCAGTGGCAACTTGGTTAAAGGAGGCAGAAAAGCTGCTCCAGCCACCAGCTGGGACCGATCCCCGAACCTCTCCACCAGCAGCAAGCTGTTTCCAGCAGCTGTGCTCAATGCTGCCGGCCCCGTACCTGCCTGTCTGCACAGGTTTAGACATTTGTGCCTGAATTTGTGTGTTTTGGTGTGGGAGAGCTTGCCACACACACACACGACCTCCTGGACCTCCCTTGTTTGGCATCCCGTGAAAAACTCCATGCCAAGCCAGCCCACCACGAGCTGATTTATTTTGTGCTGGAAGGGGACACGCTTCGCTGTCCTAACACCAGATGCCCAAAATATGTTAAATCAAACCCCAGAATAGAAAATGCCTCTGTTTTTTTTTCCCCCTTTCTTTGTCCCCCATGGCAGGATAAGGCTGGAGGAAGCAGGGAGAGCTGCTGAGAGCTGCCTTAGGGGGAGCCGGGCGGCTCTGCGGGATGCTCTGCCCAGCACCCACATCCCTGTGCCCCGCAGCATCGGGGCAGGGGCGCCTTTGTGTGGGATACCAGCAGATTTAGGGTATCGTAAATTGCATTTAAAAGTTACCCACAGTACTGTTGGCCGGGCTCGGTGTTATTCATGGCGTTTGCTATGTACGGCAGGCACGAGTTTTACACAGGCCCCTGAGAAGCAGCAGGGAGCCGGTGCCTCCCTCCACGGCATGGGGCCGGTTCTGACTTTCTGCTGCTGCTTCTTGGTGTGGATCACGCCAGGGACGGCCTCAGCCACATCCCCAGGAGGCCGTTTCCCCATGGCAGCCCCACAGCCCCCTCACCGCGCCCAAGAAAAAGCTTTATTTATACCCATTTAGCTGCCTGCCTTTTACATAATTGCAATCATTAACCTTCTCGCTTAATGAAGAACGTGGCTGGGGGCTGCCAGACCCCTCCCGGGCTGCGTGGCCGATTCCTGCCCACCGCAACGCCTCGGTCGGCCGAGACGTCCTCTGGATTTGGCCAGGGGCAGCAGGGACCCCAAACCTCCCTCCTGGTGCTGGCGGCAGCGGGATTTCGGCTCCCCGTGCCCGCGGGGCCGGCGGGGCTGGCGCTGGCATCTCGTCTCGGCGGAGAAGTCATCCGCGCTGACCACGGGGAGGGTTTTTTGCCCGCCAGGTCCCACTTTGCTCCCCTATATTTAGCCCGTTATGAATATGGAAGAGCGTTGAAAATGATTCGGGCAGACATCCCTCTGTCCAGCCGAATAACGTCAGCGGCGCTCGTGGGGAAGGCAGCGCTCGCCCTGACAGGGGCCCCCGCCTGCCCCCCGCGCCGGGGCAGAGCACGGCCAGCAGAAACCCACCCTGCTGGCCTCGCACACCCCATCCTGGCTGTTTGGGGTGCTGCAGGAGGACCCCATAGGATGCCCACCCAGCACCCCCTGCCCCAGGTCCCAGCTGGCCGTGGTTCCCCCCAGGGAAGGGGCACAGCGGGGACGCCGAGCGGTGCCCAGCTGCGCGCCCAGCACCGGGGGCAAGGCAGCCTTCTCCCTGCTCCTGCCACCCCCCCGGTGCCCCCCGGCCACCCGCTGCATCCCGTGGAGATGCAGAGCTGAAGATCTGGTGTTAAATCCTTGCTTCCCCTCCCGGGAAGCGTCCCAGAAGCGTTTGGGCATCCTCCTGCCCCACATCCCCGGGCATTGTCACATCCTCCTGTCCCCTGTTGTAATGGGGTTGGGGCAGCCTGTGGGGTGCTCCTGGTGGAGACAGAGCCAGGGCACAAGGGCCATCAGCTCCCAGCCCGCTCGCTGTCACACAGGGGACAGCAGTGGCACTTGGGGTGGCCTCTCCATGCTGCCCAGGTGCTTTTGGGGCACCCACCCCTCTTATCCCACTGCCTCCTGCCCTTTGCATCGCCCTGTCCCAAAAGCCAGGCAGGACGGGGGGATATCTCCCCCCCAAAAAGACCCCTCCAGCCCCATTTTGCTGTCTGGGGGGGGGTTGAGGCTTATGGTTGCTTTTGGGCATCGTGGAAAAGAGGGAAAACAGCTTTATTCAAGCCGTTAATGAAATGTCATTTGTGATTCCCTTCCATGGGCATCACGTGGAGGGCCAGGGGGGGCCGGAGCTGCAGCCCCCTCGGTTGCACTGGCTCAGGGGTGCTGCTGGTTGCATTTGTTCCTTTTTTTTTTTTTTTTTTTTTTTGGAAGAGGGGGAAATGTTTAAAAGCATCACCATGCGGCCACCCCTTCCCCATGGGGGTCCCGCAGAGCCTCGCTGCCCCCCCCACCCTGCACCAAAAGCCGCCCCGCGCCCCGATTCCTCCCACCCCTTCCCAATTTCTGCTCCAGCCTCCGCGGCCGTTAGCGGGTTTCACTAATCTTTCTGTCAGTGGGGTACTTGATGGCAATTGGAAACTAATTAACGTTCATCTCGGCGGCTAATCGCATCAAAAACCCACCGCGGCGGCCTCGTGAAATAACGGCGGCGCGAGCTTTGGGGGGTCCCGATCGAGCTCCCCCAAACCAGGAGGGTCCCCAAAAGCCCAGGGGTGCGCCAAGGGGTCACATTCTGCCACCACCAGCCCCAGGACTTGGTTTCTGACCTCCTGAGCCTCCTCCCTCTGGCCAGGGGGATGCGAGGGGTGAGAAGGACGGTGCTGGGAGGTGGTCCTGCTGCATGGGGACGCCTTTAGGAAGCCGGGTGAAAACCCCGTGCTGCTGTTGGGGTGCTTTCCCCCTCCTGGAGCAGCAGCCTGGGGTGGCAACAATCCCACTAAGGCTTGAGGAGCAGGAGGAAGAGTCCTGGCTGCAGCCACACGCCTCTACTGCCTCCCCACAAAAGGCAGCGTCCACGCAGCCAGGAAAGAGCCCGAGGGCAGGGACAGCCCCGGTGACCTTCAGAGGACACCGAGCAGACGGGATGAGGCCCTGATAGGGCCGGACAGGTACGCCCTGGGGTGCTCCCCACCTGGCTGTGCGCAGCAGAGCCCCCCCAAGAGGCTCCCCAGCAGCCTTCAGCCACGATCAGCTTCAACCCTGCTCGCCAGCTGCAGGTTTTGTCCCTTCCAGCGCACGTCAGGGTCCGGAGAGGAGGAAGAAAAAACCCTATAAGGAAAGACCCTATAAGGAAAAACCCTATAGGTTTGTACAGTGTGAGCCCTGGTGCTGGGTAAAGCCAAGGTGATGGCTGCGCATCCATGTATTTAAATAGGGTTTTTTTGTGGGAGCAGGGCGCACGCATCTCCTCAGTGCCTAATAGGGCTGTCTCCATCAATACGCCCCCAAAAAAGAGCTTAATTAACTTTGCTTGAGACACTTCCACCTGTCCCTGTGTAAATGCATAGGTGTGTAAACGTGGGCACTCCTGTGATGCTCATCTTATCCCAGGGGTGTTTCTGCCCCTCGTGGGGCCGCTGCCAAAATGCAGCCTCTGTAGGGCAGGGGTGGGATGCACCGAGCCGGGTGTCCTGCCTGGATCAGCCACCAGGATGCTGCTGCAATAACAGGGTAAAGATTTTAATGGGAATTAGCCACGCGTTGAAGGTAGGACAGGCTCCTCGCCTTCCCTCTTCTGGTTTTCTTTTTTTTTTCCTTCCATGCGACTGGAAGCTTATTAACGAGATGAGAGGCTGGAGCCTAATTAGCAGCAGGACGAGGGAGACATGCTGGAGCTGAGTCAGCGAGCGAGCGGGAGCATCGCCTGGCTGCTTCCAAATGGCCCCAAAATGTCCCCAAAATGTCCCCAAATTGTCCCAAAATGGGACAGGCCCATGCCCCTTGCCCGTGCCCCTCGCCCCCTCGCCATGCCGCCCACGGCCCCAGCAAGCATCCTGTAGGGACTAGGAAGAAAACAAAGAAAAATCGCAGCAGGAAAATTTATTAAAGAACAAAAAAATCTTTATTTTTTTTTCCCTTCCTTCTGCCACCCCGTGCCTGCTCAGGAGGTTTTGGGGGCGGACAGACCCGGCAGGACGGGGACGTGCCTCGGTATCAGGCTGCCCAGGCGCCGCTCCTGTAATTTGCACCTTGTGAAGGCGATAGCAGGCGTGTGGCTCTGGCTTCATTTGCATTTTTAATTAGCTGGGATCTCGCAGCACCTCTGGGCTCCCCTGCCCTTGCTGGGGCCAGCAGTGGCTGCTTGCTAACGGGGGCGATTTTTGGGGTCGAATGAAGCGTTTTGGTGTCCTGCAGGGCACGGAGAGCCCTCCAGCACCCAGGGCAAGGCACAGAGACCTCGGCTTGTCACCGTCACCCGTGGCCGTGCCCACCCAGGCTCCTTCCTCCCCACCCTCCTCCTCCTCCTCCACCCCACCCCTCCGTCCCCTTTTTCCTTGTTGCACCCGAGAGCAGCTCTCCCGCTTCATTATCCCTCTCCTGAACGCAATCCCCCTCTAAAGCTATTAAAACTCAACCTCATTAGCAATAATTAAAAGGTGGAGTGCACGTTCCCAGTGGATCCTGCATCCGGGCTGGGTCATTTTTTTTTATTTTATTTTTATTTTCCCAGACTCCGACACCCGCTGTGACGCCCCGGGAGGTCCCCACGGTGCCAGCGGGGCAGGGCCATGGGGACACCTCCGTCCCCTGCCCGCCCCGGGGGGCTCTGCCTGCAAATAAAAAAGATTTTACTACAAAGCCGAGCGGCTCCAAAGAGTGATGGGCTGGCTGGCGAGACCCACTCAGGTTTATGGCGGCCGTAAGTTATAGGCTCCCGGCGAACTGGAGGAAACACAACAATCACCCTTTATAGGCGAAACTTCCCGCAGTATATTAAACTCCCCGGCAAACAGACACGGGGTTTACTGCCGACCGTAACTTTAATGCCTCCAAACCACTCGGTTATTTCGGAGGGATTATGAATAACCAGGCCGGGGGTGTTGGGAATAGCTGCCAGCGGGGTTGGGCCTGGTGGGGACGAGCCCCTGGGATGCTCCCTCTGCACTGGGATGGCGTCCGGCAGCACTGGTGCCACTGGTGGGAGGGCTCTGCTCCGGGGAAGGCTTCTGCAGCATCTGCTGGGGCCAGACATGGGATGCTGAGCTTTATTTCATATTTTATTTTATTTTATTTTATTTTATTTTATTTTATTTTATTTTATTTTATTTTATTTTATTTTATTTTATTTTATTTTATTTTATTTTATTTTTTAATTTTATTTTACTTTTTTTTCCTCTTTTCATCTTCCTTTCCTTTCCTTTCCTTTCCTTTCCTTTCCTTTCCTTTCCTTTCCTTTCCTTTCCTTTCCTTTCCTTTCCTTTCCTTTCCTTTCCTTTCCTTTCCTTTCCTTTCCTTTCCTTTCCTTTCCTCTCTCCTCTCCTCTCCTCTCCTCTCCTCTCCTCTCCTCTCCTCTCCTCTCCTCTCCTCTCCTCTCCTCTCCTCTCCTCTCCTCTCCTCTCCTCTCTTTTTTCTTTTCTTTCATCTTATTTTATCTTTTTATTTTATTTTATTTTATTTTATTTTATTTTATTTTATTTTATTTTATTTTATTTTATTTTATAATTTTATTTTATTTTTATTCATGTTCCACTTCTTGCTCCAAACACAAACTGAACTGGAAGCAAACTGGAAACCATGGTAGTGCCTCCCCTCCGGGCTCGCTGGGCCTCTGCAGCTAAACTTGGTTGCCCAAAGAGGGCAAAACAGGGAAAAAAAAAATCCCATTAATGACAGAGAAGGAGGAGAAGCCCCACCAGCAGGACAAGCTGTGGGTGCGGAGAGGGGAAGGAGACAGCAGCCCCACAGCCCAGAGGCCCCCCATGGGTCCTCCAGCACCCTGAACCACCCCAAAAAAATCTGTCCGTGCCCTTCCCCACCCTGCCAGCACCAATTTGGGGCTGCTCGCACCCTCTCTGTCCCCCATCCTGCTTGTGCCCGGCCCCCAGCACATCACCAATTTTTTTTCGGGGTGATTTTCTCCACAGAGCCCGCCGAGACCTAGCATTTCTCCTCTTCGGAGCCCGGCTGAGCGTTTATTGGAATTAACCAGCCGGGAGCGAGGTGATATTTAGAGTGGTATTAGGAGAGCAGCGGCCGAGGGAGATCGTTCCTGGGGCGCTTTCGCAGCGCCGGTGCCGGGGGGCTGCTGGCAGCCAGCGATACAGCTCCGTGCAGCCCCGCGCTGATACGGCCGTGTTATTTAGAAGAGAAAGGTCAGGCCGGAGACTGAATAATCATCGACAAGAAACCCACAGGGGAGCGCAGGGCAGCGACTGCAGGAGAGCTCGGGAAGCCTCGTGCTGCCAGGGATTTTGGCTGGCATCCCGCATCCCTCATCCCGCATCCCTCATCCCACTCATTTTGCTCCAAAACACCTGGAATTGGGGCATGCCAGCCCCCTGGGATCCCACCGAGCATCCCCAGCCGTCAGCAGTGGTGTAGGTGTGCTGGGAGCCCCCCCAAAAAGCCCCCAAATCTCCCTCTCCTAGCACCCGGCACAGGGCCGCGCTGCCCTGGGTTTCTACCCACTCGTGGACCTCCTGGAAATTGCAAAGTGCTTTTTAAGTTGAAAAATACATTTTTTGCTCAGAAACGTTTTCAAAACTTTTATTCTTTTAACTAAAATAATAATAATTGAAAAAAAAAAAAAAAAGGCAAAACACCAAGCCTTCCTCTCCCTCCCCACCCCTGCCCCATCTCTGGGGGTGATAAAGAAAAACCCCATTTTGAGCTTTTTTTTTTTTTTTTTTTGGAAAGCAGCACAACAGAAAACCCCAAACAAATGGAAATGAAGGATTAAAAAAACATTTTTTTGGCTTGGCCACATCTGCGCTTCCTCTCCGGGTATGCTGCTGGGATGGGAATTGCTCCCAGAGGTGGGCTGGGGGCTCCACGGTGGCCGTAGCGCTACCGCCGGGGGCGAAGGCATCCCCCATCCCTCTGGCAGAGGTGGAAATGGGGCCAGCCGTGCCCACAGCCCTCGTCCCTTCCCAGCAGGGCCCAGCCGTGGTCCCCAGCACCGAAACGGGGACCAGGAGCCTCCCACCTCCCCCTGCCCGGGGAAACTGAGGCACGGGGGCTGGCGGGATGCTCCGCACCGGGCACCGGCCCCGCGTCTCCTCCCTCCTGCTCCCCGGGGATGCCCCCAGGAGGGAAGCGCCTTTGCTCACCCCAAACCCTTCCTGCCCCAAACCCGACACCAGAGGAGAGGAGCCCAGGGGGTGGGTCGCTGTCCCCCGGCGGCCCCGGCTCGCTTTCCTTTTTCCTCCCAAAAAATACGCCAGGTTGGGTTAAATTTTTTTTTTTTTTTTTTTTTTTTTTGCAACAAAAGAAACTATTTATTTGGAATATGCATTACCAGTACAAATCAGGAAACTGTAAAACCTACACCTTGTTAGTATCGTCATAGAACATAAAAGTCTCAATTGGGATCAGAAAGACAGAGGCCTTTTTTTTTTCTTTACAGAAGCAGAAAAGCTTAAAGTTTCAAAACCAGGTCGGAACAGAGTCTTTTTTTTTTTTTTTAGCTTTTTTTTTTTTTTAATATTTGGAAACCATTAAGAAGAAAAAAAAAAAAAAAAAGGAAGGGGAAAAATAAAAGAGAAAAGAAAAAGCAACGCAGAACACGTGGATCATCTTTACAAGGGACAGAGAGGGCTTTGCAAGGAGAACAAAAAAAGGCAAACCAACAAAACCAACCCCCCAGGCAACGTCTGATTTACATCATCTTAATAATAATAATAATAATAATAATAAAGGTGTACGAAAACAAAAGGACTCCAGGAAACCTCGGGATTAAAAAAGAACACCCCAAAACCCTAAACCGTTCAGTGATGTGAGAAGTTAGAGGGTTTTTTTTTTAGGGGAGGGGGGACACAAGGAGAAGCATCTTCAAGAGGAGATGCCTGCTCCCCGAACCCCTCCTGCAGCTGCACCCATCCGGGGAGATCCGTGGGGGCATTTTGGCCGTGTCCCACCCGTGGCTGGGGGCTGCCACGTCCCAGCCCTTGTCCCTTGTCCCTCCCGAAGCCCCTGCGCCGCGGTGGCACCCGTGGGCCCCGTCCTGACCCCACAAGGTGGATGGATGGTGGCAGCGGGGTCGGTACCTTCGCCGCTCCCCATCCTGTATTTGGGGAGCACGTTGGGCTCTTGCAATCAATGTTTGGAGCCGTGGCATGGCCGGGATTTGGGGCAGAGAGGAAGGGTGCTGCTGAAGCGCACCGCCGGAGTTTTGGGGAGGATTCCTGCCTTTTTGATCCTTTAATCCCTTCGGCGCAGCTCAGCCCCGCAACAGCGCCCCAAGGCACGGAGATCTGCATCCCCACGGGGGGCATCTCCTCCCCAAAACCCCCAAAGCGGTGGCGAAAGAGGTGGGGACCCCCACCCCAAAAAAAAAAACCCACCGCCGTCACTTTTCACATCACTCGGCTCCCAGCTCAAAAAAGCAAAGGGGAGAGGAAGCTGCAAGGCCATCGTCTCGGACAAGGTCAAAATAAAGTCGTCATCATCATCAACCCCCCCTCCCCCCCAAAATAATGCCAAAAATAAAAAAATTAAAATTAAAAAAAAAAAAAAAAGGCAATTTCTGGGTCTCAACGTTAAGAAACATAAAGTGTTAGACTGTACCTATTAATGCTCACTATTCCAACCATTTCCTTTTAAAGTTTTACAAAATGAATTACCGTCACTTTTTTTTTTGTTTTTTTTTAAACATTGTGTAAGAAGAAATGAAGTGTGCACAACTCTACACTTTTCTAGCATTCTTGAACTAATTCACAAATGCGAGAAAATTAAAAACCAAAAAAAAAAAAAAATGGGGAAAACAACCCAAAAAAAAAAAAAAAAAAAAAAAAAGAAGATGGATGTAGGTAGTCTGATGTTATAAACTATACAGGAATGAAGCGCTTGTTGCCACAGAAAGAGCAGGGACGGGACCTTCCCCCTGCTCACTTTTGCGTGCTAAGAGGGTCATTTTTTATTCTTTTATTATAAACACTATTAAATTCAGACTGCGTTTTTGGTTTTTTTTTTTTGTTTTTTGTTTTTTGTTTTTTTTCCTTTATCTGAATATACAAGAACATTCATTATCAAATGTTCGTTATCATCAATACTACAAAGAACGAGACACAAATCGCAAGAAACAATGGAAAATGTTAATAAAGCTGAAAGAATCGTCGAGTTTTTTTTTTGTGTTTTTTTTTCTTTTTTTTTCGTTTTTATTTTTTTTTGAGTTTCTGCAGGTTTTTTTGTTTGTTTTTTGTTTTTTTTTTGTTTCATTTTGTTTTTGTTTTTTTTTTTTTTGGTATCGAAGTCAGGTTTTTCTGGGCAGAAAAAAAAAATAAAATAAAAAAGGGGGAAGAAGAAAAAAAAAAACAAAAACCACAACACTTTGGGTTGGGGAAAAGGGGGACGGGGCTGGGGGCTACAACCGTCCAAATACGAATTAAAAAAAAATAAAAAATAACGAAAAGCAAAGCAAAAAGAAGGCAAAGCCACCACCGGCCAGCTCCGACAACGCAGCCCAGAGGGACGAAGCGGGGTGGGGATGGGTGAAGAAGTACCGTGGAGGAGCGAGGAGCAAGCACCCAGGGACTGTAGGGCAGGGACAGGACAGGGACAAGGACAGGGACAGGGACAGGGATGGGGGCAGGCAGCCCTGGCAGCGTGCACGGGGCTGGGATTTGGGCTCGTCCCCGGCTGCTTTCTGGGAGGTACCAGAGCTGCTGGGGCTGGCGGTGACCGGGGCAGGAGGAGAGCGGGGAGATGGGCGCAGTGGGAAGATGGGCAGCACCTGCTGCTGGTATTTTTTTGGGGAAAAAACAACCTTCTCCTCACTCCCTGCTGATTCTCATCGTCCCCCAAAGCAGGTGCAGCACAGGCAGCCCTAAACCCTGGGTTTAGCACCGCAAACGCAGCCCGACACGGGGGAAGGAGGGAGCGCGCCGTGCCCGCAGGATGCAGCAGCCTTCGTCCCAGCCAGCCTGCCCCTCTCCTACTCAGGATTCTCTTTTTTTTGGGCTAAATCTCCCAGGATTTGGGGCATTTATTCCCGTCGGGAAGCAGGGAGACAGAGGCTTGCCCTGCCCAAAGCAGCCGGGCTGCGGGGGGCTCGCTGTGGGCTCGGGCTCCGAGGCGCTGCTGTAAGCATCTTCCCGGAGCGGGAGCAGCAAGCACCTCGCCACCAGAGACACAAAAACCAAGCAAGCGGCAGATTTCGCAGCTTTCGGCCTGCCTCTCACACCTGTGCTAATCCTGCTCCGATCCCTCCCCAAGAGAACAATCCGCCGGCACAAGACTTCCCTGATTTGGGGGAAGGTCGCCTATTTTTGGAGCCCCGCGGGGCTGCTGCCTGGAGAAAGCCAGGCTTCGACTCCCCAGCACCCGAACCCCACTGAGGAGCAGCCACGCTGCCTCCGTGGGACCAAATCCTGCCTCTGCTGCTTTTATTTTTTTTGATAGAAGGGTGAAAATTGTTCTGGCAGAGCTTGAATTTGGAAAGTTCCCTGCTTGACGCTGCCCTGCGCCCCCCGAATGCCCGCCTGGCCACCTCGCGCTTGCCGCAAGCGTCCCCGTGGCCATGGGGCTCTTCATCCAAAGCCCCAGCCTCCCTGCAGGAGCTGCCCCCAGGTGTGTTTCAACGGGACGAAACCCCATTTTGCACCCATCGCCAGCTGTCCAAAAAGCAGAGCAGAAAAGCAGGGCAGAAAATCACACGAGCTCTCCCCCGGAGAGCTCTCCGCGGAGTGACCCCAAGCTGCAGGTGAAGGACAGCCCCAAAAGGACGCCCGCTTGGCCTTACAGGGCTTCACCCTCAAGCAAACCCTTTATATTCATCACTAACAAAGGCACCCGGCACCTGTGGGGTCCCGCTGCTCCGGCCACGCACCGACAAATGGTTTTGGGGACCCGCAGGGTGCCACCAACCTCTTGGGACCCTGCCTGTGCCGGGAGGACCCTGCCTGTGCCGGGGAAACCCACGTCCTCCATCCCGGTGCCTGCTCGGCTCTGACGACAGGAGCCAACACCACACCACGCTCTGCTCCACCTCAAAACACCCACTGCTGGCCTCCCTAGGTGCTGTTTGGGTGCCACCCACCGTTACCTAACGCTCGGCCACACAAACCACCGCGGACGCTCGGCGCTTCCGTGACGCGCGAGGGCGATTCCTCACCTGCCTCTGCCTCCTCTCCTTCCCTCCGCTCCTGCCCGTCCCCGACAGCTCCGCAAAGCCAGGGCCCGGCAGGGTTTCACCTCTCGGGGCACACGGGGCCAAGCACACGGAGAGCCACAGCGTGTTTTGGGCTCTGCAGCAGAGCAAAGCGGGGAGAAGGGCGAGCTGGTGGTGTCCAGGGGCTGGGAAGGGGCTGGTACCTTCAGGGAGCACCACGGGGGGAGCGTTGGGCTCCTTCTACCTGCTCGCCACGTCTGGGAGAGGCAGAGGCGAGGGGGGAGCAGGGCAGGGGGCCGCCACGGCGTGTTCCTACGGAGAGGTAGCGCGAGAGGAGCGGGGCTGCCTGCGGGCGAAGGGCTGAGGTTGGTTGGTTTGGCTCCTCGGGAAGACAGCCAGCGCCAGGCCGCGCGCTGCTTCGGGTTGGTTTGGTTGTGGAGGTGGTTGGTTTGTTGTTTGTGTTGGTTTTTTTTTTTTTGCTTTTCCTCCTGAAAAATCCTTCTACCTGGCGAAATATCCTTCGGTGGGGAGGTGGAGGGGGAGGGAGGTGTTGTGGCGGTGGCAAGGGGCGAGGGGGTAGGGGGAGGAGAGCGGCTTCTACCCAGAAAAGAAAGGGAAGAGAGTATAAAGAAGTGTCCAGATTGGCTGAAAAAAGCATCCCGACGAAGAGAAGAGAAGAGAAGGAGTCTTCTTGTGTGTGCTGATTGGTTTCACCTCCAGTCTGACTGCTGCGGTGTTAGGAGAGGCCCCCTCCCCTCCCGCCCCCGCCGGGGCCGGCTCAGCCAGGGATGCAATTTGCTGGGAGATCAGTTGGAGGTATCAGAGTGAACGCTGCCAGGGCCTTCTGTGGGGGAGGTCACCGACGACGGGGTAGTAGCGTCTTGCCAACCTCCATTAGCCTGCGGGGAGGGAGACACAGAGCTGTCAGCACCGAGGGCACCCAACGGCACGCCCGGACCCCCCCCGAAATGCCCACCCGCCTCCCGGCGGTGTGATCGGGTGGCCTTAAGGATGGGACCCCCCCAAGCTCCATCACCCCCATCTCATGGTGGCCACCACAGCTCGGGATGGTTTGGGTGGAAATGGGGGTTTTGGTGAATTGTAAGCGCTCACGGGAATTCTATCCTTTAAAAATAAAATAAAGGTATTTCTGCCAAAACCCTGTACTCTCTCTTTTTTTTTTAGGATCCTTCCCCATACAGAAGGAGGAAAATAGCAAACAACTTCCATCTCTGAACAGGAAACCCCAACCTGGCTCTCTGTGTGGACGCAGACGCTACGAAAATGCAGGGCAAGAGGAAAGCAGCAGCACCCACGGGACCTACGAGCCGCAGCACGTCCCCGGCATCGCCCCACGCCCCGCTGCCACCTTTGGGGGCACCCCTCCTCCTGCACAGCTGGGGGAAGCTGTCAGCAAGGCACAGAGCTGCTGCCCCCTGCGCCCATCCCCAAAAGTCCCCCTGCTGCCACCTGCACGCATCCCAGGACGCACAGCCCAAATCCTCCAGCCTCTGGAGGGCAGAGCTGGCCGGAGGGCCCCGGCTGCCGCACGCCGGAGCTCACAAAAGCTCCTCCGCGGCTGCCGTCCCCTTCGGAGAGGAGCAGATGTCGCACCCCACCTCCTCTGCTCGTTCTGACATTGATTCAGTGCTCGGCTAATTAATCCTTCCCGACTCCTGCCTGCGCTGAGTCGGCAGCAGCCGCCGGCCCGCTTCAGACGTGCCCGGGCTGCTGCGCCCTCGCCGGCTGCCTGTCCCGGTGCCTCCTGCCGCAGGGCATCCATCACCGGGGCTGACAGCCCCGTAGCAGGGACCCCGGGGCACACAGAGCTCTGTGCGTGGTGGCAGGGGGCCACAGGGACGTTCTGGGGATGTGCTCACCCCCAAAAGTGCCCGGGGGTACGGGTAGGGACCCACATAACCTGCTTGCAGGCTCCCCAAGCGTGCCAGCGCGCTGCACCTTGCAGCGGCGTGCAGGGAACAAAAAGAAAAGCGCAAACCACGACCAGAAGTTGGTGGCGGGTTAGCAACCACCACTCGACCTCGCCACGGGTGCAAGCATAAAAAAGCAGACCATGCCCAGATGCTTACGGCCTCGTTAAGCACCCTGCAGGTGCCTGCGGAGACACCGGGCTCGCCGTGGCCGCCTCGCACCCACGCAGGGACCCCGGCAGCTCGCACCCCGAGCCGCGGCACCCACCCTCCCGCGCCTTGGACCACGGCAAGAGGCAGCAATTACCCTAGATTATCAGCCCGACAGTGACAGGCCGCGTAAAGAGAGACACAGAGCCAACTCCACCGCCCAGAGACTGGCATATTCAAGTACACTTAGGACATTAATAGCAATTTACGTGCCATCAGTGAGCGAGAACCACAATAGCGGCGCTGGCAGCCTCTTATTACGAAGCCTGTTATTTGTTGGAGTTACAAGCTATAATCACAACAGAAACTTTCAAAACCCTTATCTTCCGTGACGCACCAAATCTATTTCAGAGCCGTAATTGCTATGTCACCGGAGAGTTTGCTGCTTAATGCACTCAGATGCCATTTAGTGTTTGCAGGGTCATTACAGCGAGCAGAAGGGGGGAGAGGCAGCGGGGGCTGCTCGGAGCAGGGCTCGGTCCCTATTGTGCTGAACTATTTTTAGAGAGGCTTTTTCATGCCTGCCACGGCTGAGAGGAGCGAGGGGAAGGGGGGAAACGTCTTGAAGACAATGGCTGCGGCACCGCGATGCTCAGCACCGCTCTCCTGTGCCCCCCCATACGCAGGGAAGCCCCGCTGTGCTGTGCTCGAGGTGGGGACCAGCCCTCACCTTTTGCAGGGAAGGAGGTTTTGTGCCCCCCAGCGAGCATTTCCCAGTCCCATCCAGTGGGAAGACGTTGGTGAGATGCTGACCCACGCTCCTACGGGTCTGGCCATAAAGGTGCTTCCCTCCGCTCACCCTCCTGCTCCCCCAGCCCCCAAATTAGGGGCCAAAAGAGGCCCTGGGGTTGGCCACAACTTCAGCATCTCGATGCCATCCTTTGGTGCACGGCATCTACAAGCTGTCCACGAGGAGGCTGGATCCTTCCCTCTTCTTTCACCCCACTGTCACAGTCACGAAGCCATGTGCAGGATGAACCCGATCCCACCCAGCTGGCCCAAGGAGATCCCTTGGGATCTGACTAGTAAATCCCTCGGGATCCGCTGTGACGAACACCCCTCAAAGAGGGAGCTTGGGGAGGAGGCAGCAGAGCCTGTCCCTGCCCCGGCACGCAGCTGGGACTTCCCCGGGAGGGACAGAGCCAAAGGCAGGGCAGGGCTCTCCGGGACATCTCTCCAAATGTCTCCTTCTGGTGCCAGAGCACGGGCACGGCCTCGGTGGCTGTCCAAGTGGTGGAGCCCCGGTGATGGATTGCTGAAGCAGCGTGTTTTGGGGCCGTTTCCTGCAGGTCTCCCAGCGTTTTTGCTCCAGCAAGTCTGCCTGGCTCTCCGCCTGGGCCTCCTGCATGGGGCTGGTTTTCTGCCAGGTCTTTCAGGAGCTTTCTGCTTGGCACGGAGGCTGTCGCCACGTCCTGCTCTGCGTGACCAAATCCTTGTCCTGCCACGGATGGGGCAGGAGGTCAGGTCAGCCTCCGAACACCCCTCAGAGCACTTTTCCTATCGCAGGTCGTGAGCATCATCGCAGGTCGTGAAGGGCGGCTTGCTTTGGGGTGTAAATTCTTGGAGAGAGGGGTCTCACCTCCCGCAGCTAGCCTGGTGCTCCTCGCTTTCAGCTGGCAGCCGTGGGTGTCAAACCCACTGGCACACAGTTGCTGAGCACTGCCCTCACCGTGGCTGTGTAAATAGGTAAAATGGCATTTTAAATTAAAAAAAAAAAATAAATCCTGCACAGATGAACTTTAAAAATAGCCTCCCGTATTAAAAGTGATTTATCAACTAGCCTGTTCCATTTTCTTCGCTGGAGGATTAGGGATGGAGGGGACGTGGGGGAGAAGGAAAGAGGGAGCTTGGAGTCCAAAAGGAAATCTCTGCAAGGGCTTTTCTTTAAGATGATTATAAATCATTAATTAAGCAGCAGACTGAGCGGGGTATTCGCAGCAAGGCAGCCTGAATAACAGCGTGTTTACGCGCAGATCCCCGCACAGGAGGACGCGGGTGGGACATCCTCTGTCCAGGTGTCCCCGACAGGGGCTGGGGGACCTAACACAGCGAGACCAGAAGCGGACCCGTTCCTCGCCGGGATGCGTGCTGCTCAGCACCCTCTCTGAGAGGCGAGGGGGGCTGTGTGCTCCCATCATCCTGGTAACGATGCAGAACCGGCGCCGGCGGAGCTGTCAGCGGCAAGACGAGCCGGGGAGGGAGCGGGGCTGGGGGTGTATTTCTGTCCTCGGCTGTCACCACGTCCACGCCTTTCAAAATTCAGCCTCCGCCACGGAAGGCGAAACCCTGCCAAGGTTTGGAGCAGTGGAGCCGGGCAACCTGCTGCTGCCTTCCCAGCCCTGACGGGCTCCGGGGATGACTTAACCTCAGCCCCGCGCGGAGATCTTTGTGACAGGGCTCTTGACTCGGTTTCGGCTCATCTCCTTCCAGCAGCTCCCAGGGATGCTCGGGTTAGGCAGGGCTCGCAGCTCGCTGTGTTGCTGGCAGCTTTCCTCTGTGTCCTGCTTCCCTTCCTCGGCGTTAAAGGGGTGGAGGAGAGGCAGGGAAAACCTGCCTGCTGCTCCAGCTACGGGACAGCCCAGCACCTCCCCAAGGACCAGCACTTCCCAGAGGGCAGCCAGGCTTCAGGGGTGGGCAAACCACACGGCTGGGGCCCATCGAGTGCTTTGGGATCTGGCTGGATGGGAAGATGCTAAGTGGCAAGCAAAAGGTGTTGAGAGACAACCCAAAAGATGCTTCCTAAACTTTCTGCTCCGCTGTAGACTCCTTGTCTGGCTCCAGAAAACCAAGAACCGGCTACCAGGAAAACCACATTAGCTGGATATATGGAGTATCCCCCAAAACTGGTGGGCTCTGTGCCCACCACCCTGTCTCCAAACATCATCCTTCCCGTGCCTGGTCCCTTCGGGCTCATTTTTGCTCCTTCCCACCTAGAAAACCAGCCTGAGCAGCCACCCCCTGCCAGCCACCCCAGGTCCCCGTTTGGGAAGCGCAGAGCCCTGCTGCCAGCTCACCAATTCCCCGTGCTGCTCCCGTTACCCCCGCAGCTGGCAGCCAGCAATGCCAGCCCAGCTGCTGACGTTGTGCTTGGCTTCCAAGTTCCCACTACTTCTTTCTTCTCCCCTCTCCCAGCGCCCCCCTCCCTGCCTCGTAATCCCCAGCAGCGACCCTTCCCCCCCCAAAAAATTTTGGCTCGACCCAGCCCACTGTTATTTTCCAAGCCAACTGCAGCCGTAATCAGCTCAGCCTCTTTCCTTGGGGGTATTTTAATTTATACAAAAGTATCATCTCTTATCATGATCAGCCTCTGATTCATTTACTCCTCAAGTATTAAAAAGCCAGAAAGGGAATAAATTCAGCGCACAGAGAAATTAATGCGGAACGATGGGCTCTTTCATGTGGCATTTTCGAGCACCGCTTTTGCAACGGGCTTATGTAATGAGACATAATTATCTGCACATGTTCAATTACATTACTTCTCAAATCCTCCCTGGCTCTGCCTCGTGACGTCAAGCTGCCCGCTAAGCCCCGGCACCCGACGGCGCGGGGGGCGCAGCCCCCATCCTGCGGCCCCTTCTCCTGCCCGCCCTCCACCCCGGGCTCTCCCCGAAGGCCGAGGGCCCCGAGGTGGCCAGATGCAAGGTGACAAATGGCAAGACCCAGGTGGCTTCCTCGGAGGGACTCGAAGGGAGACGCGGCGGGGCGAGGCGCCCCGTGGTTGGCGGCCGAGGCCACGTTCTCCCATCCCTGAACGAAAGGCAGAGGCAGGGAAGGGCTGGAGGCTGCGAGGAAGCTCTTTTAATGCCTCCTCGTGTATCGCGTCTCCTCCTCAGCGCCTTTGTTTCAAACTGACAAGAAGCCACAGATGCTGGCTGGCGGAGCCGGGAGCTCCACGGGCTTCCCTCGGCCGCCTCGCCGCGGGCGGGCGCTGTGCCGGGGCGGCTCATGGAGCTGCAGGGGCGAGCCAAAGCCAAAACAGGGACCTGGCCCCTTTTCCCCACATACACACCTCTCCCATGCTCCGTGGTGCTGTTGGGGCGAGCTGAAAGCCTAGGCAGGACCTTCTCCTCTCTGATACCCCTCTCCCAACCTTCCCATCGGCTAGGTCCTCACCAAACCACAACGTGGCACCCGCCACCTTCCTGCCCAGCCCAAGACCACCCCGCCTTGACCCTCGTCCTCCTCGCCAGGAGAAATCCCCGGCTGTGGCCAGCCGCCCCCTCCTCCTCTCGCCACCCCGGCCGCTGCCACCACCAGCCCCTCCGCCGGCACGGCCTCCTTTTCCAGGCTGCCCTCTCCTCTCCCAGCTTGCTGTCACCGCCGCTGAGATGGCGGACGATTGATCTGAGAAATGAAGTTGGATTGCTGTCCCGAATCTACACTCGGTTCTCCTTGTGTGTGTCTGATCGATTTCACCCTGCACGACACAGCTTGTCGCTACGAATTTTCATGCTAGTCAGAACCCGCCAGCGCACCCACCAACAAGGAGAAGATGCTTCCAAGCCCTCCCTCCCCCTCGCAGCCTCCCCCGGCCCGGTTGGGTGAGGTTTTCTTGGGTTGCACTCATTTTTTCCCCCCTTTCTCCTTCTATTTACCATCATCATCGCCGTCAACCCCATCACCACCGTGCTTTCAACGCCCTCCCCGCTCACCCAGCCCAGATTTGGATGCTGGCCAGGACGGGGCTATTTTCGGGTGGCCTCCCCGGGATGGTGCCATCGGCCTCCTGGGCGCGGAGCGATCACCGGGCCGGGGTGCTCGCGGTGACATTCCCCACCGCGGTTACGCGAGGTGTCACCTGTTTAGCAGCTCCTCGCAGCCGCCCGCATGTGGCCGCAGGTGCCGCGCCAACGCTGATGGGCTGTGACAGTCCTAGACGCCAGCTGCCTGCACAGAGCCTGCCCGGCCGCCACTTTTTTCGTGGCCAGAGCTCCGCCGTCGGCGTGACCGATACAGAAGCAATAAACTAGGTGACCGTAAAAGCAAAGACAAGTCCTACTAAGTGGCATTCTGAGCCCTATGGCTTTGAAATAATTGGTAGCGAGAGAACAAAAATGAAAAAAAAAAATAAAAAAAAAACAAGAACCCAAGCCTATTTTTTTTTTTTCTTACACTGATGCCCTGCGGACTATACATCTGACTTGCTGCGAGTCCGTCACTGTATCCTCCTGTCTGGCTGATAACATGGCGAAGGGTATCCACCTAAACAGACCAACGACAACAAAGACACAAATTAGAGGGGAGGAAAGGTTAGTGGGCAAAGCCGCTTCGCTTCATCTTTGGCATGGCAAAAACAGAACAGTAACAACAGTCATAAAGGTGCGTGTTTAAAGAGGGAAGGGGGAAGAACCGTGGCTGGTCTCAGGGTGAGAGCCAAGCTGAGGAGAGCTCCTGCCTCCCTCGCCTCCCCCAGCCTGCCCCGGTGGCCTCGTCACGCTCTCGTTGGTCCCAAGTCTTGTGAAATGAAGAGCAGGGAGGGAGAACAGCGTGGCAGGATGCGCTCGGACCTCCTGGAGCACATCGCTGCGGCCGGCTCCACCACCGTGCTCCAGGAGCCGCCTTCCTTCCCCTAAACCCTTCCACCCTTTGGCCCCAAGCGGCGAGAAGCTGACATCGGTGGAAGGAGATCTTCGGGGCCGGGTGAGCCCAACTCCTCCTTTCATTTCGGAGGGCCCCGAGAGGGATATACCTACCATGGCGAGGGCACCGCCAGCTCTCCTCCGTGTGCCCCGTTCCTCTCCCTCCACTACCCCAGCCCAGCCCCGCTACGTGCGGTGAGCATCTCGTTGGCCACGGCTGCGTCCAGCACTGCGAGGGGAGCGACCTCGGCTTTAGCAAGCTCTCCTTGCCCGATGCAGAAGTGGCCGAGTGGCTGTCGTCTCTCAACACAGTACAGAGCTTAAACGCCAGAGAGTGGGCTCGTGGCACATCTGGACATCGGATGGCAAGTGGGAGATCTGTCTGGGTGAGCTACCGGCTACTCTGAATTCTTTCTTTTTGCCCAAAAGCATGGGTGCACATTTCAGTCACGCTGCTCCACGCTCCCTCGCACTGCCTTGTTGGTGTGTACATGGGTGGTGTGAGTGCCTGCGCTTCGGGAAGGTGGGCAGCTGATGAGGGGTGGCTTTTAATTAAAAAAAAAAAAATAAATCTAGCTGTGTATTTGTGCATTTCTTGCCTTTGCAGCAGACACCTGGTTCGGTATCAAAGGAGTACGTGGAAGCCTTGGAAAACGAGACACCAGTCCAAACCTCTGGCCCCTTCCCTTGGAAGAATAAAGCAAGCAGAACCTAAACCTCATCTGCTTTTGTTTGAGTACATGCCTGTTCTCCTAAACCTCCTCTCCTCCTAGTACGACTGTCAAGCCAGAGCCAAATGCATTCACAAAGTGTGGGCAAGTCTCCTCAAGACCATGGTTGTTGGTTTGGTTGGGTGTTTGGTTTTGGTTTCTTTTGGATTGATTTTTTTTTTGGTGGTTGTCGCTGTTTCTTTTTTTTTTTTTGGTTGGTTGGTTGGTTTTTTGGTTTGCTTTGCTTTTTTTAAGTGTTGGTTGGTTCATTTGTGCTGGTTGAGATTTGCTCTTTTCGGACGGGAGGGAGAAGTGCCAATACAATCAAAGGCTCCTCCAACACTAATGCATTCACTGGCAGTACATCGGATGGGTCCCTACCTGTGACTGCACGTTGGCTCCAACCTGGGCCCCTTGGTAAGAATCCCCATTGAGAGACTGCACGCTCATGAACAAATCTCCAGAGTTTGACATGTTAAAAGAACTGGAAGAACCTGGAAAGGAAAGAGTGAGGCACCTGAATCACAGAAAGGAAAAAGATCCACCCCATGACTCTCAGCCAAGAGGAAGGAACAACATGCAAAGCAACCACAAAAACAAAACACACAGTCAGGTTAGTAGTATGAAGAACAGAGCAAGCAAAAAAAAAAAAAAAAAAAAAAAAAAAAGGGATGCACTCTTGAGGTTATTCAAAGCCACATGTTGTTACAGCTCAATGCCAAGAACATTCTTCAACAGCTCCTCAGCTGGAGGAAGGATTCTTCATGCTCTGGACCGAGATAAACAAAACCCAGCCTGGAGGACTCAGACAGCCCTTTCCCTTCATTTCAGGGCATCAAAATCCTTCAGGCAGCTTTGCAAATCTCGATTTTTCGGAGGTGTCCACCCGGCAGACTGCACTGGAGAACAGAATCACCCAAATAAGCCCCGCTGTCAAAAGCAGAAGCCTTTTCAGCAAGGCTAACCGTGCAGCTGCTGCTTGCGAGAAGCTCGGCTCAGCGTGGGTACATCCTCACCGTGCTGCCTTCCGCAGGGTGGACACCTCCAGACACCATCCAGTTCCACGTCCAGAGCTCCCGCTGAGCCAACGGGAGCACAGGGCCACAAAAAAAATGTGAAGGCACCCGGGCCAGACTCCCTTTATTGATCTCTTTGGCAGCTCTTTCCTCATGACGAGCTATGAGACAACGCGGGGCTGTCTCAGCCCCTACGGGCCAAGCTGCCCCAGAATGAGCTCCGTAAGCAAATTCCCCACCGCATGCACCAGTCGCCAGCGTTACACCAAAAAGAGGTAACGGCGAAGACAACTGGGTGGGATCAGGAAAAAAAAAAAAAAATAAGAAAATAAAAGGTCCCGCTTCCAGATTTGAGATAACTTGAGCACCTCCTCGACTGCTGGACAGAGAAAACAAACCTATCATGTAACTGGAAGGCAGGGGAGGAGGGGAGGGGTTAAAAATAAATAAATAAATAAAGGTTTTATGGGATTATTTCAGAACTCATCGTGCAGATCAGCGCGTTAAGTGTGAGACAGCTCAACGTGCAAGGTTTGGTTATATACATGACGTTAGCCTTGGAAAGGAGAGACTTCAGGGGCCCAGGTCAGCTACGCTTTCGGCTCCAACCCAAAATACGCTCTCATCATCTCCAGCGCCACTTCCAACTCGGAAGAACGGCGACCACAGTCCTGGTGGAATTGCCCAACTATGGCTCATGCGTGCGCTCTGAGAAAGGCCAGACAACCCCCGTCTCCTCGCTGGGACGCGCTCTGGACAGAGCCCAGGAAGGCTCCCCCGATGGGAGCCACCTCCAAGAGCTGGGAGCAGGTGGGAGGTCTCCCCTGGGGAGTGCACGTCCACTAAAATCTCTGCTGCTCTCTTTGCAAATGGCTCTTTTACCGCGTGCTGGCAATCCTCGGAATTGAAGGGAAGCAGAAATATCACAGCTAGGTACAACGCCCGGGATAGGCGAGAGAAAGATTCATCCCGAGCACACCGAGCCTTGGATCAGGACCCTCCCACCGGTGCCTGAAAGGAGCAGAGCCAGGAATAGCTCCGTTGTCTGTGCTCCCTGTCAGCCCTGCCCGGCACAATTCAGAGAACGACCCAACAGCGCTGCGTCAAATAACCAGGACTAGGCAGAAGGCAGCTGCAACCATCGCCTCCTCTGCTCGGCTGGCAAAGGGTCCCTGTCACTTCCCAGCCTCTCGGGTTGCTCTCTGTTTTCAAGGCAAAAAATCGATAGGAAGCAGCTGGCAGGGTGAGGATATCCCACGCTGACACCTGAAAGCATGAGGACGGGGACTTTTCACATACACGAGGATGCTTCCTACCGGGTTCTCTGAGTGATCACTTTGACTCCCGGCATAAAAGCCCAGAGCTGTGTGATAGCTTTGTGCTCCCACAGCGGCTGAGAACCAAAGGGTTTTGCAGTTAATCCTCACAAGCAGCAGAGAATATCCTGCTACTCTTTAAAGGTGAGCAAAAACCTTTTGAGATCACACAGATGATCAGCATCAGAGCTGGAAAGAGGACCTGGGAATCCCTGAGCACCTGACAGGACGCCACCATCACTCTGCCCCTGACAGCAGTATTTCATCCCACCTTCCCCTACCGAAATAAAATAATAATAACAAATAAAAATGCCATAAATGTAACCAGCACTTTACAGAAACTTAACAAACCTGCCTGGAAAATTGAGACGGGGAGGGAGGAAATAAAATAAACAAACAGCCACAAACTCTGGTCCTGAAGAGCGCCGGTGTCTTGGAAATCATGAGGAGCACTGGAGATGTCACTTACAAGATATACACTGCTATTGGCACGGGGTGTTTTTACAATATATGTGCATATCTAAACGGCAAATGTGCCTTGCTGCTGATGTGGATGCAAAGATAAATATGCGCATAGCAATGGCCCGCATGTATGGATGCGTTTGTGTCAGAGCCATAATTGCAGAGAGCCCTGTGCGCTGCTGTTTCAGCACTCTGCTGCCTGTGTACTAGCCATGTATGAAAATTACCATGGCCCAAAGTCTCGGAGACTCGGCTACGAGGGACTGGTGCACTGGGGCAGAAGAGGGGGCAAGGATGGGAAGAGCTCTCAGACTGCAGGCACCGGTATCCTCCCTGGAAACAGGCTCAGGGAACACAAGTCACATCCTTCTGCTGGAGAAGGCTCCATCATCAATCTCATTTATCTTTCTGCTCCACTGTAAACACACCGAAGAAGCTTTTTAGTGGTCACAGTTTGATCTCCTTGAGACCTGAGATGTGATAAGCACCTTTCAGCTTGCGAGCCCAGGCTGCGACCTTGGCACGAAGTCCCTTGACGCTTCCGTATGTGGACAAAAAATGCCAGCATAAACACCGCTTAGCATGACGCGTAGCAGTGTGAGCCAGCGGATCATTTTCAGCATCCTCACATCTTATCAACCTCAAGACCTATCACCATCACTCCCTAGTGCCGAGTTCCCATCAGGGCAACACCAGCTCCAGAGAAAGAGGCGGAAATGTTTAAAAAGAAACGAGCCATGGCACTTGCCACTGGGTGAGAGCCTACATCAAAACAATGCCAGCAAAGAGATCTCCTCCACTCCTATCACTTAGGATGAGCACAACACATGGCGAGTATGTTTTCAATTCCAAAAACCTCACAAGCTTGATTGCTGGTATTTCTTGCACCACTTCTCCAGAGTGCTTCTTCTCCAGCTTCTTGATGCCTTTTCTCATGTTTTAACAGTCTCCGTTTCCACCTTAAATTTTCCAGGACCTCTAACAAGTCCTTTTTCTCTGAAGTGTCTTACGATTTAGAAGGCATCAATAAACCGTAATAGTGTTCATCGGAGCTGAAATCAAACCACCTTCATCTGCTGCCTCATTCCACCTACCACCAACGAGACAGAGATCCAGCGCAGAGAGCCACTGAAGTCAACTTTTCACAAAACAAAAAGGTGAGCAGGAAAAAAAAAAAAAAGTTCAGGATGATTTTGGCTCCTCTGCACACAAGATTTCAGCGGATGTCATCACCTGTGTGCGGTCCTCCAGGACTCTGGTTGGCAAAAGGGGCAGCCCACATGAAATAGCTTTCATTTGCCATGTGGTTTTTGTGCTGAGAGTGTCCAGACAATCAAAGTGAGGACGGGGAGTTGTTAGCCCAAATGAGCCAGACATCTCGGCTTATTTGAACATCTGGCTGATCAAGCCCAACTGTGCATATTCAGGATGAAAAGGTGTTTGACATTCAGGCCTGGGTGACTGAGGGTGGGGGACCCTGCTTCGAACGTGCCAGATGGCCAGACAGATGCAGCCCTTGCCCTTGTCAATGTGTGGCCAATCTCTTTGACTGACTGTAGCCATTCGCCCATCTCCGGTATCATGGTCATCAATGCAGAGAACAGATGGGCCTGCCCAGCCACGGCAGAAATGAATTTAGCTCCTGTCCCAGGTCCCATCGCATCCAGTTCCACCTCCTCTTCCAACATCACGGCCCTCCAGGGACTGCATCGCTGGTTGCCTCTTTCTCATGACCTGTCCTCTGCCTACTCGCTTTCTTCCCATGTGCCCTGCCACGTATCTAAACCTAAAAATTCCCAGCACATCCAGCCTTTGTTCAGGCTCCTTCTTACCAAAGTCTCAGCCAATGAACTGAAAACAGAAAAAAAATCCACGGTGTAAAAGGAGAGGTATCACCCACCTCAGTCCTTCACCTCTTCATCCACTTCCATGTGCCATGTAGCACACCTGGGTGGCTAACGGCCCTCAACAGCATCCTCTAAATCTTTAACTGATGGGTATTTCAGTCCTAGCATGTACAGGCGTGCTTCTTGCTGCTAGCACCTTCAAGCCAACCTGAAGGAGGGATGGTCACAGGCCTCCAGGTGTCACCAGGACATGCCTTCGCCCCGCAGCCTGACGTAGCGCAGGGATGCTCGACCGAGCCGTCACATCCACACGGCTCAGCTGGGGAGATCTCATCCTGGGGTGCTGCTGTTGGAGATAAAATCCCGAGGTCCTTCCAGCTGTCTTCTCAGAAGGCTACGAGGACGTCCAGTCCCACCACCTCTGCAAGCTGACCCCGAGGCTGTCACGATGCTGGCGCAGGGCCCTGCAGCGTACAGGGAGAGCGGTGGCACCTGGCTGGCTTGGAGACCCTTTGCTTCCAGCAGAGAGAGGACCCTCCATGGGCTGACGTGCTGCTTTAGCACTGAGGGCCCTGAAAAGAGGACGGTGTTTCTGGAGAGCAGACAAGTGAGCCAGAAAGAGGGCCCAGGAGCTCAAGCCGTCCGCGTTAATAACAAGGCCGTTTGTCCTTCCTTGGAAGCGCGGTGTTATCCAGGGATTATCTGAGCCGTTTACTGCGGGGTACCAGCCAATTTATCTTCCAAACGGCCGTGTTACTGCCTGTGGGGAAGTCGGAGACACAGACTCACACAGGAGCACTATTTAACCGGGGAAGTGCCTATTGCACTACCCGTGGGCCAGATCCAAACCCATTTAACTCATCCGAAGCGGCTCCCTGGCTATTCCAGCCCACTGGGTCTGACTCCTGTTGAAGGAAGAAAAGGAGCAAGGCTGCGTCTCTCCGCTCCGAGCTGATGTGCACTGCAGGGCAGCCTCGCACGCAGTCGGTATCTCCCTCAACACGCAATTCTGCTGTCCTCCCAGCTTTTCTGTGCCGGGGGGGGTTAGCCATTTCATCAGGTGTTTGGAGTGAGCTGTTTGGAAAGGATGACATTTTTAAAACTGCTTCTAAATCTTCTGCACTTACAGCAATGAAAGGAAGGGAAAAAAAAAAAAAAAAAAAAAGAATGAAAGCAAATTCCTGCAAACCATCTGTCCCTGCCAAACTCTGCATCACCCACCCGAGCCCTCTGAGCGCCTCAGCTGAGGCAGAGCAGGCAGCACAGCCTGCTGACGGGGGGCTGGAGGTGGGCAGGATGCCTCCCTGCAGCATCTCTGACCCCAAGTACATCTCACTTCCTTCCCCTTAGCAGCCTACCTGCTAACAGCACGTGTCACCCCCTGGCCGAAGGGCATCGCGAGCAGACACTGAGCTCAAAGGCACGAAAGTGACCCCTTCCCACTCTCCCTCCCACCCCTAAAAAGAAAAGAGGCACAGAGATATTTATAGGGATAATCGACTGCATGGCACCCGTGAAGTTCCCCCTTTTTTCTTTTTTCTTTTTTTCTTTTAATCAGGTCCCAGTTGTCCATCGCTCCTGGGAGCCGGGCACAAGCAGCACAGAGCATGCCGACCACCGCCTGGGATGGTTTTGGGGTCGGGTTTTGGGGTCGGCCGTCCTCGTGGCACGCACCACGGACGGACTGAGCATCATCGTTCTCTAGCGGAGGAGTTGAAATCTGGGCAAAGCGCTTTGTGCCTTTGACCCTCAAAACACACGAATGGAAACCACAGCAAATGGGCAGGAAAGGGGGAAAGGGGAGGGAACAAAGCGAGCCATGGATTTCCCCTGGGTCGTACTGACACAAAGGGAAAACAAAATTCACACAGAGCACACTCTTGCAGGTGATCCAGACATTGTCATGTAAGCAATCAAAGGTAACCACAACAGAAAGAAAACCAAAGGATAAAAGTTTACCCAAACAACCCCCAAAATGGCATGAGTGACGACATCCCAGAAATATTGGGCTTCCTTACATAGGGCCACTCATGCTTTCAGCCCCTACTGAAACAGAACAATTACACAAGGACATTTTCTTTCTTTTTTTTTTTTCCTCCCCCCAGACAATCCCATTTGTGTTTTTTTTTCAGATCATTTTTCTGCTTTTGTGTTTACCGTCCATGCACGTAACACCCAAGACATCCCCGTCACTCACACGGTCTGATCACATTGCTTTTCGAACAAAAACCAGAACAGAGAAGGGGAACCAAGAAAAAAAAAACAACAACAATGCAATGAAAATAAAGTGCCCCCCACAAAACAAACCCCAAAACCAAACCCATCTCTTTTTTTTTTCTTTCTTTTTTTTTTTTTTTTTTTTTTTTTAAGACCACAAAAATGAACCAACCGAAACCAGAAAACAAAAACTGAAATAACCCAAAGGAAAAAATGAGAGTGATTAGAGGGAGGGGGGGGAAAACAAACAAAAAAACAACACTAACAACCCAAAATAAACAAAAAACAAAAACTAACCAGCTGAATTGGGAGTTGAGGGTGAGTTAGCCTGGCTTCCATGGGCTGACACATTGGTAGCCGTGACAGCCGTTTTGGCAGCATAAATATTGGCTTCCTCTTGAAATTTACCTATGTTCTTCTTGTACCGGATTCTCTTATTTCCAAACCAGTTTGATACCTAGAGCGAGTTTGAGAGAAGACAAAGACGTTAACGTTTCTGCTCTGGAAACCGCGGCTGGGTGAGGAATGAGGATTAGTTCAGGTTAAGCAGTGTATCACCTTATTTTTTCCCCAGTTTAATTAGCCATGGGGGAGCACCTTCTACCTGTGCGTGCCATCCCAAACCCTGGAAAGACAGCGGGACCCTCCTGGGATCACCAGGTTTGTGCGGATACACCTGGTTCCTCTGCAGACCGGACTGCCATCCAGGGAACCCTCTATGGGAACTGCAAGACCCACCCCACAAAAATATCAGACGGGTTTTAAAAAAATGAGAAAGTCCTGAAATTGCAGGATTTGAAAATGAGCACGGTTCTCTTTGGTGCTTTGTATTTGCCTTCTTCACAGCATCCCTTTGACAGGGACAGCACTGCTATGTGCTTCCTCCCTCTCTTCCCAGTTGTGTTTTCTCCTCCTTTTAGAGAAGGAAAAATACTCAGTGAATTTACTCAGGCCTGGCAGATGCACAAAATTGCCTTGATATCATCTACGCTCTGCTTTTTGATCCATCCAAGTTAAATCAGCGCAAAATGCTGGGAGTGAATGCTTTTCACCCAGCCGAGCTCTGCTCTCTGTGATTGAGCAAGCTGAGAGCTAGCCTGGGAGCACGGAGCACCTTCAGGGTGAGGCTGGAGGGGAGCATGGGGCTCATCCCAAGACCCAAATCGGCCCTGCTGCTGCTGAACTTGTTCATTTGTGGCCGCTACGTCGCAGTCAACAACTCCAGAGAGGTGGGGAAGATTCAGCCTCGAGTTTGGGATGCAGCTCTCAGCTTCTCTGATGACACTGGACATGGAGAAGCAGGGGAATGTCTTCCTGGGTACAGGTCTCGAAGCAGAAAACAACTTGCAGCCACTACTGATCTTGTTTTAGAAAGCTTAACAGGATGAAGAAGACAGACAAATGCCAGAGGATGCTGTAACTGTCCCACAGGACCTTCACCCTGCCTGGGATTGCTTGGAGCTGGGACTCCGAACTGATCAACCCCATTAGTGGGACTCTGAGGACTTTCTCGTTTGCTTGCTGGTGAGCAGTGTCAGTAACTGAACCCTGTAAGATTTATTCCTATGATGCTTTCTGTCTGCAGTGCCAGGTAAATGGTTGCACTTGATGATCTCGGAGGTCTTTTCCAACCTAAATGATTCTATGATCCTATAGAGTGCTCAGTGGCTTCTATAGAGAGGTGGCTTCATCTGCCCATTTACCTGCTACTGAATTGCACGCACCCAATCCCGTGCTGCTGCCGTGCAGGAAAAAGAAATACAACACGCAGAGACCCCAGGGTGGCAAAAAGTAATAAATCAGCACCCCAGCCAGATCTGGGAGCGAATATTCAATGGCAGCAGGAGCAGGCACTGCTTGTCAGGAGCCCCGTTCCCCTGCTCGGCCCAGCTTCCTCACTAATGCCCACGTCCTCCTTCGCAGCCTCCCCACGCGGCTGATAAGCACAGTATTTCTCCTGGGCATTTTCTCTTCGCGAGGGAGAAGTTGTAAGTGCGAACAGATGAATTAAAAGTGAGAGGGGAAGCATCAGGACAGCTGTAGCTTTCCTGGAGCCAATATGTGCGGCCTCTCGCAGGTAACTCCGAGGAGAATCCACCTTTGGGTCTTCTGGCACAGGGGATGCAGTCGGAGTCACTCAGCAGGCATTCAACGCAGTGACGACACCTACCCTCGGATGCTGCTGCTCCTGCTGAAGGCAGACATGCTCTCACAAGGACACCAGATGCTACTGCTGTCTTCAGTTTACTCAAGTGATGAACAGGCATGTGCCTTGGGGCTGGAAAGAGGCCCAAGACGAGGAATGCAACAGGAGCCTGGAGGGAGTGCTAAGCTCACACGAGGACAAGACTACCAGAGGCAATTTACTGGCTCTCAGTCCTTCAGCTTGCTCCAAAAAGTGAAGAAATAAAGAAGGGCAGGCCTGAGTAATGAACAGTCGAACAATTCAAGTACTGACTGTTCCCCTCACAGATCCCAGCAGCTCCCAGGTCAGAACAGACTGCAGGAACTACGTGGCTGCCTCAAATGTACGGAAATAATTCCATTTGTCTTTATCAACCGCCTTTCTTTGAAGGAGAGGCAAGCTGGGGAGATGTCACGTTCAGCAGCACAAGAGTAACAACAAAGAGAAACGACCTGGGGAAGCCCCCCTCCTTGGGCACAAATCACAACCATCAGCCTGTTTGACCCCAACCCTTCCCACCGGGACCTTGTTCCTTCAACCTCATCAGGCAAACTCTGCTCAACTCTTCCTACTGCCTTCAAAGAAGGGACTTTCAGCTCAGATAAGCTCCTGCAAACCAGCACTGATTTCCTGAGGAGAAGACCGCTTCTTGCTGAATTCCTGTGCTGTTAACCCCTTGGCTACACACACAGACATTATTGTGTTGTCTGCATCCCTCCCAAGTCCTCTCCCAGACTTTCCTTCTCCATCCCCAGCATTGTCCTGCCAAGACTGCTGTCTACTCTCCTACCCACTGCACTAGCCTGCCCTAAACCCATTTAGTAATTCATTATTTCACACTGAAGGTCTGGAGTTTCCTTCGACATGTTAAGGTTTCCTTCAGCAGCCTTTGCTGTATTTCTGGGATCTCTCACCTGTGAGACTGTGATGCCGCATTTCTTGGCTAGCTCTTCTTTGGCTTCCTCACTGGGGTAAGGGTTGCTGAGATGGGAATAGAAATACTCATTCAGGATTTCCGTAGCCTGCTTGTTGAAGTTTCGTCTCTTCCGCCTTAGGGTGAAGAAAGAAGGAGAAACAGAAGGAAAAGGAAAGGAAATCAGTGCCGGGGTCCAGAAACAGGAATGCAATTTTAGATGCTCCGACTTTCTCCATTTCCCTCCCTCCTTCCCTCTCTCCTGGATGCAAGGGACTCATGGCCAGGAAGCTTCTCATCTGCACCTTGCAGGTGACTCCTCTCTCAGCACCTTCCAAAGCAAGTCTCTTCAAATTATTGCTGCATCCTTCAGCCTGCAGAAGTCTCTTAACACTGGCACCCAGCTCCCACAGCTGGGAAGGTGACTCCTGACACCTGGCTGCTCTGGCTGAAGATGTCAGCGCTACTCTGCAAAGCTCTGTGCTGAGAAAGCAGCTGTAGATACTTCCTTGTCACATCAAAATGAGAAAAAATGACATGGGCTGAATGTCTTGTATTTCTCTCCCCTCCCTTGCTGAGCCCCAAAGTAAAGGATAAAGAGGATAAACAGTCCCTGGGACTCAAGATCGGGAGCCCCTACCCTTCTAATCCTCCTCGATTCCCCCCTGAAGCTCAGACACCTCTCCAAGGCTGCGCAGTGGCCATGCAGAAAGGTCTGGGCGAGCGACCTTACCGTGCGTCCAGAAATCGGGAGCGCAGGATCATGACGGCTTCACACGTGCTTTGCTTCAGCTGCATCTGGATGGAGCTGAACTTGCGGTGGATGATGCTCACCATCCGCTCGATCTCCTTCGGTGAGATGGGCCGGGTCCGGCTCTGCTCGCGCAGCAGGTTCATCACGTGGGTGGTGAACTCGTTGCATGCCTGGGAGGGCAAGAAAAGCAAAAGAAACCCCAGGATCGGAAGGTCATTCGACGGCGTCAAGGACAACACGGAGGCAACGCAGCTAAGGAGGGAGATGTAGGGTGAGGCCTCGATGGCCAGGGTTTGCTAGGGCAGACCCACAGTGAGGGGCAGCTGCTCTCAGCAGCCACACAGAGGCACCAAGAGACCCCCAGAGCACCCAGAGCAAAAGGCAGGAGCCAGTATTTTGCTCTCAGAGATCACAGATGGAGCTGGTGCTGATAAAGCTCTGGAACCCATAAAGAAGTCCCAGCCCTTACGATTTTCTGGGGGAGCTCCAGCTGAATGTGAGGGCCACCAACCTTTCAGCCCTTCGTGCCTCCTCCTGCTGCCCCAGCACCACGCGTCCTGCAGAGCCCCTCGTGCTTCCCACAGAGGCACGGCCCTGCTCCAGGCTCTTAGCACATCAGATGAGAAGTAAATAAGGATAATAATTAAAGCCTGAGTGAGGCGGGAGCCCTGACAAGTAAGGGCAAGCAGGTAATAAGCCCAATTAGCTTGCTGCTGGCAGAGTGCTGCCTGGCTGCTCTTGCTGTCCCCATGCCACGTTGTGAGGATGGGGGGGGGATTTGGGGGCTGGATGAAGGCAACTTCATCGCTCTCTCCCCCACCTCCTCAAGGGCAAAATGGGATCCTCCAATTCCCAGAACCAGTCTGGCATCCAAGCCCCCAAAACCAGGCTGAAAACAGCACTGGGACAATGATGGCCTGAGAAGCCTGAGGTGCTCCCAGGACATGGGCAGATGCTGTGGGGACAGTAACCCCATTTGCCACCCCACGGTGGGGAAAGAGAGACTGGAAGGGGAAGGAGAAATTGATTTTGTGGCCCGGCCCCATTTCTGGAGCATCTTGGCGGTAAAAATGACTTTGTAAATGGGTTGTGAGAAGGAACGAGCCAGGGGAAGGTGCTGGGGGAGACGTGGGTGCATCAGGGTCTATTTGGGGGGCAAAACCAATGCAGATACAAAATCAGAACAACAAAACCAAAAAAAACTACCTAAGGAGCAGAAATGCCCTCCCCAGAGCCTGTGCCCTTGCAGCTGAGTCCTCCCTGGCTCTGCCCTTCCCGTATCTCTCCTTGGGCTCAGATGCCAGAGGACGTGGGGTCTCTCTCCCCCGTTTTGGGCCTGAAGGATGAGCAGTGACGTGCTCTCCACCCGTACCCCGTGAGATGGCCAAGCTGTCCCCGTGTGCCACGCCACCGCCACCACGTACGTGCCTCGAGGGAGCGGCAGCAGCGGCTGAGGACAGCCACAAAGGTCACCCTGATAGCACACCCTGCCGAGGGGGCACAAATAAAGGGGTGCCACGTCCCCTAGCTCCGCTAACACCCCGTTAGCTGGCTAGGAGGGCTGTGGGGCCGCCTTGCTCTTGGGGAAGCAGATCTGAAGCAGCTGTGCCCGTGCAGGCCTCACCCCGGAGCCTGCCCTCGGCCCCACCATGGCAGCATGGCCCTGGCCGTGCACCCAGAAAGGGGGGATGCTTTCTTGCTCGCACTCCATAAACCCAAACCTCCGGGGAGAAGCCACATTCATCCCGAGGGCAAGGCGCGCGGCAGCGAGGAGAAGTCTGCACAACATCTGGAAGCGTTTGAAAGAAAGCGATTTGGAGCTTGGGCTTGCAAAAGCTTCTCATGCAATTGTCAGTGTTACTAATAGCTGCATTCATGACCCAAATAGTTTTTCTTTTCTTCTTTTTTTTTTTTTTTTTTTTTTTCCCCAAGAATCATTTGCCACAAAAAAAAAAAGAAAAAAGACACTTTTTTTTTTTTTTCCTTCTGGAAAATTAATTTTTGAGGCAGAAGAAATACTCAAGAAACGTTTTGACTCAAGCTTTGCTTTAGGGTGCTTGGAAAACTGCCTGCACCACGACCAGCACCTCGAAGAGGAGTCCCCCTCTGACAGGGCCGATTTGGGGCAAAATGGTGAGGGAGGAGTGAAACTGAAAACCAAGGGGGGGAACACATGCCGAGCCTATTTTCACGGCCCATCTCAGTGCAAAATAAAATATGAAAGGGTTCTCCCAACCCTAAAAAAATCACGTTTTCGCTGTACCACAAAGCAACAGCTTGTGTTTGCCCGCACACTCCCAACAATAGATGTCAGTAGCGAACCAGGCTGCGCGCATCCAGCTCGGCATCGGCTCCACGTCCCCGCACAGCACCCCTAGTCCAGCCTTGCCCCGCACCACGAATGAGCCTGTTACCTGCTCGTACTTCTCCAGCTCCGTGTGGTAGATCTGCCGGATCTGGGAGAGTTTGGCTCTGTAATCGGAGTGCTCCACCGAGTTGTCAGAGCCGGCTCCTCCTGATGCCGCGGCGGCGGCGGCGGCGGCGGCTGAGCCTCCTCCTTTTTCGGGGCCCGCCACCCCCTCGGCCAGCAGCATGTTGTCTAACCGCATCAGCTGGGGGTCCGTGGGCTCCTCTTCCTGCGCTCCTCGGATGCTCAGCACTGCACGGAGACACAAAGGGAAGAGCCTGAGTCGTGCCTGCTGGGGCAGCAAGGACAAAAGCAGCCCCGCTGGGTTCAGCTCACCCACACCAACTGAAACAACAGATTTACCAAAATTTGCCCAAACGAGTGGCATGGAGCGCATCCTGATCCATGCACACGATGGCACGTTGAGAGGCTCTACTCCAAACCTCAGCCGTGCACGGCCTGATCCTGCACCACCCTCATCAGCCGCCAAAAGCAGGAGGAAATGCAGGGCCCAGGGCTGCCCGTGCCTCAGTTTCCCTCTTGTTAAATCAGAGGGCTAAAGCACAAGGAGCTGTTAGCCCCCGGAGGGAAAAAGAAAGAAACAAAGTATGGAATAAATTTCACTATTTGGAAAACGCCTTCTTTTAGAATCTGGTCGTTCCAGCGAAGTCTAAGCCGTGCTAAGAAAAGGGGCAACAATAAATCAATCCTCACAAAATGACTTGCCAAGGAGAGAATTTTTCTCCCCTTTTTGTCCTCGCTGTTTCAATTATTGCTTCAAGTAAAAGTCATTCTCCTTTGAGTGCCTCCCTGTAAAAATGACATGGGAGCACCCCGACCGCTCGGAGCGCCGGGTGCCTGGCTGGAGCCCGGCTGGCGGCGAAGAAGAAGAGGGAGGCACGCCGCACAGATGACACGAAAGCTTTCACCCCCATATGTATTGATACATCAACGCACACACACGAAATCCTGGGGTTTTTGTCATGTGGCAATGCCGTTTGGGTTACGCCTGCGGTCTGTGTTTGCACACACAGGCACGGCCTGTGGTTTCCACAGGTGTGCGCATCTGCAAAAATATAAAACAAACCCTTGACAAGCCAACAAAAAAGACATCTCCGGAGAGAAATGAGTTGTATTTCCCCGTCTCATCCGTCACAAGGACCCAAAGCACTGTGTAAACTCCTGCACATCCCTCACGTGCGCACCCGCAGCGGGGTGATGTTGCGGGGACTTTAATAAAGCTGAGCCTGCTTACACCTGAGATGGGTCCGACCCGTTTCTCTGACCCCCTAATCTGCAGCAGAAGCAAAAGCAAGTGATTTTCACCATCCTTTACAAAATACATCTGAAGTCAGTTGCCAATATGGAGCAAAACTAGATTAAGCCAAGCAAGGAGTGTGTTCCTCCTCAACCAGGAACAAGTTGGAGAAGGACAGAGTTATCAGCAAAATCACACAAAGTAAAAGGTCCCGTTGAGAGGTTTGGATAATGCAGGGTTAAAGAGCTTTTTTAAGCCCCACTCTCCTCTGAAAACACTGTTTTCAAGACCTTAACACTTATTGGCATTTTTGTGATTAAAACATTCACTGTCAACAAAGGAAGGAAAGTTGAAGGGGGATAAAGGGAAGAAAAAGAAATAGCAACAGTAAATTTGCCAATAAAATGAACTAATACTAAATAACCCCACACTAGGGATAATCGTGTATGTAAAGGGGGATGGCAGCACGGGGCCAGATCTGGATGCAGATGCCAATTTTAGAGCAGCCAGGTCCAGCATCTCTCTCCTCCGCATGGCAAGACTAAGTCTTCCATTAAAAAAAAAAAAAAATCATTAAAAAAAATAAATCATTAAACAAAAGCACATCAAAAAGCCCAAATACAAATGGGAAGCAACACAGGTTAAAAAAAAAAAATAATTAAAAAAAAAAAAAACAACAACCAAATAAAAAACAGAGTTGCCAAAACAGGTCCATCTGGACTTCAAAAGGGAAATATTTTTAGATTAAAAATCTCAGGAATCATTGACCTGACAGGTAGGCACAAGTGATTAATTAGTTTATGTTTGGAGAGCTGCTCGGTGATGAAAAGCACAGCGTAGCCGCTGCGCCTTGGTACCGCGCGGCACGAAGCACTCGCGGGGAGCACAGGCGAATTTTGGTGCCCGTGTACCATCAGCACCCTCTGGGGACACGTCCCCAAAGCAGCCACCAAAACGCCACCAGGGACAGGGACCACGGGGAATTGACAGAGGTTTGGCTGGCCAGCCGGAATAACGCCACTGAGTAAATAAATGAAAAGGGCAATGTGTCTAAGCAGAACTGATGCTGCCTATTTATCCCTGGAAGGCTGCTCTCAGACCAAATGATTATTTAAAAGCTCCTTTTTTATCTTCCCAGAGCTGCACCCGGCTCGAGCGCTGCTCCTGCCAGGGTGCCCCCGAGGTGCCACCCCCAGCCCCAGCAGGGGACCCGTTTGTCCCTCCTCGCCTCCCCTCTGCTCCTCTGGATGTGTTCTGGAGATGCCGCTTCTGCCGGCTGTCCTGGAAAGGGGGAGGCAGCCGGGAGGGAAATCTCCATCCCTGGTGACCATCAGAAGCAGGCAGCGTTCAGCACGGAGGGGACAGGGACATTTTGTGGCCACACCGAGCCACCCCAGCACAGCTCCCGACGGACCACAAGCACTGGCACTTGGCTCGCCCCTGCCCTGGCACGCAGCGCTCTCCATTTGCTGCTCCCGATTAAAGAGAGGGGAAAAAATAAAATAAAATAAAAAAAATGAGATAGTGACTGCAAGCGGGGGGTGCTGGGGGAGGAAAATTCATGCAAGACTTTCTGTCCTTGGCCGCTTTCCTGCTGGCTTGGCAGCCCCGAGAGCCGCAGCAAATGCCGCTAGAGGGTGCTCAGCCCTCGCCGAGGGCCCCCGCTGGCTCAAAAAGCGTTTTTGTACAGACGTATGTACACACACACACACACAAATGGTATGTACATACATACATATTTTAAAATCAAAGCAAAACCACGCACCTTGTCCCCGTTTGCACTGTTGCAGAACGCTCCCCAGCTCGCCGCGGAGGGGAACACCGCGCACCCAGCACGGCCACCCTGTGAGCAGCACCCACAGCAGCACCAGGAGCAGCTGGGGACCACCACAGCCATATGGCCTGGCCACCAGCACCCCCACGGTCACGGAGACGTGTTCTCCTTCTCCTGCTCTCCCTGCAGGGTGGGCAGCCCCAAAACCAGGCAGTGGTTTGGAGGTATCACATCGTGGGTGAGGGTGACCCCGAGAGACCCATGGCGCACGACCAGCACGTATCACCGAGTCCCGTGCAGGGGGTCAGGCCTAGGTTTTCTCCTCGGGTATTTCCAGCAGCTGAGAAATGGCTCCCGGGCTCCCTCCTCTCTCTCCAGCAAGAATATTTCCCGGCTCCCTGCCTGCCCTGCTATTCCGGGACGCGGGATGGGAACGGCACGGAGTCACCGGAGCTTTCGGCACAGGAGCCAAGCACGCAGTGACCTCTCCTCACCAAGGCCAACGCTTCAGCCCTGCAGCTCTGCTCTCCCCCACTTCCAAAGCCTCCACACCAAAACAATCCCACCCCAAAGAGAAACCCGCTGAGGGCTTTTGGTGAGTGCCCAAGCTGGGCTGCTCTCCTGGTGGCGGGTTCTGCCCACTCCCAACCTGCCGAATCGCCTTTCCAGGGGGACACGTGAAAGGAGAAGGAGATTGCAAGTAAATGATTGCAACTTATCGAAAATAATGTGCTACTTAGCATCGGAGACAAGCATCCTGGCAGGCAGAAATGGGAAGCCGTGCCGGAGCAGATGGGAGTAATTAGGTTGTGATTTTCAGAAGGGTTTTCTTTCCTGCCTCCACTGTGCCTAAGATGTACCGGGGGGGGGGGGACAGAGACAGAGTTTTGGGAGAAGCGGCGACTCCTCGGCTGCGCGCTGGCCTTTTGCGTGACTTTCCCGCGGGGAAACGGGAGGCGCCTGGAGCAGAAGTGCCACTTGTGGAGCCCTGCTGCCTGCTCTCACTGTCCGCTTGCATAGGCACGGATGAGGCGAGATGCCTCCTCCTCCACCGAGGCATCCGCTGCCGAAGCACGGGCACCCCACCCTCGTTTTGGGATGAAAAAGGTCTTTCCTGAATCCTTCCCTGGACCGGGATGTGCCGTATGTAGGGCGATGGCACGACAGCTCCACCGGGAACGCAGGAGCTCCGGCGTGCGCCCACATAGCAGCGTATTAAACATCAACACGCTTCCTACCTCCTGCAATTTAAGCACCATTCACAACATTCGCTTGGGTTCCCAGAGCCCCAGCGTCAGGATTCACACGAGCTCACTGCTTTTCCTTCACGAAATGCTCCGGATCTGCAGCAACAGCCAGTGAGCAGAGGGCCAGCCGCGATGCCAACCAATGCCCCTGCTAACAAAGCCAGGAACGAAGCACGTTATTCTAAGCCATTATTCCCCGCAGCCTGATTCTGTTTGCGAACATTTAAGATCAACAGCACTGAACCCGACACAAAGATCTTCCCGTCTGCCTGATATTTGAGGACAGTTAAAATTGCGAGGGCTTAACACATGTAAGGGGCTCGTGGCTGGATGTCTCCTGCTCCTGTGCACATTTCACACCCACGACAGGACAACTGGGGTTTGCTTCCTCAGCCGACTCCCTGAGTTGCTCTTCCCAAACTTTGCTGTTGCAGAAAAGCCCCCTGTGACCGCTCCCCTTCCTAAATTCATGGTTTTTTTTTCAAGTGTATTTGCAGCTTGCCTTCTGCATTGCAATGCAACAACAAACCCCAGACACAAAGGAAAATATCAAATTCCCCAACTTGGCAGCCCCGAAGCTTGAAATCCGGCATAAACCTAACGAAAGCTAACGCACCCACATCAACCACATGCTCCAAATACGCATGGAAATCATCACCACGGCTTGGCCAACGTAGAGAGAGACATCACAGTGTGTAACTCCGTGTCTCGGCCCCTGTAAAATCACTGCAAGAATCCTACAGGAGCCCTCCTCAATGTGAAGGGATGATGGCAAGGACGAGCAGCCCTCTCCAGGCACAACCTTTCCACCACCAAAATGTGGGGACTGCCCCCACCAAAGCCGAGTTTTGTGTTCTTGCTGCAGCCACTGACTTGGATTTTCAATTTAAACACCTTAAAGACCCTATCTTCGGAGGGAATAAATACACTCCTGGAATAAATACACTCCTGGAGCTTTGTGGAGGATGCTTGAGCATTTCCAACTGGGCTGCACCTTCCAACCACCACTGCAAGGGTCCCCATGCTGGAGAGCAAGCAAGGCTTTAACTTTAATGTTAAGTAACCACAGCATCTGAAGCCTCAGTCGGGTATGTCCACCACATTTACATCAAGTAACTGAGAAAATCAACATCAAAACACAAATACCAATTCCCAACACAAGTGGAAGCTGGGATTTCCAAATACACAGGCACGCACCCTTGCAGGAAGTGGGAATTAAGAGAGCTGTTTTTTTTTTTTTTTTCCTTACAATTGACATAAAAGTTCCCCTCCTCTCTCCAACCTTTCCAAAACTTACAAATGGATGAACAGATTTTGCTCAGATTTTCCAAAACAGGCTGCCGTGAGATGAGGCATGGAAAATTTCAGCTGGCAAAACGGCTTTTTGTGCACCTACTTATTTATTTATTTCCCAGCGAGAGGAGGAGTACCGTGAAACTGATGGGCCGTTTCTGTCACCAATTTTCGCAGTCTACAGCCATAAAGCAAACCAACAAATCCCAACAGCAATAAAAGAAGAGAGGCTTGTAGGAACAAGCACCGCAAACCCACTCCAGGCCATCGCGAAGCCACCTCCTCTCCCAGCGCAGCCGTGTCCATCAGGGCTGTTTGGAAACAAAGCACTTAAACAATTTTGCGCGAGAGGCTTTTAAAGGTGGAGAAGCATTCGTTCAGCCCATAAAGCACACACAATTGCGAAAAAATACATACTCCCACAGAGCAAGGGGTCAGAAAGCAGGTTAACCCCAAGCAGAAAACCTACTGACCACTGCAGGGCACTTTGGCAAAGTCCCCGGCTGTGCAACACGCACCGTGCTCGCCATCACGAGCTGGGGATGCAGGAAAACGTGCTCATCAGCTGCACAGTGACCCACGAGCAGCCACGTCACGTCAGATTAATGGTTCATCTAGCCCTGAGGCCAGTTCCACCCGTGGCCAACAAGTCCCACGCAGGACCTGGACCGCCAGCAGGAGCATCAGATGCTCAGGGCACAGGCACCAACCCCAGCACCCTCCTAACCACCACCAGTCTGGGGAGTTTGCAAATTCAGACTGCTCAAAAACATCCCCTGAACCAAAAAAGAAATCTTCTCTTTCTATTTCATGTCATCATTTTCCTCCCCGTTTTTTTTTTCTTTTTAATCAGAAGTTGGGTCAACTTCGAGAGAACCAAACTGCTTTAGAAAACGGCAACTTTGCATCTTCCTGGGGTGGAAGAGGCCAAATTATTTGCTGAATTCAACCCAAATTCACGAAGCAGTCTGAATTACCCTCACACTGTAATTTTGGAGTGTGGGGAACTTAGCGCATGCCAAAATGTCTCTCATCTCCCAGGAGCAGCTCTCCATCACTTCGGGAGGCTGCAGAAGGGAGAAATGTATCGCACCGCGCCGGGGAACAGCCTGCACAAGTTTTCCCCCAGCCCCTCCCCAAATGCCAAACCAGTTGCCATAGCGAGCGAGGAGCTGGCAGCACAACCCTCAAAAAGGTCTGGAAAATTATCACAAACACGTTGGGGAAAAAAAATATAAAATCCCCCCCAAAGTGGAAAATGACCTAAAATAGCCCTTTCCATACAAAAAAAGGGCACGGTATTGTGGTAGTTACCGAAGCCCAGATTCCCCAAGCACTGTGACTCCCTGGGAAGCAGAATGAACACGTATGAGCTCTTCTTTCCAGTTTTTCCCCACGTCGACTGGTTTAGCTCATGGCCAGCAACCGAGCTGGGTAGGGAATCCTCTCGCTCTACATACCCAGCTATTGCTACACAATGGTCCATCAAAGCATCACGGATCACATTTAAGTGCCTAAGTTGCACCAGTCCAAGAGAAGGCACCACAAGCTGGTCACCGAGCAGTGACATTTAGCCACAGCAAGCAGGCTGGAAGTGCTTACAGACCCCAGGAGCGATGCTGAAACGGGCAGGAGCAATGCTGGGCACAGGCCGCCATGCCTGGTGTGCTCACAAGCCTGAAGTCACTTTATCTCAGTCTCCCCCTTCCTGACCAGGGCAGGATGAGCAGGTTCCAGTTGCTGTCATGAAGTGTAATCAATCCCTGTCTGCACAGAGTATGTCCCAAATCCTTGTGTGGCACCGACCACACGGCAGCAGGGAGACCATCCATGGCGATGCGGCCTACTGCGGCTCGTCCCCAACCCATGCCAGAAGGACACAGGGATGGCCCCTGGTGGCTCCAAACGGCAGCCACAGGAGATAAAGCAGAGCAGAACGAGGCCGAGAAGTAGATCTGAGGAAAAGGAGAAACCTTTCTTGCTGGCCACGGGCTGGCTGGCTCGAGGGAGCATCTGCCTTGATGGAAGGCCGGTGGCTGTAAGGGTAACTTGGCATTACAGGCAACAAAGCAGAGGAGGGCAACAAAAACGTGTACACATGCCCTCTTCCCACACCTCTTGGAGCATAGTTGGGATTTTTTCCAATCCTAGATTGTGATATGGGGGCAAAAGAATCAGAATTTCCTATTCCAATGGTTCAGCACAAGGCTCTGCCTCGGTCCCCCAGTGCCTGCTGTGGTGGGACCTCACCTTCCTCTGCTGGGGTCTGGTGATGGCCCCAATCCCCTCTCTACAGCACCAGGAGAGCAAATTGTCACTGAGGGACTGAACAAGCCGTCGTCCCCACCCCAAGGGGCTCGGACATGGTGCTGTGCACACATGGAAACGCTTCCAGAGCCTGGAGTGGACGCGGGATTCCCCAGACCCTGCAGGAAGAAATCAGCAAACAAAAGACGGGATTGCTCCAAGGACAGGTCCAGTCATAAAAAAAAAAAACACACACCCTCTGAACGCCAGTTGGGCTGGGATCTGCCTCCTGCTCCGTGCGGTGCTTTGCATATGAATTCTCCTTGCTGAAAAGAAATGGGTCCTTTGAATGAGCTGAATCTGCTAATGAGAAGCCGGGGCCTCCAGAGCCCCTCGGAGGACAAGGGTCCCATTTCGAGCGCCCCAGGCCAAGCCCTGAAACCCGAGAGGAACAAAGAAGAGGCTTTCCCCAGAAGGAAGCTGCTTTTCTAGCCCGCTCCCCTCCTGGAAAGGTCATCTCCCCTGGCCACGCTGCGCTGCTGCTCCACGCACAAAGCAGCCAGGGCAAGAAAGTCAGAGGTGAAAGGACTGGCAGGAGCCCCAGCCCAGCGGCTGCCTCTCAGAGCCTCGTCTCCTGCCATCCTCCTTCAGAAAGATGCTCCTTCAGACTCCATCCACGAAAAGCTGGCTCGGTGCTTGCTAGCTGGCAATGCCCCGCTCGGGTCTGGGCTTCGCAGAGCAATTCAGAGTCCCTGCTGCCCAGCACGCGGCTGAGTGCTGCCGCCCCGTCACCAAGCCCTGCCGTGGGCTAGGTTAAATCCAGGATTTTGTGCGGTACAGGAGAGGTTTTCCAAAGCTCCAGGTCCCAGAGCAAAGCAATAGCAGGAAGTCTTCCTCCCTCTCTTTCTTCCACCAAAACAAACGGCCTTACCAGCAGCTGGGGATGGACACGAGACTGCAAATCCGCAGCAGGAATCCTCCTGCGCTGGCCAAGGGGAGGTTACAGACAGTGCTGAGCACACGTGGATCACTGGCTCCTGCCATCGGTGATCATCTCCTTGGAGTTCATCCCTGGCCCAAAGTCTCAGCCCTATGGAGGCTGGGCACTGCTCTTCCCCAGCAGACTGGGGTCTCCGGTTCAGAGGAACCATCCCTCCCCATGTCACGGCTCCAGGCAATTCAAAACCCCAAAATTAAAGAAATTAACCACATTTTCAAAGCCTTGGGGGGGGGTCCATCAAGCTAACAGAGCTACAACACACAATTTTGAGATGCATGGCTTGTATGGCCAGGTATTTAGGTCGGCGTTGGGTAGGCGGTCGGGGTGCCTGACCACCGTCCCTGCTGCTGCAAGCTGCGCCACACGACGCCCCTGGGGACACAGCAGGGAACAGGGACAGACAACACACAGCCCCTACTTGTGCCCCAAACCCACACCGACAATGTAGGATCCGACCTGCTGCTCCAACAGCCCCGTTTTGCTGGGACTCAGCGACCTCGGGCACACAAAGGAGCAGGCGCTTTGCGCGATGCTCGGCTCCTCGTGCCACCGTGCCCGGCGTCAGAGCCCAACGTGCCAGACAAAGCCCGGTTCTCTGAAAGGCAACAGCCGGTCGGCAGCGTTTTAGGGCCAGAAAACAGCTCTGAACGTTCAGTTCCTTTTTTTAAATAGAGGCCCCTTCTGTAAACGATCTGTTTGGACAGGAGGGAGAGTGCTGCAAGAGTCCAAGCGCTTGTGAAATAGGATCAGCTGCGTTCGCTTCAGCTCCATTCAAAACATGTGGGGGAAGAAAGAAACCCAAAATTGGCCTTTGCTGGCAAGGCGAGGGGGGGGAGGAAAGGGAGAAAGAAGGAGGCCGTCCACCTCCACGCGCCTCAAAGGGTGGGAGAGACCAGAGAAAATGGAGGGAAATAATTAAAAAGGATCAATTAATGGCATTTCTGTGTCGAGGCGTCTGTGTGTGTTTAATTATATTCCGTGCAAGATCTTGTTGACACAAATTTCCGTGCCGCGGGGCAGTGGCGTAACGGGATCCGGGTTTGTGTGGCCCTACCCACGGAGCCCCAGGCCACCCCAAAATCAAGGGGGCACAGCAGGAGGGCCAGAGGACCTTTTTTACAGGACAGGCAAAGGGCAGAAACATGAGAGATCAAGCAGGAGGGCCAAGGAGGGGCTGATGACAGCCCAGCTTGGAGATTTCACCACAAAGCCCATCCTTTCTGAAGGCTTTTGGGCAGAGCAGGGCTGACACCAAGGCTGGAAAGGCGAGGGATGGGGTGCTGGACACACAGCCCCCCTGCTCCTTCAGCCCCAGCCTCCCGCGAGAGAGGCCCACGCCATAAAGAGGCAGGAGATGAAAAAAAAAAAAAAAAAAAGGGGAGCAAAAATCTTCGACAAACTCCGGCTGCGTCCCAGATCAAAGATCATCTCCAGCGGGCCATCTGGTCCTTGTAAATGTAAAACCAAATTGAAAGCCCTGCCCTCACCTCCTCTGACTCCCTCGGCAATATTGCTTTTACCGTTCAGGGCCGAGGAAGGAGCTCGCAAAAGGCATCTGTATGTAATAGAGCCGCCGTGCAGCTGGGCTAGGGATTTGCTACCCCCCCTTTTGTTAATCACGAAGCAGAGGTAAATGTTTGCTTTGGTTCTCCAGGGGCCCTGTCATTACCGGGGGCTTTGGGAAGAGCCCGGGGCTGGAGGAGGGCTGCCTCGCGGATCCATCGCTCCTCCAGCTAGGGGAATGGTTGGCACCCCGGGCTGGGTTTGGGGAGGGACACAAAAACACGTCCCCAAGCAGAGGGAGGAGATGGTTGGAGATGGAGGAGCCCCGCAGTGTCCTCCTTCCCGTCCCCACGGTGCTTAAGGCAGGTCTCCCAGCACCACCCCATGCAAAAAACAAAGAGGGGCTGAAGCAGGAGCCCCCCAAAAGGGGATGCAACCCCTCCGAGGCACAAAGAAACGGCGACAAACCCCGCCGCCGCCAACCCAAATACTCCAGGCTCGCCTCGAAAGAGGAGAAAGGTAAGGAGGCAGCTTGAGGAATTCCTCCCCATCAAGCTTTATTGTGTTATTCCAACTAAGCAGAGACAAAAAGACAAATCTCAGCTCCCTACTTTCATTTATAATTGAACCCAGTCCAGAAGGATGGAGCAAGTACCATCTGTAATGCAGAGTGCATTAGCAGCCGGCAGAATGAAATATTCAAATTACTGTAGGCTACCTCGCATTTTAATGACAGGGTTACAAAAACCTGACTTGTAAGTGGAGATTGGACTGGAAGAACAGAAAGTTTGTTTTTCCAGTGCATGAATTAACCTAACAAAATGCTACTTTCAGGGAAAAAAAAAAAAAAAAAAAAAAAAGAAAAGCGTTTGCATGGGTAATTCTGCAACACATCCCAACAGGCTCGCAAGAAGAAAAAAAATAAAGAATTATTCCATTTAGCTATCCTAATTGATATATTGCCCTGGGAGATGAAAATACGCAGGGAAAAAAGGGCAAGAGCTTTTTTCCCTTCGGCTGAGGATGCCAATAAATACACGTGTGTCTGCGGGAGCGTTAACAACACGTATGGGTCCGTGCACGGGGATGCGCGGCCGCGTGCGTTTGCATCCGTGGGGTGCATGGGTGCAATAGCTGCATTAGCTGCACCCTTTTGATGCCATACACAATTTGAATATGCAAATCGCCCCCTTGATTTCCGTGCCCGTGCCTGTGCTGGGATCCATTCGTTTTGATATCGTTAATCAGGGCTGCCGAAAAGCCTGACACAGTAAGTGGCTGTAGCCCCTAGCAGTAGTCAAGATGGAGTGACAGGCTCCATTTAAGATGTCACAGCATATAATAAAGTGTAAAACTATACATAAAATAAACGGGATAGAAACAATAAACTCGGCTCTGGCTTTGAACTTTCCACGGCGAGCGGCGCGGCGACACGAGCACACGCGCGTGCAAGCGGCCGGCGGGCACGGGGCAGGGGTGGCCGGTCCCTCGCCACTGGTGCTGCTGTGCGGGGTGGCACAGGGGCTCCGCAGCCTTCCCCTATACCCACAGCCAAAATTCCCAGGCTCCAAACCTCGTTGATGCCTTCTGATGTCTCTCATGGTGTGTCTGAGGTGGGAAAGCCACGCTCGCTTGCAGGATCGGAGGTGCAGCAGGTTGGTTTCCAGCAGCCTTTTGCTGCAGCAGGAGGTGCAGCTCCTCAGTGGCCCCATGGCACGAGGAAGAGGAGGGTTTGTATTTAGGCTGGGCTTCGCTTCCAGCAGCTCAGCAGCTGCAGGTGGGGAGGCAGCGAGGTCCTTGACACCTCCAGACCGGGCTTTGCCACCTGCCTGGGTCATCAAAGCCCTTCCCTGGCAGGCTCAGGCTCGTGCAAGGGGGTATTTCTCAGCCATCTCCTATACTAAGGGGGGTGCCTGGTCCGAAAGCCCCGTTTTGTCCCCCAAAACACCCCTCCGCACCCCGAACCCTCAGCTCTCCCCGCTGAAACAAGCCAGTCGCTCTTCCTCCTGCTAAGCAGTTAAATTAGAGAGTATTCAATTAATAACAGCTGAATATTCTGTCACATTTAGGAAGATGTATGGTAAGACAAGCGAGTTGTGATGTCTGTGACAGAAATGATAAAAGTTCTCCCGACACAGCCTGGCAGATACTTGGCTTGAGGAGCCGTTTGCTCTCATGGACTCCAACGTCAGCACAGACACCAGCCCCAGCGCCGGCTTCAAAGGAGAGACGCTCCACACGGAGCAGGAAAACCTTTGCCAAATCGTTTGCAGGCAGCTCCCTCCCGCCCTCCTTCTGGGACCCATCTGAGCCTGGCTGGGGCAGCTCGCCGTGTCCCCGCAGGAGAGCTCAGACCCTCCCGGGTCACCCCCAGGCCCTCGTTTGCCCCCAGGTTGCCTCAGTTTACCCACCCGAGGAAGGGATGGAGGGCACAGCTCCACCTCCACGCTCCAGGGCTTGGCACGGCCCCATCACGGCGGGCAAGCGCCGTGCCGGGGAGGTGTCCTCCATCTCATCTACGTGCCCAAGGAAGGTGATCTCCACCTCATTTCTGTGCCCAGGGGAGGTGCAGGAGAGCTCTCTCCATCCTTCCTCTTCCCCCCGGGCGCCGTGTTTCCGGGGGGTTGTTTTTCACCGGTGTTGTTTGAGAACCCGGTTTTGTTGCTAAGAAACTACCTTCGCGCTGCTCCGCGAGCAAAGACAAAGCAAGCGTCAAAATAACACGTTATTTTGACAGGAGCCAGATCATCACCAGCAACGATCCGCTCTCCCCGCTCTCCAGCACGCTCATTAGCGCGCTCTCCACGAGCGGCGGCGCCGCGGATAACCCACACCCCACGGATAACCCACGCCCCGCGGATAACCCACGCCCCGCGGATAACGAGGGGCTCGCCGCCTCCGTTCAGCCCCCAAACAAAAGCTGAGTGAATGGCAGCCAGGGGGACACTGGTGCCTCGCACGCTGAAAGATGGCACGAGGCTTCTTGTCGAAAGGTAGGTGGGAAAGAGGAGGAACGGAGGAGGTAAAACCGCTGCCCACGTACGCGGCAGCTCGCTCTGTGCCTTGGCGCTGGTTTGGGGAAAAATGTAAGCACCTGTTGGCTTAGGTTTTGTTGGGTGGGTTGGGTTTTGTTTTGTTTTTGTCAAAGTCCTACTGGAGAAATAGCAAAACACAAAAAAATCCCTGACACGTTCACTGTTCCAATCCCAAAGTGCTCTCTGCCTCCTGCTGCTCTCAGGGCAGGCAGATCCTGCCCCGCCAGGAGGACTGGGGCACCCCACACTGCCATCAATTTGATACAGAAATTACTCCAAGCCAAGTCTCCGGGATCCCAAAACGCAGTTTGCCAACCCATCCACCTCCCAGGGCAAGAGCACATCTCTGCCTTTCCCGCAGGGGCGTCTCTGAGCCCTCATTGCTGCTCCCAATTCCCATTCCCAACGAGTGGGAATGGGAACTGCTTCCCTGGAAAGCCCCGTGCCGCTGTCCCCACCGCGCTCCGCTTCAGGGCAGCCGAGTGGAAAACCCATGTCTGCTTCCACGGGGGGGGAGGAAAACCTAAACCCGAAGTCACAGGGCTCTGCCTCCTGGCACCTGGCCCCGTTGTCCTGCCTGCCCCGTGTCTGGGCATCGTGCCGGTGGGCGCCACGGGGCTGCTGCCCCTTGGGGTGTGTGCGCAACATCTGGAGGCTGAGACCAACGGGGCCTGGATGAGAGCGGTGCCCTGCCCCGCGTGGTTTTTAGGGGAAAAAAAAAAAGGAAAAAATGGTAGCCACGGGGAGCCGTGCCACAAGAATCTGGGTTGTTTGCCTCGTCCCCTGGGGTGGCTGGAGCGTGACGCTGCGAGCCCTTGTGCCGGAGCCCGGGCTGCTCCGCACGGACCCGAAAACACGGAGCAGAAAGGCACGGCCCACCTCCCGCAGGGCAGCAGCTTGCCATGTGTGCTTTCACTGCCAGAACGCCGAGCTCCTCCCCACAGTAGGAGAGAAAGGGAAGGGTGAGAAGAGCTCTGTGGAAACCCACCAAACCCCAAACGACATTTCCCCGCAGCAGAACAAAGCCCTTGGAAATCCATCCCCCCCCTCCCCAGCCCCGCTCGGGTCCCCCCCCCATCCCACATGAAAGCGGCATTTTCTGGGCTAATTACACGGGCCGCTCCGAGCCTCTTGGCATCATCCGGGCTGCGAAGTCAGACATCAAAGGGGCAAACTTTAAAATAAATCCATAACAAAGAGGGCAGAGTCAATGGGAGATCTCTTCCCCGCCGCCGGGGTTGAAGGCCGGGAGCGACTCGGTTCACGAAACGCATTTGACCACCGTGACCTCCCCGGACACCTCGCCTCGGTGCACAAAGGAGACATCCCGCCGGCGTTTGAGTCCTGGTGTTTCAAGGGCTGCTCCTTTCCCCGCACGGAGCAGAGCCTCGCTGGGGTGTCTGGATGGCACCGAGGACCATTCGCCCTCCCCGGTGCGCTCCAAAAGGCCCCCACGTGCTCCGCACAGCAGCCAGCCCTTGGTGACCAGCACACGGAGAGAGCTCTGAACCAGCACGGCATGACCAGAAATCTTTGGGGTTTTAGGGCTACTGTCCTTCCACGGGCAGAGATTACCCCAGAGCTGACACGAGGCATTTCTGCAGCGCCCTGGAGAAGGGCAGGAGCAAGGAAACCCGCGTGGGATGCCCCAGTGGTGAGGAGCACCAGCACTCCCAGAAGTGGCATCCGAGGGATGCCAGCCATGCTCCTGGAAGCAGCCTGCTCCAGCCCTTCACCCCAAAAGCTCCCCACTTCTCCCTCCCCATCATCATACGGCCATCTCTCCCCGGGACGTGCCGTGCATGGCCAGGCCCCCTCTCCCCCAGCCCCTACTCCAGGGGTGCCGGGGCCGGACCTCCCCGCGCTTCCTCCCGGAGCAAAGAAAGGAGAGGAGAGCAGGAAGGAGCCTGGGACGGCCGAGCGTGGGACGCGAGGGGAAGGTGTCAATTAAAGCAATGAGGCCCTCCACGTCCCCGTGCCTGACAGCCAGGGTGAGCGGAGCTGACAGGCAGAGCGCCGGCTGCCTTCCTCGCCTCGCTCGCTGCCCCCACGCACCCCCAGCTCCCAACCAGCTCGGCCAGGGCACGCGGACGCGGGCAGCGACGTGGTGTCCCCTGTCCCTGCCCCCAGAGATGCTCCTAATCAGGGTAATTATAATGATTCCAGGCTTAAGCAGGCCACGGCGAGCCTGGAGGCAGATCGTAATGAAGCAGCCAGGGCTGGGTGGGAAGGCAGAGAGAGGCAGCGGGTCTGGGTCTCTCTGAAATGACTAACGAGCGCAGCGTAACGAGGCCCTGTCCCTGCGTGGGGTGACACGAGCCGGGTTTGGGGACACGGAGAAGGTGGCAGTGAGGTGGGCACTGCCTGGCATCTGCTGGGGAGCCCGGCGCTCGCCCCCGCCACTGCCTCCCCCGGGAGATGCACCCGGAGAGCCCGCGCTTCGCCCGCTCCGCTCCCCTCCCCGCAGGCTCAATCTGATTACTGCTGATACACATCTTCTCCTGGGCTCCAAAACACGCTCTTCCCGGCTGAAGGATTCGCAGGGACACAGAAAACTTGTCCTGATTGCAGTGTTAATGGTCGTGCGGCCCATGTCATCACCGAAATGGCCTTAGGGGGAGACTTGATGGGTCTCTGAAGTCATCAGGACTACCCCACCTCATCTTGCTCCCCTTATTAAAACCATTCATCCTGGGAGCTAAATGAATATGTTTCATCTTCAAATGCTGAGACACAATAGCAAGCAGGCAGAGATCTAATAGAACAATACCCGTCTAATCATTCCTATTTTTCTCTCCGCATCCTGCCTTCATATTACAAGCGCGCGGCCGCGACGCCGAGCCCCCCGCTCCCTGCGCCGGCGCCGGCCGTGCCCCACGGCGTGGGCATGGGTGAGGAAAGAGCACGGCACGGGCTGCTGCCCACGCTGTCACCGCACCTCGTCCCCTGCCCATCGGTGTCTCCCCTCCGTGCCCGCACGCGTGGCAGCGCCCCGCTGGGACGAGGAGGAACTCGGACGCACCCGGCACGATGGCAAGGCTGGAAAAAGCCCCAGGACTTTTACAACTATATAAAGCCAATATAGAAGGAGTCTAACGGCGCAGGCGGGAGCAGGGCAGCAGACCCCTGCTTGGCGCAGCCGTTGAGGGGAAATATTGCCTCCCGCACCCTGCATTCATCATTTTCACGCTCCTCCTCGCACCCGCTGCAGGTTTTCCCGGCTCCCGTTCCCTTAGCTACAGGGACGATCTTCCCCTGCTTGCTGAAGCACCTCTTTGCATGCGTGACGTCGGACGAGGGGGGGGGAAGCGTAACAATTTGTGCCTCGCAGGTCGAGGAAGGGGAGCAGAAAGGGCCGGGGAGGCCAGAGGGGGCTGCAGGGGCGCCCGCCGGAGCCGCCGCTCGCCTCCCCTGCGTAACGAGGGCTCGCACGACGAATCCCCGCTCCGTCTCAGCATGAAGGATGGTAACGGCGGCCGGCTCGGTGGCTGCCATCTGGAGCCCCGCCACGAAAGCCCCACGGGCCCCGGGAGGCTCGACTCGACGGGGGCGACCCCGGGGGGCGAGGGCCGGGGCCGGGTAGCAGCGCCCGAGCGCGCCGCCGAGCCGCCGGGCCCACCCAGGCTGCCGCGCTTGTGTTCGCTGCCGTGGCAGGCTTCATAAGGCTCCGCTCTTTGACTGGCGTTGAGTTTATGTGAAAGTAATTAACAGTAATTAATCCTTAATTACAGTAATTAGCCAAGTCGCAGTAAATTAAACCACATCTGGAGCAGATGAGGGCTTCCGAACGGGAGGCTAGCGCAGGCGACAATCGGAGAGATGCTGAATTCATCTGACAGCATCTGATTAAGGCTACCTGTTGCAGGCAGCTCATTTGCATCGTGTTTTTGTTTGCGCTTCGCAGTAACCCTTTCAGCCGGGCGCCCGCCCCACACCTCCGCTCCTCCTGCCCCCTCCGATTTTCAGGAGCGTGGTGAAATCTCCAAGGAGGGAGCAGCCAGGATGAAAGACGGGGAGCGGGAGAGGCGGCGAGGCGAGGCCGGCCCCAAAAGGCTGCCCTACAAGCCCTGGCTTCTCCGGGGTGGCGAGGATGAGCCCGCACGGGGCCGGGAGATGTTCCTAGGGTTGGACATCAAGCGCCAGCCACCCGCAGCCCGCGTGGAGCAGCCTCGGCTTCCCCGCACCCCGTGTCACAACAGCCACAGTAATACCAATAATAAAAGACCTCAGCACCGGAGGGGAGCACATTAGCAGAAGGGGCAGGTTATTATTAATAGCACTCAGCATTTACCCAGCGCCGTGCAGCCTCCCAGACCTTTAGCTGATGTTTAGCCACGCTCGCAGGGAGGGGGAAATCAAATCCGTCCCCTTCCCCTTCCTACGAGGGAGAAAGGGCAAAACGGTGATGGGAAACGGAGCACAAGGGGCTCGGCTCAGGCTTGTGGTGTTTGAATACTGAAATGAAGAGCAAAACCACGCGGCCCTGACTCAATTGCAGGCGGGCAGGACACACGGGAGGCTCTGAGCTATCAGAGTAACACCGGGGACGATTCACAAGGTCTTCTGAGCACGGTCCTCAAACAGTGCCGCTCGCCCCAAGCCCCGGGACGAGGATTTCCACCGAGGCAGAGCTGCCAGGGGGATTTCGGGAGCAGAACTGGAACTGGGACGGGCCAAAAGCAATCGCCTGATTTCAGCAGGTAGCTCAAAAGCCTCAGGGCTTAATTGCATGGAATTAATGAAGGCGAAGGTGCCATATACCTCGCCTTTCCGTCACACAGGACAGGGTGCAGGGGTGGTGTTACCTCTGCACTGCGCTCCCGAATGAGTCCCAGGTAGGGAGCGTTAAAAATCCCCCCAGTGCCGAAGCATTTTGTGTTCCCTGGAACTCAAAGCACACGGAATCGCCAAAGCCAACAGCTGCAACACACCCTGGGAGCGATCAAAAGAGCCTCGTTTTGTGAAACAGCGCAAAGAGCAACATTTGCCCCTAACTGAAAAATAAAAGCAACCGTTTGAGTTTCCTGCGCACACGAGGAAGGGAAATGTGGTTCCTCCACCTCGGCTTGGACTCCGGATCGCTCAGGATTCCCCTGTGCTGCTGAAACAAGCCCAGCACGGACCCCTCACCCACCCAGAAGTGCGTTTCGCTGTCTGCCTCTCGGCTGGAGAAATGGCAATTCCCAGCTCTCCTCCCCTCCCAAGGAGAAAAGGGGTGTCCTGCAGCCCCGAGGGCCACCGACAGCCAAAAGCGAGGAGGAAAAATCGTCCCTAAACCAGGCAGGCCTCTGGAGAGCACCTACTGGCACCCTGAGGTGGCCCTGATGACCTCTCCATGTGCACCTGAACCACAACTGCTCCAGAAGGGATGAGGATTTGGCAGCCAGCTTGCAATACTGGGGAGGATTCCTGATTCACGACCCAGAAATTAACCTCACCATCCTTTCGGTGCAACGCTGCTCTCAGTCAGAAGGGTTTTTTTTTTTAATAGATGTTCCATCAGGTTTTTAATTGAGATCCTTCACAGCAAATCTGAGATCCTTCACAGCGTTTACAGCAAATCACATTATCTTGCTGCAGACAGATTTTTGGTTCGGAGGAAAAAAAAAAATAAATATATTTCTTATGAATAAAAGATTCCCTCGCGGATGTCTTGGAGAGATACACCCCCCGAATTTACAATGCCAACATTTTGCTGTGCGCAAGAACAAAATAAATCAGAAATCTGCACCCAGAGCAGGCAAAAGCTTGGGCTGGAAAGGCAGAAGGAGCACGGGGACGCCTCTCCCCACGAAGGGGTGGTAGTGGGGGCGAAGAGGTGCAGCCCCATGCTGCTCCCAACGTGGACAAAGGCCGGCAGAAATACATCTTTGGCTTCTCCCGGGGCAAGTGCTAACTCCACCAAACCTCTCTCCAGCTTTCAGGGCCCAAAGAGCCCCCCTGGCTGACTCACTGCACCCGTCTGAGGAGCAACCCGGTGCTCCCTCCGTTGCCAGCGGTGTCCAGAAACCAGAAAGCAAACGAGACCCTAAAAAAATTGAGGCAAGGGGAGAGGCACATCTTGCTTTGCCTCCCCAGAGGAGGGGGAATGAGGCCAAACCCGGAGCCAACGAGGTTTCCCCAGCCACCACGTGCATCCTTCTCGGGCCGGCCATCAGCGTGGAAGCTTTAATCTGGAAGAGGCACGCACGTGCAGGGAAATCCTCATGAAAAACAGAATAAAACGAGGCCTCTACGCCCTACATCTAGGAAAGGGAAACAACCCAGCAGCAGGGCTCAGGAGGCAGCAAACCCACCCGGACCCACCACGGACACATCCACGCCTCGTAGAGACGCGCGCGTGCTCCTTTCGGGCCAAAGGCTCGGGTCCCTCCTCATCTGCGCGGCTCAAATTAATTATACGCTTTAATTTCATGAATTATTAATTCGATTCTGACTCGGCAGCTTACGCTTATCCAGCGCTGCAGACTATACAATTCCAGCTTCATTAAAACATCACCAGCTGCCTGAGAGACAGACATTAAATAGCAGAGAGTAATAATAAAATTAAGCTCCCTGCGCATAGCAACAGTCTTCCCCGGCCGCGCGCGGAGAGGGGCCCCCGGTGCCACGGCTCCTTGCGAGGAGCTTCGGGCCCCATCCCAAGGCTTTTGGAAGCGGCCACGAGCAGCAGAAGCTGGTCTCACGTCCGTCCTTAGAGGTCTCGGGGTCTGGGGGATGCCAGCAGAGACGGGCACCGAGGGAGCGCCGCGTCCTCTGGATGCCACAAGGACGGGGCCGGCTGCGGGGCCTCCGAATAAATAAAGCCGGAGCGCTGCCTCCCGGCGTCTCCCTGGCAAAACAATTTATAGAGGGAAAATGTCGGAATTTAGACATTCCATTTAGCTGCTTCAGAAATCTAAGGACCCCAAACCTTGTGGGATTTGAGAAATCGATGGAATTAATTAAGGGAGATGTCCAGCGGTCTCCGCTAAGTAATCAGCAGGTACAGTAGACCTGAAATTCTATAAAGAAAAATGGGAAGGGATGACATTGAAGGAGGCAGTGGGGATTAAAAAATGAGCATCCGAGTGGTAAAGGCGCACACCCATTGATCGCTGCATTACGGATTAAGGCTTCAACGAGCAGCCAGAAGATTCTGTAGCAGAAAATGGTTACAGAGGATGAGCATGAACAGAGCGGATATATATAACCTCTGACAGCCAGGAACAACTGAAACAGAGGACAGCTCGGCGGTGAAGCCGAGAGCAGAAAGTTTTGGGGAGGGGGGAGGCGAGGAGGCCCGGGGGGAGCCATTTGGAGCGAGGGATTGCTGCCTGGGAGAGGGGGCGATGGGGACAGGGACACCGGGGCTGGCGCCCGATCCGGGGGTCACGGTGGCAGGCAGGGAGGTGGGGAGGTGGCATCGCCTCTCGAGGACACCGCTGGGTTTGCTCCTGAGCCTCGGTTTCCCCACAGCACTGTCCTGCCTCCTCCAGCCCCGAAGAGCCTGGGCAGCTCCACAACGCTGTCAGCCCTGCCATGCTCACCTTTCAGAGCATCTATGATGCTCCCAAAATACAGCACGGGCTGGGGGCACCCCTAAACCTAAAGGAAAGGGAACAAAGCAGCTGCCAGCATCCCTCGGGGAGCATCAGCTATGCTTGGGAAGGAAAAGAGCAGGGCACGATTGTGGGTTTAGGCTCTCTGAGCATGCACGGGGCAGGATTAAAGCCAAGATCATCGGGGAGGTGCAACCCCGAGTGTAACATCGGTGCAGTTATTCGGGACCAGCCACAGAAATGCTTGTCCAGAGGTCTCCAGCACCCCCAAAACCACGGCACCCAACCCCAGCGCTGTGGCAAACCCGATTTTCCCTGCTTAAAACAAATCCTCACCGGATTTAAGCTGCACCCGACCCCAGGGAAGCAGCACCAACCCTGCGCGGCGTGCCGGGAAGGGGAGAAGGCAAAAAAAAACAGGGCTGAATGGAACATTTTGATGAGAAACCTTGGAAAGAAAACCCCTCGGGGAGGCTGTCTGTGGAGGTCGCGGGGCCGGGGCCAGCGCCTCGCCGCCCTCCTGCCCGCTGCTCATCAATATGCAGCGTCCGAGCGCGCCGAGCTAAATGTCAGCGGTGCCACCAGGGCTTTCCAGCCAGCGCACGCTCCCGGGCTCACGCTGAGCAGCTCGGGGACCCTCCCCGTGCAGGAGAAGGGCGCGAGGGGCTACGAGCCAGGAGGGTGGGTTGTTGGGGATGTTCCGGGCCTTTTGGATCATCTGAGGGCTGAGCAAAGCCCACGGGAGGCACAGAGCAGCGTGGCACAAGGGGTTCGCCCCAGACACGGCTGTGTCTATCCATACAGCCCTCTTCAGACACAGGAGTATCTCCATCCTTCCCCCCTTAAACGCCTTTCAAGCCGAAAAAGCCTGCCCCAAGGTCAGAGAGGGCTCAAGCCAGACCCCTTTGAAGCGAGCACCGTGGCTGGAGATGCTGATCCCCCAGCCCGTACCGACAGGGACGCCTCCAAATCACACTTCCGAGGCCTTCGGGGTGCTCAGCAACACGCGAGGCGGTGTATGCTTTACAGCACATGTGGCGGGGAGCCCCGAGCAAAGGCTGGAGCAGATGCAGAGCATTGAGCACATTCCTTCCCCTGGCTGCATCGCAGCACGAGGCAGCGCCGGGACCTCTGCCCCTGCCTCCCCTGCCCCCAGCACTCATTTGGCATCCAGCGCCATCAGCTCCGGGGGGGGCCGCGCGCGCGGGGAGTCGCCACCGACGTCCTCCTGGGAGCAGGGCGCCTTCCCCCACGGGGCAAACATTAGTGGGACAACTGGAAACGTTCAACTTGATTATAATGCTTTAAGAAAAGGTCACGGTGGAATTTCAGCGCTTTACCTTGAGCTCTGTTCGCTCGTTCCGCGCGGGACGAGATGGGAAGAGTCAGCTTGCCCTGGCTCGTGGCATCCGCACGGCTCCGACTGCATCTCGGGGGGCTGGGGGAGCACAGAAAGAAGCCCCCCACAGCCTTGCAGGGCACAGCGACAAGGCACCGTGGACATGCGGGTGGGCACACACTGGACTATACCAAAGCTTTCCCCGTTTTCACCCCAAAGCTGCCTGACCCGCAGCTGATTTTGCGCAGCGCTCGCCCTTCTGCTTTTGAAACAGACCCAAATACACCCAAAAAGCAGGGCAGAGCAGCCAGCGATTCCTAGATAGCATCTCCCTCGGTGTCTGGGAAGTTTTCTAGCGTGCCGTTTGGCTTCATCCTTTCAGGTCCCAACAGGGAGCCAAGCCAGAAGTGTGGCAAGGCAGCAGGGAGATCCTCGCTCACGGCACCAGTGCTACCAGTGCCACCTCTCCGTCCTGGAGAGGCCGGGGGACAAAGTGAGGACGTGCAGAGGGGCTGACACAGTTTTGGCCGGCACTACAGGTGAAGGCTCTGTCTTAAATTTGATCTTTAAGCCCTCTGATAAAGGGGGATCTGGCACATCCCAACTCACAGGGGCAGAGGAGGGGCCCTTGTCCTCTGCGTGGCGGAGCAGGGGCAGCTCTGACCTGGAGCGGGCAGCTTGCTATCAGCTGGGCGAGAGGAAAACCAAGGTCAGGTTTGTTTGTGGCCAACTGAAAGATGCTCTGCCCCCAGCAATGTTCCTGCTGCCATAATTAAATCTGTCGTCCTACAATTTGCTGCCAGGGGAGGTCTCGGAAGGTCTCCGAGCAGAGGCAGGAGCCGAGCGCTGGTGGAGATGGAGCCATCTGCACCCACCCGCGTGCCGGCTGCCAGGTCCAGGCCCAGGCGGGCGAAGGGAGGAGGAAAAGCCACGGGGAGCTCCGGGTGGCCACAGCAATTTGTGGGGAAGGGCAGGCTGACGAGGGGTTTTGGAGATTTACAACAGGCAGCGCCATGAAACCAGACAAAAAGCCTGGCTGAGGAGCGCTCCCACAGCACCGGGCGGTGGCTGGAAGGGCTCAGCATCCTTCCCCTGCCTGCTGAGTGCTCCCCGAAGGGGGAACAGTCTGACACGCTATCCAAGTGCAAGCCCTGATCGTTTCCTGTCCCCTGCCATGCAGCGGGAGCGCAGGGACAGCGTGACACTCGGGCACAAGCTGGGAAGCAGCTGGCGGGTCCCCTCCGCAGCATCCTTCCAACAAAAGCCAACCGCGGGCGCGCTGGGGGAAGGTGACGCTTACTTAAAAGCCAGGTTGGGCAGAATAAATCTCTCTTTTTTTATTTTTTGAGGCCACAGGAGGCATGCAGCCCCCCGTGTCCCCAGCGTTTGCTCCAACTTTCCGGAGCGCGCAGACACACCTGCCCGCGGAGCCGGGATGCTGAATTCCCACCGCTCCGGCGCCGCTCGCAAGAACTCCCAGCTGCTGCCAAAAGGTATTTTTAGCTGCATTATTTATTTGAACACCTGCCTGAGACTTCAAGGCAGAGTACGGAGCCTGAGCAAAGGAAGGAGGGGAGGCGCGGGGCGAGCTGGACCGTTTCCACTGGAAGATTCGAGAGCGGAGGCGAAGCAAGGCCTGGGCTGCGCCGAGGAAGAGGATGGTGCCTCCAGGATCAGGGCACCAGGCGAATCCCAGCTCCTGGGAATGGCCCGGCACCAGAGCAGGCTGGAAAGGAGCTCCAACCACCCTCAGTGAGGGGCTGCCTTTGGGGAAATCAGGCTGGTTAGGTATCTGAGTGCACAGCACTTCGAGATGCTCTCGCTCGACGCGGTATCTGCAGCGGGAACGCTCGGGTCTTTCCTGGGTAACCCCATTTGGGGAGAAAACTCAGCAGGACTGCCCTCTTTTAAAACACCCTTCCTCCACACTGAAGCGATGCTACCTCAAAAAAGCATCCCGTTCCCCCTCGCCTCCTCTCGCCTCATTACAAGCCGCTTTCCCTGCTGCTGGGGTGGGCACGAGGCACACGGAACATCAATTTCAGCCAGCCAGCCCCCGAGAAGAGAGGATGCAGCAAGGAAAAAGCGAAGGAGGTGAACTTCACTCTTTTTCCCCAAAGATGGAGGTGCCCACGTGTACCCCAGGGCACTGCAGGAGCCCGGGGAGCAATTCACAGGCCAAGCAGTGGGCACACGGGAAGCAACACGACACCTTGAGTTATTTTTGTGTGCCTTTCTTGCCACCCCATTCACTGATGCGAACAAAACCTCCCCTTTCGCTGCAATAATCCCCCCTTCTCTCTGAAATCAGCCAGGAAAAAAAAAAAAAGAGGAAAAAAGAAAAGCAGCATCTAAAAATAAAGGCCAGGCCAGAGTATGTGCCTCTTGGTTGGGCTCCTGTGCTCACAGATCTGCTTATTTTGGCCTATCTCTCCCCAGCGATAAGGCAGCTAACAGCCCGTTATCAGCCAGTCAGTGAAAATGTGCTCCAGCCTGATTAGGGCTCAGTCTTTGCCAAGGTTATAAACAGCCGTTATCGTTCTCCCAAACAGAATAATCCGGACAGTATCAGCTCAGAAACATATGGGCCACACAGCGAAGATAGCCGCTGACGGACACTTCATTTTAATTGTAACGAGTGGTTAGCAGCAGCCTCCAGACAACAGGCACAACTGCCCAATTGGCAGTGGGTTCGCCTCTTCTCCTGCAGCCCCCCTCCCTCCTGCTCGCCGCACGTTTCCTCCTCTCCCCGGTTTCCCTTTTCTCTCCGGATCTGGCTGAGGTCGGGGTCCCGCTGGGGGTCGCTTACGGAGGGACCGCGGTGCCAAGAGGGTACACGGGGAGCTGCGTGCCCCCTCCCGAGGCTTTGCAGCCCCCCTGGCGAGCACTGCTGCCACCGAGCAGGACGGGAGCGGGCACGCAGCCCCCGGCTTATCTCCGGAGGTGGAAAATGGAAAATGGGCACAGGGCAGCGGTGGCATGAGTGTGGCCACGTCACGCCTGACGTCCGTGTAGGATGTAGGCTGGGGCACGGGGAGGCACCCACACCGACCCCTGGGTGCCAGAGCTGCCTGGTCCCGTGGGGCTGGCTGCAGCTCGGCCACCCCTTCTGCTTGCTCCCCTCTTCTCCATCAGCCTTGGCAGCACCCAAGAGCACTGGGAGAGCTTCTTCCTTGACCCAGGAGGCGAAACCATGCGATGGCAGCTCGGTGCACTACGGTTTGTGCCCCACAGGCCAGAAGAGCAGGGACATCGGGGCACAGGGGTGCCTCTTCCCCGGTCCCTGACTGCAAACGGTGTGGGGCAGGCACCCGACACGGCCACAGGAGATCCCAGTGGATCACACACAGCCACAGGAGCACTGGTGCTGCCCGTGGACTCTCCCACCGGTCCCCCCTGCACACCACATCCCGGGGTGCCCCGTGGTCCCCATCCCCGTCCCCATTGCTCCCCACCGAGCCACCGCCTCGCTCCCGGCCCGAGTGCCAGTTCGGCAGCAGGCAGGGTGCGGGAGGAGGGGCGCCAAGCCCTCATTTCACATTCTCCCAGTGTCCTTTCTGTGTCATACTTCTTTTTTTTTTCCTTTCCCCTTTCCTCCCTCCCTCTTCCCAAAAGGGGTGGTTTAGCTCAGAGAGCCTTAAACACATTTGCATTCCCAAGACAGGCTTAGGCATAAATTCATCTCAGTGCAGGGGTCTTTTTTTTTTTTATTATTATTATATTTTTTTCCCTCCCTACGCTCCTGATTTTCATCCCTTCTCCTTTTCTCTCCAAACCCGAAATGAATTCAGCGAGAACCCTTGCAATCCGGGCGCCGTGGCGCTGCGCAGTGCAGGATTACAAGGGATCCGAGGGCTTTCCTTTTCTCTCGACTCGCTGCACGCCGTGCTCCTGATGCTGCTGTCAGTAACAATGCGCGGGGATCAGGCTCTTAGCCCCATTAGCTGCACTAACCTTCCTCCCCAGCCAGCCCCGGCTCGGAGAAATCACCCCTGCTTCCCTGCAGGGGGAAAAGCAGGGAAAAAGAGGGAAGCCCCCCGAACCTGACGGCAAAATGTCAGCACGGGGAGGCGAGTTAAAAAACCTCGGGAAGACCCAGGACCGAGCCTCCAGTCACAGACGCCTTCCCACATCATCTGTATTCCGATCTCGGTGCCAGCGGAGCTGTGCTCGGAATACCCAAGGTCTCATAAAAGATTCAGGCCTTATTGACTTCCTCGCATTCGCCGCTGTTTCACGGGGCTCCTGCTTACTCCTTTTTGGCCCCTGAAGGATCCTTTTCGAGTTGCCATCGCGGGTGCCCAAGCCGAAGAAGCGCCCTTGCTCGGCAGCGCGGGCCTGGCACAGGCGGCGGGGTGGAGGAAAACTCTCCTCCTGCTTGGGGGTTCAGCCCCCGGCCCCGAGGAGGTGAAGGGTGTTTATGGGGCTGGCCATATCGCGGTGGTGATTCCCACTGCTCGTCGTCCTGCTCTGCTTCCCAGCGAGGAGGTGGCCAGGGTCACATCGCGCAGGTTCGTGCCGAGCGTCACCGCTCCTCATTCGCATTCCTCCTCCTCCTCCTCAAGGCGCGCGTGCAGATCCCGCAATTACAGGGAGATGATGTCTCCCCAGCTAAAACCCAGCTAAATCTAATAGAAAGCCTAATTAAAAAGGCTAGCGCAGTAACAGGATATCAGGCAACCAGAGGACGGGGGCGGAAGGCGGTGGCCGGGCCCTGCCGCGAAGGAGGCCCCGAGACTTGGCAAGGCCCCGAGGCCACCCCACGACACACACGGGGCCAGCGTCCCCACAGCCGCTCTGCTGACACTGGCTAACACAGGCAGAAGATGCAGATTTGGGGTTTATTTTAATCCCAGTCACATATCGAGGCGGAATCATCCCGAAGCTGGACAACCAGCCTCACAGCAGAGGCCTGCAGGCAGGACGAACCCTCCAAGGGCTGGCTCTGGGGTGTCACAGCCCCGTTTTGCTGCATAAGCAGCCCTGAGCGAATGTGCAGACCAGTCCCCTCACATTTATTGTTCCTGTTACTCAGCTGCAGCCCTAAGAAACAACAGACAGCAGACTGGGGCATGGCCAGCCCCTCAAATGGCACCCCAACACCGGTTTTAGGCACAAAGGATCAGGGGAATGAGGCTTAAATCCTGTAACTCACACGCTGCAGATCTCCACACAGAGGTGCCCACCACCACCACACACAACCAACCACGATACAACCCTCAGACCCTCACAGGCGTCCCGTTAATTAATCCTATTTCCACGCCACCTACAAGCCTCACACGCGCACCCAGACTCCACGCTGGAAGGCACTGCCTGATATAGGAAACCACTGCATACGAAACCAAAACAATGCACAGAAACACAGCGATTTACATCTCTCTCTACATGCTCCAACATACACATCCCCTCGTTTGTTTATACATGGCACGTGCACAAACCCTCATACAGCAGGTGTGTGTACACCCCAAGGCACGCAGACACGCACCTATACCCGGATCTGCACAGCCTGGAGAATATTTATGCATAGGCAAACCATACAAACACTCTGTGCACCCTGCTCCGTGACAGCTCAGATTTTCAGTAATATCATAATATTATTTTTTAGATCAGTTAAGGTATAAAATGTGCGCTCTCTCAGTCTTTAATATTAATAAGTCTTGTAACTAGCAGTTTCTCGTAGCTCCGAATTCTTGAGCACAACTAGAAAGGGCACTTATCCTGAAAAATCTAATAAATTTACAGTTTTATATACTTCCTTCAATTGTAAAAGTCTTGTTCAATAAACTTTAAAATGCCACTATAGAGCAATAACACAGACAGTATAAACCCAGCCCTGGGAAAGCTGTGCAACCAGAAATTGTTCCCCTTTCTGCTACAGCAATAAAGTTTTATATGTTTGAACTGACTGTAAAAAGGTTTGAATGTTGGCAACTGGGGAATAATCTGTCTTCTTTATAGTTATTATCATATTTCCCACAAGACCCTTTGGTCTGTGTCAATCCTTCTCGTATATGACACCTTTGTACTGTCAGCGAAAGCAAGAATACTTAACTTTTTGTGTGTGTGCGCGTGTGTGACTAGAGGTCCTTCTATCTGTTTTTCTTCAGATTACAGCAACCGGGAATAAATTATCTGTGACATGCTGCATCGGAAGCATTTTACCAAATCGAGCCGATTTGGAGAGCAGCCTTCCTGCTCGGGAAGAAAGCGAAGCACACGGTAACAAACAAGGGGTTATTTCTCTTTCTTCCTTCATTTCCTCTCGACTGGCTCCAGTGTGATTGAGGAACGGGAAGATGTGAGGACCCCTAACGAAAAAGGGATTTCCCAACTGCTTCGCAACGTGGCAGGGGCACGAGGGACAAGAAAAGCCCTTTGATTGACTGTCCGACTGCACGCTACGCACAGCGGCTGCCACCATCCCCGCAGCTCCCCCGGCACCAGCGCTGGCCCTGGGCACCCAAGGCGGCACCCCTGGGGCCAACAGCCACCTGGTATGGTGGCACCTACCCAGTGCTATTCCCTCAAAACCAGATTTAGGACGAAGGGTGGCTCCTCCTGCCTCTCCACCGCTGTCTAAAGCAGAGGGCAGGTCCAGCAGCAGCATCCCGCGGCTCAACCGCTGGAGCCAGAGCACCCAGACACCTCCTGGAGAGGAACGTTTTGGGGATTCGCGCTCACTCCTCAAGAAATCTGACCCAAATCTTTAAGGAGAAGCAGGCAGGGACACGGAAATGCCTTGAACTCATTCATTTCACAACCTAACAACGGTCCCAGTGCAAGGCTGCAGGCGAGGGGATCCCAGCTCTCAGCCTTCCACAAAGACACGGCGCAGTCCCCAACCGGGGGGATCCCGCAGGTGGCAAAGACGAGGCTCAAGCCCAGATTGAGATGTCAGAAGAAGTGATGTTAAAACACATTGGGAAAATGAAAAATGAGGAGTCACCAGGACCAGATAATACCTGTCTAAGAGTTCTGCAGGGACTCAGAAATAAAATGATTGCATATTTTCATTAGCGGCTCAATCTCTCATTACACCAGAGGACACAAAGTGTCATCCCCTATTTTTAAAAAATGGAGTGAGATGAGCCACCGATTCACAGACTTGTGAGTCGCACTTCAGTACCAGCTCGGATGATAAATAGGCAGGATAAAGCATCGAGATGGACACGATACCACAGAGATTAACTAGTGGTGCCTGTGAGAAGGAAAAAACCATGCCTGGCTAATCTATTACAATTGCCGCGCACCCAACAGCAGCAGGCACCGAGTGCCGCTGACGTTACTTGGATTCCCCCAAGCTTCCACCCGATCCTCACAAAGCACCAATTTCAGTCCTCGCCCAGCAAAAGCCGGGGCGAAGGGTTGGGAAAAACGATGGAAGAGAGTAAAAACAGTCAGTGCTTTCAACTCGGGAGCTTGGCTAGCATTTAGGCAACCCGTTCCTCGTGCTTGTGGCCGGGAGAAGAGGAGCAGCAGCAAGGCGGAGGAGAACACGAGCAGGGTCCGATCTCCTCCAAGGATGTGCAAGCGAAGCGCCGTGAGCTGGAGAGGAGGTAAAAGTCAGCGAGGGTAAAATGCAGAGGGAGGTAATTTCGTTACTCACACACGCTGGCCACGACAAACTTTGCCGGCCGCCCAGCGGAGCGTGAAGGCGAGGGGCAGGCGGCGCTGGGAGCATCGTCCCGCGGCGAGGGGCAGCGCCCGGGCTCCTCGCAGCCCCCTCGAACGCGAGGAAGCTGCGGCACAAACGGCTCAGGCCATAAAAACAACCGGAGCTATGGAGAGACTCGGTAATGAGGAGAGACTGAAACGAGCGCCGAGCGCTCATTAGCCTTCAAAATGCAATTTGATCGCTACGTGGACGCCGGGAAAAGCCATTTACGTGAAGCAGAGGAGTACAGAGACGCAGGCAGCCTGCCTGCCCTGGGCGAGAAGCAGAGGGCTGGCCACCACCACGGCTTCTGCCCACGGACAGGACCTCGTCCTGCCCCTCCAGGCACGAGAAGCGGTGCCAAAAGGCGAGCTGAGCACCGCAGCCACCGGGGGATGGCTTTGGACCCTGGCTTAGCACCTCGTGCATCCAGCCGTGCTGAAAGCTGAGGCTCTGTGGCTGCTGATGGACGAGGAAGGGCAGGATGGGGGCACCCCTTCTCCTGCCCCACGCCCCACATCTCCCAGCCGAGCCCCAGGTCTCTGCACCCACCCTCAGCAGGGTCCCGAGCCCCCCAGGATGGTGCCGCCGCACCCCAGGTGCCTCCCGAGCAGCACACCTCAGGGCGATGCTCCATCCTGGGGCTCACCCCGAGCCCAGCTCATCGCCCCCACAACCCCAGCGGGTTTCCAGCATGGTGAAAAGGCAGAAAAACACCTAGAGATAAGGAACCCAGAGGCATTTCCCTCTGCGAAACCCCAGCCGCTCCAGGAAGCAGCTCCCGGGGACAAAAAGGGGCTTTCCACGGGGGAACCACGGAGGAAAACGGCTCGGGCTCCCATCATGGGGAACACCACCGGGTCCCACACTGGGGTGGGCACCTCCTGGCCCAGCTGCGGGGGGCTCGTGCCCCCCGGCACCGGCCGGAGCAGCGAGGGTTAAGGCCGGGCAGCACCGCGCATCCCTGCTCCGGCGTGTTGCACGAGTCCATTACCTCCCGCCACATTACCTCATTCATTTCTTATATGCGGATGGTTTATTCTCCCATGAGCACCCTCGCTGGCAGACATGGCTAGTATAAAGTCCCCTCCCTCTCCTGTATTTCTCTATCCATCACATTTAACACTCTGACAGTAACAGTCTATAATGTTTCTATTCTACAAAACCGCTCTGTCAACTCCGGGCTTCCAGAGCAGCAACTGAGGAAAATAAATAACATCAACGCCAGGCCCGACAGTATCACAGCTTGCTTTCTGCTGGGGGTTTATTTTATTTTTATTTTTTTTTTTTTAATATTCTTGAGAGAAAGGGAAAAGCGAGAAAAAAAAAAAAAAAAAAAAGAGAGAGAAAGGGGGGGGGGAAAAAAAGTGCACGCCGGCAACGTGCAGAGAAAGCGGGGAGGGAAGGAGGGAATTTCCCCCCCGACGCACGCCGGAGGGACAGGGGGAGATGTGCACGGCCTGACAAAGAGGGGGCCCTGCTGCCCCCCAGCCCTCCGCCCCCGCTGACCCCGCTCTTTCAGTGCCGGCGACGCGGTGCCCGGGGGAGCCTTTGTTCGGCACGGCCATGGGAGAGGGGAGGCTGCGGCAGGGAGCCTCCAGCGGGGCCCTTTCATGGCATCGTGGCCTCCTTCGCCCAGCCCGGGAGGTTGGTGGCATCCTGGCCGGCTCGGGGAGGGGGCTGTGGGCACCAGAGGTGCAGGGAGCCAGCCCCGTCCTGCTGCTGGGAGCGAGGTCCCTGCTCCAGCCCCGTCCCAGCTCTCCACACGAGGCTCAGGAGTCGCTAATCCGCTGAAATAATCTGCTGCTGCTCACGGCTTAGCAGCCTCACGTTCCTTTCCCTCTCCTTTCACTTCCAGGAGACTCCCCGGAGCCAAAATCATCCCTGGAGAGCCTCCCCGGCGGGCTGGGATGGTGGTTACGTCCTGCTAAGCGCCCTGTGCCGACACCCAGCGTGCAGAAAAGCTCCGCTTTGGGCAATATTTTTGGTTTCCCTGACAGGGTTACGCTGGTTTCCCCACCAGGGTTATGCTGGTGTTGAAGCCGTGGGCTGAAAGCTCGCCTTCCTTCCGCAAGAGCGAAGCGGAGACCTGCTCAGGTGGTGCTCTTCACGGGGAAAAAAAAAAATAAAAGAGCAAACACACGCCACGAGAACTTTTCCAATCAATCAGGCAGACACAGCCCTTGACAGCCCTGCAGACCTGGGGGCTCTGCTCGTCAGGCGGCGTGGAGAGACAGGCAGGGAGGAAACGTGGGGGATGCGGGATGCTGAGAAATTAAAAGGGCTGGGGAAACCCAAAAATGTGAGGGACTGGTGGGGAGCAGGCAGCATGTTGGCACCATCCCCGCAGCCTCCTGTTTATCCCCTTCCTTTGCACCAAGCGGTCGAGCTCTGGCAGCCCAGTGCATCCCATTTCCATCATCCCAGGCTCTGGGACATTAATGGGGGTCGAGGAAATGGGAATGGGGCCACCATGGTACGGGGCTGCCCCCAAGGCACCTGCAGCAACACCAAGACCCCGCTGCGACCCAGCAGGCACGGGGCTGCGCCGGCGCCTCCCGCATGCGTGCTCGGAAAGCTGCCTTCAAAAAAAAAAAAAAAAAAGGAGCAAAAGAAGAGCAGAAAGCGGTTCCCTCCTTTGTTGACATACCTGCCAAGGCCTGACGCTGGCTGCTGTCAGTCATCCGCATGAGCTGACGCTCCTCCAGCCGAAAGCAAGGCGAGCGAGAGCAAGGCAAGCACCAGAGGGACGGATCCTGCTCCGACAGCCCCCACGAGCGCCGACATGGGATGGAAACCACCAGGAAAGGGTGGAGTTGGGGAAATAAGCAGCAGTTTGGGACGGGGACACGATGCCACCCAGGGCAGGCTGCACGGGCTGGGTCTGCTCGCAGGATCCTGCCCGCGTTTGGAGGCGGCGTGCGAGAGGCAGGGGCCTGGGGAGAGCCCGGCTTTGTTACGGAGCCTTGGGAGGCTCTCAGCAAACAAGCCAGGAAGGAAGCTAATGGGATTTGGGCTCTCGGCTGGAATGGGATAAAGGATTAGGACTCCAGAAGCAGCTATTTTTGCCACGGGGCTGGCGGTTCTCCTCTGGGAAGGGCCTTTATTCCTCTGGAAAAAGAAACTTCCCACTTGCAAAGGCAAGAATAAAGCTTCCCACAGAGGGCTGACAGCATAATGTGCATGCGGGCCCGCGTGCGCGCAGACACACACCTCTCCAGGCACGCTTACAGAGCACGCTGCAGGAACACAAAGAATTAAGGAGAAACCAAAGCCACAAACCCAACTCCCGGCTTTGATACGAAAAAAACCCAAACCCCACCTTACAAGCGCGTTTCTATCGAGCCGTGTTATTTTCTCTTCACAGCTGCCCCTCGATAGCTATATAGGTACGCGGATGAGGTTTGTGTTTAGCTGAGCCCCGTCACTGGCAGGCGTGTTATTTGCTCTTTGATCGCAGCCATTATTTGGGTTTAAAAACCCCCTCTGCCCAATGCGAGCGGGGGAGCCGGGCCCCGTGACGGCGGCTGCCGCTCGCGGCGCGCAACCAGCGAGCAGCCCCGGAGGAGAAACGTTTGCAAACAATTCGCAGGCTGGGGGTTGCTGCTGGGACCACCTCGGGTTGAGGGAATTCAGCCACTTCCCGGTCGCTTGTGCATCGGGGGCTGCCGGCAAACAAGCCCCAAAACTCCAAGAGAAAAGGTCGGGGGGCTGCGGGGAGGGCTCGCCACCAGCCTTGTGCACTCCGGTGAACGCAAAGACCTCGAGCAGCTCTAAGGGAAGAGCAGTCCCTCAGGCCTCTTCTGGCAGGCACATCGAGGGCTGGTCGGGGTAAAAACACAGCCAAAACTCTGCGTGCCAGCCTTCGTGACCTTTTGGGCCCGGTCTTCAAACCCCACGCAGACAAGACATGCGTGGATAAGGACAGAAAGTTTGGGTTTAGCTGGAAGAACCAAACCTCTCGGGTTTTTGCTGCTTCCAAACGCCAGGAGCGGGCGCACACCCGCTGCCAAGGCACACAGCAGAGCCCAGAAACGAGGGAAGCAGAGATGTGTGCGGGACAGGGAAGCGCATATTTTCTACCTGCAAGGAGCACGAGCTTCGGGCTGATTTTTGCAGGACAGAAGGCAACTGAGGAAGCCAGAAGCCTTCCAGCTTTAGCAAGCATCCCCCAGCACCCCAGGCTTTGAGCCAGAGCCGCGGGGCTCCCCGGGGAGCCGGCTGCTGCGTGCACCAGAGGGCAGCAGTGACAAAGCCACCCATCGCCTCTCCCAGCCCTGAGCCACCCAAGAGGCAAAACCCTTCTGTTTTCAGGACGTTTCTCACCTGGTGCACGCTGTATAGGAGGACGAGGGGGCAGAAAAGAAGAAACACCAACCCCTGGATCCCTCTCCATTACAAAAAGCATTTCCCAGCCTGATGCAGCCGTGTGACAAACGGAGCCGGAGCCCTTTTTGGGGACATCCCCAAACCCTGTCCGGGGAACCGCGGTGCCGGGGCACCTGTGGGCTCCAAAAAAAAGCCCAACCCAGCTGAGGGGATGCAGAGGAGCTGCTCCCACCCGCAGCCCACCTCTGGAGCTGGCGGTGGCCGGTGCCACCCGTGGCGTGCCGGTGGCAGGGCTGCGGCAGCGCGGCGGCAGGCTGCCGCGCGGGCTGGGCTGCGTGTAATCAGAAGGGTTATCTAATGCTAGTTTCATTCTAATTGAGTCACTACCATATGTCACCCTGCAATAACAACGCAAGCAGCATGCAACTGAATACATATTTAATTCGCATAATGGGTACAACAGTAGAAGTAATCAAGGCAGTTTGCCATAAGCCATAAAGAAACGCCGCTTGTGCCTCGCGAGGAGCGCGCGGCGCGCGGGGAGGGAGCGCGATCGCCAGGGAGAGCGGCGGCGCTGCATTGCTGCGGATGCTGCAAGGGAAGGGAAGGGAAGGGAAGGGAAAGGAGAGGAAGGGGAAAAAAAAAAAAAAAAAAAAAAAAAAACAACAACCCCAAAGGCGCACGCACGCGCCCCTGCAGGGCTGCGAGGCGAGGAGCTGATTCGACGCGAATGGAAATCAATGGCGGGATATTGTCGACGGATCGTTAGCCCCTTCAATATAATTAACAGTAATGGATTTATTGGCAGAAACTTAATGATTGGAATGTTAAATACCGGCCTGCAATCTCACCGCGCCGTCCAGCCGAGGCGGTCGCTTTTGTTTCCAGCTTCAGAAAGGGGCTGAGCGTCGGGAAATGAACCCGAGGTCCCCGGGCTCGGTGGCCGTCCCCGCGCTCCCGCTGGCCCCGCGAGCCCCCCGAGCACCCCGGCTGGCCCCGCGCGCTCTCACTCACCGCCTTCATTTCCTCCCGCACCGAGAAGATTAATACGATTGAGGAGCACTCATCAATATCTTTGGACAGATCAACCAGAGTTTTCATTAAAGCCGTATTAATGCTTTGGGATGCACAGCTGCGGACAGGTTAGGCTTCGAAAAGAAAAGCCCGGGGAGGAAAGGGAAGAGGAGAGGAACAGAAAGGGAGCGGTGTCCGCTCCCAGCCGGGAATTAATGGCAAGCCGGCCCTTTCCCTCATTAGGGGCCTCTCCCACCAACATGTTTTGATGTATATTTCATGAGGGTAAACAAACATCCATTTCACTTTGGGAAGGTGCTCGCTGTAATGTATTGGCAGCCTCGCCGGCAATGAGGGGACATTAATTTCAATCCCGGTGTTTAAACACCTTGTGGAGCCCCCATCACTCATCCCCCGGCTCGGCGCGGTGGCGGGGGGCTGCGGGCACCCCTCCTGCCCACCACGAGAGGTGCCAAGAGCCGTGGGATGGATGATCGCCTGGGAAAGGGCATCCCCATGGAAGAGGGATGGACTGAAATTGCTCTAAAATGAAGAGGAGGCTCCAAGCTGGCTGCTCGCGTCGGGGTGCAGGCCTCGGCCACCCCATGCATCATCCCCAAAAGGCTCCTACCCACTGAGGTATCCACGCTCCCAGTCTCCAGGTGGGAATCTCCCTGCAGAACGGGCTCCAGGGAATATTTGCAGCTCCAAACCCTGCCCTCAAGCTGCAGGAACTCCTCGCCACCGGCTGCTCTGGGTGCCAAACCTCCACAAGGGCAAATTCATGGATCCTAGGATCCTGCTCAATACAGACACCATCCGTAACGTCGCCACCTGATTTTTTTGGTGACTCTTCCCCAAGGCACGCTGCTTTGGCCACTGCTGAGGATGAGACAATGGGACAGGTGAAATTTCCTGCCTGAGGCATTTTGGCTGCTCGCAGGTCCTCCCAGGCTCCTTCTGAGAAAAGGCAGCAGGACGCTGGGGCTGCGCAGAGCCCTCCGCTTGCGTCCTCCACCTCTGCATCCCCAGCAGATGAGAAAAACAGCAGAGCTTCTCCCAGAGGGGGGCTGCAGAGCAGCCTCTCGAAGACAGGGGTCCTCAGTCTGGTAACAAAAGCCAGACACCGCTTCGAAAGCAGCCTGGCCGAGCCCCGAGACGTGAGAGCAGATTTTCCGAGCAGCACCCACTGCCAGCACGCATCTCCCAAGCCAAACCCTCTTCTGGGCACCACCCGCAGCCAGCTCCAGCTTCTCTCACCTACATCCTGCACTCCTCCGCGGGGTTTCGGAGATGCCCAGGTTATATTTATGGGAGAAAACCCCCAGAGAAAACCCCCGGAGCATCCCCAAAGGAAATGCAGCAAGTCAGGCGGTGGCTGCATCTTCTCCCCATCGCTGGCCCTTGGCTCCTCGCACACAGCGCTGAGCAAATGGGGCTGGCAGCAGCCACGCCGAGGAACGAGGGGGAAAATGGGGAAGAAATCAGTCCTAGGAAAGGGTTTGGGGTCCTGCTGCACAGGAGGGCAGCACGGATTGGGGAAGGAGCAGCTGGAAAGACAACCTCACTTTTAGTGCTCCCACACGTGCACAGGAGGCAACGCTGCTCGACGGAAGGCTTTGTACAAATAATCTGTGGGTTAAACACACAGAAAAAGCAAACCAAGAAAACGATGCCTTCACAAAAGAGCGACATGCTTGTGTGCAGGCTCAGGGCTTTGCTTCTCACCCCTCCCTGAAGGCACCCACCGCCACCCAAAGGGTAACGGGGGCCTCCCGCAGGAGGTGGCTCAGGGTGGCCACGTCCTCGTGGAGCACAGCGCAGCGAGCACGCACACGTTGGGACCTTTTGAACAACACGTTGTGTTTTTTTTTTTTTACTGCCCCCTTTTTCCCCTCCTGCTTTCGCTCTCCTGCCTCCCTTTCCGCTCGCCAAGCGCGCCAGGAGACGCGCACCAGGCAGACTTGAAAGAGGCGAGGGGATCTGAGAGCGCAGCGACAGCTCTCTGGGAGCACCGCGGAGACGTGGCGCTTGCTTTTTGTCACCAAGCACGCACAAAGGCGCGCAGACACACACCGCTACCCCTCCGCGCACAGACGCAGGCAGCACCACCACAACATTCCTCCCCTCGCTCCACTTTGTGTGATCCGCTTTGTGGGAACGCTGTCGAGGCAGCGCTGCTGTCTCTCTTCTCTCTCCCCGTCTACGTGCCCGCTTGGTTTTGAGAGCAAAAAGCCTCTTTAAGAAGAAGAAAACAAAAAAAAAAAAACAAAAAAAAAACACATTAATGCCTAGAAAATAGCTTACGACGGGGGAGCTGCCAGGATCAGAGCCAGCAGGCAGCCGAGCACCGAAGGACAGAAGCTGTCGTGTCCCCAACAAGGTGGGCATGACCCCGAGGAGGGGCTTTTGCCAGCATCAGCTGCTTCTGGAGCATGGCACTCAACGCCGAGCCAGCCTCCTTGAGGTCTTCTCCACCAAAAAGTGTATTTTTGGGTGGTTTGGTTCAAAGCCACCCCGCCAGCTACACCTCCACGTCCATCCCGTACACACCCCTATCACTGCCCTGAAAATGAAGGCGTCCCACACAGTGATGCACAGCCAAGTTCCCCTGAACCCAAAAGCTTCCCAGCCCTCTTGGGGCCACTGGAGAAGACAACCCCATGGCCTGGAGCCGGGTGGGAAGTGCCAGGGTGCTCCCTCCCGCTGCCCCCCCTCCCACGTGCAATAATCCTGTTAAACTGAGCCCTGCCTGGATAAATCTCTTTCCCCAGACAAACGGGCAATTATTCAGGCGTCACGTTGGGATTTTTAGGGTTTGTGTGTGTTCCCACTCCTCTTCTCGTGGCTTCTTTTGTCAGTGGCTCTTACTGCTCCCCCGACGGCACGCACCATTCAGCTCAGGCTCTCCATTAACGCTGCGGACACAAATACCTGCTCCCCAGGGCTACCCAGCTTTGGGAACAGCTTTGGGAACCTTCCCTGAGCTCACCACCGACGAGAACCCGACGTGCCCTTGAAGGCGATGCTCAGGTTTCCTCCAGCAAGGCCTGTCTCCTTTTTTTCCCAATAACCGAGGAAATGGTTTGAAAAAATCCCACGAAAAAGAAATGCAGCCGTGGGGCTCCTTCCCTCTCCAGAGCATCCCCCCAAAACAGACCCTGCATCCCCCGGGCCACCAGCATCCCTCTGTCTGTACCTATAAACACACACAGATCACCACGGGCACATGCATTTCTGTAAAAATGGACAGAAACATTAAACAACTTGCTCTTCTTTGCAAAAAAAAACCCTACTTTTAAAGGTTCTTCGCTCCCAACCCCAAACAGCAGCGCGCGAAGCCAGCGAACGACCGCTCCTGCACGGGGCAGATGTTCTCCCCGCATGTCCTCGCTCCATTTGGACACTTCGGTGGCTGCAATAAGTTGCAACTAATTTATGCTCCGGCTGGCCCTGCCAACACGAGCTGAACGGGGGAAGCCAGCTGGATGGTGAGGCCGCAGGACTGCTTCCCCAGCTCCTGCAGCCTCTGCCCGAGCCCGGCCGCAGGTAGGGGAAGGAGCACGGCGACCCCTCAGCTGCCAGCCCCAAACCCCAAGGAGAATTGGGAGGGGAGAGACTCGGTTTGGTACCACGAAAAAAAGCCCAGGAAAACGCTCTGCCAGGTCCTGCCCAGCCTGGGATGCCGAAGGGACCAAAAAGCCCCGAAATCTGAGCCCCCTCGCCCCCTCCCCTAATCAGCACGGAGATAACCCAGGCGAAATTCCCATTAACCAGCTAATGCACAGAGCAGTGTTTCCCAGCCGGGGCTCCTAGTGGCTAAATAACAGTCTTTATCCCCCAATTTCCCTTTGTCATTTGTCATCTCCTTTCAAAGCAGCTCAGTATTTCCTGAATCCTCGAGCGCTAAGAGACTAGAAGGAAAGCCAAGGAGGAAAAAAGCTTCTGAGTCGCCTTAAACCTGGGTAACGTCCCCCCCAGCCTTCCCCCTGTCCATCCCGGGCCTCGGAGCTCTTCCCAGGCAGTCCAGCAGCCAAGGAAAGGCTCAGGCTCAGGGGCTGGGGAGGGAAGGTAGAGCAGGAGGTTCCCAAAAATACGGGATTACGGCGGTGTTATGGACAGAGAAGCCGGGATCGCCGTTCGTCCCATTTTCTGCCCCCTCTTCCCACCCTAAACGAGCCCAGGCGGGGCCGATCCTGCCATCTCTGAAGTCAGACAGAAAGAGAAAACCTCTTTTTTATTATTATTTTTCCTTTAAAATGAGGGGCCGGGGCTTTTAAAAAGAGCCAGGACTCCAGGAAAAAAGCAACGGCAGCACAAGAAAAGGGTGAAGGCGGGGAGGGAGGGGGGGGAATTCCTCTGGAAATCATTAATACTCCAGGAACCTTCAGGACTAAACCTGAATACAGACACTTAAGCTCTCAGCTCTGCCATTAACGCTAGGGCCTAAATTATTGATCTTTTGCCTTTATCAGCATAACAGTCACGTCCCGGTATCAAGATCTAACTACACTGCGGTCCCTGTGCTGCAGCCACTGAAATAATTAGGAGAAATTCTCATTAAAGCGGAGTGAAAGGTTCAGGGATGGAGACAGAGGAAAGGGTCTGGGAGGGTGTTTAATGTCTTCCACGGGGTCGAGAGAGCGCTCTGATCAAATCCCCGTGCAGGGCCGGGGGATGACAGCTTATCAAAAGGAGAAGTCCAGGCAGGAGGCTCGGCCGCGCGCACGCACCCCCAGCCGGAGCGCAGCCCCGCGCGCAGCCGCCTCCTTCCCGGGGAGAGAAGAAAGGAAGGTAGGGCAGGAAGGCATGAAAAATAAATAACAGGGAAAAGCAAAATGAATAATGGAGAGGCCCAGCGTGGGCTAAGCGTGGTGATTTAGGAGAGGGAGAGCAGGAGCGGGGTACGTGGGGCAGGGGGGGGCCGCGGCTGCAGCCCGACCCCAAACGCGCGGCTCCCGGTATCGATCCTGATGCAGCCCCGGGATCAAAAAGGGAGAAGGCAAAACCAGAGCGAAACCATACAGCTGAGGAAGGAGGGATGAAGCCCATCTGACAGCAACACTGCTCCCAGCCCGAAAATACTATAGGAAAAATTAAAAATGGAACAACAACCCCGCAAAAAAAATGACACCCCCGCCACCCACCGGACCCGAAGCCTCCAGAAAGGTTTCACAAAGCAGAGGGAAAAAAATCCCAGTCCTGTGGGCTGCAGGAAGAAACGCTGGAGATTTCAGCTCGCCTGGGGAGGGGGCGATGGCGAGATAAGGCAAGTGCTGAAGAGGGAGGGCGAGGGGCGAGGATGGATGTAAAAAGCCCGTCCCCTCCCCCCCCCGCGCAGCCAAAGTTTGCCTATATTTAACGTCAAGGCGCTGTAATTTAAAAGAAAAATTCCATTTCACTCGGCTAATCAGAATGGTTAGAGAGCCCATTACCACAAACACTGGGAACATCTGAAATTGATTATTTTTTTACTTCAGCCAGTTAATGAAATCCTCCAGCGACCGCCAGCCAGCCAGGGCAGGGGACGGCCGCCGGGGCGGGCAGGGGACGCGGTGCGGAGCCACTCTCCGAGCCACGGGGAGAGATTTTGGGGAGAGGTGCCGGGGAAAGGTGCTGGACGGGGTGCTGGACAGGGTGCTGGAGCCGGGCTGGGCTCTCCTCCCACCATTTTGTGAGGCTGGAGATATTTAGCATGGGCAGCGCATCCCGGGAGGAGCACCACATCATTAAACGTCTTGGGCTGGTGCGGCAGGGAAGAGAAATGCAGGATGTCACCGCCTGATAGGGAGAAGACTCCGAGGTTATTTATTAGCGGGCACTTACCCACAAACTGCATCTTCTCCATTTGCATTCGGCAGGCTGCAGCCAGCTCAGAGCAGGGGGAAAGGCAGGCGGGATGGAGGGAGCAGCTCCCCACCTGCCCCTGCCGCCCTCCTCGTCCCCTCCTCGCCACCCCCCCGGTGTCACCTCCACCCCGTGTGGCTCCCGGCACGGCCAGCTCCCACCAAACACGCCGAGGAAGCCGCGAGGTTTCCTATTAATGCTCTCCATCACTGAGCTCCGTGCTCCCCATCCACGCCCTCCATCACTGAGCTTCAAACCCTTGGGATGCCACCGAGGTTTGGCACGGCCATGGGGCCACCCGATCGGCACACCCCACAGCCTGCAGGCCTCCTGGACTCACTGCTGGGTGCCAAATCCCTGCCTGGAGCACCCCGAGGGTGCCCGAAGCATCCCAGGCTCGCCAGCAGCCGCGGGGCCGTGTGCCCTCCATCCCGTGGCCGCGGCCTCTCCCCCAGCTCCGAAAAGTGGCCGGGTGTAATTACGCAGAAAGCTCCTCTGGAGCTATATCAATAAGACAGACGTCTGTTGTATCATTCTCTCTCAGTAAGGCATTTCTTCTCCCCAATTGCTCATATAGAATCATAGCCTAATAGCATGCTATTAACATAATTGCCAACACAACTAGTGTTCCGTGTCTCACAGCCATTTGCTTATTTTGCCATAAAGAAGAGCGAAAAAAAACAGCCCCGAAAACCCGCAGCCGGGCACGGCGGCGCTGGGGACAGCCCGTCCTGCCCTGCACCCGGCTCGGCACGAGGTTTGGGGACCCTCCGGGGGCAGGACGGGCACCGGCGCCCCGGTGGCAGCCGCGGGCCGCGGCGGCAGCGCCTCCAGCCCAGCCTCCCAAGCAGCCGTGTGCTAGGATCTAAACGGATTCTGCCAGGCGAAATGAAATTCCCATTATTTTTAATTAATCCTTAATTAAAATATATTACTCCGCAGATTCCGCAAATCTCTCTTAATATGCAAATGCGGCCCATTCAAGGATATTTACATATCATTAATTAAAACGGCACATTCTTTCAGTCTAACAAGCTGGGAGCCGGGGCTGTTGCCACACTGGCAAGGAAGCCCAAGCCTGGCACTGCCAAATCCAGCCGCCGGGAAGATGTTATAGGGCTTTGCAGGAGGCATGGAGAGCACGGGATGGAGCTGGGGGCGAGGGGACGGCTCCTGTAGGACATCCTGGTCTGGTCTTGGTTGTTATCCGTGTAGGAGGTGGCACAAAAGCACCCCAAAGCCCGGCTGGAGACTGAAACCCCCCGAGCTCCCCCAGGACAGCTGGGGTGCCCAAGCACACCCTGGCAGCCCGCCCCAGGAGGGGACCATCTCCCCCGTCACTCCTGGGCCACGCAGCTCCTGCAAACGAGGCTTCGAGCCGCGGGACCGATCTCCAAGAGAGTGACAGCCACTTTCTGAGGCTCTCAGTGCCGCCGCTATCTGCCTCCAGCCAGAGCAGACAGCAGAAAATCAGCGAGCGGCTCCTCCCGCTGGATTGACAGATCCGCTCGGCAGCAATTAATAAGGCGCCGTCCTCCTCCAGTGCCTTTCGTCGGAGGCCTTCCAAGTGCTTCAATGAACTCCTCTCCCCTGCGCTCCTCCCGAGCCGGGGCGACGTGTGCCAGCCCCTCTGCAGGGACGGGGAAACTGAGGCACGCCGCCTGCTTGTCCCCTGCCACCCAAAAAGCCGACAACGTTTCCGAGCCCAGCTGCACCGCTGACATGATGCTCAGGCTCAGTCCCTTTGAGGCTGCTCCTACCCCTCTCCACAGCAAGGGAATCCTTCCTGCAGCAGGCCGAGCCTTGAACCAACGCGTCCTAGCAGAGGGGATGCTTGCGTTTCTTTCTCGCTCGCCTTTTTTTAGGACAATTCAGGGAAACCATCCTCGTTTTAGCCCAGAGTATCCCTTCAGCAAGCACGCACATCACTGAACTCCTCCTCAGGCCTCTTTGCCATACTGGTCCGCACTGGTTTGCACAGGGAACCCACTGGGTCACGTCCCAGCCCCCCATAACAGCAGAGGGCTGTGCTGCCTCCGTAGGCTCCCTGGCACCAGGTCCTTTCCAGAAGGACCCCATTAAGCGGGACCAGACCCGTGCTGGGTATGAACCCCCTCCACCCCACACCTTCACCTGCAGGCAGGTGATTTCGGAGGCCCTCCCTTCCCCCAGCACCCGTCCCTGGAGCCCCCAGCCTCAAACCACTTCCCAGAAAAACCTCCAAATTGCCCAAATTGCCCGACCCCAACCCCAGCGCCACGACAGCGGGCGGGCAGCCGGCGCGCCCCGAGGTGCCGAGCGCTTGACGAATGAGGCCAATTAAGGCTCCCCCGGCATCGCTCGCAGCGCAGAGGTGTTTTAACCTTGGTGGTCTTGGCCCGCGGCCAGCCGAGGTGATTAAACCGCGGCTCCCCCCGCGGCTCCCTTCGCAGCTCCAATGGCACGTGAAATCGCTCCTCGCCTCCTGCCGCAGCCGGCCGAGGCTGGGCGGCTCCTCCTCGTGCTCCCGATCTGCTGCTGCGCCCCGTGAAGCTGCAGGAGCAGGGTTGGGGTCCCTGAGATGCTCCCCGGGTCGGGAACCAGCACCCGGGTGCCACCATCCCACTGTTGGGGTCCTCCCTGTGGGGTCGGGGAAGCACGGGGTCACGGAGCAGAGGAGCAGGCGCCCGCTCCCTCTTTTTCACCCCGCTGCTCCTCTCAGCAAACGAGGCAAAGCAAAAAGAAACGCAGCGGTCTGCTGGGGCCTCATCTCTTGCCAAAACGAGCCCTCGAAGCCAGAAGTGGGGCAGCCAAGCCCCAAACCCCAATGAAGGGGATCACCAACACAACCCAGCGGGCAGCTCCCTGCTGCTGCTGCCCTCCAGGATTTACGGAGAGGGTTACGCACGGGGACTGGGGAGGGGGAGAAGCCCACGGCCACATTTCTCCCTACCCATCGAGCTCAGATCTGCAAAAACCACCAGGGACGAGGACAAGGGAAGAGGCCACGGCGCTGCGACGGGGCTGGAGGTCCCCAGAGTTTACCAAGCACCGAGACACCAAACCCAGGGTGCAAAGGGTTTCCAAACGCCCTGGAAAGCCTGGTCCTCATCCCTAGGGCAGCACGGGCTGCTGCTCTGCTCCTCCATCCCCTGCAGAGCCCAGCACCTCCCAGCACGGCCATCAGCTCGCCCCGATTTGGGGGCACGGCAGGGAGCAGCCCCGCGAAGGGGGCCGGCAGCAGCCACGCATGCTCTGCCGCGGCACTAATCCCACATCAACATGCTCAGCCACAGCTGAAGCAGCCGACGTAATGAAAAAGACTATCCATGAGGAGATAATTACATTACAAAACTATTTTAAGTCAATGAGAGCCAAGACGGATGCATGGGGGGGGAGGCTGGGGACAGGCTGCTGTCACTCCAGGTCCCCTGCCACCTCTGCAACCCCACCGGCACCCGCAGGGCAGGGGGACCCCAACCCCTCCTGCACGAGGGGCTGCGTGAACCCACAGAAAAATGCTCCAGAACAGCAAAACATGGCCCCAAAACCACAGAAAAATGCTCCAGAACAGCAGAACGTGGCCCCAAAACAGCATCACTTGGCTTACGGTGCCGCTGCTCCCGTGACGGGCTGCATCTCGCTCCGAATTTGCCAGACCTGGGGATAGGGGGGATGCAACTTTTGCTTAAGACGCCTGGCAGAGCTAATTCTACTGCAAGGCTGTGGCTTGTGAGGAGAGCCAGGAGCACGGCAGCAGCCAGGAGATTTTTAAGCCAGTGTTTTTACACCTACCCATGCTTCCAGGTGGCCCCGGAGCACACGGCGTGGCCAGGACTGTGCCAGGATGCCATCGGCTGGGCCAAGGACAAAGCCACCACCTCCACTAGGACACCCCAGCCTGAAGGAGAACCCCCAGCTGCGCGGGGAGCGGCTTACACAGAGAAACCAGCTGGAAAAAGGGAGAGCCCAGCACCAGGAGAACCCCTGCAGCACCCGCTGCCCCCCTTTCCCCCCCTCCTCGCCTCCTCTTTCGCCTTGCTCTCGCTCTCCTTTCCCAGGCCGGGTTTAATTTGACACCTTGAGCTTTGGTAACGAGGTGGGGAGCGAGGAGCCACAGCGGAATTCATTAGGCTGAGCACTGCAGGGCCCGCTCTCGGCGCGCTAATGACATCGGAGGATAGGGAAACGAGACAGCCGCCACGCCGGATGAAATAAACATGAGCACTGTCAGCGCTGACAGCAAAAAGGGACAAAATAAGGCAGGTAGAGACCTTTCCCCGGCCGCTCAATGCAAAGCGACAGCTTCCGCAGCCCCCTGCCCGCCGCTCCCCTTCGCCCTGCGCCCGGGGAAGGGAAAGGAGGGGGAAAAAGGGGAAGGGAACGGAGCAGTGACACCTCCCCGCTGTGCCACGCCAGCACACGAACCCCTCGGGCCACCTCCTTCCAGCAGGCCAGGCACAACCCCAAGCTCTGTATGGGTATTTTGTAAGCCCCCCCTTTGGTCCCCAAGCTGCAGACCCCAGGAGCTGGTCCCGTTCACCCCACCACGGGGCAGGCTGCACGTGCGTCTCCGGTAATCCCCCGAAAATAAATAATTTTTGGCAAGAGCTGAGAGCTTGGATGACCTCCTTCGATGCCCCCGATGCACGGTGAAGCTCTTCCCAACTCACGAGCAGACTTCTCCTGTCCTCCAGCCCTCTGGCCGGCCCCAGCACCCCTCCAGGAGAGGAGAGCTGCCCCAAAACACGCGGCACCGGAGCTCATCTGCCCTCGCCCTCTCCCCACCAGGAGCCTGAGTTTTCTGCTTGGCCTTGGGGGGCAGATTTTTTCCGGCTGTGCAAAGTTTCCAGAAGTTTTTTGTACCTTTTTTTTTTTTTAATCCAGCATCTTCACTCCGGCACTGGTAGCACTCCCGGTTGTTGGCCCTGCTCCCGGGGTGCAGCACACAAAAGGGCACCCAGGGGAATTAAGGAGCACAGGAGCCCAAATCACCGCTCCCGACCTGTGCCTGGTCTCAGCAAGGCACACGAACACACGTGCCCGGCTATTAAACCAACAAAATCCCCATCTGGCCCTTTTTTTTTTTTCCCCCTCCTCTTCCCAGCAGAGGATGGCACCCATTGTCAGCTGCGCGGCCAGATCTGCTGGCTGTTTCGCCACCCTGCTTTCCACCCCAGCGAAGAACCCCACACGTTGATGGGAACAGGGGACCCGTCATATGGTTTGAATGACCCCGGGCTGTTTCCAGAAGTCCACTCAAAGGCCAGGAACACTTCCAGGCTCAGCCGCTCGCCCTCGCTTCCAGCCTCTGCTTTTATTCCCTCCCCCCACTCCCCCAAGCATCCCTTGAAAGCGAATGGCAATTGAGTTTGTAAGTCCCTATTCATCAAGGAAATTAATTCCTTATGCATAATTCATTTCTTTTGTCAACTTTTTTTTTTTTTTTTTTTTTCCTTCTTCTCCTTCCCCCAAATGCTCCCAAATGCACCGGGAGCGGAGGCAGCGAGGGGAGAACGGGAACGGGGGAGGCCGAGAGGGGTGGGAAGGGACAGCTTGGCGGCGAGCTGACCAACCTATGCCCTCATTCCCAAATGTCACCCACTATTTCGGGGGACGAGGAAGGCCCTCCCCAAGCCTGAGCCACCAACAAAGTGTGTTTGGTGGTGGGACCGAGAAGATCCACGGCTTGGAAGCCCGGGCAGCGTCTGCGCTGCTGAATAAGCCTGCAGGCAGGTGACAGAGCACGGCCTTGCGGTGTCCCCAGGGACAGCAAAGTCCCCAGAGAGGTGCCAGGCACCCAGTTGGGGCTGGGCGAGCCGCAGCCACCACGTGCAGTGCCCTAACCCCAGCAGAATGCCGCCGGTGCCCGCGGGGCCGGGTAGGACGGCGGCTTGGGTTACGGGCTCAGCTTTCCGCTGACCTCCCCGCATCTGCGCTCGGATCTCCTGCATGGCCGTGCCCCAAAAAAAAAAGACAGCGGGCTGCTGCTCATCCCCAGACGTGAGGAGAAGCTCCCACACCCACGGACGGTGCCCTGCGAGCTGGGAAACCCCAGCCAAACAGAGAGCAGAGCCTTTGGGATTTCCCGAGCCCTGCAGAGACCGGGCCCTCCAGCTGATGCTCGCCCTGAGCCAACACGAGCACCGCCTTACCTGCAGAGCTCCCACCCAGCAGAAGGCAGCAGCCACGCTGCTCCCCGTGCGAAATTTGGCTGGTGAGTAGCAGCACCTCGTCACGGGGGTACAGGGAGCGTTTGCAACGCCCCATTTAACCGCGCCGTGCTCCCATCCACGGGCTTCATCAGCATATTTCAGCGGCGCCTTGATGGATGAAGATAGATGGGAGAACATCATCCTTGGTGAAATCACTGTTTTATCAAGGTTAAACCATCCTCACGCTGCGCCACCTCCCTTTGTTGCTTCGTTTCCCATCACGAAATTAGTGCCAGGCGTCAGACCCCGCTCCTCCTCTCCCGGGGTGGGCAGGGAGGGGACGCACGCACGGCCCTCGCCCACCCCCTGCCAGGCTCTGCTGAGCCCTTCTGGCTCGGGGAGCCACGAGGAGCTGAAGAAAGCCCCGAATCCAGTGGCCTGTGGCACCATCACCGAGGGCTCAACCCACCTGCCCAAGGACGGGTGAAATCAGACGAGCCCTCACGTCCACCCCGCTGGAAACCCTAGAAGCCAGGCTCCCCAAAGTCACTTTGGCCCGGGCTTCGGAGGCCTCTCGGGGCTGGCTTATCCCCTCTCCAGCGGCGAGGCCCCAGCGGGGAAGAGCACCTGTTATCATCCTCGTGGCCTCCAGCCAGAGGCTCGTCTGAGAACATGATCCGGGTGCCTGGGGAGTACGTGAGGGCAGGCAATTAAGGTGGAGAGCTCGCGGGCTTTTAAACGGCCCGCAGGACACTTCCTAACCAAGGCTCGGCGGCGTTTGGAAAGGGAAAATAAAGGAAAAGAAGGCTTGCAAGGAACTCATCGCCCCCTTCTCCCACGGGATCTCTCCTTTGCTCTTTCACCAGCAGGAAAAAGCATCCCTGACACGCAGGGTGGCAGCCAGCGACCCGGGACCCGCTGCCTCCGGTGCCACCCGTGAGGACGCGCACACAAACCCTCCAGGAGAGGCGGCTGGAAAACTGCGGCTGGATTTATGCTTTGGGGCTGTTTTCCTGCACCAACAGCTCCAGAACAGGGCAGGAATCGTGGCCAAGCCCCCAGCCCCTGCCTGCTGCCCCAAATTTGCAGTCCCAAGCCCTGTAGGGATGCAAAGCTTCCCGGGAAGCTTCCCCCCAAGCCACTGTGCGGTGCTTGGCGTGCGCTCCGCAGCCCGGCGGTTTATAGCCCTTATAAAAACATTTATGTAGAAACTGCATGTTCCTCTGCTTATAAGGCCAATGTCCTCAGCCCCAGGCAGGCCCCAGCACCATATTCAGGCGCAGGGAGTAACCCAGCGAGCAGAGCACATCCAAAGCTGGACACGAACCAGGCAGCATCTCCGAAAAGCTCTCGGAGAGCTATATATGGCTTTTGGAGCCCAGGCTCGGTTCGCACAGGGAGAAGAGGCCAGAAGAGCTGTGCTGACCGGCACTCGAGGCACAGCTACAGAGGCGAGTGCCCAGAAAAATAAGGGAGGATTTACAGCAATAAAAAAGTGGAGCAAAAGGCGGAGGGAGGTCTCCTTCCCTCGTCAAAACAGCTCACCCCATAAACTCTGCGGCGAGGTAAATGAGAGGCTGGGTTAAAACAGACACGGCTTACACTGGGATCCTCCAAACAAAACGAAACGAAGCGCTTGGGGGGCGGGGAGGAGGTGATACACTCGAGGCTTTCTGCAGTACAAATGTCAAAAAACTTGCAGCAGAACTTCTAAACAACACGGCTCCGGCTGAGCACGAGGCGCCCAGGTTGCTGACGGGAAGCATCTGAACCTTGGAGCTTCGCAAGCGTCCCGTGTGCTCCAGGCCCCCGCAGCTCTGTCAGGTTTCTCGGATTTAACCGGAGGAATTCCCCCCAAATTTCTCCTCCAGCCCCGAGCTGGGCTGTCCTCTGCCACAGAGGTTGCAGGTGCTGCAGGCAGGGCCCCTGCGCAGAGCCCTGCTGTCTCCACTTCCAAGACGCGGGGACATTTGGGCTGGAGATCCTGGAGGCAATTAGAAGAAATAAATCTGGCTTCTTTATTCCCAGCACCGAGGGGGGAGCGATTTTCCCTGGCAGTAACGGAGGTGCTCTTCCTTACGTATATATATCAGCAGCGATGATGGCCAGGCAGAACATTAAATTAGCCAGCCCCTATTAATTACAGCACTTCCATAGCTCGCTCCATCTTCCGAGCGCTTCGCAAACAGCCCTAATTCCTCTGCGTGTTACCTCCTTTCCAAAAACCTCCCCGAAGAGCTGGCGCGGCCCCGCACGGCCCCGAGGAGCCTCGCGGCGAGCTGTTCCCACCCAGCCTCGTGGCCCCCCGCTCGCACCCATCGAAGGCCGCCTTCGCTCCAGACCATTGTTCGGAGCTGGCGCGGGAGCCCGGCTGATTTATGAGGCACAAAAAGGGCCGGGACACCCCGGCGAGGTCTGCCCCAAGCCCACCTCCCGCAGCTGGGTCCCGGCAGCGCCCTGCCTGCGCCCCGGGGCTGCTGGCACTGCCTGGAGAGCTTCTCCCCCCGTTAAAATCAAGCAGCTGGGTGCGCAGAGGCACTACAGAGCCCCTCCTGCTCCTGGAGGATTTCTGCCTTTCTTTTTTTTTTTTCTTTAAATCGAGCTGCAAGCCCTCGAAGAGCGAAGTTAAACTAAGCACCATTTACTTTACTGCTGAGCACTAAGGAGCGGGGAGGAGGCGTGGAGCCGCCTGCAGCTCCCCTCTGCTCCGGCCCGGCGGCGCTCCCGGTGCCAAGAGCTACGGCCTGGAAAATGGCACTTGTGCTAAAGTGCCCGCATTAATCAAATCTGCCTTCCCACCAGCAGGGAGAGAGGGGAAGGCAGGGAGAGACGCCGCCAGCTCCGAGCCCAGCTTTTGGCTTCGTGCGGGCTGGGAAGGAGCCTGCCCTGGGCAGCCCCTGCGACCTGGTGGAGGCCACGAAGGGAGGAAAGGGCACGAAGGGTTTTTGTCCCCAGGACCACCAGCCCGTCAGCAATACGCACAAGCTGGGCAGTGACAGAGGGACATCACGTGTCAGACCCCCAGAGGAGAGGAACAGAGCCCACGGGCACCATCCCTGGGCGCAGGGCCACCCCTAACCCCAGCCAAACACGGAACCACCTCAGCCTCTTGGCCACCAGCTATAAAAGAGCCACCAGCCACACCAGCACCTGCCACAGACTGGGAGATCCAGCACCAGAGCAGCCTCTCAAGAGGTTGCTTGAAGGTTGCATTTGCTCCTAGAAGGGTTCACTTCTCACCTGGCTTTCTGTCGGAGTATTTACCCCATCAGCCCAGAAACCAAGAGAGTGTTTGATGTATCTCCGGGCTAAAGACTGCAAAACCACCTTGATTTTAGGCTCCCCGAGAGCCTAATTCCCACCAGCTCCCATGGAGGAGTAAGCCCAGGAGTCCTGCCCGAGCTTACACAGACACTTGTGGCACAGGGAGAGTCCAACGCAGACCACCCAAACCCCAGGAGAGCGCTCTGCCACGTCAACCAGGGGCAAAAACACAAAACACAGAGCCCAAAAACGGGAAGGGGGAAGAGACAATCCCCTCCCTCCCATTTCAGCAGCCCACGGGCACGAAGAGCTCTCCAAACAGCACCAAGCTGGGCTCAGCAGCATCGTGACCTGCCTGGATTTCGGCTCACTGAGAGGTTTCAGCAGCCTGCAGGGTGTCCGGGCAGAAGCAGGCGGCGTCACACAGCCCGTCCCCTCCGAGGCCAGCGCTTCCCAGCTCTGCAGGGAGCTGGTGAGACCTTCCCCGAGAGCTGAAGGCTTCCCCGAGCCAGGAGCACCACGACACGACACCTCGGCTCAGCACAGGGCGGCGAGTGAAGAAGTCGACGTGGAGCCACTTTCTAACCAGCCTTAATAAGTTAATGCAGAAATCCTTCCAAAGAGCGGGGCTACAGGAGACACTGGTCTCCACTGAATCAAGATCTGTTATGTTGTAATATAATAGATGTAAATTAAAACAGAAAATCTATCATGCCTCTAATGTAGCCTGATAGCTGAGCGTGTGGATCCGTACGAGCAGAAGCACGGAGAGGAAGGGTGATATATGGCGAAGCTGGATGGAGGGTGAAAAGCGTGGCGAGACGAGCCGGAGAATGGCGCAGCCCGCTCTACGCTCCTCAGACCCAAGGGCAAGAGAGGAATAAATGTTGATTAGTGTTGATTTTGTCCGACGAACGCTTGTCGAGTGACAGTTGGACTAAGCTGCTCTGAAAGAGAAGCATTAATCTTGGTCTGGTTTAAGTAGAGTATATTAATTTGTGTCATTTTTACTAAGTCGTACTGAGAAAGGCTTCTTACTGCTTTGCATCTGACTGCTTTGGTGGCTTAGCCTACTTTATTTTTTTTTTTTCCCCCTTTTTCCCTCCTTCCCCCTTTTAAACAGCCACGGCGGCAGCAGCACCATATTCAAATAGCTCAGCAGGAGAGCGGGGGACCAAACGCTTCACTCCTGGATTAAGAAAATAAACTCCCAGGGTGTTGGCATAGCAACAGCATTTCAGATGAACTGCTATATATTCCGTGATTAATAAATTAACATTTTTTTCATATGGTTGTTCCTCCTTTGCTTTCCCTCCTTCCGACGGCAGGAAGGAGGGCGCAGGGAGGAGGCGGACAGGGGACAGGGGAGGCAGGCACCGATGTCCCTGCGGGCTGGGGACTGGGCTCTGCTGGGGTTTCTTCTTCTCCCTGTTGATCCAGCCACGACACGGGGCTTTCTGCTCCGGCCAGAGGTGCAGGAACACCTCCAAGCCCTGCCAGGGGTGTGGATGACGGCGAGGCGGCAGCACGCAGGAGGCTGGCCCGGAGGTGTTGCAAGAGCTGGGACGAGGCCGGTTCCAACTCCCCTTTCAGGTCTGAGTAGCGCTGACTTGCCAAGGAGCAGAAAAACCACTGAGGCGAGTCATTCCCTCCCCCAGGGCCGGCCGCAAACCAGAAAAACAGCTACGGAGGAGCACGGGGTGGCCACCTCAGGGTCGGGACGTGAAATAAGAACTGCCAACAAGCCCTGTCCGAAAGCTGCGCGCCCCTGAGAGCAGCGGCACGAAGCTGGCTGGCTTCCACACCTTTCCCAAGCAACCTGGGGAGGGATCGGAGCCCCCAGCACTCAGCACGGCTCTCTGATGTGTGCACCAAGCGGCCAGAGCACAGCCGGGACTGGGACTGCTCCCGTGTGCGTGCAGCAGCACGGGCAGGCACCGTGTCCGCGCGCGCATCGCCAGCCCTGCTGGGCACGCTGCTCCCGGCGGGATCGATGTTCACGGGTAGATCTGTTCCCCTTGCTGACAGCTCAGCCTCTTTCTGCTCTCCGCCGCCTGGCCTTCCTCCGTGAATGTATTTTTATGGGAAAGGGGCTACAGGGAGAAGATAGAGGGAATTAGGAGCAAAAGCCGCCGAAGTTCGCCAGAGCAGACTGCGAGCGCAGAGTTAATTTTCCATGGCTGGAGCAGGTAACCAGAACTCCTGCACATTTCACGAGCCAGGCAGCCTTTCTGGATGTAACCGGGCCATCCACTTCTCCTGGAGAGCCAGGAACGAGAAACCAGACCCTCCCTGAGAGGCACCGCTGAGCGACCGACCCCAATTCAAACCCTTTCCTCCTCCTGCCAGAGCAGGCGAAGTGACCGGTGCTGAACGCATCCTCCCCAGGCCTCGGCCACTCTGCTCCACTGCCAGCCTGAATGCGAGGGGGGAGAAACCCAACAACCGGGGATTAATCACAGCCCCCTGCCCACGGAAAAGGTGCAGGACGTGCCGAGCAAGCCGCAGGCAGGAGAACAAAGAGCTCTCCCCGCTGGAGGCAGCCCCGCGCAGCGATGCCTCGCCTCCGTCTGCAGCAGCACCTCCAGCCCCTGGCCACCCGGCCTCGTCCTACCTCTCAGGAGAAACCCGGGTTTCTAAAGGTGTTTCGAGCCCCCCAAATCTGCTCTGCAAACCTGGCGAAGCAAGAGGCATCTCAGCTCCTCGTGGCTTGGGCAGATCAGACACGTTACCAAGGGGGTTAAAAACAAGCCCAAACCGGCAGCCCTGCGCTCGCTGCCCCCCACACAGCTCGAGGCACGCAGCAGAAAAACAAGACGAGTCCCAGCTGGTATAAATCGGGAAAGCTCCTTTATCACCAGCAGGAATACCCCGGCTTAAGCCAGCTGCTGATCTTACGAGGTCTCAACAAAACTCTCCCCCTGTTCTCCTGCCCAGCACAAAGCTCCGCGACCCCTCGCTTTCTGCGCCTCGCAGCGGGCTCCCAACCCCTGCCTCCGGGGCTGGGAGACCTTCCCCTGCTGCTGGCGATCCTAAAGAAGTTAAAACCTTAAAATTGCAGCCGTCGGGGAGAGCAGGGAGCGGCCCCACGGCGCTTTCCTCGGCTTGTTATTGCTGGGCACCGCGGGTAGGAGCGCCGCGCCGGGCTTGCCTCTTAGCGTTATCATAGCTGGAGCACAAAGGGCTACTTAGAAAACCCTCAGCGGTGTGATGCTGTCTCTCAACGACTTTCCCTTATAGATCCTGGAAGGATAAGACGTTTTCAAAGCGCTTCCGCAGCTGCATATGGAAAACTGGGAATAAAATCACCGAGGGCTTCCCGAAGGAGCTGCCGGGCCCTACACCTGTAGGATGCAGGGGGCAGAAGGGAGCGAGCAAAGTGCCAATTCCGAGCCTCGGAGGTGACTTCAGACATTGGCACATCCTTCGGTTCAGTCCTGTTTGAAAACACATCCCGACTTGCAACAGGGATTTTTAAGCACACCGACAATGGGTCTGCAAGTAAGGGCTGCGTCCCGGCCCCGAAATATGCCGAGCCTGGGATTTACCCGCACCCCTGAAGGCAGGAACGTCCCCCAGCCTTCCCGGGAGAGCCCAGGAGGAGTCACTGCGGCACCAACACCGCCCGGTCCTCTCCTAGTGCCTCCCATCCAACCCCCGAGATTTTTAGAAGGAATCCATGCATGGAGCACACACACACACAGGTCACCGCTCATTTTCCCTGCGTGGTGTTGAGAGAGGCAGGGTCAGCCCAGGAAGAGGAGCAGCCCCTGCTTTCCACCATGTAGGGAGGCTGGGAGAGGAAAAGCAGGGCTAGGAAGCACTGGTGTCATCACTCGGAGCCTAAAATGGTACGGGAAAGGTCCTGCTGGCCCTACTTTGTTACCTGAACACCACCAAACACGCACAGAGGACGTGGCCTTTCCGCAGAGCCTTGCATGTCTCAGGCACTGACACTCATCCTGTAAATGCCCAGTTCTTAAATCAGGACACCGGACCAGAGGGTGCTCAGCATCCTTTGCAGGGACAGCACCGAGTAGGAGACCCCCGGTAAACACATAAAAAGTCAACCAGCCACGAATGAGCCCGGGTGGGAAGCTCTGGACAACTCAATTTCCCCGGTTCAAAACGAACCTTGCACACCCGGAGCTCGAGGTGGGAGAGGAGATGCATGAGATCGTGCCAGCCACGCGGCGGGCTGCAAAATCCCTTCAGCCCCCTGCGGTGTAATCCCCGGCAATGCCATTTCGGTCCTGCTCCTGCCTTGGCTTTTCAATTTACACCTTGTCCGGCCTGAAGGGGTTACCCGTGAGGTAACCCCTCCCCGTTTGACACCCACATCTCCCCATCCAGGGGCAACGTTTGCTCCTTAGAGAGAAAGAGCTGCTCACTGCCCTCCATGGAGGTGTTTCACGCCAGGTGCCCCCCAGCTCACCACGGGCATTAAGGAGGCTCCACCACCAAGGAGAATTTCTCTGGGCAACCCCCTAGATTCGGTCCCATGCACCTAAAGTTCCCCAAAGCCCTTTATTTTACCAGCAGCATTGCATTAATAAGACGTCTGGAGCCGCGTGCCATATACCCAGTTAGGGCGAGGAACTAAGATCTCTGCTGCTCTATCAAGTGTGGCCTCTCCAGCCCGGGAAGCCCGCTGCTGTGCTCTTTTTGCCAAGCCACACTGCAAATAACACATCTAATTTGCTCTCCGCTGTGCTCCTTAGGTCTTTTGCAACATTACCGCTTTCCCAGGGCTTTCCTCCCACCGCATCTCTGCGGCTCGGATCGCGACGGCAGCGTTTTGCAGTCCCTTCCCCGCGCCTCGACGGAGCGCTGCTCAAAAGCCTCTCGCTGGGTTCGACCCCAAAAGCAGCTGCGTTTCGGTGCTCGGGGAGCTGATAACACACATCAGCACGGCGGCGGGCAGGGCGAGACCCAGATCGATGGGCCCCGTGCCATGGGAGATCAATCGCCTCCCTTTGCCAGGTGCTAAGTGCCACGGGGACTGAATTAAAGCAGGGACCGTCAGAGCAGCTATAACTTATGCCTTTTCCCTTTTTTTTTTCCCCCCCTTTTAAGAAACAAACCCATAAAACGGCACTTTTTTTTTTTTTCCCTCTTCCCTGCCCCCTCGCTTTCCCCTCTAAGATTTTTCCACGAGGTGAGTGGAAGGACGAGTGGCGCAGATACATTTTGCTCAAGTTCTAAGTGCTTTTGAAACCCCCTGTCAAAGCGTTTAGTAACGCAAGATTTAAGATGCCCAATTAATTTTTTCCCCAACAAGGAGCCAAAAGTGGATGCGGGAGGAGGTTAAAAGCTAAGTGTTTAATTAATATTAAATTTATATGATTCTTTATCACTGAAAGCATTGTAAAATTGAAAAAGCAGTTAATTTTATGGTGGCTGTGTATTCCTCTGCTTTGATCTTTGATCCGTGGAATAAAATCACGGAGTGTGAAGCTTCTCCTGCTTTATTATACCTGGGGAGGCTGGGGGGAGCCCGAGGCGAGGGCAGCACGGTTTCCCCCGAGATCCAGCACCAAGCAGGCTCTCGGACACGAAACCAGGCTCCACGTAGCTCACGGGGTGCATAATTCACCATCACCCCAAAAGAGGGATTTGGCACCATCTCGCTGGGCAGTGCTTGGACCTCAGCAGGACTCCGTGGCCAGGAGGAGAGCGCCGCAGCCTCGCACCTCGCCCAGCACCCACGTTCCCTCGTGGGAGGTGACACCAAAGGAAGGGCACTCAGCTGGCTCCCACGCCTGTCCCACTAGGGCCATGTCCCCCAAAGCCCCAGGAGAGATGCCCCCAGGGGTCACGGCCACCAAACCTCACTGCACAACTCCCCAAACCTTGTGCACGGCATCGCTGCTTCGCCTCCGCTTCCTGGCCTCCCCTGTGCCTATCTGCGAGCAAGACAAAGAGCTATTATGCAGAATGGATTTCACTGGGAAAAAAAAAAAAAAAAAAAAAGAGGGGGGGAGTGGAAGAGGAATCATTTGTGAGGGTTTTTTGTCGATTTTTTTTTCTTTAATCCCACTGGGAGCCTCATTATAATTTAGTTATTAGCAGGGGGGGAAAAAAATCCGAATAAGTAAAAGAATCTCAACGTTAAAAAAATATATATATTTGAAGGGAAAAGAAAAATCAACAGGATGGAAGTTCTCCAAGCCTCAAAGCGGTCGCGAGTCCCCAGTTCAAGCGCCGCAGGCAGCCCCGCTGGCAGCACGCTGCTCCTGGGGCCAGCTCCCCATCACACATCCATCCCTGCTCCATGGATGGATTTAGGGTGCCCCTGGACCACAGACACCCGCACAGCCTGGACAGAGAAGCCAGAGATAGTTGAGGGCTTCAAGTCCAGATGCTGACTTGGTTCAGGCCCGCATTTAATTCAAACAAAGCCAAAAAGTGTTTCTGAAGATACCAAAAACTCAGAAAGGCCATGCACACCTCCCCCTGTCCCTTAAATTCAGTGTCTCCTTGCCAGAGAGAGGTGGTTTGCATATATTCGTATAAGAAGAAAGAGTTTAACTGAGAATTTAATCTTGTTAAAGCCTTGATTTTAGGGCAGGTACAGAAGTCACACATAGGAAGAGGCACGAAGTAATGAAACAGTGCAGCTCTCAGGATGCAGCTGGGAAAACTGTGAAGTCATTAAGGAAGGCCAAAAATTAGGCTTGATATCAAGAAATAAGATCTAATAATTGGTACCGCTTCTTAACCAAGAGGAATTAGGGCTGTTAACCCTTTGCCCCTGCTCCTATTTGAAGCTGCCCTCAGAGGACGGCCACCTTAATCCCCCCCGGGAAGCCGCAACCCAAGTTGCCCCAGATCACGGAGCAGAGCCCAGAAGGGAGAGCAGGTTCCTCACGTCCACCACCCCGCACCCTCCAGCTGGCACCAAAAGCCCCCACCCAGGCTGTTTTTTTAAGGCTCAAAGTGGCCCAGCCCCGAGCAGGTCAGGTTTCCAACCATGGCCTTGAATCGGGCGACCAGCTTTCAGGTGGTGCACAAAGCACTTCCAGGTTTTGCTCAGTTGACCAGAGCAGAAGCATTTGCAACGGCCCACGTGGGGCTATCTACAGCCAAAATACCCTCCTTGGTGTTGAGGGGGTACCAAGAACCCCTCCTCCTGCAAATATTTGCACCTAAGGGGGTGCCTGCAGCCTGAGATCTCTCCCGTGGGCACGGATGCGTACCTTGGGAGGGAAGGGCTGCGATTAAGTGAGATGTTTTGTGGGATGGAGGGCACGTGAGAGACCTGGTGCTGTCCCAGTGACACCTCTGCCTCCTCCGGGGCCGTGGAGGACAGCAAACTGAGCACAGCTCCGGCCTCCCCGCCGCAGACAGCCCGGCCGTATTTCACACGGCCGCGCGCGCGGGTATCGACAGATGGAGAGGGAAAATTACCGTGCCCATAAATCGAAGCTTTGGTCACGTCAGTTCAAGAAGCAGAATGGGAAATTTAGAGCCAGCAACCAGCTTGTGGCAGTCGGGCTGACGAGCGCAGGCGCCAAAAGCCCCCCCCCCCCAAAAATTGCCACGGGCAGGCGAGGCCCAGGCGCGCCCCCGACTCCGCTCATCTATCCTCGGCAACTGTTTGTCTGAGGCCACATACAACTGGATTTGTCAAGCCCCCTTTTAACAACTTCTTGTCACAGTCCATTACCAAATTGCATATAGTTATATATTCCACTAATTAGGCTTCTAAAATATCATTAACATGTCTCTTGATCATTAGCATAACGTATGAGGCGTCCTCGTTAGGCACGACTCGAGTTTGTTAAGGCGGTAATGAAAGGCACGGGGCTGGTGCCGCAGGAGTTGCGCAGAGACAGGAGGCTGGGAACATCAAAAGCCTTCGTGCTGAGCTGGAAAAAAATAACAACAAAGTCAGCGCGAGGCAGGGGCAGGAGCCACCCGCCGGGAAAGCAGGGTGACGAGGAAGACAGGCCCTGCATCCGCAGGCCAGGAGATGCTTCGCATACGCGGCGTGTTCCCCGGCCTAAAATAACGTTCCCGTGATCCGGGGATGGCACGGGTCGGGGAGGGCTCGGTCACAGAGCGGAATGATCCCCACCCCGGGGATTTGGATGATGTTGGAGGTGGGATCTGAGGGAGAGCTCACCCCACAGCCCGCACACCCCGAGCTGGGGCTGAGCGTCCAGGCTACCTCCGCGCAGCCTGGTTTGAGGCCAAAACCTTGCCTCCAGCTGAGCCCTCCCGGTCTGGCCGACCTTGGGACAGCGCTCAGACCAGCTCAGCACACAAGGACACCCCAAAACTGGCATGGGACACACGCAGGCTCCCTCCTCCTCCGAAACCAGAGGCAGCAGGAGCGCTGCCTCCGCTCAGCCCCGCGGTCGAAGCGGCGTGATGCAACGCCAGCCACCGCCCTCACCCAGCCTCGGCGAAACTGAGCAGCAGCCACGGCTAAACCCACGTGAAAAAACTCCCAGCCAACAGCAGGAGGCAAGGCAGCAGCCCAGGATGGTCCAACAGCACAAGACCTCGGTCAGAAAGATAAAAAGCAAGGCCTGAAAGGGCTCCGGGGTGCCCAGGTGGGGCACGGACAGCAATATCTGCAACAGGCACCTGCGTGCTTCGGTGCATCCATGCCCACGGGGTGAAGGATGTGAATTAATAGCCAAAGGTTTGACCAGGACAGATGCTTCCATGTCCAAGCCAGCTCATGTATCAGCGGTTACCACTGTTGCTATAAATAAGCAGGTTTTTTTTTTTTTCCTTCCCCTTTGAGCGAATAACTCAATAAGTCACCGCATGAAAGATATTGTAAATAGCTCCAGCAGAGTGCAAGTTAGGGCTGCTTCCAATTAGCTTTCACTTACGCTCGCCCTGCCCGTGCCAAGTTTGCAGGGTTTGCTCTCGACACGCCGCTGTCTGAGGAGATATCGGGGGTGAGGCCGGGGAGCCAGCCCCAGCGCAACCCCTGCCACCGCTCCTCCAAATTAGAAATGATCTTTCCATTAAAGCCCTGAAGAAGCCAGAGCAAGCGAGAGCAGCCCGCCTGCATTTATCTCTGTCCAGATGTTAAAGCAAAGGTGGGGAGGGAGGGGGGCAGGAAACGAAGGGAACAAGCGAGAGCTTTTCTTCAGCTGCTGAGAGCGAACAGCACCACCACCGCAGCAACAGCTTGGAAATATGAAGCAACACAGAACTTTTTATGAGAACAAAGACATAAAACAAGCTCAGCGGAGGCAGCCCGGGGGCTTTTTACACACACATCTGAAGCGGATCCCCCACGCCCCTAAGAAAAGGGCTGGACACGTCCTTGTGGGCGACACCACTGCCAAAACAATGGGGGGAAGACGGATGGTTTTGCAAGTCTTCATCAAAAAATTCCTCTTCTGTGAGATAAACGTGGTGTTCGGCTCCTTCCGAGCTTGTGCTCATTCATACGCACAAGCTCCGTGTCCCGCACATGCGCGCGTCTCCGTGCAGCAGCTGGTCCCAATACCAGAGGAGCATCACAGCCAGGAAACTATCAGCAGGAAGATAAAATACAGGGCAGGAGGGTGTGGGATCGCTTGGTAGCCTACAGGAACAGAAGTCCCGGGGAAGGGGCTTCATTCCCCACATCCCTATCTGGGAGAAGTCACGGGGTGCCCGCTCTGCGATCAGGGCTGGGTGGGTGTCATGGGTACACCGGGTGCCCAAGCTGCTCCAGGAGATTCAGGGAGACCGAGGGGATGCAGGAACCTGCTCCTCACATCGTTTTAGTCAAGTCTTCCCTCCGAAATGGCCAGGCAGTAGGTACCAGCCTGACCCAGGCTTCGTGCAAGGAATATAAGCAACGCTCCAGAGCCCTTCAGCAGCCAGAGGAGGACCAGGAGGTGTCCCCGAGCAAGCAGATGTATTCGTTCACATCAGAGCCATCTCCCTTCCCTGCCACCTAACATTTTGCTGAGATACGGACCCTGGAAGCCATCCCTTGTTTTGGGGAGAGGGGGGCCGCAGCAGGCAGCGCAGCACACGCTGCTGTTGTTTGCTCCCTGGCTCTCAAGCCAAAAGCAACAATCGCAAAAAAAAAAAAAAAAAAAAAAAAAGAAATGCCACTAACATTTGATAAGGCTTTTTGATTTGAAAGGGGTCAGGAAAAAGTTCCAGGAAAGGGAAGAGAAACAACCCTGTTGGAAACCCTTTAATGCAGTGCGAATCCACTCTCTCAGGCTGCAGCTTTTTCCTTCCCCCCCCCGTAGCTTTTAACCACCTTTTCCCCTCCCCAGCTCCCTCTCTCACGCTCCTTCTTCTTCCCACCTCGGTTTCACTCCCTGCCGTGCTCCCAAATGGTGGCAGCCCCACTACCATGGCCAGCGGGAACCTCTCCTCTCCCCTCCCCGTGCCGGAGGGCTGGGATTGACCTCTCTGCATCTGGCCATCTCCACAACCTCCGGCATTACACAGCGGTGACCTTGCTGGAATTGGGGTCCCCTGGCGTCCCTTCTGGCACCCACACACCTCCCGGCCCTGTGCTGCGTGCCAGCAGCCTTCACCCCGCCGGGATGGGGCTGTAAGGAGGCGTGAGGATCCTCTGGATGGGGCCTCGGCTCCTCGCCCCGAGCCAGGGGCTGGATTTCAGGTGTGCTCGCTTGGTAGCTTGACGGGGAGGCAGAGTGAGGAGGGAGAGAATCCAGACTGCAAACATGCACGGGTTATTTAAAAGAAAAAAAAAGATCAAAGGAAGGGAGGTGCACATGCCCCTGGACTTCGCCGTATCGCATAGGTGAGACGTGGAGGTTTAACTACAGAAATAGAGCTTCAAATGCATTTGCAGAGAGCTTTTCCGTGAAGGACCAGGACCCCTTTTGTGCCGCCTGGTAATTCCACGCGAGCGAGCCAAGCAAGCAGCTTTTACCGGGCTGATTTAACTGAGCAACACAGCAGATTTAACTAACTGAAGCGAAGAGCCTCAAACAACAACAAATCCATTCAAATCCTGAAACCATTTCGCTTTTAATCACCTGCAGTGCGCTCGCCACAGCAAAGACTGCCTTCACCCAGCACGTCCTTCGTGCTACCAGGGCTCGGCCAGTCCTGCCACCGGGTGATTGCCAGCTGCAGGGAAGCCCCGTGTGCCTTCCTCTGGGGTTTGACCCCGTGTCTGAGCTCAGAAGTTGCTAACCTGCTCTACCCACCTCAAGATCTGCCTCCTCAATCCTCCTCAGCCCCCGAACATGACCACAACCACCTGGAGGGGTCGCAGAGGCATCCAGGTCCCTGTCGGTGCGGCCGAATGACCTCGGTGGGTCTTCCCCCTTCTCACACCGTGCAAGCCTCCCAGATCTCACCGGGTTGTTCAGCGAAGGGCAGAAGGCCCTTCCACAGCACCTCCACCTCCTCCAGCCAGCCTGGCACGAGGCAGTCCATGCTCTGGATGTGTTCCTCTCGGCGAGCACAGCACAATCCTGCTTTGGTAGGAAAGCACCAACACTCCTGCAAGACCTGGGAGGCTGGAGAGGAACCAGGTGCAGTCATTTCTTATTTTTCTTTGGGAAGAGGCCTTGCAGCCCAGCAGAGGCCGTGCCTGGAAGGAACACGAAGGAAACTCCAGCGCTGACAAGGCCGTTGCTCATCCCTGCCACAGGCAGCACCTCGCTGCGTAAAGGCCACACGTTCACCACAGCTCTGTGCGCTCCTGGAGCGCATCCAGGCCTCAAGCGCTATCGGGGAAGCTCTCGTCTGGATCAGATAGCGGACACAGACAAGAGCTGCCCCCTAAAAAACCTCAACAACAGCTTCACCACGCCGCCACGCTGCGGGAACACCACAGCGACGTCCCCGAGGGACGGGAGGCCACACGCTGCCAGGGCCTCGCTCGGGGCCCTTCGCCCACCGGCCTTCCACCCGAAGGCCCTGTCTGGAAAACACACGACAGAAATCCCCGCTTATTTTTATTTATTCATTTTTTTTTGCCCGTTCCTCGCTGGGTGAGCACGGGGACCCCATCCACAGCCCCCAGCCCTGCCGGGGGCGCAGCAGGCACGTGGCGAGACGCCGGCCGGCCTCCCCACAATCAGCTTCGTGTGTTTATTTGCCTTTTTGCAGCTCTTTAGCGGTGCTGGGGGGGAGGCAGAGAGAGAGGGGGACAAACCGCTGGCAGGCCAGGCCCGCGCATCGGCCTCCGAAGGGACTGAACACGAGGGGGGAGGAGAGGGGAGCTCTCCTTTCCAAAGAGCTTTCAATAGGAAACAGATGTTGAGGGCCCAAGCAGCGAGAGCAAGGGGCTGCAGCGGGCTTCCCTGGCTCCGCGCTCCCGCCAGGATCTATTTTCATTAAAATATTTCACTTCAAACACGAGGCGAGGGGCAGGGGGAGCGGGGAAGGGCCCCGGGGTTAGGTGCGCTTTACCTCTGCGCGGGGCCCGGTTTGGAGACCCCATCCCGTACCCCTCCAGCCCAGGCTCCCTCCCTCCGCCGGGGCTCGACATAAATTCTGCTGACCTTGAGTGAAAAATGGCCTCGTTTCGGTACTGAAAAATAACATTACATCATGGAGCCCGTGTCAGGTTCTATAAATGCCCCCTTTCCTCCCTCCCTCCCCCAAAGCGAGGGGGATGTAACCCAACACTATGAAAACACCAGCCCTGGAGAAGAAAAGGGGCCATTGTTGCGGACCGTCAGCTCCCCGGCTCCTGCCTTAAGTGAAGAAAGATCTCCCAAAATGTTAGGCTGGGAGGTACAGGCTCCAGGCTCTCTCCCCCCCTCAGCCCCTTTTCTTCCCCATCCCCACCTTCCAAATCCCTGCCATAAAAGCAGAGCGCAGGATCGATCCGCAGCTCCCCAGACCCCTCAAAGGTCAGCCCAGGGGAAAATCAGCGTGCCAGGAGGGCGGGCAGCCAAGCAGCGCTCAGGGTTAGGAGCCCAGCCTCAATTCAGCCGGGATGAGTCAATGCACCGGGTTCCAGAAGCTCCCTCCAGGTGAAAATCCAGCCTGGCTTTCTTCCTAAGGGAAGCAGATTTCCTTGCAGGGGTGGGAGGCAGGACAGAGGACCCACACCCAGCCCGGGAGGGAGAAATATGGGAACAGCAGGACCCCAAACCCAAAGGGTTTGGGCACACCAGGACCCGTGCGCCCCGTGGCAGAGCCTGCTCATCCCGCAGGGCCTTCTCCGGGCAGATGCACAAGGCGGCGAGGAGGAAATCAGGGCCTGTAGGATCTCACCAACAGCATTAGCAATGCGCAGCCCTGCGCTCCCCGAGGCTACGGGTACACTCCAGCTCATCCTGCGCTGCTCGCGGGCAGCCCCCAGCTGCTCCCTGGCCCAGGGCAGCCCGGATGGGCTCCGGCTGAGGTCTCTCTGCTCGGGGAGGGATGGATGCGTGGCAAGGCAGGCTGTGCCACTCGCCCCGGGGCCAGGATGCCTGCTCCGACCTGCTTTATTTACTCAGAGAGGAGCTGCGCGAGCCTGAGGCCCCGCAGGCTTCCAGGAATGAGGGAGGTGCAAAAGGAGCGAGCCCCCTTGGTGCAGCCACGGGGTGCTTTTTGCCTCCTGCACCTCCCTGCCGTGTTTTCCTCCCCTAGGAGATGGCCATCGGCCCCAGCCCTGGTCCTGCAGATCAGCACCACGTGTGGGCAGGCGGAGATGTTCACATCACACCCCTCGCACCGGGTGCTGGAGGAGAAAACCCCTCCGGGAGCAGCCTGGTGCTTGTTCACCGCCCTGGTGAAGCAGCTGATCCCAACCCCAAGGAGCGAAGCGTGCCGTGCCCAAACCCTGTGCGTGTCCCAGCCTTTTCGTGGCGCATCTGCCCGTGGAAACGCTCGCTGGGAGCGAGCCCCAGAGCCCGGGGAGCACCGGGGAAAGCAGCAGCAGGCTGCGACCTCGGGGCCGCGCACCGGGTCGAGAGGAAATGGAGGAGAACACCCAGCTCGCCCCAGGCCCTCGGCTCTCCGATGTATTTTCTCATTAACGTGTAATACGGTTTTATTGTCTCAAACAATGTCTGTTTTCGATCAGTTCCTTTATCCCAGACACCGCCGCTCCGAGAGACCCAGACCAGATGGTTCGTATTGCAGGAGGCTTCCCGCTCTTCCCCTCCTCCCGTCCCCGCCGCCACCCGCCCGGTAATTCCTTACAAATTCCTGGAATGCCTGCGCCCTGCCGAAAAACCAGCCGCGGGGAAGGAGGCGTGGGTCCCCCAACGAGGGGCTGGGGACCCCAGCCCGTCCCCAGGCGCTGCTCGCGCCGGGCAGGTCCCCGACGGAGAGCGGCGGCTCCCGCCTGTCGTCTCCTCCACGGGGCTGCCAGCCAGCGGCTTGCACCCGAAATTTGAGAGCCGTACGCCCCCTCCTCAGCCCAGGGAGGGGTGTTGGATGTGGGGAGCTGTGTGCCCCCCTGCTGCTGCCCCCAGCCCCAAAAGCAGCGCCAGCACGGGGGATACAGGAGGATGTGTGCCTCGTTGCCTCCCTCGCCCGCTACCCAGCCGGCTTGGCTCGTGGCTCGAGCCCACCACAAAACACATCTCCGAGGTCCTGCCATCCTCTGAGCAGCCTTACGAGCCCATTTCCCGGCCCCAAGCAGCACAGGCAGGAGCCCCGCGGAACAAAGCCCAGCTCCGGCCCCAAGCGAGAGCAGCAGGGGGAAATAAGGGATGCTGAAAGCGATCGTTCAGCCTGGAACGAGGCCAGGAGACTAGTGTTAACACCCTTAAAGATGGGAAGAGTGCCACCAGAGCGTGGATAATCCCATCTGGGAAAAACCTGAGGCCGGTGGAAAAGGATGGCACCTTCCCCAAGGCCCTCAGCCACCGCTCCAGCACCGGCCGCGGGGTCCCAAGGGTTCCCTGATCCTACAGATCCTGTCCCGTCTCCAGGAGCCCCGTACAAGCAGGGATTTCTCAACCTTTCCCAGCCGAGCTGCGGCAGGGGCGTCGCACAACGGGGACAATCAGGAGGTGAGATGGTCCTGGAGGAAAGGGAGAGCGCCCAAACCAACGGCCCCAAAGCGCTGGGCCCAGGGGAGGGAGCGAAGGGGAAGCGCAGCCCCCCGGCGCCTGGACCAGAGCGTGCCAAGGGCGAGCTGCTGGCGCTCCCTTCCCCAGGGTTGAGCTGCCAAAATGCAGCACAGGCTCCTCAGAGACCTGCTGAACAGACGGGGTAACCGCGCCGAGTTCGACTGAATTTTCACGACGCTGACACAAGGCAACCCCCCTGCCAAGTTTCCACAGCGCTTCCAGAGCCGGGGGGATGCCAGAGCCTCAGAGGCACCTCCAAAATCTCACTCGCACAGCAAGAAGGACGCCTCATTTTCCTCTCCGTCTCCTTTTTTTTTTTGCCGAGCCACTCGGCTCGTTTTAGCGAGCGCTGCACCAAATCTGCCTCCACCTGGAGAAACTTCAGGCCGCACGGCGAGAGTCCTGCCAAGTTCTGAGCGATGAAAAAAATAAAATAAAATAAAATAAGGGGGTGGGAGGCTGATGGCAAGAAGCTTTAACCTGCGGGATCTCCAGGCACATTCTGTCCTCCAACACCCTTCCCACTGCTTGCCCACGAGCAGCGATGGAAGAAATCCTTCTTGCGGGGTCACGGCCTGATGCTCAGGAGGCAAGGAGCTGAAGGGGGCTGAGATGTTTGGTTTCCACCTGAGAAGCCCATATGAGGGGGAAAAACCCACACAGGCCAGAAGTGAGGGGTCTGGGGAACCCTCAGGTGCTGAAATAGGCAAGAAAAGGGGCAGGGGACACGTAAGCTACGTGCCCTTGGTAAGGTGAAACACGCTGGAAATACGTGAAAGGAGGGAGGGGGGCACGGAGGCATTTTGGTGGCACAGCAAATATCACCTGCCGCCTTTTGGCATCCCCAGCGCTCCACTCCGGCTCCGTCCAGAAAGAAAACTGGAAAGAAAAGGAATTAAAACAACAACAAAAAAAAAAGGCCCACAGCAGCAGGAAAGAGTGAGCAAGCTGAAACCTGATACCCTGAAACGCCGGCCTCGGTGTCTGGCTTTTCTTACCGGCTCAGCCGACCTGTACGTGCCAGCCTGGGAACTCGTAATGGTTCCACTACCAGAACTTCATTAACTTTTTATACACTCGGCCGCTAATTTATAATCATTAGCGGACAAACAGCCAACAATTACACAGGCAACACGTTAAGGAGGGAGAGAGCCTAAAGAAGAAGCGGCGACGGGGACGTGCTCCGGGAGGGACCGCGCGTCCCCGGCCCCGTCCCCGTCCCGAGAGCGCTCCCGGGGCAGGAATGTGACGCACGCAGCGGGCAGAGGCAGGGGCGACCTCTCCCAAGATTTACTGGCACCACGTTTCGTTTCGCAAGCTGTAATTAAGGCGCTCGGCAGCAGGAAGGCGAAGGGTGCAGGTGAGCGCAGGGAGGGGAAGAGATCTCAGCAGGCCTTTTGTCTCCCAAATAAAACGCCACCGCTGAAGGGAGGAGGAGGAGCGCCTGCGGGCCACTTTAGGACCTTCTGGGGCGAGCACGCCAGGCCCCACTTCACAGATGAACGTGAAATGTGTCCCTGGCACCCAGAGGGATGTCTGCAAGCACACAGATCCAGCGCTGCTGCATCTACCTTGGGGATGGGAGAGCGGGGAAGAGTTTCTCAGAGATCTGCAGGCTCCAAAGCGCAACTCCACCAACGCCGCCCTCCAAGCACCCGGCTGGAGCAGGGCAGGACAGGCCGGCTGCTTTCTCCCCTCCGCTCCTCGCAGCCACCCAAGCGGCTGGGAGATGTGCAGAGCCAGCAGGGTGACCCGAAATCAGCACGCAGCCCAGCCCGCTCGCCTGCCCCGTGCCAGGCGGGCAAGCCCGTGCCTCTGAGAGATGTAAGCTTCCTGCAGAACTGGTCTCAGGCACCACACACACCCTGCAGAGCCTCTGCTTGGGCAGCTGCAGGCATCCAGCTGCTAGAAATGCAGCACGGCTTTTCCCCTTCCACCCCTGCATCTGCAAGCTGAGGAGCCCACGTGGAACATGCAAGGGTTTGGGGTTTTATTTATCCGGCCCCCAGAGCTGGACACAGCTCTGCCAGATCCTGCACTGCTTTATGGCAGCTGAGATACCGAAACTCAGCTGTAAAAGCTGCCACTAACATCCCCGTTTCTCATGTGGCGAGCTCCCTTCCCTCCCCAGCAGCTCGACAACCACACGTGCTCCCAAAAAATCTCCTCGCCCCGAAGCGCAGCTCGGGGTAATTTAGGGAACCGGGTGGTGCAGCTGATTGAGATGGAAATTCAGGTCCCTAATCCCACCCAGGACAGCCCCACAAGTGATCCAGGCACCTCCAAACACCCCCGAGCTTTAGGAAAGCCTCTCCGTGACCGACTGCAGGTCAGAAGAGAAGTGGAGGCTGCTCGTGCAAACTTCACCTTTCCCATCTCATCTCCCTTCAGCAGGTTGGGGCTTCAGTGACCGGGTGTTTGAACTCAGCTTCTCCACTCCTCCTCTCCTGAATAAATGCAAAAAAAACCACCCAACCTGCACCTGAGCAAAACAAAACTAATCAAAAGCAGCTTTGCTGTCCCAGTTTTGACAGGGAATCGTCCGAATACCTGTTCTTTCCTGACTTCTCCCCCCCACGGCATCTCTTTACAGCTCTATTTGTCACGAGGGCTTTTGCAATATGAAACCGAAGCCAAATTTCAGAGAAAGGCTTTTAATAAATAAAAAAAAAAAAAAAAAAAAAAAAAAGCGAGGGCTTAATTTCACCAACGTAGACACGAGGCGTTTCCATCTCTTTTTCTGCTTCCCAAAAGCAAAGCACGAGGAGCTTTCTTCGCTGAAAGACGTTGGGCAATCGGGCTGTACAAACCCGCACAGCGTTCCTGTCGCCCCAAATTGGCATTATTATTTCTTCTCCTCCTCGAGACCTTTTAATTTGGAGGGGTGGCAAGGAAAGAAGAACGAATTCCTCCTACCCAAGGGAGCAGAGATGACTGCAATGCCTCCGAGGCCAGCAGGGAAAGCCCCCAACGCACACGGGGTGCCACACAAAACCCATGCTGCCCCCCTCCCGGGCACATTTAGACACAAACCCCTTGGGATTTCGGTGTTCACGTCCCCAAGGAGCCCAAGAGCAGCGGCACAACTGCTGGGGCCAGCTCCAGCTTTCCAGCAAGCAGGCAGGGGAGAGAAGGAGGGGGAGGCCCCACGCCCCCACCCTCGCCAAGGCTGGCCCCAAACACTGCCAAAAACCCTCCCGGGAGGGGGCTCCGCATCCCCGGCACCCCCCGTCCCCCTCCCAGCCTCTCCTCCTCCCCTAAAGCCGCTCTCGGGGCCCGTCCTGCAGAACAATCTCGCTGCAGGCAGCTTTTGTAAGCCTCCAGCCCCAAAAGAAAAATGATGGGTTTGAACTCTTAACCCCGCCCCAGAAAAGGCTGGAATTAAAAGGGGTTTATGACTAAGTATGCAGATGGGAATACTGTAATAACAACAGGCGAAATGTTTGCCCAGCAGTTCTGGGCTCGTTCGGGAGGAAGGGAGAGCGGGGCCGGGCGGCTGCTGGCCGGAGGATGACGCCACGGAGAAAGAATTCAGCGCCTGGGAGGGAGGCAGGGAGGGAAGGGAGGCTGCTGATAAACGCTGGGGCAGAGGCGGGGAGGCAGCCAGAGCTCCCCCGAACCCCTAAATCCCCCTGACCATGGGACACCCCCACACGCAGACTCCTCCTGCTGAGGGGGAGCCCTCAAGCACAGAGCTTGGTAAATCTTGGGCACCACGGGTAGTGAAAAGGGGGAAACCCTAAGTGCCTGGGTCACCTCGGAGAGCGTTTTCAGGCTCCCTTCCCCTCCTAACACGCTGCACAAAGCCCCAAAGCAGGGAGCTCAGGCTCCAGGAGACTTAAACCTCGGCCACCGTGCCCTGCTGGTTGCTGAGTGCTCCTGCAGGCAGGGAGATGCGGCTCCTCCACCACCACAGCCTGCACCCGGCACACAGCAGGCTTTGGAGCCAGCTCAGGTCACCCAGAGCATCTTCCCTTGCACAGCCAGGCACGGAGTTTGCCTACACGGGGGATATTTGCGTCTCCGTGCCTCCGGGGTGGCTCCAGAGCAGCCAAGCCCCCAGCCCTGCCTCGTGCCTCGTCCCCGGAGCTCGCTCCAGGTAACGGGGGAGGCTGCAGCCACGCGGCCGTGCCAGAACAGCTGCGCACGCAACGCCGGGGCATTGCCAGAAATCAGCACGGGTGGGGAAAAGAGAAAGAAAAATAAAAATAGAGAGGGTCACAGCATTGCCCTTGGCAAGTGGCAATGGAAACTTTCACCTCAGAGCACTGGAGCTTCAAGCATTCACGCGTGGTCCCCCAGCGGGTTGTACCTGGTGTACTGGGATCCAGCCGAGGCACCTGACAGCTCAGTGAGGTAGACGAGCGCTAGCAGACAAATTGAACGGCGCCGTTCCCTCCCTGCCAGCCTGAGCTGGACGTCCTGAGCCTCCCGAATGTCCCCCAAGGAAGCAGCCCTCCTCCTGTGCCTCGGGCAGAAAGGAGCAAGTCAGCAAGCCAGTTGCCCAGGTGAACCATGCTGCCCTGTGCCACTAACCCCACCGCCCCGCACGTCCCAGCGGGTGCCACCCAGCACCCAGAGGGGAGCTCTGAAGCCAGGCGAGGTGAAAGATCGAGCCAGGGAATGGAAATGGAAAGGCACCGGGACCATGCATCCCCTGGTCCCTTGAGAAAAGCGCCCTGTTCCAGCGCAGGGGCGATGCAGCGCGATGCACGGCCTCACCGAGCACATCCCTGAAGATGCCACCAGAGAGGGCAATGCCCAGGGCCCTTTCCCAAGGAAAACCTCGTCCCCAGAGCCCCACGTTGGCAGCCTCCATCCCTCCCAAGCCACAAATGTCCCTGATCCCAAGCAGCCCTTAGCCCCTTCCTTCCCCGGGAGGCACACCCAGCGCTAACCACCGAGGCTAACCCTATCCGGTCCTCCTTCCCCGCGTCTATTGTCGCTAGAAATTTATCTGGCTCCTGCCAAAAAACATTCCACACCTCTCCTCTGCCCTTTGAAGTAAAAGCAGCTCTGCTTTTTACCCGGGGAGGGGGGAAATGGTGGTTTTTGTTTTTTTTTTTTTTTTAAAAAAAGGTGAGCCCCCACCCAGGCGGGACCGCTCCACTCCTCCTCCCCAGCGGAGGACGTTCGCACAGCCCCGTCCCGTCAGCCCGCCTGTGGCATTTGATTCCTGTCTGTCACTAAGTGATGAGGACAAAGGGTGAGGAGTCAGGAAAAGGTCTGAGCCACTTTGTTCATCGTCTGGATACGAACTTTGGATGAACTCCGTGGGGAAAGAGAAAAGCCGCATGGAGCGGGACGCACGGAGCATAGCTCTCTCTCCTCCAAAAAAAAAAAAGAGAGTTTTGAACAAGGGGAAGGGGTGGGAGGGAAGGGAGAGGAGAGCATTCCCCATCCCCATGGCGGCAGGCAGTCCTGAGAGCTCCCTGCTCCGAGGAGACAGAAGGATATTCAAACCAGCTTCCCAGGAGGCATGTTCAATAAAGCAGGATGCCAGCGCAGCCTTTTCTCAAACAAATCTGTTAGCGGCGGGCCAGGGGCCAGCCACAAGGGCTTGCTTTTTAAAGCAACCAAACGGGAATTTCCTAATAAAAATATATAATTTTTTATTTATTTTTTTTAAAGCCCTGTCGTGGAAAGGTTAAAGGAAAGCCTGCTGGCAGAGCAACGAGATGCATCTTACAGGAAAACGAAGCACAGCACGGGACGGGGACCTTTGGGATACAGCGAGGGCCACAGAGCCTAAAGCATGCGGGTGCCCCCAGCAGCAGCCAGGGGAATCGAGTGCCCACAGCACGGTTACAAGAGGCAAACGGCCTCAGAGCCAAGGGCAGAGGTCTGCCACTGCTGTCCCTGTGGCCACGAGGCCTGCTGAGAAGGGAGGATGCTCGCCCTCCCTGTGCCGACCTCGGGGACCTGGAAAAGCCACCGCAGGGCGCGCTCGGCTCCTTCGCGTCGTGCTGCTCCTCGGAGCAAAGCCAAACCAGTCTGCAACTGGAAAGCCCTGTGGCAGCTTTGCAAATGCTACTTAAATCAGTCCCTCCCGGGCTGTCAGTGATGGCAGCGAAGCCACAATAAATTTTCTTCTGAGCAGCTCTCAGCGAGCGGCTCCGACGCCCCTGGGCGCAGAGGGGAGGTGCGCTGTCCCCCCGCGGCTGGGGGATCACAGCAAGGGGCAGCCACGGCACAGACCAGGCTCAGCATCGAGTGGGGAGAAGCAAAGTCCCTCTGCAAGATGTGCCAAGCCACAGAGGAAAGTTATTGCGGCTGTACGTGTGGTTCTGCAGTGCCTGAGGGATCTGCTGAGCACCAGAGGGGAAAGGTGCTCAGCACAAGCCATCCCACCACGCTGCATCTGTAACCGAGCCCTGCACAGCACCTGAAAGCAATCCTTAAAGGGATCCAGGAGGTCACCCTGCATCTCTCTTCTCTCTGCTCCCCACCAGCAAACAGCAAAACGGCTCCGTACCTAACAGCCCCACCTGGTACCCGACCAAAACAGCCCCGTGAACCAGAGCAGCAAAGCCACAGAAGGCAAGGGAGAGGCACAGCAGCACGCAGGGAACACGCTCCCCATCAAGATGGGAGTTTTATTCCTTGTGGTTTTACTCCTTGTCCCAGCACAGGACGCAGGGAGCTGCAGAAATAAGCAGGGAGCTGCTGATTCCAGCTCTGGTCTGGCCTCTCTGCCTGGGAAGATGACTGCTCATCCAGGCAGGATGGGGCAGACAGTGCTCCTGGACTCTGGAAGTGGAGGGGATCAAAGGCTCGAGTTCATCTTCCCGAAGCTCTGTACAGCTCCAGCACTCCCACAGATCTGCCAGGATCCTCCCTCTGCCACCAGGCTCCACCGTGTCCCCGAGGAGCACATGCTGGGAGGTAACTCGAGCATCTGGGAGGCGCTGCCCGGGCCCTCTGACAGGGAAACTTTGATCTGCTCCAGGCGCTGCCAGTCCCGAGGGGCTGCCTCTAAATTACACCGCAGTGTGCCAGGACAAATGGACTCCACTGAGACAACGTGCTTCAGAGAAGCCTGCTCCGCGAAGGCTGAGCAGCTCCTCTGACAGCAGCCCTGGCTCCTCAGGCAATGGGCTCCAGGCAGGGAGAACTTCATAGGAGAAGGGAAAGCTGGACAGGAGGCCCTGGCTGCTTATCCCCTTTGCAGAAGGTGGCAGCTCGGGGAGGAGATGCCGCTGCTGCTGGATCCAGGGCTATTTTTGGACCAGCAAACAGCAGGAAACCGAAGGGGGCTGGGGGAAAGAGGGAAGAGAAGGTGAAAGAACCCAAATCTGCTTTATCACTGCCTGAAACCCGCGGAGACTGATGAACGCAGGGAGCCCCCGTGCCCCTTCCCTTCCGAAGCCTCGTCTCGTCTGCTTCCTAAATCTGATTCCCATTTGTCTCCCCGCGCTTCTCATTTGGTCTTCATTTAGCGCTCCGTGCTCCTGCTGGAGCTGCGGGACCCAGCGGGGCACGGCCAGCCCTTCAGCAGCCCCGTCACAGAAAAGGGACGACTCCAAGGATAGGAATTATTCAGAAATCATTCTCATGGAGCTCCTTTCTCACACAAACCGCAGGGCCCTCTCCTAATCGTGCAGTTCCTGGCTCAGCCGGGCCCTGCCTATGGCCGCACGCCCCGACAGGCCCGCGGAGCCACCCCGACAGGAAGGCCGGGCCCGGCTCCCCGCGGCCATTTACCTCACGGGTCCTACAAAACCTCCGGCAACTCGCTCCAGATCCACACCTCAACAGATCTGGACCTCCAGCTCCCCCCCCCAAGACACAACAGATCAATATTCCTCTCACAAATGCCAAAAATAAGTTAGAAATGGGGCCTTTAGGGCTTGAAGCACGGTGTTGCAACCCCCCCAGCACTTGCTATGGCTTTTGGCCCACAGAGCATCTGACCAAGCTTCACCAAGGGATGTTTCCAAGACCTAACAAAACACCACAAAAAAAGAAATCCTGTGCCTCCATCAGCCTGGACTTTGCCACCTTCCTGCTGCGCAGCGCCGGCCTCAGGTGCATTAAAAGCTCAGGGACTTCCCATACCACCATCTCTCTGTATTTTATCATATTCCACATTCTCTGTGGCTTTTTCAAGGTAAACAACCCCTGTTTGCCCTCGGGATAGTCTTCCTAAACCTCTACCACCACCACATACCGGTGTAAGCATCATCCCTGTTCCCCTCTTCCCACCCCGAGAGCCCCTTCGAGCCCACGAGGCAGCACCACACGATTTTCTGGACCCAAATCCCTCAAACCGAGCAGGACCCAGGGGACAACAGAGGTACCAGCACACTCTGTAAAGCTTTTTTCCTCCTTCTGCTAACACCCAGGCAGAGGACACGGTGCCTAACAGCTGCTCACACCGCTGCCTCCTGCCAATAAAGCAGAAAGGAGAAAAAAAAAAAGATCACTTTTACCCCCATGACCTTCTCCACCATATCCCCCAACCCCTCCAAAGATTAAGCAGCCCAGGTGCGCAAATGTTACCGAATGCCCTTGCCAGGAAGAAAAGTAAATTCCAGGCAAGCGGGGAAATGCCAGCCGCAGTCAGAGCCCACGATGTGCAAATAGCAGCCGGGGACCTTCGGGACAGGAGCAGCACCAGCCCAGGCGCTCCTACCGATAATCCTGCGTGGGGCACGTCCACCCCCAGGAAGGATGCTGGTTTGACTATTTGAGGGGAAAAAAAATAAAAAATAAAAAAGCCCTGAAACGTTTGTTATCGCGCTAAATGACCTTTTCAGCCACTTGGGGACAGAATTGCACCGGGGCTTCAGAAGGAGCTGATGCCAGGCGCTGCTCGCTCCTGCTCCCACGCGGGCAAAGACCCGGGGAAAAAGGGCGATGCTTCATTTTTCTGGATGCATTTCGGAGGCTCTGCACCTCCCGAAGCAGTGTCTGCAAACCGAGCACCCACATTCGTGTGACGAAGTTGAGGAACAGCCTCTCTGGAAAATCCTGCATGAAGTACAAAGGAGGAAGCGGCGCGCTAAGAGCTTGCTGAGCAAAGCGCTTCAGACTGCTTCATTTCACATCGCTGAAAGCGTAAATCAGGGAATTGCTCCTCGGATTTTTCTCCATTAGCCGAGTATATTGCGACTCCCCTTCCCATCACCGATACCGATCAGCACTTCACATCTGCTGACCATATCTAACAGCCAGGATTTTCCAGGGGAATAATACACGCACCGAAAACACCATTCCTGCCACCTGCTCCCCCACACACGCAACTGCATTGGGAGCAGGGATGCGCAGGCTCCTCGGCCTTAGCAGGAGCCGCATAACAAAACTCAGCAGCCAGGAGCTTGCCAGATCCGAGTCCGAAATAAGAGCACTCCTTTGAAAGCAAGGGTAATAAACCCTTCAAAACCCCACCTTCATGAGGGTAGTGGAGGGTTTCCCACTGCCCAGAACTTGCTCCCACAAGAGCAAACGCCCCGCTGAACGAGGCTGTTAGGCTGAAAGCACAGGTTTCACACAAAACCTACCGGGAGCAGGTTGTGTCCCAAGCCAGCACCTCGGGATCGATCACTAAAAAGTTCCAACTCATTTCTTTTAACCTGTGGCCCGGGCCTTTTGTCTGGAGATCTGCAATCTGCGCCACATAAATCACAAATTTAAAAAAAAAAAAAAAAAAAAAAAAAAAGGCAGGACGGAGTTAATACAATGCAACCTTTTAACATTAGAGCCTGCTCGAGTTAAAAGCTGAATTCAGAGCTTAAACCTGGAGGCCGATCCATCCAGAGGCACAGGCAGCAGGCGCCAGGTATTGTATCATTCTTAATGTTTCACCAGAGGATCACGGCGCACGCAAAAAAAAAAAAGAAGGATGTGTGTAAACACGGCAGCGCACACCCACAAGCAGCTTGGGTTTTGAAACATTAATGTTGAAATTAGAAAGGCACGTTTCGGAGAGTTATAGGCAGCTTCGCTTTCGCTTTGGCTCCGGCCTTGTAAATATCAAATGTCAAAAGGAAATGGGCGCGCTGAATTAGAAAGAAAGGAGCCCCGCGCTGCGGAAACGTGCGCAGGATCGGGACCGCCGGGGCTGGGGAAGGAGCAGGCAGGAACAATGCCCACTTAGCCACTGGAACGGTATTTCTGCCGCTTAACCTGCCACTGCTAATTTTGCTAATCGACATCACTCTGGAATTTGAAAATGTTATCCAACCAGGAGAGAAACTTGATTTTCCTCTTCGAATAACAAGGACGGGCAGGCCGGCCAGGCTAGGCCAAACGGTTGGTTACAAAACGCCGCGTGGGAAACCGAAAAGGAGCTGCAGGAGCAGGGAACTCAGTTCCTGGGTTTGGACTCGGACGAGGAACAAAACCAGCGGCGAAGTCAGGCTGATCCCACTGGCAGAGGCAGCTCTGTTTGTTTTTCCATCAGGGCTGGAGGAAAATCGCAAAGTTATCATTGCAGATTATTGCGACTCCTCGCAGCACTGCCTGTTCCAAGGGTTTCCAATTTATCGGTGCATTATTTAGAGAAAAAAAAAAAAAAGGGGGGGTGGGAAACAGCCCTTCAGCTTAAGGCAAGGAAAAGGCTATTTTGGGGACGGCTTCTCCTATAAATAAGAGGCCGTGCAAGCTGGACACGCTGGGTAAGGAGAGGACAGTGATGAGGCACTGCTCTCCCAGGGTGTCAGAGGGGATTTCTGTGATCTGCAGCGGCGAGCTCCCGAAACGCCGCGGTGCAGCGACAGCAAACAGCTCCACGAGGTGCGGGGAGCCGAGCAGGGCGCTTCCCCGGCACGGGGCTGCCAGGGGAAGGAGCTGGGAGAGCAGAAATCTGTATGCGGAGGTTTTCCCAGCCAAGTGATTGCCTGGGTGCCTCCCTCCATTCCCCAGCTCCGTGCACCAGGCCTGAAGAAAGCTATTAAGGGCCGGGGAAGGGAGATTAGCAACCGCCGATGGAAACCGCAGAGAAAAAGGGGACTGCAGGGAGGGGAGCGAGACCCAGGACCCCAAAGACCCCAACACACCCCCTTCCTTGGCACAGAGCTGGCCGCAGGACCGCGTGCCTCAGGACCACATTGTTCCAGCTTGAAAAAAAAAAATAAATATCACAAGGGCAGGGCTCACGAACAAGGCCAAGAGATTTAATTCCTCAGTGCTTTTTTTTTTTTTTTAATGCCTGACATAGGAGCGAACCAATTCCAGCCCCGGCGATCCCCCTACAGCAGCAGGGAGCAGCCCCACGTTCCCCCACCCCGAGAGCACACAGCTCCCCTGGCCTGGCGGCTCCACTCTTCAATGTATTCAGCCCGCAGCCTCCTCAGGCCACGGCTTTCTGTAATTTATACCTATCCTGCCCGCCACCTCGTGTTATTTCAGCCAGCAGATCGCCGGGGGATGTGGTGCCTCCCAGGCGGACTGCGCAGGGCTCCAAGCCCAGCCCTTCAAATCACTGGTTCTGGTCCCGAGCACGGTTCCCTGCAGATATTCCCCAAAAACAACATGAAAAGGGGGGAAATTACACCAAAAAAAGCCCAAGCTCTCTGTCTCCAGAGCACACCGGTGAGGGGATGCCCTGCAGAGCACCACGTGGTGATTCAGACCCCAAATAGGGTGCACAGCCCGGGGTTTGGTATGGGTTGATGTATCGGGGCCTCACACAGCCTGGTTATGTCTGGCCAGCGTGTGCTGCTCCAGACTGGCAGTCAGGAGGCCAGAGAGTGCCCACAAACAGCCTCAGGCTGACCAACCTGAGCCTGGGGATGTTTGGGGAAAGCAGAGGACACAGAGCGAGGCTGGGGAGGGCCGGGGTTGATTAGATTCCGGGCTGCCCCGTGCAAATGGGGCCGTATTGATCCGGCCTGCAAACACCTGGCTGGGAATAAAAGCAGCCCCTGAGTGTACAGAAGCTGCTATAGATTATTAACCAGATCCACCGCTGTAAATCACATTACCTCCTTCAAAAGGCCGGCCCAGGACCCAGTTCCCTCGTTAGGTGCTGCACAGGCAGGAACGCACACATCCCTGCCGCGCCTGGGAGCGTTACTGCCGGCACCCAGAGGCCCAAGGATTCAGCACAAAAGCATGAAGCCCTCCAGGAACAGCCTGCCTGGGGGGCCACGGCCCTGCTGCCCTCCCTGCAAGCCCCAAAACCAGGCCCAGCACACGGCCTCGGCCCCCACAGTGCCCAGAGCACACAGCTTGGGCTCTCCTGCATTCCAAAGCGCCCCAACTCCAGGCACAGGAAGGAACAAAACAGCAAAATGCTTAATGGAGCTTCAAAAAAAATATATCAAAGTCCTTTGCAGAGCTTCGTTAGCAGAACATTACGGCTCCTGATTAAAGGAAGGACAGGGAAACGAGGTGCTGCACCAGCAGCAGAGCAGCGCTCCCGAATTTCTCCGCTCTCCCCGCCAAGATCCCCGGCTCTGATTCAGCAGAAGCAGGACCGGCGGCACAGCCCAGCGCATCTCCCTGCAAACAAACCCATTTACATTGAAACCACCACCCCGCTCCCCCAAAGAATTGCTGCATGCAGTAATTTCCCTGTGACAGGCAAAAAAAAAATAAATAAAAAATAAAAAACCCTGATGAAATTGTCTCGGAGTTGCTTCGCGTTTTGTTTACAGCTGCTGCCCTCAACGCCAGGGCCGGCACCGAGGAATAAATCCCACATTTGAGACCGTTTAGGAAAAGCTCTGCTCGCGGACAGCCAGCACTCGGAGGGGGAAATCCCTTCACAGGTCTCAAATGAGGGAACTAGAGCTGTTTTCCCCGGAGAAATTTAGGCCTGAAAGATCTTCCGAGTTCCTCGTTTGGAGCTACACGGCCCGGTAACGAGATCTCAGTCACAGGGAAGGGGAGAGAAGCCCGTGGTGACGGGGAGGACACACGACACGTCCCTGACAGCAGCTAGTTGTGCCCACACCTGGTTCACACGGGTATTTTGGCTGCTCCAGCCCCCCAGGAGCTGTGCGAGCTCGTCCATCCCCACCAGCAGTCTCCAAAGGGGTGCAGCCCCCTCCCTGCACACAAATAGGAAAGTTTATTCGACAGCAGGCACCCCAAAATAAACAAGGAACTCGCAGCGGGGTCACAGGGACCCCACAGAACGGGGGTTGCTGCCCCGTAACCCATGGGGTGGACCGGGGTCCCTCCAGGGTGGCTGCTTTCCATCCCTCCCAGAGGTGGCTGCTGCTCTTTTTGCACGGCGCAGCCCTCCCCCTCGAGCCCACATCTCCCAGACACCGTCCTCCCTTGCAGACCCATCCCTGCCTCGCAGCCTCCTGCACGTTTTCCCTTCCCTCCTTTCCCTCCGAGCCAGCAGCTTTCTGGAAGTAATTTAATCGCGAGCTGCACAGAGGTTTCCCCGCGCAGCAGCGGCCGCCAGCAGAGGCCCTGCTCTCAGCAGAGCCCACAGGGAAGAGAAGACGACGAAACGGGGAAGAGAAGATGATGAAACGGGGATGAGCAGACGATGAAATGTTTTGCTTTCCCCTCCGAAAGCAGCCAGGCACCCCGCAGACCCCGCACCGACAGACCCGCTGCCCACCCGGCTGGCAAGGAGAAGCATCACCTCTCCCTCCAAAGCTGGAAAAAAAAAAAAAGGGGGAAAAAAAATAAATCAAACCCTTTGAAGGGCAGGCAGGCGACGCTGGACTTCCCGGAGCAGAGCAGGGCCCCTGATCCTTCGGTGCAGGAGCTGCAGCACTTTCATTATTGGCTTTGCAGACGGAGAATTGAGCCGGAGGTGCAGCACCGCGCTGCGATCCAAACCTGGGGGGGCTTAACCCACCCCCAGCAGCTTGGGAAACCTCCGTGGAAATGCAGGAGAAAAGGAGGGCAGGGTCTGAGACTGTACCAGAGGGTTGGGGAGGGGAGGAGAAGCCCGATGCTGCATCCTGCCCCGCCACAAACTTCATCCTGCAGGAACTGCCCTGCGCCTGCAGCCCCGCTCGGGGCACCACGGCGGCCCCGTTCCCTCCTTTGGGGACGGGGGGGGGGAGGAAGAAAGAAAGCAACCCCATAACGTAATTGCTATATTAAAGAGAAACGGCAGGCAAGAATAATAAGAGAGGTGTCAGAAGTGAAATACAGTAACAGACATTAAAAAAAAAAAAGACTACAGTTCTGTGATGGGGGTGTTAATTGAACACAGAGCTGGAGAGAACAAAGGGGTGTTAAGGAAGAAAAGAAGGGGGGGAAAAAATATCCTGCCTCCTCCAAAGATCTGATTTGAGTTAAGTTTGGTGAAGATAATGCACGGGGAAAGGTAACGAAGAGGCACCTTATATAGCTATTATGTTCTAAAATTAAAGAAATAAACCCATTATTCAACAACACGCGCAGGGCTAATCAGCGCTGCCTATAAATACTCCACTCCCTAAATTCCCTCGATTGGTCGTGGGCAGGTTTTTCTTTTACACCCCAAACCCTTCGGCACAGAGGGGCTGAGATAATCAAAAGGGGGGGGGGATTTCAACCCAGAAGTCGGGGCCTTTTTAAGCAGTCCCGCCGCCCTCACCTCCCCCAAAAGAGCCGAGAGAAAGTGAAAGGATGGGCAAAGCTCTTAAGGAGGAGGAATGAGATTAAAGGGCCCTATATCCTGTGCTCAGCCTCTCCCCGCCCGGCCCCAGCGATGCAGGGGAGCTGGGGAGGGCTCCCAGCTGAACCAGGCGCTGCTGCCTTTTGACAGCAGATATTTTCCAGTTTGCCATCCAAGGACCCCACGTCCGCGATGCTTTGCCTGGTTCCTCTGCTCAGCTATTCTTCTCAGGCAGGGAACACCAGGAAAAAAAAAAAAGGAGAAAATAAAAGAAAAAACGAGGGGAAAAAAAAAAAAAAAAAGGATGTAAATATGGAGCCCCTACCCCTGCCTTCAAACTTTTTCTAAATCAGCAGCGCCGTTTCCGATTTCAATCCCTCTCGACGGAGGAATCGGTTGCCTTTAGGACAACAATGCCTCCTCTTTCCATAATTATTATTCCAAAAAGCCAGGCAGCCATCTGAAGGCAGTCCCTGCCCCTTCGCTCACAACAAAGCAGCCAACAGCAAGTGGAAGCACAGCGAGAGGACAACTTCAACAGATACTGAAGCAGCGATTTTTTGTTTCCTCCACGCTCCCACCTGGAGCAAACCTCCCAACTTTGACTACTCCTAAACAAACATCGCCCCAAAACATCACTCCAGGCTGCAGACAAAAGGAACGGACGGATTCCAAGCAGGGAGCTTTATAAAATAACGCTTAGAAATGCTTTAAAAGAATCGAAAAGCCCAGGTGCAGAAGGGAAGCCTTTGGCCAAGAAAGCCGACCTCTTTTCCGAAGAACTTTATGGACACTTTGGGTTTGCTCAGACAATGTTAACGCGATGAAATATTAGCCATAATGTTGCGAGAGGCGGTGGTAAAGTCTCCATAAGGCTCTGGAGTCACTTAAATCAGGCAGCGGGTAACTGGATGCACATTTCTGCACATCATAACGCCGGGGAGGGGGGGGACACGGTGACCACGAGCAGCCAGCGGGATGTCAGGCGACGGCTCACACGAGAAAAACCCACCACACACGTAAAAAAAAAGGCTGGGAAGCAAAATGGGGAGGCTGGGGGGAGAACTCGGCTCAACTTGGCTGTGCAGACCCGCCTGCAACCCCGGGTTTCTCAGCCCCAGCAAACCCAGGGCTGCCCTCCTGCTGCAGCCGGGCCCACCTGGTAATGGCAAATAAATAGGGAAAAAAAATAAATAAATTGCCATCTGGCCCTTTGCTCACTCACAAAGTGTGACTTTTGGGGATGCAGCTGGGGGAAAGGGGAGGAGGAGTTTTAATTTGCACAGCACAAATAAGCCACCGCATCCGAGGGCAGGCAACCCAGGCTCCAAAAGCCACCTCGGCTCAACCTCTTCAGGCTTCCCTGCGCAGCTGTATCCAAGTAACCCAGGCACAACACCAACAAATAACACATTGCAAAAGGCTCAGGCAGCCCCAGCCCACACCTGAGCATCCTCTGTTTCCACGGCACACTCCAGCCTGCCACCAGGCATTAGCTCACAGCTGCAGCATCCCCGTTAGCACGTCGCCTACATCCGCCGCCGGGGCTGGTCCTGGATTCCCCACCCCAAAAACTTTGTGGCTGTGCTATCAAAAGCGAGCTGGGATTCATCGGCGACCCTGCCAGAGCACCAGCAGCACACACGGCAGCACAGACACGCGTTGCCTTTGGCTAGCACCAAATCAAAGCAGGAGGGAAGAGGGAAAGGAACTTGAGGGCTCCTTTTTGGGGGGTGGGCGCACAGTAAAGGACTGTAAAAACAGCTCAATCCCTGCACCACCTCCTCCTCACACCATACAAACTCTGCAGAGGGTCCGTGCAGAACCCATGGCACGGCATTTAGGAACCCACCCGACGCCTGACTTCTCGGGGAGGTCGGACAGCACGGCCTTAAGGACTCGGAGCGCCGCATGCCATCGTAGGTGCTTTGTCTAGGCTACAAGCTGCACAAACACCGCTTAACAATAGGCCCCCTTAGTCGTTTTATATATATTGCAGGAGTCAAGTAATTGTATTTCCTATCACCTGCTCGCACCACGCGGGTTTATATATATTTAAGAGGAGAAAAAAAAAAAAAAAAAAAAAAAAAAATAAGGCCCAGATTCAGGTTTCCGAAAGCTGTTCCCCTTTTATGTGTAACTATCAATGTATATCAACGGGGTGTGCAATCATATTTATTGTCACTTTCATTCATGTCATGCCCTTGCTTATATGGTTTAGATATGAATTATTGACTGGTACGGTCCTTGTTGTAAGAGGGGAGGCTGAGAGGGGGGGAGAAGTCAAGTACTTCACAGGCTGCTAAACCAAGGCAGCTGGATCAGCACGGGGAACCTCGGAGCACCTCTGATCAGCTCGGAAAGGCAGAGGCAAGTCACCCCCCCGTGCTGAATTTCCATCATTTCCCCCAATTGGAAAAAAGGAAAAAAAAAAAAAGGAAAAAAAAGATTCCAGCAAATAAATAAATAAGTGGTGCATGTTGCTAAATGTCCTTTCCTGAGCATCTGTTGTTTAAGATCACCCTTGATTGATGACTGCTATTTTTTAATTGTTGCTTTTAAAATTTAAATGCCCCCCTGGGATGTGTTATAAGTGTGTTAGTACATGGTAGGAGGTCTGGAAAGTGGGAAACGGCAGAGCCAACGCTCTCATGTCATTAGCTTCTTTAGAAGCCTGAGAACACCCCATGTCATAAAACAACAGTACCCTAAAGTAACTAACAATCTAATATATTGCTTTCACTAAAGGCAGCTGACAACTTGCTCTTATGCGAGCTAGCCCAGATGATTGGCAGACAAGAGCATTTTAACCCTTTCTTTAAAAAAAAAAAAAAATACAAAGTAAGACACCTTTAGGTTTACCAAACCAGGAGCAGCAGTAAAATTGCGCAATTGCATTTTGTTTTTCTCCCCGCACACTCCCTAGGCAGGATTATTTTTTTAAACAGTGCCACATTTTTAAAGAAATAAAACTAGAGTAAGAGAGAAATGGCAAGGTTTTGCTTTTTTTTTTTTTTTTTCCTTCTCTCCCCCCAAGAAAACAAGAAACAACGAGCGGCCATACAATAGAAATTAAACCACAGCATTTTCCCTTGCAGACACAAACCACATCATGCGAGTCCAGTGCCAGAAGCATTAAATACCAGCGAGTTATTTCTCCCCACTTAAACACTCCTACACACGGGCGGGGGGGTGAGGGGGCACAAACTTTGTGGCATAATACCTTCAAAGAGCAGAAATCAAAAATAAATAAAAGCAGTAGAAGGAACAGCACTGATTTCCTACCTGTTTTCTCTTTGATTTCACACAAGACATTAAAAAGGGCTGGCTTCATCCTGTGGCAGTTTAAAGCATGTTTCCTGGGGAGAGAAGAAAAGGGGGGAGGTTAGGACGTCGCTGCAGCTGGGGAGAACTTCCCAAAATTCACATCAGCCCTGTTGAGTGCACCGGGGGTGGATTTTGGCCGGGGTTGGGAGCCCAGCAGCCCCCGGGCCCAGCCGCTGCCGTCCCCGCCGGGGCTCAAGGGACGCGAGCAGCGGTGCCGCCAGCAGCTAACGGAGAGCAGATAAATGGCACCAATTTGGGAATGGCTTGGAATTAGGATTTGCCACCGAGCGGCTCTCATGGCCACGAAGTGCAAGGCAGGCTGTGTTCACCGAGCCAGAGCCAGGGCTGGGAAGGCAAGCGTGGTGTAACTCATTCAAACACACACAGCCGAGCAGCGCGGGGCTCCCTCCGTCTCCCACCTCCGATATTAAACCCAGCCATGTGTTTCATTCAGCTCGTTCTGCGAGGCAGAGGGGAAAGAAAAAAAAAAAAAATTCCCCCCCTTTTCTTCCCTAGGCTGGCAACATCCTCTGCTTAGAGCTGTCAATTCGGGGGATTTCAGCGCCCAACTTGGAGTGCAGAAACGCACAGCCACAGGCACGCGCGCATATGGAGGAATAAATCCATCTCCCTGCCTTCCTGCTACACTTCTTGCATACAGCCAGCCTATTTGCAGGTGTTAAGATTTAATTCTTTACAATTGGGATAGTAAATGCATTTAAAAAAAGCACAGCCAGATGCTTCTGGGAAGTGGGAGGCATCCTGCTCGCTGCCTTTCTTTTCGGTGGTGGTTTCATAGCTGACCGGTCTCCCGTGGGTTTAGAGGAAAGGCGAGATTTTAGGGGGGGGTGGTTTGAATCGGCTGGCTTTAAAACCCACCGTGTGCCTGCTGAGGCAGGATTTATTTCTTTTTCCTTAGCCCGTACGATCATTTTGCCAGGGGTTCGGTCGTATAAAGGGCTGTTCCTATCAGGCGCCAGTTACGGGATTTCTGTTTACCAACCGAAATTACACGCCAAGACGATGTGAACATCTGGCAAACATTCACACTACTTACCCCACCACCCACAACATGTTAAAAAGATTTATCTCTCTGATGAAGCCTCTCAAAGGTATATGCCCTCGCCGAACCACAGCGGCCCCTTATCAGCACACCCAGATGGGTGCAGACATCGGGGTGGACACAAATCACGGCCGTGCGCTGCAGGGGCCCTCTTACAGATAATACTGGCACTTTGCATCTTCCCAAAACTTTAAAAAATAATAATAATAAGGAGCGAAACGGCCACGCAAATAGCAGCATGGATGCAGGAAATGCACAGCTAAACACCACTGATAAATGCTGTGCGTTTGGCAGCTCGGGGAAAAGAAAAAGGAAAAAAAAGAAAAGTACTGCGAGGAAGCAGCTGAAATAGCCCAGCGAGGCAAAACCATATTGCCTTCTCCTCGCTCTGCTCTGGCTGGGGCTTACTGATGTGATTAAGCACCCCAAATTACCCTCGCAGGATCACACACCAACCCCACAACTTTCAGGAGGGAGACCCCCTCGCTTCCCCGCGTTGGGCCGGGAGGAAAGCGCATTATGAGCTGCTCTGCCCCTGCACGAGGACTAGAAAAAAATCAAAATAAAATTGAAAAAGGACAGCCCAAACGCTCTCGCCGAGCCCAGGAGGCGAGCAGGGGGTTTGGGGGGACACTTTCAGCCCCCTGGAAGTTGTCGTGCCGCGGGGCTGTGGGACGGTGCCGTGCGTTTTTCCAGGAACAATGTACTCGAGCAATCCTCCCCGGCCACCAGCACGGATGCCAGGGGGAACGGCACCACCCCCAGCAGGAGAAATTTCAAGGGTGCCCCCCGGACGATTCTGGGCGACTTTCTTAGCGCTAGGCTTGGAAGTGGGAGATTTTGAATTGGGAGATTTCCCCCCCCCCCCCCAACTTCTGCTGGGCGCGCGCTGCTCCGAGCCGAGGGCGCTTCGGCTGCTGCGTTTCGCAGCCTTATTTTTTTTATTTTTTAATTCCTTCTGCGATTAAAAACAATAATAATAATTAAAATATATATATAAAAAAAGGATCTACGTAACGCCTTCTGAGCACAAAAGCACGGCCTGAAAAACAGCGGGAGGAGGGCCCCAGCGGTGGGACCCGCAGCTCCTGCAGGATCCAGAGGGGATCCGGAGGGGATCCGGAGGGGATCCACTCCTCGCCCGCTCCAGGACGGCTCCTCAAAGCCCCGAAACTGCCCCAAAGTTGCCTAGAGGGGTGGGGGCAGCCCCTAGGGCGCCGAACAATGCCCGGAGCCGCCCCCCCACCCCCGGCCCCGATCGCCCCAGGCAGGGCTCGGAGCAGGGCTAAGGGGGGGGGGGGGGGGGGGCTCCGGGGCTGCCCCCCGGCGGCCAACAAAGGGCGAGCCGGGGGCGCACAAAAGGCGGTGGCGGAGCTGCTGGGCGGCCAAACTTCCCCGGCACCTGCCCCCAAATCATCCCGGGCGTGTGTCCGTGTGTATATCCGTGTGTCTGTGTGTATGTCGGTGTGTGTGTGTCCGTGTGCCCCCCCCCCGGCGAGCCTCACCTGGCCTGCGCTTCGTCCAAACTCTGGTCGGTGATGGTCATGATCTGCTGTAAGATGTCTCCGATGTCCTGCTTCCTGCCTGCCTCCCCCTCCGCCCCGCCTGGTCCATCCTGCATGTGCTGGGACAGGCCCGGGTGCCCGGGCATCCCCACCCCGCCGTGCGTGTGCATCAGCCGCGGCTGCTCGTCCATCTCCGGCCCCGCCGCCTGGGCTCGGCTCCTCGCTCGCTTTTCTTCTTCTTCTTCTTCTTCTTTTTCTTCGTGTCTTCCCCCCCCCCCTCCTCCTCTGCACACACTCCTCCTCCTCCTCCTCTTCCTCTTCGCGCTGCTTTTTTTCTTTTTTCTTTTTTTTTTTTTTTATTGGTATCGATCCTTCAGGCTTCCAGCTCCGCGGCGGGGAGGAGAAAAAATACAAAAATCAAAAAATAGAAAAATAAAAAATAAAAAAAAAAAAAAGGAGAGAGAGAGAGGAGAGGAAAGAAAGGGGGGAAAAAAAATCCCTTCGGCTGCTGGAGGAGGAGGAGGAGGAGGAGGAGGAGGAGGAGGGAGGGAAGGAGGGAGGGAGGGAAGGAGGGGGGGTTCCGGGGAAGGGAGGGGAAACGGCGGCGACTCCAAAAGGGGGCGGCGGGGCAGGAGCCGCTCCGGAGTCACTCCGGATCCCAGCGGGGCGCTGTCAGCGCCGGAGCCGGGCGGGCTCCAAACTTTGCCCCTTTTTTTTTTTTTTGTTTTGTTTTTTCCCCCTTTTTTTTTTTTTTTTTTTCTTCCCTTCCTCCGGGCCGGGCTCGGGGCTGCGTGGCCGCCGGCAGCGCTGAGGTGGGCGGCAGCGGGGGCTGCCCCCCCCCGGCCGGGCCTCCGCGCACCGCAGCCCCCCCCGGCCCCGGCCCTCGCCGCCTGCTTTTGTTCGGCTCCGGACTCCTCAAAGTGGCACGGAGGAACCCGAGGAGGAGGAGGAGGAGGAGGAGGGAGAAGGAGGAGGAGGAGGAGGAGGGGAGGAAGGGGCCGCCGCTGCTCCCCGCCCCCCCGGCCCCATTGGCGGCGGCGGAGGGAAGGCCCGGCCCCGCCGCCCGCACCGCCCCCCCGTCAATCTCCGGGTTCAGAGGTGGGCCGGGGGCCGCGCCCCGCCCGCGCCTTAAAGCGCCCACGGCCTTCCTCCTCCTCCTCCTCCTCCTCCTCCTCCTCCTCCTCCTCCTCCTCCTCCTCCTCCTCCTTCTTCTTCCTCTCCTTTCTCCTCCTGGCTTTGCCTGGAGGCGCTCAGCCGGCAGCCGAGATCCTCCCCGGCACGCCACAGCGAACCCACACAGCCCCACAGGGGGCTCACGGCGCCCCTCGCCTCACCTCATCCCCGTGAGGCGGTGGGGGCAGAGCTGTCCCTAAAGCACGGCCACCCCCAAAGCACAGCCACCAGCTTGTCCCCAGCCACAAGGGACCCTCAGGGACACAAAGAACTGGGGCAGCAGGGCAAGGCCGAGGATATACCCACAGCATCTCCTCACCACAACCTAAAGCCCAGGGGCTGCTCTAGCTGGGGGACAATCTGGTGACCCCACATGGAACCAGATGGTCCCACACCTGATTTTGCAGCCCAAACCGTACGTCCTCAGGGCAAGGGAAGCCAGCAGAGATCCCAAGGCCACAGAGACCGCAATTCAGGTCTACTTGTCACAGTGTCACAGGTGAAGGACTTCGCCAGCCCCTCTCTGCGTTATCCCAGATCCGAGGCTGCCACGTGGCCAGAAATACTTCTGGAGGCACCAGCGGGTGAGCAGGGCCAGCTGAAGCCTGCAAAGTTGTATTAAAAAGATGTAAAAGGGAGTTAGGGCAATCAGAAAAGCTTCCTGCTTGGGAGGTGACTTCATCAGACACGAGGGCTGCCAAGCTCCAGGTCCCTTGTAAGGGAACACAGCCCCTGACCTCGGTGCAGGTCGGGGACAGAGCCATCCAGTTTATTGGAAATAAAAAAAAACAAGGCAATTGTTTTGCTTCTGCTCTTCCTCGTTAATGAAACACTTTCCAGTGTTTTAAGCAAAACATGACTTTCCATTTTGAAATTTCCTTTCAACCCATTAAAATGTTTTAAAGCGGTTGAAGGCAAAGTGAGATGTTTTGATTTTTGTCGCTATGAAATGTTTCGCTCAACACATTTTTTTTGATCCTCGACTTGCCAAAATTTTTCAAAAATTTGTTTCCTCACCCAAGACAGATCTATATATTTTTTTTTACTTTTTCAAAAAGGCCAAGAAACGGGAGAAAATATCCAGTATCTCCATGGCTCCACAGGAAATGGAACTTGATCCAAGGAACCAGGAGCCAAGGGACTTCTCTCCAAAGGCCCAAACTTTCAGACACTTAGTCATCTCTTCACTCCCTTGCTCGCACACCAAGTCTAGACGTACGCTGTCTCAAAATTTGGCAGGGACTCTCCCATCCCCAGAGGTCAGCACAGGTTTTGGGTTTGATCTTGAGCAGCCCCAGGGAGTGGAAGCACAGCGAGAGCTCCACGTGCACGACAAAACGGGGAGCGCTGCGACAGGCCAGGGGTGGGATGCCGTGGTCTGCTGACCCCACAGACTCTTCTATTGCAAATCTTTCCCCGTTTCCAAAGTCACAGCGTGGTCCTGCAGCGTTTTGGGTAGATGCCAGGCAGCGGGAGCCAGGAGACCCTTAGGGCAGCCGTCATGGGTAGGAGATGAGGCTCACATGGGGGTGAGAGGAGTTGTCTGTGGGGTGGGTGAGCCCGAGGCTCACCCCGTGGCATCTCACGGGGAGGGGGATGCTGCAGCCCGAGCTGCTCCACAGGAGGCATCCAGCACGGGGCCTTGGAGGAGCAATTGGGAATGGCCAGGGCTCTGCCTCTGCCGTCTACCGGAGTCTGTAAAATCCCTCCTGTCAGAGATAACTAATCCTGGGGCCTTTACAACACCTCTCCCGAAAAGCACATTTCATCCCACTGTCTCCTTCTGCCTTCCAAGTGCCTGAGACTGCAATAGGTATTACCGAAAATATTCCCCTCGGGAGCTGACACTGGACTCCCTTAAAGCCCGAACGCCACCACCCCTCCTTCCCCAAGACACAAGCAAGCGCTGTGCTCTATTATCTCTACACCCACTAAATCTTCCTGAAATAAAGAATAAACATTTCCACCACACATAGTATAAGTGTATATGCCAAGCTGCGTCGCTTCCTCCCCTCTGTGGTTATTATAAAGTGGTTTTGTTTCAATGGCGAAGCAGATGGACAGGGTCCAAGTCTGCCGGCCCTGCTCCCTGGGAGGACGTCTGACACTGTCTTTGGTTTATCACGGATTCCTGAAGAAAACGTTTACGGGAGCCTCTTGTTTAAAGTCTTGGCTCCAGCATGACATAATTCCTATTATTTATTGAATGAAAATCAAGCTGTTGTTAATGCACCATTACCGTGGCGGAGCGAAGCCCTGGGAAATCGAGGCCAAGCACACTCTTTCTCTGAGCACGAGGGAAGCATCTCCCCACCACCATCACCCCCTGACGCCTACACCACAGGATGAAAACCAGTCTCCTGCCCTGTGAATCCTTACACGTTTTCATTTTGGTGAGGACAGCCTGAATTCCTCAGACTCTTTTACTTTGAGGCCTCAAAACTGAGACCCCATAGTCGATACGTAGCCCCACTTCAGGGGATGGGTGCCTGGGATACCTCAGTGGTGATGCTCGTTTCCATTCTTCACAACCAAATTCCTTTTCCTCCCTTTTCTGCACTTTTTCCACTACCTCATTCCATGGAAAAGCCACCCCCTGTCCCGTGCCCTGGGAGCACAATGAGCTCCAAACAGACGGTCCCTCTTGGGTTAAATGTGGCAGGGTTTAAATTCCTAGCTGGTGTTCAGGGGAGATTCTTAATTTTTCCTGGAAATGTTGTTGCTTTTTTGAACTGGATGTTTATTTGTCAGCTTAGTCATTAACCTTCTTCCTTACTCATTTGGCTTTTGATAAGACAGAAAATGTCAAAGGGAAGGGAAATAGGCTCAGAATAATTTCCCCTGGCGAAGGATCCCAGTCCCCAGCAGCTGAGGGAATTTTCTCATCCATTTTAGCAGAGACGTGTCTTCGCTCCCTGTGCCAGGCTAAATCAGCCTTCAAGGTTTTGCTGGGTTTGTGCGTCAGACTTGAGCAAAGTGCCTGGGTCTTCTGGAGCAATCTTGATGTGTGAATCTCAGAGCCCTTCCAAAAGGAGCCAACTACGGGAATTCGCAGTCAAAGGGCGCAAAAGGGGCACGAGCAGGGTTTTGTCGATGTTCACCTGGCCCAGGGGAGCCAGAAGCAGATTCCCAGCCACCCCACTCCCAGTCTCACGTTCAAGCCTCTATGGCACGCCGATTTGGACACGATAATGGGGTATTCTGTTCAGAACTGCACGGCTCGGTGTGGTTTATTAACATTTCCTATCCACGATATTATCACAACCTTAATACGGGCAAACTTCTGCAGTGACGGGAGAGAGGACCCACTTCTTTCTGCATATAAATGCGTTGTGCCTAAACTCCTTGTTTGTTGCTTATTCAAATGCAAGTAACAAAATTCTTATCATCAGAAGTTTACCAAAAAGGAAAACTGCTTTTCCCAATGGCTGACATAAACATGTAAGTGCTACCAAACATATTTACATGTTTGAAATAGATGGTATAATTACAATGAGTTATAGTCAATATTCCGGCTTTCCTCAGTTTAAATGCTACCTTCTGATACAGCACAACACATTCTTTAATTGTGATCACGTGCTCTTTCTTACAGGCTGCTGCAATGTTTTTTCCACAAAAACGCCCGTAATTGAAAAGCAAATGGCATTGTTTAAAACAAATTCTCTGCCCTCCCAGAAATAAACAGGTGACTTTCCTCACAGCGTGCCCCATTTCCGCGACTCTGGCATTGCAGCAAGCCATTTGCAAAATCATTTTGGACGTTTTTCCAGACCCCAAACTCGAATTTCAGCACGGAAATAGTGCTTGAAGACTGAGAAATTTCAACAGGGGTTTTGAAAAACAAGTCAGGTAAAAGCCATCAGAGGAAATATCAGCAAAAGCACTCACAGATTCCTCCAGTAAAAGCAGGTCTATTCTGGTCTCAACAAAAAAGGTCTTTTTCCCTCTCTCAGCCAATACTGATGTTCCTCAAAGGATGGGAAATAGCCGTTAAATTCACTCTTATCTAGCGTGTCTCACATTCTGCACAGCGCTTTTTAAAAGAGAAAGCCACATTAGAGGGACAGGCACATGACCGTATGCCACAGCTCCTCCATGAGATCCCACAAGTCAGGCCTGCGGATGAGACCTCTTCACCACCGTCATTTTTACAGTAAGCCCATTTTCAGACACTTTGCTAAAAAAAGGCATGCCCCCAGCCTTCTTTTAGAGATGGGGAGATGGAGAGACAAGAAGAAGAGCTTTGCTTTTGTGAACTACTAGCATTATTTGGGGTTATCGCTCAGAGGTATCTACTCCGAGCACAGTGTGAAAGAAATCCCTGCTGCCGCACACGAACCAGAACCATTTCTCTGTGTCTCAAATGCAGACTCGTGTTTTTGGGGTGCTTTCCACAACGTCACCTACCTTCAAGAGGTCTTTGTGGAGGCCATCTCCAGGCAGAAGTTGCTCTTCCTCTCTTTGAGCTTTCACAGACGTCCTGGGCTGAGAAGGGCTGCAAAGGAAGAGGCACAGGCTTCAGACTTTGCTCTCGGTGGTGTAAAGCTGGTGGGAAGCGTTCCCCTCTTCCAAGGTCTGCCAAGGAGACCCTTGCTGCTCTCTGAGCTCGTGAGGTCACAGGGAGACACGTAAGTCTCTGTGGCAGCAGCAGATCCAATTTGCTGACTGGCTTTTTGGTAAAATCCCTTCCCGCCCCCTCCCTTGGCTTTCCCACAGGTTCCTCCAGCCTCCCGAGCGGGGTTTTGACCCGGTGTTCCTATTACCAGCCGTCCCCTCCTGCCTACACAACTGCCGAAGTTGGACCTTAGCCTTTCATTTCATTTTCATTTGGCTTCTTCCCCAACTTCCCATATTTGAGCACTTTGCTTATTATCAGTCTGGTCCCTCTTGTGCTTTACTCAGCTCCATTCCACTAATTGGTTCGAGCACGGGCGCAGCGTTCCCAAAACCTGGGGCCATTTCCCCTCTCACGCAGTCGCTGCCGCGCATTCAACGCCCTCCGCAGGCTCCCAGAGCAGGAGGGAAACTTCCTCCCTGAAGGTGCCGCTGCCCTTGGCTGCACGGGGCCGAGACAGTGATCGATATAATCACTGATATATGGTCGTGTCCCATATTGGTTCTTCACAGCCCACGAATCATGTCCCCTGGCAGGCCCTGAAGGTTGTAGGACAGATCGGTTCCACAACTGGACACCCGTTTTCCCTGCTGCTTTTACCAACGGTGAGACTGCCGTGCTGCACGCCTCCTTGGGAAGCACCAAACTGCAAATAGCCAGCAGCCTAAAACGAGGATTTCACTTCATTCCTATCGGCTCCTCGCCGTCCTTCGGCTGGCACCACCCTCGCCCGTGACCTTGTCTGTGCAGACCATAAGTCACCGCCGCTTCCCTGTGGCTCCCAGGTCATAAAGAGGTGTCAAAGCCTCTCACTTGTGAGAGAGGAGGCCGTGCTGCAGATTCTGGAACCACAAATCGTGGCGGCAGCTCTCCTGCCCCCAGCCCCAGCCCAAGTTCACCGGGGACTTTACTCCTCCTGGTCGACTGGGCAGAAAAGCCACGAAGCTTCATTTCTTACCGCGCTTCCCCAGGAGGAAAAAATCTCACCTAGAACCGCTGTCAAGTCGCATATCGTAATCTCGCCCCGGAAAGATTTAGGCAGGTTAAGCCCAGAAGAAAGAACAAACTCTCCGAGGCTGCTTGTTCGATAAGGGCACATCCACGGCCCTCGGTGTGGGACACGTGGAGCTGCAGGGTGCCCCCCCTAGGCCTCCCACGCTGGTCTCCCCAGCAGCACCTTCGACCTTCTCCTCCTTTAATTTACTGCAAGTGCAAGATGGAGGTGTCCAAAGGATGGGGCTTGTTGGGGGAGAGGCAGAAAATGATCTCCAAGCGCTTGGAAAGAAGATGAGGGAGCCGTGGCTGTAGCAACAGGGAAGACAAGGAGAGGACACGCAAGGCTGAAAAGGCGACCAGCGACTAACAAGCTCAGTCTCCTAGCAGGGAAGGTCCCCAAAGGATGTAAATCAATAAACCTCGTTTGATGTGGTACCAATTGACTCACCATGAAGATCTAGCTCTCAAATTTTAGGGTCCCCAAGCGAGGAGGAGCCTGAGTTTCATGGGAAGACCCCGCTAGGCTCACACTTGCCTGGCCTGGAATAAAAGAGCTGAAACTCCTTCCACATCGCAGGCTGCTCAGCCCCTTCCTCCAGCTAATTGTGCTTTCCCCAGTTGAATAGTCTATTTCTGGAGCAATGCAGGAATTAGGGCAGAGAGAAAGACGCTGGCAGAGCCCAAGGAGGAGCAGAGAGGAGAAGAGTCCTCCCAGGTCCCCGCTGTCCCATGGAACAGGCACTGTTGGGCTCCCAGCAGTGGGATGGGATGGGATGGGATGAAATGGGATGGGATGGGAGATACAGACCACCAAGAGCAGAGGGGAAAGGGAGGTGAGGCCAAAAAGCTGCAGCCTTTTGGTTTTGCAGAGGTGGGAACACGAGCGTTTTATAGTCATCAACCCCCCAGATGAAATGTGGGAGCTGTGACCAGCCCAGGCTCAAAAAACAAAGGAACACGGGCTCACTGGGATGCAAACCGCCCCACAGACATGCTCGGACACCCATCCCTTTCTTTTTCACCCCCGTTCTCCCATGCAGCTGAAAGAGAGGCAGGCTGAGCAGGGTCAGGCTCCGCACACGAACACCAAGGCTCCGTGTGAACCAGGGAGAGCGGCTCCCAAGGCGTGGGCTGGAGCATGGGGAGACAACAACTACAAGGAGCTTGATTCCTTGAGCAGGGAAGTGTCGTTTACCAGAGCATGGTCAGGTTGTTTTCACAGCCTCCATCGTGTAGTGCTGTCCAAGCCAGCCTAGTGAATGCTGCGGATGGACCAGAGGCTGCAAGTAGAGCTTGTGGTGCTGCCATTAGCCCTGGAGCAATATCCCAGGAGAAAACAGCTCCGAGGAGCCCCCACCACATCAGCCTGCTCCAGAAGACGACAGTGCAAGACACGATGTCCTGGATGGGCATGGATGGGCGCAAGCCACACCAGAAACTCGAGCGATACCGGTGACAGGAGAATGGCACCGCACCAGATTTACTCCGTGGAGCTGGGAGCAGACTCTAACCTTAGCTTTTACACAGCTTTTTTTCTTGTCTCCCCTCACCACCACTTAGCTCCAACCCCAAGTGCTGGAATAACCAAATGCCATCAATTAAATTGCCTCAGAGGAAACAAAATGTGCATTTTCACGGTCCTGCGCTGGAGCCCTGTTCTCATGCTTCATGATGAAAGGAGTTCTTTAGGCTGCGCAAACCACTTACATTAAAAGGAAAATATTATTATTTCCTGCTTTTTCCTTTGGAACCCAGTGCAGATGAGAGAGAATTCGTAATGCAGGATCAGAGGTGCACCTTAAAACGAGAAAATCAATGTCTCCAGTCCCTCAGTCTGCCTAGGACTGGAGGGATCCTTCATAAAGGCAGGAGACTCGGTCTGGTGCTGGAATTGCAGCAGATTCTTAATCAGCGGAGCTAAAAGGGAAACCCTGTGGTGGGATGCAAGAATCCCTTCGTGATGGAGGAAAGATAGGGAGCACGTTTCCAAACCTTCCCATTAGGCGAGCGCTTCTGGAGCCTGCGTTTCTCCCCCCTGGCTCTAACGCCCTTCCCCTGGCGGTGCAGAGGGAGCAGGGGTTTGCTGCACACACACATCACACAGACATCACACACATGCCTGTTCTGGCCCATCTGAAGCACGGCTGTATCCTGGGCAAAGAGAAATCACCTGAATAGTGTCGCTTTAAAAGCCACGGAAGTGCAGAGAGCAGCACCAGCAGCAGTCAATAGCAATTTCCACCGCTGGGTCGATACCATCTGATGGCTGTGTAGCTGTAAAGATTGTTTCACACACATATCAGGAGGTGGGCAGGGGCAGGAAAAGTGGAATTGGTTTTAATGATTGCAGGATTCAAAGTACGCCTGGCTCCCTCTCCCTCTTCTTCCTTCACGAGAAACACACACACACACACGCACACGCAGTCAGAAATCAAATTTCCAGCCCTGTCAGTTCCTATCACAACAGCTCCCCAGCTTGGATGCCTTCCCAGCTTGCCAGGGAAGCTTCTCCTAGCCCAAGGAGCGTGTTACACGGCTGTGGGGTCGCAGCTTGAGCCCCAACTTCCCCGGACCCTCAGGCTGTGACCTCCGCTGGCGCGCACCCGGAGCTGCCGCAGGACCGCAGGGCGCGTCCAAAGCCAGGGGGTGTCCGGCTGCGGGTGCCTGGCACCATTTTAGCCCCCCCAAGAAAGGATCGGGGTATTTTGCTGGGTGCTGGACGGGGAGGGAATAGCAGGCAAGCACAAGCAGAGGGAGGGCACCCATCTTGCAGAGAAAACGTGCGTGGCTCCTGCGGTGAGCCCAAGCCAAGACGCGCCTGCTTCATGGAAAACAAAGCACGCTCGTTTGATTCTTTGTCTTTAACCAAGCCATTTGCTGACACTTAAACACAAACTTCGCCCCCCCCACCGCATCAACAAGCATTTTCAAAGGGGCAGAGCCCCTGCGGGCTCTCCTGACCCTCAGCACCTGGGTACCAGGGTGCTTCAGCGCTTTGGGGCAGCGGCCAAAGCTGGTATTGCTCCAGCTCCAGCTCCACAAATAAGGGTTTTGTTTGTTTTGTGTTTTTTTTTTTTTTTCTTCCTGGGAGGAAATGCAGAGGAGGAGGAAGAAAGGGGAAATGCTTCATTTCACTATTTTTAAACAAGGCATCTTGCTGTGTCTGTTTGAAACACTCCCGGCTGATCCTTCCCCATTTACAAAGACCTGCCAGCTTTCCCAAACGTGCCACCACCACTGTCTAGGGCAGCCCAAGGCAGCCCCTTCTCCGCTCCGACAAACCACGACTACCACTTCTCGTCCAAGTTTTTCTTCTGTTTGCAGCTTTTCCTTCACCTGCCGCTGGGGCAGTCACTGCTTCAGCTGTCCCAGCAACGATGCCCTGGCCACCGCAGGGCTCCATCCACCACCACCACCACCGGGAGACATGGAGAGGGCGACAAAAGCAGTGGAAGAAGAGCAAAACCCAAAGTGTGGCTGTCCTGGGATGTGTTAGCCCAGCAGAGGGAGGTCAACGCAGCCCAGCAGACCTCAAAGCCTTAAAAGCAGCTGGTGAGTGTGACAGAAAGCAAACTCCATCCATCTCCACGCGTGATGCTGATGGTGAGCCTTCAGCCCAGCCAGCAATACAGGAGAACCTGCTGACATGAAATTTAGAAGACTTGAAATTTAGAAGACTTGAAATTTAGAAGACTTGAAATTTAGAGCTATCGAGGCTGGACATCATCAACCACCCCCCCTCAAATACCATGCAGGTGAAAGAACTGCAAGAATTTCGGGTCCGGGTCTGCCCTGCCTGCAGGAACCACACACAGACATGTGAGGAGAGCCCCCCCCTGAGCCTGGTGGCGCCCTGGTGGCTTGGCAGCTTCCCTAATTAGTCACTAAAGCCAGCAAAAACAAAGCAGTGAACCCTCGTAATGGTGCGAGTCCAGAGGCTGGGGCTTTAAATAAAATGCCATTTGCTGGGAGCTGCTCACGGCAGCGGTGAGCGCAGCGCCTGCTCTGCCTGTGCTCAGCCCTGCAAAAGCCTGAGAGGGCTCTGTCTGCTCAGCAGTCAGAGGAAATCTTCGTCGTGACTTGAGTCCAGATACCCAAGGAGCGAAAAGAGCTGAGATTGGCACGTTCGTTAGGCTCGCAGGTAAAAGGCGCAGCAAGCAGCACGGCCCCAAATAAATAGCGGGAGGTGACAACGCTGAGCGAGGGAACCTTGAATGGGAAAGAAAAGACAATTTTGAACAAGCGAGGGTAGTTAATCACCGGGCCCGGTTACCAAGGGAAATGGCAAATTCATCACCAGTCAGAGGTCATGCGTGGAGCCTGGATGTCTTCCAAGGAGCAAGGCACTGGTTTGGGACCACATTTGTGGGTTCGGGAGCACCTCTTGGAGAACAAGACCCTCCAGCACAGCCACTGCGGGTGACAGGCAAGCGGATGGGCTGCGGTGCTGCAGCACCCCCTGCTCTGCCCCTGCTTGCACCAAGGCTTTGGGTTTTGGGGCCTGGCCAAGCACCAAGACCCCACACTGACCCCTGCACATCTCCAGGAACGCAGCCATGGATGGGGGCAGAGCACCAGCCTTGCCACCGCAGCTGTCGTGGTGAGCCGTGACCCCGAGCTCCCTGTGCTGGGGCACAGCCAGGGAAGCAAAATAATGGTCCTTTTTTTTTTTTTTCTTTCTTTCTTTCTTTTTTTTTTTTTCCTTTTTAGTCTCTGTGTCTGCTCCTTCCTCCCTCCGCCACATGAAACCAAGCCCAAAATACACGCTCTGGCTTCTGTTTACCCTTTCAGGCAGCTCCACTGATGCCCAAGACGCTGATTTGATCTGACCTCTCTCTCAACGCCACCTTAGCACCAGCGCGGCTCCCCACCCCTCCGTGGAAGCAGAAGCAAAACCCCGAGAGCAAAGCAAAGCAGCTTCAGCCTTCCCGATGCACTCCAGCCCCTCGCTCCCACAACCACCACGTTTGGGAGAAAACCAAAGGGGATTGGGGTCGGATGCTCTCTGGACACCGAGAGCAGAAGCCAGCCGGTGCCGCACTCCCCACATGGGTGAGGCTACCCCTGTCCCCAAGGGCAGAGCCGTGCTCTCTGCCTTCCCTCTGCCCCAGTCAATATGGCCAATTTAAAGAGGTTTCAGAGGAAAGCAGGTGCCTGCAGCTCACGTTGCTTCCCTGACCCTTGTAAATCCAGTCTCTTGAGTGAATGGCTTGTTTGGAGAGAGCCCTCCGTTTGTTTGTCTGGGCTCTAGTGATAATAGCTCTAATTTATCTCCGAGCTGGGCAGGCATGTCTAATGTGTTTGAGTATTTAGAAGCATTACGGAGGTTTCATTTGGTCAATAGTTTCTTGAAATCCTTTCCCACACACAGAGGAGCCACGCGAAGGTGGAGCCCCTGTGCTGCAGCACCCCTCGAGCCTGCGAACCGCTCCCAAGCCACAGCCACAGCTTTTACCAAAAAGGAGGCAGCAGGATCCCGAAACCCACAGAATCCAGGCTCAGAAACCAGAACCCAAACAGCCAGCCTGTGACAGGGACCGTGCCCGTCCTCCCCGCAGCGAGACGCCGCCGGTGCTGGGGTGGAGCCCGTCAGCCAGCGCGCGGCCCAGAGGCAGTGAGGCTGCAGCTCCACGGCTGCGGTCAGCGGGCTAATTTATGGAGGCCGAATGTAATTACTTAGCCTGGAAGGTGGCCAGGACACCAAGGTTAACACCCTCGCTCTCCAAAGAGTGCCAGGGGAGCGCTGGAGGGAGGCTGCCAAGCCATTTGCTGTGCCTCCACCTCAGGTGCTGCGGACAACCAGCTCCAGTGAGGGCCAGGCGGGAGGAAAAAGGTCGTTATGGAGGTTTTTTTTTTATAAAGCGAAATAAAATCAGCTTTCTAGCTGATTTGAGGGATGCAAACTCATTTCTTGGCTTTGCTAGAGAAATCTTGAGAGGCCTTGAACACGTCGCTTCATCCCTGTCCGTGCGACGGCCTTGGTGGCGTCAGAGCCTGGGGCACCACGCTCAGCAGGGCCCTCCGGCACCAGCAGAAGTTTCTCATGGCTCTACATATTTCACACGGGTTTCAACAGATTGAAATAGCCCTTGTTAAAAATAAGAGCCACCAAATTTAGCCTTCCTTCCCTCCGCCTCCCGTTTCCTGGAGGATCTGCAACAGGCGGCTGGCTGGGAGGGCATTCCCCAGGGGGTTCGCCTGGTATTTAGAAAGTTTTGCTGAAAACCCCCAAAGACAATAAATAAATAAAGGTATGAACTTCAAGGTGACCACCCTGCTTCTGTAGCAGCCCCCTGCAACAATGGGGCACCGTGGGCCCAGGACCAGCCTCTGACACCCTTTGGGCTCAGCACCACCCTGCGCTCTGCCTTCCCTGCAGCTCCTCTCCAGCCCCTGTGGGATGCAGCACCGAGGGACACAGCTTCACAGCTTCCTTCCTTTAGCTTTTCCTATTTCTGCAGAAAATATCCCCTTCGCAGGTCGCCTTTCCAGCAGGAGGGTCGGGACCCACGCAGCAAGAGCATCGCGTGGCAGCGATGCCCTTTGCACCCCCTGCTCAGCATCCGATGCAGCTGGCGGGGGAGCGCCGCGGGGAAATTCATGCACATATTCATCTCTCTATGCACATGCCTATGTGCCGGGGCGTACATAGGATGCATATTGAGACAAATAATATTTTCAGAACAAACATTTCATTTTAAAAGTCACTCTGTGACAACAAGTTAATTATCTATCATATCATCCCCGAAACCCAAACATTTTGAAAGCTAGGAAATAACTAATTAAGATCACCATAAATCTTCCTCTGTCTGGAGAGCCCTTTTTCCTAAGAAATAGGAAGAAATACATATTTCATCACAATGCAACATCCTTAACTCTGACCTATAAGATATTAATGAGTAGTTCACACAGTTTCCCCTCCTAAACAACTTTCTTACAAAGGTTACCGTAAGGTAGCACGGGGTAATTATTTAGTACCATTCCTGGCAACCTGGCTTGCAGTAAGCATGTAGACAGATAGTTAGGAGAAAAAAATATATATATAACGTTGTGATCCTCTCACCTAGCACGAGCCACATGGCTTCCTCGGATCCATTTTGCTTTGTAACAGGACAAGTCTTATCAAGGAACGTAATTAGCTACTCCCAGCTGAAGATTTCCTCCCTCCTCCGGTGACGGCCGCTACTCCGTGGCTGCTCCAGGCCGGCTAGCTGGGGATGCTCCAGCCCCTGATGCCTGTTTATCCACAGTTTTACACAGAAAATAACTTCATATCGATCCCAGGTAGATAAATTCACGGGGAAAGAATCACAAAACTAGGGCAGAACTAGGACGTTATTAACATGCTTAACACGATTGAAGAGCTTCAAGCCTTGAACGGGGAGGAAATTTCAGATTTTTTTCTTTTAATTAGAGTGTGAAAGGCAGGTGGAACAACCATTCGAGCAAGGCTTTGAGCCTGGAACCGTGTCTAAGAGGAAAAGGGTATTCACACCTTGGACCCGGCCACCCCCTGGCCCCGGGGCTGAGCAGGCCTTGGTGTGGGGTGGGGATTCAAGCAGGTCTGAACATCACGCTCCATGCAGGGAGGCTCTTGCACTGGTATTGTGAAGGCCGTGTGGAAGTGAATTTAAGCTAACAGGTTAAGAAAAAAAAAAAAAGGCCCTTTTTGTACTGGAATTAAAGTGTCTAGACAGAGTCTTCCTGGCGTAACTGGACCCGCACGTACTGATCACGATACACCCGATAAAGCCTCCCCACGGAGATAGCGGCTCAGAAATACCTTGGCAGGAGCTCCAGCAGGAGCCATTTTAAAAGTCTTTAATCTCGAGAATTACTTACGCCACATAATGAAGCCCGCATTACGGCGCTTCAGTACATGGACCCTAAACGCTGGAAAAGCGAGTGGATTTTCTTTGGCATGGCGACAGGAATCGACGGCGCGGAGGAGGCCGGCCCCGAGCGTGAGGTCATATCTCCCTCTAGCTGCTGGTCCTGGGGACTCAGCAGCCTTTGACCGCCCGCACCAGCTCCCCTGGAGCTCTCCTAGGGCCTCTGCCTCCAGGGCTGAAGGTCCTGGGGTGGCTTCTCGCTGGTGGCCATGCTCCTGCCAGGTGGCTCGGCCCTCAGAGAGGACGCAGGCCGAACGGAGAGGCCAAGAGTCAAAGCCACCAGGTCTGTGGGGTGTTCAGAGGAGGCCAGCGTGGAGCAGCCAAGGTGGAGATGGCACACAGAGGAAAACACACACAAAAACCACCCTTTAAGTCAATTTTGTCCCTGCAGCACACAGGCTCTGTCCCACAGGCCTTCCCAGAGACACATTCCCCAAACCCATGGCCCAAACTGTCCATGTGGAGATTTCTCCTCCTGCCGCGACTGCTGCTGGCGCGTACAAACTGGGAAGGCAAATGAGAAAAAAAAAATAAATAAAAACCTTTTCCTAACCGTGACTTATCTTCTTCAGATGGATCTTGGCACATAACTACTCGGGAAGTGCGAACAGGCCTTGGGGAGCACGAGGCGAGCAGCAGCAGGAAAAAGTCAGCATTTCAACAACTAGCAAGGGTCCAGCTAAAACACAGCTCGGGAGCCTCTCGAAGCACGCTCCTCAGGCACAGCAGAAAGCTTGTCAGCTTCCCACAGCACAAGCACAATTTCCAGCACTGACGGCTTTTCCGAGCCAGCCCCGCAAGAGAACTAAACCGGGACTTTATAACGCAGCCAAACACAGCCCTGGGGCTCCTCCTCGTCTCTCTGGTTATACACATCGGAGCTGGCCTTCATGTTTTTCCAAAGCACCACAACCTGAAGCCACCTTCCAGCCTCGAGCGAGGGAAAGCCGCAAACCTCTCCTCAATTCACCTCGCTCCTCCCGGGATCTGAAAGCAAAGAGCATCCGTGCTGCCGCGTGGCCACGCTCTTTCCCCTGGGCAAAAGGTGGCTCTCCACAAGACCTGTAGAGATGTAAGAGCCTTCTCAGCCCCCCCCCAAGTCCTTCTGTACGGCCAGTGCAATATTGGGGGGCTTTTACCTGCAGCCAGCCCCGGAGCACCACCGCAGCAGAGCCCGGCAGGACCCGCGTGCCGGCACAGCCGTGGGCACGCACGCACGCACACACAGCGTCCACCTTGCAAAGTTTCCCCTGGATTTTTGTTACCATGTCATCTATTAATTACCTAATTACATCTTCTAATTATGGGATTCCTCCAGTATTTATACTCATTACATAAATGGCGGCAATTACACTAATTAGGTTAATGATACAGGATAACAGTCTACAAATTGCTTTAAAGGGACACTCTCGAGGCACACAGGCCGAGGATGCTCCCCGGCAGGTCAGCCCGTGGGTGGCAGGCAGACAACGCTCCTGCCATGCCGCTGCCTCCTCACACGGCCTCCACCCGACCACGGGCTTTTTAGGCCGTGAGACACGGCGAGCTGCAGAGTGCTGCTGGGGAGATGGGGAAACTACGCCCCATTGCTTGGCTGCTGGATCACTCTTGCCAAAAACGGAGGTCTGGTGTTGAAGGGTGACCCCCTCCAAAAGAAGGGTTGCAAATGTTTCCTCCCTGGCTGGCAGGAGGATGGCAGCGTGTCTGCACCTCTTCCAAGCGCACCCAAGTCCCTGCATCCCGCTCAGATGGATGTGACCCGACCTCTAGCCCATAGGCACTTCCAAAACCGCGAGGAAATCCAGCTTCCCCTGCTCCAGCGAGTTCCCCTAGAGCACCGGTGGCACTTTGCAGAGCAAAATGCATCCTCGGGGCAAGCGGCGAGCCACGGGAGGCTGGAAGGAGCCTATTTCTGAGCGCCCTACTTACCCAGATTTGCTGGAGGCCGAGCGGCGCGTGACAACGCGCTTGCCCCTATATCTCACCCAAAAGCATCCTAAAACCCTGCCAAGCTCCATTACTCTCCGGAGCGGCCTCGACCACGGGGAGAAAAACTTTCTCGCTCGGAGCCGAAGGCAGCCACTTCTCCCGAGGAACACGGGAGCCCTTCGCAGCAGTTTGGAGCGTGATGAATGGCCCTTTGTCCTGCAGCCACTACAGAAAGAGAATGTAATTACCCAAACTGGAATTTGGCCAGGATGCAATTTTACGCTGAATGAATATTCTCCCCCCGCCACGCCCCTCCCCCCCGAAAGTGTTTGCAAATCCCCTTTTAAAGATAAAAATCCCAGAATAAAATCCAGCGCTCGCTTCGGAATTGGCCCGGCTCCATTATAAGTCAACTGAACAACTCCATTTCGCACCTTTAAGGCCGCGGCGCTCCCCGCGTCGCGCCGGAGATTTCATTATTGGCAAGGGTGAGGAATGCTGATTTCTGCTCCTGAACTGCTGTCTTCGCCCTAAACTATATCCCTGTGTCAGCTTGCCCAAAGACACGTGTAACCAGGTCCATTTTCTGAAAGATATACAGCTGCGGCCGGCTTTATAGCCTGCTCCAGCAGGACACGGCTGGCACTTGGAGCGGAGCGGGCTGACCGGTCTCCACTCTAACAGGCAGGGTCTATGGCTCCAGCGGGAGCCTTGCAGGAGCATATATCGATTGTAAATAATGTCTCAATATCCTATAGTAGGTCATAAATCAAAAAGGGGTTGAAATATCTTTTCTCCGAGGGACTTTTTTTTTTTTTTTTTTTTTTTCCTTTTAAAGGAGTCTATTTCTTGTTTAGCGGTTTCCTTTTCAGAGTTACTGCATCAACCTTTTCACCCGAGTGCCAAGTCGGAACCGTGGCCCCTGATCCCTGCTCGGCCTTCCCCGGGGACAGGCAGCAGCTCTGCCACCAGTTGCTGTTGTCCCAAAGCCCTGGAGGAGCCCATGGGACAGACGCAGCCCCCAACCCACCCTGCACAAGCCCCCTCCTCAGCGGGTGGTGACCTGCAGCACCCATCTGACATGGTTCATGACTTATTTTGTGCCACATGCCCAGGTTTTTTGGCTTTCCCATCAGTAGTGGATGGCCTGGCTGGGAAATCACGGTGCAACCAGGCCAGAAGATGACTTGTTTGGGAGAAGACCTGGCCTGAAGGTCACTCCCTTTTCCCAAACCTTTCCACCCTTAAAAAAAAAAACAGCTTATTGTGGCACCCAGCTCCTCTGCAGAGGGGAAGGAGGCAAGGTGCAGCTCACACCTCGGATGCTCACGGGGAGGCTCTGGCAGCCAGCCCCCAGAGCTAAAATAGCTCCTGGCCAGGAGGGGTCTCGGGGGAGCTCCCATCTTCAAGCGAGCACTGAGCTCTGCCCCTTCCAGCAGGGAAAGAGCTCGCTGCCTCGCTCTGCTGTCTTGCAAAACACCAGTTTCTCAAATTGCTGCATTATTCTAGAGAGAAGGAGGAAAAAAAAAAAAAAAAAAGGCCTATTTTGGGCCATTTTTAGGGTTATCAAGCAGAGAGGAATGAATACCTGGCAGAAGGACAGAAAAAACAATAGGTTGCTGCCCAGAAAACCTTCAAAACCGATGGCACGGCGCTGTGTGGCACCTGGGGACAGCTCCAGCCACCCTCCCAGTAAGTCTCCTGCCACAAAGCCTGGGAGGGCAGCGGGGCTGGGGTCCCGATAACCTGGCACGGAGCCGGGAGGACAAGGCGCTCCGTTTTTCCTCCCGAGTCCAGGAAGTATCTGAGCTGCACTGGCAGCAAAATCAAGCCCAGAGGAAGGTGCGACAGGATCTCCTGGGACCGAAATGAGAGCTACGATCTTCAAGGAAGCCAAGAGGGAATAAAAGGGAAGAAAGGGTGGGAGGGGAAGAGCATTTACCTGCACAAAAGCGAGAACGGCGACAATAACCCAGCTCAGCTCCGGCTCGCACGGGAGACTTTGGAGAAGGGGGTGGGAGGCAAGGTGGGAAATTACCAGGAGCTTAAGAAAATATATAGGTAAAAATTAAAAAAATAAAATCAAACTGTATCAGCATTGACTAATAATTTCCGGGCTCTGCGCAGATGTCATTAATGACCCTTTTTATTCATGCAGGAGTTCCCAAAGAGGAGCATAATGTTCCATTAGTAATAATTGAGAAAGTCTCCTGTCGGGATTATGTCAAAACCTAGAGATGCTGCGGCTGCCAAAACATTTTGGTGACAAACGTGTGAAGCGTTTGACAGTCGGTGCCACAGCAGGTTGAGGCGGCTTCAGGAGGGGAAACCTAGGAGGAGAGAGGAGGTGGGAGACAGCAGCTGAGCGCCGATCCCCGCGGGGATGGCAGACATCCTGCTCCTCGAGGCTCCTACAGCCTCCCGAGAGCTGTATTTGCAGGATACCAACCCGATAGCCCTTCAGCTGGCTCCTCGTGCCCAGGGTTTTGCAATACAGCTGCAACACGGACCCTGCTGTGGCTCGGTGCCACCGGATCCTCTCGTCCAGGGATGGCCTCAGCCGCGGGGACGTTGCGACACGCCGGACATTTCTTGCTGCTTATCTCAGCCCACGGGCCGGGGGCTGCTGCAGTCACTGGCACAAAGGGTGAGCCCGGGACAGAGCCTCCGTGGGGAATTAACCCCAAGGTTCCCGTCTGAGCGGGATGGAGAAAATCTCTGGTGACACCAGCACAGCTCCCTGCCTCACTGGTCAGCATACGGCAAGGTTGGACAACGTTGAGCTACGGAGCGGTGGTGCAATTTAGGGAAAAGGGGAAAATAAATCCCTTTCACCCAACGTTTCCTGCTTACAAGCAGGACGTTACCATCTCTCCCATTTTAAGCAGCAGACACAGAGCCCAGTTTGACCACAGGTGGAGCCAGGGCAGCAGCATCACCCTGGTGCTGCACAGAGGAAAAGCAAGAGGTTTTCCAGGCTCGGTCCTTTTCCAAGACAGGGTTGGTTAATGCCTTGCAGGAGCCACAAAAACATGTCCCATCCTCTGCCCCTTCCCCAAGCCCTCAGAGCCAACGTGATATGGAGCCAGGCTTCCCCGTGGATGGACAGAGGCGGGGTGGCATTTGGAGCAAAGACGTGGATTCAGGCCCAGAGCAGGCAGCTCGTAAAGCCATGAAATTCAGATTTGGATGCGGAGCAGGGGCCTGAAAGCTGCCCTGGTCGGAAGGGGCTGGTGGTGGCTCGCTCCCGGCCCCACAGCACAGCAGAAGGGCTCCTCCCGGGGGCCGGCGCCGAGCAGCTGGTGCCCCTCCGCCCGGTTAACAGCCGAGGGCTGCTCCAGATCTGTTTCCTAGCGCTTTATTCACGGAGAGGCTGCCAACACATTAGCAAAGAGAAATGCACACTGGCCTGATCCTCCCTCTCCAGCTTTGCCTTGCACCAGAGCAAACGTGCCAGGCTTTGTGCCCCTCGCCGTGTGTCCCCACCACACAAAAACCCATCCTGACACCTGCAGGGACACCGCTGCCCCTGGGCACAGCACGGTGGCCGTCTCGAACCACTGGCAGAATTGCCATTGAGAAGAGCGTGAAGGCTGATGGCTGTAATGGAGCTTACCGGGGGAATTTCGGGCGCTGGGAACGCGTGGTACGTCCCAGCCTGCTCCAACGGGGGTGGAGAACATCCGAGCTGTTCCTTTCGAGGACTAATGATGATGGGTTTTTGCTCGGACTCGAGCTGGCAAGGATGAGAGCTCCCGCAGAGCGCCGAGTCAGCCAAATTAAGCGGCAGTCCTCCCTTGGAGAAATCCAGTCTAGAAGAGTTAGTCACAGGATGCTGCCAGCCTGGGTGCAGGCTATTTACAGAAAGAGGCAGCCGGCGAGGAGCCCGGTGTCCTTGCAGGGCTCCCGCTGAGGATTCGGCTAATCCTGGTTTTACAGCCCATGGTATTTACGGGGCAGGAGCCTAAGCAGCGATGGCGAGGTGCTGCAGGAGGCACAGGCGAGATGATGCTCAGGCATCTCTCCTCTCGTCACCGGGGTCACAGAGCAGGTCTTGCATGGAATTAACAGCGGGAGAAGAAAAAGATGTAGCTCTGCGTGTGCAGTGCCCACGTATGTGCCTGGTGTGTAAGCATGGGCATGCACAGAGGCACAGAGAACCTGTCCTCTTTTTGGGTTCTTACAAAACCTGCTTCCCCTACACCCCGTGTAAGCGTACTCCAACACATGGCCAAACCCTGCTCATCACTTACCAGCCATTTCAACCAGCCGGGCAGAAAGGCTCCAACCCCTGAGTGCAGGACACCACACCAGACATTGCTCTCGTCTTGAAGGCCTATGGTCTGAGCGGGGAACGCGGCGACCGCATTGCTTTTTTTCGCCCAGCTTGGAAAAGTGTTGCTAAAAGATGTAACGTGGCTGGAAATGAGCTGTACCAAACCGAATCCTGGCAGCTGAAGCCGGAGAGGAGAAATGCAAGGAACACATTGCAGGTACTTGTGGTTAATTGCTGCTTTTTCTGTTGGCTCTACTTGTTTTGAAATATTAAATGCAGAAAAACCCTTCTATTTTTCCTCCATAGTCTGTCAGCAGAGAAAGTGAAACATGTTTTTTCCTCCTTTTTATAAACAGGGAGCAAAAACTGGTTTATAGTAACCAGATAACATTCCACAATATTTTACCCAACGTGGAGAAGCAGGGATCTTGCTGCAGCGGTATTTCTCCTGCCTTTCCTGCTGGCTGTACGTTAACACAACAACTCCGTGGAGCTCAGCTCTGTGAAGTTGTCAGGGGTGTCTGGGAGCTACCCCTGCACTGCAGGACCAAATCTGCTGCCCCCAACAGCAGCTCTGGCTCGCTGAGCCCCAGCCCCACGCCAGCAGCACGCTCCCACAGCCCCTCTGTCCCCTGGGAAATGCTGCTTCAGCAGCTCCGCGCCTTCCACAAGAGCAGGGGATTTTCGAGGCAAGATTTCGCGGCCATAAAATGGGATTTCTCCCTTTGAACCTGGATTTCCTCTAAGGACGCGCCAGTATCACAGACCCAAAACACCTCGATTGCGTTTTATGTCCCTTCTGATGGCTACTCTGAAATTTCAGCCTTTCATTACAATGCAAGCTAAAAAAAAAAAAAGCACTTTCATTTGCAACTTCCACCTGCAGAACACAGGCTGAGGATTCAGGACCAAACACATCATCCCTTCGCACCACACTCACACAGCCCCTTGCACCCGGAGCATCCTCCTGCCTGGGATAAACACAAGAGACCGCTGCGATTATTTTTAATCCCTATTTTTCCAAGGAAGGGGAGGAAAAAAAGAGAGAGGATTTAGCTTAAAAGCCAGGCACGACTCCCAGAGCCTGGAAATCCCTGCTGCTCCCAGGGATCGGCCGCAGGGTCCTGGTGTGGAGCCGCAGCAACGCTACCGCGGCATCGCCCGCAGAGGGAGCTTCCGCAGGGAGCCGGCCACGGCCGCCACCTTCCCATCAACACCGTGCAGCTTTTCAAAAAAAAAAAATTATATATTTTTTTATCCCAGGCAATATAAAGTATTGATTTTAAAGTTTTGTGATTTTTTTTTTCCTGTCCCTCAAATAAAGCTGCATTTTCTTTGGCTGCGACGCGCGAGGGGAGGAAAAGGGAAGGGGAGAGAAACCCCAGCGCTGGGCAGTGGCACTTGGTTGGGTTTTTTTTTTTTGGAGGGCTGGGTTTTGTTTCCATTGAGCTGAGCTCCTTGCAAATGGTTCCTTTTCCGTTTAACTCTGCTATAATGAAGGAGGGGAAAAAAAAAAAAAAAAGCTAATATTTCAGCAAAAATATGACTCTGCAGCCTGGCAGTGTTTGAGACCTCACCGCTGTTAAACAGCTTTTCAGTCCTACTGGATACCACTCAGGGCTTGAAATGTGGAGCCCGATGGCCATTTTTCCTACACGTTTTTAGTTTAATTTCCCTGCACACAGGCTCCGGATACTTCTCTGACAGCTCCCCCTTACCCTTTGGGCACGACCACGGGATCTGCGCAGCTCCCGAGAGCCGGGCGGAGGAACGTCCTTTTAATTCACTCCGTGGCCGGCCCAATTAGCATCCCAGTTAAATTATCACCTCGGGGACAACTCCGGTCTCAGGCCTCGGCAGCCAGCTGTGAAGGCAGCCGGTGCGGGCCCCGCTTCCCCGAGCGGCACGGGGAGAGCCGAGAAGATGGAGGGCATTGCCTCCGCGGGGCGAGGGCGTTCGGGTGGCCGGGCAGGGCAATTAAACAGGGGAGAAATTGTAGATTATCTCTGTTTTATAGCTCCCTGCTAGGAGGGAGGGGGAGAGGAGCGGCAGAAGCACGATCGCATCATTTTTCTGCTGTTCCAACTTGTGGGGAAGGCGAGAGCAGAAACGCAGCTCCAGCCCCGGCTGTGTTTGATCCGCTGGGCTTTGGGATTGAATATTCTCCCTGCAACTGGGTCCTGGGGAGAAATGCTTCTCCATAGCGCAGGTTTGGGGGCTCCAGCTCAGGCTGGATCCTTCCTTCAGTCAATGATTTATGAGCTAAAAGCCCCAGCAGTGGCTGAGCCCCCTCTACCTGTGTCCCTCCCTCCCTTCCTCCTCCCAAATGCCTTTGCAGCCCATGTGGATGAGGCACAGACAAGGAAAAGAGTCTCAAGCCCACACAACACCCAAAAATGATGACCCTGTTGCATCCACTGTGAAAAGCAGAAGGAGCAGGGGCACGTCAACGAGCCATTTACCATCTAATCCAGAATAAAAAGTCCTTTTGCTGGGATAGATTTGGCACAGATATTTGGCACACTCACTCCAGCAGGCTTCAGCTCTGGAAAGGCCAGGAGGATTTGAGCACCCCAAAGCTACACCTCCAAAGGTTTGCCAGCCTCAGTATTGCAACAAAGATGTATTTCCATGAAGTTCCTGACCTCTAATTTCGGCTGAGCCTGTACCAGCACACAGACACCATCACCAGCACCTGATTAGGGATGTTTTGGCTTCCTGACATCCCCACAAGCTTCAGAGGACAGCACAGCACTTATGCAGTGCAGGTTTTGAATAACTTAGTGACTCGGGGGACAGCCCCGAGGCTCTACCAGCTGGCTGTTGTTGTTTCTGCAATGGGACACTCGCTCCTCTCACCAGCCGTGGGTTTATACCACACTATAGCCATCCGTTGTGATGGACCTGCTCCATGGAAGGACATAAAGGGGGAGAGAACAGCCCTTTCCTTAAGGATTTTCCACCAGATTTCCACACCTCCTGCACGTTTTTGTCTTTAAATCAAGGCACGAGGCACTGCACCTCTGTAAGACCTCGCCGTGAGTTTCACAGGTCAAGAGCTCCAGCTCCATGCCCATGCCATCGGGAACGTCCCAGCCCAAATCCTTCCCGAAGGAGGATGGAGCAGGTGGGATACCCGAGTCACCCTCCTTGTCCTCAAAGTAAAATTACCGCCTGCAAAGGTGGCAAATTTTATTTCTGGCCACCTTTGCAGGCTTTAGCACTTCTCTTAGACCATTTTTCCCCACTGATGAGACCACCCCATTCGACCCCAGGTGCTTTGGAAGCATCTGACCTACCCGTGCAATGCCAAAAACACCTCCCGCACCTGAGGCCGTGCCCTTGGCTGCTAGCCACGAACAGAGCTGACCTTAAAGGTGAAAACAGATGGGGAAAATGCAGTGCTCAGACCTTCAGCATCATCTGCCGAGTGCCTTCCCTCTCCCCGAGAACCAAACCAACATTGTGGCCCTCCTGCGACTGCTGATGTGCTTCTGGAGCAATCACTCGTTACACTTGATGTCCCCTGCTAATTGCATCTCACTATGTGCCTCGGCTTATCTGATCTCCTCTCTGCATGCTCACGCTGCACTTTTGTGCTGATCTTCATGGCCTGACCTACTTTCCATTTCTCCCAGGTTTAGTTCTCAGCTCCGAGCTCCATGACCCTTCCCCGCGCTTCCTTTCTTTCTCCTGCAAGACCACAGATGGAACTGGGACCGTGGTAAGCTTTGACACCCCTGAATGCTTTTTTCCCCCCAAGACCAGCTTCCCAGGGGTTGTACATGTGAATGATCTGCCCGTGATGGACTTCCCATGGCCGTACATAGCTGGCTTTTTGGCAGGGATCACCGTCTCTCCCACCCTTGGTGACAGAGGTGGCTGCCACACGTCCCCAGGACTTGCTGGGACCTCCTTCCCCTGGAATTGATAACCCACGTTGCCCACGCGATGCTGCCCACCAAGAGTTTGTTTCCTTTTACCCCCATGATGACTATCTTGGCTTTTTTTAACCTAACCTAGCGAGCCCAGCTGTACCCCGTTAACACCACAGCTCCAGGAACGACCTCTCCCCCAAGCAAATCTCGGTGCTTTGTCACAAGCTGCAGCCCCCAGCTCCCCTCCCATCCATCCTGCAGCCTCCTCTGCCCCCTCTTGCCCCTCCTTTGATCTCGCTTTCAATGGCAGAGGTCAAGCCCCACGGCCACGGCTCCTTTCTTCCGTCCCCAACCCCGTGACTCCAGCACAGAGGGCTCGCCGGGTGGCACTTTTGGGGGCTCCTTTAGTCCCAGTGGGCTTCAGATCGAGGCGGTGAACAGCAGAGGGTGAAACCGAGAGGCAGGGAAGGAGGAAGGGAGAATTACCCCTTGAACCCGCCCAGCTGCTGACACCACCACGATTTACCTTCGGAGACAGGATCCTTCGAGCACTTGGCACTGAGTCCCCAGCCTTGAGTGCTGGAGGTTTAATTACTGCAGCTTTGTTAAATCAGCGCAGTTAAGCCCCTGTGTAATTGCTTTCTCCGGGGCCCAGCAGTGGTTTATTTGAGGACAGCTCAGACCGACTCGCAGACAACTCAGAGCTGCTCCTCTGCTGTTTACTTCGCCCCCGTTAATTCAGTTTTAAACCCACAGCTTTTGAGAGAGCTGCTTCAGAGAGGCGAGGCCTCGGCCTTTGATCTGCATTGAAAATAAATAAAACGTTGATTTTTTTGTGTGCTTGAGGTGCACGAGGCCCGGTGCCACCCATTTCTCTCGGTGGACAGCAGGGGGTACAAGAAGAGTCAGTGAGGATGTATAAAGCACCCCAAAAATGAAAAACACCTCCCTGTGATGGGGCCAGGCTAAGAGGTTGTGCCCAGGGGTTTCTGACTGCTCGGGGGCTTTTTGCAGAGAGCTTTGCACCGTGGAGCCCAGGGGGGCCAAATCCTTCTCCGTCACCCTCGCCCAGCTGGGGACCGGCCCAGGGCACGCGGTGCCCCGGCTCCATCCCTGCATCCTGGCCGGTTGCCACGGTTACGGGCAAAATCGGGGCGTTTTGTGGGGTGGAGGGGGCTGGCAAGGAGATGGCTCTCGCGGGAGGGGGGACGGTCACCCGCTCCTCGGCCACCCTGCCAATTTGCATGGAGCTGACAAGATGACAAGGTGCAAATGCGCCGGGCTGCTCGGGAGTCATTTTTACAGCAGCCCTGCCTCGTGCACGCTTTTATTGCAAAGAGGGTAATCGGGCCTCTTCATTATTGAAAACATATTTACTACCCCTCGGCCGCTCTCGCCCATTTTTGCCAGCCCCTTCCTTCCCCCCTTAACTACCCTGTCCTCCACGAGATATGATCTCATAAATTTACAGTGTACTTGCTGTCTGCAAAGTGGATGTTCAGTTTCATTTTTATTGGACTTTATGATACAGGCGGATCGCATTTTATTTGTTGCCCTGCTACCACCGGCCCCGGCACCGCGGGCCCTTTGCAGGTAGGGCTGCGGGCGGGGAGCAGAGATGCTGCAGGTCCCCAGGGACGTGCAGCGTGAGCACGGCAGCGTTTTCTCACCACTCACCGCTCCTCGTGGGCCCCAAAACGCCTCTCCTCAGGCTCTCGGGCTCATCCAAGAGCGGTGGCACCAATCCCACCAATGCCCTGAGCAATAGCCAGGGATGGATCCGTGCCACAGCTCCCCTGGACACCACCCCTGGCTGACCACAACCCCATAAGGGCTCCTTATGGGATTTAATTATGGGATTTAATAATGACTAAATTAAGTCATTATTAAAGAGCACAAGAAGCTCGCCAGCACACGGAGAGCCTCCTGCCCCTTGGGATCTGCTGGGATCCATGGCACCACCTCTCCCTGCAGCACCGAATCCCCCAAGACATGGGGTTTTGGTGCTCCACAGACATCAGGAGCCCAACGCGCTTTTGGACCCACCTCAACTTGGGGCAGCACGATGGAAATAATCAACTTGTGTCATTTCAATCCAAAACAAAATAAAAAGGTAACTTTTTTTTTTTTTTTTCCCCAAGGTAACAAGGGAGAGGCCAAGCAAAGCAGTGCAAAGCAACATAAATGATTTAGGAGCCAACAATTTTGCCAGGGAAACGTTAAAGACGGCGTCTAATCCTTTCATCTAACCCTGGTCCTTCTAAAAGCTTTAAGCTAGGAGTTGACTCAGCATGTCAGTGCCAAAAAGATCCATTGACCTCGAGTTCAGTGCTGAGAAATTGAGAAATGTTCTTTTTAATGTCTATTCAATAAATACAGCATCACCCTCTCCGTGGGCCGAGCAATCCACTTCAAATCCATTACGGCACGTTCTCACAGACTGACAACTTGTCCTGAGACAATAGTGGCGGCGAGATGAGGTTAACCCTTGCCGAGGGGGTGTAAATCTCCGTAGCCACAAGCCTCTTGCTCTCACAAGTCCTTGAAACGAGGGGAGGGAGGTATCTGAATTGATGACAGGCGGCTGCCGCGCGCGCTCCTTGCTGGACCAAGGTGAGCTGCATCGGTTCAAAAATAGTAAAAAAATATGCCCAGTCAACACGGCCGGGCTGCTGACCACCTCGAGGCACGCCGAGGAACCAAGGCTTTGTTGGAAACACCGCGTTGCCTTCTTCCCATCCACCGGGCAGCTCCACCCAGCAGCCACCCAACCTTTCTGGGTGGCACTTCCAGGCTCCAGACGCAGCGGGATGGAGGAGGTCGCACCAGGCACTATTTTAGGCTCTCTGCTGACTCAAGGAAGCTGTCCCGCACTGTGTTTATTTGGGTCAAGTTTACAAACCCTCAGCTCGCTTTCGGAGGCTGGAAGCTTCTATTTTTTCCTCTCCCCACCTGCCTGTACGTGCCGGCTGAAGGCCTGAGCGCAGACAGCTCGGCTGGGATCTGCGGTGAGCGGAGGGCTCAGCCCTGGGGCTGTGCACCCGGGAAGAGCCACTTAGGGGCAGCAGGAGCACCAGCAAATATTTATCAGCAACTAGACCACAAAACTCCCAGGGGACCCTTCCCCCAAAAAAAAAATCACAGCCACAGTGTAAGGGGTGTCCCTAGGGGCTGGCTGTCCAGCACCAGGAGGTCAAAACCCCGCACCCCGAGCTCTGCTGCCACCCTACCCACGCACACCACGGCTCCACGGGGCACATTTCACCCCCTCCCCAAGACTTTTGGGGTCTCCACCCAGCCACCTGCTTCACTGCTCATTCTGGGTCAGCCCGACGCGCTGAGAATTTCCTGATTGCTTTTTTGGGGAGGGACGGGAGCCTTCCTCCTCCCTTTGTCTCCCCGTTGAAGGATGTGCTCTCGGGCTGAAGTCCTGACAATCCGAGCTGCTGAAATGAATCCTCTTCAGTCTATTTACTTGATATTTACCAAAGTCTGCGATCAACAAGAAAACACATCTCAGCAGCTCACTTGGCAAGAGAACGAATTGAGGCAGCACTGCAGCTGTCATATTTATTTCAGTGGCAAAGCAGGTCAGGAAAATTGATAAAATTAATCATACAAACTAGCAAACACCGGGAGTGAAGGAGAGCGGGAACGGAGGGGAGAGAATGAGAGTGAAGGAGTGTTTGCAGCACCGAGCTGCACCTGCTTTTATTTCTTTTAATGGATTTTTTTTTTTTTTTAATGCAATGTCACAGATAAAATTGGCGCAAGGTGCATTATTTTATAAGTAGGCTTGGGGAGGGGCGGTGAGATTACAGCGAGCAGATGCCTATTACGCCGGGGCTGAGCCCTAGCCACAGGCTCTGCAAGGAAATAGGAATTCAAGGACAGAAGGGATTTTGCAGACAGTCCCTGCAGACCAGGTAGGAAGCTCCTTGAAATCAGCATCAGGAGGCGGCTCCAGGTGGCTCCTCAAGGTGCTCCCAGGGCTGTCCAGCGGTCCCATGCTCAGGACCACGTCCCCATCACCTCTGCTGGTGGCAGAAACACTGCCCTGCCGTGATATTTTCCAGCCTTACAAGCAAGCAGCCCTGGGGGCACCTCGCCAAACGCATCCTGGTGGCTTCTGGGGACCTGCCTGATCCCAAGCAAGGGGTAGGCAAGCTGAAAAGAGCCACACAACTCGAGGAAAACCTCTGGGAGAGGTTTCAAGCATCAGCAGAGCAACCTGAAGCTGATAGCACCCATTTAAAACCAGCAGGAGACCCCGAGGTGGGTGCAGATCTCCCCTCACAGGCAGGTTGGGCTCCTCTACCTGTCCGACACTGGGTCTTGAGGGGTGAAGATGGGCCACACGCACCTTCAGAGCAAACTACACACAGGTCTTGTTCTTTATTCCAGGTGGGAAAGATAAATCTGGGTCAAACCCTCCATTCAATCCAGACTTTTTTTTTTTTAATGCAAAAACTTGCCATTTGGGGATGGGAAGTTGAAGGGTACCTTTCAGAGGTGTCACCAGAATACATTTTGGCATTTCCAGCCTTCAGCTCTCCATCGTAAAAATAGTATTTGCGAAAACTCAACCCAAATTCAAAAATAACATTGGTCCTCCCAAAATGTTTTCTCCTCTTTTCTCCTCCTCTCACAAATCGCAGATTCACAGAGAAATATCTGCTCTAATTGAGTCCCTTCTCTGACTTTCCATCCCCTTCCTTCACACCTCTCCAAGCGCCCCCCGCACATCCCTTTTCCGAAGGTGAATTACTGCTCTCATCGCTCCGAGCATATTAACAGCGAAGCTAATTAACCAGCAGAACAATTTGCCTAACGACGTGGTAGATTCTCCATCACTTGCAGCCTCCAAGCCAAGCCTGAACGTCTCTCCAGAAGAGCTTTTGCAGGGGGTGGGAATTGGGGGCGAGGCTCTGAGCCCCCCGCTGTGCCGCGGGACCCCGCAGGTGACCCTAAGGCAGGGATTTCCGTGCCCTAGGGGCTGGGGACAAGGACCCCGAGGGAGACAAACGCAGGGGACGGCGACAAACCAGCCAGATGCCACCATAAACACCACCGCCGAGGAAATCACACGGGCTAACGAGCATTTTAGGCAAGAAATCCCTCTATAAGATCTTGCTGACAAGCGCTATTAAATATTCATCCTATAGACTGCCGAGACATCATTAGACACATCCAGCCCGGCTCCCCACACTCCCGGCTCTGGCATTTGTTTTATGCCAGGCTGACGAGCTAAGGGGACCTCGGGGGGACGGCACCAGCCACCGAAGGCAGCTCCTCGTCGAGGGCCAAGCATCCTTTCCCCGCGCACCAGCACGAGCTGTGCTGGCTCACACGCTAAAGCTATATTTACGGGTGGGTATTTTTGCATACACTGGCGGTGACGGCGCCTTTATTTTTTATTTTTGAACCCACCCGTCCATAAATGTCTCCGAAAAGCCCGCTCTTCCTTTTATTAAACCCGAAACCAGGCGGATAGATGTGAATAACAAACGAGCGATACGGGGAGAGGAACCAGCGCGGCTGCTGGCGTCACCTCCCTCCCTCTCCCCCTCCCCGGCGCTCTCGCCTCCTCGTGTAATTTGCATTAATAAAGAGGCTGTTCCTTGTCGGAATGTGTTTCATCCGGTTTAAAATCCCAGGGCGATCCACCAGGAACAGCTCTGGGAGAATCCGACTGTCAGAGCCGACAAGACAAATGAATCCCGGTGTCAGGAGCGTGTGGTTCAACGATGACAGATTGAGAAGAACTGTCCCCCTCTCGACAGGCGGGCTTCATTTTCAAATTAATAAATCTGAATAAAATATTTTCCCTTTCATTACGAGCCGAGCCCGGATGACAGTTCCCGTGACAGGAGGGAGTCGCAGTGTTGATGAGGAGACTTTGCATGAATTCCACCTGGGCTCCTTCGGCTTTATTTTTACCTGCAATTTCAGCCCTGTTTACTTCTCTCCCAGCCCTCCCCCTCCCTCCGTCCTCCCGTTCCTTCACCTGCTCCCAGCCCTCTCCTGCCCCTCTCCCGGCCCTTCTCCACTCCTCCTTTCCCCACCACCCCTGGTACGGGCAGGGTTATTTGGAGGCAGAGCCTCGCACCCCGTGCACACTCATGGTGTTTGTACGCGTGCACGAGACGTGCCAAGACACGGGGGCTCACACCCAGTGGTGTTTCCACACTTGCTCACCGTGCCCAGATCCACTGAGGACATGCAGGACACACACACACACACGAGGCCACATCTCCAACCCCCCCCAGGATAAGGATGCCACCCCCAGGGCACCCTGCAGCCCTCTCCACCCCAGCGCCTCGCTGCGGGCTCGGTCCCGGACCCCTGGTGACACGGGGTGCTACGGCCACCCCACGGACAAACCACGCTCTGCTTAGAGGCCACGGCACCCTGGGGGCTGCCCCCACGTGTGACAAGCCCACGAGCACAAGAGAGATGCAGCGAGCAAGGTCCTGGCTCCAGGAGGTGCCTTTGGAGGCTGAGGGCAGCAGCCGGGTGCCCGTGACTCTCAAGTCTCCGTTCTGCCTCCGGATCCCACTGTGACCCATAAACACGGCTGGAGAGCCCGTAAACATCTTTACTGCCACGCAGCCACACAGGCAGCGGCATGGCCCTCTTCCCAAGAACACCGTGGAGATTATTCAGCAATGCTCCCCATGCAACCTGAGCACCAGCCTGGCACAAGGACTTGAGAACCTCTTTCTGCGCCCAAAGGACGTCCTGCAGAAGGCAAAACATCCCAAGGCCCCCGCATAAATTTGGGCAGCCCGCTGATAACCCGAGGAGAGGACCACGCAGCACAGGAGTGCTCTCAGCCCAAAGACTCAAACCAAGCCAGCAGCACAGAGAAACGAGAGGCTGGTGGGAACTGGAGAGCCTGAGCTCGCTGGGGAATTGCAGCCACTGCGGGGCGAGTTACAGGGAAGCCAGCAGAAATGGAGGCACCGACTGATCCTTCGTGAGCCCGATATCCCCCTCCAAAGAAATTAGAAACGTTCCAACAGCTATAGCTGTGCCTGACAGTAAATTTGATTAACTCGCCCGTGGAGTTAATGATATAGAGGGCCGTGTGGATTTTGTTGTAAAGAACACAGAAAAGACAGATGAGAAAATGAGAAAACAAGAAAGTAAATTTAAGCAGCTGGAAGCTTTAACAACTGGCATGATAAATCCAATAAAGAACTGCTCGATAAAACCCAACCACTGGAAAGCCAAACATGGGCTAGGGAGGGAGCGAAGGGGCTGGATGTGCTTCAGATCCACGCTGCGGAGCGCACCGCAGCGATGCTCCTGCCATGGCCAAGCAGCACAATGCCAGGGACCTGCTCCCCATCACTTCCCAGCTCTCCTTCGAGTTTCCTTTGTGGTTCTCTCAGGCCCAGGTTGAATCTGCTGAGGCTGACGTGAGCCTGGGGGGATTCACAGGGAGCGAGCCAAGCTGTGCCAGCTCTGCAAGGTGGCGCGGCACCGGGCACGCTTGCCAGCCAAAGGCGGAGCAGGTATTGCCAAGAAGCCTGGAGTGAAACCCAACATTTGGCCATCCGTATTCTTAAATTCTTGCTTCTTCAAAATGTTATTCCACTGAACCCTGCTGGGAGTCCCAGCCAAGAAGAAAGCCTCTAGGAAAAGGACTGCTGAGGACACCTCCGCTGGTCCTAGCGGCGAGCTTATTTCTTTCCCACCTCCCCGTGGCAGTGTTTTAGAAGGGGATGGGTGCACATCCAGAGGTAAAAGCCCCCAGATCTCCTCCTCCAGAGGAGCAGAGGACCAGTCCCACATGCAGATGTGGGTGAAGCCTTGTGCAGCACACAGCTGGGCTCAGCAGCCCCCGCTGAAGAAGACACTTCCCACCCATATTTTAACCCGCATTTCACTCTCGTAGATGGATTTGTCCGCAGTAACTTGGGACAGAGACACAGGAGCCCAGCTGCCCAGAGCCTTCGCTTGCTGCTGCACCCCTAAACCCCAGGAACCTCTCCCAGGTCTCAATCCAGAATTCGGATTTCCCCTGGGTGAAGGCATTGCAATGAACTGGAGACCCGCTGCCGGCTTCCAGGGCTCGCTCAAGGACCCTTTGGGGTACAAGGAGAGCCAGGGGGTCCCTCGGAGCCCTCTCCCCGATTTCCTGCCCTCCTCCTCAGCTCAGCTGCCTGCGAGACCCAGAGGCTGGAGGCATGCAGAGCGCTCTGAATTGAGCTGTAAAGAATGAAGGTGAAGTTTTAAGCCGCTAGATTCATGGCTGGGATTTTTATACACACATAAAATATGAATCTCAGTTGTATACAAAGCTGAGACCATCGTGCCAAAAGGATCCCAGTCAAGCAGGCCTGTAAAATGAAATCCTCTCGGACTAATTTAAGGAGACCTGAGCAATATAAATTCTGGCCTGCTCAAATGCAGGAAATAAAAAAAAATCTGACTTGAATACAGGCTGCTCTCAGCGCGCTCGGCAGCCCCAGCGCGTGAGTGACGAGAAATCCAAAAACCAGAGCAAGAAATTAGCTCTGGAGCTGCAGAAAGCACTCCTCCAGCTCCCCGCTCTACCAGCCTTGTGGGCCTAATGAAACCCTCGTCAGTGGAAATTTAATGTGGAAATAAACTTCCCAATAAATAAGGGGCGCTCGTATTTGCTGACTCCCGGTGACTTCCCTGACCCACACGGTCCCTTCGCCGAGCGGCTGTGTGCGGGGAAAACGCTCGTAAAGATGCTTCTTAGAGAGGAAAATATTCACTTATCCACCAGCTAGCAAATCCTGGCGTTGCACACCTTCATCTCCTCTGGGTTTAGCAGGGGAGTCCCCAACAAGTGGCCTCCTGGGGGCTGCAGGACTCACTCGCCCCGCAGAGGGGATCGAAGGCACGAGGCGTCCAGCAAAGCTGGAGGAGTTGTCCTCCAGCAGCAGGGCAGCGAGTTTTTGGGGCTGTTTTTCTAAGCTTTCTGTGTTGGGGAAAAAAAAAAAAAAAGAAAAAGCAAACGCTAGCCATGAAAAAAGCTCCCTAATGAACGCATCGCTTCAGCTCCAGAGCTGACGGCGACTTGCAGCCCTGCCCGTCTTTGCTCCTCGGGGCCTCGGAGGAAGATCTCCTCTTGGGCAGCCAAGTAGCAATTGGGTCACAGCACAGGATTATCTGCTAGTAACAAGCCACAAATGTGCTCTGGGACCAGTGATTCATTAGTGCACTTCATGGTGACATATGAACCAGAACCCGAGGGAGCCTTTATTCCTGCCCTCTCTATCCATTCAGTTGAAAGACAGGGAAAAAGGTTCCGGCTCCACTCTGCTTTCCAACGCTGATCGAATTAGTGCGACCCTACAACCGAGGCAACTCATCAAGGACATCGGGGACGAGGTGTGGCAGCGAAGCCCTGGGTCTCCCAGACGTGCTGCAAGACAAATCCCTGCTGTGAGTGGTGCTGGAAGGAGGACGGAGGGCTGGAGAGGCACAGAGGCTCTGCCAGAGGACACGGCTGCAGGGGACCTGTTGCTCCCCAAACCCTCCCCGTGACCCCACAGTGGTCCTGGGAGCACGGATGCTCTTCTGGAGCAGAGCAGCCCCTCCAGAGACGCACTGTGTACCACTGCCCTGCTGATTTCTGCTAAAAGGTGAGGTTGAGGAAGCCCATCCCGGGGGCAGGAGGCCTCCCCAACCTCCCCACGGCACAGACTGGGGCACACGGGCTGCTCCAGGATGCTTTCCTTTCAATGCTACCTACCAAAACACTTCCAACGCAGCACACACAAGCCAAATCTCAAGGGGTTTTCAGGAAAATGCCCTTCCCTGAGGCCAGGACCTCTGTGAAATGTCAAATCCAGCTCAGACACCGCAGATATTTCTGCGCCAAAAGACAGCAGCTTTTTTACATTGCTGCCTGACTTTCCCCTTCTCATCCTCAGCATCAGCTGAGCCGTTCTGCCCAAATTCTTCACATCCCACGCCAGCCCAAACCCGACAGCCCCACAGCAAGCTGTGAGCCAAAGGCATCGCCAAACCACCACCTCTCATCCTCGAGGAAAGGGAAGAGCCAGGGCTGGTGCTACCCAAGCACAGCCTCCACCGATTCAGTGCTCCTGCAGGGGCTTTAAATGCTTTATTTCCTGACTTTTATGCCATTTGATTCTTAACCATAATGCTCCATTGACTTTATTTTTCCCCCCTTCCACGCCACTTCTCTTTCTCTCTGCTGACAGGATCAGAGCATCCAGGCCATCGCGGCACATTCCCAGCGGGTGCCTCCCCAAAACCCACAAACCCCTGGTGATTTGGTGCACGGCTCGGAGCTGCCCCAAGGATTTTGGCCTCCCCGTGGTGCCCGGGTTTGGCAGCAGCAGCAGGATGCAGCCAGGGAGCCCCAGAGGTGAGCAGGAGCCGAAGGATGCTCAGCTGACCACGGAGGGACGCGCACCCCATCGGTACAGCAGAAAGGTTAATGGGATCGCCCCCTTCCACCCTCTGTGGCGGTAAACGCGGGATTTATAGCCCCGCTAAAATACTGACCTCTATCTGTTTTATGCTGATCATTAACCGAGATTATCTCACACCAGAGATTTGCTATACCAAAGAGCACTGACATCACTAACTGCCATTAAGTGTATTATACTTAAACCCCATCAAGGGGAGCGAAAACCCATTGTCAGCAGCACAGGGAAAAGGCACATCACCAGGCACGCTCCGATTAAAAAAAAAAAGGAAAAAAAAAAGAGCAGTTGCCTGCAGCTCTGTGTCTAGCATTTTGCGATCGCAATATTGAGGAAAAACCTTTGGAAATGTTTTCAGACGCTGAAATCCTGCGCGCAGACACCCAAACACCCCGCAGCTGGCGGGCAGCAGCTCCCCAAAGCCCCGCTGCCGTGGGTGCTGCACGCACACCCCCGCGGCGAAGGCACCCCACGGCCCCCACCTCGCCTCCCCCCTGCTCCCCTGGCTGTTTCTGGGCAGTGGCGCATTTGTTGACTTGCTCTTTTGGTGACATCTTCTTTTAATAAGGAAATCTGTCTCTTAGCAGCTCCTCGCCTAAGGCTGCGCTTAGTTAAAGTGTAAAATGTCAAACTTTAGCAAGGATGACAATAACCCTGCTGGGCGAAGCAGAGCCAACCACTATATTATTCGCCACTCCAGGGACAGGGGAGGAACATCGACCCGATCCACGGAGGAAAACGCTGAAATCCCCCAGCCACCCCCCCTCCCACACGGACACCAGCCTCGAATCAGTTCCCTGCATTGTTCCAGCAGCCAGAGCTCACAACTGGAGCTCGACAGCGAACAGCACATCCTTCCTATTCGATCAAGCCCTAAAAGCAAAATATTTATGGACGCACACAACCGTAGCGGGTCAAAGCGTCCCAGACACGTCCTTTCCTACTCCGTTCTCCCCAAATTCCCTGCAGGCAGCTCAGGATGCGGGCACGGAGCTGGGATCCTTCACCACGGAGCAGATTTATGATGCCAAAAGGGAAGATCTCGAAGGGGAAGATCTGAGCAGACCCCGCTGGTAGCCACTGGGCTTTGGCAGAGGGAAGAAAAGCCGGCGGGGAGCTGTCACAGGCAGTAACCGAGGGCGTCTGCAGGGAGAAGGCTCTGTCAGCCTTGCAGGGCTTTGGGCAGTGCTTCCACGCTGCCTGCCTCACCCCTCACACGCCGAGGGCTGTGGCTGCAGCCCTGTAGGCTCAGGCACGAGTGGTTGGGATTCAGAAATCGGTGAGCAGCTCCTGGAGCCGCAGCACAGCAGAGCCACGGGCTCACATTCCTGGGCTTAGGGAAGGAGAAGGTCACTTGTAAGGTTTGGGGCTGGACAACGCTCACCCTACTCACCCTGCAGGTTTATATACCGAGACCCTGACACACAACTAACAATGGGTTTTGGGATGGAGGAGGCCACATCTGGACCAAACCCTGGGTGCAGAAGAGGATGCACAAAGGACAACCTTCAGATGGCACTGGAAGGAAGCGCATCTGGGGGCACCCAGAGCCCGCTGCACAGCACATTTCCAGCAAACCCTACTGAAATTTCCAGCAAACCCTATTGTTGGGAGGCACCTCGCCAAGCTGAGAGGGAGCGACCCACTCCCTCCTCCTCCTCGCAGGACGTAGATGACCCAGAGGCCCACCTATACATTTATTCCACACCCCCACGTGCTGCACGCAGCTCTCACTGCCCCGCCTCAAAAAAAAAAAAAAAAAAAAAAGGGCTCTCTGCAACCTGTAACAGCCCTGGCGAGCAAGGAGATGTGTGTGTGTGTGGTGCACACGCGGCTGTGTTGTGTTTTCCCAGCTAACACATGTCAGGATCTGTTTAAGCCTCGCTTTCTGCTCAAATGTCACCCTGCCAGGATTCATTACGTCCCATTTATTAATTAATTAAAATATATTTATACAGAACAGGCTTTATGAGACAGAGATAAAAATAACGTTTGGAGAGCTGTCCCCTGGACAGAGCTGGTGCTCTCTGATGGCAGCAGCAAGGACAGTAGCCACAGCCTCCCCTGTCAAGTGCTGACTCGCGGGGAATTGATGATATGGAAATTTGGTAATTAAGGCTGGGGAGAAGTCAGAGGCAGCTCCGGAGCTGGCCAGCACAGGGGGCAGCTCCACAGGCTGGCCAGCAGGTTTGGGGGGGAGAGCTGGCCTTACACAGCCAGGCAGGCACATGCCTAACTGGTATCGTGTCCATGGGGCCCCCCTTGCTCAGGAGGTGCCCAAATCCCCCCCCAGGTTTGGGGCTGGTGGAGCCAGCAGGAGCATCTCCTAGGGGCAGGGGGTGAGGTGGCCCTGCAGCACCCATGCAGCAGCCACGCATTTTTGAGGGAAGCTCCTGTAAGACCTCAGCCTCGGCTCCGTTACCCCTCTGACAGAGCCGCAGTGACATTTCCACCTGAAACTCTCCGTGACCTTTCCCTGCGAGCTTCTCATGCTCGGTTTGCTCCGCCACTCTCACCCCGCAGGGGTGCAGGACCTGCAGCAGGCACCACGGGGAGGACGCAGCCTCCATCGGTGGCCAAAATGCCATGCCCGTGGCAGCAGGACGGGGGCAGGCCCTGCACACACGAGGCCACCTCGCTTTCCTCCTCGGCCTCCCAGCCCCGTGCCCGGCTCTGGTTCTTGGAAGGAGCAGGTCCTCGCCTCTGGGTGCGAGCCAGCGCGGTGCTGCTGACCCTGGAGGAACTTTGCCAGCTTACCTTGGCCGAGGACATCGGGAAATACACCTGTGGGGATAAACGGGAGCACAGCCACCCTTTTTTGTTTTTTCTTTACCTAAATGAATCCATCTCAGCAGGTCCTGACTGGGTTCCCAGTGCCAGCACCGAACCTCAGCCCGACGGCCCCTTATTGCCGCGCAGGGAGCGCTGCGACCCATCCGTCATCCCCCGGGCTGGCAAGGAAACCACACGCACGAAGGAAGAGCTTCCCTGACTCAAATGATTCTCATTTTTTGAAGGGCAAATTTCCTTAGCCTGCCCACTCAGTCTTGACAAGGACAGCAGGAGCCCCGCCACATGAATACTAATGGCACCGGCGGCGGGGACACGCAGGGACAGGAGCACCGGGGCTGGGCACCGCGAGGCAGCCAGGGCACCCCAAAAGGGGACATCGGGAACCCTCCACGGGATGTCTGGCCCTTTGGGATTAAGGCAGCACCTTGCTGGCACCTGGAGGTCCATCAGCATGCAGTGGGTGTGCCGGATCCAGCCACCACAGAGCATCACCGGGGTGGAAGGTGCAAGAGGGTTTCGCTCCCCCCAGCGCCGTCCCTCAGCCTTGACCCCTTCTTCCCCCCCTCCAAGCCCCTGAGATGTCCCTGGCGCTGGATTCTTATTCAACTTCAAACTGACAAACTGTTTTTAATCTTTTCCTTCCATCCAGCTTGGAGATTGGGAAGCAAAAATCAATACGGGCTGGCAGGTGATCAAGCGGCTTGACAGCGGCGCGGCGGAGAGGACGGAGAGAGAGAAAGGGGAGGGAGGGCGAGGACGGCGGGGAGGACGGGGTCACCACGCACCCCATGAGATGGGAGGGTCTCGCTCATCCCCTCCGCTGCTGGGACAGCCCGATGGCATCGCTGGCACCACTGGGGAAGGAGGAGAGGCGCCAGCAGGGAGCTGGTCCCCATCCCTTCCCCTCCATCCTGCTCGGAGCAGGGCACGAGGACACGGGTGGCAGCCTCAGCACCCGGCGGAGGACAAAACCCCACAGAGCAGCCCTTAGGGGTGGGATGTGTGGGGACTTGGCCTCCTCCATCCCCACCTCGACGGTCCCACGGTGCTTCCACAGACAGCAGCTTCGGTCCGAGAGCCCCTGGGAGCGGAGCTGCCATTTGAAAGCGATCAGTTTCGGAACTTCCCCCCCCCTCCTCCCCGCTCCCCTCCGAGTCCCCCTTCCCGTTGTTGCCGCTCCTCCGAGCTTTCATCGTCTAACTCGGTAAATCTCCGGGAAATACGGCTGTGTTTCTGTTGTCACTTCTGATCAGAGCCATGCCAGCGGGGCGGAGGAAGTGGGGGGAGCGCGGGGAGGGAGAGGAAAAGAGATCGCCTGGGGCCCCACACGGAGCCGGCATGCAAATGAATGCCAGCTCCGTAAAAATAGCCCCGGCAGTCACATTTTATTACCACCAAATTATTGGGCCTGGGTTACCAGGAGCTGGCGATGGGAAAGGAGAGGGAGGGGCGGAAAGGGAGAGGGATGGGGTCAGGGAGGATTTATTCGGGATATTCAAACTTGGAGGGTGCCCAGGGGCACGTCCCCTTCCCGCACCGGCGTGTTACCAGCCGCTCCCCAATTTTGGCAGCCTGGCGGTGGCATTTCGGGTTGCCTTTCTCCTAAGGGTGGCTCCATCCTCCCAAAACCGAAGCCAGGCAGGGAGAGGCGATGCCCTCCCCGGGACAAATTCCCTGAGCCGGCCGCCTGCCAGCACCAGCAGAGCTTGGCAGAGGCGCTCCCGAAACGCGCTGCCTCCGGGCGCTGGCAAGAAAACTGGGTCAAGATCTCCCAAAGACTGCCACCGGCCTTCCCATCACCGCGGGGAAATTGGGACTCGAAGGAGAGGCTGCAAAACCCTTCCACACCACAGCCAAAGGTGCCCCAGGGGTGCCTGATGATCCCCAAGGAGCTGCCACGTACCCAGCACGTCCACCTCCGTGAGAGCAGGAGGCTCGCTGCTGCACAAATAGGGTGAAAGTCACTCTCCAGGCACCAGCTGGAGGACTTACTCTTCCCTGCTCCACCCCGAGCCAATTTTGGCACCCACGAGCCCAGCACCACCCTGAGCAGAAGGATGAGAGCGTAAATGTGCGATGTGTCACCGCGACGAGCGATGGAGGAGACATCCCTGGAGGCTGCAGGAGCAGAAGGGATGCACACACGGCCTCCTGCTCAGCTCTTGCCAAATTTTAAGCACCCCAAGTGGCACCCGATGGGCAGGGCAATGGGGCAGGGACCCCAGCACAGCAGCTAGGAAAAGGATTTGCCACCCAAGCAACACCTCAGCAGTTTGCCTTCTCTCCCATTCCCCCCACCCCATCACCCCCAGGTTTACTGGTGTCCCAGCACTCCACCAGTTAGATTTTTACCACATACTCCAATTTTCACCCAAAAAAATCAACGAGTGAATCCGTGGCTGGGCAGCTGAGACGTACAATCCTGGGCACGTGCATACAGTGGGGGGGAAAAAATGATTTTATAGAAGCTCCTTTCCTCCAAATCTGAAAGGCTTTCAGAGGAACGAAGCAGAGGAGAAGCGAGCTCCACCCCAGGCCTTCCTGTTGAAAAAAAAAAAGCCCGTTTTGGAGCTAATTCGGGAAAGGCCTGACTCACCCTCCCGAAGTGCCCAAGCCTCTTCCTGCTGATGCGGCAGGAGCAGCCGAGATGCCAGCCAGCTCCCGTTATCACCTCTGTGGGACTGCCTCGCCATTAAAGGCAGCCGAGTTGCGAGGCACGGAGGGAACAACATATGGGCAGGAGCGAGGGACTGCTTTCCCTGCCTCTCTTTTTAGCCCATAACCGCGCTCGCAGGAGGATCCCAGAGCCGCAGTGCAGTTCTTACCCGCTGCTATTAAACTTCATTAACTGATATATAGTTGCGCGTTGGCTCAACGACTCTTAAAGCCTCTTCCGGGGACTTCCCTGCACACGCTGTAAATTGCCAGTAACTGCCTTCCGCGGGGAGCAGGCTGCTCGAGCACGAGCATCCCACCCCCCCGCCAGCACACGGCGCTCGCTCCCCTTCCCCAGCTGCTCCCGGCACCGCTTTGGGCCAGGAGGATGGGGAAACCCCCTGGGAAAGCTGGATTTGGGTCTTGGCCCATCTGCAGACCTCTTCTTTTTTCCCCCTCCTCCCCCCAGCGAGGATGCAGACCCATGAATTTAACGCTGGCAGCAGACCTGCTTCTGTTTTCCAGGCTCCCCAAAGCAATCCAGCGGCACCAGGGGTGCCACCAGCCACATCAGGACACCGGTGCTCATCCCCACTCCCTTTTGTCCATGCCCCCAGGTCTGGGGAGGCTCAGGGCAGCTCCTGCATTTTGCCCCCTGCACCTGGAGGCACGAGGAGCCGCTCTCCTGACTCTGCTCCAGGTTCAGAGGGAGCGTCCCCAGCACGTTGGAGATCCTCAGCGGAGCAAAGCCCAAAACTTCCCTCCCCGCTGATCAAAGCGCTCCTTGGGCGCGGAACTGACAGCCCTGCTTCCAGCCCAGCACTTTCAAGGTTCGCAATATCTTACGTAAACCGTAATCCAAAGCGATCTCAGATCTAAAAAAGCCCTCAAAACGCAAGCTTTTGGCTCTGACACCAAGTGGGTCACTCCGGCAGCGGATCGTTTTTAGCGCGTCTCCACCCCCCGCGCACCCAAAGGCGCGCCAGCCCGACCTCCTTTCGGAGAGCTCTGGCTTTGATGCCGCGGCGCACACAGATGGGATGCATTTCTGCATCTTCCCCGGCACCCTGGGATATCTCCACTTGTGTGATTGTTCAGATAAGCTAACCCGAAAGCAAGCTCCTTTGCCAAAACTGGAGAGACTCTGCTTTTTGGGCAGGTGATTTTCCCTTTCCAGGTGCCAGCCTGCGTTCCCTGGACAGAGGGACAACATTTGGGCATGGAGAAGGCAATAGCGAGTCAGGGCAATACTTGTGGCACCAAGAGCAGCTCGGGGGCAATTTCCAGCCTGCAGAGAGGCTGCAAGGGGATGATGCTGTGCACGGCAGCGGGCAGGGTAATAGCAGGGCCATGTGAGCACAGGCGGCACCGCTGCGGCCATCCACTGCTCGCTGGCTGTCATTATCCCCGGCCACCGTGCCATCACTGAGTGCCTTTCTGCTGAAATTATAACGTGTCTCCTTTGATTATGCTAATTGTTAATGGGAATTCTAATTTGGGGTTCATTTTTCACCGCGGTTTAAAAAAAAAATAAATTACAGGCGAAGCGGCCGCAGCTCCTCCGCCGTGCCCAGGCTCCCTCCTGCCAGCGCTAATTGAAACGTCCCCGCGCTGACACCGGCTTTGCCCCTTGTCATAAAATCAATGTCCTTCCCCTGCCCACCCCTCTCGGCTGCCTGGGCTCCTCTCCGGCTCACCAGGGTTAAGCGATGTCCACGGTGCACCCGGCCGCACTGTCAGGAGGCATCGAGCTACTTTGGAGAACGACCCACGTTAAGAGGACGTGCTGGGGTTAGGAGCACCATTAGTGCCATCAGCACCGCGATGGGATGGAGCCGTAACGATGGGGGAAGGTATTTATCACCAACTTTTGGAGGTCGCTTAGGATGGTTTGGGTCTGAAGCGTCTCACCGGGGAGAAATGGGAAACATGGGAGAGGAACGGCTGGACCACAACCAAGCAGCACCCCAACAAGCCAGCAACCACAACCCCACAACCCCACAACCAAGCAGCACCCCACAGCAACCCCCCCCAGTGCCCTACTCACAGTTGGGACCACGAGCAGGAGAGGTGTCCCCATGGCTCTGCCATCCTCAGGTCCCAAACTCTGCCCCAAAAAGGCCCCCAGAAGCCCCCTTCCAGCCCCTTTTATCTCCTCTTTGTCTCCTTGCCCCCAGCCACACTCAGCTGCACCACATCACTTCATTAGCACTTAATTAGGGTGCAGATGATGCCCTGCCCTCCCTGGCCACCTGGCGGCTCAGGTTGCTTCTCCCCTGCCCTGAAAGCATGGGAGAAAACACCTCTGATTGGGGTGAGGTGACCCCAAAAGCCACCGTGAGAGCCCTGGCTGTTCCTGAGAGGGAAAATGATGGGTGGGGGGAGAGGAGGGGGGCAGAGGAGGTGCCTCCCAGCCCTGGGAGCATTCTGTGGGTGTTGCTTTGCTGCAAAAGCCGGGCTTTCCTTTGCAAGGTGTAAAAACAGACCCTGCAAAGTAGCTGAGCCCGCATCAAAGGCAGGGGAAGGAAAGAGGAGGGCTGGGGTGGAATAAATAGGAGCAAACATCTGCACGGGCAAGGTGGGAAGGGGGGAGAGCTGATGCAAAAGCCATTTTCTGGGAGGTGCAAGAGCCCTGTTGGTGCTGGCCGTGCCAGCTCCGGGTGGGCGCGAGGCTGACGCTGGTCCCGGGGCGGTGGCGCCGCTGGCAATATTGACAACCAGAAGGATTGCTCATTTCCCACAGCCCCACAAGGTAAATTAAAAAAAAAGGAAAAGTCAAAGCTATCTCTGGCTGCTCGCACTCGGGGAGTCCCAGCTCAATACATCTTGGTTACTCGGCAAAGATGCTTATTAATAAACAAGAAAGGCAAAGTTCGCTCTGCGGGGTCCTTGGCGCGGGGCACGCTCGCTTTGCGAAGGCTTTGTGGGGTCGGGTTCCAGGACAGAAGCTGAGGCTGAAGCCAAGTCTTCCCCACGTGGGTACGGTCCCCAAGGCACCCACGCAGGCGGTTTCGTGCCATGGAAAGCTGCATCCGTGAGACAAGGCAGCGTCTGCCTCACCCAGCTGCGTGATACCCCTTGCATGAAGGCAGCCCCACAGGCTAGGAGAAATATGGCAAAAATGCAAGCCAGGCACGAGGAAGGCTGCAGCCAGCAACCGTGGAGAGTCTGTGAAATCTTACCCACCGCAGAACTCTGCTTCCAGGCTGACTTCAAGGCGGCAGAGGCTGCACGAGTCACACTGGTGGCCATGTGCCTTTTCTTCAAGCAAGGATTTCCTGCTGTTTCCTAACCTCAAGGCAAAAGAGAAAACATCCATCCTTTCACCAGCTCCATTTCCATCCCAGATGAAGAGCCAATCTCCTCCTCTCCTTTTTTTTTTTTTGGTCTTGCCGAGTGTCACAAGATGTCCCCAAAGTGCTGCCTGGTGCTGGTGGGAAGCTGCTGGTCCAGGGACACCCAGATGCTGTCCCTCCAGGCTCTGCAGGAAAAGCCCCACTGAAAAGCAGGGCTGAAAATCTTGCTTTATTTCCCCAAATCGTTCAGCATTCGGGCTGGGGAGCTGCACAGCAACTCGTGGGGCGGAGGATATAACGATAGAAATGGTTGTTCCCAAATTTCAGATCTCACACCAGTGGGCAGCAGCACCCAAAGAAGGTGCCCAACCTCTGTTGCATGGTCTCCTGCTAATCCCATCCGTGCACCACGGGGCATCCCACAGCGATGCCACCTCCAGCTCTCCAGGCCCACCAGGAGCAAATCTCCCCACAACGGGGGCCGGGGACGTTTACATCCCTGGCAGACCCGTGCCCCTTGCCCACCAGCTTCCTCCCAACATTTTGTTTGCTTTCCCTCCTCCGCGCAAAACTCTGCGGCAGAGCGAGACGCGTCCAAATCGCTGAGGCTGTGATTTTCGTGACACCGCTGCCTGGCTCATTTCTCTCCTGTCCTCTCACTTTTGTGAAGGTTAAAGGCATCCTTCCTCGGCGCCTGTCAGCCTGTTATCTGGGCTGGAACCAGCTACCCGAGCTCCACGAGGAATATTTTATGCAGATTCTCCGCTGCGCCTTGGACGGCTCATCAGTAACCGACCCGCTGCCGGTGCTGCGCGGTTTTATTCCCCCAACCACCCCGGATTCCCCCCACGCCAGTGGGGTGAGGATGTGTCTGGCTGCAGACGGCGTGATTTCAGAGGGGGGAAGGAAAACCAGCTGGATCCGCCAGGCAGCGGCACCGGCAGCTAAAAAAATACCACCTCTTAATGTGCGAGCAGAGCGCGGGGAGCGCAGGAATAAACAGGAGGCCCCGTGGTAGCGTTTTTACAAGTCCCCTGGCTGACTGCTAGAGCCCTTTCGCCAACGCATGAGCGAGCATCCCTGGTTTGGGGCTCAGGAGCATGCTTGGCTCCTCCGGGGACTGCCAGGCTTCGGCTGCAGATGGATCCAGGCAACGAAGCCCGTGCCCAGACGGCGAGTCAGGAGGACTCTGCACCCATCCATGGCTTGAAGCTGAGGCGAGAGGCCGTGGCCGTGCCTCCCCGAGATGGTTAAATCGATTTGATGGCGCCCAGTCCTGGCCCGAGAGCAACGGCGAGGAGGGAGAAACTCTTTCTGCTGCTTCACGAGATCTCCGAAGGGGCCGGGCAGGCTTTTTTGCTGAATCAGGCATTGCTTTGTGCTCCCGCCGCTGGCGGGCGGCCAGATGCGCACCATATTGCACGAGCCGGCTGATTTGGCAACGGCGCGATCCGGTGCCGCTCGCCCCTGCCTCAGCCCCGGCTCGTCCCGTGGGGTGAGCGGGTAATGCGCTGATCTGGTGTTAATTAACGGGAAACCACAGCCGCGGGCAGCGATCTGTCATCCTCTTTTGGATGCAGCTTGCGGCTGCTAACAGCACCCCCCACGCCCGGGCACGGTGACCCCCGGCTCTCCAAGCATCATCTCCACGAGCTCCTGGGCACGCCTCCGCCCCGAGGCATGGGTTAGGCACCAGCAGGATGGCCCTGCTCTGGTTTGGGAGCAGCGAGCTCTCACCCACATCTCCATCCGTGGCACGGCCGCACCCATGGAGTCAGAGTTTGTGCTGCCGATGGCACCGAGAGCAGAGCCCAGGCAGCGCCAAAGGATTTGGAAAAAATCTCCCAGGCTCCAGAGGAAAAGGCGGTGCTGGTACCCCGAGTGCCAGAGATGAAGCGATTTACCGAGTCGATTGTCTTTTTTCCAAGGACAAACGTGTGCTAGGAGATCTCCAGGTCTGCTGGCACGCCGCGAGCTCTGGGCCGTCAGCCCTTTCGCTGCCTCCACTCATCCGTCAATAAACCCCGTGCCCATTCAGGCCGCAGGAACGGGAAGGGATGCTTGCTGTCTGCCCAGCACGGATGAAATCCCACGCTGCACGGGTGATGCTTGCCCAAGATTTCCCACTGGAAGCACCAAAATTGCCAATCACCACTCGGCAAAGCCCTGCAAAGCTCAGCAGGAGGGGACAATAAACCGCAGGGACGTTATCTGGCCCTGAAGTCCGTGCAGGAGGGGATGTGAGCAAGGCAGGACCTCGCTTTGGGATGGGAACTCACACGTCTCCCTGCTCCATGAGATGTCCCGGTGGGGTGACCACACGGGGCCAAAACAAAGAGCGAATTCCCTGCAGCACGCAGGGAAGATCGAGCTGTTTGCTCGGTGGAGGTCCACGAGTGGTGCTGGTGGGAGGGCGCCTCCTGAACCTGCAGCACGCGCTGCCACGGGGCGATGCTGGAGATAAACCCTGGCACAATCCAAACAGGGATGTTTTTAAAGGGAAGAACGTCCACGGTTGTCACATATTTTTGGAAGGACAGGAAGCCTTTCTGTTCATGCTGTCCTCCAGCAGCAGCCCTGGAAGGGGAAAGGCATGGCTTACCCAAAAGGTGCTCGTTCTGGGACAGAATAGTTTTTTTGGGGCTATTTTAACACTTCCTCCAGGGCATATTCCTGGGGCCTGCTGGAGAAGGGACACAGCCAAAGGAATAACCCAGCGTGACCATCACTCACAGCTGCCTTCGTGGCCCCCTGCACACACCACAGCACCCCTGCTCACGGGGAAGCACAAGGCTGAGGTCAGGATCAGGCCCCTGGGGCGGGTGCCTGCTGCCAGGAGGGCTCAGAGGAGATGCTGGGGGTGCTTTGTTACGGACGGGGAGCAAGGCAGGAGACGCCAGGGAGGGCATCTGCCTTCCCCGTAACCTACATCTCAGGCTTTGCCCTTTCCCCTGCCGAGCGCCTGGGAGAAAATCCGGGAGCGGACCTCTGCGAGCGCAGAGCGAAGCGGCTAATTTAAACCAATTAGCCACCGGCTAATTAAAACCATCTCCGCGTCCTGGAAAGGCGAGCGGCCAGGTGCTGGGCTCCAGCGTCTCGTTAAAGCCCCGCGTCCCAGGGCAGCTCCCGGCCCGTGTCCCGTGCACGGCGTCTCCCCGCAGCCAGGCGGGGGTACCTGCGGCAGCGGCTGTGCCGTACCAGGCTGGGATTTTCAGCCGGTTGTGCCTTCCCGTGCAAACTCATTAGCCACTATTTACACCCGCTGCAGCTGTGCAGAGAGAGGTTCTGAACTCTGGCATTCTACAGTAGGCTTTGTTTCTCATTTACATTTGCATATTAAAGTGTTTGCCTGAAATAGGCTATTGAAATTAATTCAGGATTAATTGGTGTCTTTATCTCATTAGGACAATCTAATTTAAGGATGATGAAATTGTTTAGCCTCCCGTTTGCATAATTAGATTGCTTTGAATTGCTGTCATTATTGTGCTCTTTAGCATCATCTGTAGGCCTCAAACAGACAAGAGTTTCAACCTCATAAAGACCAATCATGTGTTACAGCAGAGAGCTGTTAACCCCTTTTAACCCAAACTCCCTCCAACCTGCGCCGCACAAAGGAGCGGGGCCCCGGAGGCTCGATGGGGAGCCCGAGGTCCCCTCACCCCCTGTAGGGCCCCGTCCCCTCCTTCCCTTTTCCTTCCCTTTACACGCTCGGGGTGGCGAGGTGACAGCCGCCTTTCTCCTGGCTTTGCAGCGAGGAGGAGGACGGGGGCTCTCCGGGAGGGTGGTGAAACCCTTCGGGGGCTTAGCACCGGAGCCACAAGTGTTCACCCTCCCTCTTGTGTCCCCTAAATCCCAACAGGATGGAACCGCAGCCCAAATGGATGCTCACGGCCACGTGCCCTGCAGTGTTGTGTCCCCTCCAAGGTCTCCCCAAGCTCTGTCTCCTTCTTGGCCATGTCGGAGGCTGCTCCTGAACCTCCGAGCAAGGAGTGCCCCCCAGGACACCCTGTCCTTGGGTCTGGTAGCAGCACACCCCTTCAGATGGGTCTCCTCTCCCAAGGAGGTGGAGAAGGAGGTGCCACCACCGCCTGCGTGGTCCAGGGAAGGACAAAGGGACACAGAAGTGGCACTAAGGCCTCACCTCCACGTGGGATTATCTTAATCGACTGAAACTCACCCCGTGCTGCAAGGGCTGCCCTGATGCTACATCAGAGCCGTGCCAGCCCCACGCAGGGCTCAGCCTCATCCCGAGGACAGCAGGGACCCCCAGGGACCCCCAAGACAGTGGTGGAAGGAGGAGACCACGATGAGAAAGCGCTCACAGGAGGGCTGTGCCCAGGGACTGTCATCAGGGCGTGCGTCCCCAGACGTTTAGTGCGTACCCCAAAACACCACGAGGGCCTGGATCGCTGGGGCAGCATCTGCTACGTGCTGGCCAAAAGCTGCGGCTGTCCTGAGGACCAAAGCGTGTTTCCTGCAGGATCCCCTGGCAGTGCCACCCTCCCGAGCCCCTTCCCACCCAGGGGACATGGACACCTCAGGTCATGGGGGCTGAAGTTAGACAGAAACGAGTATTTCACACCGACACAGGTTCCCAGCAGCGGATACAGGATCAGCATCCTGAGCTACGACCTCCCCATGGGTCTCTCCATGAAAACCCGACCTGTTCAGCCACACACACCATCCCAAACCCACGTCTCAGAAGCGTTTTGACACGACAAAGCACCACGCGGCTTCCTTGCTAGCAAGGAGGACCACGGCCTCGCGCGTCCCTCCCTGCGCCGGGCCAAAGCAGCTTTCCAGATGGCTGCCAGAAGCCAAGAGCCACCGAAGAGCCCCGAGGTGCTCCCCGGGCAGCAGGAGCGGGCTGGGGGTCGAGGTGGCAGCTCCTGGGGCTGCTCTCCGTCTGTCCTGGCCCAGCTCGAGGCTCCAGACCTGCTTCTCATTAGCGGGCGGTGGACTCCAGCGGCGGGGGCTGCGCCAGGCAGGCTGCTTCGCCAGTCGCTTCACGTATCCTAACATCTGGTTGTGTCTCATCACCGTGCAAATTTATGACCCTGGAAACAACATGTTGATGATGCGCAGGGAAGAGGAGCCGGAGCCGCAATCCTGCGTCCGAGCGGGGACGGGGGGAATCGCCGCCGAGGACGCCGGCGGGTGCAGGAGGCGAGGCCGGGCGGGCCCTCCGGGGGACGCGGCGCCTGGCGATGCAGCACGGTGACGTTTTTCCCTCTGTCTCCGTCTCTCTTCTGGGAGAAATGCAAATTCAGCAACAGCCAACTCTGCGCAACTTCATCCTGGGGAATTGCCGGCTTCCAAACGAGCCAACGAACGGGAAAAGTTCGAGGGAAAAAAAATGCAAAGTTTCATCTGAATGCTTTACAGAGGAACAGTGACTAGCCAGTCGCACTTCCCATTTTATGGTTAAAATTATAGAGATGTTTCAAATGATTTGAAATGAAAGTGACAGATTGCGTTTCAGGTCCTCCAAAGAGAGTTTTGTTTGCCTACAGTAAGTAAATGCTGTAATATTTTTTCCAGAGATCAAATATACCAGCTGAACCAGAACAGAGCTGGACCTGGGAAAGCTTGTTTGCAAGTTCACACCAAAGATGTTTGAAGAAAACATTTGCAGTTTAGCCCAAACAAGTGTTTTTAGTTTAGTTAGGTTTGCTTTGCTGGAGCTGCAGAGGGAAAGAAAGAAATCCAGCTCTTGCCATCACGGTTAGGCAGCTGAAGGTGAAAAAACCCTAAGCAAGAGGAAGGTCCTAGAGTGGAGGAGCTACATAAAGCTTATCTGAAGCCTTCAGTCCTGCTACAATTTTTTAGCTTTGCTATTTGTGGCCTGCGTGGCTTTGCCATGGGTGTGCAGCTCCTGGCAGAGACGTCTGAGCCCAGCTCTTGATGGTTTTGGTGCACATGGGTGTGATGGGCACTGGCCCTAGGTCTGTGCCAGAGCAGGTGGTTGTGTCGCATCCCATTTCAGTAGAGAGGGTGTGAGGGAGATTCCTGCTGAAAGGACCAGAGATGAACCTCTGGGAGACCAAAACCAGTGCTGGAGTCGCACGGAGGAGTTAAGAGGAGCAGGAGGTAACTCGCTGTGCTGGAGAAGCTCGCAGGGAATCACAGCTGCTTTTTCCCCCAGCATCGATCACTGAGCAGCAAGTGCTGCAGCTCCCTTCTAAAACATCCTGCGAGGATTTGGGGACTACAGGGCAGTGAGCCCTTCCCCAGCTGCACGATTAAACTACCTGGGGGTACACGTGGGTAATCTCAGCTCCGGCACACCATGGAGCCACAAACCTCGCTCCCGTTACCGAGAACCACCCCGTGTCAGAAGGACAAGCACGCCTCTGTTGTCCACAGGAGCTCTGTCATCGTGACAGCAACAGCAGAAGGCAAAACGCCTGCCAGGAATCATGCAAAGTTTCCAGAAGCCTTTGACCAGAGGCCCTCGTGAGCTTTAAATACTCTCTGGCGGAGAGGCAAAACGCTGTCAGGAAACCCCAACTGGTTACGGGCGGGTGTAAGCGTGCTAGGAGGAGGCAGCCAGCTTTCAGCGGCGCATCAAGCCGTGACCACCAGCAAACATCTGCAGCCAGGAGCCACAAAGGAAAATGCAGGTCTGCGAGGAACAGCCACGCTGACTTTGGGGAGGGCCTGCAGAAGCGTCTGCCCGCCCTGGAGCACGTCCCTGCATCGTGGCTCCAGCCGTGTACCTGGAGGGGTCTCGCTGTCCCATGGCTCAGTCCCCACTTGCAGCAGGAGCTAGGTGCAGATCTGCACGCACCCGAATTCCTCCAGCCCGTGTGCTTCAGTCTGGGTGGCACAGCTCCTTCTCCCAAGTGTTTGCTTGTAGGAAGCTTTTAGGAAAAAATATTAAAGGAAAGAAGAAGCGGCATTATGGCAGTTGAGGTCAGGCAAAGCATTTTCTTCAGCCTCGAGAATGTGGAAGACAAATGCAAAAAAAAAAAAAACTTTTGAAACAGAAGTCTTTTTGAAAAGAAAAATCAGATGGTCCCCTTCAGCAACACCAAAACAAAAAGGTAGGGCTTTTTCTAAGGTCATGCGCACGTTTATACACACACCCCACTGCATGCAGCATTTTTCCCCTGTTAAAACAAGCCCAGCGAAACCCAAGTGAACGAGGAGCCCTCCCTGGGTGATGACGAGTGCAGAGATCTGTTCCCATCGCTGCCAGAAGCAGGGGCTGCAGCAGAGGGATTTCCACCCTTAGCCGGAGCCGTACCCAGCCTCCTGGCTCAGCCACGTGCCCGGGCACCACAGCCACGTGTCCCCTTCCCGGCCACGTGCCCCAGCAGGGTCCTGACCCCAAACGAGCAGCTCCGACGCGCGGCGCAGGACTCCTGACCCATGTAGGTTATCGGTCCCATCGCCACCCGGCCTGGGCTTCCCGGTGCCAATCAGGCCTCTCCTTTGATCGGTGTTATAATCAGATACAGCGCTCCAGCACGGATTATTAAGTTTTAACAGTTGACACATCATTTCTGATACCATAATCTGGCAGCACTTTACAATAAGTGACAGGTCCTCACTAATTCCTTTTGTATTCACTGTAGCAACGTTAATCATGAGTGATGAACTTTGCGTATTCATATGGATGTAATAGGCAGTTCCCAAGGACTGAGACTGTAATTTAGCTTTAACCTAATGGGCACTGATTGTAACAATAAGTAATTATGTCAGCTAAATGCAGTGTTGATGGCAATTGATGACAGCAGCGAAAGCCACGACACCATTTTGGAACTGAGCTCGGAGTAGTCATTTGTAACGCCGTAACGGCCAAGACGAGGAACAATGTGTCCTCTCCTGTGTATCCTATCGCCCTGCTACCTCCCGGCTGCCGAGGACGGGCCCGGCCGTGACAAACACCCCGTCAGCTCCCTGCTTTGCCACTCGATGTCATGCTGTGGGGCGGCCAAGAAGCCATCCTGCGAGATGGATGGGGCTGGCGGCGCCCCGAAGCTTGCTGCGGGGAGAGGAGGCTCCGGGGCTGGGAACGTCACCCAGATGCTGGGATCGGTTCCCTGGACCCCCTCCAGCTCCAGAGGCTGGCCAGGTGTCACCCCATGCCAGTGTCACCCCCCCAGGGAGCAACCGTACCCAGCCAGCGAAGGCTGCAAAGGACAGGAGGCCACCACTGAGCTCGGAGACACCCAAAGACAAGCACAGGCCTGGGAAGTGGGCTGGAGAACCCAAAACACACCGTGTACATCGGCATTGAGAGGCTCTTCTGTTACCCAGATGTGCTGGTGGGATCTCTTTTTGGGTTAAGAAAAACGAGGCTGGGGTATCTTTAAGCTGGAGTATTTGGATTGGTGTCTTTAGAATGGGGGAGCACGGCAAAGTCATAATAATAATCTTGTTAATGACAGTAATAAGGCTGTAAGTGCTGGTGTCATCTTGAAAAAGTGATTTGTGCTGCCAATAAGAATCCTGGTTTGCTTTAATCATTAATGTGGTCAAAAATGCTTGGAAAACATGAAGTAGGTATAATGAGGTAGAAAGGACGTCTGCAAGGGAACGGTTTTGGGGTCCCCTGCACGACAACATCGCTGCCTCTGCCAGCCTGTGCCTCCCTTGATGTGGGCAGGACCTTTGGGAAGCCAGCACCAAGCACTTTTTGTAAAATACATCGTATAACAACCTGAGTGCTGTACTTTACTTTCAATTAATTTCCTAAATTTCAAGGTGTTCTTTTTTTTTTTTCTTTTTCGCCGGGGGTGAGCGAGTGAAGTTGAGATCAGCCCTAACTCCTTCAGATCTTGTTAAGGACTTCCACTTGCCAGCGGCTGGATAAATGCCTCCTGGTGCTCCGTTAAGCTCGTGTCAGTCTTTCTAATTGCTCCTGAGCACGGCCACAGCCTCTGCGCGAGCAGTGGGCAGGCAGCTGCCTGCAGACCTCCCTCCCTGCCCAGTGGAGCTGCCAGGGCAAGAAAAGGGCAACGCCGACCTTCAGGCTGCTGCGGGATGCTCTTGGCACCACAGCTATGGCAGTCAAGAGCAAGATGAGTCCCTCCTAACCCCAGAAAGGTCACGGGGCTGTTAGATTTCCCATCTGATGCAACTATTTGCGATATTTCGGATTTGTTTTGGAGCTGGCCGTGCTTTCTAGCAAACAGGGAGACCCAGCTGGAGCTCGAGCTGTGCAGAAAGTGGGTTTCTTTACTAAACTCTTCCTGTCCTGGCTATCACCCCATCACAGCTGAGATGAAGGCAGGGGCCTCAGCCACCCTTTTTGGTGTCCGGCTCCCTTGGGAGCTCACACAAGAGGTGAGCTGAGCCCGGGCAGCTGCACCTAAGGACAGGCAGCCCAGCACCATTTCCACTGGTTCAGCAAGTGGAAGCACATTTTTCAACCGAACAGATGCATCAGCAGGGTGTTGGTGGGCTCCTGGGACCCCGAAAGCGCCAAGATTTGCACTTTTAAAAGAGATTAACCCAGTGCCATCCCACGGAGAACACGCGGGCAGATAAAGCAAGCAGTGCACTTGATGCTCTTTCCTGATGACCACGTTCAAAGCCAAAAATAGCTGTCAAAGTCCCTGAGCTCAAGAGATTGGGTAAAACGCCCCAGATGAAGGTGTTAGTGATGGAAACGCAGCAGAACTGGGGAGCTAGAGGCAAAATGCCCCCCAGCAATTACAGCCACGCCGTCACGGGGCCGTGCTGCTCTTGGTGCCACGCAGCCAGCTGACCTGGAGCAGGCAGCAGCCCTCACCAGCACAAGAAAGGCATCACGTGCTGCCAGCAGGGAGCTGGGAAGCTGAGAAAGGGGTGCTGCAAGCAGGTCAGCATGCCTTGCTATGCACAGAGCAGCAGCATCGTGCCCGGTCCTGCTACCCCAGCACCAGCTACAACATTTGCAGCCACCTCAGCCAGGTGTGGTGGCTGCAGCATCCAGCTTTAGGAGTGTATTTAAGCATCTCTAGCCACGTGTGCCAGCCCCTTTGGTGATGATACCTGCAGCCCGATGCTTCTGACAGCACCCCTGTGCTCATCCTGCCACCTGCAGCCCTCTGGGTCCGTGCCTGACGTGTCCGCGTCCATCCGAAAAATCCCGGCCGCTCACTGCCTTTGCCATGGTGATGCTGCCCGGCCGGTGTGAGGCGGAGGGGGGACCCAATTAATGCTCATCACCGCCCAGACGTGGGCCAGGCCTGTGTCAGAGCAAGCAGTGACAGATCAGACACGATGCCTGCACCAGCTGAGTGCTCAGGGAGGCCGGCGGTGCCGAAAGCACGAGCCCTCCGCAATTAGCAGCACCACGGCGCGTCCCCTGCCCGTGTCAGTGAGGTTTTTTTACCCAAAAGTGACAAGGGGGACAGGTAATAAAGGTCCAGGCCAAATCCTCCGTGCGGAGCTGCTGGCTCGAGCTGGCTCAGGATGCTCAGCCCTCCCTGCTAGCTTCGGTCTCTAACAGCCACCGCAGCGCAGCACGCCACACACCCCAGATGCTGTCAGGAGAGCCCCACGTGCCTTCAAGCTGCTCCATGGGCTCCTCCTCCTGCTTACTGAGAGGGGAAACTGAGGCACAGCTCAGCATCCCCCAGTGCACCCAGGGAGCCATCCTAGGAGCACCGACACAGCCCGGCTCACCAGGGCAGGCGGCGAAGGCTCAGCCTTGATTTCCAAGTCCAAGCACATCTCCTGGCCACCCAGAGAGCTTCCTCCCAGGCGGTCCTCACCCGGCTAAAGCCAAGCCTTGCCCTCACCACGAGCCCTCTTCGGTGCTGATTGCAAACCCCTCCATTACTCTGCAGCCCAAATGACACTGTGGGAAGGAGCTGCGGTGGTAACAAGAGCAGGGAGCAGGAATAGCACCGAGCTGCCTGCGGCTGGGATGGGACACGTGAGCAGCCCTGCCTGCACACCAGCCTTGGCAGCCAGAGCATGGGGACAAAGGGGACAGAAGAGAGCACCGAGGCCAGCAGCAGTGACCAGAGCGCAGCTGGTCTCTCATTACTGCCCTGAATTCCTCTTTCACATCAAATGGAAGCAGCGGGCACAGCCGTAGGCTAGATCCAGGCTCTCTCGTCCTTGTTTTATTCCGTGTCTGTTCCAGCTCCCTGCCTGGGAAGGCTCTGAGGATTTCTGTTTTCCCACAGGTCTGTAGCAAACTATCATTTGGTACCAGGAGGAGAGAGACAGATTCCCATCGTGGCGCGGTGTTGTTCCTGACTGTCACGAGCCCTGACCTTCTGCTGTTCTTTAAACCCCAGGGGATGTGTCTGGTGGCCAAGGAGAGGGTGCGCACGAAAAACTCGGCCTCTCTATCTTGGAGCAGAGCTCCAAGGCAAAGATTGTCACTGATATGGAAGCTCCTTCTCCCTGCTGCCGTGCAGGATGCCTCCCTGACAAACCTCAGCACCTGCGCAGACCTCGCCGAGGTGGCAGCAGCTTTCCAGCAAGGGGGATGCTCTGCCCATGCAGGGCAAGCAGCTGAAGCGCCGTCAGGGGAGACAAAGGCGCCTGGCAAACTTTGAGAAATGCCTCTCATTATTTACAGAATGACACAGGAAAACTTCAGCCTGAAACAAGAAAGGCAATTAGTTTCCTGTACGGAAACAAAGAGACATCTGTGCCAAGTATGCTAACATATACACAGGGGGCAGGTATACAGTACATGAGGAATTTCTTCCAGCTGCAAATCCAACCCCAAATTCTCAAGTCAATCTTGAGTACTACGACGCTCAGCAATCCTCTTAAAAGTGTCCAGATGCTTTAATAACTTAATTCTAATCTTCTCAAGCACCATTTTCCATTTAACTGCTGAAGCACTGGAAGAAGACAGCGTGGCCAGGACTGAAGAGTCATGGTGCATAGCAGCACACCTGGCTTGGAAGCCAACGAAGCCCAGGCTGGTTCCGTTGATGCCAAAATCATCGTGGGGTTTGCAGGATGGAGCGGGCACCACCTGGACTTGGAGGTTGTGAGTGTGAGATGCACAAACCACGCGCTCTCTTGTCTGTGCTGCTGAGGTCCAGCCTGGTGGCCTCAAAGGTGGGCGCTGCAAATAGGAAGCACCGACTTCTGTGGTGGATTGGGCTGTTGGGCATGTAGCTCGGCCTGGGTCAGGTGCAGCCAGACCCCATCACCAATGACTGCTTGGGTTCGTGTTAAATATTATAAAAATAAATAAAAATTAAAGATCAGCCCACAAACCTGAGGTCTCAGTTAGTCAAAAATGGGGGAATCTCCTTGAAGAGGCCGGGAGGTTTCGGTGGGTGAGGTTTGCAGCAGCAGGCTGGGGAGGACTCCGCATCTTCAGAGGGCTGCAGCGTTCAGCTGGACCAAGCCTGCTGGGACAGCCCCACAGAAGGTGCCCAGGGGTCTGGAGACCCAACCAACATTTCGGTAAGTCTGGCCTTAAAACGGGCTCCCCCCCACGCTGCGCTGAACGGGCACAACCCAGCCTTGCTGCGCATCACCTGCCACCCCCAGCCCCCGCTCCTGACGGATTGCTCCAGCCCTCCCATCTCAGGCAGCTACCTTTTAAGACAACGTTTTCTCCAGATTGTTTTAAACAAGCGAGGAAATTTTGGTGACACTTTAATACATAAAGTGCTCCTTATTTTCTCTGTGCCAAGGAGCGGTGCTTTCTAACACACTTCCTGAGTTAACATCAGGTGTTAAACAGACGCACGCATTGTTTGAGCAGGAGCCCACGTTTTATAATAGGCTTTCTATCTAACAGCTTGATATAGCCTCTTCCATTAAGCATTTATTGCTAATGCATTGTAAAGTGTAACATGCTATATATGCTATTAAAGAATGAAGCTGCCAGGTACTCACCCCTCAATAATGAAACACTTATGAACGGGAACCTTAGGTTAAGGAGCTGTGAATTAAGTTTAATCTCAAAGAGATCACCCAGCGCTCTGCCAGAACATTGTGGCACGCTGTCAGCACGAGGGCTCAGACCCCAGCCCCCCAGGGAGGTGCTCCTTGACTTCGCTTTGGAGAAGAGCCTGGTGAAAATGCCCCCCCCTGCAGCAAGAGGTTGGCTCAGTGCCTCCTAGAGACCTGCGGCTTGATCACGCGTGGTCAAGCTGGTATTTCAGGTGGGGGTCACCACAAGGTAGGAAGGAGTGGTTGTCACCATGCTGGGGGGCACCAAAGGGCACAAAGGTGGGGACCTGAGAGAGGAGCCATCACGGCAAGGTGATGGCAACCACCTCTGCAGAGGGGTGGTGGCGAGGCAGGGAGGAGACCCCATGGGATGGGACACGCGTGCCCCTGGACTCTTTAGGGCACTGGGTCCCGCACCCCTAAGGGTGGTCCTAGCAAAGTCAGTGGCTGCGTCCCTACTCCAGATCATTTTTAGAGGACCCCCAGATCACCACACGTGCTGGTTATTGACCCTGTAATAATTCAACATAAAACCCGATCATTAGAAACCCTTTTAGATGAGATACATCTCCACCTGAGCACTACCATAATTTTTTCCTTACTATCCAACAAAAAAAAAGCCATTAACCTTTTTAAAACATGGAGCAACCCCCTTCCCATGGCAAGCAGAAGGTTTTGTTAGCCCAGATAAGTGAGCAGTGGGCACGAGGAGCACCAACCTACCACCCCAGGGTTCAGCCACAAAGGCAAGCAGCTTCACGACTGCTCCTTTGGCAATAGAAATCATCTTGATCCCTTCCCTCCTGCTGCCCTCACCCTCCCCAGGATCTATTTATACACACACTGCTGCACGGCAATCCTTGCCTTTTTCTTTTCCCTGTTTATGAGACGCTGAAGAATCAGGCCACAAGTCTCCAAAAAACATTGTCCTGCAAACCCTACAGCAGGGTCTTGCATCAACCAGTGCCAAGAGATGTCTCTGCCATAAGATAGGAGAGGGACTTTCAGTTGGTGTGAGAGTTCAACCATTTCCCACACCCCCCCCTGGAATTCAGTGGTGATGGGGCACGTAGCTCCCATGTATGCCCCTGAGCATTTATTTTTATTGGAGTGTACACCCAAGACATGCTGTGTTAGGACAACCCGCATCTCAGGAGGGAGGAACGGCAAGGGGCAGCTGCGAGCTCTCCACAGAACCACAAGAGAAGCACTAAAGGCACATCAGGATAGACTTCAGGAACAAAAAACATACCTCACGGGGCTGGTGCAGTTTCTAGTGGTGTCCCCTGATGCTGCTGGAAGACCCAAGTGCTCACGCAGTTGGGACAGGCACAGGTGAGGGGGGAGATCCCACTCTGGGAGCTGCTCTTGTCCGAGGTTCTCCTTGGCCTGACAGCAGCAGGGGCAGTTCGGTCACACACGTGTGCAGCTGCTTCCATCAAACAGGGCACCTACGTTTACAAACAGACACATTTGGAAGAGCTGGAGAAGAGAAACCCTCTAATCACATGCAACATCACTCTGTGCTTGGAAGAAGGGCCTCCACAGCCAACTGTGGCTGCTCCTTGTCCTGGAAGTCAGGCCAAAATAAATACAGAGGTTCCCCCCGCCCTGCCCCTTTCTTTAGGTGACACATTTGCAGAACTTCTTCCAAGTTTTTGCAAATGAAGAGGGAAAAGTTCAGCTCAGGCTGACGTGCCAGTGCCCTCAACACTCGCTGAGGGGAGCTCGGAGGGGCTCTCTCCTCTTGGTCCCCCAGACCCGGCGTGTGCACAGGGGACCCCACAAAATCTCCCGGGATGTCACTGGGTTGGGTCTTGGCGAGCACACCACGGTGTTGCCTTCCTCCCCCAGTGACAATCGCCTTTCTTTTTGGTGCCAGTGGTTCCCTTTGTGTTTACGATAACAGAGGGATGCTTTATTGCATTTCGCCCGGCCCGCTGCCATGGCAACCGGCAGTTGCTGCGCGCTGTAAAAATAACCCTCCTTCCTTGATAGATTTCACTTGAGTGAAAATAACCCTTAAAAATAGGTTGAAATTTCCATACTAACTCTTCCGGGAGGTTCAAGGGAGGCGAGGATGAATTGCAGGACTGGCCGCGCCGTGCCACCCCGGCATCCTCCGGCCTAGTCACCGCGCCCATGGAGGAGCCCACGAGGACGGTTTTTGGGAGCCACTGCCAGGCCACCCATCCCTCCAGACACGGTGTTGTCAATGATTTGGGGTAGAAGCCATGCCCATCGCCATCGATGAGGCCCACAGTGTCTCCACACAGCCACGCCACGGTTGGGCCCAGTGGATGAGGCAGGTCCGCAGGGCCTCCATCTTCTCAGCTCCCGTGCACCACGGTCTCAGGAGAAAGGCTTTGGCCTACTCCGAGGCTAGAAGCTGGTGCTCTCCGTCCGTACATAAGCATTTTGTACTTGGCCATCAGCAGGAGGCTTCAGCATGGATTTGGGATGGCTAAATCAGAGCATGTCAACTGCCAGCACTGGTTCTCTCCCCAAAAAGACGCTCCTCAAGTACCTGAGAGAGCTGCGACACTCCTGGGAGGCTCCGTGTCCAGACTCTGAGGGGCACCAACACAGCAAGACTCACGGGGCTGATCCATTCTCATGCTGGGAGAGGTTCAAGTCTCCTTCTTCGATTCAGACCATCTCTACTGGTCCCATTTCCAGCCAGCAGAGAGCTGCTCTGCAGCACTGAGGTGTTGCTCTCATGCCCACTCTTGACTCAATCCCAGCCACGAAGGTCTTTTCTTTTTTCTTTTTTGGCTCCTTCCTTCCCTTTTTGTTCTCCCGGCCCCTCAACTGTTCTTCCTCCAAATAAAAGCCGATTCACATTTTAGAGGTGGCCCCTGATTCCTCCCATGAGTTTAGGTGAGTCGAACCATAAGAAGTGGAGTAATGAGATTATGATTAAAAGCACACCTTGATAGTGGGGCATCCATCAAGCTGTCATAGAAATCGTATCTCAGAGGCTGCTCTCATCAATCTGACCTTTCAATTATTACCCAGAGTTCATGACTCTAAGTGTATATAATTCCTACCTCAAATCTGAAATACACGCCTTTGTTTTTTTGGCTTGTCTTGCGCACGGCCACGCGAGGCTTCCTCCACCAGAGCATTAGCCATGCTTCGCAATGCAAATTAACTTAAAAGAGCTCTTTCACCCAAAAGATTGGGAATGAGATCAAGGCACCACTGGGGCACCAGCAGAAGGCTGTTTGGAGGCTTTATTAATGTCTGTTTGGCTTTTCCTCAGCTTTTGTTCAAAGTGAATGACTGCTGAAGCCAACTCCAGTGGTGTTCACACCTGCACCCTTCTTTGGTTTGTGTCCCCAAGGAGGGGAAGGCTGCTCTGGCCGTGCCACAGCATGACCCTGATGTAGGGAAGGTCCCTCCAACCCAACCAGGACAGATTTCAGTGCAGATGAGATTTTCTGCCCAACCACCACTGAGAAAACTCCTCCCAGCCAACACTGGATTTTAGGAGTGGGATAAAGCCTTACTCAGCATCATTTGCCATTTTCCTTGGCACCACTGGGAGGATTCTTCCACATTTCCTTAGGCCCAGAGCACCATTCACCTCCAGCCAGCTCCGTGCATCCCACTCCACCTCCTGTCCACCTCTGGGGCTCTTCAGGCTGAGATAAATCAGGATTTGCCTGGTGCCAGCCTGGCACCTTGCTGCTTCCCCCCTGATTTCCCATAACTTTTTACCAAGCCATGAAATCCTGCCTGAACCTTATACATGTAAGGCAACAGGCTGTGTTCATAGGGGGTTCCCAGTGCCTGGGAATGGGGTGTCCTCTCCCTCCCTGCCTGCTCCTCTAACAGCATCAGAAGAAAGAGCTGTCTCTTTCTAACACAGCTGTTAGGAAGTTGTTCCTAGACAGAATAAAACAAATGAGGCCATTCGCTTCATACTTTTCCTCCAACAGACCCAGGTAATTTTATAAAAATAAACTTCCCTGCTACCCAGTGAGTTTTCACAAACAAGAAGACACAGCAGATGCTTTGCAGGAGAAAAAGAAATCCCTAGCTGGAAAAGAAAAGACAGAGGGAGTAGAAATGCCTCGATTTGGGATCTTTGACAAATACAGTCCCGAAGATGATCTTGCTGTTATTTGTATTGTTGCAGGGTCTGACAGCCTCTGATCACAGCTTTGTTCTATGATTAAGTACCGAATGAAGTTCTTTTGCAAAAATCTCTATCTTTTTTAGAGTTATCTCTTTCAGATAAGTGAAATGGTGGGAATTTCCGTAACAAAAAGCCTCCAAAACAACAGCAGTGGCTTTTAGGGTGTCCCTCAGTTCTGCAGCAAAGGTGCTCAGGTGAGCTCAGGTAAGGCCAGAAGAGATTTTGTGAGTCAGACACCCTCAGAAGACAGAACAGATTTCAGAAGCGACCCCAAGGCTGACAGGCCATAAGGACATTTATCTGCCAACACCTGTTAATCCGTGCAGCCCTTCTCAGTAATTCTGCAGCTGGACTGGAGCTCTGCTCCTACACCGAAGGGCAAACTTCCCTCCGTTGTGACCCTGCCCAGCTGTTTTGTTTCTAAGCCACCATCAGCAGCAGCAAATAAGACCCTTTCTCCATGGAGCAAACACTTAGCAGTATTCCAGGCACAATTCTGCTTTGAAAGCCTTCCTTAATCAAAGAGTAAGCAGCAATGCGTCCCCAGCAGCCAGCTCAGCAGGGGTGAGGACATGAGGACAGACATCTTCAGCTCCCAGGCTAGAGCAGGACAAGAACATATCAGCCACACAAGCATCACATTTTTATATTTTTTTAATACAACCTATTTCACCAGTCTCCCACCATCCACGTCAGAGCTCGGAGCACTGCCTTACCAACGCCAGTTTAATTGTAACGATAGCGTGGATTTCCCAAAAGCCACCTAAGAAATTTCTCTTGGGTGAGGGACAAGATGCTTCCACACCATGCTGCTCAGTGCAAGCCTTGAGAGACCCAGCCCAGCACTGCTGGTCTAAACCTGCACTGCAGCCACACGTTGTGCCCTCGCAGCCCGGTCTCCAGCCAGAAGGTTCACAAAGGTCCCGAGGCACCAGCTGGAGCACCTCTGCCACTCAGTGCAGATGAAACCCCAAAAACTCCCCTTCCTTTCTGCCATTCTCCCTCTGACCTCTGCACAACCAAAACGATGCCTAATGCCTCCCCTGAAGGTGGTAACCACAGCTGAGCTATGCTGCAGGCCCACGCAGGAAGGCGCTAATCCTGTGCTAATTTATTTTATCAAATTAATAAGAAGAGCATCCATGGAACACCAGAGACTTCCTCTTCTCGGGCTCCCAGCAGAAAGCTGCATGATCCCTTTGTAAAGAGGGTGGGGGGTTGTTGTTTTCCTTCTTTTTTGCCAAGAACATAAAATTAATAAAACAGGATTAAGGGAGATATGGTTTTAACTGATTCCTTAATCCCAGAGAATAATTAATGAGAGCAATGCACCACTTGGCTCGACTCGTCCCACATTTGAATAATAAATAGCATCCACAAACAAAAAGAAGGAAAAGGGAGCAAGAAGAAGGTTGAGCTGGAAATTCTCACTACAAAGTCTTTGCCATATGTACATGTGCATCTCTTTCTTGCCTTGTGTCCAAAAATACAGGGCAGAAGAAAACACAGACCAGTTCTGCCACATCCAGATAACCAAGCCAAGACGAACAGGAAGCTCTCCACGTTAAAGAAACAAAATCCCACTAAAAGTAGAGATAGATTGCCCGTGTTAGACCCTCATCATCAGCCCACACGTGCTTGAGTGCTGTGATCCCAAAGCAAGGGGGTGTCCCCAGCCAGAGTCACTTGCTCTTAATACACCAATCTGCGTAAGTGGACAACCTGAAGTCCTACCACACTCATCCTCGTGTTCCCCACCACACCACGTGTTGGAGACACCTCTGGTTTGCTACAGAAGGTCTGCAAAGGTGCTGCAGATGGGATTCAGGCCACCATTTAATACCTGTTTAAGCACATGTCCATCCATCAGTCCTACTCTAATCTTGAGGTCTCTTCCAACCTAGAAATTCTGTGATTCTGTGATACTCAAGGGAGAAAAGGTATCTGGGGTTCTACTTTATGGTGGGCAGAACCACCTTTTGGAAGTCAAGGAGCCCTCTTAGACTGAATACGTCTTTTCAGTTCCGTTGTGACCCCACCACACTCGTTCTGGGGATAAAACACGCCTTCCTGGGGCTTACTCCAGGAGCCCCCGCTGACCCCTGTGTCTCACAAGGATCTCCCAGCTCCTGGCCACCTGTAGACCAAGCAGATGTCCCAGCCCTGAGGAGTCCTTTGTCTCAGCAGGCACAAGAAAGGTTACTGCCAGAGAAAGAGCTAAAAACCCAGCTCCTTAAACACTGTTTCTTAAGTTTCTTGAGCCAAAGGGGAACCAAAGAAGTTCTTCAATGATCCAGAGTCATCTGTCATTTTTTAACTGATCTACAGATAGCAGTGGCAGACCTATACCCGTCTTTCACACATCACCTTGGACTATCCAAGCCCAAGGCAGCCCACATTTGGGCACCGAAACGCCCGAGATCCCAAAGAGCACCTAAGCAGCTGACCAGGCAGGTCGCAGACATGAGGAGGAACGGCTGGATAAGCACGGCCTCGTCCCTGCCTGCAGCCCTCGTTAAGGCAGGGCTCTGCTTTGAACTCCTTCCTGATGAAATGATTAATGAATGCCACGCAGACCTCTTCCCTTCCTTCCTCTGCTTTCACCTGCCACACAGAGCAATACCAAACGAGGTGATCATGACAAACACAGCTCTAATTCTTTATTAATATTAATCAGAGGCAACCTTTCCATTGACACCAGAACCCGAGCGCGTGTTGGCAGGGAGGGGATAACACTGCAGCAGTGACATTTCTTGGGTAGGCGATTTTATTTTATCTCGTGCCTTCCCTTCCCCCCTTTAATATGGGTTTGCGCTGCCTTGTACAAACAGAGGAAGGAAGGAGCTGATTAAATAGCAGCGTTGGAGCATAATGAAAGAAAAAGCCCACTGCAAACATGTGCTGATTGTTTTAAACGGGAGGCGCCGGGTGGTGGATTTCAGGTGATGCCGCGGTGGCTCCTCTCATAATCCCGGCTAAGGTGGTATTAGGGCTTTGGAGCTCAGAGAGAATTTCGCCTGGTCCCTGCTGGTGAGGAGAGAGGCTTAGGCACAGCAGCAAAGCTCAGCCTGGCTCCCTCTCCTCGGCCCCACCTGGGGCTAACGCCGCAGCGGGGCTGGGAAGTGCACAGCCATGCAATCCCCCTCACCCCAAAAGGGTCCCCAAACCTCACCCTGCTGCATGGGGCAGCGCTGAGGTGTCACCAGGTCTCCGTCCCCTTCCCAGCAGCCAGGGTGCAGGCTGCTTGTCGGCACAGCACTCATGGTTTGCAAGCCCAAGTAAGGTTGCACAAGGATTGCAAGGTGCTAGCAGTGTGTGGCCCCGTACCTGCACTCGCACGAGCGCTGCCTGCCCGAGGTCACAGCCGTGCCCATGCGCTGCTGCTCTGCTTCTCCTCGCACCAGGATGCTCGTGCATTCATTTTCCTTCACAATAAATGCAAGGGGAGGCCTTCAGAGAGAGCACTGCCAGCCTGAAACAGAGAGAAAACCCTGATGATGGGTCACATCCATGAGAATCTGACTGCCCACATGGTTTGGCGTGGGAGATGAAGAGGGAGACGAGGCTCTTGCACGCTCCCAGCCAGAAATCCTCTGGTCACCTGCAAGATCTCCACCTCTACGCAGTAGAGTTGGAGAGGGAGCACAAGCTTTGCAGAGCGAGGAGAGAGCTGTTGGAGTGAGAAGCCACCTGATTCGTAAGGACAGGAGACAACCACGGCCCCAGGCACCTTAAAAACCTGCACCCACACACGTCAGGGTGTTCCCCCCACCTCCAGCACCCCCCAGCAGCCCATCCCACCACTGCCACGCTGCCCATCTCCTCTCAGGCAGCATCTTTAAGCTCCCTTTGCTGTCCGTTTGCAGATTTTCTGCGTTTCTTCTGTCTAATTACAACAGGATTGCAGGGAGATTTGTAAGGAGAGACGCCCCTGGCTCTCAGCTGAATGCAACTTCTCTCTGTCTCTTAAAACAAATAGATTTTCATTGAAATCAACATATCTTTCTGAATTGAATAGGTTTTCATGGGGACAATAAATTTCTTCAAAACAATGCATTTTTATTACAACATATTTTTGTTCAAACCAATACTTTTTGACAACCAGATATTAATGACCAGGCCAAAGCCATAAATTTGCCTCAAACTATGTGTTTTCTCATGGAAGGAAATAATTTTTCTCATACAAATACATTTTTATTTGAATCAATCCTCTTTTTTTTTGCCCACCCCCCAAAATCAGATGCGTTGCTGGAAGGGAAGCAGCACCTAGGAAAGTCCCTTCGTTTCGAGAGGAACTGAGTACTCGCGAGGAGCGTCTCCGTCCCAGCCTGCCAAGCCCAGAAGCTGCACTTGAAGCTTAAATGCAAACTCCTTTTTAGCCACTGCTTACATACCTAAACAGCCAGCCAGCTTCTGGTAGGTCCTACAGAAACTCCTCGTCCTGTTTTGCTCCTCTTGCTTGCTGTTTGCTGTCTGCTCCACTGGGAAACTGCGAATAACAGAGCCCGGTTAAATAAATAAATCTCCCTTCGCTTCTCTCAGACCTCCTCGGAGCCTGCTTGATGGCCCCAAGCCCCCAGCCCCAAGCCCCAGGGCCACCAGTCCTGCCAGAACCAATTTCACCCAGGGCAGGACCTGGGATACGGGGCTGGCGACAGGCTTTAGTTTGCTGCAACTGCAAAAGCCTTGGCTGCTCCTTTTTCATAGCTCAACACCAACCCACGAGCAAACCCTATTGCCCCCAGACCCTGCTTCCCCAGCTGACCCTACAACTCGGACACCACCCCCGTTTCAGCAGCTGCCCTGATGAAGAAAACACATTTTTGGTAGCAAGGAGCTGCACTCAACCCCTTGAAACCACGTTTCCAAGCTTGGGCCTGGGTCAAAGCCCGGGGATCTGGGGGCTCGCCGAGCACGGAGGGCTGACAAGGGTTCATTTCCCGTGGCCCCCGTTGGCCACTCTTTGTTGAGCTTTCCCAGTCCATGTAAACATGCTAATTGCTTGGGCTCAGCACAGGGCTGGATGCCGCGCTGTTTGTTTTCCCTTGAATAGGATTAGGGATTCTGACACCAATGATTAATCGCCATGCTGCAGACGGCTGACGAGCCCGGGGAAGGCGTCCTCTCCGAGCGGAGAGCGCGCACAATCTCTGCCAAGCAGCTGCCGCTGACTTCTATCTAACCCTCTGCATCTTGCCCTTTTATCCTCCCTCTTCTCCCAAAATGTCTCATGTTCACCAAGCCAGCCCCAGAATCCCCTAGGGGCAAAGGGAGAGGGGGTCGGGGCAACCCCAGAGGGGATGAGCAGTGTGCCCTGCGATGTTTCCCTACGTCCACGCTGCCGAGACCCTCCCAAAATGCTTCTTGGCCTTCAGCTTGACATCTGGAGAGCTTGACACCATTTTTCCATCCCCTGGCATCACCGGGTTGCTCAGCAGATGAGGCCAACGCTCCCCTTCCTAGCTGCAATGCTCGATGTGCAGCTGAGCCACGCCTGAGCAACCTCTCTCCACAAGCACGGGGCACTGCGAGGCCACCCGGTCCACGTGGGACCGTGTTCAGGCATGGCACAAATGCAGTCGACCCACCCATCCCAGCTATTGCCCGGGTTTTTCTTGGGGTCTGGTCTTAAGGGAACAGATCTGGAGCTCCTAGTCAGCAATTTGGGGCTGTTCCAGTCCCAAACTGAAATCCAGCACCCCTTCTCCTTGCCTCCAAGCCTCCCCTTGTGCACTTTTCCCACTCACCTCCCGCAGACAGCCAGGGGTAAGGAGCTCCTACAGCATGGGTGCAGGGCAGCTAGCACCAGGACTGCCCCCAGGCACCTCCAAAATCCCCAGAAAAAGAAGAAGAGAAGAGCAGAGAAGAGCAACGGGAGCCCAACACCTTCCCCATCACCGCCTCCATCCTCCCGCTTCCCCCAGCGGCGTTGAAGAGGACGCGAGGAGGAAGGGTAAAAGAAAGCAGCTGGTGTTGGGGGGCAAAGCGTGTCCTCCAGAAGCTGCAGCCCTTCGAGAGCTCCCTCTCCTCCTGACCTTGCAGAAGGAGCGCTGGAGGCAAACCCACCCATCTCGGCTGGTGCCTCGCGCGCCATACCGTCACTCAGACAAGCGCCGTTCTTAATGGCTTTGTGGGGAAGGCCTGGCCTGCCTTTCCATCTGTACCTTCTGCCGGCTCCCCTCTCCAGCACTGCCTCCCCATACGACATTCCCTTGAATTATTTAGACTGGTAAATCTTCCTGCATCTCACATCTTTAGTCCATCTGTTAGCCGGGGCTTTGCCTTTATAGGAACTGTCCTTTATGCATGCCGGCATCTGTCAACAGTACACTTGCCTCTTTTATTCATGATCTTCCGTGGGAGATGGTACAAGCTGCAGAAATGCCTCATTTCTGGTATGCATTTCATTTTAATGGAAGATTACATGACTGGGGCCCATTTTATTACTTCTTGCCCTGCACATTCATCCATCACGAGCCCCATTTGCTGAGGCTGCACTGGGACGGCAGCCATCAGCCTGCTCGCCTCCGATTCCTCCCATGCTGCTTTCTCCCCCCCTCCGGGCCGGGGAGGAAAACGCCTGGCGTTGGACAAGGGGAAGGTTAGCAAAGGGGAAAGGATCCGCCGACAGGGCTCGGAGCTTCGCCAGCTGCTGGCAGGGCCACGCGAGCCACGCCGGCGGTCTCACCCTCCTCATCCTCGTGCCACCCTTCTCCCATCTGCACCGCTGGGTATTTGGGGTACGGCCGCCCCGAGCACCAAACACAGACCTTGACGTCCTTCTGGAAAGACCCCACAGCCAAAATAACCACTTGGTTTTCCCCTCCCCTCTCGCAGCCGCCCCCAAATTCCCCGCGCGCCCCACTCCTGCCCTGCGCACACACGCAGCAGCGGCAGCAGCATAAATAAGATCAATGCGGAGCAGCAGTGGTAATTAAACTGCCTGTGGTATTTGCAGCCTCTCTCTCTTGTAAGGAAGGTTGCATGCAATTAGTGAAAACATTTTGGACTGGGAACGGTGCCAGTTTGCGCTGTCCTTTCTTTCAACTCCCACAGAAACTCGAGGACCCCTGATTATCCTCCAGACTGCAAAAAAAAAAATCAAACCCGAGTAAATCCACCCCCCTTCCGCACTGCTCTTTCCCTGAATTCAGGAGACTCTGTACCAGGAGGCAGAGAGCAGGGTCTGAGGGGCCGGGGATGACATGATGAGGTTTCCATTTCAACCCAGAAAAAGTGTCTGTCCTTCTGTCTGGGATCAAAAAATCCCAGCCACGACACCTTTCCTTGGGGACAACTGCTTCACCGTCCTGCTCACATGAGAAGGTCGCGCTGTTTTCACCCCTGACGTGCTCCAAAAGCAGGATGGGTCAACCCTTGTGTCTGATTGTCATTAAACAACGCTTCTAACTTGCTTAGGGAACTGGTCCAAAAGCAAGTAGTGTAAATAAGTCCTCGGCTGAGACCCCAAGTCGGTCCTCGGTGGGCTCCAAGGCATGGAAAACCGAGAGAAACCAGGCGCAGCTGGGGAAGCCATACAGAAGGCAGCTGTCCCCAAACTGAACGGGATGAGCTGAAAGAGGCCGAGCAGCTCCTGCAGACGGGGGACAAGCCCTCGCCAGGAGCTGCTCCCACACACGTGGAAACTCAGAGTGGGTGCAGAAAGCCCCGCGCCAGCCACTCACCCAGCAGCCAGGAGGAAGCGGTACCAGGCACGGCCCATATGGCAGGAGGAATCAGCAAGAGTCTAGCACGTCTCTGGGCACGGAGCTGTAGCAGAGACTAAGGGAAGCAGAGAAAATACGCTCAGCGACACTTCGCAAGGTTGGTTAGCTAAATAGTCACTGTAATTGTACTTTGAAGATTGAGAATAACCCCAACTCTGTCCCCATTTCCCAGCCAGCCTAGTAAATACTCGCCATATCGTAACTAGCCCGCCCTGATGGCATAACTCAGCAATTTCCTTTCAGGAATCAATGAGAACAAATGAAAATTTAATACGTTCTCCAGACAACCCAACTCCCTTCTCTCCCCCATGGTAAATAAATAATGTGCTAGTCAAATGATGGATGGCGTGCTCCGGGATCGGGGGCCGAGCGCTATTAGGGGCCGGGGAGGTCGGCGGAGGGGAGATGTGGTCTGAGCAGGGTGAGGTGGGGCTGGATGCTCACGAGGTGGCGGCCGTGGGTTGTTGGAGCACAGAAAAAGCAGCCGGGAGGGACAGGGAGGCACGGAGAGGTGTCTGGGTGCTGGAGGAAGGGGCACGGTGCGGGCTGGGCTGGCTCGGTGTGGGTTGCTGCATGGGGGGTTCTTGGGTTTGGCTGTCGTAGATGTGGCTGGATCCAAAGCCCAGTGCTGTCTGTGGGGGGAAAAGAAAAAGTGAAAGTCCTCTTGTCTTCAGCAGGTTTGGGATGGGGATGCTTTGGTGGGTGAGGCAGGTAGGTGCGAGATATTGGCCTGCCTGGCAGGAAGAAGATGGAGGTAAACAACAGTCTGGGGGAATCTTCGGCCATAAGTGTGAGGGACAGTGGAGTGCAGATGCACCACAGGTCCGACAGAGCCAGCAGGGAAGGTGTGTGAAGAGGTGAGCCTGGAGTAAAGCATTAGGGAGGTGGCACCTGGTCACAACTGGAGTGGAGAGAGCCCTAAGTCGAGGTTTCTCACTCGCTGCCCAGCCTGAGCCATCTTGCACGCCCTGTACTCTGGGCACACGTGCTTGCTAAGGAGTTACATTTCACATCAACCCTCCAGAAGCCCAGGGAGGGCTGCCTTTGGCCTTCAGCCCGTGAGGCAGGTCCCTGTGTGCCCCAGGACGTGACCAGGTGGAGCCAAGGCAGGGCCCTCGATGCCAGAGCTGGGAGGCACCAGCACGACCTGCTGGAGGAACAATTATCAGCTGGGCTGCAAATCACAAAGCACGCAGGAGACGGGACGGAGAGCAGCTGCTGTGGGACACGCACCCAGACGAGACCTCCGCGTCTTCACCGGGACAAGCAGTGCCACTCACTGCTGCGTCCATCCACGTCTCCAAATCCAGGCTCAGGGAGCGGGTTGGGGAGTTCTGCCGGCCCCGTTCCTCACTCCCAGGCAGTGTCCACACCTCCCAGGCACCACGACCCCACCGCATCCCCTGCTCCACGACCACATCCCCTGCTCCCGACCACGTCCCCTTCTCCTGCACCTCGCAGCTCTGCCTTTCGCTCCTGCTGAACTTCAGGATGCACAAACAACCGTGCCTGCTCCGCCTCGTCCCACAGCTCTGCTTATCTGCTGAGCCGACTGTGTACCTCCTTATCTCCGGGGAGAGCCTCTGTGTAAATATTGCTGTAAATTCTTTGGCTTCCCTTCCAAGTAGCACTGCTCTTTAATGCCTTCCTTGTAAGACCTGCTTGCCCTACCCCAAGCCATTAGCTCTAACAGGACGTTAATAAGGAGGGGGTTTGGTATCTCGCAGGGAGGCTGACCTCTTTCACTAGAAGCAAGGCACCCATTACGGAGCAATGATAAATCACAAGCCTTCCACTCCTTCCCCAGCAGGCACGTCTTTGCATGCATAAACACACGCGGGAGAGGCGCACACGCTCCTGCATTAACTCTGGCAACACCCAAACGCCCTCCCAGGCCAACGTGCACGTGGACCTGGGGCTGTAGGGACTCCCCAGCCAGTCCCCATCAGCTGCCCCCAACCTCTGGGCATCCTCGCAGCCTCACGAGGCACCTTTCAGCCTCCTGGTGCTGCTCTGGTCCCTCCCAGCTGTGACCCAGCCTCCCCAGCGTGGCAGGGCAGGATGGAGAGATGGTCCCTTTGCTTCTCCTGGGTTGGGATAGCAGCTGTGGCCCCATCACCTGTACCAGCCATACCTGACCTATCCCATGAGGTTTGGAGAGAGCGCAGACCCTACCCAAAGCTTTCCAAAATAGATGGCGTTGCTCCACACAGCCCATTTTCCATCATGCCCTGGAGCTATCGTGTTTAATGCTGAATGTGAACATCGCATGAGCTGACCCAGAGGATGACGCCGGTCCTTTGAGCAAACATAAACCCACACAGGAGTGCGGCACACCAAGTGGGACCTCTGGATGTCACCAGTGCTTGGCTGCAGCCAGCCCTGTCCCTCAGCACCCTGCTCCCCCTGAACTGCTCCCAGGCTCACAGGAAGGAGACTTACAAACACCAAGTCTCTGAAAAGTTTCCTGACGTCCTTTGAACACACACATTTTTTCCCCGGTGATAATCAGTCCTTAAAAACTGCTGCCATCCTGCTCCGTTTTTTGACACAAAATCAAAAATACACTCGGAGACCTTGCTGGTTTGAGCCCTCAGGTGCTCAGACTCGAGCAGCTGACAACCACACATTGTTTCCAGTGCTGCTATTTTTTAAGCAAGACAAAAAATAATAAATAGAAAGCACCAAAAAAAAAACAAAACAAATTGGCTCAAAATTAACGTGTTCTGAGAAAAATTCTGAAAAAAAAATCTTATTTGACAAGAGAATTGTTTCTGACAGCAAACTATTGACCAGGTCTAACAAGCGGGCTCGGACCAGCTGGGGAAGGAGCACGGGCTTCCTCCTCCATCCCACAGCCCGGGAGTGTTGAGCCAAGCCCGTGGCCGCCTGCATTAACACCAGATTTGCTTTCAGCCCTTCTTGGTGGAGCTGGAGAGCAGCGAGCCCCGTGCACCTCCTGGCTGGGGTCGTGCTCCCGTGCAGCGATGGAGCAGGAGCCAGCGGCGCAGCTTCCCGGCATGCCCTCCTCCTCCACGCTCCTCAGCAGCCGCCTCCTCTCACCGCCGTCGCTGCTCATCCTCTAATTACGTTAAGGGAAGGTTTCTGCTGAGGCCAGCACAAAGCTGGATGCGCGGCGGGGTGGGGAGAAGCGGGGGCTCCTCCCGGGGCTGCTGGCCCCAGCCTGGCGCTCGGCCTCTGTTTCCCTCTGCGCCCTGGCGGGGAGCAGCCGCGCGCTGGTGCTAGCGTTTGCTGAAGTACCAACCCATGCCCACGGCGATTCTTTGCTTAATTTGAACAAATAGAAAAATAAAAAAAAAGCATCACAGCTGATTCAGAGCAACAAGTCCGAGCAGAGCAGATTTTGGTGCTCAAAAGCATGGCTGCAAACTGCCGGAGACGGATGGGGAAAACACCTCCATTTCTTCACCGCTGCCACGGGCTCAAGCACAGCTTTTTCCCTCGCTGTATCCAACTCTGGCCACTGCATTTAAAACTTTGTCTCTTCTCCATGCACACCTCCTTGCTGCCAGCCCAAGGGCCCTGGCTCCCCGGGGCTGTCATTAGGCAGCTGTGATCAGAGAAGTGGTGTGACCCTTCTACAGCAGCCTCTTGACTTCACTCGCACCCCGCGGGACGCACTTGGGAACAGAGCAAGGCGCCTGTTGAAAGATGCCTTTTTTTTTCCCCCCTTACTGTAAAGCCTTCACTGTCATCAGAGCAAGGAGTCCTTCACACGTGTGACACGAAGCCAGGAAATCGGGGCTCTCCTCCTCCGGACTCGCAGCTGCTAAGTGACCTTGGGCAAACGGCCCCGTTTCTCCGTGCCTTACTTCTCTGCGAGACTTTGGGGAAAAAGAAAAAACACAGGGAGAGAGTATTTCTAATATGGGTATCAGCTCCTTGAGGGCAAAATCTGGTTGTGACACCACTAGGAAGCCATGTCACCAGCTCTCTCGTGTCCCTACAAGCTGCAGGATGGGAACACACAGGCTGAACGTGGAAGTAGGGCTCACCAGCCCTGCACCAAGCATGCAGGTTGCAGAACCTCTCTGCAAATGGGGGCTGAAAACAGGGGATTTGATGTGGGATGAGCTCCGTTTAAGTCACTTTTAAAAGGATCTCATGCATTCAAAGCAGGAAGATGACAAGAACAACCCCCCGCCTAGCTAAAACCAGAGCCACCGCTTGGCTTTCACGTTTGGTTTCCGTGCTGAGTGACCTCAACCATCGCTGCCTGGGCTGACACAGTTCCTGCTTTGGGTCAAACACGAGCAGATTTTTAAAGGAGGTTGCCCGTGCACGGATAAACAGCTTCAGCTGGGCACCACACAGCATAAATAACTACAGAGCCCTCGGAGGTGCAAATCCTCTCCGTTCTTCTACATGATGGCACCTTTATAAAGGGATAGCTCATTTGGGAGATTATTCCCAGCCACGATGAGGGGAACGATAAGGATATTGGCTCTTCTAACCGCTGTTGGCAAATTGATGGGAGGTGAATTCCACTCAAGCCCATAAAATTAAGACCTATGGATCAATCTTTCTTCATCTGTTTTCCTGTGATTGCCTGGCAGGCAAAAATATGCACAAGTGATGATGAGGTGTATCCAATCTCCTGCTAGCGGGAGACAGGTTTCCATTCAAGGCCAAGGCTTTGAGATGCCCATAAAGGCAAGCCTCCAGCCTAGTGTGAAAGAGATCTTTTTACATCTCGTTACCCAGAGGTAAATCACGCCGTGCTAAATCATCAATTCTTCTCGTCCCCTCTGCTGAGCTGGGCAAGGTTGGCTGAGAGGACCCAGCAGGGAGGACCATGTGGGGAAGGAAGGGGAGGAGAAGCCAGCACTCAGACATTGGCTGCACCATCCTCTCTGCCTCCATCGTGGTGGCTAAGGGTGTTTTTGCAGCCCAAGACACACGGCAAAAGCCCCATAAAGCATTCACAAGGGTGCAGGAAGAGCAGCATCCACTGTGGTGGCGAATAGTTAACATCCATATTGTCGTGGATTCAGGGGGCTTTGTCACCTGTGTGTGCATTCAGTTACCCAGCCAGAGCCTTAGTGGGTGAAAACCAGAAGATTTTAGCCCAATCCTGTGAAAAAGTGTCCAAGGAACATGGAAAGGCTGCTAGGATCAGCTGGGAAAGGAGGGGTGGTTGCAAACTGCTGAACAAGACAGCTTTAGTGGCCAGCAGAAGCACAAAAAGCAAAGGCTGCTGTGTATTCGTAGTGGTATGTAAGTATTTGTCCATCTGGACACGTCTGGGAGCTGGTGGAGTTCACCACCAGCTGCACATCCCCAGAAGCAGCCAAAAGGAGGCATGGTTTTGTGAAAAACAAGGGTGTTTATAACCAGGACCTTCTGGGAACCATTTGAGCTGGGAGTCGCGGGAAGCCCTTTGCAAGGGTTAACACACAGCCTCTGGAAACCGAGCAGAGCTGCAACAACCTCGCTCCCCAGCAGCCAGAATTTGGGCTTTCTAACAAAAAGTTGCTGTTCTGGCCACGCCGACTCCATTCATCTTCCTGGCAAGAAGACAGGACCTGAGCAGATCCTGCAGTGTCACGAGCCAAACCCCCCTTGTGCTCCAGCTGCCAAGTCCTGGAGAACGACCCAGGTCCTGAGCCCCCTGAAGCAGATTTTTGAAGCTGGATGGGGCCACCGGTCTCAAATCAGCATTTCTGGGCCCTATTCTTCCACTTTGCACAAGCTGCTGAGCCCCCAAAAAGTTAGGCTTGCTCCGTGGCAGAGCTCAGATTTACAGAGCCTGGTTTGAACACTTCGGTCCCTGGAGCCTCGCCTAAACTGTCACTGAAGTGAGGGGGAAGGAGAAATGTACTGTCAGGAAACGTAATCTCTGAAAAGTGCAGAAATCCAACTGTGGGAGGATTTACAGGAGTTCAAAACTAAGGGACGCCAGGAAAGACAGCTAAATAAACACATAGATCATGCGTCTTGAAAGCTGATGTCAAGACCATAAAAAATCAACTCGATTATAGGAGCAGACAGGTGGCGATTGGTGCAACCCCTACGCATCGTGTCCTGGAGCCTTCGGCTGGCCCTGTCCACTGCAAAGAGCACCCAGCAGATGTTTTCCTGATTATAAATGCCGTATAATTTATAATCCACAGCCTTGCACTTAAAACAATCCCAGAGCTGTGTCGAGGGCAAATCCTTCCCGTCCATTAAGGCCACCAGTGCCCATCACTTACCGGTGACACGGAGAGCTGATATCACAGCCCATGGTGTGCTAGGGGCTGGCTGCTCCCAGCAAGAAGTACAGGACCTTAAAGTGTTGCTGTGATGCCACCACATACCTGCTTTTGAATCCTGCTCTGGTGTCACCAGGAACATCCAACATGCAATGGCAGCAGAGGTGTGCTGCTCACAGGGAGATGAAGTCCTCGCAGTGCTGTGCCGGGCTCTGCTAAGGGCTAACGTGGGCTCTTTACCCTTTTCTTCCTCTTCAGAAGTTAACCGAGTCTTGCCAAGGTGCCTGCGAGAAGTTAGCAAGTGTTAGGGCTCGTGTCACTCGGAGTTTGGAGAGCAGCACCGAGAAAGGGAACCCCCAGCGCTTCCACCCCCTGTGGAAATATCATGTAGATGGGCCCTCAAGGGAAAATGCTGAGCTGTAAAAGCGTTCTGAAAGTCTCATCTCAGCACAAAACATTGCTCTGTGCTTTGCCAGCAAAGGGAATTCAGCACCTTGACTGCCTGGGTGTGCAGACAATAAGCAGGCTTTCGCTCCTGGCCAGCTGAAACTGCTCCAGGGCCAGTGACCCCAAGGGCTGATGCTCCTCAGCAGCTCCCAGAGCTTCCCTTTGTGAGGCCACCTGGGCCCTGGGCTGCACGCACGGTGCCCCCGGTGTTACTTTGCAGCCACCAAGGGGCTTGCTCCTTGCTAGCACCTGCATGAGCAAGGTTTGAAGGGCTGCGTTTCCCCCGGAGCCAGAAGAATTGATGGAAAGGGGACACAGCACAGCTGGCTTCGGGCTTGTGCACGAGCAAGGGGGCCGTCTGTGGGTGACACCGCTTGGTCCCTGGCCAAGAGAGCAAAGTGGTGGCAGGCAGCATATCCCAGCTCGGACCCTCACAAAGGAATCCCTGCTGAGGCTGTGACAGATGCAGAGAACACGCTACGGGCAAGGCAACCCCAGCTGCACACCGAGGGGCTCGGGCTGAGCCCCCCACCCCGGCTGCCCTGTGCTACCCCCAGCCCGGGCAGCCTGGCACGAAGGTAGCCCAAGCCAGCAGTCTCTGACCCCCCTCTAGTGGCTATAAAACATAGCAAAGTTCACGAACCCACTGCCAGAGCCTCCTTCTCCCCCAGTCTGAGTGCAGGAGCATCTCTGCAGGGCTGGGCTCCCAAATCCCAAAGATGTTCCTGCTGCAGCACACACATCCACAGCCGTCCTCCCATCAGCCACGCACCCCTCCAGCGTTCCTGAAGTCCACGTTTGGACGGCACTGTGAACATGGAGGTAGACACAAAATGGTTATAATGAGCATTGTAAAATACATTGATGGTTTTTAGCTTGGCTCACAAAGAAGTGGCTTATGCAATTACACCGTGGGCTTGTGTGTTCCAACCGCTTTGGAGCCTGTCAACTGATTTGATCTCAATTTAGCAGAGAGAGAGTACTTGGAGTTTTAGTTTCAGTGGGCTGTCAGCTAGAGGACAGGCACTTCCTTCGTGTCCTCCCTCGAGGAAAGGCTGCAGCAGGAGCTCAGCCTCTTAGGAGACGCTGGAGACTCCCTGCAGTTTTCACAAGTTGCAGGAAAGGCAGCTTACGAGAGCTCCCATCCCTCACCCAACCTCAGGACAAAGCTGTGGGAAGCCCAGCTTTCCTGCCTGACCACTCGTCTCCCTTGTGGACACTGAAAACCATCACCTTTCATCTGCCTCTAGGAAGTTTGATTCTTTTAATCCCAAGTTCCCTGAAAGCAGTTGGGTTTCCTTTGGCCAGCAATTGCAACCAAACGCTGTTAAAAGGAAAACTCGAGAGTGCTCTTCACTAGAAATCAAAGCTGCTGGCACTTTTTTTTTTTTTTTTAAATCCCCCACCCACCAGAGAAAAGCAAGAAAATGAAGCGAGCATTTGTAGGCAAAAGTGACAAACATCTGCTGAAGTAAAGGACAACTCCACCCCATATGGATGGGAAAAGTGTCGCACCAGCTACCGGCAGTTGGCACCTGCCAAACATCCGACCTTGAGAGATCAAGCCAGGTTTAGCATGCACAGTGCAGGCAAGGTTTTAATGTACGAGCTCCAGCTCTGTCTAGGAACAGCCCCGTTCTTGTTCTTCAGAACAAAAAGGAGGAGAAAAGCCTGGGTGAAGCCGGCACGTTTGGTTGCCAGCACGCCTGAGGAGAGCCCCACGGAGGGATCTGGGGTACGAGGTGGGAGACCACAGCCAGGGTCAGCTCTCAAACACCCTGAGCGTGTGTCTGGCTGGGGCTGACGAGATGAAATTAATCTTGCCTGGGCAGTCAAAGTTTGGATCTGCCTTTGCTAGCCTCTAATGAAAAATGCATAGTGGCAAGCATTGGAAAATCCCTGACACTCAGCACCAGAGGGTACATTTAAATAATTCTATGAATATAGATCAATAAAACTAATGTACTTACAGCCTCTCTGTGAAGTATTCAAACTAGAATAAAAGTCATCTTGTATTATAAAGCCTTGTATTAATTCTTAGCACCTATTGTTTTACATATTCAATTAATCTTAGTCAGCAGATAGCAACTCACACATGATATTAAAAGCACGGGGCATGAGAAGGCTTTTAAGGAGCTCCAGACATCTTCATAAAGCTGAGTGTGCTTGGAGGAAGGCGTCGCTACAAGAGCCAGCTGCCTGCTTCAGGCTGGGGGACAAACCCCAGGCGGGCTGGGGACACGAGAGGACATCGGTGGCCGTGCCAGGACCTCCAGCTCCTTGTCTTTGCTCTTCAGGAGAGCGCAAATCGGAGGGATCTCAGCGCCTCAGGAACAGGAGCCGGGGGAACAAACAGCTCCACAGGAGAGGTGGGAATGAAATGACCACCAGAAGAGCCAGCCACGTGCCCGTGATGCGCTTTCAGTACCAGCCGAGCGGAGGAGATGCGAGATAATCTGTGAGGTTGGCCCGAGAGCTTTTCCAAGTCTTTGTCGGGCCGGGTTGCCAAAATGTCTCTATTGCCAGCGCCTCCCTCACGTTGCTGCAGGGAAAAGCTATTCATTGAACGGGTATTTTGGAGAGCTCCCCGGGGAATTTGGAACAGAAAGCTGTTGGACCTAATAAAGCATTGCATTAACGGACTCGGCCATCAAGCCAATTAGCCTAAAAGCTGTCAGCCCAGACCTGCCAGCCCCTGCGTTTTCCAATCCAGCTCCTACCTTGGGCCACCTTCAGCCACCTTGCGTGGGCCTGAGACCCCCTCACACCACGGGATCGTCGATATTGGAGCGCCTGGGGGGGCTGCAAAAGCAGAGCAGCCCCAGGGCCAGGCGACTGAATTCGGCAGTGCCTTCAGAGAGGTGAGCCACGGAGACTGAGGGAAAGTGCTGACAGCTCTGCAGGGCCTGCTGTGGAGATACACGAGGCTGGGAGCCGTGGCTTTAGCCACACCGCAGGCATCCTCAACACAGAGCCTCCAGGTCTACTCTAGAAAAACATCTGGCCATGACTTTGTTTTTTTTTGTAACCTTGGTGATGTTTTCAGAGCATCACCTCTGGCTTTTAGAGGAGGATGCACACGTGGCACAGACAGACACGTCCCTGCCACGTTCCCTGCTGCCATCCTGCAATTACTTAACTGGTATTTGGGTCTCCCACCTTTGGTGACGTGCTGGGACATCATTAAGCTGCCAGTGGCCCTCAATGCAGGCAGCTTGCTCTGATGAATCTGGCACCACAGGGCCACTGGGCAGCCGTTTCCGCGGGCGCTCCCGGTGCTTCACCTGGGACTTGCTCAGCACCTCACAAACCAGCCCTGGGTTCAGCACCACAACAAGAGCACACCACAAGTCCGGACCAAAACGCATTCAGTACCCGCAGAGAAGCCCTACACAACCATCTCGAATGACAAAGGAACACTTAAAATTTAAAAAAAAGGAAAAAAACAACCCAAAATGGAGCACACAGAGTGCCATTGATAGAGATCTTTGTTAGCCTATTAATAACACGCAGCAAGGCTTGCATCTGGACTCACTCCGCCGGTATATTAATCATGTGCATTTTTTAATAACCCTGTGTGCTGCCACGAGGTAGGGCACCCCTGCTCCCACCGGCGGCTTTAAGCGAGGCTAACAAAGCTCTGCTTTCTGAGAGGAGGCTGGAGTTGGGACCCTACCCAAGTGAGGTTCTCGGGAGGTAATAAAACACCAAGGAGATGCTATCTAGTGGATTTGGAGCAGTTCATTCCCTTGAAAGTCAAGTCGACAGCTGATTTAAAGTTTCCAGCTAGGTCATACAAAAGTCAGCGGCGGCTGCATCCAGCCAGGTTCAGAGTTTGAATATTTATGGTGTCAATCTGAAATCCAGATAACCACAAATAATCTAAACCCATTAACTCCCCCCTTCCAGAGGAGAAAGCTCTCTGGACGGTACTGCCCATATCACCAGGGTTACCGTGGGATCGTGTGCAGAAAGTTGTGTGTCTTTTTTTTCCCTTTTTTCTCTCTCTTTTTTTTTTTTTAATGCAGGTTATTATGCACTGATGGCGACGTGTCAGGCAGTTCCCGCCAGATCAGCCTGCCTTCCAGGAAAGCTGGCGTGGGCACCACGTGATAGGAGCGGGTTGGAAGCACCGAGACAACTCCAGCGCTCGGGTCAAATCCAGTCCACCAGGGAATAGGCTGATAAATTGCAGCCATCACCACGCTGCAGTGCAGGAGTGCAAGGTAATAACCCTCGCGTGCTGGCCAGCAGAGTTGCCCACAGCCCAGCTGCAGGAGGAGGCACGCACGTCTCGGTGTGCGTGTGTCAGCAGGGAAGTGCACTCACCTAGGGCAGGGAGGGATCTTGCTCCTTGCTTGCAGAGAAATTCGCCTGCTCTGGGGTTTTGTGCTCCCCTCCGTGGCCGATGGACGTGGGGCTGTGTGCCCCAGAGCTTGGATTCAGCGAGGTCAGCGGGGCAGAGCAACCTACAGGGGAACAGCACAGGGAGAGCAGCTCCCACAGGAGGCCTGGGGTTGATGTGGGGTGGCAGAATAAGCCAAAGAAGGAAAAATAAGCAATTGAAGTGCCAGAAATTGGGGTCCTGCAACTGCACTGTCCGAGCCCGAGCAGGGTTGGCATCCCAGCAGAAAGACTTGCTGAACAGAGCTGCGTGCTCCAGCGGGATCAAGCTGGGACACACACTATGCTACAGGAACACATTGCCCCTCTGGGGAAGCTGTGCCTGAAGCCTGGTACGGATCCTCCTGCTGACACCCAGCAGCTTGCAAAATACCCCAGGGGGCTCGAAAAAGGGTTGCACGAACACAGACCTGCACTTATACCCCGGCCAGGAGCCAAGCCGGGAGATCTTGGCACACCACCTCTGGCCTCTCTGCAAAAAGCTCCTGGAGAAATCAATCCCGGAGCTTTCAGCGGCGCTTTTGCATCTCCACTGGCAACCTGCATGGCCTATCCACGTCAGCCCCGTCTTTACAGCTTCTTCGTGCTTGCAAGAAGCAGAGAGGAGGTGCTGCTGGATAGCTGCAGGGCTCAGGAGACCCCCGTGGAGCAGGCGGGCGCGTGCAGCCCAAGAGCTGGAAGCAAACCCCTGGAACATCATGCGGGGCATGCAGAAGCAGCAGCAGCCCAGCTTTTGACATGGGACATGTAGTGACAGGAACAGCTCCACACAGATGTGCGCTGGAACAGATCTGCAACACATCTGCTGGCGCTTGCCAGCACCACGAGCAGCTCGAGGCACTTGCCAAGTGCTGGGACTCGCTAAGGCAAGTTTTTGGGTACCGCCAGCCAAAGGAAGCAGCGGGGTGCTGGCAAGAAGGGCAGAGGAGCTGGGGATGGAAACGGAGAGAACGGAAAGGGTTATTGCAGCAAACGTCTTCCCAGCCAGAAATATCCCCCTAAAGCCCACACCGAGTCTTCCGCCGGTGCTGGAGAAGAGTTAGTGCCCCTTGGTGAGTTTTAGGAGGATTAGTACAAGAATTAGAGTTAAAAATAGGTTCGTAACTGTCTGCATGGACATACAGGAACACGCCTAAATATAACATCAATTTCCATATGCCATCAGAGTGGCTGTTTGATAAAGTCAGGGACTGAAACAACACGAAACATGGTTTTCCCACCAACCCAACGTGGACAACCATCAGCCCCACACCACAAAACCAAAGCAGCTCCTGGTGAAGTCAGCAAAGCAGCAGAGGGCTGGAAGCATTTTGCTTTTCCACCTACGTTCAGCTACGTAATGACGCTGCTTTTACTGCCCCAGCTCCCGGACAGCTTTGGGAACGGTCTTCACTGGCGTGATGTTGGGTGTTAGGGATTGCAGCAGGTCTTTGGGGTTGTTTTAGGTACCCAAAACACAGGCAGGGGCTTGGAGGTCTGAGCGGGTAAGGCAGCAGAAGAGAAAGGAAGGCAGAGATTGTTCAGCAGTAAATCATTCTACCTACTGCATGATTGTGAAATTATGTTGAAAATTGATTCATCTGAGAGAAAAGGGAAGTTTGTTCCCTCTGTCGTACTAGCAATTTGCAAGGTGGATGTGTGTCTCTATTTTGACAGATTTGTGGGGCAAAGTCAAACTCGAGTGGGTGGCAGAAGTCAGTCGGGGTGATAATGAACAAACAATAATTACAAGGCAAAAAGGGGAATGGGCTGGATACCTCAATTACGCATTTCCAGATTTTCTAAACAGAACGTCCCCGTTTAGTAAAATCATTTATTTTCAGAACGTTAAATATTAGTGTGTGCTTGGAGTGCCACCAGAGTTGTGCGTGGAAATGCTAAGAAGTGGAGGGTAATTACGTCCAGTTTCCTTGGGGCTCGGTGTCGTGTAGGAGAGGAATTTCCCCTGCCCTCCCCGCAGCACCAGGGTTACCTGCTCAGCATTTGGGGCTGGAAGCAAAGCAGAGCAGCGAGAGGGTGAGCAGCCTCCGAGCTCCAGCCTCCCTGCTGGGTGTTTGTCCTGAGCGACTGCAGGAGGATCAGGTGAGCCTTCAGCAGCTGAAGAGCCGAGATCTGGGAGAAGCCAAAAATACCATCCCAGCCCCATTAAAACAGGTCACCTACTTATTCCGTTTCAGCAAAGAGTGGTGAAGGGCTTTTTTTCCTGAAAAAGGCGAAGTTCCACTCCAACTTAAAAAACAAAAGTGCCCACCTTCTCATTTCTATTTAAAGCAAATCCTTGGGATTTAAAGCAAAATGTTTCTTCTAGAGTTAAACGAAAACGTTTCAACTCGCCAAAATTTTCTTCCCCAAAAGAGACTGTTTCAGGTCAAGCGAAAACATCTTTTGGACCTGCCAGCAAATTTAGCAACACAATTCTTTGTGGCACTGTAATTAGTATGAATGGGCTTCCTTAGCACCATTGTTTCGGGAGCAGCTGTGCTACTTTGATGAATACCCATATTTTTGTATGTCACATGCATTTGCTATGGCCTGTTTATAAAATTTCAACTCATACAGTCAGGGAGCAGAACAGAAATAATATCAGCAGACTCGGGCGATTAATCACAAAGCACAAACAAAGAGGAAAGACAGGGATCTTGTCATGGGACACCGGACAAGGACTCGGAAGACCCAGCTTCAGTTCTTGGCTTGGTCAAAGACCGAGCTGGGCAAGTGAGAAATTATTCTTTCACTGGCAGGCAAAAGTACCCAGAGATGAAACAACTTGCCAGTTTGTCTATTTAAATTCTCAGGCTTTTCATCAAAGGACTGCGTGACCTACTCATCTGCTGTGGAAGCAGGTAAAAGTGTTCCAGCGCCACACACACACACCGGCTGCGTGTCTAACCAGGGAGAAATGCAAATTCGGTAACATCAAAATGCTTCTCAAATCGCTCCTGACTCCTTCAGACTGAAGGCTCCTCACACTGAAGTGTTTTAATTCTGCAAAACCAAAATGTCTACCTGCAGTATTTCTCGGAGCCGAGCAGTTGAGCTTTCTGCACCTCGAAATTCTTCCTGCTTCAAATTCAATTAAAATTATATTTCAAAGGAGGCATTTCAGCGACAGCACTTATTGCTAAATATCAGCAAAGATATCAGTGCTGGTCTCCTATCAAAAATCTGTTAATTAGCCACAATGAAATGCTGGGTTTCCTTTTGGCTTTCAATCCTCCAATACTGTTTTTTCTCTTGAAGCTGGACAAATCTGTAAGATTCACACTCGCCAAGGAGCCACGCTCAACTGTAGGGCAACAAACCAACAAATTGCAAATCCTACCCTGAAGCCAGCAGGGCTGCCTGGGGAGGCAGGAGGAAGAAGTCTTGGGACGCTGGGGAGAAGGGCTGTGACATCAGCAAATCTATTTTTCCAGAAGCTCAGGATCTGCAGGTGACTCAATAAGTTAAGGAGCACAGAAAATTGGGATGAGGGCAGGAGGCGACAGCTTTAAGGGCGAGGGACAAGGAAGAGCAGCCCCACAGCATTTCATCCCCGAGCAGGGGATGTTTTTGCAGAGGGCCCCATTAATTTCTCCAAGGTCCACGGGCCTCACTGTCTCCCATCTGTCTAGCAGGGCAAGAATATAGTGGCCTGCTTTAAACGCTTGGAGACCTCGAGTCCCCTCTCTGCTCCCTGCTGAACCCGCCGGTTAAGTCCCTAACCCCCCGCAGCACGGACACATTAATACTCAGGGCTCCGAAGGGAGTTCAAGGCTGATTCATAATTCACCTGGCCCAAAAAGACACCAGGTTTCTAAAGCCCGAGGCCGTAACTTTAAAACATAGAAGCCATCAAAAAAATAAATAAAAGCCAAACAGTAAAAGGCTGCGGAATTTGCACGCTGCAAAATTATTCCTGTTTTGCAGGGTTCACTGAAGACGTTACTGTAAATAGCTCTTGTATTTCACACACCAAACACTTCCAGAAGCATTAATGAAACATTTTTTAAAGCCCTCCCTCCCCCAAAGTTATTCCTGGCAGAAAAGGGGAAAAGATGCAAGCTGTGGAGTCTGTGACTGCATAAGGGAAGAAGCTGTCGGATCCCATCTGTCGACGAGGAGGATAAACGACCGCACACATCTCTCCCCTGCGTTAGCTCTTGGCCCCAGCCCGAGGGGAACAAACGCTCTCGGGTCCCAGGTTTTGGTGGAGGAGGCAGCAAGCGGGAGCTCAGCCTATGTAGGTCTTCTCCCACGTACTTTGGGAGCTCACGCTGACTCCGAATTGGGTGCAAAATGAGCTGGTGGGAAGGAAAACCGGGGCTCTGCGTGGCGGTGGGGACTGCTGGCAAGTCGCCCTCTAGCAAAAGCCACGAGCTGATGGGAGGCACCTTCTTGGTGGACCTTAATGGGCTTCACGTGGGTCAGAGCCTCCCTGTGCTCCTTCCCATGCCACCACCAGGTGAGATAGGACCAGCAAAGAAAGCTGCCTGGGTGCTGGGTCCACAGGAGATGGCCAAACCCCAAGCTTACCGGGGTCCTGCGGCACTACCGGAGACAGAGGCACGAAGCCAAGAGCAGCGCAGACGAGCAGGGGCTTGGACAACACGGGTCAGTAATTCAGGATATGCAAGCCTGGCGGTTGACGTATCGGGATGAAGAGCCTGCAAATTGCAGCATTCCTCCAAGGCTGTCTCGCTGGAAAAGAGCGAAGGTCAAAGCCAGGAGAGACCCAGAGGTCAAAGCGCTGCCGAGGAAAAAAAGGAAAGAGCTGAACAAAGCCCAGCATTTCTCCACTTCAAAGCCCAGCCATCTAAGGCAGCATTATTGAAATGGGAAATTCGAAATCCACTTTAGATGTATGCGTGCCCTTATTTGAAGCAGGCTTTTCCCACTCAGCACCCATACCATTTTATTTCTGCATCCACCTCGAACCAGCCTGACTTCCCGTGGTCAGAGAAACAGCCAACGCCAACCTAAACCAGGGTGCTGAGAGCTGGGTGGTGCACAGCTAATTTCTGGTTTTACTTTGGACTTTTTTTTTTTTAAACATAGAATGGAAATTCAACACACCTGTGAGGAATTTGGGGCTGTTTTGAGACAAAATCTGCAGTGTTTTGTGGCTGTCCTGCAGCTCTCAATATCCAGCGACAAAAGCCAGTTGGGACTGTGTTCAAGCAAGAGGTGGGCAAAGCCTCCATCATCTCCTCGTCCCCATGCCTGCAGGAGCTAGAGGTGAATCCCTTGAGATAAGGACAGCCAGAATTTGCTGCCTGGGCTGCTAATGCTCTCTCAGCCTGGCCTTTGGTGCCGTCCTGTCCTGTGTTCACAAAAAGTCCCGCTCCTGGTTCCTGGCCCGCAGCCGGCTCAGCCCAGCCCCAGCTCAGACGACAGCACGAAAGAGCTGCAACTTGGTGAACTCAGCAATTAGCCCCGGAGCCCGAGGAGAGTTTGTCAAGATCCCACTGCAGGCGAACAATAACACGGAAATACAGCTTCGAGGGGGAGACGATTTATCAAGCTGACCACAGACGTCTCCCTCATTTTTTCTTTCATAAATCCAGCCTCGCTCCTGGCCGCGTGCAGTATCTTGTCACCGCTTTCGGCTCCTTTCAGGACTGCCTCCCACCTGCAGGCTTCGGGCACCTCGCAACCCCGGAGCCATTTATTCTCTCCCAACGTTTCTCCGTGAAGAAATGATGATTTTTCTTCCATCGAGGGGAGGGAAACTGAGGCACGGCAAGGCGAGCTGCCTGGCATGAGGAGGGGGACAGGACTACATGCTCTTTAGGGCTGGGCTGATCTGGACTGGCTATTTTGTTATCTACATGATGAGCATCAGGGGATTTCTTCTCCCTCTAATGACCAAGGTGCTTAGGAATTGCTCAGATGCTCTTCACCATCAGATTTTAGTCACCAGGAGTGCCTTCCTTGGGGCTGTTCAGGCAGCCAGCCAAGCTCCTGAGGGCCAGGCCTGATCTCCATACCCCCAAATGATCACTCTCAGTAAGGGCAGGCAGGCACCAGCCCAGCTCCCACCTTATCTCCACCTCCTATCATCCGCGTGGCCCAGAGCAGCACGGGGTTTCTATCAGCACTTCCACCTCCCAGGCGTCCTCCAAGGAGGGCAGCGGGGAGCTCCAGGCTGGAGTCCTTCCTTGCAGACCTTGAAGAAACTCCTGGGAAGAGCTGGGTGCGACGTGGTGGGTCATCCTTCGAGACTGGGGTGGAGGAAACCTCTCGGGTGGCTGCTCTGGGGAGCGCAAGGCATCAGCACCACCAGGATGCCGGCAGCGGCGTTCGCCTGTGCTGGTTTCATGCCCGGCCTCTTCCCTCCCTGCAAAATTCCAGGCAGGCCTTCCACTTTGGCTGACATTCAAAACTGTCACCTCTCCGCGCGCATTAACTGGGAGGCCCCTGTCATCCCTCACATTAAAATGCTATCACGGGGAGTCAGCACAGCTTGACTCAGCCAGCTAAGGGGCTGGCTCCGGCCGCGCTGCGGGGACAGCCGATTCACGCTTGACATCCATGGTCAATTTGACAGTGATGGACACGCTACTTAGGAGTCATTTGCTGATCTCATTTCCCCAGGTGGGAGGTCGTGCCACGGAGCTGCCTTCCCCGGGGAGGAGAAGTGGTGATGCTCTCCAGCCTCTCCAGGAGCAGACACACGTGCAGACAGGCTTCCCCATCTGCTCGCTGAGCGCGAGATGATCTACAGAGCCTGCCAGGAGCCCAAAATGCAGCTGCCCGATCCGCGCAGAGCAGTGCACAGACCAGCATCGTGCTCCAAAAGTTAGGTCAGGTTACTGCTCCCTCGGGGTCAGGACGTGGAGCTGGTCTCCAGTCTTCTCAATCACCGCTTGAGTTTTCGGAGCCCGCTTGCTCTTGCTACTCGTGCTGTTGAACAGCACAGCAGCTCATTTTCTAACCAACACACACCTTTGCACCCCTTCCCCACACCCTGCCCTTCCTTACAGCAGGGAGAGGCACCCTCCCTGAAATTCATTAAGCTCTAAATCAGTTTTTAAAGGACGCGTGGATCCTCCTTGTACCAGGTCATGCCTGAGTCTGAAGGTGCTCACCTGTCGTTGCCACTGCACGGCCTTCCAAGCAAGCCGTGATAAAGCAGGAGATGGTCAACTGCCCTCAGGTCTCAGGGGAGTAATTCTCCAGGAGGGAAAGGGCACCACGAGCCTTTCTCTTCCACCATGAGCCCCAGGTCAATTTTAATCAAACCAGGCTGAGTTAAGCTAGACTAAAATATCCAGGGATCTAGAGGGCAAATCCTATCTTTCATATATGTTTTAAATGCGTGGGGCAGCTTACAGCCCAACCACCTAAAAATTCCCTTCCCCTTCGTACTGCCCTAGCCGAGTGTCATTGGTAACGCTCTCGAATCCCAGGACTGCAGGAGATAATTACGGTGGGGGAACTCGGCCAGCTACCGCTGGGAACCTCTCCCCAGCCCTTCCCAGTTCTGGGAAGGCTGAGCTGAGCCCAGTCCTACAAACCCCGTAAAACAGATGTCTTCTGCAGCGAGCCCAGAAGGCCTTCCCCAGCATCAGAGGCTCTTTTGGATCAGGCAGAGGGAGCAAATTCCAGCGTCCTCCAGCCCTTGCGGCAAACGTCGCTGCTCTGAGCGCGGCGCGATCCAGCTCCGAGCGCGCCTCTTCCCCCAGCTGCGGTGGCACGCTTCGTTCCTGTCACCGGTGCCACCTGTGCTGGATAAACAAGGAGAATGAGGATTTTCATCCCCCCCTGAGATGCCCACGGGGAAGAGCTGAGGACGTCTTCGAGGGCTTTAGTTTCTCGTGCACGGAGGGCACAGGGATGCCCTTGCACGAGGGCGCGTGGCCAGCCCTCACCTCCAGGCTGGGATGGACCAAAAGGGAGAGCAGCAAAGAGGTGAGCCGTGCACCTTACAGCTCCAAAACCTTGCTGCTGCTCTGTGCCAGCAGCCTGGCTCTGCTCCACCATCCCCACCTCCAGCCCAGGCAGGACGGCTGCTCGCCTCCCGGTTCCTCATTGCTCCTTTTTTTGGGGGAAGATGGTTTAATATCGGGGTCTGGTAGAGCGCTCACAGCTTTCTCTTCCAGACTCCGGCAGAAAGAACTTGACCCGTGTCCTCAGCCCCTCTTAGTCATCAGGCTGAGCCGCGTCTCCCCTCCTCCCGCCAGCCTCCTTCTTTATGGAGCAGCGGCAGCAGCAGAGCAGGGGGTGAGAAGTCAAGGGAAGGACAACTTGACTGATGGAGCTCAGGTTGCGGGGTCAGCGCAAGGCGTCGTGATCCGGGCTCAGACAGAGCCATTTCCTCTGTGATTTTATCCGCTGCGATTTTTATCTTTCGTCTGTTCACACGTCATGCCACCTGGACATAATACAGAGCAAGCCGAGCGCTCGGCTCCAGCCTTAACCCCTTCCAGCCTCCCGGGAAGGCGGGGAGCCCCCGGCACACAGCGATGCCGCGCTCCTGGGCCTGCCTGGCAACACGGGGCTCGTCTTTCCAGGCCCTTTTTATTGCCTCGAACAGCTCTAAGTGGCAGGTTTATCCTTCTCCGCTGACCTGGCGGACGATGTTATGATTTACCCACGGATCTCACGAGATGTGATTTTTGGTGTTTGGTTTAGGGGAGATGTTCTGCTTCCAGTTCCCACCTGCAACGCGCTCGAAGCCACAGGAGCACAAGGCGGATAGCTTGCTGCGAGGGCTCCTCGGGTGATGGTGAAGACATAAAAAGGCAGAAATGATTTCCCCTCACCGCACAAAAGGCATTCATGCCTATATAGGCTTGGAGGGAGGAAGGCCAGCACAAACCAAGACCGCGGGTGAAGTTGGGTGGCACCTGGCATCGGTGCAGGTGTCCTGGATGTCCCCAGGGAAAGTGCCAACAGTCAGCCCCTACCCAAGGGCTCAGCCATCGAGTGCTTCAGTTCTGAAGTCCTCTAAAAGGGACTGAGAGCCACGATCCCCATCCTGCAGGTGAGGACCGGCAGGAGGAAGGAAGGGAAGGGAAGGGAAGGGAAGGGAAGGGCAGAGCCAGGCCCTGCCCCAGCCGCGCCGTCCCCAGGCGCCGCGCACCCCGTGCCCTTCCTCCAGGCATCCTCTCACCTCCGCAGCCTGCCTGAGAGGCCAAGTGTCCTCGCACGGCCCCGACCTTCCTTTCAGGGCCCCGCAGCACCAGATCCCACGCTGCAAACAGGATGCAGCCCCCACGGGAGCCGCACGGGACGCCCAGCCCATGATGTGCCACCGTGCTCCCGGGCCAGGACCCCCCTTCCTCTCCTCGCCTTTCCTGGCTGCCTCCTAATCCCACCGTGATTCATGGCCTCCGGATGGGACACAAGTAGAAACTGCTTTAAGCGTGGGGTATTTTAGGGCTCCTTTTTTTCATTTTCCCCCTCTCCAAGTTTCCTTAATAGTTTCCTTTCTTACTCCTGGTGCGATAAGAGGAGAGAGAGCTGGGAACTCCCTGTTGTTTATGTCCAAAGCCTGGGGAGAAACACAAAGTGCAGCTAGCCACGAGAACCGTGAGGGGTTTTTGGGTTATTTTTATTTTGTGACTTTTTAAAAACCAATGACCTCGCTCGCTCAAATGGGCAAAAAATAAGAGTCTGGACAAAACAGCAGGATCTCAACAAAGCACGTTTGGCCTTTGTGTGTGCCTCCCAGCCACGCAGCCTGTGGGTGGCACGGTGCAAATTTTAACAGCTTTAAGTCTCAAAGCACATTAGAAGAAGCCGTAACAAGCTTCAGACCTGGTTCTCTTTCAGAAGGACTATAGCAGAGGGCAGGGATGGCTTGTTGCTTTCCAATAAACCAACTGCACGGTGAATACATACAAATGAATTTCCAAAGGTTAAATGATTCTCGTGCAGGAAGCCAAGTCTGGTTTTGACATTAAGAGACTCCTTTATTTCGGGAAGTCCCTCCATCAAGAGCTGCTAAAAGCCAGGTGGGCACACGGGGAGGGGTTGGTCCTTCCCACTCCCAAAGCATCTGCTCGTGGCCACCATCAAAAAGAGAGGAGTACATCTGAAGCTATCCATCCACATCGGCAAATCCTATTTATTTGAGAGCCAGGCATAAGGGGCTTCAAGAGAAACAGGCCCACGTGGCTGTGTCTCAACACTTACCCCATGGTGGATCTGCTCTGACACAGGATCTGTCTGTCCAGCACGCAGCCAGAGGGATCCTCAGCCACCAGAACTCCCATTGCCACCTCCTCTTTCCAAAACAACCCCTTTGGATTCTGCTTTTAAGCAACCCTCCTCCGGCCTTGAGTTTGAGAACCACAGCCACAGAAAACACAGCTTTGGGATCCCAGTTTTCACGGGAATTATCCCCCTGTACCCCCGAGCCAGAGGTAGCAAGTGCTGCTGTGTCTGCACGTGGCCCACACCCCGCAGGGAGCAGACGGCGAAGCCAGCCCTGAACCCAGCCCCGTTCCACCCCTGCAACATCCGAGCATCGTTCTTCCCAGCAAGCTGCCAAGGGTAACATAAATTTTGGGGTGCCCTTGCTCTGTGGTCAGCTCCAGCCAGACATCTTATCAGCGGCCATTTCCCCATGCGGCACAAATTCATGTCCCTATCATTAAAGAGACACATGGTTTATTTACTCATTACCATATCCAGCTGTTGGCTTTCCTTCTCCCCATATTTCAGGGAAAGTAGCGATTTGACATAAATAATGCCCCATTCAGCTGCGACCTGAAAGATATTGTAAATATATAAAAAAAAAGTCTTCAACTCCAATAGCTCTTTTCAAGTGCTCCATCCAAGCCCTACTTAGTATGGGTGTGGGGGGAGGTTGGGAAGGAGAAAACCCAACGCCATTACTTAAATAGCCCCATTAAAAGCGAGCACGGGGTGAATTACAGCTTTATTAAACAGATGACATTACATCAGGAATGATGAATCATAATGTTGCTGTTCGGGATTACGGCGCTCTACGACCTCTTTGGCTGTAATCACTCGCCTCCTCCTCCAGCCACCACCAGGTGTGCTGGCCCCTCCGGCACGTTACCAGCAGGCATCTATTTCCCCCCAGCTCACAAACTGCCACTAAATGCTGCCTTGAGGATGGAAAGGGAGGGTGTCGATGCCCCCGGGGCAGTCTGGGGGGGGACAATCCCCCCAGCCACCCATATCTCACCGTTTGACTCCCCGCAAGCTCAAGGATGGATTTGTGAGCACAGCCCGTGTGTTTTGGCTCTTTGCATGCCACCAGCTCCTCCTGAGGATGCTCTGGGGCAGAGGAGCAAAAGCTCAGGCACATGCACAGCTCTGAGGTCTCAGGAAAAGAGAATAAACTGTGGTGGCGACCTCATTTTGGGGTTGTGTGTTTCAAAGCCGTTCCTCTCGATATCCAGTTCCCTAACATCACCAGGACGGTGCTGGGATTTCAAGAATAAATGCACAGGAGGTTGCACAGTGAAAGAAGACTGGAACCATGCAGGGTGCAGAGAGAAGCCATCAGATAAAGGACTCCAACTGCAGCAAGACATAACCTTCTGGTACACGCTAACCTATCTGTGCAGCAAGACACAACCTTCTGCTACACGTGCTGCTCCACCAGCTTGCCCAAAGAAAAGCAGAATCCCACTCCTTAAACCCAAACCGTGACAGTGAGCCCCTCCGAAGTCTGATTTCCCCCTCCCAACGCTGGTCCCTGCAGAATTGATGGAGATAGCATCAGGAGAAGCCCTGGGGAAGAGCCTCCCCCTCTGCTCGTTCGGAGAGCAGAGTGAGAGGGGCGAGCTGCCCTGCTCTGCTCCTCGCAGCCCAGCAGGCACCGCCGTGGCCCAAAACCACCAGGAGAAAGGCCTCCCACGTTTTGCAGCTCCCGTCCTTCTCCCAGGCTTTGCCTGCTGCCTATAAATAACCGGGAGAGCGTGACATCTAACCGCCCAGATAACGCAGCGCCGTGCCACGGCCCCACGGAAGCCAACGGCTTCTATTTTTACACGTTTGGTGAGAACCACGTGTCAGCTATCGACAACACACAAAAAGGAAAAAAAAAAAAAAACCATCCCCGGCGCTCGGATCCCCACTCCCCCTCCGCCTTCTGCTCAGACAGACCTCAGACAAGCGCCCGGCGGCCCCATCTGCTCATCACCTGCTAGCATTTGGGTAGCAGATACGTCAAACTCCCGGCTCACGTTTTCACACGTAGGAGTTTGCTGTCTGAGTGATGAGGCTGTCTGTGCTCCCATTGTGCTTCGCCATCCAGAAGGTTTTTCAGAGCCTTCGCAAAATATTGCATGCCAGTAGCTCTTACATAAGTAATCAACCTCCTTACCCCCATTTTACAGACTGGGAGACTGAGATAAAGAAAGCAGGCAAAAAGCAGAGGGACCTGTGACATCCTGCATCCCTCTGCCCCCAGAGATCCCTCTTCTCTCCTTCCAAGATGTTCCACTCACCTCTTAAATCTGTGGCTGCTTCTGCACATTAGGAAAAAAACAACCTACAACCCTGCAATAAAAACCTGCCAAGGGAAGTTGAGCTCTGCCTTTGACCCTTGGTGGTGAAAAGGTCCAGGGTCTCTTAGAAAGGCTGCTCACACCACGAGAGGCCAGGAGCCAGGACTCCTTACCTGGCCATTACCTGCCCCAAACAGTCACTCGCACCTCTCCTCCTGCAAGTCTCAGCAAACCTGGTTTGACCTCTCATCCTCCCCACAAAACCCAAGGCCGTGTCCCTAGAAGACAGTCGCTAACGTTAGGAGGGATCAAGCATCGATTCCCACCCAGGGCGGGCAGCAGCAACTACAGAGATCTGTAACTAAGCGTAACAAAAATAAATCTGATAACTAGGCAACTGGTAAGTGGACAGCTTAAATTCAGCCTTTACACATCAAAATCGACAATGACAATCATTTTTCTTCCCACTGCAATTGTTGTAACAGCGTCGGCTTTAATCTTATAGAAGAAAAATCCACCCCAGATTTCACTCCAGTCTAGAAGTGAGTCAGCTCTCAAACCTCAGCTAGAAAGAAAGGCACTTGCTAGGATGGATGTGGGAAAATAGAGGGTTAGATTCACCAGGCTCCTCTTGGGTCATGCTAAAATTACTACGATTTAAGTTAATGAATAGATTTCCTTTTGTTCCAGCTCAGCTTCTTTCTGTGGTGTTACAGCCCTTATCCCAAGCTAGAAGCAAGCACTATTCAGATAAAACAAAGCCCAGCTTTACTTTAGCATTACCACCAAGACTTCTTCGTAATAATATTTATAAAATAGCTATTAAGATGGGAGGGGATAGTAAAAACACATCTGTACAAGTCAGGCTCCCAGGCTATAAAATACCAGGAATTAAATCTGCCCTACAACACAAATCCTCACCCTGCCCACGTGTTTGCTCGTTTCAAAGCATCTTTCCTGGCAGGACCACATCCTGCTTGCTCCTCAGGACCTGTCTCATCCAGGCTGTACATGCAGAAGGGATCCCTGAGGCTGTACTGCTGCATCCCCTGACAGAATGGGAGCCTTTTGGGTCAGCACCTGTCTATTTGGTGCCCCCACCTCTCTATGGAGCAGGGAGGCACAACCACATTCCTCTAAGCTCTCCAAGGCAAAGGGGGAGCAAGTGACAGAGGTCACAGCAGAACCACGGGTGACGAGGACAACAGGACTTGCTCTTTGGCAGCCTCAGCTTGGCACCATCTGTGCTTCTTCCAGGACACAGGAAAGCATTTCAGTGCAGCTTTTGGCAAGAGCCATTTCCTACCTTGTGGTGCAGAGTTGGCGGCGAAGTCCGGTCACCTGCTGAGCCCTCGTCCTCCCTGTGGTGCTCTCCGTGTGAGACGAGCAGCCTGAGCAACCCCGGCCTGAGAAGGAAGGAGAAAGAGGTAGAGTTCAGCACGGACACGAGGCACAGGGGTTGGGACAGCCGTGGAGCAGAGGGCTTCGTACTCCAGGACACCGAGGAGCACTGGTGAGGCAGAGCACGGAGCTGTGCACACACAGCAGGGCAGACACCAGACCAGGCGTGGAAGAGACCTGCTGGCCAGGCTGATGGTCTGGGGAGCCTGACCAAAGCCTAAGGAGATGTTTGGTGGTAGCACAAAGCCTCTATCACCTTGGGGAGCCCCTGGGAGACACGGGAAGAGGCCTGCAGCAACGGACTTGGCAATGCCACAGATGTTATGAACACAAGGCTTAGGAACAGGAGCGAAGGGCTGCGATGGGAGCCCCCCAGGAGCCTCATGCCTTCCCCTACAAGACACACAACACAAACCCAGAGCAGCAGTCGCACTGCCAAGAAACAAACCCCAAGGAAGAGCATTTTGCTCAGCCCTGTGTACTCAGCGATCTTTATTTCAGAGGCACGCAGCTCCCCTTTACCCCCAAACTCCGGGACAAGTGGTATTTTCTCCTCGGCAGAAGGTCACGGCTCAGTTGCCTCAGACAAAAACTGGCACCCCCCCCACTGGCATCACTTGTTGGCTGTGCACTTAACTCCCAGCAAAGAAAACGAGGGGAGAGGCCTGCCAGGGCTCTGGGTCAGGCAATAAAGACTTTGGGGTTTGCTGAATAATTTGGGCACCCTCAGAACTGCATCTTTTGTTTCAGGCAAGCTTTTCATTTAAAGCAAAAAGAGCTTCCCCCAGGGAAAGCCTCACACACATCACGTCCTGCTCCCTTGTCCTGTAGGGACTGGGTGATCCATTGCTAGGACATCTGAACCCTGCTGCCTTCCTTTCCTTGCCCTACACACCCAGCAGCACCAGGACACCAAGAGCAGAGAGAAAAAGGCAAGCTACCTGGCTGCCAGGGCCACTGCAGCACACTAGCCACTCAGAGGGTGTTGGTGGTCCGGGCAAGAATCTAACGAGGTTGAGACTTCCCCCAGCGCAGGCTCGTTATGGAGCCAGCTAACGAGCTTTCTGCCAGGAGCTGACACACCAGGGGACGTCGCAGGACAGAAGAGTCAGCAAGGAGCCCGGGAAGTCTCTGGCAGCTTTAACTTTGTCAGCTGTTTGCAGCATCGTGGTGCTGGGGAAGAGGAGGGAAAGGAGATGAGTGAGAACGGGAAGCACCGCTGTATTTATCCAGGCTGACACCCCACGTAACACAGCCAGAATATTTCAGCTACAAGCCCTGTGCTGTGCCAAGCAATGACACTAATAGGACAACAGCTGAGCAATTAAAAGAAAAGCGGAGACAATGAGATATCAAGTCAAAAAGGCTCACGGACAAGAGACAGAAAGACCTCGTTTTGGCTTGTTTGCTTCGGTGAGTGGAACGTTGTCAGACAGAGACCGTGCTCAGGAAAAGCTACATTTCTGTGTCACCAGCAATTACCTCTTCCTTCAGCCTGGCATCCCCCTGCCTTTTGCTGGTCCGGGTTTTTTTTTTCACGTGGACCCTATAAAAAGGGCATCAGAGCGTGGAGTGCACAGCACCCTCTGCACGTGGGTGAGAAGTGGCTGAAACACGCAGCTGGTCCAGCTGGTGAGAGGGCTCTGGGTAGTCCAGGGGCTGCCCATTTGGGCAGGCATCTCTTCTAGCACACCATAAGACACACGCACGGCAGTGGAAAAAGCGAGCAGTGATGGAGCAGATCCTGCCCTCCGAGGTCTTGCAGGAAAAGTCACAGCACAAAGCCCCCGGCTGGGCTGAGGACGAGGTCAGGAAGGAAAAGCAAGAGAGAGAAAGGGGGGCAGGCAGCAAGCGCAGACAGTCTGCAAAGCCGGACATCAAACCTGGTGCAGCGCGGCAATTGAGCGAGGAAGGAAAGCAGGGCCGGAGGCTGTGTGTCCAATCACTGCTCTCACTAGATTAAAAATGTAAATTCCCTGTGTAATAGCCTGGCTTGGAGATATCGAGAGTAGCAGGCAATTAGGAATAATGAAGTAGCAATGACAGCAGCAACAGGCAAACCTCTCTGGGAACGGCGCGGGGCTGGGCAGTGGGTGCATCTTCGAATAGGGCATGAGGAAGGGGGTCTGGCCCAGCTCTCGGTGTAATTCTTTATCAGTTTAATGCTTCCTATCAAACTTCTCATAGCACAGTCGATCTGGGCTACCAGGACCCCTGGTATGCTCAGGGGAAATGCTGCCTGTGCCTCTTCCCAACAGCATGACCTCGGAAAACGATGCGCATGCGTGGTGCTAGGGGCAGACCTGCACAGCTGGATCCCTGGGGTGGTGATAAAGGTCGATGGCACGCCGCACATCCTGCTCCTACGGGGTGCTAAACGCTCCCCTTTGCTACCCAGCCAGGTGTTTCCAGGCAGTTAGTAGGAACTTGAGACCATGACCGTGATCATTTCCAAGACCATCCTTGGAAAACTGTCAAACGGCTCCAAAGAAACCCAAAAAGTAAATGAATGGGGAGGTAATCGCCCAGCAAAATGGCAGGAACGTCACCAGCTTGGAAAACCAAGCTAGAAAGACAACACGACAAGCCCCAGTTCCTCTTGCACAGTGCAGCAACACCAGGAGCAGCAGCAGAGCTTGGAAATACCTACACGTCATCCACTACCCTACAGTGGGGACACCCCCACCCAGGAAGTTCAAACGGAGCAGGTTTGGACAACACCAGCCTAAGGAAGAGAAGAAAAACGCTCAGAAACATCAGGAACATGAAACCAGGGCTGGGGACAAAAACCCCACACAAACCAGGAAAAGCTTGGGTAGGGGGGGAAAATGGGGGGAAAAAATAGCTATGGAAGGGTTGGGCAGAAGGAGATGGAGCTACATGAAGGCGACTGGGTTATAGGCAATCTTACATCAGTTTATGAAAATATCCCATTAATCTTCATAGCGCAATCTTAATTGCAAAATCTTTCATCAGCCTTGTTATTTGTGCACCTGTCACTGGAGACACTCGGAGTTGTTTTGTCGTCATTTCTCACGCTAATTAGAGGGGCTCGGGGTGGTTGCTGGGGTGGGGAGGGGAGGGGGGGCTCTTGTTTTTTTTAATTGTCCTCGAGCAGAGCTCAGCTTGGCGGTAACGCTGCCAATTAGGGTCCCGCCCTACGCGGGGCTCGCAGGCCTGCTAGGCACATTACGGAGGACTAGAGGGGTTGTTTTAATTAAATACCCCCAGACTAGCAGGGAAATATTTAGAGCAATTTAACAATCTGCTGCAGAGTTGTTAAGCCTCCAATATATCTGCTTAATGTTCATTTGGGTATTTAATAATCTCCCTACCTTATCTAATCCTGTTTAAACTTAAAGAGATGCATCTAAAGCCGGCGGAGGAGCTAGGGCTTATTAACAGCCGCTGGTTATTAAAACATATTTGAGATGTCATCGCTGGCGAGCGGTCCCAGCAGCAGGCAGGAGGACTGGTGCCTGTGGATGTATTTCTTCCCTAAGCAGGGCTGCCCAGGGACCGCAGCCAGTGCTTTTGCTGGAAGCTGTGCTGTCGCTGTACTGGTGTGCGGAGTTTCTGACCTGCTTCGTGCCTCCCCGTGGAAGGGAGCGGTGGCCTTATTGCATAATTAGTCAAAGCTACAGGTTATTGATTTGTCAAGCTGAGTTCCAGGCCTTCAGCTACTCAGACCAGAGTATTTTTACAGAACTGGGTGTTTTATGTTCCAGGTTAAGACACGTTTTGTTTTGCGCAGCCAGTTCTTCACAATCTTTCCTTGAAGTCCAAAAAAATGGCTTGCCTGGGGCTGGCCTACAAGACCAGAAAGACTTTACCTTGCAGGATTTTAGTCTAGCTATCCTCTAGGCTGGCTGTGCTGTCCCTGGTAGTCTCCTTCCCTCAGCCAAATGCCCTGCCAGTTCCTGCAGCAGGGCTCCCAACCTTCCTTTGGCCTCTTCTCCTCCCTGCTCTCCACCAACAGGTACTTCCAGCACACTTCGAAGTGCTGCCACTCAAAATGGCCATCAGGGCAGGTCCCAAAATAACGCTGTCACGCACAAGAAGAGGCTGTCAGAGAGCACACAACTCACAGCTGGTGCAACTTCAGTGAAGGGAGAGTCAAGCCGGCAATTCACCTTCTCAGTAGGGACTGGTTTAAGTGTGAAATGACTTCCAGGCAAAGCAAAGAGAGCCTTCCTACTACATTCAGGACACAAAACCAGAAAGTCAGTCTTAAATCTTACAAAGCTGAACAGCCCAGACTGTTTCACAAGTACTAAGCCACCCAACTTCAAAACTTAAAAGTTTAAAGCACCTTGACTGCTGAAGCTAGAAAACAGAAGCAGCTGTCCATATAAAGGGGGGAAAATCCTGCTATCCAACTTCAAAACAAAAAGCACACCTGGGAGAAATCTTGCCCAATCGAACAGGATATGCTGTTCTCAAAGGCTTGAAGGTTTAATGTCAGCATCCTCAACTGGGCGAGGTTCTCCATGAGTCTTATTCAAATAAGAACATTTCAGGACCTTACTGTACAGGGCTGATTTTGATCACAGCTCTGTTGTTCTGGACACCCTGTTTAGAGACAAAAATGGATGTTTGCAAAGAGCGAGCCCAGAGGTGACACATCTGTTGCACAGGAGCACAGCCATCCCGGTGGGTTTTCATTGATCCACGAGCAGCAGCGAGGCGAGACACCGCAGCAGCCTTCAAACAGGCGGCTAGGAACAGGAAGGGAATGGTTTTCTCACAGAGAACAGCAACGGCAGGGTAAATACTGAGGCAAGGAAGATTTAGGTCAGACATCAAGGGGGGAGGAAGCCACACTTCTTGCCTGTTGTGTTTTTCTTGTTAGAAGCCCAGGAAGAGGTTGAATAACCTCTATCCCTAAGGGTCTTTGAAAACAGATTAGTGCAGAAACGACATAGGTAGAGTTGATCTTGCCTTGGGTCACAGAGGCAGACTCACACGACCTTGGCAAGGTCTTTCTGAGGACTTTCCTTCTGCGGCCACATGCTGTAGCATGAAAAATACCCAGCCCCACACCCAATCTCCTCTGTCCCACCGCAGGGGACTCACTATGGCACCAGAGGATCCTATACTCTAAAAACAAGCTAAAAACAAGCACAGATCAATGCATACACACAAGTCCAGCCAAAGCGATGTTCTGGCCCGCGAGGCTTCTTGGTCCCACGTGAAAAAAGCCAACCCATTTCGCAACCCCAGCAGAATCCCCAAACCCAAGCCGAAGCCCACACACAGTTCCCTCTCCAGATTTGGCTGACAAGAGATGACCGGAGGGAAGCAAACGGAGCAGATATTTTTTGTTTGTTTGTTTGTTCTTTGTTCCTTGTTTCTCAGCCACTGGTGTCATTGAGGATATTTTGTGGAGGAGACGCATCAGCACAGTGACGGATCCTGTCTGGTCCCATCAGCACCGAGGCATCGTGTCCCCAGAGTAACGCGGGAGGACTGCCGTTCCTGCAGGGAAGGCTGCTCAGCGGGAGGTGTCAGCCTGGGAAACACAACAATTGTTTCTCTCCCATCGCTTCCGTGGCATTCGGAAACTTTCGGCGTGGGGGACCAGGGGGGGAGAAGGCTGAGTCTGAAGGCAGAGGTGTGCCAAGGACAGGGAGCAGGCCTCGCAGCCTCCTCGCAGTGCTAGCCGCCCACTGTGTCGAGGGAGAGGGAGCAAGGGTGCTCCAAGTGGCCGTTTCCTACCAGACGTGTCCTGCGGGGTAAGGAAAGGGACTTCTGAGCCATCCTGCCAGTGGCTGGCGCTTCACACCGCCGCTGCGCTCCCTCGTCACCTCTTTGTGTGCAGAACTGCTGTCACAAATCACGGGGTTATTTAGACTCTTAAAAAATAAACATAAAAGAAAGGATGCAGACGTTTACAGTGCCATTTCCTTAATTCTCAATCAAGGATCCGATTTGTTTCCTCCCCATAAGTCAGTGCAGGTCCGGCGGTGGCAGCAGGACGAAGGGGATGGCGCGAGTCAGCGCTCAGTGCCCTGCAGCACGGAGCTTCTGCAGCGGCAGCAGCACTTCACAGCCTCTTTCACCAAAGCAGAGGAGGACTTCCAATTCTCTGTGGCCGTGTGGAGAAAAAAAGCCTTGCGGAGGCTGACCGTGCTGTTTGCCCTGCCAGTCAAACGGGGACCCAGGGCACAGAATAACTGAGCGATTTGCCAGTACCTGACAGCAGCTCGAGGAGAGCAGCCACCCCAAAACCTGTGCTCAGCACCCCAAAGATCCCTGTTGGGGCTGGTTATAGGCACGGACACACAGGGGGAAAACTGCCAGCCTGGAAAATAAAACAAACACCCTTTTTGCTCAGCTTACCAGGAGAGGAGCTGGGTTCTGAGCTCCTTCCCTGTGGAACAACATGGGATGCACCGCCACGTGTATTATAAAGCCTCATCTCCTCTCCTCTCTGCTGTTAGAGCTACCCAGGCCTTGCCTTTTGCCAGCAGGAGATGCCACGACACAGCTCTTCGCTGGATAGAAAGCATGTGGAGGAGCTGCTTGCGAACAGCAGGCTCAGAGGGAGAAAGCAGCAGAGGCAGGCACAGAGCAAGTGATAATTTCTGTGCTGTGCAATTACAGCTGGGAAGGAGTAAACCTCTGGTGCACAAACCTGCCAACAGTTTACTGCCGACAAGGAAACAAAACCGACAGTTGACACTGGAACAGCTACTGATACCCTGTAATCATCTTAAAAATAGACTCTTCGCAAACCTGCTTGTTAGTAGTGAGAACATATGCTCTTTTTAAGAGGGGGGAAAAAAAAAAAAAAAAAAAAAAAAACTCTCAGCATCTCCAAAGCAACATTTGCATTAGCTAGAGCAAGTGGTTGCAGATGCTGAAGTTGCAAGCAGCTTCCCGGGCCTTGGTGTGGTCCTGCTGGGTGGCCACGACGGCGAGATCCCGCAGTGCCCGGCACGCTGCCAGCCCCTGGAGCCCAGCAGCGAGTGTTTGAGGAGCTGGAGCAGACACCCAGCTCGTTCTGCCACATCACACGCAGGCACACAAGCTGCACGGCGCTGCATTCACTTACCACCCCGTGCCTGCTGCACGTGGCAGCGCTGTGGCATGGAAATCCATGGTTTTTTTCAGTGGCCCAGTGGCTAATATCTGCCACAGCACCCCTAAGAGTGTTTTTCACAGGACCACAGCCCACACAAGCGTTTGGCACAGGCACAGATTTTACCCAGACATTAAGACAGGCTGAATCGCAGCTCTGCACCTTCAAACTATGCCCCCACACGGCCCCTGGGTGATGGAGGAACCCAAATTCCACGCACAAGAAGGAAGTAAAGCTGCACTGAGGCACTGCCATTCCCCAAACTCCTGGCTCACAGCCTTTCCTCATGGCGGGCAGTCCCCTAGGCTCCTTTTAACCACAGCCCCCAAGAAAAAAGCCACTTCCCCAGGCCAGGGTGGGCAGAGGAATACCACCTCGCAGCCAAGGGCTCTGAAGCCTTCCTCCAGCCTGGTGCCCTGTCCCACGGAGCTGGATGGCAGCACGACCCCGTTCCAGGGGCGGTGGCACCCAGACATTTCATCCAGCCGAGATGAAATTCATCCACCCACAGCTCGCTGGTCCCCTCAGCGCTCAACACATCAGCGCTGCAGGGGAGAAAGGAACAAACATTCCCTTGTAAGTGGATTTCATTTTGGTATTAGCCATTTAGAGATTATATCCATTTCAATTTGGGCAGGGATCCAAGGTTAACATCCCTGTTCTTGTTAACAGTGCTACAGAGCCTAATGCTTGCAAAAATCCATCAGCTCCGTTTACATCTTATTTGGAAAATCACTGCAATGTTGCGCCAGGACAAGGAGAAGGGAAAGGCAGCTTTGGGTAGGGGGGCTCGACCGTTTCCCCAGGATTCCTGGACACATCACTGCTCTCTGCCTGCCACCCATGAATGCAGGCACCACAGGCTGTTATTGTACAACCCCAGAGTGTTCAGACGCCAAGGAAATTTCAGAGACTTTCTGTTGTCTCCGCATGGTCAAGGAAGGAAGACCTCTGCTCTCCTACCTCACAAAGCCCAGGAAGAATGCAGATAGTGCCTACACAGAGCAATGTGCCAGAAGAGTGACTGCAGAGGATCAGCCAGCCAGCATTTGACTCCAGAGAGCATCCTGTCACAGGAGGATTTCAGATCCCAGCATCTCTGGGGCAGCAGGGACACAAGTCCAGCTGTTACGAGCTACGGCAGAAGCTGCTCTTTAGCAGCCTGGGGCTCTGGCCACCTGGAGACAGCCCAGAAAGCAGAAGAATGGAGCACGCTCTGGGTAACAAGGAGCAAAGCCTTGGCTGGTAGGCTTGGAAGGATTTGGCTACGTACCAGCAGCCACCTCGCCGGCAGGAGACAGTCTTCTGACCCCGGCACCTGGGCAGGAAGGCCGCTTCTTCACCCAGGGCAAAGGCACAAAGGGCTTTCGCTGAGGTGTTCTCAGATTAGCTCCCACCAGTCGATGCTGCCAGCGTGAATTATTAATCAGCGTGTCGCTCGGCCTCAGAAGCGGATATATCCCCACCGCACAGGAAGAAAGCTTTTAGCAACAGGCCCGTGTCGGCGAGACTAGGGCACACTTGCCAGGCGCTTTCTCACACCTCCCCGCGGCGCTCTGCTCGCTGCTGTCTCCAGCACAAAACCACGCCGGCCCCACGCACCTCCTCTCCCGGATCCAGCGGCTGCATTAGCTCAGCACATCCACCTGTCACGCAAGCCACTCGTTTGGAAAATTATTCTGCTGGAGCATCGCTGAGGACACCTTGCCAGCGAAATATCAGACAACATCAGGCGGTGTTTACTTGCTCCGCTGCAGATACTACACATTTATTATTTACACTTTTGCAGCGCATTTTTAGAGTTATGTCAATAATGTGGAGAGTTATCAAGTGATCTGTTTGCAGGCAGTCAACAACTGCCACGGATCCCAGTTTGCCCGAGGAATTTTAGGACGGGGATTTACCATTTCACATGGGCTAATCCACAGCGCGAGGAACGGGGGATCTGAGAGGCATTTGTCTGGATTTGCCAGACCTCAAATCGAGTTTGTATTGCTTACCTCTCCTGCTTCCTGCGTGAGAGCGCTCCGAGCAGAGCCAGCCCCGGGGGAGAGGAAGGCTCCTGAAACGGTGTAATAATGAAGCCTCGAAGATCGCCCTTGGTCCCAAGTGTTTGAAGAGATGGTTGGGTTGATTTTCACAGACAGTTCCAGCTGTACTTAAAACAAGACAGAAATGGGAAACTGATTAGGCCATGCTGAGCACTCCCAGTCTCCGGTCATGCCTAGAGTCTGATTAATCAAAACTGGTGCACTGGACACTCGGCTTAACTGCAAAAACCCCACTCACTGCTCATTTGTGAACAAATAAGATGCAAAGTACTTCCTAGGTGGCATCTCTTGCACTGCAGAGCTCTGCAGCTGTGAGTACAGGAGCTCCTTCACACCATGACACCAGCCACATCCTGCCAAGCCAGAGCCACCCTGCTGTCACAACTGGTCCACATCCTGCCCTGGGCCGGTCAGCCCTCCTACACAGCGCCAAAACTTGGGAAAAACCAGGCCAGTACATTTTCTCCCATCTTTTTGGGGGACTTTTGTCAGAGGCTGGGAAAGCAACAAGCATTTCCAACCTAAAACATGATGTGAGCTCATTACTCCCCCTGTTAAGAGCTGCTTAGCACTGAAATTGCACATACTCTCCCTGAATAGGTCCTGAGCACACACCTTAAACTCCTTCTTTTTGAAGTGAGATTTTTATATTTAGAGGAAATAACTTCAGAGAGGTCCCCTGGATGGTATAAGCTCTACACCACCTAAGCACAGTGTAAGGACTTCCACCAGCAGCTCTGGCCAACCACTATTCCCCTCTTCCAAATCCGACTGTGACGGACGGCTTTGAGTGCCAAGGAGCAGTAGTTATCCCAAAGAGTTTAAGACATTGTTCAAGAGCTTGAATTAATAGCCAGACTCCAGGTGGCAAGGCATGCATCATCTCTAGCAGCAGCTCTCTGAAGTGGAAAAATTAACCCAGGTCCTTTCCCCACTCACATTTTTGATTATCAGAAGTGCCTCGGTGGTTCTGGCTGAAAGACCAAAGCACCTGGCCAGACATCTATACAAAGCCACGAGGTATTTTAGCACTGCCAGTCCCATTTCCAGCAGGAGAAAGGTTTAAGATTTGGTTCCTGAGAAGCCCCTTTTCATCAGCCGTGGGCTGCACTGGTCTAGTATTCAAACCGACTGCAGCTCAGCAGCAGAGATCTGAATACTTGGCCAGGTAATGAGCACCAAGGCAGTTGTTTTTATCTCATTCAGTCAACAAGAACATGGAAATCAATTTTTCCCAATCTCAGTTATGGCTAGAAATCCATTCCTTTTAGGCCAGCTACAGGATTAATCTATTGAATGGTTTGCAGGCATTTTGCTGACATATAAACATTTTAAGAATACATTATACTTTCCCCCCTCCTCGTACAGCATTAGCGCTTTTTTTTTTTTCCCTCCTGTAAACATCTTTGTTCGGGAATCCACGAGACAGGATGTGGAAATGCATCCGTGTCTTGCAAACAAACCTCACGTCTGCAAAGTTTTGCACTGCACTTAAATCCCCAGTGCTGGGCCATTTCAGAAAAAGCCCAGAGCTAGGGAAGCACAAGGCGTGCCAGCAGAGAGCACGTGCTGAACTGCCTTTACGCAGCCAACACTGAACAAAGCCTCAGCAGATCAAATAAATTATGTAAATTCCACCTGCAGTGGAAGCCCTGACCCAGACACCTGCTAGTGTAACGCTCAGAGGATCTCTCCTGTCTCTCCAGGTGGCTGCAACACCTAAAAAGCCACCCTAACATCTCTCAGGGTGGTGGCCTAGCGTAATTCTATCCCCCGTGGTAAGAGGGGCAGTTCACCACAGATTATTCTCCTCACACAGAAAATTGAGCATCTCATCACTGCTGGCCTTTATTTTGCGCTCCAGGAAGTTCCTCACCCTGTTCCCAGCAGGACCTCAGGACAGCCTGCACACTTTCCAGGAGCTGTGCTGAATGGTGTTTTTCCCATTTTACAGGCATGGAATTAGAGGCAAATTTTCCTCTTTCACCAGCATAATTGGGCCTTCCAAGGCAAAGAAAAAACAGAAAACGCTGTACTTTCAACATGAGAACAACTCTGAGTTGTTTCCCACTCAAATCAGGAGATACTTTGTTCCAGCAACTGCATTTACCCACTGGAAAAAGAATCGAAAGTTTCATTTGGCCAATATCGCAGCCTTTCCCCACCCACTCTCCAGGTGTCAGAGTTGTTTGCAAAAGTTTCCACAGGTGATGAATTTCAGGCCGAAGGCTACGATCTGTTTTCAAATGTTCTTCAGAAAATTTGATCTGGGCAGCGGTATCAAAGCGGTTCTGGAACAGCAGAGGGCCATAAAGCAATTATATGCCATGCAACAGGACAGCAGAAAGTGAGCGCATCCATCTCCCCACAGCTGCCCTTTCTTCCTCCAGCAACCCGAGTCCAACAGACTGTGCAGCTCCATTTCTCATCCTTGTGGAGGACACTACAGGTATTTCCCATTCGGTTACTACTCTCTTTGTTATAACGTCTTATCCTGGCCAGAAGGGACGTATCTAGTTATAAAGATGTGGCAGCCCTGCTTGCTTACCTACAAAAACACCCCACGCCCTCCGGCACGTCAAGGAGGGGGCAGAGGTGCTGCTGAGAAGTCTTTTGGCTGTACCAGCACACGGACCATGCACGAAGCACAGGAACACCCGCACCACGCTGGGATTCAAGTCCCCTCGTAGGGAGAGCGACGTGAACGTGCTGTGCTTTGTCTGGAGGGGAGCATGCGATGCTCAAGGACTCCTTTGTACAACCACACAGCATCACTGGAGAGCTTCCATCAGGTTCTCTCATCTTGCCAGGACATCCAAGACAGAGCCACAGTAACTGAATAATCAATTAATCCTTCTGTGGAGCTCCATTTACATAATGAAAACGCAGCCTCCCCATATACCACTATTTCTCAGTTGTCTAGACTAATATATCTGTCCTGGAGTTGGAGGGGGGAGACCTAACACAGCTTCTATTACGGGTGGCAGAGTTCCAGCCGAAGTCACGTGGTGGCCATAAAACTTCTATTGATTTCATGTAAGCATTTAACCCTAGCAGAGCGCGTGTTCCTCCAACAGCCCACAGCGGGCTCCGCATCCAGCAACCCAGGCTGAATTACAGTTGCCCCTCACCTGGAGCCTGGGGAATCTCTTCCCTTTCTCCCAAGCTCTGACAGGCTTCGCCGCGCACTTTGAAATTCGGCAGCAAGTTTGGATTTCAGTTCGATGCCTGCAAGTTCTCAGCCCGCAGAGGTGGGTCTTACCCTGTAGGCCACGAGGAAAAACAAAACAACAAAGTCTTCTTCCAGACTGAAGGCTGTGAGCAGCAATGCTGAAAAAAAAAAAAAAAAACCTCTTTCTTCACTCTACTCTTGGCACTGGAAGCATACTGCAAGCCAGTAGACAGCAGAGAGTGCGGAGTTCAATTAAAACCCTTACTCTTGCTCTTCCTTCACCTCTCGCCTCCATAAATAGGGTATGAAGAGCAATCAGTGCCTCACAGCAGGGCCCATCCGCAGCTGCTGGCTCCCAGCCAAGCGTGGGGCGATCGGCAGAGGAGGCTGAGGTTCAGCTGCAGCCCTCGGTTGTGCCGCAGACTCCTGCGGGTCAGCAGGCAAATCAAATCATTTTGAACTTATCTCCGAGCCCACAAAGCCAGCGCAAGGCTCCCACCACATCCCAGCCATCAGAAAGGGCACCGAATGCCTGGCCTGCCCTGCCAACAGCACAGCTGGGGCGCTGGAGATAAAGAGACCAAGCTTTGTCAGATGTTCTCCTGGGCAGCACCGTCTGTGTCAAGCCCCCAGCCAGCCCACAGGGCTACCACTGCTTCAGTAGCAGCACTGGCTCTGCATTTACACATTTCCATAAGAGCGTGCTTTAAGCGAGCGTGCTCTGCCCTCCTCTGCTTGCTACAGGTTGTCACTTCCAGGAGTCCAGGCGAATTCACGCGCCCTGTCCGAGGGCCTGCGGTGTGGGTTTTGATGACAGCCACCTGACACGGACCCTGAGCAGGGCACACACACAAATCAGCCGCTAATTGCAGCAGCCTAACGCTGCAGCTGGCAATAAGGATGCTGGTGCCAGACCACAGGGCTCCCTGCAACCAGCTGACAGCGATGCTGAGCACATCTTGTCCCTGTCTGTGTTCAGCCAGCAAAGGCAGCGCTCCCAGGGCACTGTCCTGACCCAGCACCGTTGTCAGAGGAGACGAGGCCTTGGGAGCACACAGAGAGCACCAAAAGCATCCCACACGTAAGCAGTCTCCTTCCATCTCCTCTCTTCCATCTTCTTCTGCGCAGCCAAGCACAGGGACAGAGCTTGCTGTTTGTGCAGGCGAGTGTTTGCCTTGACATTTGTAGGTCCCTGGAATCAAAAGGTTTGGGAAGGGGAAACTTCAAAATCCTTGAAAGTTCACGGTTCTGTTGCCAGGACAGCCCGGTCTCCCGCTTCCACGCTTCCTTCCAAGCCTCCCCATGCCCACCACAACACCCATCTCCCTTCTGTCATGGGGCAACTTCTCAGCTAACAGCCCTTTCTCTCCTCATCCCCTACCTGACCTTCCAAATGGAGTCCAAATGGTGCTTCCACAAAACAAAATGAGCACCTCTCTGTTCTGGTCCATGGAAGCTCTCGGCCTGTTTCTTAAATGTCCTTTGAAGAGTTGAGGCCTGCTTGGTTTCCACGATCCTCCTTGCTCCTCAAAAAGCAAATTCCAGTTTCTGCAAGCAAAGGTCCCTCTCTGAGCTCCAAGGAAACAGCGAAGTGCACAGTAAGATAGATTTCCAGAGCTAATTCCTTTCAGTTTCTTCAGAAGCCACCTAAAGGAGGCACATCTGGGAGTATACGTGAGGGTGTGCCTCTGGTGGGTTTTGTGGATTTGTTTGCCAACTTCTCCCAGAGTCACCTTCTTTGAGGAGTCACACCACAGCGTTAACAGAAGAGCAGGGACTCCCTGATTCCAGGGCATCCCAAGGCTTCAACTGTGAGAAGAGCCCTGGGCTACTGTGATGTTGCTCTTCACAAACAGGAGGACTAAATGTCAAGAGTTTTCCAGATATCAAGTGTTTCCCTGTATACTATTGCCCGAGGATGACACAAAGCCAGTCCTCTAGATTTAGCAGCCCTGTATGCCCCAGACATCAGTTCTGACACAGATTCCAAAGCCTGGCCTGCTACTGCCTTCCTAGATAGCAGTTATGCTCCTGTGTGCTTCTTCTGTCAAGGCTTTTCCTTGCTTTGCCCCTTTTGTCTTACATTTCCCCTGGGGGTTGTGGCAAGCACAAAGACAGCTCCCTCTCAGCTCAGAAGGGCTGCCTTGCACAACAACTTTCTCTGCAGGTCTGGAGCTCTTGAGAACAGCCTACATCTGGTATGACGCGTGTTTGGAGTCGCCCCCAGCTCCCAAAGGACAGCCTGAGCCAAGCTTATGTTACCAGCACCAGAAGCATGTTCCCCACTTCCTAAACATTGCATCAGAGCACACAGTGTCAGGAGCATTTGGAAGTGCATCGAAGCTGCCTCTGCATATGTGTGTCAGAGGACACGCACGCATCCCGTCTGGAAGCTAGAAGAAAGGCCATCTGCCTTCCATTGTAAACTGGTGACGGTCACAGATTCTCCCTGTCGCTTTGGCTACTGCACGCTGAGATGTGCCCAGCTCCACAGCGTGCTCCAGAGCCACCTCCTGGCTGAAAGGGTAACAGTCGTGGAGAAAGGAGGGAAAAAAAAAAATAAATAACAAATCCAAACACCAACCCCCAAATCCCAGGCATTTGCTTTATGGCTGGGATGCCCTCTCCAAATCAGTTTTCAGCCTCTCTTCAGTTCAGGCAGAGGCACTACCCTGCTCCCATTCCTAAACACAGCCCCAAATCCAGGCTGCTACAGGGACCTTACTGCTGGAGAATGTTTTTCCCCTGCAGTGCTGTCCACCTTGCCACCCTGGCTCCAGCGCAGGTGTGCCTGGTGTGCGTGTTCAACCTTGACTTTCAACTAGAAAGCCAGTCACGGACACACAGCTGGCTGCGGATGCTGCAGTGCACGTCCAGCACACCATGCAGAGGCAGGGGAGGTGGCGGGCACCAAACAACAAAAAACATCAAGACTGAAGCTGAACCTTTGCACTCAGGCATGCAAAGGCCATCACTCACCTTTTGCGTCCCACCTGCATTGGCTCACAGGCAGCACAGACCCAACCTGCTCCCCTAGCTTAACACACTCACCTGTGTCTGCCACTTCTGCATTAATTTCCACCCAGGCTCTTCCTTTTTCTGCAGATCTGTGTCATTGCTTTTCCAAGGTCTGCTCAGCAGGAATCACATTAGATCTGCTCTCTTCTAGCCTAGTAGAAAAAAAGAAAAGTAGATAATTATCCAGAAGTTAGGTCCCTTGGTCATCACAGAGCAGGAACATTTTCTCAGGCCACTTCAAGGCCAGACCCTGCTATTTGATTAGGTTTGTTTTCCAGCAAGGCTGTCGTGCAAAACAGCCAGGCAGTTGTGCTGGCTTTGGGAGAGCAAAATGCAGCCAGCATATGAGAAGTGTCCTCGCAGAGCAGAAATTCGCCAGTCCTACCAACGGCAGGTGAAGAGATTATGCCTAGATCCTTCCCTCTGATGGCCAGGCAATGCCCTTCCTGCTGGACGCTCCTTGGCACAGCAAAGCGTACATCAGCTGGCTCTCAAAGCACAGGCTGGAGACGCAGGGGCCAATGAAAGCACAGATTTAAACCTATTAAAGCCAAGATTGTGCACACAAACTGACAAAACATCATACTGAACCTTTACAAAAGGTCTTCCTACAGTATTTAGGCCAGCTGCAGCAAAAGGCTTTTCTGTTGAGCTGACAAGAACAGGCCCAGCCTCCAAAAACAGAGGACAGCAACCATCTATCCCAGTGCTGGGGAGCTACAGGACACTGTGCCATCAGCCCCGAGCCCAGGAAGCCAAGCACCACGTCTCTAAGCAAGGAATGTCACACATACCATGAGGCCTCGTGCCCTGGGCTCACGGAGAAGCAGGAGCGAGACGAGAGCCTGGTGGCTGAGCCACGCGTTGAGGCCTGAGACGGCGGGGAGAGGAGAAAGGAGAAACCAGAACACCTTCTGTTGCTGAAATGGGCCTGTACGCTTTTATAGACGTGTACACACACACAGGAGGTCACTACAGTATCTCAGCAAAGGCAGGTGATAGGAAGAAGTGGGAATATGGCTGAAATCCAGGCCTGCCTGCCGAGCCACGCCTCAGCGCCACACGCCCCACCTGAAGGGACCCACACCGCCCCACAGCCATCGTGGGCAGGGCCTTGTACCCCAAATAAAACACACAAGAGACCTCAGTCCACCACGGCCACCATTCCTGTGAGGACCCTGCCTCCTCACAGGCCTCTGGGGACAGTCCCCACTGAGCCCCACCACAGCGCTGACCCCAGAGCCCTGTCCCCTCCTTCCACCCCACAAACCCATCCCTACAACCAAGGTGCACTCTCCATGTACAAGGGGTTAAATAAACCCAAGCAGCCTGCTTGATCCCCAGTGTGATACCAGACTGCAGGGACCACCACTGACCTCGAAGGCCTGCAGAGGAGGCACCCTAAAACCCCCCAGCAAGGAAACCCCAAGGAAGGCAGAAATCCGCCCACCGCGGGCTCCTCAAACAGGCAGAAATGTACCGGGCGAGCCACGTAGCCAAGAGTGACACCGGAGTCCTTATGATGTAAAATCTCTTCCCATGTTGCAGCATGTTGACCTGACAACATGCCATCGGAATTTTAAATTATGTATCTAAAAGCCCTTCTCCCTGTCAGGCAGCGTTTGAACCTGAAGCGAAGCCGGCAGCGGAGAGGAGCAGACAGGAGAGGTAATTACCCACGGTCTCCTCCAAGAGCTGACAGAAAGCAGGCCCCGTGCTGGAGATCCTGGCCTCATTATGGGCTCTCCTGGAGGCTGCAGCTGCTCCTCTCCGCGGTCAGACGTGAGGCACAGCGCTCCTGCGAGCTCATTAATGGCTGCAGGGCCCATCAGCCACAGCACAACCGCAGCCACGCTGGTGTTTGAAGCCAGAGCCCCAGCTCCGCACTCCAGCTTCAGAGGAGGAGCGCAAGGCAGCCACCGAGCTGGCTTGCTCGATGCTGTGGCATCTCTAACACGGGAAGGGGGTTCTCCAGGACCGCTGTGAACTTCAGAGGTGACAAAAAGTGGTGGGGGAAACTCAGCCCCTTCCTCACGAACAGACAAGAAAATGTAATAAGATGCTACGTGGCAGCTGGGGAGCAGCTTTAGAGACCATACCAACTTCTGCATCAGAAGCACTTCCCAAGAAACTTTGTCCCCGGAGAGCTCAAAAAAAAGCCAGGGCATCCCTGCAGCTGGCAAACCTACAGCATCAGCGACTGCAGCCCCCTCCTCTAGCCCCCCAGCAGCCCCAGCTGGAGGTTTCCTTCATCTGCTTCTCCAGCAGCCTCTCCTGGAGGTGACTTTTGCCCACTTGCAGATCCCAGAGGACAGGAAGGTCATTCCAGCTCTCAGGAAGGTCATTCCAGCTGCTGCTGCCCCCCTCCCCAGCCACGCGTGTGCTGCGAGGCCGTGCGAGCCCCTGATGGATGGCTGTCTGCGAGGGGCTGAGCCACTCAGCCCATTCGATGGAGAAACGAGCAGCTGGACCTGAACTAGAGAGCTGGAGAGCAAAAGGGGATCTGTTCCAGCCACCTCACCCTCTGCCTGGCAAGGGACTGGCCAGGGACACGGCTCACCTCTCCGGGGAGAGGGATGCTGCAGGCTGCAGCAAGCCCGGCTCTCCCCACGGAGCCAGGAACGAGCAACCTTTGCCTCCAGCAGGTAACTACCAGCTTCCTCTGGAAAAATACAGACCACCCAAAACCTGCAGCAACAGTCGTTGCATCTCTAGTCCGGCAAGCAGAGCTCAACGTGCAGTGCCCTTGGGCTCGGGGAGCGCAGGGCAGCGCCAGGCGGAGGGAAGATGTGTCAGACAGCTGCAGACAGAGGACAGGAGGGGAACGTGTACGCATTAAAAGGGTAATGTTGGCATATTGTAAGCAGCAAGTTTAATGACAATCATCACGCTACAGAGTTTTGGGAGGGACGTAGACCCCAGGGCTTCAACTGACCTTTGAAAGACAGCGAGAAGAAGGGAAGTGAGTCACCACCGCCGCCACCTGCCCTACAATTTCCTCCACCTTCCACTAAAACACTGGGCTGGAACCATCATGACCAGCAGCCTGACTCATATGGATCTTGGTTCAGCTCCTGCCATTCCTCTGTGCCTAACCAGTTAATGCAAATAATTTTCTTTCTAACAGGCTTTTTAAGCTTAATTTTATTTCAGAGCCATTTTCTGCCTCTTTCTCTCTCCTTTCTGATTCTCTGCCTCAGCCGTGTTTCGGTACAAACCAAATTACAGACCGCATTCCTGCAAAATGTTTAAGAGTCACTTCATCCTCTGCTTCATCCCAAAGCAGTCTGCGCATCTCAGGGGATAGCCGGGGAATGCGGCAGGGAGGACAGCTGCAAGCTTTTGGGTGGCTAATCAAAGCTCTGCTCAACCTGACTAAGCTCAAATCCGGTTCACAGTTGCGAGGCAATTTGGGCTCCGAGCGCTGATGCACAGATACATATGCCAAGCCACACGGTCCTCCCGGCACCCCTTCAGCTCTCATCACGCTCAAGGCTGCACCGTGCACAGTAACAGCTTTCCCACCGAGCTCAAGGGACCAAGATCAGACTTCAAATGCCTCCAAGAAAGCCTCGTATTTCTTTCCAGCGCATGTCCCACGAGGATCTGTTACACAGGCGGCTTGTTCTGCCCTCCCGCTTGGGGCTGTGCTCAAGGAGTCTTAAAATGGAGCATAAACTCCTGCCTCCTCCTCTGGAAGTACACGTCCTCCTAGAGGGAGCGGTGGGGAATTTCACACAGGGTTAGTTTTTATGCTTTGAATATCCTGCGAGCTTTGTGTTCAATTTCCCATCATAAAGTTTTAATGGGAACCCTTTGAAATTGCCAGCTTTCCTGATAAGTCTTCAAACAGAAATTGTCTGTCTATGCAAAACGTGGCGAGGTGCATCCAGATTGTATCTGGGGCACCGTCTACAGTTTTTAGTCTAAGGAAGAAAACAAACCAGATATGCAAGTTTTCACAAGATTTTTTAACCGTAACCTGTCAACGTTTCTGTCCCACGCTTGCAAGCCTGATAGCTGCAAAATCACCTTTATCAAATCCACATAATCCAGGATTTCGGCAGGGAAAGCAGTGCAAGCAGCTGCCACCACCCAAAACCCACCTCCCTCACCGATCATCCAGCCCCCTCTCTCACTGCTAGAAACGCCGCTTCAAAAACTCCTGGAAACACCGAGAAATAAAAATCTTTTTAGCTTTTTGGGAGGGGATCTACCCACAGAATCTAGTCCTAGATAGGGAGGGTCTTTTGATAAAAGCAGAGGTGAGGAAGGGAAGTGAAGGGGAAAAAAAGGAAGGAAAGTAGGGGGAATCTGGGAGGAAAAGGAGGGAACTGGAAACCTGGTTTGCTCGGGAAGGAAAAAGGAACTTCAGCTTTCCAACACATCAGCTCACCACCAATATTAAATGTGAAAAATAAGCAAAAAAAAATGTAAGACACAATGAATTTTGTGACATGGAAACAAATGTGACGATTCCTGCTCTCAGGTGGGATTTATAAGCCCTTGCACTGGATTTGGCCCTTCTTTTTGCATGCTAGGGGATAACAATACAGCTGCTCTACCAATCTGCCCTGCACAGGACACGTTTTCCACCAGCCCACGCTCACAGGCAGCGGCCACTGCCCTTAGCTGAGCCTGCTGCACTGCGTGGATGTGCCACCAGAGATCTGAGCAGTGATGAGGCATGCTCACGAGGCCACAGCTGGACTGCAGCCTCGCTCCTACACCTTGCTCCCACCGGTGCAGCATCACCCTGAGCTAGGGATGGTGATTTTCTGCTCTCTGCCTCTCTGCTGACCCTGCTCAGTGCTCATTTCCCCCCTGGAGCAAGCCAGCCTTCAGCTGCGGGCAGCAGATCGGGGTGCCTTTCACCCCGACCCCAAACCATGCCCGGCACGGGCAGCAGGGGGATACCTCCACAGAGCAGAGCTGGTTTCCGAGAGAAGCTGGGTTTCTCCCTGCTTCCTCCCTTTCTTTACCAGACACACTTTATGCAAATCAAATCTCTCTTTTGCTGGCTCCCGCTGTGCTGCAGAGGGTTGGTGGAGGGGAGGAGAGGGGAAGGGGTGGGAAGGAGGGGGGAAGAGGATGGAGCCTTGTTCGCTATCAGCTGCTCAGAAGAGCAGAGCAGAGACAAGATTGATGATGCTCTCTGGATATAAGATCTCCTCCTTGTGAAAGGCTGCTTATGAGGCCTGATAGACTTGTCATCTCTTAATAAACATCGCTGATATGTCGGTGAGGAGAAAGCAGGAGCGAGGGGAGGACACACAGAAAGGCGGCTGACAATTTACTTAGAGCGATGCTCTTCTCTCGCCTTGGCCCTCACGTGCAGCTCAGGTGGCCTCCTCCCAGCCAGGAACGTCCCCAGCCCAGCCTCACCAGCACGTCCCATCTCAGCAGAGCCCAGGGACAGGCTGCGCCCAGCATCAGGGCACTGCCAGGGAAAAAAACCCTTCCCCTACGAGCTTGGGGCCACCTGCCCTTTGTGTACACCCTTCCAAAAAGCCCGGGGATTTTCCAACAACGTACACAGTAGCTACAAGAGGGGGTCCCAGTGGGAACGGTGAACAAGAGAAGCATTTCATCAGCACCTTGCAGCCTCCAAAGCCGTTTTGTTGCTGTTGTGCTCCTCTATAAATTGCTCTCCAAGTGTTTGTAAGTCGCTCTGCTCTTGCCCACAAGGCTGTAAATCAAAGAGACTTGCTTGTGATCAGGAGCCACATCCCTTGCTTTTGTTTAATCTCTGTAAAGCAGCAAGGAAATTTTGAATGCCTGGAGGGAGCATTTGCCCTACCCAGTTCCAACAATGACAATCACAGGTAGCAGAGTGACATTATCACCAGGAGCTGGCTTGGATACAGAACACCCACTTACGGTCACCCGCATCTAGCTACAGGCACACGGATTTTGCCTGAACGCAGCCACATTTTCCTTGCGTATCTGGCTCCGTTTTTATTTAATCAAGCTATGCATGGTTAAAAATGCTCCAGAGCATTAGCAGGTGCTTAGCGGTGCTGTGTAAGTGCAGAGCTAAGGAATAACGTGCTGTAAGCACAGCTAACGTAAGTGTTCATTGCTCCCTGTGGGGCTACAAGTGACTGCAAGCCAGCTTCTCCACCCCAGGCTTACACATGCAAGAGGAAGCTCCCGCAGAGGCTGCAGAGACCACGTAGGAAGCTCTCAGGGACACAGGGCAGGTCCCCTGAAAGTCTCAGCTGCTCCCTCACGAGGCTCAGACCTGCCCAGGGCCATGGGGACACTTGGGCAGTGCAGGAGGACATCAGGCTGTCCTGCCCCGGGCTCAGGGACAGCCAGGCAGCTCCGCTCCCATGGGCAGCCCGGAGTACTGCTTTTACTGTTCCCTCTGTAAAATAATGCCACACTGTGATTTTTCCCAGCCTTACACCAATTCCATCATTATTTTCCTCTAATACATCTTTATTGACTTGCCACAAGTGCTGAGACAAACTCCTTGAGTTACGAGGACTTATTTCCCCAGCACCGATACTCGGACTCTTAGAAAACCAAACCCTCTCGGGACTGGGATTAATATTTTTACGAGGACTCATTTGCCATGTTTTCAGCACAGCTTCTCCGTTGGCAGGAACGCGAAGCCATACTCAACACTTCACAAAAAAGTTATGACAAGAGCAGACTTGCACGGGCTAATTTCACCATCAATAAACACCCCTGCTAAATGAGCACAGGAGTGCTCACGTCCCAGACGACTGCCTTGCAGAAGAAACAAATATATTTCTCCCTAACTGTTTTGCGTGTGACCTTTCTACCAGATCTCCCAGGAGAGGTATGTCAGCCCTCCCTCCCGCCTGTAATTAGTGACCCACAATGAATAAGTTTCTCAAGGTTGGAGCCTACAGCTCAGAATAGACCTGAACGGCCTCAATTTGATTGGAAAGAAAAACAACCTCTGTTCGACTCCGAAAGGTTAAAGTTTAGCCCTGGCATTTCCTGCCCTCGGCAGTCCATAATAAACCAGTGTCCCCAGCGTCACCTTCTCAATCAAACGGGCACTTCAACACTCGAAACCCTCCTCCTTCGCCCAAAGAAAGTCAGATGGGTTTTTGGCAACCTCCAATTACAAGGCTGGCGTTCAGGCATTAAACTAGAATCACGGTTGCTGGCTGGTGTGCCCATGCCTGCCTCCAGCTCCCCAGCTAGACAGGAATGTTATATCACGTTCAGTTCACTCAGCTGCAGATTCCCCTGCTTACGAGACTTTTCTTAGACAGCCAACACACCATATCTTACATTTAAGTACACAGTGAAACTGTGTAGCTCACATTTTAGCACAAAACAGCTTGCTTTGCAGCAACTCCATGCATACAAATGTCTGAGCCCTCTTCACCTGGAACCCAAGGTCATACCCATGAAAAAGCAGTTCCCCAGCACTTCCAAAGAGATGGAAGTTCGGGTGTGCAATGCAATATTCCTAAACCCTCTTAATTTCCTTGTCTCACAGTATTTTAGGAGGTTTTTCCAGTCTTCAGCTGCTGGTAGCAAGGGATCACATGAGAGTCACAATGATCGCGCTAAAGGATAATTACAAGTTTCTAACCTCTGTGGCTCTGAAGTCCTTGAAACCAGCAGGCAAACAAACGGAAAGTCTCTAATGCAATTTTCCTTAAGTTTCACTCCCCCACATAATCCTCAGCGGCCCCTCTTCTCACCTTAGGACTTAGAGTCATGACTCAGAGCTCAGCTGGAGTTTCAGATTCATTTACACATGCTTGCTGGCTGGGATTTTTCATTGCAATGGAAAAATGACTTTTAGATCAAAATCTCCACAAAAACAAGCATTCTGTAGAATTTCTGCACATTTTCGTCTATAAAAAAAAAAAAAAGATAACACTGAAATGTAGAGGATAAGAGGTTTCACAAACAAAGAGTAAAAAAAGAGGCTGAGAGATAAATAAAGAACCAATTAACTACCTCAAAGAAACTGAATTGCTTACAATAAAAAAAAAAAGAGTACCAATCTGAACTCTCCGTTGTGATTAGAAACTTAAGGTACAGCATGTACATTTTGTCCTCAGTATTTAACCTAATGGTTATAATGAGGATATCTAAGTGGCTGAAGATATTATTTGGTCAGAGGGTCACTGCAGTGAAAGACATATACAGCAGAACTGGAAATTATGAGGGCATTTTTGCACCATGTTTTACAAGTATTTTACAAGTTGTCTTTTAATAAAAACAAAAGCACGGAAGAAATAAAAAGACCTTGCTACAGCATTTAGAAATTGTTCATATTAATAAAAATTAAAGTAGACAACGAAAACACAATGAGAAAACAGGATTCGTGAGTATGAAGAGATCAAGTGGGAATACAAAACAGCATTTGGGGAGATTATTTTTTTTTAAAGTCATCTGAACATAATCAAGCTAGAAAAAGAAACCACAAAGGGGAGGATGGCAGGGGAAATTATTCACACTCAGGAATTGTTTGCAATCTTCCACTGTGTAATGCCCTCCAAGCATCATCCCATCTATGCAGCCCCACAGTTCTGTGCACCGAGCAAACAGACCTCTCCTTCCAGGAGCACTGCTGCGATTTCCAGCAAGCTGCTTAGAGGGGCAGGCGGGTGCAGACAGAGGATGAAGGAACACAAGGAAGCAAGACAAAAAAAACAAGAGAATATTTACAGGGCTACTGAGAGGTCCAAGGACTGCCAGGGGCGTGCATTTCTCCCTCCTAAGCTCAATTCTACAGCAAAACTCTCATCCGAGAAACAGAATTGGAGCCCTTTGAAAAACTCTGCATATAACATGCAGCATCAAAGATTAAAACCCCAACAGTTCCCATTTATAACTCACCCCCATTTGGCAGGGAACATCACACATAACTGAAAACAGAGACAAACGGAAGGTGTCAACTTAGTAATTTCCTAGCTCTACAGTGAGCAGCATGGTAAATATGTGAACCTGTATTTCATCCTCCAAATCATATTAATACTCAAATCTCAAGCAGGAGATAATACAAGGGTAACTAAAACTGTCCCAGCCAATATTTTCAAACACAGGGACAGAAATATAATGCAAGTAGTGTTTTAGAACATATATTAAAATACCAAGTGGAGGGTGGAACAAAGCTAACGAACTTAAAAGACGACATCTGAACAAGTAGTCCATTACCCGGGGAAGATTCCAGCATGCTCAAAAATCATGTATCATTTCCTTTCACATAAATGTCCATTATCTCCCTGGTGTTTTTTTCTTTTTTTTTTTTTATGTAGCAAGACATTATCCCTCCTAAAATCCCCTGACAAAGATTTAATGCTGCCATTTTGTATCCACATCTCCTTCATCTTCTTACCAAAAATCTCTCCCCCCCTCCCCTGCTGACACAGTGTAATTCTCCAAATCTGCAGTTTTAACAGAAAGCGAATCTGATTTTGCCTCAGCCTCCAGATGGGCATAGCTCTGAAGATATTGTCATGTGAAAGATTAGGCGCTAACTTAGACAAAGAACTGTTCATCTGCAAGCTTAATAGCCTCTGAAACAGTAACTGCCACGAAAGAGTTACCAGGTACCTATATTGCTATCCATAATAATAACAGCGTTGGAACAAAGGATGAAAGTGCTAGAAACTCCCAACGGTACACAACGGAGAACTGGTAACCCCTGCCTGCAGCACAGCTCAGGCCTCTTGCAGGCTGTCTGTGCACACATCGGAGCTGTGCCAGCCAGCCTGAAGTTTACTCTGGGATGCTGGGGAGCAAGGTGCAGCGGAGGAAACACTTTGCACAGGTGACCTGCCAGCCCTTCATGGCCATGGGGCTGCTGCAGTTCCCTACAGCTCCTTCTCCTGACAAACACAACATACAGGCTCCTTTTGTGGATTATCCCAGTCCCTCCAGCCCTCTGACCATCCATGGTTTGCTCAGGCTCCACCTCACAGCTCTTCTCACCCTTCCTCAAGGCATGGCATCTACGGGCCACAAGCTCTAGAGCCCAAGCAAAATCAGGCAGCATTAAGCAAAGGGAGACAGAAAACAGCAACTACAGAACCAGGTCTGGAACAAAATTGCCACCTCTTGCCCCAGAAGTCCTAGAATAGGTCCCAGCCTGGGGCAGGGAAGAACAATATCCTTCCCTAGATCCACTCTTCCTATGTGCATACTGAATTGATTTTGTTTGTGGTCCTGAGAGCCCAACTCTGCACCCACCCCAGCCAACAGGAGTCAGCACCAAGGCAATTGGGACCTACTCACTTCCTTCTGTGATTTTCCATACTCCAATGGCTGCTGTTGCTCCTTGGACAAAGTTTTCTCCTCACAGGGAGAGCAGAAATCACTCTCAGCAAAGCATATGGACAGGCTTGCAGACCAGCCAACTGCACCATGCCCAGCAGCACACAGCAGATGAGCGATAGGCATGATCCATTCCTACTTGTGGAAAGAGAACAAAACAGAGGACAGCTTGTTTAGGTGGTGTGGAAATACCCTGGAAACACAAGAGCATTATGCTAAGGCTAAGAACACTGAGCTTTAAACCAGGTCCTTCCTCCCATATATTGTGGGAATGCAAATCTAAATCCTTGGAAGCGATGGTGAATTGACTTAGTGGGTGGGTGCACCTGAACAGATCCTGCTGGGAGAGAGAACAAAACCACTAGGCAAAGAGGAAATGCCCTCTGACAATCCCCTGCAGAAGCCGGGGTCCAGCGGTGCAGCTGTATGCCTGCAGGTCAGGAAGGTGCCTGACTTTTCTGCACAGACAGCTTGCTGGCTATCCCTGCTGCCACCACACAGCCAAACACAGTCACTACCTGGCTCAGGACCTCCAAAGAGTCTTAAACTATATTTGAGGAAAATACCAACACATGGGGCTCTGTATCAAAGGGGCTGGGATGGACAAGCAGAAGTAACAAGGCAGCCAGAGTGATCGAGGCATGATGTTCATCAGATTGGTGCCAGAAATGTCTGATGAAGCTTGTCGGGGTCATCCCATACCCATAAATCCAGCAGCCAAGGCAGAAAGCATGCTGAGCTCCACTTTCAGAAATCCCAGCCTCCCACCAGTAGTTCTGTGCTAAAATCCTGCCTCCTGTTGGACAAATAAGCCAGAGGGCAAATCCCACAGCTCCACCAAGGAGAACGTGCAACCTTAGCAATTAAACAGTGCCTTTGTGTGGCAAGAAAACCAAGACAGGCTATAAAAAAAAAATGTTCACCTGCAAGATGTAGGGGAGCCATTGTAACCACCTTACCTAGGTAAGCTGCACCTCCTGATGGAGAGAGCTCAAAACAAGGACACTACCTTGCATCACTTCAGTTTGTCCTAGAAAATCCTGCTGCCTGGTGCTCCTCCTGATTCCCTGAAGCTTCAGAAATGCCATGCTGGGAGCTAAGAGACAGCTTCACAAGGCACGCAGTCCATCACTGAGGCACATTCCTCATGTGCACAGCTGAGACGCAGACGTGACCCACGATTCCCACAGCACCACAACTCACCCAGCTCTAACACCATCCCTTACCTGCTGCATTTCCCCATCTGTTTCACATGGGGTGTCACTGCCCAGCCCCACGGAAAACAAATGAGACACGTAGAGGTAGGGCCTATTAAGTGGCCTTCTTTCTTTGTCCCAGATTAATTACTGCATTCTGCTAGTTCTCACCAAGGAGCTGCTCTGCTGGGCTGTGAGGAGCCAGTCCCACGTGGCAGGATGAGTCCAGCAGCATCCCCTTGCAGGGCCATGCCAGGTGAGGCTGGGGAACCTCTGAACGAGCACTGACAACCATCTGCGTGCACCATGCAGACACCGTGGCCCTGGAAAACAAGAAAGCAACCTTTTTAGGAAATGCTAGAGCAAGGCTAAAGCATTCAGGAGCTGGTATCAGCCTCAAAATGAAGGCTGTTAGCCCCATTATCCATCCTGCCCTCTTGTCTCCCAAGAATCCAGAAGGAATCAGGTTAAAAACACACACGTTTTTTTCAGGGAGATCATGCAAATAGAGCATTATTACTGACTTACACGACGCCGTCACGTTCAGAATTGCACTTGAGGGATTTTACCCGGAGACCAGGAGGACAGTTTACTTCCCTCAGGTTAGCTCTAGCAAACCACGCCATAGATCTGATTTGTGGGCACCAGGCTCCTACCTGATGAAATATATATGATAAACTTGGTGCAGCGAGGAACGGTCCCGATAGATGATGAATAGATGATGGGGTGTAAGGGCTCCAAAGAGGTCACCCACTACATTTCCTTGTCCTAAAACAAGAGCCATAAACCATCCCACGCTTCCCCATTCACACACTTTTACATTTGTAGAGCACCCGCACAAAAGAGCCCCACGCTGATGGACACTTTGATGATTTAAGTGTTAAATAACAGAGAGGTGCTATTTATGTGGAAATTATTCCTGTTGGGACAGAGACATGAAAGCAACATTTTCTCCTGTGCCTCTGCCTGCCTCACCTGCACTCTCGCTGCTCATCCATCTCCCAGGATTGCCTGGAACATCGCACATGTAAGAGCATTTTCAAACAGCTCACATTTTCTTCAAAAAGTCAACCTGTTCAGTAATGGCTCATCCTGCTCCTCCCACCCCCTGCTACATGCTCCCTTGGGGCCAAGAGGGGAGAAGATTCAGCCTGCAGCGGAAAACAGCTTTATGTACATTAAAATATCACCACTTGCGAGTCTGATGCCATTGCAACCTACAAAGCCAGAAATAGCAGCTGTGCCCCAGTGGAATCAGAAAGGACAAATTTCCAGCCTCCCAGAAGGGCTGAAGACACGCAGGTGCACTTAGTCCTGCAATAACAGAATCTGTAACTGCAAATATTAAAGGAGAGAGGAAACAATATTGTTTCCGGTCGTTATATTTTATAGAAATGTCCCCGTATACCTGTGCAATGAGCCTGAAGCTCAAAGGTTAAAATAAAAAGCATTTTTACAGAGATCAAAATAACAATCCTACATCTGTCATCTTCCAAATCTAAAAGCAACCTTACGAAGATTTGGTGACTTGAAGGACCTCTACAGGGTACACGCGTTGAAAGTAGGTTGCACTTCCTTGCAACCACTGATAATCTCAAAATGACAAATGAAGGCAAAAACATTTTTAAAAATCCACTTTCCCATATTAAGCAAAACAAGTATTTCCGTTTTTCAAACGGAAACATTTTGATGTTCATCAGGCTGCAGGATTCCCAGCTCGGCCACAATCACCCCCTACAATTCAGCTGAACTGTTCCAGCCCAGTTGTGTTCAGAGGCTCAGACACTCCCAAAGGCAAGCAGAAAACAAGGGGAATGGGGCAATTACAGGTTTTCAGAAATGTTTTGGAGTCTTGAAGTATTAGAAGAAGATGAAGACAGGAGTGCAACCCGTTCCTCCAGCAGCTGTGATTAGAGCAGACAGCGAGTTATCACAGAGGACAGGCTATCAGTAGGGCTGTGGCAGCAGGAAGAGGGAGAAGGAACACATGGATGAGGTTTGTCCCAGCTTTTTGTCCCCATGATGAAGGAATTGTGTGCTGATAAGGGACGTGCACAGCTCTAGCTGACGGGTTGCTGGGTAGAGTCCTGATTTTACAGGATCTCAGCTCAAAAAGCTGCTGTGCAGCAGCAAAGGGAGGGAGCACAGATGCTTCAGGTTGGCAAGGTGACCCACAGCACCCAGGACACAAGCAGCAGCTGACAGTCTCTTCCCTCAGAGGTCTCTAAGGGGAGAAAGGCAGCAAAATTCTTGCCTGTTCCCAGGAGAAGAGATGGTTCAGGAGGTCGCTGGTCATTTCCAGCTGCCCTGAGAGAAATGTTTTGGGGTGCAAACCAAAGCAAGTCCTCACTTTAGCTCCTTCCCTGTTCCTTTTTCAGACTATGTGGTCCTCCAGGAAAGCACTCCGAGAACAGCAGCTCCTGTCACAAGGATGGATCGGGACTGCCAAGGATTGTCACCCATCTTCATACTCCGAGTCTTTGAGATCTACACGGCTAGAGGAGCAGCAGCCAGGCCCGCAGCGGGATTTGTCGTGTGGCTGTGACACCTTGCAGGAAGCCTCCGCCGCTATTTGCCCCAGGAAACCTGGAGGGGACAGGGCTCCTTCAACACCACAGCAACCGAGCTAAAGCAATCAGCCAGCTTTTAGGCAGAAAGCAGCCAAAAGAGCCCCAGGAGTTAAAAACCAATAGTTACTAACTCCCGATATCATCTGCCTCTTGGTGCCATCGCGGCAGCAAGCGATTTTGCATTTTGCTGGCAAGAGGAGAGCCTTAGAGAAGCCAAGCAGAAAGGAAAGCGTCTCACCACGTGGAAAGCACGCTTGGATAGCTCCTCAGTGACCATCCTGGGTCCTCCCAAAGACACACAGGTGCGTACAGATGCACACCCCAGCCCGCTGGCACAGCTGGGGTGGCTGCTTTGGCAGCCCCCTGAGCCAAGCTGATGACAAACGCGCCGGATGCAGGAGGACCGCGCGCAGCGGCACTCCTGCAAAACACGAGCTCAATGCAGTGGTGGCAGCAGCAAGAGCCGAATTCCCATTTAAATAAAATGCCAAAAGGCAGTCAGCGAAAGTGACATTTATGGTGTTACTACAAATGCATTCAGTGGGAAGCTGAGTAGCAGAAGCAGGTTGGGGGGAAAAAAACAAGCTGTAGTGAAAACTGCCATCTGTATATTGTGCCCCATTTTTAATATTCTGTATTCTCATAAAAAGTGTTGTTTCTGTCACTATTCAATCTCCCAAACTCACATGGAACACTGTTAAAAGTCAGCAGTGTGTGAAATGGTATTTTAAAATAAATGAAACCCGCTCGCAAAGCTGCGGAGGAATATTGCAATGCCAGGGTGCTGACAGACAGGCATTGAAAAGTAACAACCGTTATCATCTTAAAGCAAAGCGGATTAAATAAAAACCCACAGCTAGTGGTGCATTACCAAGTCTGATATTGACACAGCTGCCGTGGTGGTTATTTTTCATTGTCTCATCAAGACAAAGCATCACGGGATATCAATCTTCCCTCTGTCAGGCCATGCCTGGTGTAAAGTTTTTCGTTTACATTTTCATTATATCCCTTTTATCTCAGCTGCCAGCAAAAAATATATATATGTATTTTATATATATACATATCCAGATATATATGGATGGGTAAGTGTGTATAATATGCAGCTCTGGGAACGCCAAGATTGGGTGGCCCTCCGGCGTGTTGCCAGCCACAGCCCCCGGCCACGAGGATCCTCCTGCTCCCAGGACAAAGCCAAGCCCAGCCTGGCCGTGGTTTAGGTTCCCTCCAACTGGAAACGGGCTTGGTGGTGAGCTGGGGAGTTACGCAGAGAGCTTCCTAGCTAAGAAACCAATTAAAACAGCTGCCCGTTCTTTAAAAGCAGGCTCCTTCATGTATTTGTGTATCAGATTTCACTGGATAGACCAGCCAAGGCTGTCTGCCATCTAGCTCAGTTTGGTGCTCAGAGAAGAAGGAAAAGCAGAGATCACAGTTCTCCATACAGGCTGATGATGTCTCATCAGCACTAACAGCAGTTACATTTCTTCCTTTTTAGCTCTGCAGGTTGTTCCCTGCCTCCTTGCTAGACCTTTAGCTTTCCCAGCCTTGCTGACCCTGTTTTTAGGAGGCTTGTAGGCAGCCACAGAATGATTAAGAGGTCGTCTCCGAACTTGCCCCATTGTGTGATGCAGTGTGAGGTACAGTTAGGGCAGAAACATCTTCCTGAGACTGCCAAGAGCTGAACAAGGCTCACTTCCAAGCACTGACCAGCTAACTCCTGGGACTGTGCTTGCACTCCCACTAACAGCTCCCCTATTTGCAGGCAGGAGGAAGAACCAGCTGTTTGCAGCTGGCCACGCCATCCCCTACAGCAACAAGGACAGCAGCACAAAGGGTTCTTAAGACAGCCTCATCTCCTAAACCTTTACCTGCCATGGTTGCTCTTCCGTGCTTACTATTTAAGAGCAGTCTCACTTCTAACATTTCGTGCTCTTGTTATGTCTCTCCCGAGGCTGCTCGGTATTGTTTGTTACAGCGCTTCGGTCCTTTAAGGACAGGAACTCTGGGAAATGTAGTTCTCAGTGAAAAAAAAACAGGACTGAAGCACTCGGAGGGCAGGGAAAGCTACAAAACAGACAGTGAAAACAGTGAAGCAAGACCCCTTGGAAAGGAGCCATAAAAGAGCAGCACTTAAGCAATCGGTCACCAGAATGTCCTGCCTCAAAGTGGCCCCTCTCATCTGCTGCCCGTCCTTTCCTCGACTCCAAGCAGGTAACTGCCCCAATCCTCTGCAACCTTGGACACACACACAGGTTTACACCACTGCACGCAGGCTCTGTTTATAGCCCGCCATGCTAGGCAGCAAAACAAAACATGATTGCACTTCACCAAGGCCAGGGAAAGGCTCTCTGCAGTAGCCCTGTGTGTTTTTCCCACCCAAGGAGGCGTTACCTGCAATGTTCTCACCAGCTTCACTGGCACCCAGCCTGAGGTCAGGGCTTTGGTGCTGATCTGCAGCCCATCCGCCTGCAGGAGCAGTGCTGCCCAGCCTGTGCACACAGTTATCTCACAAACTCCATCTCCTGACTCTACTCAGATCTTACAGATCTTCAGACACCTTGGAAGGTGAATATTCCCTTTGGCAAAGCAGGGGGTGCCTAAGAAACGCAAGAAACTTCTGCATGAGGAACGAAAAACAACTCAATGTAAAGCAATCTGCCCTTCCTCACCCCCATCATCTCCCTGCATCAGCTTCCCCAGCCCTGGAGGCTGTCTTTGAGCTCTCCAAAGTCCCTCTCCTGCATCCCTCTCCACCCATGCTCCCAAGGTGTCCCCCTTTAAAGAGAGGTCTGTCAGCCCCTGCAGAAGGCTCCCTGCAGGGAACCCAGAGCACTCCAGCTCTCCCCTCAGCCCTCTGGGATCAGCAGCACTCATGCTTGCTTGCAGGCAGCCTGAATTTAACCCCTAGGTCCTGCCCCATCAGCCGGTGGCCCCAGACCTACAGCGGTGACATCTCCACTGCACTCAGCATAGCAAAGGGTTACACCAGCTTTTCCAGCAGCGTTTCCTCTCTCTCCCTCTCTGCGAGCAGCAGCAATTGCCATTCTGCATCCTTAATAGCAGCGTAATCAAAAGTTATGATGCATTTTTCAGTAATCACAAGAAATGATCCCCACTTAGCGTTAAGTAAAGCAAATTTGCCACTGGAAGGATGAAAAAAAAAAAAAAGAAGAAAAAGAAGAAGTCAAAAGCATTTCAATTTTCATTTGAAACGAATGAGTCAGAGTCAATTTGGTAAAGCAGTTAACAGCAGCTGTGCTCCCCTTCCCAGCCCCTTAACAGGTACAATTTGCTTTTAACAAACAACCTCATGGAGGTCTCTGGCACCATGTTAACATAGTAGCATTCAACCCCTCTTGCTGTTGTGTATTTAAATTGGGTAATAGAGTCAGGCGGAGGAGATCCACCATGAATTTTAAGAAGTGCCGCTTGACAGCACCTTTTAAAAAACGGGGGGGCTTTTACAAAAAATAAAAAATGAGTTTGAGAGCAGATTTTGTGGGGAGCTTTAAAAAAAAAAAAGCATATGGGAAATAACAATCCTAGAAAGCCCCACCATGGTGTGCAGGAAGGTGGCAAGACCCCAGCTGACTTGGAGCCAGGAGAGAGCAGGGCCCTTCTGCAAAGAGCTCTGCCAACCACGCCAAGAGGTTTGACAGCCAAAGCACCCTCGGGTTGGGTGCACTCGGGGTGCTTCACCCCACACCCAGAGGGACAGCGGAAGGCTGTGTGTCAGAAAAAAAACAACAACAGCCCTGCATGCTCACACTAAGACCGCCCCAAAGCCTCAGGGTATCCCACAGCATCTCATAGTCTCATCGGTTGTTGAGGGAGCGTGTTACCTTCATCGTGGGAGCAAAGCAAAGATGTGCAATGAGCCTCCAGCCACCCTCCAGCTGCCCCCTGCTTATCCCTCCTCACCCCAGAGCATCTCTGTCCTTCCCTCACCCCAAAGGCAGGCCCTAGAAAACGCCTGCATCTCACCGGGCTTTCAGCTCAGCCAGTCATCTCCTCCCGTTCATTTGTTCTTTGAAGAAATCTCATTTCATTACCTTCCAGGCTCCTCAGCTTTGTGGGGAATTACAGGAGGTCAATGAAAAATTCATGTTCTCAGTCAGTAATTGGCATTTTTGTTTCTTTTTTTTTTTTTTCTTTAAAGAGGAAGGAAAGCAAAGAAAAGGATGTGAATGGGGCAGACAGCAGGGTGAGTGGGTATCTCCTTGCCAGTTATTAAGATAAAGTCTCTCATATTGCTCCTGCCCAGTGTACTCTGGTGCTTGCTCCAAGCAAGCCCCATAATCCTGCATATCGAAATGTGAAAGCATTCCTGGTGCTTTTATTGGAGGGACAAGTAATGAAAGCAGACTGGACACACGCAATTATTACAGTGTAATCTGCTGGAAACGAAGTCAATCCAATCACCCAGTGTTTCTGCTTTCTTCTCATTTTTTAGACTTCAAGTAACTGCTTCCCAAATTCCAGCTGAAGTTACTGTTACAATCAATAGCACAAGGGCTCTAAGCAGAAGGCTCAATTAATATGATGCTAGCAAGTGCTCCCTATTGATCTGAGGCTGATCTGAAACACCAGCCAGCAGCAGCACCAGCGCTAGCAAGAAAGAGAAACGCAAAGTGAGGGGCTGCCAAGCAGGCTAAAACGAGAAGCAGACCTCTTTCTCCAGGATACCCACGAAAAAGAGAAACCTCCATCCTAAAAGCAGGGGGAGTTTTCTGTCCAAAAGCCAGCAGCCTGCCTGGCTGTGCCCTGTTCCTGTCGGCTTTGCCCAGGATGGCCACGAGGCCGGGATTTCACCCACCCAAGAGGCGAGAAGAAACTGGGTTCAGCCACCTTCAAGGTCCTGCCCCGCGGAGCTGCGGACGGGCGATGCTTCTTCCTCCGTCTCTCCCTCCTGCTAGCAGCGAGCACGCTGTCAGCCAGGAAACAGATTGCTACATACGGCACAACCAAGGCTTGCGATGATTAGATCTATTAATACAGTGCATCTGATTCACCTCCAAGGCCCTGACGCTCGGTGACAAATAGGGACGGGCTTCCCTGCTTTGCTGAGCGGGGCCCTGCGGTAACGACCTTCTGCTTGAGCCCGGACAGACACGAAGCAGCCCAGGGAAAGCAGCACCCTCGCCCCAAACTGGTGAGGTGCCTCGGGAAGAGCTCCAGGGAAGCTAAAAGACTGACACATCATGGGCTTGTCAGTCACAAGGGGTTGTCCCAGAGTTTATGTCCAGGCAGGTCCTACTCACTCTAAGGGCGGTCCTTGGTTCCTGCCCTTCCCACGTCCTCCTCTGGCTGTGACTGGTCCCAGTGCCACTGGGACTGCTCTGCTGGGCTGGTCCCTACTGTCAGAAGGTCCTCCTGACACCACGCTGGGCCCCACAGGTGTCCTCTCAGGGGGAGCATCACCCTGTGCATCTCCACTCAACATACTCTGTACTTCCTAAGCGTCCTCCTCTGGTCATCTTTTGCCCATCACCTCACACGTGTAGGACAAAACCTGGAAAGACAACAATTTTAGCACCTCTACCAAAGATGCAAAGCTTCATATGACAAAGTAAAACCCTATCCATGCCCTGCCCCAACCTGCCACGTAACTTGCATGAATCAGACAGGCCCCACTGCCCACAAAACTTCTTCCCCCCACCCCACACTTTGCCCTCCCCGTGTGCTGCAGGGCGGCCAGGAGAGGAAAGCCAGAGAGTTATCGTTCCTGCAGGCCTGACATCATCTGCTAAGCAGGCACAGTGACGTCTCCTCGCCAGCAGCTGCAGCCCGGGCCTGCCTCTGTGGGGAAGCACACGAGCAAGTTAAAGGTGGGGACACTTAGTGCATTCATTACCTGCTTATTAGACACCGGGCTCCTGTGATGATGAATTGGCTGGATGATGGCTCCCGCCAGCTCCCGAGCTCAGCAACGCTTTCAAAATTTCATTTTGCAAAGGCTGGGCCAAAAGGCAAAATTACTTCCAAGAGGAAGAGAGGAGTGGTTGTTTTTCTCCTGCTTCCAAAACAGCCTGAACCTTTGCACAGTCTCGGCAGGACCTTTTCTTGCTGTTTCTTGTCTTTCCCTCTGACCACGTGAATGCAATGGGTAGAGCTCGAAACCGTCAGCTCTGGGGGCTGCAGGAATCAGCAGCTGCTCAGGTGGGTATCTGGTGCTCCTGCAGAGGCCCTGAGGAGGAAGCACCACGTTAGAGGACTGCACAACTCATTACACACCCTGCACACCCCACAGCTGCAGCTACACGGCTCCTCGACGGATTGTGCACACAGCTTGGGAGCCTCTGAGGTTGGCAAGTGTCAGTTCTGGGTGGCCAAGCTGTCCCCAGACCCAGCACACAGCTCTACAGCAGAAACAGCCTCATTTCTCCTCTGAACAGTCCCACAACACCAGAGGGAACAGGCTTTAACATCACCTGCCAGGGTCCTGCGCTCCTTTCACAGAAAGGTGCAGTGCACAGAGGCTGAGGAACCTCTCTCACACAGAGATGGGTGGCAGAGGGGCTTGCTGTGGAGGTCGTGCTCTGATGCTGATCTCTCTGCTCCACGGGAGCCAAGCACCTGCCCCCTTAGGGCTGGACGCAGCGCTCCATGTTCCCCTCCTCTTCCCTTGCTGGAGGCCCTGGGGCCCAGCATGGGGGAGGGCTGCACGTTGTACACATCCCCGCTGAATTGTTACACATTTCTGCTGTGTTCCTTAGACAGAGGACTTTGCTACCAGCGAGCGGGAGAGAAGCTGCCATCTGGGACTGCATGTGCTTTCCAGACAGATGGCTGACTATTCTAGGCGTGTTTTATTTCTAGCAATGGTTCATACAGCAACAGCGCTAGTGTGAAAATGGGATGTGACAAGATGTGTATTGCTTACACCTTCTGTAAAGTTCAGATAAAACCAAGATGTACAGAATGTAAAAATCAATATAATTAGGTAATTAAGAGAAGCGAAACCCCCTGATTTAGTGCTGCATTGTGTTCGTGTATATTGCAGACTGTATACGCCTGATATGTAACATCCATATGTATAGCTGTTCCTACATTTACATGCACGCTACAACACAAACGAAAAATAAATGTATACATTTACCCATTAAAATTAACAGGCACCCATTCCAGGAAGCGTTTCAGACAATTACTGCCAACCACCCACTCTTTCACCCTTTAGACTGGAGCTCTGTGGAGCAGGAAATGCCCCGTTGTGCTGCAGTGGGACTCAGCACAGGGTCCTGGTGCCGCCCACGTTCTCTGGCCGCTGTATCCTGCACTCTGTAATGCTGAGCAAACTGGAAAGGGTAGCGGGAAGGAAAGCAGCATCAGGCATACGTGAGCTCTTCTGTTAGAAGCAGGACAACTGGTTAGCTTGGGATCATTGCTCTGCTTTATGCAGAGCCAAGAAATCAGCCCTGTTGCTCTGAGCTGCGTAAGGCAGCACATCCACAGAGAGCTCGATGCGTGCCATTGTACACAGAAATGGTAAAACTTGGCAGTAAATCCCGTTTCCAAGTTTCTCTGCAGTTCGGGTTGGAAAGAATGCCTGAACTGGAAGAGCAAAAGGCCACTGTGCACACCTTTGGAGCTGGCCAGAAGCGGCTTCCCTCACACACGGATGCATTCTGCAGCTCACCCAAGAGCTCACACTTCCCCCATACTGCACACCGGTCCTCATACAGACTCAAAAGAAGGAAGATGTCAAGAAAAGGATTCAGAACAAAAGCACCTGACTGCCCAAAGAGCAAATGCACCAAGCTCGTGGAAGAGGAGGTTGCTGGACTCACGTGTCTGAGGCTGTTCCTTTCATCCCGTCCTGCTCTTCTGTCTCTGGAGAACCTTATTTCTAGGTCCATCTTCTTTTGTGCCATGAGAGGACGTGCGACTAGAGGGAAGAGGAGCGAATGGGAGAACAATATGACTTGATCCACTGCTCGTCAGGCAGATCCCACCCAAAGTTCTGTATTCAGGGGCTCACAACCCATCTCCTAAGGGGCTCGAGACAAGCAGAGACGTCCTCTGCAAGAGGAGGCACACACTGTCTGCATGTGCACACACAAAACAGAGGATCTGTTGCCTAAACCAAACTTTTGTTACAATTAGCTGACACAGAACAGTAGAGGTAAGAGACCCAAACGCCGTACAGAGCGCTGGGGCTGTCTGCTCAGAAGGTCCTGTCCCCAGGAGGTTCATCAGATGGACAAACACCACCAAGGACGGAATAAAGGCACTACAGGTGTCCTATTATAAAAGTTGAATGGTAGCTATCATAGGACAACTGTGCACACCTGGCCCGGGATCCTACACTGTGACACAGAACCACACTTGTAGACAAGTTGAGGTTGTAGAACAAGGAAAATTCACCTCAGAAACAAGAGATGAGCTCAAGCCATTTGCTCGGGTACTGATCCAAACCCGGTCAACAGACTAGTGAGAAACTCTGCCAGCTCTGAACCCCTCCGTAACCCTCCTCTGACTCTGCAAGTGGCTTTTTTTTCACCCAAAGTTGAGTGCAGAGAGCGTGTCTGAGGGGTTCTGGCACTGGCTAGCTGTCACTTTGCAGCCTCCTGCGTGCCACTCAACCTGGAAATCTCGCATCCAGTTCCCATTAGGTGTCGATGTGCTTTCACACTTCTGCCCAGCCAGGTACTTGCTGCACTGATGGTTAATTACTTGACAATGAATCACGCTGCTCAGCGGGGAGGTGGGGCAAACAGTTATCTGAGCAAGGCATGGGGTAAGGTGGCAGGGAAGAAAACAACTGCATCGGGTGGGTGGGCACACGCAGACACGTACAGGATTCGCCAGGAATAAATTCAGAGAGGAATATCAATAAATCTCCCAGCCCGGCCATCGGGGTGGGAATTTCTTTTCCCCCTCCCCACAACAGGGAAATTCTGCTCTTTCCACGGGGGGTGGGAAGTGGCACAGGGCTGCATTGAAATGTAAATTCACTCAAATTATTAAGCACAAGAGAGCAGCTCCTGCCAGCCCTTTGTTCCGCAGTCAGAATGTGTAATCTAGAAGAATAAATATAGTCAGATATCAGCTAAACAAAGAGACCCGGGGCCATGCATATTCAGCGACCCTCTCCCCCAGGACATCCCTTCCCCCTTTATCAGGGAGGCTCTTTCTGCAGTCAACAATTGTAGATCAAAATGCCCTCATTAACCAGGGCTGAGATGAAAACCTCTGGCTGCTTCACACTGAGGGTGAGGTCCTTTATTTCTCCCTGGGAGCTAACGTCTCCCTGTCCCCCTGGGTTTCTCCTCACCTCCTTTTCCATCCCAGGAGGACAAAGCAGGGATGCCTCTGGAGCCAGCTCCCGTCAGACAGGTGGGGTCCAGGTGTCAGCAAGGCTCTGGGCACAGCCCTACACTTGGGCCACCTCTGCATTACTGCAGAGGGAGTACGCCCAGGAGAGGGCAGGCAGAGGTGGATGTGGGGTGCTTTAAAGAGGGCAAAAGCAGCCAAATACAGCCTCTGCCACCTCACTGAAAGGACTGGCAAGCAGCAGAGACTCCCAGAGATGCTTAGATAACAAGACCACCTAGAAAGATTGTTTTATGCAGTGTTTTGTTTTCTCCCCCACCACAGTAGGCCACTCAAAATTCATCAAGCCTGAGATTTCATAACAAGGTCAAAAAGTTCTTACACCCCACAGCACACTGCAGAAAGTCCTGCAATAGCAGAAAACTTACCAGATGAAAGCAGCCAGCCTGGAGAGCTGGGAGTGCCACTCTGCAAGGAGGGCAAAGCACTGCCTGTCAGTCCCTCCCGAACAGCCCAGGGACAGGAGCAGGACACACCATCCATGTGCTCAAGCAGCTCCTCATGCCAGGGGGAGCACCAGGACAGGCCTCCTGCAGTCAGCCGCCCACCAGATAAAAACCCAGGAGCCACCAAGGAGAGGTGGCTGGAGGCAAAGCAAGTGCAGGGCAAAGAGGAGAGGGTTGCTGTCGCTGCCCACGGCTGGCATTATTACCTGCACACAGCTTCTCCAGCCCCGCTGCTGTCAGCCTCACCCCTGTCAGCACCGCTAGGCCCGCTGCAAGATTTAAGGATGAGAGGGAGAAGGAGAGAGGGGAGGAAAAAAAAAATCAATTTTGCTCTTTTTGAGTTATATGAATATAATAAACCCTGAGTGTCCTGCTTTAGGATGCAGTTTGCGCTTCCAATAACTCAGCAACATATTCATTAAACAAAGAGAGGTAAAAGCAGCAAGCCATTAAAAATAAAGCACCAGGAGAGGGAAGGCCACGCAGGCTGTAAATATCTTTGACTCTTTTTCAACCTCCATTTTCTTATCCTTGCTCATGCACTAATTGACCTCAGGATCCTGCTTCTCAGAAGTGTTTCCATCACTGCACTTTGTCCTTCAACCACAGCTTGCTCAGGTCCTCTCTAAATGCAAAACCAATTCATAGTACAGCCCTCCAAAGCAGGAGAAAGGCTCTGTCCCGCTCGTTACCTTCATGCTGTGATGCAACACTCCCTGCACAGAGCTACAAAAACCACAGGACCAAAGGCTGAGCGCATCACAGGAAAAAAATACTTCAAATTTTATTACGCACTCTGCACAGACTCTCTACAAATACCTAAGAAATGTCACTCTTCTGGTATTTCAGCTTCCCCAGAGCTACACAGACTCCTTCTCACCCAGGTGGAGGTGTTCTGGCCACGGGGCCCTGCTCCTACTCCTCACCCAGCCAGGACTTCACTCCAGGTGGCAGCCACCAGAGCCTCACGTGCTGATCTGGAACCCTAAATAGGCTGAAACTGTCCTGTGTGGATCCTCCAAGCCTAACTCCAGGATCACCAAATTCCCACGGCAGTGCTAAGAGGTCATCACTGAAATCTGCCATCCCTATTTCAGTTTGAAGAGCCACACATAGTATTGAACTCCCAAACCAGATGATTTCACCTCTCATCACATGCCACAACACTGATTCAGAAGAATTCAGAAGAAAGTACCTGCCTGGCTCACCACCCTGCAGAAGTCTCCCTAACAGCGAGAACAGATCTCATGCTGAAGTGGAAAGAACTGGTTACTCAGCGGGAGGCTCAGCTCCATCTCTGCAGCATCTGGTTCTATGGAATTCATCATCCTCTACACAGCCTCATTTATTCCTTTTTCAAGTGTTGGAAGCATCTCAGAGCATCACCTAATGAGACAACAAAACAGCGAGCAAGATTTCCCTCACTTTCCCCCAATTAGGAAAAATCCTTGCTGAAGGAGGCAGTCTTAAATTTGGTTAGGGTGTAAGTCTTTCTGCCCCAAAACAGAAGCAGTGATGAGATTCCTCTGTTCCTTGCCTGCAGGCACTCAAACTGCCATGTCTCCTTTCCACGGGATTTAAAAGTGCAGACTTCTCATGCTCTTAATCCCTCCCAAAGCTCACAGCAGATGGCAGTTTTGAAAGAAATTGGGCTAAGAACATAAATGCTATTAGAGGAGTTTTGCTAAATACTGGCTTGTGCAAGAGAGGAGCTCCAGGAGAGGGACAGCCTGGGGATGTTACAGACCTTACAGGGCCTCGGAGAGCAGAAAGCAGGGCCAGGAGCTCTGCGCCTTGTGTCTGTTTGACAAGTCATCTGCACCCCGTCCCTGCTAATGCTGAGCAGGGGAATGAAGAGATCAGACATGCTCGTCTACCTGTTCCCTCTGCTAAAATACACTCGCTGCAAGGAGGGAGGAAGGATGACACATCCCCGGAGGTCCGCACAGGGACCAGGGCTGATGGGGAACTGTTCATGCATCCGCTTGCCTCAGGCACAGAGCAGGGAATAAGTCAGCCCAGCCCAAGGAAGAAAACAACCTTAAAAGCAGAGGTGTCCAAAGCCATTCCTACAGGGGCCAAGGAGTTGCCCCCAGCCAGCCAATACATACCCGTGTATCTGGCAGGTGACTGACACTGGTTCTTTGGGTTAAACACAGCTTAAGTGGCCACTTTTGACTACCAAAACAGAAGTCCCCTCCATACTGCCTCCTGCTGCAGGGAGAGGACTTGCCACAGCCACCAGCTTTCACTTGGCGAGCCTGTTTTTACCTACAAGTCAGTCTGGTTTTACCAAAAAAGGTACCTTCTCCTTCCCCTGATAACCACAGCTTCTCTTACTGTGGTTCTACAATGGGGCAGCTCAACTGTGTATAAACCAAAGTGCAGAACCTGGCCTCACCTACCTGCAGTCTGCACCCCTAAGCAAAGTCACATTTGATGAGGAATCTCCTTCTTCCACGTGCTCACACACCAGTACCAGGAGACATTTGCAGAACAGCACAGTACTCAGGCATTTTCACACAAGATTTCTTGCACTGCATTTTCCAGGACAGCCCCAAATCGACCAGATGCTATTTATCCCCAGATACCTTCCGATCCATGCACGAGTATATAAACTCACCCACAGACCTGACACACAAAACAATTAAAGAGAAACAAATTAAAAAAAAAAATCCAGGCCTCTCAACTCGGCTCATCAGTGAATATTAATTTCTATTGACATGCACTTGACTTGTAAATCAACTGGATCATTAACTCAGACCTTTTGTGTAGTAACGTGGTGGGATGTTGCAAGTTATTTAGACACCAGAGTGTTCCCTGCACTCCCACTGCTTTGCAGGCAGAGCTCTGCTCCCAAGAAAAAGAGGCACAACCCCAGTCCACCCAAACAGAGGTACCAGTCCGCAGGGCAGCTGCACTGGTGTGACTGCGTCGCTCAGCAGCATGGCATTTGCCAAAAGAACCACACCATGCTACCCTTCCTAGCCAAATAGTGGATCGTTTATTCCCCACCCGTAGTGGAACAGCAGGACTAATGAAAGACCCCTTTCTGCCAAGACAAACATTAATTTTACAAGTCCAGGCATCAGGCTAAAACTGTAACTTCGGATTTTCAACTCTGCTGAGAATACGACTGCAGGTTTGGGGAGTGTAGTTCCACATCGATTTACAACATCAGAAGGCTCAGGTCTCATCTGTTTCATATCTATTAATAATAAGTATTGACTATAATAAATCGATGGAGAACATACCGCTGGACCTCAGTACGCTGTGAATACTGAATCAATGGAGTGATGTGAAGCACATTTTGTTTGCTTCCCAGGCTCTCGCTGCCACGAATGTCCCACCTGGTCAAGCCTGTGCAGCAGGATGGCTTCACCGCTCTCTTGAAGAAAGGCATAAATGTCCATCATCTCTGCTGGAAGCTCTCATTTGCTTTTTCTCTAGAGAGAAGCAATGAAATTAAAAGCCCAGGTATTTTCAAGCACTGAGGAATGCTGACAGAAGATGCTAATTCACCTGTGCTACTTGCTGCAGACAAATGACGACCTATGGGATAACACAGAGATTCTGCCAGGAAGCTGAGCATTTTCTGCCAGCTCTTTTTCTCCAGGAATAGGCTTTGTGCAGACATGTTCAAAGCCAGGTCAGGATCAGCTAGGCTCAGCGGTGCAACTCTATGCCTGCCCAGGAGAAGACCAGGACGAAACCCTTCTGCAGGAGTGCACCTGTGTGTAGCAGCAGCAGTTTAACCCCTAGTCCAGCCAAAATGGGGCTCAACGAGCTTCAAAACAGCTTTCCCTGCAGTGCTGCTAGCCAGACCAAGTCTGACCCAGAACCCACACACTACCAGCTGTCTACATACAAGGCACGTCTGGCAAGCAGCCTTGCCAGCAGAGTACAGTGAAGATAGACTCACCTGCAGAGCACACGTGCAAGGAGGTTTCTGACCCTCATCAGTCTCCTTGTAAAAGGAAGGAAAGGCTTTTGTGTGGTGAGGAAAGGCCAAAAGCATCCAGCTGCACACACCCCACCATTGGAAAACACCGTGCAGGCCACCTAAAAAAAACACCAGGCATTGCTGCTGTGTGTGCTCCTGTCCTGTAGCACCTTACTCCCAGGAGGGCAGTTACCCAAAAGCACATCTGATTCTGCCCCATCTCCTTCCTCCAGACAGCAGGGAGACCACATCACCTACAAGACCCTTCTCACCCTGACACCATCACGGCTGTTACTCTGCTGCTGCTATATACATTTCTCCCTTCTCAGCCAGCCACCAGGGCTAAAGGAAGAGATGTCTGCTCTGAGCAAGGTTATGTTGGGGACCAGGAATGAATAAAAGCGAAAGGCTGCAGATTAAGACTGAGGGGCATTGGCAGGACATGTTGGTAGGTGCAGGGAGTGAGACCAAACTGCTGAGAAACGGAGCTCGACTGCACTGCCCTGCATTCTCCTCCAGCTGCATCTCTTCAGCCCCTCATTTGCAGGAGCCTACTGTTTTTTGAAGGAACGGTCGTTTTGTAAAGGAAGAGAAGCCGGAGGTATTACCAGGGCTGGTGAAGAGAGGGACACAATAGAGAGAAAGTGGCTCTGGAAGAGCGAAGGGTTCTCCATTTCCAGTTAAACAGCGACCTCTGGTCTCAGCAGGCTGAAACACACGTCGCTTCTCATCAGCTCAATTTGGGGACCCCTAAAAATAGATTATTTTGGTCTGTTTTACCTATGGGGAATAAGGACACATCTTTCACATGTAGGCAACCACTGTGACCTTCAAATCCCATCAGATGGAGCTGAGGGCTTCACAACCCAAGCAGTTGTTAAAGCGTCCTAGGATTTACCTTCTCCTACTTGGCTGATATTTAACCAGATGCCAAGAGAGACAAGGACACCTGGTTTCTGAATGGATTGTTTTCAGCACGCCCCAAGAGGGAACAGAGATATATGTGCACTCACACACACACACGAGACTTGCATGGAAACTCCTAAACAGAGCTATATAACTAAGACAAACAAAGAAGGATGAAGGTACTAAACTCACCAAGTGCCCCCGATGACGAGGGGAGTTAACAAGTGCAGGAGGAGAGCTGCAGCACAGGGAAGCAGTGCTCAGATACCATACACAGCAAGTCAGCCCACAGCCTGCAGGACTGCTCCCAACACACCAAGGCTGAGAGATCTGCCTCACCTCCTCACTGCAGGGCATCCTCAGCTCTCTCTCCAGTACCCAATAAGGACTGCCCCAAAAAGTCTATTTTTTGGGATACATTAAGGCTCCAGAGCTGTTTTTGTGCTCCCTAGGATATTAATCATATGGTATATATCCTAACAATGTCAGGTCAAACAGCTTTGAGGACTGCCCATGACCTCCAGAAGGCTCCACTCTCCTCCTGCTTTCTTCAAGCAGTCACACAAAATTGTCACGTCACTGTGACAATTCTTTAAAAAAAATAGCAGCAGAGAAAATGAAGATCAGTTTAAAATACCCTCTCAGCTATAGAGGAAAGTCAAGCTAAATTTAACTGTTTTGAGCAAGACAGATCTAGATCTATTAAGCAGCTATAAAATTGCTGCAGACAAGTGTCCAAAGCTTGGGCAGAAGTTGGCAGAGAGCACAAAGTTCCTAAGCACGTACACCTCTGCAGCTCTCTAGTTTTGTATTTGCTCCCCCTGTGTTCACGTACAAAAAAAAGCCAACTAGCAAACGTTGTCTTACCTATACAAACCATAAGTTTATGCAGTGTTTCTGCTACTAGTGTTTGACTACACCCAAACCAACATCACGTTCCTACAGAGCCTGGGACAAACTTTGGGTCCAGAGACCAAACAGTGGCAGAAATTTGCAATAGGAGTCGCAGTTCAGCTGCAAATACTTATGCTGAGACTTCCACATACATTCACATATGTTTCTGTCTTTAGATCTTAGATAAATAAGTCCTTACAGGTGGATATGTTAGCAAATATGAAGATGCAAGCCCTTCTTTCTTGGTTTGCCTGACTGTTAGCCAGGTTGGCCATAGCATTCCTAGATAAAACCTCCCCAAAAGCAGACCTTACAAATAGCTCGCAGCATCACAAAGTTCCTCTGCACCCAGTAAAATGCCTCAGTTAGTTGCTGCGACTGCTTCTTGGATAAAAGCTCAGCAGCATCAGTCCAGCGATCCCTCTGCTCGCCTCCGTCCTCAAACACCCATAACATGCCTGTTGGGTGCCTGCCCCTGCAGCAGCCGACAGCCCCCAGGTGGTAACAGTCCAGATTTGGACGCCAACCAAGGGCCTTGAAGCAAATGGCTCGATATCCCATTAGTCTTTCAGCGCTCTGCCATTGAGTTAACACGTTCTGCTTCACTAAAACCAAGAGCTTCCCGGGGTAGCGGTGCCCTTGTCTCCACAGCCCTCACAATCTCTAATGAGAACAAATTTAGGTGCATTAGCATCCATTCAATTTTCAGCACTTAAACTTCATAACTCTTCCCATTTTGTCACTCTTAATATTTATAAGACATGTAGCAAATGATTGATTTTCCTTCGGACCCCTTGTCATTCACAGCCGCTTATCTCCTGCATGTAGGGGACCATCAACAGATTTATAGCAGCCCATAAAAGTTGTTACCAAAAGTACAGTTTCTTTTTGTGTGCGATAATTTCTAATAACTCTTATGCATGATAGCAATTACTGACAAAAGTCAGCCTCTGTTAATAGAGTTTATCTCAGTTCATCATATATTCTTTGTCAGTGGAAGCATTTTGACAAGCCTGGGGTTAATTAAAACCAAGAAGACAATAAAATACACCTAATCAAACATTACAGGTACAGAAATCAATTAGCAGATTTATGGCACTTCGGAGCCTTCTATAACGTGCAAAATTCAAAGAAACTGTCAGTTCCATCCCCCCAAGACAGTATAATTGAATTTCTAATTGAAACTATTTTTCAATAGGTAACACAATCCGCAAAGTTGGATTTGCATTAAAGTGGCATCTGCAGAGGACAGAGAAATCTAAGAAAAAAAATAAAGAAATCCCATGCTACGCCCATTGTTACCAGGAATAGTTATTATTATTTGCATATTTAAAAGTTCAAAAGAGCCTTTAAGAATCAATAGAGTGGCCAATCCTTTGCTAAGACAGATCTAGACACTAACATTCTCGTCGGAAGAGTTCATTTGGAGCAAAAGAAAAAAAAATCAGAGAGAAAATTCAGGGTAAGGGCTGCAAATGGTTAGGACGGAGGGCAAGCAGCAGCAGGCTGGCCCTGGCTCAGGACTGATGTATCCCAGCAGACCTGGGTGGCAGATTTCTATCCAACGCTGCTTTACGACATACACTGGCACGACAGCACAGGATGAACAAGGTGGTGACTGAACAGAAAGCATGGATTTACCGAGAGCAGGTCGTGCCTGATCAGCCTGCCTGCCTTCTGTGACTGGTGGAATCTAAAGAGACTGAGTAAACTCACAATAAGGCAGGCAGAAAATGGGCTTGGCCTGGTCATCAGCAGTACGAGGTCCAACTGATGGCCAGTTGGATACTTAAGTAAGGATACGAGGCCAACATAAAGCTTTCTAGTACTTGCATCTTCCCATGTAGTGATTCAAACTATTTCGACTTGATTTTGTTATTAGCACTAAGATCGCTGGGATTTGTCATAAACAAAAGTATTGTTGTTATTTAAAAAGGAATATTAGCTATTCATTTAATATTTATTAAAATGTTCATTAAAAATTTAACGTTAGACAATGAAACTAACAATACTGGTTTTTATTCAAATGCCCTCTCTGATGCTAGGAAATCCAAGCTCATTTAGCTGGATCCTGCTTCACAAGAGTCAGAACCTGAGCACGAATAAAAGTAGAAGAAATCTTAGGCATTAAAAAAAAAAAAAATGGTGAAATTGGGTGAAACAAGTGAGAATTCCCATTTTGCTTGTTCTTTACTCTTCGGTGTTCTCTCTCTCCTATTTTAAGGAAGCCATGGAGAAATGGATACAATCCTCAAATACCACCCAGCTTTCTAAGGAATCCCAGAGAGCACAGCCCTAACCTGCTTCAGGCACCTTTCTTATGCCAGGTAAATCCCATTTGTTCTTCTAATTTGTTCTTCTAATACCACACAGTGTGTGGAATAAAAGTGCATGCAGAAAGCACCCCTACAGTAGCTTCACAAAGCAGTAAACCTGATCTGGGATGGGAAAAGCATTCCTAAGCAGCCATCTCTGTAGGACCCTATAGGATCACCAAGGGAAGCACAGCAGCAGGGATCTTCTCACGGGGAGAACAGACACCTTCAGCAAAGAGGAGCCGTCCAGAAGGCAAGATTTTCTGTTACCAGGGAAGACAGCTTTTCATCTGGATATCAGTCAGTGTGAAATTAAATCCTGGCACATTTGGGAAATGGTCCATGGAGAGGTGATTAATTCTATTAGGGGATCTGGAGGGAACTCACTCATTTCCATTGTTAAAGAGTCCAGAACTCAGATTGTAGCAGAGGGTTTTTTGAGGTCTAATCCTTACAACTTTGCTTCAGGAGCTGCTGCACAGGGTAACCCTAAACATTCCCCAGGGGGATGGCTGGGGGAAGACCACAGCTCTAGGGTGCTTTTCCTTCCAGTACTATTAGCAATTCCCTGGTTCTCAGGGCAATGCAGACACAGAGAACCATAGGAAGAGGAAGCATGACACAGGGAGCATGACACATTCCTATGTACTCTCTGTTCAGCCCAGAGGTCAGAGTTACTATTACAGTACTGTGCTTGTGCAAAATGTCACTTCCAACCTTTATTTTTAAACCATTTTTGCAACTTGGAGTGCTTTTCTTTGGCTCTCCCCCCCTCCCAGCTCCATGGAGATGTACTGTGGCTGAACAATTCCTGGTATTGCAGCATTCACATACTTTATTTCAATAGAATAAAGCAGAGGACTGGCCTGGTGTTTTGGTGTGGGCTCTTTTGTGTGCTTTTTTTTTGTTGCAGTTGTCATTGTGCCTCATTAGAAGGGTTCCAGTGGTCTGTAAGTGCCCTTCACAACAGTATTGAGCTGAGGTACCAGTGAAGCATCACCTTGCAATTAACTGTAGGAAAGGTGGTTTTTTTTTGTTGTTGTTTTTTATAATTAATTTCCTTTCCTTGTTGCCTTTTCAATTCCACCACCAGCACATCGCTTTGCTTGCTCCATAATTGATCTCTGTTCCTCATAGGTTTACACCCAGTGCTTACTCCATAAGGAATGGAGGATTTCTGGCTGCAGAGACATGAAACCTTTCCATCAGCCCTCCCTAGAAGCAGCTTTCAATATCAGCCCCCTCTGGAATTTGTTCCAAGATAGGGTTGGAAGTTGTTTCACTCCACAAGTAGAAGGGAACAGGAGCTAAAGGGGAGCTAAAGGAGGCTGACAGGTACAAACCCATCTACCTACATATGTTGCAGCAATCAAGGAGCAATGGGGAGCAGAAGGAGAGCTTGGTCTTGCTCTGTTAATAGAAGGTGGTGGAGCTGGGGGGACCAAAGGACACATCCAGGGGGTTCAGGAGTTTACCTGGCAGGCTGGGGTGAGAGTGTCACGCATCGTAACTCACAGCTAAAGTCCTCCTAGTAGCAGCTTAGCTCTCCCTTACTGTAAATTAAATTGTTTGTCCTCCCTCTATGGAGCTCATTATTACTTATCTCATAGGTCATGCCTTCCCAGTTCTTTCCCATTTGGGGATTTTAGATTGCAGCATGTAGAACTGTGCATCCTGCTGGCCTAGACTTCACCAAATAATACAGAATAGTAGTGTCTCCCCCTCAGCACTTGCACATGATGCTCCTATTAATATTTCCAGGAACGAGATTACTTTTTCTTTTTAAAGGAGCATCACTCTGACTCACTTTGCTGTGATTCACTATGGACCTATATTCTTCCCTGCAATACTGCTTCCCTAGGCAGTTTTTCTTTTTTTCAAATCAGATGTTTTCCCCCCTAAAGGTAGCTTTTGTCCTGAATTTCATCTTATTGATTTCTAACCATTTCTTCAATGTGTCTAGATCACTTTGAGCTCATAGCGTGCTCTACAGACTACCTGTGAGCAGGCCCCCAACAACATCCTCAGACATTTAAGATATGATTTTTATGCTGTATAAGCCAAGGTACCCGCAGAGCAGGATACCTGCGCCACCCAGCACAGAGAGCTTGCAGGACTAGGGAAGTCACTGTGACTGTCAGCCAAGGGCAAACTTCTTTGCAAATGGTTCGTCCCATAGGTGTCCTTGGAAAATCTAGGTGCTTTTTCATCCTGCTCAGAACACAGCTCTATCCTTCCTATCTGGAAGTTCAAAAACCAGAAGCCACCCCAAATCCCAAGGACATAGACCTTCCCACACCCAAAACACTGCATACCAAAGCAGACAAAACTCTGCTTTTTTTTTTTTTTTTTTTATTTCAAAGCCATCTGATAGCAGTGTGAGAGTGCCAACACAGCAAACACTGACCAGCTGACACATCTTTACTGATAGAGGGCAGGACGGCTCAGACAGAGCCAACACGTGCTCTGCAATATGTTCACTGCTGTTTTAAAGCAGCAGATTACACCAATGCCCCATTCAGAAGATGTCAGACTGTGTTGGCACATGGTCACAATGTGTTGTTACATGGTAATTTTCCCCTCAGCCCAAATATTACCAGCCAATGTTCTGGCCAGCCACTGCAAGGCAATCCCTGGCAGAAAAAACAATCCTAAATTCTTTCCTTATTAAGTCTGTGTGCAACACAGAACATTTTTTCCCCCCCTCCTTGTGTTTCCAGCTTTTTACCCAGCTACAGGAAGATGGGCTTCAGAGAAATGCATAATAATGCTTTCTTAACAGTAGCTGCAAATTCACCTGTCTTCTCAATGCTGATACATTTTCCTTCAGAAGTTTTCATCTTTTGACATCTTTGCATTTCCTCCATGTTCCTGCTGCTGTTTCTCAGCAATAGATAAGAAAACTTCAAAACCTTGCTCTGCACCGGCAATAATGAGGTTCAAAAGAAAAGATTTTTTCCATCTTTCTACATAAAAAAAGGCCTGAATCAGAGCCCAGCAGTGCACAAATATTACTCATGTCATTGACACTAAGAAAAGGGGAGCTGTGAATAAAAAATGTTAAAAATGAACACAAGGAGCATTGTTTGCATATCAGAAAAATTAATCTACATAGAGAAGTGTAAGAGCCTGCAATTCAGAAAGCAAAGAATTAGGACAGCCCAGCTGAGAATAATTTTCTAGCCAGTTAATTTAATTGCATAAATCATTCCTTTGTTAGCAATAAAGAGATATAATTAAAATGAGATTGCTTCTCATTTCTATTCTCTGGAAACTAAAGGAATTGATTTTGGGGAAAGCATTCTTCCAAATACCAGATCGGCAAATTACATTTACCTTTTTAGAAAGGCTAAATTATTTTGCGCTAATATCATGGAGGGTTTAATTAATTATAGATCTGCCATATGATCTTAAAGAAATAATTTACTTAATGCCCACAGAACAGAAGTTTGTAAGTGCACGTATCCCTCTGATAGATGGTGTGCAGATTTTTACAAACAGGTCAGAAGTTGAACAGGTGGCTGTCAGGAGAAATACGAGGAAATATAATAAATGTTTAAAGAGGGGGGATGGTTTGTTAACAGATACTGGTTTAAAGCACTGCTTCCTATTTGCTTGCATGTACCTGGATTGCTGCTCTTTGAACCCCTCTGAACAGGTTTTCTTCTAAATATCATGATGATAGTTGCTGGGTATCCACTAATCTTTAGGATTCGATAAGCGTCAGCAGGTTAATAACAGAACAACAACAAAAAATCAAAGCAAAATATTGCTTTTGCTGAACATTAGAGGGGCTGGGCACAGTCAGACGGGCCCTTAACAAGGCTGTAACAACACACAAATCCCATCTATGGCTATGTCTCTGTCATACAGTGAGCACGTCATCCTTTGGATGATCTGCTTTCCCCTTTCAAAACCACAAAGTCACTGAACTCGGTAGATCAAGAGTGCAGAAGAGGGAATTCAATAGCTTGTGTGATCAGCCATGCAACAGGTTTCTAACAGAAAGAAAGGACAGCTACATGCATGTCACATACCTCTGGCCACAGCACTTGACCCAGTGTCCCAAGGCCTGCAGTAAGGACAAAGGCCACAACACACAGAGCCCTACCAGTGCTTTGCCTTTCATCAAAAGAAACATGCAGATACCAAATAGAAGCATCTCTAGAAACAGGTAAAAATCTCTGAATCCCCATATGCCCTTAACTCATAAGCCCTGATAGAAAGAAGTAAAACAGTGTCTATCACTGTTGTTTGATGGGAACTCTGAAATTTAGTGATCAATTTAGCATCGTCTGCAAGCAGGAAGCACCAGCCAGTCACTTCAAACCAACATCATGATAATGGAAACCCCAAAGGTTTGTACTGACATCCTGCCTGTATCATGCCCAAACACCCTGCCCCTCCCTCCACAAAAATCTTCCCCAGCCATCACAGATTCCCCACATCCACTGCCCTTCAGACAAATAGGGACAGCTAGATACCAATTTAAGCCATTTAAGTCAGGCCACATGGATGAACTTTCCAAATATACACGAAGTTTCCTACAGATCTCAGACGCACACTAAGCTGCATGGCTTCCACAGACACCTTAACGTGGTAAACCCTACAAGGGGTGGGATATCTCAGCAATGCACCTGCCTGGCAACTCTGCTCTCAGTATTGGTTTACCCCTTCCTCTCTGGGATCTGCAGAAAACAGAACCCTCCCCAAATCAGCTGGCATCCCTACCCAGCCCATATAACACTGCCTCTGCCTCACGAGCTCTTCCTTTTCTACACACTTGGGAACAGGACAAGCTCTGTCTCATCGCAGAAACATCATTCCCCATGCAGACTGTTGCACAGTGACAGCACACCCATTTCCTCGGAGCACACCGCGAAGGACTGCAGGTAGGCTGAGAAGGAGAGGGCTTTGCACGTAAGAGTTAAACAGCAGATAGATTAGATCTCATCATTTGAGATTTCCAGGAAAAGTATTGGGTTGCTATGGAAACCTCAACATAACCTGGGTTTTCCCTCCTTTTGTTTGCAGTGACTTCATTTTCTACAAACACCGGCCTCTCCCAATTTCCGCCAGTGGGCTTTGCAGTTTGCAAGAATTATTTTTCTCAGTGTCCAGTTCTCTTTGTGAGTGTATTTTTCAGTATAAACCCTTTTGCAGTATCACTGCCACAACCTCTGAACTCAGCTTGTGCAGTAAGTACTGTATGATTTGCTCCCCACCAGGAAATTCAGCTCTTAAACACCTGGCTCTATTTCTGCTTTGTGAACAAGGGGGAAAAGGGAGAAAAGCCTAGGGGGAAGAGAACTGAGCCTTCTTGGGCTTCGTTCAAGGAGAAACCACACCTATAGTCTCCCTCGTCCCAGAGTAAGGGATGTGCACCCCTAGTGATTGTTTTTTAGCTTCTGCAAGGACCTGTCCCACTTTAGGCATTGCAGGGATTTGCTCCCAAACTGCAATGGCTCTGCACACAAACTTCACATGTAGAAAATGAGACCAGACCTAAACAGAAACCTAAAATCCCTACAAATGGGCTTTGTACTTGCAGCACAGTCAGACAACTACATCAAATCAAGGAATATAGGGTCCTGTGGATTGTGTCACATAGCCCAGGCTTCATCATTTACTATACACAAACACCTTGAAGATGCCAAACGAGAAATCAGCCTCAATAGTACAGATTGGCAAAGGAATGTGGACAGACAGTGACATTGGTGTCACTTCAGAAAGGTGACAACTTACCTGTTGCTCTGTCCATTTTGGGCACTTTATGGCAAAGAGCTTCAAGGACCATTATACAATAGAGAGCACAGCAAGAGACAAACCTGATTCTGGCTCACTGGCACTACAGGGTGATAAACAGTGAAAGAAACCCAGTCCAATCCCCTTCAAATCACACACACTGACTGAAAACTCCATCTGTACCTTGTAAGAGATCAGCACAGTTCTTAAAAACCCGTTACTGGGTTCTGCCACTCTGGAGTCACCCTACTGGCACTGAGCAAAGGGCTGCAGAAAGCCAGTGGGAGCACTCACACCTTTGGGTTGAGGAAACAAAAGCACACTGCAGCAATGCTGATACATACCTACCACTTTCTTCAGCCCACTGGCATCCAGAAAGTCTACCAGAAGCAATACTCTGCCAACGTTCATGTAGAAGTGTTAGTGCTAAAATCCCAGAAATGAGGAGGGCTCACTGAAAGCCACAGAAGAGAGATCAGCTAAGTGCAAAACGCTGTGGAGTTTCATCAGCTCATGTATAGTTTTCTATTTAAAAGGTCTCATGTAATGTAGCTTTCCCTTTTTAGCTTTGGAGAATGTGGTGGGTCTTTTAACCAGGTTTTCCTAGGTTTAATCCCAAGTATCTAAGATGTTTATTTTACGCTATTATCATAGATGGCTTACCCTTAACAATTTGAAGCTTATTCCCACTGCTGTGTAGTAGAACATCATTTCACAGGTACAGGTGACCTCAGAATACCCTTCATGTCCTCCAGGTAGAAGACAAAACTAAGATGGACGTAGTGGTTTTTACCATTGCTTGGATGGTCTTTGCTCAAAGCTGACCATCAATTTTCTGAAATCTTTATAAAAAGTCTTTTAATTAACTTTTAGTTTACCTGGTCCTGGCTAGTCCTAGCCTACAGGAATGTCAAGCTGCAAAGTTGTTATTCTGAGGCTGCAGATTCAGCGGTTTTCCTCTGGCTTCCTCAGCAAAGCTGTGACAGAAACAAAACATGAATTCATCACCACTGTCTGTGCCAAGAGCCCCACCAAGTGGCTAAACACCTACATCTCCTCTTCCAGCCCATCCTACAACCAGAGCAAAAAGAACTGCTGAAAAATAAAAGCTTGCTGACCTAACCCAATCCTCCTCACTTTGACCAAAGCCTGACAGAAAGAGAGCTTCCAAAACAGTTTTAAAGACCATTTTTTTCCAGCAATACATATAGATATTTATCTTTAAGTGACAGACCAGGACAGAGAAAAAGAGGCTTCCTTCCTTCACGAGGACCACAATACATACTAAGAGGAGAAGAGGTATCACACACAGCCTCTTAAAATTAAGGCTGTGTTCACATACAGTGCCAAGCCATAATCCAAGCTGCTGACTCATTTCCCATATCACTATGTGTTCTACTCTCACAGGCACCAAATGTGGTTCCAATTCTTTAAGAAATTGGAGCAAAGGCCTGTCTGTCCTTCCTCTAAAACTGCATATCCTAGTGGGCAGGAGACACCTTTTTTATGGTGTGCACAGACTGTACAAAGGAAGGATACTCACAAATAACAGGAAGGTCAAGCTGTGCTGTCCACATATATTCTGGCTGTTCATATATCTGAGCTGTTAAGAAATATTTTCATCTGTGTTAGTGTACAGCACTCTCCTACCAGTACAGCAGCTGCATATTATCATTTTGTTGATAAGCTCCATGCCTTCTCATCAACCCACCTCCCACCATATACTTTTTTTAATCCCAAACTAAAATTTTTCAGCTGTAAAGGAGGTAGCTTTGGGACAGACTGTGAGCATGGAGACAATCTTAAACTTTCCACTCCTAGAAAGTGACCTTCTGAGCAATAACCTACATTCACACTTACGTCCTGAGTGATCTAAGCTACTGCCTGATCTCTGCAGGTTCCCTAGAGAACAGCTCTGGCAAGACCCAGACCATGCTAAATCAGAGCACAAAGCAAGTGCACAGCAAGACAATGTCTTGAGATGTCTAAAGCCGAAGACATAACAGCAGTTTTCCTGTTTTCCTTTTTTTTTTTTTAAACCAAGGATAAAGCTCGTAGGAAGCAACAGACTTAGGGCCAAAGGAGAACAAAGCATCTTCCCTCTCTCCTGCAAGAGGAGAAGGAAGAACTAGGGAGAAACATACAGGAACAGTAAAATAAAACTAGCAAAGTAGAAGTTAAAGACTTTGCTGAGCTACAACAAACTCCTCCTGCCCAGGTGGGTAGCCAAAATTACTTGATGCCATACACAGTGGAAGGGGCAACGCTGCACATACATTACTAAACAGACACTGATAGGGAGGGAGCACTCAGTATGAGTAAGCTTTGCTTACAGGGTTAGAAGTCAAGAAAACTTGTCATGTTGTTCTTTAAACTCAGTATCTAGCTGCAAATACACTTGTGTGTGCAGTCAATATTTTTGTAATGCTAAAGATTTCACCCTGAAGAGATCCATGTATCAGGCGTAAGATGCCAAACCACTTCTGCCCATCTAAAGGAAGAGTACAGAGAGCAGAGACTGTCTTTTCAAAACCATGTTAACAGACTGCTCTTTTCAAGATTTGGTTTCTTATTGCTTATAGGACATTGTCAGTAATTAAACACACTTGAAACAAGCAAGTCCAAAAAGCCCGTCAGCCCAAGCCGTACAATGCAAGATTGCTGCAAGCTTTATGTTGTACATGAAGCACTGCAGCATGGGCAAAAATCAAGCTACTAATTTGAACAATGTTATGCCAAGCTGTATAGTAGCTGCTGACACTCAATTATTTTCACAAGTAGACCACAGGGAAGGCTGCAAAGCTCTCATTCCACTAAGCCTCGCCTGCCTATTCTCCTCTTTCAGCTCCATGATTCATTTCCATCTCTAATTTGCTAATTTCACTCTAGTGTCTCAACAAGGAATTTTGCTGTTTTCTTTGAATTAGGGCTTAGCAGAGGATTATAGGCTTTTAGACAGAAGTAATACTAAAAGAAACAAACAAGCAAAAAAGAAAATTTGGAATGTCACTGCCCTCTTGAGGGAAATTGAGCTATGGTGCCTTAGCAAAGCCATTCTCCCTGCACTGCTATTCAGGTCACACAAAACTCCCCCCACTGCCTTGCCATATGGTTGAAGACGAATACAAGTTCTTGAAAGGCAGCAGGTAGCTCCACAACTAGGAATCACGTATCTCTTGATAAAATACAGCTTCTGTTATGTTTTGCTTATAGGTATTTTGGGAACAAGTAGACAAGTTTCTCTGAAGGCTCAAGAGCCTACTGGAAATACATAAATACCTCCCTGGATATCCTAAGTTTTGTTTCGCCCCAAACTACAGCCTTTTATTTCACCCAACAGCTGGTGTCAGAAAGCTCCTGAAAGCAGGAGCCAGAAGTTTGCATTTACTTTGTCCTAGATCCCTAACGACTGGGTTATACAGGCATAATCTCTCACCTAAGAATCCTTATCTTTATACACAGCTTCCTCCCAGCTACTCCTGTCAAAATACACTGGTAGCTGAAACAGTCCTCGCAGCATCTAATTGAAGCTTCTGTGAATCTCTTTCATCAGAGCTGCTGTAACATCTAAGCTGTTAAAGCAGCTGAACACCTCCAACCAGTCGATATGAGAAAGCAAACACTGCTGCTATGTTTACAGAATTCAAGTCAAGTGAGTGTTCTTGAACTCCTATAACATCACCCAAAGTAAAACAACACAACCCACACCCCAAAATTCTCAGAGAAGTTGAGAGAAGGAACGCTTAGCTTCCTGCGCTGCTGCTGGCTGCCATGTGGGCTAGACAGGCATGAGAAGCAGGGATACTGCAAAAAAATCTCAAGGAAAATTCTATCCTTGCTGTCTTTGGAGATTCCAAAGTACTCTAAGTCTGGAAATACCTAAACAGTAGTCATGCTGCGTTACACAGGCATCAAATTCATTAGTGAGTGCTGCCAACGAAAAGCTGCATTTTCCCATAGAATGGAGCTGTGTCAGACTAGAGTCTATGCTATGGCTTAGAAAATGGAGCAAAAAAAAATAGAAGGCTTCTCCACCCCTGCACATGGAGAACAATACTTCAACATGCAACATGGAAATACAGTTTCAATACAAAAGCTCACTTTCAAAGCACAATACCCAAAACATCACTAATTATTCCACATGTGGCCTAGTGCATTAAATCCACAAAGAGTTTTCCTGTGCCTTGCATGTACTTAACACCTTTATCTCTTGGAAAGATCAACTGCATGAGCAGTTACACTTACCTGGTCTCTACACCAGAGAAATACTGCACAGCACTGTTGGGATGAAGAACACATTCACTCTCTTAAAAACATTAAGTTGCATTAGTGACCTACCACACTCAAGACTGTATGTGGTGGAAATAGGAAAGCTGTACCAGAAACTTTGTACTAGGTTAAAATTTGCAGATTAACATAGACTTTCACTGAAGTTTAAGTGCTATGATGTAAAAAAGAAAACTCAAAGAAAAACCTTAGAACAGTCTAATGCCTCAGTAAGAGCTTCAGAAGATCACCCACTGTTCCTAACTGACTTGCTAGCACCTCCAAGAGAAGCTGAAGAATTACACAAGTCAGGAAGATGTTGTCTATACAGATTTGAATCCTCCCCCCTTCATTATGAAAGCTTTTAGTACACATTCCTACAAGTGTACAAACCAAAATTTTATTTTCCACTTGGAATGTTATGCTAAGTCAGTTGGGAAAGTAGGAGGGAAAAAACAGAAATAGGGTTAAATATCCTTGTATCAGCTATTTTAAAAATTAACATTTTATTTCTTGAAGTAACCAAAAACATTCTCAAAACACTATGGCAAGCTGAGTGCCATCACAAGTGGCATTACAAATATTCATCTATGTAACTTATTTTTATTTTAAAAAGTACTAAGCACCCAAACACGGACTTTAAGACAGATGAGGGTCCAATACTACACAGAGTAGAAACAAGTTTCAGCATCTAGAGGTACTCACCTGTTAACTAAAACAACACCTTTAAACATTTACAGTCACCAACATCATGACTAGAATAATTTGACATTTACATGGATGCTACTGCTCCATCAGGATTTAATTTTAATTCAGTAGTGTCCGTGGAATACCAGCTATTACTGCCTTATCTTGAACAGTATGTCCATTCAGGCCAGCCCAAAAAGCCAGGTCATCCAAGATTAAAATTTGTGTAACAGTTCCTACAGAAAGCAGAATTCTGTCTCAATGGCAAAAAAAAAAGTCAAGACTTGACTATTACTGCTCAAATTAGGTACCGACCAAAACAATACAAACAGGTGAAACTGAGCATTTTCTTACCCACATTAAGAAGCTCACAGCATCAGGGTCTGTCTAGAAAGCTAAATATGTCCTGACATGGCTTTAGAGAAAGTTGGGTTTTGCCTGGAATAATTACCCATTGCACATAAAGCACAAGCTGCTGAGTTCAGATACAAAGACAAATATAATGCAAGTGGAATACAAGTAGAGGCAGGTTCAAGAACTACTTCTAGGACTCTGAATGCTAAGCAGCCCCTTCTGCAGTTCAGCAATTTTATCTTCTCTTGAGGCTGCATAATTCTTTGCTGTCTTTATGAGAGAGTCATGACGCTTCTCCAGTCCAGCCTTCAGGTTTAGGTATATTTCCTAGAAGAAGAAAAAGTAATTCAAACTTAAATCCTTACAAAGCATAAACCTTAAGTGAAGGTGGCCTGGTGGTCACAAGTGATTTTAAAGTGTTGTCCTTGGCATAGGAAATATTCACAGAATACAGGAAAGTTACAAAACAATCTAAGAATAGGAACAGCTGCAAGCAAAACCCCAGTATTACGACATGTTGTTTAACACTCACTATTGCTGCCTTGTCAAACACCAGCACTAGCACAGTATTCACACTGGTACTGCCCCATTCCGTATTAATCTCTATCACCAAGACCTCTGCCTCAGTGACTGCTACCCCTGTCCTCCCAACACAGATGGTACTTCAGCAATGAGCAGATAAAAGGAGATGCTAAAAGCAGACTGCCATCTTCTACTTATAACCTGACAGGATTTCTACTTTTTTTCCATTAAAAAAAATATAGCCAGGGAAACCATACAACTCACTTTGGCTTTCATTTCTTCTTTTTCAGCATTCTCATTCAGCTGCTGAATTTTGAACCTTGTCTGCTGAATTTCATTGTGAATTGCTGTCACTTTATCATACACAGCACCTCTCTTTTCCTGAACTCTGTTGCAATACCTAGAAGTGGGAGAAGAAGAGTTAGTATGGAGCTATTCAACCAATTTGTCTGATCCTTAACCTAGAACAGCATAGGTACAGGAAGTAAAATTCAGAATGGAGTTACAGCAATACACTGAATATCTTCAGTTGCTGCCAATCAAGACAACTCAAAGGACTCCAATGGAAGTGACCCAGCAGGCAGGTGGATGCTGCATCTTCCAACCTCTGAACCATGTAGAACAGATGTGAGCAGAAAGCCCTGACTAAAGGCCAGCTCTGGCCTGGGACCCGCTGGTCTATGGCAAAAGCGATAGGGTTGACTTTGAATTACACTGAAGCATTAAGTACATGTTCTCCTCATCCTCAGACTCCCTCCCACCAAGTTAGAGCTCTATCCCATAGATTCATGCATGCAATTTCCAAATTCACCCCAGCTCGCAGGTAAATTGAGATAGCTTCAATTGGGAGCTACCATGTAATCAGCAGAGTTACTGTGGGAACAGGAGATCGGCTCTGATTTCATGTGTAAAACACTTACCAACTTATATTTAACATTCGCACAATAATTACAGTTGGAATTTTAGCTGCTGCTTTCTCTAAAGAATGGTTGAAATCACTCAAACTTAGTGAAAGCCTACTTATAGCTTCCTTATCTCAAGGGAACAATCAGGACACATTCTCTTATTCATCAGTGAAAACTTGTTTTCAAACCAAGGTTACTCCCTTTCCCCTTTCTTATCAAAACATCTAATTTCAATTCTCAAGGGAAATATCTAACACATTAAAAACAAATTGGCAGCAACTTTTAGTATAGAAGAGCATTAGATGGTATTATTTTCATTCCTTATTTAAATTAAAAGCTACTTTTCCTTCCAATATCCTTTAGCTGATACAATACCCTACATGAAGAGCAAAAGAGGCCTGGGAATCTTGCTGCCTTGTTGCACACCACACAAGCCTTTCCGCATGATTAAGTCTTAGTTGCTCCTCTCAGCTATGCGGAAAAAGCTATTTTCAACCACAGTTAAGCTACCCCAGCCAATAATTTTCCATGTTTCATTTCCTAGCAGTGTACCAAAAAAAAAGTTATACAATGAGCTTTCTCTACCACAGTTCAGCACTTCAAATCTCGCAGTGAAGCCATGACCTTACAACACTGCAGTTTGCTACTGCAGAAGCGACCGCTGCGCTGTAAACACTGCTGTGCAACTTGCCTTTAGCATACAGTAGAAGAGAAGATGGGCTAAGAGGCTTTGATCAAATGACACTTTTCCTTTTGTTTTAGAAGCATCATGTCAGGATAATACTCCTCTGAGATACGAGCCCCATTTCCCCATGGGTCTTGAACATCTTTGATAATGAGCAAAAGTGGCAAGGGAAATTATGAAAAATTCATGAAAGGCAAATGGGGCTCTGTTGAAGTCTGATATGTTGGAAAATTATCCCAATGTGACATTCTCTTTAAGAAGATAAAAGAATCCAGAATAAGCATTATAAATTAAATTAGTGATCCAATAAAAGAATTGCTGTCAAGTCACATTGCAATTATTGATTTGAGACACCAAGTCCCTGCCTGCAGGGCTACTGGTCTTCATGCAAAGCTATCCTACATCACTCATTTTCCTCTTACTGCTAAGCTACACACTTGTACCAGACATGAACTTTGGTAGCACATAAAGACATAAAGTAGCACCAGGCAGAAAAAAAAAATCAACTCATCCATACTCTAACACAGACTGCTTATACTGCTCAACATCTTCACGCTTCTTTTCTATCCTTATTTCAGCTGTAGACAGCCTCTCATGTTTTGCAGTGACCAGCCTCTTCAAGGACACTTCATCTGTCTTCCCCTTTTTCAGCTCTATCTGAGCACTCTCAAGTTGGTCCTCCAGATTTCTGACCTACAGCATGTAAAAAGTAAAGAGACAAATTAAATAGGGAAAATAAAACCATATATCCTGTTAGAAGTTGACTAAGATTAGAACCGTCTTCTTGCCTTTTAAGAGATTGATTACTAACCAGTTCTCCCTCTAATATTTCAGTTTCTGATTAGAAATACATGTGAATGGACAAGATCCTATTACTTGTGTCAATTCTAGAAGCTACTAGGAGGTCTGCTGTAACTCTTAGGCAACTTTAATTTGAATATGTTATACGAACACCCCCAAAAGATTACATTTTTTTCCCCCCAAATGCTCTTAACAATTGCATTCTCACAGTTGAGTAGCACCTAGCAAGGTGCTTTATTAAGATAACCATTTCACCAGTCAGAGTCTAGCTTAGTAACATCAGTAAAATTAAAGCACTTCAGATGTGAAATAGTCCTGAAGTGGTAATTTCTTGCTCTAGTTTCTATCCTATAGGCAGAAGAAACTGGGTCTCGCTTTTCTTCCTCCTCCATCATTTCCTACCAACAACCCCAAGACAGTTCTAACTATTTTAGGTCAGGTTTCTATGGCAACAAAGGCTTGATTATTAAAAATGGTCAACAGTACATTAGTTAGCGACATACAGCAAAGTAGCATCTGTTTTACTGACGTTTTTCATAATCTGAATTCTTTCTGTTGGTGGCAGATGAGATACACTTTCAAAAAGCAGATGTTTACTGTTGATTGCCTGACTTGGATTGATATTAAACTTACCCACATTGTATCTGGTTAAGGGGAATACAAACCTCTGATAACACACTGGCCAGTATCTCCACATTTTTTTCCTGTCTTTCCATCTTCTTTTGATATAACTGCACCTCCGACTGGCATGCTGGCAGAGCTTCAACTAGGTCTCGGTAACCTTCGTATTTCTCAATAACCTCTTCCTTTAAAAGAAGTATTAATAGAACAACTTAAGAATTCAGCAGTTATTTCATACAGCACTAATTTATACTGACTTATGCCCATTCCCTCATTGTTTAACATACTAAATATTAATTCCAGTGTATTTGTTGAAATTAGATCTTTGTAAACAAAAACACAGGAAAACTGACATAAGTGATTTGCACTGAATCAGCCAGCTTACTACAAAAGCTATGAGGACAGAAAAACTGTACAGTGAAGAAGTTCAATACTAGCAAAAACAGGAGTTATATGAAACAAAAACAGGTATCTGGAATTACAGCGATAAGAGTGCCACGTTTTGGAACAAAAGTCCTGAGGGAGAGAAAGTTAGGTAAGCTTCACAGATTCATGAGTGCTCATGAACAAACTTTTTTGAATAGACATTGCCATAAAAAAAAGCACAAAAACACTAGGAAGAGAGCTCAGAGTTCACCATAATAGTAGAAACAGACAGCAATTCCAGAAACCATGAATGAGAAAAGAGGTAGCATAAAGCAACCGTTTTAAATCTAAGAACATTTGTGAGCTGCCAAAAATACTGGCATCTCTCCAGAGCAAGCAGTTAGGAAAGAATAAATTCAAGAGCTATACACCTAGTTTCACAAGTAAACAATTATTCTTAAGACTAAGCACCAGTGACTGCAACTTCGTTTCTCAAAAAGGAAAAAAAAAAACACCAGAAGTCTGCAGTTTTCTGTGAAGTTTTGATTTCATTTGAGACTAACCACCAGTATGTTGATTTTTAGCTAGAAGTATAACTTATTCAAGAACCAGTTGAAGACTATGTAAGTTCAGTAAAACATGCATCTTCCTAATCGAATACCTCCTCACATGGAAGAGGGAAGAAAAACCTCACCTTGGATTTCTTGAGTCTGTTGACAGTCTCTTTCATCAGTTCCATATAGTTCTTCATTTCCTCTGGACTCTCCACAATTTTTGATTTTAGCTGCTCTTGTTCTTCTTTCAAAGTAGCCATTGTCACTTTAAGCTCATTCTAGTTTTCAAGACAAAGATGTACTTTTGTTCACTTACATTGCTAACAGTAAAGCAGAATTGTCAGGATCTTAAGGCTAGACACATTCTTTTCCTCTGTAAGCCATTCCTCATTAGGAAGTTTATTCGGAGTTGTTTTTTGTTTTTTTTAAATAAATATCATAACATTCTCACTCAAAACAATTAATAGTCCACTTTGCTCCCTAAACATGTCTACAGTGGTACAGCACTAAGTTGCAAGAACAGTATTTAACGAGCATTCCACAAAAGTCCTTCCAGGTAACACCCATGGCTAGCAGATCGCTCCTACACAGACCCTCCCATACAACCCCTCAAAAACCTCCTAAATTCTCTCCAGCCAGCTCAGTGGCTGCCTCGTTAGCCATTCTATGAATGTAAGCTAGCCTGTAGCCTCTCAAACATTCAGAACTGTTGCCCATGATGAGCTTCCTGAATGTACAGCTTTACATTGCAAGGATGGGCTTTTTAAAGAAGTAACAACGCAGGCTACTGCAGAAATGTTTCCAGAAAAAAAAAACTGCTGAAGCAGTTTTTGAAAGAAAAGACAGCTAGTAATCACCACAATATTAATATTACCTAGCTCCAAGAATAATCTGATCTTAGAAAGAAAACCAATCTATTAGCTGAACACAGATTTATGTTAAGGCCTACACAGAGGTGTACTTACCAGTTTTCGGGTCCTCTCTGTAATATCTGACTTTTTTTGTGAAATCACTTCTTGCAAAGCTGCCTGAGAAAAAAGTAACAAGTTTAAACATCTCTACAGCTACTAGCTCCTTTGCCCTTCTATCACTGATTTGTCTATGAGAGATCCACTGATAGTTTCTTTGGAGCACCATGACTAGAATACAAATTTGCAGTCTAAAAGGCACCATTTTTGAGAAAAGTTAACACCAGGCCACCAGTCATACAGAATTCAAGCACATAGTTAATATTATTAAAAATTGTGACATGGCTTAAAGTAATAAAAAAAATACTAATCAGATATTTTTCACTCTAACGCAGCTGAAAAGGTTACCTATGGGATCTCAGGTGAAAGGTGCCGCTGCTGGAAAGTTACCCCACCCTATGATCAACCCTACTCTTTTTGCTAGTCATTCCACTGGGGTGACCGTATTTCCTACCATCATCCTATTTCCTGCCACAGCTCACCTCCAGTTCCTTCTTTGAATTCAGAAAGAAAACAGTTTGAGAAACATACGCATCATATTTCTAAGATTACTACAGGGACCTCTCAAGTCAACACAATACCATATTTCAAAAAGGAAGAGCTGAATACACTTCTGATATCATGCATGTTTCACACTCCTCACAGGTGATGCTAGGGATTAGACAGGACACAGTGTTGCAATGACCTTTTCTGATTTAAACCAAAGTCCTTTTTATTCTTTGTAGAAGCAGGGGACAAACCCGAAGAATGAACAGAACTAAGGAACACCCGTGATCAGAAGCAATGGCAGCAGTTCAGAGGATAACAAAGATATCATACTGTTTTCCGACGATAGTCATGGCTTAGCAGTTGCTCCAGTTCTTGAATGTCATCTGACAGCTGCTTGAACTCTGCTTGCTGTTCAACTGGAACAGTACTAAACAAAAAATAAAGGTGTTGGATAGTTTCAGCATCATTATAGTCAGGTCAGCAGTGTACAGCAGATAAAACACTCTTTCAAAGAGTTTATAGCCAGCAACATCATGGATCAGGTTAAGGTAGCCTGAAATTAATACAACTTATTTTCCCCTGCTTACAAAGCTTTGGTGGTGAAGCGTACTCTGAAGAGCTATTTCAGAAATAAGTGATACAGGCTTAATATAGGACTGTAAATTTTAAGATAACGTTAAATAAAAACAAGTACAAAAGCACAACACTTCTACCAATTTATTTGGATTTACGGTGTTTGCATATTACGTGCCACAGAAACAGCTTGTATTGGGATAAAACTACTGCTAGCCAGAAAACCTCCTGCCTTGCGCATACTGGGAGCAGTTATCAGGGAAGAGCTTTTTAAACAGAAAGCTATCTTGGAAAGTAGCCATCTTTTCATCCTATTACCTACAAGCAAAACAAAACTTAATGGTGCAAAGACACAGTCAGTATGACTAAATGGCCTGAAACAGAGAATGGGGCACCCACGTCAAATAACTGAGGAAGGCAACTTTACCCATCCATTAAGTCAAAGACGAACTTCCTACAGCTATATAAGCAATAAAAACAGCTCACTAAAAAACAACTATAACAGCAAGAAAGTTTCATCCTAGTCCCCCAATTTACAAAATATTCTCTCAAAGCACTTACATACTCCTAAAGTCACATTTTTAACTTCCTGCCAGCAATTCTTCTAGCCTAATACCAGTAGAACTACTTCTTTAAGGGTGAGTGCAACACAACAGAAACATCTCTGCACTTATGAGCTTATTTCCCAAGGAGGCTAACCAGCAGAGGATTAGTTTGGAAGAGATAGAATCCCATGGGAGGGACCCCACGTGGAGCAGGGGCAGAGTGGCTCTGAAGGAGCAGGAGAGAATGTTACGGGCTGACCACAGTCCCCATTCCATTGTGCTGCTCAGTAGGAGGAGGCAGAAGGAGGCGGATGGGAGGAAGGATGTTTTTAGTTTGCTTTTAGTTTCTCACTGTTCTAGTCTGCTAGTGATAGGCAGTAAGTTATATATTAGTCTCCCTACATTGAGCCTGTTTTGCCCATGAGACAGTAATTGGCAAGCTGTCACCCTGTCCTCATCTCATCCCTTGAGCCCTTTTCCATTATATTTTCTCCCTCTCTTCCTTTGAGGAGGGGTAGGTAAGAGAGCAGCTATAGCAGAGTTCAGCTGCCAAGGAGGGTGAAACCACCACAGGCATGTGGATGCACCTGGTGACAGCACTTGCTGGAGGAGATGGTTGTCAATTGAAAGAAAAATGTTGACAATGAGCTATGAGTTTCACTCCCATTATCAAAGGTTAATTAGTATCTCAACTCACAGCATCTTAGATCTGTAGCACTTAGATCCCACTATCTGTAGCAATCTAGTCTCACACACACACCAAAAAACAGGTTACTGAATGCAATCATGCCTCTCACAGTCTAAAAAGCGCTTTCCAACAGATGGAAAGGGATTCTGGGCACCAGTTGAACTGCACAATGTTGCGATCAAGTTCAAAGAAGTCAGTTGTTATCAGCCAATTCCATCAGATCACTGAAATCAAATATCCAGTTCCTGTTTAGGCGTCCCATTGTGCACACACACTGAGCAAGCCAAGAAATACTGCATCTCACAACACTTGCTCCTCACACTTACTTCAGTTTCTCCAGCTTCACAGCTGCCTCCTGATTTGCTGTTTCCAGTTGCTGGTGTTTCTCCATAGCTAATTTCTGCAAGTTAAGAATTCATGAAGACTTATTTTAGAGGAGTATAGTTTTTCCTCAAGTTCTGTTAGAACTCTACTCATCATTATTTCACATAACATTCACAATCCCTGAACTACTGAGATATTCAGAAAAGAAACTGCCTGCAGCCCTAGCTTCAGCTCAACAAGAGCTACATCTATATTTTCTCAAAGTGATTTGTCAAACCTTCACTTACAAGGCTGAACTGAACAATCAAATAAGTTACTGGAAAAAACTCAGATGATAGCTTAAGTGGTAACTCAGCCATGGTACCATACAGAAACTTTTACATTATCAACTAGTCCATCAACTCACTATTCTTAACTGAGATGTTTCCTTAAGAGCAATGTTTTTTTCTTAAGCCATTTACAGTAGTTGTGTACGCTTATAATGTCTAATGTAGCTGCACAATAAGTTTTATTTAATATTAAATGGGTACATTCCTATATTACTCAGCTGTATTTAAGATTCTCGTGTTATTTTACACATACTCTTAAAATCCCCTACCTCTATGCTCCCAATTGTATATTTAATGCTAACCTACTCCAGGTGCTTGCTTAAGTAACATGCACCCAATCTTACATAGTTCATCTGCAGCTCCAAGTAGGTCTCACGTCGGGATTCTCTGAAATGCACAAAGTTGAGAATGCCACTCAAGAAGCGAGCTGTCCTCTTTGCCTCTGAAACGGAAACAACCAAACATCACTATTTTGGTCTACACCTCCATTGCAATCATGTAGAAGTTGGGCAAAACACAGTTCAGAGAAGAGACAAATTAAAAAAACATGCAAGTTCGTTATTTCCCTGCTTACCTTGCAAAGGTTTCATGGACCACACAAAAAGCAGCACCAAGCTATGAACTTACAAGGTCTCAGCAATTCTATGTTACTTAAATAAAAATGGCACCTAGTAGAAAGACTAGTAACACAGCTCCACAATTAAGCGAGCGTCAATGTTTGACTACAGCCCTGAAGACTGAACCTCACTGTAACTCTGGCTAACTGAAGCTAGCTGTTAGAACTGCAGGGACATTTTGGCTCTATTCCCAGTGAACTGCGTGAAAGATGATTACAACGTTCTCAAATGTCTTAGACAAGCCAGACACAGAAGTGATAGAGAAGACAATTCTTAAGAACTCTAAGTTTCTTTGCACCAGAATCACCAAAGCTAGGTGTTGGAAAGAATGAAGCAAAAATGAAATTAGTTCTAGGCACTGGCATAAGATATTCTTCCTAGCAACTCCGGAATGCCATATGAGTTTCATTACCACCTATCCCTACATTATTAAAAGCTTGTCACACTTTGCTCTCCAGATCAAAAGACAAGACCAGTACACAAGACTCTCTTCAGTTATTTAACTGGACAAGCCTACATAGGGACTAAGGTGGAAAACCACTCACTAGAACCATCGTCTAAAGACCACCTTCAGGAGCAGAGGAGCAGACACCCATCTATGCCAAATGAGAAAAAGCACCTCGATATCTAGATATCCACCCTAGGACACACAAGGCTGACAATGCACTCGCTTACTTGGATTTATAACATCAGCAATCTGAAAGTCGTTAACCCGGCACACTGGAAGGAAGCGCTCCCTGTAAGGAAACAGAATACAGCCTTATTTTCCAGTCAGCAGCACTCGCTTTTTGTGCTATATACATTTACTGAAGACAGTTATTGTCCTCTCACTCCAGAGCACATGTACAAACACATGACACAATATGTCTCAGGAGAATAAATAGTAGGACTAGATATCAGTGTTAAAAACTGGTATTCTTACAGTATCTCATAAGGAATTCTATAGACAAAATACTTGCCTTTAGATCAACTTTTTACCTTAATTAATGAACTCCTTCACTTAACTAAGGGAGTCAGATCTGAAGCTTCATCTCTGTTTTAAGGGGAAAACTAGCACACATTTCAACAAAGGAGTCTAAACAGAATTCAGACAGCAGATTCATGCAACAGGTACCCAAGATCCCTCTGCCAGGTGTAACAATGAACCTCTAGCCAGTAAAAGAACAGAATAATACCCCACCTTGTTTGGGGGGCATGGCTAGGGTTTTTATTGTTTGTTTTTAAATAAGACTAAAATAAGCCTCCTCACAGGAGGCTAGATATAGTTAAGCTAATACATTATTTTTGACAAGATTGCTGCCTGCTGAGAATAACCCTGCATTACAGCATTGCTGTCTTTCATTTATCTGCAGACTTCACTTCACTCAGAGCCAAAAAGTGGCAGAGCCACTACCCACAAAAGTTTCTAGTAAATGGAACCTTTATAAGGAGGAACAAACGAACAGATGCTATCTTGTACTTACATGTGAATATACAAATTACAAACAGGTAGAAAGCCTTCAAATATCTGCGGATACATTATTTCAACGTTGACGGGCATCTGAAGAATAAAGAGTCAACACGTCAGTAGAGAATACTTACAAGAAACCACAGAAGATGACTTCCACAACATAAAATCATTCAAATAGGTTAAGCATACAGACAGATACTTGTTTCCCCATCCTTGGGGAACACAAGTTAGAAGCAGAAGGATATTATCTAGTTAGCAGATTATTTTCAGTGTCTATTTTGGCTGGTCAAAACTGAAAGAGACAACAATACCTAAAGCAACACCACCACAAATGCTGGAATTCAATTTAAATCCACCATTTTGATTTGTTTAAAATAGAATCACAACAGTCTCTGCATTAGACACCTAACAAACAGCAGGATTGTCTCTTTCTTTAAAGATCTGAAAACCAAACATTAAACTCTTAAAATAAAGAATTTAGAAGACAGTAGTACACTGTTGCTTTTTCTGATCACAGAATCACAGAATTTTCTAGGTTGGAAGAGACCTCAAGGTCATCGAGTCCAACCTCCAACCTAACGCTAACAGCCCTCCACTAAACCATATCCCTAAGCTTTACATCTAAGAGTCTTTTGAAGACTTCCAGGGATGGTGACTCCACCACTTCCCTGGGCACCCTGTTCCAGTGCCTCACAACCCTTTCAGTGAAGAAGTTCTTCCTAACATCTAACCTAAAACTCCCCTGGCTCAACTTAAACCCATTCCCCCTCGTCCTGTCACCAGGCACGTGGGAAAACAGGCCAACCCCCACCTCGCTACAGCCTCCCTTGAGGTACCCATAGAGAGCGATGATTTAAATCACATTAATACAATATCCCAGCTGATGTTATTGTCTGAAGGACTAAGTTGTCACAGGCACATATGATTTTCCCTTTCAACTTATCCAAAACCAGCACAAGACAATACCATTTACTCTTGCTGTCAGGAATCCATTCCTGACTGGCAGAAACAGGGTAAGTTAAATGTTAATCAACAAGGTATCAGTTAGCCCAGCCCACTAACTGCACTTCTCCTTGCCTTCTTCTCAATTTCAGAGGTGGAAATGATTAAACACAAAAGGCACATTTTACTTTCCTTCTAGACTGGTCCTTGTAAGAGACCCTCCTTCAGCAATGGCCAAAGCCAGATGCCCAAGAAGACAAAACATTATTTCAAGGCCAGAGATAACACCTTGAGATTTAACAGCCCTCCACAGGGCTTGTGCAGCCCCTCTGAGGGCTTACAGACATTTCTGGCACCTGCAGCATATCAGAGAAGAATCCACAGCTGAAATCCACAGCTTAATCACAGAAAATTTTCTTATAGTTTACTGTAGTGAGTGAGCTCTTCATGTCCTCTAGTTCCTTTGGGGAGAAGGCCTTCTCCTCGCCATAAAACAAAAATAAAAATACCCAGAGGGAGGACACCCACAAAACCACTATATATTTCTACAAGCAACTTGGGATGAAGCTAGCTTCCAGACCAGGTGGGCTGTTCAAATCAGCGGGGCCTCAGCAGCACCTCACAGACCACAGAATACCCACAGCTGGGACTGGTGAGGATCACTCAGGCCGACTCCTGGCTCCACACAGAACCACTCCAAAATTAAACTGTATTTTGAGCGTGGCCTGAAGGTTTCCTGAACTCCAGCAGGCCGGGTGCAGTGACTACTCCTCTGGGGAGCATTCCCAGCCACTGCCTCAGCGAAGAGCCTTTTCCTAGGAAGGTTCTTCCAAACTGAAAGAAGCCTGTGGTGGTAATGCTGATGGCTAATGCAGAGGCACACGTTTGGTCCTGCCCCAGCAAACATTGTAAGCTGCCTCACTTATGAGGCATAACGAACATATTAATGAACATATTAAATACAAATCCTCACACACACAAGATGCCCTATACCAGGTATTCTGCAAGACAGGAGAGATTTCTAAGCTCCTGCTCATTTGATTAGACAAAAACACAGAATGTTACTTGCCAGATAAGATAAAAGGGAGACAATTGAACGCATAGTGTGGAAAGTGCAGGATTTTTTTTTCTGTTTATGTTCTGTTATGTCCGCAACTAGCTACGTACCATGTAGAAGTGCTCCAGGCGGATCCCATACACCTTCTGCAGGATCCTCATGAAGATCATGTGCAGGACCTCAGGCTGCGAGGGGAGAGGAGGCGGGTCAGCACCCCCCCGGCTAATTCCTGAGGTAATTAACCACCGAGACCGACCCCACACACCCCCCGACTCCCCCCCCCGGCGGCGGCTCGAGCCCTGACGCCCCGTTACGGGAACGCAGCCCCCAGCCATTAACCCAGCACCTTGGGGTTGGCGAAGAGGTCGGCCTTGGTGAGGCCGCGGGCCTCGGCGCCGGCCAGGAGGTGTCCGCGCAGGTAGGTGACGATGTCGTCGGGGCTGTAGCGGGGGAAGGTGAGCGCCTCCATCTTGCCGCCGCGCCGCTTCAAAATGCCCCCCGCCGCCGCCCATTGGCCGGCGGCGTGATGGACGGCTGGGGCCGGCCTATCAGCGGCGGGGATGGGTGGCTAAGAGGCGGGAGTGAAGGGAGCCCCGCCCCTAACGGCCAACCGCCCGGCGTGAGGCGCTGAGGGGCCGGGGGAGGCGGGAGGGAGGCGGCGGCCGGGGGAGGAGCGGGGCTGAGCGGGGCTGAGGCGCCCCCTGCGGGCGGGCAGCGGCCCCGGGAGCTGCGAGGAGGCTCGGAAGGTGCCAGGAGGAGGCGAAGGTGCGAGGAGACGACGAAGGTGCGAGGAGGGCGGCGGGCGGCGGGCCCCCTTCCCTTGGGGACGCGGCTGAGGGGGAGAAGCTGCCCTGAGGTAAAATGGCGCCCCCCCCCCTCCCCTCCCCTCCTCCCTCCCCACAGGTGGCTGCAGAGACCCCGCAGCGCTCTGAGGTGAAAACCCGCCGGGAGCTCAGCTTCCAGCCAGGCGCCGTGCCAAGGAGTCAGGTGAGTCCCAGCGCTTCCCCAGGGACGGCTCCGCGGCGATGGTAACGCTGCCCGCCTAGGGCTGAGCGGTGCGTGAGGCGGGAGGCCATGTCTCCCTCAGGTGGACGGCGGCCCCTCAGCCTCCTCCTCCTCCTCCTCCTCCTCCTGCTGCTGCTCCTGGGGACGGGGCTGGCAGCGGGGAGCGCGCACTGCCCCAGCGGGTGCAGCTGCGGGTACCTGGAGGTGAACTGCACGGGGCGACAGTTGCAGGAGTTCCCCGCAGCCATCCCGCTGGACACCAGGCAGCTGATCCTGGCAGCCAACAACGTCTCCTACCTGCCGGCGGTGGAGTTGAGCTTCCTGGCTGATCTGGTCTACCTGGACTGCCAGAAGAACCTCTTAGGGGACGACCTGGATTTCACTTTTATCGGCGTGGCCAAGCTCGTCTACCTGGACCTCAGCTTCAACAACCTGACGCAGGTCACATTCGGCACCTTCTCGCAGCTCCTCAGCCTGGTGGTGCTGAAGATCTCGGACAACCCCAACCTCGTAGCGATCGAGAAGGATGCTTTTGCCAACAACACCTGGCTGAGGCACCTGGATGTCAGCCGGACTGGCTTAATGTTCCTGGACACCAGCACCGTCCGGGACCTGCCCAACCTGAGGTTTCTGGGGCTCAGTGACAACCCGTGGCACTGCAACTGTTCCTTTTTGGTCTTCATCACCTGGATGGCAGACAGCAACGTGCATTTCCCAGGTGAGGCAGCTAACCCCCCTCCACACTGTGGCAATGTTTGCAGCCTGTTCCTGCTTCTGTTCTCACCTCCTTGGTGCAGCCCCTCCAGTCCTGGGCTCTCCGATTCCTGCAGTGTCTCATTCACCTTGAATACTGCCCTTGTTTCTGCGCAGCACCCCTGGGAGGCCGTTGTTCTTTGCAGTCCTGCTACAGCAGTTCTGCTCAATGCTGAAAAGCTGGGTTAAAACCCAGTCAGCCCCTCTTCTGGCCAGGGTCTGCAGGAAGAGTCAGGGTGCTGCTGTGGAAGCCAGCAGGAGTTTTGCTGCTGACCTCGGTGGGGCTGTGAGCACACTGCTCCCTGCTGACCCATTTCCATACACGAAATGCCTGGCGCCGTAACTGTGGCTGGCAGGGTGTTAAACTGCAGGTGAAGGAGAGGGCTGTGGCCAAAGGCACGCTGTGCTTCTACAGAAACAAAAAGGAGACAGTGCTTTCCACCACAAGCAGCCTTTGCTGACTTCAGAGGGAAAAGCCAGCATCTGTTGTATTAGAATACGACAGGACACAGTCACTACTTCAGTGCAACCGAATCAGTAATGAGTTTCCTCTTTCTCTCTCACAAAGCAGGTGAGATTATGCCTAATTGCAAACCACTCTAGTTTTCAAACTTGACTCCCTCCATGCAAGCCTCATTATTCTAGTCTCCAAGGGCCTCTTTCAATTTAGCCCTGTCACTTCAGAAGCTAAGATTTTTTTTTTTTTAAAAAAAAGAAGCAACCTACAAGTGCTCTTCTATTGAAATAAAAGTGAGCTATAGCAGTTTGTCACGATCCCATAATCCGACCATCGATATTTTCCCATGGAGACACCACCACAGAAATCATTCCGGCAGCTGTGGTTTGGCAGAGGTGCAACTCTGATTTTTCCTGGGCTGTGGAGGGAGGAGGATGTGAAGCGTGGCGAAATTTTCCAATTTAGCAAACTGCTCCGTCCTTTTTCTAGCAGCACTCCTACTCACTAATGCCTTAGAAACAGGCAAAAGAACCGTGCCGTTGCTCTTCTCTCTGCAGATGCTGACAACATCACCTGCTACACACCCGAAGCCTTCCATGCCTGGAAGCTGCCTGCAGCCGAGGTACAGCTGCACTCCAGCTGCCTGACCCAGCTGCACAAGCAGGACTACATCTTCCTGTGTTTCGTTGGCTTCTGCATATTCTTTGCTGGCACCGTGGTGGCCTGGCTGGCCGGCGTCTGTGCCGTCATCTACCAAGTGCACACTTCCAAGGGGGAGGAGGATGAGGAGGAGGAAGACGCGGTCGCTTAGGACCAGCCCTACAAAGCGTTCCGAACGCCGTCCTGGGAATTGAAGGCAGGCCCTTCCTGGATGATTTCCCACATTATGCCCCACTTTAGATGCTATTTTTTTTTTGAAGTGAAATAAAACTGCCAGAGATGAAAATCTCTGTGCTCCAGTTTCACTCGTTGTGCTGCCTCCGCCTTCCTTCTTCCGCTGGGACCTGGGACCTTGGCAGAGCATTCGGTGAGGGTGTGTGGACAGAGCCATGCACCCCCAGCAGCATTTACGCTCCTGTTTTACCGCAAGGCTGCGGGACAGCAGGGTCAGCGTGCGGCCTGCCCTGTCACGGGGACAGGCGTGAGGAGTTCGGAGATGCAGGAGAGGCCCGGAGCTGTGCTGTAGCCAGGGAGCTCACCGAGGTTTTGCTGGCTAGACTGGGACCAGCCCAGAGAGCTCCCTGCTGGGGGAAGGCAGGTGTGTGAGCAAAGAGCTTAAACCCAGGACTTTTAGGGCCCTGGGGCCTGCTGGCTTCTCCATTATACCCAAAACAGCAAAAGGCGCGCCCTGTCCCGCTGTGGTGGTTCCCAGTTTATGGACACGTTCAGAACCAAAAAGTCCACCTCCTAATTCATTCTGTACCACGTTTCCCTACAACTGCGTTGCTTTTTAAGGTAAAACACCGCTTACACCCAGCCCCAGTGCTGACAGGGGCTCGTGCCTCCCCCCGGGCCAGAACATTGCGGGGTGTAAGCGAGATCCCGCGGATCGCTGGCACGGGGCTCACAGCAGTGAGGGGCTGCCTTCCCCACCCGGCACCGCCTGCGAGGGAACAGGGCACGAGCATCACGAGAGCACCCCAAAAGCTGCCTGCAAAATCCCCCCCCGGCCTGGGGAGAGGGCGCAGCCCCCTGGGGGGCAGCACGGAGCCCACAGCCCTCGCTCCGCCTCGGGGCGCGGCCAAGCCCGGTCCCGGCCCCGCTCCCGCCCCGGGCTGCTCCGCACCGCACCTGAGCCGGGCCCCGGGGTGCGGGTGAGTGCGGGCAGGGGGCCGGGGGGCTGCGGGGGGCTGCGGGGAGGGTCGAGAGCCCGGTGTGGGGCTGCAGGGGAGGCGGGGCGGCCCTGCTGAGTCCTTACTGCGGCGTGGTTGTGGTGAGCCTGCTGGGAATCGCTGCTCTGGGGGGAAAGCGCTCCCTGGGAGCTCTCCCGCAGCCCTCCGGCCGTGCTGCATCATCCCCCGCGGACCCAGGCCCAAGCGTTGCCGCAGGGAAGATGCAAAATTAGGCTTGTGCAGGGCGCCGGTGCTCGTGGGCAGAGTCCTTGCGCTGCAGACAAAGGTTGGTGAGAGGCAGCAGCAGCAGGGAGCAGCCGCAGGTATCGGCTTGGAATCGCTTTGGCTCCTGGTTGCTAGAGCAAAGGCGCCGCGTAGTTCCGCAGCGGTAGCAAAGGTCCAGCAGCAGGTTTATAACCCCTGGCTTAACACTGTGCTGCGCCCTTTGCTACTGAGAGAAAAGGTAAAACTCCAAAGGACGCAGCACGGCGAAAGGCCCGGTCCTTGCTGCCGCGTGGGGCTTCTCCAAGCCTGGCAGCTGAAGGGGGAAATGCGACCGTGGAGCTGCGCTGTGCGGCAGGAAGGGGCTGTATGCACAGCGTGACCTCTAACTGCCTCTAACTGTCGCACGCGGGTGCAGCTGACCTGTCTTAGTTAGAGCTTTCAGCATGCTTACTAAGAATTTTTGACCAAACTTCACGTGGACAAAGCCAGCTGTTGTCTTGATCAAAATCCCTGCGCAAATGGGAAATTAAATCGCCTGCTCCCTGCTGAGCAGTGCTGGTGCAGAAGGAGGGCTGGCTGCGCTGCTTCCTCCAGGAGGGACGTTTGTCCCCCGTGCCAACAGATCGTGCTGGTGGGACAGCGCCAGAGACACCAGAACCTTGCTGCATCACGGCAACGGGCTGCGGTTTGGTTTGGTTTGGTTTGGAGAGGGAATCGGCTCAGTGCTGGGGAGAGAGGTGCCCGCTGCCTCCTGGTGCTGTGCATGACACAGCACAGGCTCCGTTCACGTGGGCGCAATCAGAGGTGGGGATGGTGCAAGGGGACCGCTGCCAGATGGTGGTGGGGCCGCTCTCTGTGACTCTGAGCCCGTTCCTTGAAGCTGCTGGGAGCGAGCGTCGCTCGTCTGGCCATTTTATTGCGTGAAAAAACACCTCTGTTTGTTTTGAATCCCTGTCCTGGCTGCATTTGGTGGCTCTGAGTTCTGACTTTGGAAGCAAACAACCGGTTTCTGTCCGCCCTCTTTAGCTTTTACAGACTTCATTGAATACCAGTCCTGCTTGTCTGCTCTCCGAGATGAGTCTGGACTTACTCGGCTGTTCCTCACATGAAAGCTGTTGCAGATCTTTAAACACCCTTGCAGCGCCACTCTGGCCCCTTCCTGGTTCTGCTGCAAGCTTTTTAAGGTGTTGGGACAAGAACTGGCTGCACTGCTCAGGCTGGAGGTGAAGCAGGGCTTTGCACAGTGCCATAATTTGGCTGACCTGGTCTCCAGCCAGGCTGTGGAGAAATTCCTGCAAGTGCAGGAATTGCAAGGGGTTGTTCTGCTTAACGCCCAGCAGGCACCAAAAGGTAAAAAAATCCCTGAGAGTTTCTCCTCTCCTTCAGCCAGTCCTTGTGCTAGGAGGACTCAGCAGTTCTTACACACACACACACGTGTTTCTGCCTGCACTGAGCTGCCTCTGCTCCAGTCCTCCCCTGCAGTAGTAACGGGCTCTCTTTTCCTCCCAGCACCACCATGGCAGCTCTCTCCAAAGAGTACGGCTACGTCATCCTGACGGGGGCCGCCAGCTTCGTCCTGGTCACGCACCTCGCCGTCAAGGTGGCAAAGGCCCGCAAGAAGTACAACGTGGAGGTGAGTCCTCCTCTCCTCGGGCAGAGGGGTTGGGAAGGGGCTGCAGCTCCGACGCTGGTGGGGAGGGAGAGCCCCAGGCCCTGCTGAGCGATCCCCGTCTGAGGGATCCCCTCCTCCTGCAGCAGGGACAGCGCAGCCTGGCTGCAGCACCCCTCCTTCGTCCCCTCCCCGGCCCAGAAGGGCACACAGGCCTTGCCTTCCCAGGCTGTAGTGCTACAGATAAGCTCGGTGCCACCTAGTTTATTTCTGGATGCCCCACTGGCACTTCCTACCCTGCCGTGTGGATGCAGAAGGGATGGAGCCGACATTTCGGCTCTCCAAACTGGAGCAGACGCGCAGCAGAAATCAGGGCTTGGCAGAACAGGCGCTTGGCACTGAGCTGAGACGGCTGAAAGCAGAAGGCTCCGAGCCCGGAAACACTGACAGGCAAGAAACCACACGGCCTTTTTTCCCTGCGAAGCAGGCAGACGCAGCGTTGGGAGCAAAGGGATCTCAGTGGAACAAAAGCATTCGGGAGCAAGCAGCAGTTTCAACATAGCTGTGGGCCGCGGGGCAGGGTGTGAGGCTCTAACTTGAAGCAAGTCCGTGTTAGAGGCAGCAGCACAGCACGGGGCTCCCCGGGAGAGGTGCCACAGGGCCTGCACCTCGCTGCTGGAGTTCAGGCTGTGTTGCTCACGTTCTGCTCTTGTGTTTCTTTGACAGTACCCCACCATGTACAGCACAGATCCTGAGCACGGGCGTATGTTCAACTGCATCCAGCGTGCGCACCAGAACACGTGAGTGCCGCGTGCGATTGTCGTACTGCCCTTGGCTCCTCGTGGTCAGGGTCCACCCGGCTAACACGGGGCAGAGCACATCCGAGGGAGGCTGGGGCAGCAGCTCCTGGGGCAGCTGGTGGCAGGCAGCATTTAGCAGCAGCTCGGGCACAAAGTGGAAAGAAGAGGGGGGCGGCCTGACAGAGGCACGGGCAGGGATGAAGTCCCTGAAAGCCTGCGCAAAAAGTTCCCTTGTGCCTCCATCTCTGGCCACAGCACCGAGCAGCTCTCCTCAGCATGGAAGCTCACAGCAGCCAGGCCCATCAGTTGACAAGGGATGCTCGCAGCTCTCTGCATGCCTAGATGTTCTCTCTACGAGCAATCTGAACAAACGTAACCTCCTCTCTCATTTTCAGACTGGAAGTTTATCCCTCCTTCCTGTTCTTCCTAGCCACTGGGGGCATCTACCACCCGGTAAGTGACTAGCTCACAGGGTTGCACGACTGAACTCTGCCCTTAATCCCTGACTCAGAGCAGGCAGGAGGCCAAGCCCGCCCCTCTGGAGGCAGCCAGGCTCCTTCCCCAGCCACATGCCCCTGCACGGCCGTGCCCCTTCTGAAAATGCAGTGGTACGAGCTCTCGTGCAGGGAACCACAAGAATTTCATAAATCATTGCCCCTACTGCAGCCTCTAGGCCCCTTTCCTTCCCCTGAGTGGGGTTTGTTAGACAAACTGCAGCATCCACAGCCTCCAGCCCACAGCTGGGGAGGGTCCCTCCGACCCTGCCTGGTTCTCCTGAGCCTGCAGGGTCCTGCTGGGCTCACAGCAGGGCCACTCAGCAGCTGGCTTTGTACAGGATGGGGACCCTGTCACTTCCTTTTTAAACACACTTTTAAAAAGAGTTTTTCTGACAAAAATAGATGGGGAACACTGTGATCTTCCCACCCACCTTCACCACCAAAGGAGGTGTGTGAAGGATGCAAAAAAAGCCTGGATTATTTTTAAATCGAAGAGGTAGACAGCTCTTGAGGAGGCAGTTCATCTGGGAGAGCCTAAAACCAGGAGCTTCTTCTTTACCACCACCAGACAAATCGGGTCCATCTTGAACATTCCTTTTCGGAGAGGGAAGGAAGTGGCACAGGCGGATCTGACAAACTGAAGCATATTGCAGCAAGCTCTAAATGAAGTGGCAATGCAGAAATCCGCAGCAGGGAAACCTGTACACATGCCTGCACCAGTGGAGGGGGGCTTGCAAGGCCCTGCAGCACATCACAGGCACCCCAGAGGTGCCTCGAAAGGGACCCGATCTGAAACTCACCCTGGCTCCCCACACCACTCACCCCCTTCTCCCAGGCTGATTCCCAGCTGGGTCAGGACCCCTGCTGTAGTTTGTGGTCCCTTCTCGCAGCAGGGCAGCTGTAACAGCTGAGCAGGTGCCAGCAAGAAACCTCCAAAACCTTACACGCTTCTCCTTTCCTCCTAGCGGATTGCCACGGGGCTCGGCGTTGCCTGGATCATCGGGCGAATCCTCTATGCCTACGGCTACTACACAGGAGGTGGGTCCTCATCCTGCGGCACAGCAGGGCTGTGGAAACTGCAGCCTCCTCTCCAGCTCCTGGCAAGGAGGCAGCACAAAGCTTCCCTCCCGTAAGCGTGCAGAGCAGAGGGTGCAGGCGCACAGACTGCAAGCTGCACTGTGCTCTGCCTGACAATAGCAAGAGCTCTAATCTCAAGGCGTACCAAGTTTGGGCTATTATTAGAGTAACCTCTAGTTCCTGCTCCCTCTTCAGTTTCATCTGCTGCTTCCCACACTAGTCACAGCAAACCACACTGCGGGGGGCTCATCCCAAGTGTGCACTTGTATTGGTTCGGGTTTGTCACGCTCACAGCACTTCCCCAGCTTTCCTTTCTGAAGGTGAGGGCGAGGTCAGCCAAAGCTGAACACGCTTGCAGCAAGTTAAGGTCATGTGCGGCAGAGCTGGGAGCGGCCTGGATGAGAGAGCCAGGTACTGCTGCTGAACTGATAAAATCTGTCTTTTTCCAGAGCCAAAAAATCGAAGTAGAGGGGCCATCGGTTCTGCTGCACTCATTGGGCTGGTGGGCACGGGCGTGTATTCAGCTTTCCAGCACCTTGGTTGGACCTGCCAGGACTAACTGACCATCGCGGTGGCTGCCTGGGAACCCAAAGGGATTCTTGTTCTGTTTTCTCGTACAGCATTTCATTGCCTGTTGGCTGTTTTTCTCCTCATTCAATAAAATGAAGTTGTCAGTTCTGTATTTTTATTTTGAAGTTGCAGAGGGCTGTCTTGAGTTTTGCAGCAAGCCAGAACGACTGATTTTATAGGACTATAGAAATCTGCCTGTCGGGCAGGGATGTTCCAGCTTTTATGGCTTTGGTGAATGAAAAGCAATCTTGCAGCCCATTTGCTTAACCCATACAGCAACTGCCCAGCCCTATCAGACCGTATTTCTGGGCTCCTTGATTCATGTCACTCACCAATAAGATGTTGCAGAGTTAGTATTTATTTGATTACTTAAAAAAGATTACGTAAACATTTAAATTTGCTATTTCATCACATTTATAAAGAGAAGTAGGCTTATAGGAAAGAAATCAAATAGATGCCTGCCTGTCTTAGGCAAAAGCTGTTCTATGTCAGTGCTCACTACCACTCTGATTATCCTCTGTGCTGTGTGAGGAGAGCATCTGCAGCACCATGCCTGCCACGGGCAGCATCAGCTCTCCATCCCTACAGTATCGTGTCCCACCTGGAGGTGTTGCACAGATAAAAAACAGAATTTTGGTTCACAAGTGGGCTAGAGGGAAAAACTAAAGGCTCCTCTTAAGGCTTTTATATAGCCAGAGAAAAGACAGTCTACAGAGCTACAGCACAGCAACGTGTCCCAGGGCTTTTAGGTGCACTGAGAGTCACACTTGGTAAGGGGAGACTGAACTTGATTGAAGGTGAGAGAGAGCAGGGGTCAAGATCTGCTGGGGGGAAGCCCCTGCTAACATGAAGGAGCTGCAGGTGCCAGCTGCTGAAAGCCAGGTTGCTCCCTCCTGCTCCGAGGTTCCCTTCCCCTCACAGCAGCGGGGTGGCCAAATGCTGCCCTCGCTCTGCCCCACCCCCAGGCACTTACAGTCTCTCAGCACTTTATTGCTGGGTAAATGATTCACCATTCTGAGCCGGCACGCCCTCCGGATGGCCCCAAAGCCACTAGAACACGGACTCCACATCACCCATCTCCACGCAGACCGTCTTCAGCTGCGAGTAGTACTCGATGGCCGCCCGTCCGTTCTCTCTGCCAAACCCTGCAAGGACGAGCCAGCGGTGAGAGCACAGCTCCAGGCATCCTTTGTGCATCCTTCGTGCCCCCTGGGACCAGCACGGAGCCAGACCAGGGTGATACTAAAGTTTATCTCCCTCCTTTCTCAGCACAAACCCACAACCCCTTCTCCTGCTTCCCTTTCATCCCCCGGTGAGGTATCCACCCCGTGACACAGCAGAGAGGCCGCCCAGGCCTGCCACCGCAGACACAGGCGCATCCTCACTCTCCCCTGGGCGCAGCAGAGCCAAACGCTGCTCACCTGATGCCTTGTATCCTCCGAAGGGCAGCTCCACGGGGCTGACGTTGTAGTTGTTAATGAAGCACATCCCGGCGTTAAGCGCAGCCACGACCCTGTGAGCCTTCTGGATGTCCCTGCGGGGAAAGGGCAACTCAGCCGGAGCCTCCCTTCCACCCTCTCCTCCCGTGCCAGCTGACATCCCGCTACAGAAAGGCCCCCAGCAGGTCACGGTGCTTTTTGGGGCCCGTCCTGCCCTTCTCAGTCCTTGCCCACTCTGAGGATCCAGCGCCTATCCCCACGGACACGCAGAACAGCGCTTGATTTGAGAGGGCAGGACAAGGACAGCAGCAGAGCGGGCTACGGCAAGCAGCCAAAAGCCGTCTTTGCACGCTTTCAGCAGCATGGCAGGCTCCTGGCGAACACCTCCTGGAGATGCAGAAGGCGGGCAGCAGGCCAAGCACGGGCTGGAAGGAGTCTGAAGGACGGCCGGGCCCACCTAACCCTTCAGGAGAGCTGCGAGGAGATGCGCTGTCGCTTACAAAGTCCCCTTCTGGCATTTCTGCAGCGTTCCCAGAAGATATCCATGCCCGTGCCAGACTCCACAAGAGGAGCACCAGGTTGCCACAGTCTTTCCCTTCTCCTCCCCTCCCCTGACCTCCCCCCAGCACGGCGCTGCCCAGCTGTACCTGGTGAAGACGCCACCAGCCAGCCCAAATTTGGTGTTGTTGGCTCTCTCCACCACCTCCTCCTCGGTGTCAAAGGGCAGGATGGACATGACGGGCCCGAAGATCTCTTCCTTCACACACGTCATGTCATCGGTGCAGTTCCCTGCAAGCACAGAGATTTCCCAATTAATTCAGGCACCTCAGCTACCTCCAGCACACCCACCTGAGTGCCCCCTGGGGGCACACACAGAGATGGGTCACGCCGAGCACAGCTTTCTCTAGAAATTCAGGGACACCCACGTGGAAGATGCCAGCACCATGAACTTCCAGGACATACCTAGCACACAGGGGCGCATGTAGAAGCCATTCTTCAGCTTCGGGTCATCCGGTACGTAAAGGTCCCCACCACACAGCACCTGGGCACCCTGAAAAAGAGCCGAGCAGGAGGTGGGCAGGCACGGACGGGGACATCCTGCCCAGCCGCAGCAGCTCTGGGACAACAATCCCTGCTGCTGTGCTGCCCCGTCAGACAAACCACACCTGGGCCCTCAAAAAAAAAAAAAAAAAAAAAGAACTATCGGTCTGCTTGTCTAACAACAAAAAAAAGACATTATTTTAGGGCAGTCTCAAGGCAGCATCACGATCTCACCTGCTCCTTCGCCTGCTTGATAAAGTTCTGGACACGATCCAGGTGGGGCCGGTTGATGAGGGCTCCCATCCGGGTGTCTTCCAGAAGCGGGTCTCCAATCTTGATCTTCTGGGTGCGTTTCACCACCTCCTTTGTGAAGGTATCCAGGATCTTCCTCTCCACAAACACCCGCGTGCCGTTGCAGCACACCTGGAACACAGAACAGGCTGCTGACAACAAGGCACGCTGCACTCTGCAAGCCTTCCTGCAAGGGCCCTGCTGCAGGGGTTCCCTGAAAAGCCCCTAAAAAAGCTGCTAAACCAGCCAGCTTGACCCTGGGGACAGCGGAGAGCAGGCAGGCAGTCCTGCTGTTCTTGCCTGCTCTGGACACAGCGGAACTGATGCCACCAAGTGGCCAAAACGCACCGAGTCACCAGCAGGAGACGATTTGCTGCCCGTTCAGCTCCCAGAGATGACCCACGTAAGGCAGTTTGCCAATGGGATCACACAAAACCTGCAGCCAAACCCGCTCCCCTCAGCCACGCACCTCGCCCTGCGTGAGGAAGTTGGCCATGAGGGCTCCGTTCACAGCGTTCTCCAGGGCGCAGTCTGAAAAGATGATAAGGGGGGATTTGCCTCCCAGCTCCAAGGTGACGGGTTTGATCCCTTTAGCTGCCATCTCCATGATCTGGCAGAAGCAAGGACACAAGAGACAAGTGACACACGGGCAATACGGAGGCTGGAGGGGGTAAGGGACACCCAAGGGGAGAGCTACCAGGGGTCTTCACCAACAACAGAAGCAGCCAGCGCACACAAAGGGCAGGCTGGGTTCCTTAGACTCATTTAATTCAGACTGCAGACGTTCTCAAAGGGAACAGCCCCCGTGTGTCCCCCAGTGTGACGGTGCCTTTACCTTGATGCCAGTCGGCACGCTGCCAGTGAAGGAGATTTTGGCCACATCTGGGTGCTGACACAGGAACTGGCCTGTGGCCACCCCGCCCTGCACCACGTTGAAGAGCCCCTTGGGCACACCAGCCTTGGTGAAGATCTCTGCCAACCTCACCACCGAGATGGGGGTGAAGGGAGAGGGCTTGAAGACCATCGCGTTGCCTAAGGGACAGAGGCGAGGTGGGGTTAACACCCAAACTGCATCAGGGGAAATAAAAACCACCGATAAAAAATCACCCTACACAACGAATTTGTCTCTGATGTGTCCCCTGATGTGTCCCCTGCCCTCTTCGCACCTGCCAGGTTCCCCCTTCCATTTCCTTTCCCTTCCTGCCTGAAGGCTCTGCGACCCCTTCAACACCTCCTTCGAGGCGATCCTTGTCCGTGTCTCTGTCCCCCAAATCTCACTCCCCCACAGGATCACTCGGCTTCAGAGGGGAGCTTCCAGGGGCACAGTCTCCATACCGCAAGCCAGGGCCGGGGCAGCCTTCCAGCAGGCAATCTGGAAAGGGTAATTCCAGGCTCCGATCCCGACACACACACCCAGGGGCTCTCTGCGAGTGTACCCAAAGGATCCCCCGGGAAGCTGGACGTGTTCACCTGCAGAGACAGACGGACAGAAGTAAGAGAGGAACAAAGCCCCTTGCTGTTTAATCAGAGCCTCGGGGGCCAGATCTGACTTAGTCTGGGAACACACACACACAGCTTTTACCCCAACAAGCTCACAGAGCATGGCAGCGTTAGGTAGAGAGCTCTGAAAATTCCCCCAAGATCTTCAGAAAAAAGAGCAGTCTTTCTCTTAGAGGAATCGACACCAAAGATGGTCTTGTATCATGGAAGGTACCAGAGAAGACAAGAGGCAGGACAGAGAATAAAGAGCCAACTCCCCTAAAGCTCTCACCAGCCAGAGATCCTGCCAGCCCTGCATAATACTCCAGGCACTGCCAGGATATGTCGATGTCCACTCTGGCTTCAAAGATGGATTTCCCATTGTTGATGGTTTCCAAGGTGGCAATTTCGTCTCGCTGTTCCTGTGAGGGGTGCAGCACAATGACAGCACATCAGAGAAGCCACAAGGAGCTAGCTGCATCCCAAGCGTGCAACCTCCAAGCCAGGCTCTGCCTTGAGTAATCATTTTATCTAAAAGATAAGATTCCCAACTGTAATTTATCGATTTGCCAGAGGCCATTGGGAGAATGCCAAACAGAGAGCTGCTGGGTTCACTGCTAGTCTGGTCTTGCTTAACAGCGCTGTTTATCTGAAAGATGAGCAAAACTGAGCTGAAAAGCCAGCTGGTAAACAATGACTGGAATTCACAGAAATAAGCTGGGAGGGACAGCAAACAGCAAGACCAAAACCGATCCAGAGGATTTAGCAAAAGACGGACAAAGCAGCAGAGCTGGGAGGTATCCTTTAACAGAAATATCAGCCTGATGCAGGAGTCTGGCAGGAGTAGAAATCTGGCAGAAAGAAAACACTATTCTTATCGCATGTACACGCCGGGGCAAGGTCCGGTTTCTTACAGACCTGTGCCTCAACGGGCATTAACTTTGATGTCCAGGAATGTGTTATCTCACAGACAAGTTTGTGATAAAGCTAGGATATTTGTATCCTCTCCCCATACGTATTATCTGCTGTCTAAGGGAAAGAAAACAGCATTCCTACGTTGTCTTATTGCTAAAACAAAATACGCTCCCGCCACGTGACATTAGGGTCTGAAATCCTGAAGTTCAAGGACGTGACAGCTACGCAGCTTCAGCTTGGAAATCACCTGCCCTGCAGGGTCCTGACTGGATTGCTTCAGCTTCATGTCTTCTACCAGAATTAGGCAGAAAAGGTGCTGCAGCACACACCGGCCTTGAGCCAAGCCTGATAAGACCGGGTGCCCTGCCCAAGGGCCTCTGCTGGTCAAAGGTGGGGTTTTACCTCCTGTGCTCCTCCTGGGGCTCGGGAAGTGCTGCTGGAACCACAGCCCACAGCAGCCACCTTAACCCACGAAAATGCTGGCAGACAAAATATGAAGCAAGCCCCCGACATACCCGAATGATTCTGGCGGCCTCCAGCAGCACCCGGCACCGCTCCATGCCTGATTTTTGGCTCCATTCTTTGAAGGCAGCCTTCGCGCTCTGCACAGCCAGGTCCACCTCCTTCTCCCCGGAGCACAGCAGCTTGGCTATCACTCGGCCTGGGCACATTTTAAGCAGGAAACAAACGAGATGTTCGAGTCAGAGGAAGGGCACAGAACACACCATTCACTTTGCAGCACAAATTTCAGTCCCACCACCCGCACCAGGCTACGGATGCAATGGTTCCCAACAAAACCCACTCAGTTGTGACCGGTTTCTCAGCGAGATGCTGTAGTTTGGAGGGGTCTGAAGGCATATTAAGTTATTAATTAGCTCCTGGCATTATAAACTCTTTCGCTCCCCCCCCTTGAGCTTCCACCACCAGCACCCTGCCACGCGTTCCTCATCTCCGTGAGCCCCTCGCCACCTTGCCTGGGGTCTGCCAAAAGCCAGGCGAGGAAAAAACAATTAATTTGGAAATCATTTGAGCCAAATCCCGGCACTTTGGCAGACGGTCTCAGCCAGTCCCAGGCTGCAAGGGCTGAGGATACGGGGGTCGGGGCAGCCCCCCCGAGGCACAGCCGTGTCCCCACGCGTGTCCCCCACCTGTGGCCGGCTCGTAGACCTCCTCCACCTGCCCCCCATCGGCGGGCTGCAGCCGGGCACCCCCCCGGTAATTGAGGGGCTGCTGCAGGGAGAAGGAGCCGGTGGCGCTGCTCATGGCGAGGCCGGGCAGCAGGCGGCGGAGCCGGGGCACCAGGGGCTGCAGCAGGGGCCGTGGCACCACCATGGGCCAGCTGCGGGGCAATGGGGGTGGCCAGGAGCTGGGGGGAGCCCCCCAGAGCCCCGGAACGCCCCCCCCGGCAAGCCCAGCCCCGGCCCTGGGCGCCCCCCCGCGGCTCGGAGGGCCCACAGGTGTAAAAAAGGGTGGAACCGAAACCGTCCTTTCTTCCCCCAAAAGGTAGGTGTCCCCCCGTTGTATTTTGTGGGTTCTTAGAGCTCAGACCTAGAGAGCTGTTCCCCCTTTGTTAGGATCAGCAACCCCACAGAGCTGCTGCAGCAGGCAAGCAAGCCAGCACAGCACCAAAGCCCTAATTTTCAGATAATTTTTGGATGTGCATCACCCTCACAGCGTGATAAAACAGCACGATGCCACATGTGCTCAGCCAAAGGCAGCGTGGTGCTGAGGCAGGGTTTGGGATGGCACGGGGAAGGTCCCTGTGCTGCACGCAGCACCTCCTCGCCCAGCGAGGCACGGTTTGTTGCTATGCCCCATCAGATTTGGCTCTCCCAGCTGGATTTGCTGACCACATGCTGCAGGATAAACTAAGGCAGCAAGGCTGGTGCAGCAGGTTTGGGTGTTTCTGGCTTTGCAGCGGGGTCAGGCCATCACACAGAGGCCACACGTAGGAAACAGGACTTACACAACTATGGATGCTCCTTGGGGAAGGCTGCATCTACACCGTGTCAAAAATGCAGCATCCTCATGCTCCGTGCTTCTCAGGGAGAACTGCTGCAACATGTAGGATTTAACGTCAGATTTATCCCCTTGCCCTGCACCTCATCAAAACCTCCTAGGAAGATGTTCCCTATTATACGCTTCTGGTCACAGAAGCGAGGAATCAGTAGCCCCTACAGGTACCGCAACACTCCAAGGAAGTGTCAGCCCAACTTGAGAGCAGCAGCAAAATTTATTCAGCCCTTTTGAACAAGGCCTGGCCACCAGGACTGAGCCAGGTAATTAGTTGGCAAAGTGTAAGACAGCACAGGGAACCTACTGGCCTATGAAGGAAGGAGGAATTTTTAAGATTTATACTGCTGAAGGGACTGATGATCAGTAAACTAAGGGGCACAAACAAAAACGCAGCTGTCCTAACCCCTCAGGCAATAAAAAGGGTTCAGCAGCGGTGGACAGCACTGATATAATTTAACAGTTTACTCATTAAACTGAGGGCCAGGTTTGTTTCTGCAGTTGAGCAGATTCTGCTGAAGTAAGCAGCTTTAACAGAAGCTGTACAACGCTACAAATCTCTGTGGCACTGCATTCTGCCAGGAAGGCACGGGCAGGCATCCAGCAATACTTGCAACCCAAAGGGCAGCTTGGCACAGGGGCAGTTCCTGGGCCCCCTGCCACCTGAGCCAATAAAAGAAAAAAAAAGACTCACCCTGAGCACTGGAAGTGTTACACAAAACCAAGCACACCTCCTTGCCCAGCTCTCCACTGCACAGGAGTACAGCCAGTATGTCTAAGACGAGGGACACCTCTCAGCACAACTGTCCCAAGTTTCCTAAACTGTTCTGCAGATCTTGTTTGTGATATCTTAATTGATTTCCATGCCATAAGCTAAAGCCAACTGTGCTACGCCAAGGTAGTTCTACTCATCCTATAGCACAATTAACAGACATCTAAATCAACATGCCCATGCCGTTTATTTCTCAGAAACACCAGAGACAAAAAGTCAAGTCATCTTCTGAGAACTTTCTTGGTTTGATGAGCAAACAGCTGCTGGTAGAATACTCCAAAGGCGAGGTGTTTCCGAGACTGTGGCAGATACTGCATAGGCTGGTTTTCGACACGTGAAGCCTGGTGCAGAATCCCATCCTTCTACCTCCCCAGGGCAGACTTGTGCGGCTGTCAGACCTGCAGTGAAGGCTCTAACTGTGCTTTAGGAAAACTTCCCTGCCTGAGGTGGTGGGCCGAGGAAGCCCCCTGCTTGCTTGGTGGCAGCCCGGGATGGAGCAAGGCCGAGCATCTTCTGAATGTTCTGCAAAAACAAGAGCAGAAGAGCACGTCAGTAAGGCCGTGACAAGGGAGACACCAAAGAGGAAGAAATCCCAGCTCTGCCTGCAAGTGCAGCCTTCCTGCTAGCTTCAGCAGATTCAGGTCCTCACCCACACAGTCTTATTACCAAACTGCCCAACATACCGTGGACATCTGACCTTGCAAGGTCGAAAAATGCTTTAGTACAGAGCCAAACAACCACCACTAATGGCTACAGTTATAGCCGGGCCCCTCTCTTCTACCCCAGCTGGAGCCTCATGACTAAATCCTCATTTTGGCTGAGGGCTCCTTCCCACCTCCAGGTGGACAGCACACAGTCAGCTGGGAGATGAGTGCATTAATGGCTTTGTTTAGGGGCTGGTGTCTTCAACCTGCAATAGTCAGACTGGCAGTTTGGCTGCAGAGTGTACACAGAAGAAGGTTCCTAACGTGTGCTCACAGGCAGAACCAAAGCAGCCCGCAGTTTTCACGAGTTCTAGAAACCACTGTCAATGGCAGTGCCATCCAGCAGAGCCTGAAAACTAGCGAGGAAGAAATGCAGTCTGAATTTGGGTCAGCAACGTGGCAACCAAAGCACACGCCAAGTTTGAGCCAGACAGTTAGGTGCAGAATTAATTTGCATGCTGGTGATGCAGACAAGAGCAGTGGATTGGGGGAGACGTACTGTGTAACAGGCCACACGTACCAAGAAACTGACTGCTGAAATGCCCTCTGCATTTACACCTGTATCTGAGCAAGGTGTTTAGGTAGAAAACAACAAGGAAGAAATTCAGTAGTAAGAGTCAGGCACTGGCTGAACAGCTCACAACAGAGTATTTAAAAGTTCAAAGATTTCCTGTTTGTTTTTTTTTGACACTCCCTTTAAAATCTTCAACAGTGCAACTACAGAAGTTAACTTTTCCCTTAGTTTCATCCTTTGCTGCAAATAACTGCAGCTCAAGCAGCTGCTTATGCAGTGCTGGCAAAACAAGGACGTCTGATGCAAGGGAAAGAAGAAAACAACTGTGCCCCCTCCTGTCATCTGCTGAGGGCTGGCTATCCAGACAACAAAAGGAGGAAGGAGGATTCTCTTCAAACCTGAGTGTCTTCCCCAAAATAACTGTCAGGACAGGTCAGATAACGAGGTCATTGAGTTCTTGAACTTTTTTTGATCATGGAAGGAGAACAACAAAGATAAAAAAGCAGAGCTTTTTAATTCTAGAGTAACTGGAAAGGATCATTCTGGGTAGAGGCTAAGGAAAGGAAGGCTTCAGACTGAACAGACAAGCATGAAAGTAGAGGAGGGGAGCACTGTGCAGGAGTGGCACCAGTTTTACAGTACCTGCTCAAAACAAACCCCAGTGACAAGCAGCAGAATACAGTACAGTTTACCAGACAACCTTTCACTACAGCTGATGTTTGCCATGCAGGATAATATCCACGTGAGCAGCAGCTCTGTGCTATGCCTCGGTATCCCCGGCCTGCAGGGAAGATGCACCTGAGACTTGCCAGGAAGAAGTCAGCAACCAGCTCGGGCTCTGCAGCACAGAAACACCAACTGGTTCCAGCCCCGAGGTGGCTGTGGAAGCAGCCCAGGCACACCTGTGTGGTTCTGTACTTCAGTGAGGCCAGACAGACCAAAAGGCAGCCCTGCACAACCACTGACTAGCTTTATCCATAGCATAGTCAAGTCCACAGCCTACACAAGTTCGCCACTCATGAAATTCGGCAACTGGATACATGAGAGTGGTTCACTGCAGGAGACTCCTTTGTGTGGTTCCTCTGAAGAGCTTCCCGTCGAGATGGACAGGGGGGAAACGAGCAGCTTTGGGACAGACTAGGCAACAGCAGAGGGTGCTGCAGAGTCGGCAGCAGGCAGGAGCAGCATCCTACCAGCTTTGCACTGCCTCACGCGTGGAGCAGAACGAGGTCCTAGCAGAGCATCCAAAGCAGCAGCCACCTCCCTCCCTGTTCCTCTGAGTATCAGGGCAGAGCACCACGGGGCTGAAGTTACTCCATCTGCTTGCATGGAGCTAAGAGGAAGAGAGACAAGTTGTCTGCACGTGGATTCAAGTCTCCAGTCACACTCCAGGCCTTCCCCTTCCCCACGAGTCCTCTCCGTGCCTCTGCACTAGCTGCCATGCGGTTTTGCTGCACAGCAATCCCAGCACCCACGCAGCTGGGAGCTCCAGGAGGCCTTGCCTGGAGGAATCCAGCCCAGCTGCTCTGCACAAGGACGCCTGCAGAGCCTCCATCCACCACAAACAAGACCACTACCTTGAGGAGCACGGAAGGAAGATGATAAAACTTAGATCCAAAAGGTTCCCTGCCCTTAGATGAGGCCATGTGGGAAAGTGCACTCACAGCAGGAGCGATATCTGCCAGCTCCCTTTCCCCCCTGGGATGACATTTGAGAGGAGAGGCCTCGTCTACAGCTCAGGCTTGTGTGAAAAGGAAGCGAAGAGCAGCAAACGCCCGAGGACCAGCAGCCTGCTCCTCTTCACAGGTGAAGGCTGGGAGTTCAGTGACAGGAATGGGGCCAGAGGATGTAGCCCTGACGGCGTGCCTCACACCCAGCGGACTTTCCCAGCTGAAACCCAGCGGCTCAAGGACCCTTGGAAGGCCTCTCCCAGCAACCCTCCTCTCTCCAAACAGGAAGGCAGGAGGAACTGGGGGACAGGATTTACGTGCCAGGGAGAGCGAGGAACAGCGCAAAGGAAGTTACTCACTGCGAGGAGACTATTTCGGGAGATGCTGGCCAGGTCACAGGCAGCGCTAGCTTCCCAGTCAGTGTCTGAAGAGTTTAGCACCCCCACATGCCTGAGGACTGCGTGAGGAGACTGCCTGCTGCCGCCCATCTCGTTAACGGGAGCTTAATTAACAGCCAGTTTGTCTCCCCACCCTCACGTACTCCCCTGCATTTCCCTCAGGATCACCTGTTTTCACGTACACAAGAGTTCCTTATTTCGGAGTTCCACAGAGAAGTCTCTTCTCCCTGCCTTTGATCCCTTCCCAGGCAGCTCCAGGATTTAAGGGAGGGCTGAGGGCTGTGTCATTCCCTTCACTTGTTTACAGCCCATCCCTGACTCTCAGCACAGCTCTGTTCCTTCTCCTCGTGCACACCAGACACTCCCACATCAGCTCTCCTCCCTCAGGCCAGCAGCTGCTTTGAAGCCAGCCTAGTGAAATTTCCCCTTCTGCACACAGGGTCACAAAACTTTCACCTCTACAGTCACAGCACCAAAAGCAAAGCCTTTGCACCATTGTAAGCCCTCAATTGCTTTCTTCCCTTCTCCCTCAGCCTCTCAGCCCTTCCAAGTCCTCTTCCCCATGCTGTTACCATCCAAGTGCATTCAAACAGCACTAAAACCAAGAGCAGGATGCCAGGAATCACAGCTCCAGTTCCTAGCTTTTGCACACAGCAGTGCAGCTGGTCTGCCCATCCCTCTGTGCAGCAAGGAGGAAGAAACTTGGAGCTGCCTGGCAGATGGAGAATCTCAGGTACAGTTAATCACGATCACATCAATAAGGCAGCACTACAAAGGCCACTGTCTAGTGCTTCAGTGCAGAAAGACCCTTTTCTGCAAAGCAACGTTAACTTCCATCCTCACAGGGCCATCGGCATGAACTCTGCTGCAAAAGGATATCTTTTTGCCTGAATTTCCTCTTGAAAGCCCAATCCACTGCAACTAGCTCAACATTTCTCCCCAGAACCAGAGTGGACAACCACTTGGTTCTATTCATTTCACAACAGGCACAGCAGGAAATGCCCAGGGCTAGAACCAACCACAGGAATTTTATTTCTGGACAAAAAAAAAAAAATCCACGGGGGATTTTTGAGCAAAGGAGTTCCCCTATCAACTCAACGGGTGCAAAAAATTTCTCACAGATGGTGTTATTTAGTTTCACGTAATAGTCTGCACCACTAGAAAAAAGGGACTTTCCATGCAACAGGTAAAGTCACAGAGCAGCACCACAGAAGATTGCCTCAAAGAACAGTACCGGACCACAGCATCGCAGGAGGATGATCCAAAGACGTAAAAAGGTCTCCTTTCTCTCAAAGCAGCATGCACTGCTCCAGCTATTGGGAAGTGAAACAAGATTTGTCTTCCAGAGAACACAACGGGGAAGTCCCTGGCCTTTGGCACTTGGAAGCTGCCCCTGCTTCGAGTGAGAGGATGAACCAAAGGTTGAGAGGATCATCTGGAGGTCATGAGGTACCTTACAATTCATTACTTGCTTTTGCACACAGCCAGGCACAGATTCATTTCAACACAAGCACCCAAAACGGAGAACTACGTCGAAGTCGACTCATTAGCAGGCACTTTTTGACTAAAGGAACTTTATTAAGTTGCTCCATCGAGCTCACCCAAACCTCTGACAGCTGGCATAACACGCCACTTCCCATCACCGATCCGCTTTGAGTCCCTTGGCACCCCCGAGGAAAAGCAACAAGCCGGTCAAGGAGAAAAGCAGCGAGAATTCAGGAAGCAAATCAAAGAAAAGGGAAACAAATACAGAAGGGCAGATCACTTGCAGCTAGTTGCACCAGCATTCATCCGAATTCCAGAATCTATTATTGTATCCCCAGCACTCTGAGAAACTTTGGCAACCAAAGCAGACTTCTGGTTGCACCGCAGAGGTCCGCTTGTCCTCACCAGCCTTTCTGCCAATTAAACAGTTAATGAACCTTCATCTTCATCGCAACACATCACTGCTGCTCAACACGAGGGTGCTAGCCAGCTGGATAACACAGCCTGATCCTGAACAGGCGCTTCCTTTTATCCTCAGTGATGCTTTTCTCTTTTCAAGAGGCAGAACTAACCAACTTAGCCGGGTAACTATGCGTAGCCTACTCCTGGCTTATCGCACCAAACCCCTTTCCCGAGTCTCTCCCTAACACTGGGAGATACTCAGTTCTGAAGGTAATGTCCTTAAAAAAAAATAGGAGGTCAGCAAAAGCAGTAAGGACAAAAGCAAAAAAAAAAAAAAAAAAATTAATCAGAGGCACACACAAAGACATCCATTTCTGCCAACCCTGTCTTAGCATCCTGGTGCAATTCTGATGTTTCCAATCACGTCTTCCACACCGTCCAGGATCGTGGCTGCTTTTAAGATCCCAATCTACAATTACTATGAGTATGAAGCACAGGAATAACACAAACAGATCAAAGAATACACATGCAAACTGGACAGCAGTGATACCCTTCTTTGATAGCTTCTTCATGGGCTTTCCTTGCTCCAAGCATGCAAGAGACAACAGCGTACTCACCTGTCTGATGGACATCGTGCAGAGAATGTAGAGGAAGATGAAGGAGCAGTCAGTGTAATCCTCACCCAGTAGGTTGCGGTGGGACAAGCCCTGGATGTATGACAGGGGGATAAAGGGAAGTTTTGCCACCACTCGGCCATCAAATCTGGAAAAAAAAAAAAAAAAAAAAGAGCACCAGATCATAAATAGGGAGAGTGAAAATGCCTTTGGCTATATAAAGAACAAGTGAACGCTTCTAGCAAGCCACCAGAGCAGACAAGACCACGTGGAAGACTAAAAAAGCCACGCTGCTTTTCCCCAGCTCACCTTTATACACACTACAGGAGGTGAATGCACCTCTCAAAAAGCCAATCACCCAGAAGGTTGGTAGGCTTCCCTCGACAACCATTTTGCCACGGTGAGAGCATTTAATAGTGACATACAAGTGATCAGCTGGACAAGTTGTTGATTCAGGAGATCTTTGTCAGCGTTTTGCATTTACTGGGGCATTTCATTCAAAAACCAGATTTAACAGATCACTCCCCAGAACACAGTCAGCACTGGAACAAAAAGATGGATTACCACCACCCCGATGTACTGCAGCTACTGCAAGAAGACAGACTCTTTGCTTTAAGCAAAACAGCATTTTAAGCAGAGCCTAAGTCAAAGACATCTGCTCCTTTCCTAGAGCAGCTATGTTTCTCAGCACAAGATGCTGAGAAGAACCACAAACAGCACGCTTTTTAACCCAAACAGCCTTCTCTGCGCTAGCTCTGCAGGCAAGGGCAGTGCAGAGGCAGGACAATAGCGCCTATCTCGAGCAGCCTGTCCTGCTCCTGGAGCTCCTCCAGCTCCACATTCCAGGGCACCAGGCAGAGTGTGAATTCTGGCCAGTTCGCAAAGATTTCTCCCAATCCAGACAGTCGACCCAATCTTTTGAAGTAAAGCGTGTACGATGCCTCATCAGCATGTGCATAGCTGGATGTTATTTTCTCCGCATGTGCTGATTTTCTAACAGGTGTTTCTTGTTTCAAGAGATCCTAAATGAGCGTTCTTTCCTGTGGAGATGCATTCACACAGCTACAGCTCAAACACACGCCAACTTTGTTTACATCTCACAAGCAGCTTGGCAGAGGAGCTAGGAACGGATGTTTATCTCCCGGTAACATCCCCCAGTGGCTTCAAACTCTGCGTTATTCCTGCTGTGAGAATGACAAGTACTTCAGCAGTAGCACCCCGAGGTACCTGCTTTTTCTTCTCCAGCAGGTTTTCACAGTCATCAAGAAGGGGTACCGAAACGCGCAGCTCAGAGCAAAACAGGGACTTGATTGCATTAAGCAGCTTCTGACAGGAGAAAATTGAGACACACAGAAGCTAATTTCTCTCCCAAGAGGAAGCCCATCTGCTTGGAGGCCAACGCTGCTGCAGAGCTCCCAGCCCTAGAGAACCTTTTAAGCCACAGCAGTCATACAGCTGCTCACCTTCACATGGAATTCTGCTCTCTGGGTTTAAACCAGCTTCCTACTTATCCCTCCAGTGGGGTCCGTGACCACTGCCACTTCAAGAAAGAGGCAATCATCAGGCTAATTTCTGTTTTGGCTTAGCTGTCTGCTGAGAACTTAGCAAAGGTGAGGTGCCCAGGCACAGAGCAGCAGTGCCCGCATAGCCCTTGTCCAAGGGGTTGCACGCCTTGTCACTTCCATGCAACTCCTGCTCCTCTTGTCCCCCCAGAGCAATGAACTCATTCAAGAAAAGGAAAGGCAAGGAAATGGGGCTATAGTCACTGCAGGTGTCAGCCAGCCTTTTCCTCCTCCTCTTACCACACCCACAGCACTTCAGTGAATGACCTGGCAGCAGCAGCAGCTTCCCACACGGTGCCTAAAAGCCTCCTGAATTCATAACTGAAGCATTCTCTTGAGCCAAGCAGCTGCCTCTTACACTGTGTCAGGGGAACAGCAGTACATGAAAGAGAAACAACTCCATCAAACCATTCTACAGGCTTCAGACAGTGCAGGTACAAGCCAGCAAAGACGCCATTCAGATACAAACATACCGAGACCAAGAGCAAAGATCTAGCTAGCTACCCCCAAAGGCAAGACAGCCAAATCTCCAGATTTTGACTCAGTTGCCTCAGAACTGCCAGACTTAGCAAGAAAGTTGTTTCAATTCTAACACTGCTCTTTGGATGCTCGTCTTCAGGTTTCCAGGATGGGCTCTGAAAAAGAGGCAGCTAAAGGCAGGATACCCATAAGCTACATATCAGTGCCACGGCTGGTAGCATGATCTCTACAGATAAGAACCCTCAGAAGAAGAACAAGACAAGTCATCTTGGTGGTCCTAAAGGAGAAGAAACCAATTAACTCATTTTTTAGGATAATACATAAGGAAGGAAGGAAGAGCCACTCAAAATTCAACCAAAAACCAATTCCTTCCTAAAAAACTCAGTGAATGTACAGTCCCCTAACACTTGTCACTCAGCATACTCCAAGCTGCCTCTTTCCGCTCTAAGAGACTAAAACAGAATAGGGTGGGTTTTTGTTTTTTTAATTGTATTGCACCAAAAATAGCTAGCCAAGCACTTGAATGCCTCAGGTGCAGCACTACAGACACCGTGCTGCTGGGCACATGACTCAAGATGCACCTCCAATCCACCCTCAGGGCTGCAGATGGGACAACAATAGCTCAAGACTGTACCCAGATTTTAAAGTCCTTTAGTGCTGTGCTCCTTTGCTCAGTTTCAGAGCGTTCCAGAGAATGCTAGATGCTGAGGTCTGACTAAGCTGAATAAGGAGTCCACACTGGCAGTTCTGATATTATGTTACCCCCTGTTTGCAATTTATCCACCCACAGATCTGCAGTAAAATAACAATCGGCTGTATCCTGAGGACTGCCAGCAGAGAAGCCAGAGGTTTTGGTGTCCAAGAACGTAAATTCTCATTTGCAGCATCAGTATATTGCCCAGATACCACGCAGTCTCCATATCTGAATTATCTTCAGCTTTTACAACCAATGGGAAGTCCACATTTCAAGACTGAGCCAAGTTTTAAAAGCCAAGAACAGTCTCTCAGTTTCATGTGTCTGGAAGCAAGCCTTCTATAACCATGCAAAACAGAGTTTTTTGGTTTTGATTTCAATTAGACCAACCTCGGGTCATTTTTAAAGCAAAAGAAGATTAGAGCACATGCCTAGACCTGTTAGTATCTCCACTCTGATCACCTTAAGTAGGGCAGCAACAAACTCTGCAATTACAGCTCATTTCTGAGAGCAGAAGAGCTGACCCAGTTTTGCTTGCAAGTGTTCTTCAGTCACATTACAGCAGAGCCAAAGGAGCTGCAAACCACAGCTGCTTGCCTGACATCAACCAAACCTGCCCTAGAAGATGGTCCCAAACAGGAGGATGTTAGAGCTGCATCCAGCTGGCTTTCCATTTGTTGAATGCGATTGCATTCAGCATGCAGTGTCCACTCTCAAGAAGATGTGTGCTGTGAGAGATCCGTTTCACACCGATTAGTTATGGGCCTTGGAGAAGATCCTGCCACTAGAATACTTCAGGTGGTGGAGTGAAAAATGAGAAGTCCATGAAAGCTTAAGAAGAATCCAGGAAGTTGATACTTACATGGAATTAAACATTCCCATCAAGGCAGTGAAGCAGAAGCCAATGGCAAACATGGATTTCATCCGAACCTGCAAGTAGAAAGGTCAGAGATGAACAACAGGCCTGCACTGAGGGATTAGGGGCTCAAACCCTCAAGAAGAGGCTTTATATAGCATCACTGCAATCTAGAAGGAAAAAAAAAAAAAGGATGATGCAGAAGGCTGGAAGGATTGTAAAAAGTGACCAGAGAACACCCAAAGTAATATTCCATCAAAAACTGGGCACAAACGCAGCCAAAGCAAAAACAACTGATGTCAAGAACCAACTCAGAGAGGAAAAAAACAAAACAAACAAAAAAAAAACAACAGAGTGCTCAAAAATTGTGCTGTTACCTTCCACAGGTAGGCCTACACAACCAGCAGGAACCCATTATAAAGACAGAACTTACAGGAGGAAGTCAGACAAATTAGTTCTACTTCGAAAACATCACGGAGGCTTATAAAAATGAAAACAGCTGAGGCTGGGGATAAATTAACTGCTGGAGAGCTCTGTGGCTCATACTAAGTTCTGTACCTATTAGAGAATCCAGAAAGAGCTGCAAGGAGGACTTGCTACAGCTGACAACTGAACAGAGTCTTTCTGTCAGAAAGCTGCTGACTGAGATCTTCAGCAGTTAGGAACTGGCTTTATTTTCCTTACCATTGACAAGTCCCTGTTGTTATTTTTCAGTTTCTCCTCTTGTCTCTCTGGAAGGACAAAAACAACAACAGTTACCATCAGTTGTACCAGCCTAGAAACCGAAGTGTTTTCATTTCCAGGAAGCTTTAACCTTCCTGGCTCTCCAAACAAGCAACATTCCCAAAACCAACTCCAGCTCTCTGTGCCAGACGTATCAAGTGAAAAGCTGTACAAAGCCAACTGCTCCTCCATCCCAGCAGCACGCAGCAACGCAGGCACAAAAGAAGAGGAGGCTGGAATCACACATTCAGCACTTCAGGAAGAAATGCACAGAATGTCAGATTTGCCAACTCAACCAACTAACACAGTAGCACGAGCGATGTTGCCAGAAAACAAAGACAGTGCCTACAAAGCATGCTTCCAAAAGAGAGCAGGCTCAATTTGCCACAGGCTCACCACTGTCAGCACGTTATATAAACAAGGATTTCGTTTTGGAGGTTGTTGGGACTCCCAAACTGTACACAGAGCCAGCAAAGTTGCCAGTTTCAGTAATGACTTTTGTACTTCTATCACTCCTAAAAGACTCTCCAAAGAAGAAAAATGTTTCCTACACAAATTCCAGCAAAACACGCACTACTGTGCTTTGCAGAGAACGCTTCTTTTGGAATTCACTCTGTCCTTAAGTCACCACAAACTTCAAAAGCGCTCATTTTCCCCCCCATTACATTTCCTGTGCCCCTCACTGGAGAACTGCTCAGGTCTCAAGGACCACCCACACCTGTCACTTCTTCTGTCCCTTTTTCCCGTGTCACCCAATCCCCTGTACTCCTCTCAGGCTGATGATCCAGAGGGGCACGAGGGCTTTGAAGCAACATTTAAGCTGGAGTAAGGCTGTGGGCAGATGAATTAAACAAGGAATAGTGTGAGAAGAGAAGGAGGGAAGGGCTATTCAATGGGTGCATTGCCTGATGGACCCCTGTGATGTTTCAGAACCAGAGGCCCACAGCATAGAAGCTCAACAGATATCTTTCAAGCCCCAATCAAAACCTGGTGAATACAGGGCCTCAGTATTACCACAAAGCAACAGCAACACCCCTACCCGACCTCTTAGAATCCTCCTTGCTGTTTTCAGCTGTTCTTAGCTGCAAACCATCCCCTCGGGCAGGAACTTCCCAGACACCTGCTTCCTGACCTAGGTGGAGAATTTTGTTTTCGGACATTTCAGCAAGTAGGCCAGCTCTTTAGGAATCGGATTTGGCACAAATACTTGTTTTTTCCCCCCTCTGCTACATAACTAACCACCTAGGAGATGGGCTAAAGGTTGCACAGGGATCAAGAACACAGCCAGATGCCCAATATACCTGACCTGTTTCTTACCCATTTCTACAAACTCAAAACAAACCCCCTCAGGTGTCCTACCATCCTATCCAAGTGGTTATTCCCACCCAAGCCACACATAAGAAGCATTTAAGTAGATTTAAGTAGTTTAAGCTAGTTAAGGCTGAGTCAACAGGGAAGAGCCTAGAGTCCCAGCTCTTCTAATTCTGCCCACCAGAACACAAACCATGGGGATACAGCGAGCACCTTATTTGCCAGCATTGTTTCTTCTGCTGTCTACCGAGCACTTCTGTGGGTGCTGGGAAGATCGCTGTCCTTTCTTCTAGGGGCAGGTGGAGGCAGAAAGCACAGCAAAGCCACAAGTTAACGAACCCACTCTTCCAGCTGAAGTGACAAAGCTGCATCATGGCATTAAAGGTGCACTGCTCCAGCAGTACAAAAGGCTATTGGGATAGAATATGGCTGAAATGGGCTCGCTTCACAATTAATAGAAATCGGTAAGTAGGAAACACCAAATTAAGCATGCCCACACAACTTTCATCCTCCCTCCCTGTGTATATGCATGATTCACCTCCAAACGTGACCAGGTCAGGTCACACACACACCTCCTGCCTTGTTCTGGGCAGAAGATGGATGGCAGCCTGGGTTGTTTTGTTTTATTTAAATTCTACAATTCTAGTTCTTTTAAGTGACTCCAGCTCAAGTGATCTGGCTGTTCTACCAACGCTACACACTGCAGAATGATTTAACATTCAGCAAGTCACTGAGATCAGAGTTTTTGAAGTAGTTAACGGCTATGAGTCATTTTCTGGATGTCCAGCTTGACATTTAGACCTGATTTTGCAGAAGCACTAAGAATTCAGCCTTGCCTGAAAGCAAATGAGACACTGAAGTCATGCAGCACTTGCAAAACAAAACAAAAAACAACCCAACAGTCCGAGTATCTTAAGCTTGGCCAGCAAGCATCACAGCAAACAAAATCAGTGGTCACTTCCTAAGTTTTGTTCTCAGCTCCTTTGTGCTTTGTTTTTCATTTGCAAAACAAGATTATTTCAGCGTATTTTAAAAAAAAATCAGTTTTAAATTCCTCAGATTCTACTGTTTATTAGTTTAATTCAAGCACAAGTTAAATATTCTCTGATAGAAACACAGTTTGGATAGCGCCCTGCAAAAAAAGTCACTGACAATTAAAAGTGACCATAGATAACAACAGCACGTAACAACTTTATAAAGACTGCCTTATCTCGTTAACAGTCACAGTATGCATGCATTACTCAGGACTAAAACCTGAAGATATGCTAGGGGAAGAATTTTGGTTCCCATCCCTTCAGAAGTCTAGCAATAACAGGTTTTCATACCTAGGAAGAACCGTTTGAAGATATGTTTATGATTACTCCCAAGCTTTGTGCAGATCAAATGACTAATCCAGCTACCTGGTGTTACACAGGAATGAGGAAGCCAACTCCCAGGAGCTCTCAGAAGTGTTCCTGCTCTGATTTCTGTAATATTTTAACCAGGCTTTACTGCGTGTTTTACTTTATAATCCTGCAGATTAATGAACCTCAGCTTTAGAAAGTTTTCCTAACATCTACCACATCGTTCTTGCACAGTCCAATATTTAAAGAGTTACCTTCACACAGAAATAAATAAGTATATTGACAATTAAATAGAAAGAATGGAAAAGAAAATCATTTAGCAGTACTGATTTATCAAATTTTAAGTAAATTTCAGTGCAGTTAGAGTCAACTCAGGCAAACACCTAAAGCTGTGACGTGTTCCAATGAAGAAAAACAAAAGCTCCACAGTCACTCATGCAGCCAGAGCTGATGCAAGCTCTACATAGAACAGCAAGGAACTTCAGCAACTGAAGTCAATAATAGTAATGGGAGTCTGAATTTGATGAAAAGCATCAAGAAGCTACAGGCTGGCCTCCTGTCCTGGAGGAATAAGGCCAAAGGGTTCACTGCCAGTTGACAGGCCAAGAGCCAGCTCTAGCACCACTTCAGAAGGAAAGGAGAATCACTTCCTTACTGCTCCCCTGTTCTTGGGGCACTGCACGCCCCTCCTAATCTTACCTATTTTCTTTTTCTGCTGCCGGCCTGCTGATTCAGTTATCGTTTCCTTCTTCTTTTCCACTGCAAAAATGCAAAGAAAAATATTCCATCAGTTCTACATAGATCCCAGCCTCCTGTTCCGCACAAGAAAACCATTTTATTACCTTTACAGGACGGGCATGAAAGGAAGCAAGGTAGAGCATGTTCAGACTCTACAAGCTATAAACCACCAAGGCTGACCAAACCAAATATTTGAAACCCAAAATATTTTCCAAATCTTGGATGAGGTATAGAAACGTTTCAAAGGGTTAATTTTAAACTCTGTCAAGAGCCCGTTACACTGTTAACCAAGCAGCCTGAGGACAGTTTTGGCTGAAATGACCCTTGCTGATTTGTCATTAGCACTAGACAGTCCTTTTGATTCAGCAAGTCTAATGAAAAGAGCTTTGTGGCAAGCTCTGCTCAGATTATCTGCAGTGGGAAGCAGAACACAGGAAAGCCTGTGTTCTCTGCCTGCCTGTGAAGAAGGGATGTAATTCTCAGGGGAAATGCTGTCCAAGCAGTCGGCCACAGCCTCTCCATTCTCTTTCAATTAATTAGTACTGAAGCATTTCCAATATTTTCAAGTAAGAGCCTAAGCTCATACTTACTAAAACCCCAAGTCAGACACTCACCAAACAGCTGCAAACAACCAACACTGCAGCAGAAAAATTACCGTAAAGCCAGCAGGGCAAACAATCTAGAAAGTGTTGGCTCACCTGCTAACAGCAAGAACAGCTTTTCCAGAGAGAGACAGCTCTTAAAGTTCTGTAAAATGAGTACTACAAGAAGCCAGGGTGATAAAACATGGCTCTGATCCACCAAGAGTTCTTTTTTACTCTCAGCTCTATGTACCTGTATTGTATCTACTCTACCAACAGATAGAGCTGGCTCTTGTTAGCTCACACAATCATCTTCAGAGAGCTGAGCATGAGGACTTCTCCCACATTAGTGCTAGCTCAGCACAGACTTTCTAGCCCTTATTTCAAAGCACAAGTGAAATAAAGACAGTCTTCACAGACACACAAGTCACACTGGCTTCCGACCTGCTTGTTACCTGCAAGTCAGCCACACTGAAAACCTACAGAAGGTTTCCAAACATCCCTTCCGCAGCGATGTTGTAAGGCACGTGCTTTTCCAAAGAACAAGAACATCTTACAAGGGCAGGCTACAAGGAGGGCACAAACCAGGCAAGCCTGCTCAAAGGGAATGCTGGAGCATGCCAGACAACACACACTGCTCACAGGGAAGGCTGATGGAGCAGCTGGTGCCAAATCCAGGGGGGAGATCCTCACCAGTCCACCTCTGACCAATCCACAGAATCCCACGGCCCCCAGCTCGAACTCCAGCTGGAGAGCACTGACTCTTCTGGCCTAGCTATTGCTCCCAGGCCCAACACGAGGGCTCTTCCACGTCCCACCTTCACTCTGAAGGGCACTGTTGACCCTCATGCCAACCCCGAGGATCCCTGCAGCCCTACTGCCCTTATGGTTTGCACAGAGCAAACAACTGTCAGGCAGTCTCACAAGCCTGTCTGCAGGACCGTAAGTCACAGATTCACTCTTCCAAACACACCCTTCTGATCAGACTTACTCGAGCCTTGCAAGTTTACCACCACATTTATCCCAGGACACTTGCTAGCATTTCTTCAGCAGTCTCCAACAACAGTGGCTCTCAATAGAAACAAGAGGATAGGAAGAGACGAAGCTGAGGCTTATGAATAACAGTGTCTGGTCAAGCATGCTACTCGGCCCACTTGTTTTGGCAAACTGCTCGGATTGCTAGTGCTCCCAAGGGAGAACTTGGGATCTCAAATGTGTTTTTTCCTGTTTCAGATGTGTTGGATAACAGTTGAAAGGTGTGGTTCAAGTGGTCTACTTTACAACCTGTCTGTAAGCCAGCTGTCCTCAGCATGAGAGGAAAATAGAAAAAAAAAAATCAAGCCTGGATTTTTAGTGACTCCTCACGGTTCTGTTTCACTTTTCTGGAGAGGAAGGGGATTTGGGGGCAGGGTGGGAGGGAAGTGTCAAACGAGGTTGGGAACCGACTGAGATGCACGAACCTCCCACCTTTCCCTTCGCAGATTAGAACCTAGATATCAGGAGAGCTATAAAAACAAACAGCACTCAACTCCTAGAGCAGTGATTAACCCCCCGAGATTACACCGTGCTAACTGCCTCCGAGTTCCACAGGACGTTACCTCCAAGTCTGCAGCTGGGTTTCGGTGGCTCCTCCAACCCAACACATTTTTATCAAGCAGAGGGGGCAGGCAGAGATGCAATCTCCATCTGATCCCACTTGATGACAAAAGCCCCTAATTTAGGAGCTGATTCAAGCCTGACTACAGTCCTACTCTTCAGCTTGTCTTGCCCAGGGGAAGGCTGCAGTAAGCCAGACTGGAAGGAACACGGTTTGCTAATCCTGCTCTCACAAACCTGGAGCACTGACAGCACAGGGAAATATTTTTTAAGGTAAAACCAGCTCTGGTTCAGCCCCGGAGCCATTGTGTGCTCTGTTACTGCTGCAACTTGCACAGGGAACATACAAGCGAGTTTGAAAGCTTAGCTCAGTTTCTCCTCTGCGCCTTTGCTTCTGATGCAGACAGGTCCATTGAAACACGCCATGTTCAAATCACCATTTTACCATTTCGTGGCAGATATTTAAACAAGTTTTAACATCTGATGCATATCTTCTGGCTGCTGGCCCTCTACTCCCTTTTCCTACCCTCCCTCATCATTTATTCAGTCCTTCCCAGGCCTCTAAAAACCTCCTCTCTACAGAAGTTATCTGGGACATTTTTTCTAGTCATTACTATTTTTGTTTCCAGTTTATGCTAGTACAATTTATTCTTGTACCAGCTGACAGCTCAGACCTTCCTACCATGACTTTGTCCTTACTCATTCCCCATCGCTGATAACCACTTTTTATTTTTATTATGCTTTACCTTTCATGGCATTCCTTTTACTCTAGGTCTTTCTCAGTATAGATTTCATTCCCCATTCTCCTTGAAAAGCAGAAACCACATCCTTGAACTTATTTCAGGCATCTAAAGGATCCACAAACATATACACACACTGGCTACCCATGCTCAGGAACAGATTCCAGTACTGATCTCTTGTCCTGCCCTTCAGGAAGGGGGGTGAGGGGGCAATTGGGACAACACAACTCATCTCAGCACCAGCCCCGCCTCCAACAAGAGGAAAATTAAGGGCAGAAATAAGTCTGCTCCATACCAGTTTGGGTACCCTGTAAAGTTCAGCTCCTGTGAAACCTAAACTGAAGAACGTTCACTTCCCTCTCAGCAGAAAATGCAGCAGGATTTTCTCAGAGCACAGAGCCCTTAATTTGACATTTGCTAAAGCAGGAAGAAACATTCTCTCCCGTGTCTGAAGAGTACTTACATTTTTTGCTCTGTTTTTCCACTTCAGCCTTTAATCTCTTGTATTTGTCTGTTCGGTACACCAGCACCCAAGTTATGCCTGAAACAAACAGACAACAGGTACCTAGGTAAGCGAAGGCCTCTTGCAATAAAGAAGCAAGCCAGCAAATACACAAAAACACACGTCATGTCTGCAAAACCACATTATAACCACCAGCAAGTTACATCACTTTACTTCTAATCCCCTTTTCACACTCCAGTGGTGCCTATCAAATAATCATAGAACGTCCTGGGTTGGAAGGGACCTCAGGGATCACCCAGTTCCAACCCCCTGCCACAGGCAGGGACACCACCCCCTAGATCAGGTTGCTCAGGGCCTCACCTAACCTGGCCTGGAACACCTCCAGGACATCCACAGCTTCTCTGGGCAACCTGTTCCAGTGCCTCACCACCCTCTGAATGAAAAATTACCTCTTAACCTCTAATCTAAATCTCCCCTTTTAGTTTAAAGCCATTCTCCCTCATCATTATCTGACTGAGCAAACTGATGCTCCCCATCGTTTTTTTTTATAAGTCCCCTTCAAGTACTGAAAAGCTGCAGTGAGGTCACCCTGGAGCCTCCTCTTCTTCAGGCTGAACAGCCCCAGCTCTCTCAGCCTTTCTTCGTGGGAGAGCTGCTCCAGCCCCTCGATCACCTTCGTGGTCTCCTCTGGACCCGCTCTAACAGCCCCATGTCCTTCTGGTGCTGGGGGCCCCACACCTGGAGGCAGCACTCTAGGTGGGGCCCCACCAGGGCAGAGCAGAGGGGCACAATCCCCTCCCTCCCCTGGTGATGCAGCCCAGGATGCAGCTGCCCTGCAGGCACGCGCTGCTGGCTCACGTCGAGGTTTTCATCCACCACAACCCCCAGGTCCTTCTCTGCAGGGCTGCTCTCACTGAGTTCTTCTCCCAGTCCGTGCTCATATCTGGATTGCCCCAGCCCATGTGCAGCACCTTGCACTTGGACTTGAACCTCATCAGGTTCACATGGGCCTGCTGCTTCCCAAGCTTGTCCAGGTCATAAATAAGCAAAAGTGTTTGCAAGTCACTGGGTATCTCACAGAGCACTTCTGTTCTGTGGTTTTGTTTAGCCCCTTCCTGCTTCTATTTCTCAGTTGTTGCTCACCCTAAGCCTATGAGCTGATTAAGGCAATGAACACCTTTTTGTTCTTCTCTTTCAGAGCACCTAATTAAGGTTCGAGGAATAATTTCTGAACCTACAAGGACCTAACTATTAGTTACAGCACATCTCAAAAAAGCAGAGATATTCAGCTAGAAGGGACCTCACAGGACCCTCCAGTTTAACACTGTGCATTAAAACACGACCCAAACTAGTTGCATCACATGCCCTGCCCCAGTGGTTTGTGAATTGCTTAACCTGAGGCTCTTGGCCCTTTTTTTTTTTTTGCCTTCAATTTGACAACAGCGCTGTGCTACTGAGTGCCTGAGAGCCCAGCTGCAAGGAACAGAACCCTGTGGGCACTTCTGAGAGTAACACAGCTTCTTCCTCTGCAAGGCCACGAGGGGTACGCCATCTGAGCCCAGCGCAATGCAGGAGGGCTCCTAGACAGCAAACACAGCCTATTGATCCAGCGGCTCTGAATTCCCCAAAGGAAAGAAAGAGAGGGTCTTGCAGCCTCAGCTCCAGGACGTGAGGAGATTCAGGGGCACAGCTCAGTGCCAGGAAGAGGAAGCAACCTCCGGCTTTGACTTCCCCAGGGAGCATTCCTTCACCCCCCGCACCAACTCTACCCCCACCCCCACCACCTCTTGGGAAGCACCCACTTTAAATCACCTCGAGGAGCAGCCCCTTGAACTCACCTCCACCACAAGCCGAGCCCCGCTCCTTAACACCCACACACACCCCACACCTCCCCCATACCCCCCCGGTGCCCCCCAGCCCTTCCTCCCCAGGCCGTTTCCCCCCCCCAGCAGCCTCCCACCGCCCCCAGCAGCCTGCAGCTCCCCCCCCCCGCCCTCCCCCGGTGCCGGGCCCGCTCCGGGCGCCCACCCTCTGCCAGCAGCGCGGTGCAGACGGAGATGAAGACGATGAGGAGGGTGTCGGCGAACATGGTGCTCATGGCGCCGCCGGAAGCGGGCCTCCTCACAACCCGGAAGTCCAGCGGGCAGCGCGTTGCCTAGCAACGGCCGGAAGCGAGGCTGCTGCCGGCGCTTCCGGGTGAGGCCGTCAGCCAATGGGATCGGCGCCGGGAGGAACGAGGCGGGAAGGGCGAGGGGAGGGGAAAGGGAGGGAAGACGGCGTTGTGATTGGCTGAGAGAGCTGTCAGCGTGATGGGCCCCGCCCCCGCCGCTGCGGGGAGGGGGAGCGCGGCCTGGGGGCGGTGTGGGGCCTGTTATGGCGGCGGGGCCTGTGCTTGGGCATGGGGCTGGGGTGCGCGTCCTGCTGCCGCGTCAGCAATAAAAGGAATAAAATAAAAGTTGTTGAAACGCGATTGTCGGCTCGTTACTGCGATGGGTCACTGTGCTTCTGGGGAGACAAAGGGCTAGGAGCGGGGGAACACCCCCCACAAGCCCCCCTAACGCCATGTCTGTGGGCACTGTGTGCAGGTGGGGTGGGCTGAGGGCACCAGCAGGGAATTCATGTCACAATTAATCAATAATTACAATTTCAATTACAACTTCAATAATTATAACATTAATTGAGGCTGCAGCACCTGGGGTGACAGAACTGGACCCCCAGCGATGGGGCGAGGAGATGTGGGAAGCAGAAAGGGAAATGGGGCAGCGCGGCATCTCCTCAGCTCACTTGGGAGCTGGCCCTCAGTAACTCGTGTCCTGGGAAATGGCACCCGCAGGGCAGGCGAGGAATAAGGCGAAAAGCCCCACCATTGCCCACAAACTAAACACTGTGCGCAGAAGGATGGTGGCTTAATTGCGGTTGAGGGGTGGCAGCACGTGTGATAAGTGAGGGAGCAGGGTTAGACGGCAAACAAATGCCTGGTGACATTCCGCTGCCTGGTGACATTTTGTGTACAAGGAAACACAAGCACTGCATGTGCAGGTGGCTACGCAGTGGCTCTGGTGTTACTAAAACTTGCAGCTCGGTGCCCGCTGCGCTGCCTGGAAAACCTCGGAGGGAAGTGAGTGAGAGCCATCAGAGAGAGAGGGATGAAATTAATATGGATGCTTCAGTTTAGGGTAAACGACAGGAAAATACTACAGCTGCTGATGTGGCAGGACCCTTGGTAATCGTTTGGGCCTTGCTGATGTGCCTCTGTGCCCTTTCCCTTTCTTTGGAGCTCCTTGGCTTTCCTGCCTGCGCGATTTTTCACTACCACAATATTTAGAAATAGTTTTATAACTGCTATGGCAAAATGATTCACACAGTATCAGTTGCCAATACCGACCGCGGTCTGTCATGGAACAACCGTGTAGCAGAAGTGGGTCAGGAGCAGGCAGGCAGTGATGAACCCCTCTCCAGGGCCCACACTTTGAACTGGACGCAGAGGTGACACGGGCTCTTTGTAATTTCATCCTGTCGTTTTGAATCACACCAGGATCCTTATCAGCAGGTTTTTCCAGACAACAGAAGGCATATTACTCTCAATGGCATTTCCTTTTTAAAACAGTTTTCTGTGCTTTGATCAACATGTGAAGGACTGACGAGGAGTTGGATGCAGTTTGATTTGAACGAGCCTGGGATGTGAGCAAAAGGAAAATGTTTGCATAATACATGGCTCCGGATGCACGAGCTAAGGGACAGTCCCATCTGCAAATATTCTAGGTGCAGCAGAGGTGATATTTCTGGAGGTAACCTTCAAGTCCAGACTGGAGGAAGACATTTCCAAACAGATTTGATATACTGAAGTCTCCAGACTGAAACTGAACAAAAGGTTAGGTTGCTTTGCACAGGGTGTTAGTGAGAGGCACTTAGGAGGAACAGAGTGTAAGATTCTCAGGTACATTCCAATGAAAGCTGCCATCTAAAACTAACTGGGACTTGGATTTGATTCACTTCCAGTTTACTGCCGTGGCCTGGTTTTGAAAGAGCTGTTAATCTGCTCTCTGCAAGTTCTCTTTGTGCTCTGTACAAATAAATCTTGAATATCCCTCACTTGTACTGCCATCAAGAAGCGTTTACTTGTCTGCCCCTCTAGAAGCGTGTCTGCTCCTGCCACGTGCCAAGAATCTTTTTTTTGAAGGGGAAAGGGTGATGAAATGCTGTGATGGGCATCCCGCAGAGCCACTTGGCTCTGGGGTCAGGGACAGCACAGTCTGAAGTGGCTGCAGCTCAGCAGAGGTTTTGATCTGCCTCCAGAAAGGGCAGCAGCGAGGGAGGAGAACCAGATAACCTGGAGGTCACTGCGCACCGAAGGGGCTTTGCCATTCAGACACGGGGTGAGAAGGATGAACTCGGAACAGCTCCTCGTGATGCACAGGAATTGTACCCGCGATCGGCGCTTGGAAATTTGCATGGAGCCGTGGGAACCCACTGGAATTCATCCTCGCAGGAAGCTCTCGGCCACATTTAGCACTTCCTGCCCGCGGTGCCATGCTCCCAAGCAACAAGCCGACACTGCTCAAGGGCTCTTGGCAGCGGTGGACAGAGAGGCTGCACCTTCCCAGGAGATCCTCTCCTCATCTGTCCTCTGCGTGGTGAAGGCTGGGATGTGGGACCCCATCTGGCAGATGTTTCCACAGCACTGTATTGAATTGGGAGAAGCTAAAACCTCACCAAAACCTCCTCATCTTATGGATGGGGCTGGGAGGAATCTCAGTGTGTTGCGTAGGCCATCCCCTGCCCCAACGCAGGATCAAAATTCAAATCAAAATTTCTATACAGGAACCTGCCTAGTGTGTTTTTTTATTTGTTTGTTTGTTTGTTTTAAATCCTTGGTGGTGAAGAATCCTTATTATCCCTAAACAACCTAGTGGGGGACTTAAACACTCTCACATTTAGCAAACGTCCCTTAATATCTATCCTGAATTGCCCTTGTTGAATTTGAGCTGGCAACATTTTGTCCTGGTCCCTGCGGTAGCAGAAATGTCTTCCCTGCTGTCTGTGATGTCCCTTTATGTATTTTTGAAGTGTGTGTCATGTGTTCCCTCAGCCATCTCATCCCTAGCCTAAACCCAGAGTTCCTGTGGTCCTTCTGCGAAACCAGACCTCTGCCTGCTGCCGGAGGCTCCGTGTCTCCATCAGGCCTCATCTCTCCCAAAACGCGGTACCCAGCGGCGTTTGTGCCGAGCCGAGGGCCAGCGACTGCATTCCACCTGTGTTTTCTGTGTCCCAGCGGGATGTTTGCCTTGTTCACAGCGGCACGGCATCGACTCTTTGATCCGCTGCACCCGGATCTTTATCAGCGGAGGGCTTTGCCAGCCAGCAGGTTCCCCTCTTGCCTTTTCACACCGGATTGCTCCCACCTCAATGCAGCACCTCGCACCCACCCGTGCGGCCCCCACCCTACACCTCGCTGGGCCTTTTCTCCTTTTCCTCTTGGCTTTTGGGGTGCTTGAGGCTCCTCGGGGCCTGCTCCCATTTACCAGAGCCTCGAGCACCACCTTTATTCCCAGCCTTGGGCTGTTAAGGAGCATCCTGGGGGGACGAGAAGCTGGGGTAGGGGTGGGGGACAAACCTTGTGGGGTACACCAGCTTGAGACACACCGGGGGGAGACCCTGGGGAGAGGCAGTAAGGGACATGGGCAGACACTGAGGGACACGGGCAGGCACTAAGGGACACGACAGGCATTAAGGGGCAGGCACTAAGGGACATTCCCCTGGGGACAGCCCCCGGGGCCGAGGGACAGGGACCCGGGGGCCGCCTCGCCTTTGTCCCCGGGGCTGAACGGGGGGGAGGGAGGCGCGGTGGCGGCGCGGCCGGGAGCCGGAGCATGTGCAGCTGCGGCAGGCACCTGGCAGGGAGCCGCAGCGCCGGGGATGTGAGGCAGCAGCAGGCGGGGAGGAAGGCCCTTGACTCATCAGATAAATCCAGCCCCGCCAGGAGAAGCGAAGGCGGAGGGAGGCGCGGCGCAGGAGCACGCTGAGAGAGAGAGAGAGGGGAGGATGGCGGGGGACAGCGAGCAGCGGCTGGAGGAGCAGGGGCAGCCCAGCGGCGGAGAGCCCTTCCTCATCGGGGTCAGCGGCGGCACGGCCAGCGGCAAGGTGCGCCCAGGAGGCTCCGGGAGAGGCTCCGGGAGCGGCTCCGGGAGCGGAGCGGGGCCGGGGCCGGGGCCGGGCGGCCGCCGCCGCCGCCACGTGCGCTGCGGGGCCGGGCCCGTGCTGGGGACACCGCGGCGGGGAGGGGGGCTCCGAGCGGGCACCCCCTTATCCTGCTGCCCCCCCTTCTCCTGCTGCCCCCCATCCTGCTGCCCCCTTATCCTGCTGCTCCCCCCATCCTCCCGGCCCTCCTGCAGCCCCCCGGCCGGCAGCGGTGCGGCTGCCCGTGGTGGTTTACCCTCCCCCATCCCCGGTTCTTTTATTTTTTCTTTGGGTTTTGTGTGATTCTTCGTCTTTTTTTAAGCGGGGGGGGCTCGTGCAGGAGTTGGTGGGGAGCTGCTGACTCACGGCCCCGCTCCCCCCGGCTCTGGGGGGCGAGCTGCGGGTGTGCCCGGGGGGCTGCTGCACCCCAGCCGCAGGGCTGCGGGGAATCCCTGCTCTGTGCTCAGCCCCTGGCAGGTCGCTTTCTGTCCCAATACTAGAAAAAATATACTTTTTTTTTTTTTTCATCTTTTTCCCCTATTTAAGAGCAAACCCACAGCTGACCCATCCACCCAGCGCAGAAATTCTACCTGCCTTTTTTTCTTTTTTCTTTTTTTTTTTTTTTAAAGGGGAGAGCACCCCTGGGTGTAGAAGCGCCCCTGAGATGTTTCTTGCTAAAGGGACTGAGCGTGGGCCGCCACATGGAGGCAGAGCCCGGTGTCTGGGTTCGGTGGTGTTCAGAGGGGGCCTCTCTCTGTCTCGAAGGGTGGCACAAGCCAGCTGCTGCACCCCAGCCCCTAACCGCAGCGTTTTCGGAACGTGTCGCCGAGGATCCTATTGATTCTTGGACCGCAGCTCCTGCTGCGAGGAGGAAAAATCCAGATATAACAGGGAAGGGATGGCGAGGGAGGATGCAATCCCTTCCACTGGGAACCGGGGCTGGGTTGTTCCTGCGGCAGGGCTCTGGTGACTCAAATGCACTGGGTTTGTCTGCTCTCTGATGCGTGGGGCTGCCTCTCTGTAGCTGCCCCAATAACATTGTGTCTGGCGCTGCCGAACTGTTATGTCTCTGAACACCGTGTCTCTGGCCCACAAGGTAAAAGCAGTGATTACAGTACAATACGCCGCGGTTGTTCCCAACTTCAAAGTGGAAATGCTTCAGCAGCAGCAGGCTGCCTTAGAAAAAAAAAATAGGGAAATGGTTCTTTCTAACTAGAGAGATGTGCTAGCTGGCTTTTCCTGTCTCTCAGCTTTGATTCCCCCCCTCCAAGTGCTTGCTGGCTGCTAAAAACCTCAGTGCGGTGCTGCCCGGCTGAAGGGAGTCCAGCAGACCAGCACGAAGTTTGTGGGAAAAGGCCGCGAGAAATATGCTGCCAAAAATAAACCTGGAAAAATATTTTTCTTAACAAAGCGAGCTGGCTCAAGGAGAAGCAATAGGGAGAAAGGAGCGGGGGCTTGCACACGCTCATGGTCACCTCGGTTGGCGCTGGGATGCGGCCGCTGTGGAGGGAGAGGCGAGAAGAGCGGCTCCCATCTGGCCCCCAGGAGCACAAGGCTCCTGGAGGGAAAGCAAAGCAGGCACCTTTCCCACCGGGAAGGCGACAAAATCCCTGCGACCCACCTTGGCACCAATTGGGGGTTGTTGTCCCAGCACACCCCTTTGGCAGCGCACCAGCCCCAAGATAACGGAGGGTGTTTGCCGGCCGAGGGCCCCCCCCCCCCCAGCTCCTCCCACTGCTGCTTTTGTTGAGTCTGAGATGGGGAAAAAATGCTCCGCGGTCCCCCCACGTCCCTCTGCGGGGCTGTGGAAGGCAGGGAGCCTGTCTGGAGCTTGCCACAGCTTTCTGTGTCGCGTGGAGCCTTCCCCCGCGGGCTCGGGGCAGTGCTTGGCTGGCATTTCTTAAAGGCAGATTTTTGGGAAGTCGAATCCAAATGCTGACTGCTGGTCCCTAGTGAGCAAGAGAGGCTTGAGGAACTTTTAGGACTCCAGTAGGAGGTAGGAAAATGGGCATCCTCCTGCATTTGGGCCTTGAAAGAAACCTGGGCTGTGCGGGGAGGATGATCGGGGAGCGGCAGAGGTGCTGGGCGGGCTGTTGTGCTGCAGCCTCCTGGAGGGCAGTGCCAGAGCTGTGGTGGCTCCTCACAAAAGCTTGATGGGAGACACAGCTTCTCCCTTTGTCCCCCTAAATCCAAGCCATGTCCAGCACAGGCAAAGCGTGCTGCCATCTGATGTGGAGGAGATGACTTGGCATTGAGACCCCCTCCTGTGCCAAAACCAGAGAGGACTGCAACCGCCTCGTTCCCTCAGAGGGATTCCCAGGGCTGGTGGTAGCATTTCTGTTCATGCTAAAAGCCTTCAAAGTGCTCTGCTGAAGCTCTAGTTCTTTTCTTCTACCCGTGGTCTTTGTGCTAGCAGCTTCTTCCCTCCCTCCCATGAGAGACTCCTGACTACAAAGCACCGCCGCACGCGAGGCAGGCAGCCAGGCTGGAGGGGAGCTCAGCAAGGTGATTACTGGGATGAGCTGGAAAATGTCAGGATGTCTCCTGGAGGTCTTCAGGTGTCCCCACGTCAGCTGAGCTGCTGGGACCCCGCGGCTCCGCCGGCTTGCTGCCAGCAGCATCTGGTGCTGGGGTGGCTGCAGGGGTGGGGAGAGCTCTTCAAACCCAGGCTGAAGCATTGATTGCTTGCCCCCACGTGATGCGAGACAAAGTGCTGATCGCTACCTTCCAGCAGGAGGTTGTAAGAAAAGAGAGATTTACAATGGGCTGAGTGCTCTCGTTGGCTGCTTGATGATGTGAGGGCCGAGTATGGGTGCCACCAGGGCCTGGTGGCTGCACTTTTGGGGTCTTTAATTAGCTCATTGAGTAGTAAATGTCTGTTCAAACATGCAGGCCTAAGAGTTTCCAGACTGCGGAGCACCAAAACTGCAGTGTGTGTTTAGCCAGGTGTCTTCTTTGCTGCTAATCCTCAAAGCACTTCTGCTTCGAACACCAAAACTGCTGTTTGGGGCCGACGTGGCCAGGTTGGAGCCAGACAAGGGGCTGAAGAAGGCGCTGGGCAGGTGGGACAAACAGTGTCTTGGTCCCCAGGCAGTGAGTGGTCCCCCCCATCTCCCCATGGAGCAGTTCCCTCTCCACATGGGGCCTCTTGTACGACAGAGAGCTCAGACCCCTGCACTAGCAAGGGTTGAGGTCCCCCACAGCAACCTGTGGGTCGTGACCACTGTGTCACCACCTGGATGCTGGGCAGAGAAGCCCAGGGGAGAGCCAGGAGCGATCCAGAGGCTTGTGCTAGCCACAGGAGCCTCTGGAGGAGGACTCGCAGGGACTGCGGCAGCCTTGTGGCAGCTCAACACCATTTCCTGGTGACGTTTTGTGGCTGGCAGGAGCCCCGGATCACAAGGTCTGACTTCATAAACGCTGGTGTCAGAGTGTGCTAGAGACTCGTCAAACCTTCTGGTAGAACACTGCTCCGTGCCAGCCACTGATCAGCCCGAAACACGGGGTGTTTTGATGGGTCAGCCCTTCCTGGGGCCGGCTGAGTATGTGCAAGCTCTCTAGGGAGCCTCTCTGGTGTTGTCCCCCGGGCTCCAGAAGAATATCTTGCAGCAAAAACAGGTGGATTCGGAGAGATTGTGTTAGGAGGGTTGTCTTTCTGCCCACACATCGTCTGTGTTCAGATCCTCTGTGTCTGCGTGCACCTGTTTGTGCTAGAACCCACTAGATGCCGTGTGAATGAATAGGAACCTGGCTGTCCCCATCCGGGACTGCTCAGCCTGTGGCTCGCAGAGGGAAAGGCAGGAGTGGGGAACCTGCCCGGGAAAGCTCTGGGTGGGGGCCTGGCCTTTTGGTATGAGAACAGCAAGTTTCCAGTCCCAGTGCTGCCCTACGGATGTGCTCCATTGGGACTGGAAAGGACTGCGTGGGTCACAGATGTGTAATAGATGCTCCAGGACCTTCCCAATTTGGCATCTGTTCTGTGTGCCACCCCAGTCCACCGAGCACTTCCTAATACCCTATAATTAATATAAAAATCAACAGTTAGTGCGCTGCAGGAGATGAGCTGTGGAGAAGAGTGGTGTTACCAGGGTCATGATCTCTGGGACTCAGTTGAGTAGAAGTCCCAGGTGATGTCTGGAAAGGAAGCCATGCCCTGTGCTACAGGGGGCATCATCCCAGCAGTCCCTTGGTGTGACCTTAGGGGAAATCCTGCCAGATCCCCAAAATGGAGACTTTAAACCACAAGCGTGATGAGGACACCCGGCCAGGATCCTGCAGGTCGCAGGGTCCCACCTGGTGCCTCTGCCTGGTGCCTGCAGCACTGTCTGGCTGCGTTCTCCCCAGTACCCATCTGAAGTCATACCAAGGGGGACTGCGGGCTAATCTGCATAATAATATTGGGGAATTAGTCAACTGAAGTGTATTTGAGTGGCTGGCTATAGGCCATGAGTGGATATGAATTAAATATGTAATGTAATTAATATATTTCAACTAAACGTGAGGCGTAGGGCTCCAAACACCCTTCTGCCGGATTCCTTCCCTGGTGCACCACCTCTGTCCTTCCAGGAAAATATGCTGGTGTTGTTCCCCAGCACCCCCTGTGTCTTCCCCAGGAGAATAAAGCTGCGCTTCTTCCTAAAACACGAGCTGGTTGTGTGCTTGGTGCAGAGGAGGAATCCTGCAAGGGGAGCTGCAGCTGCTTCTGCTCAGGAATGACATCTCCGAGCTCTCTTCTCGAGCTGGGCTGTGCAGAGACCTCCCTCTCAGCGTGTACAGCTTTCCTAGGGACCAGCTCGAGCTCAAAGAGCAATGGAAGGTGCCTGAGAAGTCCTGCCTTGGTGTGGTGTGGCTGGCATGGCAAGGGTCTGCTCGGCATCCTCAGAGGCTGCTGTGTCCTGTCTGTATTTTGGTTTTAACCAGCTTCTGGAGCACATCGCGCTTGCTGGGTGTGAATCAGTCCCAGCCTTTGCTTTGGGCCATGACGAGTAAAGCTGTGTGTGGCTGGTGGCTGGCCAGGGAAGAGGCCGAGCAGAGGCAAGGAGGCCTTTCATGCTGTGCCTCTCACCTTCAAAGCATGTAGCAGGGCTAGAACTTGGGATGGGGCCCAAATCCTGGAGTTTTAGTGTTGGGATTCACCTAGAGCATCACTGCACCTCCCTCAAGTCATTCCTCTGTCTGCCTCTGCACTCTTGGGCTTCTCAGGGAAGAAATGAATTTCTTCACCCCCCAGGAGAAGTGGTTGATGGTGGTAGTTAGGAATAGGAGGGGAAGGAATTGGGGCCCAGGTTGTCCCTTCAGGTGGGTGCTGGGTGTCAGCACCACACATCCCCTGGGTCCCACCAGTGCAGCCAGGCCGGCCGCATCCCACCTTGGTCATTCTTGGCCAAGGCATGACTAAGATGTCCTCGTGGGCTCCTGCAGGCCCTCCCCAGAGCCCAGCCACCACCATTTGCAGTTAGGAGTGGATTTTTCACGCTGCTGATTAACTTTGGCCACGTGTATGTACACGGAGCTGGTCTGTGAGAAGGGGTTTGAGCAGGGCACTTGCGTCACTTACTTGGAAGATGTTTCCTGAGGCTGGGAGTTTCTGTTCCTGCTTGTAGGGGAATTTGTAACCTCTGCATTTCTGGTTTTTCTTCCTCCTTTGCGTATGGTGTTTGTCGACTGAGGGGAAAAGCTGCCTGCCCCGCTATAGGAGCGTTCGGGCTGGCATCAGGGAATGCCTGTCACAAACCGCTTTTGTTTCTGCCAAAAGTCATCACAAGGAGGGGAAAACCCCTCTGCACCGAGACCTGGGGCGGACACTGTTCTTACCAGCCCCAGAGAGGCTGGGGGAGGCCTCCTGGGGCCTGCTGGGCTGGAGGAGCACGCTGTGTCCCCCGCGGGGCCTACAGGGAACCAGGGTGACACGTGTGCCCCTTCCCTGAGCCCAGCGGTGACATTCTTGCAGGGTGTCCTTCTGATCTTCCTCGTCTGCTGCTGCTCACAGCTCTCTGAAACCCACCAGAGAAAAGGGAAGGGGTCCAAAGCAAGGGGCACTTGCCACCCCAGAGCTTTGGAAGGTGAATACAGCCGGGATATGCTCCAGCAGGAGGGTGTGTATGTGAGCCAGGCTTTGTGTTCCCCTCTCCAGCTGCTGAGGGTGACTTTCTCTTGGGGTTTTTCTCACCATCAGGTGTCTTAAGTTGGGTGTCGTGGAACATGAGGGTGATTCTCAGAGCTGATGGGGACTTCTCCCTGCTTTCCAGGATCAGTAGACTAGGCATGAGCGTGCCTAAGGCAAAGTAAGGACTGGGAGGAACTGTTTGATGCTGTGAAACAATTTTATTGTCCATCTGTGTGCTGAAGTCCAAGGGGAGAGTGCAAATTGTGTTGCTTTCACTGCTCTGAAGGAGCTCTGCTCCCTTCCCCAGGCTGGGGAAAGCAGTTTCTGGTGCAGATCCGTACAGATCCCACTGATCTGCAGGCCGGGGATCTGTCCTGGAGGCTGTGCTGGAAGGTGGTTGATTAAAACTTGCAAAGGGCCTGGGAAATGTGGTGTCCCTGGCAGCTGCGGCCAAGGCCGAGCCCTGCTGCGCCGTCAGCACGGGCAGCAAGGAACGGCAGCGGCGTCCGGGAGAGAGCGCAGGGAGGAAAAGCGGAGGAGAGGCAGCGTGCACGCCCTGTGGGATACAGCTGGGCAAGCAGTGGGGCTGGAGAAGGATGTGGGGAGTGGGAAAACAGAGCGGGGGCTCCTGCTCTCTCACGCAAGCAGCTTGTGTGTGCTGAGGAGCTGCCTGGCAGCGGCTCGCCGCGGTGCTTTGTTCTGGGCGCAGGGCAGGGCTGCCGACGTGGCTCGGGGAAAGCACGGCTCGCCCTCCCGAGGTGGGTGGGATGTTCAGGGAGACCCCGACCCTGAGCAGCAACCCGAACGTCTGCCTGGGGCTGTGGGACCGCTGTCGGGCAGCCCGGGCCGGTTGTTTGGCTGCGCTCGGTGGCTCTGCAGCGCGGCTGGGGCTGACTCACAGCGCGGCGCGGTCACAGCCAAGTCAGGTCAGCCTGGCCCGAGGGGAACAGACGCTCTCTGGGGACGGCAATGCCGTCAGATCTTCCAGCTTCGCAGGCAAACTGCCTTGCCCTCCGCCTGCCGGGGCTGTGACCTCTGCCAGCCCTGCCTTCCTCTCCTCCTTCCCCTCGCCAGCGCTGCCTCCCGGGGCTGCCAGCCGGGTACGGGGCAGACGGCCGAGCCAGCAGCGAGATGGGGGTGTGGATAGAGCCACAGGCAGGCCGAGGCAAGCGAGCCTCTCACTGCAAAGCAGAGAGCTTGGCAGAGGGTATTTGTGGTGACTGAGGCCAGCAGCAGCTCAGTGGGGTGTTTGCAGTGAGCATGATTCACGCGGGAGGTGAAGCTGCTCAGCTTGGTGCCAGGAGCACCCCTTTTTCCCCCGTCCCAAGTCGGGGGAATGCTGGTGGCAGAGCAGTGCCCCCCCAGCCTGTCCTGGGCTCTCGCTGGCTGGGGCAGGCAGCAGCCAAGGCCTCCTGTGACTAAGGAGAAGGGACAGAAGCACGCTTTGGGGTTTGTCCCCAACGCCGTGCCCTGATTCATGCCTGCTGCAAGGTGTCGGTCCCCGTGCCAGGGGCACTCGTGGGGATCTTGTGCCAGCAGCCAGAGCCACGTGGCTGTGTGGCTGCTGGCTCCACAGTGCCCTTCGCTTTGCTGTGCCAAGAGGCACCAGGATATGCTCACGGCTGCTCCTCCCAGCCCTGGCAGCTGTGGCAGAGCTCTGATAAAGTCCCAGCGCTCTCCTCCTGGTATCTTTTCATCTTGGGCTGTATTTAGGGTATGAAGACAGCCTGGCCCTGCCTCTCTGCAGATTTTTTCTTCGTCCCTAGCCATGCAGCCATAGGGTTTCTGGGCTGGGGGGATGCTGCTTGGTGCTGCTTTCACACCAGAGGGTCCCGTGGTGATGCCCTTGAAGCACTTCTCCCTCTGTGCCTTTGGGCTGTGCCTTCGAGGGGACCACAAACTCTTGGCTGAAGGTCCAGCGAGCGGTGTCCCATTCGTGCCATTACTGGGGGACATTCTCCCCATGTGGCTCAGACACTGCTGCCCCTGACTTGTCCCCTTTGCTGCTCTTTTCCCAGTCCTCGGTCTGCTCCAAGATCGTCCAGCTGCTGGGCCAGAACGAGGTGGACTACCGCCAGAAGCAGGTGGTGATCGTGAGCCAAGACAGCTTCTACCGGGTCCTCACCTCGGAGCAGAAATCCAAAGCGCTCAAAGGCCAGTTCAATTTTGACCACCCAGGTGAATGGAGAATGGCACCGGGGCTCTGCCGCGCGGGTCTGGAGTGGGAACCCCCATCCCACGGGCAAAAGGCCTTGCAGGGACACCAGGGCTCTGCCTGGGGCAGGCTGGGGATCTGTGGGTGGCTTAGTGAAGGCCTTGTGGAGCTAGGAGCCTTGTGTTAGAGGTGGGGCCGCCTGTGTACCCTGCAGCACAACCTCTGCCTTCCCAGGAAAGGAGCTGCCTGTGGGGTGGAGTGCTTGGGATGAGAAAGGGCAGGTTTTGAGCTGTCAGACTCCTTAAGATGCTTCTCTTCTCCTCTCTGCAAAAACATGCCCCGGTTTGAAAACCCTTCTGGGTCAGGACCGGGGAAATCCAGCCTGGCACAGCTCCCCGGAGCCACCAGCTCCATGTCCCTCCTTCGAGGAGGGAACCGCCTTGTGCAGCTGCCCTGCAAACCCGTCTGCTGGGATGGCCGTGCCCTGCTGCTACAACAGGGGCTCTTTGAACTGTCCCCAGGCTTGGTGGGGAAATTCCAGAGCCACTGTCCCCTCGTCCCCCACGAGGACAATGGCTGCAGGCAGCAAGCACTGAGCAAACAGAGCCCTGTCTGTCTGGTGGCTCAAGGCTGAAACACTGCTGCAGTCTCTGCGAGGGCCGGAGCCCCGGAGGAGATGCCTTCCCAAACCCAGGCCCTCAGCGTGGCCGTACAAGGCTGGTATTGATTCCTGCAGACCAGATCCCAGGCCGGTGCAAAGCAGCAGAGCCCTGGGCTTTGCAGCACCCGTGGGACAAGCGGGGCTTTCCTGCAGACACACAGCCAGAGCCGTGAGCAGGGTGCTGGTGGCTCTGCCTAGGCTAAGCGCGGCGCGGCGTGTGAAGCCACCTCGGGTAACGTTTGCTCTCTCCTCAGATGCCTTTGACAACGAGCTGATCGTGAAAACACTCAAAGAGATCACGGAAGGGAAGACGGTCCAGATCCCCGTCTATGACTTTGTCTCCCACTCCAGGTCCAACAGCTGCTCCTGTCTTGCTGCACCTTCGCCGCAGCGTGGTGCACGGCCCTGCCGCCCCAACCGCCCGCCCCCCGGCTTGTGCCACCCCACAGCTCCCATGCTGACGGCTCCAGGCCCCTTGGTTAGAGGATCCGAGGCTGGCACAGGCACAGCCCAGGGGTCTGGAGAGCTGCACGGCCATGTGATGCCATCCGGCAACACACAGGCAGCAGCGGAGGAGGGCTACGGCCCCCCACCTGCGCTTCTTCTCCCCATAAACTCTGTGTTTGTGGCTGTAACAAGTATTCCGGGCTCAAACACTCCTGCACTGCCAGGAAAAGAGTTCTTGCAGCTCTTGCTCCCGTCGCTCCTCCCTTGCATGCGTTCAGCTTGTTTTTGCATGCCTGCATTGGTCGGGCATGGTGTGACCCCGCTCCTTGTCCTGCAAAAGCAGGAGTGCTGCTGTTTTCCCCCATCCCTATTGGCTTGTTCTCCCCCCTGCCAGCACATTTTGACTCTCCTCCTTCCCTCTGCTAGGAAAGAGGAGACGGTGACCGTCTACCCCGCCGACGTGGTGCTCTTCGAAGGCATCCTGGCCTTCTACAGCCAGGAGGTGCGGGATCTCTTCCGCATGAAGCTCTTTGTGGACACGGATGCAGACACCCGGCTGTCCCGCAGAGGTGAGGCCCGAACTTTCTCAGTGCAGCAGGGAGAGAAATGTGGCCTAAAATTGGCTCCCAGAAATGTGAGAGAAATGAGGGTGTGTGTGTGAGGGTGTGATGCAGACAGGGAGTGTGCTCATGCACTTGATCAGCGCAAGCACAGCAGCGTGGAGTCTCCGTGCTCCTTGGCACTGGGGTGAAAACTGAGGGCGAGGAGCCCTAGGAACCAGAATATCCCTCTGTAGGACTCCCCACCTCCAGCTGGCTTGGCTGCATGTCACCAGGTGGTGCAGGACGGGCACTGACAGCCTCCCCAGCGTGTCTGGGGTGCAGGTGACTTAGAGGAGGGGTCCCACGCAGGCTGTGACAAGAGAAGCGTGTCCCAGTGCTTCAGCCCCTGTGCACAGGACTGTCCCACGCCGAGCCAGAACTGGTCTTGCCTGCTCAAAGCCCTGCAGCCCTCCTGCTGCCAGATGCACAGCCTCCTCCGTGCTGGGATGTCATCAGTGCTGCTGAAAAGCTGCTCTTTACGCATCCTCCCTGACCCTGCCCACTGTTCCTGCGTGACTCATGCGGGGAGGTGACAGCACACTCATCGCAGGGAGACGTGTTAGCGGGTCACAGACGCACGTTTGCAAGATCCTGCAGCGTGAGCCTTATCCCGTAAACAGACCACGCGGTGCAGGCCCTTGGGCACACAGCCCAGCCAGGGGGCAGCCCGTGTTTTTGGCAGCGCCCTGTAGCAGCTGTCCGAAGGCATTTGTGTGTTTGCAGCGCCCTGTGACCACGTGTGCATCCTGATGGCACTCTGCAGCGCCTGCTGCAGCCACTTTGTGCCATCCTCAGGGATTTCTCCCACCCAGCATCAATAAAGCCTCGCAAAGGGGCTGCTGGCTGGTTGAGGTGCTGGTGTCTCATTGTCAGGCAGCTTGTCTGCCTCCTGGTAGGGAGCTGCCTGTCCGTGTGACAAGTCTGCTGGCCTGCTGTCATCTCCCTGCACGTCTCCCTGGCATTGCTGGGAAAGGAAAGCCAGCGTGTGAGATGCCGAAGGTGTAATCATGTCCCTGGAATGTAGCTGGAGGCGGCTTGTAGCAAGAGCGAGTCGGAATCCTGCGTTGTGACATGGCCCTGGGCCATCTTGCTCTCCCACAAGTCCTGAGGAGTTGCAGCAATGGGCTTTTGGGCTGGGTGGCAGCAGGAGATGAAGTTCCTGGAAACGTAGCTGGCAGCTCCGTTAATCAGCAGTGCTGGGGTTGGGTACGTGTGACTCGCACTGCCCCCCTCTCAGCATCTCTCCCAGAAAAACGCTGCCACCGGAGTGCGAGGGCCCGGATCTGCCAGGTGCTTCCAGCAGCCTGCTCCGTGCAGAGCTGCTTCTGGCCAAGGTCCCTCGCTGCCCTGTCCTGTGCCAACTTCATAAAAAAAAAAAAAAAAAAGAGACCGAGCCAGGTGTCACGTGAGTTTTCCAGGTCTGATTTGAGTGGTGCCTGCTGGCTCTGGGCGCGTGCCGCCGTGTCCTTGGGACGCTGGCCTGCCCTGCGAGTAGAGGGTGATCCCTCCAGATAGGGCTGCGTGCTCCTCTCGCTGCGACGTGTGGCTCTGGGGCCAAGTACAACTCAGCAGGCGCTTGATTCACATTTTGGGGGGTCGTTGCCCTGCGGTGGTGTGCCCTGGGAGCAGGCAGGAGAGCTCAGCCCTGCCAGGAGCACCCTGCAGCCTGGGCGCTCGCCCTTGCAGCTCGTGGACCTCTTGCACTGCCCCAGTGGGGTGTGCAGCGTGTACACCCTCGCCGTGCTGCTTCCCTGCCCCAGAGCAGCCAACAAACAGGGTGTGGGACCTGGGAAACAAAAGTCTCTCTGTCTTGCCTCTTTTTTTTTATTTTTATTTTTTTAATTTTCCTTGCCTTTTTTTTTTTTTTTTGGTATTGTTTGTGCTGGGGCTTGCTCCCGCTCTCCAGAGAGGGCAAGGAGCTGGCTGGAGCAGCCTGAGCTGGCCAAACCCTTCCAGGGGATCGGATTCCTGCTGGACTGGGGCACGTGCCTGCGCTGAAGGGATTTCGGACCAGAGCTGGCAGCAGCCCAAGCGCCTTGTGCAAACAGGGTGCGAGGCCTGAACGGCACAGCGAGCAGTAGGCAGCTTCCTCTTCTGCCTCCTGGCTTCCTCCTGGGCTGATCTCCTACCAGCACGGCACCAGCCCCTGTTTTTGAGAGCCTGCTTTGCCTCCCCGTCCCACTCAGCTGGGGACAGCACGAGGAGGCCTGGCAGAGCTGCGTGCGTGGGTTTTGCTCCCCTCGGATCTGCAGACCTGAGCTGAAGCATGCCTTTGTGTGAGCACACAGCAAATCCCAGAGCTTTTCTCTTTGTGCATCTCTCCCCTGGGACAGCTGGGAGAATGCCCTGACCCCAGAGGGAGAAGAGGGACACAAGGGCTGAGGCTGGGGTGGCACTTAGAGCGGGACATGTGCTTGCAGAGCTGATGAGGGAGGGAGGCCAAGACAAGCCCTTGGCCAGGTCAGCCAGCCCTTGGCTCCTGGGGAGGCTTGGAAGTGGGCTGGGTGTGCTCGGACATGTGGGCAGCAGCTTCCAGGAACACGGACCGTAGGGAAAATAGCAGGGTGGCCGGCCAAAACCTTGCTGAAGGGAAGGGAGGTGGAGAAATCCATGTCCAGGCTCCTGACTGTGCTTTATGGCTTCCCCCCCGCAGTGCTACGAGACATCAGTGAGCGAGGCAGGGACCTCGAGCAGATCTTGTCGCAGTACATCACCTTCGTGAAGCCTGCCTTCGAGGAGTTCTGTTTGCCAGTAAGTAGGGGGAGCAGCACACACAGAAAGGCCTCTTTCCCTGGCCAGCTCGTCAGACAGGAGCGTTTCATGTGCCAGAGCCCTCTCCCTGCAGGCGCTGGCAAAAAAAAAAAAAATAAATAAAATAAAGGGGGTGTCAGTGTCAGTGCTGGCTAGGGCAGGGCGAGATGGGGACTGTTTGTACAGCCACTGCCTTCCCGGTGAGATCACAGTCCCCAAGGGAAGGCAGACACGGCGAGAGAAACCCCTCCCTGCACGGGGTCAGCCAAGCCAGCGCCCGGCAGCTCAGCAGATGCCAGCTGAGGACGGGTGATCCTCGCCTGCATCTGGCTGGGGAATAGGTCCCCGTCCCCAGGCAGTGAGCACCGTGCCTGCCTCCTGCTTTGGGCTGTCCTGCCTGCCCTTTTCACCCTGTGCTGCTGGCTGGGTGCTTGGGGGAGCAGGGGGGCTTCTTCCTTTGCTCTGCGCTGCAGGATGTGGCCTTGCAGGTCACATTTCCCACCTGGCGAGAGGTGAAGGTGTAGAGCAGATGGACCTTGCTGGGGGCCAGGGTTGCAGGGCTGCCTGGGGCAAGGAAGTGACTTTGGGGGCTGATAATTGAGGTGGGAAGCCTGGCTGCCTAGCAGGCAGGGACTTTGAATGCAGGAGAGCACTGCAGTCCCAGAGACCTTGCAGGTGATGGAGCGTGTTTGCAGGTGTAGCCATCACACGCTTCCAAGGTCCAGCGTTGGTGTCAGTCCCAGGAAGACTTTTTCAGGGAGGCAGGAGCAGCTGGGTGCCTGGCAGGTCCCCAGCAAGCTTTGCAAGGGTGAAATGTGAAACAAGGAGGGTAGAAAACAACTGCTTTGTGCCCACCCACCAGCTCTGGACTGGTCTGCTCCCACCTCCAACCCAGTGGTGGGCTTGGCTGCAGATCCACGTGGTTGTGGAGCAAGCTCAGCACCCACTGCTGCTGTTACTGAGCTCCAAGCGTGTCCTGGAGATGTTTGATAGGGCTGAAGTGCCTGGAGGTGTCAGATCACAGCCTTGGCCCCGCAGGCTGGCTGGCTTGCTGATTGTGGAGCGTGGCTGTCAGGAAGCTGATCAGCTGTAAAAGCTGGCACAAGTTGGAGAGGAAACTGAGACTGGCACCTTCCAGCAAAAATAGGCCGGGCCTGGCATCCTGAGTCAGCCTTTTTCTGCAAGTGTTGCTGGTAGAAAACTTCTCCCACATCCCAAGTGGATCAGCCCTGCGTGTCCACGCAGCCCAGGCATGCCAACTCTTGCTCTTGTACCTGGATTTGGGGTGAGGCTGTTCCCTAGAGCATCAGCTGCTGGAGTGATCACAAGGCTTTGTTGGGGTGCTTCTTTCCAGAATTTCTTTGAGCTCAGGAAGCTGAAGTCAAGGTGCGAAGTGTGGCCCTCAAAATGCAGAGCAGAAGGCAAAGAAGAGGTTTCAAAATGAATTATCAGCACCAACGCACCTCCCAGAGGGTTTGGGCTTGGGGAGGGGAGGGACGGGACCTGCCGCAGGAAGCAGTGTAATGCCCCGGCTGGGTGGCTCTCCACTTTCCTTGTAACACAATGCTCTCTTTCTTCCCAGACCAAGAAGTATGCTGACGTGATCATTCCCAGAGGAGCAGATAATGAAGGTGAGCAGACCCAGATCTTGCTGTTATGTCCTGGTGTTACGTAGGAGGTAGCAGGGGCTGCCACGGAAGTGATTCAGCCCACGGCCTGGCACCTCACACACACTGAGCTGAACCCCTGCCCTGTGCTCCTGCCTGGTGCATTGGTGCCTGGGAGTTTGTGCTCCTCTTACCGAGCCTGGGAGCCCGTCTGTGTGCGGTGCCTCTGGGCAAACAGCTCCCAGCTCACCCCACGCTCAGGGAAAGGTGCTTCTCTGGGGCCAGGCGTGCAGGGACGGTCAGGTCTCCCCCTGTTTGGAGCCTGCCTGACCATGTTGGCCAGGAGGGAGGGAGGGAAGGGGCAGTGAGGCAGCTCCTCCCCACAGGGTTACAGCTCCCCAAGGCAGGGTTACAGCTCCCCACCGTGGGATGGGAGGCAACGGGAGTAGGGTCATCGCCTCCAGTTTGCCTCTAGTTTTCCGCAGTCCTAACACAACCTCTCCCCCGGTGTCTCTCCCTCCCTTCTGCTCGCAGTGGCCATCAACCTGATCGTGCAGCACATCCAGGACATTCTTAACGGAGGACTCAGCAAACGCCAGAGCAACGGCTACCTGAACGGCTACACTCCTCCCCGCCAGCGGCAGCCCTCAGAGTCCAGCAGCCGGCCTCACTGACCCCGGGCGGCAGGCGGGAGGCTGGGGGCGGAGGGCGCTGGGTCCCTGCCGCTGCCCCCCTGTACATACTGTCTGTTCATTCCCCCCTTATCTATTTAAGAAACCAGACGGAGACGAATGCCTTTAATTTTGTATGTTGGAAATGCCGAATGAGAAGCAGCCGGCTGCTCGGGAGCCCGGACCGCCCACAGCTCCTGGCCTTGCTCAGTAACTCCTCCAGCATGGAACCGGCTATAAATCTCTATAAATATAGAATTGCTCTATTTTTGTGTAAATGCAGAATAACGTAAAGTTACTTGCCGTCAGGTATTTGCCAGGCTTGGTGTTGCTGGGAGGGGGCTGGGAAGAGGGTCGGGATGGGAAGAGATGCTATGAGGTGAGGTCAGGACTCTCACCTCATAGACAAGAGGAAGAGCATCCAGCAGCTGCTGTATTATTGCTGTGATCCCCTTCCCAGGGAAGGGATGAGCTGAGCAGCTTCAGTGCCACACAGACTTTGTGACTAGGCTGTGGTTGCCCCCTCCTGCCGTTGCTGTTCAGGTCCACTCAGCCTGGTTTGGGCTGGCAGGCACTGCACGATGCAACGGGGAGATGGGAGAACAACGTGCAATCCCTCCCCCGCCTGTCTCTGTGCTTGTGGGTTTCTGACACCCCTTCCCCTGCTGCTGTGGGGGCTGTTGTCGCACTCTCCAGCAAAAACCTGGCAGGTGAGGCTGGGAATCTGGTCGTGGGCATGGCAGCCGGTGTCTTTAGCAGCCTTGCTGCCTGGCTTGTGTGGGTAAAGGACATGGGTGACACAGCCCCTCTGGAGCTCGGCTGTGCTTGTGGTGGGACTCCGAGCCAAGCTGCAGGCTCAACCCCATGGGTCTGTAAGATACGATTAAGAGAGAAGCAGCCTCTACCAAAAAAAAAGGGGCAATAGGTGCTGAAAAGCAGCTGCAAAGCTTCCTGAGGTGGGGGCAGCAGTGTAGAGCAGTCTCCCGAACATCTGTCTCCACGCTCTTGCCTGGCCTGTGTCCCTTCATCGTGTGCTCGGGGAGGACGTGGTGTCCCCACAGTGTTATGCCTGGGGCTGCACTAACTCGCTCAGGATGAGAATTAGTCTCCCCTAACCTGGTAGTGCTGCAGTAGCCCAGGAGAGCCTGGTGAGGCTATTCTGCAGAACCTGGAGAGCAAATTGGGGCAGATGGGCTAGGGCAGGGGCTTGGTGGGAGCCAGGGAAGGAAGGGGATGCGATGGGATGGTAGCCAGGACAGATCAGTTGGCCCATGCTGCTGGGTTTGAGGCTCATGCTGCTGGGTTTGAGTTGCCCCATCAAAAAGCAAGTCTCAGAGGCATCCCATGAAGCCTGGAGCAAGGACCCTCTTAGCCTTGCTCTCTCTGATGGTTTTCACTCCTTCCAGAGCATTGTTCTTGCTCTGCATGGTTAAAAGCTTAAGACTTCAGAAACCCAGTGCTCCATTGCTCTCCAGCCCAATGCGAGCCAAGACGAGCTTTGATTTTAACCAAGAGAACAAGAAAAGAAATTCCTCCCCAAGTCTGCTGGGGCAGACATTCCCTCTTGGTGTGTGATGGGGGCTGGCATCAGCCCTTCATCCCCCTCACTGTCTGCAGATGCCCCCTGAGGCATGACAGCTTTGCCATAATAAAGGGCTGTCACTAGCTGAATTATTCCAGCTACAGCATGTCAGCCACGGGTAGGACGGACCAGAGCCCCACAGCTCTGGAGAGGCTCCTCAGGGCTTTAGTGGCCAAGACAGATCTCAAGCAAATATTATCAGTAGATAAGGGAGGTGACCTTTCACAGCACTGCTGAGGCCAAACTGCAGTGCTGCGTCCAGTTGTGTGCTCACCAGTACAGCAGAGACATGGAGCTATGAGAGGGACTGCTGCAACGGGCGCCTGCATAGGAAGTGGCCCATAGGCAGGTCAATATTTGGGGCTAGGGCTGATTGCTGCTAAGGACAGCCTATGGTTCCTCTGAGCAGCTGCCACAGAGGTGTGGGAGCATTAGTATGGACTAGTGTCTCCTGTGACAGCTGGAGGTCTCTACAAAAGAGATTGATAGAGTGATGTAACCCACGGAGTCCTGGGCACTCACCAGCCACCGCCACCTCCCAGGGCCATGGGCACCCCCAGGAAACCTCAGTGGGACACGGGCACCCCGCCGGGATGTGGTCTGTCCTGTGGGGGCCTCAGAGGCACCTCACAGATCTTCTCTCCCAGCCCAGCTCCCTCATTCCTCTGCAGGTGTGTTCTCTAAAACCTGCACACAGCAGCCCTCACTTGCCCCACTGCCTCCCGTGTGCCTGTGCCCCAAGCCCCTTGGTACCAAAGGACACAAGTTGCTGTATGGATGATCTTTATTCAGCTGGGAGAAGTGGTCTGCTACCAGCAGGGATTTCCAGGAGTCCCCCAGCCAGCTCACTGCACACGCATGCTCCTGCTGTCCTCTGTGGAGCCATGTCCCATGGGATGCCAGCAGCCCCAGCAGCGCCTCTGGGAGGTTGCAAAAGGGGACTCTCCTCGGAGGCCCTCATGAGATGAATGTCGATTCCCTGCTGGTGTTGTGCTGGCTGGGCACGGGCAGCCCACCAGGGGACAGCCGGTAATGTCGGTGGCGCCCATGCAGGGCGGTGATCAGGGCGATGTTGGCATCCAGCTGTCAGGGGAGGTGCCTTCAGCACAGGAGCCTTCGGAGGGCTGAGGGGTGTCCTGCCTCACCGGCTCGCTGTCAGTCTGAAGAGAACTGACTGTCAGATGGGTGAAAAGGCTGTGCCAGAATTATTAGCCAGGCACTTCCTTCACCCTGCGTCTTTTCCCGGTGCGATGCCTGCCCTCGCACGGGCCTTGGAGGTCCTAAGACCAAGGGCTACCCCCCTTGTTGCCGGGGGTACTCCAGGGGGCTCTTCTTTTCTTGTCCTTGTTTTGTGCCTTCTTCCTCGGCTGTGGGAGCCCGAGCTCTTGCAGGCGGAGCTGGTGGAGGCGCTTGAGGCTCCTCACCACGATGGCAGCGTTGGCCTCCATCCGGCAGCGCAAGGCGTAATCATGCAGAGCGCCCTTTCCCTGGCAGTCTGTCCCCACAGAAGCTGAGGCCCACCGGCCCGTTCCCTGGAAGCGACAGAAGAGGCACAGTGAAGGGCAGGGCTGAGGGTGGCAGGGTGGAGAACTGCCCTGGGCTCGGCTTCCTCTGGAGCGTCCAGCCTCGAAGCCTGCTGCTGCCGCTGCAGCCTGCACGGGGGTCTGTGTGCCCAGCAGGGCGGTGGGCCTGAGCCCCCCGTGGCTTGGGCCGTGCCCTGGGTGTCTCGGTGAGAAGGAGCCGTGGCCAGAGCCACGTCCAAGCTGGGCAGCCGTGGCACGGTTCTCCTCAAAACCCTCTTGGGGGCAGAGTGGAAGCCCCCAGTGAGAGGAAAGCCCCAAGTTGGCTGTTGGTTGGATACAGTCATAGAACCAGTTAGGTGCGAATGGAATCATGGAATCACAGAATCACTGAGGGTGGGACAGAACATCTGCTCCAACCACCCCCTGCCACCAGTGTCACCCACCAAACCGTGTCCCCCAGCACCACGTCCAACCTCTCCTCAAACACCCCCAGGGACGGTGACGCCACCACCTCCCTGGGCAACCTGTCCCAGTGCCTGACTGCTCTTCTGAGAAGAAATTTTTCTGATTTCCAACCTGAACCTTCCCTGGCACAACTTGAGGCCGTTCCCTCTAGTTCTATCACAGTTAGCTGTGAGAAGAGGCCGACCCCCAGCTCCCCTCCCCTTCCTTTCAGGGAGTTGCAGAGAGCAATGAGGTCTCCCCTGTGCCTCCTTTTCCCCAGCCCAAACACCCCCAGTTCCCTCAGCCGCCCCTCACAGGACTTGTGCTCCAGGCCCTTCACCAGCTTCACAGCCCTTCTCTGGACACGCTCCAGGGCCTCGATGTGCTTCTCGTAGTGAGGGGCCCAAAGCTGAGCACAGCACTCGAGGTGCGGCCTCACCAGAGCTGAGTACAGGGGGACGACCACCTCCCTGGCCTTGCTGGCTGCACTATTCCTGACACAAGCCAGGACACTGGTGGCCTTCTTGGTCACCTGGGCACACTGCTGGCTTATGCTCAGGTGAGCATCGACAAACACACCCAGATGGTTTTGGTCTGCACATCTTTCAAGTCACTCTGCCCCAACCCTGTAGCACTGCACGGGGTTGTTCTGGCCAAAGCACAGGACCGGCACTTAGCCATGTTCAACCTCATCCCCTCGGCCTCTGCCATTGATCCAGCCTTTCCAGGTCCCTATGCAGAGCCTTCAAATGTAAAGTGTTGTGAAGTAGGAGTGGAGCTGTGAGAAACAAAGTTGTGTTTTTGCAGTAGAGAGCTGATTTTCTGTATTCCAAGGTAGCTGTGTAGGCATAACAAGGAGAAATGCTAAGTAGATAAGCGGACAGTAGAAGGCCTCGCTGTTCCAAAACAAGGTAGAAGCTTGAGAAAACAGGATGAGCAGTGTGAGAACAGTAAAACAAAGATCACAAGTTCTCAAAACATAAGAAAGGAGAAATTAAAGGATTGAAAAAAAGAAAATTTGTACATGTATCTTGAGGTCTCATTTGTACATCTGATCTTGAGGTCTCTTCCAACCTAGAAATTCTGTGATTCTGTGATATATGGTATAGCGGAGCGTTGAGTAGCTTGTGAACCTGTAGTACTCAGCCTATGAGGAAACAGGGGAGGTGAGCAGGGGTCAGGTAATAGGGAATAAAAGGTTAGGATTTGTTTACTAAAATGTGCTCCTAATTGACGGGATGCCCGCCATTGCAATCGCGAATAAAATAGCTTCATGTAAGATCCTATCTAAAGAAAATATTTGAGATTTTTCTCATATTCTGGAATTAGTCCCCCAGGGCCATGACTCACAGGGTCCTGGGCACCCACCAGGGCCATGGGCACCCCTAGGAAACCTCAGCGGGACAGGGGCACCCTGTTAGGATGTGGTCCATCCTGCTGGGGCTGGGGGACACCTCACAGCTTTTCCCATTCCCCTGCAGGCATGTTGTCCCAAAACCCACAGACAGAGCATCCCAGTGGGCACGAAACCAGGGAGAAAGTCACACAAGGGCAAGAGCCAGCCTGAGCGCTTTGTGCTGAGGAAGCACACTGCTGCTTGTGCTGACTACCACCCTGAGCAGAGCGACCACCAGCCCTCGCTCCAACCACCCGGAGCCCCCTGCCCCTCGCCCCCCTCGGGCTTCCCCGGCGTGGGGGCGGCGCTGGGCGGCCGGGGCCGGGCCGGAAGGGGCGGGCGGGCGGCGGTGGCGGCGGGGCTGGGGGCGGTGCGGGCCCTGCGCTTCCTGCCGCTCGGCACCCACGGCGGCGGCCCGGGACCGCGCCCGGCGTGAGTTGAGGAGGGAGCCGGGCTTTGGGGGGCACGGAGCCGGCGGGGCAGCCCCGTTTGGGGTGTGTGGGGAGGGCTCGGGGCGGGTCTCAGCGGTTTAGGGGTGTCCGCAGGGTGCCCGCGGGGTGCGGGGGGGAGGCAGCGGGGGAGCCGCAGTCTGGTGGTTTTGCCTAAAGTTTGCCCGCTTCGCCCCGTTTTTGGGTGGGGGGAAGGCGGTGCGTGTCAGCAGGGACACAGCATCCTTCCAAGAAGACGTGCTTGCTGCTTTAAATAACGCTTGAAATAAATTTACTCCTCGCTCAGACCTTAAAACTGGAATTGAGGTGGTGGGTGCTGTTCTAAAGCAGGGATAATCTACGCTAAAATCAGAAATTAGTGGTTCGGGATGGACGGGCTGTGCACTTTGCAGCTGTTAAACCATTCGGAAAATGGGCAGGTAGAGGGGACATGGCCAGCACCAGGCAGCATCAGTAATCCTTGCAGGTGTAGTCCTGGTATTAGCATCGCTTTTACCTCTGGGCACGCAGTTATCTTCAGTTTCCAGGCCCTGGTTTTATCTTGCACTGAATTCTGGCCCAGCAGTGCCGTGATTTTTTGGAGGGTGCCAGGCTGCCTTAGATCTCTGCTGAATCTCAGGGAGAGAGCTGCTTCTGCTCGAGGGGTGAGAGGGAGCCCACCCGGTTCCTCGAGACACTGTCCTTTGGTGGAGGAGTTAGAAGGATTTGGGGAGGCAGACGGTTTGCTGGCTTTGATCTGTGTGTGCCGTTTGCCTAAAGAATCATTATGCAGCTGCGGTGAAATTACCTTTAATGATGATTATGTTTTCTTCTGCTTTATTCTCTGCAATCTAGACGTCGTTAATCTGGGCTGTGAATTTATAGCTGGGTAAGAGCTTGAAGGCATGTGAGGATGTGCGTGTGGTCAGTTCTGCTGGCCCAGAGTCAGACCGAAGAGGAAAGAAGACTCTTGCTTCACCTTTTTTATTTCTTGTCTTGGATCAGGTCTTGAAGTGTAGAGTGAAGGTTTCTCTTCACGGTGCATGGACGGAAAGCCAATGCGCAGGTAAGATGAAAACCAATTGTCCTTCTCTTACCCCAGTACAGTATAATGTGAGCTGGTTTCAGAAGTGCCTACACCATAAAACTATTTTTTTTAAGACCTGGATGGGAGAATTAGAATATAAAGCATTTATCTTTAGTCCTTGCTTCTATATATTTAGCTTTCAATATGTTCCTAGAAAAAGGGTATGGAAACAAGCTATAATTCTCCATTCTCCTCTCCCCCCCCCTCACTTACTGTCATTTAAAATCCAGTATTTAATTACTTTTGTGTTATGATTGTGTGAAATAAATTGCCTGGGAATAAAGATGATTTCTAAGGGGTATTATTTTCCCCTTAACTAAAGGAGTTTAGCTCCTTTGATGGGGTAAGGTCTTGGGTGAAAAGGAGATTTCCTCTTCTAATTATGGATGCCAGCTGCCTCAGTTCTAATGAGCTGAAGATGCAGCTGAAGTTTAAGTCTGGCGTATGCCTTGCTGTGGTTATGTCAGAAACATTATCTGTTATGTAGAAGGAAAAAAAATGTTCCAGTAAATTAGCATGACGGCAGGTTGGCAAACGGGATTGCTGGTTCTAGCTGTTGTTCCCTATCAAATGTGCAATGGCAAGTCTTAACAGCAGATGTATTTCTGCATGCAAGCTGTGTGGAAGCAAAGCATCCTGAAGTTTTACACCTCCAAATGAAGTAAGGGGAACTAATGCAAATTGCCCAGGCTGTCTGTACTCTAGGATGTTAAAAGTAGGGAAACTTTACTATGGCTAATTCTGTAAATGTTAGTGTGAGAGAAGACAAGGAATGTTAACCGTACATGAATATATAGAGTGTTTCTAGCTGCAGCATTTGCAGAAAATATTATTCTGACTTCTATGTTGTAGAAGGAGGTAAGAAATAAATAATCATTTAAACCCTTGAGGAGTGACACTGTTGTTTAATTAAATAAACCCCTCAAGCGCAACAAAAAAGACTGTGCTGCTGCTTCAGTTAAGCTAATGAGTAAACCTTGGGACATGATATGGGCATCACTGAGGCTATGTATTGTTTGGTATTTTTGCCAAGATAAGAAATGTGGTTTTTAGACAGTGAGGATGTATATATGGCTCTATTGTGAGTTCTTTTTTACTCCGAGACAAATTAAGTAGCAGACCAGCTCTCTTCCATCTTCGTCTTCTGCAGCTGAGACTGTTTAAATCTTAACTAACGTAAAACCATATCTCTTCAGATTTTCATGTTGTACTCCATTTATCAAAATGCTCTTGCAAAATAGCATGGAATTTGTGAATAGCTGGGCTTGTGTTCTTGTTTTCTCTCCTTTATTTTCGGGCTCCTAATGGGAAAATCGAGGTTGTAAACTTGTCTGCTGATTTCTCCTTGTGGCGTTGAGGTGGAGAACAAAAGTGCTGAAGTTCAGAGGTATTCTGGGGGTTATGGCCTTAGGTTTGCTGTCCTAGAAGTTCTGTCTGCCACTCAGGCCGGCGTAGTTCTGGTGTTGGGTAACAGCACTGGGCTGAAGAAGGAGAGGTTTTCTTTTCTGGTGCAGACCTTTCACTACCTTTTGTTTTCCCTCCCTCTGTGGCAAGCCAGTGCAGAGCAGGGATGATGTGTTTGACAGACTTACCCAGGCATTATTTTTGGGCTAACCCTTCAGTGGATCACTGTGCCTGCATGTGTTGTATTGCTGCAGTCTAGCCTGACAAGCATGGCTCTACAGCGGGCTGTGGACTTCAGTTCCTGAATATCCTTGTGTTGGAAGGGCCTCTGTGTGGATTGTTAAAATTTCTGTTTGTTGTTCTACTGCTTATTTTAGCAGAAAAGGATGAAAGCTTCCTGACTGGGTTTCAGGCTCCCAGATCTTCCTATGAAGTGCAGCTAAGCAGCTGGGGGAGCACTTGCTTTCATCCTTGTACTCAGGGCTCTGCAGCCATTTCAAACCACGAGCGAGAGTCGTGGCAGATCCTGCAAGAGGAGGGAAGCCAGGCTCGTGTGTTAACAAGCATGGTGACTTGGTATCAAATGCGTACAGTGTCCAGGGGATGGGAAGCACAATTTGAAGAGAAAATGAGTTGCAGCCGCTCCTGTCAGGATTGTAGCAGAGCGAATGCACTGATGTTCGAGCAGAATTTATCTTGCATCAGAAGTGAAGTGGTAGTTGGGGCAGGCTGCGCTTTCTCTCTGTCAGGGAGCGGCAAGAGAAGTTGTTCTGCTGAAGGCAACAGCAAGGCAGAGGGGACCTCACCAAGAAGGGCAAAGTCCAACAGCACCTGGGCAAAGAAGGCAGAGCAGATCTGGTGACCACGAGTCCTGCAATCATCAGGCAAGTCTGTAGTGATGGGGAAGGGCTGGGGTAAAGCAGAAAGCCAGCCCAGGAGGTCAGTGCCAGTGGGGTATGTGGCCAGGCGCTGATGTGCCTGTAACATAGCTCAGGCAAGGCACAAGGGCTGGAGCAGCTCCCAGGCCAAGTGGGAGACCTCCTGGCTCTTTCACCAAGCGCTTTTCCAGCAGCCTGCTTGCTCCCAGGTGACAACGACATTGTGTTGGAGCTGGCTTCAGCGCAGGCAGCCAAACCCTGCCAAGGAGGCGAGGTTGCAGAGCCTGGTGTTGTGCTTGGGGAAATGAACTGGTTGCTTTTCCAAGACAAACTGCAAAAAATTTAGGAGGGTTTTTGGAAGTCTCAAGGAACAAACTCATCTTTCCGCACATCAGCGTCCTCATTTTTGGTGAAACTGAGTGATTTCTGGGTTTGGACAATGAAAAGCCAACTAAGCAACATAAATAGGGATGTGTATGGCGGATCACTGCTGCCCTCACTTTGAGTCATAAACCTGGCAGCAGTATTATTTTATATGTGCTTGTTTGCATAACAGCCTTGTTGACGTGTGACTAAACCTTGCTGTCTAGGTAAGAAAAGAAGTCAGCAGTATTTTTTACTAATAATTAGATTTCTAATTAATTCAGAGGTTTGTTTGCCACAATTAGGCATTTCCATTTACTTGGTAGGCAGTGTTGTAGTAGACCGAAGGTCTTTGTCCTGGCAGTTCTGTAATAAGAAACCCTTTCTTTGTGTATGCATAGAATTCAAAGCTAGGCTTTGACAGAAATTGCTACTGCTTGGTTCATTATCTTCGTTTGTTGATAAAATCCATTGCTATTGAAGTCCATGAGAGCAATGTATGATTTCAGTTGACTTTTTCAGCCTGTTACTTGTTCTATTTCATGGGTCTCTGTTTCATGTCAAACTATTGTTTTTTTTCAGAATTACATTAAAGCTTTCTTGTAATCTCATGCTAACGCGGACGTAATCTTAAACCAAAAAAATGCAGGCCATTCTGACTTTAAAGTTAAGGAGCTCTGTGACAGTATTGGAAAGTATTTTTCTTTGATATTTTTGGAACTTTTGAAGAAGCTGCTGTGTGCAGTAAGGATGGGTGTCTCATAGATGCCTGTGTTAATGATTGAAGTTTTGGGAACTGGCATAGATGAATAAAATGGAGGTAGAGCAGCCTATTTATCTGCCAGCGTGGCAGACTGTCTGCGTTCCCATTTGTACTTTTCGGCAGTGTGCTACAAAAACTGATCCTTTGTCAGCCCTTTCTTAATCCCATTGTGTTTGCTGATTTCCCCAGCCCTGCATTTTGATGGAAGCTAATCCCAGAATATCTGCATAGCTGAGCAGGAATCTTTTATCCTTGCATACACATTTCTTCTTCGGCCCTCAACTCTTCTTAATCACCCCAAGTATTCAGGAGCAGCTCTTAGCTTTGCATGTGTTAGGGGGGGCAGCAGCTAGCCTAGCATGTGAGAATCAAGTGCTGCCTTATGCCTTTCACACCTCTAAGCTACTGAGTCATCGTTTCATTCTCTATGCATATATATGCATAATGCACACATAATGCAGTGAAATTATTATCCTTGTGGAGATGCATGCCGTTGGACGGTGTCCTTTTAATTCACACTTCTGTGCCTGCGCATAGCAGCAACCCACGGTGTTTAACATCCAGCATCTGGCTTGATCCAGGATGGAAATTGCCGAGCCCATTGATCACTAGCTTCTGCATTGCCCACAGATAAGTTATGGATGAATCAGAAGTGCTAATTTGCTTATTGTTCTTTTTCCATCCATTCAGTTTTCTTTAATCATTAACCAGCACTTTCCTTCCCGAAGGAAGGAGGCTGGATACAATGGGCGCACTCGGATAAACAATGCAGAAATTCCTGCAGTTCTTACTAAGCAATTTCCTTTTCAGTTAGCTGACTGAGATGTGTTCAGCAGTCAGATTTGGAGAGAAAAGCCTCTTCTGGCCTGGCACAGCAGGGCTAGGCCCAAATCTGGCTGGCTAAGCACCTGGCACAAGCTGCTCCATCGAGGAGTTTTGGGTGGTGGTGTTGGCAGGGCACACTGCGATCCTTATGGGGTCGTAGCCTTAATCCAGTCTCTTTTGGAGTTCGAATCAGTGCCGACCCAAAAAGCTCTCTGAGACATGGTTTAGGGGTGTTTTTAGGGGCTCGCCTTTGTTTGAGGAAAGCCTGGTATGTTTTGGGGCATGGTGAAGGGGTCCTGCTCTCATAAAGGAGCTCCTGTCACGGTCCTAGGCTGTGTCTTGTTGTCTGTAGCTGTGTGAAATGGGTGTCAGCTTCAGGGGTGCTTGTTCTATGGTGAGATGCTTTGACGGACAGCCTGGTTATGACCAACTGCCCAAAATTATTACGGCAGCAAGCATCTCAATCAGGCCTTTTTATTTTCTTTTTCTTTTTTTCCTTCCCCCAGGGGTTTGACACAGCTTTAAATCCCCAAAGCACAACAAAATCCATTTTGCTTGCTTAGCAAGAGATAGACTCAGTACAGGAGGATTTTGTCCCCACCTTTCTCCATCCCTTGGCTGAGGGATTAAATTACTTATCCTCTGGCCTTTGCTGCTGAGGACTACAAAAGAAAGCCCATTAGGTAAATTAATCTTTAGCCAAGGTTTCTTGATTTTTTTTTGTAGGAGTACCGTTGAATTTAGTTCTATTTTGCTACTGCAGGGAGTGTTTAGCTGCACTGTCTGTGAGGAACTTTGAAAATGGTCGTCACCCCACAAGGTGAACTTGGGTTGTGGGGGACAGGAGTGGGTGAAGGAGAGTGAGAGGCAGGGTAACAGCAGAAGGATTTGTCAGAGGTGTCAAGAAAGGAGAGCAGTGATGGATAGAAGAAAGATAAGAGTAGGGATTAAAAACAAAATAAGAAATAAATTAAAAAGAAAGCCAAGGCATTTAAGGTGCAGACGCTGAGCAGAAGCAAGCAGCAAAACCCAGAGGGGAGACCCAGCTGGATCTGTGTAAGTAAGATATGAGGAAGAGGTAATGGTCTGAAACATCTGAACGCGATGATCAAGGAGAGGGTGTGGGGGGAATGGGAAAACAGTCTAAGATGCAAGTGAATAATTTGAACTGCTGCAAAGAGACTGGTTTCCCTGTGGTTAAAAAACGCATTTGACATAATAATGAGAGGAAAGGATGTGAGTTATTTAATCCTTTCCTTCAAGCATGCTGCAAAATACATCGAGCAATTGCAGAGCGATCTCGTTTTAACTCTTAGTATGAACAAAGTGAGGTAGTGTAGCTCCCAAATACAGTGCACCAGAGGAGCTGGGAATGGATAAGATGTGTGTTGGCTCTTTCAGCGTACCTCCAGCAGCCTGTGCACTCACTGGTTACTCAGAGCTACCATCACTCTGATGGTTTGCTCTGTATATTTTACTTCCTCCAAATGATGTTTTCTTTTGAAGTGGAATTTCCGGTGTTTTCTTTATTTCCATAGCAGTTGATAGGTGCTGTTGCATCCTTTTTAGCAATTGCATATATGGTATGGGGCAGAAATAATGCTCTGAGCATGCAAAATGACGTCTCAGGTGAGTGTGTGGCACACTTAGTGTGCACTGATCTGCAAACGCGGGTTGCTGAAAGCAGAGTTGGGTTTAATTCCTTTCTTGTTTATGGCTGAACTCAGTGCTAATGTGATAGTGAAGCCGGGGATGTTGGCAGACAGCTTGCAAAGTGAGGTATGAGATGTGTCAGCTTGGTTCATCCCTACAGACGTGCAGGAGGGCTCGGGGCAATCCTGCATTCCTGTTCTCTCCAGTTAGCATCCAGGAGCCGTGTGGGGTGTCACCATTACAGACGGGGCACCAAGCATCATCTCAGCACTGCTGCACAGAGGGATGTTGCACTTCAACCACGGCGGAGCTGACATCCACTTGGGGATGCGAGGGATGGAGGAGAGAGAGCTGAAGCTATGTAAAGAAGAACAGCAAGTAGCTAGAACATTATGCACGGAGCTAGCAGGACAGTATTTCTTACCTCCTCTGTGCCAGAAACTTAGCTTGCACCTTCCCAAATGATTTCTCATCTCTAAAATTACCACCTAGACTTTTTCTTTCTTTTTTTTTTTTTTTTTTCATAGGCTAATAGTTGATTACTCTGTTTTTGACTTTTTCTGGTTGGTTTGATAATCCCAGTCGCCTTCTGCAGCTCCTAGTCTGCCATTCTTGGGAAGGATTAACCTTTGTTGAAACGTGTCAGGGATGGTGGATTGTGTCAGAAGCTCCCATAATTCAAAAATAACAGAAGAGGTAATGATTAAATGGATAGTTTGTGAACCTGAAAGATCCTTGTTGTAGGCTTCGGGCCATTTTAAGCTACCCAAGTCTGCGTGACAGTTGAGCATGTTCAGGTATCAGTGATGAGTGACCCTATAAAAAAAGGTAGGTGGAAGAGCAGAGAAGTTTGGTTAAATTATGTGACTGGAATTCTTTGCAGTGCAAATCCATCTCCAGCACTGACAAAACTCAAGTGAGAATGGGGCAGTCAGATAATCTTCATTGCTTTGAGTCACTGTCTCTGAAATGGGGGTAATATTTCTCTACCACACAAGGCTCTTTGGAGGTTCAGTTAATAAATATGTATGTGTAGTTGGATGTTACAGCAGCGTGTCATAAAAAGCATATAAAATAGATATAAATATAAGCCTGAAGGTGGACATTTGTTTATTTCTAGGTACACTTTGGCTTGACACTGCTTCTTTTTGTGTGTATTTACTTTCACGTTCTCACGCGGAGCTACAGGCAGTGCTGTTTTTGCACCTGTAATTGGTGTGAGCATTAAAGCTTTGGCTGGCAGTGATCGATGAGCTGCTGATGGTCCTGTCTCGTGCTGCAGGTGTACCAGTACTCGACCAGGAGAGACCGGAATGGACGTGACCAGCCGCTGCACACTCGGAGATCCCAACAAACTGCCGGAAGGGGTGCCACAGCCTGCACGCATGCCCTACATCTCCGACAAGCACCCTCGACAAACTTTGGAGGTCATCAATCTTCTCCGGAAGCACCGGGAGCTGTGCGATGTGGTGCTGGTAGTCGGTGCGAAGAAGATCTACGCCCACAGGGTGATCCTGTCAGCCTGCAGCCCTTACTTCCGAGCCATGTTCACGGGGGAGCTGGCGGAGAGTCGGCAGACAGAAGTTGTGATCAGAGACATCGACGAAAGGGCCATGGAACTGCTCATTGACTTTGCCTACACCTCTCAGATCACTGTGGAAGAGGGGAATGTCCAGACCTTGTTGCCAGCTGCTTGCCTTCTCCAGCTGGCCGAGATCCAGGAGGCCTGCTGCGAGTTCCTTAAGAGACAGTTGGACCCTTCCAATTGCCTGGGCATCCGAGCTTTTGCTGATACTCACTCGTGCCGTGAACTGCTGAGGATTGCTGACAAGTTCACCCAGCACAACTTCCAGGAGGTAAGGAGCCCCTGTGCTAGAACCATGGCTTAAAACGTGAGACCTTTGGGCAACTCTTATTTTATGCTTCTTTCTGTGAGACCTTTGGGCAACTCTTACTTTATACTTCTTTCCAAATTTTGCCATTTGGTCCGCTAATAATGATGGATGATAGCTGTTAGCTGGGGAACAGAGACAGAAGAGGTACCTGCAGGACTACGTTGTGCTGTTATTGTGTGTGTGATCTGTGGCATTTCATCCCCTGGAGTTCTGTGGTGAATGTGATGTGGAAGGCAGGGCCACAGGCATCGCTGGTGTTTGGTGTTGCATCCGAGGTGGCTGCACAACTGTGTGGCATTGCACTTCCCTTTCAGAAGTATTTGTGATTGGAGGGGCCTTAAAATAAGGACAATACATCAAAAAAAAAAAAAAAAAAGTATTAAGTAGAGGGATTGGACGTGGGTGTGTGTGGGGAGCATACAGCTGCCTCAGAGGAGTCTTCAACTCTCGCTGCAGCAGAAACAGGATTTTTTGCATCTATTATTCAGCAGAATTTGTTTTAAAGTAATTTAACTAGGTTATTTTTTGGCTGACCTTTATAAATCAAATTATTTTTGCTTCGTTAATTCTTCACATAAGATTTTTTTTTTTTTTTTTAGGAAAAAAAGTTGCTATCTCCCAGCTTAGGGAAGGATCAGCATAATGAAGGATTCCCTGAGCAGTACTAGGAAAAGAGTGGGTCTTTACTTAACTATTACACCCAGATGCAGAAAAGAGCGTGATGCCTGTAAGTGGTGTCTTGCCAGATGCCCTAATTGGAGGCGCAAGAATTTGTGTATATTTTGGAAGTGAGTGCTCTCAGTATGAAGGTTTGCCCCCCTGGTAGAAAGATTCATCTCTTGACTTCTCCAGAAACCGTGTTCTTCTGTCCCTCGGAGCAGATAGCCTGTTGTGGAGAAACCTCTTCTTTTCACCTGCTTCACAGGTAGATCCTTTCCAAAGGCGGTAGGAACTCTGGAACCTGGGTACTGATGCTAATTTAGTTTCCCCAGAGAAGTGGCACTATGTGATTGATTGCAGCTTGCAGACTTTTTTTTCCCCCTGGAGGGAACAGATTGGAATTGTATTAATTTCAGTCAGATAATACTTAAGAAAATTATGAGCAGAAGCAAACACAATTGAACTTGAATGTTGGGCACACTGGAGACAATGCTTGCTATCTAACTGTAGACACATGACAGCAGCTTACTCTAAAAGTTGCAATTAAATCTGGCTTTCCTAACCATAAAGACTGGAAAACAGAATTTGCTGTTTAACATGAGGCTGTTTTTTCTGGAACTTGGTGATTTCCCAGAAAGCCCTATGTTTTATCTGACCATTTTATGTACTCTCTGCTTGCTCTGCATTTCTATTCTTCTGCATTTTTTTTTCGGGAGCAGGATGGTAACCAGATGGTTGTTTATTTTCAGTACTTGGTGGTTTTAATGGTTTGAGCAGTGCTCTTCTTATTATTACATGAGTAGGGCATGCTTACAAGCCTCTAAATAACTTCTTAACAGCATAACAATTTTGTATTTGAATGTTTTAGCATTAATACTTGCAGCTGGCTGTTAAGAGCTGCACACTACGGGGTTCTTTTCTTTCGCAGTTTCTCAAATATAGCTTCCTGTGTTTGTTTTCCCTGTGAAAGCACACACAGGCAAGTTTTGCACTCTAGAAAACACTCTCCTCCTCCAAGATGATGTGAATTATGATTGACTCAACTAAATCATGGCCTCTGGAAAACAACAGCTTAGATTAGCTCACTGTTTGGCCTGGGCAGGCTTTGGTGTCCCTTTCAGTACTCCAAGAGTTTTGCTGTTCTTCATCCCTAATGCTCCCCTCTTTGCTTTCAGTTGTTTCTCTGCAGCCCGTGTTAATGGTGGTCCTTGTTGGGCTCGTGTTTTGGCTTGGTTATTTTCCATCTGGAGAGTGGATTGGTGGCCCCTGATGTAAGCCAGTGACTTGGCTACTTAAGCATCCTCCAATGTGGAGGTAGAGAACGTTAGAAAATGTCGTCCTCTGCGGAGGCTGTGTGGTCATCGTTCTTCCAAGCTGGCAAAAAGAAACACGAGATGGGAATTTCCTGAATGGCAATGTAAAATATTAAGCACTAGGCATCCGGCCAGCCCATGCAGTTACTTTGAGTGCAGTCTGAATTGCTTTATGTCCTCTGCTGTGCTAACCTCTAGATCTATTAATTTTTATGTGTATTACTGCATTACATCATTAACTTCTCGGTGAAATGTTTTTCCAAGTTTTCTATTTCCCTCAGTTTAATATGTTGCCTAAAACCCCTAGTGAATCTTGTGCGTGTAATGTGAAATGGTTCTATTAACAGCTCCGCTGTGTGAGAACAGCCTTCATATTTTTTTGTTTGGTCTCTGACATCTGCGTGAAGGGAGAAAATCCACGTAAGGCTGAACAACTCGTACTTTGTATCAATAGCCAAAAATTGCACTCTGTATTATCTACTCTGACACTTATTCTAAGTGCAGCAGACAACATGAGTACTGTACACTTCCCTGATTTTGTTCACGTTTTGTAAGCAAGTCACTCAAACAGACCACTAATACTAGTCAGATAATTATTAGTGTCCTGATAATTAAGCCAAAATAAGCCTAAGCATTTTGAATAATTAGTTTTACTATGTAAACTAGCGAGTTGCATGGCAGTAATAGGCTCGTTTGCTGAAGTGCTTACAGTGAGTTCTGTAGGGCTATTGATGCAGCTGGATTTTCAGAGGGTGGAAGGGGTAGCCTGGATGACCGACCCTAACTCGTAAGTGTTATTTCCAGAGCTTCCATTTCCAGAGTCTGAGGCAGTGCTTAAACTGTCAGGGTAAAATTAGGAGATGGGGAGACTGGAAAAATGCTGATACAGACCTTTGTGAGCCACCCTGTTGGCAGGCTGAGGCTGAAGAAGTGCGTGGGCCCACCTTGTGACTCTCGCTGCCCCTGAAAGCCCACAGGATCCCAGAACAAAGTCTGGTGACTGATCTGATTGTTTTCTGTGTTTCTTTTTAGCAGTATTTGTTGTTGCCAGTAACTGGGCAATTTCTGCACATTTATTCAGTGCTTTTAAGCCATTTCTTTAGGTAATTAAAAGAACTGTACATGTAATTGCTGTTGAGATAATGGTATCATTATGAGCATGGATTTTTCTTTCATTTATGCTGCAAATCATAGCATAAGTCGTGCAATTCTAATGTGGTTGCAAATTAGAAAGACAAGCCAATATTTATCTTCTCTTACTGAATCTCTCGGATTACAGGCTACAGACTGGAAATGCTCGTGGGGAAGTTGAGCTAATGGTTATCAATCAAACCTTTTCTGCAATTCTTCCCTTAGCTTCTTGCAGCTTTGCCATCTACCTGGTACCTGTGCGGAAGACGCAGTGGTGTGCTAGCTCTGCAGCCTCCCGAGGTATTCTGCAGCCTGGTGCACGCGTGCTCTGGGCTGTGCTGTGCGAGCCGTCCCCCGGCAGCAGCCAAGGCCTCCTGAGAAATCGGTCGCTGTCTTGGGTACCGAAGGAATTAACGCGTTTGCAGATTGTCAGTGGCTTGAATTTCACAAGGGATGAGTCCTTAGGAGGCTCTGATTCCCTCTTAAGTGCCTTTGGACTCACACGTGCTCTCTCTATATTTAAAACCAATGAAAGAGACGGGATCAAATGAATCAGTCTCCCTGTCCAGAAATATTTTCTGTTCTGCCGCAAATTGGCATTCAGGAAGATTTTCCATATTCTTTACAGTGCCTCTGGTAACTTATTTCTGAGACTTGCTTCTGTGTTCTGCTTTGGATTCCTTGTGAATAGATCCTCTCTATTTTGATGCTGCTTTTCAGTCAAGTATTTGTCACCTGCGTAACCTTATTTTTACATGTGGTGAAAGAGAAGGCTGATTTTAAAGAAGGGCTTTACTTTTCTTAAATTTTGGAACCTGATCAGTATGTTCTGTGGTTTAACCCTTTAAAAGTGTCATACTAAAAAACTGTGATACTTTTTCACTTGCATCTGTGTTGCTAGGGTCTGCGTTTTGTACCATACTGCAAGCCCTTCGTGTGCTGATGTCAAGGCAGCGATGGATATTTGGGATTTCATTGGATCAGTCCCTTGGTTTCTAATTCAAGCGGGCTGTCTGTCCTTTAGAGTTGCACTGAAGTGCCGGAGTGGTGAAAGGTTCTGGTGCTTTGGGCGCTGTCCTCATTTTTTTTTGCTGCTTTTTCCATTGAACCAGGTAATGGAGAGCGAGGAGTTCATGCTGCTTCCTGCCAATCAGCTCATAGACATTATATCCAGTGACGAGTTAAATGTTCGCAGCGAAGAGCAGGTGTTCAACGCGGTGATGGCCTGGGTGAAATACAGCATTCAAGAAAGAAGACCCCAGCTGCCACAGGTAATGCTGAGCACAATAACATTTGAGACTGCTTTATCTAGGGGAAGAGTAATGAGGACTGATACGGCGGTGTAACAGCAGCGTGACAGTTCTGAACGCATGCAGTGGCACAGTAGTTCTCTCTGACTTCCACCTGTGTTAGAAGGCTTGCAGTTTCCTTTCATCTAGGCTGAAAGATGCAGTGGCTAGACCTTTTAATAGGGGCTTTATTGAATTGTTTCCAGGTAGGACTTGCCAAACTAGATCATTCCAGTGGTCTGTCCAGACAAACCTGCCTGGATTGCTTTGAGTGTTGTACAAAAAAAAAATAGTGGGTAAGAAAAAGCTTGCCTTCATTTGAGGTGCGTCTTTAAGCTCTGCTGTTTGATTTATGCCACAGCCCTCACGATCTTATATTGGAGCTTGTCAGAATGGTTTTGTTGAAATGCAGCGCTTCATCTAGGCCAAGCCATTTCACAAAGAAGCACCCATTCTGACAAAGCTGTCAACTGGAAAGCCTCTGAAGTCCCAGGCTTTCTGATCAAAAGAAGCGAGAGTCTGTCTACCTCAGTGTTTTTACTTTGGAAATGCTGATACTAAATGCAACTTTATTTGGTGGAAAGCTTTTGAAAATTATTTAAAAGCAAACAAAAACTCTGCTGTCCTCAAGCTAGCTCTTCTTAATGGTGTTAAACTGTGTGCCTTTTTAGGCCCCTCTGTCTGTACCTGTTTGTGCTTCTGAATTCTAAGCTGTTACGAAAGGGATGTTATTTGTTATCTGCAATACCACTCACGTTTAAGAGAGCTAAATGGTTGATAAAATGTTTAACTAGTGTTTCAGGCAGGTATATTGACATCTGTATTTTTGTGAAGGTTTTCAATTGTGAGCTTATTTTCATCTGTTAATAAATCAGATTTTCATCAGTTAATAAAGGGATTGTCCCTTTTCAAAAACTGCCTGCCTGCCTTCTGCCTATCTAAATTGATATTTGGAAAAGGCGAAGGTACTGTAAGCTGTGCTATGTTAAACTCAAATGCTAGAGTTTGGATTGTAAATGACCATGGATGTTTGCTAGAGAAATAATTAACTTTTTATCAAAAACTTGTTAGCCAATCTTTTTTTTTTTTTTTTTTTTTTCAATTTTACTTCTCTTTGTGTGTGTGGGAATATGTGACTTATCTACAGTGACATTCTGGTTTGTGTTGTAGGTCCTACAGCATGTCCGTCTGCCACTGCTGAGTCCCAAGTTTCTTGTGGGTACCGTGGGCTCTGATCCTCTTATTAAGAGCGATGAGGAATGCCGGTAAATCTCCTTGCTAATTTACAGAATAGGATTGTGTTGTCTTTGCGTGCCTTATTTACATCTGTTCTCTGAAACTGTTTATTTGTCACTAGTAAATGGGTAATATCTCAGTTTCCTCTTTTGCAACTGGGAGGAGAAGAAATGCAAGACAGCATTTCCTATTTGCATAATAGTTGGTAGTGTGCCATACAGGATTTTTTTTTTTCTTTTAAAGTTTTCAGTGAAATAGCAGATTTTGGGTACACAGGTTGACTTTTGGTATGATACCCTTCAGTGTATTGTTTTCCATTTCACATTTTTAATTCTGTAGTCGTGGCTCTTCATTGCAGCTTACCACTTCCATGGTATTTATTCATAATCTCTTCATGACTTAAAGTAGTTTCTGTATGCAAAACATCTTGACTTTGATAACTCCACAGGACTCAAGGATTAGAGTCCGCTGTTTTGTGCAATGCTAGTGCAAAGAAACTGTTGTTTCCTTCTCTTGTGGTATAAGTCTCACCTTTCTGGTTTTGCTGAGTTCTGCATTATCTATGAAGCACGCAATTTTTCTTTCTGTGCTTAATGTGGAAAAGCTAAATGGATAGGCTAAACTGTTCTCTTCCTGAATTAAGCATTCATACTGGGGGAATTCCACGCTTTTAGAGGGAAGGAGGACTTTTTTTCTTTTTTGTTTTATTCAAGGGTTTGGAATATTAGGATTAGACCAGGTGACAAGTCATGAATGGATGGACATTGTGAGCTGGCCAGAGCTCATGGAGAAAATATTCATCAGAAGGGTACTATCTCCATCTATTGGTTGTGTGTGTATTATGTATTTGTGTGCTTTTCGAGTCCTGTTTTGTTCCTAGGCAAAACCACTGATTTGTTAAGACTTAGCCTGAAGCAGACTGGGTTTTTCTTTTCTGTACAGTAAGCCTGACAAATCTCATCATTCTTTTAGTCCGTCTTTATAGCTTGTAGTATCTAATATTAAACTCCAGCCAAATATTGATACTGATCTACTTCTGTCACTGTGTAAATGACTTGTAAGCAGTTGATGAGTATTTAGGTGACAGTGCGTGTTTTAACTAAAGCTATTCATGCACTTACGTGATTTGTGAATACCTAAATTGTACAACTGTTGCTAGCTGCTCTTGCCATCAGTTTTGGTTTGTGCTTTTTCCTTAGACCTGTATCACGTCAGCTCTGGGAATTAATATTTTCCTGTGTTGCACAGGGATTTAGTGGATGAAGCCAAAAACTATCTCCTGCTGCCGCAGGAGCGGCCACTGATGCAAGGACCACGAACCAGACCACGCAAACCCATCCGCTGTGGAGAAGTACTCTTTGCAGGTGTGTACAGCTCCTGCTGGCTTAAGTCAGGAGATTCAAGTCTGTGTTTTTTATTTTTTTTTTCTGGTGATAGCGTTCCTGTAAGCCTAATCTTTTCCACATCTTTCTGAAGTGACCTGTGTGTTCATATTTGGAGGTTTGAGTTTAATTTTCTTGCTCATGTTATCTTTTTGGTGGTATTAATGCCACAGTACTCCCAAGCTTATGTAAATCACCTTGAAAATGACATTGTCTTCCAGTTATAATGAGGAATGAGGAACTCTGAGAGATGTCAGCCTTAAACCAGTAGCCACAAAGTCCAGAGGGATCATTTGTATGAGGCACATGTACAATACGTGAGCTTGGTGCATTGCTGTGACACCATTTCTTGTGTTTGGTTCCTACAGTGGGGGGCTGGTGCAGCGGGGATGCGATTTCCAGTGTGGAGAGGTATGACCCTCAGACCAACGAGTGGCGGATGGTGGCCTCCATGAGCAAAAGACGCTGTGGCGTTGGAGTCAGTGTTCTGGATGACCTCCTCTATGCGGTGGGAGGCCACGATGGTTCCTCTTATCTTAACAGTGTGGAAAGGTAGGTCTTCATAAGGCCTGTATGCAAAATGCTAGCTCTGAATATCTAAACCTGGGTGCAGCCTTTTAAAAATGGTTTGGTTTTGTGACCTGTGTTCTTTTCCTGCTGAAAACCTGAAATTTGTTACCTACGTGGACACCCCTTCAATATTGTGTTGGTTTACTGCTGAACTAGGTCTTCACATGTAGCACCTTCTCATGTTATCCCCAACTGAATGAGAGAAGATGTAGCCTTTGGTATAAGGAAGGAATAGGCAGGAGGTGGGTCTGGCTGTAGTTGGGAGCAGTGATGATCCTGGTTAACCTTCTTTGCATTTGCTGGTTTGTTTTTAGCATTGTTGAGGAAGGTGAGGCTACGGTATGCATAGCTTCAATGCTGAGGGAAAGCATCCTGGAATTTCATTGTGGGTTGGTAACTACAGAATAAAGGAACCTTGCAAACACAGGAGGAGGAAAATAGGTCAGTTTTAGACCTGTGGAAGACGAGTCAAACAAGCTGTGTCAAGCTTCCTGTTTCTGGGAGCAGCATATGGCAGTCTGCATGGCTAAAAGCCCCATGACTCAAGCACTCCTAGCGCTCTCAGTGTCTTCCTTTTAACAAATCCAATGAGCTATACAAATATCTCATTCCTACCCTTCTTTCGGCATCTCTTTGCGTACTTCTGGGCTCCCAAATCATGACCCTAGCGTTATGTCTCCAATGTTCTGCACTGTATTTTCTTGTCTCTGGGTTCCCAAGTCCACCTGTTTCCTTCATCTTTATCTAAAGTGCAGGTCTCACTCAGTGCTAGCTGAGTTCTTGTGTGACCTGCAGAGAACATCCAGCGGAGCAACTCTGCCTGCTGCTCTCTGCACAAGTGTAAGTTACCGTGTGTCAGCCAGACCCTGGTAATCTGCTCTCTTATGAGTCTGAAGCTTTGATCTTCAGTTTGAATCATCCAAGCTGCAGTTTGAACATCCTTGGGATAACATGTTGCATGCATTACATCATTTTGGGATACTTACTCAACTTACAAATAGTTCTGGTGCAGTTCAAGCTCAAGATAGGCAAACTTTGCTGCCTCCGTACTTCCCAAGCATGGGGGAGTCTGAAGCATCCTAGACAAACAACTTGTCCTCTTTGGTATTTTTCTAGATATGATCCCAAGACCAATCAGTGGAGCAGTGACGTGGCCCCCACCAGCACCTGCAGGACCAGTGTTGGAGTAGCAGTTCTTGGGGGCTACCTCTATGCCGTGGGTGGCCAGGATGGTGTCTCTTGTCTCAACATTGTGGAAAGGTACTTAATTTTAAAAGTGGGTCTCTTAGCAGGTGCAGATCAGCTTCAGAGAAGGTAAATGTTCAAATCTCACGGGGATTTTTCTTTGGAGAGAATAAGATGAGTCTTTCTGCCTCTTTTGTGAAGACGTTGATGCTTTGCTGAGCTCTGGTGTTTATTTTCCTGCCAGGTATGATCCCAAAGAAAACAAATGGACTCGAGTGGCTTCCATGAGCACCAGGCGCCTGGGAGTTGCTGTGGCTGTCCTAGGGGGTTTCCTCTATGCAGTAGGAGGCTCTGATGGAACTTCTCCTCTCAATACTGGTATGCCTTTTGCTGTCCCTCACTGCAGTCAGAGCTTGTCACGGTCCTGTTTGTTGTCCTTAAGTCTCCAGGTAGTAGTTGAATACTGTGGTGGTTGTTTGTTTTCTCCTTCAGGTGTGGTTTTGCTCTATTGTTATTCACTCTATGAGCTTGTGAACCCCTATTACCTGATTGTGTATGGTGTCTTTTTGTTTCTTGATGCTGCATTTGGCAGTGTTTCCTGAATACCATACTTCGTTCATTTGCATAACAGCTGCAAGCACATCTTTTTTTTCCCCCTGCAATAGCCCTTGCCCAGCAGGGAAGGTACCAAAGGTCAAACTACTGCAAGATGCCAATGCAGATCATTTTCTAGCACTGCCAACTCATTCTTGAGCGAAGATGCTTTATATGATTGATTGTGTAGGATTGGAGAGAGGAGAGAGAATAGCAGCCTTTTTAGGGAAGGGAAACATTAGAGTGACAGAACAAACTGGTACATTATATTTTTGCTGTGTGGAAACTGTAGTGCCTTTACAGATAGAGCAATAGCACTGCTTGCCAACCCTGTTGTCCAAAAATGTCGTTTCCTCTGCAGTGGAACGATACAATCCCCAGGAGAACCGCTGGCATACGATTGCACCCATGGGCACTAGAAGGAAACACCTGGGCTGTGCGGTGTACCAAGACATGATATATGCTGTGGGAGGCAGAGACGATACGACAGAGCTCAGCAGTGCAGAGAGATACAACCCTCGAACAAACCAGTGGTCTCCTGTTGTGGCCATGACATCCCGCCGGAGTGGAGTGAGTTTGGCTTGGTTTGCTTGCTTATAATGTACGTCGTGTGAGAGCGTGGGACAGAGCATCATCTTCTGAGATATTCCTCTTGCTTCCTCTGTACTTTCACCTCTATTCTTCTGTGAGGGAAATGTTTGCAAAGAGGCAAAGCAACTTAAGACTTGAGAGTGAAGTGGTAGTTGTGTCATGGCATAGACAGCTGCTTAACATGCCTGAAGACGGGGACATTCAGTATTAGAGAACACTATTCAAATTAGTACCTGGTCTCATCCTGCAATGTGCTTTGGATGAATTTAGAGATGAGCAAACCTACCTGCCCAGAAGGAAGAGCTGGAAAACTGGGCAGTTGTATTTAGATATGAACTTCTTGCTAAGCCTTTTCATTGCCTTTACATGTGTGGGAACAGGATTTTTGGGCTTTCACTTAAAATGTTGCTTCTCTTCACCAAATCATGTGGGTATAGGAAGTGACAGCGTGTTTTCATCAACTGCTAATCTTCCTGCTTTTAGTAGGCATCTGAACAAAAGATTAACACAGTGTTTTAAGTAGTCATCTTGCTTGGGCAGATGCAAATGTTATGAATATTTATCGCTGGATACTGGATTATATAGTAAAGCATGGATTAATTCTGTATGTTAGTATTTCAGTGTCTGGTGAGGCAAGTGTGAATCATAACTTGCTCAAGGACTGGTTTTGGGGACAGAATGTATATTTCCTTCCTCAAGCTTATAGTACACTGTTCAGCACTGTCCCTCTTAGTCACTCATTAAGTGTTATTTTATTATGAATTTATTTCATATGTGCTTTGTGTAGAAATTGCTCAACAGATGCATTTGTATTTGCAGCCCTCCTGAGTTTGCTCTAAATTCCTCAGAGGCAAAACAATGAGTGTTTTACATAGTGTTCTTGTCGTCATCTCTGTACCACAATGTTTTCAATAGAGGTGACCTTCCTGAACCATAGAACTGTTTGAGATTTTGGTGGTTTTGCACTTCTGTAGAAAGGTAGGCTGGAGACCAGGGTGCTTACAGATGGTCCAAATCATAGCCCAAAAGGAGAAGGCCAGGGCTTGTGTATGGTTCTGTTACAGTTTAAGCAAGCACTCCAGGCTGTAGGCTGGTAGATACTCCGGGGTGTGTGTTCTCTTGTCAAGAAGTTCCATCCAGGACACGATGTGTTTTGGCTGGCAAAGGCTTAGGGCCTGATGTGTCTGTAACCATTCAGGCAGTTCCAATTCTTGTAGCTGGTAATACAGGGAACTTTCTCCTCTTTCTCTGAGACATTCTCTGTTTTCAGACGTATATTAACCTCTTAATGTCTTGTAATTTTAAACCCAGTATTTGGACTGTGTAGCATCCTGTATCAGCCTAGAATGCATCTAGCTAGAATATACTATTTTGTTTGTCCTCTTTTCTCCAAAAATTCTCAACTGTAGATTGACTTTCCCCAAACACGGTTACTAAACCCTTTTATTAATACTTGTTTTAACCATTCATTTCAGGGCATGCATTGAGGAACGTGTCTTTTCAGTACATCCCAGCTAAACAGTGACTATCTGTGATGGTTGTTTTGCAGGTTGGCCTTGCAGTGGTGAACGGACAGCTAATGGCAGTGGGGGGGTTTGATGGCACAACGTACTTGAAGACCATTGAGGTGTTTGATCCGGATGCAAACACATGGAGGTAACTAAGTTTGTGAAACAATCAAATAGCAATCTCCAGCCGTGGCTGCTGCCACCCAGCTGGAACTGTCCTAGGCAAATTAGAAAAATGACATACACCATCATGAGGAAATTGGTGCAGTAACCAGCATGAGTTTCGTACTGTAGCCTCTTGGTTTGCATGAAACTGTAAGAAAGAGGGTTGTATTGGGAAAAAAAGTGAAGACCCAGGAACTTCTTTCAGCTGTTGCTACCACATTATTCCAGAAGTGCAGTCTAAGGCTGAGAAACCCCTATATACAAGGGGCACTTGCTGCTCGCACTAACCTTGTGGCAGGCTTGCATCTCTGTCACTGGTGCCTGACTGTGAAATCCTTCCCTGACAATATGACTTCTCCATTTAAATATGGATGGAAGTTGAACAGTTTTAATATCCTGATGTCATTTACCTACTGCAATCCCCATGTCCATGACTACAGGAGTAACGGGCAGTTGAGAAACATTTTCTTGCAAATTTCTGCTTGAACTCCAGCCATTAACTCCATTTTAGGTGAAGTGGGAGTGAGTTCTGCCTATTTTTTTACCCTGGTATTGCAAAGGGTAACTAACACTTAATGAATAAAGTCTCATTGCATTTTTTTTCAGGTTGGAAAGCCATGTGTAGGTAGGTAGGTTATTGAGACCCAGACAAAAGCTATTTATCAGTCTTTCTAGGTAAAATGTCATACTAAAACCTAATTTGTTTTTAAATGCTGCTTTTGAATGTACAACAATGAAGCATGCCGAAAGAGATCTGCCCCTTCTGTTTATTTTGGGCTCAGTCTCTTCTACTTCCAAAAACACGCTTGCCCTTAGCAGAACGAGCTCACAGTCATGGTGTTTTAGAATTCAGCCTACTCATTTTTGGCTATCAAGCTGAGGCTCTGAGTTCCAAATCTGTCTGGAGGAGCTGAAATGAAATACTTAGAGCATATGATGTTCTTCCCCTTTAAATCTGGAAGGCAGCAATTAGAATTTCATCTGATTTACAGGATGAGAGAAAATCATGAAATTGCTGGTTTGTATTTCCCATTTCTTTTCTATTCATAACTATGCTCGAAAGCAATTACCTGTATGTTTATTCCTAAATCTAATTAGTATAAAGTTTCAATCTCCTATCTGTATTCTTGTTCCTTTAGTAATCAGGAAGGATTGGAGGGAGAGGAATAGAAATTAATGTCCTTATTCTTTCTGGTATAATAATACAAGTAAATTAATCCTTCTGAGAGAAGGTGTCATGAGAAGCAGTAGAGACCCTTCCCGTTGTTTGCTGAGCTATGGTCAATGTTTTATGAACTGCTGAGGAAAGAACAGCTGAATAGAAAGTAATACGTACTTCATATTCCTTAGCTGCATCGTTTCAGCTACTTCCAGTGACTGTAACCATGACATATATTGCATTAAGAGTTACTGTCTGGCGTGGCTTCCACAGAAGCTTAGGAGGTTGTTCAAGGTAGTAGCTTGTGGGCTTTTCCCCCTGCTTAATTCGATGTAGCTAATCAACATCTGGTCGTCTTCCTTTTCTTTGCTGAACTTCTTGCTCTGAGAAGGTTTTCAGTATATGTGTGTAGCTTGATGAGAAATTCTTCTGATACAATTTGTTAATCCCAAATGGTATCAGTAAGAGTTGTTTGAAGAGCTCCTCTTTCTGCCAGTAGACTTCAGTGGCACAGAAGTATGCAGCTGAAGTGAGTAGGATACTGGAGTCTATAGGGATCAGATTTCCATCTGAAATGCAGGCACCATTTCGGTAGCATATCTTGGAGAAGCAGATGGTGCTTGGGATGTGTTACATCTTGGTCAGATCAGATGAATTTAGGGTATTAGAAATGTAAGTTGAATTGTAAGTGACAACCTTATCCTTGATCCAGTGCTATCCAAAACGTTAGCCCAAGGTCAGCTACAGCCTGTAAATTGTTTTTTTTTTTTTTTTTTTTAAATCTTGCACACAACGAGACAGGGAGAAAGCAAGTGATTACTCAAGTAACAGAAAACTATCGTGTCAAAACAAGAAGCAATTTTTGTTTTGATGGAGAAGGGCATAAGCAAATAGAAGTGTTTACCTTGGAAGTATATAAAAAGCCTGCTGCCCTGCAACTTGTCACGATCCGCTGTAACCAGAGGTTATCAGTGGGGTAACTGTGGTTTCAAAGGCTGGTTCAGTCTTTCCCTTGGTAGCACCATGAAGGAGGTGAAGCAGTGTGCTCATGGAAGCCGTGTCTTTGCAGGTTGTACGGTGGGATGAACTATCGCCGGCTGGGAGGAGGAGTAGGTGTTATCAAAATGACACACTGTGAATCTCATATATGGTAAGCATTGAGAGGGAAGGAGCCCCCGAGCTTCTCGTTTCTAGAAAAACTGAAGAGACTTGTTGACACTGGACCTCTTTGCAGCTCTAGTATGAACGGTCTAGACCCGATGTAACTCTTTCTTATGGAACTATAAAAATGACTTCTGTCAGAGTGTGCCCAATGGGAGACCACGTTGTCAGACTCCAGGGAACCACTGGACAAAAGTAGAAGTGTCGCTTATGTCCGTATTTTTTCTAAATAGTCTACAATTTTGAATAAACCAAACTGTAAATGTCGCTATAGTGTAAGTAATACTGATGTAAAGACTACAAGCTATAATGGGAGTCTGGCAAGGAAGAGGGTTTCCTGCCTTCCCTCCTGCTGTGAGCAGTGGATGTGGCAGCTGTGTGGTGGGCGAAAGAGGAAAGTGATACGGAAAACATTGCTTTTGCCTTATTTACAGAGAGCTTCAAAAAAAAAAAAAAAAAAGTACTTGACCTGCAAGGTGCCACCTTTGCACAGAAGCTTTCCTGTGCTCAGAGTATATTTATTTTTTCATTTAATTTGTATCATGTATTTTCTTTGTATCGCTCACAGCGATGATTCCAGCTTTTTATATACATATATATGTGTGCATATATATATGTATTTTATATATATGTATATGTGCGTGTGCGATTTGAGTTTTGATGAGTTGATGGTTAGGGCAGGGCTATGTCCTGCAAGCTATTGTGGTTCCAACCCTTGTGGTATGTGTTAGGGTCTCTTAGAGTACAGGAGAGGTATGAAGATGGGTGCCCTGTGTATCTTTTCAGTCTTGCTAGAGGCAAGAAGTAGAACTGGAACTCTCATCTATTGACTGAATCAGTGAAATGCCCCAAAAGAGAGTGAAAAGGATTTCAGACAATGCCTTTTTAGTGTACAGTGTATGGTACAGAAGTTCAGCTTTTGTCTCTCAACGCCCCTGTATATGAACCTAGAAACAACTTGTTGCTTACTTAGAAAAATCTTTCTCACGTTGCCTACTTAGATATCACTCTTTGTCTGAAGCTGGTATGCAGGTGTCATCTGTTAATTCTTACTAGCCTAGATCAACACTCCTCAGCTTCTTGCTAGAGTGGCAAACCCGCAGTCAGTGCCTGCTGTGAAAAATGCTTAGACTAGCATCACCTTAGCTGCCCTCCTGCCTCTTGTCTGTGTCTTCAGAATTCCTGTTGTAAAACACCGACCGTGACGAGATGGTAACCTCCCTTTTAGTGATTTTTATGTACTTTCTCTGGGCTGGTTTTGAGCAGGGAAAGGTCTGAGACTCATGAAAGAGTTTGGAGGGGAAGGACTCTTTGCTGGCACTGTAACTTGTCATGTTTTGGTGAGTGCAGAGGTACCCAGGGGTGGGGAGAGAGGAAAGAGGAACTCTAGACTCAAAGGTTCTGATACGTTTGTACTGTAATTTCTATACAGTATGAAAGAAAGACCTGTTGCACCTGACGTAACTTTGGACCTTACTAAATCTGATTTTAAAAGAATAAGAGGACAGGACTGTAAATTCTTGAGATGAAAAAGGCAGTGCTGGTATCTTAAGTTCTTTAACTTCATAGTTTGATTCATGTAACTCAGCATTTTAATGTGCTTGAATATAGTAAAAATTACACTACAGTAATAAATGGGTCATTAAAGGTTTTTAAAAAGCCCCTTTCTCCTCGAGGTTGATATTGTGTTTACATATGAAAATCATTTGCACCTTTACAAGGAAAACAAGTATTCTGTAAACAAATGTTTACATTTATCATTTATGCTTTTTTCTAGCATGAGTAACTTGTATAAATAGTGCTATCTTAATAAATTTCTTCTATGCTGTTTTTTGTTTGTTCCTTTACTTGAAAGCAGTGGTTTTCTATAGTTTGTGTACGTATGGTGGACATAGATGCTATTTTTTTCAGGTACCAGTCAAAGTAAAACTGGTTTAAAAACTCTGCTGTTTGGTGTTAACCTCAATTCCTTAGAAGCACATGATTCAGAACCAGCTTTTTTCCTGGAAGAAAGCATCTGTAATATCTTCTTAAATCTAGCTCTGCTGACTTAACTGCAGTTACCTATTCCAATTTGTGGGTAAGCCTGTAAAAAGGAAGTAGCCCTTCGTTCCAGCAATGTCCTACAGAAGTCTGTAGCAGGTACTGGACGTGCTTAGCAAAGGAGCAACTTCAGGGAAGTACCAGTCTTGAGAGCAGAGCACTCACAGGGAATTCTCGCAGGTTTTATATGCTCTTAGTTTGTGTTCCTAAAAGAAGGAATAGGTTAAGGCAGCTATGCTGAATTTAGAATTTTAGAAACTGATTATGCAATGCTGGGAAGAGCTGAGCATTAGATCTTAAAATTAACCCCTGGGAGTAACAGTCTTGTTTTCAAACCAAATACAGCTGCCAGTTCATGTCAGATCACCTATTTCTGCTTACCTAGTGTTCCTCTGAATCAATACAGCAAATTTTTGTCTAAGATGTTTCCTAAAAGGAAATCAAAACTGATAGTTTTTAATAGCTGCTAGGAGCTTCAGAAGATGGCTCAATTACTTCTAACAGGGTAAGCATCATTGCTTTACAAGCAAGAGTAATCCATCTTCAATTAGTAAACATAAAAACTACAAGCAAGTGCATGAATCTTTTCATAAATGTAATAGGAGACTAAAGGCTCCTTTATTAGCAGTAGATTAGGAACTAGACATGCAATTATGGTGTGTTAAGCAGCTATTCATGTTTGCATGGCTGGTTCCTCTCAATGTTGCTGGGGAGAGTGAAGAATGTACTAGCCACGTTTAGTGAGAGTTGATGAATGATTCCAAAACTTGTGATTTGGCAAAGAAAGGAAAACTTACATCACTGTTTATGGGGAACAATGCAACACATGCGCAACTGTTGAGACTTTAGAGATGTTAAGTACATGAAGTTATGAATGAATTCTACAAGAAACTAGACTTTGGCTTTGCTCACAGATTTATTTAAGAGGTAACAATAAGTAGTTCAGTCAAGTAAAAAATAATTGACAGATAAGTAGAAGACAAGTACGTGTTTGGTCAGCTATAAATCTTCTCTTCCACTGGTTAAAAAATGGAAATGTTTACATAGTACTGTAACATTAATCATAACATTTAGGATGTGCTACTTCCTTTCTGCTCACTTAAGCTGTAACCAGTCTCTATGCAGTAGCTTTCTGAACTGCCACCTACTGTAGGGAAGAGATCCAATATAAAGTTCTGTGGTCTACAAGATTACATCAGGCAAAGGATCATAAAACTAGTCTACAGACAGATCTTAAATTCCCATATATTAACTCATCATTGAGGACCCCCAGCACTGGAAAGAGAAGGCAGTTGTCAGTCCTGCTGTTCACCTTAGCCCACCTGGGGAATAGATAAACACTGACTATTACCAACGGCCTTAGTTTTCTAGAAAGTTAGAAACCTGGATTTTTCTGCTATAGGCTGCAGAACATGCATCCCTTTCTCAGGTGTGCTTGACTGCATTTAGACTTCAGCCCAGCAGTACCATGCTATAGCTAACATCTGTAGAGCTGGGCTGGTCAACTTCAGTGGAAACCAAATTGCCAACAGCAGCAAACGAACACCTGTCAGTAAGCTGCATCCAAGAATTTGCAAAACTTTACCTCGCAGCCTCCAGCAAATAACACTATATACAACTGAATGCAGTAACTATAAAAAAGGTGCTTAAGAAGCTACTGTAGTCCTTTAGGGCAAAATGTTGGCTTTTCTTTGTGCATGATGTTGAATTTTAGCTAATTACGGATCTCAGTGCAGAAGTTACAGTTCCATTTTGAACAGCAAGCAGGAAAGGTAAAAGAATGCTGCAAGAATGAGTTTCCAATAGGTTTCTCAGCTTCCATCTTCCAACTGCAAGCCTTCATAGCGTGACGATTTGCTGAATTGAGTCTCACTGTATCTGAGAGATTGCCAGCTCTGTCAGGAGCATCAGCACTCTAATCAAGTGCTGGCTTTGTAGAAACTGTTTAAAGAAAAAAAAAGAGCATATTAAAATAAACCAATGGTCAGATTTCCACACCCTTAACTGGCTGGAGACCAAACACTAGGTGTTCCTTGGGATTACAGTTAGCTTCTCTGTCATCTGCACGGTACCTTTATTACTATTTTGACTCTGGCTTTGTAGAAAACACTCCTGCCTAAATCCTGTGCCAGTTGGAGCCCCCCACCTTTTGTTTCAGTCCCATGGTACCTGAAGAGATGGCCTGCTCCTGCTCTGGCTGTTTGGAGGAAGGAGTCCTAGCGCTTCTTTGGCTACTTCCCTTCTTTAGGAACACAAGTTAGGCTGCCACTTTTCCTCAAGTACCCGTATTTTGCTGTACACGTCTGACAAATTCAGTTACAACTCCTTCATAATGGGGCTATGGAGTTCATAAACCCCACTTTCTAGAAAATGCTTTCTCAGGAAGTCTGAGAATCTCATGTTTACTTGCCTGCAACATGAAAAGTTGTTGTAGCCACTCTTAAACTTTTGCAGGTAAAAATAATAGGCAATGCCACACTAATGTTCAGTGTTTCGTAATTGTCCTGCTAAAGGACAAAATTGTTAAGAGATGCTTTCCAACAAAGCTTAGTTTTTCAGAATTTCATCTTGGCACAGAAGTCTTGTTCCTTATGATGGAAAAAAGGTGCAGTGATAAGTTTCCTGCACTGAGAGGAAGCAATACCTCCATAATTAAGGAGAAAGGGAGGGACCAAGATCTGGAAGACTTGAAAATTCAACTAACTTCTAGTAGAAGATTATGCATAAAAAGCAGGCAGCTTTAATTTTTAAAAGGAAGGCATTTCTAGTCAGGTACAACTATTTTAGTTGCCCAGTATTATATAGGATAACATGCTAAAACCTCACCTTTATAATCCCATCACAGTGTGCTGAGGCAATTCCTGTAGAAACTTTGACCAGTTTTGTAGCTGACAAGTGAATCTTAAAGTGTCTGTGGAAGTGAGAGTAAAGGCAGTCCATAAAGACATCCACCTCTTCCTGAGTGATCTCTCCTGGAGTTTTTTGGACAGCGTCCCACAGAGCTTTTGCATCCTCTGTGTGAATGGCATATGAAATATCCAGAGGCTGGGGCAGACAGGGAACAGAGAAAAGGAGTTCCATGGCAGATGAAGTTTTGTCCACTTTGTATCCAGTCCACAATGCCGCCATCCAAGTGAGAATGAGAGGGCTAATGACTAAGCGACGGAAGCAGCAGTCAAAAGTCTTCTGAAACCAAGTGCCAACAAGGGATGTGTAACTCTCTGCCCCGTTAGCAAGAAACAAAGGTAAACACGTGAAGTCCTCCAGCACGTTCACTGAGAGATCATCTCCAGCCACAGAGCAGAACCATCCTGACCATACCAGTTTCTCTTCTGTTTTTTTCCGGGAAGCAGATGATTTCAAGGAAAGCTGGATTGGGGAAAAGAAGTGTTTGAACGCTACAGAGCAAGTTTTACTTTTTTTTTTTTTTTTTTTTAAAGTTAAAGATGGGTTTTATTATTTCAAGTATTTGGTGGAAGATTTTTCCTCAGGACTTCACACCAAACATCCTTGTCTGTAAAGTCCATACAGTTACTCAGTCTATATGTTACGTCCCTAAAAGGTGTGATCTTCAGGAAAAGCATTTTTTATAGAAACACTCCTTGAATCTGAGTTTAAGGCGCTTCATTTGGAAAAGCAGGTGCATGGTACATCCTGTAAGTATAGCCATACTGAGCGAGCTTGGCATTTCGCTCAAGGCAAAGCACTGCAGAAGTACTAATTGGACGGGGGCTATGGCCAGGAGGTAGAATTATGCCAACCTCGTCCATGAAGCTCAATAACCTGTGAAAGTTCTTGCAGTAAGTTGAGCTGAGTTAAAGCATGAGGAGTGCTCCTTGTGTTCCTACTGTGATCATACAATGGAGCTGAACTCAGAACTTCAAATTTGAACACACACATTGGTTATGAGATGTTCCTTCTGGCCAGAAGGCACTTTCATTAAGTCTCAACAGATACTACAGTAATCGTTTCACAGTGTTGGGAGTTTGGAAGTGGATGGGGTAGTTTATGACAGAAAAAAAAGGCTGTGAGATGTAAGTAGTAGTGGCAGAGCTGCTGGCGAGACCCCTTACCTGCACGAGAACTGCAGCGTGGTCCTGGTCGCTGCCCCTGAGGTCTGGCAGGCTGGAGACAGCCACTTTGATGCCCAGCTCGACCCCCACCTCCACCGCCAGCCCCTTCTGCTTCTCGGCGGCGATGAAAGCGCCGAGCTGCCGGCCGTAGTCCTTCAGGTGGGCGCTGGAGAACTTGTACAGAGGGGTCACGCTGTACAGGGTCCACTGCTTGCGCAGAATAAACGCTGTTTTCTGCGGGTCCGCGTTCTCCTAGGAAGAAAAGAAGAACAAGGAGCGATGGCAGCGCTCCCCTGGCTCCCTCAGCAGCCCTGAGGGGGCGGCCGAGCCGCGGCCTTACCCACGAGCCCGGCAGCAGCGCCCGGCCGCTGGGGCTGACCCCGAGCTGCCCGCTGAGCTTCTTGAGGAGCGGCCCCCGCGACAGCTGCCCGGCTCCGGAGATCCTCCCGGCCACGGAGCCCCTCCCGGTGCCGGCCGCTGCCCACCCGGCCCCCTCAGCAGGCTCCATGGCCCCTGCCTCGGGCCGCTCCCCGCCGGGCGCCGTTTGAACGCGCGTCCCGTCCGCCCCCGCGGCGCCCAGCACCGCCCCGGCCGCCATCTTAGGGGCTGGGCGGCGGGGCCGGGGAGGGAGGGGATTCGCGCTCCGGAGGCTTCTCTGTGAGGAAAACTGGCGCCTTGCTGCTCGTTTTTGGCAGCCTGAGGGTCCCTCCCGGCTCCTTTCTGTCCGCGGGGGGCTCCGCAGCATGTCCTGTCCCCGTGTCCTGCGGCTGCTCCGCGGTGGGCTGCCCCGCCTCGGCTGGGAGCTGGCACGGCCGGCCCGCGGCTCTGCCTCAGCGCCCGGGGCTGCAGGTGAGGAGCGGCCCCCGCCGGCTGCCCCCTGCCCCTTCTGCTCCTTCTCCTTCTGCCCCTTCTCCCCCGCCGCTCCTAAATCCGGGGAGCCCACGCTGAAGGGCAGGGCCTCGGTCGTCCGCAGGTGTTGCAGATGGGGCGCTTTTTATAGCGCCTTCACGTAGTGCTCACTCGACTTCTGGTATCTCACAGTGAATTGGGATTGAAAAATACACTAAAAGCAGCTTTTGTAGTTGTTTCCCCCTAGCTCTGACTTTGCGTTTGCATATTCTTTCTTCCCATGGCGTGCAAAGTCTATAAACAACAGGAGGAACCTCATATCTAACATAATAATTACAAAACAAAGCTTCTTGCCCTATGCGTTACTTCCTTAATTGTGAAGGCTCTGATGGAGGCAGCAAGGGAGATTAATTCATATATATATATGTGTATATTTATGCAATAGCATCGTGTATTGTTTTTATTTCTTGCAAGTTGATAGTCTAGAGCATTCTCTAAACGATGGATTTGGTTCAATAACTAAGCCACAAGGCCGGGCATGCTGGGGTCTACAGAAATCCTGTAGTTATTCAGGCCTTTCACTTGTTGCAGGCAGGAAACTGATTTAAACCGACACGATGGGTGTTGGTAAGGTTTAGTTTTGGCTTCCCAAGCCCCCTTTATTCTGTGTCGTTTGGGTTTAAGTGCAGAATTGTCAGCATGCTTCAGGGCTGCTCTGCAGCTTTTGCTTCTCTCATCCCTGAAATTTGCTGAGCAAGTTTGCAGCTAAGCTGTGCTCAGATTTCTGCGTGAAAGTTTGATTGGGACATAGCACTAATTCTTTAAAATCTGTTTTGTGCAATTACATATTTATGTACTAAGGTCTCAGTGGTCATTACGGGATTATATGAAGTAATTTCTTCATGTATATGTCCAAATTGTATTTGAACTTCTGAAAAAAAATCGCAGCACTGCTTAATATATTGTTTCTCTGCAAAAGTTTTAAAATAACATTTTATTTATTTATTTGAGATTTCAATAGCTTTGTTGCTCGGACCAACACCTGTGGAGAGTTGCGTTCTGCTCATGTGGGACAAGAGGTCACGCTGTATGGATGGATTCAGTATCAAAGGTAAATGCAAGCCAAGCTGAAAATGGAGATGCTTAATTGCCAGATCCAGTGTAGGCCAGTGTTTTTTATGCTAGAGGTTGTCTTTTCATATCCTGCCGTGGTTACTTTTGAAGTGTCTGACTAAAACAGTTCAGAATCATGCCAGAGCAGTATTGAAAATGTTAGAGTTTGGTACAAATATTAATTGATCTTCTTTGCACCCCTGTAAAGCAGTTAAGTGTTACTACCTTCACTGTATAGAGGATGAAATAAATAATAGCATTTTTATCACAGTTCTGATGGCTGTGAGCAAATAATTGCTTTTATATAAGTTCCTTAAATTTTAAGCAAAACGTGTTTTTGTCTTTTCAGCTATAGCATATAACAATGCATATTTCAAGTATGCATGCTTTGCTCAAAGAAAGAAATATCATGAGAAGCTAGTAAACAGAGGATGAAATGTTAATTCCAACAGTTGGCTATAAGTGATGCGATATAATAATTACTAATGCAGTTGTACATTTTGCAAATACAGGGTTGAAAGCATACCTGCAGTGTAACTCTTAAATGTTATGATCCTGGGTATGTGCTTGTAAAAAGGAGACAGGTCCAATGGTTTTGATGAAATTAATTAGCATCAGGAGTAGCCTTTTGCATTTTACAGTGCAGTGAGGCTGTTTCATCCAGCATCATTCCACTGGAATGGCATGCATGGATTTCATGAAGAGGACTTGAACATCTCATCTTTGAGCAGTCGTAGGTGCAGTTCCAGGAACAGTTATGATTGCATCAGTGACATTGTTGTGCTTTTGCCTTTAAAGGCAGTCAGAGCGTGCTCAATTTGACAGCCTTGTGATGGTTTAAGTACAGTGGTAGCTGTCACTATGGCAGCTGAAGACATCAAGATTTGTGATGCTGGGTCTAGGAGCATGGATTGCTCATGTGAAACTTTTTTGAGATTAGTGTTCTTCTTGTTATTATGGTTGTGGGTTTTCTTTTTGATGGATTTTTTTTTTTAAGTGGGGGGTATCCATGTGAACTTTACTTTTATTGCTCATCTAAATGTGTTTATCTGGATAATGTTTCTCAGCAGGAAATCTCTAAGAATTGCGTGTGTTCAGAGTCCATGCTCTATGTGGATTAACGTTCAAATCAAAATACTGCCTCTCCTAGTTATTTTGATAACACATTGTTTGTCTGTGACTGTATGAAATCCGAAACAAACTGTTAGATTAGGTTCAGATGTGGGAAAAGTATGTGTATGTATGTTTCTTTGGAAGTGCCTTGAGGTATGAGTCACAAGATATAGATAGTAGGTAGTTGCCACCTGCTTTGGCTTAAAAAGCAAAAGATGATTGGATTCTTGATGAAATTATCTTCTTTTTTGTTTTTTTTTTTATGGATCAGACAAGGCCTGTTTCTGGTTTTGAGGGATTTCCAGGGACTCACCCAGATCATCCTTCCACAGGATGAGGTAAGTGCTACCTAAGTATGAGTCTCAAGCTTTTTTTCCTCTGATAGCCTGTGTCTAGCAGGTGTTGAGGGCAGAATGAGGTCTTTGGTGAGACAGAGGGCTCTGACACACAAGCAGACTTCGGTGTTACGAGAGCCCTCCTGTGATGCTGCATCAGAAGCATTAATGCTGTTTCTTCTGGATTGTAAGCAGTGGTCCCTGATTCAAACAGGACATTAACAAACGAGGCCTCGGAGCATGGTGGTGTTGTCCTGTTCTTGAATTTCTGAGAGATGTTGGCATCTTCTTGCAGGCACATTCCCACGTGAGGAAGCTGCTGTCAAACGCCCCAGTGGAGTCTGTTGTGCGAGTGACTGGGATTGTCTCCTCTCGGCCCCCAGGGCAGGAGAATCCGGTGAGGATGCTGGGGTCTCTCAAGCTTTTTATTCCTTGTGGAACAGAGCACTGGGTAGTGGGTTGGTGGTGGTTTCTGTGCATCACAGCTTTGCCACAGGCAGTTTTGTTCTGAGGTGTGTGACAGCCTGTCCTCAGATAATGTGAGGCAGGAATAACTGCTGTGACATGTAACTCAGGAGAACGTCACAGTATGTTACAGATGCCCATGAATTAAATTCTACTCCAGCCCTTTGAAAGGATAATGAAAACCACTGAAAAACTAACTTTTTCAGTCTTTCAAATGGTGGTTGAGATAATTTCATTTTCCTGAAAATAAGTGCTGTCACTATACGTTCTGCAGTACGCGATGACCTGGTTTTTATTCAATAAATTTTCCTGTCCTCATTGCATAGGAAACAGAGGTTCAATACTTTTATCAATGTGCATTTCTCAGTTTTCATTGTAATCAGCTGTAGATAATCTGTCAGGATTGTGTGCAGGCTGCCATCCTGCATCATTGGCAGGCCTGGAAAGAAAAACCTGGGTTTATGTCTATAATTTTTATATTTATTTATTTTCCTGTGACCACCTATAAATGTCCATAAAGGATGGTAGCTTCAAGCTAAGTTTTTATTTCTTTTAATCAGTTATCATTTTGTTGGAAGGTTGTGTATTCTTTCCCCTAGTAAATAGAAAGAATTCTGCAGGATCAAGTGAACTTCAACATGGCAGTGTTAAGTTGGGGAAGTTATCTGCTCTCCCTCGGGATTCAAGAAAAAGAAGACTAGTTCTGAGAACTGGTGTGAGGAACTTCTCAGAACTTCCAGTTCTGAACAAGTTGCCTTTTTTGACTTTTATTGAAGGGTGATGGTGATGCTGCTAATGCACTCTAAAATTCATACCGTGTTATTTCACTGGAGCTAATGGAACTAGTATTTTGTCCAAATGCATGTGCCCTAGCAGGATCTGGGCCTGACCGTTCCTCTGTGCTCAGCATGTCATTGAAGCAGAAGGCAAAGGAAAAGCAATTTTATTTCTTGTGGCACTGGGTACACTGCTAGAAAAGAACATGTCATTTATGGTGAGCTGGCTTGTGCTTTTTTTCTGAACAGAAGGGAAATCTAGGAGAAATCTGCCCTTGACAGAAGTTCTCTGAATTATACTGTGTTAGAAGGCAGGAAAGATAATCATATGTTTTTTTTTCCTCCTGATCATCTGTGAAACACCTCTGTGCAGTTTTTTTTCCCCTAAATTTTGAATCTAATTTTTTTTTGCTTTTTGCTCCAGAAAATGCCAACTGGGGACATTGAAGTGAAGGTGGAGACTGCAGAGATCCTAAACTCCTGCAAGAAGCTGCCTTTTGAAATCAAGGATTTCATCAAGGTGTCTGCATTTTTCTCTGGCACACAAGTAGTGTTTTTTCATTAAATTGAGAATTTGCCCAGGGTGATTGCAAAACATCTGCAAGAGCTTTATCTGATTCTATCCAGCTCTGCTTTGAAGGAAGGGTGGCATTTAAAATAGGATGTGCTTATTGTTAGCTGTGACGTTGTAATTCTAATTGGACTTAAGCAGAAAACAAGGCTTGAAAGATTCCATTGCAGAGGGTTTTAAAATATCACTGTAAGAACAGATGGTAAAGGGAAGAGTGGAATAAATTCAGGCTATGCTGGCTCTTTTGAGTGTGAAGCAGAACCTGCCAATGCACCGCTGTGTTTTAAGTCAAGGCTGCTTAGTCTTATCTGGACAAGTAGCTAGCTGGCCAGGGGATTTTCTTCCTCTGTAAGTACAGAGTCTTATAAAAGGTTATTTTTAGAGTAGTCTCCATGGTGTCTGAGAGGCATTGCTGTTAAGATCTTGTCTATACCATTGCACATGACTGATAGGTAAGAGTAGGAACTGGGAGAGCTGGGTCCTGTTCCTTGCATGTTACAGATTCTGGACAGTTCTCACCATCTGCAGTACTTCAGTTTTCATGTATATAATAAGAGCATCTCACCATTTTGTAGTTCCTTTAGATCTGTGTATGACACTGCTCCTCCACTCAGAGGAGGATTGCTGCAGTCTGTTGCAGTGGACTTATAATAAGGAGGGCTGAAATCCTGAGCTTTTTTGAGGCAACTCTTAAGATAGAATAAATGTCTGTCATTTTTTCTTTTAAAAAAGAAAAAAATGTCGTGCATGGAGATACTCTCAGTGGCTGATGTTTCTCTGTGCAGGTTGTAGGTAATGAGTGGGTTGTGGCAACTGAGCAGTATCCTTTCTTAGCTTCCCCCTTTTTTTTCTGTGGCTTTGGGAGCAGCTTCATTGGACATGCAGTTTGATTTTTGTCTTTTATCTCCAGAAATCAGAGGCCTTACGCATGCAGTACCGCTACTTGGACCTGCGCAGCTTCCAGTTACAGTACAACTTGCGGCTGAGATCCCAGATAGTGATGAGGATGCGGGAGTATCTGTGTAACCTCCACGGTAAGAAAAGTGCTTGCACAACAGTGTGTAGCAAATGGCATTTTAGAATTCCTTTATACCCTTCCATGTTGCTGGAATGGTTACCAACCTACTTAAAACTCCTAACGGTTTCCACTTGGTAAGAATGTGTCTTCTTGCAGTGGGGAATTTATGGAGATGTTGGCAGGTCTAAAGAACAAAGTATGTTGAAATACCTTAGCATGCTATAAAACAGTTGTTTCAAATAAGCCATATCGAGAAATTTAAGTGAACAAAGGCTTTATGCAAGTAGTTCCCCTCTTTTGTTCACTCAACTCGAGGCATATAAGTGGGATTGAAGGTCTGTTTAGAAGCCCAAAGCCTAGTTCAAAATGGATTGAGAAATAACAACTTCTCAGCCTACATGGAGTCCTCTGTCATCAGCATTTCTGGCAGGCCTTGGGGGAGCTCAGAGTCTTTAAACTTGGCAACGCACAAGTTAGAAACAGCGACGTCTGGAGATTTGGAGAGGCTACATTGCGTGCTAGATTACCTAGTGAGCTGACTAATTGACCTTACTCTAGCCTATCGTACCAGTTCTTTTCCCTGCTCTCACCATATTCTGTGTCTGAAGCATGTTTTTGTTCCTTAGGGTTTGTGGATGTAGAAACTCCAACGCTCTTTAAGAGAACCCCAGGGGTATGTATGCTGTTACTAATGCACAATTGCCTAGGCAGTTCATGGTTGAATTATTGTCACTTGCCACTCAACCTTCATGCTGTTCCCTCACTAGGTAACAGCTTGTGCCAATTTCTGATACAATGCATTGATCCTTCTAATGGTAGGGGGAGTGAAAGGGAAGGTGTGGCACCTTGAGCATTCAGTTACTATAAAAGGAAAAAAAGCTTCTTGTAGAGCATGTTGAATGCAAGTCCTGTCCTGGGACAGATTATTGAAACAAAAATCTTCCTTGAAGCACAGTTTCCTTAGCATTTTTCTCTTAACTGGTAGGTTACTGCAGTGGCAGTGCTCAAACCATTTTAACTTCTGAGTTTGTATTCCTTTCTTTCATTTCCAAATTAATCCCAAGCAAGGGAGCTATAGACCAGCAGTTGTTGATGCAGCTGGCATGATGGAGTTCTTGCATATAAACCCCCTGTCATGGATGGTGGATTGTTATGCGTTAGTCTTGCCAAGCAAGAGATGTAGAAACCTGCTCCTGGATATTTCAGATCAAGTTGGTTAACAGATTATTCAATATAGAAACAGTGATTTCCTCACAAGTAGGATTTTATAAGGGGAGAAAGGAAGTCCTTTCCTCTTGCATTTCTAGGCTGTGATGGTAGCCTCAAGTTTCTAGATTTACTTCTGCAAAAGAGCTGAGGCTGTGTAATTGCCCAGCGGGAAACCCAGACTATCAGTGATGATACCAAGCACACTGTTTCTCCGTTATTTATGTGAGGCTTAAATCCTGTATGTGTCCAAACTAACAGCTGCAAAAAAAAGTCTGAGATGTTGATACCACATTTGAATCAACATTTGAGCAGAGCTCAGTGAGAGATGTTTCCCTGTGGTGGGAGCGAAAGATGGCAAAGGAGATGTTTTGGAAAGTATTGAAGACTTCAGGTACCTTCAGAAGATTTGTAATCAGGCCCTGTAAAGGCCTCAATTTGCTGCAGTTCTTAGGAAATTCTGAAAAAAAAAATTATATTTCGTTATCAGTTTATTTGATCAGCTCTTTAATTGCTCAGTGTTTCTTCAGTATTTCTGTCTTGCCTAAGTTAGTGAAAGGAAGTCTGTAGAGTGTGGAAAATTTGACTCATATATTAGGATACACATGCTCTGATGTTTTTTTAATTATTGTGTGTATGGTTACTTCTTTGTACCTCAAGAGGGATGCTCAGACATTCCCCTCAATTTTTAATTTTATTTTAAGTTTCTCTGGATGATAGCTTTATACCCTCCTTCTGACAGAGGACAGTAATCTTTTTTTTGAGTTTTGGTGCCATTTCTCTGCTGTGCAGCAGCCTTCCTTCACGCATCATGTATTTCTTTCTCTCAGAACTGAGCAAATTGCAGCTGTGTTTGTTTCTAGGCCTGGACTGTGACACCAACCAAGATTAAAGCCCATATCTCCTGTGAGAGCGGGAAGTGTCAGGGAAGCAGAAGCAGGCCCAGATTTCAAGAGATGATTAAAGTTTTACTAGATGTTGCAACAGGTCTCTGCCTGCTCACTTCCAAAGGCTATTTATAGCCTGGTGATACAACTGTTTGGGTCACTCGAGGAAGCCCTGCACTGACCTGTCTTCCACTTAGCTCTGCTGCCAGAGGCAGGCTGGTGGGAGTGTAAATGTTGATACATCTGCCCTTATTAGCTCCCTAATGCTCAGAGAAAGGAATATCCCCACTTCAAATGCACATCTGAAGATAAAATAATGATATTTCATGTAGGTTTGGATGGGGTTTGTGCAGAGTGGTCATGAGGTTTGTGTTACAGACCTGCTGAGGCTGCAGCCAGCCTGTGGTGCAGTAAATGAGCAGTCTGGAGGCTTGCACAGGCTATTGTCTGGTAACGTGGCAAGCTGTTCTATGTTTTCTCTTATTAGCTGCTAGTCATTCCAAAGCCAGGCTCCAGCTACCTCTGTAAGAGTGTAGTTTGCCCTAGTTTACACTGAAGTGTGTGAAGTCACTGTGTGCATCATCTCTGGAGTTGCTTCTTAGTTCTTCGGAACATTGTCATGCAGCTGGACTGTAAACGTAAGTGGTAGATGGATGTAAAGCCTGTGTGGCTGTGCAGGTCTGTATGAAGCAGTAGTGTAGTAAACCCTGTATTTTCCCTTTTACTTTCCTCAGTGACACCACATTTCTCTGGCACAACCTTGGTACAAGTGGCCGAGCAGCCAAGATGGATTTATAAGGCAGAAGCAATAGACCAGGTGACAGAAATAAAACTGCTCCTTCTCAGGATCTAGAGAAAGGACTCCTCCCTGCCAGCCCAACCATAGCCACATCAACTGCTGGTTTCAACGAAAGGATCCTAGCCCAGGCGCATGGCTAGCTTGCCTACAATTTTGAAGGTAGAGGTCCAGAACTAAAACACCAGCCTCTGAATCTTAGTGTTTAGCTTGGCTGCTTGTGGAAACAAGGGAGCAATTCCATTGCCCTTCCCCAAAACTTTTAAATCCCTTTGTAATTTTCCTCAGGGGCAAAGGTTTTGAAAACAAGAAATTCTTGGAGTGCAGTACCCCCATAGTAGAGGGAAAGGCTACAGTGTGACCTCATGCTCTCAAACACTAAAGAAGAATCGGTGGGAGGAAGGATGTTGTAGAATGCTCCACTTGATGTGTTTTACTGGATGGGCTGATTGTAGGAAATGGAAATCTCTATTCAGGTACTCAGGTGAAAAAGTTCAGGTGACCTTTTCTTTCAGATCCATTTGTTATCCTTGATGACTTTTATGCTTTTGCCATTCCGTGTCCGCTTGTAACATTCTGAGTGAGTAAAGCCAGGATGAGAGAGAGACAAATCTGAAAGAGAAGGGGGGAAAATGGCCTAAAACCCAATGACTCTTGGAAGGCAGTAGATCTGTGTGCTGGTTATATTTGGGGCACCTTCCTTTCAGTTGGGAATTGAGGTCACTTCCTGAACTGTGTGAACTTTTCTTTCTCATGCCAGGGGGCAAAAGAATTCCTTGTGCCCTCACGGGAAGCGGGCAAGTTCTACTCTCTGCCTCAGAGTCCTCAGCAATTCAAGCAGCTCCTCATGGTTGGAGGCGTGGACAGGTAAGAGTTACTTGAACTCCCGTTCTCTGCATGTCCCGTCCAGGGTTTGTTTCTTTTGCTGTGTGAGGCTTTAGAGACTTCCCCAAGAACTTCTTGCCAATGGCTTTGTTTCAAAGAGGGATCCTTAAGTACTTAGAATTATCCTAGGCCAGGCTCATTAGCAGTAATGCTGCCTAGTAAGCAGAAGTTTATCCCTCTTTGATGGTTGAGATCTTCACTGTTTTAAAATGGAAAACTGATCTTAAGCACAGAAGTAGGAATAAGCTTTGCAGAGACAGTCTGCCTGAAGGACAGAAGATCTGGAGCATGATAAAAAGCCTCATGCAATGTATCCTGTAGAACTAACTGACATGAGGCTGGTCAGCTGAACGTGACAGACAAGGTAAGCACATCCTCCAGATGCATAGGTACAAAGCTTTTAATTGGGCTCGTTCCTCCAAATAGAACTAAAGGAGAGGGAGATATTCCTGCAGTGGACTTCAGACTAGGTCTTGACCATGAATGAATTTTGTATGGCCCTCAGTAAGGTCCATGTTTGGAGTGGAAGATAGGAAAAGGTATGGCACGTGCCCTGTCAGGGCACAGCTCACCTGGTAGCCTCCTCGTGCCTCTGGAGGGTATGGCTGGAGAAGGATACAGCTGCTGATACAGCTGCTTCCACTCAAAATTTCATGCTGTTGAAAGGATGGCAACAACCAGGGCTATGAGAATCCACTACATACAGAGCAGAGCACTCCTTTTACTGACCATTTCTATAGCCACAATTTAATTTAGGGTACTTTAAATTGGAGTCTAAATGTAAGTACTATTGCAGGTACTTTCAGGTTGCTCGCTGCTACCGAGATGAAGGCTCACGGCCTGACAGGCAGCCTGAATTCACTCAGGTAACCACCTTGCACTACCTTTCACCCTCTGCCTCACACAAACAAGCCTTGTAGCTGTTTTACTTTTTGAAGGCCTGGTGTCTGCTGGTCCTTGTGCTGCTTGTGGGTTAGAATGTTGTTTGTTGTGTGTTTCACAGCCCCAGCCCCCTGCAGTTGGTTTGGGACGTGCACTGACTTGGCTGACTACAGTCCCAGTCAGTAGATGTGGGGTTGCGTTGCAGCAGAGATTATGCTTGATGCTGCATGTCTGCTGCTGTCCTGCAGAGCTGGGCATCCTGTTCATCAGCCTTGAGAGCCCAGGCAGAGTTAGGTCGGTCCATTCAAGGCTTCTCTCTCTGTCCTTGTCATCATTACCTCATTTAGTACTCTGAGGAAGTTGTTGCCTGAGTCAGCAGGCTGTAGGGAGATCATAAACATACCCTCAGACTAACGCAGTCATGCTATGATTTAATTTAATATCTTGTTTCCTTTTACGCTGGCTTAAGAGCTTCTGCAAGTAACAGTGCAAAGGCAAAAACTGTAGCTAATGTGGAATCTCTTATTTTCTATTTTAAGATAGATATAGAGATGTCATTTGTGGATCAGGCTGGGATCCAGGGGCTGATAGAGGGCCTCCTGCAATATTCCTGGCCTCAGGAAAGAGGTGCCGTTACGACTCCTTTCCCTTCCATGACCTATGAGGAGGCACTGGCTGACTATGGGACTGATAAACCAGACACCCGTTTTGGGATGAAGGTGAGCCTTGCCTGTTGGAAACGTGCGGGTTTTTTGTTTTCTTCCTGTTAGTATTTTAGGAATAATCTTTGATTAAATCACTTATACATGGTTAAGTGGAGTTCTTAATTATGTAATATACCCAAGGTGTCTTTCCCATCATCACTGCTTTGCACAGGTAATGATCTCTTAGAGAAGAAAGGGGTAGGCTTGTTTGTGGGAAAATGTATATTTTTGGATCACTTTATTCTGAAGATAAGGTCTCCGGGGTTTTTCTTGCTCCCTTGCTTATTTGTCTCTGTAGTCCTCTGTCTTCTAATGGTTATTCACGTTGGGCCTCATTCGTTTCTTTCTGTGAACCTTTTGATTTCTTTGAGTAAGGAAGCTGTGTCCCAGGGAATGGTTTCTGAAGGCAGTAGGCACAAGAGCAGGATTTTTGCTTTGTGTTCTCTGCATGTTCTTCCCACCACCGCTTTTTCCTGTGTTCTCTCCTTGCTCAGATAGTGGACATCAGTGATATTTTACGAAGATCGGATGTTCAATTTGTGCAGAATGCGCTCAGTTACCCGCGTGGCACTGTCAAAGCTATTTGTATCCCTCAGGGAGTGGTAAGTGATGCTTTTACATAATGCGTATGTTTATAAAATAAAATACCAATTTAAATCCCTTTGTTGGTATGGAAATGTTCCCTGCTATGACTGGGGGAGTGGTGTCCTTCAGGGAACTTGGGATTGATTGTGAGTGATGTTAGGCTGGGCTGAGGGTTGTTAGAAGCAGGGGAATGGAGGTGATCAGGCGATGGGAAGAATATGTGATTTTGTAATATACTGTCCTCGTGAAGAGACAATATATTGCCCTGGGTGGAGAGCAGAGCTGCAAGGCTGTGAGGTCCCTTGAGGATAGGGAAGCCTCCTGGGGCTTTGGCTTGCTTCTGTCAAGGATAACATCTGAATAATAAATTGTGCCCTGTGAGGAGAGGTTGAAATAGAGCCAGGTATGGCACGGCTCTGTTCTGGGCTAATGAGCCCAAAACTCCATCCTGTTTGCTTCTGTTGTGTTTGTGGGCACTGCTCACGTCTCGTAATGAGACTGTCACCAACCAAATCCAAGGCTGACAGTAGATCGAGAAGCATATTTGACGTATTTTGGCAGGGAAGCAGATTTAATTCTGGCTGTGAGCATCTTTGCAGCATAAGCAGTAAGGGGAAAAAGCGTTTGCTAGACACCTAGTTTTATTCAGGGAATAGGACTTCCTTTTGGGATTCTTTTAATTTTGGCAGAAAGCACAAGTTCCTGGCTTCCCACGAGAGGGCACTAAAGGTGTGCATTTGCAAAACAAGTGGAATCTGGAGCTTTTCTACCTTACAGTAGTTTAAGAAAAATCAAGAACTTGATGGAGGTTTTCATATCTACTGCATTTCTCTGCACATGAGGATCAGCCTACACCGAGTTATGCCTTCACCATCGGCAGTGAGGTGTTGTAACCTTGTTCTGCTCTGTAACCCGCATGCTGGAGGCAGTTAGTTGGCATGATCTGACACTACTGACTAGCTGCATCTGGTCTGTGAGCAGGGAGAACAACTGCTGCCTAGAGGGGCTGCTTGGAGAAGACACTCAGCTGCAGTCTAGTGCTGCAGGCCCTCTCTTATTCCACAGCCATCATGCAAATCTTGTGCTAGAAACAAAAGAACTTGAGAGCTTTGGAAACAGCTTGGTCAATAGATTTGAATCCTGGTTTGGCTTTCCGTAGATTTTGCTGCTGTTTGATGCGTCTTTTCTTGCTCTTTCCCCAGAGATACCTTAAAAATAAAGATCTGGAGTCATTAAAGGAGTCTGCAAAATCCCAGTTCAACCAGGTGAGACAGAAACACTGCTGCAGCATTGGCAGCAATGAATGGTGAGCTGTGTATAAAAGCACGTGCAGGTAGAGGAAGGCAGAAGAGCTGTTTTTAATAAGGCTATTTGCTGAGAGGCAGTGCTGGAACACGTCATGGTTCCAGAGAAGAGACAGCAGCACTGAACTGAACATATTCTTTTACTGACCTTGCATTAGGAGGTCATGGACATGATCTGCAGGCCTGATGGAAGCTTGAAGTCTCTGCTTACAAAACTTCTTGGCGAGGAGCAGCAGTCGGAGCTCATGCGAGCGCTGAACGTGCAGGTGGATGATGTGGTGCTGCTGGCAGCTGGAGAACACAAGCGAGTGGTAGGGAGCATTTCTGGGTGTCCGTGTGAGTTGAATGTCGCTGATGGCTTTGATGTTATCTGTCCTTAGTCTAATTCCTCTGACCATTACAGTAGGTCATCATCTAATTCCATGCTTCTCTGGATCTGAAGATGTAGCAACAAGAAATAATGCATGAAATGTACCTATTGCTTTTATTTCCACCAGTCAGCTTCTGGGAAGAACTTGTAACTGAAATGAAGGCTGCAACATAAAACAGGAACAAATTGGTGCCTCATTTTCTCTCATGTCAACTTACTTATTTTTTTTTTTTAAATTACTAAACAGATTGGAAAACAAGGTTGGCTAGGTAACTGTCTCCCATAATGAGGTGACAGGAGCAAAGCACGGCTGCTTATTAGCAGAGAGGAGAGGAGATTCTGTCTCAAGCCTTCTCTGTATTCCTGCCAGTAGATGTTGCCTTCCAAGCACCGCATGTGTCATACTTTGCATGACTGCCAATGCTGTGTAACTTCTTTCTGTGCCTTCATTTCTCTGCCTGTTATGAGAGATCTTACTTGTGCTTCCCTGGTTAATCCACATGTGTAGAGCTTGAGGTGTCAGTCCAGAAGAGTTCTGTGAGGATGGAACATATGGAAGAAAATGGGCTTTCCAGCTCTTTCCAGCTCCTTATTTGGCTTTTTTTTTTTTTTTTTTTTGGTCAAAGCCTGCCTCAGCAGGAAGGTGATGTCTTTCAGGAGACAAGGCAAAAATATTTTTTAAGGCAGCACCACAGTACAACTAATGCTGTCTGTGATGTTGCAGTTATGGAAAGCTCGTGTATGGCTGATGTATGAGCAACTTCCTTGGCAGTAAATTGCCCCTTCTCATTAGCTCCTTTCTTTTTTTGCAGTGCTCTGCATTAGGAAGCTTACGGTTGGAGAGTGCTGACCTCCTGGAGGCAGCCGGAATGATGCTCCGTGATCCTACAGCTTTTCACTTTCTGTGGGTGGTAGATTTCCCACTTTTCCTCCCCAAGGAAGAGAATCCTGCTGAACTGGAATCTGCTCATCACCCCTTCACTGCCCCTCATCCTGCAGATACCAACCTCCTCTATTCTGACCCCACAAAGGTAACTGCCATGTTGGCCCTTTTACAGCTGTGTTTTGTGGAAAACTAGGCAAGTAGCAGTCCTTTTACTATAAAGAGGGATATTTTGTGGAATTAACTTCATACTGTACTTAATCTGTTTGGAAAAGATTGCATCCAGATTATTCTGAATAGCAAATATCCAGGTACCACTCTGACAAAAAGGGCGTGTTGGAAATGTTTGCTTCAGGTGAGGAATCTTGAATTCTGACACATCCCACGTTACTTCAGGTTTTGACTAACTTCACAGAAGGACTTGTACTGGACCAGTTTCTGTTAAGCTACATGCCACCCTGAGGTAGCATGCACCTCTGTCAGCAGCAGTCTGTGCTGCTGGTAGGATTGGTACTTGAACTGGGACCTTCTCGTGCTTGGGCTTGGAGTTGGGCAGTGACAAAGCCACAAAAGAAGCTGCAGGAGATGTATCCAAGTGGTATCTTTTCATATTTGTACCTTGTTGAGTATTGCAGAGCAGGAGTCCTGCTGGGACTGGAACTAGAAGAGGAGCACTGGTGAAACGTGCAGTCTGCCTTGCTCTGCATGTGCTAGTAGGACTTTGTCCGAAGCCAGAGGAGATGAATGGGAGTTTTCTCTTGGGCTTCTGTTGCAATCTGTGTACCTGTTATTCCAAAGCTAGTAATCTGTCACCCCCAGAGGAATTCAGTAGAAAGCTTTCTCCTCTATAGTGTTTTGAACCTCTTATTATGTGTCTGTGAAAGGCTCCACTGAGAAAGCAGTGTTGTGAATGAAGACATGACACTACAGCATCTTTGTCGTGTCTGTGCTGGTTGGCATTTAATGCAGTTCTGTCCCAGTTTTGCTAAGGTGGTGCTTCATTTCTTTTCCCAGGTCCGTAGCCAGCACTACGACCTTGTGCTGAATGGCAATGAAATCGGAGGTGGCTCCATCAGAATTCATAATGCGGAACAACAACGTTTCGTGCTGGAGAAAGTGCTGAAGGTAATGCCTGTAGATGTCTCCAACATCCTCTTGAAGTTTTAAATGAGTACTTAACTTAAATATATTTCAGGTTCTGTAGAAATATAACTCCTAGCCCTGAGAGACGGATGACTCCATTGTACTTTTATCTTATCTTGCTATAAGGAAGTGTTTGTTCAGTGACATTTCTTATGTAACTTTGCAGGAGGACTCAGAGGTGCTTTCCCACCTGCTTGAGGCTCTGGAGTTTGGAGCTCCTCCACATGGAGGAATTGCTTTAGGTAAGTGCTCTGTAGTCATCCAGAATGCAGGTGTCTCGTGCCTTTCTTCTGGTGTATTAGATCTCAGGAACAAGCCTGAGAGCAAGTTTGTTAGCAAAAGCCTTGCCTCCTCCTGACAGAGATGGCTGTTTTGGTGGTGCCAAGTACCAACATCAACATGGTAACGCTTTGTGGGCTTCTCCAGTGTTTGTCTTTATATAACTGTGTTATGGAAGAAGCAGAGCACTCATCACCAATGCAGAATGTTTCAGTGTTCCTCTTCTCCTTCCTGTGCAGCCAGAGCAGGTTCCCTGTACTGCATGCGCAGAGGGCTGGGACAGCACAGTTCTGTTCCATGCCTTGGGTCACTGCCACAACCTCAGCCTTTGCTTCTGTCTCACTTGCTATCTTCTGTCTCTGTTTCATTCACTAATTCAGAGAGCTAAACTGTCTGTAAGCAAATGCTGTCACATTAGCTCCCTGATCTGGCTCAGCATGGATCTGATGGACACCTGTGCCACGACAGGAAGCAGATAAAACTCTGGAGTCAGAGGGAGTGTGAGGAGATGGCAGCACTGACCTAGGTGTTGTGGAATGGCATCTTCAGAAGTCATTAGAGTGTTGTGTATAGCATTACAGGAATGTCAGATTGTTTTCTTAGAATCTTTCATTATTTTTTTTTTAAATGAGCAATGAAAGAGTAGCACCCAGAAGCTCTTGTTCTTTCTCAAGTCCTCCTAGTTTGGTTCTTCAGGACTGATTGACCAAGAGCTTTGTCTGGGCAATTAAACAAAGCGGTGATGGCACTCCTGCCACTTAGTGACCCTGGCATTGTTATGCTCTCTCTGCAAAGGCACTGCCTCTGTCTTGCAGTCCATGGTGTATCACAGAATTTTTTTGGTAACATTGAAAAGCTTTGTTTTGCTTGGCACTTCTGCTATCTAGGTTAACCATTACTGGCTGAGATTATTTTTTATGCGTTTGCTTCAGTTTTATTCTTAATGCCCCAATAATGTTATCTGCTCTATTTTTCTGACTTTCTGAATTGGAGGAACTAATATAGCACCGTAATTCAAGTGGTTCATCAGTTTGTTTTCTGCTTCTAGGACTTGACAGGCTGATCTCTCTCATCGTTGGTGCTCCAAGTATCCGGGATGTCATCGCTTTTCCTAAATCATTCAGGGGACGGGACCTGATGGGCAACGCTCCAGACTATGTCACTCCAGAAGAATTAGAGCCATATCACATCCAGGTTTCCTGGCCTGTTGCAGAAACAGAGGCAAAGAAAAACTGATTTACAGCCAGTGGTGTGAGCTGAGCTGTTTAAGTAGAGATGGTTCCAACTTCTAATACTAGAAGGCAGCTCAGAAAACATGAGCTGTTATGGGAGGGTCAGGGGAATACAACCCCGCTGTGCCATGGTGGTTTCAGAATTGAATGGGGAACAGACATGAGAGTTCTCCTGATAAGAATTCACCTTTGGGTTGGTAATGGGAAGGAGAAGCAGGAAAGTGAAATTAGAAAAAACATAATTTCAGCATAGGATATTGAGACTGTTGCCTTCAGGGTGTTATATTGAAGGTGGGATTTCTTTTTCCACTCCCCAGTTTTTACATGTTCTTTGTAAACTGTTTTTCTCACATCTGGAAGAGATGGTGTACCACCTTCTCTGCGAGACGTTCCTGTATTCGTGATAATCACTGAATCCCTGTTAGCTGAGAACTGTTACAACAGGGTAGTGCTGTGCTGGGCAAAGCTCTGGGTACATAATAACAAGACTTGAGTGCAACCAGCAATTTGTCTCTTGCTGGGGGATACGAGATCATCCAGAACTTGCCATAGGGAGTTTGTATTTGGCAGTGTTTCCTATTCAAAGATGGCGAGAGGAGCATGCATGGCATTTGTAACAGTTGTCCTCACAACACTCATCGAACAGGAGTTAATCTGTCTTTGGGGCCCGTGGTCCTGCCACTTTCAGAACTCTAGTTCTGAAGTTTGTATCCTTTCTAAATAAAGTTTATCTGGCAATATGATTTTGTCTGAGCTTGGCTTTGGGCTTTCGCTACAAGAATAAAAAGCCACCAGTTCTTCTCTAAGACCTCTGACTCATCCAGGACGTGATAAGAAATCCGTGGCAGCGGGACTGCCAGTGCCTTGAGTTCTGCAGCCTCCTGCAAACCTGCTGCTACAGCTGTGAGTGATGCAGCTGCAAGCCCCTTGCAGGTGATGCTGCCAGTAGGTGTTTTTATCTGTGCATAGGTTGGATAAAGCAGATTTGGCGGGGAGACAGCTAATACAGTCTGCACGTTGTGGGACAGCATTATGTGGCATGGACTGCTGGTGTTTTTAAATAACCGGACTATCCTGTGGATAAGAAGCAGTAGGGGAGATGGCTCTTTTCCTTAAGGTTGATTTTTATTTTTTGATTTCTCTGTACAGCCTGAAAGTACTGCCTATAGGCAAGTAACAGGAGAACTGACTTGCTGTTTGTAGATTACTAGACAAGGGAGGTGTCTTAAATCTGATCTCATCTCATGTTATTACTGTTAACAGTCTCAGAACGTGATTAAATACTGTTTAAAAACAAACAAACAAAAAAACCCCCACAAAATCCTGGATTTATATTCACATTCTTTGTCATCAAATACTGAATTCCTTAGTTTTCCTTTGTAGAAGATATTTTTATCTTAAATTAATTCATGTTTGCTTTTTTTTTCTTTTTTTTTTTTTTCCTGAGTAGAAGTTGTCAGTAATGGAGTGAGGATCAGTTTTCAGAGAGAAGCTGAGTTTGCCTCACTTTCCTTTGGCGCTCAGAGGTGGTTGCAGGATTTTGGGTGGAATTACATGTCAAACACTGATTTGTGTACTAACACTGGCTCAGGAAGTTTGGTGACTTGATGGCTTGAAAAGCAGATCCGTGTTAAAAGCATATTTAAAATTGGTTGGGGCACGAGTGACTAAGTGTTAAAATAAATATATAAATTAAAGCTTGGAGAAGCTCTGGTCTTCTAGAAGAGAGAAATTTAGAATGGTTTTCATGAAGACTGGGAAGAAAGATTAATTTAGATTTATTTCTCTAACCTGTGTTCAGAGATGCTATAGAGAGATTTCAAAGTGTGACTTTTAGTGGAGAATCTTTGGAAAATGCTAGGTTGATGAGGGCTCCAGAATGTTGTTAACATGGAATTAGGAAGCTTTTGATTAGGAAAAACTAGTAAATCCCATGCAATCCCCAACAGCATGGCTGAATTAAATAATAGCAGAGAATAACAGATTTGGAGAGATTTTAGATGGTGCATTGCTGATGGACCCGCAAGTGTCTGGTTCAGAGAAGCTACTTTGTTGTGCAAGATGTGTGAGACTGATTTTAATGCTAGAGGGTTAGGGGTTAAACGTGGTAAGTGTCTTATATGACTTGCACAAGAATTTACCTGGTATCAGGCCAAAAGCATGTGTTTATTATCTGCATATGTGGTTCCATTTTGGCTGAAGAGCAAATCTGCAAATCTTTGATTAGAATAAAATGGAAATACTTAAGTTAGAGCAAAGTGCTCAAGCACTGCCTTGCAAGAGTTATACCCGAGATACCATTCCCTTTTCTTTTAAGTGATGATAAGGAATACAGCCAGAACAAGGCTATGTTGTATGTGGATTGCTTCTTTAGAGGATGACGGATTTTGCTATTTAGCTTTACTGGTAGTGAGAATGAGACTTAATGGAAGTTGCTTGAGAGTTGTCAGTGTTTCTAAAGTAGGGATTATCAGAGGCTTCTCTGAGGACACGAAGCACAGAAAACCAGTTTTTCTGAGAAGTCCTTCACTCCCCCAGGCTATTATTTATAGTAACTGTAAACATAGTATGTTAAAGGTTTTTTTTAATAGTGAAATAAGGGGTACTGTATCATTTTGTAAGTAACTGCAAAGGCAAATGTTGTTTACATCTGAAGAGTCCCAGTTCTTTAAATTAGGATTATTATCAAGTGTTCAGAGTGTAACATTCTCTGAGAGGCTTAGGCAGAACTGTAACACTGCTTGGAATGTTCTTGCTGAGAGCACTTGTTAAAACGTGTGAGCAAGCTGTCTCTAAAGCGTCCTTCTTATGTGCAAACTGTTTTGTGTGATGTTTATTTACCCACTGCTATATTAAGGCCTCATTGCAGTTGTGTGTTATACAGTTATGATTAACCACAATGAAAAAATGCTGCAAAACCTGTCATCTGAGCTGCTGCAGTCCTGCCACGATGAGGTCAGTGAAAAGATGGATCCCAAATGGATGCAGAGCATCTGTACTTGGACTGGTGAATGAAGGTAGCTTACAACACAACTGTGTGAATTCACCAGTGGTCATACGAATGCTACTATAGAGAAGACATTACTTGTTTTGTTTTTATGGAGTACTGTTTAAGGCTTCACTTGGGTTTGTGGAAGCCTGGTCTACAGATAATCACTTCTAAACCACAATCTAGTTGGCATACTTAGCTGCATATTTTGGTAGAAGCAAGAGTAGACAGACATTACAAAGAAATACATGGAAATAAGGGCTGATCATATTGCAGGCTGATACATTTGCCAGAAAAGCTGCTGGCCTGGAAGAAGTTGTTAAAGACATTGCTTCATTTCAGCACAATGTAAATTGTGAATTGTGTTTTCATCAGAGACACCTGGTGAAAAGAAGCTGTGGCATAACCACAAACTGTGAGCTTTCACAGAGCCTTTGTTGCTTCTGCCCTCCTTCTGTATGATGAACCTATGGAGAAATGTTGCTGTCAGAAAATACAAAGTTCTGGACTCATCCCCTAAGAGTTAATATTAAGTAAACTCTCTGTTAGGGGTGTGATATGTAAGAAAAGGTTGATGAATCTATGTTGCTGCTTGGCTTCATTTTGTTTTCTTTGTGTTTTTTTTTTTTTTTTCCTTCCCAATGTAGCAGAGGTGTAAATCTGTTCAGCTGAGAGTCCACAGTGCTTGAGGCTGTCTCTGTACTAATTCTTGTTGTCCATAGAGCGAGAAGTAACACAATTAGTATATGCAAACTTCTCCCTGTATTGGAGATGCTAATGAGACTGCTGGCTGTCACCAGAAATGCCCCTTTCATACACAGCAGCTTCCCATGCTATGGTATGCATACACATAAAATAGTTAACAAAAAATCATTACTGCAGGAATCGGGATAGTAATTTCCATGTGTTCTGATGACTCTTTGGCTCTTTCTTCAACCTTGTGTGTGTGTGGTGGTCGGGTGTGTTTCCTGACAGGGCATTCTGTAGCCCAGAGAACTTAATGACCAGTACACATGAGATATGAACGTTAGGTTTGGTGATCGGATTGTACAAGGAGCATTCTTGCAGAAGCAGGAGGTGTGTGTAAGGTTTCTCTACTCCTTTAACATAACCTGCCCTGCCCAGCTTCCTTCTGTTAGATCTCAACAAAACACTGGCAAAGCTGAGAGGCAGATTATTTCCCACGTGTGAAGGAACTGGTTCGGCATTTCAACCTTTAGCATGTGTCAATAGTTTTGACAAGAAAAACCTTCTAGTAAGTTTATACTGCTCTTCTTTTTAACATTAAAAAACACTTTGGGAACTTACTGTCAGTCTTTTTTCTAGAACTGAGCTGTTCTCAGCAGGCAAAGTATGCCTTTTGTTGAAAAGCCTCCAAGCCTATCCAGAAGATTCAGAGTTTGGCCAAGCTGGGGAAAGATCTGTGTTTGATTCCAACCATCCTAGATAGTTCGGGTGAGTTTGGCTGCAAGGGCTTTGCACAAACTGACATAAAGACAAGAACGGTTTTGAGAACTCAAGCTGGAGCTTAATCCTATATTGTGCTGATACCTATTGGTCTAGAGCTAGCTAAATTACAGAGAAAATAACTTCACAGCAGTTTTGCAGATGCACAGAGGTTAAGAATGTTGATAAATTTCCAATTCTGTTGAAAACAGACTGCTACTTTAAGAAAATATTATCTGTCTTCATGACAGGTCAGCAGAAATTCTTGAGTTGCTTCAGCTGTCTGCAGCTGGATTTTAACCCACAATTTAGCCCATGGGAGAAGGGGGGAGCTACTGCTCTGTACCACCACTCTCCTGTACCCTGAGTCTGGCAGAAGTCCATTTATATGTGCTTTTCTCTGTCTTTGAGAGCCTGGGGACCTGAGCTGGTGTAAGGAGACTCAGTGCCATGCAAGCAAGAGGCCTTTTTTTGGGTATTCAGAACTCTTCCTGGAGGCAGATCACATGCTAGACCCATATGTTGGTCCTTTTTGCATGTGCATGGCAAATCTTCAACAACCATAGGGAGGCGTAACTCCACTGCTCCATTTCACAGGTATGTGCCTCACTGGGAGGGATGTGGCAGGTTTGACATGGGGTGACACTGAAATAAACACTGATATCCAGCATCTGGTGAATACAGGCAGCCTCAGAGCAAGTCTGTAATGGTAAGAGTGAAAGAATAAGGAGAGTTTATTCTACCAAATACAAGGCTTTCTATTTTCCCCCACTTTTTATACCATTAGCTGCTTACCCAATGACAAATTTTGACCACGTTTGCCTACTGGTGTCAGTGTGCATAGCCAGCAGTCTCGTGATGATGCTTGGTACACTCCCTGTCCCTTTGGCCCATGTGTTAACAGCAGCTGAAAAGGCACGGACAACTGACAGGCATATAAATGCTACCAGATGGAAATCCCTGGTGTGGGCTTCACATGACTGCACTTCTAAATATTTAGGCTCTTATTTTAGGCTTGTGTTTTAGGTTGTTGTTTTTTCAAAGCATTGTTTTATGTAATTAAAAAATGTTGCTTATATGCAGCCACCAGCTGTGCCAGCCACAATTTTACAGCAAGGAAGTCCATGGCAGATACATTCAGCCTGGATCACATTTGCCCTTAATGACGCCAAGACAGTTCCAGCTTTCTTGTTTTGCTTTGATGGCCATTGGTTTTACTGTAATACTAAATTAGAGTTGAAGAAAGGTGTTCTGTGCTTTTCTCCCATGAAGTTGGTTATATTTTAACTGTATTAATATTTCTGCAGTGGAGTTCTTATATTAAATTGTGCTATTCTAAAAAGTGCTGCTTCTTGCTTAATGTTTATCTGTCACCTGATCATATCATCGGGTACCTTCCCATTTACGTTATTAGAAGAAATGAATATTCAAGTTCCTTTTATATTCTCCATTTTGTTCAGCATTTCACAAACTCGTATCCTCTGTTTCCGATCACATCAACTTCAAGCTGCAGATTTTTAGGCGATTTTATCTCTTCCTGTGGAAATCACTGCGTACCACCAGTGACTTCCCATATACCCGTCTACAGCTGGAATGGCCAAAAGTGCATCCTGTTCTAGGTTGTTTGGAATTACTTTTCCCCATATCCATTTCTCTTTTATTTATCGACCTTCACTTTCTGCCCTTTGCTGTCTAAGTCTACTAGGAAATTCTTTGTTGTTGCAAAAACTGGTATGAGCCATGTACTTCAGTTACTATTCAAAAATAAAATAAAAAATATCACAAAGTACCTGAAGGAGAAATCGGCTAGCTTTTGGCAACCCTTTACACTTTCCAAGTAGCAGGTGTATACTGAACTGAATGATACAAAAACATTTCTGGGAACAGTTAGCACAAGGGGCATGTGTAGTTGTCTGCAGAACAACAAGCATTGTGTGCCATTGGATTTTTGTTATATTATACTCTTCCTAGAGAGTGATAGATTCTAAAACGCTGTCATTCTGGCGAATTTTACTTGTTTGCTTAGCAATTTGAAGAGAATTGTTGATGAAGGCTTCATCTCTCTGAAGGTGTCCCTTAAAATGCAGAATCCTCAGTTGACATCTGTTCTGTTATTCCTGTCATTAGATGTTTATCTCTGTGTAAAGAAAAAGACATCCAGTACGGTTTTGTAGAAGAAAAGCCTTAAATGTGGTGTGTGTTTTTTTCGGTGGCATGAACAGAACTAATTTGACAGCAATTACAGTTCCAGGGCTCTGAGTGGGGTGGTACCATGCAACTCTAATCCTTTTAAACAGCACCACTTCCCTGTGAGTGGCAAAACAACCGCGTTCGGAGCAAAATGGGTGTAATATTTCTCATGGTTAATACAGCCCTTGGTAATTGTGGAATGCTATTTTTCACAGCTCTGTGCAAACATATCCGAGAACAAATGGGAGAGGTGGGTGGATGACAGGCTGACTAGCTCAAGGTCACACAGTGTATTGTCCCAGAGGTAGCAGCCCAGTAATTCCAGCATCTTTCTAATGTAGAAATCTAACTCATCTCTAACCTCTGATACATTTTTTGCAGGGGAAAAAGGCTAGAGTTCAAATAAAAAGTATTATGCCATATTCATGTAAAAGCTTAAAAAAGGAATTTATAGAACATAAGAGCTCGAGTCAGATGTTTAGGACGTCTTGTAAAAATCCCAAGAAACCAAGAATTTAAAGTGAAAGGATATAAAGCCATGAGTTCACTCTTTATGTCTTTGCTGTTAATATAGCATAACTAAAGACAGATCCAGCAAATTATTCATACTGTGTTTGGGGGCTTGGAGGGGCTTGGGGTGGGAATTCTTCTAATGGGAGGAGTGACTTATTTTTAATTTTTTTTTAATTTTTATTTAGCATAGTTCCTGCAGAAATACACAGGGCCAAATTCAGCCCACAGTTGCATCGTGTGAGAGCTTGCTGGTTTTAATGCAGTTGCAGAAGCCATGTGAAGAAAGCATCTGGTATGCTGTTACTAATTTCATTTGTGGAAAATGAGATAAATAATGAATATAAGCATCCATTAAATGTGGACTCACCAGTTAAATAAGTATGATGACTGAATAATTAGTATATGAAGATGTACTTTTTAGTCATGATGACGTTCAGCCAGAATGACACTTTATGAAAGGTATTTTCTGTGATTTTTTTTTTTTTTTTTAAAAACTAATGCTTCCTGAACAGTCTTCTCTATAAATCTAATTTGTGATTCTGCAGATCTTTTTCTTTACATCAAGGTCATTCCCGTCCCTCTTTCTGCTCCTCACTGCTTCCTTGGCAGCGCTGATAAAAGCATTTGAGGGCTGCATGATTGGCAGTACCTAATTATTTCAGCTTGGACCAGTTTTTGGATCCAGCACACTGCATGGCCTTAGGCAGCTACTGCAGCACAGGTGAGGAGCAGGGTAAGTGACTGAGGTTTGGGGAGTACAGGAATGAGGAGTGCTTGAAGCTGACTCTGCAGCCCTGTAATAAAATAACACGCCGTTAATTCATGCTGCCATCTTGTGGCTCCTGCTTGGAAGGTTTTTAAAATCCCGCAAAGTGGCCAAATAATCAGAATCTCTCATGCAGTATTAGGAAGTAATGGAGCTGTTCTCTAAAGAGTCAGTGACACAGAAGATCTTTGTGTGTTTTCCTAGACAGTGATCCCTTTGAAATCATAAAGTGAGTTGCCATTTTTCTTAGCCTTTTGTGGTAATGGGAACTAAAATTTGGAGGTGTACCATATGTGTTTATCTATAATCTTCTGTGCTATTTTATACCGTGTTATGGAGAACTGACATCACTTAATGTGCAGTTATGGAAATTTGTATGCATTTTAACAAATTTCTAGACAGAAAAGGGGATTTACATGAAAATCTGTGTATAGTGTTCCTTTATTTATTAAGTAGACCTGGAGCATAAGTAAAATCAAGGATTAGAAATCTCACCAAAGTCTGCTGAGGGCTGTATTCACCCCCCTGATGTCACAAAAGAAGAAACAAGGAGGGTGATCAGGAGGGTGAGTTGCTTAACACGCCTCACTTTAAACATTCAGGAGGTGAACATGGTGCCACTGCACAGTAAAATGTTTGGAACTGAGCTTAATGCTTTTATGAACTCTTTGGCAGCACTTGCATTTCACTTGACTGTGCTTTTGAACTGCTCTAGGGTTTTTTGTTTGCTTTTTTTTTCCTTCCAGGAGCTAGGATTGTTTATGCTAATGTCTCAGATTTCTCATGTCTGTGGATGACTCCTGATTCCCTTAGTCACTACAGTCCCTGCTGCAGTGCCAGGCAGGGACTTCTGGAGGCATTGCTTCCTGGCATCTCCATGAGTTTATCCAAACCTCCTTTCAGGGCATTGCCTGTCTTTAACTAACCAGTGACTGTTGTTAAAAGCCATGTGCTTTCGTGGATGTATTGACACTGTAATAGAATTGTTAAGGCTGTGATCTTACTGAGGTACATCTCTAAGAATATTTCCTGTTCTTAATTTTGTTATTCAAATATTCTTGCTTTCAGGAAACCTTAAGGTTTCCCTGCCTAGACCACATATATATATATATATATATATATGTTCACTTCCCCTGTACACCCATATGCATATTGTATTAAGTGTTCTGTGTGCTTAAGTTTTTTCCTTGGCAGTACCAGCACAGCACAGCACGCTGCTGCTCATTTTCTGGTGTTCACTGAGAACATTACAGACAACAGACAGTTCCTTTTATTTGCCACTGGCTGAAGGGAGAGTTTCTGTTGCAAAGCTTTGATGTTGCAGATGCTTTTGAATCCTATTTCTCTCTATTGATTGATCTTAATAGCTGTCAGTGATTTCTTTTTTTCCTTGTAATTTCTCAGCTCCTTTGGTAGATAGTGTGTTGGACTGTGCTACATGGCTTGCATGGCCAAATGAGGCTTACTTTTTTTTTTTTCTGGGTTTCTATTTCAGCCTTACAGCTTGGTTTCTTTAAGGCTGCCTAGCCCAGAGTTTGCTTCTCGAGCCAAGGAAGTGTGCCTTTGGTGGCAGGAACCTCTAATAAATGAATAACCACAATTCTCCCTTTGTAGCAGGGGGATTAGTTTATATCTCTAAGCCCGCAGGACAAATGCTTTTTGCTTTGTCATGATCCCTTAATATAAAAAATACTTGTTATGGCTGACAACCCGTCCTTTCAGCAGTCCCGGTGAGCTCTGCAAATGAGCAGATCAGCACTTTCCTTGGTCCTCCTCATATTACTAATGTACATGGGGGATAATCACAGGATCAGAAAGGCCTGTTAAAAAAAAAAAAACATTCAGAAGGCCAAAATGTTTAATGCTTTATTTTTTTTTTCACTGTAGTTGTTTAAAAAAAAAAAAGCTTAAGAGAAGGAAGTGAGAGACTAGCACTGCTGGTAGTAACAACTAATAGTGAGATCTTAGCATAGAGAAAAAATATATTCAAGGGTGTTCTTGGGAAACTGGGTGGTCTCAGGCTGTCTGGGTGTCAGGAATTTTATTAAAGAGCTAGCTGAAGTGATTGCAGAAGCATTTATGGCCTTTCTGACAAATTACTCTGGATAGGTGAGGAACACCCGAGTGCCAAAAAGGTCGTGCAGTCTCTAGGAATAATAGAGGGCCAAGGTAATTACAGATCAGTTTAATTATCCTTTGCAGAAGAAAAAGGAAAAAAAAAAAAAAAAAAAAAAAAAAGAAACGAAAGCAGTCTGGAAGGTGCTGGGCAAGTAAAGCAAAGTAAAGTAAAAGGTCTTCTTGCTATGGGAGAGGCAGTTCATGACAATATGCTAGGTCTTTTTGGCATGGTCACACCTAACACTGACTCTAAACTGGGTACAAAATGGTTGGATGGTGCTAAAATTACGTATTTCAGGTGCTTGTCCCTGGAACATTTCTTTCAGTCTTGGGTGGTAAATAGAAAATGGAGCTTCGCATACTGATTATGTGAAGCTAGTACAGATTTGGTAGCTGGAGAATCTGTAGGTTATTGGGACAGGAATATAGATAGGGTTCAAACCTTGACAAATGGAGAAACTAGGATGCCATACAACAAAGACAAAAGCAGGTTGCTTCACTTAGAGGGGAGAAAATCAGCTCTATAGGCGGCATCAGAGAGCGGCTGTTCTGACAGTAGAAACTGCTGGTGTTTATACTGGGTCAGAAGCTAAACATGAGTCAACAAACTTGTCCTGTTGTGAAAAAGCAAATACAGTGCTGGGGTGTAAACAGAAATGCAGACAGCAAAAACACGTGTTGCAATCTCTTCGTTCCGCTCAGCGTGGTGTGGTTTCGGCTGCAGTACCTGAATCGGGGGCTGGAGCTGTGCCCTGGAAGAGACCGTGTGTGCTGCTGTAATTCCTCGAGCTGTGCTTCTGGGCTGGCAAGAGCAAAACTGCTCGCCTGCTGCCTCATGACTTGGGTGTTGAGTGATTCCCACTGAAACAGAGCTTTTTTTCTCCAGGAAGGCAGGCTGATGCAGGAGTGCTGACTGGGGAAATCGGGTTCCCTCTCTTTCACGTGCTGCTCTCCCAGAGCTTGATTCCTGGCCTCTGCAGAGTTCATGAGGAGTGCTCGTGACCTGTCGTGCTTTGGCAGTCAGTTTTGTATTTGGCCACTCTGTTGTCTCGTTCAGCAGATGTTGATGTTTTCCAAGAGGGCTGTTGCATGTGTGGCTTCAAATAGCGTCGGGCAGTGTCTTTGCAAAGGCAGATGTGCTGGGTGTAAATTCCTGAAATACAGCCCAGTCTCGCTGGGTCACCTTGTTCGGGCGTCTTTAGTCATGCATAGAGAGACTGCAGGCAGGATGTGCACAACCTGGCTAATAAATACAGCTTTCTGGCTGTAACAGGGAATCTGCTACACTCAGCATTAGTATGTGTCCACCCTCCTCTCCGTAAGCCATCCACAGAGTCTTTGCTGGCCACGTAGGCATTACCAGGAGGGAAAGGGTTGGTCTGGGTGCTCCCTGCAGCAGATCCCTAGTGGAATAGGCAGATCCCATTGCTGTTTTTCACCTCCGTGATTATTTCCTATAGAATTTTCAAGGTTTGTGTTTCCTCTTGACTCTTTGAGCCACTGACTTTCACTGCTGTAGCAATCCTGTAACTGTTTTATCTTGCATAGCTCTGTTTTATGGCTTTTCCCACAGCTTAACAATTTCCTCCCCCCATTTTAGGGAGCTGGGCTGCGTTGAAGCTAGGTCATTGGGCACTGCTGAACCTCTTCAAGGGGAGGCAGAAGGCATCTGAGGATTACACCATCCCCGATCCTGGAGGCAGTGTTTCTGAAGGCTGAGCAGCTAGCAGTGGCGATGTGAGTGATGGGTTAGGTGGCAGGGGAGGGGATAGGTAAGAGCCAACCTCAAGCACCAGATCCAGCCCCATCCTCTGCTGGTGCTGGGTCTGAGCCTGCAGTGCCTGCCTTTCTAGTCCCATAGGAAACAAATCTTTTGAACTCATGACTGCTTAAAAGGGATTTTCTGTTGCCTCACAACGTGGTTCTGGGTTTTGCTGGGCTGCAGTGCTAGACATCTGAAAGAGGAATTAATCTGCAGGTGCTTAGTTGGAGCTGGTGTGTGGCTTTCCAGGCACACAAGCCAGTTCTCAGGGTCAAAAGGCTGGACTGTGCTGATTGATCTTAGCCAGAGTCATGAGAACATCTAAATGGCAACGCTCCGGGCACTGGAGGGGGATGACTTGGCAAAGAACAAGAGGCCCAGGAAACAAATGGTACCCAGATCACACCATCTTTCACAGAGGGCAAAGGCATGCATGTCTCCTCTCCAAGCATACCGCTGCTTAAACAGGGGCTCAGCAGTTTTCCCAGATGTTAGCTCGCTAACAAAAGGGCTAAACAAACAGCAGCAGATGGCAAGTCCCCTGTTGTCGTGCACCGCAAAGCCAGATGATGACTCCAAAATGCATTTTGCAGTGTTGCTGCTCGCAGTGGGTTAGTTTGAAGGAGCAATGAGCTACAGCCAGAGGAAATGAGAGAGCAGCAGGAACATTGTTATACCCTTCTCAGCTGTGATTATGAAAGAGTATTGGAAGATGATGGCTCTCCTCTGGGCTCTGTGTGTTAGCACTGCAGCAAGGGTAAATGCAGAATTAATGGCAGTTTTTTTTTTTTTTTTTTTTTTTTTTTTTTTTAAGACTTTCTCCAGAAACTCTTTACAAAGAGTATTGCTCCCAGGGACATTTACATTAGAAGAGACAGAGGTTATTTTGAGAGTCCTTTCCCAAAAGAGCTCTCTGTTATGTGATGTTCTAGCTAGAAAGGCCTTCTCCAGAGGGTCTGATGCCTTTGTTGTTGATGCCTTTGTTGAGTACTGCCCCTGGCTTGGTCTCTGCTTAAAGACAGTGAAAACCCTGGCTCACCAACCTGTCTGGAAATCGTTCCCTGCTATTTTTCAGTTAGGTGTCCAGGAACATGCCCCCAAGATCAGGGACAAGTGGCTACACAAGCAGTTAAAATTCAATGCTTTTTGTCTTGGTTTCACTATGAGAGCAAATTTACATTTCCTTCCATTTTCAAGGTCATTCCTTCAATTTTCAAACCGGGGTTTCTGTGGCGGATCCAAGCCACCAGACTTTACATCCAGGAGCTGCTAATGTCAGTAATGGCATTTCTCCAGCCGCCTGCTTCGAATGACGCTTGGGTTTTGTTTATGCACAAGGGACTCGTGTTTTGTGAGCGCCCCATCCACCACAGGGGACGTCTCTGTGAGCAGAGGCCCGGCACTAATGCCATCCTGCATGGCTGTGAATGAATTCGCCCTTTATTCAGCCTTACCCACCCCTGCTGAGCCGCGAGCTCTGCACTGCGCGCGGGCACACACGGGCGCTGCCGTTTGCAGTGCTTGTTCAGCTGGGCTTCCACACCCTGCTGCCTCTAATCCTGGACAAAACCTGGGCCACGGAGGAGAAAACACAACGAGACTTCTATTCTTAGCCTGCAAGGCCTCAGAGCTGGTTCTCTGGGGTGCAGGGTGATGAATATGCAGTTGCTGGAGCTCTTGACAAAGCAGTGAGTAGCGGTGTTTGTCGTTAGCGCTGCACGTATGCTCCTCTCTCATTGGATCTGTAACCTTCACTGCAGCTTTTCACAGTTACATAAATATGGCCTATTTTTCCCTACGAATTAACATCTTGCCTGCTAAGTTTAGGCTTTCACATGCGTACAAAACAAGCCATCTGATTTTTTCACATGCAGCTGGAGTCCTGGCTCAACCGGGAGAAGCGGTCCCTGCCCGTACAACGCCTTCACGGTGGTGATGAACGACGGGGCCGAGCGTCCCCCTGCAAATGGCACAACCCCATGAAGTCCTGGACATCTCACCGCAAACACCGTGCGAGGTGCCTTGTCCTTTCCTCCGGGGAAAGTCAGACCCCAGCTGTGTGGCTGTGAGGATGCCAGAGGGGCTGCCTTCCTGGCAGGCTGTGAGGCTCCCTGCGTGTCCTGGAGACTGGAAGGTTGGCTGCATGCTTTGGAGCACACAGCAGATGGTTGCTCACTACCCAGAAAATACAGATGTGGTTGTCTTTTTTTTTTTTTTTCTCCTACACAAAGATGGCTTTTTCCCCCCCCTACTAAAAATGCACCGGGAGATTGTGCTACAGCATCTGTAGAAAAAAACAGCCCTGTAGAGAACGGATGACACTAAGAAATCTCCCAGCCCTGGGGTGTAAGAAAAGTGATTTACATTTGCTGAGACTCCGGTTGGATTTATTACTGAAGTAATATAGATGGGCAGGACTGCAAGGGGGTGTGCAGGGATCCATTCTCCAGTGATACGACTCCCTTCTTCAGCCAGCCTGAAGGGATCCAGCTGCTGCTGGGGTCTGTCTGCAGTGGGACAGTGACCTGAAATATATTCAGACACCAGGCAGCACAAGCCCACGAGGGAGCCATTTCCTGGAGCTGGACGCCAGAGTCCTGAGCCCAGCCCAACACACATTGTCTGGGTGCTGGATTTTGCTTAGTAGGGCCTGGTCCTGTCCTACTCTGCTGTAGACATGTGTGATCTCAGGTGAGTGTTAATGGTGTACTGCTGAGCACATATATATAGTCACTTAGAGACGGAGCTGGCAGCACGGTGTGCTCTCAGGGTAACTGCTGTGGAGGGCATTGGAGACTTTCTGTGCTCATAATTCAGCGCATCACACCTATTGATTTTATTAGCAGTCAGCTGTGAGGCTAGATCTCCGTGTCTTTTCTGAAAACCTTACAGTAAGGAGCTGTGATAAACAGGTGACTGGGAGTTTTCAGGGGAGGCCGTAATACCTCAACCATCTGACCTGTCTTTTAGTTTAATTCTGGCCATACTGAGCACCCCAAATAAAACCTCAGAGTGGTAAGGCATTACGACAGAAGAAGGAAAGAGGTGTGGGATTTTTCAAAAGCTGACAGAGGCATTAGGCACAAAGCTTTTTCTTCCCTGCAAGCTGGCCTGCACTTCTGAGCACATGATGCTTTTGAAAAGCGTGCTATTAAATATGTGGAATCCCCTTCAGGGATGATTAGGGCTAGATCTGTGAATTCCTTGCTTTTTGGGAATGTTATTAGAGCAGATCAGCGGTGTCAGGGACTGCAGGCAGTTCTGCACAGCCTCCAGAACCCCTGCCATGCCTCCGGACCTGTATTAGCATGATGCAGGTAATGGGAATGATAGGCAGAGGCTAAGATTTCAATGTAGGTGCTTTGGGTATGTGCTGCTTGCTTTCTGGCTGTGCTGATGCAATGCTGTCTGTATCAGCTTCGGGTCAGATTAGTCCTACTGCATCCCTCAACACAGCTGTGGAGGACTGGGGTAGAAGATTTTTGATTTCCAAGGGAGGAAAGGAGCAGCCAAGCTAAAACTGAACTCTGTATCGGCACAATCATTTCCTTCTCTCAGGTAGGACCCTTTCCCTCCCAGATAAAAGCAAACAAAGACCACAAAGGCCCCAGTACCGAGCTGGCAGTTTTTCTTGCTCTGCTGGTCCGTGAGGACCTAATCTCTTCCTTGTCCCTTCTCTCTGCCGTGCCCCCAGCCAGCAGCGGATGCTGGCGAGCTCTCCAGCAGCCAGCCTGCGGCAATAATGAGAGCAAGTCAGGCAGTGCCATCCTATGCAAGCCTCTGTCTGCTCGGCTGTGTGCATCTGAGAGCGCTCTCCCTTCTCCCCCTTCCCTCTCTTTCCTAACCCACCCCCCCAGCTCTTGTTTTTGGGGTTGATGCAGGGCCTGGTGGCTCTCTGCTCGGATATGAGGCTCTGCGAGGGGGGGATTTGACTTGGTCCTGCCCCAGTTTTCTGTGGGGATGGATGGCTCCACAGGCAAAGCAGGAAGGGTGCTGCTCAGGTGTCACCCCTGATAATGTCAGGGCAGCACTTCTGGTGTGTTAATCTTCCTGTGGCTCCTGTGAATGGACAAAGGGACACAGGAAGGGATAGAGAGCGGTGCACTTCTTACCTTAACCCCCAGCCCACCCCTGGCTGTGCTGATACGAGGAGCAGGGCTGGTTCTGGGGGTGATCTCCGTTTCAATAGGATTAGCGGTGGGCCTTTGATGCTGGGAGAAAATGTTAGCCTGTGCTGGTGCCTGTAGCTGCAAGATTTTTTTTTTTTTTAAATTTATTTATTTTGTCCCTTGCTATTGTTGGTGCTTTAAAATGGTGGATTGTTTTTTCCTCTGAATTTTTGCACTCAGGGTATCCGTGACATTGTGACTAACACCAGGGCTGAGCACTGGGGCTGGGCTAGTTAAAAATAAGGCTAATTGGAGTGAAAGGAAAACGTGTTGGAGGAGAGAGAACCGCGTTGAGCAAAGGCTGAAGCAGAAACTTGCAGATGGCAGGAGTGTTTGCAGGTGGGGGAAGAATTGGGGCTCATTTTCCTGCTCTGGCAGCACAAGTCTGGCCTCCTGCCCTGCAGTCCTTCCATGCAGCTCTGGAGATGTGGCCCAGTCCTTAGGGCCTGAGCAGTGCAGGCACAGGCAGCGCTGCGGCGTGCATCTCTATCTGGGCTGTCAGGACACAAGCAACGATTGCCAGCCAGCCTCCCGAGGAGCGATTTGTGCTGGGTGCAGCAGGCATTCTTATGAAAGAACCACCATCTGCTGGAGAAGAGGATGAGCCCGTCTAACTCGCTTCATTTATGTTTTAATTAAGGCTGGAGCAGCAGCCTCCTGAGATGAGAGAGGAATCCCAGCTCAGCCGGGCAATTTACTCTGTTTGTGTTTCATCATGCAAGTGTTCATTCAGCTGCTCACATGGTTCAAGTTGAGCACGTGCTCAGGTGTTTTGCTGCAGCGACCTCCCGGTGCCACGTCGCCTCCCCATGTAGTGGCTGATAACCCCAGCAAATCCTTGCTCTGGGACCTGGATGCCCTGTAAGCCCGAGGCTTTGAAACAGCAGCGATAAGAGCAAAGAATCACAGACCTTGTCCATCATAAATGGATTTGTGACTGCAGCCCGCAGATCTCAGGGATGATTTCTGCCATTCAGTAAACGAGCGGGTTGGCAGAGCGTTCAGCTCGCAAAATGCAGGCTGCTTGCAAGCACCTTGAGTGATCTCTCAGCAGAAAATGAACCCCGTCCGTCAGCAGGGCTCGCTCCCTGGCCTGTGTTCAAGCATCAGCCCTCAGCCAAAACCTACCAGGGATGGAGCATCTGCAGCAGGGGATCGTTGTGGGGTGCTGTCTGTCAGGGTGGATCTGTCTCAGATCCCCACCAACTGCGTTACAGACGCTGCCATATTGACAGCAGCAGCGATGCTGAAAGCTGGGAGGACTCCAAGGCTGCACAGAGCAGCTCTGTCAAGTCCAATCCTTTCTGCCTCCCTGCTCCACACTTAACAGGATCCTCTCCAAAGCACACGCCGAGGCACCGACGCCTTTCTTAACGTGTAACTGCTCCTGGGCACGGGAGCGTTTCCTCTGAGAACAATTATGGAATCGCAGTAAAGTGCATTAAGGGGGAAATTCTTTGATTCCTGTCTTGCACAGTGCCCCTCTCAGCCTGGAGCCTCCCACACTGCTAAGCTGTTGGTTTTGCATCCTACCTGCCTGGAGGAATCGAGGAGGGAGTCGGAGCACGCCGGCCGGGGCCCGGAGCCATCTCACACTGGAGGCATCTGCTCTGCTGCAGCCATCGCAACACGTGTCCAGCAGACACTTTTATCACTGACACGGGGGAGAATTGAAATAGCTGCCATCCTCTTGAGCTAAGCCGGAGACAGAACAACGGAGCACGCTTTATGTAACTCGTTTTTATTTTTAAACAGCCTTTTATTTTCAAGGGGAATTCAACTCAGTGGGTGTCTCCTATCTCCTGCCCTGCCTCGTTACTGCAGGAGAAGTGGCTTCTTTTGTCAATACCCCCTCCTATCCAAGATATCAGCTGTGTGGATTCCTCACCTGCCCCTCAAACTCAAGCTCTCCTTGTTTGACCCTTCAGGATTTCCTGCCTGCCAGGGCTGATGTGGAGAATGATTTGAGGCTTAAGGTGAACAGAAAAAATAACCCCTTATTTTTTTTTTTCTCTTTGTGTGTTTCCTGATGCTACAGGAGCTTCTTTTTGGAAGGGGAAGCTGCTCTTGTGGTTCTTCTAATAAGATAGTCTGTGATTTGTCTTGAAGCTTAGGAAGCTGTTGAGATGAGCTGTAATTCTCTTTTGCCCAGGCAATCACCTTGTACTGGACCAAGTGTGTTTTACCCCGGATCCTAAAACAGGCAGGCAGCCTGACGGTGAGCAGAGCATTGCGTGTTAGCTGCCAGTTACTAACTACTTTTAACATTAACAGCTTTCATCGTAAACAGTGGTGGAAACAGCACACTCTGGAGGCAAATTAATTACTGATTTGAATTACCGTAGGCTTGGGCCCACATAGGTACCAGCGTGGCTTTTGGACAAATTTGGAATTCCTGGGTGTCAGAGGAGACCAAACAATGCTTCATCTCACAAGTAGCTTTGTAGGATTTTCACTCCATGGTACGAGCAGTTGTTCCTTCCAGTCCTCCAGCAAAAAATACAACAAAACAAAAAAAAAGACACATGCAAAAAAAAAGGCTAACGAAACCAAAGCTCCTTCGGGATGCAGCAGAAGTCCACCAGGGCTGAGGCTTGTGGTTGAGCCAAAGGCAGGCTCTGCAGCGTGCAGATCACCTGCGTTCCTGAGGCAGTGTGTGCTGCAGGGAAGTGGCTACCCCAAGTACTTGGTCGGTCACAGATCCTTCATCACAGAGCTCTTTCTAGAGAGGTCGCAGAAGCAACAGAATCTTATGTAAACCAACCAAAAAATGAACTCAGCTGTGGGGATGTAGCTATTAAATGTCACAGCAGGCTGAAGAAACACATTCTTGATGCCAGGCTAAAACCACTTGGACTCGCAAGCCATGAAGCACACCCTAAAACAAGCTCCTTGGCTCACAGTGCCAGGAGAGAGAGATGCTGGCACAGGCCCAGGGAAGGTCACAAAGTAAGAGCAAACACAGTCCCGAAGAAGTTCAATGCCTTGTGGCATGGATCGCTGTAAAGATGACAAGGCCTTGAAGTCAGAAACGAGGAGTGGAAGCGACAGGCCCAGCATGACAGCTAGTTAAGCATGAAATAATGGAATCCCAGAGAGGCACACAGCCCCCCGAGGAAATAGAACAAGAGTGAGAAGACAGAGAGTAGTCTGCTTAAATGTCAAGGTGAAGGAGTTTATTCAAGGCAAGCCCACCGGAGATGTCAGCCAAGCAAATAAGGTAGTCAGCGTAGCTGCTCTCTGAGGGTGAAGCCCCAAAGTGAGAAGAGAGGTCAGCTGCCAGCCCTGGGGAGTGTTATCCGCCCTTGGGGGGCAGAAACCATGCAACTACCAGCTGGGCTGGCTGGGTATCTCTGGTGTTTGGGCAGCTGTACTGGAAGGAACGGATGTCTTCAGGCTATGTGGCTCTAGTAGTTGGGTGGCAGGAGCTGGGACCAAGTGAAACCAGTGGAGATGTTTGGTCAGGAAGAAGTTTTGGGGTAAAAATTGCTCAAATGATGATCAGTAGGGGCAAGGATAAAATACATGTAATAGGCAGGGAGGCATTTTAAATAATAGGGTGAAAAGGACCCTGGAGGTGATGTTCTTGTCCAGGGAACTGGCTGGCAAATTCCCTTCCACCCTGTCCAGTGACAGGCAACAGTTCCAGTGCCACATGTGTTTGTGTCTGCTGTTAGCAGGTCACGAGGAAACTGCTTTAAGGTATTTTTTAGAGATTTAAAATTTTGGATGGGATTCAAACCTAATATCAAAATGAGTTATTTTATTAAAAGGTTTTAAATAGAAGGTAGAGAATAGTCAGAAACATGAGGGCCATTTTAGGAGGAATTTGCTATAAACCTCTTCTATCTCACAGAAGCTTTCTAAAATATTACCCTGTAAAATACAATTCTCTTTATCTGCAATTTAATTACATTTCCCATAGTGCCTGTGTCAACACAACTCACTCACTTTGTTCTCTGTTAACTCCATCCCACCCCAGGAAAATAAAAGAAAAATGGTGTTTTGCAGAGCTGTTTGTGGGTTGCTCCAGGACCTCACTGAGCTCACGAAAAGAGGGTGCTGACAGCCTGGAGAAATAGGGACTGGGGTCTCTGCCCATACGGGTGGTGGCTGTGAGACAGTAACATGTAAAACTGGAGGACAACAAGCAGGAGCCCTCGTCCCTTGGCCTCTTCCACCCCACTGATGTCCTGGAGGTGCTGCAGCCAGTGTCACTTGTGACATCCTGCAGTTGCCCTGGGAGTGTGGAAGGGCATTAAAACAGAGATGACATGCTCAGAGTTGAACCCTTGGTGATGTTGTATTAAATTTGGCTTGGGTTTGGGGCAAGGGCTGAAGCTGATTGTTATTTAACTTGAACAAACCAGCCTGTTGTACCAGAGGCATGGGATGGACCTCAACCTTTGACCTTGGCTGAGAGGATGTTGTATCAGCCGCTGCGTTTTTATTTTTTTATTTTTAGATGTTTGTCTCCTCAGAACCAGAGACGTGATTAACCCAAGTCAGGATGACCTGGGCTTTGTGATGGGAGGGTGAGAGCAAGGCAACTGTTGTTCCTTGCCAGGTTGAGCTGTGAAGGGGGGGATCCGAGTCGGAGAGCTGGGATCACTCCTGCAGCACTGCTAATCCCTGTGCTTTCACAGTGAGTTCTGCAGGGCTCCTTCCCCAGGGATGTTGCTGGTGATAATGTGCCATCTCAACACATGTTTCCCGTCAGTAGCACAAGGATGTCAGGCCCAGCGCCGCTTTAGCAGCGGAGAGGTGGGTGACTATGGATTTCTAGGAAAATGACAGGAGAATAAAGAGAAAAATAGTGACTAGTGTAACTGCAGACACTTTTTTTTTTCTTTTTTTTTTTTTTTTTTTTTCCCTAATGCAGTGGCCAACTCCAGCAGGATCAAAAAGAGCATAGCACAGCCCCTGTGTTGGGGTTCTGGTGGCTGAGCCAAGCCCCAATTTGGGGTCGTGCTGCTGCCCCACCACGTGTGCTGGGGGCTAGGATCCCGTGGAAGTCCCACTGGAGTGCACTGGGGACCCCATATACATCCTCTGCTGGTTGAGGATGGGGGTGTGGGGGTGCAGGAGGGGAGAGGGAATGGGAATGGGAGCTTGTGCTGTGGGGTGAGCAAACTACAGGAGGGGTCCAAGCCAAGGCAGGGAGCCAGTGGGGCTGCACACATCAGGGCAGATGAGGGGTCGGTCGCATCCCTGATGAGCCAGGTGGGTTTCTTTTTCCCATGCCCTGCAGTAGGGCTCTCCCTTGCCTGTTAACGATTTCATTTGACCCTGCTGGCACCGGGGCTCTTTAATTAAACTCCCCAGTCCCTTCTGTCCGTAGTGACTCCTGCCGCTCTGCGATCAGCCTCCCCTAAACCTCAGAGGAGCTGATTAAAGCAGGCGGCTGCTCTCTTCCAACATACCGAGGGTGACAACAGCGAGAGCGTTCGCAGGCATCCCCCCACCCACCCCCAGATGCTCCCAGCCAGCGCTTGGCACCCGCCACCCGTGCCGAGCTGTCGCCCATCTCCAGGGACCGTGGAGATCCGCGGCCAGGTCAGCGGGGCGGCGGGCGAGGAGGGATGCAGAGCAACGTGCTGATCAGGTGGGCTCCTCGGCAGCTCCGCCAGCGAGCGATGCGAGCCGACAACGCTGCAGAGCCAAGCCCCAGCCTGCCGGGTGAGGCTGCTTTCGTAGCCCCTCGCTGGATGTGACACGGAGCTGTGCTCCCAGCCCTGCTGCTGCTACTGCTGCTGCTGCCCGGGGAGAGCTGGGGAGGGGAGGTGTGTCGGAGTGTGACTTTCACCCCGTGCTGGGGGTTGTCTCTGAAGAGGCTGCTCTGTTCTCTCCCCAGAGCCTCCGCGACCACAGCGTTGGCGAAGACCCACCGGCAGAGAGGACAGGTCAACGGCAGTGAGTAGCTTTTCGCTGTGTCTGGCTGGCTGCAGTGCCTCCCTGTTGGGGTTTAGCTGGCTTTCTCTGCATGTGAATGGATGGACTTAATCTCTCGAAGCCCCTTGGGGGTGGTTGTTGTGGTGGTTTTGTTTCTTTTTTTTTTTTTTTTTTTTTTTTGTGCTGCTAATTTTTTCCATTGGGATGGCTGCTTTATCTCTGCTCAGGTGATCTCCTGGAGGGGGCTGATAATTTGATTGTCGTAATTGCACCCCCTTCCTTTGTCTCCTAAGGAGAAACCCCAAAGCACCTCCATGATGAGGCTGGCAATTCCCCTTGACCCAGGGTCCTTTCGTAGGAGGGGGAGGTAGGGCAAGTGATGGAGTGTGGGGTAAAAACCCCCTCACTGTGGACCCCACTGGGATGCCTTTACCACATGCTACAGATTATATTTATAAAGCCATAATTGACCGGCTTTATTTGCAATCAAGGGAAATATCCGTGGGCACGTCAGCCTCGCCGTGCGGCTGCCTTTGGGGGAAATGTAGGTCTCGGCATCCCTGAAGTCAGGCAGACTTCGGGAGCACAGGGAAGTTCGGTGCTGCTCAGCTCCGCGGGTTGTGCTGTGTGGGCTGGCGAGCGGGTGGGAGCGGAGGCGAGCAGAAAGCTGTTTCATAACAGGACCCCAAAAAGCACGCTGCTCGAGGAGACAGAGAGGGAGAGGGCACCCGGCGGGCACCCAGCTCCGCTTCCAGCTGTCACTTCGGAGTGATGGGGGGGAAGAGGGGCTGGGGGACTCCGGGAGATCCTGTGCTGCGGCCCCGCATGTGGGTGAGACTGTTAACGAGGAAATTTAAAGGGGCTTAAGGAATTACCAAGGATTGATTTCAGTTAAAGCGCATCGAAGCAGCCGGTCAGGGCAGGGATTAAGAAAATGCACTCACTGGCATGTAGTGCAATCCCGGTTCCATTAATTTAGTTGGGGAGAGGCTTTGTGTGTTTTTAATGTAATCAGGTTTTAAAAGGGATGTTGTGTTGGGCAGCCCGAGCTTTGGGATCTCCTCAGGCCCAAGCAGCATGGGGTCCCGGCTCCTTTGCACACAGTCTCTGCTCTCACCAGCTCCTTTGCCGCTTCCTCAGTTGTTCCCTCTGGGCAGGAGGACACGGAGGTTATCTGGAGCTCGGCCTTGTCCTGGCAGGCAGGAAACCTTTGCACTTTGCTCACTATTCAGGCAGCTCGGTCCTGCTCTCTGTCCCATCGGTTTCCCGGCTGGTGTGGACCTCGCCTTCGCTCTCTGATGCGAGATTTGTTTGACCAGCGGGCTGTGTGCCAAGGCTCCCAGGGACCCTGCCAGCCCTCTGTCCCTTCATCCTTCCCTCCCTCCCTCCCCGTTGCAGAACGTGCGTCCCCTTTGTGGCTTCCTGCGGGCTGCCACCACCTGGAGGAGGAGTTGCTTTTTTGGGATGTTTTTGTGTGAGTGCTTGAGCCTGTGATGGTGCAAGGACCAGCAGCATCCGCAGACGCGTGAAGTCCTCCTCTTGTTTTATTTGCAGTGCCAGCTTTGCCGTGATGGCCCGTAACATCAGCCATGACCTGGAGGGACAGGGACGAGAGCTAGTTTGGTCTTCTTAGCGAGGTCAGTCCGGAAGCCCTGCCTGTTGGGGAGAGACCTTCAGAGGTGTTGAATGATGAGCGCGATAATGCCAAGTCCTGCTGCTCCGTGGTGAGCTGTGACGCCAAGCTCAAGTCACTTTAGACCTGAAGCTGGACTTAACCTGCTGTCCTGGTTTTAGGAGGAAATGCTGTCTCTTCTCTGTGATCATCTCTCAACTCTGAACGTCTTCCATTGAAAAATCGACCTGCCACTCTAGGAAGCAAGGATCAAATGGGTTGAGAACAACTGGCCCTCCTTTTTTTGCAGAGGATTCTTTGATATATTTTTAAGTGCCGGGACATGAAACAGTAAATATCCCTCCTTCCCGCACTCCTGTCTCCTGCAAACAGCCCTGACTGCTCTCCAAGCCAGCCAGTTAAGGGGTTAACTATAACTGGATGCCTGAATGGCTGCCTTACTGATCCCACGGAGGTAACTGAAAAGACACGCTGCATTCCTCACCCCTGCCCATCCTGTCGCTGTCTGCCTCGTCCAGTGAGCCTTTGGGCTCGCTGTACCATCCCCTCTTCCCTCCTTCCCTTGCCTCTCCACCTCCCGCAGCCCCAGATTTTCCCTCTCTTTCTCCTGTGTCCTGTCTTGGGAGCCGTGACCCAGAGATCGGTGCTCCGGGAGAGACAAGCTCCTTGCTTGTGGCGCAGCATCTCTGTCTCCTGTTCGCTGTGATTCCCTGCTGCAGTCCCTTGATCTCAGGCATCAGAGAGAAATCTGAGCAGCACTGCGGTAATGCGTGTCACACCTCTTGCTGAGAAATTCCTGAGCTGGCTCGAACAAACAGCTGAGGGAGGATAAAGGCTGGGGGCAGGAGGTATCAGAAAGGTACCAGGAAGATCCCATAGCGGGCTCGGTGTCAGTTTGAGCCAGCAGGTCCAGCAGGCTCAGCTAGGAAGGCGACACTTTGCACACAGTGGATCTGCCCTGATGGTGGAAGTTTAGGCAGCACAGCATCCTGAGCCCACCGGTCATGGGTCTGCATTTTGGGGCTGTGCAACAATTCCTGCCACTAAAAATCTCCAGGTTTTTGTGCTTGACAAATTCCGTGAGTTGCCTGTGCTGTGCCAGGGAGACACTCCTTGCATTTAATTAACATTTAATTTGCTTTAAGATTACATTAAAATGTGCAATAATAGAAACTCTGTGAAGGGCGGGAGGAGAAGGGGGAAACAGGCATGCTACAGATTGGCTCGGTTGCTGGTGCTGAAGTGTTCTGCAAGGACTGCATATGGAAGGGGAAAAATCCTTTGCTTCCCTCTGCAGCCACACACAGTGTGTGGCTTCTGTTTGGCAGCAGGGCTCAGCGAGGGGCTTCCTCTGGCTCAGAAGTGGGTGCAGCAGCTGAGAAGTGCAGACTCAGTTGCTGAATTGTCCTCCTGTGGTCAGGAGCAGAGAGTGGCCTCGTTCGACATGGGGGAAATGTAGCAGAAGCGATGCCCTTAGGCTGGAGAGGCAAGTAACAGGCTGTGCCCTGCTGGACACCGTGTCAAACCGGTAATCGGCGTCTATATGTTTTTGAGAGGAGACACTGCCAGCCCAGTGCAACGTGTGTGTGACATCTCCCTCTCCCTTCGTGTTTCCTCTCCTTCCCCATCCTCCCCGTCCCGGCGCGATGCTGCGGCGGCCGTCCTGGGAAGGGGCTGGCGAGGAGGTGAGGGGCCTGCGGAGCACCAAAGGCTCTGGGCCCGCTTTGAAATTCAGAGGGAAAAGCAATAAGGCCATTTTCTGCATGGATAAACCCGTCGTGGAAGAGGCAGCTTTAGCCTGCTTATGTAACGCTGAGTATAAAGGGATCCTGGCTGGGGTCTCGTGGCTCTGCAGCACAGGCTCACCTTGCAGGTGCCTTGCTCCCTCTCTTCCTCCAGCCCCTCCTGCCCTCAAGCACTGGTATTTGTGCTGTTCTGGTGTGGCTGGATTGTGGCGACAGGCATTTCTCCCCTTTGCTGTCTTCCCACTCCTGCCGAGAGCAGGTCTTTGCAAGCAACTGTCCCAAAGTGCAGCCTTTCAAACCTTTTTGCCAGTCAGACCAGCTGAGTGACTGGTGTGGGTGAGCTTTCAGCTGCTCTAGTGCTGTGTCCACCCCTAGCATCTGCTTAGCATCTTACTGGAGATGCTTCAGAATCCCTTCTGCAGATGAGGGAGCCAGGGACACAGGTCTGACTAGGTGCAGAGCTACTGAGGAGGTTTTTTTTTTCTTCTTTTTTCTGTTTTGCCACTCTGGCTAGACTTTTAATCGTCTTCTTTGGTTTTCCCCTGCTCACACCCCTGCTTCCCCATATCGACCACAGGAACAGAGGGATGAGGACTCGCCTGGGCTGCCTGTCTCACAAATCAGACTCATATAATGATTTCACAGCTATTCTTCCGGACAAGCCCAACCGGGCTTTGAAGTGAGTATAGCTGCAGCATCCCACCCCATCCCCACTTCTGTCCTTCCCCTCCCTGCCCGCCACCCCCTCTAGTACCACCCGCCTTTCACTGTACGCTGTATGAGCTTTGCATAGTTCTTTTTAGCCACAAGGAAAGGAGGAAAACACAAAAACCTGATAGAGCAGAAACGATACTGGAAAATGCCTAAATCAGTGATACAAGCTCTTCATTAAGACAGGACATGCACACTGTCCCAGCTGCTTTACATGGGATGTATCTGCAGATGTTTGAGCACATAAGATATCCCTCTGTCATCGCAAATCAAAGTCTGAGCAGTTGACTTTGCACACGAGGTGAGCAGCAATTTCAGGTCACAGTCCTCCTTGGCGAAGTCTTGTTATTAAACACTACCAAAATGTCCTGAATCAGTTTGCACAGCACTTAAAGTAGGTACTTCAGACAATCCAGAGCCCTGAGTGGGATGTAATTCATCTGATCACAAGTCACTGCTTACATCTGAGCTAAGAGTCTAACCTTCCCCTTGAAGTCAGGAGAGAGAAACAAACACTGCTGCAGGTGTGGGTTTCATTTCACTTAACTTTTGACATTTACAATGTAAATGTCTACATCTGAACTTGTTCCCTGGGCCTCTGCTTAGAGTCGATGAGGAAAAATCGGTCCCTTTTTGGGCACAATTCATTGGGCTTATTTTAGCCACCTACCTGAAGAGGAGATGGAGAGAACCCTGCAAGTCCCATGGCATCTCCCTGCTGACTCTGAAGGGAACCCAGGGTGACTTGCTCACTTGGAGACCTCTACACTGTAGATAAGCAAAGTTTGGTGAGAATTCCAGCCTTCTTTGGTGTCCTTGTCAAGCAGCTCTGGAGGGAACCAGCAGCCGTGGGTTGTCTGTAATTTGCCCCTTCCTTTCTTTCAGAAGACTATCAACAGAAGAAGCAACAAGATGGGCAGACTCCTTTGATGTCCTTTTATCCCATAAATGTGAGTAGAGATCAAATTCTATCAATCCTCCCCCTCCTCATGTCACCCTGTACCCCAGATACTGTTTATAACTGAGGAAAATTACACACTGATGGCACAGAAGCAGTCACGGTAACTCATGGGCAGGATTTCTCCACTGGTGAGAAGGTGAAGGAGTGCGTTTCTGTGGGTTCCCTTCCTGAATTTGCTCTTCACTGACTGTGCAGTCACAGCTGATGAAGCCAGCAGCCCCAGCTTTAGCTTTCTCCAGTTCCTCTGGAGGCAGGGCTCCAAGACTGTGGCTGTGTGTACCTTCCTTGGCAGGTACACCTGGGTTCAGCCTTTCTGCACAAACAGTGATGGGTTCTCAGCTCACTAAAGCTCCCCAGGATCTGTGACACCATCTAGCTTCTCTCTGCCTCCAGCTGCTTTGCAGCTGCACAGTGTAGAGGTGCAGCCTGTGCCAGGACTGCTGGGCAAAGCAGTGCACTGTAGGAAGCAGTGGAGGGCTTCCCCTGAGACCCCACTCACTGCCACTGCTCGTTAGCACTCCACTGCAGGGCTATTAATATTTTATCTTCACCTAAGTGGCGAGAAGACCGTAACATCCCATTCCTATTGGTGTGAGCGCCTTGCAGAATATTCTAATTCAAGTCAACACAGCTGAAATTCTCAGAGCTGTCTCCTGATTTTTTTTGACTGATTACTCTAATTGATTTTAGGGGAAAATCTAGTATGTAGCTCAGTAACCTCAAACACCTCACTCTGTAGCAGTACTTACTGGAGAAATCACGCATGGTAGCACTTAACTGGATCTAATTTATAGCTACTGAACCAAACCTGAAAGTTTCACATCAAGGAACGTTATGCAAACATATAATCAGCACACCTCACTCCATTCAATAGATCAATCATATCAGTTCTGTTCAGAATATATTATTCTGTTATTCTGCTTCACCGACATATTCATGCTGACAAATTGTAAACAAGGCTGCGAAGTTCACAGTATAGGCTCATTAAGGTGTTTGTATTCGAGAATAAAATGAGCAAATCGAGGTTGGGGAGAAGTCAGTGTGGGTGGTGAACTATTTTATTGCAATATGGAAATGTCTGACTTTCTTAGTGGTTCAGGTTTTGAGGGACTTGCATTTTAAAATATCAGTGTAGAATCATATTGTTTTTAAAAAAGTACAGTTCTTCTGGATTTCTGCTAAGATGACAACAGTTTTGGCAGAGAATTACGTGACAACTTTAAACAAGCTGGCTGTCCAAGGCAGAAAAAGCAATATATAATTTTAGCAGCAGTATCTTGTTGAGATCATTGCTCTTGCAGCCGGTAGGAAAAAAAAAAAAAAAAAAGAAAAAAAAGATGTAGCTGGGTATGGCTAAGAGGGAACATTTCTTTTGTCAAAATTCAAAACAAGAAGGGAAAAATGCACAAAAGAGTCATGGGTGCCTGGAGGATGGGAAGTGGAAGAGGACAGGGTATTCACATCAGTGGTACAGTTCTGTCTTTAAAATCAAGCCCTTGTTCCTGGTTCAACAGTATTAAGGTCAGAATTTTCTTACTTAGATACAGAGTATAACAAAAGTGCTTCGATTACAAAAGCCAGCGAAGTCTCACTCTCTGTACTGAAGTTATATACAGATTGTTCCCTCTTCAGCTGAGTGCTGGGAATGCTAAATCAAACCTTAGTTCGATTACTTCATCCAACAGCATCCATAAGAATATAATATTAATAAATTAGGAAGGATTCTGGTATTTCATTTATCACTCTATAAGGCTGTCTCTAGAATGGGAAGTAATTCTGGGAACTCTTTGACACCTAGTGAAAAATATATAGTTCCTAATAGCAACAGAAGGTGATTTTTAAAATTTAAATTGAGCTGCTTTTTTCTTCTCAGCAGTCACATTGACATTGCCTGGTGATTAGTGACAAAAAATTGTTGTTTAATAAACCACTTTCTAAAAAAATATATCACATCAGCTCTGACCTGAAGCTTCTGGAATAGCTAGTCTGCAGACAAAGCCTGCATTTGGTTATAATGATGCAAATACAGAAAGCTCTGTTTAAACACAAGTGTTATTTTAGTTACACTGGTTTAAAGGAGAGAAGATATGCATCATATGTGCTTAGAAGGAATTGTAAAATCATTGTTTTCACTTGTGTATACTTACATCCAAAGCACAGAATTGTTAAATTGTTATGAAAATAAACCAGCTGCATTTATGCTATTAGAAGCATGCTAGTAAACATGAGCTGATGTTAGAGAGGGTAAGGGACTCTTGTGCTGTGTCAGACCAAAATTTCAGAGTAAGAAAAGCAGTGCCTGTCCTGCCTGCTTCTGTCTGTAGTACAGCTGCCAGCTTGTGTCCTATTTCTAGTGCCAGGAGAAGGACAGAACTGTATCAGTCTAATTTCACTATGACTGCCCAGGTGAAAAATATTAGCCAGGGAAAATTCCAATTCATGCTTCAGGGCATGGGCTAAGCACCAGCTGGGCTCACGGAGAATTTCCCCTGTGGTTTCTAGCATTAGCAGGTAGACCGCTTCTGCTTGACACATCTGTCATGAATTCTTTCTTCACTAGATGGACAGTTTGTCTATTTTGGAAGGGAGATTGTGATGCTGATTTCAGGGAATTGAGTCGTGCTTTCCTTCACAGTCAAATGTTACAGCGGTTTGGGGTTCTTTCCAATCATCCCATTCTTTCAGGGAAATCAGTGCACAAGTTGTACTTGGGAGCTGGGTATAGCAGCTGTATGAGAGAGACAGAAAACTTTTGCTCTTTCACTTCCCATTTTCCTGAATCTCCAAAAGGTCTTCAAGTGGAAGTGGTCTGAACAGGTACTATGCATTACACAAACTTTATGGAGAATGTTATGCTTATTTTTGTCAAATATTCCTTAAGTGTGATGGCCCTTAGGCGCCCCTTCCACTGTTCCCCCGTTGTTTTACTGAATGAACTCTGTAGATACTGTTTGATCCTGATCCTTTATGTCAGTACCTTGAGTGGAGTATCGAAAAGCCCTGGATCTTGAAGCAACTGCATGTTTCCAGAGATTCCCAGGCTGGGCAGTGCTCTTTTTTGTAAAGAGAGTGGTCTGATTCAGATTGTTTAGTTCCCAGCACTTTAAAAAAATAATTGCATTGACATTGGCAAGAGATTGCAGGTAGGGAAGGTGGTGCAATTTCGGCTCTCCCAGTCACACCCTCACCTTCCTTTTGCTCTGGCATTGGGACTTCAGCATCCCTCAGCCTTGCCCTGTTAGAGTGCCAGTGCCAAATTATAGGATACAGCACAGCTCAGCTTCACTGGCAGCCCCAAGACAAGTAGGTCAGTGCAATGATATCTGACTCGCTCTTGCTAATGGGTGAAGCAAATCAACTAGAAACCGTAGGGTCAGCCAGTCAATCCCCTTTCTTTCTAGAGCAGGAGCCTTGTCTGAGCTTGTTGCAAGAAACCTATCTCCAAGCACAGCGGTGTTCCCTTGGGTCAGGGCTTGTGAGCGTGGCAGGCAGCAGGAGAGGAGTTTGATCTTGCTTTGCAGCTGGGTTTTGAGCAAGTGAGAGGCAGGGCTGCATGTAGCATGCTTCCTTGGGTGCTAAGGGGCAAAAGCAGAGGTTTTAACATGCTAGATTTTGGCATCTTTTCCCCTGTTGAGCCAGTGTTGGATTAGTGATGGCTCCCAGGGAACCGGAGCTTTACATGGTCCGCAGAGTGTGCGTATGTGTGTGAGTAACGGAGGAGTAATCCCCCTGCTGTACCCGTGCCCGGGAGGTACAGTCTGGTCAGCCAGATGGAGATTCCTTTTGACAGGCTGCCGGAGGGAGATCCAAGCAATGGCATGTCTCATTCTGCATCCCTCGCGGGGCTGGACACATGGCCTGTCATTTGTCCAGAATCCGGCAGGACAGTCTGTCCTCAACCCTTAGTCAGTTTCCAGCGAAGCATCTGACATGGAAAACCTTTGCGCTGAATTTCCATTTTTATCTCAAGGATGACTTTTTTTGCCATCTACAATTTATTATTTTTTTTTTGTGATCTCTGTGCTCTTCTGCCCAAATTTTATTGTCCTCCTCCTCCTCCTGTTGTCTATACGTTGCTGCTCTTCCCACACAGCATAGGAATATCCCTTCCTACTCCCAGTTCTTTCTAAGCCAGAACAGCATTAGCATTAGCATTGTGCTAGTGACAGGCAGCTAACATTCACCAAAGCAATGCTAAGCAGCAGGGAGAGCACGTACATATGCTATGCAGAACATTGTGGCCCTGTCTCTTCAGCCCTGGACCCAAAATATTGCACAGAGCTAATCCATCCATCTACCAGCCATAAGGACTCTCTCTTTATTTCCTACATGACGTGCTGATGGCCCTGATGGTGTGCAATGCATGCATTAAATAAATGATTGTTGATAGCTTTTTTACTCTGACAGTGGCTAGATCCTTGGTTATTAAACTGTCTGCCTGAATGATTTAAGCTATTAATCTCAGCTCTTCCTCATGTTGCTGACGCCTGATTTAGTTAAGACTTGTACTGTATTTTTTGCAAGCCAGTTAAGTCCCTTCCTCCACGTCTTTTCTTTCTGTAAAGAAACCTCTCTCCACAGCCCAAAGGATAATGTCTGAGTGAGGTTTCAGGAACATCTGAGACCTCATGTAGTTGTTGATCTGCCTGGTAGTTCCCCTCTAAATCACAAATTTGTTTTTATCTGCTCTAGAGAGCAGAGCCTGGTCCTTTTAAGGCTATTCACACTGCAAAACTCTAAAGCAAATGTTCCTCTGCTCCTCCTTCTGACTCCTGACACCCAGGTGGAAGAGCTCTATTTCTTTGCCATCATCCTATCTGCCCTGCTGAAAGTAATAAAATCCGTTGGCTTCAAGCAAGACTCACCACTCTTTTGAGTCAAATTCCTGAGTAAGTATCCAACAGCTGTATTGGAAGGCTGTACATTTACACCACGGTGTCTGTTTCTTGAGCAGCCATGCCTTTCAGCTGCGTGTTTTCGGGATATCCCACGAGATCTCTAAAGATACCATAGAATCATTGGTGAGGGATGGATGCTTCCTTGGTAGTCTTCATGTACAGGACATAAAAGTCAACATCCAGGTCACATTCCAGCTCAGGTGGCGCCGGTCCCCTACCTCGTTGCCCTCCTGCCCTTTCCATTAGATCTGTCCTTGTTCCACGATAAACTCGTGGGCAGCCTGGCAGCGATTTACTGCTGTGCGGTCATCTGGGCTTCCATCGCCGAGGCTGAACTCTGACTGCCAGCCCCAGCTGTAAGTGCTGGCAGAGAGTCAAAGGCTAAGGGCGAATCTGCGGAGAGCGAGGCAGCCTCAAGTTGAGGATGACCTCTCCTGCATCCAGGGCCTCCTCTGCAAGGTCCTCCCAGGTCTGGCTTGATCCTTTCCAGCTCCCCTCGGGCTGTGAGGAGGAGATGACAGAAATATATATATAAAAAGTGGAGAACAGCCAGATACAATTATTTATATATCGTCTGTCTAAACTTACTTCGAGATAAAAAGGAGCTGATTGACATGAGAGCGGGAGGCAGAGCATGTGGAAACCTCCTGGTCCCAGCTGCCGCGGCTGCTCTCTGGGGCAGGGCTGAAGCAAAGGCCTTTCTCATCTCATCAATCACGAAGTCCACTTGTTTTAGCAGATATTACATTCTGCAGATATTATATTTGCCATGCACAGCTGCTATTTTTGGCAAGTGATCCTCTGTCAGTGCCGGGGCTCTGGGGCTGTTGGAGAGGAAAGGCGACGGGGGAAGATCAGGACAGGGAAGCAAGATCTCCGCAGGAACACACAGCTGAGGTTGTGTTGTCATAACAGTGTATTTGGGTGCCTGAATAATAAACACCAAACATCCTACGAGCCCGTGATATACCAAATGGCATACATCTCGGGGAACGGCTGCATTTTCCCTTCTGTGCTTTCTCCTTTCTGAAATTGTCAGTCTGCTGTGATGTCCTCTCTGTTTCTTCTCGTAAGGACTCCCTGCTCTCTTCTCAAGTCATCTGCAAAATCCTTATGAATTTTGTCGATGTTAAATAGGGAGGGGACGTAGGCTTTGAAACATCCTTGTGTCTCCTGGGTTCCTGTTCCCTGAAGGAAACAAGCCCTAAAACATTCCTCTCTTGTGCCATGTTTATCTACCCATGCAGATGCTCCGAGCAGCTGGGGGCAGCGTGATCCTGACAGGCACTCAGCTCCTGGAGATGCCTCTGGAGCTCTGTTCTGCAGACTTCTCGAGGGCTAATGTTGCCTTATTCCCCCAGTCTTGAACCCACAACTTGCACTGTTAGCTGCTCTGCAGTGCTCTTGGGCAAGAGCCCTGGCTTTGCCCACAGTAACAGTCCAAAACCCCGATCATCTCTTTCTACAAGTGCATTAACCAAGGGGCACCAGGATGAATTGCTGCGATACTGCCATTCCTTCATTCCTTGCCCTCCTGGGGCTGACAGAAAGAAACCAGGGTAGCTGAGATGGAAACATTCCTCTTTTAGCTGCTGGTTGCTGTGCCACGACAGCTCTTTGCAGTGCAGAGTGCTGATGGAGCAGTTAGCATTGCCAAGCCTGTCAGTGAAGGAGCTTTGAGAAGCCTGAAGTGGAGAGTGTTAGCCTGGAGTTTGGTCCTACCTGGCCTAATATCTTGTCTGTCGTTCCCTGTGAGAGCCAGGGCAGCCAGAAGGAGTTCAAGTCCTACAAAACCTTCATCCATCTCTGCTGTGCACTTGCACATTCTTTCATTGAGTCTGACCTTGCCGAGCGCATTCCCAGTTCTGTCAGTATTTTTAGGTGCTTACTTGGAAGTAAGTAGCTAATGCCGACTGGGGAGGTTTCCATTTATGAGCTACAAACGCTGAGACCCTATAGAAAGAGAGTGGGAAAAGTTAGAAACATGTTACTGGAAGAAGTAAAATTAGGAGCCAAATTTATCCCTAGGCTCAGGAAAGGAGAAAGGGCATGTGTAAAACCTTCAGCTATTTCAACTCTGCTTGTGCCATTCAGGGAAAGGAAATAAAAAACAATAGCTGTGTCCATAAATACACCCAGGCAGGGGTTTAAGAGCACACATTGCCTAATAAATCTTTCCATATTTCTAATCTGTCCCGGCTGACTCAGATTACATTACTGAAATGTCACAATTGCTAAGCATTAGCAAGTGATAAGAACACTTTTACCACTGACTAGACAAGTAGTAATTACGCTGTGTCCTCTCCTTTCCCCCTTTATTGTAGCTATAACAGTTAGGCTCTCCGAGATCCTTCCTCTGTATAAGTAATAACTAAAAATATGTCACAAGGCAGTAAAGCAAAGTGACAGAAAGCATAGGAGACAAGTCCACAGGCGCTATGTTTTATTAAAGGCTTTTCTTAATGACGGATAGGACGTTACAAAGTGGGATATTAATATGCACAAACGGTGCAGCAAAGAGACTGTATCATTGGACTGTATCATTTCAAGGGGAATTTTTCAAAGGTTAGCTATCCCAGCCCCAAAGAAAACCTTTTCGTGTTAGCTGGCAAAAAGTTATTTTTCAAAATAGCAGTGAAGAATGTTTGGTCTCATGGCAGCTCGTGAGACTCCAGCTGATGTAACCGTGTGAGTTATGAGTAAGTCCTGGGATCACGGACTGTGCTGTCACATAGCCTGTGAGAAATATTGAATGGCCTCTAGTAGACGGATGGGGGGATGCCTGTTAGAGTGCTCCATGCCCTCTTTCTCCTTCCATTGTAACTCCCCTCGTCCCCCTTGCAGATGGGCTGGCCGCTTTCCGCGCTTTCCTGAAGACGGAGTTCAGCGAGGAAAACCTCGAGTTCTGGCTCGCCTGTGAGGACTTCAAGAAGACCCGCTCAGCGGCCAAACTGGCCTCCAAGGCCCAGCGGATCTTTGAGGAGTTCATCGACGTGCAGGCTCCTCGAGAGGTTGGTAGGCCAGCACCTCGGGCAGGCAGAGCATCCCTCTGGCACGGGGAACAGGCCCAGCTCCCCTGCACGGGGGAGCAGGGAGCTCTTCCTTCCTTCCTTCCCTGCTGGAGGTGATGGCCAGAATGCTTCCTGTTACAGGAACGCCATCCTGCCTGCTCCTGCTGCCTCTGCTTGCAGTGACTCATCCCCTGGTGAGGGTAACTACTTTGATGGTACTAAATTAGTCATAGCCAGTGAGTTCACTGGCAACTGCAACCCACATTTCCGAACCTCCACCAGCTTCCTAGGAGTTTTGCACATTGAACCTCTCATTTACTATCAATCCCCAAACAGGCTATTGGGCTCATTTCTCCCAGGACATTTTGTCTAAGAGCATCCCACGAATGACTAACTTGTTGACTCTCCAGGGAAGAGTGTTTATCTGCTGACTAACTCCAAACTCAATTAGAGCTCCTGAAAGATGCGAGCAATAACTCGGAGGTGAACAAAAAACGCAGTCACAACCTGAAGCCTGGAATTGTTCAAGTCCTCTTTAAAGTACTGACAGGCTGATGTGACTGTCAGATCCTGTGTCGTGATGTGCTGCTGTATTAATAATGCAACCAGGAGAGTGCTTGCTGCACCTGCTCTCCCACAGCAGTTCTCTTGCTTGATAGCATGTGTGCTTGTCACGATAAAGGTAAAGCTGCCTGTGAGGGGATCCCTCTAAGAGGGCTGCCTCCACTCCATCTTGGAGCTAGCAAGGCTATTATTGTAAGCCACTGTCAAGCACCAGGTGGTGTGGGCATCTCAGGGTGCACTCGTGTGAACACCTTGTGCTGATATTCATAAAAGCTGTGTGAGATCTTCAGGACTGCAGGACTGACGTTGCATTAGAAATACAAGTGCAGGTTGGATGGAGTCTTCCCTAAAATTTGTTCCTGTTGTCATGCTAGAATGTGAAATGACCTTTAAGTGACATCGGGAGCTGATCTCTCTTTCTGTCGTCTGGGTTAAGGCAGACAGCTTTACTTTCTAGACAGCTTGATGTTTGGACGCTGGGGTAATAATGATAAATAACATCTTAACAGACAGGTTTTAAACAATAACCCTAACAAACGCTAACTGTTTGCAAGGGAGAGAGAACAGGAAAACGTGTATTGTTGGCTTTGCAAACATGCTGCAGTCATAACATGAGGGCTGTTTGTTTTTTCAAGTCCCTACTGAAGATATGGTAACATCAAGCTGTTATGGGAAAAATCAAACAATTTATTCTATAACAACAGAGTTTAAAAACATTTAATAAGAATATACTGATAGTTTAAACCCAGCTAAAAGTTCACTCACCCTTCTATTGGGCGTGTAGTGAAGAAAAAGGGAATAGAGGAAACTTGGTCAACAGGAGAAGAGGTATGTTAAGCCAAGTTAGCATTTCTAGAAGATTTGCTGCGTAAATCCATGCTTGAGAGCCTGAATAAAAGTAACTTGATTTCAGAAGTGCTCAGATAGTTATAAATCTAGTTCAACTTCTCCAAGTTTGGGACAGGATTTATAACTCTGGATTACTAAACCCCACAGAGTTAGGGGGACTGTTTAGGCATGGCTGAGAGTAGGTGCTTGGTCCTGTCACTGAGATGAAATGTGCCATTTTAAGCAAGCAAACCAGTCACTCAGTACCAAACTCTCTTCTGCTGTTTCTCCTAGGTGAACATAGACTTCCAGACTCGGGAGCTGACAAGAAGAAACATGCAGGAGCCCTCCCTCTCTTGCTTTGACCAAGCTCAGGGGAAGGTGCACAGCCTGATGGAAAAAGACTCTTACCCCAGGTTCCTGAGATCCAAAATTTACACAGACCTGCTATCTCAAACCCAGAGGAGGCTCAGCTAGAGCAGCGATGGGGCCCTCGGAAACCATGTGCTTCCTACAACAGCAACTACCCATGTCTAAATGTGAAACTTTCTCGGTGTTAAAAGCAGTGGGGATAAGAAAAGAGGGAGGAGAGGAAGAGGAGGCTTCCAGAGCGTGATCTGAATGTGGAATTAGGACTTTTTGAGTTTCTGTGCTTTTTTGGTTAGCAGTAGCATCTTGCAGTTGTTGCCTCTCTCTAGCACAAAACCCTATCCTCTCTAGTCATGGGGTCATCTGTTGGGAAGGCAGGTTTCCTTTAAAATTACCACGCTGGTTTGTCTGTAAATAATGTCTCTGCACCTTCCCATCCTTCCAGACACCTCAGTGGCTCTCACCTATCCCTGTGTTTGGAAGGGCCCTAAGGGCAGCTCTGAAACTTGTGTAGCCAAGTACGATCCAAAGCACCGTCCCCCACACTGGCTGCTGGGGTCTGGATCCTGAGGCTGTGAGGAGAAAAAGAGGGTGGGAGTGAGAAGACAAAGGCACACGATTCTTGCTGCTTCCCGGAGAGGAAACCGTCAGCAAACTCAGCTCACCTTCCCACTTTGGTTGCACACCTCGTGATACCACAGCAGCTGACGTGTCACAGCCCCTCCATGCCCCTGACTGCTTTTCTTCCAGGGGTGGAGACTAGATGCTATTTTTGTGTGACTGTCAAGGAGCTGAGTTTTTCTCATGAGGAAGGTAACCCCAAAAGCTCTTGCTAGACCTGGTCTTCTAGTGCAAATGATTGTTTTTCAGTGATATTATTTATGTGTACTATAGTTCAGCCTCAGGACCCCAGTCACTGTTAGGCTTCATTGTGCTAGGCACCATACCAAAACTTCACACAAAGAGGCTTTTGGCCACCAGAGACTTTAATCACCTCAATGGCTTTTTGGGAACGAACTGCCAGCCATTGGGAAAGAGCTGGGAGACTGAATGTCCCATCTGCCCCATGCTGAGGTGTAAGAAAAGCACAAGATCCATCTGCCGTGTCAGGCATCGTTTCTCATCGTAGTACTTCACCAGCGCATGGCAGGGAGAGGTAATGTGAAAACACAACCTTCTTTTTGTTATTTACTGATTATTGACTGTTGTTGTTACCTACCGATTGTCCACTGTGGGCTCAATGCAATGTAAAGAAATTCTAAAGGCACAGACCCTGCTGCATGGTGCTTGCTTAAAAACAGGGTGCAGGACGAGTGTCTGGGTGTGAAGTAGTGTGCAAGGCGTGCTTTGGCCCTATTCCCACAGCCTGGACAGCCAGCTGCAGGAGAGGGCTCTGTGCAGATGTCAGTTGTGTAACACCACCTCTGTACTGTAATTCTTACCATCTGAATTGCTGCAGCGTCGCTTTCCCAGCTTATCAGCTGTCAGATTCTTGCGATATTTTCTAGAGGGGAAGTGGATCGTCTGTGGGTTTAAGTCTGCAGACCAGAGGTCTGTTTTCTTAGTTTTAGGAAGGTCTGGAAAGGGACCTCATGGATCTTTTCCTTCTCTCCTTGGAGTCATCCACAGATCAGAGGTTGGTAAACCCATGTTCTGGTTTATTGTGGTGGGTAGGTTTGATACATCAGATAGCTGGTGATAAAGATGTAAATGTGATCTGGTGTAAACTGGGTAGTCTGAATTCTGAAGCTATGCATAATGTTTGGAACAAGATGCAAAAGGTCTGCTTGGATATTAGAAGTTACTATCCCTACGTTAGCAGGTTTTGAGGCTTTTTGTAAGGATGCTGTGCAGGATGTTAGGATGGATGGGTGTAGGATTATGATAGGGATGATGAGTGTGTTTGTTTTGTTCTGGAGATGCGTTCCTGTGGTCTCTAAGACACTAAATTCTAAATACAGTACAAAAGCAAAATTTCTGTTCAATGGGGAAACCTGCTTTTCAAAACCTGGCTGGTCAATTCTAGAACTCTCCTGCAGTTTTGCAGGCAAAAATCATCTCAAGGTGGCATCCTGCGGCCACACTTGGACTTGGCTGCACAGCCCCTTGACTTCTGAAGCTGTTGATGAGATGCATGAGGTCCGTAATGCAGGGGGACAGAGCCCAAAGCCTAAACATCACTGTGCAAATTTCACCGTGGCAGCTTCGTGCAAACTTACTCGCTGCCTGTTTGAGAGTGGGAGCAAAGAGCAATGTCTGCAGGGGAAGAAAGGTGGGCCCTGGATTTTGCTGTAATTCTGCTTTTAATGTACTTACTGCTTTTAAAGAGGAGGAAGATGGCCACATTAACTGCCCCAGGGTGCTTCTCTTAGAGCTCCTGGTACATCTTCTGAGTGGGCTTGGATGATGCTGACCTCTAGTGCCAGCTGACACATCCCAGCAGAGGCTTTTTAGCACGTGCCCTGCAGGCACCCGTTGCTGAGAGGGTCACAGGGACGACCAGGAGATGAGGAAACAGCAGAATTAGATGTTTTTGTCTAGGAATAAGGACAAGGAAAAGAAAATCAGAAGTGAGGGCAATTCCCAGGCTTCCCTGATGGCTACAAAGGCTGGTCCTGTTCAGAGTGTGACTCCAGAAAGCCCAGTAGGTAACATCTCCCGACAGGCTCCTCCAGTCGGTGTTGGCATCCTTTTATTTTGTGCCAGAATTCATCAAAAAACTTCAAAGCAGCCAAAAGCTCTGTAAAAACCAAGCTCCTCTCTTTCCTCCATCTGTCTGGGGAACGGCTTTGAGCAGGCACACTCAGAGGTGGCACTGCTAACAGGAGCTGTATTCCTGCCGGCTGGTGTAGGGTGAGTGTTTTGCCCCTTAAATTGATGCCAGATAATATCCTCGACAGGAAATGTCCTAGAGCATACAGTGGAGCAAAGGTGTTGTCTGAAGCACACGAATCTATCACGGTTATTTTTGTTCCTGCTCTTACAGTTTGTCTCGCCTGCAGGAAAGCAGCCTAGTTATTTAAAGTAATTTATTATTGTTATTTTAATAAGAAATTGGCACCAGTTGCTTCTTTTATGTCAAATGTCGGGCTGAAGTGAATTAAAATAGGCAACTTATATCTCTTCCTCTTAAACCAGGGGCTGATGAAGGAAATAATGACAGAGCCAAAGCTTCGGAAAGCACTGAGTGATGACTAATCCCCATCGAGGACAAATATCCTACCTTTGATTCATCTCTTACTGATGTGAAAGGGATATTCAGAACTTACAAACCCCATTTTCCCTCTCCACAAGCACACACCTCCAAAAACGTGCTCCCACTTCAAGTAATGTCAGAGAGTGCCAGCATATGAAGAGAGGGGAAAAAAAAACGTTTCACTCAGCTCTTTTTATTCAGTGTTTCTGCTGGCGTGTATCCAGCCAGCTCTTAAGTCCTTTGACAGCAAAAGGGAAGAAGAATTTTACAAATTGCTTTTCCCTACTCCATAAACTCCAGCCGTTGTTCAGTCCAGAAGCAGATGCGGAACCCGAATCTGCTCTGAGTTTCCTTCTCCTGCTTGGGCCAGGTTTGGGATTATTTCCATCGTTTTATTGTACTTGTTAATGTACCAATGGGTCCCTGCCCTCCACGCTGGGAAAGCGTGAGGGGCAAAGTCCTGCTGGTGTGAGCACAGGAGGTGTGTGTGTACGTGGGTGTGGGTGCTGAGAGTGCATGTGAATTCACCTATATGTTACTTAGTGTCTCCTTCTAGAGAAGCTATTCTGAGACCTAGATGTGCATGTTAAAATAGGAGAATTAGGCATAAACGACATAAAACGAGATTTTTAGCGGTGTTGTGTTTGCCTCTTGTGTAAGTTCGACTAGTGATAGGAGATGTACAATTCTGCTAGGCTTCCAATTACCCATAAGAGCACATGTATCCAACTGAACTGAATGTTCACCGATAGACACAAAACCAAAATGTTTACAGCATTCAGAGCAATAGCAAAGCATACCTCATGCCAGTCCTGGAGTGCCTCTCACTTGTCCCTGCAAACTCTCCCTCACTGTGGGCCTCCTTCTCCCTCCAAACCCCTCTCTCCTTCTCAGCCCTGTCTCTGTGGACGTCCCTCCTCTTCCTCATCTTTACCTTCCTGAAGCACTCCTGTCCACGCCAGCCTTCCCCTCCACCAGCACTGCTTGAGCCCTGGTCTCTCCCAGTCTCCCCTGCCCTCCTGGCTGCATGCCCTCTGTCCCCAGGCGTCTGTCTGTCCTCCTTTTCCTTTTCCTTTTCCCTTTCCTTTTCCCTTCCCTTTTCCTTTTCCTTTTCCTTTTCCAACTCTTGTCTTACCATCTCCCTCCTACACACCTCCTACTGTTGCTCCTAGCAGCTGTTCCTTGCCCATTATATAAGGAGAAACCGCTTCACCTAATTTATTCACCATCTTTCCTTCCTGGGGCTGCTGCAGTTGTCTTGTTCCTTGGTACTGCGTTTTCTCTGGCACCGAAGCGTTTTACCACAGAGCTGGAATTAATGTTAGTGTCACTGCCAGACCAGAGAGTGCTTTTCTCTACCGTGCACCCCTTGGGCTTTGCAGAGGCTCGGCTTGTCCCAGTGTCGTGTTTTTGTCCTCCATTCGTGCTCCACGTGCTGTGCTTGCGGCAGGGGCTGGCTAGGTGAGACGGCAGCTGTGCTCCGCGCGCTTGGGCACAGGCGGAGCTGCCTCGGCAGGGTCGCAGCTGTGCTTCCTTTTAGCTTCCTGATTAAAAAAAAAGTAGAGTAAATAAAGCTGTGCACCTTGTATTTGCTTAGTGAAGTCGGTCGTTTTGCTCTGTGTTTCCTCTTGGTTTTACTGGAAGGCTGCATCTGGGATTTGATGCTCCGGTAAGCTCAAGTGGAGTTCAGGGAGCTGAGCGCATGGGAAGGAGGTGGCAAAAGGGGGTGAGCTTAGTACTGAAAAAAACCCAGAACATTTCTGGCAAAAAAGCACAGGAAAAGGACTGGGGGGAAGGAGGCTTTTTGGGGTGTTTATGCAACCCTCTGTGGGACACCGGTGTTGAAAGGGCAGGGTACAAGCACGCCATGGGGTGGATCCACCTTAAACTCCGTGACCAAAGTGTCTCATCCTCGCATAACCTCTCATCCCCTTCCTCTGCAAGCAAAACGAATGAGACACACGGAGTTCAGATGTTTCTCCAAGCTCTCTGGCACCTCCACCTCCTGTGGGATGGCAGGAAGGGGCCTTGAGGACCTGGTAATCGGGCCCGAGTAAGGTGCAGATCACGAGAAACGTGATCGTGGGTGGCTCAGAGGAGAGGTAGGAGGGAGTGAGCGCACGGGGTGAAGTCAGAACTGAGCCACCAGGTACCTGGGTAGAAGACCAACTCTTGGAAGATGTCCCCTATGACCCGTTTTTATTTTAATTGTTTAAAAATTACTCAAAGTCCTGATGCTGTAGCTGCCTCCATGGTGTCTGGGTGCTGCTGGTGCCGCAAGATAACCGGAGCAGTTTGGGCAGGACGCACAGGTGGTTCAGTCTGATTCCTTCCCTTGGGGAGGGCATGGGCTCGGCTTCACTTCGCCTTCCCTTCCTCATTAGCTGCTTGTTTGCTAGGCTCCCCTTCCCCTAACGAGGCTGGAGAAACTCCTCAGCCACATCAGCTGCCGGCTGGGCGATGCCACCCCCGTGGTCACGTCCCCGCCTTGTAAAGTGTCGCTCACCTGCGCTGTATCGAGACCGCGAGGACGCAAAATAAACAGCGTGAGAAGCACCCACCTCGTGCCTGTATCTCCGGGAAAGCCCTTGATCCTTCACGGGGAGGGAAGTGGGCATAGGTTGTACCCAGGGACGGAGGGCTGCCTCCTAAAACAACTGCTGGGAAAGGCTGAAGGAGCTGCAGGGAAGGCAGCCTGGAGAGCGGTGACTGGGGAGGGATGAGTGGGAAGAGGTTCTTCAGGTCTGGAGCCGAGGGAACCCTTTGCCCCCAGAGGAAAGTCTTATGTGGGAAGGGCTGGGGGCATGCAGAGCATCCCCGAGGTCTGGCAAGTGGGAGCAGGCAGCGACCTGGCCCCGGTGCCCTCCTCGTGGCCCAAAGGTAAGTGTTCGGTACACAGCCCCCGCAGGATTGCTTCAGCTTTTAAAAAAAGAAACCTAAATGAGCTTGTTTTTCTCTGGGAATTGCTGCAGTGAAATTTATCAGTCCCTCTGTCTTCTTCCTATCTCTCCCCCTCCCTTTTTTTTTGCCCTAATTCTCTTCTTTTATTGTTTTTCCTTTTTATCTGCAGCTTCTTTCCCTCTAAGCCTGTCTCTGAGCCAAAACAATTTGCATGCATCCAAGGGGAGAATCTGCCATTAGTGCTGCTCTGTCTCTCCTCTCAGGATATATTTAGCTATCGCCTTTTTTTATTTTTTTTTCCTTGCTCTTCAGTGGCTTTAAAGAGCAGGTGCTGGGAACGGAAAGAGAAAATTAAAAATACCTGCTGTCAGATACCTCTCCCTGCGCAGATGCGCTCCGGCGCTTCAGAAAGCGAGCGTGTGAGCAGAGTGGGTAACAGCTGCCCCTTGAAAACCTCATTTGTAATTCTAATTTATTATTATTATTTTTTAATTTCGATCATCTCTTTCCGCACTGCTACAGATTTCCAGAGCAGCTATTTCCTCTGGTGCTCCGTGCGAGGGTGGCCTGCTCTTTTGCCGGGAATCCAGCCAGCGCCCTGGGACCGGGGCAGTGGCTTGCTGTCAGGGGGGTGAAGGATGCACGCTCTTCCTCTCCTCTTGCTCCCCTGCCTCCCTTCCCCATCCCTTAATGCATCCTCCCCTTTATCCCATCACACTGTATAATCGTGCGGTTCCTCTTCTGCCTCTCTCCTTCTCCTCCGCTCCCGGTCTCCCACGCCCAAGATCTGCTCCTAATTTATCAGGATTCCTTTTCTTTCTTTCATGTCTTTTCTGGAAAAAAAAAAATTCTCTGCAGGTAAATGGGGGTGGGGAGAGGCTTTTAAAAGAAGAGCTGAGTTTGGTGCAGCCCGCACCAAAAGGCGGCTGGGCTCCTGCTCCTCCTGTGAGTGTTTCCTCCCCAAACTAACTGATGTGCTGAAATGAGGGCACCAGAAATCCCCGCAGCACCTCGCAGAGCTTCACAGGGCTTTGGAGGCCCTTTTTACGTTGTGCTGGGGATAAAGACTTTATTTTCCTCTTTTTGCATCCCTAAACCAGAAATAACAGAGGTGACAAGCTTCTGTGCTTTGCTCCCACATGTGAAGCCAGCAGCTCCATCCCTGCAAGTGCCGGGGCTGCAGATGTGGCTCTCCAATTGCTGGAGCCTCCAGCACCCACACCTGCATGTCCCACCTTCTCCCAGGCACCCAGGGCACCCATCTGGGGCTGCCAGCACCTCCCTGGAGGGACCAAACCCCACGAGGACGGTGCTGGCGATGCGAGGGGCCGGGCTGGTCCATGGGTGGGCGGTGGGCTCCGTGCCAGTGGTGCCGTGGCACACGTACGGGAAGGGAGCACGGCTCGGGCGTTGCGACACGGCCGGGTTTTGGTGTTCCAAAACAAGGGCTGATAACGCAGACACCGGGCTGGAGCCGCGGGAGGCCGCTCAGCTAAATGAGACAGGAAGCACGTAATTAAATTAGATACAGAGCAGAATGAAGACATCTGAGTACACATACGTAGCTGGGCTCAGAGGCTCTTGCATAACCCAAACGAAGAGCTCTGCATTCGAAAATATTGCAATGACCAGATCCTACGCTGGAGAGCTGCCCACCCTCAAGCCTCCCTCACCCCTTGAAGGGGAGAGTGAAAGAACGGTGAGAGTGAAAAAAACCTGGCCTTGATGGGGAGGACTCTGCTGGAACAGCTCGATCCCATGACCCCACTGCCTGGGCGCAGTTTCCTACAGCTTTGTGCATCCTCTGGCCTTTGGTTGAATCTTTTCCTTTATGTTTAAAAAGGTTTTATCACCCGGGCTATTGATAGCCAGGGATGAGCGGGGAGGAAGGAAAGGGATGAGGAGTTTCCATTGTTTCCATCCTCTCTCCTGCTTTTAGTCCCTTCCTACTCTTCCCACCCCTGGTTCCCAGTAGGATGCCCCTTTATCAGGTGTTTCCTCACACTTTATTCAGTCTTCCACTGATGCACTCCCCTTCCCCTTCTCCTACCACAGCCCCAGCAGAGTATTTATGACGAAGACACGCCAGCAAACGTCAGCCCCCGTTTACCCAGCTGCAGACGTGGCAGGAACATCGCTCCCCTCCGCTCTGCTCGCAGCGCCTCGGCTGCAGTGGGGTGCTTGGGGAGCTGCAGCGGGGTCTGCAGAGCGTGCCAGGGCCCCTCATCCTCATTGCCAGCCCCGGGGGACCCTCCTGCTGCGGTGATGCCAGCCTCGGCCACGCGGTGCGGAAGGGTTTGAAGTCACCAGCCCTCGGGATTGCGCTGACGAATTGCCTTGTCCCCCCCTCGCCGTCCCCGGCTGCGTGCCCGCGGTTACTCAGCAGGCTCCGCACGTCGGTGGAAGCGAGCCTGTTTTTTCCTCTTATCGAGGAAGCCGTTCTGACTGCGATGCTCAAGGACGAGCCTCCCGCCCCCCTCCCTGAGCACCTACCCAAGCCGTTATCTTCTGCGCTGGCTGCCGGAGCAGCTCGTGGTTGGCTGGAGCACGGCGTGGTGCTGGGTACCCTCCCAGCCCTCCCACCCCATATAAACACGGCTCCTCGCTGCTTCTCCAGCACACGGCAGCAGCGGCGGTGGTGCAGGTGCTGCCCCAGGGAGCCGATGAGCTGCTGGATGCCTCGGTGCCCAGCTCTCAGCATGTGCCGAGGGGTAGCCGCGCTTCCCATCACTTGCCTGGAAAGGTAAGGGGCTTTGCCACGCCGCAGGGCTGGGAAGCAGAGGAGGAGCTGGAAAAAGATGATCCTAACGTCGGAGCAGCTGGGTCCACCGTGGTGGCTGTGGTGGTGTTTTGATAGAGATCCGGGTGCAGCCTGCAGAGAAACACGCAGCCGGGGAAGGCAGCGTGATGTGCTGTGGCCGCAGCTGTGAGGCTCCCCTGGAGGGGACGCAGAAGCCAAAACGTGCAGAGGGGACGGAGGCCGGGCAGGGCTGCCCCGTGTCACTCTGTGCAGACGCACGAGGTTTGTTTTGCTGCCTCCGTCTTCGCAGAGCTCGCTCCAGGTTGGCAGCTGCAATATTTTTGTCGGCGCTCAGTGACATCCCGCCAAACATGGCTACGAAGCCCCACGCCGCTGCCTTGACATTTAAATGCTTATTTTAGTCCGGGTGCCTTGGGATGCCTGCAGGAGCTGCGGCACACAAATAGCAGTGGGGCTGCGTGCTGCCTCGGGGGCACCCAAGGGAGAGGAGCCGGGGAAGCAGCAGCTCCCACCCTATTGCCACAGAGATGCCTGGCAGGGATGTGTCCGGCTCCCAGGTGGCACAGGAGCTGCGCTGCCCCCACTCTCTCTGGCTCTTGGAGGTGTGGGGCAGGTGGATGGTGCCACCACCACCTCCACAGCACGGCAGCAGGGCCGGTAGCACCCCCAAAACAGCCAGGGAGCAGCTGTAGCAGCAGCACAGCAGGGAGATGCTCCCCCTCTGCCGAGCTGAAAGCGACTGCTGTCACTTTCCCAGTGTGCTGAGAGCAGCGCTGTGTGGCTGGGAGGGCGGAGAAGGAGCCGGGTTTGTGGGTTTATGCTCCTGAGGGGGCTGCAGAGCTGGGGGGGCACCAGGGCTGCAGCTCTGCCCCATGCATGCACCCAGCACTGCTGAGCCTGGTTGCCAGGGAGAGGAAAAAGTGATTTGGGGGATTGTTTTATTGCACCCAGCAGAAGGCGAGAAAGGAGGTGAAGGAGCGAGAGGGGATGGTGGTGGCGGTCCCGTGTCCCCACATTCTCACCTCTCCCCTTCCTCCCTGCTAGAGCCAAGGAACTCAAGAGCCGCCTGGGGATCCTGCTCCACAAACCAGAGCTGGCACACCGCATCGGGACGGCCGGCAAGCTGCAGCTGGGCTCCAGGCAGAGGTAAGGCAAGCTGGGGGCTCTCCTGGGGGATGCTCTGCCCATCTGCGCAGCAGGGAGGATGCAGCGCTGCTCGTCCCTGCAGTCCCACCCCAACAGGCAGTGGGGCGGATCGTGTCCCAGCTCCACCAGTTATAAAGCCAGACTGGGGGCTGATGCTCTGGCATTAGGCGGAGCGGGGACTCAGCATCGAGCAGGAAAAGCCAGAGGCTCCCGCAGGCACTGGTTTCTCAAACCAGTGCCTGGGTCCCCCGGGGAATGCAGACAGCGCTGGGAAAAAAACACTAAATCTTGCTGCTGGAGGCAAGGCGCCTTCATGCTGAGAGGCTCTGCTGGGCTGGCACCAGGGAAAAGGGCTCCTCTGAGCATCCCCTAAAGACTGCCTGGCCAAAGCTGCGCTATGGAGCTGAGGTCTGGGGAGCCATCGGGGAAGGCAAAAGAAAGGGAAAAAGAGAAAGGAAAGAGGGCCCACAGGTAATGGATACTGGGGTCTCGCTGTGGTGTCCCGCCGGGTGCCGCTGCCTCCCTCCTTGCACTGTCTCATCATGAACTGCTTTAACGAAGCGCTCCCGTCCTTCGCCGGCAAGACGGCAAGCCTCACGTCCTTTGTCTTTTCCAGAGACTCCTCACGAGAGGTGCTCGAGTGGAGGGAATCCTTCGATCAGCTCCTGAAGAGTAAAAGTGAGTAGGATTTTTCTTTTCTCCCCTTGGTGAGAGCGTGTAGGACGTATGCCTGGAGTCAGTGCGAGAGGAAATCTGGTCTCCTCCTTGAATTAGATATGTTAGAAATTCAGGAGGTGCTCTCCCTGCCCTGGCAGAGCTGACACTCAGCCAGACTCTACCCTTTCCTCTTGGCTGGGTGCTTTCTAGGGAGGCAAGAGCACTGTCCCACAGCTTCTTGGGCCAGGAGCAGCAGGGTGGGCATGGTGAGCTGGTGGCGTGTACCTTCTGGTGGGGTCACCACGCCACCCCCAGCTATGCCCAGCACGCCTGCTGCTGGTGCAACCACCTTCACGCAGGCTGTATTTGCTCGGAAAACGTTGCTGCCCTCTGTCTGCCTGTCCTGTGCTTTGAGGGATGGCTCTTACATGAGGAGAAAGCATCCGGCTGCTTTCTTGAACTGCACCATTTTCCCCTCCAAAATTCGCTGTACATCTGGTGATGCACAGGGTTCCCATGAGGAGTTGTTGGTGGCCAGCAAGGGGACCAAATCTGAATACAAAAGCAGTTGTCTACCTTTAAGTTATTCCACAGCAACAGACAGTCCTTCTGCAGTGCTACTCAGGGGCTAGGAATATTTTTCCCAGCATTTATCACACGCTGCGAAGGTTAGCAAGCATCTGCAGCTTTTTAATGCAATAGAGACACAGCTCTCCTGCTGCAGGCACTCTTCCATGCCCCACAGCAACTCGTTCCCCCCAAATCTCAGCTGAGAAATAAAAACAGAGCCATTGCTGCTCAGTTCCTGCAGGCGTACTCATACCTCAGTGGATTTCTCCATCGGTAGAATTAGCTCTTTTCCGAAGCTGTAGAGAAAACACTCTGAAGACTCATTACAGAAAGGTCAGATAAATAAAACTTGTCTGTGGGAAAGGATTTTATTGGAGTCTCGAGGCCAATTAGCAGAGGCTCACAGGGTGGAATTTGTCCGGAGGGAAAGGAAACCCACAGATGCCACAGGCTGGTCTCCCAGGGAGAGGCTGGTTAGGCAGTGCCACATCCAGCAGCCCCTTTATCTCCTGAGTGCCTTCATCCACTTCATTTCCTTCATCTCATCTCCTTCATCCCCTTCATCCCCTTGGTCCCCTTCATCTCCTTGGTCCCCGTTCACCACTTCTGTCTCCTTTGTGCAGACGGGGTGACCGCCTTCCACACCTTCCTCAAGACAGAATTCAGTGAGGAGAACCTGGACTTCTGGCTGGCCTGTGAGGACTTCAAAAAGACCCGGTCGAAAACCAAGCTGGCCTCCAAGGCCAACAGGATCTTCGAAGAGTTCGTCCAAAGCGAGGCGCCCAGGGAGGTGAGAGCCATTCCTGCCTCTGCAAGGTGGCACTGAACAGAAAGGGGAAGGGGTAAAATATCCCTGGGGGGGTTGTTAAGTTGGATAGGAAGATTTGCCCTGATTCATGGGAGCTTTCTAACCTCACATGGCACCCCAAAATGAAGGGATGGAAAGGTTTGGGAGTGTCTTCACCCTCGCTTGGAGAAGACTGTATGGGAGGGAGGTTAATGCCGAGCTAACGTTTCTTGGCTCTCCTTCCCCGCAGGTGAACATCGACCACGAAACCAGGGAGATCACCAGGAAGAACCTCTCAGGGGCCACCTCCGCTTGCTTCAACGAAGCCCAGGCCAAGACCCGCACGCTGATGGAGAAGGACTCCTACCCCCGCTTCCTCAAGTCCGCCTCCTACCAGGACATGACCAAGCAGGCTGCCAGCCGCGGCACCAGCAAGCGCCTGCACACCTGACCTGGACCCACACCCAAATCCGCCTTCGGGAGGGAGGCCGGGAGGGGAAGCCCTGCCATTTCGGCAGGCTGCCCGGCACCTCAAGCGCTTCTGCTGAAGCCACCGTGAAGAGAGGCCTTCCACCCCACCGCCGCCACCGCCACCGGGGCCACCCGCGGGGCCTGCGAGTTGCGAGGCCAGGGGACAGCAGAGGCCTGGCGGTGACATTGTTATCCCTCGCTTAGGCTGTTTGAACCCCAGGTTGCACCCGATCTTAGGTCACACACATAACTTTTTATTATCGTTGTTATTTATTTTAGCGTTGATATTACGATACGTATTTATGAGAAGAGCACCGCTCGAAGCATGCACACATCCCTTGCTCCGAGGAGCCTGTAAATTAATTTATTTTAGATATTGCTGCACGCAGCACGCCTCCCATGGCTTCTGTATAATAACTTCGAGAGAGAAAAATGGATTTTGTAGCACGACCACGGGGCAAGGGACGCGAATAGCAGCGGGGAGAGCTGCGACTGGCGGGCTGCTAGTGGGGTCTGAGGTTTCCTGAGAGCACGGAGACCGTTGATGGCCATAAAAGGATGCTTTGCGGTTCATGCCGTTTCCTTTTTATTTTTATTTTTTTTCCCTTAAATAGAGCTTTGTGACCGACATCTCAGCACGTGGGCTAGCAGCTTGTCCTAGGCAGAGAATAGCCATGTAGAACAGGCACTTCGAGTGTTGAAAACTTAGGTTTTAAACACGTGGAAGAGAAAAAAATGGGGTTTTCCCCTGATTTGCAGTCGGACCTGGTGTTTCTTTGGCTGGCAAACCGGTCTGCAGCCAAGGACTCCCAAGGACCAGTTTGGGGATTTTTTTTTCTGACTCTTCCCAATTCTACCTCTGAGTCTTGGTGGGTCCCGGCTGCATTTACAGGGCCATTTAAGATGTTTTGCTATTTATTATTTATTTTTACAACTGGAACCACCTTCGTTGTGTTACTGAGGTAAATGATGCACAAAGGTCCATTTTTTATTACTAATATAACATTGTCATGACAAAATAAACTGTAAAGAGGACAATGCTGTGACACCACGTTTGATTGTGGGCTTTTACTTTATTTTTGCATTCTGGGGGGCTGTTACAAAGCACACAACGTAAGGAAAGCTGCTGGCGGCACATGGCTTGAGGCACATTTACGGTCACTTTAAAACTTGCAATGTGAGAAACACAGAAAGGCAAGGGGGAAACTTGAGAAGAGTAAAACTTCCTCTTGGCATTTGGCTCATGGGAGAGAAATAAACAGTTCACGAAAGGTTTGAAAGCAATAGTTAAGTTATGAATATATCAATTGCCAATGTATTTTGTGCTGTTTATATTGCTCACCCTTTTCTGAACGTGTCTCGGGACTGCAGTTCACAATACCCATTTAATATCAGTAGGACACGGTTGACTTTTAAGCACAGGAGGGTTCATGTAAAGGATGCTTTGGCTCACTATCATTAATAACATTAGATTTAGCATTAATTCCATTGATGAGTGAATTATTTTCCAGGGGGAAGCACCTGGCATTAGAGGGAGTGTCAGAGACCATCCTATCCCCAGTGCAGCTCTTGCTGCCTCCCCCGTCTGGGATGCTTTGGGGTGGTGTAGCTCAGAGGTGCTGCTGCCCTAGGTGAAAACCAACCCAGGTGTGCAAAAATACACCAGCCCTTCCCAACCCTGCTCCCTACAGTTGCTATCCACCTAAATGGAGGAAGCCAGATTAAACTGCCTATTTTAACGTTTATTTGAGAAGGAAGAAATGAGGCGGAAGGTAGCCAGGATGTATTTAAATTATCCAGCAAGAAAGACTCGGTGAGAGCACCAGAGCAGAACTGAAGCAGGCAGAAACAAAATCATGTTCTTTTAAACTGCAGGGTCTGACTAAAAAAAAAATAAATCAATAACCTTGCACACCTTGAAATTAATTTAAACATGATTTTACATTCAAAAATATTCAGATTGGCCAAACAAAAAAAGTTAATAAAAATACTTAGCTAAGAATTAAAATATTTTTGCGAGTTTTTTTTAGGGGGAAATCGGGCTGTGTCCACTCTTGGTGCCCTCTGTGTCAAAATATCCCAGACTGCATTTTTGTCTTGGTGGTAGCACTGAGACCTTTACAGCTGGCACTGGAGCATCTCATTTGCAGCTCTTTTCATTTCACAGAGAGAAAACTCCATTGACAGAACCAGAGAAGCCCTGCTTGCGTCCAGCCTGTCCTCCACAATTGCTGTCAACCCCCCGTGCTAATATAACAAAACCTTTAAAGCCTTGGGAAAAAAAAACAAACAAACCACAGACCCGCCTTGAGAACCAGGAGCTGAAGGCTCCCATAAACCACAGCCGAAGTTTCCCAGGGTGGAGGCAGCGAATTTGGAAGCAGAAGGGAAGATTTCGGATGTGGGGAGCCAAGGCAGGCACTGCCCCCCAGGCACAGCCCATACTTGCTGCAGGGCTGAGTTTCCATGAGCTGGGCTGCGTGGGGATTTACTGCATGGAAAGCAATCACCAGTGTGCCTGAGAGATGTCTTGCTCTGAGGGTTTCAAGAGATATTGCCCTGAGCAGCACCGTGCCCCACGTGTATTTGCACATCTGTGTTCTCACTGTGCAGCTACATATGTGGGGTCCCTGTGAAGGCACGTATTTGGGCAGGTGGCACGTGTTGGTGTGCACACGTGGGGGCAAACTGATGTGTCATTGCATGTGTTCATCCATTATATCCTTTTTAAAAGACAACCTGCAAATAAATGTTATAAAATGTTGCTGGATTTTTATTTCTTTTTAAAGGAAGCTCAGCGGCAGAGGGGATGCACTGAGGTATTGCACACGCTGCAGGCTGTGTCACAGTGCTTTGCCAGCCTCTGTGCCAGCTGATGGGGAGGGAGCAGCTGCACTGCACTACTTCCCAGCCTGCTGCTTCCTCCTAAAGCTCCAAAAATCCCATGTGATGGGTTTCCTTATGGCTCACCTCCCTTCCCCGTACAACTAAATGCTACGGTTTCCAACCCTGCCCTGCTGTGTGCAAGGATTCCTACCTGCACAGTGCCTCATGATACAAAGCGAAAGGCAATAATGCTGCCTCCTGGCATTGCAGGGGTGCTGAGCACACAGCTGGGCTCTGAAACTCTGTGCTCCAAGCCTGCTCTGACGTGCTGTAATCTGGGCCCAACCTGTGGGGAAGGGCAAGGGATGAGAAACAGCTGGGAGGAGCACTGCTGGGAACCACCTCCAGCTGGGAAAATGCATTTAGGCTCAGGTAGTTGCACAGCTGCTGCTGTGACCTGTTTTGGGTGATCTTGGATGCCTTTTGAGGAGCTGCTCTGCTCTTCTTGCCCAGGTACTGGGGATGGTGCCCTGCTTGGTGGGGTCTCTGCGTGCCTGGATGTTGCCCTTACATCTTCTTGAGTCTTCTCTTGCTGATGGGCTCGCTGTCTGTTTGTGCTGGTCAGGGTTGAGCAGCAGCCCCAAAGGTCAGCAAATTCAGGTGAAAAGTGTAACAATGCTCCACTGCAAAATGAATCTTGGTCAATGCTCCTGTGTTCCTAGCTGCCCCCACCAGGGCTTGGGTCGCATCCTTCTGCAGGCTATTTTCCAGGGCTGTGTTCCAGCAAGCCCCAGCAGTGTGGCCAAGCATATAAACCCTGGGATGTTCCCATTTAGAAATATAATAAGGAAGCAAGCGCAAGGAACACGAACAAAAAAAACCCCATCCTACTATTCATAGTTTGTTTAAAAAAATTATTTTAACTTTGGCAGGCAGTTTTTATTGTCATGTTTCAGCTCATGGTTTTGTGGGCGGTAGCCAGGGCGTGGATGCTGCCTCAGGGGAGGATTGTGACATGGGTGAGCATCCATCAGCACAGAGGATGAGGAGAATCATCTCCTGAGCCCCTGTCTTGCAGGGGGCAAACAAGCACTTTGCAGAAGCTCCTATGCTTTAAAAAGCCTCTGAGACCTTTCTATTCTCCAAAAATTGCCCAGTTGCGCTTGAACTTACTGTTGTGCAAAAGTAGTTAGGAGCAGGGAGGAGAGATGGGGAAATCCAGCTTTGCTGGGGAGAAAAAAATGGGGAAAACCATCTTGGGGAAAACCATGTTTTGCTCTGGTGAAGCCCTGCTTTGTTGGTGTACAGATGCACAACAATTCTGCTTGATGGCTGCAAGCACCTTGCTTCTGGCTTGGTGTTGGCCCAGCTGCAGCAAAAAGCAGAGAAAGCCCTGTAGTGATGGGCTGCAGGGTACAGGGATGCAGTCTGCTGTGGCGGTGTGACTTTTGTGATGTTTTCCTTCCCTGAGACCAGAGGGAGAAGGTAAAGCACAGCAGGTGAGAGCAGCAGCTCCTCTGAACTTGGTGGCCATCACTTTTCCTGTCCCTTGGCTGATTATGGTCATCCTTCAAGCGAGAAGCTTTCCTTTCCTCAATTTGGCTTCTTATTGTCATTATCCTCATGGTAACTAACTACTGTCGTGCTGCACAGCAGTGTTTGCACTGCGGTCACCACAAAGCTGTTTGTTTGTCTGGAAGGCATCCTGAGTCTGTTCTGCCTTGCCTGCACTCATACTTACAGATTTATTTTGTGGGGAGCTGCTTCTGATGGCGTGTCTGTCAGAGCTGGCTCCCTTCCATCCTTCCACCATCAGATAGGGAGCTACTTTAAATCAGCTTCCTGAAGGGAGATTTTCTTCTACTTAGGTGGCATTGGTGTTGTGTTGTCACCTGAATTTTTTAATCACAGGTTGTATGGGTCAAAGGACTGCAACGCAGCCCTGCTATGAGCTGAAGGTCGCTCTTTAGAAGATGCTTCTGAGCCTTAAATTACCACTGCAGCTACGTGAAGGACACCCAAAATAATGATCTTCAGCAACAAAACCCACTGGCACACTGGGAACACAACAAAGTCACCGGACAAGAGCCCAAACTCTGCTCTGGTTGGAGAGGACGGTGTCATCGTTGGACCTCACAATCCCTGCAATGTGCCCATCTGCTGGCCTACAGCCTGCGAACAACAGCACCACCACAGTTGTCCATGGTCACCTAAAATTTGGTGTTCCCTTGGGGGAAGAAGCTCGGTCTCTGGCAGGCTGTCTTGGGGGCTGTTGTAGGAGAGGAGGAAAATACAAAAAGTGATGCTGGGGTGAAAGAGGGCAGCTGCCTGCTTCCAGCACAGCTCGGGTAGGGATCTGGGGCTCGGTGACTGCCTGGGTGAGATCCAGGAGCTTGGCTGGTTTGGCCACAAGGACGGATTTACCAAAAAGTGTGGAAAAGCTTCAACAAAAGACCAGTACTGGTGCATTTAACATCTCTGTGCTATTAGCTGCTGAGAGCGGGTTTGCAAACCTCTCTCCTGTGCAGCAATGTCACCAAACACCCCTTTCCCCCCAAAAAAAACCAACAGCCCTCCCCACAAGCAGATCAAATCCTCCCAGGCACTGCTCCGTCCAGTGGGAGGAGAAATTGTGCTCGTAACGCTGCTGTGAAAAGCTGCTCCCTGGCTTCGAAGTTGCTTTAAGCTGCTGCTGGGTTTGCAGCTGGGCAGGGATCCCTGTCCCCTCCTGCCTGGGGCTGGCGGCCCTGGGTGACAGCAGGCAGGGCTGTGGGACTTTGCGTGTCAGGCAGTGCGCAGCTGCGTCTGGCTGCAGGACAGGGGGAAGGGAGCAGCCCTTCGTGCTTCCTTGGGCAGGGCGTCTGCAGCTCTGCCTCTTGGTGGAGGAAGTAGAAACAGAAAAAGGGGCAGAACAAATGTAAACCTCTGCCTCGGACACCTTCTCCTCCACCTCTTTCCCTCTCCAGTTCTTGCAGGTTCTCTGTGCTGGCGGCGGTCCGTGGTAGGTGAGAGCATCTGTGTGTCCCCTGCTGTCTGCAGCCCCTGGCCGTGCCGGGGGGATGCTGTGCTGCTTTTCCAGCCTGGTGCTCCAGAGAGTGGCTGTGCCTTCTCCTTTGCTCCTGCCCACACCCAGCTCTGCCTCGCGGACCCCCCAGCTTTAAGGAAAGAGCGGGGTGCTTTGGGTCCTCTGAAAGCAACGATTTATTCGTCTGCATGCAGCAAAAGGCACGGGAGTTAGATGCAGTGCACTTCTCAGCGAAATACGGTATTTGTTTGCTGCTTGGTGGTTTGGGGGAGGAGGGGAGACGAAATGAAGCGAAAATAAGATGTCTGCCTTTCCCGAGGGTTGCAGTACTGTGAATTTAAGCTTCTTAGTTAAAGCTGCTCTGCCCCTTTTCTGATTTGTTTAGATACGTTAAGCACGGTTCCGCATGTCGCATATGCAAATACCGGTTTCTGCCTGCCTGCTGTGTTCTCCTCCCGAAAACACCACCGAAATAGCAGGTAACCTGCAGCTAGCCTGCCCCGGGGCGCAAGAGGCAGCCGCCTCATCCGGCATGGAGGCTGCAGATGATCTCGCCTCCAAGCTAAACGTTGCTGTGATAAACTCTGAAAGAGAAAAGGTGCTGGAGCTACTGGAGAAAGGGGCAGATGTGAACTCCAAGGTGGGCAGCGGCTGGACACCGCTGCAGAGTGCTGTGCAGGCTGAGGACAAGGACATGGTCCAGCTCCTGCTGGACAGAGGCGCGTGTCCACATGCCAGGAAGGACAACGGCGCCACCGCCTTTATTGTGGCAGCGATTGTGGGAAACGTGGAAATCCTGGAGCTCCTTTTTGGTTATGGGGTTGATATCAATGATCATGACGACAACGGCTTCACAGCTCTCATGGAGGCTGCTTGGCACGGGAACGAGGAAGCCCTGAGATACCTGCATAGCAAAGGGGCAGATGTGAACATGAGGAGGGTAACCAGCGAGGAGAAGGAGAAACTGAACAAAGGGGGCAGGACTGCACTGATGGATGCCTGTAGGAATGGCCACTTCTCAATTGTAAAAACTCTTGTCAAAGATATGGGGGCTGATCTGAACATTTGTGACAATGAAGACAGAAATGCCTTGATCCATGCCCTCAAGGTCCATGAGAGGAAAGTATCTGAGGCTGTCTCTATAGTCCATTTCCTGCTGGACTGTGGTGTTAATGTCAGATGCAAAGATGAAAGTGGGAAAACTGCCCTCATCCGAGCTGTTGAAATGCAGAACCAGTGTTTGGTGAAAGCTTTCTTGGACAAGGATGAAATAAATATCGATGATGCAGATGAGGACGGCAACACAGCACTGATGGTGGCTGTGGAGAAAAATGATTATGATATTGCAGAGATGTTGTGTGAAAAAGGGGCAAGGACTGACATTGGGGAACTTATTGCTATTGCAAATAGAAAATATTCTAATAAAATGCAACGTCTTCTTCGCAAGTACAATGCCAAGTATGTCCCAGCAAGCTACGAAAACTGGGAGCCAAAGAGCAAACGCTGGAGGAGCCAGCTGCAAAGCCTTCATAAAATCTATCGGCCCATGATTGGCAAACTAAAGGTATTTCAGTACATCCGTCAGAGAATCCAGAGCACCTCCCGGGGTGGCATCTACCTGGGGCTCCACGGTGGGACAGAAGTGGCAGTAAGAATATTCCTCAGCGCACAGGGTAGCGAAGAGAAGAAATTCCTCGACCAGTGTGGTGACTGCGAGCATCTACTGAAGCTCTTCCAGTTTGAGAAGGAAAGAGGCTACATGTACTTGTGCTTCCCTCTCTGGGAGAAAAACCTTGAAGAACACCTGCAGGACCCAGAAGATGAAAAGGATTACAAGGGCATCCTGAAAATGATCTTCCAGGCAGTGAGAGAGCTGCACTCCCTTGGATTTGCTCACCAAGCTCTGCGTCCCAGCAACTTCTTGATAGGTTGTTTTGTTTTCTATCTATTTTTGTTTTTCTTTCCTGTCACCTATAGTTCAGAGGAGGTGCCTCGTAGCTTTCTAACACCCCCTGCCTCAGATCAGATATGAAACACCAGTGCAGGTATCTTTATGCAGAACGGGATGTCTGTGGCATTTGTTCTCTTTGGGTAGGTACAGGTGTGCTGCCAGACAGTCCTGGGAGGGTGAATAGATCAGCCTGATGTGCCTCATGAGATCTGCCTGCCTTGTCAGGGCTTTGTGGGTAGCTCAACTCACAGCAAGTCTTTCCAGAGATGTCTCCTAAAGAAGGCCCCATCCAGAACACGGTGACAAACTTGCGTTAAGGTTCTCTGCCATCACTTGCTGATATTTTCTCTTATTTATCCTCAGATTTAGCTGGCAAGATTTACTTGGCGGATTTTGATAACAACAGAGTGTTGATTGAAGGCAACAAGGAACTTATAAGCTCAGACTTAGAGGTAACTTCCCTCCAAATCAATAAATGCTTTCAAATTTTATCTACTTCTGATATCTTCTTTCACTGTGAATTCCAGGAGAAGCCTTTGTGCATCCTCAGCTAGAAGGAGCAGCCTCACTGTTTTTTGGGCAAGCCCATAGAAGAGCAAACCCCACATGAGAATGAATTAGGGTGCAAGGCTGTGGCTGGTGCTGGGACCTCCCCAGATACCTCGGGAGCAGGATTACAGTGCCTGACCCCTCAGTCCTTGTGCACACAGCTTCAGGGTTCCCGTCTGTGTTTGTGCACGCCTATAGGTGCATGTCTACACGTGCATTTTCCCCATTTATGAACATTGCTCCCACTTCGTCCCTTTGGTAAGAAGCTTCATGTGTCTTGAGTGATATGTTTCCTTGCAGGACCTCAGCAGGCTCGTGCTATATGTCTTAGCAGGGGGTAGGAAACCCCTTCGTGAAGTCAGTATCGAGGATTTGGATGCAGATTCCCCAGATTACAAGGAGGCTCTGGACCTTATAGAGCGCCTGGCCTCTCACGATGACCAGGGATGGGGGGGTCTGAGCAAACACCCCTATTTCTGGAGCAAACAGACGTAAGTCCTGGGAGTAAAGGAACATTCTTGGTATGGGATTTGCCTGTGGTGCTGGAGACAGCGATGTTCTCTTGCAGCTAACGAAGCTTGTTGTTCCACAGCAGGTTCAACCTCCTGAAGAGTACCTGGAATAAAATCAAGGATCTCCAATGGGATAAAGATCTTTTTGAAACTATTAATGCTAGGAGTCCTTACCCGTGCTGGACTAAGATGGTAAGCATCCTCTCTTTGGATCAATGTGGAGCTTGTGCTAGATATCCAGCAGAAGCTTTCCCTGAGCATTTCACAGGCTCCATCTAACACCCATAAGGAGGAAAAAGTAGCCCCATGCAGATACAACCACAGAATATAGAGGAGCAGTGTCTGCACAGACCCTTTGACTTCCCAGATCAAAATAAGTGGTGGTGTTCATGTAATGCACTCCTTATACAAATGTAAGGCATCCATCCTCGTAGTTGGGGGTGGAGGTTTAAGGGCAAACCTTCAAGGGTACTTAGTGTGACCCCTAAGACAGGAACCTCTGGCCCTTGTTGCCAGCAAGTTTCTGGCAGAAGTGTTTGTTTTGGCTCAAAACCAGTGAAGTGGGGCCTGGTTTTGCAGGTAGCATCCTGGAAAGGCCTTGTGCATAGTGTAAGATCTGGCAGGCATTGTTCAGCAGGGCAGCCTGAGAGGCCCTCAATGGGCCCATCCTCCAGACATGCATGGAAATCTGCTGTGCCATGTTGGCAGTCCTAATATAACCCCCTGCATCAATAAGGCAGGAGAGGAAGCCCTTTGCAGAGCCAGGGGTCTGCACGGTGCGTGTCCTGTAGAGTGAAGTCTTCTGCTCATGCTGGCAAACCCACTTTGAAGTGTCACAAGGCTTATCCGTGCAAGACGATGCCTCTGCAGGAAGGCAGCAGCTGTGATAAGTGGAGGCGTGTGTGTTACTTCCATGGTGGGGAAAGGTAGGGAATAACCTGTCACCTTTTTTTCAGATTGATTCAGAGGTTCTGCATATCATGGAAGAATCCAGTTATAGAAAAAAATTCCATTATAAAAGCAATGTCACAGACCTTCTGAGGTTCATCAGAAACCTGGATGAACACCCCAATGAAAGGTAGATGTTTGCATCTTTGTGCCTGCGACACCTGTGTTGCTGGGGACACCTAGGAATCTGCGAGAGTCGGTCACTTTGAGAGCAAAATGTTCTTCAGAAGGGAGGACATAGCCAGGATGTAGAAGTCCATTAAAACATAATTTGTTAGATGGGCTGTGTCCTCTAGCAGTGGTGTGGGAGAGCTTGTGTCCTGGCAGCTAGCAGTCCGATCAGAAACAAAATCTGACTCCCAGACCTGTTCTGTGATGAGGGGCGATATCTTTATATCTCAGCTTTGAGATGCCTCCTTGCCTGCCTCGCTGCTGTTTCCAAAGGGCTGATGGTTGCTGTGCTGAGGTGCTTGAGTGGGTCAGGAGGTCCTGCTAGGAGGTCCTGAATCCCCAACCCTCTGCAATCATGGGCGTCTTACCCCTGTGGTCGGCGGTCCCCGTGACGTGGTGGTGGTAACCCCGAGCCGTGGTTTCGCTGAGGCCACCACTTCTTTTCTGTGAAGGTGCAGGTGGAACTAGGCAGATAGAGGTGCTGGAGAAGTGGCAAAAAGATGGAGCCCAGAACTTGGGGAAGGGAAAGGTTACAGTTCAGGGATTTGTAGGAAATCTTCCTGCTTTACCAGCCTCTGGAATGGCTTTTTCTATGCGAGGGAGGAACCAGGGCATCCTGGACTCCCTGGGTGTGCTCTAAAATCTTTGTTTTTGTTCTGTTTCAGGATCAGTAAAATAACAGGGGACTATGCTGAGTATTTCCTGACGAATTTTCCAGCACTGACCATTTATGTCTACAACTGTTTACGCCAGCATCCCAAATACAGCCACTTTGTAGACATTCAGGATCCTCCTCTGTAGGAGGCTGTTGCCTCACTTCCCATGGCTGATCCCCACTTGCTCTGCCTCCTTTTGTTCTTGATTTCTTCAGCTGAAGAAAGAGTTGAAGAAATTGGGTAAAGAGACGGGAGAGCACATGCAGATACAGAGCACGGAGAAATGAATGGTGCTTCAGAAGAAGTGGTTGGTGTAAGGACAAGGGCTTGGGCAAGGAGCCAGGCTGAGTGCCAGCCCAGGTCCCCTGTGACTCCCTGTCCCCATCTCCCTGATTCTTACAGAGCGCAAGGAGATGTGGGACAGGCCCCATATTCCTAATCCATGCAAGAGGCAGGAGAAGAGCCCAGGTATTGCCAACCAGGGACTCTGAAGGAGTTTCCCTAGCAGGGAGCTCTACAGACAGCACTTATGAGCCACCCAGGTACCCCATCAAGACTTGAATTCCCTCCTTCCACTCCTTGAACACAGCAGCCAGAAGCAGAGATGCTGTTGGTGCCCAACCCTGCCGTTCATACGCAGCAGCCCGGAGCTCTGCTACTGGGGCTGAGCAGCACAAACCCATTTCTGGAGCCCAGTGGCATCCTGATGGCCCAAGGGCTTGTTTGTTTCTCTGCCAGCAGTTCCTGCGGGGCTGCATAATGATTATATATTGCTTATGGAAATGTTTTCCAGCTGTTGAAATGATTTTTTTAAACTGATTGTTGTTCTTTCTGTTAGCCTATGAAGAACCAAACGGGGAATAAATTTGGAAAAATGTTTCCTACATATTTATGAACGAGGTCCCCATCTCTACCTGAGAGAGGAAGGCAGTCCAGAGCTCTGCTGGGTGCTGAAGGCTTCCTCTCCTTGGAAGCATACGGTCCCTTGTGAAATGGGCTGGATAGTGGATTTTATTTATTTATTTATTTATTTATTTATTTATTTGCTTTGTTTTACTCCTGTGGAGCGAGGGTGAGGATCTCATGGATGAGCAGATGTGCAAAGCTGAACATCAGCGCCTACGTGTGTGCCAAACTCAGGGTGGATGTGTTTGCTCCGTCTCATTGACAAGCGAGTGGCTGTCAAGATGCATTGTGGAGCTCTGCATCCCTTTAGCTGTGCGTGCTTGTATTTTTATGCAGCTGCAAACCAGCAGGCAGGGCTGTGCCATGGGCTGGGCTCCTTGAGTGCCTTATAAAAATTCCACATTTCCAGCCTGCTGCAACCTTTGTGCCCTCTTGCCTCACCCTGCTGTGGTACCAAAGGGCTGTGACTTGGTGGCTCTGAAAGGCTGTGAAAAGCCCTCCCTGGAAGCAGAGAGCACTCCAGGATGCCTAAACCAGAGCCCCCACATCTGTGAATCCTTCTGGGGACGGGGTTCAGCTGGGCTCACACTACAGGGACAGCACCTTTAGGGCTGAAGTGCTAGTGCAAGGCACGTGAAAATGCAGCTAGCTTTGGGGCTGGGGGCTTGGGGCAAAACCAAGCTGCAAAATCAAATTTTGGGGAGCTGGCTGGTTTTGCAGCTGGCAACGTGAAGCTCTTCACTTACAGAAATGTTGGACTTTGGGTTGGCCTGTTTGATTCTGCAGAAGCCAAGTGTTGATAATCAAAATGGACACATAAGAAATGTTATCTCCTGCCTTAAATACACCTGTGCTGTTGCCAGGATGCAGCCGTCTAGGATTTGAGGGTTAAAGCATAGCTAAAAATAGACTTCAAGTTACAAGGCAGAGCGTGCAGGGGTGGGAGCTATGAAAGGCAAGGCGTGCTAAAGGTCCTGGGCTGGTTCTTCAGTGAAATCATGTCCAAAGTACACTGGGGAATTTTGCAGCTTCCTGGTGGCTCAGCAGAGCCACTCTTCCTTCCCATCAGGCAGGAAAGTGAAGGTGTTCAGTAGGGTTTGGTTAGTGCTTGGGAAAGATAGGTGCACTGGATATTGATAAAAATAATAATGAGAAAGCCAAAATCCCCAATCAGGCATAAGCTGACTTTGGGAGGGGTGAAAAAACAGGCTCTGGTAAGACAGGCACCACCTCACCACCCTGGGGACAGCTGCGCCCTTCCACCTAAATGTACCTCCCACGTTTTTTGGGGAAGACACCAAAGTGTTGTCCTGCTGGACACCCAATGTGATTTATTTAGCTACTGGGTCTCAGCCACAGGCAATGCAGTTTTTTTTTAAAGATAAATGAGGGGAAGGAGGCTGCTGTGTGGCATGGGTGTCTCCTCAGGCGGCAATGTGCCTTGTGGCACATCCCTGCAAGTCACCGCTGGTGCTATGTTATCAGGCAGGCTGGAGGGTGCTCTCAGTTGCTTTATTTTTCTGGTCTTATTGCAGATTAAGTGCAGCCTATGTGGTGTGTCTTGGCTGCTCAGCTTCCTTGGAGCACATCCCTGCCCTGCTCAGCGTGGATAAGGTGCTGGGACATCTGTCCTTCCACCTGAGCCTGCGCAGAGGGGAGAAGCTCTGTATCAGTGGCTGCTGCTGATAGATGCGTGGGTGAATGGTGTTAACGAGGCTGTGCTTAGGGCATGGGGACATTCAGCAACTGGAGACTGTGTGTGTGTGTTACTGGGAGAGACTGCAGCCAGCTGGGGCTGGAAACAGCCCATCCAGGGGCAGCAGCAGCTGCTTTGAGGTGGAGCTGCTGGCACCTGCAGCACAAGCCCAGGGAGGGCAGCGAGGGAGGGAAATGCCTCCTTGCTCTGGGACCCCATCCTTGGTGCTATTGGGGGGTGGGCTGCCCCTGTAGCCACCTACCTGCCCTGCAGGTAGCCCTACAGGCTTGCTGAGTGGGAGATGTTTCTCATGGTGGTTCTCTGAATCTGAGAAAAGCAACAGGCACAAACTCCCCATCATGGCTGAGATGGGGAGCCCTAAAGCTGGGCTCTCACCCCAGCAGCTGGAGCTGCTATGGGGAGCAGGAACCCTCGTGGCACCAGCTCACCCCTCTGCTCCTCCAGCAGCTCCTTTTGCAGCTCCTTTTGCAGCTCCTTTTTCTTCTGGGACTGTGGCAGCAGGATGCGGATCCCTCCCAGGAGGGTGAACATGATGACAACGTGATTGCCTGGGGAAGGAGAAGAGAAATGTCCCCTTGGAGTCCCACCGGGCTTGTGCAGAGCCCGAGGGCAGTGCCGCAGTGACGCCTGGCGACAGGCGGCCAGCCCAGCACCCTCTGTCTGCACAGCAAAGTAATAACCAAAATATGGCAAAAGCCAGACGTGGGCGACGGGAGGGCTCTCCTGGGGATTGCAGGTATCTCGCCTAGCAATTTTAAGGCAGCACACCCAATTTTTCCCAGCAGAAAAGTGAGCTCTGAAGGTCAGCAAAGCAAATCCTTAGATAAAGTTTGTTAAAGTGCGATAAGGTGCAGAAAATGTCCCGAGCAGAAGGTGGCAGAGGCATGAGCGCAGTCAGAAGCAGCAGCTCTCTGGGGGTTGCGTGTCACTTTGCTTCCCTCCTCATCAGCAGCCGGAGCTGGGACAGCTTCTGCCGTGCACCAGGGTGTGCCAGTGCCTATCCCTGCCCCACTGGGCTGAATGGGGGATAGGGCAGGAGAAATGACACACAGCTGAGATGGCACATCTCTCCCCGTGATATTCATCCCTGCAAAGAGGCAGGTGCTCCAGGGAGCTGTGGCTCGGGACAAGAGTTGTCCTGGGGATGTTCCCTGCAAGATCAATGTCAGAGAAGAAAGCACCAGCACAGGGTCTGCGACTCCAGCTCGGCTGCCAAGCTGTAGCTCGAGCACCTGCCTGTTCACATCAAAAAACCTCCAGCCGTGCTGATTTTAACCAGAACTTGACAGTGATAAATTACCGGGAGCAGAACGCTGCGTTGCTGACACCCACTCGGCCGTCAAAGCAAGATTAGGACGTGCCTATTTTGGTTTCCCCTCTAATCAAAAATCAATTAGACAATTTCCAAATGAATATTCAGTCAAGGAGCCAGGCTGTCAGGCAGAGTGACAGCACTTAACAGTGCTTTCTTTGTGTTTTTCACAGTTTAGTGTTTAGTATATTGAAACTAAATAAGTGGATGAGGGTAAAAGATTTTTTTTTTCCCTAGAGATACCCTAGTGAGTGTCACCTCACATCCTCATGAAACCTTTTCTCCTTTCCCAATGTTCAAAGCATCCTCCGTATAATGCCACTAAGCCTGGTGTTTGCCTGCACAGTTCTGGGCAGTCTTTCTTTTTCCTGCTCACATCCGACTCATAACCCAAAAGATTAATTGATTTAATTTCTGCTTTAGCATGTGTATGGGGTATTTTTAATTTGTTTCCTTCAAAAACCAAGACTTATGCAACAGCTCTTTGCTTATTAACTCTCTGCCCCCACTTCTCTAATCCCCAAAGAAATTTCTAAAAACCCACTGGGTGATTTTGACTGGATTCGAGGGGAAGGAATGGCTTTAACAAAGGTCTGCCCCATGTGGTCCTCAAAGCTGGGTGAAGCAGCAGAGCATGCTGTAGGGTGCTGGTGTAGCCCCAGCCTTGGTCAGCTGGCTGTTGGGACAATGAGACAGGGCAAACGTGGAGCAGGGGGACAGGCACTCATCTTACTTGGATTGTAGATGTCAGATACTTCGGAACAGGCTTTTGTACTGGACAACGAGGCTGCCTCCCTCTCCACCTTGGAGACCCGAAAGCTCTTCATCACCTTCCAGTTGCAGAACCTGTGTGAGAAAGGCTGGAGTCAGGGACAGCAAACCCCCAAGCAGATGTCGACAGCTGTGCTCCTGGGGAGGGTCTCGTCTGCATTTTCTTCATGCCAGAGGAGCCAGGTGGCTGGAGAAAGAGGCTGGCACCCGCACAGCCTCTGCCACCTCGGAGGGAGGGGACAGGTACCTCTTCCAGAAGTGTATCAGGATGGGGAGGAGGGTGACCTTGGCCTTGTGGTAGAGGAGGCGGTTCAGCAGCCCCTTGGAAGACAGGGTCCAGATTAGGTCTCTGTCATCTTCAGAGATGTTCACCTGGCCATGGAAGAGACCGTGCTTAGCCAGAGCAGTATGTAGGTTTGTAGCACTCCTGGTGGCACATTCCTCTCCCTAACCCCCCTGGCATTTCATCTGCCTCTAAAAAGAGATGCTACTGAGGTCCTGGCTGACTGTCCTGAATATACGGGTAGAATTCCCCTTGGATTTTTTGGAAAACCGCTGTGCTTTCCAAAGGGAAGATGGGCAGAGCCACAACTACTCAAGGGGAAGAGGTGGGTGCATTGTGGAGGAATATGATGGTGGCTTTGGCCTGTGAAGAATGAAAGGACTGAATTGGATAGCAATACCCATCCTGGTGCTTCAGTCCCATTGCCCATGTAGAGTTTCCCAAGCTCTGGAGCATGTCCTGAAGGTTCAGAGCACGCTTGGCCGGAGCAGACCCAACCCTTGTCTGGTTTCTTCCCTCACGGCTGCAATGGGATGACCTTGAGCAATGATCAGCCAGCAGCCCCTCCAGGCTTCCCGGGTGGGTGCCAGCACCTTACCCGCAGTTTGGGGGGGATGTCGGAGTTCAGGAAGAGCTTGCTGATGATGGCAGCTTTCCTTTTGAGAAAGGCGACTTCCTTTTCTGAGCGCATGTTGTGGGCTGCCAAAGCTTCGGCCGAATCAGCCAGCCTGGAAAACCTGCAAAAGCACGCCCGCAGGTCTTGCTCTGAGACAAGTGCCTTGCTACTAGGCAGGCATGTTCCTGCTCGGCTCCGCATTTACTGGGCCACAAAAACAACATCTAGGAGGTGAGGGACAGCTGAACAGGGTGGGTAACCACCAGCAGGCTCACTGTAGACAGCGAACAGGCTTTGGTCATGCCATGCTGCAGCGTGGTGTCCAGATCCCAGCCTGGCACAGAGGTGCTGAGGGGGTTTTGGGGTGTAAGATGAGCCCCCGGTGTGTGAAGAAGCTGTGGGTGGCTTTGTCCCTTGCCAAGGGACAGGCACCACCCTCAGGGAGGGCCTGGGCCTGAGCCAAGGCAGACTGCTGGCACCTGAGTGCCCATGGAAAGGGCACTTGTTGATCTCCAGATAAAAGCGGAGGTCATCGACGAGGAAGTTGACGGTAATGAGCTGGTTGTCAAAGAGCTGGCGTTTCACCAGAGGCATGTCCTTGTCCTGCAGGGAGCCGCTGGAGACAACATGGGAGTGTAACGTGCTCGTGGTGCTGCTGCTGCGCATCGTGGTGGGGGGCAGGTCTGGGAGAGGGGACAAAATGTTCGGGTCCTGCTTCTCCCGGTGCTGGTTTGAGGCTGGCTGGGCATCTGATGCTATACCTGGCTCCCTCCCCTAACCTTTGCTTGCTTTTCTTGCTCACGAGGAATTTGCTTGAGGGCCTTTCAGCCTATGTGGACTACAGCCTTCCTGCAGCCTGTAGGGCTCCCCAGGGAATTCTGATCCACCCAGTGTGCTTTTCCCTTAGCTCAGTGACCTCCGCCATCCATCTGTCCTCCTTCTTGCACTCACAGAGTGCTTTTGTTCATTGTTTTCATAGGGGGATGGCCACAGGAGGTTAGGTCAAAGTCTGCCTAGCTGTTATCCTGTCTTTGACAGAGGCCACAAGTGGATTGCAAGGGAGAAAGAAAGGTAAAATATCTGTTGCTTCCCCTATATACAATATTCTCCAACTTCCAGACACTTCCGTTTCCAGGGATTTCCTGATCTAGGTGGACTTGGCATCAGAAAACCATCTATGGCATGAATATATTATCTGTGTTGCTTGTGCAGAGTTCTGTGCCTCATCACCCAATATTTCTGCACACAATATTTGGCATCCTGACACTCCTGCGTCACCAGCTCTCTAAATACCTCCAGCAGAGAACAGTTAGGGTTCAGCACGTGGGGATGGGTGAGGAGCCACAGGCTTCCTCCATTCACCTCCCCTAAACCTGGGAGTGTCCTGGGGAGAGAGGAGCGGGGCGGCAGGACTCCAGCCTTACTTTCCTCCTCGTTTTCTCTTTCCTTCCGCAGAAAGCCCTCGAACTCCATGCGGCACTTGTCGTCGTTCATCTCCCGATGGAACTTGCAGATGCTCTTGACGATGTCGTGGATGGTGAACCAGGCACACTTCTGCAGAGATGAGGCACAGCCCGGCTCGGCTGGTGGCACAGCCCTGGGGAGCCAGCCCCTGGCTGTGGGATTTGCTCACAGACAGAGACCATCTCCCCTCTTTCTTTTTTTTCCTAGACAACACCCCAGCCTCCCGGCAGGGAGGCTCTTTCCTTACCAGGCTGTCTGTCGTGAAGTTCCCCATCCTGTGCCGCAAATGAAGGTTAGACTTGGGCGTTTCACTCGGGGGAAACAGGTCCTGGTACTCCTTAAACCTGCCAGATGGGAGACCAGAGAGCATCAGGGGCGGCCAGACACACGAGCAGGGCAGTGGTTTGGTGGCCGGGATGGGGAGCAGCTGAGAGGGGATGGCCCTGAGGTTGGGGTCCCGCAGGACTCCTGGTCCTGGAGGAGGATGGAGAAAAGGGATGGGGGCTGGAAGTGCCTCGGCAGCTGCAGTGACAATTTTGCTGGGGTGAGGGTCTGGCTGGGATTTGGAGCCCAGTTCTCACCATCGTTTTTCCATTGCTTTCTGGACAAAAACCTGGGCTGTCATCAACATGAAAGGTGTGACTACTTCAGCCTCCCTGATTTCTTTGATGATAGAAGAGTGGCAGTCCAGCAGTTCCTCTGGAAGAGACAAGTGGTCACTGTCTGCTGCTAGAAGCTGTCCCTGAGCCACCGTGACAGCTCTTCCTACCCTCCCATCCGCACGTGGCACCCTGTCCCACCTCTGCCTGCCCCAGAATCTGGTCCTCATCTCTTTTCCTTTCTATGCTGTGCTAATTGCATATTTTGGGAGTGAAGCTGGGCCTCCAAGAGCGCCTGAAGGAGGTGGGGTAGGGAAGGGCTATTTCCCCCACTGGGGGAACTGCAGGTTGCAGGTCTTGGCCAGGAGATCCTGCCACAGAGGTAGAGCACCTTCCTAGAAATAAGTGGCAGTGGAAGCCCTCAGCAAACACTGGGCAGGGAAAAAGGAGGATTGGCAAGTCCCTGCAAGAGGATCTAAAATCTGCAGCCAGGTCGGGGAAAAAGAAGCCTTCATCCTGACTGGAGTAAAGTGCAGGGTGGGAGGGTGCCTACCAGCTGGGATGTCACCGTGGAAATAATTTCTGACGATGCTGCTAATGAGGGCGCTCTTGATCTTGGCAGTGGGCTCTGCAACCAGCTTCTCCACGGCCATCCAGAACCGCAGAGGTTGATCTGCGTTGCGCTCCTCGAGGAACTGCCTGAAGTACTGCAGGTGGGCAGGGTTGTGCAGCACCTTCACAAAGTGCCTGCAGGGGAGGAGACACCAGGAGATGTGACCTCTGTGCTGCCTCCCACCTGGAAATTAGCCTGCTTCTCCAACCAGAGGCACCCAAAGAGCTGGAAAAACATGGGTCAGTGGTGCCAGGGGGTTATGAAGCAGATGGGCCAGGAAAGGACTTGGTTTCAGCCTGAAGAGGAGGCTTTTTCTAAGGAGATGATGAAGAGGCAGGACTTAAGGTCTCTGCTGGAGACCTCAGAACCTGCAAATGGAGCAGGACAGCTCTGCAGACACCAGGGGAGGGAGGCAGGTAAGGATGGGACACCCAGAAGGACTGGTGGGAGGAGGAGGAGGTTGTGCTCCCCTACGTATCATTGAAACAGAACTTTGGAAAAGCCACAGCTGGGAGCAGACTGGGATTTGGGTCCTTTACAAGGTTAGCAAGTCCTTGTTTGAAGGTTGGTGGACTGGGTCAAGTGTGTTCATTGTCTAAATGGGGCTCCTGAGACTGACTTTCAAAGTAAATAATAAACGCTGCTCCCAGTCACATCCTGGTTAACATTTATATCCTGATGTGGAGCTGTCAGGGCTCTTGTCTGAAGTACTCCCAGGAGGTGGGACTCCACACGGACATCCTCATGGTCAGTGAGGACAGATTTAAGCGTGGTCACGGTGATTTTAAGTGCTGGTTTGGGGTCTGAGAGCTGCCTAGCTGTAGTGCAGGTGGTGTGCCAGGGAGCAACTGAGGTCAAAGCGCACAAGACGTGAGGAATAAATTCAGGTTATGGGGTTGGGAGAGAAAAAAAGAAACTTCTTTCCTTCTGTCTAGGTCACTCTACACTTCAGACCTATGGGCCACCCATGTTTATATCTGAATGAGCCCAATGACAAATCCAGGAGAAGTGACACTATGGGAAAGCAGTGGGAACAGCCCTGTTTCTTCAAAGACTGTAAATAGCAAAAAATAAGAAAATAAAAAATAACAAAGCCTTGTGCTGCAAAGTGCCAACCTGGGTCTTTTAGTTGGCTTCTCTACCACGGCAGAGGTGACCTTTGTGGCACTCGATTTGGTTTTTCTTCCAGGAGCAGTCCTCTTCTTTTTGTTCTCAGGCTCAGCAGCTGTGGGGACAGAACAGCGTTGGCTCCCTCCTCAGGTGACTGCTAGAGCCTGCTCACAGCTGGCCTCAGGGCAGGGGACCCTGGAGAAGCCCAGGCTGCCTCCAGATCCACCCTGATGGTAGCTGCATGGTGAGCCCAGCTCGGGGACGCTGCATGCTGTAGAAGCCCTTTTCCCTCACATGGTTCAATCTCCTCAGCATCTGCTTCAGAGAAGTGCTCCCAGCCTGGATTAACATCCCGAAAGGCATGCCTTTCATTGGGGTGACACCTCTCTCTCCTTCTGGAGATGTTTTCCTGATGCTGGGAGGCAAACAGGGAAGGTCCCTGCTCCTCTGGTACCCTAAGGGAGTGTTGACTGGGAGCCTGCCCTGCTTCTGCCCTGCTTGGGCTGAACTCACCTGGTGGTGGGCTTTTGGGAGGCGAAATCTCATTATCCTTGCTTGGGCTATCCGCAGGCAGTGGGGCTTTCTCAGCGGCTGGCTCATTTGATGCCACCTTCTGGGAGTCTGCGTCTGGTAGAGAAGAGGGGACAGATCTGGGGTTCGTTCCTGCAGGCTGTGTCAGCCCCTCAGCACGTACCGAGTGCTGTGTTGTGACAGCTTTTTGCCTTTCCCCTTCCCTGTCCCGAACCCATGCTCTCCCTGGGGCGCTGCATTTCTTACCAGCTGTGCTCACGAGATCTGTCTCTGCCTGGCCGGAGCCCCCTTGCTGGAGGTGCCGAGTGGCCCAGGCTCGCCAGTGCTCGGAGGAGAGGCCTTCCAAGTTCCTCGTGCCATGCAAGGCCTGGCTCAGCTTCAAGGATTCGTTTATCCTCTCAGACAGGAGGAAACATTCCTCTTTCCTGACAGGGTGTCCTTGCACCTTGGGCGCTGGGACATCGCCCTGTGGAGACTGCAGCAAGAAGAGCAGAGGGGGCTGGTACAGAGCTCCTCCTGTTGGAGGAGCTGAACCTAGAAGGCCAGCTGAACATTTTTTGGGGTACAAACCTATCCAAGTTAGACCTTGGGAAGAAAATCTGTGTGAGCACAAAGCTCAGCACCAGCTTGGGACCTGTCCATGCTGTTCCTAAGGCTGGAGCTGGGGCAGTGCAGCAGGTCCCTCAGCTCACCCAGGCAACGGCTTGCCAGCCAAAGGCAGCAGCTTTCATAAAGGGGTCAACATCCAGCCAGGAGGGCTGAAAACAGCTCTGGAGGTGTCACAGGCAGACAGGTAAGCTTGTGTGCCTTTTCTGCTGGCTGCTGCCCTGGGACTGGCTCTGGCCAGTGTCCCAGGAGTGCCTCCTGCTATCCCACTGAGACCCTCCTGCAGGTTTTGGCTCCCCACCAGCCTGCAGGACTGGCCGAGCAGCAGGGCCAGACAGGCTGTCTGCTGACCGAGTTGCATGCTGCTGAGAGCAAGCACCAAAAATAACCCCGCCAAGCCCCCGAGCAGCTCCTCTGACACCAGTGCCGCGAGGGCCGGGATGAGTTTGGCTTAGGGGATGGTGCCTGCGGAGAGCACGGCCACGGCACCTGCTGAACTGCTAATTGCTCTCCTGGACCAGGCGTGTGCTCTGAGAGGTAATTTCCTTGACAAGGGATGCTTAGAAACCTGGGCAGCTAATTAACTTACAACCAAGAGCATTTAATGAGCAGGGTCAGGAGCTGACAGCTGCCAACCTACTGCTCCGTAAGAGCTCGGCTCTTGCTGACTGCGGTTCTGACATCTCTGTGAGCCAGGTCTTTGGGGCACTGCCCCTGGAAGCCTGTCCTAATCATTTCTGGGACCAGCTGATGAATTTACATTGCAATCTGGGGAAAATCCTAGTGGTCAGACTGAAGAAGTTAGTTGTGGTAAGCAAAATTGCCTGTGTGGGTTGTGCAAGGGACCCAAACAGGCAGGATGCTCCGAGGTTTCTCTCTGCAAGGCTTCCTGGTGGAAGGCATTGAGAAACATGGGATTTCTGCTGCTGGGAATATGAGTGCTCGTGTGACTCTGCTTTCTTAAAGCACAGCTTTACACAGTGGAAAGAAACACGTGGAAAACTTGAGTGCGGTTGAATCAGAGGCCAAAAGGCTGCACGCCCTCTTCCCCAGTGCTGGCGAGGCACCGCTCGTGCTGGAACAGGGACGTACACATTTGTGGCTGCCCATGAGTCAGATTAATAGCAGTATTTGTTGTGAACCAGGAAAAAAGGGGGAGAATTAATTCCCAGAAGTGTTTTTCGCAACTTGCCACTGGCTTCACCCGTGCTTGCCCTGGATGAGTACTTTTAAATCTCTCCCGGCTTCTGGGCTGGGTCATGGCTCAAAGGCTGACCTGTGGGCTGCCAGGCTTCTCTTCTCCCTCTCACCACCTTTTTCCATCCCCACTGCTGCTTGCACACCCCTTGAGGATGGCCCAGGCCCTCGTGCATCCCCCTTACCATAAACTGGAGGAAGGTCTTGTCTTCATCAGCCAGAAATTTCTCATAGAAAATGCAGAGGACCTGGGGAGGAGCAGAGGTGGCTGCCTCAGCTGTTGCTCATGTTCCCCACCAGAAAGTGGCACCCCATGGGCAGGTTGCACCCCACTGAGATGCCCAGGGGGCTGCACACAGGAGTTGGCCCCTTGGGCTGCTCAGAGATTGCCCAGACGTGCTTGGCTTTGTAAATGTGCTTTAAAAATGTGCTTTAATCCCGTTGTGCTGGAAGCAGTGACTCAGATGCAAAGGGCCGGCCGCTGTCCCGTGATCCCCGTGGCACGTGCATCTAGCCGAGGTCACCAGCTGCTAAATGACTGCTCGGCACAGCAAACCCATGGGGATGCTCCTCTCTGCTGGCCTGGAGTGTCTCGGTCACTGCTTCCAGCAGCACAAGCTGACTCGTGACCATAAGTTCTGTCCTCCCTTGTCTCTCTTCACCTTCGTTTTCCAAATACCTCTCCTTCTAACCATGCCTGCGGTCCTTTCACCAGCCCAGGCTGTGAAGGCCAGCGGTACCTCCCCGCCCGACCGCTGCTGCCCTGTACCTTGCAAATCTCTTTCTGGGCTCTGAATATCCAGGGGGTGAACTCCCCAGAAGCCAGGTGCTCCTGCAGGCCCTGCAGGGTCCTCGCCTCCAGGGGAAGCTGCTGGACGGCGCTCTCCTCCAGGTAGGTCTTGCGTATCCTGTCCGCGATCAAATGGCGCAGGAAGAAGCTGTTTTCTCTGCTGGGGTCCAGCACCGCGGGCAGAAATTCCTCCAGATCATGCCACAGGTCCAGGAGACGAGTCTCCATGGTCTGGCCCTGGCACTTCAAGAAGTCCCTGAAGGGCCGTCCCGCGCAGCTGTCCGCGCTGAGGGCCCAGGGGAGGAGGCGCAGGGTCTTGGCCGGCCTTTTTGGGGTCGGCAGCTTGGCGAGGGGTGTAGAGGAACGCAGGCTAGAGAGGACTTTCTTTTCACAGAGGTCCTCCAGATGGATGGCCAGCTCTGCCTTGGGTCTAGGTCTTTTGGGAGAGGTTGCTCCTCCTTTGCCCCCAAAGGCAGCGCTTGCAGGACCCGGTCCCAAAGCCTCCTTACCCGGCTGCGATCCCTTCACGCTCCCAGCTGGCCCTGGCTGCCTCTCTGGTGTCTGAAAGCTTGTCTTTGCTTCTTGGGTGTCTCTTCCCTCCTTGACAAGAGCCCAGACCTTCTCCTTGGCCTTCTTGCTGCTGTAGGGCCTTGATGGGTCCTGGCTCTTTGTAATGTGCATTGTGAAGAGATCATCCGAAACGCCCAGGGGCTCCTGCATGGTGCCCTGTGCCACCCGCTCCCGGTACTCCTGCAGCAGAGGCCAACACAGCTTCTCTTCTTCCATGCCCATCTTGCACTGGATGAAGAATTTAGGGAGCCAGTAACTCTGAATTATAAACAGGGCTCGTTGCTGCATCTTGACTAGCATCTCCCTCCGGGTGCCGATGGCCCCAGCGTGCCTGACTTTGCGCGATGACCCTGAAATGATGAAGGGGATGATGATGAAGGGGCAGCTCCATCCAGGCCTGGTGGTGCCAGGGGAGATGCCCAGCCAAGCCAAGCTTCTGCTGCCATCCCATCCCCACCTGGGAGCAGCCAGGAACACGCCACCCTCCGAGAAGGTCACCATTTGTCACCAGCTCCTGTCCTTACCAGCCAGGGTGCCGCAGAGGGTGAGGACGCTGGAGCCTTCGCGCAGGTGGGTGGCTTTCAGCCTGTTCATCAGGGCCAGGTAGAGGTCCTGCTGTGCTGCGTCCGACTCATCGAGCCCCAGCAGCCTTTCGGTGCTGAGCCAGAAGTCGGTCAGTTCTTCCCCTATGGATCAGGCAAGAGACTGACGTGAAGGGCTTGGTGTTACTCCGAGAGCCTGCTGGCGAGCAAAGCAGCCCCGTGATTTAAGAGAAAGCTGGGAAGATGCCCTGGATGAAGCGAAACGAAATCGTGGAGAAGATCCAGGGCTGTGCAAGCTGGGCTCTGCTGCTGCTGCCTCATCTTCCAGAGCAGGATCTCACATCCCACCGGTGCTCACCCACACCCCTGGCTCTGTGCCGGCTCCCCTTGGGGCAGCACACCCGCAGTGGGGGCATTTAGCACCCCGTGCCCACCTGCCGTTCCCTGCGTGGAGGCTCGGAAGCGCCACATGCCCTGGCTGCCGCTGATGCACTTCTCCAGCAGCCACCGGTCTGCACTCCGCCAGTTCAGCAGTTTCTCTGTCGGGGAGAGAGAGCAGAGCGCAGAAGCCTTGATAAATCGCTTATTTTTTCTGAAATGAAAGCCTGCATCCCAGCTAACATAGCGTTCTTCCCAGTGGCTTTGCCTCACAGTGATGCTGGGCTGGGGGGGCTCACTTGGGGGCAAACCAAGCACAGTTCCAACTTGGTGCTGTCAGGACAGACCAGGGCATAACCTAGCAGGTTATTTTTTAGGTTTGTGGGGTATTTTGTGGTACTAAGGGATACGGGTTAGTGGCGGGACTTGATAAGCCAGGTTGATGGTTGTGTTTGATCTTGAAGGTCTTTTCCAGCCTGCAGGGTTCTATGATTTTATGACTTTCCCAGTGTAGGATGCCCTGAACGAGGAGCATAACCCGATATGGTGTAAGAGCTCTGTGCGTCCTGCACAGCAGCAAACCCAAAACGCCAGGACCCCTTTCCTGGATCTAAGGCTGCTCTCCAGCCCGGCTTCACCCACGCACTGCTTTTACAAACCCTGCAGCTGCTGCTAAGCAGCTATTCCAGCTCAACCCCACGGAGGCAGCGAGCCTGTACAAACGAGCAGGGCTGAGGGGTGTAAACCTCATTCATTTTATGGAAATCCTGCCTGGGATTTGCTGTGACCCCCCCAAAAAGGGGCGCGTGGTGCCTTTCCAACCCAGTACCATGCTCAGCAGCCACCGGGCGAGAGGAAGCCCCGCTCCCTTTCCTCCGTGCCTGCCACAATGACTCACCTGCTTCCTCCGACCGCACGAAACCCAGGAGCTTCTGGCAGAGGACGAGGTGGAGGCAGAGGCTGGATCTGCAGAAGTGAGGCAGGCGGTGCTTCGCCAGCCAGGCCAGCAAAGCCGGGGGGCTGGCATCCTGCAGCACAACCCCCCAGGAGAGGATCAGGCTGGGAGCGAGGAGCCGGCTCGTGCAGGGGAATTGGGGTGAGTAAGGGGCCCGTGCTATGGGGTTTGCCAGAGAGGGGTGCCAACCCCGTGCAGAGGAGGAAGGGAGATGCTTGTGCTGCAGCCCCTGCCACATCCCTGCTGCCTCTCCCCCTCTCCCCCTGCCTGCTTTCCCAGCGCCCTGCCTTCCCGTGGCTTCTGCTCCCTCCGGGGCTCAAAAGCCAAGTGAAGCCCGGTTTGAAATCACCCCCCCCGGCTGATGAACGACAGCCTCGGCAATGAGGAACCATCCCCTTCCCTGCCCGGCGCCCTTCCTCCCTCCTCCTCGCCCTCCTCTCTCCTCACAGGGGATGTTTTCTCACCAGCTGGCTGGGCAGCTCTGGCCACAGGTCCCACTGCCCCGTGCTGCTGGTGTAAAAGGGCATCTGGCCAAACACCTGCGTGGAAAGGGAGAGCTGGAAGGGATGCAGGGTGGTGGGGAAGCCCAGAGCCCATCCCTGCTGCAGAGAAGGCACCATCTTCCTCTTCATCCCTCCGTCTCCATCACCTCTGAGCCAAGTCCTCAGCTTTTCCTGGCTTGACAACCAAACTATGGTGTCGTCCCAATTTTTCTAACACCGAACCCAAAAGTTCACCTGAGAAAGGCTCAGAAAGGTCCCGGACTTTAGGGGGAGGAGCAGACTTACAGGAAGATTCAGAAACGTGTTGAAAAAGTCGACAAAAACTTCATCTCTCAGCAGCAGCCCCATGTCCGTAGAGGCTATGGTTGCTGTGGGGGGGAGAAGAGAAAGTTGTGAGGGCTTTGTGCTGCCGAAAGGTGGATGGGAACCAAAAGATGAGAAAAGGGAAGAGCTGAGCCAGAACAGCTCCCAGAAAAATGTGATGCTGGGTGGGATTTGTGCACCGGGTTCCCCTTGCATCCCTGTGGCTGCCAGCAGGGCAGTCGGAAAGCACTCAGTCCAGCTGCACGGGGGGGCTGGAAAACTCGAGTGGCCTCTTCCTACACACCAAGGGTTTGTGGTTTGGGGAGGCTGGGCACGAATGCTGTGGCATTTCCTCCAAACTAGCAGGCAGCGTTGGGCTGGAGGCAGGCACCAGCAGCACCCCAGATCCCCCCCCATCCTGAGGAGTTTTAATTCCTTCTGAAAGATCTGGGTGCGAGGGCATGGCTGTATCCCAGGGAGGGCCCAAGCTAAGGGATGCTGCTCTTTCCCCCCCGTGTTGTCCCCTTCGGGGTGTGCTTGGAGTGTCCCAAGCCTCCAGCCAAGGTCACTCACCGGTGGCCGTCATGTTGCTGTATCCCAGGGACACATTCCAGAGTGCCACGCTGCCTGTGACACACTCGTCCCAGCCCCAACCCTCGGGGACACGCGGTGCTCTTGGGGACCACAAGGCACAGCCCCACAGCTTGGGCTTCGCTGCCCCTCAGGGACACGCGGCGTTTTTGGGTGCCAGCCCTGCCAATGCACCGGGGCAATCCCAAAATGATGTCCTTCCCCTCTACCCGATCAGGCACCCGGTCCCGTGCCCGGGTGGTGCCTGACACTTCGTAGGAGACCCCGCTATGGTCGTGTTGGACAGAGCAACCCCATTAGCCATCCGGCATCGGTGGGCTTGGCTCTCAGATCCCCAATTTTGGAGCCCCTCCAAGGAAGAGAAAAATGAAAAAGCACTGAGGTGGCACTCTGGAAGACCACCTGGTCCCGGCAGATCAGCAGGAGCGGGTGGTGGTGGGCAAAAAAAAAAAAAAACAAACCCGAAGGGAGCGAGGGGACTTTGGTGGCCCCCCGGCCACCTCACCAGGTGGCGCTGCCACACCAGGAATGCGACACTGTCCCCAGCGGGGACACGGCCACGAGGAGGGCAGGGGGCTTGTAATGTGCCACATGGTCTTCTTCCCAGGAGGGACACGATGGGGAATGGGGAAAATATGTTAGAGATCGCACCCAGACCGTGCCCGCACGCGTGTCCCCTGGGGAGGCACCGTCCCCTTCCCTCGGTCAGGGCTGGGGGGCTGCAGGGGCACGTCAGCCAAGTGTTGTGGTGAAACCCAGCCCTCCCCAAAATGATGTGGGGAAGGGTGAGCCGTGAGCAGTGTCTGTTTGTTCTGGCAGGTGAGCAGAGGAGACAGCGGTGCCGGGAAAAGCTGCGTGAAGGAGTTTCAGGAGACCTTGGGGAGGAGCAGCGTCCATCACAAATTCGTAAGCGTTGGTGCTGCTAAGCCCGAGAGATGAGGAGGGGGGGTTAGGGATGAGCTGGCACGGCTGTCACACATGACAGGCTCACAAGTCCTTGGGAAAAGGTTGCAGCGGTCAGAAATGTGTATTTTCCAGTTGGTAACTGAACAAATGCCCAGTGAGATCCTCAGAGGCTGGCGGAGCTCTGCTCACGCCGCTCTGGCTCCCGGCTGACCCCAGCAGGACTCTGCAGCTTTCTGCCTGGAAAGGAGCGGGGCCCTGAGCATGACCAGGTCGGCACGGTTACCATGGAAATGCACAGCACCATTTCCACAAAGTCTTTACCTAAAATGAGACAGCGGTGTGGCAGGACGGGGCCTGGCTGAGGGTTTGCTTGGTGCACATGTGGGCACATCAGCTCCGTCCGTCTCATTGCAACGGCGCCTTGCAAAAGGTGTTCGCTTGAGTTGTGTGGCTATTAAAAAAAAAAGGGGGGGGGGAAATTAAAAAAAATATATATTAAGAAAAGAAGAGGGAGATGTGAGGAGAGCCCCGATTTATAAGGGAGCTCACGGAGCAGCTCGGGGCGGCTGCGCTCTTTGTACAAAGATAAGGGCAGGGTTGCAACACCGACCACGTCAGTAGGGCTTCGCTCCTGACCCACCCGGCCCCTGCTACGCCCCGGGGAGCAGCCCACCCTCGGCAGACCTGAGGCCACCTCCACCAGCGCTCCCCAGGCAGCCTCATGTGCCTGTGCTGGCAGAGGGGACGTGGCCAGGGCTCTCGTCCTTGCCCGGCACAAGCTGGCACGGCTCGCTGCCGAGGCAAGGTCCAAGGCTGCCTGGCCACGGGGTCACCAGGACCTCGGTGCCTGTGGGAGCAGCCTGAGCTGCCTCGAGGGCTCACAGCCTCACAAAGCTCCCCGTTGGGTGCTGCAGCACCCCACAGACCCAGGGCGACCCCACACCACTCTGCTCTGCTTTCGGTCTCAGGTCTGCAGCCCCTCCAAGCCGAGAAGCTGCAGCACGGGGCAGCGGTGCAAGCAGCCTGCTGCAGCATCAGGTTTTAAAACCTGCTGGCCATGCACAGAGTGAGATCTGGGGGGAAAACCAGGGTTTTTTTTTCTTTTTTTTTTCTTCCCCTTCCATGCACCTGTTCTCATATAGATAGGTTAGGACACCTCAAAGACCGCATCAGCAACGGGTCAGATCCTTCCGGGCTCGTAGCACCTTAAAACTAATTTCATGAAGTCTCAGTTACGGCAGTTCAGCTCTGATAATTATTTTATTTCTTGAATATATGAGGCTATTTTTTAAAAATGTAATTTTCAGGCTCTGTCTCCTGGCTGTGTACACCTTTTTTTTTTTTGCTTGGCAAGGACACCTCTGGTATTCCCTTATGTTATTTAGAAGTATTTCTGAGCCTGTTGCCATCTGTCTGTGGTTTCCTTGCTCGGGATTTACCGCAGAGGCCGGGCTCTGACCCACTGCACCTGATGGCCCCTGCAGCAAGCTTTGCCTTCGCCTGCCCCTTCTTCAGCTCGAGCAAAACCGCTCGTAATCCTGCACGTGTCTGCTTTCCAGGTGAGGCACGTGCTGGGGCTGGAGGGATGCAGGTCGCCCACGCGGAAGGGGCACAGACAGTATCGCAGCTGCCTTGTATGCACAGCGCCAGGCCCTGATCCGGCCACTGAACGCACTTGGGCAGCGCTTTGAGGATTTCTGCATTCCTTCTCACAAAGCTGCAACGTGTATTAGGCTGAAATTAAGCTGCCAGCCGTGGTTAACGTGGCCCTGACCTAGCTGGGTGCGCATTTAGCAGCATGAACAGCACTAATAAAGAAAGAAAAAAAAAAAAAAAAAGGAAAGAACCGAAAAAAAAATAAGAAAAAGAAAAGAAAAAAAATTGCCAATGCACACTGTGACCAATTTCCAACTGCAAGGGAAAGGCATGCGCTGAGCGCTCCCTGGGATATTCTCCACCCTTGTGCAGAGCAAGGAGAGCCAAGCAATTTCGAGGTCTCAAATCCCCGATCCTGCCTGCCCATAACGTTCTCCTCTTCCAGCTTCCCCTGGCTGCTTTTGAAGGAAGAGCACGTGCTTTGCAGTGCCGTGCCCGGCTCGCCGGAGGCACTGGGCTGCTGCTGAGGGTCTGCATGCAAGGAGGGCAGAGCCTGCAGGTAGGTGCTGGGCTTGCAGCAGGGCGAGCCCTGAGCAGGGAATGCTCCGTGCCCCTTTTGCAAAGAGCCTCCTGGGGATACGGGGCTGAGAAAGGGCCGGAGAGGGAAGTGCGAGCAACCGTGGGGTTGTGCACAAGGCCCTCCTGGCTGCTGCCTTTCCAAGGCCCCTCTTCCCCTAAATGCGTCATCGGTGCCTATTGCAGCTGAGCTGCCTGGGGAGGGAGTTTTTTTTTTTTTTTCCTTTTTTTTTGTTTTTTTTTTTTTTTTGCATCTGCCTCTGCACGTTTTTTTGTTAATCTGCTTTCCCAAATCGCCCTTCCGCGCAGCCCAGGTAATCGCCAGCTCGCTCTGCCTTGGAAAGCCCTCCGGTCGCCACCCCTCGGCTACCCTTGACCCTGGCAGCATCTTCAAAGGGAGCATGGGGCTGCTGCGGAGCCTGCAATGTTTGCTCGCTTATCGGGCGAGCAGCTACCGCCTCCCTGCCCCGGGGGGTTTCGTCAGCCTCCTGCCACCCTCCCGGGGAGACCGCTTGGCCACCGCTGCCCGCACAAGGTCAGTCCCCTGGCGCCGTGGTGAGCTCCCCATCCTCACCGGCTGACCCCTGTTTGAGGGCAACGTGTTGGTTAATTAATTAAGCAGTTGTTCGTCTCGCTGAGGTCTTGGGGTTGTTAACCCGCGGGTAAAGGGTTGCGTTTCCAGCCCCGTGAGTCCCTCTGGGGTGTGCAGGTCTCAGGGATGGTGGTGGCCATGTGGGAGTAGGTCCCTCCAGCAGCCCCCAGCAAGGCTAGGGGAATGATTTGGGAAAGCAGGTGGAGGTGACACGCTGCGGGGACACCTGGCTGGTCCCTGGTCTCACTTGGGTGCGTTTTAGTTCTGTCTTATGTGGGACCATGCAGCACACAGTGGTTTCACTGGGGAGCCTGACAGCGATAGATAAAATTGGGGAATGTCTGAGCTGTTGGGCACAAGGGGAAGATGTTCTTCTCATCCTCCTCCTGCCACTGCAAGAGGCTGGGACATTTTTGGTGCATCAGGCCTCCTTCTAGGATCTAAGCGGTCACAACAAAACAGACCACTCCTCCTCCCTGTGAGACATCTGTATCTTAAAGAAGTGATGAATTTGGATTTCAGAAATGTGTTTGGTGTACATGAAAGACAAATGGGTACCTGTGCTTAGCAGAGCTGGTTTACATGCTCTTGGGGCCAGCCCTTTGCTGTATGGTCTGCAGTGAGCGCTGCCCAAAGGGCCCCCCCTCCAGTCCTGTGCTACCTGGGGCAGCTGGGGAGGGGTCCCTGTCCCCAAATCACAGGGAAATTTCAGTTTCTGCCTTTTTAACCCTCAAATCCCCTCTTTTTTATTATTTTTCCTTTTCCTTGTGGTGTGACAGTGCTGCACTTTAAGGCATTCCCAAACTCATGAGCGTGGAGGATGGGAAAAGAGATGCTGGGCAGCTCCACATCAGAGAGGGCATGTCCCATGCCAGCTGCTTGAGCCTCGAGCATCTTGGTCCCCAACCCTCTTAGGGGGAGATCAGGGACCTCCCTTTGGGTTTGCACCACTGCCTTACAGGCAGAGGGCTATGAAGCCCGGCATGACTGACCCTCAGAGCTCGCCAGGCGCTTTTTCAGCCCTGGCAGTCCCCGCAGGATACGGACCCAGCTGGAGGGAAGTGTCGCGGCGGGCGCATAAAGGTGTTCCCACGGATTAATGGTAGGAAGAGAGAAAAACATGTGCCAGCCGGGGCGAGCCCCTGGAGCTCCTCATTGTCTTCGTCGGGGCTCGCCAGGCGTGCGGAGCGGGGGGCGCTTTGAAGGCCGATGGCAACCCACCCCTGGGAGGTGTCACCTGTTGGCACCGCGCCTCGTCCCGCTCCCCGGCGAGGGGTTTTTGTCTGCCTGGATGCTGATGACAATAAGGGTCACTGGAGCACGCAGCTGGGCCAAGGCGCAGCCCGAGCTGTGCTTCCCTCCGAAAAAAAAAAAAAAAAAAAAAAAAAAAAGGAAAAAGAAAGAACAAAACCCATAACCACAGCGTGCAAGGGGAGGAGGGGAAGGCAGGCGGTAAACAAGCAGCGTGGAGCAGGCAGGGGCCGCTTCTCCCCGGTCTTCTTCCCGGGAGAGGGCGCTGGCCCCGCAGCACATGGCTGCTGCTCGCCCGCCCCATAAACATCTGGGGCTGGGCCACCCAAGGACAGGCACCCACGGGTGCCCTGGGCTTCTGTGCGGCCAGCCGTGGTGGCCAAAGCTGCCGGGAGCTGTAGTGCATCTCCAAAAAGTTGGAGCTGGCAGTGTCCCCACTAAACAAACCCACCCCAAAAGCCCAGGGCAAAAGGCTGGGCATGGTTTGGGGTCTCTCAGCATTCAGGCCTCTGGGGTGACACGAGGGACAAAGCATGAGGGCAGGACCAAGGGGTGAAATGAGGGCTGGGCAGGGAGGGAGATATCCCCTGGTGGGGCACCCGGCTCTGCCCTTCCTGGGGCCTCCTGGAGCTGATGTTGGTGCCCCCTTTTCATCCCCAAAAGGGCTGCGTTGCTGATCCAAGCCCCTTCTGTATGGAAACCTTCTCTTCGTGTGCTGGGTGTTGGGGGAAAGCAGTTGTTGTATGGCTTTGAGGCGCTGCTTTGCCTGGGCTGTGCAAAGAGGTGACAAGCACCTGAATTTCTCCTCGCTCCTGGCCAGCCCTGGGGGATGAACACAGCTTGTGGCTGCTGCAAGGTGGTGGTGGTGAAGACTGAGCTGGGTTTCCCCGCAGGGAAGGGAGGGGACCTGGCTCTCCAGGTGGGCAATAAATCAAGGCGAGTCCTTAGCCAGGGGTTACACCTCCTCCTGCCTGAGGATCCGGCTCTCCCAGGCCACTTTGTCCCCAGCCCGTGGCTGTGCAGAGGTCGTGTGTTCAGGAGGGGGGCTGCGGTGGCAAGGAGAGTCTGGCTTGTTAAAAACCAGCAGATTTGGGTGGTGCGGGGCTGCCCCGAGGCAGGCGTGTGGGTGGCGTGTGCTTGGCCTGGTTCTCGCGTGTGCACGCGTGGCGGCTCCTGCGGGTGCTGGCATCACTGTCCTGCCCCGTGGACCTGGGCTGGGAGGTGGGGATGGGATTAAAAACGGGCTCCCGGGGTGGAAAAACACCGGGCAGCCAAGTGGGTGCCCCCCTGCCCCATGGTGAGGGACATTTGGGGAATTTCTCCTCCCTTGCATGCCGGTGCGAGGGGCCAGGCTGTGGGTCCAGGCACCGGAGGGGCGTCGCGCAGGCGAGGCCAGTCCCCCCACCCCAAAAGGCACCCCCAAGGCTGGGAGAGGGGCTGCGTTCCCCTCTCCCCCTTTCCTTTCCCTGCTCGCCCTGTTTACCCAGGGCGACTCATTTCCATGCCTGCGAGTTATGCAAAGGCAGCCGCTAATGTAAACTGCTGCGGAGAGCCCTGGATTCGCTCCCGCTGCTGCTGCTGCTTGCCGAGAAGTGCCTGACAAGAGGGCTGAAGTTTCTCGGGGGAGGGCAGCGAAGAGGGGAAGGAAAAACAACAGCGGCCGGGAAAGACGGGGCTCGTTTTTTCCCTTCCCTTTACGCCACCCCCCTCCCAAAAAAAAAAAAATAAAAAAAATAATGACAGAGCAGCCCCGGGGGGGGGGCTGAGCTTGTTTTTTCCCCCTGCCCCGGCTCGTTTGCCAGCTCCCTCCTCCTCCCAGCCCCATCCCCGGCCCCGGCCTGCCCCCGGCCCCGCTTCCCCGTGCCCAATCAGTGCTGCGGGGCCGGCGCTGCGGCTCCATAAAGCGGCGCCGGGCGCGGCCCCCGGGAGCCGAGCGTGGGAGCCCCGCGCCGAGCCCCTGCCCGCAGCCGAGCCCAGGTAAAATAAATAAAATAAAAAAAAAAAATTAAAAAAGAAACCCCTCCGGGGAGGGGAAGAAGGGTCCCGGGGCGGGGGAGGGCTGCGGTGCTCCGCCGCTTTGTTTTGCCAGCTGATAGCCCCAGGGGAAAATTCCTGCTTCGCTGCCGGGACGGGGGGGAGGAGGACAAGGGGCAGCTCGAGTTTTGTCTTCAAAACAATCTCTCGGCTGTCTTTTTTTTTTTTTCTTTCTTTCTTTTTGCTTCCTGCGAGGCTCGCTCTCTGCTCGCTGAAATAGCCGCAGCTGCAAATAAAGAGATGGGATGCTCGCGGCTCGTCTCTTGGAGGCGAGGAGCCCCCCAAAAGAGGGGTCTCGCTGGGGAGGCGCAGCCCCTGCAGAGGCTTGGATTTTTGGAGGCTCTCAGCACGGACTTCCCAACTTGTTTTGATTTTTTTACGTTGTTTGCTTTGCCAGTCCTCCCCTCCTTGCAAACACGAGTGGTCCTGGCACACGGGGGCTGGTGGAAAGGCTGGGCTGGCCCCCAGACCAGACCCCCACCGGCCTCCCCATCGCAGCCTGGACACAGGGGCGCAGGGCTTGTTGCTTTCCCTCGCCCCGGACGAGCCTTGTATAACTTCAGACCAGCTGATCTGGGAAGGCAGCTGGGGCTGGCAAGCCCTCCGTGCTGAAGCAAGCACATTAAGAAAGCCCCAGCTAAGCCTCCCTGCGTATTAGCCCTGCTCCAGAGCAGCGGCGAGCACGGGGGGGGGTGTTTAAGAGGTAAAAAGTTCACACCTGGCGGAGACGCAGTTTTGAAGGCTGTTGCCTGGTGGATAAGACCCCTGCCAAGACGGGATGTGGGCAGGACGTTGGTTATTTTATGGGATACTTGGAAAGCATCAGAGCATCGTGCTGGTGTGAGCTGCTGGGTTTTCTGCCTGGAGCGCGGGGTGGCACAGGACCACAGGAGACCTCAGCCAGCACCGTGGTTGAGTTTCCTCCAGGAACAAAAAAACTGGGAAAAATACAACTGTGGAAAAACTTGGGAGCTCAAGGGAAAGGCTCACTCTTGGGGTTGGCTTTTGCATCCTCCCTGCAGGAACTCCCTCGTCCGGTCTGCAGCCATGGCCACCTCGGCGAGCTCCCACCTGAGCAAAGCCATCAAGCACATGTACATGAAGCTGCCGCAGGGGGAGAAGGTCCAGGCCATGTACATCTGGATCGACGGCACCGGCGAGCACCTCCGCTGCAAAACCCGCACGCTGGACCACGAGCCCAAGAGCCTTGAAGGTGAGAGGTGCGGGATCCCCGAGGATGCCCTTCTCCCTTTTTGAGCTGGAAGGAGATGAAGACGCCTCTCCTCATCCTCCCCCTGTCTCCTCCTGCCCTGGATGCCCCGGGGGGACGTTCCCGGCTCCAGATGTGGCATTGAAGGGTGATGGCAGGGGTTGGGTGCCCGGCCCTGGCGTTGTACCCGCGGTGGAGGGGGCTGTTGGCAGGGGATCCGCGGCCCCATTGACTCTCAAGTACTCGTTTTGGCCGGAAGTAGTTTGGCAGAAGAAAGTGGAGGGGAAAGAATGGAGCTATCCGGTGTAATTAAGAGCTTGTGTCCCTCAGAACAAACAGTCCCAGCTTACACAATAATAGCATTAGGATTTTCCCCAGGTTGCCATGGAGCTGGCTGGAGACAGTTATGAAATGAAAATACTGTGTGTGACTGAGCAGAATTATCTTTTTTTTTTTTTTTTTTTCCCCTTTTCCCTCTAAGGGAGTGGTTGGCACAGCTCCTTTGAAATCTTTGTGCTTCCCATCCTCCCACTTTCTCCCCCCAGGATATAGAGGAGATAACATAGCCCGGGTAGAGTTCACTGCTGCTCCCGCTGTGCTTTGACCTGGCGAGCAGTGCGCAGCTCCTCTCCTCCGTACCAGACTCAGCCTGTGTGGCACCCTGTGGGACTTGCTCTCCCCCCGTCCCCAAGCACCCCGTGTGTGAACACCCTGGGTGCCCTGCTCATTCCTGTGGTGGCTGGGAGGTGGGAAACAGCCCCAGTGCTGCCCTGCTGGCTGGGGCTTGGCCAGCAGCCCAGCAACTCGTGTTTCTCAGGGTGGCTGTAGAGCTGGGGAGCTGCCCTCCCCCATTTCTTACTTGTTTTTTCATTTTTTTTTTTTTCCATTTGGAACAAAAGCAGCTGAGCCAGGCTGAAACCTACTGTGGGCTCATTGCCTACAGGCAGTTGCACCTCCGTGATACCAAAGGGCAGCAGGGAGTTTGTCCTCCTGGTGATGGTGGACCCTGGCTCACAGCGGTTGCTTCTTCTCCCCAGATCTCCCCGAGTGGAATTTCGATGGCTCCAGCACCTTCCAAGCTGAAGGCTCCAACAGTGACATGTACCTGCGACCTGCTGCCATGTTTCGGGACCCTTTTCGCAAGGATCCCAACAAGCTAGTTCTCTGCGAGGTCTTCAAGTACAACCGCCAGTCTGCAGGTGAATGGACCTTCTGGTGGAGGTGGTGGTTCTGGGGAGGGGGAACTGGTAGAAGATGGGGGTGGAAAAGGGAAGTCCTATACGAGTGTGGTTCATGCCAGTCAAAAATAATCCCTTCCCTGGAAATAAAAGGCAAACAAAGTGCTGGTGGTGGAGATTCAGATGGAATATGGGTCCTGGGCTTCTCCTCTCCACTGGTGCTGCTGGGACTTGGACTGTAGATAAAGTAGGAATGGGGAATGGAAGTGGAGAGCCTAAAAAGCCTTTTGCTGCCTTTCCATTGTAGAGACAAATCTCCGGCACACCTGCAGGCGGATTATGGATATGGTGTCCAACCAGCACCCCTGGTTTGGGATGGAGCAAGAGTACACGCTGCTGGGGACAGATGGACATCCGTTTGGCTGGCCTTCCAACGGCTTCCCTGGACCACAAGGTAACCTTCTGGGAGTCAGCACCGGGACGAGTCAGGAGCATTCACCGCCGTGCTTGAGCTGCAGTTGTTGTGGTTCAGCTTTTTTCTAGTTTCTAGTTTTCTTGTTTCTAGTGAGCTGAGAGATTGGAGGCCTTTCAAGGGCTGAAAGGACAGTGGCAAGCCAGGATAGTGTCAAAACCTCATCTAGGAAATTAGAATTGTTATGGAAAGGCAAAAATGATGACTGGCCTCATCCAAATGTGCTGTTCAACTTGTTAGTCTATGGGTGATTTAAACTCTTGCCCAGCATGACAAAGCACGAGCCCAGGCTGTCAGGGGGACTTGCTCTCCATCATTGCTCTGCTCTGCTAGCAATCTTCTGTGCAAAACAGATGCTGAGCCTTGTTCTTCCCTGAATTTGAGCCTTTTTTCCTACTGGAAGCTCACATTCCTCTTGCTTTTCATCTGTGCTGTTGCAGGTCCATACTACTGCGGTGTAGGGGCAGACAAAGCCTACGGCAGAGACATTGTGGAGGCCCACTACCGAGCGTGCCTTTATGCTGGCGTGAAAATTGGAGGAACCAATGCAGAAGTGATGCCAGCCCAGGTAAATTTGTAGGTGCCTTGTGGGAGGAGATAGTGCAGGAAAAACGAGTGCAACAGGAGCTTTTGCTGCCTGCTGTGTTTGCCAATAATCAGAGTGTAAGGGGGTGGGAATTGCCTGACCATGAAAGTCTCTGCACCACTGAGCACGACTCTTCCTTCCTGCAGTGGGAGTTCCAGGTGGGGCCATGCGAAGGGATCGAGATGGGGGATCACCTCTGGATTGCACGCTTCATCCTCCATCGGGTGTGTGAGGACTTCGGCGTCATCGTGTCCTTCGATCCCAAACCCATCCCTGGGAACTGGAACGGCGCTGGCTGTCACACCAACTTCAGCACCAAGAACATGAGAGAAGACGGAGGTCTCAAGTAAGTTTTTTGAGATGTGCTGGGAGCATCCCTTTGCTAGGCACAAGCTGGGCTTGGTAGCAGCAAGGTTTTTGCAGAGCTTTTGACTGCCTGGGAGACATCACTGTGGTGCCTGGCATGCTGCGTTAGCCTTTCTTCTGGATTTCACTGTTGTTTTTTTTGTTGTTGTTGTTGTTTGTTTCTTGTTTGTTTTTATTTTTTGTGTAATGTCACACTCCTGCTGGTGCTGGGTGGGAAGTGGAACCAGCAGTTTGGCTCCGTCAGTGCTGATGGAAGCACGGGTGGACAGGATGCAGCAGTTTGTAACAGCTCTTCATCTGTCAGTGCTGTAAACAAACTTAGCAAAGACATTTTTTATTCATGAAAGCGACCATTTGCTTCTGTCCAGGCCAGGCTGGAAGCAAGTGACACGTTTGGTTTAAACATGACAATTCTGGAAATGTAAAACCTGAGTTCCCATGTGGGGCTGGCATGCAGAGTGTGGGCAGAGACCTCGCAGCACTGGACCGTGGGGGAGCTCAGGGAAGGTTTCCTCTGGGCGGCTGGGCTGTCTTGCTTTAATCTCCCTGAGGTAGCAAACCAACATCAGCTTCCCTAATAGGAACTTGGGTTGAGAGATCTCCCCTCCGAGAGCAGGTTCCCCAGCGGCGATGCAGCCCATGGGATTTGGCCATGGGTCAAGCCGATGGTGTCCCACACCCAGCACTCCCAGGGGACGCTCTCATCCTGCAGGGATCCTTTTCCAAGAACAACCCAGGTCAGAAGTAGGAGGGGAGAGAAGCCCCCAGCTGAGATGGTCAGAAAAGTAGGAGGCTGTAGGAGGCTGATACACCTCATCGTGAAGTGGCTCGGGGAGAGGGATGAACATGTTGCCGCGTGGACGCAGCAGGCGAGTGGCTTAGCTCG